>NW_027325368.1:5817500-10617500 GCF_036924035.1 Leuresthes tenuis
GAGTACATTGTAAAATGAGAAAGGGAGATGACAGAGTAAAGGAACAAAGAGTTTGATATTCTGCCAGCTTTCATTGTACGAGCGAATAAAAGAGGTGTTTGTGTTGGGATGAAAGACACTTGGACACTTTACACAAACACACTTTCTTCAACACTTTTCATGGTAAAACCTCAGTAACTTACAGTCATTTACTTACAGTCTGTCCTCTGATGAGCTGCTCATGAGCAAGGCAGCCCTTATGTTAGGGTGAGCTTTTAAATTACTTCTTTTATTCACAGTTTTGTTAACTTTATGTCTATCATAACTATACTTCGTTTAGTTACAAACTATGAAAGTAACTTCTGTTTCGTGACACCTTTTGTCTTCTTAAACATTGTTTTCTTGCAGATCAGATCATTGACCATGAAACTAAAATGTGGTTTAATGGACTTGTTCCCAGTCGTTTCTTTCTCTTTCCATCCTCCTCTTAAAAGTATGATTACCAGTTTAACATTCGGCGCCTGTCCTCCGAAAAAGAAGAGGCTCTTTGGCAGTTTTGGTGCTCAGCCAATCAGGGCTCTTCAACAGCAGCTCTGATTACACTTTAGAAACAACAACCTTCAGCTCGTGTGACTCACAGAGGAGATGCTTAAGATTCTTTTCCAAGGATGAGTGGTGATTAGAAAATTTGATCTCATCATCATCTTCCAGGGGATGAAAACACTCAGCCTTGCATCTACGACTTCAGAGGACATTACACCGACTTGCATACAATTATCAGAGAGAGCATCCTTAAAATACATCCCGCTGGATGTCAGACAATAAGAAAAGGACCAAATACTGAAATCAAAGTCAACTCTTAGGCTTCTCTTTGGGAAATCCAGAGCAGTGTTGTGTCTGCTCTTATTTAACAGACACAAGTACTAATGAAATTATTTTCATTGTCTTTGCTAAGCAAACACTGACTGTGTAAAGATCAGGGCCAGATCCGCTGCTGGATGCGCTGCTTTGAGTCTTCACTGCATCAGAAACCATCACACCACCACAGTCAGTGCAGTGCAGCCACAGCTTCTCAGGGGTATCTTTGAGAACCGTTTTCACTCAACACAGTCGGTGTGAAGGGTACCGCAAACGCCCCCCCTTTGTGGCCCAATTGTTGAAAAATGCATGCTAAAGTGCCCTCAACTGCCCTCTCGTGAGCCAAAACACATGCTAAAGTGCCCTCTTGGGAGCCAAAACACGTACTAAACTGACCTCAACTGCCCTCTTGGGAGCCAAAACACATGCTAAAGTGCCCTCTTGGGAGCCAAAACGCGTACTAAACTGCCTCAACTGCCCTCTTGGGAGCCAAAACACATGCTAAAGTGCCCTCTTGGGAGCCAAAACGCGTACTAAACTGCCCTCAACTGCCCTCTAGGGAGCCAAAACACATGCTAAACTGCCCTCTTGGGAGCCAAAACGTGTACTAAACTGCCTCAACTGCCCTCTTGGGAGCCAAAACACGTACTAAACTGCCCTCAACTGCCCTCTTGGGAGCCAAAACACATGCTAAAGTGCCCTCTTGGGAGCCAAAACACGTACTAAACTGACCTCAACTGCCCTCTTGGGAGCCAAAACACATGCTAAAGTGCCCTCTTGGGAGCCAAAACGCGTACTAAACTGCCCTCAACTGCCCTCTTGGGAGCCAAAACACATGCTAAAGTGCCCTCTTGGGAGCCAAAACGCGTACTAAACTGCCCTCAACTGCCCTCTAGGGAGCCAAAACACATGCTAAACTGCCCTCTTGGGAGCCAAAACGTGTACTAAACTGCCTCAACTGCCCTCTTGGGAGCCAAAACACGTACTAAACTGCCCTCAACTGCCCTCTCGGGAGCCAAAACACATGCTAAAGTGCCCTCTTGGGAGCCAAAACACGTACTAAACTGCCCTCAACTGCCCTCTCGGGAGCCAAAACACATGCTAAAGTGCCCTCTTGGGAGCCAAAACGCATACTGAACTGCCCTCAACTGCCCTCTAGGGAGCCAAAACACATGCTAAAGTGCCCTCTTGGGAGCCAAAACGCGTACTAAACTGCCCTTAACTGCCCTCTTGGGAGCCAAAACACATGCTAAAGTGCCCTCTTGGGAGCCACACACGTACTAAACTGCCCTCAACTGCCCTCTCGGGAGCCAAAACACATGCTAAAGTGCCCTCTTGGGAGCCAAAACACGTACTAAACTGCCCTCAACTGCCCTCTCGGGAGCCAAAACACATGCTAAAGTGCCCTCTTGGGAGCCAAAACACGTACTAAACTGCCCTCAACTGCCCTCTTGGGAGCCAAAACACGTACTAAACTGCTCCCGAGAGGACACTTGAGGGCACTTTAGCATGTGTTTTTCAACAATTGGGCCACTAGAGGAGGCGACCTCCACATGTACGTTTAAGAAATTTCTGGAACTGATACTTAAGATTGTAGAAGTTGTACAATTAAATAACTTAAAAAGAAAGAAGAGGAACATATACCAAGATTTATAATTGGATGTCCACATCCAGAAGCTTTATTCTCCACAGGTTATTACAACCAGACGTTAACAACGCTGATGACATCATGACTTTTGTATTTGTAATGTGGGAAGGTAACGCACACAAAGCGAAGGGGCTCTGTGGGGGTAGATTTAATTAATGATGTGATTGCTGAAGCGTTAAACTGAGCGCTGGCGAGAGGATCCCACATGAGAAGTGAAAGCAGTGCTGATCTGCTAATATAATGTGAAGGGCTTCTCTCCATTTGCTGAAACACACGGCTCTCCGCTGTCTGAATCCGTCTCTCTCATTCATTCCAGCGCCCTCCTCCCTCCCCGCCTTGATCTCTGGCTCAGCGGGTCGGCCGCAGCATGCTGCTGCTGCTGGGACGGTTAAAGTGGAGGATGAGAGCTCCTCTCTGCAGACTCTGGGGCTGCTGCTTCGCTGAAAACCAGCAGCGTTCCTTTCTCCTGCATGGAGTCAGGCTCCTAATGAAATGAGTGTAAAACTTCAAAGAAAAACTCTCCGTGTAATTTCAGAGAGGCAGGTCCAGCTTCAACTTTTCAGAGAGCTGATAGCAGGTGACTGTTTTTAAGGGTTTGGGAGTTAAAGTTGTGGAAAGTAAACTAAAAGGCATCGCTGACGTCTGATATGCTAACGGTGCGCTGCCTGCCGAGCACGATCATTTCAAACAACAGCCTGGTGAATATGTGCAGAATTATTCGGCTTTATTTCCCTCATAAGCCGAGCCAGAAGTTAAAAGAGAGCAAACACCTGGTTTAGATTCATAAACGATGGCAACAATTCTTCAACAACTCTTGCTGCTCGACACATTCACCGATGAAAGCACACGAATAAAAAGATGAGAGAAATAATATCTTAGAGAGCAAACAACTGAGAAAGCAACAGGTACAGAAGTTAGATCCGTTTGAAATGTGATGATAAGTTACAGTTAGAGCCCAAAGGCTGCCAGACACCAGAAGCTGGGAGAGTTTCTGATAAACTTACTAACAGGAGACTCTGCAGGTCAGGAAGCCCAGAGCAGGAAAAACCGAGCTGAGAAAAAGAAACGAAGACAGTTAGCAGCCAACAGAGTGAGACCCGGTGAGCAACAAGGAGAGGAAACAAGACAAATACAGAAAAGGAGGAACTTTACCCACCCAACAAAATCTGAGGACCTTAACGGAAGCTTATTAAGGAGCAGGAAGAACCAGATTTAACTTTAACTCTAAAACAAAAACTGACTCTTAGTCTGCTTATTACAGCTTTGACTCCTGTTTAAGCGACACTTTGAGCTCAGGACCATCTCCAAGAAAAGCATTCAGCAGATCGATTACATATTAATCAAATAACTCCAGTCTTAAAGAATAAAAGAAGTCCTTCACTGCTGCAGGACTCGTGCCGTTTGAGACTTAACGTTCGTGCACACAAGTCAAACCAAGAGCTGAAATCTGCAGGTTTAAACACTGTGGAGCGTTTGAACCGAAGGAGCCTATGTGGAAGCAGATGAAACCAAAACAACACCTCGCACAGCGGGAAAGAGGCTGATAGTTGGAACAAATGATCTTCCATGTGTGAACCAAGAACAGCAACAGCTGATAGTTCGTAAGAGAGTCACGGTTTCAGGAGGTGGAGGCGAAGCAGCAGGACCCAGATACAGGAGCCAGAAGTGAACCTGAAGGGTTTATCGTAGAAAATAAAAATCACAGCAAAGCTGGAAAACACGGAACTAAAGAACTGGAAAACTCAACTGTACAAAACTCGTGAGGAAAACCGTGGAGATGAAGACGGCGAGGAAGACGGCGAGGATCTGACCAAGACTGAGAAGAAGAAGCCTGGAGACTAAATACTGTGGAGAGGATGATGAGTGACATGCAACACCTGAGGAGAATTAGCACGGGCGATGGGAGTGGAAGTGGCGACTGACAGACTGAAGGGAAACAGGAAATGACAAGAGAAAACTCAAAGGAACTTAAACAGACCAGAAACTAGAAAACCAGAATCCAAAACTAAACCAGTTGAAAAATATAAAACAACCAGGATCGTGACAAAGAGAGTCTCCTGAACCTGTGTCGTCCAACGATGGTGGAATGACCTACCGAGCGCCACCAGAACAGGGGCGTCCCTGTCTATCTTCAAGAAGCTCCTGAAAATCCAGCTTTTCAGAGAGCATCTCCTACTCCTCTACTCTGTCACCTCTGACAGAGTCGGACTCCTGGGTTCCTTCTATGTAGTTTATTGTTAGCTTTTTGTATAGCTAGTTATATCTTCATTTGTAAGTCGCTTTGGATTAAAAACGTCTGTTAAATACAGAAACATAAACACAATTAGCACCGATGGGAGTGGAGATGGCGACTGACAGGGAACTGAGGGAAACAGGAAATGACAAGAGAAAACTCGAAGGAAACTAAACAGACCAGAAACTAGAAAACCAGAAAAATATAAAACAACCAGGATCGTGACAAAGAGAGTCTCCTGAGCCGTCGGTCCGGCTCTGAGCCGTCGGTCCGGCTCTGAGCCGTCATTAACAACCCGGCCGCAGCTCTGTTCTGCTCGCTGGGCTGCAGGCAAAGTCAGTCCATTACAGAAGCAGGACAAAAACGCACATAATGAATGATGCAGAGAGGGGAAAATTCGATTTAAACACAGCCAGGTGTAAGAATCAGACAAAGGACACGAGGAAAAGTTTGGATATTCTGAATAATAAGGAAGCGGAATTGAGAGATTACAGATAAAAGTGCAAATTAAACCACAGTTTAGAGCTGTTTGATCTCACATCAGAACAACTGGTTTTCTGACTGTTGCAAAGGCTCCCGCTAAGCTAACGACTTCAGTAAAGATTAATCCAGACTTCTGAGTGTTTTTATCTAACTGCAGAAAGTTCAGTGCTCAGCATAAAGTAGCACTGATGACCTTATTATATAACTAGAACTCAGAGGTATCAGCAGAGAAATAATATCAGTCAGTGACTGGTGGAGAGAAGCACCAATGGTCTTTAGAGAAGTGCTCTCAATATGCTGCATTTACCTTCCTCTCACCTCCTGCTGTTACCCTTCGGTGCCGTTCTTTGTCCTTATTTCTAATCGACTTCCTACCCCAACCCCCCTCTTCTCTTTTCGCCTGCCGGTGGAAATTCTGAGAGAGAGCAAGAGAGAAAAGAAGCTGCTTTTCATTCTTTCAGCCTAAGTTTTTATACATTTTATGGAACACTTGTTCCCAACAGGAAGCGAAACCCCACTGAGAACCGCCTCAGCCCACTAAGCTCCTGTGAGCCTGTGTGCATTGTAGCTTCAAACTGTAACAGGTAATTATATTTCAAACTTTTTTTTTTGCACTGACTAACGCGGAGGCGTATATTTTTCACTGCAGGAACCAGTAATCGTTAATGGGTCTGGACCATGATCTCAGTCTGCCGCTCACTTCTTCTGTGGTTTAAAATATGCAGCACAAGCCAATGCAAAGCTATAAAGGCAGTTTGGTAACGTTCATTTGTAGAGGACATTCGGCTTAAAATAAACTGCACATTAATTGATATTAGTGCACAACGTCAAGTATCTCAACACAACAAACATTTATCTGAATGATTTACATCCGGCCGCAGTAATGCTGCTTAACTTTAGCTTAAAACTCATGTTAAGAGGGATGTGGGTCACCTATTATTACTTATTTATAACCTGAGACGTCACTCTCTTTTTCAGGACACGATGAAAAATAAATAAAATCTGCTCCCCAACAGATCGTAAAATGAGGTAAATATGACCTCAGATGAGCAACAACATGACACTTTGCACAGAAACACAGCAGAGTGTGAAAAATGAAGTCCATCCTTACTGCTTTTATAGGAATTAAGAGGGTGAGTACCATCCAGGTGTTCCAGCTCAAATACTCTGTGAGCACCTCTTTGAAAGGAATGACATCAGCAATAATCTTAGAGAAGCAACCGATGCAACACATCAATCTGGGAAGGGTTATAAGGCCATTTCCAAACTATCTGGAGTCCATCATTCTACAGAGAGAAAGATTATTCACAAGTGGAAAACATTCAGGACAGCTGTCAGTCTTCCCAGGAGTGGACGTCCCAGCAAGGTCACCCCAAGGTGAAAAAGCCCAGAGCTACATCTCAGACTCTACAGGCCTCAGTTAGCATGTTAAAGGTTAAAGGTCATGACAGCACAGTTAGAAAAAGACTGAACAAGGATGGCTTGTTTGGAAGGGCTGCAGGAGAAAGCCTCTTCTCTCTAAAAAGAACATGGCAGCACAGCTTAGGTTTGCAAAGCTGCATCTGAACAAAGCACAAGACTTCTGGAACAATGTCCTTTGGACAGACCAGAGCAAAGTGGAGATGTTTGGTCCTAATGCACAGCAGCACGTTTGGAGGAAACCAAACACAGCAGATCAGCACAAACACCTCATACCAGCTGTCAGGCACGGTGGTGGAGGGCTGATGATCTGGGCTGGTTCTGCAGCCACAGGACCTGGGCACCTTGCAGTCATTGAGTCCACCATGAACTCCTCTGGATACCAAAGTATTCTAAAGAGAGATGAAAGAGATAAATCTGCAGATCAGAGGGGATTCAAACACACACACACCACATCTGGAAGAACACCATTTATTCTATATTTAATACAATAGTTGCACAATATGCACAAAACACATAGAAACTTGGGTTTAGGTCATTCAACTTGATGTGTTCGTTCATATCAGATGTGGGCAACAGAATTTTATCCTCACAATAACTCATTATTGCACAGGTGTTTGGATTATGTGGAGCATTTTCTGTGGATCCTAAATTAACTTGGCTGTACAGAATTCAAATTCTGCTGGTTAGAAATGGACTCCTGGTTCTGTGGTGTAATGAAAAATGCACAGGATGCTGTCCACATTATGCAATAATCCCCTCGGTACACAGGGGCATGTGTCCATCAGACGAACAGCAGCTCTCAATAAGGGATGATAACTTATTGAGTCTGTTTCAGTCAGCCGCAGCTAAAAAGTAAAAGTCCGATTTGTGCTGTTCCGAAAACGCACTGAATGTAGATTAAAACAATCTCCAGCGCAGGATATTTTCTTATAATCCACGGTTACAGCAGCACGCGGCACTTTTAAATCCTAAACGTCTCCAGAGACTTTAAATCCAGTCAGAGTTTTAACAGCTGAGCTCACTGTTCCTCCTGCTCAAACAGTGAAATCTGGACTTTAGCCAAGGACACCCGTCCACCTCAACGAGCTCCAGTCACCGAGCAGATCCCCGTCCCGGTGGACGGAGGCGCCTCCTGTTGTTGCTCCTGTTTTACCGTGACCTTGGAAATCCTGTGCTGGTAAATTCAAATCAAACCTTTGTTGTTTTGAGTTCAGCTGCAGAGAAAAGTCCACGGAGAGTCTTCCAAAGTCACAGTCTGGAGCTTCTCTTTCCACCAGCAGATGCCTCAGCGCCTCATTAGACGCTGATGAGTTTCCTTCATCATAGTTATCAGGTTAATAAGTAATGAGCGCGCGTCTTTATTAGCTGTGACATCACCTTGCATGTGTTATAGTGGAAGTTTGTAGAAGTTTAGTTTGTATTAAAGTATTAAAATGTCAACGACAGTCTTCATTTTCAACATTAAAGGGGAGTCTGAGACTGTTCATGTGTGAAAGTTCTTCTTCTGCTGAGGAGGAATTATGAATCATATCTGTAAGTGGCTTAAAGTCATCAAACCGAGCAAAAGTCCCTCAGTGGCAGGATTTTCCTTCAGAGGCTGAGAGGATGTTTTATTCCAGGCTTTGTTTTACTCGTAAAGATCGCTTCAGAAGGAAATACATCACAGTATTTATTTGTTTCCTAAAGTTTCGGGGGGTAAAACCTACTTAACAGAAAAGCAGTGACTGGGAAATAACTGAAACGCGATATTCATTTAAAAATATTACAATTAAATCCTGAAACTACTGAGACACCAAACAGATGTCAGACTACAAAAAGTTCTCATTTTGAGTATAATCCCTTTATATATATATATTTATTTTCTAAATGACTGTTTTACTCCTTAGCTCGTCTATTCTTCTTCTTATTGTGATTTATTATCTATCATTAGTTTTATTTGGATAATTACTGAATACTTGTATAATTTGTTTTTAAAGAATCCAGTTGCACAATTATGTGAATTTCCATTCTTAATATTACTATTGCTGCTCCTTATATCTCCAGTGGAGCGCTGTAGCAAAGGTACTTATAAAAGTATACCAGGACCAGGAGCCTTCCCAGTGACTTCCCTTTCAGATGAGCCCTTAATTTGCACATTTTAGTACATTTTATTGATACGTTACGTTTTAATTTAACTCTACTTTCTCTGTTCTTTGCTGCCCTTTAAACAAAGAATCAGATCAAACAGTTTCATGTGTTATTGATCAATTCATTCCAGTGATTCCTTTCAAAGGGGTCGTAAATGATTGGGCAGTTTCACTTTAAACATCTGATGAAGTGTCTCGACTTTTAAAAAAAACAAACGTTGTTTCCTCATTCTTGCCCTGAAATACTGTGTGATTTCATGACTTATTCAGCGCCTGAATATTTTCCATCAGTGGCAGAACAAGCAGCTTAAATTCTACCAACCAACAAGACATTCAATCATCAGTCTGACAAAGATGTTGTGGAATCTTTGGTGACTGTTACCAGTAGAAACCTGCAGCTTGTGATCACCCAGATGTGCAGCTACAGTGGATCTTATTCTAATTTAAGGGTTTCTTACACTTGCTTGTTTAATTTAGGACTCAGATTCTCAGTGGAGGTGAAAATGACGAATCACTCCATTCGAAACGTGTCGTACGTTTAGTTTCAAAGATGAGTAATACATGATATTAAGCTGAGAGTTTATGCTTTGTTGTTCAAACACGAGAAAAATTCAATCTAAGTGCTTACTATTTCAGTCTCCGCAGGTTGCAAATTACACTGCTTTCATTCAGCAGGAAGGTAATAAAGATGATAATCCTGTCAGTGACACAGATAACACGGTGAATTCACTTCACCAGGAACACTTCAGGAGCTGTTTGTCTATAAAGAGAGCGTCTCTCCTCACGGCTGCATTTCAGTACAGCCACTCAGACTCAGACCAAGGTCACACAGCGTCAATCTGAATGAGAATGGCCTCCATGGACAGTCAAACATATAGTATTGTTGAGTTGAGCTGCAGGCCGAGCCCCTCTCTGGCTGAGAGCATCAGGTTTGGGTGCGTCTCCCAGGCTGGAGGCAGAGGATTGAATGCACCAGGTGGAGATGATCTGGAGAGCAGGGTGGTTTGGAGGCACTCGCTCAGAGGACAGTGTGGAGCGAGCAGTGTGTCAAAGGAAGAGTCTGAGCTTGGAAAAAGGAGACTGCAGGACTAAAGCTGGCAAAGACTGAAGAAGGAGCCGGTTTTTCACCTGGACAATTTTAAAAATAAAAGAAAGAAAAGAAAGAAGTCCAAATCTTGGTCATTGAGTGAATTAATCTTCCAGTTAATCTTATGAGCAAGCTGCCTTTTCAAGAGGGGGAGCTGCAGTCTGAACCTCACAAGAAGTGAGAGCCACTCCACAAGTATGAAGAATAGTCCAACTGATAGTGAACCCTGTCCAAAAACTTTGGGTGGTCGCAGGGCAAAGTGTTGGAAAGCTTTGTGATGTGGCCACAAACAGCAGAGAAACAGAAGTCCTGTGAGGCTCAGCGAGTGAAGGAGCAGCTCCACTGTCAGTGGTTTCATTTCCACCGGGACCATCTGAACTCGCAGCCTTTTCACTCTCAGCACTGCGAGCTCCTGCAGATAAGAAGGCATGCTGCGTGTACGTATGAGGACAACTGGAGTGTTGATATCTGCCTCTGTCGTCTCTTCACATGCTGAGTCGTCTTGTTGCTTCAGAGACAAAGACGCCCAACTGCTGCTGCTAAAGAAAAACAACTCCTGGCTGCCTGGCTGAGCCAACGCTGTCAATCTGACGGCGTCCTGATAGAATCCAGAGGAGACCGGACTCTTCCAAATGTTTATCAGCAGCAAGCAGCAGCAGCACAATTACACCACAAACTACAATAGAAACTGGAAACAGCTTATGGAAATTTACATAACTCAGAGTGAAAGCCTGTCCTTTTAGGTCCTGCAGCATCCCAGCATTACTCTCAGCTCTTCTGGGAAACCTGTGAACTTAAATTACACGAATTAAAAGGATTTCCTCAGTCATTCGTGCTGTTGTGATTTCCAGAAGTGTTGCTCTCTGGCAGGTTTCAGTTAAACAGAGATTAGTGATGGAAACATGGAGAAAACACTGGCTTTAACTTCCAGATCAGCTCAACACACACACACCTCCTCCATCTTCACAGGCAGTATGACCAGCTTTATCTCATCTGTCTTCTGCTACCTTCATTGTTCCTGGACATGTACAGGAGAGGGAAAATCCCACCCTGTGCTTTTGTGAAACATTCATCGCATGTTTTAGGTTGAACTTACAGAGAAAAAGAGAAAAAGAAGGCAGCGTTTATGCAAATGAGTCCAGAAATCAAAGCGTGAGATGGTTTTCTGTTGGAACTTGTCGACGCCAAACAGCTAAAGAGGTGGAACTTGTTGGAGGTAATCATGCAAGACAACAGAGCTCAAAGCCGACACGGTGGACAAACTTAACAGAGCATGTGAAATCACAACGTTTGTCCGACAGTCTCCCAGTGGAGCGGGAAGCTCACTGATCCAGCCCGAGCGAGCTGTGTTAGCAGATGCTGCGCCATGCGCAGGATGATTCGGAGCTTTACGCTGCAGGTTTCAGCTGCAGCCCGAGGTGTTCAGAAACAAAAAGCAGTAGAACTTGATCTGTTTTGTGTTTCTTTATGCACACAGAGTGGAGAACTGAACGGGGACAAATCTCTGTGCCGATTCCTGACACTTTATGCTAATCTGTCACCATTTTCCTCCATTTGTCCTTCATGAAGACGCCCTCAGGCATTTTGGAGAAAGGTTCTGGATTAATGCCTAATGCACACAAAACAAACCCCTAAATGTTGCTCTCACTCGGACTTTCTGCACTGATCTGTGTCAGATCTCCAGCCAACAGTCATTCATAACATCTGTCAAAGCAAAACCAACACGACAGTTTCTCCAGAAAAGAGCAGCTGGTGAGTTTTTATTTGTACAATCCCACTTCATATCCGGAAGCTTCTCTTTGGGACAGCACTGCTTTCAGACCCAGCTCCTGAGTCGTCTGCAATGAGACTGCAGCTAAGAGATGGAGAAAATGTCAACTCAATCACAGCTGGAGTCTTCCCACTACAGCCACATTCTGCTGGGTGAAGGGCAGCTCAGGGGTAAAGACTAGAATGGAGCAAGTTTCACATTTACAGGTATAATTATTCAGCCTTTCCACTGGAAGAAGCTCACTGCTTTCACCCTTAAGGTCTCTGCAGCTCTGTACTATAACAAGCTGCACATAAAGGCTGGATGGGATGCCGTGATATACCAACACTGACTATGATCATGATATTTACTGAATTAAATATTGATCCTGTGCTGATAATATCGTGTTTTGTAAATCAAAATGTCAGTGACGGCAGATTGGTTGTTCAACATTTTGCTCATCCATGTCTGTATGGACCTCACTTTGTGCTCTGGTGCACAGTCCTGTTGGAACATGAAGGGGCCGTCCCCAAACTGTTTCCACTAAGTTGGGAGCACGAAATTGTCCAAAATCTGAAGCATTCAGAGCTCCTTTCACTGGAACTAAGGGGCCAAGCCCAGCTCCTGAAGAACAACCCCACACCATCATCCCCCCTCCACCAAACTTTACACTCGGCACAATGTAGTCAGACAAGCACCGTTCCCCTGGCAACCGCCAAACCCAGACTCCTCCATCAGATTGCCAGATGGAGAAGCGTGATTCTTCCCTCCAGAGAACGCGCCTCCACTGCTCTAGAGTCCAGTGGCGGCGCTTTAAACCGCTGCATCCGACCCTTTGCATTGCACTTGGTGACGTGTGGTTTGGATGCAGTTACCATGGAAACCCATGCCATGAAGCTCTCTACGCACTGTTCTTGAGCTAATCTGAAGGCCACGTGAAGTTTGGAGCTCTGCAGCGGTCGACTCTGCAAAAAGTTGGTGACCTCTGCGCCTCAGCATCCGCTGACTCTGCCATTTTTCGTGGTCGACCACTTCGTGGCCGAGTTGCTGTCGTTCCCACTCGCTTCCACTTTGTTATAACACCACTGAGCTCCTGAGAGCGACCTGCTCTTTCACAGATGTTTGCAGAAGCAGGCTGCGTGCCGAGGTGCTTGGATTTACCGAGGGGATCGGAACACACCTGGAGTTAATCATTTGGATGGGTGAGTTAAATCTATGTCCATGTCCATCTATCTACACATCTAAAATATACAAGAAAAGTATATAAAACACAGACTGGACTTTCTTATTAGAGGTATTTATTCCAGTTTGATAAAGCCAACAGTACCCGACTCACAGGTAAACCTCCACATCCCCAGTTCACAATTTTATTCCTCATATCTGTTGGTTACACAATGATTACAAAATAGTGATTTCTCCCTCGTGTCACATTTTTGAACACTCCAGGCATACAAACTTATATTTACTATTTGTACACTACATCATTAAATTCATTCATACACAGCTCCATCCACCCGCCCCCGTTCACATGCACACACAGAAACACTGTACAGGAGATGAGCTCAAAGGCCGCTCGCCTCGATATTTTACCATCCGTTAGTCCTACAGAAGCAGCTTAGTACCGTTGTTTGCTCTTATTTTTCAAGTTGATGCTGTGAGATGATTTGTTCTATACGTCAAACTGAGAAGGTGGCGTGCAGATATAATACAGAGTGTTAATAACCTGTCATGTGTTCAGAGGACCTTGGTCCCGATTTTTTCAGGAACAAAACCGAGATGAGAAAAAGTAAAAATAAAGTAAAAAGAGCCAAAAAACGTCTCCCCTCTCTGCCTTGTTGTAGCTTTATCTCATCTAAGTGTATAAATATCTAAAGCGAAGCTGGGTGCCATGAAAAGTTCAGCAGTTTTATTCTGGTTTATACTGCAGCGGCTATAAGCGGTGAATTTACAGTACGGCACGGGCAGCATCAAACACTGACGCCTCGCCTGTCCGGCAGCCCGCTGAGGCTGGTTCCTCTCACGCTCCTTTGGTCTCGGTCTGTGCAGTAGTTGCTTGGCCCACATATTCATAGGAATCCAGTGTCAGGACAGGAGCGCGTCACCTTTGCAGTAAAGTGGCACAAATGCAGCTGCAGGAGGAAATAAGATACTGAAAAGTGCAAAGAGACTAAGTTTTGGTCGCTAGTTAGAGGAACAGCTATGTTTTGGCTCATGAGACATGTTTGCATCGGCTTTGTGAAGCCAGGTTGGTTTGAGATGAAGAGAAGCTGAGCCGCGCCAGGCCGAGCTGGGTCAGGAAGAGCTCTGCATTGGGAGTGGAATAAAGACATACTCTGGCGTCTACCTGCCAAAAATGTTCTCATACTCCAGCAATATAAGCTCCACTATCTGGTTCTGATAGACCATGTGGACCGCCATGTTCCAGGTCTCCGTTTCCGGCCGGAGCAGCGTGGGCCCGAACACGATGGCCACGCTCTGGGTGGTCATACGGTTTTCCTCGCCGTGGTCGATCACTCTGGAGGAATCAGGAAGAACAGCAAAGACAAACAAAAACAGTCAAAATGGAGTCTGAAGGGGTGAAGAGAGAGCATTTGTAAAGTGGTCACAGATCCAGACTGATCAATAAAGGAAACCACTGACAACAGACTAAACCCCTCATGCATTGGGTGAGAAATCACAGCCATTGATTTAGAATCGGAAGTTTGTTGTTTGGTAAACTGAACACATCTCATGACTTGGGGCCAATCTAAAGTAATCAGCCGTGTCTCACTGCAGGTCTTTATCAGCCACGAGTTCCTCAGAGGCAGAAGACACACGTCCACGCTTAAATGTGAACATTACTGAAGCTGAACTTTAGTTGAAAGGGAGAGAAAAGAAAATGCTGCTGATGAAACAGTTTTTCTCACTTTCTGAGGTGTTTGAACAGAGCCTGCATGGTGTCGTGGTTGGGCTTGGGCAGCTGTCTGACCAGCTCTTTGATCGACTGCACTCGCTGCTTGTAGTCGGGTATTTCTGCAGAAGAAGGAGAAAACCAAACGTATCAAAGTCTTCATCCATCAGAGTTTCAACCGCTTAAATCTGGCTCCAGCACACCCGGCATCTTACACTGATGCAACCGGCGTCAGAAGTCTGTGAATAATGTGCACAAAAAAGTCAGAAACAACTGTACATTCGATGCGTTTGAGGCCCGCTGAAGCTGCACACTGCAAACATTCAGGATAAAACAGAATCCAGGAGCAGAAGACAGATGATGCTGCACAGGGACACATGTAGAAATACTGAATGTTGTTCTAAGTGTGGAGCGGATCTCGACTCCAAACAGTACAAAGTCTCCTTTGTACCGGCTCATATAAACGGGAGGGGATCGGTCCACTGACAGAAGTCCTCCGAACGTCATGTTAGTGCAGCTGAATTCACTGCACAAACGCCGTCTTTACGTTACTTGAATGGTGCTTCATGGTTTTATTAGAGAGCAGAGCCACAGTCTGGAAACCTTTTACACGATCATGAGCTTAATGGGCTGATTTAAGTCAAAGAAAGAAAGAAAAAGAAAAACATGTGAATGAGAGCGGCTACGTTGGGAATTCTGTTGTATTCCTATAAAAAGAAGCGGTTTCAGTCCAGTTGAGCAGCACATGAAGGAGTAAATCAGCTCCCAGCAGCATCAGCTGTGAGACGGACATGTTTACAAGCTGCAGTTTGCAGAACCCAGGAGAAACTTTAACATCTGTCCTGAGCCTCTCCGCCTGGTTACCCAACGTGTGAGTAAGCGTTAGACGTGTCTGACCATCTGCCCACATAACAGGAAACAGAAATGATGCTTTATGTTGCTGGTGAGTGCGACGAGCCCCTCGCAGTGAGAGTGAGCGCATGAATAAACAGCGGCTCGGCTCTGTGCCGCACGTACTGATGGCGCCGACAAAGTCGTGGAACAGAGCGTAGGTGAAGAGGGGCTCCGGCAGCTCTCTGAAGAACATTTTCAAAGCCCCGGTGGTCACATGGATGTCCTCCCACTTCCCGTCCGACAGGTTCACCCTCTCATCTGGACACACACAAATGTTTCGTCAGCGCATCGCCTTTGTTGCTTTCCTCTGAGGTGATGAAGAGAAACGCTTTCAGAGGGCAGCGGCTCACCGTGATTGACAGCAAAGCGTAGTTTCTGTATGACGGCCAGGTTCCCGCTGACTCTGTACAGCCCGTCCACACACAGACCTGCAGGGGATCAACAGCACATAAAAACACATCTGTTCAGCCACTTCCTGTGTCATAAAGAGACAATAAACCGCCGTGTTATCAGTACTTCACCCACCGCTGTTCTCCACGTGGTCAATGCACATCTTGACAAAGTCCGGCACGGCGCTGTTTTCTCTGTGACACAAACTGGACAAACTGCAGCCAAACACCTGATCTGAAGACAGAAACACAACGCCTCACTTTGTTAGAATACGTCTCAGCACCTTTTAGTCTTACTTCAGCTTCTATAAGACCCAAACTTTCTTCTTCTTTAAGTGAAAAGGGATGTGTGCTAAACAGAAGCTATAAATATGACGTGTACAATAAAAATTAAATGTAGCACACAAGAGAATGATAGCAGTCAGTCTTTTTACTCAACATCAGGGTTTAAACAACCTAAAAAGCATCACAAATGTACCCAAACAGGGACATCTGATCAGCAGAATGCCTTAAAAGAGCTAAAATAATTAAAATATTACAGCATTTGTCGTCTACAGAGAGCATGACGTGTGAAACCTTTGATGTATCCTTTGTCTCGGACGGCCTGCAGGGTCGGACGGCGGGTGAGGAACTTCTTCAGCTTGTGTCGGGTCTTCTTGTTGTCAGAGGTGTCCAGGCTGGCTGCCGGCTTCATGGCTGCGGAGGAGAAATGAAATGGATGGCAGCTCAATGCTCTGAAGGACTGGAACTGATAAACAGATGTTTATATAGAGCCAGTGTGACACGTGAGCTCTTTTTGGACTTTGTCCTTTCATTTTCAGGCTCATTTAAACTGTGCTTGCAGTCCAGTCCGTGTTAAAGGAATAATGCTCAGATATTTGCTTTTTTCACTCATCAAGAATCTCCTGAATATCCTTTTCTCTCGATCTTTTATGAAGTATTTTGCTTCCAGCTTGGTGTGGGTGTACGGCTGGCTGTGTTTAACACCGTTTAGCACCACACAGACCTCTGTTTTTCTTGGAGTCTCTGTGTTCCTTCTCCTTGTCGTGCTTCTCCACACCAGGCGACTCGGGCATGTCCTCCTCTATGGCCTCATCAGAGTCCCAGGGCTGACGTACAAAAACAAACACAAATAAGATACAAGTGGCTGTAAAAGCCTCGCCCTTTGTCCTCGCAGGAGGGGCAACAATAAAACCAAATCTGTCCCTCTTAAAGCAAATGACACCTTCATTTTAAGTGCTTTCTTTAAGTTGGTCCAGTTTCCTGTCGGCACTTTGAGCTTTTTCACACATTAACATTATTCGTCTTAGTTTTCATGGAGAAATGATTCATTTAAAGACATTAACCTCTGGGGTGGGGTTTACTTCACAGCAGAGAGGTTAACAGTCCCTCTTAAAAACAACAAAGTTTTTACTCCAGTCTCGGCTCGGGGTCGACCGCCACAGAGTGGCGGCGGCGGCGGCGGTCCTTACGTGCGTGCTGATGGTGTCCTGCAGCGCTCTCAACCACTCGTTGATGACGGTTTCATTTTCGGACTGGATCAGCAGCTCCATGCCCTGCCGGGTCTTCAGCTGCAGATGACATCATTATGTGGTTATGACACTGTCACCAATGAGTCCAAGAATCTCTGGGTCTAAGTCCCCCCCCCCCACAGAAGAAGTGAACGCTCAGCTTGCTGGAAACACCGCGGTACCATGCAGACACCGGCTCCTCTGGCTCGGGTCACTTTTCATGCTTACAGTGGTCCGATTTTCTGTGTGTCTGTTACTTTTTCACTACAAGCAGCTGCCTGTGAGACCTTCCCAGAACATCTGGCCACGCCCCCCCTGAGCTACTCCGCTGCAGCAGTACATGCGAGTGCAGAATTCACAACTTCAGCTGTAACTTCTGGTTTAACCTGCTTTGATTTGGGGTTTTACACAGACCCACCGTCTCATTTTCAGTGCAAAAGCGAGCAAACTGATGGCTGGTATGTTTTAAGGCTCGAGCCTTTAAGGTACAGAGTACAGGTTTAGCATCTGGGTCAATACGACCAGAACTTCCAGAGGATTTCATACGTAATGACTCAAAAAGGAAAAACAAACAAATTTGAGCTCATTCTTACCTCCAAAACGTGCTTTTTGCTGGACTTGTCTTTGGAGGCCCACTCCACCGACCCGCCCCTTATATCCACAGTGAACTCGGGTTTGGACTGACCACCTCCAAACTGGACGTGGATGAGAAAAGAATCGCATATAAACACTCAAGTTACAACGCGGCAGCTGGGGAAAGGATGATGTGATAATGGTGCATATGACATTCAGATTCAGGACATGTGCCAGATCGTAAAGCACCAGCAGAGCACTTCCTCAAATAGAACTGTTCCAGGGTCTATTTTAGGTGAAACAAGGCATAACATGAAGGACTCATTTCAGAGCGTTGGCAGCTGCAGAGCAACATTTAGGAAGACGATTAACCCGTAAATTAATCGTTTGTTTCAGCTTTGCCATCATCACATTGTCGATAATACCAACAACAACACTTGGTGTGCGGCCGACTTGCTCCCACGAGTCTTCTTTTCTTTCTTTATTGCGAGCATTGCGGTTTGACCTGTTATCCAGCTGATAGGTTCATATAAACATATATATACTGCTCGTTTCCTGTGAGACGACTGGCTGGGGGTAAATCCTTTTAGATTCTAACAGGAAAACAAAAGCAGGAGGTGCTACGGTGTTACATACCGACAATCCTAACAGAAGCACCTTCACCAATAAACCAATTATGGTAAGACAGTAAATGCCATCACTCTTTGTTGGTAATTTATGACAGCTGGACGTTGGTTTGAAGCTCTAACTGACCACAACTGTGATGTCTTTTGCTGTCATATTTGGGAAAATGCAGAAAGTGAAGGCAAACCTTTGTCTTTGCATGCAAAAATCTCACTTTAATACCATCTGTTTTTTGGTTATAAAGCTGATAAACAGCACACAGCCTTCATGCATGCAACTGAATTGGATTTCTGTTAAATTGAGTGTCTGAAAGCATTTCACTCCTACAGACCTCCAATCAATGAACTGTCTAATTAAAGCCTGTGTGTCACTGACTGTTGAGCAACAAGTCGAGTCACAATGTTACAACAATTAAGCCAATTACGACACTGGGATATTGTCTGAGATCTTCACCTCAAACTGGTGACTGAGTCGGGCTTTTCAGGGGCCTGACAAACAGAATATGAAGTTATGAACTTTATCATCACAGTGGGTGTGAAAAACAAGCTACGTAGACCGAATAATGTACCGCTGTATGTCTCAGGATGAGAGTCAGTCTGTCAAAGCCTTTTTGGAGACTTGAATGAGGACAATATAGACGTTACTCTGCCTCTGTTGGAGAGCTGGTTTGGAGACGGAGCCGAAGGTAGAGTCTGATCTTTCTGTTTTGACTGGATCCAGCCACAGAACTGGTGCTACAGCAGCATCAGCTCAACGGGGGCTCCGAGCCCGGGGTTATGGAGGCCAATTAGACCGACTGTTGTTTAAAACAGCGTGAACTAGGATGACTCTACAGGGTCTGTATACATCAGCTGGCGCCCTACGCTGCGGTCCTCAACAGAAATTCAGAACACAGAAGGACAAAATGGCGTCTCTCTGGCTGTGAAAAACCCAAACAGGTTATTAGAAGGTTTTAAAGCTGAACCAGCTGTAACCACCAGGGCAAAAGGGCTTCTTTTGTTCAAATAAACATTTTAGGAGCTTGTTTCTCACCCAGCTGGTTCCGCCTCCTTGTCCTTTGGCAAACAGCAGCGTTGAGCCTTGGAGGACCGTCCAGGAGGAGGTCCAGTTCTTCCTGCGAAATATGCAGAATTATAAGCATATAACATGCTGAAATCTCGACGTATTTTCTTGCTTTTTTTAATATCAAAAGAAAAAAAAGTGACAGGAAATGTCTCTCACATAAGTACAACAACCACTGAAGAAACTCCCACTGATACGGATGAATCTCTCATTCTGATACAGAGTCACAGCTTTAAACCAAACAAAGATCTGCCTTCAGAGTCCGCTCTACTCACCGGACTCTCCTGCCATTCTCAGTGATCTTCGTCACATTCAGGACGCCGCACTTTTCCGTCGGCTGCAGAGGGAAACAAGCAGGATTACACGTGTTCGAGCAAGAAAAAGTCACATTTGGCACAGCAACAGCAGCTGGATCACGTCACAGAAAGATGATTTCAAACCTTTATAAACAAGGTAAGTCTGTCCCTATGAAGCAGCACCAACACACATCCCGCCACCGCTGCTAAGAGGAAAACAACCACCCCTGAACCATTGATCCCACTCCAGAAAGGTTATCAAACTCTTGGAAGCAGACAGAGATTCTAACGAATGAGATCAAGGTAAAAGTAATGTTTGTGCTGTATTTAAAAGCTGATTCAGATACACAAGGACATTTCAGGATGATCAGCACCAAGAAACAAAGATTTTACCAATGTGCTTCATCAAAAAAGACAAAAAAGCAAACAAGCAAGCCTTTTTATTCCTCGCTACACTTCCCATTCGCAGGTTTCCTACACAGGATCAAGTAATTCTGCAGTTTAGCTTTGGAAATGTTCTTTTCGTGTTCTGGGATTCTCAGACCTGTGTAGGAAGCCTGCAGTAAGCTATAACTTGTGTCATCGCCTTACAACCCTGGACCGCGTTAAAGCCCTGCAGCACGTGAGTTAGTGGTGAGTACTAACAGAGGCGGGGGGCTTGGGAGACGAGGAGCAGGAGTCGGAGTCGGGAGAGTGGGGGTTTGGGCTCTGAGTGGCTTCCTAGTAAGGAGACAGGGATGGGGGTGGGAAAAAAAACACATATGGTCACACAGGCCAACAAAGAGAAGGTTAACGAGAAGATGATGCAAGGTTAAGGAGACAGAGACAGCTGACAGAGTGTGAGGGTAATTAGCAGAGAGATTACGATGCTGCAAAGTGTGTCAGGTGCCGTCCAGAAAGCACAATCAAGCTGTGGAACATCCATGCAGCTACAAATTCTGCTGTGTTTGGAGTGATTATCATCTGTTAACATGAGTGAGTCTGTGTGGATGAAGATTGTTGTTTCTGATTGGATGTTTTGCTTTTCTCCAAATCAAGTTGAATCAGCTGAAAATCCTTCCTCGTCTTATCATCTTCATGCAAAGTGATTGTACGTTTGACTCTTCCGTTTGACGGACTACTGACTTGGTGTTTGTACGGGTGAGGGCGGGCGGAGCCTGAGCGGAAACGTCTGGTTTTTAACAGCCGCTGCAAAACAATCAGTCTACAACTGAGAATGGTGACTCGTCACACATCGTACTGCTTAACGCTACAGGTAGCAGCTGCACTTTATTCTTCTTTAAGTGAAGTGTAAAAGGCAGCTGCACAACAAAAAGATCATTTAAAACTCTTTTTCCAGATAAAGACATGAGTTCAGATCAGGGGTGTCAGACCTTCTCGCTGGGCTCCTGTGTGTAGGTGCTGTGTCTCCACTTTGTCAAGACGATGGACTCCACATTTTTCCGGTCCAGACTGCGACTTTTCGGAGCGTCTCCGGACAGCTGAGGCGGGGAGAGGTTGTACTGCAGGAAGGGCAGAAAGAATCAAATGTCTTTCCCCTTAAATATGACAAATACAGCCAGGTACAAAACGTTTAATGCTGCTACAACATGACTATCATCACATCGTGAGATGGGTGAGCTGTGAGCTTCTATGGGAAGAAGTGATGCCAGAACCGATCAGACACACTGACAAAACACAACAGAATCCCTTTAAAGGAAGGAGATTACTGACAGAAAGAGTCAAAAGTCTTGAGCCAACTCTCATTTCTTTACATATTACAAAGAAGATGGGAAATAGCTGCAGTGATTTGCTGATCATGTGGTGACACAGAATCTGAGGCAAAAACAGAGTTTTAAGCAGCTTTAAGGTGAATATCTGGTCTGAGCTCCTTTATTCTCCAACTCAGCCTGAACCCTCTGAGACGAGCTTTCTGTCATTTCTTTAAGGAGTCTTCAGGAACAGTTCTCCAGGCTTCTTGAAGGACATCCCAAAGCTCTTCTTTGGATGTGGGCTGCCTTTTGTTCCGTTCTCTGTCAGATGATCCCACACTGCTTCAATAATGTTGAGGTCCGGGCTCTGGGGAGGATTCATCCCTCCATAAGACCTGCTGCCACTGATTTTCAGTCCACTTCTTGTGTCATTTGGCACAGCTCAGCCTTTTCTCCCTGTTTCCCTTCCTTAAGAACGGCTTCTTGACAGCCACCCTTCCATGGAGACCATTTCTGATGAGGCTTGGGCCAACAGTAGATGGATCAGCTGAAGGTCCAGATGCATCTCTCAGGTCCTGTCAGGTCACAGCTGGATTTTTTCCTCTTTCTTAAGGACATCACTTTCAGATCCTGTTCATCTGCTGTAGATAGTTTTTTAGGCCTGACACTTCTTCTTTTGTCCTCCTCTGGTCCAGTTTCCTCAAATGTTTTAAGGACACACTGCACACCATGCTGAGATATGCCAAGTTTTTAGCTAATAGCTCTTTGGGAATCAGCTTGTTGCTGCAGAAATCCTATTTTCTGTCAAACTATGTTATCTTTGCTGTTTTTCATAGATGCAACTAAATAAATGGGAACAAATGTCTTTGTGACAGGCTGCTGGTAACAAAGTGTCTAAAGCTACAACACCGGTTCATCCCTTGAGTTTTGTGGCTTTTTTCTTGAATGATTCGTCAGTCAGTTCTGCTTTACAAAAAAAACAAGAAATAGACTAAAAATGAGTGAAAAAGCAGTCCTGGAGAACTATTCAAGACTTTAAGAATGTGTGGCTGCTTGGAGGGAAAATGTAAAGAAACGAGGGGCGTCTCAAGACTTTTGGAAAGTACTGTACAGACCCAGTGTGTTGGTGTGCTTTCTACAGGAGAAGCTGCTCAGAGCTGCAGGAATGTGTGGGTGTGTTTACTGCCCTGTGATGTGGGGGGGTGGTAAATGAGGTATTGTTATTTGATTCACTGTTGGTGTGTGACCCAAGCAGCTTCTCCGGCTCATGTTGGAGGAGAAGAAGAGTTTGAATATTTAGTTTAAAAGAAGAAAAACTGCAGTTTTTATCTTAAATTATTCTCACTAAACAGATTTTTAACCACACACTGCGAGCAGGATTACTTTTTACTTCTTTTTCTGGATGAAATGTGAGGATTGAGTCAGTTTCTTACCTTTGGCAGCTCCCATTCTGACCTGGAGCCGTCAGCACTGTAGTAATAAGGTCTTCCCTGGTCGTCGACATGTTTTAACCACTAACGGTACAAAGACAGGCGCACCAGAGAGTCATCAGAGGTGCGAGTCCTGATAATCATTTGTTTCCATCTATTTGTGCTTGAGACAGGGTGAAATCATGCCCACGTCTGTCAGTGGCTTCAACAGTAACACAGTTCTTTCACTTCTATTCAAATACATGTAAAACATTTGTTTTGTTTAAACACAGAGAAGCGATTAAGATTCATTACAGAAAGTGAGAAAAGTAATAACTCTCATCCAGGGGAGGCACAGTACTGCCAACCCAGTGAAAAGAAAGCTGGTGAGAGAGAAATGACCCATAAATCAACCAAAAACCTGCCCCCCCATGCAGCCCCAGAAACCACCACAGTAAAGAAGACACAGCAGATCAGCTCTGTGCAGCTGGTACCTTCTCGTTAGTATAGTCGCTGACGTACAGCGTGTGGCCGAACTCATCCATCTCCTCTGACCAGCCACGTGGCGGCGAGCCATACTGACTGTCTGACTGGCTAGAGTAGGTACTGAAGCAGGTGTCCTCCGAAGACAGAGGCTGCAGTCGACCGATGGAGAGCGACAGGAAGGGAAGGAAAGACGGCGAGAGCGAAAGAGGAGTGGTCTGACATTAGTGTAAAGGGAGAGAAAACAGAGGGCATATTTCACCATGGAGACACAGAGGAGAGGAGACAGTCATGCACCCAAAACCAATAAATCATCAGAAACTCCCCATCACCAGCACAGACCCAGAGGAGCCACCACAGAGCTGAAAACATTCATGTCCCTGACTGATTTTGGACAGAGGGCCGTAAACCTGAGGCAGACTCCTGCACAGTGACACAGAACAGCTGGAGTGACAGCTCTTGGTCTGTAGGTGGCAGTGTGGTGCAGCCATTTAATGAAACAGAGGCTGACTGAATCAGAGATGACCCCCAAAGATGCAGCCCAATGTGCTATGACAGCCGAGCGTGTGTTTGTACAAGAACTGATCCCAATCACAGTAATTCCCTGAGATGCTGTCGTCTTCTCATCAGAATCGAGCCAAAAACTAGTCAAATTTCCAAGCTGGCAAAAGGTGCGTGTCGCTTGTTTTTTTTAACAACAAATTATCCTGGTGTGGGTGTCGGAAAGAAAACAAAACCTTCATTCTCTCTGAGATGTTTCTCTGATAATTCAAATCTCCCATAACAATCTGTCAGGGCTGACGGGAGCACTTCTGCAGCTGCCTGATTCTGCCTGTGCACAGGACTGGGAGCTGAAGGCAGTCGCAATATGTGATGAAATCTCCTTCATCTGCACTCACACACTTATCCATTTATCCGTGTTCTTGTAATTCAGTGCTCATGAGCACCACTTTCACTGTGTGATGACATTATTGCAAAGTCATATATTTATTTGGTTCCTGTCAAACGTCTGTTTTTAGAGTCATACTTTCCATTTCTGTGGCCTTTTTAAATCAAGGGTCTTATAAAGAAAAACAACCAGAACTCCGAAATTCAATTATTCCTCATGACATTGAACGCAGCATTGTCTGCAGTCACACATTTCCTCACTGGAACGGTGAGGATTGAGGGTGCAAAGGGGAGACAATGACTCAAGTTTCCCTCTGTGGGATCAGCTCAGGGCCACTCAATGACATCGGTGAGTTGCTGCGGTTCTATTCATGTGTTGATGACACATTTATAATTGAAAAACAGCTTTGGGTTTGCTTGTCTGTACTCATGAGCGAATTATCCATGTTGTGGTTCAGAGATAAAAAAAGAAAACTGAATCACACTGCAGATTTGAAACGGATAAGATTTGGTGATCTGTGCATTTATTTCAATTCTACAACAATCTTTTTGTTTCCCTCAGAACTGCCAGCCTTGATTGGCATCTTCATGCCCATATTTAGGGTGTTTTCAGATGGGAAGCACTCCCTGCTGTGTCCCACACAGTCCTGCCCCACCATGGGAACCGTAATTTAGCAAACCACGCTTGTAAAGACTGCTAACTGTTTTCCAAGTGGCTTAAAGCAGTGTGATGGGGTGAAGTTGGGAAAAAAAAGTGACTTTGATGACGCAACCTCACACCAGAATGTGAAACTGCCACATTTAATGTTGAAACACAACATTAGCCCAACATTTCGAAGCTTTCCTCAGTGAGACAGATGCAAAGACTTACCTCTGAGCTCTCTCCAGCGCTGTGGGTCTCTCCTCTGGAGTTCCCGATGCTGGTGTCTCTGAATCGAGGTGGCTTCCAGGTCCTTTCCTGGGTGGAGCGGTTGTAGTAGTAATGCCTGCCGTTCTGGTCCTTGTAGGTCTCCCAGTCTCCCAGGATGTGTAGGGGGGAGCCCGAGGGCAGAGGGGGCAGGTTCGTCTGGGTGATTTTCAGTTCCTGGAGGTTGGTGTAGACTGGCGAGTCAGGGCGGCCATGGCCTGATGAAGATACCGTCTGTGAGGAAAAGAGAGCCGGCTGTGAGTGGATTTAAGTCGTTACAGCAGCGTTCCTGGATGGAAGAAATCTTTAGCTCATGATGCAAATCACCAGCTGCAGATGCAAACTTATGGATCCATCAAAATCTCAGCCCCACACTGTGGATGTTCCTGCTGAGCTGCACACGGAGCCAATAACTGCATCTTTATGATGTGTAGCGGCTTATTCTACACAATCAGCAGGTCGGGGGCCAAAAGTAAAGGAGCGACACTTCAGGGGGGAAATAATTAGCTGCATTTCAAGCTGACAAAGCAACTGTTGGCCACACAGGAGAAGATTACTGAATGAACTCACGGGAGGAGGAGGAGAGGGGAAGGAAGTTGCTGTTATATCACAAAGAGTAGCTTGTCCCCATGTCAAGAAGAAATGGGGAAGTAAAACCAACATGCAGAACATTCAGATGACAGTTAGATCAGTCTAAACCCTGCAGCTGCACAAGGAGAAAGCCATTAAAACTTTCCTCACAGAATATATATATATATATATATATATCATATCTTGTACTTTTGTCAGAATATTTCTGCAGACAAGTCAAAGACCAAACTGTCCGCCCTCTCAGGATAAAGAAAAAAGGTATGATTCATGTTTCAGGTCTGGTTTTAATTTGGGGTGAGTGAAGTACTCACTACTACCTGCGGTTGCCAGCGGTAACAGAGCTCTCAGTTTGGAGATACAGAGACTGACAGTCGAGCTAAGCTGAAAGCTCATCATGTCATCATCGAAGACCACTCAAACCTTAAACTTTCTGAGCAGTTTGAGCGAATGCTATGCTGTGGATGTCTAAACTCTGTCTCTGTCCATGTACAATGTGTTGCACAGCAAGGTTTGACAGCATAAATACCAACAATATAGCAGTTAGGTTTGAGTAGTTCTCCAAAGTGAGAGCTCGCTGACATCCTTTTACAGCCAGGAAGACACAACACAAATTAATTTGAGGAAACCTCTGAGAAGTTTCTAATATACCCAAGAAATGTTCCTGTTAAACAACCAAGGGACTGGAGCAGATACAAATCAAATGTGTTTTTAATAAGCCAGTGATATTAAATCTAAATTACAGCTTAATAAAAGCTGAGAAGCTGCAGAATTCAGATACTGACAGGCTGGGAATCGTCTCACAACATTAACGCGTCAACATTGTCGATTACATATGAATCTTTAATTATTTTGCACATTTCTTGATGTAAATTAAGAAAAACGCAGGCTAAGTTAGTCTTTCATATGTTCGTTTAGCTTCAGAACAAATTAATAACAAATACATCAGCTAACTGACCATGAAAAACCCTCATCTGTCAGCCGCCACCGACTCGCAAACAAACAAATGCAGCCAGCGTCACTCAAAACCCCCGATCATCAACCAATCCAGTCAATGAGCTACTCCTCATGATTATTTCATGTTGACATTACATGGAGGCTGCCTGGCTGCAGAGCCACTGGGTGGAGAGTCATAAATAATGCCGGAGCCCCGAGGCCTTCCAACACTGCCCCTGCAAAGCTTTTATTGCATGGGGATCAATGGGGATGAAATATGCAGGAGCCAAACAAACAGCTGGAGGCACCCAGGAGAATCGGATAGTCGCTGGACCAGAGGATGCCTGAGAGGTGTCCTGTTCAACACAGTATCAAAGCCTCACGATATGCACACTCTACAGACATTATATCATTAAAGCTTCTCCATTCTAGCAGTCACAGAGAGCCATTAATTAAAAATGTTCAAGATATTACCTCCGGTGGGGAGCAGCTAATAAACACATCGTCCTCTTCCTGTACCGAGATAGATCGCAAAAAACTTCTTAATCGTATCAGTGCCATTGCTCCACTGCGAGCAACGCTCTGTTGTCTTCCCTTAAAATGCTGCTCGAACATGTGATTTAGTGCATGGACCCGTCAAAGAGGAAGTCCTGGTGGGTGTTCAACTGTTGCAAAGCCACAGAAGTGGGAAACCACGGCCACAAAAAACTGATTTTCCACCCGATACTGTGCAGAAATTCAACTTCAGCTGAGTGGTAGCAGGAACATAAACGTCTGCAATAAGTGCATCAATAAGTTGCTCTTTTTTTTCCTTATTCAGCAAACTTCTCAGTGGCTACTAAACTACATAAACTGACCTGTCAGTATTGCTGTCTGCAGAGGCTGCAGAAGAGCAATTTAAGGAGGGTTTTAGGCACAACAAATGGCACTTAATAAGAACAACACGTGCACGAACTGACGTGGAAAACATTAGCATCAGTGTTTGAGTAAAAGAATCTCACTCATCTCTGGTTTATTAGAGCAGCAGCAACATAAAGTGACACTCCATTACCTCCATTAGAGCAGCAGGTGCACGACATCTGCTGTGAACAGACTGACCTCCTGATCAATACAAAGCTCTGTGCTGCAGATGGACATTAAAAGATCGACCTCTCACCATCTGAGCGCTGCTCTGGAGGCAGTGATGGTGGGTTCAGGCCCAGGCTATGGCTGGGCTTCATAGAGATTTGACTTCATCCCTCACTCCAGACTGAGATCTGTTTCCTGCATCTGTCTTTCTTTTGCAGAACATTCCCAGAGAATGATGCTACTCAGGGTCCGGTTTACTCCACACACTAGTTCAGTCTTTTTGTTATCACACCAGAGGTTTTTAGTTGCTTCCAGCAAATTCCAAGTGGGCCGTCACGTGCCTTTTAATGGGGAATGGCTTCTCTGTGGTCACTGTTAATCTCACAAAAGGAACTTTGTCATTTGAGTGGACACTGGCTTGTTGTCTCACCAAAGTCATTTGTACCAAAATACTCATTTTTGATGGTTTCAAATTGCTTTAATTGCACATAGAAGCTGGTTACTCATCCTTAATCCTGTCCAGGGACAACTTTCTCAACCTCATGTGGTTTCGTTTCATTCTGATCATTATTGGCGCCGCTGTTCTGTGTTCTTCCAGTAAAATGCTGCTTCAGCGAGTGATTGAGTGCATGGATCTGCGAAAGGTTAAGTCCTGCTGGTTACTCAGCAGTTAACACATTTTCCAACTGATCCAACTGATTGTTAGAAAGCAAAGAGCACAAAAAAGATGCTCCTGTTCTTTAGTAATCATCACTGCTTTCCGGTGGTGGGTTAACAAGTTGGTGAGAAGTTAAAGAACTCAGATGGGTCAGAGTCTGACCCACAAATGACCCACTGACCACATGAAGAAACTGCACCGAGCCGGAGGGCTCATTATACAGCAACAGCCAATCAACAGTTCTGACTCCCAATTTACCATTTCATTCCACGGGAGCGCTTAATGGGAAGAGAAAGGAGCAGATGGAAACTCTGCCAGCTCTAAAATGAGGACAATAGTCTTATCAGTGCTGCCTGCAGCTCTGTATAATAATCAGCCGGTCCAGTGTTCTTCAGCTGGAGATAAAGATCATCAGAACTAAGAGGGGAAAAGGAGAGAGAGAGAAACGGGAGCAGACTGCTTCAGGCACCGAATGCATCGGTGCTAATATTAGACAGCAACGGCTGCAGAGTCTTTGAGATCACAAAGGTTATATTTTGGCTGGTCTGACGAGAGAACACCGTGTTCGTTTTACACAAAGCTGCTGTCCCGACTCACTCAGTGAGGTCACCCATCTTTTGAAAGCAGCCGGTTCCTTTCAGTACTCGTTTCAGCTGTGGTTTCGGTGGTTCTTTTAGTCGTGTTTGTTCATCTGGTTTCTATGTTTGTCGCCAGGTTGCTTATTCTGTTTAGCAGAGGTTAAACACAATGCTATACTCCTGTTATAGTCTGTGATCTAAATGGAATCTGTGTGGTATGAATGAAAATTTGATTTGGGGGCGCGGGAAGTGTTTGGAAGCATTTTGTTCAATGTACATTTAACTAGTTAACTGCTTTGGAAAGTAATGGCTCTGAAAGAGATCAATACGGATGACAGGTGATGCCAACGCTCCAGGAATAAGCTACATACCGCTAAACGAATGGAATATTTAAAACAATGAATGAATACCAGTATAACCGAGCATGATAAACGCTGCAGCGTCCTTTAGGTGGCAGCCTGACAACAAAGTTCATCTCAGTCTTAAAGGGAATGTGATTCAGATGAGGAGGAGGCGGGGCTCTTCTCCTCATCCAACTCCTGTTTTCTGTTCGACACAGATGAACCTGCTCTGCTGCATACCACAGGGAGCTGGGCCGAGCAAACACAAACACACAGAGACACACAAGTAAACACGCACACAGCGCTTTAATGCTGCCGCCCAGGTGTGTGTGTGTGTGCTTCAAATGCAGGTTGGCACAGGTAACAGAACACCTCTGCTCTACTTCCTGTTCATTCGGTTTTTAGTTTCGTCACTGGAGCTCTTTACGCGTCTGCCATGAATGCGGTCGGTTCCCTGTTGCGTAACACGTGGAGGGAATGTTTCTTAATATTTCACAGATGGAAGCAAAGATCCAGACTTTTTCCGTCACGTGTGGGACACGAGTTTCATCCTTAAATGTGTAAGATTCACAGAGTGAAACGGTGCTTTGGAGCTGACAAATGACCAGCGAAACCAGCGTGGAAGTGTCACAGCACCTGATCGAAACAGGAAGTCGTATCAGAGATTAGTATCAGAGGTATGAAAATGTCTTTTTTCTGATAAGATTGCCTCTCAGTTACACGTGCAAAGTGAACCAAGCACAAACACCCGCCTTTATAGTCCTGGCTGTACATAAATATGTGTTAAAACAGTGCGATAGAGCAGGTGTAAAAGGGAAAAAGAACAAGATAAAACGGGTACGGCTGTATATGTGGACTGGAAAGAAGAGGCCCTGACACTGACACCATCTGGGCTGCTTACATACAGCTGCAGAAAGGACATTTAACGGGAGGAAAGAGCAGAAAATGCCGTGTGAGGAGCCTGCGGGGAGTTGGAGCTCTGAGTGACCTCACGAAGCTGAAGCCAGGAAGCCACATGTGGCCACATTTAGATCAGCTAACATGTGATAACAGTGAAAATAACGGCAAAATCCCTCCACAGATCAATTTCCCATTTAGGTCTGGTTCTTCAACAGTGCGCCACGCGGCCACTTTTCCTTTCTGACAACTAATAACCAGTGCGTGCGCATCGTAACGACTTTGATTTTCACTCAGTGTTTGGCATGAAAACGTGATGCATAACAAAAGGTTTAGATCCAAACACTCGTCCTGGAATTTAAAGAATAAAACACTTAATTTACTATCAAAATGAACAAAGACTAGATATAAGTATTCATATTTATTCCAGTGAACATTTTTACCCCGACAAACAGCACAGATGTTCACATGTTCTCCAATAAAGCATGATCTAAGCTCAGTGCTCATCTGTGACAGGGTGACCCACACTGGCAGTAAGATCTGTGTGTGGTTTATTTTGGGGAAGAAAAGGGTCGTAGTTCTCTCTCACAGATCATCTGCCAAAGTCTTCTAGAGAAGCAGATCCACACAGGAGTCCTGATCTTGTTCTGAATCTAATTCTGAGTGATTGGAGTGTCTGTGGGGCTGCAGAAATGGGTCAAATGAGGAGAAAACGGCAGGGAGGGAGTGAGAGAAGCACGGAAAGCAAAGCAGGAGGAGTTCCTAGATTTCTAACCTTTCCAGAATAAGCAGACGTACATTAAGATGAGCCTGATTTACTGGAAATGTATTCTAACTCTTCCATCTGCAGTTGTGATTATTTGTATTAAACTACAAGGGAATGTGGGCACCAACAATTAAAAAAACAATATTTCATGCTTAAAGATTTGCAGCTCCATTTATATCTGTATCTTAGAAATGATGAAGCTACTCATTTAGAAGTACAACGAACATCCTCCAGGATGATCCCAAAGTGGCTTTTTATTGGATTCATGTCCTTATGGAGCAACTTATCGTCCGATTTAGAAAAACTGAGGAAATATTCCCATGATAATTTGTGTTTTCGGACCATCGTGAGAGCTGAGGACACAGAATATCTGACATTTATGCAAACCAGAACCTGTAGCCTGCATCCAGGCAGCTGACAGCATGATGAACGCACCACAGAGGAAGCAAAAACCATGAAGAGCTGGCACCACATGTGTGAGTGCAAGGAAAAGTCTCCAGATGTGTGAGTGCAAGGAAAAGTCTCCAGATGTGTGTGTGCAAGGAAAAGTCTCCAGATGTGTGTGTGCAAGGAAAAGTCTCCAGATGTGTACGTGGACATGGACGCTGCTCTTTGCTGTCCACGGGGCATAAAAACGAGTTCCCCGCCGGCTGGGACGTGTTGCCTGAACACCGTCAACATCTCTGCAACGCTCTGAAAATAACGCTTGGAGATGCTTGGGATCACAGGAGTTTAGTGGCAGGAGGTAGAAACCACTGCGTTCTCAGGACTGACTCTGCGTTAAATCCAAGTTTGTGCTGCAGTAGCGTCATTTTTCAAGGCCACGGTCGGCCAACTGTAAGTATCACAGAGCAGCGAGGCAGCCGGCAGCCTTGACTGGATGATTAATCCTCTAATTCCATCTACCTGACCGGACACAACTAATGGCGCTAATTCTGCTGTGGCTGTAAATGGCTGCAGGTTGGCGGCGTCCACTGAGGACAGCTGACATGTATCAAAGTTTACAGCGAATGTATGAAAGTCAAGTGTGTGTAAGTGGAAGTGTGTGCAGGTAGTTATGTAAGAGGCTGGCAGGGAGGGGGGGCAGGTGAGGTCACTGTTTGGGACACATAATGAAATGGGATGTGACTTTCACTCCAGGTTCTGGCTCTGTGGAGGATTTAATGGAGTTATCTAACACACAGACACCAAAGCGCAAAAGGACATGATCATTTTTAAGGAATAAAGTGTTTTATGAGATAAGGAAATGAGTTTTTAACCAGTTTTAACTAAAGGATTGAAATCTTTAACAAAATCATCCAAACTAGACAGATAAAGCTTTAATTGTCACAACGGAGGGGCTTAGTCTATCTGCTGGTTTTCCTGTGTCTTACAGTAATAAACGGTCGACCACAGACGATCTGAATCATCACAGAGGGATGCCTGCATCCTGATGCCTGTTATCTCATCCCAGGCAAACACAGCAGATGAGGATAAAGATACGAAGCAGAGATATGGAGTTTCTCCCCATCTGCGCCGTTCAGATAAGCAGTTAAAGCTAGCTGCTGGCTTACGAGCCTTTATCACCAAACCCGTTTACACCGTTTTAAACCCATAATGAATCTGGAGCAGATTTTCTGAGCAGAAACTTTGATGCATCCGTGGCTGTGTCTGCTTTGCCTTCTGTTTTTATTTCTTAATGCTTCACGTTCAGATGTGCTTGGTCACATTAGAAGTCCGGTTCTGAAGAGCAGAAATAAGCCCAGTTTTGCTCAATATATTCAGGCTGAATCCATTCAAAGGCAGTCAGGATCAACAGGTCGTTTGCTGTCGCTGTAGAAATGAACACCAGCCAATATCTGATCCCACCGATCAGACTAATCTTTAAGCTGACGCCTGGTTTTATGTCTGACAACACAACAACAAGCTGAGGGAAAGTTACAGATTCAACTGCTCTACCTGACATCATCTAAATGTTTAAACCTGACTTTGTCGTCTGGGATATCATAAGAAAAGGCCTCTGTGAAGCCAAGGCGCTCCATAAACCGCTCCAGGGCAGGTGGTATGTTTAGCATATGTGATCAGCAAGGTTAAAGGAAAACCAGCACAGCTGTTAGTTTGAAGGAGCAGAAATACACCGAAATCAGCTCCAAACATGTGGGGTAAAGCCCGTTAAGGATGGTGAACAAAGCCCAGAGATGGTCACCATCTCAGTATGAATGGAAATAACACTTCCTGTGATTTGGATGCTCCTTTTTTACAGAATAAATTATTTTTTTAACCGGAAAACAGACGACCAAACGAAAGACCCGAGAGGAAAACCGCATTGTTGTTGAGGGGTCATGTGAGGTCATAATGTGGCTACTACTGTCCCAGACCAGCAATGAATGTGGCCCGGCTGATTGGATCCGAATGCCTCCAGAGTGTTTTCACACCTGCATTTATCCCCTGTCCACTAAACGATCCAATCAGCCGGGACATGTGTTCGAAACAGGTCTGAACAGGGCCTCAGGAATGAGGGAGCTGCATTTTCTTACGCTTTGCAGTTTATTATCACAGCTGGGCATCGAATGTCTTGCTCATGGGTTGATTTTAGAGCAAAAACAAGGAGGGAGAGCTGTTTGATTCATCTTCAACTCCAGCTAGTTGACTGATCTGAACCCCAGTCCTTCGAATCAGAAGCTCAGGAACGTACAGCTGCTCTCCAGAATCTGAGTTTGAGCCAGCGAGCTGACCTAGAAAACTAAAAGAATCTATGCAAGCAGACACAAAGAGGAAATCTCCTGTTGGTGCAAAAGAAAGCTATTATCAGTTAAATTCAACCTTTTATGGGAAATATCAGACTAGACTCCAGCAGGACTGGAATATAAAGTGAAAAAAACTCCCTTCTTATGTGTTTCCAACCGGTGACGAGGAGGTTTCAGTGAGCCACGCCGAGCACTTTAGGCAACAAGTTCAAAAGGCCGAAACAGGCGCAGGTGGTTTAAGAGGCACACAGGGATGCAAACAAAGCAGCTCGTGCAGCATGCCAAACATTCTCAGAGAACTGGAAGTGAAAAAAGAAAGGCTGAGTAAATGGTGATGGAGAACACCTGCAGCTTCATGCACCTGCCGAGGCATTTTTCTTCTTCTGTGGTAAAACAAACACCAACATTGGTGCTGGAATAGCTGTTGGATCCGGTGACTTGCAGTGCCAAAAACTTCCAAAGCTGTTTTGAATTGTTACTCTGAGCCAATCCCAGAGTGGGAGCAGAACAGCTACGCCACGGACCTCTCAAACACAATTTCCCCGTCAGGTTTAACATCTAAATATCTGCCGTACGGACAGATAAAAGTATTTAAAAGTATCGTTTAGCCTTTACGTGCCCAACTTAAGACACCGGACCCTTGATTTGATTTGATTTGAAAGAAGCAGATGGCTGCATTGTGCGTTTTCTATGATGCAACATATTAAAAACAAGTGAGACGCAGCCCGGCTTCCACTGAACAAGTTCCAAAACAGTCAAATTTCAGGTTTACCACTAATATAAAGTAAAAGGAGACACTATGTACAGCACACAGCTTTCTGTGGGCTTTGGTTGAGCTTCTATTCCAAATCTGTCAGATCCCTGAGTTTTCAGCCCTTTCAAGGGATGGTGAATAATCAGTTACTTAGTAATCATTGATCAGTTTAAACTTTTTTTTACCCGTTTAATGTGAATCTTTTCTGCTTGTGTGACATCTCGTCCATTTGCAGGATGTATTTATGTACCGTTTTGTATCACTGCTTCTTATCTTTTCTGATGGACCATGTCGAATTCCTGTGGAATGTTTTGATATTTTGGATTGTGATTTAATTATGTTGCTTGACGTCACTGTGAATGAGGGTCCAGCCCAGGTCCTTTGCGTTTGGATGAATTAAATCAATAAATAGCTTGTGACTCTTCCAGCTTCTTTTAAAACATTCTAACGAAAGAATTTGGTGAGATCTTGTTGTAATGATCCAATCTGTTTAGCTCAATGGGCTTTTTATATGCACACATTTGAGGTTTTGACACCTAATGAAACCGAGCCTGAAGTCATATAAAACATGTTTGTGTTTGACTGAGATTAAAAACCGGATGTGTCACACTTTCCAGATCGATTTCTTTCTTTTTACACCTTCTAAAAGAACTTTCTTTATTCTTAAGAAGGGTTCCTCCTCTCTGAAGAACTGCACTTGCTCACAATATTCACGGCTGATGGAAAAATATTCCTTTTCTGTCGTTGAATTTCTGGAAATGAGTCGAAACTTTGCACAGATTGAACAGAAACTCGTGTCTCTGGGTCAGATCCACATGAAGCAAAACGCAGGTAGAAACGTAGCCTCTATTTTTAAAGAAAATACAACTTGTCAGGTGAGTTTTCAGTCTGCAAACACAAGTTAATTTAGTCTTAGCAGCTTCTTTCAATACAAAATCATTTAGGCGAATCGGTCGCTGCGCACGCCAGGTTAGTAACCATGACGATGTTAAATCAATCTACGACCAGCAGTTATTTTACTGACAGAAAGGTGGTTGGTGGATTTAATAAATCATGAAACAGTGTTTAAGGCGCCAAACATGTTCATTTCCCGCCCTGCTCAGCTTGTCAGATCACATAAAGACAGACACAGCCGGACCCAGATGTTCCAAATCCAGCAGGCAGGAACAGGACTGGTCATTATTTCTTCAAATGCAGACGTAGGTCCGTTGGGGTCATCGGTCCAAATGTGCTGCATGACCATTCATGGACATGAATGAGGCTCTGCGTCCATTAACCGGAGAACAGGCACACAACACAGTCATGATGCAGTGAGATCAGCGCAGTATAAATGGCAAGATAAAAGAGGCTCAGAGGGAATCATCCAAGCAGACTTAATTCATTCAGAGCTAAATGTTTGTCTTGAGTGAAGCTGAAACAGAAATGCTTGTTTCAGTGCTGCTCTCTGAGCCAGGCCTCCAACAAAATGACATAATGTCTGCGTGAATCACCCCAGTTACCATAAAAACAGGTTCCCCAAACATCGCTCAGGAGCTCCAGCTGCAAATTAATGGACAAGCAGCACTTATCATACACAGAAAAAGATCCAAACGTGACTTCAGAGCATCCTCAGCGTCTCTGTTAACAGCCTTCAACACATATTTCAATCAAATGTTATAACTTTATAACATTTTAGGACACTTGTGTCCATTAATCAACTGAAAAGAAATCGATCTGCAACTGATCTGACAGTTAATCAAGTTAGAGGATGTCAATTAACTAATTATCTCCTGATTTTTGACCACCCGCTCACTCATTTCTGACCATTTATAAACTAAATAATAGGTGAGAAATCACAACAATAACAAGCTAAGTAGTCTATGATGAAAACAGCCACCTTAGACCCACTAAGACTTAATGTTGAAGTGTTATAGACAATGATGAGATGAAAGGAGACAGCAAAGCTATAATCAGAGAAGTCACTCTTGCTAAGTGAAAAGCTGATCATCCTACAGACCTTTGGAAAATATCACAGAACCTTTGGGTGTCAGCGCTGTCAGTAATAACCACAAACACATCCCAACAGCAGCCTCATATACGTAGGTCGTTAATAACGATTTCTTTCTACTTCAGACACATAAAAAGCCTCCTTCTTCCCTGATGCCTCCATAAGAGCTGTGGGGTCAAACATGTGGGTGAGAAGTCGAATGCCAGCAGAGCTCATGAAGGAGGGGGCCTGAGGTGCATCAGACCGCCTCCATACCGGGTTAAAATGACAAAAAGACGAACATAGAAGAAGAAGAACACGTCTCACCACAAGTCAAGACAAAAATCTGAGGATAAAGAGTGAAAGTTACGACAAGGAAGATGAGATGAAGGAAAAAAAGAAAAGAGAAACGACGACGAGAAACAATCTGTGGAAGCAACGGAAACCCCGAGTGTCGGGAGTTCAAGGCTCAGACACAACAGTGGAGCACAGAAATGAGTGGGCACTGGGAAAAGATGAGTCACAGCCGCTGAAGTAAGAAAGAAAGAAAGAAAAATGTCACAACACAAATTACTGGAAGTGAGAAGAGTGTGCGGGAGAGGAGGGAAACGGCACCACCAACACTGGGGGCCGCTGGGTTGCTCAAAAACCTCAAAGAACAGCACAAATGTTGGTGAGCAGACTGGACTCAGCTGTTAAATCTGTAGACAGATGGCCGAACAGTACAAGGGGAAACTAAAAAAATAGATCGATCTTCAGGGGGAAGTGATAAGAAAAAGCTGGTGCCGTGCTGGCCTGATTGGGTTAACTGGGCTACTGGACTGTATGTGGGACATTCTTACAGATGGACCCAGTTCAGCTGTATTTAGGGAGCCAACAGTCAGAGAAACGTTTCTCTTGTACTTGAACTGCACAAAAAGAGACAGCGCAGACTCTTGATGTACTTTTCATGTGGACACAGTTTGGCTTTCAGCACTCTGAGGTGGTATTAAAGGCTCAAGTATAATTAAAAGTCTGAATACGCCACTGGAATGGCTTTACAGGATATCATAATAAAAAGGAAATGCTCGTGTTTCACACGGTCAATAAGCCAAAAGGAGGGAAAACATCCCAATCAAAGACAAACAATACAGCAATGAAAAATATTTTGACTCCTTGGGTGTCAAATGAAAACAACCAGAGTAGATGGGATGGAGCAGAAAGCCAGTTAAACAGTGCAAAACAGCCAGTTAAACAGTGCAAAACAGCAAGTGAAGAGGCCGGTAATTATGAGGCGGCAACGCTGAGCAGAAGAAGCATGCAGACACGAAAGTACAGAGCAATTAGGAGAGCTTAAAGGGTAATTAGGCTGAACTCGGCACCAAAACATTGCCTCAAAAGTCAACAACTGTGCAGAAAGGCTGGTGGAGAGAAAGAGAGAAACTGCAGAGCTGCAGCACCTTTCAGGATCTGATGAACAGACACAGTTAATGGAATTTAACTTTTCTGAGGACTCAGGGACAGATACTTAAACGCTGCATGCCTTTTTGTTTTCTGCTGAGGTAAAACACTCTGCAAAATTTATTTATACATGTTGCTTCCAAGCTGCCAGACCTTCTTGTAATCTTTTAAAGTGGTCTTGAGCAATAGTTCTTCAGACTTTCTGATGTTTATTTTAAAGTTTTTCTCTTTAACACTGGCTGGGTTTCACTTATTTTCAACCTGGTTCTCGTATCGGACCCTTTTCAAAACGTTTCTTTGGTTTGTTCATTTGTAAAGACACTTAACTCTGACCCAAATCATCCATCCATTCAATTTCTACACCGTCTTTTTCCAATTCAGGGCCGTAGGGGGGCTGGAGCCCAGCCCAGCTGCCACTGCACAAAAGGCAGAGCACACCCTGGACGGGTTGCTCGTCCATCACAGGACCACAAAGAGACAAACAAGACAAACAATCGTGACCTATGAATGACCCAAGCATTAAAAAGGCAACTATCTCAAGGGATGGACCAGTGCTGCGTCTACACATAACAGAAAACTTAAAGCTTGTTCCCATTTCTTTAGTTGCATCTATGAAGAAAACACAGTTTGACAGACAGAAAATAGGATTTCTGCAGCAACAAGGTGATTCCCAAAGAGCTATTAGCTGAAAACTTGGCATATCTCAGCATGGTGTGCAGTGTGTCCTTAAAACATTTGAGGAAACTGGACAAGTGGAGGACAAAAGAAGAAGTGTCAGGCCTAAAAAACTATCTACAGCAGATGAACAGGATCTGAAAGTGATGTCCTTAAGAAAGAGGAAAAAATCCAGCAAAGACCTGACAGGACCTGAGAGATGCATCTGGACCTTCAGCTGATCCATCTACTGTTGGCCCAAGCCTCATCAGAAATGGTCTCCATGGAAGGCTGGCTGTCAAGAAGCCATTCTTAAGGAAGGGAAACAGGGAGAAAAGGCTGAGCTATGCCAAATGACACAAGAAGTGGACTGAAAATCAGTGGCAACAGGTCTTATGGAGGGATGAATCCTCCCCAGAGCCCGGACCTCAACATTATTGAAGCAGTGTGGGATCATCTGACAGAGAACGGAACAAAAGGCAGCCGACATCCAAAGAAGAGCTTTGGGATGTCCTTCAAGAAGCCTGGAGAACTATTCCTGAAGACTCCTGAAATAAATCACTCTCCCACCATGTGGTCAGCCTGCTGTGCTTTCCACCAGTTGCTCATTTATCATGAAAATCATCATCATCGCGTATTCCAATTTAACCACTAAATACTCAGAGCTGGCCCCAGAAAGAAGGCTAAAACTTAAGATTTCCACTTCCTTTCATGTGTTTCAGTAATAATTCAGAGAAGCTGCTGCTGGGTAATGTCGTCAGTCCTGCCCTTCACTTATTCTCCCGTTTTTCTGCATCTCACTGCTGATTATGCACACTCACTTCTTACTCACAGCCCAATCGTGTTCCGACCTGTTTCTGCACACCTCGTAGAATGTGGTGAAGAAGTAGCCTCTCCTCCAGCTACTGGGAAGAGGCTACAAGTTCTGCTTCGTCACAGCCACAAGCCTCAACAGCGCACCTTTTTATGGAGGAGGAGGAGAGTTAAAGGGGAGGTGTGAAGAAGAAAGACGCCTCTGGCTCAGGGTGAGCTTACATCAGCCTGTAGCGTGCCTTTACTCCCTTTTAGAAGTGACTTTGAGGGATTAAGTTAAGACAAACAATTAAAGGAAATTCAGACTGTAGGTAAAGAATTAAGGTATTATTCGGACTTAATGCACGAGTCTCGTGTCAGTGAAGGAATGATCAATGTGAAAAATGATGCAGCATATAACTGCTTCAAACAGGCTACCAAAAAGGTGTAGCATGGCATTAAGACCCAGTAGCCAAATCCACCAGATGCACACCATGGTACAGATAAAAGAACATCTGGCTTCAGAGAGAGCTGCACTGCCAAATAAACATGCAGGTATGAAAGGAATGCTGGTCGAAAAAATGGAGAAATAGAAAGAAAAAGTGCACCACACAGGTGTAGCTCATCTTCAAAATGACTCCAGGCAGTTTTCCATCCCAGGGCCTCCAATCAGAGGGTGAAGCAATGTGGCGAGAAGAGTAGCGCGAGATAGAATAGCTTCAGTGACCATGCAAGGCCTGCAAGGTCATCCTAACCGGAGGAAGAGGGGTAAAAGGAAGGAGACGGTGAAAGGAACATGTTGTAAACCGAAAAGAGAAGTAGCAATGAGTTGTGTGGTTTAGTGACTTCACTAAAAGTAAGTCAAAACTACCACAAAACACAACAGTAGAAGACTTTATGTCTGTCGTTTCACCTGGAAGAAAGGCCAAGGTAACCAAGGTAACCAAGGTAACCAGGTCTCGTTCATAGTGTTCACCACTGGCTGCACAAATATGAGGTCGACTGCTAAACTCTGGGAACCCTGTAACACATCAGGAAAACCACACAGCAGCCAACAGTGTGGTTCAGAACCTACTTTAAGAACCATTCGCTACATCCCCACAAGTCAATACTAGTGATGTGGACAATGTGAAGGACCACCTTCTTTAATTCAAGTCACCTGACACTACGTTTGCTCTTGGTCGATGTTTGCTTTGTTGATCCAAATGCTGCTGAGTCCACAATTTCCTTCGGGATCAATAAAGTATCCATCTATCCATCTAAAACCAAAGTTTTGTGAAAAAACAGAAACTCTTCTTTCATGTATTATTAGCCAACTCTAGTTGATAGAATGGGCATCTTCCCTGATAATCCCTGATAAACCTCATTTACAGCCTGTGAATTACTGCAGTTTTGTTCTTGCACGACCGGTTTCAAATGACTGCTCTCTGGAAGAATGTGGACCATCTGTGAGGTAATGTACTGAAACTGAAATACTTCAGATGGTATTGAACCGAGTCGGGAGTCGAATTGCTTTACAAACTTTTAAATAAGAGCTGAATGGATTCATGAAATCGGTCGCGGTCCCGAGCCTGAGCCTTAAGTTTTATCAAAGAGTTTCTCACATATGAACGAGGTGTTTTTGGCATGGAGGGTCCTGACTGCTGCCCTCACCACTTTAACACATCTCAGCTTCTGTTTCTCCCACTGTCGTCATGGTCGGGTTTACGCTAAAAAGCTTCATTTAACCAGCAGGTTTAACACTGAAGGCTAGCTTCTGTGATCCGAAAAAGGCCGCATATAATGGCGTTTAACTTTTAACCGACAGATTCCCCAAATCAATTCAGCTTTGATTCAAATGGTCCCAACTCGATTTGATTTCCAGTTCATTTCAAATCAAAGATGATTAGAGATGCACTGATTTAAATATCTGTAGCCAAGCAAAAGCATCTCAGGCTACAACCAAGCTAATCTTTATATTTTCCCCTTTGCTTCTACTTTAGCCCGTGTCTATGGTTGTGTCACCAACTATCTGAAGGCAGGTGGAAGAAAATCCTGATCAATAGACTTCCAATCACTGTCTGATCAATCAGTGTATCCCTAACGCTGATTATTCTATGGATACTTCGGTTACTAAGTCAATATTGATTAGCTATAACGGGGAGGAGCCAAAGGCCTGCAGGACCAAACCAATGAAAAAAAAAGCTTCAAACATCCAGAGAAAAGGGCATTTATAGAAAGATCCATCTGTGATTTAAAGGGGAACGCCGGTATTTTTAAACCTGGACCTTATTTCTGGCATGAAATACGTTTATTTACTCACCGAGAACAGTTTGGTGAAAGTCGGTGTCCATCAGAAGCTATTTAGAACTCGCAATCGGCGTATATCCATATATGGAACAATGCAGCCTCTAAATAAGGCATTATCTGTCTTTATTTCACCAATATTTTAAGAAGGATGAACGAACACGTACTATAGCTCTGTTAGCTTATAGCTGCTGTTATGTGGCTACTTGCGGCTATAGGAGAGCTAACGGAGGGAGTTCTACACAGGCACTCTACTGGGACCACTTCACCCTTTATTGAGACAATTTTGCATGATACAAACCACCATCAGGATGAAGCAGCCATATTGGTCAGGAAGATGTAAAATATAAAACATCTTGGTTGTGACTTGCCTCTCAGCCACCACATTGGGTGTTTTTGTTCTCTATGTGCAGACGTTGTTTTGCTTTTATCTCCAACCAAACTGATAGCTGAACACGCTGATGTGTGCGTGCTGCTCAGATTCAGCTTCTCCGTCACTGCGTCCTCTATAAAGTTACTCTGTTACAGTACGAAGCGTAGCGGCAACTCCACGCATCAGGCTGAGCCTGGATTATAATTAATCGCCTGAATACGGTGATCAGACGACTCAGCACAGAGCAGGTGGCAGATAACGGCAAACGTTGTGTGGTTTGACGTTTTGTATTAGACTCCAACTGTCCGTGGAAAAAAGCTTTGCTTGTTCCTTTTTAGGATATCAGCTATTCACCAAGCCTGAACTTGTATTTCAAGTCTTGCAAATTGGCAGAACTGTGCATCATGTATCTGACTTCTCAGGTACAAAAACCGACAAATGTCAAACCAGTTAAACAAGACGCGGGGAGCGGGGGGGTCACTGGGTATTTACAACTTCAATACACACGTATTCAATCAGCATTTATTATTACAGGCAAGAGTAAAGGAAGAGGGAGGCAGGTCTCCTGGAATAATCTACTAATCTAATCTGAAATGCAGTGATGGCAAAACATAAACAGGAAGTTAAGGACCTTCTATGCAGCAGTTAATTCTGCATAATGACTCTGCAGCTCTGCTTATTCATTCTGTAATGTCCATTATACATGTTTCACCCACGCAATTCAATCTTCACCGCCCACTGGGAGAGAGTTTCTTTACAAATCGCTTTGAAATGTGCAAACTCAGATGAAGACGGGAGCAGGAACGTTCAAGGTTGCACAGCTGGTGTCAGTTTGACAAATAAAAGCTGCAAAGCAGGGACTGTGCACATGAATAACTGAGATATTCCAGCTCAGAGTATGGACTATACGACACGAATCTCAGTCTTTTTGGTTCTTCAAAGTAGGTTTGCTGCACTTTCTGACAGCTGGTTCAGGAGTAAGACTTTATACATCCCATCCATGCAGCCATAAATGTCTTTTTCTCTAAAGAAAGAGTGTTGATATAATTACCATTTCACATGAAAACACACAGTTTGTTAAAGAATCATTATTGGTATGATTATCAAAATACAGTATACTGTATATTCAGATTATTAGATGATGAATGCAGCCAGAAAACATGAAATTAAATGTAAAAATGGAGATTAAAGCTGATTTTTAAGATTTTTAGAGCAGTATTATAGAATGTGTTTACATGCCCAACTGTATTCCAGTTTTACGTGTTATCAGGATTGAAATATTATGTTCTCCTTGTTGTCAGCTCACCTTGATCTACAATGGACTGTGATAATAAAGCTCCCCGTACCATTTGGCACAAAACCTTTCTTTAAATTGAACCAGAAGATTACAACGAACAGCGAGATCAAAACCGCGCCGAGGTGGGACCCTCAAGTTTGTTGGGCCCTCAGAAAAGGCTGCTAGAGCAAAACTATGCTGGAAGAGTGTCCGTGAATCTGTTGCCCCAGTGCATGCTGGGAGAGTTCCCAACACACCAGTGTTTCAGTCACATGAATGTTGAACATTGGTTCCACCTCTTTAATTTATCGCAATATGTTCACAAACTGATATTAGTTCATGAGAACAGCCAGAATGAACCAAGCTACACTTGAAAAGCAGCATTCTGGGTTCAGGTTTGTGGCGACATAATGAAGCAGCCAACTATTACACCCGACTGCAAGCTGCTGTGATTAAGCTGAGGAATGCTTGTCTTAGCATGTCGAAGGTAATTTATGATTCAGCCTCAAATAAAGAGGCCTTGAGCTATGAGGAAATGTTAGAACCTGTTTCATCTCGAGCTCCTCACATCTTGTGGCATCATGTGGCAATCATCAAGCACCGCACTCACATGCAGGCACGTGTTCATCTTTGGTGTAGAGAGAAACTCCACCTGAAGCAGCTCGGTGCAGCCTGTGCAAGGCGTGGCAAAGCTTTACTTCAGTAACCCTGCATTGACAAACCCAGTGAGCAGGTCTGTGTCCGAGCTTGTGTCGTTTTTGGACGTAATCACAGGTTTATTTATCATACCAAATTGAGAAAAAGTCCCACAAGCTTGCATCAGCCTTACGGCTTGCTGGAGCAAAGCTTATGCCGTCACTGATCCACTGTTTCTGTGCCCTATGACCTCTGCTCCAGCCCTGTCACAACTTCACTGTAAGCTTTGTAATTTAAATTCAAACCAGGCTGATTGAATTGTCCTGATTTAAGCTTTAGCTGCTGAACCACACAACACATGTGGAGCTTTACCCCCACCATACGCTCTGGGACGGGGTCACGTATGGCTGCTCTATGAGCAAAAGTTAACCTTCCAAATAAATAAATTGGTGAGGTGTGCTTACAGCGCTTTATAGACAAGCAAAAATATCTAAAAATGAACAGAGACTCTCTTTAGAGGAAGATTGTTGTTCAATGCGAGGCTGATGATGACTAATGACTCATGCCAGACGTATGAACGTCTCCCTTCAAAAACCAACAGAGCTGACAAAGATGCCTGAGCCACAAAACGAACAACCAAGGCAATAAAGAGCAACAAAAACAGTTCTTTGTAAGTACTAATAATTCTTAAATCGACATATTCCAACTATAGTTGCTTTTTTTCCCACCGAAATGTTCACACAGCTTCTGAAAATGACAATGGCAACAACTAAGTTGGGCAAAAATAGGAAAATCTCTCCTCTCCTACAGAGAAGTTAGAGCACAGTGACAGACTGAATAATTCAATGAAAGGAGGCAAATCGAGTGGCCTATTTCCTCCCAAGAGGATTTGAACATTCATGCCTGTACCACTCGGATCAGTTTGTGTTTAAGTGTAATAAAGTCTGTAAACGGTCACTTAACTTCCCTCAACTTCTCCAGGAAGAATACAACACAGCAGAAAACAACTATACCTTCTTAAAGAGGAATCAGAAGAAAACTCAAGATAATCATCTGCCATTTTGAACAGAGAGCAAAGTGCACAAGCTTCACAAACTTGAGTGCAGAGGGGCGGGGCGGAAAGCAAACCTTTATTTACTTTTGACTCCAAGATTATATAGTGCAACGGTTAATCATCATTTAGTGGCTGCACTCATATACACGATGGTTTGGAGGGAATTCATCTCATCACTTAAGGAAAAGCAGTCTTTAAAGTGCTGCACTGTGCACGTTAGCATGATGATCTCACGCATGGACTTCAATGGCAGCTCTGATCAGAATTGTTGGCACCACTGAATCGTAAGCACAGAATAAAGAATATCCTCATCAAATATCCAAAAATATATCCATTTAGATATAACTTGATAAAGCGTCCAGAGTTGTTGAATGAAAATAACAAAAAAAATAAGACTCCTAAGCTCCATTTTCAGTCTTTGACTGGTATTATTAACAAAACTTAAAACTCAAAAGGCTTAAAATCCCTCTTTTAACATCATAATGTTATCAGAAGCTTCAGAATTATAAATCTGTTTTCAACAAGATTTTAAGCCCAGTTTTCACATTGTATACAACGAGTTTAGAGTTTGAAAGAAATGGCCCAACATGAGGAGTCATGTTGTTCTTTCACGTTAAAATGATGTTCTGGGACAGGGTGGAACCCAATGAAGGACAAAACCCATTACAAGCATGTTGAAGATACTATGGTCTGCCAGTAAGGGTGCAACGATTAGTCGACGTTATCGACAAAAATCGATAACATAATTAGTCGCCGACGTATTTAATTGTCGATAATTGTCGGTTACGTCATCGCACGTCTTTTTCACGCTGTCGAGCTGAACATCATTTTTGGTACGGAGTGAGTCATCTCACTTCCTACCTATCTCTGCTTCGAGATGCATGCCGTTAAAGGTAAATAATAGCGGGAGATGACCTGTAGAAACGGTGAAATGGCTGCGGCTGAATTATAGTCCTCTCGTCCAAAAGTGTCCAGGGTCTGGGAGCATTTCACCCTCAAAACCCAGAAAAAATAGATTACCTGCAAGTTTTGTAAAGCCGACCTCACGTATCACAGGAGCACGTCTGTCATGAACATGTGAAAATTAAGCAGGTTTAGTAACATATTTAGCTTGTTAGCGTAGCCTGCTAGCTATAAATAAGCGGAGTTGTCTTGGATTTTAACATTAAAGTGCAACATTAAAAGTGTATCATCAAGCTTCACAGTCCACAGTTACAACCAGGCTGTTCTTTTTCACTTTTTGGTATTTATTTGACTGTTGGTGCATTACAGCCGCACTCTTATTAGCATTTTCAGCTAATGTTAATGTTAAAAGTCAAGATAAAATATGGCTTGAATGAATCCTTTTTCGGTTTTAACTAGTTTGTTTTAATTATTAATGAATTGTTTTAATTGGTGATTAACCGATTAGTCGATTAATCGTTCAATAATCGATGACTAGTCGAGTACTTAGTCGTTAGTTGCAGCCTGCTGCCCAGGAAGTTCAGCAGAATGTGGTTAAACGGTAATTCACTCACAGAGTGTTACTTATGTCGTAGTTTAACATTAACAACAAGAGAGATTTGTCAGTGTGACAGCTGGAACTGCTTAATAAAGGTCAGTCAGGGCAAAGAACAACGTGGGCACCATTATTTAAAGAAGGGCACAGAGAGGTGGGCTAATATCTTAAAAGCCTTCACAGATCTGCCACAGCCTCTCCGCAGAGTGTTTATAATGAAACTCTGACACCTCAGATGGTGGAGGTTCCCTCGTGCTGTGGGTCTGCTCAGCTGCCTCTGATCCTGCAGACGCTGATTGTATCTTTAAACCAGAAGATTACCAAGACATTTCAGAGTGAAAGTGTCACATAATGCCAGAAAACTGGGTCTGAGGTGAAAGGTCGTGGTTTGTAAGTTGGACGACGATGCAACCAGGACGGCTGAAAAGAAAGCAGTGGATTGGACATCTCTGGGGGAGATGAAACCACTGTTCTCAACTTTAAGCAGTGGAGTGGCAGAAACTACCGGCTGGAAAGTGCAACACAGGCCGAAAAAACAAATATTAGTTATATATTTTTTCACTATTATGCCAGTTGCATCTCTTTATTTACTTTGTTTGTACTATTTCATAGTAGAAAACTGGGTCATTCAGTGGGTACCAATAATTCTGACAAGAACAGGATCAATAACATGGAAACTGCACCAGTAAAATAAAACCGAGGGAAGTTAGCTCCCGGTTCTGATGAAGCACGGTTCAGGAAAATGGATCAAAACAGCAGAGTTGATTTAAAATCCCAATAGATGCAGCTCCTCCTTCCCTGCTGTGCCATCATTCTCAGCAGGCAGCTGTCCAAACAAACGTTACGTAGCTGGTGCTTATGTAATGAAGCCAGGCGAGCCCGTCCTCTTGGTTACCCCGGCTCACAGGATCATCAGCTCAAACATCTCAAGATACGTCTGAAGAATCTCCCGTCTGCTCCCTCTGGCTTCAGATTTGATAAGATTGTTTAAAAAGGAAAGGAGGGGGGCTGACTTTTTGACAATCAATGTTATGGATCGCTGTGAAAGCTCGTGCTGAGCGGATGGATAATGAATGCAAGTGTGCCTAAAGCCTGTGAATAAAGCTGCAGGAGCAGCTGCTTTGGGCAGCAGACAGAAGCACAGGGCAGAGGCAGAGTCGTGCCATAAGCTCTGAGGGTGTGCATGACTGAAAGCTTCTATTGATAACTTTCAGGATCGCCTGCATGAATGGGACGACAAAGCAGACAGAAGTGCATCTGTGTGCCAGCTCCCGCCTGTATTCTCCCTGCGACCCAAAAAGCTCGATGCTCTCTAAGTTGCATTGTGTCTGGAACATCTCTAAGTAACAGTTACCGTTAGGTTGCTTTGACACGATACGGCTCAACAGGCTGAAGGTTGTGCTGACTTGGCAAAACGTGCAGCTGCACAAAAACAGATAAACTTGCGGCGCGACCATTTTCCAGCTGTCGGTACACGCAGAGATAAAGACGCTGCCTTACCGTCTCATTCTCATCTGGGTACATGCTGTCCTGTCGCCGAGTTACCGCTGCACAGGAATAATAAGTCTTGTAGCCGGCGGCGCTGAGGAGGACAACGATGATGCAGAGAAACACAGCAGCCCTCGCCTATGCACATGCACGCTCTCTGACTGACGTGTCACCGTGGCAAGCCGGATGATGCCACTCCGGGACCCTACACACCCTCCAATACACCGACTCTAATTCACTCATTCTTACATAAACAGAGAGGGAGAGAGATGGAGCTCAATGATGCTCGGTCTGGCCGAGCAGCCGCAGCCAACACTGCTTGACCTGTCCTTTCATAACGCTGCCCCTGCACAACGCTGCGGCTGACTTAATAACCGGCACGTGCACACTCACACACACGCAATGTCCGACTGAAGGATTAAGAAAATCTCCACAAAGTGAGGAACACGGTGCCCCCCCTGTGCCAACACACGCACCGGTTCTCCAGAGTAGGGCTTCATGCTGGATTATCCCTCATAATCAGTATCAATGTTACACTTTTATGTGACTTCCATCAAACACAGTGAAACTTTCATGATCCTCAGTAATCACTTCTGTGTGCTTCAGACCACAGGCTGCACAGATAGAGATGCATTAATGTTCATCAGCTGGACCCAATGCATCCTCTGCTGAGCTCTTAGTAAAATATTTGTCTTATTTATATACAGCTTTTTTTTTTTAAATTTTGGCATGAAAATGGAAGAAAAAGGTGACCAAAGCTTAGAATTTGCAAGATCAATCAGTCACTCAATCAACATTTATTCATATAGCACCTTACAACAGCCAGAGATTAACCAAAGTGCTTCACATTTCCAGAAATAGATTTAAAAATAGATTACATATAAACACAAGACAACAACAAAAAGGTGGGCCACAGCTTCAGTGAAAAGCCAGTTTAAATGAGTATGTAAGAACTGAGGTCGGTGGATCAGAGAAAGATCGGTCACCCCACTGCTAGATGGGTAAAGACATCATTTTCATTGGTCTTTTGTGGTGGATAAATCTGCAGAGCATCAACTTAAAGACGATGGATGGAACCGTTGACTTTGAGTTAGAGGAGGAAGATGTGAAATCCAAAGAGAGGCAGAAGAAAAGGGAACGAACACACATAAAAGACGAAGTGAGGGTGCCGACCCGGCCTGACTGCTGCTCTGTTACACAAGAGCCCAACGCACAGCGAGACACGGATCAGCTGCCGGACTGCCTGAAGCCGTCAGTGTTTATCTGCATCCCAGGTGGAGAGCATTACAGAACTATTAATCTCTCAGGGCACAAAACTGACATCACCACTGCCTGCAGAACTTCTTCCTCCTTCAGCAAACTGCTGTTTGCTCGCTGTTCGATTTCCATGAAAGAGGATGTCACTGGGGCACAAATCCTTAAACACAAGAACATCTACGGCTGTTACCCTCAGTGAACGGTGCCGATGCGTTTTAAATCTGAAAGTAAGCAGCCTGGACTCCAGGAAATGTGAAAATGCTGATTTCTCACAGCCCAAATCAACACGGTTTAGGGCCAGGACGCAGACATTAGAGAAGCAGGTTTGTGAGGAAACCATCAGGAGAAAAAGCACGAAGCATAAAACTGATCAGAAAGATCCCAATGCAGCGAACGGGACGTTCAAAGTCTGGGGAAATCCCACACTCCTCTTTGGTTAACAGTTAAGGCCTCATCACATGTTGGTTCCTTCTTATCAGCCTCTTCTAACCTGCTGCTGTTACACACACACATCAGTTCTGCATCAGTGTGTGTTTACACTCGTCTATCCAGCATCGCAGAATCAGCTGAGGAAAACGACAGCACTGTTGGTTACACAAAGCCAGCCCCCCCCCTCCAAAGCTGCCTCTGTACTTCCACACATGACCCAGATGCCCAACTAAAGGTGCATCAGTCCCTGCTTGAAAGGCACATAAGAAAAGGGCTCTACTCTGACTGTGCCTTTGAGCAAAGGATGGAACAGCAGGGATAACATGCAGAAACCCCGTTAATGGAAAAGAGCTCCACAGGAATGGACTCATGCTTTATTTAAATTCTTTACAATTCGGTGGCCTGCTGTTTTCTGCGTTTCCATCCGTGGGTCTGCAGCAAAAGAACATTTGTGACTCCTCCAAGGAGTTCAGATCCTCCCGTCACCATGTGAGAGATAATAAGGCTGTTTACTAAGCAGAGTAAGAGAATTGACAGCAGTGCAGATGGCCTGGCTCCCATTAACAGATCCCTCACTGTGTGTGCAAGCACGGATTGACAAATATGCAAATAACCTTCATACAACTGAACAGAAACATGTGTCCATGTGCTAACGAGATCAAGTAAACCTTTTGTGTGTGTGGACGATAACTAAAATGTAGATATCACTTATTTCATCAGCTGAAGAGTGACTTCAGCCACTTAGTGCATAACAAGGTGCGGCACACAGATGCCAACTCATGTTCCTGCCGCACTGGGTAATCAAAGAGATGAGGAAGTGGTTCCTGCAATCAATCAAACCCTCTGAGGGTAGGTTTTTAGTTGATTACAGCCGTCATACAGAATGATGGGAGACTTCAAGGCTGAGTCGTGTTTTTAACTGTGACAATCAAGGGAGAAAGTAAAGAAGTGAGATAGTAAAACTCACAAAGTGCCACGTTATAACAAGTGATTCCCAGACATAAAACGCTCCATTTGTAATGCTTATTTAGGCTATCAAGACACCGTCCATTAACATCAGTATCTTAATTTATGGGGTCATACAAACTAAAAGGTACTGCCAAGTAAATTGTGTATTATCATCTGAGGATAACAAATAACTCGAGCTGTCACATGGCAGCAGAAGAGGTCAAAGTCCAACAGCCAGGCAGGTTAAACAATGCCTCTTTTAACCGATACGCAGTGTTAATTTCTCCAACAAACAGTGTACAGTAAACGATGACGGATTGTTATAATCCACAGGGCAGAGAGATGATGAAAAGCAGCGGACGAGACAGTGCAGTCAAGCAGCAAATTAAAACACACTGAGACCTTGGCAGCCATTATATTCACTGGCTCCAGGGAAGCATCTGCTTCGGTTAATATAGTGTCCAATCCAATGTGGCCAGAGGCTTTTCGGTGTACAGTACGAGTGGAAGTACGGGCGGTTTCTCAGCTGGTAACGCCAACATTTTCCCACTACAGGTCAGAAGCTGATGGGGCTTATTCTGGACATAAAGCGATTTAATCTGCATACTTATCTACAGGATTTAACATTGTGGTGCCTTTCAAAAGGTTAAATTAAACAGACAAAAGGCAAGTGGCCTCAGTTAGATTTTGGGCCTGGTAATAACAGAGAAGCAGCACAGTAATGTTCATCTGCTCATCACTTTTAATGGCTGAGCGATGTAATTATCCTCTACAGCGTGATTTATTTCTGTACCAACATGATAGGCCAAATTAATCTGAAAAGCAGATAAAATGCCGATTTAAGTTTGTGCATGATAAACACTACTTAACACCTTTAATTATATTACACCGGAGAGCCCTTCTTCACACAGAATTCAGAGCCTTTAGCTTAAAAACAATAACTGAAATGAGGTCATTGGGTTGAGTCTGAGGGACCACAAACGGCTGCTCATTTTCTAATGTAGAAATATTCTGGAAAAGCAACAGAGGTAGCTGTTTACAAGAGGATAAGTCACAAAAGTGGGTGGCTACAAAGTAGGCTTGTGGTCCAGCGTAGCAGATAAGAGATTAGCCACTCATCACATCCCACTTGTTAGAGGGAGGTGGGTGAGTTGGCAAAAAAAAGGAAGAAGCCTGGCAGCTGGATACACAAACACGGCTCTGCTTCCTGGCATTTACACTGCTGCTCTGGTTCAACATTCATTCATTCTTCTCCTGCTCTCCCTGTCAGCATTTATTTTCTTATCCTTGAAAAACAAACACCGCAGGAAAGCAAAGAGGGCGATGTATCACATGAAAGGGGGAAATAATACGGGGAGAGATGTGCTCTGCTTATTTTAGGAAGTCCAGACCAACACCTGAGCTGGTATCACCAGCAGCAGGCTGTGGAGAAGTATTGGAGAAACAAACAAGCTGAAACACAAGCAGTTCCACCAGTGTGGGAAAGACCCTGCTTCTGGCTTACATGAACTTAGCAGGACTGTCGGTCCAACTGAAGGAACAGCAGAATGTTTACCCTTTAGAAAGCTTGTTGATGGCAGTATTACAGAGGACTGTAAAGCACAGGCACCGATCATCCAAACAAGATGAATTCAGACTCCAGATCAAAGATGGCAGGATACCAAAGGTCAGCTTGTGTTCTGCGTTTCCTGAATGCGTCACTTACGGCTACAGAAAACGCTTCGACCGAACGTACCGCTTCATAAGGACCTCATCCTACTCTAATCTGAAACCCACACCCTTCAAATCAGTGTGTGAACAGAGATGCTGGCTTCACATCTGGATATGCAGAAGCACACAGTGGTAACAGGAAAATAAATGTCAGAAATGTCACCAGCTTTGATCTGTCGGCACTTTTCAAACTTTAAACCATTTTGTTCTGGGTCGTTATGCGATTAAAGTGACATCAGTAACCTCCTGTCTGAGGTTTTTCTGATGAAAACTCAAGTAATCCGTTACTTTGTCATCAGATTCTTGGGGAAAATGAAAACTCGGTGTCAATCCTGCACACATCAGTGCACATCTGGAGCTGGCGGGACGGCGTTTTTACGTCGTCAGTTCTCACATTATTTAGATTCTGTGAGTGAAAAGGACAAGAGCAGACACGGTGAAATATATCCTGTTGAAGAAGCCTCTGTGGGCGAACACCAGCGACTCTGTCCGTGCTTCAGCCCCCACAGCAACAATGGCCAGCTTTCAGCTTGGATAACGCTGCAGCTCTGATGGAAATCAGTGAACAAGTTGCTGGTTATGTGGTGAAATAAAAGAACTGTAGAGTCCCTCATCTTTATGTGAGAGCATTGATCAAATCCTTACAACTTAACCTATATTTTATGTTTATTTTCTTTTCTAAAAGGGGAAAAATGCACCCGTGAATCCTGTTATTAGCCTTCAAAGCAGCGGATAGTGTATGTTTGACTTTATAAGTGCACAAGGAAGTGCAAAAGTACTCTAACAAGTTAGTTTTCACAGAAAGTTACGCAGCAGCATAACTACCCGGTGAGATCAACCTCCGTTTAGAGTCAGATACACAATGAGTGCTGCAGGACTGAACAAAAACACAGCTCGTCCTCCACCGGAGGAGTCGTGGTGGTGTCCGTTCTGTCAGATGTGCATCAGGTGAAAAAGAGCACCTGGTGTCTGTGTGGACAGCTGCATTCAAAACCTACAGGAAACTGTTTAAAGTAACCCAAGAATCCGACTCAAAGAGGTCAAACCGAGGCAAAGAACTAGAGGAATAAATGTAGCACCCGCAGAAAATTAAGGAAAAGCTGCTGACACAGAAGGCCAGACGGGGTTATATGCATAAGGAAAACAAGCTCGACTGCTTTGACCTTTGTCTGACATTTAAATGGAACAAAAGAAAGGCTGAGAAAGGAAGGAGCTCCATTGTTTACGGGGCTGCTTCATGGACTTTGAAATCGTATATGTTCATTTTCTGATAACCTTTCACACAAAACACGGTGGTTACGTCGGTGTGTGATGCATGATGATAAAGTGATGTCGACAGTTTCACCGAGAGGCCGTCAGACCGCGCCAGAAAACAGGAAATGTCAGAAATAAGTGTTTTTAAATAGATCAGCGACAAGAAAAGCTACATTAAGGGAGTATTCTCACAAAGTGACCTCACATGTGGTTAGTTCTCAGAGGGTCATGAACATGGACGTGGCTTTTTAACCCTCTCAGACAGGTAGGACGCAGGTGGACCCGTGCTGCATCATCTTAATGCCACAGCAGAGAAAAGACTCTCTCAGATAAGTTCAGGGAACAGTTCCACAACTGTGAAAAGCAGCAGGATTCTGCAGTTTTAACAGGAGATGCGGCTTAAAGCTGCAGGATCCACAGCCAGCAGCAGCTGCGCTCAGACCTGGTTTCGTCTTTCTGACCCCTTTTGTTCCGCAGCAGGCAGAGCGAATCACTTCTGGAGCACCCTGACAACCCAACTCTGTGAATAATGACTAATTAAAAGCTTCTTCTCCAAGAATACTTTTAGATTTGGCTATTTCTAAGCGGGTCAAGGGGTGAGATCAGTTATCAAATACAGAAGAAGAAGAAGGAGAAAAGAATGGGACCGACAAACAAGACAACTGTGAGGGTGGCGTCCCACAGAGGTCTGAAGCCAGCTGTACCTGCAGGTGCTCAGTGGAAGAGCTGCTCAGCTCATCTCCAGACTCGGAGTCGTTGGTGCGCCTCTCTTCTCCGGCAGAATCGCAGTGTTGGCTGCTGTCCACGTCCAGCGGCGCCCGGAACAGCTCTGGGGATCGGGCTCGAGAGCGGGGCAGAGTGCTGGACCGGCCCTTTTGAGAGGCCTGGGGCCCGACGCCACTGACGAGGATTCCCGCCAGAGCTCGGTCATGGTCAGTGGGGGTGTTGGGGGGGCTGAAGTGGCCAGAGGAGGCGGTTTGAGCCGAAGGAGAGCGCCTGTTTCTGGATTCATTTCTGTGAAGGCTTTCAGCGGGTCGATCGTGGGTCGACCCCAAATCCAGGTTGGCTGGTCTCACCCAGAGAGAAGCCCCACCCTGTGGAGGCGGATCTCCTGTGGCGGCCGGAGGATGCGGGGCCGATTTAGACGGTGGCATCAGGGCTTTGCGGACTTCTCGGACATACTGAGCGGGTACATAAAAGGCTTTCATCCCCTCCTCTTTCCTCACCTGCCACCAGTCGTCATTGGTTTTCTTGACCAACATGTAGCATTCTCCCTGTCGGATGCTAATGAGGCGGTCCTTGGACTTGTACTCATAGTCGTACTCCACCTCGATGTAGATCTGGCCTGGGGCAATAGGCAACTCCGCCATGATGCCTCCGACTGTCCACAAGGCAGCTCAGCACAGGAAGGAAACACTCATTACCACGGCTTCATCAGCAGAACTGGGGGGGACAAAAAGATCTCTCAGTAAATCTGACATTTCAAATTAAATGTATGTACAGGAGTTCATTTAATCATTTCTACGCTGATAATCACTCAAGATCTTCATCTAAGTCACATTCACGGACAACACGTAAACACAGGAACTTTTCATGGTTTTATGGAACAATTAAGATGGAAAAAAAGCTCAAGTATCCTTTAACTTCCTGCTAAACTTTCTTTAAAAGGAACAACATTAAACGTCCTTCTGCAGGTTGAACGGTCGGCTTTTTTCCCCTAAAGTGGACAAACATCCACAGATTTCTTTTCTTTCTCCCTTCCTGCATAAAAAGCAGCATCAGTCACAAACTCCACGTGTGAAACATGTCTTTACAAACCGTTTTGTAGCCTTTTTCCACCTCAGGACCGGTCAAATTTACCTGATAAGAGCAGCCTTTGTGAGTAACCACAGTTCGTGTTATCCTCATCCAACGTGGGGGGGCACCACTTCCAAGTTTGATTCTATTTTATGAGATTCGTGCACTTTTTCCCAGCCTGGACTGTGAAAGAATACTCACTGTGCTCATTAAAGACACAGAAGGGATAGTTTTACCCCTTATTTGTTGCTGGTCTAACAGTTATTTGCGAGTAATACGCCTCTTGAGGAAATACAGTACATTTATTAGACTTTAAATCGCTGCTGTGCTGGCTTTGTTGTTATCTAATAAAACAGCTACTTTCCATCTAAAAACAACAGAGTTCTTCGAGGAAAACGAATACTTGGAAAAGTCCAGCGTGTGAAATAACAAGCCGAAGCGGTTGGTGACAAAGGGCCTCTGACCTGAAGAAAGTCTGTTTCCCAGACATCCACATTAACCAAAGGGCCGTCGAACTGATCAGAGGACAACAACATGACATGCAGCAGGAGAAGACATGAAATCTTGATTATTCCTCCTTGTTTTTCGCATCTCTTACGCAACACACACTAAAACAAAAACAACGGCGCCTTTTAAAGCCTAATTCTGCGCTGACCCATTCAAAACAAACGACTGAGAGACAAACCGAGGAGATTTAATCCCCTTCAGAGGCTGAATGCTCAGCCCGGCTCAGAGATTAGCCTGAAGGGGGGGCAGACGGTCCCACCAGCTTCTTCCACCTACCCCATACTTTCTGTTTTATTCTCCCTGTTGATGACAGCCGCTGCTCAGCGGTGAAATCAGTCGAATCACTCGCATAGTTTCCTGCTGAGGTCACATGAGTAAACACACACTGCCCCGCGCTTACAACACGGGGCAGATTGCAGCACGCCTTGACCAACCAGGGCATTCATGCAAGTCTTTGTCATGGCAACTTCAAATATATCCACCACCCGACTGACAGTGACCAGAAGAAGCATGAAAAGCAACGAATAAGTGAAATTCTCATCTTGATAGACTGATTTTTATGGATATTTTTGCAGTTTTTTTTTTAAGAGGCACATGAAGTACGGACGTCCTGATCTGATCTGGAGCATATTTTCAATTGATCAGTATCTGGGTCAGTGGATACACCTCCACTCCTGCTGCCATTGGGGGATAATGGGAGGCAGGCACCAGATATGCTGCGTTCAATGTCATTCGGGAACACTTAGCAGTTAGACTTTTTATAGACAAAAACTCAATAATTTGAGGGGAGGGATATTCAGCAAGAAGGGTGACCTCAACAATACTACCAGATCTATAAAGAAACGAGACATGGCACAGGCCTTAAAGGGCATACTTTATTCTTTCTATGAGTACTCTAATGTCCCCCGCCATCTGAAACAAAGGCTTAGATGCCTCTGATGGATACTCCATCCATATTTCAGAATCTATATGCCTGGCACACGCAGGCACACATCCCAGGATGATTCACTTTTTCAAAGTCACAGTATTATCTTCTTAAGTATTAAGTATTATTATCCTGCTTCAGACCATAAAAAACTGTGATGCGTCTCCAGAGAAACATCCCAGAACATCAGCCACGTCCTCCTGCAACCACCTGATCAGTCATAAAGTCTTTCTGTGAAGTGATGTCACCATAAAAGCTGCAGATGAACAGTTCGGATGTTATTACCCATCATTTCTGGAGCGTCTCCCCTCAGTTGTGCATTAGCCTAATAAAGATCTGTGATTAGGTGCGATTAGGCCCACAGCCCCAGGATTACTCCTGATGCACTGACAGCACGGATAATATCACAGATTAAGTCGCTGGTTCAGGCACTGAAAGGAAATCGCTGAACAGAAAGTCCATTAGCCAAATGAAAAAACACACTGTGCCAATTCACAACTCACGGAAACAACAGAGTGCGGCGGGCGGTGAGGCGTTAACCGGGGACATCAGGACGAGACGACGCAGCTTTCCTCGTTAACCCGTGACCTCCTAATTCAGACGGATGAACTCACCGCGCTTCCTCTATTTTTATCTAATCCTGGAGCTGGAAACATGTCGACTGCAGCGAGTAATATTTACTAAAGACAATCCCGGATGTTCAAAACACGACGTTTGGAAAAAAAAAATTAAAAATAAATCGCACACATGAACGCCACGATGTCGGCTTTGGTTCCGACTTCTCACCACGATCAGATCAATCTCTCATGGCTCTGGTTCTCATGTCACCACTCAGGCCTCCAGCAGGATTCAGGATCCAGTTCCTGAAGATTTAATCTGTTATATATAACAGATATATATGGTGATGATTTATTCGTGGAAATGCGCCATAAACACAGAGATAAATGGACTGCGATCAGGAGCTCGCAGTCTTATAGACAACGGGCTAAAGCAGACGGGACATTTTGGGCTTCCAGTCACCAGATTTCCTGCTCTCCTCGTTTCCCACGGTTGTTTTCTTGTCATTCTTCTCCTCAGCTCTGACACTGTGCCACAGTTTAAAGGTAAAAACACCAAACCAGAGTGACGACTGACGTTAGAAATAAACACTCAGATTAAAACATCCTCCAAAAGCAGCAGGATCATAAAAGATAGTGACACTTCTATTCAAACCTATGAAAACATTTAGATTTGAAAGCCTCTCTGTAAGGAGATATAAATATATCTTTCTTTTTTTATCCCTAATTAAATCAAATGGCAGCCAAATGGCAGAAAATGTATCTTAAACATAAGTAAGTCATTTTCATTTTCACATAATCTGGATCAAACATCTAAAATATGAGGCGGTCTGCTTTAATTGGGCTGTTAAAGGTGATAAAATGAATATCTATAAATAAATACTGAAGTTCAGGAAATAATAAGCAGATAAAAAGATGGTAAAATTAATATTTAATCAAGCAATCTTGTTTCCCAAAAGAAAACAATTAAAGCAACTATTACAACCTAATGAAAAGTATGCTGTGTGGCATTAAAACGCTCATTATTAAAGAAGTTTTGCCCTCATTCTTTATGGTGAAGTATGCCGGGGTCACTGTCTCTTTCACTTATCCCTGCCCAGACTAAGCTCCAGCTTCAGCGGCTGCTATTTAGCAGGCAACACAAATCTTCTCACAGTCCAATCAGCAAAATCAGAGGAAGCACTGTAATTTAGAGTGATGGTAATAAGATTTACAGTGGGACATAAGGGGGGAGGGGGCTCGAGGTGCAAGAAACGAAAGCAGGGGCCTGAAACGAACCGCCGCGAGTGATGGGAATGTTTAAAGTGAGATGTGTTGAAAAAGATCACCCGGCAGCACAGGAAGGGAAAACACAGCCTCAGCAGAGCAGAGGTTTCTCCTTCTGAAGCTGCTCACTCACATGATTCCTCTTAGCTGAAATCAGACGGCTTTGATTCAGTTATCTTCGCCCGAGACAGCGAATCACACACCAGAGAAATGATTATTAGCCTGAGCAGCCGTGATTACTGCGGGAATGTGAGCAAACAAAGATCCGTTGTGTGTTTTTGTTTAGTTTCTGCTCAGCTACATTTCTATCATCTGCCTTCTTCAACCCCTCTAACAACTGTGGGTTATGAGAAGCAGCGGCTTGTGGAAAGCTGCTTTAAAATGGACATTCAACCGTCCATCCGTCCATCCATCTCTATACCTGCTTCGTCTTGTTCGGGGTTTTTTGCATCTTCATCAAACGATGATGCCAAAACAGTGAAAACAGTGACTGCGTGTCCTTAAAAGCTTTCTGATGTCCATGTCTGAAGCGAACAGAAACAACCAGGAGTTGTTGTCCATTTGGGGAGATGAACACACCCAATGTTCGTCAGTTCTGACACCAAACATTCAGCCACTCACATGACTGAATAAATATGTTTCACCCCTATACAGCCAAGACGACTGGGGTTTTGTTTGTGCCGTCTTCCTCCACGTTTTGCCTCCAGTTGGCGACGACTTCTCTGTTACCTGCAGCCACGAGCAACTAAGCAGTGTGGTTTATTCAGGTCTGAGATGCTCGCTTCGTTGGAAAACCAGCCAATGTGACAGCGTCAAAGGGTCACTTGCAGTGATGGATCTACAATAAAATGGTTGCTTTGGAGGACTTTAAAGCTGCAGCAGCTCCTCCACCGAAGGCGAGCGCGTTTCCCTGCTCGTCTGTTGGCAACATCATGCAAACGCTGCTCGGCCAAACGAGGCATAGAGGGTGAACATGGGCAAAAGAAGACATTTTTTCATGGGTGTGCATCCAGATCACCTTATTCAAATGAAACTGGGCCTCGGCCTCCTAGTGTCAGTTCAGGACTGAAGAGAGCTCAAAGCTCACAAGCAGCCAGCTGGCAAATGTCTCGTAGCGGAGTAACAAGTGGCTTTAGAACCAAACATCTGCCTCACGAGTTTGTTGAGACCAAAAACAGGGCGAGAAGACGTCTAAATGTGTTTCAAGTATGCTTAATCAACACAGCTTCCAGCTCCTGGTGGCTAATTAGCAGTCAATTAGTGTTTGTGTGTCAGCTTTAGTGCCGGCTTCAGTGTCGTTAGCAGGTGAACAAAGAGCCTCAATCACCACACGGACAGACGCTAGACGTTTTCATTGTTCCCCTGTGAGCAAAGAAATTTAGTTTCCAACACCCACCGAATTAGAGCTGCCAAACAACGTCAGCGTTGTTCACAACTGAAGCGATAAGTGAGAAAAAAAGAGCCTCTTCGTGTGGAAACCTGATGAATAATGTGTGGCATCGGGAATGAGTCGAGCGGTACACTGTGACCTTCACATGCAGCCCCGCCAAATATAGGCCCACGTTGCCCCAAACAGCTTGGATTCAGCACAGGCTGCCCCAGTTAGGCGCGTCTCACCACGACTTTCCTCGAGACCCAACTCCCCCAGGTTCCCTGCGACTGCTTTAACCACAATCTGTCACACTTCAGCGAACCACAGCCAGCTGCAGCTCACTTAAATCAGAACACAGCATAAAGGGGACACATTACGCTGATGTATTTCACATATCGGGTTATATATTACACTGCATCAGAGTCCTGTGGCCTGGATGGCTCAAAATACTTCAGCAAATCCACCATTTATAGCAACAAATCTAGTGTCTTCTGACATCTGGCTGCTCAAATGGCTGATTAACTGGCATCATTTATATCTAATAGGTGTATCATGGCTGTTATAAGGCAAGCATGAGCTTCATCTTTGGAAATAAACGCTGACCTCCAGTTTATATGATAAAATGTCTGAGAAGGTAACATTTCTGAGACAGCTTTCAATAAAGCATATGAGAGGAATATGTCATAGTGGGACCTGTTGTGTCTTGAATAAAGACAAATGAGCGCAGTGGTTAGCATTAAGAGCACATAAATTTGGTTTATTGTGATCTCTGCAGAAATTTACGACCCACAGACATATTTTCTTGCTTAAAAGACCTTCAAAACGTCTCGTGTCGTCACTTAAATCTGATTTAGCAGGATTTCTGCACCACGACAGGTTCATTTGACTACAGACAGTTATCCCTAATTATCCCTAAAATGACCCCCATTTGTTACATTTTAAAGGACTCAAACTTTCTGCAGGTACAGAAAATAAATCTGTGAACGAAATCAACTGATTTTGCGTCATTTCACGCCACATATTCAGAAAGTATTCCCGAAACAACCCTTCCTACCGTTTTAACTGTTTTCCTCTAACTTAATTAACTTTGTGGGAGACTTTTGTGCACTGCCGTTAAGGGTGTTACGGTCTAAACTTTTACTTTAAATCGTGTTTTAAATAAAAAACACGGACTTTAAGCTGGCAGATCCTGTTGCTCTGCTTTAATCTTTCGCTAACGTTAGCCAGCTAATTAGCTTTCTGGCTACAACATTCCTGAGTGTCCCAAACAATCAAAGATCCGCACCTTAAACGTACCTTCGCTTCTGGTCCTCGGAGACTAGAAAACTCGCCCCGGTTCTCCTTCGGCGAACTTCAGATCCTGAAAACTTTCTTCCCGGCCGACCACCGAGTAAAACTGCTGTCTACTTGTCTTATAAGATATCGGCGTCCCCGTCTCTACTGTCCTACCCTAGCCGGTGTAATCCACAGCAGTTCCCGTTCCCGTGGACTCTCGCCTGCCCTGACAACTCCGCCAACTACCTCCAGCCAAAGATCGCTTACGCAGACGATGTATCACTAATAAGCTTTTTCAGAAACTAAGATTACTCGCTTTCGGCTCTCGTGAGTCACGACCACTCGGGTGCGCGCACACTTTTAAAGCTGATATGTAATGAATGAATAAGATTCTTCATGTAAGGAGGGAGTGCCATCTAAATGACAGGAAATTCCGTATCCAAGGACTTATTTAATTATTCATATCGGAAATACCGATAGAGTAAGAACTCCTGTTCACAATTTGTGCACTACAGTCCAGGCCCTCAGGTGTTCGGGATGCAAACGGGGAATTAGCGCAACCTAGCGGTGGCAATCAGAAACTACAAGCCCACTGTAATTCACCAACCGTTTCCCAGGATAACATTATTTTATCGATATTACATCATTTGAACACGATCTGCAAAGTATTTAACCCGAATTCAGAGACACGAGTTCAAAACTCTGATATTTTTTTAAATAAATTCAATCTTTCGCTCTTTTATGATAAATATGTGTTGCCTTTAACTGCGAAAAAACAAGTAAAGGCACAAAACCTACCCAAACCTGTTACAGTGTCCATACTTTCATATCAAAGACACACCCCGGCTTTCCCCATTACTGTAATAATACCCAAAAGCACAGTTTATTTTTCTAGTATCATATCATGATGATAAAGTAGGATTGAACCAGTCTTGGCCAGGACAAGTTGCTAGGCAACAAACCAGCAGAGACAGAACAATGTTGACACTAGTTTTATTCAGGGAAGTTTCAGCTCTTTTGTCAACCAGCAAACATCTGTTAGATTGTGACAATATAAACAGCCTGCTGCTGCCAGAAATGAAAAAAAATTCAAATTTTCAGAAGACCGGCTGTGTGAGGAAGCATCCCAGAGGAAACTTCTGCTTCTGGTGCGGATTCACCTCAGGCGAGAGGTTGGCTCTTCAGCATGGCCCCAAATGTGGCCACAAGTGTCCCAGCTCTCCTCTGAATCTGTCCTGAGTGTGTTTACACCTCTATATTTAGCCAAATCCTCGCGATCAGGAAGCTTGTTAGCTCCAAAAAGTCTGAACAGGGGCCTGAGTCACAGTCGAAGAAACGTGAGACAGACGTGAGTGGAACCGCCCGATCTTTGATGCTACTTCTGAAAAAAAGGCTTAAACTTCCAGTGTGACCTCCTGATGATTTAAGGCGCTTCTCAAAGTAAAAAAAAAAAGACTCTTTATGGCCCTGTTTCCACGTCATATTATCTCACAAGAACTGTGCAGATGTCAAGGCTCCTTTGATGGATTTATCCCTTTGTTTGGGGACATTTTCAGGATTCTTAAAGCACTCATAATCCTTTGAGATGGTGCAAACAGAGCAGAGAAATGGTGAAAAATATATCAAACCATCAATAAATTAGCAGCATTAGTGATAGATGCCCCCCTTCCTTTGGCAGATGTCTTCAAAATGCAACTGAGGACTGTTTCTTAGATTACTTTCCTGCCAAGGAAGCATTGCTGGCTTTGAGAAGCACTCAAAAAGTCCACCTGACTCCAAAATAAGACCGACTTTATAGCCTGTTCAACCTCATTAATGCAAGTTTTAGGGCAGTGAATTGGTGAAAACAGGAAGTGGAAGGTCACAGCTGTGGTCAAATGGTTACTTTGGGATCTGTTCTGGTGAATTTACTCACACTGAACGGGATGGGAGTGTGTCAATGGGAATCTACGAATGTCACCGATAACGACTCAGAACTTTGTGGAAATCATTGCAGAACAAATTCATCCAACGCCTCGGGGAATGCTGGGATAATTTAACACATCAACCTCACGCTGATCACAGTTTCACTTCTAATTATTTTCCCTTTATTTAATCGCCTGGAACAGCTACTAATCTGGTTTCACAGAATCAAATCAATTGGACGAGAATCTGATAACATCATATTATGCTGGACTGGCTCTGCCACGTTCTTCAATCTGAATATTTGCTGCCAAGAGTGAATATAAGACCAGGGTCAGTATAAAAACTTCAGTCCCCCCACAACAGTTGGATGGACTTGAGGAGCTGGAAGATACTTTTCTTTGCTTGGAAGTACACTGAGTTGAAATAAAAGGTCATATACAGTACGAATTAGACACATTTGACATGATAATCAGCATCAAACACCAGAGAATCCATTTGTACAAGACTGTGAAATAATATATTTATCTTCCAAGCAGTCAAACTTTCTTGTAATCTTGATCAGTCGTTCTCCAGGATTTCTTCTTTGCTTTTTCCCTATGTGGCCCAGTTCCTGTGCAGAACAGCACTTCATTTTCAGATAAATGTGTTTTTTGTTCATTAAGCCGCTTCAAACTCAACTGAGACTCATTCACATATAAAAAAAGGCTCCAAACTCAAGGGATGAACCAGTGTTGTGTCGACACAAAACAGAAAGGATTTTTTACTGGCAGCCTGTCGTAGAAACATCTATTGTTGTAATTTCTTTAGTAGCATTCGCATTAATGACAATAAGTTATATAAAGGAATAAAATAGGATTTCTGCAGCAACAAGCTGATTCCCAAAGAGCTATTAGCTGAAAACTTGGCATATCTCAGCATGGTGTGCAGTGTGTCCTTAAAACATCTGAGAAAACTGGACAAGTGGAGGACAAAAGAAGAAGTGTCAGGCCTATAAAACTATCTACAGCAGATGAACAGGATCTGAAAGTGATGTCCTTAAGAAAGAGGAAAAAATCCAGCTGTGACCTGACAGGACCTGAGAGATGCATCTGGACCTTCAGCTGATCCATCTACTGTTGGCCCAAGCCTCATCAGAAATGGTCTCCATGGAAGGGTGGCTGTCAAGAAGCCATTCTTAAGGAAGGGAAACAGGGAGAAAAGGCTGAGCTATGCCAAATGACACAAGAAGTGGACTGAAAATCAGTGGCAACAGGTCTTATGGAGGGATGAATCCTCCCCAGAGCCCGGACCTCAACATTATTGAAGCAGTGTGGGATCATCTGACAGAGAACGGAACAAAAGGCAGCCCACATCCAAAGAAGAGCTTTGGGATGTCCTTCAAGAAGCCTGGAGAACTATTCCTGAAGACTCCTTAAAGAAATGACAGAAAGCTGGTCTCAGAGGGTTCAGGCTGAGTTGGAGAATAAAGGAGCTCAGACCAGATATTCACCTTAAAGCTGCTTAGAACTGCACAAACTCTGTTTTTATGATTAAATGGTTCCTATTTCCTGTCTGAAACATCTCTGAAAAAAAAACACCATTAAAAGACTCAAATGACCAGGCGGAAAGAGATGAGTTTCTCATAATTATTTAATCACACATACATTTACATCATGCAGTCAATCCAAAACTGTGATCTCGTTAGCTTCCCGTCTCCGTCCATTTCAGAGCCCTGCTACTTGTGCCCCAGTTCTCCAGGAATGATCCAGTACCGTGTCCACCGATGGATCCCCAAAACTGTCCTTTAAAAATTGACCAACTATTACACAGTAATAAAAAAGTGGCTACACTTTTGTTTGTTTTAATTTAGAATGAATGCACGATTAAATTTAGGTAAACACGAGTATTCTTTGCTGTATTTGTTTACTATTTTCCCCGCATTTGATATCCAGTTTTGGTGAAAGATCAAAGGATAAACATTTTGAGGTCCATGCTGCAAAGTCTCATCTAACCTGGAAGGTTACACAGGTAAGACACTCTAGATAGACACCAAACGCTGTCCTGTCATAGATGCAGGGGGAGCTGCTGCTCCTTGCAGCTTGTAGTGAGTTGCCCTTGACAACCACTTCTATCACAGGGCTTCGGAAGCAACTTAATTTAACCACCTGTCAAAAACAGCCACATATGGAGTGTTTTTTTGTTGTTTTTCAGAGTGCAGATACTGTAAGGAAGTGCTATTAAACCCTGTTTTTCCTGTTCTGAGCGCACAGGTTTTAATATGACACCTTTTGGAGAAATCCCATCCATCTTTTTAAGCTAGATTTGCTCCACTGGTTGTGCATCTCGTCAACAGAGGATTCTCAAGTCCGTTTTCCCCCTAAAAACCTCATCCCGTCCACTGAAGAAGATTTACGTGGAGATGTTTCAGCTGAGAAACCTCCCGTGAGAAAGTACACAGAAACAGAAGCCAGTGTAGCAAACGCTAACGGAGAGGAGGTGCGGCAGGACGACCGCTGCAGACTCACCCCGATCACTCCGGCCAATCGACTCATGTACAGTGTAGTTTACAGTATATTGCACTTGCACAAGATGTTAGTGTTCTCATGCTGGGGTTACAATCACAATGAGCGTTTTGTCAATGCACCGGGGCTTCACAGGGTAAGAAAAAAGGATTTGGTGTGAATTAAAATGGAAAAAATATATAACAAATACAACAAAACACAAAAAAAGATTCCTGGATAGATTTAGTTAAATAAACCCTTCCTCCACATGATGACAGAAGATTAATGTGCAATTTTAGACCCTGCGCTCCCTGACTGGCTGATCAGCAGCAAGGGTCTGATCCATTGACTGACACCCCCCACCCGTCAAAAATCTACATCACCTATGGAACAACAAGAGATACAGTACATTAAAACCCAGCATAAAACCCAAGGTCTTAAACCTACAAGAGACAAGCAAACGGGTGAGGGCAGGGGACAGAAGAAGAAGAAGCGAGGCACCCATGAAAAGAAATCACGACTAAACCGTACCCGACAGGTCGGGTTTACAACTTCAAAAAAGGTCCTGGAAGTGCGAGTGAGGCGAGACGAGTGAGTGACGGGGACCCAGCTAGGACAGGACAAGGATTGTGTGTGCTATCTCAGTCTAAACACCTGCAGTCTATGTGCTCCGATGTGCAGAGATATAAATAGTATTCATTAACACGGCTTTAGTTTCCGCTGAGAGAAGTAAAAACAGTACATTTAGCTACTTCGCATAGTCTAAAAGGTGGAAGTTTGCCGTGTTAACCGGATCATTCTCCTCTTTCCTTCCATCCTTCTACATTCTTCACATCCTTCTCTCGAAGCCACCGATAACGAGTATAGGTTTTATCTTAACTTAGTGATAAAAACAATTGGCCTCCACAGGTATTAAGTTAAATACATCTACAGGACACCGTTGCACGTCTTGGCTTCTCGTGTAATCCTTCTTTTCGCCGTTTCCTCTCCTGGGAAACGCGTGCAGCGGTGCCACCTTTAGGTCTGTACAACGACACCGGACAGAACAGTAGTGCTCGACGCCATCTAGTCAATTCAAATCCTTTTTTTTTTGTAGTTTTTTTTCTTTACGAAGCATGTAAAATCTATCCAGAGAAAAGTGTGGTTAACAACCAATAATAATGAAATGTACAGAGGTTAGCCTACGGGGTCGAGCTATTTCTCCAGGTAGGGTCTCATCTTCTTTATTTAGCCTTTTTTTTGGTCTTTTTCTGCATTTTTAGACTTTTTCGGATCTTGCTACCGTTACATTCAGCTTGGCACAGTGCAGAACTACTCGCACGAAGACGACGGATGACGACAGACTGTGCAAAACAAACACGAAACCGAAGCTACACATTCGAATCGCGCGCGGTTTCGCTCGCCAAGGCTGCGCTCAAGACTGCGTTTGGTTCAGTGAATAAGAATATTATTCTGCCATTTGTAAATTAAAATTTGCTTTTTTTTTTCTTATAATATCCCGCGAGAGAAAAAAATGAGATAATTTATAATGAGAACTGGGGGAGGGGTGGGTTGAGGGCGTGGGGGTTCGGGGGCTGGAGCTGTACAGGCCGGGAATATTTATATATATATATTTATAAACTCCTTTGAGGCCCCAAAGTTGCGACGAGGAGCCCATTTGCTGTAATGGAATGACAGGTTGTCTGGGTAGGCGGGTAGGTGATATTGGCTTCTTCTGTGGTGTCATTCTTCAGTCCCGCTCCTCTTCAGCTGCAGATTTAAACAAGAGAAGGAAACGTCACATTCAAAGCGACCAGGACTGTGAATCCAGCAGGTTACAAGCCGCTGCCTCCCTGCATGAGGAGGAGGAAATACTGCAGCGTAAACTGTGACTTCTTCTGAAAGAAGTGAAGCCATGTGCTGAGAAAACTCAAAGACCGCCTCCTCCTTCAACCTGCACCACAGCTGCATCGCTCTTAATTTCCTTGGAAGCAGAAGCTTTCTTCCCACTCACTTCTTGTCGGGCTTGGTGCTGCCTCCTCCCCTGATAGACACCGTCTGGCTGTTCTGGTAGAAGCTACCTCCGCTGCGGTTGATGTTGGGGTGGGTGGGAGACGCCACCGGTTGCTGCCCGGGCCGGATGGGTTTGGCTGATGATGAGAGGAGTTTTCGTAAATGAGGGCAACATAACAACATAAACACTGACAAGACGGCGCCTCAGAGGGATCAGTACCAAGTCCACGGCCCCACTGAGGATGAAGGAAATATTGGAGCTCTCAGGCCATTTAATGTATGCTCCATTTATAATAATAATGTCCTTCAAAGATAACGGACTAATCTGCGGCCAAAGCTCAGTTAAAACCCCTCAATGGAAGAGAGGAGTGGTTCACTCCCCACCTGTTGAACCCAGTTCCAATAAAAACAAACTAAGTTCATGGTTTTAAAGGGAGGTGCCGCAGGGCATCTTAATGAACAAAAAACACATTTATCTGAAATGTATTCAGGTGTGGTAGACTAAACACGTAAGTTTACGTTAAGATGTTGAATGAAACGTACAGAGGCACTACCGGCTCCTCGGGCTCTACTCACCGATCTGAGCAGAATGTCCCCTCCTGGCCATGTTCTTGGCCCGGACGGCCTCCTTGATCCGGTCCACCTCCTGCTGGTAGCGCTTGCGGTCGCGGGCAGCGTTCTCCTTGGCTTCCTTCAGTGCAGATTCCAGGGCCTTGACCCGCTCAGCCGTAGCTCGAAGACGCTTTTCCAGTTTAGGCAGCTCGCAGCGAAGGTCTGCATTATCACGAACCAGCTGTGGAACAGTGTGCGCGGGTCTGAATTATTCGTTCTGATTATCAGCGGGGAGGACGGATGGAGCAAAAGCAAACCAACAACACGAAATCACACAAAAACAGGGCCCAAAATAGAGGGCAGCAAGGAGTAGTTACTATGGAAACCTGTTTGACTCCCACCTGTTTGTGAACCTTGGTGAGTTGCTCAAGATTGTTCTCAAGAAAGGAAATTTTCTGTTTCTGTGCGGCGCTGCCCCCGGTGTCGTCAGAGTCCATCTCAGCGCTCTGCACACACACGTGAACACACAAGCATGACATAGGAGCGCCTCAGAACGTACAAACCCCCCCCGCCCCATTCAAATGCAGGGTTTCAGCTATAAACCCCCCCCCCAGTAGTCCTGCTTTACGAACAGTGTAACCTGACGAAGGACAACACAACTCACCTTTTTTACTCTGGTTGCCAGATCCTGAACAAACAGTTTCCTCAGGTTGTGAAGAGTCTGCAGCTCCTTGGCCTGGAGGGCAAAAACTGACTTTTAATACCCGCAGACAAACAAATCTGGCAGCAAAGCACTGTTACCCCACCGTTATGAGCGATGCACGAGTGACTTCAACTCACCACTGTCTCCTCAAGACCCTTCAGGTCCTGTCTGGCCTGCTCCCTTCTGTCCTGCATCACCCTGAAGAAAACAATGAATATCATCAGAAGCAGTCAGCATGTGAAGGTAAACGCAGCGGCCAGCAGAAAGCGGTGCATCAGTGGACCGTACGTAAGCTCGTGCAGCTTGCGGCTCTTCTCCTGGTCGGTGGATTTGAGTTTCTCATGCTCCACTTTGAGCCTCTCCTGCTCCAGCATGATCTTCTGGTTCAAACTGAAAAACACAAAACACAATCTTTAACAATTTATCTCTCGAGTCAACTAAATCCTGCACTCATTTTAAGGCTCAGCTGTGTTTTGGCCGGTTTTATTTTAGCTAAGCTGTCACAGCTCTTCACTGTCGTGTTGTGCCCGAACATTTAGTTCCAGGCAGAGTAATTATGAGCCCACTTCTACATTTACTCGTGTTCCCACGGTCTCTTTAGTGAAGCAGCACCAGCAGTGGCACACTTACTCCTGCAGCTCGGTGATGAGTTTCTTCTTGTTGTCCAGCTCGTCTCTCAGGCTGCTGATCTGCTTCTGGTGAGCTTCCCGATGGGAGTGAATCTGCTTCTCCACTGCTTCCTGAACACAAATAAAACAGAATATTAACCATTTTAAATGGTCATTTGTGACAAAAGACTACATTAAAATATAGGCGAGGGCAGCCAACATACCACTGAATCAAATCAGTTAAGACATATAGACAGAGATAGAGAGAGAAGATAGATAGAGATAAAACAATACAGGATCAATCACAGCAATCACAGCTGAGCTTGTATTTAATGATTATATTCGACTAGATTTCTTTGGGATGGAAACAAGCTGCAGGGCTGTTATTTGCACTTGTTTAAACCAGGAACAAACAAACGTACCTTGACTTCATTAGCAGTCTGGATCTCGTTTTCTTTCTCCATAGCATGAACTTTCTCTGTAAAGTAAAAACAATCTTATTGAACCAGTTCCATCAGTGTTTACACCAAGTTACCAAAACGCAGTTAGAAACTGCTGCAAGTAGCTTTAGGAGAGATATTTACACTAAAAACATCTATTTTACATAGAATTCCACTGACTTTCATCATGTTGTGAGGTTCCTGAATGCTTTTCAAACACAAATGTTACATTCATGCTTTCATTATGATGTTAGTTAAGTCGACATTAACGCTCTGCTTCATTCAGACATAAACACAGAGTTTTCTCTCTAGAATGCATCTTGTTGACATTAAGGTTCATAATAGTCTAACAAGAAAGCTGCGTTTATGTAAAACATCATTTATAGATGGGATGACCTGGAAATATCCCGTTTCTACATGTTTCAGTGTGTTGAACAGGTAGGAAAGGGATGAAGCCCTGTTCATTAATGTGGTTAATGTCTGGAACTGACTGAGTCACCCTGCTGATCTAAACTGAAGTTCACTGCAGTTCTTGAAGGAAAAGAGCAACAAACAGCACCTTTTCTCCCTGTAATACATCTACTGGCTGTGAGCACATAATGTTCAACACTTTTCTCTCACTCCAATGCTCCACACCATGTTCTGCCATGTTCTATTAAAACATCAGCTCTGATGTTCAGTTCAGGGTGCATCCTCTCTCTCTGATGGGATGAATCAACTATGTGCAGCTCGGGCTCCAAACATTCAAGGTGGGCCCATTAAAAGGCAACGTCCAGGACCGGTCAGAGCCCCGGTGCTGCGCTCACAGCAGGAATGAACATGAAAGATACCCGGAACATACCCTGAGCACTGAGCTTCACAAGCTCCTCATTGAGAGAGTCCACGTTTTCCTCCAGCTGCCTCTTCTTATGCTCCACATTCTGCAGGTACTCTGTCAAGGACTTGATTTTTGCCTCATGCTGTAGACAAAGGAAAATATGTTCACAAAATCTTCAGAAAAATAAGATGTACAGACAGGATTCAGGGGAAAAATAAGATGTACAGACAGGATTCAGGGAAAAAAAAAAGGAAAAATAAGATGTACAGACAGGATTTCAGGGGAAAAAAAGGAAAAATAAGATGTACAGACAGGATTCAGGGAAAAAAAAAGATAAATAAGATGTACAGACAGGATTCAGGGAAAAAAAAAAGATAAATAAGATGTACAGACAGGATTCAGGGGAAAAATAAGATGTACAGACAGGATTCAGGGCGCTATTTCCATACCTGTGAGATGCGGAGCTGGCAGGCAGCCAACTCCTTCTCGTTCTCATCCATCTTCTTGTTGCTCTCCGACTGGACGCTCTCCAGCTGCTTGCAGCGCTTCACCATCGTCTTAACCTCTGACTTCATCTTGCTGATGTACAGACGGGCCACTGTGAACTCCTCGTCTATCAGACCGCTGCCACCCTCGTGTTGCTGAAAAGACAAAGGAGGAAAGTTCAGACAAAGCAGAGGGAAATCAATGAGAAAATGTAAAAACCTTCCAGGTACCTTAATGTCATTGCTGCCTACAGCGATGCCAATCTCAGCGAGGTCTTTGAGCAAGGATGACATCATCTCGGTCACTCTCTTCTTCTGGTGGTTGGACGTCTCTTTGAGCTTCTGGAGCTCAGAGTCCACAGAGGACAAAATGGACTGCAAAGAAAGAGGAGGTTTTAGAACAGATGAACACGATGCCTTCATTCATTCAGAGGTTTGCCTGCTCCCTGCCTACGTCTGACATGAGAAGAACCAACATTCAAAAACTTTCTGGTTTGGGCCTTTAAATATAGGGTGTGTAGTGGCATTTTCTGACAGTTCTAAAGCAGAGAGCTTCCCAAAGATGTGCGCGTTCATGTACTGAAGCTGGATTAGGCTGCACAGAGCAGATGAGCCAGACAGGAAGTCAGACGACGCAAGAGCATAAAAAATCTGGTCAATTTGAAATTTAAACAGGCTGTCAGCACTGCCAGGAGGAACTAAGCATGAGAATTATCACACATCTTATACAGATATAGTTTTAATTGGAAGTAGATGTTGAGTGACTTCGCAATTAAGAACCGAATCGTAATAAAATAGCACAACCATCATGATCTAAAGCTATGACTCGTGAAGTTCCCTCTCTCCTCTGCTGCATCACTCTTATTCCCCCGTGGACAGACACAGGCTGAATTTAAGGGTGTAATGTCCTTTAAAATTACTGCTTCAGGGATAAAACTTCAGGCCCATAAATGATGGAGTTTAGTTAAAGTCTTTTTCCCCTTGGTTTTTTTTAATAGTGAGAAAAATAAAGGATATGCAGCGGTAGAGGTTCTTCTTATTGCTTTTAATATGGTCTGAATATAATATAGTTGTGTCTGTGTGCTGCATTTTAATATGATCAGAACAAAGGGCAAAAAAAAGACACCCTACCAACATTAAAGTGTCCGGCATGCTCATATCTGTTCCTGACTCACTGATTTTTGGTTTAGCTCCTCGCTGATGGCCTCAAATTCCTTGGTTTTATCCTCCACCTCCTGGCTCTTCTGATCGTAGTTGACAGCCAGCTCCTCCAGAGCCTGCAGCACCTCCTTCACCTCCTCCTTGGAGGCGTCGTTCTCAGTCTGCAGGCGGTTCAGCTCGGCCTGGAGGTTCTCGTGGTCACGTCGGGAAGAAGCAAGGAGCTGCACGAGGGGAGAGAGACATAAAGTGGTTTGTTCCATTGTGCAAACTTGACTTTTAGACGGAATGATCATGGAAAATAGTTTGAGGTCATGATAATTACAGATTTTAGAGTCGTTTGATACAATTACACCAAAGCAAGTAGAATAACAGCAGGACTTAAGAGCTTTTATGGCTTCGTGTGTTTCTTCACACCTGTGAAGCCACAAAGATCATGACTTCACTCTGCACCTGTGCCTCTCATCCACTTGTTAGACCTCCGGTACTTACCTCCTCCTGATCCAGCATCTGCTGCTTCAGCTTCTCTGCCAGCTGGCTCTGTTGGTTGATTTCCTCATCCTGTAAAACAAAAAGAAACCCAGCAACATAAATATTCACACAATGCATCAGAGGCATCACTGCAGCCCGTAGCCACAAGCTCACAGCACGCGATCACAAAAGCACCAGAAAAATTCACCCGAGTCTTATTTGCTGGCTGAAATTGTCAAAAAAAAGCAGAATTACATTTAAAGATGACTGATAAACCCTCACATTGCAGGACCTTTGTCATAGTATTTATACGGTTTTGTCCTGATTCCATTTTAAGAGCTGAGACGAGATGTGATAGATTTCCCAAAGACACCCATGAACAACAGAGTGGATTTTCTCCAGTTGTTCCCATCATTCGTGCTGCAGCAGTGCTTAGCAGAGCTTCCATCTGGAACAGTGAGCAATGTCCAAGGATTTACTGACAGATATGAAGAAGATAATCTCTACATCTGGTGGCTTAAGATGTAACAACCAGCAGGAAAGTGGATCAGATATCAGTTTCTCTCTATTCTCATTTTAAAGTCTACAGTAAGGGGAACCTCTAATCAGTCACTGGGAAGCCTGAGGAGGAGGAAGAGAGTCTGACTTTTTAAGTTAGCAAGGCGTTAAATACACAAAACTTTCCTCTTGGTTCAGAGTTTTATGTAAAAGCACAAACCCACATCCATGCATCCTTGCTGCTAACTTCTGCTCCTCACCTTATCATCCATCTGTTTGTAGAGCTTCACAAGCTCAGCCTCGCACTTGTCCTTCTCCACGTCTGTGAGGCGAACGCCGGGCACGTTGGGGGTGGAGGCCGGCTTCTCGTTGAGTATGTTGTCCAGGGCCAGCACCTCAGCGTTGGCCTTCTCCTTGTCAAACTGCTCCTCGACTGGCACACTCTCCCCTAAAGTGGGACGGCAGAAGGGACTCATTGAGGATGCAGCTCAGGCCGTTTCCAGACAGATGTTTCTCCACTGCACCGCCTTACCATTCCTCCAGCGGTTGAGCTCATTCTCCAACCATGTGACGGTGTTCCTGAGCGTCTTATTCTTCTCCTTCTCTCTTTCGTACTTCTGCTTCCACTGCTCTGCTGTCAGCTCGATATTCACTGTTACAGTGTTCTTGATGGTCTTTGCTCTGGATGCAGGAAAAGCAGACAAATAAAAAACTATTTCATCAAATCTAATGGAATTTAACTCATAAATAAGAGGGTAGATACAGTGACTAAACCAACTCTGTCTTTATGAAAGTAAATACAATTTCAAAAATGTATTTCTAAAACTTTTAATGTCTAAGAAACTTTTCAAATCCATAAAAACATCAAAGCTCTCGCTAACCTCTGTCCGAACATTAGAGTGGACTTAGTCTCGGCCTCGTTGAAGGAGGAAGGCGAGCAGCAGATGACAATGGTGGTTCGGCAGTTACCACCCAGTGAGTCCTGAAGGATACGGGTCATCTTGCTGTCTCTGTAAGGGATGTAGGCCTGGAAGATGATTAAATACAGATGTTCACAAACAGTACCCGCACAGGTAAACATGGTAAATGCACTGATCAGGTTAACATCTAAGTTACTTGTTGCTACTATGAGATGAGCTGCATCATATCGTCTCCTGAACAGTTGACCTTTTGCTAAATTACACATGACAGACACCACAGTTAAAAAGAGGAAAAAGAACCAAAACCAGTCTGGTGTTTCCTAAGGTGAGTCTTTCACTCTGAAATGGTTTGGTTTCATTGGGACTGACCAACAGGAAGTAACGGCTCATGTTGCACTTCTCACAAGCTAAATGATAACTTGATATATGGGTAGTATGGATACAGACAGCTAAGCTGAGGCAGGCTAAACATTATCCTTCACAAGCCATTATGCTCAGTGAGTCACCGCTACACAAGAGCTCATTTGTTTCAGGACATCTCAAACATATGAGCAGCTGCCCGCCGCAGGTCGTGAACAAACCGTAAAACAAACCAATACTTGATGAAGGTGAAAAGGCTGAAATTAGTGTGATAAGCTGAAGCAAAACATTGCTTGGAGGAAAGTTTTTATCTGCCAAAGTTGTTTCTGCAGCACAAAGGACTCGTGGATGTCTTAAGAGGGAACTTTCCCTGAACGAAAATGCTGGTTTTCATCATGCTAACGAAGCTCGGGGCTGTGCAGCTGGGCTCCCCTTCTGCCCGCTGAATCAACAGCTCCGTTTGTCATTTCAAGATGCTACGTCTAGAAAAATTAAGTCACTGCCCAGGGCTGTGAAAGATTTAAGCAAGATAATTATGGCAAAGAAGAGATTTAAGTTCATGATCTTGCATTTCAGTGGTAAAGCTTAACAAACGCTTGTCAACTTTCCCCACAGCAACCTCAATTAGTATGAAAACACATGGAGCTCATTAGACATCCCTCTGACTGTAAAATAAATCACAAATGACTCAAGTGGACAGAATAATGAAGCAAGGGGAAGTTGAGCGACTGACCGTCCCCTCAGCCAACGCAGAGATGACGTTTCCCAGAGATGACAGGGACTTGTTGATGTTCTTGGCCTCATCCAGCACAGATCCCTCCGCACCCGTTTTACTGACCTGCAGATCACAACCAAGGACAACCAAAGCTCATTATCGACCCTCAATGGTTAGAACAGAGGATGAACTTTAACCTGACAAGTCGGGTAAAGTGGAGACGACAGGTTTGGCACAACAACTCCTCAGTGCATGTATGAGATGTTTCCGTGTACCTTTTCACTACCAGCCAGATCCACCAAATATAGTTTTCCGCTGAGCTTCTGCTCTGTCTGAGTGTTCTCCTGTTTGACATTTATCAGGAAGATACTGTGACTCCTGGAGCTGTGCTCATTCATGTCTGAGGGAAAACAGACACTTGGTCAGGCGCCATCTGCCTCAGAGATGCAAAAGTCTCATGACATTAATGCTGCAGCCTCCTGCAAAGCGGCAGGACTGGAACTCACTTGTGACTGCTACATGTCTGTTGGATTTGCCTTCATCAATTGTATCCATGACTTCCTCGGGGCTGCAGACAAATCTTTCAGTGCAGCCCTTTAAAACAACACAAAAGTGGAACACGAGACAAGTTTGTTAATCTCACAGCAGGTTTTACAAGATTTTCCACAAGTGACAGGAGGGCAGATCTCACCTTGACATAAGGTACTCTGTTTTTGTCTTCGTGCACCGATAAATTGGTCTTTGACACTGGAATTAAAGAGGGAAAACCGCACAAGAGAAACGTAATATTTAACACCCAAAGCAAAGCAAAAACAAGTTCTAATTTGTCATCTTTGTGCATTCAATCCTTATTCTTTGTTTCCATTTTACTGTATAAATAAAGTTTTTTCATTTTGTGGTCTTAGTGGACAGAACGACTGCTATAAAATGAGCTGTCCATTGTATTTTAGGTTTAAAAACCTTTAATTTTCAGGGTTTTATCATCCTTTTTATGCGTTGTTGTACCTATGAAATGACCAACTATTGTGAGCGCATTAATTGCATCATCACGCTGAAGACACGAGTGCTGGTTCATTTTATCTACATTTCCCAGTTCACCCGGCAGATCATTCCATCACATCTGTGTGCACAGGCTGGTGCACGTGGGGAAGGAAAAGGGATTCAGTGCTGACTGCACCATCATGGCCACTTACCATCCAACAGATCCCGGATCTTGTCTAAGTAGATTTCAAAATATGAAACCTATGGACAGAGAAAGCACATCAGTATGTGATCCTTCAGCGAACAGCAGCAGCAGATGGATACATCACCACTATAAAAACTATCAACTTAACGAGACAGGACGATTTTTGTGTGGTTTCTACTCTTTGTTTTTATTTACTGCTGTTAGCAGCAACATGAGCCACACAGGAAACAAGACGCAGAAGTATGAGGCAACAAGTCAAATATCAGCCTCCTCCCTCACTTAAAAGAAGGAAGTAAGAAGCTTGTTTCATCTATAATGAAAACTGCATACCAAACGCACATCATTTGACTCTTAGGTATGAAATATTGAACTTATTTTAAGTGTTTAGTGCCTCTCAGACCACTGCAGCAGGAGCAGTGGTGTGGCAGCCGAACACCACGACCCTTCTGCTTACTTTGATATGAAACTCCAGGTTTTCGTCCATGGAATAGATGTAGTTGAAGATGTCTTGCACTATCCTGGGGATGATTCCCATTGCATCTGTGTCATGAAGATTACCCTGAAATCACAGAGCAAATACATGCATGAGGTAAAAGAGCAGAATCACACCGAAGGAGACACTCTACAGTTTAAAACAGGCCTTAGAAGCCATCCTTACCTCCATGGTGTGTGTTTTACCAGATGATGTCTGCCCATAAGCAAAAATTGTTCCATTGTATCCCTCAAGAACATCTAGGAGACATTAAAAAGAACTTTGTGACGACGTGATTCAAATGACTTTGTGTACGTTTCAAGATTAAAACCCAGTTCAAGCTCATATGAAACAAAAAAAACTCACCTTTTACGATCTTTTGGGCACAGGCGTTGTACACTTGTTCTTGTGTTGTATTTGACTGAAACACTCTGTCAAACATGTACGGTTTGCCCTGGAATAAAAACAAGATCAGTCATTTCCAGTCACATGTGGCATCTTTTTATTCATCAAACAACTCCAGAAATAAGCGAGTTCAACGCAGACCTGTCAACGCAGACTAAGTTATGCATTCAGCATTTCCAGCAGTTGTCATTTAGAAAATCACAATACGATGAACGCTGACAGCCGTCATGGATTACAGGATCACGTACATTAGTGTGTCTGCTTCTGCCTGTGTCGTTCTAACGCTCCCTTACACTGATGGATTTTTACAGCTTTTTTTTCTTATTTGATGACAGACGGTAAAGAAAAGAGGAAATGAGGGTGTATATGAGGGATTACACACAAGAGGCACCGCTGCCAGACTGAGACTCACGGGTGTAGCATTAAATAATCAGTCTCGCCACAGTCACATCACACCTTATTATGCTTACGTTTTGGATGAAATCAACTTCTGCTCAGCGCCTAAAATTAACTTAACTACCCCTTTTCTAACCATTTTAGGAGCAATTTTACTTCAATATAGCTGACTGTGATATCCTATGGGTGCGTCAAAACTTCAGAGCACAATTCCAGCGAGACAGAAAACGACAGCTGGATTTAAGATGGAAAATGCAGGGACAGAAACACTGATGCTACATGCATTTTTGAGGTTCAGCTTTGAGGTTCAGCTGAGATCGTAAGCTGCCTTTGAGGGTTTTGGCATCTCAGTTGACTCCAGCCATCTCATCTCCAGCCTTATGGATGGAGCTCCAGATGAAATGAACCCCAGTAACACCAACACAATGCCATTTATCATACCCAAGGTTCATAAATGGCATATTTTACATTACGATTCAGTGTTAAACACCTGCACAGGCAAGACTGAGCTCACAATGTTGAAAGCAGCTGTCATAACCTTGAAGGCCTCACTGATTTGGGATTACTGCTTCGGGGTCAGTAATACATGTCAACACATTCCTAACTCAAGGTGAAACCACACATTTGTCACAATCTGACGTAAAAAACTTCCAGCATGTTTACCAGTGCTGGAATATTTCAGAGTAGCAGAAATGACATGTCCTCAAACGGCACACCTGCTCACAATCCCTCCCCACAGACGGTCAGATGAAGAGCTGCTCTGTGCAAGAACAACCAGCAGCATCTTAAGACATTTGTAATTCACTCCAGATAGCCAAATCCAGGTGACGAACCCTGTCCAGAACACGAGGGCCAACCTGCTATCACAGCTGTCAGATGCCATCGGCAAACAATACTTTAAAGTCCTCATCGTTACTGCTGCTGCTGTCTTCCTTACTTACACTTCTGTCTAATGAGATTAAAGGCTGAAATTGCAATTACAGTGAAATGTATTGTTGGTGTGCTCGTAAGTGCTGTGTTATACTCCCCCCCTCCTGATGGCTCTGCTATAATACTGCCAGGATAGGGTATTCAGGAGAGTCTCACTCCAAGGTTATTTCAAACCTTCACACAATCCTTTGAATAAGGATTAATGCTGCGACAGGTCTCATTATTCATCCATTTGTTTTTCTAACCATTGCTTTTTGGCACTCGTGTGGCAAGATAAAAGAAAGCAGGTGTTGACTACTTTGTTTAAATGCCATAATGCTTGAATCTTTTCCTTTCTTTGTATATCTTAGGCTCTTCCACAAATATTTATTCTAAAAGTAGCTCATTGCTGTTCTTGTCGGGCATCCCTGGCTACTGCATGAAAATGGAAAACATGAGCCTAACCCTAAGAAAACAAGGGGAAATGATCTGATCCTTTTGTGTACAACTGCATAAATAATGCACCTGCTGCACACTCACACTTCACTGGCAAAGCTAGCCTGGTAAATTGACCTTGTTACACCCAAACCAATTCATCTGGAAACTTCATCGCTCTCCTTTTGTGGCAAAAGACTTGAAGGATCTTAAAGTGAACCACAGCTGAGTAAAGGTTTACTGCACAAACTCTCTCAGAGACAAACAGTATCTATGTGGAGCACCCTCATGTAAACAAAGCATCATCGCTTTGGTCTGGACTCCAGCGACTGCTTGTGTGATGGTTGAAGCACTGGTGCTGAGGCTTCAGTCCCAGTATAAAGACCACACCCCAGATTCTCCAAAAATGGATAAAAATATACAAGGTAAGTGAGTTGGCCTTCCTTGCTAAGAGCATCAGCAAAACAAAGTGCTTCATCAAAATAAGTGCCCTCCCCACCCGAAGAGATAGCCCAGTGCCCTGCCAACAGCCTGCTCCGATTGGTGGAACCGCTGGTAACCAGGAGAGACAACAAGGGGATTACTCAGGAGGCCCATGCTGCTGCTGCTTATTGCTATACTTCTCAAAGCAGATGCAACAACAGAGCGGACACGCTGCTGGCTTGCAACACTTGGTGTCTCTCACAGTGTTCACTGGTATTTTGGCACCATGACTGGCACTCTGGACTGGGCAGGGCCACACCACGCCTTCGGGGCACAGACAGTGCGTTTGCTATTGGCTTAAGGACTGAAGACAGTGTCAGCAAAGCTATTGAAGAAATAACCACAACTACAACGGTCTTCTCTGTTCTGCGTGACACAAATGAATAGCCCCGTTGTCCTCTACACATTCACCACCTAAAGTAAAAGTTGAACTCAAAGATGAACAGGATTAACATCCATTCAGCAAAATCGGGGAAATAATAAAGCATCTTATTGCCTTGTAAATTCTTTGAAGCTGTCTTTCCATGAGTGAGCATATTACTTCGATGGCAAAGTCCACAACAACATACACTATTTGTTTCTGTGGCAAACTAATGTTTAACCAAGTTCTTCTACATGCCTCTGGCTTTTGAACATAACTAAAACCACTGCCTGTAATGTGTGATTTTAAGTTATTCAACACAAATATAGTGTAGAGGGATTTGTGTAAAAGGGGCCTTTTAAAAACATTATGCAAAGGCCTTTGATGGCAAAGCATCAAGTGCACCTAATTTGCAAACATGTCTAAGGGTTTTTTTCTTCAACTAAAGTGTCATGAACAAAACACTGATAAGCATTTCCTCCTTTTGTCAAAGCTGAAATGGTGCCCATGCTTTTCACCCTTATCAAAGGGGGTCAGTGTTATTGGAGAGCTAATTACACTGATGACAAACTTCTGAATGTTCCTAAAAGGAGCACAGTCGTGCAAATAAATCACCCCACCCCTTAAACCAGTACACGTTTTGGTAAACTGCAAAGTGTCTATTTACGGAGTAAAAGTGCCCCCTTTAATTTAACTCCCAGTTATGAAATCTTTAATGCTACCTCAGCTCTTTGATGAAAACTTTCTTTCCTTTACATACAATAACCACACCTGACTATCATCATTATCCACAGGAAGGTTGGTTACATATTCAGGCGGTCAGATAGCTCATGTTAGCTTCAATTAAGCTAAAGTATTAAATCTAGCCAGCTAGCCAAGGCCGGCTAATCTGTCATGTACCAGCTGGCCTAGCCATCAGTGAGTTAGCCACAAATCAAAGCTGGCTTACGCTTTATGCTGACGCAAACCGTTCATAATTGATAGGTTTACAGTTACAGATGTACAGCTACTTAATAACTGATGCCATGATAATAATGCGAGTGAGTAACGTGCAGTATTGGCATGCTGACACTGGCGACATTTTAACCTGTGGCAGTCTGACTGTGGCTTTGTTGAATGACAGCTCGCTAGCCATGACAGGGCAACTGCGAATAGTGACATTTTACGGCGACGGCATGTGGAATGGCCTTCAGAAATGTTACATTTACTCCCACGACAACTTTTAACAACTTTAAAACCGAAATTGTTTCACGTTAGATGGGATGGGGTGTTTGGTTAGGCCAGAAGTTGGCAGCAGCTGAGGGCCATCGCAACAACGCAGCGGTGAACAGGTCAGCCCTGCTAACGTTAGCCGAGGAGCTAACTGCCGTAGCTACAAGACAATCAAAAATGGCGTACAGCTGACTGTGCCAGAGGGCTATGTCAAATAGGTAACCGCAACTCCTCAACTCAAAATAACTCACCGCAATGACAACGGTTTCTTCCCCTTGAAACTTGGGAATGTATCTGTCGCCTCTGGTGACCTCAGAGCTGTTCAGGGGCCTGAAACGGCACATCACTTTGATGGTGCACTCCGCCGGGTCGGCCATCTTCCACGGTTTACGAATGGAAATTCACCGATAAAAATTAAAGTGTGTCCTGGATCCCAGGGGCGGCCGTTGGGGGCGAAAAGGGAGGCCGAGCCCCTCTGTCCCAATCTCAGATTCTGGAGAGGGCAATAATCAGTCGGGCATTCAAACAAAAACCCTTGTTTTCCTCTCATTCACTTCACTCTCCGATTAGGAAGCCATGATACCGGTGGATCAGCGACTGTCCGCCTCACCCCGCCTGCTGCTGTGGATGTGGATCACAATGACGTCACCCCGTCGGGCGCTCCCTCAATATTCACCAACAAAAACACAAAGCAGTATCTCGAGTAAAACTGGGACAGGTTCATATTTAGGGCACATGCATTTGCACTATAGAATCCCATCACATTTATCTGCTCTCCTCCTCCAAGTTGAAGGTTTTAAATGCAAAACCTGGGAGGACCTATTCGGGGTTGATTTACTGCTGCACATCGATAAGAATAACTAACAACATGACATGTTCAGAGACTGATGCATCTGTAATAGTTTGAAACAAAAGAGCAGCATGAAAAATCTATTTAGTGAGGGCAATTCTAACAAATTATTATACAGCTGGAGAGTTTAATCAATAATCAAGGGACATTTCTATGTCTTGCCACAGGTTAAAATTGTAACAGCTGATTAAATTCAGTGGGTATAAAATCAACATAGCTTTCAGTCATACTACAAGAAACAATCCATCACTGGGTGTATTGTCCTGTTGTTGGTATATTAGTCATTATATTTCAATCTTCCGAGTCCTTTCAAGCTGAGAATAACAGCTAGTGCTTTCTCACTTCTTCACAGGCAAATTTAAACTCTTAGCGAACTTAATCCTGAACTAATACAGTCTTTAAAACTTCTACAGGACCAGTAATCGTAACACTTCTTTGTGGAAATTGTGAAATGTGATGTATAATGCATTATTTCCCTCTGAAATATAAACACTTCATAGATATAGACACCTGTAGTAATGTGGCAGATAGAAAACCTCTCCATCCCAGGTAGCCTGTATGTAATTTATGTTGTGATATTTTGGTTAAATTGCAGGTGTATCTTGTGCAAAACAGAGTAGACCAGAGTCAGACCTTTTAGAGCGCAGAAGACTTTACTGAAGACTTTTGTCGACTCTTTTGTGGCATTTAGGCATTTTTGTGGAGAGGTCTGCTGGTGCAGGAAGACACCCCATAAACTGATAAAGTCCTGGGGTGCGTCCTCGATCCAGTGCGGGTTGTGGCACGCAGAAGGACTCTAAGCAAGCTATCATTCCTGGATAATGTCGTTCACACCATTCGTGACTCATGACGGCACTACATCAGTTACAGGCTGCTGCCCCCAGAAAATTTGGAGCGTCATCGCAGGTCCTTCCCTCCAGCAACTGTCAGACTTTACAACCAGCTCCCAACATACCAAAAAAACACCAAAAAGCTTCTTATATCCCATAATGGAATCTTTTTCTTTGTTAATATTTTTGTTTTTGTGGGTTTTCTTTGTTTTTATATTTCTAAATAAACGTTAGATACAAATACATACCAGCAAATGAAAGATTTGACAACACATTGCATTGTATTCTGCAAAAAGGATGTTAAAACTCTGTTGCTTTCTCACTGGCTTCCTTTTAATTTCTTACACAAGCCTAAATGAACTTACACATACTTAGACACATAGTGTACAGGGTATTTGAGGATACCTGTAATATGTTATATATGTTACATAGAAATGAATCAGTCACAGAAACTGTTTCTTGATCTGAATGTTTTGCTGGATATACAGTAAGTGAAAGGGCTCCATGAATGTTTCACACGTTGTGGGAGGCATTATCTAATTTGTTTCAAGGGAAATATTCGGAAATGTGGTTCTAATTTGTTTTAAGGGAAATATTAGGAACAGTGGTGTTATTGTTACACCCAATGGAGGTCATACAGTAACTGTAGCCTGTGACTCAGCTGTCCTCAGGACTGTATGCTGTGGAAGCTGCAGCTGTGGCACCTCCTCCTATATAAAAATGCATCATGTCTGACCTCATTCAACAGTTGCCACAATGGAGCAAAAGCCATGGCAAACCACGAGTGGCTGAACACATTTCCAGGCCACTCCCTGAAATACTGAAGGATATCCTTTTCATGTTAGAGTGCTCAGCTAATCCAAATACCAGTTCTACTGCCCACTTGTGCTTTCACAGAGAGAAAAGGGTGTGGTGCTGCTGCCTGAGCTAACAGCGTAGTCTGGATATCACTTAGCAACAAGTCCCCAGAGACCCCGCTGTGTGCTGGTCCTCGTCTCTGGGAATGATGTGGTAGAATGATAAGGCTTTCATTTTGAAAGAAATTTAAAGTGTTAATTCATAAAACTGAGTAACATATTAATTTGAGCCCCCTCCACCTCACCCCCACCGTCTCAACTCTGTATCAAAGGACTCAGCATCCTGCAAAGCCTATTAGGTGACAGCTGTGTCTCATTCATTACAGTCAACAGCATACTTGTAGATTTACTCTCACTGTGAAAGCATGTCTGCAGACAAATGTCTTCTTTAGAGTTCTTTAGTTATATGTTCGTCCTGGTTTTATTTATAGCACCTCGGCCAACCCTGTGCTTTATAAATAAAGTGGTACGGTACAAATGGGGGGAATAACAACAGATTCTTCATGTGCTATCATTGCATTATAGTCTAAAAAGAAGATTTCATTCATATGGAAAATCCTGTAGGAGGGTTAAAGCTGAAAACTAGAGTCAGTGGATGATGAGGAGCTCGTAGATGTTTTACTTAAGTAATGGTTTATCTAAAAAGTTTAGAAATGCTCTGTTACAGCCAAGTAATACACAGAAAGTTTTGTGAAAATAAATTAAATTTGACATCAAACAGGAAAATGACTTATGAGTAATAAAATAGCAGTAGAGCAGGATTTTTTGAGAAAGTAGAATAATAATTTCTCAATTTAAGCACAAATACGGCCTCAAAGTACCATAAAATGAGGGATTTTGGACCAATTATTTCACTGACTTCACTGCTTTGGAAAATAGTTCTCGAAAACCTGAAAGGTTGCAAGTTAAACAGTGTTTTGATGTGAATAACCCACATATTAAAATGTGGAGGGAAAACTAAAGGGTTGCCTCACCGTGTTAAAGGCAGACACGCAGCCATTATTTTCATTGTCGAGGACTCTTGTTTAATTCATTTGCTTCACTGACCATTTATAAAATGTCAAACGATATTGAGAGACTCCAGCCATAGCACAGGCTCCCAGAGCCAAATGGGACTCCATCAATCACACGACTCACATTAATCATTAAGAGTTTGGAGGAAAATAATTCAATCATCCATTATGGCTAAAATCTCTGGTTAATTGGCTTTTGCAGGTTAAGTTGCTACTGCAGATGTCTTCATTTCCAGCCTGGTTCCCTTTTCTCTGTCCTCTGTCAGGATGGATCTCCAGCAGGATGAGAAAGAGTGGACAAATGCTACGATCCATATAAATAATCAAGTTTCACCAGTATTCCCAGCACATCCCTCACCTCTTTGATGTTTAAAACTGAAAAGTTTCCCCTGAACTCTGACCTGTCTGAAGGCTCCAGATCTCTTAAGTTAAACTCAGTATCTACCAAAGTAAATGAATTTATGTAAAAGTTATGAATATAAACTGTAAAACCTGTCTGATTCTGTGGTGACAGCAGAGGAAGGATATACTTCCAGCACAGTTTAAAGGAAACTAAAGAAGTGGGAAGCACCTGAGCTCCTTTAAGATTTACCTGGTTCAGCGGGACTAAAATAACTACCATAAATAAATTTGATCACTAACGCTGTTCACATGTAAGGAATTTCTGAAAATGTTGGTCGTGTTTTTCAGTTGGCACAAAATAGATCAAAAGTTAATGAATATAAGGGAGTCTATGTACACTAATTATTAGAAAAGTCCAAGAAATTACATAAACCAGCAATGAAAACATCTCTTTTAAGAGCTTTGTTTAACATGAGCCAAGCATTTTATTTCCATGTGCCACAGAGTTCTATTGTTTCTATTTAAGACCCACATTCAGCCACACGAAAGCTCCCGGTGACATTTTCTTTTCTCACCACAAACACATTAACTGAGTTAATCCAAAATACAATATATAACAGAGATTAGAACAGGCCTGTTTGATGTTATTCAAATGTCAAAAGATTTCAAATTGCTTCGACCTCAATCCTTGCATTATTACTCACTTTGACAGTCGGGGCGTTTGCTCTTTGTGAAGTAATACTTATTTATTATGTTTAAAATATTGGTCTCACAGTAAGAAAGCAGCACAACAGAAGGTAGAACATCTTTCATTGCTCAAATTCAAATGTTTTTCTTAAGATTTTGTTTGGCACTGTGAGAAGGGATGTGAAGGAAAAAGCTCAAGGGTGGGATTTGGACCTTTAAGATCTTTTTAAGGGACATTTCCAAGCTGGTATTAGCTGGAAGGGTTAAGAAAAGGGTTAAAAAAAACACAGAGATACTTAGATGGTCAAAAATCGGGTGATATACTTGGCCAAGTCATAGTTCAACTTTGAGAGTTTTCTTTGGATCTCAAAGTTGAAAATATGCACTTGAACTCTCTGCACATTGCCCAGACCAGAGCGTGCTCTGTTTTACTGGCCCGCTCTCGTTCAACCATCATGTGAGTTTCCTTTTTCTTCTTTCTTGTTCCGTTTCAAAACTTAATCTATGATGATCCTCTGTTAAATCCAAGTTCTAAAAGCGAACCTTTGCTCCTTTTACGACATGTCTTTTCTTAGTTTAACTACATCTGCTCACATCTGAGGACCAGATTATACACAGAGTTAATCTGTCAGTGTTAAGAACTGCTGATGCTGCTGATTTTTGATTTGTAAAATGAGCTCATGAAAAGTCACTTTTCTCCTGGCATAGATCCCAGTTTACAAAAAAACCCTCACAGCTACCTAAAAGAGAATCTGATATACATATATACATATTCATTCAAATAAATAACACAAGTTTTTTATTATTTGAGTGTTGGGTTAGTGCACATAGTGCTCAGTTAGCCCCTCCCAGCAGCTATTTGCAAAAGAAATAGGATCATAAACTGAGTTCACTGTCAGGTATCCACCTTTGCCAAACAGTGGCTGCTTGTCGTTGAGCACATTAAGTTCCTGCAAATAAATTATTCACAGGTTTTAATGGACAGTGATTTGTCACCAAAAGCACAGCTGCAAACAGACATACCCTGTCCAGCCAAAACATTATGTCCACATGCTTGCTTAATATATATACCCCTTTTCCACCGATCCGGCCCTGACCTGTTAAGGCAAGGCTTCCACTAAACCTGAAAGGAATGCTGTGGTATCTGACATCAACCCATCAGCAGCAGATCTTTTAAATACTTTAAGTTGTGAGGTAGGTCCTCCATAGAGATTTTTTTTTTACTCAACTACTGAAGAAAAAAGGTTAACCATGAAATTTTTCTCTCTCAAGATATAACGTTCTATTTCACACACTTGTTAGCTGTATCGATTGATGCATTTACATTCAAAAAAGCAAGTGGTGAATCAATTAAAGAATAAATTAAAGAAATAGATTATCCCCCAGGGTATAGCTCTCCTTTAGCCTAATAGCATCCACTGAATTGGATCACAGAAAATGTAAAATGTATATCCATCCATCATCTACCGCTTCTCCGGGGATCGGGTCGCGGGGGCAGCAGCTTGAGCAGAGAAGCCCAGATGTCCCCGGCCACTTCCTCCAGCTCTTCTGGGGCGACCCCGAGGTGTTCCCAGGCCAGCCGAGAGACATAGTCTCTCCAATGTGTCCTGAGTTTACATGTAAAATGTATAGATGGATAAAAAAAATTTTTATTCCTTCTTCTAATCAGCAAACTTCAGAGAATACTGCTGAGCTTTTAAATAAGTAAAATTGTTTGTGTGTACCCAAAACTTTATAGTGCACATTTCACTAAATATTTGGACCCCGTTCGCTTACTATAAACAGTTAGGGAACAAATTTGCATTAAAGTTTTACCAGATGTGGAGTTCAGCCCAACTTAGAAGTGATTAACTTTTGATGACAACCCAGATGGTTATTTTTCCACTCAGCCCTGGTGGCGCTTACAGTCGTGAACAGCTCGTCCATAAAGCCCAGATTTCAAACCCACAGACAAACTGTTTTGAGCGACACTAATGTTAAAGACTTTTACCAGTTTCCTCACTTCTCAGACCACAAAGATCTGGAACTTTACTTTGGATTCGGTGGTTTCATGTCTAACAGCTATATTTGTCTGTCTCTACTCAGTTGCTGGGATTCTATGAAATCAAATAATCACACCACGGCCATCCAGGAACTGAAGTAAACTCAGGGAGAGTGGGTGGGGTGGGTCTGTTTCCAGGCTTTGTGTGATGGGAGCCCTGCTGTCTGACACTTTGAAAACCTGTGGAAGAAACTCACCTAAATTTGAACACATTTACATTTCTAAGAATGTGTTTTCACTGACTATTGAGAGCAGTTTGTAAGTATTAGAAGGAGTGTTTTTACTTCCTGAAGGAACTGAGGCGACAGACTTTTTTAGATCTGCACAAAAATCCATTGAACTGCACTTCAGATAAGAAATGAAACCAAATATGTAAAATTCAGGACTGCAATCTGAAATTAGGTGCACTTGTGTTGGAGTCCACTTCTTACCTGTTACAGTACAACAAATGAAGACTGAATATGGAAATGCTGTTTAAAGGTGCTTTATTTTCACAGGAAAAACACATGCTCAGATTTAGTTTTTAATCTTTATTGAACACATGTATTCAGAGCTGATGATGGTAAAAAAAATCTAAAGTAAAATGTTAATAATCCTGAACTGGACACGTCCATGTTGAAAGTCTTTCTGAGAGGTGTACTGCTTTCATTCAACCGTCCACGTGTGGCGTGTTAGAGCTGAGGCAGCTCAATCTAAAGGTCGTTCTAAGATGTTGGAGGCTTGTTCATCAGAGCCAATAGAAATGTCTGACGTCGTCTTCTGTTACTTCTTCTGGAAAAATCCCATAATGGAAGCTTGTTTAGTTCCTTTATTTGAGCTCACAGAACCCTTCTTCTGACTTTTCTTACTGTCCTCTTTGCTACTTGCTGACGGCTTCGCTTTAATGGGGTCTCTTGGAGGTTGCTTGGTGGGCTGAAAATCATCTTCCGTCTCAGAGTAAGACTCGCTCTCGTAGCCTTTTTCTGTAACTGTGGAAAAGACAGAAAAACGGAGATACAATTAATGCAGATTGTCAACTGGGAACCTAACTAATAACCAACTGTGGACCAGAGTGAAGAGAGAGTTTTGCTCAAAGGAAACAAACGTTTTTCCTCTGCTTTTTTTCTCAGGTCGGACATTAAAGGGTTAAAAAATGTGTAAGAAAGAAAGTACAGCAAAACAAAGACAGGAATGTGTCACGATTACTCGGTTTAATCACTGTTTCAGGTAACCGAGTGTTAACAGATTCTTTGTTTTGTTGCCTTTGTGGACACAAGCAGCTGATTTGGAAACAATTACTGAGAAACACTTGCTTTGCAGGGTAACAGAGCTGAAATCAACAGGCAGCAGCAGGCTAAGGTTTCAGCCCTAAACTCAATACTAAGAGGGTTTCTTAAAGGGAGTAAATGTTTAAACATACTCGAACAGACTGATTATCATGTGCATCAAAGTTTGAGCCTTTGCACTCATTTGTTTCTCATACCCATGCATCCGTCTTCGTCCACAAAGGTGCGGGACTTCAGGACTCGCCTCCTCTTCCTTATCTTAGCTTCAGAACTTCTCTGTGAATCATAAAAATGTAATAACCAGGAATTAGATGCGTTCTATAGCTGCAGCAGAAAGTTTAGATTTCAACTTACATCTGATAGTTGAATGGTCTGAACCTCCTTTTTAGGACTCGGTTCTCTTGTTTCCATCTGCTTTGGGGAATCTGGAATAACTGGAAAAGAAAAACACAAGAGATGTATAATTACTCTCTTGGGTTTGGGAATTTACCCTCTTTAACGAACCCACTCAGACCATCGACAGTTTCCTGAATATTGTCAATAAAACCTTCATTTCTCAACCTCGGATGATACTATAAACAGGAAAAAAGGTTAAACATTTGGCTTCCACTACAAATTAACTTTGTTTTCATATTCATCCATATTTATCCTACAAAACCAGGGGATCAGATTGGTCCAATTGAGTCGTTTGATTGGTATCAGCCTCTGCTGCCGGTACGGCTGACATGAAGCAACATTTAATATAAGGTAATTAGCACATAACTAATTAGTACACCAGAACAGAAGTGCATTACTAAAGCTGGAACATGTCATACAGAACATGAACACAGCATTTATTTATGAATAAAACAGTTTTAATCACTGAATTAGTGGGAGACGGTCACATATAGAAGCGTGTTCTACAGGCTGAGTTCAACACCAATGGGGAACAAAACGTTGCGTTCAATGCCAACCCGGAACAATTAGCATTTGGTGCCACATGCTTACTTCAGGGTTTTCTGTTTTGGATATCCTAGTTCCACTTCTGCAGTGTTAAAACTATATGAAACTAAATTTCAGTTTAAGCAGAATGAAGATTTTTTTTATGGATAAAGCTACCAAAGTTAACACATGGCTTTAAAAACTTTAACATATTTATGATGTGTAATTTGTAGGCGAAACTGGATTGAGACTCAGTATTGACACACAATCTTAAGATAATTCAGATCATATCAGGGACAAAAAAATCTAAATCTGGACATCCTTATGGGGAAAGTGCAGATTTGATGCCAACTGTTGGTTTCCATCACTCTTCAACTATTTTCTGAATACAACCAATAAACCAGCATTAAAAACAGAAGCTTTGCATTGTAATTGGACTGCATGAAGTTTGTTAACTCTCATTAAAGTACCTTAAGATGAATCTGTCAATATATAAATAAACTGAATTAAACAGGTCTAAACGTACTGTGTTGCATTGGGTTCGAGGAGCAAACAAACATGTTGCATCCAGGCTGAAAGGCAAAAACTAAAACACATTTTCTCCAGGTTTCATCATTTTCAGGCTGCTTTTTTCAACTTAAACTCTTCAGTAAAGTTCTAAGAATACTTTCAAAGCAAAGTAAAAACACAAAGCTAACCGTCTTCATCACTGCTGTCTGGCTCTGGTCTCTTGATCCTTCGCCTCTTTTTCTTCTCCATCTTCTCCTCCTCGCTGTCGGAATCTTCTTTTCGCTTAGTTTTGCTTAAAAAAGAAAGAAAAGAAAACGACCATGTTGATGATCCTAAATTTTGTTTGATCACGTGACAGAAACATTCCCCCTCCTTCGTTAACACAAACACACACCTCCTGGAGTCTTTCTCGGCGCCCTTTTGCGGCGGCCCAGCCGCAGCTTCACGCTCTTCCTCGGGTTGTGAACTGTGGCGCTGTTGCTCGGCTGTGGAGGATGACTGCGCTGCTGCCTCCTCCCTCGCAGGTTTTTCTGTGGAAGTGAAGAAGAAGAAGCATTTGGAAAAATAACAAACAATGTTGAACATATATCCAAACTGTGAGTCATTTTCTTGTTTCACACCTCAATGCGACTCGTAAAGAAGTCACGTTCTTTTTGTGCGACAGCACCTTGGAAGTACCGTAATGGGGTTTAATAGACCGGATCTGGACTGACAGGCTTATAAAAAGTATGAAACTCCTGAACAAACTTCTGATAACCAGCCAGAGTCTGTCTTTAACAACCTCTCCATGGAAATCACTGATCGTGTGACTCACTTGTTGTTTGAGTCCCAAAGAAGTTCATCATTGGATTGACTTTCGCAGCAGGTTTATTTTTGGGGACGTCCTCCTAAAACACAAACCGTAATAATAAGAAGCTACAGCAAACCCTCCGTTTCTCAGTTAACTACAACGAGAAGACACAAAGACATACCGCAGGTGCACTTTCTTTCACTTCAGACTTGATTTCTTTTCTGTCATCCTGATTCTTAGGAGTAGATTTATTTGAAAACATTCCCATGATGCCTTTTTGTGGCTTTGCGGATGGCTTGGAAGCAACACTGGCGTGTCCATTCATTCCAGGCTTTTTGGTTTCAGGCTCAGAGGGAGGAGCCCGTTGCATATCCCGCACCTGCTGCTGCTCCACAGAAGACATGGGCACAGCACTGGCACACTGGATCGCACTGTACCTGCAGGATGAGCAAAACCTTTTTAAAAAACTATTCTCCAGACAAATCCTCTCCTGCAGTAAGTCCCTTCATACCTGCTGCAGTTCTTCAGGTTGTCTTTCACAGCATCGTAGTCGACACTGTAAAGGGGGCCGCTGTCTTTCAGTAAAGCTTTCTGGACACTGTAGACGTGAACACTGACTATCAAGCTCATCTTTGCTTTGAAATCTGCAGAAGAAACAGCAGAGGTTACCTGCTGTCTAAAGCAACAATACAAATAAAACATCTTTACTATAAACTGCGCAACAGAGGAAGTGAAAGACCAGCAGGCAGTGCTGAACAGTAACTACCACGCTGTGCTGAGGGAATAACATTTACACACCTTCTAACTGCTCTTCTCTGACAACTGACACCTTGTGACACTGAAAAGCAAACACAACATCAAACAAAGTCAAATCAAAATGAAGCCTGGTGTGATTAGAAGAATGCACTCAGAGCCAGAGCAGTTTTTGTTACTCACTGTTTGACCATTACCCACAAACTTCCCCGACACAAGATAAGTGGCGTGGAGCTGAGGTGAGCTCTCCTTCCTCTTGTGGTCCAGGTAATGGTAAAGCATTCTGAGAAAACATCGAACACGCATTTAACCGAGAATAGACTTGGATATGGTCTATATCCTGTCAGAAGGGTGAGAGCTAATTCTGATTTTATACTCAGAGAAAATGCAACACATTTCAAGTTGAATTTTAAATCCTGGGTCACAGCATGGCTGCCAGGTCACGTCATGCACAAAAGTAAAGTTGGACACTTACTGTTTTGCTGTATTAACATGGACTCCGAGAGTGAGACTCAGCCATTTATAGGTAACCTGGTAAAAAGACAATGTTTGTGTTTACATATGCGAGGATTTGGATGCTCGAATAAAGACGGTGAACTCTACGTTTGTTAAGTAGATGTGCGCTTATTTGTCACTTTTGATTTCCATCAAGCAACGTAAATCTTTGCCACTACACAGAGGAACCTTCAACTCTGGTTACTGTACCAGTGCTACTCTGAATCTTACAATATTGACCTACCTTAATTGTAACATACAGTAAATAAAACTACTCAACTGTGGAAAAGCGGCAATAGTCCAGCATTTAGTTATATCTACAACATAATTCATGTGCCGAATTACCCAAAAGACCCCCCCAAAAAATTAGAAATCAATATGCAAACATGTCTATATTTTAACATCTTAGGGAAAGCAAAGATACATTAAACAGACGTTTTTTTAACGCAATTCAACGACTAATCATGCCGAAGCTAGCCTGCGTTCCAACGTTTTAAACTGCTATTAACAGGAAAACGTAAGCGCGAGAGGACACAGAGTGAATCAAAAGCGCGCTTACTATCTTGTTGTGGTCGTTAACAAATTCGTCAATATTATCCAAGTAAAGCTCGTCCATTTTCTACAGTTTTCTTCCAACGTAAACGTCTTATTGAACAAATTCAACTGCGCGGGAAGGCAGTTTATTTACTTCCGGTTTAGTGTCACGTGCTTGCCTGTTTTCCGGTGAATAACAAGCGGCATGCTGCCCTCTACAGGCTAATACGAGCTACGACTGACACCCTTTTAAAAACATGCCTGAAACCAGAGATGGAAAGTTATTAATTCAAAATAAAAAACTGTTTTATACTAACCAACCAATCCAGTGCTCTACATGAGTTGAATCAAACACTCTCTTTTTATTACTTTTCTTCACATCTTTATAGGGAGAGCGCAGTCGGTCATACGGAGCTCCTAGTACATAATGACAGAGTGATTCGGATATTTTAATACAAAATTACTTTAGTACTTCAGTGCATTACATGTCTTGACATCTAAATTAATACATTACAGATATGAATACAAGGGAAATACAACATTTGTGGATATTGAACAAAAACTCTCACATCCCACAAACTCCTTTTCTATAAGTCTATCTCTGACACATTTTTGATTATTCCTCTACTGTGTGCAATCATTTTATTAATAATCAGTTAACTTGACATGCATATTAATGTTTTCTTTAAATACAGTGAGTATGTTTACTAAGCTGAATCTCAGATACCAATACAAACATTTAAAATGTACCTGCAATGTCCTGTACCTGCAAGTAAGGAAGTAAATCTAATCTAAAAATGTTCAAATATAAGCTTGACCACATCTAACCTCCAAAAGTTGCTAAAACTAACAAAAGAAACTCATGGTGATGGAGTTTTCTGTGTCTTTCCACTTCTTTGAAGGCAATGTCACAATCACTTTTACTGTACACTTCATCACAAGTTGAGAGAAAATACTCTCTATGATTTCAACCATGTGAATAAAAGATTATAGAATGGCTGTTGGATAACAAGCGCTGCTTATTATTTACTATAAAAGGAGAAATCCAACAGGCACGGAGAAAATTGGCTGAGTTACAATTCGCAGAGACAGATCTCTGAAGGATCAGCAGGAGATCAGCAGCACCAAAAAGTTGACAAACCTTTGGAATCTTAATGATCCAGGATTAATCTTTTTCACTGGAGTTAAGACACGTTGATGAGATACTTGTGTGCTTGATTTAATCCAACGATGTGCCCATAAAACCAACATGTAGGATGGTAAAAAATGTGTGTTGCTTTCAAATGTCAGAGAACCGTTATATGACTGAGATTGAATGCATGAAACTTACCTTTTAAACCTCCATCATCTCACAGTGGAATGATAACAACAGCCCTTTGAAGGCTCTGTGGTGAAGTTCATGACTTCCACCTGGGGGGCTTGCATGCCATTTCTGCAATAATACAACCCCTGTTACATGAAAGCAGAATTCTAAAAAAGGCTGTCATGTCCTCCCTCTGAGCTGATCGCTCAGAAGCTGATTTCTCCACCCAGTTTCCATGAAAAAAGGAGAAAAGGGTGAAAGGCTCAAACGCAGATGATATGAATTCTTAAAAGGTAAGAGTACGATATTACAAACTTGCAGAACATGAGCCAAAATAAATGCGGCTTACTACCGCAGATGTATTACCTGGAATAACCTTTTGACTCTGGGATTTGCAAATTGAATTTGAAGAAAATGCTATTTTTTTCAAAAGGGGCGTCATCAAACAAAAAAGCAGCACAGTGGCAGGAGGTCACAGGCTCTGTGGCGCAATGGACAGCGTGTTGGACTTCTAGTTACCCAGGAGAGAAGGGATTCAAAGGTTTTGGGTTCAACTCCCACCAAAGTTGCTCCTTTATGATCATGTCAGATATATCTGTGGAGATCAGTTTGATGCGATGCTTCATTATAGAGCAGCGACCTCCAACTCCGGTCCTCGAGGACCGCTGTCCTGGAGGTTTTAGATGTTTCCCTGCTCCAACACACCTGATTCAGATCGATGCCTCATTAGCAGACTTGTGCAGAACTTCACAATCTTTTGAAGAGATCAATTTCATCTGACTCAGGTGTGTTTAAGCAGGGAAACATCTAAAACCTGCAGGACAGCGGCCCTCGAGGACTGGAGTTGGAGATCCCTGTTATAGAGGGAAGATGCAGATAAATTTCTTACTAGTTAGTGCACCCCAGAAGGTATTACGAGGCTGAGTGCCATTGTTTAAGTGTAAGAACTCAAAGTCTTTAATGTTTGTAACGATGTGATGCAGTCCTGAGTATCTGCCGTACATGTAGAGTGTGAGTGGTGTTTCTTTTTGATAACTGACCACATTTTTCATGCCATTCTTGTGTCTTACTTTCTGTTCAGCTCACCTGTTGTGTTCTGCTGACCAGGTGTGCACTTTTAGGAACTCACTGAGTGACCACCAATCTGTTTCTTAAGGGAGCTTTTCTGGCATATTCTGACAACGTTACAAAGTTACTCTCCAAACAAATCTATGGAAACTTGAACTCTCGTCTCTGGAGATTTAGATATGGCTAACAGTCCTTCAGTTTTGCCTGAAGTGGATGGAAATAGAACAAAGTCTGTTTCCTTTTTGGTGAATGTACTTGATCAGGACCACCTGAGTTACCAATATCCCAACATAAGCTAATGCGGTTAATCAAGATTCAACCCTCAAACATAAACTATGACTCTGGTGGGACTCGAACCCACAACCTTTGAATTACACCTCATCTTGCTAGAAGTCCAATGCGCTGTCCATTGCGCCACAGAGCCCATTGCACCTATTTTTTTTGAGATTGTTGTTTCGAAATAAAGCTGAATAAAGCAACATTTGAATATATCTTCTGCACTTTAGGACACTGTTTGGGTCGTAATGAGTCCTGCACAATGTGTTCCGTTTGATTTGGTTCAGTTGAGTTGCAAAGATTTAGTTTTTCACTTATATGGGACAGCAGCTGAATGCTGTGCTTCATCCATTCATTAAAGCACAATTATATCCAACCCAGTATCATTAGTTTGTGTTAACGGCCGTAGGATGTCCTTTCCCAAGTCTAAGGAAACAACAAGTTCTTAAGATGAGTTTTTCTGTGACACCACAAGCTAATTTACCTCTGCAGCAGTCAAAGTGGACCTAGTTTTTAGGTCTACGAAGTTAGGTTAAAAAGTAATAAAGGGAGAAGAAGCAGCACCATTGTTAACATAAAAAGCATAGCTTTTTAATTTCTGTTCATTTATATTTTTAAACCCTGCAAAAACAACCCAAAACAATGAAAGTTTCACAATGACCAAACCTGACACTCAAGCTAAATAAATCCCCGTACATTGGATTAAGCATGCAGCTTTAACACAAGAGCACAAATGCCAGAGTAAAATGTTCCAATTTTATGTTTCTAGAGGCCATGATTATGAATAATCTGAATGTTTCTGACTCGCCTGTGACTCCCACCTAATTACAGAGCGATTCATCATGAATGATTATAGTTTTAAAAGGTTGTATTTGATTATAGATCTTTCCATAACTTTTGTGACAAGAGAACACTGAAGTAGATCTGTGAAAGAATAAGAATAAGACAGCGAATGAGGAACTATAAAGAGGAATTCATGAGAGAAATAAGAAAGAAAGCGGAAGGGAAATAAATAAAGAACAAATAATGGCACAAACATGTTTTATTATTCATTATATGGCATTTATTCAATGAATTGATATTGGTTTATTTATGAAAATTCTGTCTAAGCGCACTTTCCAGGTCCTGTGTTTTTAACCTTCGGATTGTTACGGCCATGCTAACGAAACCTTGACAAAGGAATGAAAATAATTCATATGAACAGGGATTAAACACTCGTCCTGGATAAAATAAAGTAGTTGTTTCCTTATTCATTCTTTTTAGTGACACTTCTATCGTTCTGAGGCCCTGGCCGAAGATTCAGTGACATAACCTGCGAGCACCAGTGGAGAATTCAAAATGTCGACTCGGGGTCACGCATCTACACGGCTTGTTGAAAAGCGAAATGTCAACACTTCACTCTGGTGACTGGTTTGAACACAAAGACGAGTCTCCCGTGGAGCCTGTAAGCAAGCTAAGTGTCACACGTCATTCTGTCAGACCTGAAACCAACTTAACCTCTAACAAGACAAACATTATCGATGCTCACTGAATAAGGAGCAGTATGGTTACTATAGTAACAAACAGCATCAATCAGACTGATGTTTGTCTCCTCAGCTGGTGTTAATATGACATGCAGCTGCTCATTCTGTGATGAACTCGCTGTTTCTGTGCTCTGTCGATGTGACGCCGCAGTCAGAGCGAAGCAGACCTTAGGCTTTCGCTCACTGTGACCTTTGTGACGGCTTCTGAAAGAAATATCAAACAGAAGGACAGCGATGCGCAGCGGGGGGCAGGTAAAATATTCATCTAATGACGATGAGGTACAGAGATAATGGTCTGAACCTGACGACACGGATCAGAGTAGCTTTAGATCGTGATCCTCTCACAAGCTCAACTTTGTCACATTTGCAAGGCTATTTGCACTTGATGAGTATTTCTTTATTCATATGGAAGAAATTATGTATCTGAATGTTTTTCAACGTTAAGATATTCAACCGCAAAAAAGACTGTACTGGACATGAACTAAGTGGAAGTTAAACGAGATGAAATTAACTAAACTTCCGCTTAGTTTGTGTCCAATACAGTCTGTTAATGTACAAACATCAGCTGTTTATTACTGAATCTTACAGACACAAACCACGCTGATGGCATAAAGAAGAATTAAAACACTCACCGAAGCCCCATTATTATTGGACATGGCTAAAATCGGTCACCATGGTAACCGATAAGCCGAAGTTGTACTGGGGTGACTCGTGCTCGCTCCTTTTGCTCCCGATCTTGAATCTAGAATCGATTGCTCTCCCTTGGGATCCCGGATGATGCGGTTGAATATTTTACCGTTGAAAAACATTCAGATACATAATTTCGATGCATAAATATTCAGTGCGAGAAATCAGAAACAGATTTACTTCCATACATTCATTCATTCATTTATCCAATCTTAAAAAGTTTGATGTCTCGTCATTACTGTTGCAGGTGGCGCATGTTTAACCCATTCAAACATATGACTCTGTGTGAGATACTTCCCCACAAAATACACAAAAATGAATAACCAGTATCTCCCTCTGACTGTAAGTCACTGAGCTCTTTTTCTTTGCCTTTTCAGCTCCAGAGTTGTCACCACATATGGGCACTCTGTGTCTGGATGTACGGACACTGAACTCAGTGAGAGAAATACAAGATCAGAGGTGGATCTGCAGCTGAAGTGCAGAGTGAACGTCATACTGAGCTCCTGTGAAGTGTTTTTCTTCAGAGAGATACTGTTTGCTTGTAAATCAGTGCACAGGAACCTTCATGCCAAGTCAAATTACCCAGCTGTCAGAATAATGTGAGACCCAATGAGACCTTTTCTTCTCAGTTTTGCATTTGCACATTTATTAGCTTGGAGTTTAAAACCATGTGCAGACATCAGAACAGAACATGCAAAAACATTGACACATTGTGATAATTTGGGAGCTGAAGATACGACTTGTTGGAGCTTTGAAGAAGACGTCTGTGGATGTTGCCTGTGCTGTAAACAAATTGAGTGAACTGGGATCAATGCATATGTGACACTGGAGTGCCCCGATACCCCCTCTGGTGGGCTCAAATGCCCCTCCAGTGTGAACTAATGGGTGCAAAGCAAACTTCTGTAATCCAACCCTGAATGTGGAAGAGGTGCTGCCTCATCGCTTCTGCCGCTGAACCTGAAAGACTATATTTGGCTTATCTCCACTGTTCATTGAGCAGAGGTGTTTTGCACAGCTAATTCCCTGATTACATCACCACTGTGACAGCCCGTGCATGTGTGTTGATCTGGGGAGTTTATAATAGGTTTTATTTCATACTCAAAACAAACACACAATATTGGACTTGTCAGCCTCGATAAGAAACTCAGCCTAAAGTTTTAAATTACGGATGCAATCTCGTTGGGAAGCTCACAACAACCGGGCTGTAATTAACGTGTTGCTATGCAGGAACGTAAAGATGTGCCTGCAGATGTCAAACAGGGATATACTCAGACTGTGCTGCGACCACAGCCAGAATGAAGGAGATTTCCCCTTCAGGGTATTTAAATTTTGCATTGCAATGTCTAACGAATACTTTCTATAACATACCAGTTGTTTTATTCAGAAGTCACTTTCCATTTCTGCATACAGGCATCTACTCAAGGAAAGAAATTAAAGGACACAACGAGACAGATGAGAACAGCAGTGATTGGATGAATGTTTTTCAGTATAATTCAGTATAATTTTGACAAAGAAGATCAGTTTTTACGCGTTAGTCAGTAAATGCAACAGTTATTGTGGTCTGACCTGAGAAACAGAGCATTTCTGCTTCAGTATTGTTCATTTTGCCTCTGCTCTGTATTCTGCTTCACACACATCTGCAGACACATCTGCCTGTTGTAGTTTTCTGCTACCATGTGAGAACAGAGTCTAACATGGGAAGAAAAAACTTGAATTCTGGTCTGGACTTTTTCCTGCTTGGCTTTGTTCTGTGCAGCAAAGACAGAAGTCTTAAGGAACGAAGAAGAGCGCTGTGGGGAAGTGACACTGATCAAGCTAGTTCAGTAATGTTTCCTTGTGAACTCTCTGTGATCGTCTTCTCTCAACTTTCAGTCAAAGGGCGACACCACGGTGTCTTTGCCAAGTCTTTTGGAGGCCTCTGCAGATCTCCATATCATTTTTGTTGGTTGAATTCCTCCAATCCTTCACTCTGCGTTAGATTAGAGCTACGCACAGACGTGATTATTCCGCCATAAATCTGCCTCTACAGGGCATAGTTTCATGCCACTTTGCTGGAGTTCACTTTCAACACCCAGTGAGCAGTTTTTAATCTAAAGAAGTTTGATAACTGGCTATGCCCACAGGTGAAAAGTGAACTATTTCAATGCAAACCCCATGTTGCTGTTCTGAGGACTCTGCTTTCAGAGTGCTCGAGGCTTCATGTAAAGTACTTGTTTCCTTTTTTCCCTCATTACGACGTCCTGAATGTCTGCTGCTGGCTGTACGCACATCATATATTTCTGTGTTTATCACATCATTTTTATTGTCACGGATGATCAGATATTCCTTGTAATTCCCATAAAACCTCTAAAAAAGAGTCGACATTAAGCCACAGGTCTCATTTGTTGTCTAATTGTTAGTGTGAAATATATGAAATGTGTTTTGTGATGATCTTTTTGAAGTCCCAGTAACAATAGTCTCAAACTACGTCCCAGTACTACTTGCCTATTAGAATCTCTCTGTCCCAAGCTTTCTCTTCCCATGCATCTATGACATTTCCTGTGAAAATAGTAAAATTGCATGTTTTTGAGACCGCATTTGAAGAACTATATTAGCACTTGTCAGTATTGTCTCATATTCATACAAAGCTTGAGAAAATTATGGAAAAGATTTACCATTTCATGTTTTTACAACATGTTGATGTTGTAAAATAATGACATGAAATCAATAATGAAATGTGCTGGGTGGATTCCTGTTTTTTCTCTTTATTTAGTCCATACCCTCTAGTTTGTTAATTGTTTTGCAGCCTAAGAGACACACCGAAGAAATGAGCCATATCAGTATGTAATCTTGCTGACAGTTATATTAGCAGGGTTCTTCAAAGCTGACAACACGATGTATTGATCATACACAGATCAACATAGTCTCATGGTAGTTCGAGGACCTTTCACGAAACACAATCTATTGATTTGAGCTCTTGTACACGACTTTCTCTTTTTATTCCGTACACTTGATTTATTTGAAATGGAAGTACAGTCTCTCATTTAGTGTTTCACAGGCCAAAACGTCCTTATTAGTGACAAATGTCTGACCCAGTATTGCTTTAAAAGAATAATGATAATAATGTTTAGAACAAAAACATGGTTTGCCTAAGAATAGATGTCCTGTGCATGTTTAAAATCCGCTTTTTCTGGAATATATGGTGACAAGTCATGCCCCGGCTGCACGGTGGTGTGGTGGTTAGCACCATGGCCTCACAGCAAGAGGTTCAATTCCCAGCTGGGGTCTTTCTGTGGGGAAGACCCCGTGTATACGTGGGTTCTCTCCTGGTACTCCGGCTTCCTGCATGTTGCATGTTGGGTTAATTGGTGTCTCTAAATTGAGTGTTGTCATTCGTCTCTGTGATGGATGGCAGCCTGTCCAGGGTGTACCCCGCCTCTCGCCCAGTGACGGCTGGGATACGCGCCAGCGACCCTACAGTTGGATTAAGCAGGTATAGAAACTGGATGGATGGATGGAAGTCTCGCCCCACAAAAGAAAACATCAAAGAACCTCCCAAATTGAAACGCATGACTGATTGAGTCATGCAGAGTGCAACAAAACAAATGTGCAATGCATGCTCCTCTGCATATTACAGTGAGTTTGAATTTGTGCCTATGTTACTGGTCTAAAATGTTGCAATTGCATGTGTGTTCAAAGAGCTTATTCACCATATCCGGTGTATCCACACGATAATGTCAAGATGATATTAGTCAAAACACAAAGTCAGTTTTTGTTATGTGGAAAATTTAAAAGGCTGCAACAGAAATGAATGTGATGAGATCTTTGATGTCTGGTCTGGGTTAAGCCATGGTAATCGAGTCTTATGTTGGTGCAAATTCTGGTCTAAGAGGGCCAATACAAAGCATCTGGCACAGGAACAAGGCATTTTTGATTTAGCTGTAAACATACCGACTCTTTTGGACGTTTTTGGATCCTGTATTCATGCCCACTGATGACACATTTTGACGGCTCTGATGCTGCAGATGTGCAGAAGATGTCTATTCTCAGATAAATGCATCATGAATGTGTTAGATATCCTTCAAGCCATCTCATTTCAGATTCATTTCCTCACCAACAGACTTTGGGATAACCTCAACACAGAATCTTGATTGGTTTTCTGATTTAAAATGTCAAATGCACATAGCTCAGAGGTGAAGCTATCTGCTTAAATCCAGCTTCCTAAAATGTTTGACAGCAGTCGTATCTCCCCTTGAAGCACCCGGGGAAGCAGACACGTGTGAAATGAGATGTAGAGATCAGATAGATCCATGCAGAAACGCAGCAAACAAACAATACTCTCTGCAACCTCCTGCGGGTGTTTGGTTCAAAAGCTCTGACTCTTTTTCATGTCAGGAACCCCACGATGATGCACTTCAGAGAACAGATGAACATTTGATAATAAGTTTCCCTCACAAACACCAGTTGAGAGCGTTGCTGTCATTAGACGTGACGTTAGATCTGAATCGCCTACACTGCAGGTGGGGAGATACTGTAACAGTGGGAGTGAAGAAACTTATCACCAAAACATGTTTTATATATTCTCTCAGCAGGCTGCTTTGGAGCTTCATAATAATAAGATCAACTGGAGCCTGTGAAGATGCCTCTTATGGGTGACTCACTGTGGACATCAGACGTCCACTTCAAAGGGAGCTTCATGCAAAAAAAACAAAGAATATTTTCTCTCTGACTTTTCTTTTGTTATCTCAACATGCTGGTAGTTTTGTCTAGGTCACAATAATTGGGTGTCCATTGAAGTTTAGACAAATTTTGAGTGGCTTAAAAAGAAATCAACATTGGTAGTTTGACAAAAAAATCCAGTCAAATAATACGACATATTTGAGAGAGCAGCTCCAATTCAAATGGAGGTAAATGATGTAGAAACAAGTACAAGCTTGTACATGGATTAATGTGAGGAAGAACTCGTCATTCCACACAGATCTGATGTTTTAGTTTGCTGCTTTTTGTCTTGTTAGATTCAATAGAATCAGATTTTACGCCTGTCATGATGAATTCTCATAATGTGCTTCCTTTGGCCGGGACCGGAGAGTATGTTTCAACTACAGGAGGATCACACTGCTCAGCCTCCCCAGGAAAGTTCACTCCAGGGTGTCTGAGAGGAGGCTCCGACTGATTGTCGAACCTCAGATTCAGGAGGAGCAGTTTTCCAGGCATGTCCCACAGGGAGGAGGCCCCGGGCGTAGACCCAGAACTCGCTGGTGGGATTATATGCCCCATCTGGCCTTGGGACCCTTCGGGATCCCCCGGGAGGCGCTGGAGAGTGTCACTGGCGAGAGAAATGTCTGGATTTCTCTCCTGAACCTGTTGCCTCAGCTACTGGACCTCAGATAAGCAGATGTATGCTTCCTTTGGTATCGATTGATATCCTGTTTTCCAGCTCTACCAAGAGTAAAGTGTATTTATTTTTTGCTCATTATTTTTTCGACTTGCACCTGATGGGGTAGTTTTCGGTGGTGCTGAGTTACATGAACACACCTCTGAGCCTCTGAGAAGCTAAACCACTGACTTCAGCTATACTTACAGTAAGTCTGGATTCAGTAAGGCATCCTGCTGTGGCTGAAAACTCCCCAAATAAACCCAAAAAAGCAACTGTGATATGCTGCGAGGGAAAAGCACAGAAGAGATCTACAAAATTGGGGTTTTTCTAAGGTTATAAGCACTAATGGACTCTTTCTAACATCAAAAAGGTCAAAATGACAAAGACTCAACACTCCATCTGAGGGCAATCAGATGAAAAAAAAGGGAGAGGTCCAGATTGTCACATTTCAAACCTCTACAGCTCAACATTCATACAGCGACAGTTTGTTTGTGTACATTTGTATATATATATATAAATAAAATGTATATATTTACCTGCAGCTGCTCTGTAAACTGGAGTTTTGTGCTTTTTACACTTTCTTACCTCATTCCTAAAGAAAGACTGTTTAAAATGACATGATAAAATTGAAATGATAACTCACTAAACATAGCTTTGAAAATGAACTGTGTGAAAACTAACAGCTAGTTTTATTCAACACTGTATTTATGTTACCGTCTATGAATGAGCTCCAGCTCTCTGATATGCGACTACACATCAGCGAACCTCCACTCACTTGGTTCAGTGCTTTCTGACAGCTTGTACTTGTTTCTGGGTTTAACATCCATGCTTTTACTTCACTTTCGGTTAAGTTCTCTGTTACCGAACTGAACCGAAGATCTGCTGCTCTGCTTTATCAGAATTGTTGAGGTATAAAAGTGGAGAAAAGTTCAGCTTCTCTAGCAGCAGTGATGGCACCAGCCAGTTGAAACACGTGACTATCTTTGCTCCATTTCTTTAGCTTATTAGCGTTAGCAAATTGGATATATGTTAGTTCTTGCCCGGTTTGTTCGAAAGTAATGATGAGGAATTGTGAGATGACAACTTATCCTTGGGCTGTTGACATATGACTATAAATACCACAACCATGTAAGTTGTTTAGCAAAATACTTGTGATAACTAATGTAACCACAAAGATTAATTCTAACCCAAACCATATATTTGATTCAAACATGGTTCTGAAGCATCTCTGTATTACACAGTCCCCGTTCTGGGTGACCTGTCCCCGGTCAAAGCTGTCCCCGAAAATGCCCCCGATTTTGAGACTGAATGGGGGAAAATGCGCACAGACTCAAAGTAACAACAGTTATTACGGTAGTCATTTAACGCATCGCCAGAGAAGACGTTGTCTGACGTAGAGACGCAGCAGTGTCAACAACAACAATCTAGAGGCGGCAAAAAGGAAAGAAAAAGAGACCAGCGTCTGGTGAATATGTACTAAGTGGTATGTTGTGTTTTAACTTGTTTATTTTGTGTGACTTGGCTGTGAATGTGTGTGTGTGTGTGTGTGTGTGTGTGTGTGTGTGTGTGAAGTGATGTAACATTATGACACTGTTTTCATAGCTGTTATTAGTGAAGCTGTGACGTTAACATTAGCATGAAATTACCAGGTGATGACATGTTTTTCTCATGTTCTGCTCTTATTCTACTCAGGCTCCTGAGGTGGATGAATGAGGAGATAACTGTGATGTCACCAATTTTTGATTGCCATCTTTTGTGTAATAAAAGCTGGTTAAGATACATGAAAAAGTACTTGTCCCTGTTTTTTATTTCATAATGATGATATTTGAAGATTTTTCACCACTGCAATGAAAATTTCCCCAATTTTCATTTCAGAAATCAGGTCACTTTACGTTAAAATAATGAGAAATGAGCATTAAATGTGCTTACAGTGTCATCTTCAAGGCCAATGCGCTATTAGGTTTTTAAAGAGACTGCGAGCACGTCTAAATGCGTCGATTGAATATCTAAAATCACAAAAATATCTAAAAAATGGATCTAAAAAGGTCTGTGAGTTAGTGCCACACATTGCAGGTGGAGGACATCATGTTGGAGCTGGTATGAAGATGCAGGACAGCAACGCGGCGATGAATCAGAGATAAAGCCACATGTCAGAAGAAGTATCTGTGCTGGGAATGGACGAATAAAAATGCGGTAATCGTCCAACTTTGGAGCCTTCATTGGGAAAATGCAGATAACAAAATGCCTCAGCTGAACTTATTAACTTCTAGAAATGGTTCAAGTCTTCACTTGGAGCAAGTATGAAGGTTTCTGGGTGTCTAACTTTTATTTTATGGTAAAAGTCTGAATCTCAGATCCATTCCCTTTGGTACCTTATCTTATCTGATTCTGTCACAATAATTGAGGAGACTAATTAGTTTTTATTGAGGAAAAATGAGTGTGTGATTTGTGGATTTGACATCCTGCTGCAGGTGTCGGTATTTGGATCGATGATACGCTGAATCAGGTTTAATCATGTTTGGATCTATTCAGATTGGGACTGAGTGTCCTATAATGGATTGGATTTCTTCTTAATAAATGTAATTTAAACAGATATTTGTGGCCTTTTCGTGACTCAACTTTGGTCAGAAAGCTCCAGCGCTACATTACTCTGTGTCGTTAGTCTGTGGGTGATTAAAAACATCTATGTGCAAGTTTCTCACCCAGAACCAGACTTTAAAAGTAGAAGAACAGGTTTAAAAGAAGGAGTATAAATATATTGCAAGCTAGAGTTAAGAAAGAGTTACTTCAGTGATTCCAGTAACTAATGTGCTGGAGGAGTAATCGGTGGCCGACAGCAGGAATAATTTACATCTGAAAGTCTCATGTCTTTCTGCTAGTTTGAGCCAATGACCTTGCAGTCATCTGTCTCATTTTCCAGCCACTTCGCTTCTTCCACCCTGAATTATAATGAAACAATTTGAAGTCTCTGACTCTGTGTACGCGGGCTTCATATAATGATTTTTATAGAAATTACATGGTCGCTGGTGGTGTTGGTCCACCACAGAGGGGCTGCCGTGGCTGCGCCTCGGGCCCAGTGTCAGGCTCAGTCAACGGGGATGATCATTAGCTGCCTCCCTGAGGATCGGTTCGCTTCTCAGCATCCGCTCCGCTTCACCCTCAGCTCTTTGTGGCGCCCGCTGATAAGGCCGAGCTAATATCTGCTCAGTCACCGACTGCATTGGAAATGATAAACACAGGCTGAGCTGCTGCCCGCTCCATCAGGACAATAGAAACTGGAATCTAGCCACGGGGCTATTGTTATTCTAAAACACAGGATGGTGCATGTACTGCACAAATCCTGGCCAGGTGCTTAAAACAAAGCACGAGGCTGCATATGGGCAGCAGGTAGACTTTGCAGTTACAAGTTTCACAATAATTGCACAGTGAAAATCTGATATCTTTGCAGTTCTGCTCCCAAAAGAAGAAAAATGCTTCAACATAAGCTGTGATCGCTTAGAAAAACTTTGTGCTGGTTTGCAGTGGCGCTTTCTTTTAAGAGGACAGTTGAACCCAAACCGTATCAGAGCCATCTCATCACATCATTGTGAGCAGGATGCCTTGAAACAAGCCAGATTACTCGTACCACACACCACACCGTCCACAGAGGCCCCATAATTATTCCCTGAGTGCTCAGGGCTGTTTCAGCAGCTTGAGGGGGACTGACAACATTAGGCTGGTGGTTTTAACCATGTAATTGATCCATGTATGGAGAAAACAATTATAATACTCTTATAGTGTAATTTATTCAGCCAAGGATGGTACTAATTTAAGCAATATCCCCTGCTCTGTGCTACCTTTGTTCCATTTTAATCTCATGCATCACCTGCAGCTGATTGTAAAAAATTCACTAGCTGTATAAGCCAATTTTTTCAGTCACAACGTGGGGCATCACATCAGGGTTAGCAGGTATCAGTGTTTGCCCCGAGGATGGCTGACTGCCCATGTCGCCATCTGAATTGAGAGCTCTTTTTGAGCTCCCACAGAGACATCACAGTCTGACATCACAGCTCACTGACTGAGGCAGTTTCAGACCTATAGGTGGCCCTAAATAAGGACACAAAGATGTGTTATAACTTTGATTCTTTTTTTTTTTTCAAAATAAGTCCTTTTTAACGAGTTTTAATGAGCATTTTCTGTATCAAATCAGACTGCAACCGCATTAGATGCTTAACAGAAGTTAAACACAAACACCAAGTCAAAGCCCAGTCAGTATTTTTGCTATTTTCAGGAAAAGTGAATCTAAAATTGAACATGCTGTTCCTTCTCTGCGTTCCACAACATTCAGCTTTTTAAATTTCTGCATAATAATACTGCCAAACAGACAAATAAGGAAAGGGCAAAGACAACAATTCTTGTCCTCAACTCCAGCCTTGGTGAGGAAATAATGTTGTATTCACTTTAAATGGCTTTTGGACTGTGTAATCTACGTTTATGTTTAGTCATTTAGCAGATTATCTTATTCAAAATAACCTGCGAGCATGAAACAGTCATTTAACAAGAAGAATGATCAATGCAATGGATTCTAAAAATAATAATATTTTGGTAAAACTAAACTTACTGCAGGGAGTCATCGTTAAATCCTCTGATACCATAAAACAGAGGTACCTTAAGTATATTTGCCAACATTCTCAAAGTCAAATCAACACAAAAAATGGATAAAGCATTTGGTCATGTCAGGTAAAAGTCTTCTTATTTTCTGAATCCACCTTGAAAAACAGGTTTATTTATTGAACAGGGAATTATTTATGTGGTCTTGACTTTAAAGAGAAATAATATTGATAATTTCCATACGTCTGGAATCACTGGAACAGACTGATTAGATGTTTTCATATTTGTGAGAAATGATTGATTGGCCTCAATAATTTATTTAAAAAACCCCTCATCACTCGTAGATCTGACAGTTGCTTCCTTCATGTCGTGACCTCTCGTTCGTCCAACCGTGTCGTTTTACTCTCCAGCTCCAGTGAGTCTCACAGGGTTATTATCAACATCATTTCCACAGGAATGCTAACAGTTTTTCTCAGAAAGGTGGCCGTTTGCTGCTTGTCTGTAATGTAACGTTTCCAAATTTGTTTAGATTTTATTAAGAACATCCTTAGAAAGGTGAGAGCACATATAATCTGTATAGTGGGCAGGAAAAACACACACTTCCTCGGGCTGTATGTGTGTCCCCGACCACACAGGAGCTCCCACACATAGCCAGAAGACCTCGCTCTGACTCTTGCTACCAGGTCTGCATGGTAATCATACTCCCCTTAATCATTAGAAACACACACTTAGAGCCCAACAGGCTTCTGTGCTTACTCCCGCTACTACATCTGCATGATGATTATTCTCCTAACAGTGAGCCGCATGTCAATCCTCTGCGAGCCTGCATGAAGCTCACTCATCCAGAGGCTCATCAAAAGCCAGGGGGAGATTTTGATCCTCAGATCAGCCTGCATACGGCTCGGTGTGGTTACCTCATGCTGCACTGTGGGAGGCTGCACATTAACCACCCATCTGTGTTCTGCTCTCTCTGTAACGAGCTCTTATGTGGCGTTTACATCTGTGAGATGAGAGCTAATGATGTAGAGATTCACATCGTTCTCATTGTACATGTTCTTGCTGTCAAATAACTCCTTCGTTGTATGCTTTGTTTCATAATGCAACAAATGTTTTCTCGAGGTTTAGATTGCAGGCAGACCAGTTTAGCACCCACCTGGACTCTTTTACTGTGTGATATCAACCCAGTCTCACAACAAAATGAGTAGATTTCTTCAAATGCACACGAAAAGACCAGCAAATTACATTTAATGGCCACAAAATAGGAAAAAAACTATTTTAGAGTGACAAATGTCATTCTTTGGGCTTCAGTTGTTGTTTATGCTTCAATTTATGCATTTAAAACTTCTTGGTTAAGATCAAACATTCAGAATTACTTGGTTAAAGTAAGACTTTAATACATCACGGTTAACGTTAAGAAAACATCACGTCTCATGGTAAACCAGACATTATCTTACACCTCAGAATATCTTTTTCCTGGTTTGCTGGATTAAGTCCTGCCCCCTTGATGGTAAACACAGACCACATGTGTTCAGGGTCTTTGCAGCCAAAGGCAGACTCAGACACCGGAGGACGGTTTTGGGGAATTCATTTACTGTGCAAACAACGAGCAGGTAAGTGATGCTCCTAAATTCCAGGGCTTGGTGCGAGTTTGCACAGATCCAAGGTTTGGGTGTTTGTGACTTAGCTTAAGGCTCATTCCAGTGACCCTCTCTAAACAAGAAGCAGGCTGAGGGCTAGTCCAAAATAATCTAGCTGAAGCTATGACCTTTGCACACAGTTGCTGCTTCAATATTCAAGCATCACTTAGGGTGGAGGGAAAAGAGGTAGAGAGGTTTCCCGTCTTAGCGATCTGTCACGGCAGAGCACAAAACTGAGCCAGCACACCCGCCAAAGAGCAGACAAGGGAAGGTTGAACGAGATGACAGGGCTTGTTTGGCTCTTTGACTTCTTGAGATATCAGTGGAGGTTTTTTTTTTATTATTGTTAGCTCAAATAAACACAAGTGAATCAATACAGATCTTGCCAGATTTGATGAAAAATTAGCCATGTCGGCTCGGCCCGGATTAACGAGGTTTTAACGTAGACCTTAAGAAGAAGCTGTTGAGGGGAACCATTTCACCAGAATACGCTGTGCAGGAGCAGGAAAACATCTGCAGGATAGTGGGCCCATGAACACCACAGCTCAGGAACACTGTAGTAAGATATAAAATGCAGAATCTTATAGCTTGAGCCTGGAAAAAGGGGCATCGCTTACAATATGTGTAGGCCTCTCTGGTTTGGGTTTCTTTTGTTGGTTCTTGCCCTTGCATATGGCAGCCTACTGTGATTTGAATGCAATGCTTCCCACTGGTGCTCTGAGTCATAGTTCATGACATGCCACAGCTGTCAGTTTGTTTTTGGCTTAAGCTTTGAGGTGCCCTACATGTCATATGTCCAATTACAAGGTGCAAGAAGGCATCCGTTGCTTACTGTAACAGACTAGAGTGGCAGCACTGAGGGGATGATCCTTTCTCACCAAATGTTAAACTCATCACGACCTTACTGAAAGTAACTGAAAACACCTACATGAGCAGAATTTGGGCAAACTGAAACAACCCGGAGAGAGGGTCAACCCAATGAATTCATCTGCGCCGGCATCGCGGTTTAAATCCTGCAGCATGTAGCTGCTGTTATACACAACGCTGTAAAATCTAATATTCTGCATCTTCTGCTGGTTTGGCATGTCTGCGGTGCTTCGATTGCTTTCCAAAAGCACTCGATATTACATGCATATTACTTGAATGTGGCATGCCAGAGTGCATATTCATTTTGTGAAAGGATTAATAAAAGCTAAATTGAGCCTGACTAAACTGGCCCAGAGTCTTTGACATGCCTGGTCTCAATTCACTCTTTAATGAATGGAAATTTAATGCTCAGCGTAGCGCCTCTCTCCCATCTTTCATGGCTGAACTTGCTTTACCGTGAAATCCAGTGACCTCCTTGCTGCTCTCGGTTGTAACATTTTCCAGCTCTGCCTCCAGAAATGATGGGCTTTGAGCAGTTCTCGCAGAGAGATAGAGGAGAATAGTGAACTTCTTAACCTTGAATGCTTCTCTGGAATGCCTTTTAAAGTGAGATAGAATATTTTCTCTGCTGTGTCATTTATTCATCTTCAGCTATGAATCCTCACATATATCAAATTAAAATCTTCAAATACCTTTAAAGTGCGTCTGAGCAGGAAAGGGTGCTCAGTGTTGTTGCTCAAATAAAGCTGCAGAAGCACATAACGCTGCCATATAAATGCACATTTCTAAGGTTTCATAAAACACTTGCTAACATCTGGCTAACAAGTGGCATTCAGGCCCACGTCACATGACTCAGCTGGACTTGTAGATATAGGTATTAATCAGCATCAATGGGAATACACCATCCTTTTCATTGAGGATCACGCGGTAAGGGCAAAAAATGGGCTCAACTCACTCTTTTTTTTTTTTTAACAGAAACACATTTATCGATCATAACGTCTCACGTAGAGAATCTGAAACTGACAGCAACACTTGGCAGAGTTCTCGTCTTTTCTTTCTCGTCTGTTACCTTTTCACGCTGTCCTAGCCCGTCTTCTGTTGGACACAAAGGTGTACTGATCCAGTAAGCTTCAGCCCACCAATGGGAAAGGCTTTGATTGGCTTGTGTTAGCGAGAGAAGCCATTTTTAAAAAACTGTCTCAGATCATTTTCAATTAAACTCTTTTACTTGCTGATATGTAGTTATTGCTATTACATAGTTTTGACAGTTTAATTAAAAAAAGGTTTTCGTCCATTTTGTTCTAAGCTAATCACACCCAAAATAATGCTCAAAGACCCGCTTAAATAAGAAAAGACTCTTCTCAGATCCCCTTTTCTGTTGGCCATCATATGACTAAATGACAACAAGAGACAGTCTGAGAATGACAGAGGAGGAGGATGGATGCACGGACACAGAAGAGCTGTCCTTTCACTTGAGACTGTGATTTATTACTTGCATGGCTTGTGTTGTTTTCCTCTGGTGAATATGTACTGTATGCGTTTGTGTGCGACAGCAAAATGTCATCCGGGAGACGCCTGCTTTTTCAGGAACGCCATAAAGGTGGTATTATGTGCCTGGTGTTGCTGTCAGGTGCTTATGTATCTGCCTTTGAGGATGATTGCAGATTTTCTGAGTGGAGATCAAAATAAAGGCTCGTCACTGACGTGTCAGAATGTCAAAAGGTGACGGGAGCTGAGGCTGGTGTAATATCACTGCAAGATGGTTTCCAGCACGGTTTGGTTGCTGGTAAAGTCGGACTGATGAGTGTTTTTAAATCTCACTGAACTTTTAGTTCTCCATGTCTGGTGAAGCTATGAAGAATTTAGTTCCACAAAACAATTCTCTAAATAACCAGCAAAAGTTTAAAAGTCATAAATATAATTTCTACTTTTTATCAAACTCAAAAGCTTGCTTGTAAAAATTAAAAAAACTGCTCGTTTATAGCTTGTTTAGCCTGGATATGACACATATCGCATATAAATTCACAGCGTGTGTGTGTTGCTTCTTTTCACTTGTTCAACAATACTGCAGACCTTAACATGCAGTAAATAATCATTACCGAGCCGATTGCTGACATGGATAAGTGGGGAGCATCATCTGCCATCATCCATGAGCTGTAAAAGTACCTTTACATGCACTGCAAACTTTTTTTGGGATGTTCTGCCTGCTGAGGCTCAGACGCCCATCTGGAATATTTCAAGTCGTGAGAAGACTTCTCATGCTGTGAATATCCTGCTGTCTGGTGCATGAGTGAACTAGCAAACTGGTTATTATTCTATTGCAAGTTTGGGTTTTGCTTTGCTTTGCTGTGTTGGGTTGGGTTCATTCTCAGTGCTTTGTTGTGCTGTTTCTGAGTGACTTGTTTCAGACTAAAGAGAATATTTCACATTCGCCAGCCGGCCACGAACATCACGCTAATATCAAAAGAGGATAATATGTAACTGTTGTCTGGGAAACAAATTATTTAATAAATAGGCTTCAAAAACTTGTCATATTTTCTGCTAACATTACACCAGAAGATCTTTTGAGTAAAACATCTGGATCGCTCACACTCAGCTACACTCGACACCTTTTCTGTACAACTTAGAACACAGAAAAATGTTTTTCAGCTTAAACGCTGCTGGCCCAGCAGTGAGAGCACCTGCAGCACTGTGTACTTCTATTGTTTTTAAATACAGAGCTCATAAATGTCTGCTGAATGCAGTGGTGATACAGATCTGCACTGGAAGGCACAATATCTGATCAGTGCTAACATTTCTCCAACATGCCTGAGGGTGCAGCTGTCCCCATCAAGGGCAAATGGCAGCAAATATTAGAGCAGATTAGCATAAAGTGTCAAGAATCAGCTCAGGGATTTGTCTCCATGCTCCTACTCTCTAACTTGGTACATTATTGACGGCATGTAGTAATACAAGATGAAACAGGTCTTCCTAATCTCAGTTCAAAGCTGAATAGTTGTTTAGCTTTTTGTTTTTCAACTCGTTGGCAGCAGCTGAACCTCCATTTAAATTTTATTCCTGCGCATGGCGCAGCATCTGCTAACACAGCTCGCTCGGGCTGGATCAGTGAGCTTCCCGCTCCACTGGGAGACTGTCGGACAAACGTTGTGATTTCACATGCTCTGTTAAATGTGTCCACCGTGTCGGCTTTGAGCTCTGTTGTCTTGCATGATTACCTCCAACAAGTTCCACCTCTTTAGCTGTTTGGCGTCGACAAGTTCCAACAGAAAACCATCTCACGCTTTGATTTCTGGACTCATTTGCATAAACGCTGCCTTCTTTTTCTCTTTTCTCTGTAAGTTCAACCTAAAACATGCAATGAATGTTTCACAAAAGCACAGGGCGGGATTTTCCCTCTCCTGTACATGTCCAGGAACAATGAAGGTAGCAGAAGACAGATGAGATAAAGCTGGTCATACTGCCTGTGAAGATGGAGGAGGTGTGTGTGTGTTGAGCTGATCTGGAAGTTAAAGCCAGTGTTTTCTCCATGTTTCCATCACTAATCTCTGTTTAACTGAAACCTGCCAGAGAGCAACACTTCTGGAAATCACAACAGCACGAATGACTGAGGAAATCCTTTTAATTCGTGTAATTTAAGTTCACAGGTTTCCCAGAAGAGCTGAGAGTAATGCTGGGATGCTGCAGGACCTAAAAGGACAGGCTTTCACTCTGAGTTATGTAAATTTCCATAAGCTGTTTCCAGTAATGGTTTCTATTGTAGTTTGTGGTGTAATTGTGCTGCTGCTGCTTGCTGCTGATAAACATTTGGAAGAGTCCGGTCTCCTCTGGATTCTATCAGGACGCCGTCAGATTGACAGCGTTGGCTCAACCAGGCAGCCAGGAGTTGTTTTTCTTTAGCAGCAGCAGTTGGTCGTCTTTGTCTCTGAAGCAACAAGAGGACTCAGCATGTGAAGAGACGACAGAGGCAGATATCAACACTCCAGTTGTCCTCATACGTACACGCAGCATGCTTGACGTTCTTATCTGCAGGAGCTCGCAGTGCTGAGAGTGAAAAGGCTGCGAGTTTAGATGGTCCCGGTGGAAACGAAACCACTGACAGTGGAGCTGCTCCTTTTGCTCGCTGAGCTTCACAGGACTTCTGTTTCTCTGCTGTTTGTGGCCACATCACAAACTTTCCCAATAGTTTTCCCTGCATTTAAGCTGAGAGGATCAGGGGAGGCAAAGAGTTTTGAAATCTGTTGATCTCTGATATCTTTGTGAGCCTTGTGTAATGACTGCATATTATAATCGCCTGACTTTTCAGTTTGCCTCAGCTCCACAGACTGTTTTGGCATCTTTAAGATCGCTGATTTTAGACTCTGCAGGTTCACTGTTGGTTCGCTCCGGCTGCTCTCGTATCCACCGCATTTTCAGCAGAATACTAAAGATGAACTCACGGCACACTTCCAATCAGTCTTAAAGACATGAAAACGTAGCACACTTAAAAAAGCCAAAACAGCACAATGAAACGGCATCTAAGACTATTTAAGGTGGAGAGATTTCAGGATCTCACTCTTCCTTGATTTAAGCACAAATTATACAGCCGCTGTCTTTATCTGTTTACTTGAATCTTAATGAGTTCATCAACTGCAAACAAACTGAAAATAATTGATCATTAAAATGTTAATTAATCAGCATTTAATTTGCTGTGAACACTGAACCAAGACATCCTCTCAATCTCCTCTTCAGCTCTTTAAACTGGCAGTCATTTTTAATCCAACATGCATTAATCAGTGGTTTTAAAGGGAAATCCTCCTCTATAAATAAAGTAACTGAGGCGTTGTACAGGGGATGGAGCGGCGTGATGACTTGGTAGCTTCAAGCCTTTCAGAGTGAATATCTATAATTACCTCACAGGAGCAAAAGTAGAGTTATGGAGGAATTGAGGGGGATAATGACACGAAGAAGTAAAATCTTCAGAAATATGATCTTAGAGGATTTACCTCACTGTATTTAAAGGTGATGCAGCTCACTGAAAGACAGTGAAGAAAAGAATAAAGTGTAGTGCATCATATATTTAATGCCCTAAAGCAGCTTAATATGATTAACATAATGTGACTCTAGAAAGGAAATGGAACATAGGGCATTTTAAAATACAAATGAAAGGGATTTAAAATCTAAAATGAGGCACAGCCAGGCAACCAAAATGTCACCTCAGGCAGTGAAAGAGCGCTACGTTAAATGATCAGTGTTCTGTTGAAAAACAAGAGTAGGTAATTGTTTGCTGCTCTGTATTATGCCTTTTCTGTTGTTGCATTGGCACTATATGAGCAATTTTAAGTGTGTTGTTTTCTGCACTGCCTGCGCTGTGGACCTTTAACTTCATTTTATGCAGGAATAACTCCACAAAAATATAATGTGTGTAATTCAGGCCTCACAAAGCGCTGCTTTGAAACTTCCCAGCTTGAAAAGTCAATGAGTCGTTTCAAAGGACTGACAAAACGCTCTCTATAATACAGCTTAGAGTGGCTATTAACAGTTGACCTGGTTGAGGCTGAGTAAAGGCTGATTGGATCAAAGCTGCCACTCCAGCTGTAGGCAAGCTACAATAAAATGAGCCCATTAACATCGTAATTGAGGATAATTAATCGCAGCTCATAAACCTTCTCAGTTTTTCTGTTTCTTGCTCTCTTCGCGGTCACAGTAATTCTGGACATTCAGGGTGACGGCACGCTGAACATGTTCAGCAGTGTTTATCTTCAAGTACTGCAATTTGTGGCTCACAGTGTTAGCTGTTTGAATCTGTGAAGATTCCTGACAAGAGTTAAAGAAACTCTTAAGTAATGAGAGTGTTTTTATTTTGATTGCCAATTAGCAGAAAACGTCAACTAATCTTGTGTATTTTTACATTAAGAATGTATGAAAGTATGATGAACTTGAAGTGAATTCAAGGAAGGGAGTCATTCCTTTCCACAGTCACCTCAGGCTCAGGACGGGAGATTGGACTGAAGACAAGTTTCGGTGCAATCTGTTGGTTTCCTTAGCTAGGATATTATTTTTTGAATTGGCTCTATATGAATTAATTGGATTATGATTACAATTAATTGAATTCCAATTGGCTTGAATTGGACTATATTATTTAAGTGCCTTGAGATGACAATTGTTGTAATCTGGCGCTATATAAATAAAATTGAATTGAAATGAACTTTTTAAAGAAAAAGAAAAAGCAGCATCAAAGCTGCTTACTTAAGATCAAATGATTGACAATGTTGGAGGCAGCTAAAGAGGCGGATATTTCTCTAAAGCAAAGAGGGGTTGCAGGGGTTCGGGAGTCACATTTGTCAGGTCAACACGCAACTTATAAATGATAACATCGATACGCTTGCTACGTAACCACTCAATGTGTAAATAAGAAACTGCTAACATTGACTTATAATCATCAGGCAATATGATCCTCTTTTTTAACCTGCCATTTCGCTTCTGTGTTCCCCAAATACCAGAAAGTGCAGGGACAGAAAGGTGTGACAGCTGCAGGTGTTTGTATTCAGAAGTCTGCATCACTCATTGATCCTTTTTGTGCTGGAGAAGTTAGTCTAGTCCAGACCATGGCTCTGGAATATCACTGAGAAACATGCGATGCTGTTGGTGTTACTGACGTAGGGCACACATGTGGGATTGCACCGTCTTTTCTTGGTCAGTCTCGTCTTTCTTTTTCTCATCCTTCATCATAATTTAGATCAATGGCATGTTTTCAACTGTATACTAAAAAATAATCATCATTACCTATAAACTCTACACAGTAATATCAGAGGGACAGGCAGCAGTATGTAGTTTCAAACAAATAAGGTTAGTTGGAACACACTAATCCTTTTGATTTTCTTTTAATATTTTTGTGATCTTCCAAAGGATCTTTGATGCTGAAAATACACCTCCAAGCAAGCCACATCTATAACAAAAATGGTCAGTGGAAATTAATTATGATTTAAAGAAATAAACCAGATCTTGAAAGCTTTACCCATTCACACACCAGTAGCCACAGATGTGCCATACAAGGTGTTCGCTTGCCAGTGGGAGCATCTTGAGATTCAGTGTCTTTAAAGCAGTGTTTCCCAACTGGTCTGGTTTCAGGACCCACCATCATTTGTTATAGACGAGCTGCGACCCAGAAAAATGTTTAACATCTCAAATTTCTTTAATGGAAACATGTTGCAGTTTGAACCTGACATAAAATAAAATATCACAGTGTGTCAACAGACACAAAATTCAACTTTAACGATAAACAAAAGCAAACAAAAGAGTGTGACGGTAGAGAGGAAAAATTCCCTTTAACACTCAAGTGGCTGCATTTTAATCAAAATCAAAAAGTGCACCGAGGTCGTTCCCCCCTTTTGTCCTCAATATAAGAAAATCCATATTTTATGTAGTCAATGTCGTACCTGCATTTAGCCATGGTCACTCTCATATGAAAACAAACCGTAGCTTTTCTTCTATCTGTGAAATAGTGGGAGTCGATTAGCATTACAGGGTACCCTCGCCACCTTCTGTTTAGGAGTGTGAATAGCATGCATGTCATTTTCCTGAACTTTTTTTTATTCCCAGTCAGAGTCTGGCGACCCATTTAAAACGGGTCGCGACCCACCAGTTGGGAACCACTGCTTTAAAGAACACTTTGGAGACCCTGGAGAGAGTGGAGTTCGAACTAGAAACCTTCCATTTGGTGGAAAACCCTGTCTTCAATCTGAGCAACAGCCTTCGTCTCTGAGAATGAACTGAACATAACTACACACAAACTGGTGAATTAATAGTTGTCTCCCTCAAACTTGTTGGAGTTGGATGTAAAAGCCTGAAAGTGATTATGTGTCAGAGATGCTTCAGCACCATGGACAGCAACAGAGTTAATGGGAATATTTACCTTCCCTCATTACTTGTTAACTAGATAAAGCCGACATCAGGGAGAACTATCAGCAGCGAGTGAAACAACAATTTTATCCATCTATTAAATAACACACCTGCAGTGTTACACAGATAAACAAAAGCTACAACCCCCCCCCAAAAAAACCAAAACAATAGAAGTATAGTTCTCTGAGGAGTCTTTATCTACCTTTGCTGAATGTTGGCAGCAAGCATCAAAAAGCTTTGTTTCCTATTCTCCCTGCACAAGAAGTCCAAGGTCATTCTTTACCAGAAACAACAAAAACAACAACAACAACAGGAGGTGCTTTTGTCTAGAGGGAATTGGACTTGTTCTGCGACTGTGAAGTGGACGCATGTCCTTGACTTAACTCTAGTTTCAGTGTCTAAGCAGGCAACACGTGCTCTGATAAAAGAAGAGCTGTCAGGAGTTGCTTAGCATTCATATGTGCTTTGAGAAAAAAAACCCAAAACATTCAGAACAGAAAACCACTTTAATCTCTGCTCAACACATTTGTGGAGCTTTATCTGCAGTCCAAAGCTGTTTCTGCTTTTTAAGTTGCAGCAACATGAGGCAGGGGCAGCAGCTGCGGAGAACAGAAGAAGGTTCATAACATTTCACCGGATATGCCTGAAGTAAGCCAGAGGCATTTCATGGTTTACCTCAGGGCAGAATGGTTATCTCATTAGTTAATATATACGATTGTGTTTACTGCTGCTGTTATCTGAAAATATGACAAAAGGGAAGCAATAACTCACTGGAATTAAAAACATGAGACGCTGCAGTTTTCAATGCAAACAAAACAGTAAATAAATTGGAAACCGTCACAGTATTTATGGCAAACTTTGGTTGATGGATGGGGAAGTTATTTCTACAGGAAACTGTAGCAGCTGATGTGACAATTAAATCCCACTTTTATCATTTAACACCTGTGTTATCAAGAAATGTATCCAAGGTTACTTGTGAAAGCTCCTTACCTCAAACTTCCTACCTTAAAGGTCAAACTTTTGATTCATGACCAAAAACTGTGTTCAAAATGTGCCTTTGTTTTCTGCACTCTGATTAAATTTCAAATGGGTGAAATTAACATTTTCGCTGATAAGTTTACTCTCATTAACCATTAATGACAGAGTGAAACATGTTTATCAACATTTTGCAAGGTTATTGAGAACAAAAAAGCAGAAAACTGAGGCTTTGTATGGCTCAACTGGTTGAGCAGGTGTACCCTGTACAGAGGCTGTAGTTTCTAAACGCAGCTGACCCAGGCTCGAGTCCCTGACCTGGGGCCCTTTGCTGATTGTCTTCTCTCCGTCCAACTTCCTGTCTATTCACTGTCAAATAAAGGCCACAAGTGCCCAAATAAATAAACCTTAAAATGATGGAAATCTGTACCCTTGCTGATTATTCAACAACAATTAAAGCTTCAAGTCTTCTTGTTTGAGTTTCTGTTGGATTTGTCCACTTGAATTTGGCAGTTTTGTCACATGTTAGTGGTGAATGTTGTAGGAAGACCCAAAAGTGGGAAGCAGCAGTCCGGAGGCAATGGATGATAACTAAAGTATACATTTTAAAACAAACCAAAAATGCAAATGAGCCAGAAAACCATAAACTTACAAGGAAAAAAATAAACAAAGGGAAAACCCAAAGGGATGCAGATCCAAAAAACGACAGTAATGACAAGGATAGGACAAAGAGTGAGCAAAACCAAGGCGCATAAATACAGAGAAAACAATGAGACAAGTGAGCACAGCTGTGACTGACTGAGTGGAGGCAGGTGTGAAAGTGGAGCCGAGGACCAAACAGGGGAAAAGACCTCAGGCAACTGAGGACATTTAGGGGTAAGATCTAAACACCAACTAAGAACACAGAACCAAGTAACTGAGAAATTATGAAACCAGAACATGAAAACCATAGATAATGAAAAGACCAAGTGCTCAAAGAACTCAAAAAACCACCAACTAAGTACACAAAACAAAGTAAATCAAAGAACTAAGAAATGACAAAACCATAGAAATGATTAGAAACTCAAAAAACACACAAAAACATGGAAAGTCTGTGATCTGCCATTTTCAGGTCTCTCCACAGATGGTGTGTCGGATTTAAGTCTGGACTTTGGCTGAGGTCAGAGAATTGTAGCCACTCCAGTGTTGTCTTGGCCGTTGTTTAAAGTCATGTGGCACTGAGAGCTGAACAGTTGCTCCAGCCTCAACTTCCATCCATCCATTTTCTATACCTGCTTAAGCCGTCGGTCGGGTCGCGGGGGGGCTGGAGCCTATCCCAGCGGGATATCCGGCAAGAGGCGGGGTTCACCCTGGACAGGTCGGCAGTCCATCACAGGGCCACACAGACACAAACAACACTCACTCCTAAGGACTATTTTAGAGTCACCAGTTAACCCAACATGCATGTTTTTGGACGGTGGGAGGAAACCGGAGAACCCGGAGAACCCGAAGAAAACCCAGGCATACACGGGGAGAACATGCAAACTCCACACAGACAGGCCCCAGCTGGGGGTAGGGCTGCACGATTATGACCAAAATCATAATCACGATTATTTTGATCTAAACATTAAATTAGAATAAATGAGAAATAATGTAAAATAAAAACAAAACCCCACTAATCTAACATTTTAAAGTACTAACTGTATTGATCGGATGCATGTCTTTGGCCAAATAAAAAGACATCTGTTATTTCTGCGTGTCTTTGGGAGGTGGATGGAGAGGCTACTGCCCGGTGCAGTTGCTGTAATGGTTGTCTGGGTTGGTGCTGGACACGGACGGGGCCTTCATGCATTCCTCATATTTAGCTTTGTAATGTTTTTTCAGGGGATTGAACAAATTAGTGGCGTTACTCTGACACTACTTTGTTACACTCTTTGCAAATAACTTGTTCTTGTTTTACGTCACTTACCCTGAATTCGAAACAAGTCCAGACACTGGATGATGCACAAGCTCCTCTCCATCCCCAGATGCTACTGTATTCTTCTCGGCTTTCAACATGACTTGTTCTCATCAGTCTTACTCATAGACTGTCCAACTCGCTGCAGCTGCAGGCTGTCTTACACTGCGCGCTTGTTATTTAGGCAGCTTAATGAAGCCTTAACCATGCTTTCGGCCCCTGGTGGTTGGTAGACTACTGGTTGATAACATGTGTGGTTAGAGAGCAGCAGAACTCGCATTTTGAATGTAAATATCGTTGACAAGCAGGTTCATTAAAATGTGTCTACCAAAATCGTGATCACGATCAAAATACGATTAATTGTGCAGCCCCAGCCAGGAGTTGAACCTGCAACCCTCTCGCTGTGAGGCGACGGTGCCATTAGAACTAATCCCAAAACACACAAATAAAAAAAGTTTGTAGAAGTAAAGAGGTCTAAATACTCTCTGATGCAGCTAATAAGATTGTCTTCAACTCGCTTGGTGTTCTAATTAGTAAATCTAGGCACACTAACAACTAACGTTAGCATGGCAGAGTAGAGTAAGTATATTTGCTTGCAGTGTATATTTCCACTCCTTTGGCAGTCACACATAAGGTTATCTTGTTTTTTTTTGTTTTTTTAATGTCCAGTCAAACACAAAGAAAGGAGCTCTTCCTCTTGCTGTCAGAGAGCTGCCAGCATGTGAAAATCTGCCTGCGCAGCCCTGATTGTAAAAGCATGAGTATATCAGCCGTGTGCAGCCGCACATGAGCAGCGAGCAGAAGGAGCAGTGATAATGCATTCTTTAGGTTAGGAACATTTAAGTCTAGTAGAAAAAGACAAAAGCCACCAAACGAGTGAGTTTTGTCAGAAGAATTTTCCTGTTCGAGTTCTACTGTTAGACAAATGTTTTTTCTTCCTCTCAGTTACAAAGCTGACATTACAACCCCCAGCAGTCTGCAAACATTTCCATTAATAAACCTTTACCAGTGATGGAAAGTGTATTTTGTAAAGTACTCTGCTGTAGAACAGCTTTGAATCACCTGTAACTCTTATAAATATGTATTTTTTTATACTTCCACTCCACTACGTCTCATGGAAAAATAATCTGCATTTTACTTTGAGTAAAGATAAATATTTAAACGATCGATAACATGAAAACCTTTATTGCACTGCACTGTTACCTCCATAAAAGGAAGTTATGGGGTTGGTACAATTACAATATTACTCAGTCATGAAGAGACCAGATTTGTACTGTTTTCCCCAGCAATCATTTTATCACTCATCAGATCAATCTAGTAGCTTCAACAGTGACATGCCACTTACACCCTGACGCTTTTATGTAGAGATAATCTTAAGATGTCATATTAAAGTTATATGTAAGTAAGAGAACTAGCCAGTACCTTGAATTTGATACGTAAACAACATTTTACTGTTAATACTTAATTTTTAATGCACTTAGAATGAAGTGATTCTGCTCTGTTGTATTGCATCTTATATTTTTACCGTATTAAAGTATTTTAAAACATATTCCTCCACTAACAACCATTTTCAAAATAAAATGTAACAGATAAACATACACTCACTGGCCACTTTATCAGGAACACCTGTTCAATTGCTCGTTAACACAACAGCTAATCAGCCAATCACATGGCTGCAACTCAATGCATTTAGGCATGTAGAGGTGGTCAAGACAACATGCTGAAGTTCAAACCGAGCATCAGAATGGGGAAGAACGGGGATTAAAGTGACTTTGAACGTGACATGGTTGTTGGTGGCAGGCGGGCTGGTCTGAGTATGTCAGAAACTGCTGATCTGCTGGGATTTTCACCCACAGCCATCTCTGGGTTTACAGAGAATGGTCCGAAAAAGAGAAAATATCCAGTGAAAATGCCTTGTTGGTGTGAGAGGTCAGAGGAGAATGGGCCGACTGGTTTCAGATGATAGGAAGGCAGCAGTAACTCCTCAAATAAGCACTCGTTCCAACCGAGGAATGCAGAACAGCATCTCTGAACGCACAACACGTGGAACCCTGAAGAAGATGGGCTGCAGCAGCAGGAGACCACACCGGGGGGGCGCCGCTCTGTCAGCTGACAACAGGAAACTGAGACTAAAGTTCACACAGGCTCACCAGAACTGGACAATAGAAGACTGGAAAAACGCTGCCTGGTCTGACGAGTCTCGATTTCAGCTGCGACATTCAGTCGAATTTGTGGCTTAACGGAAAAATGATTATTTCCACTCGTTCCGCTCCTGGGTTAAATTAGCAAGTTAACTAAAATTTAACCTTTTGATGCAAAAATGAGCTTTTTAGGGAAGATTAACGTGCGCACGGTCTATAAATATGTAAAATTTAACGCGGTAACGGATATACATCTATATTTATTTATATATATGTGTGTGTGGGTATATATTTACAAATAATTAATTAATTTTGACAGCCCTTGTATATACATATATTTATATATATCCATCCCATCTTCTGATGGCTACTTCCAGCTGGATAATGCACCATGTCACAAAGCTCATATCATCTCAAACTGGTTTCTTGAACATCACAATGAGTTCCCTAAACTCCAACGGCCTCCAGTCACCAGATCTCAATCCAACAGAGCATCTTTGGGATGTGGTGGAACGGGAGATTCGCATCACAGATGTGCAGCCGACACATCTGCAGCAACTGTGTGATGCTATCATGTCAATATGGACCAAATCTTTGAGGAACGTTTCCAACACCTTGTTGAAAGTATGACATGAAGAATTAAGGCCGTTCTAAAGGCAAAAGGGCGTCCAATCTTTTACTAGCAAGGTGTCCCTAATAAAGTGGCTGGTGAGTATATATATATATATATATATATATGTATTCATATAAACATTAACTGTGTATTCAAAACAAATGCAGGAATAAATGTGAGAACAGAATTCAATTTATTTATATGTCTGCGCACAAAATCAGAATAATGACTCTTCCGCTCTCAACTGACATAGTCAGCCTAAAGTATGAAGAGAGCTCCAAACGAAAGCCCACACACTCTGACAGACCAACATACAAACAGGAAGCAAACATTCTTATTATGCAGGACAATTAACATGATCACAGCTCTGAGAGTTGAGTTTCTAATGGACATCTGAGTAGGTGTAAGTGGGCAGAAGTCATTAAAATGTAGCTCTTTCTCCCCACTCAGATCTATTTTCCACACAGCAGATAATTAAAGAAGAAATTCATATTCATTGTGAGCGCTTCAATTCTGCAAATTCTCCATTCGAAGCAAATATAACAAACAAGACATATACGTGTCTTTCAACAGTAACCGACAAGAGTAATTAACATCAGAGACATCATCAAACATATGACGCAAGCTTACAAAACATAAAACCAATCAATTCCATGCCACTCATGTTGCTGGGTTTTTATTCTAGCACTTTTGTCTGGTGAGGATTTAACTGTGAATGTGATAAATTAAAAGGGTTCAAAGAGACACAGACACTTTTGTTTTGTTATTGTCAGTTGTACGCAAGTTAAAATGATGCCAAGTGAGTGGATTTTAGCATGGCTCTATGTATGATTCAGACCACTAGCATCATTAACTAGCTCTGTTAAAGCACGTGCAACAGTATTAATCGTCTATGCTCAAATCTTGAGTTTTCTGCCAGCTCTCGGATCTGTCAGTTGATAAATGTGCATTGATAGTCAGGCACAAGAGTACTTTTCTTCTTATCAACAATGCTAAATCATTGCAAAATACAAGCTGAACCATCCTACCTGAAGCAATACGTGCACACACTCAGAAATCGTGGCATTGACAGAGAAACATCAAGACTGAGATATGAGAAAAAATCATCAACAGCATTTTTTTTTGTTGCAGTTTTAGGCCTAAAAAAACTAAAAGAACAAAATTATTTTGGGTAAACGTGTTGTACATCAGAGGTACTTAATCTAATGAACTTTTATGTGTAAAATACTGAGGTTGACTCAATGTTGTCATGAAACAGTCATTTGTTTGAAAGTGTTTTATGACTGTATGTTTTTTATTATGATTACAATATAATGTCAGCTGGCAGCCAGCTAAAGGGGGAATGTAAACAAACGAGCGAGTTGTTAGCGCCGGAGCTAACAACTTGCAAAAAAAAAAAAACCTGCCAGTTGACACAAAATAAATAAGTTAAAACACAACATACCATTTATCGCGGCCGCTGGTCTCCTTTTCTTTCCCTTCTGCCACCGCCAGATTGTTGTTGTTGACGCTGCTGCGTCTGTACGTCAGACAACGTCATCTCTGGCGATGCGTTTAATGGCTACCGTAATAACTGGTGTTACTTTGAGTCTGCGCACATTTCCCCCTTTCAGTGTCAAAATCGGGGACATTTTCGGGGACTCTGGTCACCTTAACGTAACGGTAAACCACTACCAAAACCACACGTTTAAAAACTGTTATTGAATTATTTATATGTGCTGTGATGACACATAATTTCTTTGGCTCCAGGTGCCATAACTGTGATTCCTTCACTCATCCAGCAACACTATGGTGGTAGGCATCCATACTCTTAAAAGCCTTCAGGCTGTCTCTGTAGGGGGAGGAATTGTAAATCAAATTGGTGTAAGTATCCCGGAACGTGAGTTGGGGCAGGCGTTTTGCAGAGGTTGGCAGGCAAAATACTGTTGACGGTAATAAATATGGGTCGCAACCAATCATTGTCTCTCCGTCTCGTTCAAGTGTGAGATGTGTACCTCCATAGCGAAACTGAATGTTCGTCATATTTGTTAAAAGAACGATTAGTGTTGCATTTGTAACTGTACCTTCTCCCAGTTTCAGCCTTGATTGTGTTGCAGTGTCGTTTAAGGGGGACTAAATAAGGTGAGTTTTTAAAGTTTTGCACATTTTCCTAGGTGGGTTTTTGACCATGCGAAAAATGATCCACACTACTACTTTGTGCCAATAAAAATGCAAAGTGCTGTTGCTTCCTTTGGACACCGGCACAATTGAGCTTCACTGGTCACCAGCTGTGTTTCACAGTGTTTCAGCGGTGAACCTCAGTCAATGGCCTTTACTGTTTCCATGGAAACCATGGAGGGACGGGAGCATGGCCAGAGAAGAAACATGACCTCCTCTCCTCTTCTTCTTTTGTGGTGGCAGATTTCTTTTTACTCTGTGGCAGAGGATGCCAAAAGAGGACAAGCCAATCTCAGCACCTCCTCTCATTCTTCCACTCTGAACTCTGCGTCCATATAGCCGTCGAAATTGACCTGGGTTAATGCGTCCCCAGGCAGAATTTTTCACCCACATTTAGATTTTCTTCATCTACTTTGTGCCAGTAATATCAGTAATAAGCAGGAAGATAGCACATCAGCAGCACACAGCAATGCACGGAGGACAACCAAAACTGATGCATGAAACGTAAATGCATGATCAGCACATACTCCTGAAGGGATCAAAAAATAATTAGAGATTGTTAAAATCATTTAAAAACTCGACCTATATTCATATCTGTAATATTTTGTCCCAAGCCAGTTTTATTCTCTTTTTGTGGTATTGAAAATGGCGTAAATAGGCTATAGAGAGTGTTCCCTCATTGCTTTTGACATTTTAGCCTCACATCTGATTTATGTTTAAGCTGCTGAGTCAGCTGGGAACTTGCAGTGAAGAGCGCTGTTTAATCGAAAAGCATCGAAACCAGCTGTGCTCATCTTCATACTAACAGATACTCGCTTAGAAGAACAACAGTATTTCAGTGCAAAAATCAAAGCAACACTGGAGAACTGTGTGAACCTTAAAGATATGTGACATTTTTCACATTTCTGGGCCTGAAACCACCCTGGAGAACCAGGGGGCTGTGACACTTTCCAGCCTGGCATCACACTGTTTTGATTGAAGGTATCATGTCTTGTGCTAACGTCTAACTAACAACATACTTTCACCATAATAGATCAGATTTTAAAAAGGCACCTTAACAAAATATACAGAAATCTACGACAATACAACTGAAACAAGTGAGGAAAAGTGTACGAGCAAGTCTTTTTGCAACATGCATGCTCGGCATGAATCTATCAGCAGATAACTGTCAGCTGCACATCATCTCACAACAAACAGAGGAGAGCCAGATAGAGTAGATACAGTGAGAATGGACAGGACAAGGAGAGGAAAAAATTTAATATGAGCAGTGGTAAGGACAAAAGAGCACCAGCCAAAGACGAAGAGCGTGCACGGCAGGGGGTGTCACAGAAAAGAGGAGGCAGCATGTTGACTCCAGCCCTCTCATTATAAAAGGTCATCCTTGGCATCTCTCCTCTGGGTGCTGATTAATAACATCACTTAGATCAAAAGGCCGCTTAACTCAAGACCTCCGAATTACAGTTTAGAGAAAATAAGGTCATCAGAGAGAGATGCAGAGACTTATAAAGCAGCTCTCAAACTGTAGCCAACACAATTTCTGCCCTTGAGTAACAGCATTTATATCTTCAAAAGTCTGGATGGCTGTAAAACTATACTGAACTAATTAGCAGGAGCCTTTGTGTAACTTAAGAAGTTGAATCTTCAGAAACGAGTCAAACATTTGATAAGGAAGCACCAAACTGTTCTGCACTATATTGAGTACTGGGAGAAAATGTCTTATTCTGCAGTCTGATATGGAGGCAGCTGCTGATGAACGGAAATACGAATTCATAAAGTGTCACACTAATTCTCTGCTAGCTTCTGTTTTATTTATTATTCAATCCCAACTTTTCCTTATGTCCTATTTCCAATTTCAAAAACCTGGCAGCACATACGCCTGACTCTCTTTCATTTAGCAGTACACCTGGCTCAGTTTAAACTTTAATTTCTCCTCTCGGCAGCGTTCATTATGTGTGTAATTGTTCTTTTTCTTTATTGGCTGACTTTGCCTGCAGCTCAAAGAGCAGAACAGAGCTGCTGCTGCTGCTGGCAGGTCGCTAATGACAGTTCAGAGTAAAGCCACGAAGTCAGACTCACTGACTAAAAGCTGTCTGCTGGTTCTCTGATGGGATGAACCACAATAGACCCAGATGTTTCGACCAAAGCTTTCACAACTAAAAGCAATGATTTATATATGACTGGAATGTTAGTTTTTGGAAGCAAAGGTGGAACAAATGTACAAGATGCGTACTTTCCTTCAGTTGTTTTCAAGATAAAATGTGAAATAAGCACTAAATTTGAATGTATTCATGCTGATGTACGTGAACTTTATTATAAATGTCCAAACCCTGCATGAGGCTTCTTTCTATACTGAACTACATTTGTTTTGTGGGAAATGCTTGTCAAGGAGGAGGCCAGAAAAAATTAATTTGTAAAATGCGGTAGATGTTCTGTTTAGAGTTAAGCTGCATTTTCTTAAATTCCTCAATCTGACCAAACCGTAAATGATGACAAAAATAAACAAAACTGTGAAAATATTTGCATTGTGTGATGGTTCAGACCAAAAGATGAGTCAGAAACACACAAAGAAGCGGGTGTTTCCAGTATGTGTTGAGGAACTGTATGCTTTTAAACAGAATGATTCATTCTCATTAAATCTGGTATGATATGAGACAGTTATTAGGATTTACTTAATGTAGATGGTCACTTTACATTGGAAATGACAACAAGCCTTTTCTATAAATATGGTATTGGTTAGCTACCTTGAAATACATGCATTTACAACAAGTTCAGCACTTTCTGTGTGGTTTGCATGTTCTCCCCGTGTATGCGTGGGTTCTCTCTGGGTACTCCAGTTTCCTCTCACCCAAAAAACATGCCTGTTAGGTGATTTGGTGACTCTAAATTGTCCCCAGGTGTGAGTGTGAGCGCCGAGCCACTGGGGAGCACGAGCCAGTGTATTTCTAGTGTTCGTCCCAAGCCCGGATAAAAATGGTGAGGGATGTGTCAGGAAGGGCATCCGGTGTAAAACATGTGCCAAATCAATGATGCGGGATCGACTCGCTGTGGCGACGTCTGATAAAGAGAGAGGCCGAAAGAAGAAGAAGAAGATAGCACATGTTTCTATATGTATTTAGCTTCATTATTTAATTTATTATACAGGCACACATTCAGTCTAGCTGATACCTTTTACCAAAGCTCTAACGCACAGAGTCGTGTCATCAAAGTCGTCACTCTTTGTCATGTTTTCAATGTGGTCATATGGTGGCCAAACCGCCTTTTGTTTGATCTCAGGTTGAAGTGGCAATCTTGCACTGATTGGGTCTAAGATTTGCAGAAAAACATTGGTCAACCAGCTTTAAACCAAGCGAATCTGGGCATTAACTGGTCTGCGGCACATTTAATTTGATACAGGGGTCTAAATACAGATATATTTCCATCTTCAGTGTTAAAATTGGATTCTGGTTCATGGTGCTTTATCTTTACACTCCTGATAAAAATGCTAACTGTTAGTAAAATGTCAAAAAACAACTTCAGTCCAAAAAGCCCAAATAACTGGGAGCTTAACAAGAAAGAGGGAAGGCAAAACTGTAGAAATAATGGCTGCAAAGCCAGACATTTGAGAATACCGAGACAGCCTGGCAAATGGAGGCTGAAGAGCAAGGGGCATAAATTTCACGGTGAGTAATGACTTCACGGCAGCACACTTTAAAAAACACCAGACCTGAAGCTCCAAGCTCGTTATAATTCTTGTCTACATAACTTGATTAATCATTCTCATTCTAGATTAAATGTCCTTTTGCTCACAAATCCCAAAGATCTCTTGTTCATGACAAAAGAGCAGAGAGCACAGACAGAGAACCCTGTGAATGAACCCCAGAATGAATTCTTAGCTGTTGAGTTGTACTTATTTTTACAAATGTTGGATGTTAAGAAGCTCTGACATGCTGAAATTGTGTTGAACAGTGTGAGAACGAACTGAGACAGACAAACAGCATGTGATACAGAAACCTTTCACATCATATTAAGCAGTCATTCAGCTCAGCTGTCTTCACACTCCTCATGTGGGATTCTCGCCTTTCCCTGCAGTCTGTTTAACGCCTCAACAGTTATGAAATCATTAATTAAGCCAACATCGAATCTACTCCCAACAGAGTCCGGAGTGTGTGTGCTTTCCTCTCTGGAGCTCCGAACATACAAAAAGCTCTCCACGTTGAGCTTGGGTTTTTGGAGCTTGCTGACAGAAACCTCATCGTCTCTTTGGGGAAAATGGTATTGAATTATTTCACACTTTAAACCGAAGTAAACATGGCAGGGTGCCTGTTTCTGAATACTTAATAAACACACCAACAGCTCCTCCATAGTGACCAGAGGCAGAAAATCCTATTGAGATTAATGCTGGTGCTGCACCGAACTGTAATCTTGGTCAGAGTTTCAATTTCATATATATTTAGTTTGACTTTTTCCATTTTCTTTTAGATTCTAAGCTACAATGACTTGTTGGTTTAATTCTTTCTATATTCATGCTTCAAAATGTCTGATCATCACATGCTGTAAGCAATGACATTCAGCTACAATTCAAAATAATTGAATCACTAATGATTAGTTGAGATGGTTAGTGACATTGTACACAGTATGAGGTGTATTTGTTGTGTTGGGAATATTAAAAAAACTAAAAATAGGTCTGTTCCATATCTTACAACTCATATTTAAACACACAATATACACCGACACTTGCTCTGCAGGCAGTGAAGCTATGTTGTATTTTGATGAGTTTATACATTCTCACCCATGACAGTGTTCCCTTTAAGAGGCATATCAGGCAGAAAGCAATTATTATAACTGACAGTTAAGGGACTTCAGGCACAAAATATCCAGTGCATGTGGTTAACATTTCCAAAGCTCAATTTTACTCTCAAGTAAGCAAGCTGTACTTCTTTGTACTGTGGAGCAAAGTTTTAGTGCTATGAACATTTTAGCACATATTTTTAAGATGCTAGTATGCTAGTTTACCCTCTGTTTTACAGCACAGTGTGTAACGATGCTCCCGGTTCAAAATACCTCACTATGTTAGCTTTATCACTAACTGGAGGAGGAAAAGCTAAATTATGATTCCGGTGGGGAATCATATCAGATATTGGAGTACATATCAGAAATAGACTTTGTTTAGCAGGAAAAGTGTTGCTCCTTGGAGCCTCACAGATGCTACGCTGACTGTTTGCATGCAGAAATGATCACGCTTCAGCGTACCACACTGATATAGTGTTAATGTGTCAGCATGCAGAGCTAAAATCAGCTGTCAACGCAATTAATAAACTCCTTCTGTTCCCGTTTAACCAGTTTCAGTCGTTGTTATGATTAATTCATAAAACATCTATCTGCAATCATCCTCCAGTCCTGCACAATATAAGAGTTAAAGAAAAAGTTTTTCAGAACACTAGTGTTGTACTTGAGATATCAGGGAACACTACAGATTAAATACAGTAACAATAACAGAAAGTATGAAATAATATATTAATTTAAAATGCAGACGGAAACAAGTTTGCTGGTTTTCCTATGTGGCTACCTGGGGTTACATTTTCTTTAATTAGCTTTAAATATGTCAGCTTGTCTCCAGGTTGTTGCCATTCAACACTCAAGTTTATGATGCTGTCATAAAATAAGTGATTACCATTTTTAAGATGGAAAAAAAGTCCATATTAGGGAACAGAGAGATTAGGTGATGGAGCTACATGACAACCAGAAGACGAGAGTTAGTTTCCATCTTCACCTTCTCTCAGATGGGCATTAAAAACATGTGGGGTCAGGAAAACCCAATGCTGTGCTTTATGTTTTTTTATGTACACATAAAAAGGCTTTGTGGAGGGAAGCCTTTGAAAACATGACATTTCTGGAAGACTAAAACCTTTTATTCCTCAGCCTCTGAAGAAGCCAGAAAGTTGTCATTCAACAACTTCTTGATCTCAGCAAGGTTCTTTGCTCCGACTTTACAGTTTTTCTCTTTAGTTGCTTTTCTTCCATTCTCTGGTTTTTTGATCTTTTTTGTCTCACAATTTCATTAATTTAACATTGATCCGTCAACAGTTGTATGCATCTAAAGATGCATCTCAGTGACTGTGCCTGGTGGGACTCCTTTGAGATGAAAACACAATCTGACTTTTTATTTGCTTTTCTTATGTTTATTTATTACTTTTTATTTTTGTAAATACCAGATTAATTTCCAGGATAATTTCCCACTGGACATAAGGTAACCAAGTAAGCCTTAATGTCCTGTATTTTTCAATTATAACACAATTATCAATAGTTAAATTTTAATTTTTTTAAATATAAAACAGTCAAATCAGTCTAAATTCCCTTTTTTTTTTTAAAATTCTATGGAAAAGACAACTGTCTTTAACACAATTTAGAACTGTTGAAGTCTTTCGAATGAGAGAAGTCCAGCTGCCTCAAGCTCTTATGATTACCATGACCTTGATGACTGAGAATCTTCATCAACATATTCAACATAAATGTTCCGGTGTCTGAATGCCCCACCTCAGTTTTGGACATACTATGTCTCATATATGAGTCAGTCACCTCTGAGATCCACAAATCTCATTTCACAGCTATTTGCCTTTCTTTACTCTTGAAATTTGGAAACTTGAAAATGGTACTCTACAGCTAAATTAAAGTCCAGCTTTAACTGTGATTACATTTTGGCTAAAAAGTGAGGGATGAGCGGTTTCTGCAGGGAATATTTTGCTCAACTTCAACAGATGGCAAAATCCGTGGTTCTCCAAAGTCGAATATGTCTGCAGATTCTTATCTCTGAAAGCTGCCACACATAATTAATGACTCACTTCCTTGTCTTGGAGTTGTAGCACAAAGTTAGACAATGCCTCGTTACTTCTTGACTGAGTTTACGGTCTGGCTGAATACCTTCAGGTTGCAGACAATTGAGCAAGACAGAAATTACCACAATAATGTAGATTTTACACACTCTGTGCATTTTATCCAGATTCTGCTTTCAGGTTTCACTAAAATGAGTACATATGTCTGCTTTCAAACGTTTTCTAATCACTCGCAGATGAGCTTTGTCTTCCCCTACTATATCATCCAAAACACCACAGCAATATTAGCAAGACATTGGAGCCGCATACTTCATCTGCTGCTACTGCAGCTGCTGCCGCAGCTGCTTCTTTGATGTTTTATTGCAGTTGAACGTAACATAATGTGTGCAGCTTTATTGCTCTGCTGAGGCTGGAAAAATGACCATTTATTACTCAGGCACAACTATTTTGTGTTGGCTTCACTTTTTTGATTATGTTCCATCACTGCAGAATAACTCTGAGATGCGTCTGAGATTTGAGCCAAATCAATGCCTCTAACTGAGAAAGACTGTGTTTTTCAAATAAATGTTTAGGAAAGGGCTGTCTTGTATTTCCAGATTGTATGTTGGCCTAAAAGTCACTTCTCAAAACGGCCCATGGCTGAAAGCGTAGCACTTAACTGAGCCAGCTACCTGTACCTGCCCTCCGACTTTATAAGGAGGACTTATGAGGCTTCCTGAACAAATGACAGGTGCTCTGTTGATCCCATGGAAATATAAATTACAACTCTTAATATATACAACCTTTCCCCCAATCATGTAAAACACTAGTTCAGACATAATCTTCACTAAGTAAGACCATTCATGTTTTCTATAGGCAGAGCTTAAGTATTGATATTAGTACATTCATGGAGCATTAACATATCTTTTGGCCTCCATTTTTTATCACTATAACTGGAGCACCATTTTATATCAATTGCTAGTTAATTAATCAAAATTTTCCCTAATAATCACACTATTTCCAACCAACAATAGTAATACAAAGGGTTCCTTACCATAAATCCACTGGTAAGTTAAACAACGAAGAATCCAGCGAGTCTGTCCACTGATTCAAAAATAGATTCTGTCACCTTTCCTCCAGCCAGTGGCAGCCGGCCTCTATCAGAAACTGTGCTGAGAGGACTTCAGTTAGGAATCCTGGACTCCCCCGTGCACGGTTTCAGCTCCGATTCTGGAAGGTGGAAAGGACTTAGAATCCGGCTCGAAGGACCATTATGTTAGAAAAATTCTCTGTAAAATTAGGCTCAGAGTCGCTGGATACGATTAATTAACACAAAACATTTATTTCTTGCAAGAAAGAGACAAGTCCGCACAAATACACACAACCTGTCGGGAAGACCGCTCAGAGTTGTCTCCTGACCAAATGGTGCTCCAGCTATTTATGTTGTTTATGCTTGCTGATCACACAATGTTATGAGAAAAGGCGCTTTTCTCACCATTCATTATTATGGGAAGGAACATTCAATGTTATGGGGAAAGGTGCTTCTCTCCCCATTCCTTGTTATGGGAAGGAACATAAGAGGTGCTTCTCACCAGTTAATATTAGTCAAAACACTTTTGCTTGAATCATAGAAGGTGAACAGATGGAGGGACTCTTCTGTCATAGTATAACTATATAATTTTTCCAACACCATGGCAACAGGGAAAATTCTTGCATGTGGGAGCGGTTAATTGAGCTTCACGAAGCCCCAGTAATGCCTAGGAAAAAAAAATGAATTCCAGATGCATTGAAGAGGAGACATCTAGGATGCAGAGCAGGAACAAAATGAAGAAAAAGGAGGTGGAAGTCAAACCATTTCTTCTTTGATTATCATGGGATACTGACAAGCTTGAACCCTCTGGTGAGGATGCAGCAGGAATATGAGAAAAGCAGTATTGTATTTTTTTCCACTGAGACATGCTTGACAACTCTGACACCTCTTTTAACAATTTTAAGAAAAATACGGGTAGACAGAGAGATGTAGAACTGTTGGCTCCAAGTTCCTGTTCATGTTGTCAACCAAGAGAATTCATCTGTCGATACTGTGAGCGACACAAGTGTTAATATGCAACAAAAACAACACTCCAACCAAATGATGGCAATCTCACAAAAGAGGAAGCCATCTAATCTAACAAGCTTTATTGATTAAAAAAACTTGATTTAGTCAGAATCGCTGACAGTGGAAAACAAAAAGACAATAGACAGAAGACAGACAATGACAGGTGTGTGTGTGTAAGGTGTACTGTGGTGTGTATAGATGAGTGTGGGGAAGTTTGTGTTGTTGTCTGTAAGTAACCCCCGTACCCACCAGAAATAAAGCCGTCGATATAAAGCAGTGATGTTGACCTTCAACATTTACTCAGCATCAACCAGTGACCACGGCAGGATCACAGCTGGTGCTGGTGTGTTGTGCCAGTGCCATGCACCTCCACCAGTGCTCTGGATTGCCCCCCAGTCCCAGCAGGATCCGTGCAGCCCAGCAAGACCCTATCAGCGACAGACCCAGCCAGGACATGAGCCCCCCCAACCCCAGGGGCAACAGGAAAAAGGACCAGCGCAGAATTCAGTAAAGGTACCAGCCAGGAAATCCTGAGTAAACCAACGGGTATGGTATGGAGTGTAGGGGGTGGGTGGCACCCCGGCCACCCACACCCGCATGGAGACCCCACCGAGGGTAAGACGCACGCCCTCCACTCCCGGGAATCAGGGAAAAGGGGCAGCGCCCAACCCACAGGGAGGAGCCAGGAGCCGCACAGCACATATCCCCCCAGCCAGGAGTGGGCACCACCCCCCGTGGGGATCCAGTTGGTAAACATCCTGGTGGGGCTTGGTGGAAAAGCACCAGTAGGTAGGACCGACCCAGGCAAAACCCGCAGCATCCCCCCACCCCATCAGGCTACCCCCCCGTGACATCACCACACCAGCCCCAGTCCCATATAACACCCACCCCACCACGGTCCCCCAAGAGCTAATGCTGTGAATGCTGCTGAATGTTCCCTGTGTGGAAACTGTCTTAAAAACTGTCTTACAGTTAAAAGTCTGTCAGCTCCATATTTAAATCAAGAGAGTCCTGATCACATTGCAGAGTTATTTTCCTCATTCAGACTGAATAGTTATACCAGTAACATCTGAAGATTAAGAAGAGGAGAGAACTTTTTAATAATCATAGAATCTAAAAGTCAATCAGTTGAATTATTCAGTATAATACAAAAATTACAAAAAGATTTATTGGAGCATTTCCTGTCAGTTGCACAAATTAATCAGAACTTCTTGATTAGACTAAACATCTAAACCATCATAAAGCCTTTTCTGTCTCCAAGGACCGTCACTGAGTATTAAACAGCTGAACAAAACTCCATTCAACCATTCAACAAGAAGGAGGATGAAGAAGGAAGTTCTTTTAGGAACAGGGAGCATATCAACCCTTTCACCCCCTCCAAAAAAGAAAAAAATTGCATTTCTCTACAATTAAACTGCATGTACAGATATGTTTGGAGGGACATTTTCTGTTTTCTGTTTATGTTCCTACCTCTCCACAATCACTCACCTATGCACAGAGCTGTCATTAATCTGAAGAGTGCCATTACTGGCATATTTCTTCTGTAAAAATGTTTCATTTTGAAATCATAGGTGAGTTTGTGGTAGGTCTGTTGCATTATATACATTTTAAAACGCTCCAGGGCAATGCTTGGATAAAGTGCAAACTATGATGCGATGTGTGAGCAGCTGTTTTTCGTTCACATCGAGGATGGTGGATGAGGTGCCCTGCCTATCGGTAATGACTGTATTGTCTTCATATAAAAACAGCCCATTTGGATGCATCTTTAAAATTGATGACTATATGTAAAGTAATATGCAAGGACAGCAGGAAAGAAGAGCCGCAGCTAATAAAAAAACACTTCACCTGCTGTTCTCCCACATGGGATCGTTCAGAGGTTCTCAGTATGTTGTTATTTAACAACTATCTGCCTTGGTATGATTTAAAGATTGTGCTGAAAAGATACACTAAGGTATTCTGTTATAATACCTTAGTGAATGTACTATACATGTACTATGGTGCAAGAAACTAGTTGCTACTTTATCAACTAAATAAATGGTTATGATACAAATCTTTTTGTTTAAAATGGTGACATCGCTGCATTGGAAATTATGCAAATTGTGTAACAAAGCATCTTCTGTGGGAGTCTCTCTTGTCCTGTGTCTAAACTGTTTAGAGTAAAATTTAAGGGTTTTGTTAGCAGCCTACAACTTTGGAGGGCTACAGTTATGCAGTAGTCGTTGTTTATCTAATCAACATTTATCTGGTTTCCATTCAAGGGAGGCGAATCAAAAGCAACCTTAAAACTGTGTAGTGTTGCTGGAAGATGGTGAAATAGGCACATTGTTAGGGGTAAAAGTGGTAGTTAGGACAACAGCTGCTGAGTCACATTATTCTAGCCTTTGCCAGGTCAGACATGAGTCACAAAGTTGATTTTCTCTAAATCGTATAAATTTGTCTTGGAAACGAATCAAAAACCACCTCAAGTGAGCGTATAAATAGATTTGCCTTTACAGTTTCCATACACTGTTTTCCTACTCACATCCTTTAAAAACAGCCATGGAAACCCGGGTATCATCTCCTTTTTGACAGCTGGTTAAGGAATAAGGAAGTGGGCTTTCAGGACAGTTTGTCAACAGCTTGACAATTGTTTCAGATAATGTTTAGTGAATTAGTTCTGGTCAGCCCCCAAATTAGACAGCCTTGGGATTTTAGTAATAATTCACCAGTGTTGATGAAATAAAATAGTTTAGATTTTTCCACCACACCCCACGGATCTTCAATAGCCTTGACATCCGGGGACTGCATCAACACCCTTGACTCTCACATTTTCCTCACACTGTTGAACTCGTTGGAGGCCACTTCAGCAGCTGAAATAACTCCGGAGCTACGCTGCTCCATACACTCTTCAAAGATAACAGCTGTTTTTATCTATGCCTGTTTGTGAGAACACTTCTTTCTTCTGAATGGATCACAGAGGATCATATGCACAAACATGACATATCAAACAATCTCTTCTTCATGAGTATGTAAATGCTTTTGTGCTGGTTGTGAATTGGATTTCATGCCAAAGCAGCTCACATAACTGCAGACAGCGATGTGTTTACTGTAAAAGTCTCTTTGGTTGCAGTCTGTCTCGGTTCAGTCTTTGACACGGACACAATGCCTGACTTGCTCCTGGGTTTATAAGCGGATCATCAGTAGATTAGATGATTGAGATTTGACCTTGATATACATAAGAAAGAATAAATGTGTGTATCTGGGAGTTTGAGTGAGCTCCCTAAGGAGCTCCATTCACCAGCTGAACACACAGCTCCAATGTCCCGCCTCAGTTCATTGACCTCATGCCAACAGATGAAATCTGCTCTGTCTTTTATTTGCTCGAAGGCTGATGTGTCAGACAAAAACAACCTTTATTCCTCTCCTCTCTCCATTGCTCTTTCATACCGTTCATGTTGCAATACACGTCAGGAAAGTTGGCTGAATATTGTTGCTCTCAGTTTCTGTCTCTGCTTCTCTTATTACCTGCAATCTGTTCTTTATCTATTTCCTCCTCTGCCTCTCTCAGTCACTCTTGGTTGAAAACCATTATTGCACCTGACAGCAGTTTGAATGTGCTGAAAGCCTTTGTCGTCTTTCTGAGATTGTTGGCGCACAGATGGAGCTGTAATAACCTCGCAAGAGAAGCTGAGGTGCACATATTCAAAAACCAATTTTTTCTCCCAATGAAATTAGCCTATAAATATCTGTACAGATGGCAGAGCCTGGTGATGAGATAACTTATATCATTTCCTTTCCCTGAGAAATAAAGATATGTTGCAATTATTTTAAATGAGAACAAGTTTTGTGAGCAGAGGGAGAGCGTGACACAGAGGGTGAGACTCCAACCAAGGCCAACTGCAGAAGGACCTTCAGCTTCTGAACCTGGGGCGCCCGTCTGACCTGCCAAGCATATAAAGATGTTTCAGTTCAACAATAAAGGCTTGCAATAGGGTGAGGAGCGCAACCATCTGGAGGGAACTTGGAGTAGAGCCGCTGCTCCTCCGCATCGAAAGGAGTCATCTCTGGTGGTTTCAGCATCTGAGTAGGATGCCCTCCGGTTGCCTCTCTGTTGAGGTTTTCTGGGCAGATCCAAATGGAAGGAGGCCCTGGAGCAGACCAAAGACAGCCTGGAGGGACTTTAATTATCCTTCCGGGCTGACAATGTCACGGGTTCCCTTAGGGAGGAGCTAAATATTAAAGAAAGCCCTGGGCTTCCCTCTTGGACCTGTTACCTTTGAGACCTGATCTTGGTTGAGAGGAAGATGAACTGCTGTTTCTGTTGACATGAAAACGCTATTCACATTTTTTATGACATAATGTATAATAATGCTTAACAACACCCACTAAAATCCATTTTTATGTATAAATTGTTATGTAGAGATACACTTAAAAAAGAGAACACGTTTGTTGTTTTTTCTTATGTTTTTAGTTTCCTCTAACAAGAAAACAATTAGCTGCAGAGGCATATGTGCTTAAAGATGTCCAGGCTAAGGCACAGATTACACTTTAAAGAGGGAATGAATAGGATGTCATCAGACATGTGACTCTGCTGGGGTCCCTCCTGGTATTGCCCATTTTTGGAGCAAAATTACAGCTAGCTAAATGTGTGCAGACTGTTTGATTGGAAAACACAGAAAATACATATACAATTATGAAAAGCTTCTGTGCAATAGACTTTACCAATATATTAAGAAACATATTAAGAAAAAGTCAAAAAATGATCTGCATTAGAGTGTTAGATGTTAGCTAAGAGACATTTGTACAGAAAGTAACTTAACATACAAAATTTGCTCCAAATCTGTTCAAAACTTAATCTAATATTGACATCCCAACCTGCTTTTGTAATAACCATTTGCAGGTTTACAAGTCATGAATTATCAATGTCATAAGCATAGATGCCTTGAGCTGGACATACTGAGAGATGTGTGTAGGGGACGAGAAGTTAGCACCATCCAGGATCCATCCTGCAAACCTTGCAGCCCCAAACCCGCTCCGTGCTGTCAGAGGTGGAGAAGCTCATTAAGCTCTGTTTGGCCCATATCTAATGTTAATGTTACTTTTCATGGTTACTTTCATCGTATAAAGTTTAATTTTGATAGGAGTAAAGAAAAAAAATAGCCCTAATGGGGTGTATTGTTGTCTGGCCTCATTGGCACACATCTCAAATTAATGAGAATTTAACACATTTCCTCAACTAGGATTTCTTAGGACTTTTACTATGTTGTTCTGGACACCTCTTAGAAATGATCTAAGCTGAAAAAAATCATTTTACAATTAGTCTGTCGTAAAACGCTACTTTGCCTGGACTACTAACACATTTGGCCATTATGAACGCCCACAGTGACCTTATGGATGAAAGCCATGTCTCGACCCTGCTTATTTTTTATCAGTAGGCCAACTGAGAAAAGGTCCACTTTTGGAAATACATGAAAGCCCTGAGTCATGAGCGCAGACTTTTCTTTTTTTCCATCTGTGGTGTATTTTATCTGCTATGCCTGGGTATGTTCAGTGTCGCTACTAAATAAACAACACATTCAAGGATACAAATAATGCTGTTATGTTGCTAAAATGGCTTGATTTAGTTATCAAAGTTTAATTTTCTTAACAACAAAGATGCCGTGTTCATCCATTCTAGTTCTCTTATCACTGCATGCTATTATAAAATAACTTTTTAGATTTAACATTTAAGTGTAACATTTAACATTCGGATTTAGATATTAAAAATATCTCTAAGTTGACAAATATTGTTGTAAATGTGCAAAAAAGTGACTCTCAAAAATTCACACCAGTTTTTTAAACATGGTTTGAAGCTAAATGTGACAAAATGTTGCTGTTATTTTCAGCATGAGCTGCTTTACAAACGGCACCCCAAAGCACAGCACCATGATGTGGGAGAGACTAACACATTTGGCCATGATGATCGCTCACAGTGACCTTATGGATGAAAGCCAGGTCTGACCCTGCTTAAAATTTTCATCAGTAGGTTAACTGAGAGAAGGTCCACTTCTCCCAGAGTCATGAGCCAGACATTTTTTTTTTTTTTTTTCATGTTTGATTAATTTTATCTGCGATGCCTGGTTATGTTAAGTATCACAAACGACACATTCAAGAATACCATAAAGACTTGATTTAGCTCTCGAAGTTTAATTTTCTTTATAATAAAGATGCCTGTTCATCCGTTATAGTTCTCTTATAACTGCATGCTATAATAAATTAACTTTAAATCAAGTCCTTAATCGCTGATAAGTGTGCGTGCTTCCCCCGCCCCTCCCAACAAAAACTCCGCTCCCCCTCTCTGAAAATAGTTGTGACGTTCACGTCCATGGGTGTGCGCGCGCAGGTGTGTGTGCGCGGGAACCTGTACAAGCTGAGACCTTATATAATGGCGCATCAGACGCGGCCGAACTGAGTAGTGTTCGGCTGCAGAGGAGTAACTCATCCCAAAAGGTGAGAAATAAGTTTTATTTGGACACGATGTTGATTTTAAAAACGCCTTTTTTCTATGTGTGTTTATGAAGAAAAACTGCGTTCTTAAAAAAACATTTAAAAGTTTGAGAGTGCTGAAATCCGCCTGTAATTCAGCCGCTTTAAGTCCGCAAAATACATAAATACATAAATACACCTGTTTGTTACAGAGAACCTGATAGATTAACAGTTTATGGAACTAATTATTGCAGGTCAAAAAGATTAACTTAATTTTTATTCACAAGGGAAACCGAGTACAGAAGGTAAAACTTTGTTGTTGTGCTTCAGGGACGGTGTCAGCGGAGGCACAGAGGCTAGCTTGTTTAGGTTGTTGACATTAGCCGCCTTGTGCAAGCTTCTTAAATGGAGTTTGTTTTTATTTATTTTTTCCCCTTGAGAAGCAATCCGCATGTGTTGTCAGTATTTGTAAGTACACTTGATTAGAGCTCACTCATCCTCATATTTAAAAAAAAAAGTCCCAGGACTTTACTGGATCCTGCCTACCTGAAAACCTTAACAGAGGCCTGAGGATGATTTTGGATGGATAACAATCCTAGCTGCTGGCTAGCAGGTTCTTGTATAACGTTCGTGATGCTGTGATTCACAACTTGCAGCTCAGAGGAAAGTTTCACCGCATCGTTCTACCTCAAACTAGTGTAGGCAGCATTAAGTTCTATGCATCGTGTATCGTTCTTCACACATGTTGTGTATCGGTGTTGAAGTATAAGTGTCCACATTTTTATACTCAAGAGTGTCATCATTTCTGCATCTTTCAAAGGCATTTGATACAGTCTATCAGAGTATTTTATATCAGCGACTGTCTACCATTGGAATGTCAGACCATGCTGTTGGCTGGTTCTCCAACTACCTTTCCGGACGCAAGCAGTGTGTGCAGTCCGATGGTCTTAGCTCCGGGTTCCTAAACACTTTAAATGGTGTGCCGCAAGGTTCCGTCTTAGGACCCACTCTTTTTATTATTTATGTGAATGGTGTAGGCCAAAACATAAATGCATCTGTAGATCTTTATGCTGATGATACCGTCATCTATTGTTGCACATCTTCTGTCGCCCAGGTGTTCAAAGAACTGCAGTCTGCTTTTGACACCATTCAGGCACAATTGTCTCATCTCAGGCTAGTTCTAAATGCAGGTAAAACTAAGTCTATGTTCTTTTCAAATAAAAAGAAGGTGCCTGCTGTTTTTCCCTGTATTATGTCTGCTCAGGGTACCCATATTGAGTCTGTGGCCACTTCTAAATACCTTGGCATAACATTGAACGATAGCCTTTCTTTTAAATGCCATATTGACCAATTACTGAAGAAACTTAAATTAAAACTGGGGTTTTTCTTCAGAAATAGAGCCTGTTTTTCTTTTAATGCAAGAAAACGTATTGTTGCAGCCACTTTCTTGCCACTCCTGGATTATGGTGATGTTGTTTATATGAATGCCTCTGCTCACTCCCTACATCTATTGGATGCTGCATATCACGGATCTTTGAGATTCATAACTGGTTGTAAACCCCTTACACATCACTGCACTTTGTACTCTCTCACTGTACTCTCTCACTGACTGTCTTCACTTTCCATGCGCAGAACCACCCACTGGTATCTGTTTATCTACAGATCCATCATTGTACTACTCCCCTCCTATTTGTCCACATACTTGAGACGGAAACAGTCTGATCATAGCCTCCGGTCCCTGGATTTCATCACATTTGCCATCCCCTCAGTCCGTACTGAACTTGGCAAAAAGGCGTTCTCCTATGCTGCGCTTATAACATGGAACAGGCTCCAACAGAAGCTGAAGCTGTCCAGTTTTATTTCATTAGAGGACTTCAAATTACTTATAGGAAGGCTGGTGAGACAGTCAGTGGGGATCTGCACATGTACTGTACTTAACTAGTTCCTTTTTTCTTTAATTTTATTATTACTAATTATCATATGTTCCTGTTTTGTTTTTGTCTCTTGTACGTTCAGTTAATCTGTAACTTTGTGTTTTGCTGCTGCCTACCTAAAACAGGTCTCTCTTGCAAATGAAACCCTGGGTCTCAATGAGATTTTACCTGTATAAATAAAGGTTAATAAAAATAAAAACTGCTTTCTCCCAGCTTTTGCTAGAACCGCCATTTTGCTGCCAGGTGAAGTCACGGGCAGCAGAAGAAGCTATGATATATTTTCAGGTTTACAGCTGCCGGGTGAAGTCATCCAGCGTCTGTAGCTTTATGGTCGCAAACTACACTTCAAAACCAATGAAAAGATTAAAAACTCTTATCTCAGTTTGAATGAGCCTCTGAACCCAGTTGAGCCACAAACTGTTTCTGTAAAACTTAACACCCTTCTTTTTCCTTCCATAGGCAGAACGTCTGAAGATCTACAACCAGTAAGCGCCATGTTTCTTCTGGGGTTTGCCGCCGTGCCCCCTTTTTGGCCACCGTGCCTCTTTTTCTGTCCTCTGTGCCTTGATTTGAATTAGTTTTCGGTTCGTATCCGTTAGACTTGTTTTCAGGTTGTATTTGTTTCTGTTGACTTTTTTACAGGTACTGGACCCCATCTCAATACATTGTATGTACAAAAATACCTATCGGTCGTCTCAAAATGGCTTAGTTGCCAGTTTGTCCCTAAAATCGGTTTCGATAAATTTGGAGCAGAATTTCCATTTGGAACTTGGATCTAAGGTATGCTACACTCTGTAAGATTAGGTTTGTTTGCAGGTTGGATCTGGATGTGGACGTTTGTTTTTATTTACAGGTACTCCAAATGTGATTGGACAGGTTGTTTCTTGTTTTTACAGGTACTCCAAATGTAATTGGACAGGTTGTTTCTTGTTTTTACAGGTACTCCAAATGTGATTGGACAGGTTGTTTCTTGTTTTTACAGGTACTCCAAATGTGATTGGACAGGTTGTTTCTTGTTTTTACAGGTACTCCAAATGTGATTGGACAGGTTGTTTCTTGTTTTTACAGGTACTCCAAATGTTATTGGTCAGGGTTACTTTTTTTTGTAACCCTGACCTGTGTTTGTAGTCCCGTGACTTAATGTACGACACGCGCGACAGTCGGTCTGTAAGCAATGTTACATTTTACTGCAAACTTTAAAGGCACCTTCAGTTTCCTCTTCTCTCTTCTTTTTTCTCTTTTGTTTTAGTTTTTACTTTGGTTGTGAGAAGCTTGTAATCTGAAAAAGCAAGAAGACTCATCAGTTCACGGCTGATGGAGTGCAACATTTGACAGTTTTAGCAGATGGCATGTAATAGGTTCCAGAGCTTTGGATAGATGGATTAATATGGAAGATGGTACACTAGTAACTTGAAGCATGTGTGGGACTCTGTAAGTTTGTCCTTGTTCTTTCATAAGTTGTTGGTCCTATTGCTTTCACTTGACCTGTTTAAGAGGAAAGTGACTTGTTTGAGCAACTGTTCCATAATGTCAGTGATGGTTGTCTGACAGAACATTAAGAAAGTTAACAAGAGGATCAGGCTTTAAGTTCAGACTGACTGGACTGGACAACTTTACTGTCTTCTTTTAAACTTATTTTGGCTTCATGAAGCAATAGGACGCTGTATGGGCCATTTAACAGACCTACAGCCAGTAAGACAACTTTACTGTCTTCTTTTAAACTTGTTTTGGCTTCATGAAGCAATAGGACGCTGTATGGGCCTTTTACCAGACCTACAGCCAGTAAGACAACTTTACTGTCTTTTTTTAAACTTATTTTGGCTTCATGAAGCAATAGGAAGCTGTATGGGCCTTTTAACAGACCTACAGCCAGTAAGACAACTTTACTGTCTTCTTATAAACCGATTTTGGCTTCATGAAGCAATAGGACGCTGTATGGGCCTTTCTAAGCATCTTTGCTAAAATCAATATCTGCTTTTGAGCAAATGATCGTAACCCATCCCTGGGTGAAACCTGTTTTCCAGTAGCCTCTGTTGGGCCATCAGAAATCATAAAAATGGGGCTGTGAACGGGCGGTCACTCCCCTCTCTGAAACAAATTCTTGGTGGGCGGTCCTCCCACTAAAGCAAGAGCTTTAAAAACTCACTGCAGCACACTGAAAGTATCGGAACAGCAAGGATAGAGCCTTGTGTGTCTGCTAGTGTACGTTTTCCTAAGTTTCTTTGCTAAGATCAGTACTTGCTTTTAAGCAAGTGACTGAAACCCATCCGTGGGTAAAACCTGTTGTCTAGTAGCCTCAGTTGTGCCATCAGAAATCAGAGAAATGGGGCTGTGAACGGGCGGTCACTCCCCTCTCTGACACAAATTTTTGGTGGGCGGTCCTCCCACTAAAGCAAGAGCTTTGAAAACTCACTACAGCGCACTGAAAGTATCCTAACAGCATGGATAGAGCCTTTTGTGTCTTCAAGTGTATGTTTTTCTGAGTCTCTTCGCTAAGATCAGTACTTGCTTTTAAGCAAGTGACTGAAACCCATCCGTGGGTAAAACCTGTTGTCTAGTAGCCTCGGTTGTGCCATCAGAAATCAGAGTAATGGGGCTGATAACGGGCGGTCACTCCCCTCTCTGAAACCACTTCTTGGTGGGCGGTCCTCCCACTAAAGCAAGAGATTCAAAAACTCACTACAGCGCACTGAAAGTATCGGAACGGCATGGATAGAGCCTTGTGTGTCTTCAAGTGTACATTTTTCTGAGTCTCTTCGCTAAGATCAGTACTTGCTTTTAAGCAAGTGACTGAAACCCATCCGTGGGTAAAACCTGTTGTCTAGTAGCCTCGGTTGTGCCATCAGAAATCAGAGTAATGGGGCTGTTAACGGGCGGTCACTCCCCTCTCTGAAACAAATTCTTGGTGGGCGGTCCTCCCACTAAAGCAAGAGATTCAAAAACTCACTGCAGCACACTGAAAGTATCGGAACAGCAAGGATAGAGCCTTGTGTGTCTGCTAGTGTACGTTTTCCTAAGTTTCTTTGCTAAGATCAGTACTTGCTTTTAAGCAAGTGACTGAAACCCATCCGTGGGTAAAACCTGTTGTCTAGTAGCCTCAGTTGTGCCATCAGAAATCAGAGAAATGGGGCTGTGAACGGGCGGTCACTCCCCTCTCTGACACAAATTTTTGGTGGGCGGTCCTCCCACTAAAGCAAGAGCTTTGAAAACTCACTACAGCGCACTGAAAGTATCCTAACAGCATGGATAGAGCCTTTTGTGTCTTCAAGTGTATGTTTTTCTGAGTCTCTTCGCTAAGATCAGTACTTGCTTTTAAGCAAGTGACTGAAACCCATCCGTGGGTAAAACCTGTTGTCTAGTAGCCTCGGTTGTGCCATCAGAAATCAGAGTAATGGGGCTGATAACGGGCGGTCACTCCCCTCTCTGAAACCACTTCTTGGTGGGCGGTCCTCCCACTAAAGCAAGAGATTCAAAAACTCACTACAGCGCACTGAAAGTATCGGAACGGCATGGATAGAGCCTTGTGTGTCTTCAAGTGTACATTTTTCTGAGTCTCTTCGCTAAGATCAGTACTTGCTTTTAAGCAAGTGACTGAAACCCATCCGTGGGTAAAACCTGTTGTCTAGTAGCCTCGGTTGTGCCATCAGAAATCAGAGTAATGGGGCTGTTAACGGGCGGTCACTCCCCTCTCTGAAACAAATTCTTGGTGGGCGGTCCTCCCACTAAAGCAAGAGATTCAAAAACTCACTACAGCGCACTGAAAGTATCGGAACGGCATGGATAGAGCCTTGTGTGTCTTCAAGTGTATGTTTTTCTGAGTCTCTTCGCTAAGATCAGTACTTGCTTTTAAGCAAGTGACTGAAACCCATCCGTGGGTAAAACCTGTTGTCTAGTAGCCTCGGTTGGGCCATCAGAAATCAGAGTAATGGGGCTGTGAACGGGCGGTCACTCCCCTCTCTGAAACCACTTCTCTGTTATCTCTCGGTGGGCGGTCCTCCCACTAAAGCAAGAGCTTTAAAAACTCACTACAGCACACTGAAAGTATCGGAACTGAATGGATAGAGCCTTGTGTGTCTGCTAGTGTAGGTTTTTCTAAGTTTCTTTGCTAAACATCATTTAACATAATTTAAACTTTAAACGAGTCACAAGACATTTAGCTATTACAAAATGATTTAGCTTTTTCAAACATTCAGCTAATTTTAAAATATGACAGTTTGAACAACATGAACAAGTGTAAACTTTTTCCCCGCTTTACAACATGACTACTTCTACATACAGAAAGACAACTTTAGTGTCTTCTTTTAAACTTAACCTTCATGAAGCAATAGGAAGCTGTATGGGCCTTTTAACAGACCTACAGCCAGTAAGACAACTTTACTGTCTTCTTTTAAACTTATTTTATACTTCATGAAGCAATAGGAAGCTGTATGGGCCTTTTAACAGACCTACAGCCAGTAAGACAACTTTACTGTCTTCTTTTAAACTTATTTTGGCTTCATGAAGCAATAGGACGCTGTATGGGCCTTTTAACAGACCTACAGCCAGAAAGACAACTTTACTGTCTTCTTTTAAACTTATTTTGGCTTCATGAAGCAATAGGACGCTGTATGGGCCTTTTAACAGACCTACAGCCAGTAAGACAACTTTACTGTCTTCTTTTAAACTTATTTTGGCTTCATGAAGCAATAGGAAGCTGTATGGGCCTTTTTAACAGACCTACAGCAAAAAAGACAACTTTACTGTCTTCTTTTAAACTTATTTTGGCTTCATGAAACAATAGGACGCTGTATGGGCCTTTTAGCAGACCTACAGCCAGTAAGACAACTTTACTGTCTTCTTTTAAAATTATTTTGGCTTCATGAAGCAATAGGACGCTGTATGGGCCTTTTAACAGACCTACAGCAAAAAAGACAACTTTACTGTCTTCTTTTAAACTTATTTTGGCTTCATGAAGCAATAGGAAGCTGTATGGGCCTTTTAACAGACCTACAGCCAGTAAGACAACTTTACTGTCTTCTTTTAAACTTTTTTTTAGCTTCATGAAGCAATAGGACGCTGTATGGGCCTTTTAACAGACCTACAGCCAGTAAGACAACTTTACTGTCTTCTTTTAAACTTGTTTTGGCTTCATGAAGCAATAGGAAGCTGTATGGGCCTTTTAACAGACCTACAGCCAGAAAGACAACTTTACTGTCTTCTTTTAAACTTATTTTATACTTCATGAAGCAATAGGACGCTGTATGGGCCTTTTAACAGACCTACAGCCAGTAAAACAACTTTATTGTCTTCTTTTAAACTTATTTTATACTTCATGAAGCAATAGGACGCTGTATGGGCCTTTTAACAGACCTACAGCCAGTAAGACAACTTTACTGTCTTCTTTTAAACTTATTTTGGCTTCATGAAGCAATAGGACGCTGTATGGGCCTTTTAGCAGACCTACAGCCAGTAAGACAACTTTACTGTCTTCTTTTAAACTTATTTTATACTTCATGAAGCAATAGGACGCTGTATGGGCCTTTTAACAGACCTACAGCCAGAAAGACAACTTTACTGTCTTCTTTTAAACTTATTTTGGCTTCATGAAGCAATAGGACGCTGTATGGGCCTTTTAACAGACCTACAGCCAGTAAGACAACTTTACTGTCTTCTTTTAAACTTATTTTGGCTTCATGAAGCAATAGGAAGCTGTATGGGCCTTTTTAACAGACCTACAGCAAAAAAGACAACTTTACTGTCTTCTTTTAAACTTATTTTGGCTTCATGAAGCAATAGGACGCTGTATGGGCCTTTTAGCAGATCTACAGCCAGTAAGACAACTTTACTGTCTTCTTTTAAACTTATTTAGGTTCATGAAGCAATAGGACGCTGTATGGGCCTTTTAACAGACCTACAGCCAGTAAGACAACTTTACTGTCTTCTTTTAAACTTGTTTTGGCTTCATGAAGCAATAGGAAGCTGTATGGGCCTTTTAACAGACCTACAGCCAGAAAGACAACTTTACTGTCTTCTTTTAAACTTATTTTATACTTCATGAAGCAATAGGACGCTGTATGGGCCTTTTAACAGACCTACAGCCAGTAAAACAACTTTATTGTCTTCTTTTAAACTTATTTTATACTTCATGAAGCAATAGGACGCTGTATGGGCCTTTTAACAGACCTACAGCCAGTAAGACAACTTTACTGTCTTCTTTTAAACTTATTTTGGCTTCATGAAGCAATAGGACGCTGTATGGGCCTTTTAGCAGACCTACAGCCAGTAAGACAACTTTACTGTCTTCTTTTAAACTTATTTTATACTTCATGAAGCAATAGGAAGCTGTATGGGCCTTTTAACAGACCTACAGCCAGTAAGACAACTTTACTGTCTTCTTTTAAACTTATTTTGGCGTCATGAAGCAATAGGACGCTGTATGGGCCTTTTAACAGACCTACAGTCAGAAAGACAACTTTACTGTCTTCTTTTAAACTTATTTTGGCTTCATGAAGCAATAGGACGCTGTATGGGCCTTTTAACAGACCTACAGCCAGTAAGACAACTTTACTGTCTTCTTTTAAACTTATTTTGGCTTCATGAAGCAATAGGAAGCTGTATGGGCCTTTTTAAGACAACTTTACTGTCTTCTTTTAAACTTATTTTGGCTTCATGAAGCAATAGGACGCTGTATGGGCCTTTTAGCAGACCTACAGCCAGTAAGACAACTTTCTTTTAAAATTATTTTGGCTTCATGAAGCAATAGGACGCTGTATGGGCCTTTTAACAGACCTACAGCCAGTAAGACAACTTTACTGTCTTCTTTTAAACTTATTTTAGCTTCATGAAGCAATAGGACGCTGTATGGGCCTTTTAACAGACCTACAGCCAGTAAGACAACTTTACTGTCTTCTTTTAAACTTGTTTTGGCTTCATGAAGCAATAGGAAGCTGTATGGGCCTTTTAACAGACCTACAGCCAGAAAGACAACTTTACTGTCTTCTTTTAAACTTATTTTATACTTCATGAAGCAATAGGACGCTCTATGGGCCTTTTAACAGACCTACAGCCAGTAAAACAACTTTATTGTCTTCTTTTAAACTTATTTTATACTTCATGAAGCAATAGGACGCTGTATGGGCCTTTTAACAGACCTACAGCAAGTAAGACAACTTGCCTGTCTTCTTTTAAACTTACTTTGGCTTCATGAAGCAATAGGACGCTGTATGGGCCTTTTAACAGACCTACAGCCAGTAAGACAACTTTACTGTCTTCTTTTAAACTTATTTTGGCGTCATGAAGCAATAGGACGCTGTATGGGCCTTTTAACAGACCTACAGCCAGTAAGACAACTTTACTGTCTTCTTCTAAACTTATTTTGGCTTCATGAAGCAATAGGACGCTGTATGGGCCTTTTAGCAGACCTACAGCCAGTAAGACAACTTTACTGTCTTCTTTTAAAACTATTTTTGCTTCATGAAGCAATAGGACGCTGTATGGGCCTTTTAACAGACCTACAGCCAGTAAGACAACTTTACTGTCTTCTTTTAAACTTATTTTAGCTTCATGAAGCAATAGGACGCTGTATGGGCCTTTTAACAGACCTACAGCCAGTAAGACAACTTTACTGTCTTCTTTTAAACTTGTTTTGGCTTCATGAAGCAATAGGAAGCTGTATGGGCCTTTTAACAGACCTACAGCCTGAAAGACAACTTTACTGTCTTCTTTTAAACTTATTTTGGCTTCATGAAGCAATAGGATGCTGTATGTGCCTTTTAACAGACCTACAGCCAGTAAGACAACTTTACTGTCTTCTTTTAAACTTAGTTTGGCTTCATGAAGCAAAAGGACGCTGTATGGGCCTTTTAACAGACCTACAGCAAGTAAGACAAATTTACTGTCTTCTTTTAAACTTACTTTAGCTCCATGAAGCAATAGGAAGCTGTATGGGCCTTTTAACAGACCTACAGCCAGAAAGACAACTTTACTGTCTTCTTTTAAACTTATTTTAGCTTCATGAAGCAATAGGAAGCTGTATGGGCCCTTTAACAGACCTACAGCAAGTAAGACAACTTTACTGTCTTCTATTGAACTTATCTTAGATTCATGAAGCAATAGGACGCTGTATGGGCCTTTTAACAGACCTACAGCCAGTAAGACAACTTTACTGTCTTCTTTTAAACTTATTTTGGCTTCATGAAGCAATAGGACGCTGTATGGGCCTTTTAACAGACCTACAGCCAGAAAGACAACTTTACTGTCTTCTTTTAAACTTATTTTGGCTTCATGAAGCAATAGGAAGCTGTATGGGCCTTTTAACAGACCTACAGCCAGTAAGACAACTTTACTGTCTTTTTTAAACTTATTTTGGCTTCATGAAGCAATAGGACGCTGTATGGGCCTTTTAACAGACCTACAGCCAGTAAGACAACTTTACTGTCTTTTTTAAACTTATTTTGGCTTCATGAAGCAATAGGACGCTGTATGGGCCTTTTAACAGACCTACAGCCAGTAAGACAACTTTACTGTGTTCTTTTACACTTATTTTGGCTTCATGAAGCAATAGGACGCTGTATGGGCCTTTTAACAGACCTACAGCCAGTAAGACAACTTTACTGTCTTTTTTAAAACATTTTTTGGCTTCATGAAGCAATAGGACGCTGTATGGGCCTTTTAACAGACCTACAGCCAGTAAGACAACTTTACTGTCTTTTTTAAACTTATTTTGGCTTCATGAAGCAATAGGAAGCTGTATGGGCCTTTTTAACAGACCTACAGCAAAAAAGACAACTTTACTGTCTTCTTTTAAACTTATTTTGGCTTCATGAAGCAATAGGACGCTGTATGGGCCTTTTAACAGACCTACAGCAAAAAAGACAACTTTACTGTCTTCTTTTAAACTTATTTTGGCTTCATGAAGCAATAGGAAGCTGTATGGGCCTTTTAACAGACCTACAGCCAGTAAGACAACTTTACTGTCTTCTTTTAAACTTATTTTAGCTTCATGAAGCAATAGGACGCTGTATGGGCCTTTTAACAGACCTACAGCCAGTAAGACAACTTTACTGTCTTCTTTTAAACTTGTTTTGGCTTCATGAAGCAATAGGAAGCTGTATGGGCCTTTTAACAGACCTACAGCCAGAAAGACAACTTTACTGTCTTCTTTTAAACTTATTTTATACTTCATGAAGCAATAGGACGCTGTATGGGCCTTTTAACAGACCTACAGCCAGTAAAACAACTTTATTGTCTTCTTTTAAACTTATTTTATACTTCATGAAGCAATAGGACGCTGTATGGGCCTTTTAACAGACCTACAGCCAGTAAGACAACTTTACTGTCTTCTTTTAAACTTATTTTGGCTTCATTAAGCAATAGGAAGCTGTATGGGCCTTTTAACAGACCTACAGCAAGTAAGACAACTTTACTGTCCTCTTTTGAACTTATCTTAGATTCATGAAGCAATAGGACGCTGTATGGGCCTTTTAACAGACCTACAGCCAGTAAGACAACTTTACTGTCTTTTTTAAACTTATTTTGGCTTCATGAAGCAATAGGACGCTGTATGGGCCTTTTAACAGACCTACAGCCAGTAAGACAACTTTACTGTGTTCTTTTAAACTTATTTTGGCTTCATGAAGCAATAGGAAGCTGTATGTGCCTTTTAACAGACCTACAGCCAGAAAGACAAATTTACTGTCTTCTTTTAAACTTATTTTGGCTTCATGAAGCAATAGGACGCTGTATGGGCCTTTTAACAGACCTACAGCCAGAAAGACAACTTTACTGTCTTCTTTTAAACTTATTTTAGCTTCATGAAGCAATAGGAAGCTGTATGGGCCTTTTAACAGACCTACAGCCAGTAAAACAACTTTACTGTCTTTTTTAAAACATTTTTTGGCTTCATGAAGCAATAGGACGCTGTATGGGCCTTTTAACAGACCTACAGCAAAAAAGACAACTTTACTGTCATCTTTTAAACTTATTTTGGCTTCATGAAGCAATAGGACGCTGTATGGGTCTTTTAACAGACCTACAGCCAGAAAGACAACTTTACTGTCTTCTTTTAAACTTATTTTAGCTTCATGAAGCAATAGGAAGCTGTATGGGCCTTTTAACAGACCTACAGCAAGTAAGACAACTTTGTTGTCGTCTTTTAAACTTATTTTGGCTTCATGAAGCAATAGGATGCTGTATGGGCCTTTTAACAGACCTACAGCCAGTAAGACAACTTTACTGTCTTTTTTTAAAATTATTTTAGATTCATGAAGCAATAGGACGCTGTATGGGCCTTTTAACAGACCTACAGCAAGTAAGACAACTTTACTGTCCTCTTTTGAACTTATCTTAGATTCATGAAGCAATAGGACGCTGTATGGGCCTTTTAACAGACCTACAGCCAGTAAGACAACTTTACTGTCTTTTTTAAACTTATTTTGGCTTCATGAAGCAATAGGACGCTGTATGGGCCTTTTAACAGACCTACAGCCAGTAAGACAACTTTACTGTGTTCTTTTAAACTTATTTTGGCTTCATGAAGCAATAGGAAGCTGTATGTGCCTTTTGACAGACCTACAGCCAGAAAGACAAATTTACTGTCTTCTTTTAAACTTATTTTAGCTTCATGAAGCAATAGGAAGCTGTATGGGCCTTTTAACAGACCTACAGCCAGTAAGACAACTTTACTGTCTTTTTTAAAACATTTTTTGGCTTCATGAAGCAATAGGACGCTGTATGGGCCTTTTAACAGACCTACAGCAAAAAAGACAACTTTACTGTCATCTTTTAAACTTATTTTGGCTTCATGAAGCAATAGGACGCTGTATGGGTCTTTTAACAGACCTACAGCCAGAAAGACAACTTTACTGTCTTCTTTTAAACTTATTTTAGCTTCATGAAGCAATAGGAAGCTGTATGGGCCTTTTAACAGACCTACAGCAAGTAAGACAACTTTGTTGTCTTCTTTTAAACTTATTTTGGCTTCATGAAGCAATAGGATGCTGTATGGGCCTTTTAACAGACCTACAGCCAGTAAGACAACTTTACTGTCTTTTTTTAAAATTATTTTAGATTCATGAAGCAATAGGACGCTGTATGGGCCTTTTAACAGACCTACAGCCAGTAAGACAACTTTACTGTCTTTTTTTAAACTTATTTCGGCTTCATGAAGCAAAAGGACGCTGTATGGGCCTTTTAACAGACCTACAGCAAGTAAGACAAATTTACTGTCTTCTTTTAAACTTACTTTAGCTCCATGAAGCAATAGGAAGCTGTATGGGCCTTTTAACAGACCTACAGCCAGTAAGACAACTTTACTGTCTTCTTTTAAAATTATTTTAGATTCATGAAGCAATAGGACGCTGTATGGGCCTTTTAACAGACCTACAGCCAGTAAGACAACTTTACTGTCTTTTTTTAAACTTATTTCGGCTTCATGAAGCAATAGGACGCTGTATGGGCCTTTTAACAGACCTACAGCCAGTAAGACAACTTTACTGTCTTCTTTTAAACTGATTTTGGCTTCATGAAGCAAAAGGACGCTGTATGGGCCTTTTAACAGACCTACAGCAAGTAAGACAAATTTACTGTCTTCTTTTAAACTTACTTTAGCTCCATGAAGCAATAGGAAGCTGTATGGGCCTTTTAACAGACCTACAGCCAGAAAGACAACTTTACTGTCTTCTTTTAAACTTATTTTAGCTTCATGAAGCAATAGGAAGCTGTATGGGCCTTTTAACAGACCTACAGCCAGTAAGACAACTTTACTGTCTTCTTTTAAACTTATTTTGGCTTCATGAAGCAATAGGACGCTGTATGGGCCTTTTAACAGACCTACAGCCAGAAAGACAACTTTACTGTCTTCTTTTAAACTGATTTTGGCTTCATGAAGCAATAGGAAGCTGTATGGGCCTTTTAACAGACCTACAGCCAGTAAGACAACTTTACTGTCTTTTTTAAACTTATTTTGGCTTCATGAAGCAATAGGACGCTGTATGGGCCTTTTAACAGACCTAAAGCCAGTAAGACAACTTTACTGTGTTCTTTTAAACTTATTTTGGCTTCATGAAGCAATAGGACGCTGTATGGGCCTTTTAACAGACCTACAGCAAGTAAGACAAATTTACTGTCTTCTTTTAAACTTATTTTGGCTTCATGAAGCAATAGGACGCTGTATGGGCCTTTTAACAGACCTACAGCAAGTAAGACAACTTTACTGTCTTCTTTTAAACTTATTTTAGCTTCATGAAGCAATAGGAAGCTGTATGGGCCTTTTAACAGACCTACAGCAAGTAAGACAACTTTACTGTCTTCTTTTAAACTTATTTTGGCTTCATGAAGCAATAGGATGCTGTATGGGCCTTTTAACAGACCTACAGCCAGTAAGACAACTTTACTGTCTTCTTTTAAAATTATTTTAGATTCATGAAGCAATAGGAAGCTGTATGGGCCTTTTAACAGACCTACAGCCAGTAAGACTACTTCACTGTCTTCTTTTAAACTTATTTTGGCTTCATGAAGCAATAGGACGCTGTATGGGCCTTTTAACAGACCTACAGCCAGTAAGACGACTTTACTGTCTTCTTTTAAACTTATTTTGGCTTCATGAAGCAATAGGAAGCTGTATGGGCCTTTTAACAGACCTACAGCCAGAAAGACAACTTTACTGTCTTCTTTTAAACTTATTTTGGCTTCATGAAGCAATAGGAAGCTGTATGGGCCTTTTAACAGACCTACAGCCAGTAAGACAACTTTACTGTCTTTTTTTAAACTTATTTTGGCTTCATGAAGCAATAGGACGCTGTATGGGCCTTTTAACAGACCTACAGCCAGTAAGACAACTTTACTGTCTTTTTTAAACTTATTTTGGCTTCATGAAGCAATAGGACGCTGTATGGGCCTTTTAACAGACCTACAGCCAGTAAGACAACTTTACTGTCTTCTTCTAAACTTATTTTGGCTTCATGAAGCAATAGGACGCTGTATGGGCCTTTTAACAGACCTACAGCCAGTAAGACAACTTTACTGTCTTCTTCTAAACTTACTTTGGCTTCATGAAGCAATAGGAAGCTGTATGGGCCTTTTAACAGACCTACAGCCAGAAAGACAACTTTACTGTCTTCTTTTAAACTTATTTTAGCTTCATGAAGCAATAGGAAGCTGTATGGGCCTTTTAACAGACCTACAGCAAGTAAGACAACTTTACTGTCTTCTTTTAAACTTATTTTGGCTTCATGAAGCAATAGGATGCTGTATGGGCCTTTTAACAGACCTACAGCCAGTAAGACAACTTTACTGTCTTCTTTTAAAATTATTTTAGATTCATGAAGCAATAGGAAGCTGTATGGGCCTTTTAACAGACCTACAGCCAGTAAGACAACTTTACTGTCTTCTTTTAAAATTATTTTGGCTTCATGAAGCAATAGGAAGCTGTATGGGCCTTTTAACAGACCTACAGCAAGTAAGACAAATTTACTGTCTTCTTTTAAACTTACTTTAGCTCCATGAAGCAATAGGAAGCTGTATGGGCCTTTTAACAGACCTACAGCCAGTAAGACAACTTTGTTGTCTTCTTTTAAACTTATTTTGGCTTCATGAAGCAATAGGATGCTGTATGGGCCTTTTAACAGACCTACAGCCAGTAAGACAACTTTACTGTCTTCTTTTAAAATTATTTTAGATTCATGAAGCAATAGGACGCTGTATGGGCCTTTTAACAGACCTACAGCCAGTAAGACAACTTTACTGTCTTTTTTTAAACTTATTTCGGCTTCATGAAGCAATAGGACGCTGTATGGGCCTTTTAACAGACCTACAGCCAGTAAGACAACTTTACTGTCTTCTTTTAAACTTATTTTGGCTTCATGAAGCAATAGGAAGCTGTATGGGCCTTTTAACAGACCTACAGCAAGTAAGACAACTTGCCTGTCTTCTTTTAAACTTACTTTGGCTTCATGAAGCAATAGGACGCTGTATGGGCCTTTTAACAGACCTACAGCCAGTAAGACAACTTTACTGTCTTCTTTTAAACTTATTTTAGCTTCATGAAGCAATAGGACGCTGTATGGGCCTTTTAACAGACCTACAGCCAGTAAGACAACTTTACTGTCTTCTTTTAAACTTATTTTAGCTTCATGAAGCAATAGGACGCTGTATGGGCCTTTTAACAGACCTACAGCCAGAAAGACAACTTTACTGTCTTCTTTTAAACTTATTTTGGCTTCATGAAGCAATAAGAAGCTGTATGGGCCTTTTAACAGACCTACAGCCAGTAAGACAACTCTACTGTCTTTTTTAAACTTATTTTGGCTTCATGAAGCAATTGGACGCTGTATGGGCCTTTTAACAGACCTACAGCCAGTAAGACAACTTTACTGTCTTCTTCTAAACTTATTTTGGCTTCATGAAGCAATAGGACGCTGTATGGGCCTTTTAACAGACCTACAGCCAGTAAGACAACTTTACTGTCTTCTTCTAAACTTACTTTGGCTTCATGAAGCAATAGGAAGCTGTATGGGCCTTTTAACAGACCTACAGCCAGAAAGACAAATTTACTGTCTTCTTTTAAACTTATTTTAGCTTCATGAAGCAATAGGAAGCTGTATGGGCCTTTTAACAGACCTACAGCCAGTAAGACAACTTTACTGTCTTTTTTAAAACATTTTTTGGCTTCATGAAGCAATAGGACGCTGTATGGGCCTTTTAACAGACCTACAGCCAGAAAGACAACTTTACTGTCTTCTTTTAAACTTATTTTAGCTTCATGAAGCAATAGGAAGCTGTATGGGCCTTTTAACAGACCTACAGCAAGTAAGACAACTTTACTGTCTTCTTTTAAACTTATTTTGGCTTCATGAAGCAATAGGATGCTGTATGGGCCTTTTAACAGACCTACAGCCAGTAAGACAACTTTACTGTCTTCTTTTAAAATTATTTTAGATACATGAAGCAATAGGAAGCTGTATGGGCCTTTTAACAGACCTACAGCCAGTAAGACAACTTCACTGTCTTCTTTTAAACTTATTTTGGCTTCATGAAGCAATAGGACGCTGTATGGGCCTTTTAACAGACCTACAGCCAGTAAGACGACTTTACTGTCTTCTTTTAAACTTATTTTGGCTTCATGAATTAATAGGAAGCTGTATGGGCCTTTTAACAGACCTACAGCCAGAAAGACAACTTTACTGTCTTCTTTTAAACTTATTTTGGCTTCATGAAGCAATAGGAAGCTGTATGGGCCTTTTAACAGACCTACAGCCAGTAAGACAACTTTACTGTCTTTTTTTAAACTTATTTTGGCTTCATGAAGCAATAGGACGCTGTATGGGCCTTTTAACAGACCTACAGCCAGTAAGACAACTTTACTGTCTTTTTTTAAACTTATTTTGGCTTCATGAAGCAATAGGACGCTGTATGGGCCTTTTAACAGACCTACAGCCAGTAAGACAACTTTACTGTCTTCTTTTAAAATTATTTTAGATTCATGAAGCAATAGGACGCTGTATGGGCCTTTTAACAGACCTACAGCCAGTAAGACAACTTTACTGTCTTCTTTTAAACTTATTTTGGCTTCATGAAGCAAAAGGACGCTGTATGGGCCTTTTAACAGACCTACAGCCAGTAAGACAAATTTACTGTCTTCTTTTAAACTTACTTTAGCTCCATGAAGCAATAGGAAGCTGTATGGGCCTTTTAACAGACCTACAGCCAGAAAGACAACTTTACTGTCTTCTTTTGAACTTATCTTAGATTCATGAAGCAATAGGACGCTGTATGGGCCTTTTAACAGACCTACAGCCAGTAAGACAACTTTACTGTCTTCTTTTAAACTTATTTTGGCTTCATGAAGCAATAGGACGCTGTATGGGCCTTTTAACAGACCTACAGCCAGAAAGACAACTTTACTGTCTTCTTTTAAACTTATTTTGGCTTCATGAAGCAATAGGACGCTGTATGGGCCTTTTAACAGACCTACAGCCAGTAAGACAACTTTACTGTGTTCTTTTAAACTTATTTTGGCTTCATGAAGCAATAGGACGCTGTATGGGCCTTTTAACAGACCTACAGCAAGTAAGACAAATTTACTGTCTTCTTTTAAACTTATTTTGGCTTCATGAAGCAATAGGACGCTGTATGGGCCTTTTAACAGACCTACAGCAAAAAAGACAACTTTACTGTCTTCTTTTAAACTTATTTTGGCTTCATGAAGCAATAGGACGCTGTATGGGCCTTTTAACAGACCTACAGCAAGTAAGACAAATTTACTGTCTTCTTTTAAACTTATTTTGGCTTCATGAAGCAATAGGACGCTGTATGGGCCTTTTAACAGACCTACAGCAAGTAAGACAACTTTACTGTCTTCTTTTAAACTTATTTTGGCTTCATGAAGCAATAGGACGCTGTATGGGCCTTTTAACAGACCTACAGCAAGTAAGACAACTTTACTGTCTTCTTTTAAACTTATTTTAGCTTCATGAAGCAATAGGAAGCTGTATGGGCCTTTTAACAGACCTACAGCCAGAAAGACAACTTTACTGTCTTCTTTTAAACTTATTTTAGCTTCATGAAGCAATAGGAAGCTGTATGGGCCTTTTAACAGACCTACAGCCAGTAAGACAACTTTACGGTCTTCTTTTAAAATTATTTTAGATTCATGAAGCAATAGGATGCTGTATGGGCCTTTTAACAGACCTACAGCCAGTAAGACAACTTTACGGTCTTCTTTTAAAATTATTTTAGATTCATGAAGCAATAGGAAGCTGTATGGGCCTTTTAACAGACCTACAGCCAGTAAGACAACTTCACTGTCTTCTTTTAAACTTATTTTGGCTTCATGAAGCAATAGGACGCTGTATGGGCCTTTTAACAGACCTACAGCCAGTAAGACGACTTTACTGTCTTCTTTTAAACTTATTTTGGCTTCATGAAGCAATAGGAAGCTGTATGGGCCTTTTAACAGACCTACAGCCAGTAAGACAACTTTACTGTCTTCTTTTAAACTTATTTTGGCTTCATGAAGCAATAGGAAGCTGTATGGGCCTTTTAACAGACCTACAGCCAGTAAGACAACTTTACTGTCTTTTTTTAAACTTATTTTGGCTTCATGAAGCAATAGGAAGCTGTATGGGCCTTTTAACAGACCTACAGCCAGTAAGACAACTTCACTGTCTTCTTTTAAACTTATTTTGGCTTCATGAAGCAATAGGACGCTGTATGGGCCTTTTAACAGACCTACAGCCAGTAAGACGACTTTACTGTCTTCTTTTAAACTTATTTTGGCTTCATGAATTAATAGGAAGCTGTATGGGCCTTTTAACAGACCTACAGCCAGAAAGACAACTTTACTGTCTTCTTTTAAACTTATTTTGGCTTCATGAAGCAATAGGAAGCTGTATGGGCCTTTTAACAGACCTACAGCCAGTAAGACAACTTTACTGTCTTTTTTTAAACTTATTTTGGCTTCATGAAGCAATAGGACGCTGTATGGGCCTTTTAACAGACCTACAGCCAGTAAGACAACTTTACTGTCTTTTTTTAAACTTATTTCGGCTTCATGAAGCAATAGGACGCTGTATGGGCCTTTTAACAGACCTACAGCCAGTAAGACAACTTTACTGTCTTCTTTTAAACTTATTTTGGCTTCATGAAGCAAAAGGACGCTGTATGGGCCTTTTAACAGACCTACAGCCAGTAAGACAACTTTACTGTCTTTTTTTAAACTTATTTCGGCTTCATGAAGCAAAAGGACGCTGTATGGGCCTTTTAACAGACCTACAGCCAGAAAGACAACTTTACTGTCTTCTTTTAAACTTATTTTAGCTTCATGAAGCAATAGGAAGCTGTATGGGCCTTTTAACAGACCTACAGCCAGTAAGACAACTTTACTGTCTTTTTTAAAACATTTTTTGGCTTCATGAAGCAATAGGACGCTGTATGGGCCTTTTAACAGACCTACAGCAAAAAAGACAACTTTACTGTCATCTTTTAAACTTATTTTGGCTTCATGAAGCAATAGGACGCTGTATGGGCCTTTTAACAGACCTACAGCCAGAAAGACAACTTTACTGTCTTCTTTTAAACTTATTTTAGCTTCATGAAGCAATAGGAAGCTGTATGGGCCTTTTAACAGACCTACAGCAAGTAAGACAACTTTGTTGTCTTCTTTTAAACTTATTTTGGCTTCATGAAGCAATAGGATGCTGTATGGGCCTTTTAACAGACCTACAGCCAGTAAGACAACTTTACTGTCTTCTTTTAAAATTATTTTAGATTCATGAAGCAATAGGAAGCTGTATGGGCCTTTTAACAGACCTACAGCCAGTAAGACAACTTTACTGTCTTTTTTTAAACTTATTTCGGCTTCATGAAGCAATAGGACGCTGTATGGGCCTTTTAACAGACCTACAGCCAGTAAGACAACTTTACTGTCTTCTTTTAAACTTATTTTGGCTTCATGAAGCAAAAGGACGCTGTATGGGCCTTTTAACAGACCTACAGCAAGTAAGACAAATTTACTGTCTTCTTTTAAACTTACTTTAGCTCCATGAAGCAATAGGAAGCTGTATGGGCCTTTTAACAGACCTACAGCCAGTAAGACAACTTTGTTGTCTTCTTTTAAACTTATTTTGGCTTCATGAAGCAATAGGATGCTGTATGGGCCTTTTAACAGACCTACAGCCAGTAAGAAAACTTTACTGTCTTCTTTTAAAATTATTTTAGATTCATGAAGCAATAGGACGCTGTATGGGCCTTTTAACAGACCTACAGCCAGTAAGACAACTTTACTGTCTTTTTTTAAACTTATTTCGGCTTCATGAAGCAATAGGACGCTGTATGGGCCTTTTAACAGACCTACAGCCAGTAAGACAACTTTACTGTCTTCTTTTAAACTTATTTTGGCTTCATGAAGCAAAAGGACGCTGTATGGGCCTTTTAACAGACCTACAGCAAGTAAGACAACTTTACTGTCTTCTTTTAAACTTATTCTAGCTTCATGAAGCAATAGGAAGCTGTATGGGCCTTTTAACAGACCTACAGCCAGTAAGACAACTTTACTGTCTTCTTTTAAACTTATTTTGGCTTCATGAAGCAATAGGACGCTGTATGGGCCTTTTAACAGACCTACAGCCAGAAAGACAACTTTACTGTCTTCTTTTAAACTTATTTTGGCTTCATGAAGCAATAGGAAGCTGTATGGGCCTTTTAACAGACCTACAGCCAGTAAGACAACTTTACTGTCTTTTTTAAACTTATTTTGGCTTCATGAAGCAATAGGACGCTGTATGGGCCTTTTAACAGACCTACAGCCAGTAAGACAACTTTACTGTGTTCTTTTAAACTTATTTTGGCTTCATGAAGCAATAGGACGCTGTATGGGCCTTTTAACAGACCTACAGCAAGTAAGACAAATTTACTGTCTTCTTTTAAACTTATTTCGGCTTCATGAAGCAATAGGACGCTGTATGGGCCTTTTAACAGACCTACAGCAAAAAAGACAACTTTACTGTCTTCTTTTAAACTTATTTTGGCTTCATGAAGCAATAGGACGCTGTATGGGCCTTTTAACAGACCTACAGCAAGTAAGACAAATTTACTGTCTTCTTTTAAACTTATTTTGGCTTCATGAAGCAATAGGACGCTGTATGGGCCTTTTAACAGACCTACAGCAAGTAAGACAACTTTACTGTCTTCTTTTAAACTTATTTTAGCTTCATGAAGCAATAGGAAGCTGTATGGGCCTTTTACCAGACCTACAGCAAGTAAGACAACTTTACTGTCTTCTTTTAAACTTATTTTGGCTTCATGAAGCAATAGGATGCTGTATGGGCCTTTTAACAGACCTACAGCCAGTAAGACAACTTTACGGTCTTCTTTTAAAATTATTTTAGATTCATGAAGCAATAGGAAGCTGTATGGGCCTTTTAACAGACCTACAGCCAGTAAGACAACTTCACTGTCTTCTTTTAAACTTATTTTGGCTTCATGAAGCAATAGGACGCTGTATGGGCCTTTTAACAGACCTACAGCCAGTAAGACGACTTTACTGTCTTCTTTTAAACTTATTTTGGCTTCATGAAGCAATAGGAAGCTGTATGGGCCTTTTAACAGACCTACAGCCAGAAAGACAACTTTACTGTCTTCTTTTAAACTTATTTTGGCTTCATGAAGCAATAGGAAGCTGTATGGGCCTTTTAACAGACCTACAGCCAGTAAGACAACTTTACTGTCTTTTTTTAAACTTATTTTGGCTTCATGAAGCAATAGGACGCTGTATGGGCCTTTTAACAGACCTACAGCCAGTAAGACAACTTTACTGTCTTCTTTTAAACTTATTTTGGCTTCATGAAGCAATAGGATGCTGTATGGGCCTTTTAACAGACCTACAGCCAGTAAGACAACTTCACTGTCTTCTTTTAAACTTATTTTGGCTTCATGAAGCAATAGGAAGCTGTATGGGCCTTTTAACAGACCTACAGCAAAAAAGACAACTTTACTGTCTTTTTTTAAACTTATTTCGGCTTCATGAAGCAATAGGACGCTGTATGGGCCTTTTAACAGACCTACAGCCAGTAAGACAACTTTACTGTCTTCTTTTAAACTTATTTTGGCTTCATGAAGCAATAGGAAGCTGTATGGGCCTTTTAACAGACCTACAGCAAGTAAGACAAACTTACTGTCTTCTTTTAAACTTACTTTAGCTCCATGAAGCAATAGGAAGCTGTATGGGCCTTTTAACAGACCTACAGCCAGTAAGACAACTTTACTGTCTTCTTTTAAACTTATTTTGGCTTCATGAAGCAATAGGAAGCTGTATGGGCCTTTTAACAGACCTACAGCCAGAAAGACAACTTTACTGTCTTCTTTTAAACTTATTTTGGCTTCATGAAGCAATAGGAAGCTGTATGGGCCTTTTAACAGACCTACAGCCAGTAAGACAACTCTACTGTCTTTTTTAAACTTATTTTGGCTTCATGAAGCAATAGGACGCTGTATGGGCCTTTTAACAGACCTACAGCCAGTAAGACAACTTTACTGTGTTCTTTTAAACTTATTTTGGCTTCATGAAGCAATAGGAAGCTGTATGGGCCTTTTAACAGACCTACAGCCAGTAAGACAACTCTACTGTCTTTTTTAAACTTATTTTGGCTTCATGAAGCAATAGGACGCTGTATGGGCCTTTTAACAGACCTACAGCCAGTAAGACAACTTTACTGTGTTCTTTTAAACTTATTTTGGCTTCATGAAGCAATAGGAAGCTGTATGGGCCTTTTAACAGACCTACAGCCAGAAAGACAACTTTACTGTCTTCTTTTAAACTTATTTTGGCTTCATGAAGCAATAGGAAGCTGTATGGGCCTTTTAACAGACCTACAGCAAAAAAGACAACTCTACTGTCTTCTTTTAAACTTATTTTGGCTTCATGAAGCAATAGGACGCTGTATGGGCCTTTTAACAGACCTACAGCAAAAAAGACAACTTTACTGTCTTCTTTTAAACTTATTTTGGCTTCATGAAGCAATAGGACGCTGTATGGGCCTTTTAACAGACCTACAGCAAGTAAGACAACTTTACTGTCTTCTTTTAAACTTATTTTAGCTTCATGAAGCAATAGGAAGCTGTATGGGCCTTTTAACAGACCTACAGCCAGAAAGACAACTTTACTGTCTTCTTTTAAACTTATTTTAGCTTCATGAAGCAATAGGATGCTGTATGGGCCTTTTAACAGACCTACAGCCAGTAAGACAACTTTACTGTCTTCTTTTAAAATTATTTTAGATTCGTGAAGCAATAGGAAGCTGTATGGGCCTTTTAACAGACCTACAGCCAGTAAGACAACTTCACTGTCTTCTTTTAAACTTATTTTGGCTTCATGAAGCAATAGGACGCTGTATGGGCCTTTTAACAGACCTACAGCCAGTAAGACGACTTTACTGTCTTCTTTTAAACTTATTTTGGCTTCATGAAACAGTAGGACGCTGTATGGGCCTTTTAACAGACCTACAGCAAGTAAGACAACTTTACTGTCTTCTTTTAAACTTATTTTAGCTTCATGAAGCAATAGGAAGCTGTATGGGCCTTTTAACAGACCTACAGCAAGTAAGACAACTTTACTGTCTTCTTTTAAACTTATTTAGGCTTCATGAAGCAATAGGATGCTGTATGGGCCTTTTAACAGACCTACAGCCAGTAAGACAACTTTACTGTCTTCTTTTAAAATTATTTTAGATTCGTGAAGCAATAGGAAGCTGTATGGGCCTTTTAACAGACCTACAGCCAGTAAGACAACTTCACTGTCTTCTTTTAAACTTATTTTGGCTTCATGAAGCAATAGGACGCTGTATGGGCCTTTTAACAGACCTACAGCCAGTAAGACGACTTTACTGTCTTCTTTTAAACTTATTTTGGCTTCATGAATTAATAGGAAGCTGTATGGGCCTTTTAACAGACCTACAGCCAGTAAGACAACTTTACTGTCTTTTTTTAAACTTATTTTGGCTTCATGAAGCAATAGGACGCTGTATGGGCCTTTTAACAGACCTACAGCCAGTAAGACAACTTTACTGTCTTCTTTTAAACTTATTTTGGCTTCATGAAGCAATAGGAAGCTGTATGGGCCTTTTAACAGACCTACAGCAAAAAAGACAACTTTACTGTCTTCTTTTAAACTTATTTTTGCTTCATGAAGCAATAGGACGCTTTATGGGCCTTTTAACAGACCTACAGCAAAAAAGACAACTTTACTGTCTTCTTTTAAACTTATTAAGCTTCTTGAAGCGATAGGAAGCTGTATGGGCCTTTTAACAGACCTACAGCCAGTAAGACAACTTTACTGTCTTTTTTTAAACTTATTTCGGCTTCATGAAGCAATAGGACGCTGTATGGGCCTTTTAACAGACCTACAGCCAGTAAGACAACTTTACTGTCTTCTTTTAAACTTATTTTGGCTTCATGAAGCAAAAGGACGCTGTATGGGCCTTTTAACAGACCTACAGCCAGTAAGACAAATTTACTGTCTTCTTTTAAACTTACTTTAGCTCCATGAAGCAATAGGAAGCTGTATGGGCCTTTTAACAGACCTACAGCCAGTAAGACAACTTTGTTGTCTTCTTTTAAACTTATTTTGGCTTCATGAAGCAATAGGAAGCTGTATGGGCCTTTTAACAGACCTACAGCCAGTAAGACAACTTTACTGTCTTCTTTTAAAATGATTTTAGATTCATGAAGCAATAGGAAGCTGTATGGGCCTTTTAACAGACCTACAGCCAGTAAGACAACTTTACTGTCTTTTTTTAAACTTATTTCGGCTTCATGAAGCAATAGGACGCTGTATGGGCCTTTTAACAGACCTACAGCCAGTAAGACAACTTTACTGTCTTCTTTTAAACTTATTTTGGCTTCATGAAGCAAAAGGACGCTGTATGGGCCTTTTAACAGACCTACAGCAAGTAAGACAAATTTACTGTCTTCTTTTAAACTTACTTTAGCTCCATGAAGCAATAGGAAGCTGTATGGGCCTTTTAACAGACCTACAGCCAGTAAGACAACATTACTCTCTTTTTTTAAACTGATTTTGGCTTCATGAAGCAATAGGACGCTGTATGGGCCTTTTAACAGACCTACAGCCAGTAAGACAACTTTACTGTCTTCTTATAAACCTATTTTGGCTTCATGAAGCAATAGGAAGCTGTATGGGCCTTTTAAAAGACCTACAGCCAGTAAGACAACTTTACTGTCTTCTTTTAAACTTATTTTGGCTTCATGAAGCAATAGGAAGCTGTATGGGCCTTTTAACAGACCTGCAGCCAGTAAGACAACTTTACTGTCTTCTTTTAAACTTCTTTTGGCTTCATGAAGCAATAGGACATTGTATGGGCCTTTCTAAGTTTCTTTGCTAAGATCAGTACTTGCTTGTAAGCAAGTGACTGAAACCCATCCGTGGGTAAAACCTGTTGTCTAGTAGCCTCGGTTGTGCCATCAGAAATCAGAGTAATGGGGCTGTTAACGGCCGGTCACTCCCCTCTCTGAAACCACTTCTTGGTGGGCGGTTCTCCCACTAAAGCAAGAGCTTTGAAAACTCACTACAGCGCACTGAAAGTATCGGAACAGCATGGATAGAGCCTTGTGTGTCTGCTAGTGTATGTTTTTCTAAGTTTCTTTGCTAAGATCAGTACTTGCTTGTAAGCAAGTGACTGAATCCCATCCGTGGGTAAAACCTGTTGTCTAGTAGCCTCGGTTGTGCCATCAGAAATCAGAGTAATGGGGCTGTTAACGGGCGGTCACTCCCCTCTCTGAAACCACTTCTCTGTTATCTCTCGGTGGGCAGTCCTCTCACTAAAGCAAGAGCTTTAAAAACTCACTGCAGCACACTGAAAGTATCGGAACAGCAAGGATAGAGCCTTGTGTGTCTGCTAGTGTACGTTTTCCTAAGTGTCTTTGCTAAGATCAGTACTTGCTTTTAAGCAAGTGACTGAAACCCATCCGTGGGTAAAATCTGTTGTCTAGTAGCCTCGGTTGTGCCATCAGAAATCAGAGTAATGGGGCTGTTAACGGCCGGTCACTCCCCTCTCTGAAACCACTTCTTGGTGGGCGGTCCTCCCACTAAAGCAAGAGCTTTGAAAACTCACTACAGCGCACTGAAAGTATCGGAACAGCATGGATAGAGCCTTGTGTGTCTGCTAGTGTATGTTTTTCTAAGTTTCTTTGCTAAGATCAGTACTTGCTTGTAAGCAAGTGACTGAATCCCATCCGTGGGTAAAACCTGTTGTCTAGTAGCCTCGGTTGTGCCATCAGAAATCAGAGTAATGGGGCTGTTAACGGGCGGTCACTCCCCTCTCTGAAACCACTTCTCTGTTATCTCTCGGTGGGCGGTCCTCCCACTAAAGCAAGAGCTTTAAAAAGTCACTACAGCACACAAAGTATCGGAAAAACAGGGATAGAGCCTTGCGTGTCTGCTAGTGTATGTTTTTCTAAGTTTCTTTGCTAAGATCAGTACTTGCTTTTAAGCAAGTGACTGAAACCCATCCGTGGGTAAAACCTGTTGTCTAGTAGCCTCGGTTGTGCCATCAGAAATCAGAGTAATGGGGCTGTTAACGGGCGGTCACTCCCCTCTCTGAAACCACTTCTCTGTTATCTCTCGGTGGGCGGTCTTCTCAGTAAAGCAAGAGCTTTAAAAACTCACTACAACACACTGAAAGTATCGGAACTGAATGGATAGAGCCTTGTGTGTCTGCTAGTGTACGTTTTTCTAAGTTTCTATGCTAAGATCAGTACTTGCTTTTAAGCAAGTGACTGAAACCCATCCGTGGGTTAAACCTGTTGTCTAGTAGCCTCGGTTGTGCCATCAGAAATCAGAGTGATGGGGCTGTTAACGGGCGGTCACTCCCCTCTCTGAAACCACTTCTCTGTTATCTCTCGGTGGGCGGTCCTCCCACTAAAGCAAGAGCTTTAAAAAGTCACTACAGCACACAAAGTATCGGAAAAACAGGGATAGAGCCTTGCGTGTCTGCTAGTGTATGTTTTTCTAAGTCTCTTCGCTAAGATCAGTACTTGCTTGTAAGCAAGTGACTGAAACCCATCCGTGGGTAAAACCTGTTGTCTAGTAGCCTTGGTTGTGCCATCAGAAATCAGAGTAATGGGGCTGTTAACGGGCGGTCACTCCCCTCTCTGAAACCACTTCTTGGTGGGCGGTCCTCCCACTAAAGCAAGAGATTCAAAAATTCACTACAGCGCACTGAAAGTATCGGAACAGCATGGATAGAGCCTTGTGTGTCTTCAAGTGTATGTTTTTCTGAGTCTCTTCGCTAAGATCAGTACTTGCTTTTAAGCAAGTGACTGAAACCCATCCGTGGGTAAAACCTGTTGTCTAGTTGCCTCGGTTGGGCCATCAGAAATCAGAGTAATGGGGCTGTGAACGGCCGGTCACTCCCCTCTCTGAAACCACTTCTCTGTTATCTCTCGGTTGGCGGTCCTCTCACTAAAGCAAGAGCTTTAAAAACTCACTACAGCACACTGAAAGTATCGGAACTGAATGGATAGAGCCTTGTGTGTCTGCTAGTGTACGTTTTTCTAAGTTTCTATGCTAAACATCATTTAACATAATTTAAACTTTAAACGAGTCACAAGACATTTAGCTATTACAAAATGATTTAGCTTTTTCAAACATTCAGCTAATTTTAAAATATGACAGTTTGAACAACATGAACAAGTGTAAACTTTTTCCCCGCTTTACAACATGACTACTTCTACATACAGAAAGACAACTTTAGTGTCTTCTTTTAAACTTAACCTTCATGAAGCAATAGGAAGCTGTATGGGCCTTTTAACAGACCTACAGCCAGTAAGACAACTTTACTGTCTTCTTTTAAACTTATTTCGGCTTCATGAAGCAATAGGAAGCTGTATGGGCCTTTTAACAGACCTACAGCCAGTAAGACAACTTTACTGTCTTTTTTTAAACTTATTTTGGCTTCATGAAGCAATAGGACGCTGTATGGGCCTTTTAACAGACCTACAGCAAGTAAGACAACTTTACTGTCTTCTTTTAAATTTATTTTGGCTTCATGAATCAATAGGACGCTGTATGAGCCTTTTAACAGACCTACAGCAAAAAAGACAACTTTACTGTCTTCTTTTAAACTTATTTTGGCTTCATGAAGCAATAGGACGCTGTATGGGCCTTTTAACAGACCTACAGCCAGAAAGACAACTTTACTGTCTTCTTTTAAACTTATTTCGGCTTCATCAAGCAATAGGAAGCTGTATGGGCCTTTTAACAGACCTACAGCCAGTAAGACAACTTTACTGTCTTTTTTTAAACTTATTTTGGCTTCATGAAGCAATAGGACGCTGTATGGGCCTTTTAACAGACCTACAGCAAAAAAGACAACTTTACTGTCTTCTTTTAAACTTATTTTGGCTTCATGAAGCAATAGGAAGCTGTATGGCCCTTTTAACAGATCTACAGCCAGAAAGACAACTTTACTGTCTTCTTTTAAACTTATTTTGGCTTCATGAAGCAATAGGAAGCTGTATGGGCCTTTTAACAGACCTACAGCAAGTAAGACAACTTTACTGTCTTCTTTTAAACTTATTTTGGCGTCATGAAGCAATAGGACACTGTATGGGCCTTTTAACAGACCTACAGCAAAAAAGACAACTTTACTGTCTTCTTTTAAACTTATTTTTGCTTCATGAAGCAATAGGACGCTTTATGGGCCTTTTAACAGACCTACAGCAAAAAAGACAACTTTACTGTCTTCTTTTAAACTTATTAAGCTTCTTGAAGCGATAGGAAGCTGTATGGGCCTTTTAACAGACCTACAGCCAGTAAGACAACTTTACTGTCTTCTTTTAAACTTATTTTGGCTTCATGAAGCAATAGGATGCTGTATGGGCCTTTTAACAGACCTACAGCATAAAATACAACTTTACTGTCTTCTTTTAAACTTACTTTGGCTTCATGAAGCAATAGGAAGCTGTATGGGCCTTTTAACAGACCTACAGCCAGTAAGACAACTTTACTGTCTTCTTTTAAACTTATTTTGGCGTCATGAAGCAATAGGACACTGTATGGGCCTTTTAACAGACCTACAGCAAAAAAGACAACTTTACTGTCTTCTTTTAAACTTATTTTTGCTTCATGAAGCAATAGGACGCTTTATGGGCCTTTTAACAGACCTACAGCAAAAAAGACAACTTTACTGTCTTCTTTTAAACTTATTAAGCTTCTTGAAGCGATAGGAAGCTGTATGGGCCTTTTAACAGACCTACAGCCAGTAAGACAACTTTACTGTCTTCTTTTAAACTTATTTTGGCTTCATGAAGCAATAGGACGCTGTATGGGCCTTTTAACAGACCTACATTAAATAAGACAACTTTACTGTCTTCTTTTAAACTTATTTTGGCTTCATGAAGCAATAGGAAGCTGTATGGGCCTTTTAACAGACCTACAGCCAGTAAGACAACTTTACTGTCTTCTTTTAAACTTATTTTGGCTACATGAAGCAATAGGACACTGTATGGGCCTTTTAACAGACCTACAGCAAAAAAGACAACTTTACTGTCTTCTTTTAAACTTATTTTGGCTTCATGAAGCAATAGGACGCTGTATGGGCCTTTTAACAGACATACAGCCAGAAAGACAAATTTACTGTCTTCTTTTAAACTTATTTTAGCTTCATGAAGCAATAGGACGCTGTATGGGCCTTTTAACAGACCTACAGCCAGTAAGACAACTTTACTGTCTTCTTTTAAACTTATTTTGGCTTCATGAAGCAATAGGAAGCTGTATGGGCCTTTTAACAGACCTACAGCAAAAAAGACAACTTTACTGTCTTCTTTTAAACTTATTTTGGCTTCATGAAGCAATAGGACGCTGTATGGGCCTTTTAACAGACCTACAGCCAGTAAGACAACTTTACTGTCTTCTTTTAAACGTATTTTGGCTTCATGAAGCAATAGGAAGCTGTATGGGCCTTTTAACAGACCTACAGCCAGAAAGAACACTTTATTGTCTTCTTTTAAACTTATTTTGGCTTCATGAAGCAATAGGACGCTGTATGGGCCTTTTAACAGACCTACAGCCAGAAAAACATATTTACTGTCTTCTTTTAAACTTATTTTAGCTTCATGAAGCAATAGGACGCTGTATGGGCCTTTTAACAGACCTACAGCCAGAAAAACTTATTTACAGTCTTCTTTTAAACTTATTTTAGCTTCATGAAGCAATAGGAAGCTGTATGGGCCTTTTAACAGACCTACAGCAAAAAAGACAACTTTACTGTCTTCTTTTAAACTTATTTTGGCTTCATGAAGCAATAGGAGGCTGTGTGGGCCTTTTAACAGACCTACAGCCAGTAAGACAACTTTACTGTCTTCTTTTAAACTTATTTTGGCTTCATGAAGCAATAGGACGCTGTATGGGCCTTTTAACAGACCTACAGCCAGTAAGACAACTTTACTGTCTTCTTTTAAACTTATTTTGGTTTCATGAAGCAATAGGACGCCGTATGGGCCTTTTAACAGACCTACAGCCAGTAAGACAACTTTACTGTCTTCTTTTAAACTTATTTTGGCTTCATGAAGCAATAGGAAGCTGTATGGGCCTTTTAACAGACCTACAGCCAGTAAGACAACTTTACTGTCTTCTTTTAAACTTAATTTGGCTTCATGAACCAATAGGAAGCTGTATGGGCCTTTTAACCGACCTACAGCCAGTAAGACAACTTTACTGTCTTCTTTTAAACTTATTTTGGCTTCATGAAGCAATAGGAAGCTGTATGGGCCTTTTAACAGACCTACAGCCAGTAAGACAACTTTACTGTCTTCTTTTAAACTTATTTTGGCTTCATGAAGCAATAGGAAGCTGTATGGGCCTTTTAACAGACCTACAGCCAGTAAGACAACTTTACTGTCTTCTTTTAAACTTATTTTGGCTTCATGAAGCAATAGGACGCTGTATGGGCCTTTTAACAGACCTACAGCCAGTAAGACAACTTTACTGTCTTCTTTTAAACTTATTTTGGCTTCATGAAGAAATAAGAGGCTGTATGGGCCTTTTAAAAGACCTACAGCAAAAAAGACAACTTTACTGTCTTCTTTTAAACTTATTTTATACTTCATTTAGCAATAGGACGCTGTATGGGCCTTTTAACAGACCTACAGCCAGTAAGACAACTTTACTGTCTTCTTTTAAACTTATTTTGGCTTCATGAAGCAATAGGACGCTGTATGGGCCTTTTAACAGACCTACAGCCAGAAAGACAACTTTACTGTCTTCTTTTAAACTTATTTCGGCTTCATGAAGCAATAGGAAGCTGTATGGGCCTTTTAACAGACCTACAGCCAGTAAGACAACTTTACTGTCTTCATTTAAACTTATTTTGGCTTCATGAAGCAATAGGACGCTGTATGGGCCTTTTAACAGACCTACAGCCAGTAAGTCAACTTTACTGTCTTCTTTTAAACTTATTTTTGCTTCATGAAGCAATAGGAGGCTGTATGGGCCTTTTAACAGACCTACAGCAAAAAAGACAACTTTACTGTCTTCTTTTAAACTTATTTTGGCTTCATGAAGCAATAGGAGGCTGCGTGGGCCTTTTAACAGACCTACAGCCAGTAAGACAACTTTACTGTCTTCTTTTAAACTTATTTTGGCTTCATGAAGCAATAGGAAGCTGTATGGGCCTTTTAACAGACCTACAGCCAGTAAGACAACTTTACTGTCTTCTTTTAAACTTATTTTGGCTTCATGAAGCAATAGGAGGCTGTATGGGCCTTTTAACAGACCTACAGCAAAAAAGACAACTTTACTGTCTTCTTTTAAACTTATTTTGGCTTCATGAAGCAATAGGAGGCTGTGTGGGCCTTTTAACAGACCTACAGCCAGTAAGACAACTTTACTGTCTTCTTTTAAACTTATTTTGGCTTCATGAAGCAATAGGAGGCTGTGTGGGCCTTTTAACAGACCTACAGCCAGTAAGACAACTTTACTGTCTTCTTTTAAACTTATTTTGGCTTCATGAAGCAATAGGAAGCTGTATGGGCCTTTTAACAGACCTACAGCCAGTAAGACAACTTTACTGTCTACTTTCAAACTTATTTTGGCTTCATGAAACAATAGGAAGCTGTATGGGCCTTTTAACAGACCTACAGCCAGTAAGACAACTTTACTGTCTTCTTTTTAAGTTATTTTGGCTTCATGAAGCAATAGGACGCTGTATGGGCCTTTTAACAGACCTACAGCCAGTAAGACAACTTTACTGTCTTCTTTTAAACTTATTTTAGTTTCATGAAGCAATAGGATGCTGTATGGGCCTTTTAACAGACCTACAGCCAGTAAGACAACTTTACTGTCTTCTTTTGAACTTATTTTAGCTTCATGAAGCAATAGGAAGCTGTATGGGCCTTTTAACAGACCTACAGCAAAAAAGACAACTTTACTGTCTTCTTTTAAACTTATTTTATACTTCATGAAGCAATAGGACGCTGTATGGGCCTTTTAACAGACCTACAGCCAGTAAGACAACTTTACTGTCTTCTTTTAAACTTATTTTGGCTTCATGAAGCAATAGGACGCCGTATGGGCCTTTTAACAGACCTACAGCCAGTAAGACAACTTTACTGTCTTCTTTTAAACTTATTTTGGCTTCATGAAGCAATAGGACGCTGTATGGGCCTTTTAACAGACCTACAGCCAGTAAGACAACTTTACTGTCTTCTTTTAAACTTATTTTGGCTTCATGAAGCAATAGGACGCTGTATGGGCCTTTTAACAGACCTACAGCCAGTAAGACAACTTTACTGTCTTCTTTTAAACTTATTTTGGCTTCATGAAGCAATAGGACGCTGTATGGGCCTTTTAACAGACCTACAGCCAGAAAAACATATTTACAGTCTTCTTTTAAACTTATTTTAGCTTCATGAAGCAATAGGAAGCTGTATGGGCCTTTTAACAGACCTACAGCCAGTAAGACAACTTTACTGTCTTCTTTTAAACTTATTTTGGCTTCATGAAGCAATAGGACGCTGTATGGGCCTTTTAACAGACCTACAGCCAGTAAGACAACTTTACTGTCTTCTTTTAAACTTATTTTGGCTTCATGAAGCAATAGGACGCTTTATGGGCCTTTTAACAGACCTACAGCCAGTAAGACAACTTTACTGTCTTCTTTTAAACTTATTTTGGCTTCATGAAGCAATAGGAAGCTGTATGGGCCTTTTAACAGACCTACAGCCAGTAAGACAACTTTACTGTCTTCTTTTAAACTTAATTTGGCTTCATGAACCAATAGGAAGCTGTATGGGCCTTTTAACCGACCTACAGCCAGTAAGACAACTTTACTGTCTTCTTTTAAACTTATTTTGGCTTCATGAAGCAATAGGAAGCTGTATGGGCCTTTTAACAGACCTACAGCCAGTAAGACAACTTTACTGTCTTCTTTTAAACTTATTTTGGCTTCATGAAGCAATAGGAAGCTGTATGGGCCTTTTAACAGACCTACAGCCAGTAAGACAACTTTACTGTCTTCATTTAAACTTATTTTGGCTTCATGAAGCAATAGGACGCTGTATGGGCCTTTTAACAGACCTACAGCCAGTAAGACAACTTTACTGTGTTCTTTTAAACTTATTTTGGCTTCATGAAGCAATAGGACGCTGTATGGGCCTTTTTAACAGACCTACAGCCAGTAAGACAACTTTTCTGTCTTCTTTTAAACTTATTTTATACTTCATGAAGCAATAGGACGCTGTATGGGCCTTTTAACAGACCTACAGCCAGAAAGACAACTTTACTGTCTTCATTTAAACTTATTTTGGCTTCATGAAGCAATAGGAAGCTGTATGGGCCTTTTAACAGACCTACAGCCAGTAAGACAACTTTACTGTCTTCTTTTAAACTTATTTCGGCTTCATGAAGCAATAGGAAGCTGTATGGGCCTTTTAACAGACCTACAGCCAGTAAGACAACTTTACTGTCTTCATTTAAACTTATTTTGGCTTCATGAAGCAATAGGACGCTGTATGGGCCTTTTAACAGACCTACAGCAAAAAAGACACTGTCTTCTTTTAAACTTATTTTGGCTTCATGAAGCAATAGGAGGCTGTATGGGCCTTTTAACAGACCTACAGCAAAAAAGACAACTTTACTGTCTTCTTTTAAACTTATTTTGGCTTCATGAAGCAATAGGAGGCTGTGTGGGCCTTTTAACAGACCTACAGCCAGTAAGACAACTTTACTGTCTTCTTTTAAACTTATTTTGGCTTCATGAAGCAATAGGAAGCTGTATGGGCCTTTTAACAGACCTACAGCCAGTAAGACAACTTTACTGTCTTCTTTTTAAGTTATTTTGGCTTCATGAAGCAATAGGACGCTTTATGGGCCTTTTAACAGACCTACAGCCAGTAAGACAACTTTACTGTCTTCTTTTAAACTTATTTTAGTTTCATGAAGCAATAGGATGCTGTATGGGCCTTTTAACAGACCTACAGCCAGTAAGACAACTTTACAGTCTTCTTTTAAACTTAATTTGGCTTCATGAAGCAATAGGAAGCTGTATGGGCCTTTTAACAGACCTACAGCCAGTAAGACAACTTTACTGTCTTCTTTTAAACTTATTTTGGCTTCATGAAGCAATAGGAAGCTGTATGGGCCTTTTAACAGACCTACAGCCAGTAAGACAACTTTACTGTCTTCTTTTAAACTTATTTTGGCTTCATGAAGCAATAGGAAGCTGTATGGGCCTTTTAACAGACCTACAGCCAGTAAGACAACTTTACTGTCTTCTTTTAAACTTATTTTATACTTCATGAAGGAATAGGAAGCTGTGTGGGCTTTTTAACAGACCAACAGCCAGTAAGACAACTTTACTGTCTTCTTTTAAACTTATTTTATACTTCATGAAGCAATAGGACGCTGTATGGGCCTTTTAACAGACCTACAGCCAGTAAGACAACTTTACTGTCTTCTTTTAAACTTATTTTGGCTTCATGAAGCAATAGGACGCTGTATGGGCCTTTTAACAGACCTACAGCCAGTAAGACAACTTTTCTGTCTTCTTTTAAACTTATTTTGGCTTCATGAAGCAATAGGACGCTGTATGGGCCTTTTAACAGACCTACAGCCAGTAAGACAACTTTACTGTCTTCTTTTAAACTTATTTTGGCTTCATGAAGCAATAGGACGCTGTATGGGCCTTTTAACAGACCTACAGCCAGCAAGACAACTTTACTGTCTTCTTTTAAACTTATTTTAGATTCATGAAGCAATAGGAAGCTGTATGGGCCTTTTAACAGACCTACAGCCAGTAAGACAACTTTACTGTCTTCTTTTAAACTTATTTTGGCTTCATGAAGCAATAGGAAGCTGTATGGGCCTTTTAACAGACCTACAGCCAGTAAGACAACTTTACTGTCTTCTTTTAAACTTATTTTATACTTCATGAAGCAATAGGACGCTGTATGGGCCTTTTAACAGACCTACAGCCAGTAAGACAACTTTACTGTCTTCTTTTAAACTTATTTTGGCTTCATGAAGCAATAGGACGCTGTATGGGCCTTTTAACAGACCTACAGCCAGTAAGACAACTTTACTGTCTTCTTTTAAACTTATTTTGGCTTCATGAAGCAATAGGACGCTGTATGGGCCTTTTAACAGACCTACAGCCAGTAAGACAACTTTACTGTCTTCTTTTAAACTTATTTTGGCTTCATGAAGCAATAGGACGCTGTATGGGCCTTTTAACAGACCTACAGCCAGAAAGACAACTTTACTGTCTTCTTTTAAACTTATTTCGGCTTCATGAAGCAATAGGAAGCTGTATGGGCCTTTTAACAGACCTACAGCAAAAAAGACAACTTTACTGTCTTCTTTTAAACTTATTTTGGCTTCATGAAGCAATAGGAAGCTGTATGAGCCTTTTAACAGACCTACAGCTAGTAAGACAACTTTACTGTCTTCTTTTAAACTTATTTTGGCTTCATGAAGCAATAGGACGCTGTATGGGCCTTTTAACAGACCTACAGCCAGTAAGACAACTTTACTGTCTTCTTTTTAAGTTATTTTGGCTTCATGAAGCAATAGGACGCTGTATGGGCCTTTTAACAGACCTACAGCCAGTAAGACAACTTTACTGTCTTCTTTTAAACTTATTTTAGTTTCATGAATCAATAGGAAGCTGTATGGGCCTTTTAACAGACCTACAGCCAGTAAGACAACTTTACTGTCTTCTTTTAAACTTATTTTAGCTTCATGAAGCAATAGGAAGCTGTATGGGCCTTTTAACAGACCTACAGCAAAAAAGACAACTTTACTGTCTTCTTTTAAACTTATTTTGGCTTCGTGAAGCAATAGGAAGCTGTATGGGCCTTTTAACAGACCTACAGCCAGTAAGACAACTTTACTGTCTTCTTTTAAACTTATTTTGGCTTCATGAAGCAATAGGACGCTGTATGGGCCTTTTAACAGACCTACAGCCAGTAAGACAACTTTACTGTCTTCTTTTAAACTTATTTTGGCTTCATGAAGCAATAGGACGCTGTATGGGCCTTTTAACAGACCTACAGCCAGTAAGACAACTTTTCTGTCTTCTTTTAAACTTATTTTGGCTTCATGAAGCAATAGGACGCTGTATGGGCCTTTTAACAGACCTACAGCCAGTAAGACAACTTTACTGTCTTCTTTTAAACTTATTTTGGCTTCATGAAGCAATAGGACGCTGTATGGGCCTTTTAACAGACCTACAGCCAGTAAGACAACTTTACTGTCTTCTTTTAAACTTATTTTATACTTCATGAAGCAATAGGACGCTGTATGGGCCTTTTAACAGACCTACAGCCAGTAAGACAACTTTACTGTCTTCTTTTAAACTTATTTTATACTTCATGAAGCAATAGGACGCTGTATGGGCCTTTTAACAGACCTACAGCCAGTAAGACAACTTTTCTGTCTTCTTTTAAACTTATTTTGGCTTCATGAAGCAATAGGACGCTGTATGGGCCTTTTAACAGACCTACAGCCAGTAAGACAACTTTACTGTCTTCTTTTAAACTTATTTTGGCTTCATGAAGCAATAGGACGCTGTATGGGCCTTTTAACAGACCTACAGCCAGCAAGACAACTTTACTGTCTTCTTTTAAACTTATTTTAGATTCATGAAGCAATAGGAAGCTGTATGGGCCTTTTAACAGACCTACAGCCAGTAAGACAACTTTACTGTCTTCTTTTAAACTTATTTTGGCTTCATGAAGCAATAGGAAGCTGTATGGGCCTTTTAACAGACCTACAGCCAGAAAGACAACTTTATTGTCTTATTTTAAACTTATTTTGGCTTCATGAAGCAATAGGAAGCTGTATGGGCCTTTTAACAGACCTACAGCCAGTAAGACAACTTTACTGTCTTCTTTTAAACTTATTTTATACTTCATGAAGCAATAGGACGCTGTATGGGCCTTTTAACAGACCTACAGCCAGTAAGACAACTTTACTGTCTTCTTTTAAACTTATTTTGGCTTCATGAAGCAATAGGACGCTGTATGGGCCTTTTAACAGACCTACAGCCAGTAAGACAACTTTACTGTCTTCTTTTAAACTTATTTTGGCTTCATGAAGCAATAGGACGCTGTATGGGCCTTTTAACAGACCTACAGCCAGTAAGACAACTTTACTGTCTTCTTTTAAACTTATTTTGGCTTCATGAAGCAATAGGACGCTGTATGGGCCTTTTAACAGACCTACAGCCAGAAAGACAACTTTACTGTCTTCTTTTAAACTTATTTCGGCTTCATGAAGCAATAGGAGGCTGTATGGGCCTTTTAACAGACCTACAGCAAAAAAGACAACTTTACTGTCTTCTTTTAAACTTATTTTGGCTTCATGAAGCAATAGGAAGCTGTATGAGCCTTTTAACAGACCTACAGCTAGTAAGACAACTTTACTGTCTTCTTTTAAACTTATTTTGGCTTCATGAAGCAATAGGACGCTGTATGGGCCTTTTAACAGACCTACAGCCAGTAAGACAACTTTACTGTCTTCTTTTTAAGTTATTTTGGCTTCATGAAGCAATAGGACGCTGTATGGGCCTTTTAACAGACCTACAGCCAGTAAGACAACTTTACTGTCTTCTTTTAAACTTATTTTAGTTTCATGAATCAATAGGAAGCTGTATGGGCCTTTTAACAGACCTACAGCCAGTAAGACAACTTTACTGTCTTCTTTTAAACTTATTTTAGCTTCATGAAGCAATAGGAAGCTGTATGGGCCTTTTAACAGACCTACAGCAAAAAAGACAACTTTACTGTCTTCTTTTAAACTTATTTTGGCTTCGTGAAGCAATAGGAAGCTGTATGGGCCTTTTAACAGACCTACAGCCAGTAAGACAACTTTACTGTCTTCTTTTAAACTTATTTTGGCTTCATGAAGCAATAGGACGCTGTATGGGCCTTTTAACAGACCTACAGCCAGTAAGACAACTTTACTGTCTTCTTTTAAACTTATTTTGGCTTCATGAAGCAATAGGACGCTGTATGGGCCTTTTAACAGACCTACAGCCAGTAAGACAACTTTTCTGTCTTCTTTTAAACTTATTTTGGCTTCATGAAGCAATAGGACGCTGTATGGGCCTTTTAACAGACCTACAGCCAGTAAGACAACTTTACTGTCTTCTTTTAAACTTATTTTGGCTTCATGAAGCAATAGGACGCTGTATGGGCCTTTTAACAGACCTACAGCCAGTAAGACAACTTTACTGTCTTCTTTTAAACTTATTTTAGATTCATGAAGCAATAGGAAGCTGTATGGGCCTTTTAACAGACCTACAGCCAGTAAGACAACTTTACTGTCTTCTTTTAAACTTAATTTGGCTTCATGAAGCAATAGGAAGCTGTATGGGCCTTTTAACAGACCTACAGCCAGAAAGACAACTTTATTGTCTTATTTTAAACTTATTTTGGCTTCATGAAGCAATAGGAAGCTGTATGGGCCTTTTAACAGACCTACAGCCAGTAAGACAACTTTACTGTCTTCTTTTAAACTTATTTTATACTTCATGAAGCAATAGGACGCTGTATGGGCCTTTTAACAGACCTACAGCCAGTAAGACAACTTTACTGTCTTCTTTTAAACTTATTTTATACTTCATGAAGCAATAGGACGCTGTATGGGCCTTTTAACAGACCTACAGCCAGTAAGACAACTTTACTGTCTTCTTTTAAACTTATTTTGGCTTCATGAAGCAATAGGAGGCTGTATGGGCCTTTTAACAGACTTTCAGCCAGTAAGACAACTTTACTGTCTTCTTTTAAACTTATTTTGGCTTCATGAAGCAATAGGACGCTGTATGGGCCTTTTAACAGACCTACAGCAAAAAAGACAACTTTACTGTCTTCTTTTAAACTTATTTTGGCTTCATGAAGCAATAGGAGGCTGTATGGGCCTTTTAACAGACCTACAGCAAAAAAGACAACTTTACTGTCTTCTTTTAAACTTATTTTGGCTTCATGAAGCAATAGGTCGCTGTATGGGCCTTTTAACAGACCTACAGCCAGTAAGACAACTTTACTGTCTTCTTTTAAACTTATTTTGCCTTCATGAAGCAATAGGAGGCTGTATGGGCCTTTTAACAGACCTACAGCCAGAAAGACAACTTTACTGTCTTCTTTTAAACTTATTTCGGCTTCATGAAGCAATAGGAAGCTGTATGGGCCTTTTAACAGACCTACAGCCAGTAAGACAACTTTACTGTCTTCTTTTAAACTTATTTTGGCTTCATGAAGCAATAGGACGCTGTATGGGCCTTTTAACAGACCTACAGCAAAAAAGACAACTTTACTGTCTTCTTTTAAACTTATTTTGGTTTCATGAAGCAATAGGAGGCTGTATGGGCCTTTTAACAGACCTACAGCAAAAAAGACAACTTTACTGTCTTCTTCTAAACTTATTTTGGCTTCATGAAGCAATAGGAGGCTGTATGGGCCTTTTAACAGACCTACAGCCAGTAAGACAACTTTACTGTCTTCTTTTAAACTTATTTTGGCTTCATGAAGCAATAGGACGCTGTATGGGCCTTTTAACAGACCTACAGCAAAAAAGACTACTTTACTGTCTTCTTTAGAACTTATTTTGGCTTCATGAAGCAATAGGACGCTGTATGGGCCTTTTAACAGACCTACAGCTAGAAAGACAACTTTACTGTCTTCTTTTAAACTTATTTCGGCTTCATGAAGCAATAGGACGCTGTATGGGCCTTTTAACAGACCTACAGCCAGTAAGACAACTTTACTGTCTTCTTTTAAACTTATTTCGGCTTCATGAAGCAATAGGAAGCTGTATGGGCCTTTTAACAGACCTACAGCCAGTAAGACAACTTTACTGTCTTTTTTTAAACTTATTTTGGCTTCATGAAGCAATAGGACGCTGTATGGGCCTTTTAACAGACCTACAGCAAAAAAGACAACTTTACTGTCTTCTTTTAAACTTATTTTGGTTTCATGAAGCAATAGGAGGCTGTATGGGCCTTTTAACAGACCTACAGCAAAAAAGACAACTTTACTGTCTTCTTCTAAACTTATTTTGGCTTCATGAAGCAATAGGAGGCTGTATGGGCCTTTTAACAGACCTACAGCCAGTAAGACAACTTTACTGTCTTCTTTTAAACTTATTTTATACTTCATGAAGCAATAGGACGCTGTATGGGCCTTTTAACAGACCTACAGCCAGTAAGACAACTTTACTGTCTTCTTTTAAACTTATTTTATACTTCATGAAGCAATAGGACGCTGTATGGGCCTTTTAACAGACCTACAGCCAGTAAGACAACTTTACTGTCTTCTTTTAAACTTATTTTGGCTTCATGAAGCAATAGGAGGCTGTATGGGCCTTTTAACAGACTTTCAGCCAGTAAGACAACTTTACTGTCTTCTTTTAAACTTATTTTGGCTTCATGAAGCAATAGGACGCTGTATGGGCCTTTTAACAGACCTACAGCAAAAAAGACAACTTTACTGTCTTCTTTTAAACTTATTTTGGCTTCATGAAGCAATAGGAGGCTGTATGGGCCTTTTAACAGACCTACAGCAAAAAAGACAACTTTACTGTCTTCTTTTAAACTTATTTTGGCTTCATGAAGCAATAGGTCGCTGTATGGGCCTTTTAACAGACCTACAGCCAGTATGACAACTTTACTGTCTTCTTTTAAACTTATTTTGCCTTCATGAAGCAATAGGAGGCTGTATGGGCCTTTTAACAGACCTACAGCCAGAAAGACAACTTTACTGTCTTCTTTTAAACTTATTTCGGCTTCATGAAGCAATAGGAAGCTGTATGGGCCTTTTAACAGACCTACAGCCAGTAAGACAACTTTACTGTCTTTTTTTAAACTTATTTTGGCTTCATGAAGCAATAGGACGCTGTATGGGCCTTTTAACAGACCTACAGCAAAAAAGACAACTTTACTGTCTTCTTTTAAACTTATTTTGGTTTCATGAAGCAATAGGAGGCTGTATGGGCCTTTTAACAGACCTACAGCAAAAAAGACAACTTTACTGTCTTCTTCTAAACTTATTTTGGCTTCATGAAGCAATCGGAGGCTGTATGGGCCTTTTAACAGACCTACAGCCAGTAAGACAACTTTACTGTCTTCTTTTAAACTTATTTTGGCTTCATGAAGCAATAGGACGCTGTATGGGCCTTTTAACAGACCTACAGCAAAAAAGACTACTTTACTGTCTTCTTTAGAACTTATTTTGGCTTCATGAAGCAATAGGACGCTGTATGGGCCTTTTAACAGACCTACAGCTAGAAAGACAACTTTACTGTCTTCTTTTAAACTTATTTCGGCTTCATGAAGCAATAGGACGCTGTATGGGCCTTTTAACAGACCTACAGCCAGTAAGACAACTTTACTGTCTTCTTTTAAACTTATTTCGGCTTCATGAAGCAATAGGAAGCTGTATGGGCCTTTTAACAGACCTACAGCCAGTAAGACAACTTTACTGTCTTTTTTTAAACTTATTTTGGCTTCATGAAGCAATAGGACGCTGTATGGGCCTTTTAACAGACCTACAGCAAAAAAGACAACTTTACTGTCTTCTTTTAAACTTATTTTGGTTTCATGAAGCAATAGGAGGCTGTATGGGCCTTTTAACAGACCTACAGCAAAAAAGACAACTTTACTGTCTTCTTCTAAACTTATTTTGGCTTCATGAAGCAATAGGAGGCTGTATGGGCCTTTTAACAGACCTACAGCCAGTAAGACAACTTTACTGTCTTCTTTTAAACTTATTTTGGCTTCATGAAGCAATAGGACGCTGTATGGGCCTTTTAACAGACCTACAGCTAGAAAGACAACTTTACTGTCTTCTTTTAAACTTATTTTGGTTTCATGAAGCAATAGGAGGCTGTATGGGCCTTTTAACAGACCTACAGCAAAAAAGACAACTTTACTGTCTTCTTCTAAACTTATTTTGGCTTCATGAAGCAATAGGAGGCTGTATGGGCCTTTTAACAGACCTACAGCCAGTAAGACAACTTTACTGTCTTCTTTTAAACTTATTTTATACTTCATGAAGCAATAGGACGCTGTATGGGCCTTTTAACAGACCTACAGCCAGTAAGACAACTTTACTGTCTTCTTTTAAACTTATTTTATACTTCATGAAGCAATAGGACGCTGTATGGGCCTTTTAACAGACCTACAGCCAGTAAGACAACTTTACTGTCTTCTTTTAAACTTATTTTGGCTTCATGAAGCAATAGGAGGCTGTATGGGCCTTTTAACAGACTTTCAGCCAGTAAGACAACTTTACTGTCTTCTTTTAAACTTATTTTGGCTTCATGAAGCAATAGGACGCTGTATGGGCCTTTTAACAGACCTACAGCAAAAAAGACAACTTTACTGTCTTCTTTTAAACTTATTTTGGCTTCATGAAGCAATAGGTCGCTGTATGGGCCTTTTAACAGACCTACAGCCAGAAAGACAACTTTACTGTCTTCTTTTAAACTTATTTCGGCTTCATGAAGCAATAGGAAGCTGTATGGGCCTTTTAACAGACCTACAGCCAGTAAGACAACTTTACTGTCTTTTTTTAAACTTATTTTGGCTTCATGAAGCAATAGGACGCTGTATGGGCCTTTTAACAGACCTACAGCAAAAAAGACAACTTTACTGTCTTCTTTTAAACTTATTTTGGTTTCATGAAGCAATAGGAGGCTGTATGGGCCTTTTAACAGACCTACAGCAAAAAAGACAACTTTACTGTCTTCTTCTAAACTTATTTTGGCTTCATGAAGCAATAGGAGGCTGTATGGGCCTTTTAACAGACCTACAGCCAGTAAGACAACTTTACTGTCTTCTTTTAAACTTATTTTGGCTTCATGAAGCAATAGGACGCTGTATGGGCCTTTTAACAGACCTACAGCAAAAAAGACTACTTTACTGTCTTCTTTAGAACTTATTTTGGCTTCATGAAGCAATAGGACGCTGTATGGGCCTTTTAACAGACCTACAGCTAGAAAGACAACTTTACTGTCTTCTTTTAAACTTATTTCGGCTTCATGAAGCAATAGGACGCTGTATGGGCCTTTTAACAGACCTACAGCCAGTAAGACAACTTTACTGTCTTCTTTTAAACTTATTTCGGCTTCATGAAGCAATAGGAAGCTGTATGGGCCTTTTAACAGACCTACAGCCAGTAAGACAACTTTACTGTCTTTTTTTAAACTTATTTTGGCTTCATGAAGCAATAGGACGCTGTATGGGCCTTTTAACAGACCTACAGCAAAAAAGACAACTTTACTGTCTTCTTTTAAACTTATTTTGGTTTCATGAAGCAATAGGAGGCTGTATGGGCCTTTTAACAGACCTACAGCAAAAAAGACAACTTTACTGTCTTCTTCTAAACTTATTTTGGCTTCATGAAGCAATAGGAGGCTGTATGGGCCTTTTAACAGACCTACAGCCAGTAAGACAACTTTACTGTCTTCTTTTAAACTTATTTTGGCTTCATGAAGCAATAGGACGCTGTATGGGCCTTTTAACAGACCTACAGCTAGAAAGACAACTTTACTGTCTTCTTTTAAACTTATTTCGGCTTCATGAAGCAATAGGACGCTGTATGGGCCTTTTAACAGACCTACAGCCAGTAAGACAACTTTACTGTCTTTTTTTAAACTTATTTTGGCTTCATGAAGCAATAGGACGCTGTATGGGCCTTTTAACAGACCTACAGCAAAAAAGACAACTTTACTGTCTTCTTTTAAACTTATTTTGGCTTCATGAAGCAATAGGAAGCTGTATGGGCCTTTTAACAGACATACAGCCAGAAAGACAACTTTACTGTCTTCTTTTAAACTTATTTTGGCTTCATGAAGCAATAGGACGCTGTATGGGCCTTTTAACAGACCTACAGCCAGAAAGACAACTTTACTGTCTTCTTTTAAACTTATTTCGGCTTCATGAAGCAATAGGAAGCTGTATGAGCCTTTTAACAGACCTACAGCTAGTAAGACAACTTTACTGTCTTCTTTTAAACTTATTTTGGCTTCATGAAGCAATAGGACGCTGTATGGGCCTTTTAACAGACCTACAGCCAGTAAGACAACTTTACTGTCTTCTTTTTAAGTTATTTTGGCTTCATGAAGCAATAGGACGCTGTATGGGCCTTTTAACAGACCTACAGCCAGTAAGACAACTTTACTGTCTTCTTTTAAACTTATTTTAGTTTCATGAATCAATAGGATGCTGTATGGGCCTTTTAACAGACCTACAGCCAGTAAGACAACTTTACTGTCTTCTTTTAAACTTATTTTAGCTTCATGAAGCAATAGGAAGCTGTATGGGCCTTTTAACAGACCTACAGCAAAAAAGACAACTTTACTGTCTTCTTTTAAACTTATTTTGGCTTCGTGAAGCAATAGGAAGCTGTATGGGCCTTTTAACAGACCTACAGCCAGTAAGACAACTTTACTGTCTTCTTTTAAACTTATTTTGGCTTCATGAAGCAATAGGACGCTGTATGGGCCTTTTAACAGACCTACAGCCAGTAAGACAACTTTTCTGTCTTCTTTTAAACTTATTTTGGCTTCATGAAGCAATAGGACGCTGTATGGGCCTTTTAACAGACCTACAGCCAGTAAGACAACTTTACTGTCTTCTTTTAAACTTATTTTGGCTTCATGAAGCAATAGGACGCTGTATGGGCCTTTTAACAGACCTACAGCCAGTAAGACAACTTTACTGTCTTCTTTTAAACTTATTTTAGATTCATGAAGCAATAGGAAGCTGTATGGGCCTTTTAACAGACCTACAGCCAGTAAGACAACTTTACTGTCTTCTTTTAAACTTAATTTGGCTTCATGAAGCAATAGGAAGCTGTATTGGCCTTTTAACAGACCTACAGCCAGAAAGACAACTTTATTGTCTTATTTTAAACTTATTTTGGCTTCATGAAGCAATAGGAAGCTGTATGGGCCTTTTAACAGACCTACAGCCAGTAAGACAACTTTACTGTCTTCTTTTAAACTTATTTTATACTTCATGAAGCAATAGGACGCTGTATGGGCCTTTTAACAGACCTACAGCCAGTAAGACAACTTTACTGTCTTCTTTTAAACTTATTTTGGCTTCATGAAGCAATAGGAGGCTGTATGGGCCTTTTAACAGACTTTCAGCCAGTAAGACAACTTTACTGTCTTCTTTTAAACTTATTTTGGCTTCATGAAGCAATAGGACGCTGTATGGGCCTTTTAACAGACCTACAGCAAAAAAGACAACTTTACTGTCTTCTTTTAAACTTATTTTGGCTTCATGAAGCAATAGGAGGCTGTATGGGCCTTTTAACAGACCTACAGCAAAAAAGACAACTTTACTGTCTTCTTTTAAACTTATTTTGGCTTCATGAAGCAATAGGTCGCTGTATGGGCCTTTTAACAGACCTACAGCCAGTAAGACAACTTTACTGTCTTCTTTTAAACTTATTTTGCCTTCATGAAGCAATAGGAGGCTGTATGGGCCTTTTAACAGACCTACAGCCAGAAAGACAACTTTACTGTCTTCTTTTAAACTTATTTCGGCTTCATGAAGCAATAGGAAGCTGTATGGGCCTTTTAACAGACCTACAGCCAGTAAGACAACTTTACTGTCTTTTTTTAAACTTATTTTGGCTTCATGAAGCAATAGGACGCTGTATGGGCCTTTTAACAGACCTACAGCAAAAAAGACAACTTTACTGTCTTCTTTTAAACTTATTTTGGTTTCATGAAGCAATAGGAGGCTGTATGGGCCTTTTAACAGACCTACAGCAAAAAAGACAACTTTACTGTCTTCTTCTAAACTTATTTTGGCTTCATGAAGCAATAGGAGGCTGTATGGGCCTTTTAACAGACCTACAGCCAGTAAGACAACTTTACTGTCTTCTTTTAAACTTATTTTGGCTTCATGAAGCAATAGGACGCTGTATGGGCCTTTTAACAGACCTACAGCAAAAAAGACTACTTTACTGTCTTCTTTTAAACTTATTTTGGCTTCATGAAGCAATAGGAAGCTGTATGGGCCTTTTAACAGACATACAGCCAGAAAGACAACTTTACTGTCTTCTTTTAAACTTATTTTCGCTTCATGAATTAACAGGACGCTGTATGGGCCTTTTAACAGACCTACAGCCAGTAAGACAACTTTACTGTCTTCTTTTAAACTTATTTTAGATTCATGAAGCAATAGGATGCTGTATGGGCCTTTTAACAGACCTACAGCCAGTAAGACAACTTTACTGTCTTCTTTTAAACTTATTTTGGCTTCATGAAGCAATAGGAAGCTGTATGGGCCTTTTAACAGACCTACAGCCAGTAAGACAACTTTACTGTCTTCTTTTAAACTTATTTTGGCTTCATGAAGCAATAGGAAGCTGTATGGGCCTTTTAACAGACCTACAGCCAGTAAGACAACTTTACTGTCTTCTTTAGAACTTATTTTTGCTTCATGAAGCAATAGGAAGCTGTATGGGCCTTTTTAACAGACCTACAGCCAGTAAGACAACTTTACTGTCTTCTTTTAAACTTATTTTGGCTTCATGAAACAGTAGGACGCTGTATGGGCCTTTTAACAGACCTACAGCCAGTAAGACAACTTTACTGTCTTCTTTTAAACTTATTTTAGCTTCATGAAGCAATAGGAAGCTGTATGGGCCTTTTAACAGACCTACAGCCAGTAAGACAACTTTACTGTCTTCTTTTAAACTTATTTTAGCTTCATGAAGCAATAGGACGCTGTATGGGCCTTTTAACAGACCTACAGAAAAAAAGACAACTTTACTGTCTTCTTTAGAACTTATTTTGGCTTCATGAAGCAATAGGACGCTGTATGGGCCTTTTAACAGACCTACAGCCAGAAAGACAACTTTACTGTCTTCTTTTAATCTTATTTCGGCTTCATGAAGCAATAGGAAGCTGTATGGGCCTTTTAACAGACCTACAGCCAGTAAGACATTTTTACTGTCTTTTTTTAAACTTATTTTGACTTCATGAAGCAATAGGACGCTGTATGGGCCTTTTAACAGACCTACAGCCAGAAAGACAACTTTACTGTCTTCTTTTAAACTTATTTTCGCTTCATGAAGCAATAGGACGCTGTATGGGCCTTTTAACAGACCTACAGCCAGTAAGACAACTTTACTGTCTTCTTTTAAACTTATTTTAGATTCATGAAGCAATAGGATGCTGTATGGGCCTTTTAACAGACCTACAGCCAGTAAGACAACTTTACTGTCTTCTTTTAAACTTATTTTGGCTTCATGAAGCAATAGGAAGCTGTATGGGCCTTTTAACAGACCTACAGCCAGTAAGACAACTTTACTGTCTTCTTTTAAACTTATTTTATACTTCATGAAGCAATAGGACGCTGTATGGGCCTTTTAGTAGACCTACAGCCAGTAAGACTACTTTACTGTCTTCTTTTAAACTTCTTTTGGCTTCATGAAGCAATAGGACGCTGTATGGGCCTTTTAACAGACCTACAGCCAGAAAGACAACTTTACTGTCTTCTTTTAAACTTATTTCGGCTTCATGAAGCAATAGGAAGCTGTATGGGCCTTTTAACAGACCGACAGCCAGTAAGACAACTTTAGTGTCTTCTTTTAAACTTATTTTGGCTTCATGAAGCAATAGGACGCTGTATGGGCCTTTTAACAGACCTACAGCCAGTAAGACAACTTTACTGTCTTTTTTTAAACTTATTTTGGCTTCATGAAGCAATAGGACGCTGTATGGGCCTTTTAACAGACCTACAGCAAAAAAGACAACTTTACTGTCTTCTTTTAAACTTATTTTGGCTTCATGAAGCAATAGGACGCTGTATGGGCCTTTTAACAGACCTACAGCCAGAAAGACAACTTTACTGTCTTCTTTTAAACTTATTTTAGTTTCATGAAGCAATAGGACGCTGTATGGGCCTTTTAACAGACCTACAGCCAGTAAGACAACTTTACTGTCTTCTTTTGAACTTATTTTAGCTTCATGAAGCAATGGGAAGCTGTATGGGCCTTTTAACAGACCTACAGCAAAAAAGACAACTTTACTGTCTTCTTTAGAACTTATTTTGGCTTCATGAAGCAATAGGAAGCTGTATGGGCCTTTTAACAGACCTACAGCCAGTAAGACAACTTTACTGTCTTCTTTTAAACTTATTTTTGCTTCATGAAGCAATAGGAAGCTGTATGGGCCTTTTTAACAGACCTACAGCCAGTAAGACAACTTTATTGTCTTCTTTTAAACTTATTTTGGCTTCATGAAACAGTAGGACGCTGTATGGGCCTTTTAACAGACCTACAGCCAGTAAGACAACTTTACTGTCTTCTTTTAAACTTATTTTAGCTTCATGAAGCAAAAGGACGCTGTATGGGCCTTTTAACAGACCTACAGCCAGTAAGACAACTTTACTGTCTTCTTTTAAACTTATTTTAGCTTCATGAAGCAATAGGACGCTGTATGGGCCTTTTAACAGACCTACAGAAAAAAAGACAACTTTACTGTCTTCTTTAGAACTTTTTTTGGCTTCATGAAGCAATAGGAAGCTGTATGGGCCTTTTAACAGATCTACAGCCAGAAAGACAACTTTACTGTCTTCTTTTAAACTTATTTCGGATTCATGAAGCAATAGGAAGCTGTATGGGCCTTTTAACAGACCCACAGCCAGTAAGACAACTTTACTGTCTTTTTTTAAACTTATTTTGGCTTCATGAAGCAATAGGACGCTGTATGGGCCTTTTAACAGACCTACAGCCAGAAAGACAACTTTACTGTCTTCTTTTAAACTTATTTTCGCTTCATGAAGCAATAGGACGCTGTATGGGCCTTTTAACAGACCTACAGCCAGTAAGACAACTTTAATGTCTTCTTTTAAACTTATTTTAGATTCATGAAGCAATAGGATGCTGTATGGGCCTTTTAACAGACCTACAGCCAGTAAGACAACTTTACTGTCTTCTTTTAAACTTATTTTGGCTTCATGAAGCAATAGGAAGCTGTATGGGCCTTTTAACAGACCTACAGCCAGTAAGACAACTTTACTGTCTTCTTTTAAACTTATTTTGGCTTCATGAAGCAATAGGAAGCTGTATGGGCCTTTTAACAGACCTACAGCAAAAAAGACAACTTTACTGTCTTCTTATAAACCGATTTTGGCTTCATGAAGCAATAGGACGCTGTATGGGCCTTTCTAAGCATCTTTGCTAAAATCAATATCTGCTTTTGAGCAAATGATCGTAACCCATCCCTGGGTGAAACCTGTTTTCCAGTAGCCTCTGTTGGGCCATCAGAAATCATAAAAATGGGGCTGTGAACGGGCGGTCACTCCCCTCTCTGAAACCACTTCTTGGTGGGCGTTCCTCCCACTAAAGCAAGAGCTTTGAAAACTCACTACAGCGCACTGAAAGTATCGGAACAGTATGGATAGAGCCTTGTGTGTCTTCAAGTGTATGTTTTTCTGAGTCTCTTCGCTAAGATCAGTACTTGCTTTTAAGCAAGTGACTGAAACCCATCCGTGGGTAAAACCTGTTGTCCTGTAGCCTCTGTTGGGAACATCAGAAATCAGAGTAATGGGGCTGTGAACGGGCGGTCACTCCCCTCTCTGAAACAAATTCTTGGTGGGCGTTCCTCCCACTAAAGCAAGAGATTCAAAAACTCACTACAGCGCACTGAAAGTATCGGAACAGCAGGGATAGAGACTTGTGTGTCTGCAAGTGTATGTTTTTCTAAATTTCTTTGCTAAGATCAGTACTTGCTTTTAAGCAAGTGACTGAAACCCATCCGTGGGTAAAACCTGTTGTCCTCTAGCCTCGGTTGGGCCATCAGAAATCATAAAAATGGGGCTGTGAACAGGCGGTCACTCCCCTCTCTGAAACCACTTCTCTGTTATCTCTCGGTGGGCGGTCTTCCCACTAAAGCAAGAGCTTTAAAAACTCACTACAACACACTGAAAGTATCGGAACAGCAGGGATAGAGACTTGTGTGTCTGCAAGTGTATGTTTTTCTAAATTTCTTTGCTAAGATCAGTACTTGCTTTTAAGCAAGTGACTGAAACCCATCCGTGGGTAAAACCTGTTGTCCTCTAGCCTCGGTTGGGCCATCAGAAATCATAAAAATGGGGCTGTGAACGGGCGGTCACTCCCCTCTCTGAAACAAATTCTTGGTGGGCGTTCCTCCCACTAAAGCAAGAGATTCAAAAACTCACTACAGCGCACTGAAAGTATCGGAACAGCAGGGATAGAGCCTTGTGTGTCTGCAAGTGTACGTTTTTCTGAGTCTCTTCGCTAAGATCAGTACTTGCTTTTAAGCAAGTGACTGAAACCCATCCGTGGGTAAAACCTGTTGTCTAGTAGCCTCGGTTGTGCCATCAGAAATCAGAAAAATGGGGCTGTGTACGGGCGGTCACTCCCCTCTCTGAAACAAATTCTTGGTGGGCTGTCCTCCCACTAAAGCAAGAGATTCAAAAACTCACTACAGCGCACTGAAAGTATCGGAACAGCAGGGATAGAGCCTTGTGTGTCTGCAAGTGTACGTTTTTCTGAGTCTCTTCGCTAAGATCAGTACTCTCTTTTAAGCAAGTGACTGAAACCCATCCGTGGGTAAAACCTGTTGTCTAGTAGCCTCGGTTGTGCCATCAGAAATCAGAGTAATGGGGCTGTGAACGGGTGGTCACTCCCCTCTCTGAAACCACTTCTTGGTGGGCGTTCCTCCCACTAAAGCAAGAGCTTTGAAAACTCACTACAGCAGACTGAAAGTATCGGAACAGCATGGATAGAGCCTTGTTTGTCTGCTAGTGTATGTTTTTCTGAGTCTCTTCGCTAAGATCAGTACTTGCTTTTAAGCAAGTGACTGAAACCCATCCGTGGGTAAAACCTGTTGTCTAGTAGCCTCGGTTGTGCCATCACAAATCAGAGTAATGGGGCTGTTAACGGGCGGTCACTCCCCTCTCTGAAACAAATTCTTGGTGGGCGGTCCTCCCACTAAAGCAAGAGATTCAAAAACTCACTACAGCGCACTGAAAGTATCGGAACAGCAGGGATAGAGCCTTGTGTGTCTGCAAGTGTATGTTTTTCTAAATTTCTTTGCTAAGATCAGTACTTGCTTTTAAGCAAGTGACTGAAACCCATCCGTGGGTAAAACCTGTTGTCCTCTAGCCTCGGTTGGGCCATCAGAAATCATAAAAATGGGGCTGTGAACGGGCGGTCACTCCCCTCTCTGAAACCACTTCTCTGTTATCTCTCGGTGGGCGGTCTTCCCACTAAAGCAAGAGCTTTAAAAACTCACTACAACACACTGAAAGTATCGGAACAGCAGGGATAGAGACTTGTGTGTCTGCAAGTGTATGTTTTTCTAAATTTCTTTGCTAAGATCAGTACTTGCTTTTAAGCAAGTGACTGAAACCCATCCGTGGGTAAAACCTGTTGTCCTCTAGCCTCGGTTGGGCCATCAGAAATCATAAAAATGGGGCTGTGAACGGGCGGTCACTCCCCTCTCTGAAACAAATTCTTGGTGGGCGTTCCTCCCACTAAAGCAAGAGCTTTGAAGACTCACTACAGCAGACTGAAAGTATCGGAACAGCATGGATAGAGCCTTGTTTGTCTGCTAGTGTATGTTTTTCTGAGTCTCTTCGCTAAGATCAGTACTTGCTTTTAAGCAAGTGACTGAAACCCATCCGTGGGTAAAACCTGTTGTCTAGTAGCTTCAATTGTGCCATCAGAAATCAGAGTAATGGGGCTGTTAACGGATGGTCACTCCCCTCTCTGAAACCACTCCTTGGTGGGCGGTCTTCCCACTAAAGAAAGAGATTCAAAAACTCACTACAGCGCACTGAAAGTATCGGAACAGCAGGGATAGAGCCTTGTGTGTCTGCAAGTGTACGTTTTTCTGAGTCTCTTCGCTAAGATCAGTACTTGCTTTTAAGCAAGTGACTGAAACCCATCCGTGGGTAAAACCTGTTGTCTAGTAGCCTCGGTTGTGCCATCACAAATCAGAGTAATGGGGCTGTTAACGGGCGGTCACTCCCCTCTCTGAAACAAATTCTTGGTGGGCGGTCCTCCCACTAAAGCAAGAGATTCAAAAACTCACTACAGCGCACTGAAAGTATCGGAACAGCAGGGATAGAGACTTGCGTGTCTGCTAGTGTATGTTTTTCTGAGTCTCTTCGCTAAGATCAGTACTTGCTTTTAAGCAAGTGACTGAAACCCATCCGTGGGTAAAACCTGTTGTCTAGTAGCCTCGGTTGTGCCATCACAAATCAGAGTAATGGGGCTGTTAACGGGCGGTCACTCCCCTCTCTGAAACAAATTCTTGGTGGGCGGTCCTCCCACTAAAGCAAGAGATTCAAAAACTCACTACAGCGCACTGAAAGTATCGGAACAGCAGGGATAGAGACTTGCGTGTCTGCTAGTGTATGTTTTTCTGAGTCTCTTCGCTAAGATCAGTACTTGCTTTTAAGCAAGTGACTGAAACCCATCCGTGGGTAAAACCTGTTGTCTAGTAGCCTCGTTTTGCCATCAGAAATCAGAGTAATGGGGCTGTTAACGGATGGTCACTCCCCTCTCTGAAACAAATTCTTGGTGGGCGGTCCTCCCACTAAAGCAAGAGATTCAAAAACTCACTACAGCGCACTGAAAGTATCGGAACGGCATGGATAGAGCCTTGTGTGTCTTCAAGTGTACGTTTTTCTGAGTCTCTTTGCTAAGATCAGTACTTGCTTTTAAGCAAGTGACTGAAACCCATCCGTGGGTAAAACCTGTTGTCTAGTAGCCTCGGTTGTGCCATCAGAAATCAGAGTAATGGGGCTGTTAACGGGCGGTCACTCCCCTCTCTGAAACAAATTCTTGGTGGGCGGTCCTCCCACTAAAGAAAGAGATTCAAAAACTCACTACAGCACACTGAAAGTATCGGAACTACATGGATAGAGCCTTGTGTGTCTGCTAGTGTATGTTTTTCTAAGTTTCTTTGCTAAGATCAGTACTTGCTTTTAAGCAAGTGACTGAAACCCATCCGTGGGTAAAACCTGTTGTCTAGTAGCCTCGGTTGGGCCATCAGAAATCAGAGTAATGGGGCTGTGAACGGGCAGTCACTCCCCTCTGAAACCACTTCTTGGTTAACTCTTGGTTGGCGGTCTCAGCTAAGTGTAATTAGCTAACATGTGTCCAATTGTGCAGACAGCATAACATAAGGGGTTCTGCCTGAAATGACAGACCTAACTGCTTGTACATACTTTCAGCTAGATACACCATTCAAACTTTCAACTGGTCCCAATACATTTAGCTATTACCAAATGATTCAGCTTTTTCAAATATTAAGCTATTTTTAAAATATTCGTTTCAAAAACAAATTTTAACCGTTTCTCCTCTTTCAACCTACTTTCAACTACAGACATCATTCAAACTTTAAACGTGTCACAAGACATTTAGCTATTACCCACATGATTCAGCTTTTTCAAATATTCAGCTAATTTTAAAACATGACAATTTCAAAAACGTGAGCAAATTTAAACTTTTTCCCCGCTTGACAGCATAACTATTTTACATCCTTTCAGCTGGAAACAACAATCAAACTTTCAAATGTTAAGCTGATTTTAAAATATTAGTTTAAAAAAACACAAATTTCAACCTTTTCTCCTCTTTTAGCTATTACAAAATGATTTAGCTTTTTCAAACATTCAGCTAATTTTAAAATATGTCAGTTTGAACAACATGAACAAGTGTAAACTTTTTCCAGGCTTTACAACATAACTACTTCTACATACAGAAAGACAACTTTAGTGTCTTCTTTTAAACTTAACCTTCATGAAGCAATAGGAAGCTGTATGGGCCTTTTAATAGACCTACAGCCAGTAAGACTACTTTACTGTCTTCTTTTAAACTTATTTTGGCTTCATGAAGCAATAGGACGCTGTATGGGCCCGTTAACAGACCTACAGCCAGTAAGACAACTTTACTGTCTTCTTTTAAACTTATTTTGGCTTCATTAAGCAATAGGAAGCTGTATGGGCCTTTCAACAGACCTACAGCCAGAAAGACAACTTTACTGTCTTCTTTTAAACTTAACCTTCATGAAGCAATGGGACGCTGTATGGGCCTTTTAACAGACCTACAGCCAGTAAGACAACTTTACTGTCTTCTTTTAAACTTATTTGGCTTCATGAAGCAATAGGAAGCTGTATGGGCCTTTTAACAGACCTACAGCCAGTAAGACAACTTTACTGTCTTCTTTTAAACTTATTTTGGCTTCATGAAGCAATAGGAAGCTGTATGGGCCTTTTAACAGACCTACAGCCAGTAAGACAACTTTACTGTCTTCTTGAAAACATATTTAGATTCATGATGCAATAGGAAGCTGTATGGGCCTTTTAACAGACCGACAGCCAGTAAGACACCTTTACTGTCTTCTTGAAAACTTATTAAGGTTCTTGAAGCGATAGGAAGCTGTATGGGCCTTTTAACAGACCTACAGCCAGTAAGACAACTTTGTCTTCTTGAAAACTTATTTAGATTCATGGTACAGTAGGAAGCTGTATGGGCCTTTTAACAGACCGACAGCCAGTAAGACAACTTTGTCTTCTTGAAAACTTATTTAGATTCATGATGCAATAGGAAGCTGTATGGGCCTTTTAACAGACCTACAGCCAGTAAGACAACTTTGTCTTCTTGAAAACTTATTTAGATTCATGATGCAATAGGAAGCTGTATGGGCCTTTTAACAGACCTACAGCCAGTAAGACAACTTTGTCTTCTTGAAAACTTATTTAGATTCATGGTACAGTAGGAAGCTGTATGGGCCTTTTAACAGACCGACAGCCAGTAAGACACCTTTACTGTCTTCTTGAAAACTTATTTAGATTCATGATACAATAGGAAGCTGTATCGGCCTTTTAACAGACCTACAGCCAGTAAGACAACTTTACTGTCTTCTTTTAAACTTATTTTGGCTTCATGAAGCAATAGGAAGCTGTATGGGCCTTTTAACAGACCTACAGCCAGTAAGAAAACTTTACTGTCTTATTTTAAACTTATTTTGGCTTCATGAAGCAATAGGAAGCTGTATGGGCCTTTTAACAGACCTACAGCCAGTAAGACAACTTTACTGTCTTCTTGAAAACGTATTTAGATTCATGATGCAATAGGAAGCTGTATGGGCCTTTTAACAGACCTACAGCCCGTAAGACAGCTTTACTGTCTTCTTGAAAACTTATTAAGGTTCTTGAAGCGATAGGAATCTGTATGGGCCTTTTAACAGACCTACAGCCAGTAAGACAACTTTACTGTCTTCTTGAAAACATATTTAGATTCATGATGCAATAGGAAGCTGTATGGGCCTTTTAACAGATCTACAGCCAGTAAGACACCTTTACTGTCTTCTTGAAAACTTATTTAGATTCATGATACAATAGGAAGCTGTATGGGCCTTTTAACAGACCTACAGCCAGTAAGACAACTTTGTCTTCTTGAAAACTTATTTAGATTCATGGTACAGTAGGAAGCTGTATGGGCCTTTTAACAGACCGACAGCCAGTAAGACAACTTTACTGTCTTCTTGAAAACATATTTAGATTCATGATGCAATAGGAAGCTGTATGGGCCTTTTAACAGACCTACAGCCAGTAAGACAACTTTACTGTCTTCATGAAAACTTATTTGGCTTCATTAAACAATAGGAAGCTGTATGGGCCTTTTAACAGACCTACAGCCAGTAAGACAACTTTGTCTTCTTGAAAACTTATTTAGATTCATGGTACAGTAGGAAGCTGTATGGGCCTTTTAACAGACCGACAGCCAGTAAGACACCTTTACTGTCTTCTTGAAAACTTATTTAGATTCATGATACAATAGGAAGCTGTATCGGCCTTTTAACAGACCTACAGCCAGTAAGACAACTTTACTGTCTTATTTTAAACTTATTTTGGCTTCATGAAGCAATAGGAAGCTGTATGGGCCTTTTAACAGACCTACAGCCAGTAAGAAAACTTTACTGTCTTATTTTAAACTTATTTTGGCTTCATGAAGCAATAGGAAGCTGTATGGGCCTTTTAACAGACCTACAGCCAGTAAGACAACTTTGTCTTCTTGAAAACTTATTTAGATTCATGGTACAGTAGGAAGCTGTATGGGCCTTTTAACAGACCTACAGCCAGTAAGACACCTTTACTGTCTTCTTGAAACCTTATAAAGCTTCATTAAACAATAGGAAGCTGTATGGGCTTTTTAACAGACCTACAGCCAGTAAGACAACTTTACTGTCTTCATGAAAACTTATTTGGCTTCATTAAACAATAGGAAGCTGTATGGGCCTTTTAACAGACCTACAGCCAGTAAGACAACTTTGTCTTCTTGAAAACTTATTTAGATTCATGGTACAGTAGGAAGCTGTATGGGCCTTTTAACAGACCGACAGCCAGTAAGACACCTTTACTGTCTTCTTGAAAACTTATTTAGATTCATGATACAATAGGAAGCTGTATCGGCCTTTTAACAGACCTACAGCCAGTAAGACAACTTTGTCTTCTTGAAAATTTATTTGGCTTCATTAAACAATAGGAAGCTGTATGGGCTTTTTAACAGACCTACAGCCAGTAAGACAACTTTACTGTCTTCATGAACACTTGGTGGTGGGCGGTCCTCTCACTAAAGCAAGAGCTTTAAAAACTCACTCCAGCACACTGAAAGTATCGGAACTGCACAGAAAGAGCCTTGTGTGTCTGCTTGTGTTCGTTTTTCTAAGCTTCTTTGCTAAAACAATGTCTGCTGATGAGCAAGTGATTGTAACCCATCCGTGGGTAAAGCCTGTTGTCTAGTAGCCTCGGTTGGGCCATCGGAAATCAATCAGGGGCTGTGAATGGGTGGCTACTCCCCTTTCTGAAACCACTTCTTGGTTAACTCTTGGTGGGCGGTCTCAGCCAAGTGCAATTATTCAACACGTGTCCAATTGTGTGGACAGCATAACATAAGGGGTTATGCCTGAAATTATAGATTACTACTACTACATACATACTACTTCTACATACTTTCAGCTGGAGACACCATTCAAACATTAAACTGGTCACAAGACATTCAGCTGTTACCAAATGGTGCAGCTTTTTCAAATATTAAGCTATTCTTCAAAATATGATAGTTTCAAAAACATGAACAAATTTCAACCGTTTCTCCTCTTTTCAACCCAATTACTTCTACATACTTTCAGCTGGAGACACCATTCAAACATTAAACTGGTCACAAGACATTCAGCTGTTACCAAATGGTGCAGCTTTTTCAAATATTAAGCTATTCTTCAAAATATGATAGTTTCAAAAACATGAACAAATTTCAACCGTTTCTCCTCTTTTCAACCCAATTACCTCTACATACTTTCAGCTGGAGACACCATTCAAACATTAAACTGGTCACAAGACATTCAGCTGTTACCAAATGGTGCAGCTTTTTCAAATATTAAGCTATTCTTCAAAATATGATAGTTTCAAAAACATGAACAAATTTCAACCGTTTCTCCTCTTTTCAACCCAATTACTTCTACATACTTTCAGCTGGAGACATCATTCAAACATTAAACTGGTCACAAGACATTCAGCTGTTACCAAATGGTGCAGCTTTTTCAAATATTAAGCTATTTTTGAAATATGATAGTTTCAAAAACATGAACAAATTTCAACCGTTTCTCCTCTTTTCAACCCAATTACTTCTACATACTTTCAGCTGGAGACACCATTCAAACATTAAACTGGTCACAAGACATTCAGCTGTTACCAAATGGTGCCGCTTTTTCAAATATTAAGCTATTTTTGAAATATGACAGTTTCAACAACATGAACGAATTTCAACTGTTTCTCCTCTTTTAAACCTACTTTCAGCTGGAGACACCATTCAAACATTAAACTGGTCACAAGACATTCAGCTGTTACCAAATGGTGCCGCTTTTTCAAATATTAAGCTATTTTTAAAATATGATAGTTTCAAAAACATGAACAAATTTCAACCGTTTCTCCTCTTTTCAACCCAATTACTTCTACATACTTTCAGCTGGAGACACCATTCAAACATTAAACTGGTCACAAGACATTCAGCTGTTACCAAATGGTGCCGCTTTTTCAAATATTAAGCTATTTTTCAAAATATGATAGTTTAAAAAACATGAACAAATTTCAACCGTTTCTCCTCTTTTCAACCCAATTACTTCTACATACTTTCAGCTGGAGACATCATTCAAACATTAAACTGGTCACAAGACATTCAGCTGTTACCAAATGGTGCAGCTTTTTCAAATATTAAGCTATTTTTGAAATATGATAGTTTCAAAAACATGAACAAATTTCAACCGTTTCTCCTCTTTTCAACCCAATTACTTCTACATACTTTCAGCTGGAGACACCATTCAAACATTAAACTGGTCACAAGACATTCAGCTGTTACCAAATGGTGCCGCTTTTTCAAATATTAAGCTATTTTTGAAATATGACAGTTTCAACAACATGAACGAATTTCAACTGTTTCTCCTCTTTTAAACCTACTTTCAGCTGGAGACACCATTCAAACATTAAACTGGTCACAAGACATTCAGCTGTTACCAAATGGTGCCGCTTTTTCAAATATTAAGCTATTTTTAAAATATGATAGTTTCAAAAACATGAACAAATTTCAACCGTTTCTCCTCTTTTCAACCCAATTACTTCTACATACTTTCAGCTGGAGACACCATTCAAACATTAAACTGGTCACAAGACATTCAGCTGTTACCAAATGGTGCAGCTTTTTCAAATATTAAGCTATTTTTGAAATATGACAGTTTCAACAACATGAAAGAATTTCAACTGTTTCTCCTCTTTTAAACCTACTTTCAACTAGAGACACCATTCAAACATTAAACTGGTCACAAGACATCCAGCTGTTACCAAATGGTGCAGCTTTTTCAAATATTAAGCTATTTTTGAAATATGACAGTTTCAACAACATGAACGAATTTCAACTGTTTCTCCTCTTTTAAACCTACTTTCAACTAGAGACACCATTCAAACATTAAACTGGTCACAAGACATCCAGCTGTTACCAAATGGTGCAGCTTTTTCAAATATTAAGCTATTTTTGAAATATGACAGTTTCAACAACATGAACGAATTTCAACTGTTTCTCCTCTTTTAAACCTACTTTCAACTAGAGACACCATTCAAACATTAAACTGGTCACAAGACATTCAGCTGTTACCAAATGGTGCAGCTTTTTCAAATATTAAGCTATTTTTGAAATATGACAGTTTCAACAACATGAACGAATTTCAACTGTTTCTCCTCTTTTAAACCTACTTTCAACTAGAGACACCATTCAAACATTAAACTGGTCACAAGACATTCAGCTGTTACCAAATGGTGCAGCTTTTTCAAATATTAAGCTATTTTTAAAATATGATAGTTTCAAAAACATGAACAAATTTCAACCGTTTCTCCTCTTTTCAACCCAATTACTTCTACATACTTTCAGCTGGAGACACCATTCAAACATTAAACTGGTCACAAGACATTCAGCTGTTACCAAATGGTGCCGCTTTTTCAAATATTAAGCTATTTTTAAAATATGATAGTTTCAAAAACATGAACAAATTTCAACCGTTTCTCCTCTTTTCAACCCAATTACTTCTACATACTTTCAGCTGGAGACATCATTCAAACATTAAACTGGTCACAAGACATTCAGCTGTTACCAAATGGTGCAGCTTTTTCAAATATTAAGCTATTTTTGAAATATGATAGTTTCAAAAACATGAACAAATTTCAACCGTTTCTCCTCTTTTCAACCCAATTACTTCTACATACTTTCAGCTGGAGACACCATTCAAACATTAAACTGGTCACAAGACATTCAGCTGTTACCAAATGGTGCCGCTTTTTCAAATATTAAGCTATTTTTGAAATATGACAGTTTCAACAACATGAACGAATTTCAACTGTTTCTCCTCTTTTAAACCTACTTTCAGCTGGAGACACCATTCAAACATTAAACTGGTCACAAGACATTCAGCTGTTACCAAATGGTGCCGCTTTTTCAAATATTAAGCTATTTTTAAAATATGATAGTTTCAAAAACATGAACAAATTTCAACCGTTTCTCCTCTTTTCAACCCAATTACTTCTACATACTTTCAGCTGGAGACACCATTCAAACATTAAACTGGTCACAAGACATTCAGCTGTTACCAAATGGTGCAGCTTTTTCAAATATTAAGCTATTTTTGAAATATGACAGTTTCAACAACATGAAAGAATTTCAACTGTTTCTCCTCTTTTAAACCTACTTTCAACTAGAGACACCATTCAAACATTAAACTGGTCACAAGACATCCAGCTGTTACCAAATGGTGCAGCTTTTTCAAATATTAAGCTATTTTTGAAATATGACAGTTTCAACAACATGAACGAATTTCAACTGTTTCTCCTCTTTTAAACCTACTTTCAACTAGAGACACCATTCAAACATTAAACTGGTCACAAGACATTCAGCTGTTACCAAATGGTGCAGCTTTTTCAAATATTAAGCTATTTTTAAAATATGATAGTTTCAAAAACATGAACAAATTTCAACCGTTTCTCCTCTTTTCAACCCAATTACTTCTACATACTTTCAGCTGGAGACACCATTCAAACATTAAACTGGTCACAAGACATTCAGCTGTTACCAAATGGTGCCGCTTTTTCAAATATTAAGCTATTTTTAAAATATGATAGTTTCAAAAACATGAACAAATTTCAACCGTTTCTCCTCTTTTCAACCCAATTACTTCTACATACTTTCAGCTGGAGACACCATTCAAACATTAAACTGGTCACAAGACATTCAGCTGTTACCAAATGGTGCAGCTTTTTCAAATATTAAGCTATTTTTAAAATATGATAGTTTAAAAAACATGAACAAATTTCAACCGTTTCTCCTCTTTTCAACCCAATTACCTCTACATACTTTCAGCTGGAGACACCATTCAAACATTAAACTGGTCACAAGACATTCAGCTGTTACCAAATGGTGCAGCTTTTTCAAATATTAAGCTATTTTTGAAATATGACAGTTTCAACAACATGAAAGAATTTCAACTGTTTCTCCTCTTTTAAACCTACTTTCAACTAGAGACACCATTCAAACATTAAACTGGTCACAAGACATCCAGCTGTTACCAAATGGTGCAGCTTTTTCAAATATTAAGCTATTTTTGAAATATGACAGTTTCAACAACATGAACGAATTTCAACTGTTTCTCCTCTTTTAAACCTACTTTCAACTAGAGACACCATTCAAACATTAAACTGGTCACAAGACATCCAGCTGTTACCAAATGGTGCAGCTTTTTCAAATATTAAGCTATTTTTGAAATATGACAGTTTCAACAACATGAACGAATTTCAACTGTTTCTCCTCTTTTAAACCTACTTTCAACTAGAGACACCATTCAAACATTAAACTGGTCACAAGACATTCAGCTGTTACCAAATGGTGCAGCTTTTTCAAATATTAAGCTATTTTTAAAATATGATAGTTTCAAAAACATGAACAAATTTCAACCGTTTCTCCTCTTTTCAACCCAATTACTTCTACATACTTTCAGCTGGAGACACCATTCAAACATTAAACTGGTCACAAGACATTCAGCTGTTACCAAATGGTGCCGCTTTTTCAAATATTAAGCTATTTTTAAAATATGATAGTTTAAAAAACATGAACAAATTTCAACCGTTTCTCCTCTTTTCAACCCAATTACCTCTACATACTTTCAGCTGGAGACACCATTCAAACATTAAACTGGTCACAAGACATTCAGCTGTTACCAAATGGTGCAGCTTTTTCAAATATTAAGCTATTTTTGAAATATGACAGTTTCAACAACATGAAAGAATTTCAACTGTTTCTCCTCTTTTAAACCTACTTTCAACTAGAGACACCATTCAAACATTAAACTGGTCACAAGACATTCAGCTGTTACCAAATGGTGCAGCTTTTTCAAATATTAAGCTATTTTTAAAATATGATAGTTTCAAAAACATGAACAAATTTCAACCGTTTCTCCTCTTTTCAACCCAATTACTTCTACATACTTTCAGCTGGAGACACCATTCAAACATTAAACTGGTCACAAGACATTCAGCTGTTACCAAATGGTGCCGCTTTTTCAAATATTAAGCTATTTTTAAAATATGATAGTTTAAAAAACATGAACAAATTTCAACCGTTTCTCCTCTTTTCAACCCAATTACCTCTACATACTTTCAGCTGGAGACACCATTCAAACATTAAACTGGTCACAAGACATTCAGCTGTTACCAAATGGTGCAGCTTTTTCAAATATTAAGCTATTTTTGAAATATGACAGTTTCAACAACATGAAAGAATTTCAACTGTTTCTCCTCTTTTAAACCTACTTTCAACTAGAGACACCATTCAAACATTAAACTGGTCACAAGACATTCAGCTGTTACCAAATGGTGCAGCTTTTTCAAATATTAAGCTATTTTTAAAATATGATAGTTTAAAAAACATGAACAAATTTCAACCGTTTTTCCTCTTGTCAACCCAATTACTTCTGCATACTTACACAGATTTAAACTGGTCTCAAAACGTTCATTTCTTTCAGGAGATTACAGCTTTAAATTGTTGTTACTAACTTTTCAACTTTTTAAAATATTTAACATTTATTCAAATTTTCTGTAAACTTCACATTTCAACTGTTTCTCCTCTACTTCTGTAGATTTTCAGGTAGAGACTCCATTTAAACTTTAAACGGGTCAAGACATTTGAAAGATTGACAAGAGAAATATTAAGCCAATTTTAAAACATTACAGTTTCAGAAACAAATTTTACTTCTACATACTTTCAGCTTGAGACGCCATTCAAACTAGTCACAAGACATTCAGCTGTTATCAAATGGTGCAGCTTTTTCAAATTTTGGTTCGCCAGGTTCAAGGTTGATTAACGTAAATTGTTCGCTAAGGCTATATATAATACGTTTATATTATATAGTGTTTGTATGTATATTTATACTTACAGGGTTTTCCCTTATTTTCTAATGTGTATACTGTTACGTTAATTTTGAGATGGTTGAAATATAATAATTTGTGCAATGCTGTTTATGTATAACTAAAAGACCCAATGTAAAAATAATTTTTAAATTTTTATTTTTTTTATACATCTTTTGATACAGTTGTGTATAGGTTGCGTTTGAGAGATGCAAGAAATATAATTCTGTACAGAAATTGATTGATAACTTTATATTCTGCTGTTCATATTGTTTTTTTTATTTTTTTATTTATGGAATCGAAGAGGATGCACGATCCTCAATCTTCCTCATCTTTGTGAACAATCCACTGCACACACAACCTGGGGAGCACTACATTAAATGAACTTTGATGGACATGTACTATAACTGACTTTGGACTTAACTTTGCTATCAGAACAGCGAGAATCTGGACAGCACACTTTTGGGCTTCTGTACTTTTGGTGTAAACACGGATAGTCTTCAAATTGGAATTAGTTTGTGCATTTCAAACACATAAGTCAGTCAAATTATAATGGAACATGTTTCTCTTCTTTTTTTACGTGGTAAAATAGTCATTCCTGTGTTTACAGTCGTATACAGAATCAATGTAACTGAATCACAATAAAATCTCAAACACTGCCTAATTTTTTGATTATCTATCGAGACATTGTGAATGGTTTTCTATAGAACTGATTCACACATCTTTGTTCGATTTAGTTTTTTCTTAAACTATAAAATATGAGGAGCAATGGCTTTTGGTACATCTTCCAACAGTCTTTTCCTAATTTGAATTTTATTCTTAATCACGAAATGTTTTTTTTTTTCTTTTTCCCCCAATCACAAAAGTGGTAAAGTCAGAATTATAGGAATCTCTTACAGAAATTTACAACTACTGGAGTTTTGTTAATAACTTCCCTTTACAATGCTTCAACTAATTTGTCAAAATTCACACTAAATACTTAGTCCTTATTAAAAATTATTTATTTGGTATCCAGAGGAGTTCATGATGGATTCAATGGCTGCAAGGTGCCAAGGTCCTGTGGCTGCAGAACAAGGCCAGATCATCAGCCCTCCACCACCGTGCTTGACAGTTGGTATGAGGTGTTTGTGCTGATATGGCGGATTATAAGCCTGGGGTGTCCACATTGTAATATGAGATATTTATAAAGAAAAACGTTAGAAGTGAGAATTTTTAAAATTTTAATTAAATCTGTATGCTAACAAACAAATATATATACTACAAATGCTTTTTTTCACTAACAGTGCTTGTAACACAGATGGTTTTAACTGAAAATACCTATCGGTAACGCACAAATACAGGGCTTAAATGTTTTTTTTTCGAACAGTGCCTGTAACACAGCTGGTATAATTATAAAAAAAAAAAAAAAAAGACAGTAGCCATTAGTAGTAGTCATTGATCGCCTTTAATTTAAAAGCTGCATCATATGCATTTCTTTGTTTGTTTTCCATGTAGAGGGTGAGTACAAATGACGGATTTACAATTTGTTAGTGTATGTGTGTTTTATTTATCGTACAATTTCATTGGACCACTGAACTATTCATTAATCTTATTGGTCTAATGTTACGAGGCAAAATGTTTTTGGCAGCATGAAAAAGAAAAAAAACATATTAGCCGCAACATATTATAAGCCACGGCGCTCAAAGCCTGGGAAAAAAGTAGCGGCTTATAGTCCGCAATTTATGGTACCGAAGAAGAGGTTACATATTTTACAAAAATGCCCATATATCTTAACATATATCTTATAACTTGTGACCTATGACACATTCAGTACCTAATACACAAAAATGTGGCACTGTGCATGAGAGGCAGAAAGAAACAGAAACCAGCTTCAGAACCTGATTTTGCTTTAAATAGATTATCTGCTCTTTGCTCTGGCCATGTTCTGCTCAGGAAATATTTTCAGTGTCTTTTTTAATCTCCACAGACGGACAGAAAGAGGGACACAGACAGTACTCTGAAGGCTCGGGTTTGGTGGATAAAGGTCATGCCTGAGATGAAGGATTAATGATTTTGTTTTGCTTCCGTACACATTCTGCTTGTCAGACCATTTTATTTCAATTCTTCACACAGAAGAAGTTGTCCGTGTTGTAGCTGCAAACGTCGCAGCGGCTTAATTGGATTGTTTCGTCTGTCTCAGTTTCTGAAACCTAGTATAATATATCATGATATGCTGTTTTCTTTGTCAGTTTTGAGTTTCAGTTAAATTTACACATTTTATTACATTCATTTGTTTGTTCTTGGGAAAGTTTTAGTTGCACAAGATGAGAACTGCGTAATGATCTGTTTATTGCTGTTGATTCAGTGGAAAACATTTGGCTGTAGAGCATCATAATGTGTTTGTCAAACCTGAGCTGTATGAATGTCCATCAGCTCAACGTTCTTAATGTTTATCTAATCTTGTAAAAAGTGATTTTGACAGTCATTCAGTTAATGTCTGTGTCAGATCAACATACAGGACTGACAGTGACTAACAACTCTGCCGAGAATACTTAAACCTGATCCCACAGAAATACGTGAAATCAGCACAGCATCCTTAACTCTCCTCTTTGTGGTGGTGGCACACAGTGAATTATGTGCCGCTATCATAGGAAGAGAAGCAGTGTGAAGCCAATCACTAGATTCATTGTGGTGGACACTTACTTCCTCAATCAGTTAAGCAAGTGTGAAGATCACCTGTGTGTCGGCCCTTTTACATTACGAGAATCAGAGAAATGCTAACAAGTTCTACAACGTGTATATGAATATTTTACTTTAGGCACATGCACAATGTCTATATGCTTTATGCACCTATTCTATATTTCTGCTGGTCAACAGTCCAGTGTTTTAACCTGGATATCAACGTTACAACATGGAATTCAAATATATATATATATATATTTCTTGAGGTGTTGTGTGAAGTAGTCGTCATTGTCTTCCTGCAGTAGACACTGACCAGAGCACTCTCAGTTTGGAGATTACGGGAGGGATTCTGACTTTGCGGCTAAGCTAACAGCTACCCCCCCATCAGCTCTTTTTGGCTAAATGTTTTCAGAAATGCATCCCTACATAGGCTATTCCTTCATGTTTTTCTTGCATGATGTGTATTTTTCTCAGCGTTCCAAAATCGCAGCCCAAAGAAGCATTGATTCCTAAAATCAGGCTTTAAATATTCCGTTTATTCTGTTTTGTTTTTACTGCCACCCAAATGCACTTCAATGCGTGACATTCTAACTGTATGATTTTCAGTCGCTGAGGCAGAAGTTTATGAAGTACAATTAGCCAGCAGGACCATTAGCCTGCCAGTCCCGCCTTGACAAGGCAGCGGGGGGGCCTTCGGCTGCTTTTCACAGCAGGGCCCAATGTCACTCGTTCGAGTTGAGGAAGGATAAACTGACATTGGAAACACAATTTATTTATTTATTTTTTTTTAACTTGCATAACAGGAGAAATGTTTCTGATTTTCTTTAAAGCTGTTTTGAAAGGTTCTCGTTAAAATCCGTATTAAGAGAGCGAAATTTACCACACGTTTTTTTTTTAGACGGGGAGGATAATTCAGTTTTTGAATACCAGGGAAATGAGCTAATCTGTAAAACATGTCCACCAACTTTCAATGCCAAGACACTCAGCAATTAACACGCCTGTCTTACTTCAAAAGCGATTTAGCATCTTTTGTCACACATCAGCCTCTTTGAAGGAACTGAAACGAAAGGATTTGATTTACAAGGATGTCTTTGTTTATTTTAGATTAGCATATTTTAGGAAGGTCAAGACTAAAGAGGATGCTGTAAGGGCCTGATTTCTACTTTGGTTCGTCAAAGTTCAGTAAACAGGATGAGATGTAAGCTTGTCTGGACTCGACCTCTTATATCTGTGAACAGAATTCCCATGAGAGAAAAACACACAAAACATTAAGTCGTTGTTAACAGCATCATTAAAAGCTATACAAATCAGCCATACAGTCTCTACAAACCTGCCACGCTGGTTGATATTTAAGATTTACAGCAGGAATTCACCCCTCAAAGAAAGTTAATGACAAGCTTGTGGATGAAAGGAGGTAAAGTGGCCGCAAATGAGGTAATTGTTGTGCGTTAGCAATGGTTCGGAGAGGACATTGATGAGAGTCAAGGCGTTACTAATTCCTTCAGGTACGAGGCTTCAGTTCACTGTGATCTCTGTATTTGTATCTCCTCATTGGTATTCCAGAGGAGATGCTCAGGCTGTGTCAAATGGGGGATAATTACACAGAGCTGAGAGAGTCCCACTCGCACAGCCAACGTGATGCGACTGAGCCCAGTCAAGTACTGGTGACAGGAGGACTGGTTCATCCTGCAAACCACTGCCCTGCTTCCCTGCAGCAGACAGCCACACTGGATTCAGTGTGAAGACAGAAGTCACTCAGCTTTGGGATTTTGCTGCAAAGCTTAAACCGTAGAGGCTCGGTTTTCAGTTTCTTTTTATCTGGAACCCAGTCTAATCTATAACATGTTTTTACTGCTGCTGAAGCTGCACAAAGTGGAGTAAAAAGGCTATGTTGGCAGTTTTTTTGCTCCGAAGTTAAACATGCAGTAGCAGACTTTGTCTTTTGTGGCAGCAAGAAAAATCTACAGACTCAGGACTGACATAGCTTTACTTCACAAGGTCAAGTGAAAACTGTCAGTTTACACAACAAATATAACATCAGAATCCAATATTCTCTGTCTTTGTCCAAGTTATTCTGTCTCCACCAACTCCCAAGGAAAATATCCTTTAAAAGGCTGCTTAACCCTCCCCTGTGTTCATGAGCTGCACTCAATTAGTTTCTGTCTGTGGTTTGGTGCCCGTCGGATGGAAAACAGCCACACATGATAAATATAGGCTTGAAGAAACCTAGTCTCATTATGTGAGTTACAATTACTATGTTTACCTCAATCTGTACTTCAATAAGTTTCAGTTTTTCAGCAAATTAACATTCTTCAGCCTGCGGTTTATAACATTTCAGGAGGGAAGGAGTGGATAGTGAGGGGTGAAAACCCGAGAGCCTTTGTGACACTTTCGTGCAACAGATCTCGGGTTGGGGCTTGTGCTGCACAATGTTTTCTACGGTGGCCCTGAAGTGCAAATCGCAACAGCATTAACCAAAATGGAAAAGATAGGTACCCTCGAGCGACAGGAATCGTGGCTGATTGGACTGAAGGTGGTCCGTCTTTTAAACCGGAAGGACTGTATTTTACACGTTAAAGAATATTTTGATGCGAATATCCCATCTTACATGCTGCTTTATCTCTCAATGTTAACAAAAAGGTCACAAAAGTTATTCACAAGATGTTATTAAACTTTATATGGAGGAACAAAAACCAGTAATAATGAACTCATGATAATGGTAAACTTTTACACTTTAAATAATACTTTCAAAATAAATTGGCTTAAACAATTTATCAAGAACCCATTTTCTATTTGGAATTCCAGTCAAGCTCTTATTAATCAAGAAGTCCAGTTGCCCTTATTCAAGCTCTTATGACTCAAACATTAAAGTTTTTACTTTTTTTTCCCCTCACAGGTCTGCTGTGCCTTCTCATGAGAGTAGCCATAGTTTGTGATGCTGCCAAAGTCTGTTTCACAGATGGACAAAGCAGATTTGTTTCCTGGGGTTGGTCTGCAGTGGTCATTGTTACTTGGTACGGTCATTGCTGCAGTTGCACGGTCATAGAAAGGGTGACATTAACCTGTTTAGCTGTCAGGAAGACTTCATGGCCTGTTGCACTGTGCTTCAGTAAGACATGTTCATTTGAAGATTCCACGTAGTGATTGTTTCATAGTCTCGGTCCACATGAATCTTAACAGTGATCCAAAGTTTTGTCAACTCTTTGAACGTCCACTGCTCAGCAAAGTCGTACATTACCATTTCACTTCCCAAACTTTTCCCTCAGTGAATAAGAAAAACACATAAAATACAGACCAACGCTATTTAGTTTTAAGAACATCAGTTGGTTTCAGTAAAATCTCTTATTCCTCTTATTATTAAGGTACTCTATTGTCATGTAGATACATGTAAATACACAAAATGACTCCTCCACATTTAACCCATCCAGGTTGGCACCTGTTGAACACCCACATGCACAGGTTCACACACTCATGGGGACAGATGCCATATCAACTGGAGCGGTGGGCAGCCATTCACAGTGCCTGGGGAGCAGGGGGGTACGGTGCTTTTCTCAAGGGCAACTTGGCCGTGGCAAGGTGGACTGCCACCCTCCAGCTGTCAGTTCACCAACCTTTGAGCAGTGAGAGTGGGAATCGAACCGCCAACCTTCCAGTTATTGGATGACCCACTCTAACCGGCCAAGAGCAGCACAAGCACCGCATTAATTCATGTTTTAAAACTGGAGACAAACTGGTCAAATAAGCAAGAAAATGCTGTGTGGGAGTTCTTGAAAGACTATAAATGCAGGACACAGGAAGGACGTATAACGAACAAAAGAGAGCTTTAATTACATCTTATTTGAGTGAACAAAGAAGTCCAGAAATATAACAAAAAGCACAGGAGGGAAAGAAAAACGATGAGCTAAAGAATGGTAGCGCCAAGGTAAAATACAGACAGGTAAAATGAAGCATAAGTGGAAAGAAAAAATGGCAAGTTTGCAGTGAAAATATACACACCGAGAACTAATTGGATAGCAAGACGAGGGTGAAACCATTCAGGACAGGAACAAAAGTCCCAAAGACACAAGGAAAGTGATTAAGACAAGGAGTGACTACAAAGAAATGGTGTTGGACTAGAATTCAAACAGCAAAAGGAATCCACCAATCTTCCAAAGCAGAACAGAAACATCTTCCTTAAATTGTATTTCAGAAAATGTAACACACTAGAAATGATATTTCATTTTCTAATTTAAAAGAAAAAGTGATCTTTCTCAAGCTTTAACAATTTCTTTGTCGTCTAGACTAAAGTTGACCAAGGCCAGATCAATCGGCAGAGATATTTTTTGATATAGAGGATTAGAAAAATATTTGGAGAGTACAGGATCCTAGGAGTCTAGATGCTTGTGGTGGATGAGCTGAGACAAGGATGCAGAGACTTCCCTTAAGGCCCAATCAGAAAGAAGTGGAGATGGGGAGGAGGTGAGTTGCATTAAAGTCGGTCTATACTGAGAACGACACAGCAGAACAGACTATTAAAGAAGGAGAAACTTACTGACTGGCTCAAGGGCCACAGCAGTGACATCCAGTTATGAGCTCAGCGAATTTGACAGCGTGGGAAGGCCAAAGTGTCAAAGGTAAAGGAGAGACTCCCGAACCCCAGGAAATGAGGGCAGGTGAGAATAAAACTTTCCCAAAAGCTACATTTGAGTATCAGGCTTGCAGTTTGAACACAATCCCTTATTTCTTTTGTCATGTAAAAGCTTTGTAAGTGAAAATAATGTGGACAACAAGTCCTTTTACCCCAGAATATACCCAGATCATCCACAGTCACTGAGCAATTTATTCATTTATTCAAATTTTGTGGGATGGTTTCTAGAAATGCTCCTTGAAGCTTGTTCCATGAACTCTTCAGGTTCTCAGCGGAGAACCCAAAGGCTATTAAACTCTTGAACGTTACACACAACAGTCATTCAATCACAATTAGAATCAAATCTGCTAGATGCCAGCATTAACAGTGCGGGCTTTCATTTGAATATTTATTCATTACACGAAAAAACAGATGAGGTGAGATTTATTTTCTCCTTGTTCAGGTCAGGGTATTAATTAATTCTGCTGTGACAAAAAGTGGAATATCGAGCAGCTAATTAGTCATCGCAGAACACAAATGAGTAGAACTATGAATAAATGACCTGCTGCATCTCTGCTGCTCTTAACACCTTTCGGGAGATTTAAAACTTCATCATGGTCATGTTGAATCTGCAGACTCGCTCCTCACATCACTATTTGGACTCATTTTTTGCCTCCCTGAAATAATCTATTAACCATTTGAACCTGCAGCTACTGAAGAACAAGCAGCTTCGCTCAGATTCAGAGGAGTCATTAGTGACCTCATTCATTCCACACACAGCCGTTCAAATAGCCTGTGGACCAAACAAGTAGATGTGCACTTACTCAGAAGGATCATTACGGCAGAATAATTTAGTTCTTCCAAAATGTTCAGCTCAGAGTAAAAGTCACAATTCAAACACAGCCATGAAGGTCAAACACCATGATACTGAGTCAACACGTGATTGGTGACATTTTGACGGCGACTGCTGGGACGGACCAGAGCTCTGAGAAATGGCGCAGCTTGACGACAAACATGCTGAATTGTTCAATGATTGCTTGACCTTTTGTGTTAAAGTGCTGATGGGAAATGAGGTGTTTAACTTATTCTTTGTCAGCATGAGCATTAGTGGCAGCACAGATTGAGTTTGACCTTTGACGGCCTGAGCAGGAATGTGAGACAAAGTGAAAAAAAGGAGCTTTTTTTTTTCTGTCCCCCCGCTCGAGTGTCAACGCTTCAAGAGCATCCTCTTCAAAGAAACTCCTGTTCAAGGCTGCGTGATCAAATGCTCCATTACACCTTTGGATTGGTTTGATGTTACATCCATAAAGATGGATGATTGAGAGGGTGTAAAAGATCCCCTATGACAGGAAATATTAAAGCTGAACCTTTGATGGTAGCAGAGAATAAGGACAGCAGCAGAGCACCAAAGTTGTTGCCTGTCGCTGTTCATTTACAATAAATATCTAATACTTTCTGTTGTTAGACAGGGTTCAATACCCACAACCAACACTGTGATAAATGCATTCAGTTTCTTTTCTCATCAACCATAATTACATCACCAGCATTGAAGAGTCAGTGGACCCAAACCAACACTAAAACAACTGCGATGCAACCAAAAAACTGTCACCACAGATGATTTGTGCTGCTGCTCCTCAGAAGTACATTTCAATATCCAAGATAAACAACCTTTGGAACATGCAGATATGAAAACAAGTTAAATCTACAGTGAATGTTTAACCTAAACAACACAGCATAGGTTGGTGAATGAACCTCACAAACAGCGATGAGATATAAGGTATATATACACACAAATATATATATTAGGGCTGGGCACATTAACGTTATTTTTGTGTTAACTAATGAATTCATTATCACCAACAATTATTTGTCTCCCATTCATGCAGTTTTTATTATTTATTATTTTTATTGTAAATGTCTGTTGCTCACTGGCTTTTATTTTGAAAAAGTCCATCGTGAGCGAGCCTGGTATGTTGCTTACTGCTGCAGCTCACAGGAAACAGTCAGAAAAGAAAAGAAGGGCGGATGAAGCGGTCTAAACAAACATGGAGAAGGTCACAGAACTTTTAAAGGGCCATTTTCATTTCAAAGTTCTTCCAGACGGCCCAGTTGGCAGAGCCAAAGTTATTTGTAAGCACTGCAGCATTGAATTATCTTATCACCGGAGTACTTCGATCACATGGCAGCACAGTTCCAATAATATATATTATATATGCTACTTTTGAATTCATTGGATTTTGCGTATAACAATGCGATTCATCGTGATTAACCACAGGAAATCATGCGATTAACACGATTAAAGGATTTAATATTTGCCCAGCCCTAATATATATATATAGCACAAGATGTGAAAAGTGTGAAGACAACAGTTGAATCAGAGCCAACTCAGGCCTGCGACCCCCAAACTGGTAGAGTGGCTCCAACGGATCCCTGGAACAGCATCTAAGATCTCTGTTCAGATGCATTGAATCATCAGGGTCCAAGTCCTCTGGCAGAGCTCTTGAGCTTGAAGGGCTACTCCCGACATGAGGTTGAACAGAGACTTGTCTTCTTGACCCCTGTATGTGCTTTACAGTTCAAGCAATCCCTGTACCGTCCCGAGCCAGCCTGTTATCAGCTTTTTCTTGTCACTTCACTTGCTGCTGCCATGTGTGCTGCTGACGCCTTCTACTTTAGCCAAATGCTGTTGGGAACAACAGATGCTCAGATTTTGTAATGGAGGGAGACTGCTGCATGGAAATGTCTTCACCTGTTGTGGAATTGAGGTCAAAGCTTTCACAAGGGCTGTTTTGTTGAGCACACCTGAAACACATCAGCTCTTCAGGAACATCTCGTGGCACCTTGCATCCTCTCCAAATCTCTCCCACCCCTCTGTCAGTGGTCAGTAATGGATGTTTACGATGGAAGAAAAATAGTTTGCTCAGATCAGCTCTGCTGCTGTCAGTAGGAGATTGGAGCAGTGGGAAACAACTGTCAGCTGTGACAGGAAGAGACCCTGCAGAGTAAAATGACAGATGGGCAGAGGGAAAAGGAAAGGAAGAGAACTGGGGAAATGATGAGAGATGTTAAGAAAACAAGAAGTTGGGAGAGACAGAAAGCAAGAAAATGGTGCAGCAAGACAGGAGGAGAGGCCGAGGAGGAAAGTATATGTCTGAAACTGGAAAATGTAGCCCGAGGCAGAGATAAATGCATTAAGAATCTGTGAAGAGCAGGAAATTACGTTATTACCAAGAAGTGTGAAGCAGGTTATTAGAAGTGAGTAATTATCCAAATGTGGGCAATTTGCTTTTTATAAGAGTCCCAATACCAGTACAGCAGGACACTATAATGATAAAATGACTCCAACCAACCAATTAAAAATTCTAAGTCAAATGACCGCAGAGCCAATGATGGCGATGGGTACTCTATGCCAATCTTTTTCACCCTGAAGCCCCGCCCACTACAGAAAAGCTGCAACCCACTCCTGCCACCAAGACACCCTTTAAGTCCCACTGATTAAAAAAAAAAACAGGCCACCTTATGCTTGCATAGCACTGGCCAGGGATGAGAGGTTTCTCAAAGCATGTCACATTTTTCACTTTTTAATCTTTTTTAATCTTTCCTGCACACTGTGTATTTGACCCAAATCAGTTCACTTCACGGTTCCCCTCATTGCTGTGCTTTTATTGTTTACAGAAAAAGAACTTGTGGCCGTCATGTATAGAACTCAGCTTTCTGAAACTGCATGGGAATTTGTGCTGCTGATCAGCTTCACTCGCCTTAAAGAGAAAGCATTAAGACCCAAGATGGAGGAATCAGCCACTTCATGAGATCTATTTCTAAAAGATCTGTTAATCTGTTCATAACTGCAGGCACTGAGTGACCTCAGAGTAGTCACAGTGATACAATACCGAAACTCAGTCGTGACTGTCAGTTTTGTCATGTTGTCCAATGATCTGTGGCCAGTTCACTGCACTATTACCAGGTTCATTTTTTGGTCTTGACCAAATCCATTGGTCCTTTCAAGCGGTAACTTGTAGACTGTCGCCACTGTCCTAATAACAGGTTTAGTCTGTGGACTGGCTCCTCGTCATTTCACACTACAGAGGCAGCTTCTTACTTTTAACAGCGTTTTGTTCCAGGTGAGAGCAGCCGTCAGTAATAGCTGACGGGTGGAAGAAGCGGAGAGGTTGTTAGGACTCTGAAGTTTCCTGCTGTGAACCTCAGGGTCTAATATCACGCTTCACAGCCCCCCTCAGGGGCCTCCCTGCTACATTCAAACCTGAGAAATCAGTCAAACAAGCAGCCACCCGCTCAGTCTTTCATTCAGCCCTGCAAAGAAGTTCAGGGTTAATGTCATGCTCCACAACATTTTCAGGGCCCTGCAGTCAGGGAAATAGCCACTTAGTTCATCAGCCAGTAAAACAGTGATCACTCAAACTATCCATCCAGTGAACTCAAATATAGATTCACTTGATTTTAAAAGTGATAACAAAGTTTGCTCTGTTTTTACAGATAGAGGTGTTTTAGACGTATGCATATTGGTGCTTATTGAGCACAGAGCAGTAAGAAGCATGTCAGAATCTTGCACATCTGTGTGCATTTACATGATAATTTTGCTGTTAGCGACATTTCTGATGTTAATAAACTCATGAACAAATGCTTTTATTAAAAGACCAGGTTTTCAAAGAGAGAAAGAAATTCACAATTGCCACTAATGAATATACATTTTGCATCTAATCTAAAGAAAGCAGAAAACTCTTAAAAACAAATATCTCAGGACACTGATCATATGCTTGGTAATAACTGTGCTTTCTTTTTTTCCCTCATTCTCATTGTTTTGTATGTGTATGTGATGATTTAATTATTTTGTTATCTTTCAATATTTCTTGGGAAATTGATCGTATGATGTAAAATGATTGGCCTTAAATGAAAAAGATTTGCCTGCTAACTGGAGAAAAATAGCTTTGTTTTTTTTTTAGATCATTCAATAATTGTGGGGAACTTGAAAATGAAAGTTTTCTTCATTCAATCAAACCCGAATCAAGCTTTTATTGCTTTGGAGGATCCATATCTGAGCATGGTGAGGCATGTTTTTGTTGTTTTATTTGCTGGAGTTTTTGAAGCACACGTTATCTTATAGCAGATAAAGAATAGATGGTGACCAACTCCCATTTACCTGCTTCAGGCAGCAGATGCTCAAATAAAGCACAAGATAGACGGGCTTTGGATGGAACATACATCCATGCATGCTGACACGACACTTCCTTGATGTCATATGAAAAAGGAAAATGTCTTAATTATTCAAGATTACAAAAATAAATAACAAGTTATTACAAGAAAACAAGTTTTTAATACCAAGATAGCTACATACATGAATCAGTTACTCCATGATAACGAGGTAATTACCTTGTGATATTTAGGAAACAGATAATGTTTTTAAGAAAGAATTTTGAGCATTGCCAATATCTGCATAAGTGAAAAAAAATGTCTTATTGAAAAATAAAATTGAATAATTCATCAATTCGAAACAAATAATGTTCATTATACCTTTCAAAACTGACATGTTCACTATAAAAAAGGCACCTCACACCATGAATGAATCAGTGTTGTGTCAACACACTGAGAACGAATTTAAATTGCACCTTTAGGCACTTTTGCTCCCAATTCTTTAGTTGCATTGATGAAAAATGTCAAAGATAACACACTTTGACGGACATGAAATTGTTTCTTTTGTGCCAGCAAAATGATTCCTAAAGAGTTCTTAACCAAAAACTTGGCATATCTCAGCATTGTGTGCAGTGTGTCCTTAAAACTGGACAAGTGGAGGACAAAAGAAGAAGTGTCAGGCCTAAAAAACTATCTACAGCAGATGAACAGGATCTGAAAGTGATGTCCTTAAGAAAGAGGAAAAAATCCAGCAAAGACCTGACAGGACCTGAGAGATGCATCTGGACCTTCAGCTGATCCATCTACTGTTGGCCCAAGCCTCATCAGAAATGGTCTCCATGGAAGGGTGGCTGTCAAGAAGCCATTCTTAAGGAAGGGAAACAGGGAGAAAAGGCTGAGCTATGCCAAATGACACAAGAAGTGGACTGAAAATCAGTGGCAACAGGTCTTATGGAGGGATGAATCCTCCCCAGAGCCTGGACCTCAACATTATTCAAGCAGTGTGGGATCATCTGACAGAGAACGGAACAAAAGGCAGCCAACATCCAAAGAAGAGCTTTGGGATGTCCTTCAAGATTTCTATTCATTTTGGCATGTTTCAACACACGAATGTGCTCTTTTTCTATTTTCCTTGCAATATATAATGAAATGATGGGTGACTCCTGGACAGTACTGCACTTTTAATGAGCATATCTCATATAAATGACTCCCCCCCGGCCCCCCAGAATCACAGATTACTGCTGAGCTGAACCAGAGAAGAACTTAGTGTTTACTTTGTAACATTAATAAATGCAAAGTTTGGTTCACAAAGCATTGTGTGGTGACATATTTTCAACTTATACAACCCCAGCTTGAGGCGCAATTGTTACCTCTGTGTGACACTTTATACACAGGCTTTGTATGAAGACCTGTGATTCACAGTCACATACACATACTCATGCTGCCTTAAGATGAAATAACCACTGGGAACAATAAGCGTTTATGTGTTACTCAAACACATTTTGACATGTGAACAAGAGAAGCTCAACTAAAGGTTTTCATGTCTGTGAAATACTCGCTCCCAGACTAAAAGAAAATTTCAGTCTTACTGGATTCAAACGTCATCTGCTTGCATCTACAGTCTATGCTGTTTCATTGTAAACAAACCAGAGTAGCTATACATCAGCTAAGGCAGTTTCTGTTTACAAGTTCTTCTTCTGATCAATCACTCAAAGATGCAACACTTGCTAAAATCCTGACTATTGATTCTCTTAAAAATTCTGAGAAATGACTCCAGCATCTTGTTTTCTCTGCAGAAAGTAAGAAAACATTGCCTCACTACCATCATAGAATTGATCTTTTGTGTGTGTGTGTGTGTGTGCAAGAATAATAAAGAGATGCTTGAGACTGTCTCTAAAACAACACAAATGTTCCGTATTTCTAAGGCCGATCTCACCAGGAAACATGTAACGGGGAAGTTTCTGCACATGTCCAGGACACAGAGTTGTCATAGTAGCGTCATGTGGGGAGTGATAAAAATGTATGTTATATAGTGGGATGTCAATGTCACCATAATTTGAGATGTAAGGTGCATCTCTGTTCGAAAACACAGTTTATGATAATTAACTCCAGCACATTAAGCTTCGGACTAACTTAGCTGTTACCTGTTTTGATTTGAGATCTGTTTGGGCTTTATTTGCTTGCACCTGCAGTCCAACGCAGCTTCTTCAACCACAAACTAGAGTAGCTGAACACACTGAAACTACTACAGATTCTGTTTACATCTCTCGCTTCTGATCAATAACTCAAAGATTCAGTAGTTGGTCGGTAAGCACCTGACTATTGATTCTCATGAAAAATTCAGTGAAATCTTTGCAACACTTTGTCTTCTCTTAAGAAAGTATGTAAACATTGGAGAAAATCTCTTACAGGGAGGTAAATTCTGCTTGCAAATTATTAATTGATTTATAAAAGGATGAAGTGTGATGTGCTGTTCTTGGTGGCAGTCACAAGCTGCCTTCATATCAAGAGATATGAAAGGAACCGGCACACTGTGTGATAATCTTTGGATCAACATGACATTTCAAAACAACACCCGACACTCTGTCACACCATCTCACCACCTGATCCAAGATGAAAATAAATGTAATTGTAAATCCTTCATGTTGTGGAGAAAAGCTTAAGGACTACTGCTGTTTTCTAATCTGAAAAAATAAGAGATGTTTCCACTTTGAGTTGGCGTGTCATGTGAGATAAACCAAGTGCCACTGTGTGTGCAGACAGTTGAACCATTTTCATCTTTTACTCCCATCAGGCAGTCTATGTATAAATCTACTCTGAAGCAAGCAAGTGAAGATCTGAAGCGAAACCCTAACAAAAAAAGAAAGAATATTTTCATTTCTGAGGCCGTTCAGCTTGAATCAGATAGAAGTTTGGAGATTTCACGCTTTATTCAGTCTTTTTTCCTGTGGCTGAATATATTCAGTAGATATTAATAGTCCTTACAAGAGAAAGGTAAGGAAGGTTGCCTGGTTGTACGGTTCGAATTTGCATCTTACTTTTCATGAACTAACTCTGTGATCTCCAGCTTTTTTAGCACAATAAACAACTGAGAAAGTAATTTGTCAAAATAAAACCTGCTTTTTTCAGCCTCTTAATATGAATAAATGAGATAACAACTGTTTCTATTTCCGTCAAACTGACAACGCACACAGCCGCTGCAGCCATAGGTTACCACAAGAAATATGACATTTCATCATCATTTGTTAATCCACATTATGAGCTGCTACAGCAACCACTTTAACAACCATCGTGGAGCATTTCACAACAATCTGACGTTTAGTGATACCATAGAAATTGCCTTGGAACACCTGGCAGTCACTAAGCAACCACTTGTCAAAACCCCTGAACCACCCCAAACATCACAGCAACAGCCTGATGAGCACATCACTGCACAGCATTTAACAAGAACACATTCCTCCACATTATATTTCAGAGCATTCATGATTGATCATTTATCACTGATCAGTGACCATCTGTTCATGCAAGTTTGCATTAATTTACATGCCACTTTAATCCAGTTAGAGTCGTAAAAACAAATAATGGAGCATATGGAGGTGATGGAAATCAGCTGATAACATCTTTCCACTCATTTGAGGTTGATAGGTTGAAATAACAGCTGTGAACTGGTCAACTGGTCAATTTCATGTGACTACAGGACAATAAAGTGATCTTAATCTTAATCTTAGTGCGTATGTGTCCCACACTGTTGATTTGGTATATTTGATTTTTTGTATAATTTTTCCACTTTCCCACACACTGCTAGATAATATCTATAGCTAGATCGAGAGATAAATAAAATGTTCATATCATAATAACAGAAAGAGCTGAGGAAATGGAGAGCAAATAATGAGAAATTTATATTTTATATTGACCATTTGACCGTATCACAAAACCTTTTTAACCTTGAGGTGGCTCGGGCACCTGGTTAGGATGCCCCCCGGAACACCTCCCTGGCCCGTCCCACTGGGAGGAGACCCCGATGAAGGCCCAGGACACGTTGGAGAGACTATGTCTCTCGGCTGGCCTGGGACCACCTCAGGGTCCCCCCAGAAGAGCTGGAGGAAGTGGCCGGGGACAGGGACGCCTGGCCTTCTCTGCTCAAGCTTCTGCCCCCGCGACCCGACCCCCGGAGAAGTGGTAGATGATGGATGGATGGTGTTTGAGATTGGGCCAGATGTGAAGTTACAGTGTCTGTTACACAGATCCTGCTATCTGAAGCATTTTGTGTCATTGTTGTTTCTTTTAAACAGTTAATTGTTTCAAATGTATATCAGAGTGATGGCCGAACAAAGGGCAGAGACAGACCTGCTAAAAGGGCAATTCTGGGACACATTAGTGGATCTAAGTAGATTAAAGACATTCATTGATTCCCGTGGTCTTTGATTGAAAATGTTAGTAGACGAGCAGCACACCTGGCTTTGAGAGGATGACTGCCTTTCTGTCTGAGCACAGGCTTTTCTTTGTTATCATCTACTACACATGTGAACTAATTATAAGATTTTGTCAGGAATTAATCAAATTTGACTGGAATGATTTAATCTTACTGTGCCACACGCCCCTACAGTCTGTCTGGCTCTTTTCTGTCCTCCTGCCCGTCAGCGCCTCACAGTAACCTGCCAATATTCTTGGAAGCTGAGCTATTTTGGAGCGCACACTTCCTCTCAGGACCAAGGCACAAGGTACTGATAGTGAGAAAACACTGTAATCGCAGAGGTGGCGAGACAGAGCAAAGCAATCATTCAAGAATATCAGATTACAAGGTGAAAAAATGCAAATAATCCATATTAAATGTGTCCAAAAAGATAAAAAACACTCAGGAGTTTTTCTCTGGACTGCAGGTTGGAGATAGGGAGGCAGATGGATACAATCGGCATTGAGGGTGGTAATTATAATCTTTGTGATTGATTCCCTCACCACAGTTGAGCTGCCGCTCCCCAATAATGGATGATTCATTCTCTGATGAGTTTCCTTTAAACAACGCCTTTAATGAAGGATGGTGAATTGAAATGCAATTTTCAGGTTAATCAAAAAACTATTTCCTTCTTTTTTTTCCCACACATCGTCATTAATAGATAAAAATAGTGAATCTCAGGAGGAATCAAAGAACACTGGGTGTCTACATGATGAGTGGAATGAGTATTTATGTTGCAGAATAAGACGTCCATGTTGATAAATGTTTTATAATCCTTTGTCATCATAACTGGGCATTCCTGAAACTGAATTTTTCCATTTTTGATGTGCAAGATGTTGCTGATAAATGAGGTATTTTCACTCAAAAATCATTCGTATCCCTTGTTGACAGTTCAGCTGAGCCAGTGTTTCCAATCTGTGCCTCAAAGAAAACTGTTAATTTGGTTATTTATTGATGATGAGCATCTCATAAATAAACATACAAGCCTAAAAATAAACTGACATTTTGGGGCAGAATGTGTCCTGTGACTTTAAATAGTCTGCTGCAAGCAGTTGGTTTCAATTCATCCATGAATAACCAGACTTATCTCCGCAGTGCTGTGGCTGTGCTGCATCCTTTTATCGATGTAGTTCAGGTGAGAAGAAGCGCTCTGACTGTGCATGTCTTTAACCCAACCCAAAGAAGCCGAAGAGCACAAGTCAAAAATTAGAGATCCAAACTAGAAGGGTTTTATAAAGCATAACTTCTATTTTTCTGTGCTTTAGAGGATGTGTTTGGGTGTCTTAGGTCACTACCAACTAAAAAAACTCAGTAAAAAACAACTATGTCACTTTGTTTGGCAGTTCTGGGTCTGAAAACATGTCAATCAGTGAGCAGGGGAAATGTGTCTGTTGTCCAGCCTTCTCATTGTTATCTTACCCAACTTCAGGTTGCCCTCATTGCAGCTTAGAAGTGGAAAATTACAACTCTTTTGCTCCTGCGTTTTATGTTTTGTGTCAAGACTGGGAAATCCATCCTGTAATTGGTGTTTTCTAAATAATAGTAATTTTCTAAACCTAGCATGGACTGAAACCAAGCTAATAGATCAGATTCTATATCAGATAAAACAGCCCAATATGGACTCTGATCTCATCCCTCTGTTTGTAGCAGTCTTTTTAAATAAAGTGGTATATACAAATGAGGACGACCCCAGACTTTGCTTGCCTGTACAAGCATGAATGGTCATTATTGAATGAATAAAAACGATTTCCATCGAAATTACAGGCATTTTTTGGGAGAAAAAGAAGGTAAAAATGCATCAAAATATGTGTTGGTCAGATTTTAAGTTATTTATTGCAAGAATTTTTTTAATTGAGGATAAATTGCTTTTAAAACATTGTGTTGCATGATGGCTATAATCCCAAGTATTTTAATGTTTAATCCCAACCCCAATCTCTAGTACCTTAATTTCAAGTGACAGCAAAACGTTGGGTTCAAATCTTCTGTGTGACAGTCCACAGATTAATGCCAACAGCAATGATGGTCTTAAACATTCATTCATAACAGGCATGTTTTGCACTATGGACAAAAGTAGCTATTAAAAGCTCTGTGAAACTGCTTTGACCTATCTTATCAGGTCACTGACATGATTAGAACTCATACAGCATGGATTAATCACCAGGATGGCCGAGTGGTTAAGGCGTTGGACTTAAGATCCAATGGGCAAATGCCCACGTGGGTTCAAACCCCACTCCTGGTAGAGTTAATGATATTTATAGTGTAGTGGTATGAGTGTCACCTTTGTGTGGGAGACCTGAGTTTAAATCCCCTGCATAAAAAGTGTCACTAGGTGTGCTTATGCAAGTTCTCCTTACCCTACCTGTAAGTAACTTTAGATAAACATGTCTGCCAAATGCATAAACATAATGTGTTTTATCTTTATAAACAAAGCTTTATAAATCATGGTGATGAGTGTCTCATTATCCTGCTGTGTTTCAATATCACATCCATGTCGCATTTTATTTACTTTTGAAAAGATATTGTGACATTAAATCACGTTTGAGTGCTGCATTTTCAGCGTAACTGTGAGATTAAACAATGTAATTGTGACATTTAGCTGAAGGAAACAACGTGTTTTCTTCTCTTATTGTCACTTTTAGATTGATTAACAATATCCTGTATATGTTGTTAAATGAGTCAGTCAATTACTGATGCTTTGCTCTGTCTTTCTGCTATGTTGATTGTTGGTTTGCAGATGTAAGAACATTAACTTTGACATCTGTACTTCAGGAGAATGTGTGATGATTTTCCTACAGTGTGCACTTAAGAGGAGCTTCCTTTCAACCACCAGCTTGAATGTGTGATGCTTTCAGGATGACACTGCCAGCCACATCAGCTTTCCCCCAAAACAACAACAAATAAATAGAAATAAACCAAAAAAAAAAAAAAGAATTCCCTGAAGTAGAAACCAACAGGATTATTGAAAATGCTGCCTGAAGTTGACTAAAATCAATGTTTCAAGGATAGAATATGGGAAAGTTACTCTGAGGTTGTTTCCAATGTTGTTTGGATTTTATTTCTCAACTGGACTGGTTTCATAAATCCAGATAAGAAAAAAGAAATGTGTTGATGTTGATGATAGTGGCGCATAAAATGTTCATATTTACAACAGAAACCAGAAGCAGCTGAACAAAAAAAGAGCAATATAACACATCCATGTCAAGTCCATTTTTAATTAATGTGCCTCAACAGAACAAAAATGTTTTATCTTTGTTCACTAAATTCTTCACAAAAACACATCAACATATAGTTCGATGGACATTATTTCAGAACATAGTCTCAGTTTAGTTATAAAGGGTCACTAAAACACTTTATTCCGAGAAAAAAATCCTAATTCATCAAGACAGAATGTGATCTTCGGTTAATGTTGCAAACCAGAATCCAGTGGAAAAGGAACACAGGCCTTGTTTCATGCACTTAAAGAGACATTTTTGTATATCCAAAGCACTTTTTAAGAGAGCTGACACAAGCAAAACTGATTTGTGGCCAGATAAGGAGGAAAATGACCCAATCTGCAGGACTTACAGGTATAAGAAACCGAGTTTCATTCTGGCTTGTCCTAAAAGAGACGTACAACAGCCGTATGTTAGAAATGGCCTTTCTCTACCTTAAGAGTATTTTACCAGATCTGGAAAAGTACAGGCTCAAATTAAACCTTCAACTGAAACACGTTTGGAAGTTATACTGAACGTCACATGAATAAAAATGAACAATACGATTTATCCCTACTCCACAATTTACTGTAAGACCAGGCCGAGTTGTGATTGTGTATCCCAGGTAACGTATATTAGTGCTATACAGGGTTTTTATGCAATCTGTGTCACTTCACTGTCAAGGCACAAACCATATGTAGATGCCCCCATATGCAGGCCCCCACTTATATTGCCTTAAATAGATATACAGTACGTCATTATCTGTCCTGTTTTCAGACCCTGACAGCTGTCTACTCTTCATTTTCTCCCAGGGAGGTTTAAAATGTCATTCCACTGCCTGTGAAACTCTTTGAATGTTTGACAGCCTGTAGTTAACATCCTTTTGCACCTGCTACATTCCAGGCAGTCCAATGTGCATTTACAGCTCTCCATTGACTGTTAATATTTTAGCAGGAGCAGAAAAGCTGTCTTACTCCCACTCAAAACCTGTCATCTACAATGTCAGTAATGCAGCTTGACCAACAACAGTTTGGTCACGTAGGTTGTGAAAATGTTGTGGCACATCTCTAACCTTAATCAGACGTAGGGAGCAAGCTGTGGGGGTTTGGTAAGCTAACACCTTTCTAACCCCTCAAAGAAGTGACATTGGTTGAGGCGTTTTATCAGATTTCTCTCTGGAGCTACAAAAATAGCCTAAGTCTATCTTTAGTTTTTCAAAAGCAGCCTTCTGTAAACACTTATTCGCAGGGAAAATATGCAGAACTCCCTTTGATAACAGCTTATGGGATGTTATGTTGCTCAAGGCCTACACGTTTATTGTTGCTAAAATAATTCGGTAGTAAAAACTACTATGGAGTATAACCACTGGAGGATAAGAATTCTCCCAGTAGACATTTTTCAATATGTTAAATAATCAAATTTGGAAGCCAGAAATGCTTCTCTTTACGTTTATTTGACATTTTCTGTGTTTGTTGATCTACAGTTCCTATCTGTCATAATCATACAATTCTAGCAAGTATTTAATTAATCTTTCTTTTTATTTTGTCACTGAATAGGTTTTTCAGTGGTATCACAGCTGCTTCCAGCAAAGGAAAGGCAAGTTTATTTGTAGAGCACAATTCAAAGTGCTTTACAGCTATGTAAAATCATAAGGCGGCAAATAAAATCATAAGAAGGCAAATACAATCATTCCATAAATATAAAAAAATCATTAATTCATTCATTAAAATTGAAGAGTGCAGATGAAATACTTTCAGTTGTCATATGCACAGCTAAATAGAAGTGTTTTCAGCCTGGATTTAAACATTGTCAGAGTTGAGGCCAGTCTCACATCTTCTCAACAAATGTTGCGTATGTTGCCGTGTTAAACTCTTCCACCTTAGATATTGACGATACTACATTTTAAATGTTTTCAACATGTGGACAAGCGTACCTACAAGAAGGGCTCAGAGGAGGCCGGTGCCCATGAAGTTGTACCGAGGGAACAAATATCCCCCAAGGATAACCCCTCCAACCTGTGCTCAAGGCTGCACAACAAAAACTCCAACCCTGTTCACCTTGATTTGCAGTAGACATGAGTACAAACATTGTGGCTGGAATGCATCAGTTCATCGCCCACGAGTCTTCTCTCTGAAACTGTCTGATGTCTCTCCTCTCTGGCTCTTGGGTGCTTGATCTCTGCTCCAGTCTCAAAGAAACTTTGAGTGTCTTTTTTCCGTTACAGCCAACTGGCCAGTCAGTCAGGCAGCAGGCCTCCAACAGCCTCCAGCTGCTGCTGTGAATACAAAACGTTGCCGGAGTGCATTGATCACCAGCTCGCTCCATCTGGTTTTCAACATTATCACAAGGCGGCTCAGGAACAACTCAGATTATTCAGCAGCAAGCTGAATTTAGTCACAGACCATTCGACACTTTAAGACTTCCATTTAGTTCATTTTCTACTAATGGCAGTTCATCAGAGGCCATCCCCTGCCAATCCTGCTGAAGAATTACAATATCGTCTTACTGAAGAAAAATTCTAATGAAATGCAGAGGAAAAAATTAAAGAATAATAAAAAAAAAATCACATCACATAAAAGTGGAAAGAAGAGTAAATTAAAGCTTAAAGCATTGAAACAAAGCTTTTTACAATTACAATTATCACTGGCATAATTCAAAAAGGGTGTTTCATAGTTAGCGGAGAATCACACATTCCTCCAACTGTATTTTCTCATGTTTTCATCAATATTCGTCAGCTAATCAGAATCAGCATCACCTTGTAGCACTTACAAAGTCGAAGTTGTTGCTCTTCCTGTGTTGTTGTTAGGCACCATCCTCAATGAAGCGTGTCTGTTTAGCTTCCAGGTGCTACTCTGAAATAAGGGCTTTATTTCCTGATTTGGCTCGGTGCATTTGGCAAAGTGAGAGGCACCTGGATCCCAGCTAACAAATAGACCTGCAAATTCAAGTTAGGTTCCTCTTTTTTGAGATCTGCAGTGGTGTGAGACTTGAAATCTCAATATTAAAGCTTAGTCACGTCTTTGGCCCTAATTGCAACATCTTACCTGCTGGGTGAGAAACAATTCAAATTAGTAAATACATTTATGATGTTCCCCAGAGCATAAATGTCTCGGATCGTCTGATGTTTCAAGGAGTGTCACCAGCGGAGCAGAGATTTAACTTACAGAGTGAACATCCATATCTGCTGGATTGTTTTACATAATATTTTTTTACAGATGTTCACACGGTGCCAAGACGATGAAGGCTGAACACACTGTTCTTATTTTCCCCTTTATGTGGGGTTAGTTGAAATTCTTCAGAGTTTTCAGTACCTCAATTTCAACTGACAGAAGCTCAAAAAACAATTTAAAGAGAAATTTTAACAGCATTTTGAGAGAATGTTTATAAAGTGATTTAACACCACATCACTCACTTTGGCATCAAACTGTTTTTTTTGGTTTGTCACTGTTTTCTCAACCGATCAAAATCAGTTTTGCTACGATCAGCTGTGACACTTCTACTGCGCCAACCTTAAAATACCAGCCACGAAACATTGAAATGAGTGAAAACATCATCTTTTGAATTTTTGCAAAAGTAATGCTCAGCGGTGAGCTATCCAGCAGGAATCTTGATGCCTTCAGCTGATCAGCATTAGGGTGCATTGCACAGCTGCTTTGCATTCAATGCAGGCCTTGTGCGCTTCAGACAGCAGCCACAAATGATTGATTTTTGAGTTGTTTTATGTGGTGAATATTTGTTCTTCTCTGGCCATCATTTTGAGTAGAGATTAGCTTAGCTCTCCTATCACATTCACTGCCTGATTCTCCAAACTGAGCACACTCTGATCATAGTCTCTTCTGCAGGTCAGACACTGATTCCTCCGAAGTATTTTATCCAACCTCATCCTGACTTTTCTGTTAGCACACCATGGGGTTAGCATGGTGCCCTCATGGTTGTCTTTTTGAGTAAAAAGTCTTTGATTTGAAGATTTCCCAATATTTTGGGAACATGTTTAAGGTTTGAATTTGTCTGAACTTAAACTTTAAAATTCTCAGCTGCACTGTGTGTTTGATGAGAAAGTTTAGCAAGCTAACATACAAAACCCTAAAGGTTAATATAAAACTTGTTGTAGTGTTTTGCTCATGTTATAATGGAGTTACTGGAACTATGAGTATATTTGAATTATCCAGTTTGACAGATAATCAAACCAACATTAAAAGCCTTTGTTGTTGTATTGTTAATGGAGAATTGAACTGATCCATTTTATACAAGTTGTTACCACTGTATGTGTTTCCAAGGGGAACCAACATCCAACATGACAATGAGAGTTCTTGCTCCGAAAGTCAAAATATTGATTTTTCACAACATGGCTCCAGGATATACTAACAGCAAACTAACAACCAAAAATGATAAACTCTAAATAGATAAACAAGATAACACAACTCATTTGTCAGAATAAAAACAGATAATAACTGTACCCACCTCTGAAGAGCCCAGATGTATTCCTTTTATTTACAGTGTTTCACAAAAGGTGCCGACCACAGCATGTTGGCTGACTGACTGAAAGTCGACAGAAAACCCCGCAGGAGCAGGAGGATGCTGGCCTTTAACCTGTGGCTGTCAGGCTGAAACTAATCAGCTCCCAGGAGCAACCTGCACACTAAAGCCCTTTCCAGACATGCCGTACGTGACATTGCTGCCTTCAACTGTCTGTTAAACTGACGGAATTCTGTCACTCAGACATAGGTCAGTTTTACATTTATATTTCTCACGCCCCCTGTCAGACGTCACCGTGGCAGTGATGGAGAGGCACATGGTGCATGCGTGATACTCGCCATTTATGGACAACACATCGAGCGTAGAATACTGCAGGAGGTCAAAGTTTCATTCCAGTTTATGATTTAGTTTGACACTGACTGTGATTGTGGAGAGTTTTGCTGTGGGAAGGAGCAGCAGCTGTGTTTGAGCTTCCAGCTTGTATATCTTGGACTGCATATAAAATATTAAAGCAGCCACAATGATGTCACCCACTGGTTTGTTGAATACTGTTTTTAAGCCTCGAGTTCTGACATTCTGACCATCATCATCAAATCTTTAAAAAACACTTGTTGAGAGTGGATGACTTTGACGTTATGAGTAAGGATGGGAATTGAGAACCTCAGTATCGAAACATAGACCTACAATTTCTGACTGCATAAAAGCTGGACTCATAAGACCCCGACCTACTAAATTGGAGTTGGGAGCCTTTTTTTTTCTCCAGAAAGTGATGATACTGGCAGAAGCACTTGAGGCCTGTTAAAAAAGATGAAGGTAAGCCTGAGTTATACCTGTGAAGCTCTATGAATAAACTAACACAAAACCCATTATTATGGGTTATTTGTAATCACTTTTGCTTTCTTTATTGTATGCAGATGCAAAACAATTTACATGCAGAACTGGTTTGTTGTAAGAGGCAAAATACCTGCTCTAGAAGGCAGATAGGATGGCAGTTTTAGTCTATCTAATTTTACTCTTCACATTTCTTTTCCCTGGTAATTAACTTCTCACTTTCACTCTTTGTTTAAGTTAACTTCAGAAGTTAAAGACCACTCGGTAAGGCAGCGAAACTTACTTCCTCATGTATAAACATGGTTTGCAATGAAAACCCATTTTCTTTCTTACCATTCTCACAGGTCCCACCTCATATGCAAATTATACAAAATGTTTGCAGATAAAACAAAAAGAAACTTTTTGAACTGTATTACTTTGAATATATTACTTTGTCACCAAAAAGGTGTAAAATTCATATTCATCTGCACAAACAACGGTTTGTTTTCTGTGCTTATATCACAATTTAAATGCTCACAGTGCTTGTAATGTGGATGATATCCATATGACCTCCCAAGAAGTATAACAGGGAAGATCGTTGTATGACCTCTGGTAAGAATGATAATAGGATCAGGTTAACTGATGGAACAAATCTGATCTTTACACTACTGGAGGTCTTACCTGCTGCCTCTTAAACCTTAACTGGTTCTTTATAGATAAGGCACTATTTAGTCATGACCTAAATGCTCTGGTGAGACCGTGTTGTTGATCTAGCGATCAAATTCATGCATCGTGAATAGACCTGCTAGACAGTTAATGCCATTCATCTGGGAGGCACTCCACTGAAGCATTCTTTTCTGGCTTTGGAAATCCCAGTCCCAGAGTTGCAAAGCAACCTTATCCTTCAATGACAAATACCTGGAAATTCATTTCTGTGAAAGCACTGCACAGTTTGGGTTACAGGAGGTTTCCTTTTAAATTTAAACAAATTGCTTTTCTCACAAACCCCATTGTGGCCCAATGCAACGCAAAGAAAACAAAACATGACTATATGGCTATGGCTATGGCTATGGCTATGGCTATGGCTATGGCTATGGCTATGGCTATGGCTATGGCTATGGCCTGATACGACCTAACCTGCCGCGACATCAATGAAGGCGAGGATCTGGCAAGTGTAAGGGGAAACCTGGAAACTAAATACTGAAGGGAGGAAATTAGTGATGGAGTGCAGCTGAGGGGGAAAGCACAGGTGAAGTGAATGAGCTAAATGGCAGGGCATGAGAAACTAAGGAAACTCTGGCAAAACTGATGACTTAAACAAGGAACTAAACACATAACAAAACTAAAAGATGAGACATAAGGAAACTATGGTTTAACTAATGACTAAACAGAATCCTAAAACACAAAAAACCCGTAGTCATGACTGACTGATCCGAATCACATTATTCACTCTTCTGATTCAAACATTTCAGAGCCAGCTGGTCTCTGTGAGTTGGGCAAGTCCACAGGCCAGAAAGGTGTGCAGTGCTCATGTTGAGTGTGTGTATGTGAAAGGAGTGAGCCCTTGTTTCTCTTGCCATCAGCGATATTTGATTCTCCAACTGCATTTCCTCTCAACTGATTCCCTCCCTGTCTGTAGACTTAGTGGGTTTTCATTATCAGATCCCCCTGCTGACTCTCTCTGCATGCCACCCCCACTCCTCTTTGTTTTCAAAGCTTTTTCTTTCAGTGTAAAAAAAAAAAAAACCTAAATGCTTCCAAGAGCTCCTCTCCCATGTGGGATCACAGTTTCCCCTTTCGTCCACTGAAGGGGGTGTGAATCTGAGCTAACACAGAGCTGTTTTATTCTGCATTTTCATGGCCATCTGCGTGAGCTGCATGGAAACCAGGGTGGATTTTTTTTCTTTTAATACACTGAATTTTCAATCCATTTGCATTTCGCCTAATGCTGGTACCTTCGGTTCTCATTTAGTTTGGGAAAAAAAGTACTCATTAAGATGGTTGTTTGAATATCTGCAGTTTCTATCTTGCATAAAACAGCATTTCAATGTGAATTTGAGCTTTTAAGTTTCTGGCATATCTACATGTGAAAGTGCCTCAAAATACAATATTTATTCAAAAGCTGTAATACAAAGAAGAATGTGTTTTGGGTTTTTTTGTACAAGAAGCTGGAAAGTGCACTCTCTTTCCTGTCCTATGCAAACGTGCCAAAGGAAAGAATATTGCAGGCTTTTAAATTGTAGCATTGTTAAAGTTTGCATAGCAGCTGTTGGTACGCGGTCCGTCCAATCAATACAAAAAAGTAAGATCGTTCAAAAGCCACATTTAGAATATAAAACCAATGCAAACTTCTATAAGGTATACAAAGTTTAATGGTCCCTGACTAGATGGATTTCACTTGCAAATGACTAATGAAAGAGGATTATTTGTAAGTAAAGCATTTATCCAGGATTGGGACCGGCACGAGAAATACACTGGCTAAAGCACCATATATACAATTTTCTTCTCTCCCTTTATCAGGGGTCGCCACAGCGTATCGATCTCGCATCATCGATTTGGCACATGTATTACGCTGGATGCCCTTCCTGACGCAACCCTCATCATTTATTTTGAGGGCTTGGGACCGGCACAAGAAAAACACTGGTTAAAGCACCATATATACAATATATATCAATGTATTTACTGTTTAGCCAATATGTATTGGCTGATAACTAATTGAAAACAGGAACAAAAAGGCAGGAGGGGGGAAAAAATTCAAAATTGAACAGTAAATAAACATGAGGCTTACTAAGCATGCCTTACGATGAGAACCAGTGCCAAAAACCATGACTCCTTGGCTTATTTGATGCTTATGGGTTAGTACTAGTACTCAAAGGAGACACATTATCACCATTTTTCAGAGCTGACACACTTCCTTGATGTCTTAATGAATGTCTGTGAGATGCTTTGAGAGACAACTCATCCTTTTAATACTCGGGTCTCATAGATCTTTTCCTCACAATTTTTATTAAGTCATGGAGAGAGCGACCTGACTCCACTCTCCTCCTTTCCTCCCCAGGTCTTAATTTAGATCTGTCCCACTGCTTCAAGTTACAATGCAAATACAATTTGGTATAAATTGCACTCAGTAACTCTTGAAGCATATTATTGCCGTTTGAGGGAGCAAACACCACAGAGCCTGAGAGCTAATAGTTATACAAACAGCAAACTGAACTCACATTTCCTCTCACCAAGATGATGGAAAAAGACTTAATGATACACATTTGCCTCATCTGCAGTCTGGCCACAGACAGCTGTTACTTTCCCCTCTTTTAAGAAAAGTCTTGTTGTGAGTCACGTGTTCACTGGTCCAGGTTGTTAAAATATATCACCACAGATGGAAATGCTGATATATCATAGGGGCTGGCAGCTGGTTTGATAGTTCTTGTAAAACTCAATTTCTCTGCCACATATAGGCTCGGTAAACCCTGGGGTTTGCTGTTGCTCCATTCCTCTGTGTTTTGTTTAAGCAGCTAATGTTAAGATCTGCTGCTTATGAAGGCTACCTTTGATTAACATTTGTGTTTCTGTTTAAGGAAGGATGATAAACTGCAAACCAGAATTTCTAACGTCTCACTGGGAAAAAAAAAATAAAGAGCACAAATAAGAAGATGGATTTCCTAATCTGGATATAAAACACGAAACAAACTACTGGTAGAACCATCACATTTAATGTCTTTCTTATGATAAGTTGACAGCTGATGAGAATTTGATGCTAAAAGCTCAAAAGAGGTGGAACTTTCCATTTCCGAGTGGATTTAAGCTTCAGGTTTAGAGGAGTTAAAGATCAGGTGGCTGGACAACTGTACTCAGAGCCGAAAGCTGTGAATTACATTTCCCAAAGTGCACTGGACGAGAGATATTTTCAGCCTGGAGGGCACCTATTTAAGTGACCAGCCAAATATACACAAGTGTGGTCACTTTTTGCAGCCAGCATGAAGAGGGTCGTCTTATTAAACTCGTCATGACATTAGCCAAAAAGAGTTGTCCAACTTCAGTCTTCTTTGTCCGGTGTTTGCTTGGAATTTTTTGTCAACTTTTAAACTTTCGTCTTTGATTCAGGAACGTTTGATATATTTACCACATATTTTATTATAGTAATGTTGTAAACATCCATCTGACCTAACTCTCCTTGTCTCTTCTTGTAAAACACTTTGTAACATTGATAAGAAAACTGCTATACAAATAATACTTCTTAATAATATATAACAATCTTGTTTAAAGACTTTCTTCAAAGCTCTCTCCTGATCGATTTTCTTTGATCTATGAATAAACCAAGGAGCAAAGTTCAGGGCTGAAAAATTAAGCCAATGATGTAGCACCAAAAGCCACGGTTCCTCTAATGGCTGCCCAGAAAGCAAGCTAATCTACATGTTTCAAAGCTTGACCTTACCGGCTGGTGAAACAGGAGGTCTTGGTCTCTATGCTCCTCGCATTTAATGAGATCTCAGAGGGTTTTTACATTATTCACCTGTTTAGATTTAGATTGCATCGAGGTTTGACTTATTTTTGTGTTGTTAAGGGTGACTTCCTCTTTAAAAGAATAGAGACAAACTTGAACTTTCTTGGTTGACATCATCTGTCTTTTAAACACAGCCTTTAAAAAAGAAAAACATTGTTTCTATACGGTCAATTATCAAACAGAAACAAAGAGAAGGAGCAAATAATGTTATAGATAAATACCTCCTCCGAGCTGTGGCGCTTACATTTTTCCACCATCTTCCTAAAAATAGATGAAGCCTTCAAAGTGTTTGCAGCTTAATTCTTAAATCGGTTGTCAAGTTGGGTTGTTTTTTATTAATTTGTTATGATTCATATGGAAATGGCCTTGCTGTTTTTGTAATGATTACAGTATAAAAGCTCTGCTCTCCCATGATGTGGAAATTAAAATTCCTCTCTTGTAATGTCAGTAAGAAATCTGTTCCGCTCACTGATATTTTTGTTTCTCATCTGTCACTGTACAATACAAGCTGTACATGTCACACTCACCCTGGGGCAACGCAGTCATGTTCCTCCTCTGCTGTCTGTTCTGAAACACTGCTTCTCTGTTTCATAATGGTATACTGCCACTCACACCTGCTGTGCACTGAATCCATCTATTTTATGCCGTAGCTCCTTTTCTGTGCTGGATATAACGTCCTCATATCTTTCATTACAGCACAGCTCATCATTACTGAGCACTCACTGCTTGCTTTTAGCTGTTCGGGGTTAAGTGGATCGGTCTCAACATCAACATTCATTACTGTTGATCCCTCTAGAAAAGTTCAAAACTCCCGTTTTCTTCTGGAGGAGGCTTAACGTACAGTATAGTGTTACTCCTCCTGCTTTGTCCGTTTTGGAGATTAACATCCAGGTACCTTTCACTTAGCTGTCGTAGTTGATGTATTTCTGAATCACGTTAAACTATAAACACACTCAAACATCAACTTACAGTCAGTAGTAGGTTAGCATGCTTATTAGAGGTCACTTATGGTGAAATTCAAGTTTTTAAGGTTTTCTTATGTTTTCTGTAGGGTAGAAAACAAGTGAAGCAAACACTCAACACATACTTGAGCATTTCCACTAAAGAATAGCAAAGCACCAAGTATAGTCTCTAAATCACAAGTTAGAATGTTATTATCTTAATCTGCAGGTTGCGGTTAACTTTTCTAGTGGTGTCAGCTGAGAATGAGGTTCATCTAAAGCCAGGATTTAGCAACATGACATTGCTGGACTCAGCTGGCAGAAGGCAAGCAACTGATGAGCCAAAACTTTATTTAAACAAACCAAAGCTGCTGCCACAGCAGTGAGGCTGACTGTGATGGGGTTGGTATGCCAAGGGTCTTGAGTCAAACAAAGGACTCACGTCACATTTCAAAGCACAGGGAACTCTTCTACAGCTGAATACTGCCAGTTATGCCTCTGTGGTGGCAAGTGATACACCAGCTGCTATGTTACCAGCAAGCGAAACCTTGCAAATCCCTAATTTGTGCCTTTGGGGGTATCTTCTGTTTATAACCAACACAGCTGGCTCCTGACCAAGCTTCAGTATGTGATAAGTTTGGAGTAAGAACAGGTTTAAGCTTTTGTTTCGGATATATTTCTGTGCATGTGTCTCTTCAATTATTAAATGTAGGCTCAGTTGGTGATTGTTGATTCAATCATTACGTCCCCCTCCATGTGACAAAATCAGAGGACATTTTTATCAGCTACAAATGCCCTGAAACAAAGTGCATTTTCCCAGCTATACACAGAAAAAAACAAACCCTGGGTGAAATGATTGAAGAACACATAAGCAGGCAGCGAAAGTTACTTGTTAAAGTGACATCTTGTCACATTATACAGATAAATGTTGTGTGAAGGGCACATGAAGCAGAAAGGAGAGGTAAGACTAATTCATCAAAGTGTGGCGTTACACCCAAGCAATCTTAAAGCATAAAGTGATTATTTTTATTAATTAAAATTCAAATAATTGCTTTCAAGTAACTTCCCCATTGCTGCAAAATGGTTTTTAAGAAATATTGTTGCATAAAAGCAGATTTTTATACTGCATCTAAACAAATTATCTGAATGATTATGGTGTTTTGAAATATTCTTTGTTGTGAGTTTTAAAGGTGTGAGTAAAAGGCAAAGTTTCCATCCTGCCTTCCAAAAACATTTTCAAACGTTGGTTATCCGTCTATTATAGTCCACAGTGAGACCACCAACAGTGTCTCCTTAAAGAAACACACCACCACACACTTAGTGGACCATAACACATGCTTCAGAAGCATTATTTTTGGATGAACCTGCACATTTTTGGTATTGATATTCTGCCTATTATGCCTGTAAGTATTACCAAATCTACAAAAGCAGCTAATTACAACCCAGATTCCAAAAAGATTTTGACACAGAAAGCAATGATTTACATACACAAATAATATTTATAATGGAAAACATATGAAATTCTTAATGTAAAACTTATATATGCTTATATTTCGTTAAAAAAAAAGATCAGCAGCATGACTGGGCATTAAAAAGCACCTTAGAGAGGTGAAGTCTCTATAAAAACATCTCAGTAGAGATTTAGCAAGCTGCAAAAAACAGTGTCTACAAATAGTGAAGCAATTTGTGAATAATGTTCCTTAATGTAAAATTACAAAGCATTTGAATACTCCTTCATCTACAGTACTTAATACCATCAAAATATTTGAAGAATCTGGAGACATCTCTGCACAAGGAACACAATTAAAAATACTGGATCAGGCTCTCAGGCAGCTCTGCATTAGAAACAGACCGGATTCTGTCCTGGAAATCACTGCATGGGCTCAGGAACACTTCCAGAAATCACTGTCTGTGAACACAGTTCACTGTGCTATCCACAGATGCAGGTTAAAGCTCTGTTACAGACGCAGCTGTCTTCTCTGGACCAAAGCTCATTTAAAAAGGACTGAGGCAAAGTAAAAAACTGTTCTGTGGTCAGATTAATCAAAATCTGAAATTCTTTTTGGAGATCGTGGACGATCTTCCAGACTAAATATGAAAGGGACCATCTGGCTTATCATCAGCGCTCAGTTTAAAACCTTCATGTCTGATGGTATGGAGGCGCATTAGTGCCTATGGAGCTGATGCGCATCTGGAAAGGCACCATCAATGCGGAAACGTGTATGCCGATTTCAGAGCAAGATCCCATCCAAATCACGTCTTTTTTTAAAAAAGACAATCCAAACCACATACTGTATCTCTTACAATAGCATGGCTTGATACAAGAAGAGTCCAGTGGCCTGCCTGCAGTGCAGACCTTTAACCAATTGAAAACTGTTGGCACATCGAGAAATGCAAAATACATTAAAATAGACCCAGGATTGTTGAGCAGATATAATCCTATATCAGACAAGAATGGGACAACATTCCTCTCCCAAAGGTCCAGCGTCTGGTCTCACTTCCCAGATGTTTACAGACTGCTGTTAGATGAAGAGATGCCACACAATGGAAAACATGACCCTGTCAACATTTTCCCCCCGAAGTGTGTTGCTGCCATCAATTTAAGATGAGCGAATATTTCTTTATTTCACTGATACATTTTCGAAGTTCTATTGTGAATAAAAATATTGGTTCGTGGGATTTTCCAATGCATTAATTTTTTTTAAATTTCATTCTACACAAAGTCCCAACCTTTTTGGAATTGGGGTTGTATCTAAAAGTGTGGGGAAGCCTCAGAGGTGGGGAAACTGACTACATGTTGGGCGATCATTTTGATAAAATGGCTCCTACCGTCTCACTGGAGCTGTGGGGCAGTTAAAGCTCTGTTTTCTATAAGGGTCTTCAGTTTTACTTTAAAGTCACCATAGCTATGATCAGTTAGCCTGCGTTCCCAAAGAGGTGATGGTCTTCCAAGGATCACGGTTTCAGTGCAGGTACATGTCCATTTCTACTCCAACACAGAGCTACTGATTGTCTGAGAAATCTGCACACAGACAGCACAGTCCCTCTATCCTCTCCCTCCCTCCCTCCCTCCCTCCCTCCGTCCCTCCTCCAGTCGAGTTTGAGGAGATCTCTCTTGGAGCTGGAGAGGAGAGGTCGTCCGTCTCTCTCCCCCAGCAGCAGCCGTGTTTCTCTGCAGCTTCCTACTGGTTCATCATGGATATGGGGACTAAAATAGTCGCCGGAATTATCCCTCGGTTGGCCCTGCTTCTCCTCTGCTTGAATGGGACAACCGGAGAAGGTGAGACGGCTGTGCGCTTTTTACTTTTCCCGGAGGAGACGAACCGAGTCCGAGCAGCGCATAGCACAAGATAAAGCTTTAAATCCATTGGTCGTAACGCCTGGGAAATTTAACTTATTTGTGTGTTGCGTGCAACCAAATTGAGTTATTTTATTTCTTAACTTCTTGTGTTAATTTGAAATATGTTTGGCTGTAGGATTTTGCGCGTCTGTGATGCGCAAGTCTTTGATGTGAAGAGGGTGTTTGAATTATTTACTCCAGTTTAATAGAGTAGATATTAGATTAGGCGAAACATTAAAGGCAACCAGGATGATTGTATATTTAGCTACTTTCAAGGAAGAAACTTCTACCTAAAGAGCTGGATGGGAATGGGATGCTGCTTAGCTCATGATGCTTGCGAACATATTATTTTACTGTCACCTTTCTGCTTAGTTTGTTGCTCAGCGGAGCGTGATGGGCATCCTCGGACTGATCTTCTTTGAGCAGTCGGGATCGGGACCCGTTTTTAACGCAGGTTGGAGAGGTGTGATTGTGTTAACCCTTTATCCAGTTTTAAAAATCAACACATGTCCAACTGTTAATGTTAAGGCATGTAGCTATTCTGATTTTCTGCGTTAAAGTGGCAGGGATCGTGTGAACAGAGAAATTCAAGAAGGATGGAGATGTGGTGAAATGCTTGAAGCAGATAGCTGTGAAACTTCTTGGTCTCTCCGATGTTTGATGTTTAATTCTTCTCTTCCACAACTCACTAATATGACACTTTCTTCTTCATTTGTTCCTCATCTTTTTTATTAGTCGAGGTCCCGTTTCTTCTTGCAACATCGTTCTCTTCTCTAAGACAGTCTCACATTTTCATAAAAATGTCATTTGAAGCTACATGCTCTGTCACTGTGAATATCCCTTTGATGTGAAGAAAGTCTACTGTAAAGCATAAAATGAGGAGGAGTCATCTTCTTTCTACAGGTGGTCAGATGAAGATTTTTCCTCAAAGAAAGGTTTATGAAAAAAATAAAATAAAAATTGGCATTCTTTCCTCCCTGCCTCTCTCTTGTGCTTCTCTTTCAGCTTTTCCTGCTGTTTCTTACTGAGATCAGCCTCTAACTCTCTGCTCGTTTCTCTTTTCTCTCTGTCCTGCTGGTCCTGCTGTCAGCTCCCTTTTGCTCGTCAATGGATTTCCTTTTTCTCATCTTCTCTTTCTACTTCTCTCTCCACATTAGCCATCTCTTTGTGCTTCACATCCCCCTGGATCTCTGCTCCCCTGCTGCATCTGTATCAGAGAGCCTCTGCTGTTTCGCTTCCCCTTTTCTTTACCACTCTTTATCTTCCCTTCCCTACATGTTTTCTCAGTGTTTCATGACCACAATGCCTCGTTTCTCTTTCTCCTGTCTCTCCTGCTGCTCGTTTCATTCTCTGTGGTTGTGCTGGTAATTTTTCAACTGTAGTCTCTCAAACAATTGTTTTTAGGACTATGCTCTATGCTATAGATCTATGCTCACACTATACTTTGTTTCCCCCATTCACTGCCAGTATATTAGCTGTCTGTTGGTCCAGTTTGAATCTGATGTAGTGCCATACTCTCGCATAGTCTGACAAAGCTGAATACTCATCATGCACAGATTATAAATCAGAGCAGCATCATGATGAGACAGCAGAAGACAAGAGTCCAGCTGCAGGTTTCAGACTTGCTTTCACTTCTCCCCTCCTGAAGACAGTTCACCAAGGCAGTATTACTGAATAACAAAGTAGAAAAACATACCTTAATAGTCTCAGACGGTGCAACGATGACTTGTTAGTTGGAGGACTGAAGCGCTGTTAATATGATGAGTTTCAGGACAGGTAATGTGAGACACAGCTGCCTGGAGAGCTGCAAAGTTACTGTGTGTTTAATCAGCTCTTGATATTAACAGCTAGAATTGTGTCCTTTCAGACAGTTTCTTTCTTTAATGCAGAGAAAGGAAGTCAGATCTATTTAGTGTGCAGATAAAAAGTGATCACGTCAGTGTTCATTTGAAGCCTAATCCTGATGAATATCATTTCTTGGTATCTGTTCCTTTTTACACAAATCAATTGTTTTCTTGTACTTAAATGCTCCGCTCTAACTTTTTCATGAAGGGAGCAATCATTGAGTTTATCAGTGGAGTCCCCAGTGACCTCAAAGATGCTGAAAAATCAGAAACTTCCTCTTTCAGATTTCCAATAGTCATTTGAGCCAATATTAATATTTTTGCAGGTGAGGGTAGATAAGAGCCATTTTGAAAAGACAAGAAGTGTCAGCAGCTTACTTTTAAACAGGCAATTAAACAAAATTGACAGTGTAAAAAAACAAAAGGTAAAAGGTTGATATGGCTGATATAGCAGTGGAGGACATCCAGAGTACAAGTGGAGAATGAGCAAGAGCAGGGAGTGTCAACATGGCATACATCACATAAATACAGTTTTTGCAGTTTAAAAGGGGACTTGGAAATGTATTAGTTTATTTTGTTTTTACTCCACTGTCTGCAGAAAGCAGCAACGCAATCATCTTTGTTTCAGCATAACAATGTAAGGACTTCTGGCGTTCGCAGCAGTTTTGCACCAACATCAATCTTACAGACCAAGAGAGACCAATTTTTTCCAGAATTCAGTGATGGCTCAGGTATGTAGCCTTCCGAGAGAAGTATGTGGCTGTCTTCTCAAACGCTATAACAAAAATTTTTGCAAACTGCTAAACTTTGCAGAAGTAAAACGTTGAAAGTGACTCGAACTAACAAAGAAATTAACACAACATCTGATACATCACAGAGATGTTAAATAAAATTAATTAAAAATTAAATCTTTGTGATTTTATTTCTTTGTCTTCAAACTGAGTATCAAGAGGAACTCAAATAATCAGAATCTTTCTGTGACACAACATGGAAGGAGGTACAAGTATTGATCCAGAAAAGTTTGTGATCAGGAACCTGGATACAAACATTTTCACGCAGTCGCAGTTCAGAAATGTTCCCCCCAGAGGTGTGACATGTGAGAATACAGATGCACGCAGCATTTATTCCAGACTGTAACTGTGACTGTGAAGAGTTTTTACCCAACCTCCTCGTAAACATCTGGGAGATTAGCGAATGAGAAACTGTGTGAAGTAACAGCATTTTGTCCCCATATTTGCTTATTTGTGGTGGTGAGTCGCTGCCTCTTTCTGCCTTTAATTAGTCTGTATGTTGCTTTCCATTCAATTTTTTATATAATGTGGATGCATTCAAATAAATTTGGCATTTAGATCAACACAAAACAGTCATCAAGGAGCCTCACAATTATTCTCAACTTGGTGTAAAGGAAACATCTATTTGCATGCTGTATTTTGCATCATGTCTTGCCTACAGAGAACTCTGACTGTGCTTTGCTGTGAGAGCGCATTTCCAGCAGAAATTCTCCCTGTGAACTACATGTCAATACCTGCGATAACCAGACCAGATTGTGCACACATTCATGAGAATCTCATGTGTGAAAACAGCTTATGTTTGTGCACCAGTTTTCTGAATTTATGGGAAATGCATCAGAACAGCAGGTTGCTGGCCAAACTGGCAAAGCTGATCTTGCTAAGCTAAGTATTTTTGTCCAAAAAAAGTCCCTGGAATTGTGATAAAAAATATTCTTCAGGGAAAACCTAAGAACAGTCCTTCATCCTGCATATGAACATGTGTTGATCCAAGGAATGGAATAGTTGTTAATGTATTTGCCTTCATGTGATGTCTGGATCCCATATAATGTGGGAATCAAACGTCACATCGCTGACGAGTTTGGTTTGATCCTCCACAGCGAATCATACCTCACTGAGAGCATCTCAGAGGCAAAGCATTGAGTTTTTCTGACTGTACAAATAGCAATAAGATGGGCAAACACGATGCATTTCAAAGAGAGATCCAATTATGAGGTCTTTCACCTTTTACTTAACATCTTGCTTTTTTTTGACAGACGCTGGTATAAGATGGCATACAACCTGGAGTGTGTGCACGGAGTGTTTTATCAGGAATGTCTGAGTTCCTGCCTGGCTCATTTGCTGTGTGCACCTTGATATGGCCTCTGTAATAAGTACACCGAGTCCGTACATTTGGCTTAGCAGAGAGCTACCCCTCAGACGTTTCTGAAACCCACCATGGTGCGAAATGATAAGTGAAATCTTAAAATGAATAATTAAATTTTTGCGAAATATAGCTGGTTGGCTGTGAATTCATGTAAAGTTTGTGTTCATTACTCTGGTTTGCTTAGAGATGCAGGTTACTTCCCAGCAGCTGAGGAGGAAAAGCTCAGGATATTTTGACTGTAAAATCTGAAGGACAACAGAAAGACTAAGAAGAAAACTCCAATAACTTTGTAATCCCGTATTTGATGTAAAATTTATACCGTCCGATTTACAGATGTACTCACTCCACATAAATGTATAATTTGATAGAACTATTAAATACATTTTTCTTGTATTTGAAGAAGTTTAGTTTCTTTGGCTTCTGTAGACCAACGTGAATACAAGTTTCTCTGAGAGAGAACTTTTATTCCAGTTGCTAAGTTTCTAGTAGGAGAATGTGTTAGCTGAAGTCTTCGCTCTATAATTAACCTCAACAACTTTCTACCATTTAGAAGTATATCTATCATGTTCTTTAATAACCTACATATTTTTATCCTAAGGAAAATATGAATATGTTCATGAATTTAAAGACGATATCTCACTCATAAGGACAAATGCCAACCTCATGGTGGTGCTAGATGAGCAAAGTATCACCAAAGTCTTAAAGTTATGGTCGAGTTTGAATCCTTCAGAGACCAGGGGTCAAATGCACAAACCGGTGTGTATATGCACGACTAAAGCTGTGTGAAGGCACAAAGGCAGAGAATTGTTTTCACCGGATTAATAAAGCTGTGTGTATGAATCGTTCTCATTTTTAAATTTGTCATCTAGAAACTATCCGCATTTGCACAAACCTGATTTTTAACCATGAGTAGATGCCGACATTCCTTTGATTTCTCATTTCCGTATGAAGACGAGCTTGCACCACAATTTGATCGTCATGATTATTAAATTAACAGTGAAGAAGAAGCACAGTTTTACAGAATATAAAACTGAGAAATTCATTAGTGACGCAGAGAAAAAGAAAATCTGCTTTATTCTGTGCTTTCAGTTGTGGACTCATAAAAAATAATGAGAACTGCTAAATTAGAAAGGAGCTGCAGAAGTAAAAAAAAAAACTGGTCAGTTTAGAAACCAGCAAGCAAGATGTGCATTAGTTCACACATCACATCAGGGCTCACAAGTCCGGTTTTATCTGCAACGGATGAACGCACAGCATGTACAGTGTGCTGTCTGTGTGGAGATAATCAGGAGGAAGACACAGATCGTGGCATGTTTGCTGAACTCAGTGAAAGCCTATGAGACAATCCTGTGCTCGGAAACCAGAACTATCGCTTAATATTTGTTTTCTTTTTAAAGTTGCATTGGAGAGGTCCTCCACTGCCATTACGCACGAGTTGACTGTGACAAACAAAATTAGAGAGAATCAACATAATACTGAGCAAACTCAGTAAAATTACCTTTGCTTTATGGTAAATTATGCAGCGTTTCCACCTCGTTTCAAGGTTACATTGTGGTAGACGCGTGGTCTGAAGAATGTGCAATGTGCACACGTTTTCAGCACATCTTCCCTTATATTTACCAGTTTGTGTGGAGGAAAAGGCATACACTGGGTTTTTGTGTGTACACATCGTTTATGCATCTGGCCCCAGGACTGTCTGAAATGCCAATTCTTCTAATAGCTTTTAAAATATTTGGATCAAAGTGGTTGAAAAACTGACCAATCCCTGCTGACCCGTTGTTATGCTCTTGAATAAGTTTGACATTCAGTAAGACTTTAAAAAGTACCAGAGCAGACAGACGAGTATACATACTGTTCTGTTTCCTCTTTAACTGTGCTTTTAATCTGTAATCTGCTCTGTCTCTCACTGTGCCCTCAGAAGCTTTTCTTCTCTTGTGATGTGTTGTGTTTGCTGTATTTTGCCATGTCTTCAAGCACAATTTGAGTGGTACAGTAGTGACTTGGATGTATCTCCACATTAATTTGTGGGTTGTTTGAATAGTATCTTGGATTCTAGGCAGAGGTTTTATAGCTTTCTTTGCAGATAAGCTACTGTATTTCTGAAAGTCTAAACTCAGTGCACACTGATCAGGCTTGCCTTTATTTTTACAGACACTTGTTGTTACTGTGAGCTGTACCATACAGCTAAAAATGAGGGCCAGTGTTGTTCTTACATCCAAAGTATAATAACAGTTTGGAGGAACAAACAGATGGCGGGGGGGACGTGTACAACTCTGGTAAACTCTGGTTATTGATCAACAGAACTTGATTTCCCCCATGGCTGCGGGAACATGGGACAAGTTTTCTCTAATTTAAGCTAGTAAGTTAACACAGTTTTCTGTGTATTTTCTCTTTTTAGTTTAGTTTGCTTATCCTACTATGTCTGTCTCAGTGAAATATTGTGTTTTACAGAGGAACAAATCTGAACCTGTGTTGTAGTATGTGAAATGAGCTTTTCATTTTTCCTTCTTGTACGGTACAGTAAACTGTAGTTTTTGCCTCTTTCCATTGTAGCTGTTTTTTCATGATACATTGTTCCACTCTGGATGTTATTCCCTGTTGGCAAAATACCTGGATCACTCAAATGTTAGAAAACCTCTCTCTCACAAAAATGATCATACTATGATAAATACAGGAGAGACGTTCTATCCTGAACTGGAATATTTTCTGGGTCATTTTAACAGAGTAATGGCATGGTGGTGCACTGGTTCATTTTGCTGCCTCACAGCTGGAAGCTTCAGGGTTAGCTGAGTTTTTATTGTTGTGGACACACACTTTCTCCCTCTGCCTGCCTGCATCAGTGTAGTTGAGGTGCTTTGGCTTACGCATCAAAAACATACGTGTTAATTGGTGATTCTAATTCACTTTCACTGTGTTCACTCAGTGTGATCAACCAGTCCAGGGTGAGCACCACCTCTAGCACACTGTTTGGTATCTCCAGCCTTCTGTGACCTTGTACAGGATAGCAAAAGGACAGATGGATGCCCTTGTAACACCATATCAGGCGGTTATCACCTCACACTGGATACCAGACGGCTTCATCAGTGCTTTCAAATGAGTGATTTGAGTACATGTGATGAATTCATTCATCTTTCTAATACATTTTTAAATGGGCCCTATGGTGTGTTTCAGGCAAACACGAGGTCAAAGTTTATGTAAGCACATTAATATTCAGATGCAGTTACTTAAATGAGACACAGCTGACCTACTGCTTGACTCAGTAATGTGCATCTGTGGCTGAGAAGACGCACACTGCCTCTGCTTCTTCAGGCTAAGGCTGTAAAGTGCTAAAAGTCTAAATGCACAGTGTTCACAAAGAACTCGGCGTAAAACACATTAAAGCTCTTCAGCGAAGATTTTTAAAATGAGAAAAAAAGAATACTGAGCTTGCTGTTTCTAAAGGGAATAAAGATTAGAGGCAACAATAAATAATGGGATATTGGAAGTCAAAACTAACAAGTAATTGATTTGAAACTTTAAGGACAATCGCTGAAGATATGCAAATATAATGCATGCATGTAGCCTTTACTGCATATATGTCCACACAAGTCAAATACAAGCCTACAATATGACTGTGTAGCTAAACGAAGGGTGAGAAAACATTTAATTCTGGAAACATTATCAATTGAGCTTTTTTTTTGCATGTCCTCTTAAACCAGGAACACCTGCCATAACAGCAGAAAATGTTTGGTTATGGAAGATAAGTAAAACAAAGATGTCCACGTTAAAGAAACCCTCATTTTGTTACCAAAAAACTTGTATTCCACAGTTGGTAAGAACAGTAATAGCTAAAAACAGAATTAAATAACATTGTGGAAATCCAAAGTGCAGCCAAAGAGAAAAGAGCATGTTGCTTTAAAGGAAGTGGTTTCAGATTAGCATTTAAGAAAAGCAACCGAGATGGAAAACAACCCACAGCTCGCTCAGTCCATTAAGTTGTCCTTCAGTCATTTATTCCTCAGAGAGCCCACCTTTGTTCAACATTCTCTTAATAAACCATGTGTTGTCCGTTTCAGTTCACTGGTTATAGCTGTTCATCACCAGCGGAGCTGAAACGTGACCGGATGGGAAGTTTTATTTGTACTTTTTCCTTAAAAATGATCATGGTACAAATCCTTTCAGGTCTTAATGAGTAAATCAGCCAGCTAGAGATTTGATTAATTGAGTTTATTGGTTTTCATTTTCTGTGCATATTCTGAAAATGATCAATGAGAAAAAGCTGAATTAATTGTGCACGTTTAGAAGCAGCATAAAAACGCTTGTGATCCCAGAAAATGAACTAATTTATATTAATGCATTTGTCCTCAAGCATTACCGTTTCATACAGGGTAATTATTTGTTAAAGTTAATTTGATTTCTATATTTTATTTGCAGCTTTTGTTTTCTTGAACTGAAGCATTTTTGTTTGAGAATTTCATGTTACTTTGCCTAATTGTGAAGAATCTTTAAAGTGCAGGAACAAAAGAGCGACATTGTCATCCTTGGAACGATGTACGGTGTCACGACCTGGGACACAGTCCAGATGGATTCAATTGCACAACTCGGGAGATGAGATAATTCAACAAAAGTATTTATTTCCAAGAAAAACAAAACAACAAAAGACGCTCCTAACGAAGATACAAAAAAACTAACTTAAGACGCTCTTAAGGAGGATACAAAAAACTAACATAAAACACTCTTAAGGAGGATGACGATAATATTACTAACTTGACTTGAACGCGATAATTCCTCAAACCGGTCACACTTGCCATATATTTAGCTGAGACAGAACAAGACGAACTGACAAAGACAAAGGGAGACGCAGACTATTTAAACACAGGGGTAATGGGGAACAGGTGGAAACAATCAGGAATCAGGGGAAGGCAATCAGACCGGTGACACATGAGGGAAGAGCAACTGACCTGAAACGAGAGGGAAAAGGTGAATACAAAATAAAACAGGAAGTGGCTGAACATAAAAACACTGAACATGAACATAACTAGCGACTCGACTGATGGATTAAGCGGGTATAGAAAATGGATGGATGAACACAACTAAATTTAACAAACTTAACGAGGCAACACACGGTTCAAATGGAGCTTACTAGAACTAGAACAGCTGCAGCGTAGTCGCCCGCCACTACATGCAGAAACTACTTTGGTCAACAGCGTGAAACAAATGGTGAAATGACTACAATTACTGTGCCCTGAATCTGCTTGTGTGAAACTGTCATGTTTGATAAAAAAAAAAGCTAAAATACCTCATTTTCAACACTCCAAGAAACATTTCATGCAATTTTCTTTGAAACATGAAAACATGCAGATGTTTGCATCGCGTGCAACTCATTAAAGTGATATTGAACTACTATTACATGTATGAAAGGCTTATGAAGAGTTAGGATGGGGTGGACGGTTGTGCAACTCTTTATAAATCTTTATAAATCAGGGCCCTTGTGTTTCAGCTCAGCTGAGGATGTTAAAATCTCATCTGCTTAAAGTGAATGACATCATGAATGGAAATGACACTAAATCGTTACCACATGCAGTTACAGCAGGGAGTTGTTCTCCATCTTCAGACTACATTGTACTCTTACTGTAGACACAATTTAGAGCTAAATGGGGTCAAGATATGGACCATCACTTATTAATACAAAGTTATCTTACCAAGCAGTCTCTGCAGAGTGGGAATTAGATAGTTTTCATCTGGTTTGTTGTTAATCATTTCGATTGATAACTGCACTGAGTTTCTCATCTGTCATCTACAGGTATGTTCTCAGTCTTGCTTTTTCCTCCTTTTCTCAGTCTCATCGGTCCTCAGGTTTTTCTGTCTCCTAAGAGCTGATTAAGAGCCACTGGAGTGTGACTGTAATCATAGCCTAATAACAGATAATCTCAAGAACACGAAATTACTTTAATCCTACCCTAATGACAGACACACTAAAACTCCGTGTGTGTGTGTCCTGATTTGCATTTTCCCTTGGTGTTAAATGATGGCAAGCTGTCATTAGTAATCCGTTTACTTTCTCTCAGCAGTGAGAAAGAAAACTACCCTGTACGATTTTAAGTCAAAGGTTTTGTCAGGTCAAACCTGTTGAAGTGGAGAAGAAACAACAAGCAGCTGCACATGATTTCTTTATTTAAGTGTTGTAATTGTATCAAATCTAAGACAAGAAATTTAGAGATGTTATTCCAAAGTCATTGAGGGCCATTTTTACAAAAAATAAATAGATAAATAAAAAAGTAGGATTTAGCCTCAAGAGCCTGTTGAGGGATTATTGGGGCTTTTTCGATACATCTTGCAGCTCAAGTAACATCTTTTTCAGACTCAATTGAGCACAAAAAATTCTGCGGATGGTGTAAAATTCAGCGGCTTATTTCAGCTCCCCAGAGAATTTTTTGCTCTACAGTGAAAAACAAACATTTTAACATGAATCATTTGGGAATTATCATGTGGGGAAACTCTTGCAAACCAGCCCAGTGTTTATGATTGATGGAAAGGCAAAAATCTAAGTAAAACCAGAGGAGGAAAAGGGAAAATGCTGGAAAGCTGAGAGTAAATCCTGTTCATATTTCTTCTTCTTTGGCATCATTTATGGAAATATGTGGAAGCAAAGTAGAGCCATGAATGGGTTCTCATGAAGTCAAGGTTACACAGCAAACAAGAAAGCAACTGGTCATAAATCTGGATCTCAGAAACGGGTAGTGAGGAGCCGATTGGCTGCTATAGTCCATTTGATATCATAACCTGTTGGGCTGGTGTTTTTGTTCAAGGCCTTCCTTGGGGCAAGGCTGTCCCTCAATACAATGAAACGATTAATCATGTGGGGTTACTTCTTCTATACAGAAGTAATAAAACTCAGTGTCAGTGGAGAAAATGAGTTGCACAAGTTTCCCCACCTATATTGTATCTGCAGCGGTCTTCACAGTTTCATGTGTGAGTGAAAATCTGATTTCAAAATGTTTGCTCACAGCTGAATGACGACTATCTGAGAGTAGTTTTTACATTTTTACGTTTTTAAACAGCTGAAAGCAGAAGATTTTGAAGATGTATAAAAATGAGTTTGTTGCTCGAGCAACAATCTTTTTATTCTGAAAAAAAAGGTCCAAGGGTCTTATGTGAGAGCATAAACTATCCACGACCACATAATTCATATTTATTCTCACTGATGTATTCAGGTCAGCATGTTCACTCATAATTAAGACTTGTCTGTCTTCTTATTTATGACCTAATGATGCAGTACTGATTACTTGATGTGACAAGCAACAGCAAGGTAATCTCGAGTTAATGAGGCATTCGAGTGAAAAAAAAAAGAAAGCTAATATGTACACAGCATTAAATGGCAAGCTAATAAAACTACAAGCCAAATGTGTTTTCATCATACACTAGCTAAGGGGAAAAAAAGGCATCTTTAGGTGTGTGGCAAATCGTTAAATATGGGTTCATTAACAGATCATCCATGTGTTATCTGGGTGATTTATTTCAATGTGTTATGCTGGCCTGAGTGACAGAAAAGGCCATTATTTAGCCAGTCATGTGAATTAGGTCAATAGTCAACATGATTGCCAAGGACTCCCCACAAACATGTACTCCAAAACAATATTTCATCCAGTGAGCAGTAGTTTTTTGTCTTGTGGAAGCTATTTGCTTCTCTACAGTTTAGCTTTATTTATGGAAACTTAACGCATCCATTTCATGAGGCTGGAATTCTTCTTTATGATCAGTTGGACTCGAACTGGTCTAAAGGCTTTGTACATGCCGATGTAAAAGGTCACCCAGAAAATCCAACCGAACACGCTGAAGAGGGGCATATCGCAACCTATCATGGCAGAGACCAGCAAACTCTGGTCGATAGATCAATTCCCTTCCCGTGGTTATATACTGGAACAAGGAGAGTGGTCCAGTTTAGAGGCTCTCTTGCCTTTGATCAGGTAGGGAACATCACTGACAGCCAACTTCAGTCTAATGGAAAAGATTACCGTATTTTTCGGGCTATAAAGCGCAATATCAATGATTGACTGCTAACGGGTCTATTTTCATACATAAAGCACACCGGGTTATAAGGCGCATTAAATGAAACAAAACTCCGATAAGTCAAACTTTATTCAACTCACTTGTTGTACTGCGTGACTGATAGCTTTGAGTTTCTGCTTCATAAGCATGTCTCTTAATAGGAGCCATTTTTGGGGCAGCGGGTATAGAAAATGAATGAATGAACACCTTAATGTTGAAGCACAGATCGTATTACTCCGCGAGGCTCGTGACTACGGTGGCCCGTAATGCTCAATCCATCAGGCAGTGCAGCTTCGTAGCTTACCAAGGCCGTGCTAAAACATTTTGACAGATTTTTGAGCGCCGTGTACCACATAAAATTGGTTCTAGGTCAGAAAGCACAACCAGAATTCATTCAAACATTAGTCGCTCCGCATTTTAAGGCGCAATGTCGATTTTTGAGAAAATTAAAGGATTTTAAGTGAGCCTTATGGTCTGAAAAATACGGTATGTATACTTGGATTCAGACAGACCTTTTGTTTAGTTTTGTTTAATTAACATTACAGTTTAGTTGTTGAACTATGTATTTTCATGGTTTGGATCAAGTGGACGTGAAGAGATGCTGATGAAAAGCTCTACATTCTGTTCCTTCTGGCCATCGTGATTATCAGTGTTAAACCTTCGCACCAAGTGAGCTACAATATGGAGGAAATCCCCTGTTACAGTCCACTGAGTCCACTTAAAATGATGAAATACTGGGTGTGCATCAAGCCACAGACAGGAACAGGTGGTGTCATTTAGATACAGAGTGCTTTGGGAATTTTAATGTCACATTTTCATGTGTCTTCCCCACATTAGAATAGCAAGTTTAACCTTGCAAGGCTGACAGGTGTCAACTTAACATGCTACTTATAACCTGTGCATGATTTTAATACGCCAAGATCAGTGCATTTACATAACTTCATGGCTCACAGTAAGGAGCTCTAATGTGCCCCCATTACAAAAATAGATGGTCACGGCGAAATGCTGTCACTGCTGTGTATTTTTTATGAGGTCAGTGCAGCATGACCACAGCTCTGCAGCCTGCTGCTCTGATATTCGGCAACTTGATGAGAAGAAACGGGGCCATTCAGTTTGTATTAGAAGGGACTGCTGAGCTGACTCAGTAACCATTAAAGACCGAGGGGTAAGGCCAAAGTTCAACACATTGAGACAGTGCTAAATAAGAGGTGGGTGAGGAGGAGGGAAGAAAAATGCAGATATGAAAAAGGTAAACTGCAAGGCTCAGAGTCTATACCTTCAATTAAATATTGTGTTTTTCACAACTGCAGTGACATTTTTCCCTACTCCCACCTTATCCCTCAATGACTCTGATGTGTGCATGTGGGCCACCGTTTACTGTCTTGAAACCCTGCCTCATACCTTTGAGGTGGAAGGACTCCATGAGATGAATTAGGACGAGGCAGAAAACAAGAAAACGAAATGGAAAACAAGATATTAGAAGAACGAGAGGATGGCCTTCCTCCTGCTGTGACATTCTCAGCTGCCTCTATAATTTCACTCCCTGCTGATTTCTACAAGTGTGCGTGTTTTTGTGTTCAGCTCTCAGTCTTTTGGGTTCAACAGGTTGTAGGTGTTTTGCAAGATTGCACTGGTAGAAATCTTAACGGCTGCCTGTGAAAAAGGATTCTGGTGACGTTTCAAACCTTTTTCTCTGCAGTATATACGACTGCTTAATCGATTAACCGTCACAGCACCGTCATATTACAAAGGACTTTTCCGACTTTTCACCTCTAGGGTTGCACTCATTCTTATTCTATACAACATAACATAATTTCCAAAGGTTCCTTACTTGTGTTGCCTTAATTTGTTCAACACAGTCTATTTTCTGGCTGTGAAGTAATACATTTAAAGCCACTCTTGCCTTTTTTCAAAGGGAAATTCTGTTATTTTTTTCAACATGGGCCTGATTCTCTGTTATATTAAGTGGTGAAATAATACCAGACAAAAAAAATCTTTGCAATCTGGCCCCATTTTCAGTAAAATCACAATAACTGGCAACCACATTGTTACTAAATCCCTACGAGCGACATTCTGTGCCAGATCCCATAAACCTTTCTCTTGCAAAAGCATGAAAAGAGATTCCTACAGAGATTTAAGGATCAGTTATCATCACAAAACATATATGTATGAGCAAATATTCAGGTTTCTGAAGCAATCCGTTATATTTCCGTTGGTCTTCGGGGGGGAAAAGTGTCGCATCGCAGCAGGAGGTTTTCAAGCTTTGATTGATCATGTCACAGCTGTGTGATGAATTCTATCCTTGTGTGTAAAACAAGAAACCGTATTAAATTTCTTTGAAGTGTATCATCAACCAAAAGATGAAATGCAGCAAGCTGTAGGAACAGATTCAATTTAAGGCAGGCAGAGAACAAATGTGTGCATTACTGATCTGCAGCTCTGCCACCCACAGTCTGCTCCATAACCACCACAACCTGCATTGCTCTGAGAAGGAGCTTGAAAGCACTTAGGCTGTGATTTACCTGTCTACAGCCTCATCAGACTTTTCAGAATCAGTCAAACAAGCCTTGACAAGACATTTCTGAGTGGTTTGTGTAATTGGAGTCTGTGGCATCTCTAGTTACATCCAATTTGACTGTCCTATGAAGACTCAGACCAACAGCTCAGCATCAATTCCAACTTTTTGTAAAGGACATAAAGTCTCTTCTGAGTTTGTCAAAGTAATCTACTGTAGGTGGCATTTGTTTATCAGGGTTAAGGAAAGCAAAGTGCTTAAGAGGCAGGAGATGATGGACAACATACTATTTTCTGCAGAGAACTTTTTTAAGAGCACTCGTCCTCTAATCACTCCTGAGGGAGACAGCTTTAAAGTCAAACTAAGCAGATGTTGTGACTGCAGCTGCTGTCTAGAAAAGTGTGTGAAGAGTCATAGACGTGCAGAGTCTAAGTGATGACATTTACTTTTCACTTCCTGCTTGAGTTAACTTGGGCACAGACGTTTAGCGATAGCAGAAGGTGCTAAACTTTGTGGAGTAGAGAACAAAGCATCACTTGCACACCGTTTTTAGCTGTCACTGTTCTATTCTACTTCACTACCAGTCGTGATTCCTTTCATTTCTTCTGCAATCTCACTGGCAGACAATTAGATCAGGAGTTAAAAGTATGTGGTTAGAATAGGATTAATGTACATGATTAGATGTACAAATACATAGTTAAATAGTTCCAAAACGCTACATGGTTGCAGCTTACACACTTTTATACTCATTTATGGTGATTATTCCCACCATGTCAACTAGATGACAAAAAACAACAGACTAGGGATACATAACCTGCTGACAATTTACAGTTTTGGATCTGGAAACTATTGGACAAATATTACAGGTGTTTTGGTGGAAATAGGCTCAAATTTTGGAAGCGTGACACATGGTCTCTCGGCCAGTTTGAGGCAGTTTTTTCAAATTTTTTATCAAGATGATTGTTCTTCATTTGCCTTTCACTCACCTTTTTTACCTCCCCTTTAACTTGCTTTGGTAAGATATTTTCACTTTGTTTAGCCAAACTAGAGGGTACCATGTGTGCTGATTTGTTATGCTAGGTGGTTTGACGAGGCTGAGAATGGGTTATAGCCAAGACTAACTATGAAGTAGCTTAAATGCGTTTGAATAACTTGTTTCCTATACATTAATTACAGCGCATGTGATGTCAAGTAGCAGTCTGCTATGGTAGATCGTGTCCTGTCCTCTTTTAGTGGATCATTTCTCCGTCCAGTACCTCTGTTGGAGGAATTGAAATTGTATGCTGGAGAAACTTTGTGCTACGAACATATAAGTAACGTCAAATCTGTGGCCTGTAGAGGGCCAAATCTAATGGTCCAATCAGTGTTGTTTGTTTCAACTTCCTTATTTCACTTGCACCACAGAAAAGTGTTTTCTTAACAAACAAGATGGCATTTGATTAAGAAAATAAAGCATTATGGCCTTAATGTGGTGGAACAAGCAATAGAGGTGGAGGGAGGAGTTTACATATATGTGAGAAACCAGGGTTTGTACCTCCATAGTCTTACTGTCTTTCTAGGAGAAAACACGTCTATCAGTGGAGGCTGCTGAAGAAAAATATTTGAATGTGTTGTAGGAGCATAATTTCCCTTCACTGAAGCAGTTTTTTTAATTGAATTTTATGAGTCTCCGGTGTCCCGTTCAGTTTAATGTTTCACTTTCAGATGACCTGAGCAGAGATGCCTGGATGAGGCCTATATCTGCCTGCATGTTGCCTCTGACAGAGACAAATGCCTTTTTTTCTGTGGAAATGTGTTGATGCTTTCAATTAAGAGGAAAATATATTCAAATCATTTACTTACTGCAGCCGGGAGATTAGTAGATATTTTACTGTACAGCTCTCCCACTGGAGCCATTAGTATGAGTGATGTTGCCTGCAGCCTTCCCTCTTAATCTGCATAATTCTGACGTTACGATTCGTAGCCAGTGTTTTGGGTTTTAGGAGTGTTTGAACTGAACTCTAGAGGAAGTCATGTTTTCTAGAAGCTTCTTTCAACAATCTGTCAGGGTGTAAGCAAGTTTGACCTGGCAGTTTGAAGATGAAGAGATTTTAAATGTTCCCTTTCTGCTGTTTTGATCATTTCTTTCTCCCACACAGCCACCCACATTGCTGTTTGGTGTGACACGCTCAGATAGGAGGATGATAGCTTTCTGCTTTCAAAGCCAACAGTTGATTAGTGTAATGTGAGTGGTATGTGCTTTGGGATGCTGTTTGTGTGGGATTTCTCTTGTGTTTTTATGAACCATGTGATGCTGATAGATCCTTTGACATCAAAGAGAAAAGCTATTATGACACTTTGCATCTCTGGAGTAGTATTATCAAGTGATATCATCTTACTTAATATAGTATGGGCTTCTGCCGTACCGACTGTGGTCAGTTTTACTGGTTCTCAGCCTTTGCTCACTTTCAAATACTTTCATTTGGAGTTGCACATCCCTGCCACAAATCACAGTTTGACAACGACATAGCAAGATTTCTGCAGATGTGTTCAGCATGCCTTAACATTTGGATTAGTTTGATTTTTTTGGGGTAGAAACAGCTAATCTGTCTCTGTTCCAAATTCCCAAACAGTGCTTCTAAAACTCTGTCATGTTAAGTATTGAAATTCAAGTCACTTTAAGGTAGATTTCAGGGCTCCAGACTTATTTTTTGCATAGTGTTTACATGGTGCAAAGAACGTCTTCTTTTTGGTGCATTGCCATTAAATTTAAGTGCAGTCAAATTATTTGTTGTACCTCTAGCACCACAATGATAAATTTGCCATTTTGTAATCTTATATATTCATAGGTGGTTGTGTACACGATTGTAAACAGGAATAAAATTACAATAAAATAGGTTAATTTGGGACTTAAATTTAGTAAAATCGTCTTTTCTCTGAGTGTGTAATGAGCAATATTGAATCGTATTGTCGTCTTTGGCTCCTCACTGCTTCAGTTTGGTGATATATAGGGATAGACCTTTGTTTCTGTAGACTTTTATTCCCCTGGATTTTATGCTACACTGAACAAGCAATCCGCCAACTGTTTTATTTATAGTACTGAATTGTATTCTCTCATCTAATTCTTAGCCAAAGAGAAAATAGATTGAATGGAAGTATATCATCATACAATTATGTAACATTTAGAAAAGCTCGGTCTCTTGGTAAACCAGAATAGGCAGGGAACAAGAGTCATTGTGTTTGTGCAGATGGACACAAACAGCACCTTTGACATCCAGTGTGGCTTTAAAAGTGATGCATGTCATTTAGGGCTTTATTTGATGCCAACCTCATGTCAGTGTCTTTTGTAGATGATACTCAACTATATTTCCCAAAAAGAAGTACTTTTGCCTTTACCTTAACATTGAGCTGGGATGCTCATACCCAACCAAACAATGAGAAAAAGATTTGCATGCAAAAATTTAAAATTGTGTGAAGTATATTCAGACAGGACTCAAACTCAAGAGTCCTGGATGATATGCATCCCATGACTAAGTCAACTGCACAACCAGCCTCCTTTTTTCCTCTTCCAAAACTGATCGATAGTCTTACTTCTTTTGTGGTGGCCTCACAATCCTATCTGTGGTAGTTAGAATAAATCGGAATGGCCGCAGCAGGAGGTGGGGATTTCAACATCCAGGATATCCAGTTTGGCCTCATTGAAACCAGGCTTACAACTTCACCGAATCAATGTTCTTTTCATTGATAGACACGAGAGTTTTGTCAAAGATTCACAGCATCATTGAACTGGGACAACTGACATCATGACACCGATAAATATTTTGGTTACGCATCAAGTCAAAATGTACGACATTTAAATGATTTCAAAGTTTGGGCTTCCTTCTGAAGTACAAAATAATTCAAAGTGCTTTATGTAAAATTAAAGCTTTGCAGCGGGGAGCAGAAAAAGAAAGAAAATATGTAAAAGAATATGAATAGAAAGGAATAAAATAATTAAAATGATTAAAAACAAGTAACGGTTTCGATAAATTAAAAGATATCGTGCAGATTTCATGCATAGACACATGAGAAAATAAATGTTTTTAACCTGGATTTAAAAATGTCTACATTTCGCGACAGTTTAATCTCCTCAAGCAGTTTGTTCCGCTTGTTTGCAGCATAACAGCTAAATGCTGCTATCTCCCTCATTGTTTCCTCTGCCCTCTTCACTGCAGCTTTCAAAAGTAAAGGCAAACAACCTCAATAAAATCTTTTAAAAATCATCTTCTATCATTTCTTTTTGGGTAGTTTTCTGAGCAGCACCGCATTTCAACACGAGGTCCCTTCACCTCAAACTCTCTCAGCAGAGTCTAAGCTCCTGGTTTCCTTGCCTGACCGTCTCAACTACTGATTACTTACGTAATGAAGCAGTTTCTTTTAAGTAATGCATATGTAATCTATGCTAATGCAATGCCTTGATTAATCTTGAGAATGCACTACCCTAAAATATATAAAAGGATTTCCTAAGTGTCGGTTTGTATTCTCCATATCTGAGTGGACTGCTTTAAATGGCCGATTGAGGTCTGCGTCAGTATGGTTATACTTTACGTAGTGCAGTGGGTGCCATATGCTAGTCTGAAGTCTGATCAGATTCCCTTATCTTGTGCTATTAATTATGTGTCAGAGTTATGCTAATTAAACCATGAGAGGGGCGCTCCTGCCATGTCCTTACCTTCAGGGTATTAGTTAGCGCAGTACACTGTTCTGCATTTCAATTAATCAATTAACAAGTCGGGCCACAGGCAGCTTTAGAGCAGACATGGACTGCCGTTGAATAATTCAGCAGATTTAATCAGCTTGCTCTATCAAGACAAGAATATAATTGTAACACGGTGAGTAAAGAGAATTGGGGGGGGGGGGGGGGGGGGGAGAGCTCCAAGGCTTATTACTGTTGGCAGTAGTGAAGGTTGTCTTTAATTTCGGTAAATGAAGCATTAATGCTGGATATGAGTCTTTTTTAAAACCTAGATGAGATTTTTTTGGGAAAAATTACGGGCTTCTATTGCTGTGTGATTTCCGCTGTCATGGCGTCTATACTCCAGCTTCAAATATGTATTATTTAGACGACATCTGAAAATTATATGTTTAGAATGTTTCATTTTCCTTAGCCCTGAAATAACAGGCAGTAAAAGGGATTAGTTGATCATTTTGATAATTGATTAAACACCGAAGGGATTTTTCATGGAAGAAATCTGCTGGTTTTCTGTTACATCACAATGCATTTATTTTGTATGTAATCTGTTCATAATAAGCATTCAAAAGTTATCTCAAAGCCAAAGTTATCTCAGTCTAACTTTATTAGTTTATCTTTTTTTCATTTTGTAATTAGTCTCCTGATCCATGCTGGGAATATACAGCACCAGTTTTTAGTAACTGTAGTACAGATTAGAGGTCGTTCTATACTTCAATACTATCAATGAGGTTTTTTAAAATTTTTTTTAGATTAAATTAAATTACATTTAGACAGCAGCTACTCTGGAATTTGGATCTATCTGGACATTTAATTGCTGAAAAAAAAAGTCTGCACACATTTCTGACTTCCAAAGACAACTTACAGGCACAGGACCACCTTTTTAAAAAGGGATGGGGTGTGGAAGCTATTATGCTAACAGTACATTTGTATTGATTATAATTTGCTGTGGGATATTTTTATCTGAATAACACAAAAGAAGAGGGTTAAGCAGCTGAGAATTTGAAATGACCGTGTGTCTCCCATGAGAACTCTTGCTTAAAGCAGGCTTGATTCTGAAGGTATACTGTTCACCCAGACTCAGCTCTTTTGGGTCAAACTGTAGGCAGAAGCTGTGCGCATTAATAAAATGAACTTTGACATTTTCTGCTCGAGGATGATTGTTAGTGCCGGAGCAAAAACAACCACCACTGGAGCCTCATTATCCTGCTTTGTGCTACGTGCTTTGAATGGCTGAATAAGTCAAACTGGCTTACACTGGGAAGTGCTGAACTCTGAGTTTGTGGGGCTTTTAGAGCTCTGAAGAGCAGGACCTTCAGTTCACTACTGTTTTCTGGGGTGATGGATGGAGCTCATCGGTATTCAGGGTCTCCCGCTCTGTCACGGACTCTGTGGGCACTTAGAAAAAACAGTAAAGAAGTAGAGAATGTACGACAATGAGCTGTGGTCTCCCTCTCTGTTTCTTCAGTGCCAACTATTAGTGTGCCTGTCATGTCAGTGGTGATTAATTGTGCTTGACAGTGCCAAGGCCTCCACACTCCAGAGATTTTCCTTTAAATCTTTTGAGACTTTTTACAGCTGTCAGAATCACAGTTTATTCACTCTGAATGATAAAAGTGACACTGCGGGTGGGTGAATGGGCTGCAGGAGAGTCTTCTTTTCTCCTGAATTATCCTCAGGTTGCAGGAGCGGTTTAACTTTTATTCAAAGGAATATATATTTGTTAGAGCTGGAGAAGACTGGATCCAGAAGCGAACAGGAGACTGTAAGGTAGATGTCAAAAGTGGGTTTATTTAGGGAGGGGGGAGATAGGATACCAGGAAGCTAGGAAAGGATCCAGGGTCCAGGTCGGCGGGGAAGGAGGCTCCGTGTCCAGGTGCGTGATCCGTGGGGTCTCCTGTCCAGGGGATCCTGTGCAGGGGCTCGTGAGGAGAGGCTCGGTGGTGAGCTGCTGGCTGGTTTGGTGGAAGGCTGGGCGCTAGAGCAGGTATACATATAACACTGAAGAGAGACAATCCTCAGGCACGGGAGCACAGGAGAGAGCAGGCTTTAACCGGTGCAAGATTGATAATCAGCCACAGGTGAGAATGGTGAGTGAGCGCTCCTCCAAGCCGCCCAGTCCAGGCTGAAAACAAAGAAAACCAGCCGGCACCCAAGACCAATAGAAATATATAAATCAGCAAATGCAAAATCATAATCACTACTTATATTATTAAGATGAAAAGTGTTGCCCCGCCCCGTGTGTCAACATTGTGGAGTTCTGCATTTAACCAGAATTTTCCTCCTTTTATTATTGACACCTCAGGATAAAAAAAAAAATGCAACCATATGTATTAAAAAGGTGTTATTTTGCACAACTATTTCTTTCTTCCTATATTACATTTAAAGAGGGAGAAATGATATTACAGCATCCTGGGCTGGCTCATCTCTTCCACAATGGACTCCCGCACCTGCTCTGAGGTGATCTTGTTTTAAAACAGAACAGCTTTAGCTGTCTCGAATGTGATTCTAAACAGGTTGTCTAATGCCATAAAAATTTGTTCTTTCAACCGCTGTGAAGTGCTTTATTGCTCAGATCCCTCTAACCATATACTGCTGGATGCCTTCAATGCAAATGTCAGAGGAAAAAATTTTTTTTATGAGTCTACTTTTGATATAACACCAAGGCTGACACCAACTGAGGAGGCGTGCTTGTGTTTGAGGAGGGTGCAGCATCTTAATATTCAAGAAGGCTCTCGATTCAGCACAGCCAGGGTCAGCGTTGAGGTTCACTGGCTTCAGAGGCCAGCAGGTATTCAACATTTACTTCCATTTTCCTGTGAGCCGTCTGTGTTTGTGCTCCACTGGTCACACCGTCAGGGATGTCGGCTCTTAAATGCCAAAGCTCCGCTGAGGAAAACTGGCTGGGTGTTTTTAACTCCTCTGCCCTCTCTCTGAGTGTTACCTCAGCAAGCCGCTGCTCTCACCACACATCATCTCCTCCGGGATTACAGCACTCACATTTCACCTCTTCAAACCATTATGATTTACCTGCTTTTTACACTGAGAACTCCCTGACCACCCACAGTCGGAAGTGTCTCTCATGGCACGGCCTGCAGGATGAAAATGATCAACAGAAGCTTCAGGGGACCAAAGACTTGGTCTGTTATGTCGCTGGATGGCATTTAAAACTGTGGAATTAAATTTGCATTAGCCTTTGAACCACAGTGTTACCAGCAATGTGATTTTTTTCCTACATAGAATATACTGCATACAAAGTGCAGCATACAGTTGTGGTTGAAAGTTTATAAACTGTTTAGAATCTATTATTTCTGAATGATTATGACCTAAATCATCAGATTAGATCAGAAGTCCTTTATGTGAATCCAGTTAATGATCTTATCCTCTAAAGATCCCTTTGTTAACATTCACTAGTGCTATCCACAATTAACATTCCTGCTTGTCTGCAGTCTGGACAACCCACAGACAAAAAATGTTTAGTTGACAATGTGTTAGGGTGACCAGATTCCAATTCCCCAGATGTGGGACAAAGACTGTGTTTGTGTGGGATACCAATGCATCAAGGTAGTCTAAAATAACTTTTAAAAAATAACCCTTTCTATTCTGCCCCTTAGCTTATAACATTACTTCACTTTGCCGTCTGGTTGATTCAGAAGCACATAACAAACTGCAAATAAATCTTATTTAAATGCAACTTTCCCAAGTTCTCTCACATAAGAAAACTAGTAAAATAGTAAGCATGGAGCTTTCATACTATTTCACAGTGCTGCGATTTTTCCCAGTCTTTGTTGTAGCTGCGTTTTCTTTTCTTAGTTGTACGAGTCGTACTTTCCTCCCTTTCTGACCATATCTCGCGCTGCGTGTCGGTGTTTTCTGTTGGTGGGCGCGCCCTTAACCCGCGTCCTCGTTCCCGTTTGATTAACATGATCAAACAGCCCGCCACGCCCCCTGATGACAGCCCTCAATGCTTTCTCCAAACAGCCATTTCATAAATGCCAGATTATAAAACAAGGATTTCAAACGTGGAGTTTGTCAGTAACTATGGGACAACGTCACCCTAATGTGTGTCCAAAATAAAACTTTACCAGCTGCAGCTGGGCCAAGATGACTTCACATCAATTAATTCTTACAACTGAAAGTATCAACACATCTCTGCATGATGTGAATGTCATGAAAGTGAATCATGCAAAAAGACAACAACCCCTTGTGAGCAAGTCTTTTTTTTAGCCAATGAATAGTTAAAGATGAATATAGTTAATGTTTTAAAAATGGGACTAGTCAATATCCTGACCTTAATTCATCAGAAATGTTATGAAGGGACCTTAACTGAGCAGTTCATGTGGAGAAGCCCATTACCATACCAGAGCTGAGGTTTTCATTCTTTTTCCATTCAAAGCGCCGAATAATTGATGTTCTACAATGAAGGAATCATCAAGTATACAATAATTCACCACATCTGTTTAATGGGTCCTCTTTTTTTCCACAAATCTTAAAGCACAAATGTAACTGTGTCATTCAGAGGTTTAAATGTAATAGAAAAAAAAAATTGTCCTAATCTGACATATCTGACCAAATTGATACCAGATAATGTTACCAAGAAAAAGAGAAACCTCTCAGACTTACCGGAAGATACTGCAAAGCTGGACAGCTTTTGATCAAACAAGCTGTACTGTATGTTCATAGAACAAAAAGCTATTTATAAAGAGCCTTTAAAAGCTTTATACATACTATAGCATTTAACCATCAATAAACCAGAGCCATATGATTGATGGGGAATGGATGCCATTCATAATAGTCGATATTTGGAAGAGAAGATGTTGAATTAAAGAAAACAAACTGATCTTTTCTTGTTTTTGGGGTCATTACTAGACTGAAAAAACAGAAGAAAACACAACATGCCAGAACAACTACCCTTTGGTAGGTTTTATATGAGAAAACTGACAGAAACTTGTCTGATTACCTAATTCCACAGAGGAAGCTAACCAGACAGGTGCTCAAATCCAATTCCAAATAAAGTTGGGTCGCTGTGTGAAATGCAACCATTTGTAAATCCAAATGAAAATTAAATCTATACATATTTTGCATTCATGGTGCACCAAATGTTGCAAATTGGTAAAAGGCCTGTGCTGCCAGCTGGCCAGTCAAGCACCTGGACTCTTCTTCTATGAAGACATGCTGTTGGAAAAGATGCAGTGTGCGTTTTTTCCCCCCCTAGAATGGGAGCATATGTTGCTCTAAAACCTTTCAGTCTTGATGGTGCCTTTCCAGGTGTGCAAGTTGCCAGTTCCATAAGCACTAATGTACATCCATACCATGAGAGATGCAAGCTTTTGAGTGCTGAGAACAGGCCTGATGCTCCCAGTACTCGTTTGTCTCGAGGAAGCAGCACCAATGATTTCCAAAAAGAATTAAGATTTTTAATTCCTCTGACTACAGGACAGTTTTCCACTTTGCTTCAGTCCATTTTAAATGAGCTTTGGCCCAGAGAAGACAGCTGTGTTTCTGAATCATGTTCATGCATGACTTCTTCTTTGCCTGAAAGAGCTTTAACCTGCATTTGTGGATGGCACTGTTAAATGTGTTCACAGACAACTATGAACACAATAAAAAACAATCTGAGCCTATACAATGATGTCCATGACAGAATTATGTCTGCTGTTAATGCAGAGTGTGAGAGTCCAAAGACATGGGTATCTAATATGGACTTTTTTGGCTGTGTCCCTTCTACACAGAGATGTCTCCAGGTGCTCTGAATCTTTTTACAATATATTTTATAGTTTTGAGATTTCCCGAATTTATTATCGGTCCACAAAGGCAACATGCACCGCCTTTTCTGACATTTATATTACCGACTCCGAATTGTTAAATCATCGACAGTACATGATATCAATACTTAAAGTCTGCTCAATTTTACATTGAGGAACAATGCTCTGACATAGCTCCACAATTTGTAGACTGTTCCCAGATTGCAGATCCTCTGCCCATCTTTTCTTCTCGGAGTTTCTGCTTCTGTGAGTAGCTCCTTTTATACTCAATTACATTACTGGCCTCTTGCCAATTAACCTGATTTGTTTCAACATTTTCCTCCAGCTATTTCTTTTGAGTACCAATTCCTTACCCAGCCTTTTGTTGTATCTATCCCAATTTTTTAAGACGAGTTGCAAATCGCTGCTTGGTTCTTCTTAGATTTTGCATCGTGTCCCATTTTTTCCATGACATGGAAAGTTGCAACCGATCTTTGACAATTTATCAGTTTGACTTGCAGCTTTTTTTTCTTTTTTTTTTTTAATGAAGATAAAAAGAATATAAGCTTATTTTTTAACTTTTTCAGTTGCACAGGAGATTAAAATGAATATAGTTATAATAAAATAAAAATTTAATTAAAAAAAGAATGTCATTAGTTAATTTCAAACCTAAAAGATCATTGATTCTTAGGAAAACTATCATTTTAAATCCAAGTATGATATTTCTTGAAGCCTAATCAAGACATTTTGTGTCCAAACCTAACTAATCTCACATGTTTTGTACACAGCAGGTGTTTCAGACCCTTTTTTTCATGCATGTGTGGTGGAACAGATACTGCCTGTTTGTATTTTTATCAATACAGCTGTCAAGGCTGCTTAACCGGATATATTGTGGGATTTTCACACATTATGTGATTACAGGGAATGATTGCTGGCATGTAGTTGTGTGTTTACAAGAGGGACAACACTGCTGACGCATTCTGCTCAAATCATTATTCCTTCAAACATTGTAGACAAAAATTGTATGTTGTTGATTTTTCGAGCCTGTTGCACTGGAGAAGGTGTACAGTTTGTATCACTAAAAAGAGAACCTATTTCTGGATGCACATAGCAGGTTGTCAAAGAGAAAAAAACAACAAGCTTTGCTTGAAGCTCCAAACGCAGTCATAAAAAGCTCAGTGATAAAATTTAAGCCTTCCTACAACAAAAAGGTAACCAAAGCAAGTGCAGAATGTGTCGAAGCGTGTGTGAAAAATCGCAGGGGGAAATACGTGAGAAATACAAACAAGGTAGGACAGACTGACCAACAAAGAACTGAGGGGAAAAAACGAGTGGATGCACAAAGGAAGGATGGTGAGGAGCAGTTAGAATGAATCAGGGAAGAAGCTGCATATCTTATCCACAGTGTGGATGGGAGCTGAATTGCATATAAATGTTCAATTGGACCCAAACTGGCCAAAGGCACTGTAACCCAGAACTAATAGAAGAAGCCGGTGAAAAATTAGATTTCTAAAACAGAGACGGATACAAGCCTGTTCACCGGGCAGCATGGCACCAATTTGCCACCAGATAAATTGTCATTTGTTTTGGTCAGTAATGTAGTAAGTTCACTGGAAAAAGTCTAATACTGACAAACTGAGAGAGGCCATATTACTTCCTATGAATTAATTGATTCCCTTCTTGTGCTCGTATACCAGGACAAGGACAGCAGTGCAGTGAAATGACCCCATTGAGCTATAACCACAGATGAACTGAACTGTGCATATGAACATACCAAAAGAGCACAAGGAAGGGAGAAGAAAGACAAGAAGTAGAACAGTCAACAAGACATCAAACACAACAAAGCCCTAAACTATGACAGGAATATTAATAAAAGAACAAGTCAACAGCCAGCTGGTTAATTTTACTAAACGTAATTAGCAAGAATTATTAGTAAAGAGACATAATCTGAGTGATCTGCATCATTTACTCATTTTAGTATAGTGGTATATACTTTAACATATTAAAATATCAGGAAGTGGTGGATATGAACTGGCAGATGAAGCCGTTGAGATGAAGTACGCTGATGTTGACAGAGTAAATGAAGCTGAAGCCTTGTCAGAGTTGTGGACCTGGACCATTCTGCAGCATGAATCATCGTAATTGGCTCTCGTCTCAGTGGTGGAAAACAAACTCCATTAACAGATAGGCATTAGATGGAGCTGAAGTTCATAAATCTGCATGTATGAATGTGGAATGCAATTAAACTGAGAAAATCTCCCAATATCTCAAACCACTTTTTCTACTGTCTTTTTATTGTTTAAATATATCTTTTCTTCGTGTGCGAAGTTGCTGTGGCTTAGTTAACAAGTATTTTTTAATAAAAGCAAATGCATGAAGACTTGTTCCTGCAAGGTAAGAAAATATGTATTTAATAACTGGATGACAGAACAATTATGGAAAGGAGAAAAATATATAGTAATGCATAGGATATTTTCTGCACATTCTATGTAATTTAATGTTTTAATTGCCACCAATTATGAATTATATTATTATTAACTGCGAACAATATGTTCCTCTGACAACAATGATTCATCTCCTTCACTCAGAGATGCTCAACATTCATTTGTTCATCAAAGCAAAGATACACCATTCACTGATCCCACTGGCTACCATTCCACTGTTTATTTCTCTAATGTGGTGCAATCATAGCAGAAAGACCTGTGTCCTTAAGGTGAACATTAAACCTGCTCCTACAAGATTTTACCCCATTCTGCCTCTCATGTTGTAATGTTCAATAAGAATTAAATGCTGCTTTCATGTTGTCCTGTTATTACAAAGATCTTAGTGGTTTCAGTTTGTTTTCTGATGGTATCAAGCACCTCTTATTCCCGCTGTACAAGCTCTAAAGTGCATCACTGAGGCTCTTTGATCCAGAAAAGGTGCTAATTTAGTGATAGAAGGCAGCTCCTCTCCAGCTGTTTTTTATCAATTCAACTGATTACTGGAGAATAATCCGTTTCCAGCTGTGTCAGATTCTGTGATATCCCCCGTGTGGTTTATGCTGTTGATCTCTGCTTTGTGAAACAGTCAGCTGGGTTTTTTTCTCTGCAGAGGAGTTTTGACATACAAGATTTTGGTTCATTGAGAGACTGAACTGTAATATCAAAAGCCTTTACGCTGACACTGATATAATTTACCTTTTCCACTTGCACTTAACAGAATTTCTTGAAGCTAAATTAATTTTTATTTATGATACCTATGCAGGTCTCATCATGAAGGTTTGCTCTCATCTAAACAACTTGTTTCACTTGTAACATGTGGACTATGTTAACAGAAACAACCCTTACATTTGAGGGTTCATGATCTTCCACATGGAATAATAAAAAGGACCTCGAGAAATAAACAATAAGTCAAGATTTGTTTTCTGTAGCAGCAAAACTACGAGGGGAGAAATGTTGGAGTTGTTCTGGCAAAATTGACGCAGCCCAACGATAGCTTTATAAGACATGTACTGATCATCATGCACCTCTAATTGTCCTGATGTTGACTTTCTATAATAACGAGACCTTCGTGGATCCAAAGATTTGGGCAAAAAGGTACTACCCACTAAAAATAAATTGTTTCCATCTATTTTACACATACTAGAACACTCTACTCTCATTATTTTACATACGATCAGATCACAGGTTTGTTAGATGCTATTGGGTAATAAACAATTTATTAAAAGATCCAAAAACCACTTGTAATAGAATGAGAGCAGACTTGCCCTAACTGACTCTAACCGAGTATGATCCAAACTGTGTGGTCTGGGTCAGACCATTTGTGTGCCACAGGTTTAGGGGAATGTGAGAAGATCTCAATCCTTGTGAAGCTTTAACAGAGTCTTTTTTTTTCGCTTTGTTTTTGTTTGACAGAGGTGTGCGACAGCCCGCTGGTGTCTAACCTGCTGCCGTCATCCTTCAGGAGCTCCTCGAAGCTGTCCAGCAGCCATGCCCCGGGCTTCGCCAAGCTCAACAGAAGAGATGGTGAGGAAGAGTTCATGCATTCGTCTGTCATGCAGTTGAGTTGTGTCTGTCGCTCAATGCTCAGTCAGTGCTATAGAATACAGCATTATAGCCAAAGCTTGTTTGCATGCCTGTCTGCAGATGGGCCAAACAATCCATCACAGCTAAGTTATAGATAATGACTCAGTAACTGCATGACTGATAAACTTTTAAACAAACAACAACAAAAATGCTTGAAGTATTTTCCCTGTAAAGCCCTTAAAGAGTTGGGCCTGTCATGCTGCAGGAGCACCTGGCTCTGCTTCTGCTCTGCTGAGTTACGGGGACAGAAAAGCAGTAACACAGTGAGCTGCTTGCACAGTTCCAGTGTTGCTCTTGTAGTTTCTTACTCCGAATGAGCCCCTGCTCCATCTGACAGAAAAAGTAATATATCTGTAATCTTTCTCTTTTAAATGATCTTAGCATGGAAACACGGACAAAATGGCAGCATTGTTGCTCTGTTAAATTGATGAGGATGGTAATTCTGTCAGACGGCCCTGCAGTTACAAACTTTGAAGGTTTAATCAGAACAGCAGCCTCAAAATTTCAGACTTAATATGTGTAAATGAAAATAACTTTATTGGGAATTTGTTTGTGTCAAGAGACGGTACAATGTGAGCACAAAAAATGTATAAATATAAAGATCTAACACAATCAGCCCCTTTGACATAATCCAACAACAGTTAGTGAATTAGCCTGCTGGCTTTTTCTCATCAGCTTCTCTGGGGAGAGCCGTAGTGAGGCTGCTTCCCATCTGCTCTATATGAACAATTCCTTGTTGCTGTTCCAAAGCCATCAATAGACAAATATATATGCAGAGACATAGGTTTGAAAAATTCTCTTTCCTGTGCACACAGCTAATGTCTGTGTTTGAGCTGCAGCACCCTGTGTTGCTAGATGGATGAACAAGTGCTGTGGGGATCCATTGTTTCTTTGTCTTTATTATTTATACTCTGACTGCTTTTTTAAAATAAGAGGCTTGGAAGAGAAATATACCTGTGAATGGTGTTTGTTCCACCAGGAGGGAGTCTGTGCTGGAAACTGATGTGAGGATTTGACAAAATGAAGATTGTGGCTGCTTTATCTTGACATCAAAGCCAAGAATCAGCTCTGAGGGTGAGGCAGGTTTAATTTGGATCTGACTGATTTTATCCACCTGGGAAAGCAAAGGAAGCTGAGCATGAAGAAGCTTTGTGACAGTCAGTCTGCTCTTTTTGTTTGTTCACACGGATTAAGCGGGTATAGAAAATGGATGGATGGATGAATATCTTTTTGCCTGACGTGTTCTGGGAAACTAACAGTAGTATTTTTATATCAAAGATATTTATGTCACTGACTTTCTTTTTGACTGATTTGTGAAATAAGGCTGCAGTGAAAATATTGCAATCTTGGAATCTAAATCCAGTTGTTTGCCTATTTTCATAATATAAGAGCAATTATGCTTTTAATATTTTAAAATTGTTAATGGATCAAATGATCCCCTGCAATATGAAAACTTTTTCTTATAGCAGCAAAGTGACAGATGGTTACTACCAAATTTAGCACATCTCTTAATCCCTATAAAACATTCAGCTTGTTGTTTTAGTTTTACAGCCTGGGACTCGTTATTGCTGTGAAAGGATCTTCGATAGAACAAACTAGGAGGAGGCCAATAGGTCAAAAAGGCCAAGTGGTATTTAAGTCAGTCTCCTTAATAGAGCATTATCCCTGGTTTAAAGCATCATTTGAGAATCTTGCAATCCCCTAATGCCACTGTCATGAAAACTAGCCTCCATTTGAGCCCTGCTCATGTACAGCTATACATTTTGGGGCAATATTTGTTGTTTAGAAGCTGCCAAAAAAATAAACCACCTCCAGAATTCAGCAAATATGTCAAGAGACAAGTAAGGATAATGTTGCACGACATCATTAGAAAATTACTGCATATTTTTATACAGTATGATATATGAAATGAACAAACTGCTCAACAAAAGACAAATGAAAAATAAAATGTTCTAGTTAATCTAATTCTGTTAGGCGAAATCAATACATGTGCATTGTAAAGTGAATTGTATATATCATAGTATTGCAAGATAGCAGAAAACATTTTGAAAGCCTGAAAAGTTCGAAGATTTTGAATCTTTACATGAGAAGAACTTATTTCCATGTCAGTCTAACACAGAATTGAGGTCACTAAGTGAGGCTTCATCTGTGAGGCAGATACGATAATAATAGGGTTAAAACTTACATTTGAATCTCTGATATGTAACGTAACATGGATGAACATGCTGCCTTTGTAATGTTGTGTGTTTCCCATTAGTCATGTTAGAGTACACTGGCCAAAAAGTAAACTGATGTCAATCATTTTTACTTATAAATCAATATTTTTCATATAAAAACTGTAACATGCCTTTCATTTTTATTATAACTGTACATCATATAAGCTACCATTCATAATCGTATTTAGATTAGATAAAAGTGGGATTTTAGTTGGGTGTGTAATGAATGATGGTCGCACCACTTATAGCTTCAGTTTAGGATGGACTGTCATTTCACTCACAGCATATTTAACATCTACCTCTTGTTGCTGGCATGTCAGGTGTGAGTCACATTTCCTTCCCAGCTGTATTGATGGCGCTAAACCCACATGATCCCATCTGTTTGCAGAGGAAATCAATGAATAAATGAAAGCCTCCAACTCATTTCCCAGCGCAACTGCTGCTAATAGTCTGCTTCAGTTAGTTCTCAGTGGAGCAGCTTTGCTTTCGCTTAATTTACTTCCGAAATGAACAGATGATCAAAGCCCTGGAATATCACCTACAAAATATATATATGTATTATTAAAAGCTGGCTTTAGAATTCAAGAACTTTGCTAAATGATCCTATTCATATATACATGCATACATGTGCACGTATGCTTCATGTTTCCAATATTTTCTAGGACAATATTTTGTTTCATGAGTGTATAATTAGGATGAAGGGTGCAACGATTAGTCGACGTTGTTGATAAAAATCGATAACATAATTAGTAGCCGACATATTTAATTGTCGATAATTGTCGGTTACGTTATCACGTCTTTTTCACACTGTTGAGCTGAACATAATTTTTCATACGGAGTGAGTCATCTCACTTCCTACCTACCTCTTAGAGATGCATGCGCGTTAAAGGTAAATAATAGCTGGAGATGACCTGTATAAACAGTGAAATGGCTGCGGCCTAATTATCGTCCTCTCGTCCAAAAGTGTCCAGGGTCTGGGAGCATTTCACCCTCAACACCCAGAAAAAATAGATTACCTGCAAGTTTTGTAAAGCCGACCTCAAGTATCACAGGAGCACGTCTGTCATGAACATGTGAAGAGGAAGCAGGTTGGAGCTCTGGGAGAAGGACTCACCATGGTAAGATATTTAGGTTGTTAGCATAGCCTGCTAGGTATAAATAAGCGGAGTTGTCTTGGATTTTAACATTAAAGTGCAACATTAAAATGGGATTTGTCATCTTCACAGTCCACAGTTACAACCAGGCTGTATTCTTTTTTCACTTGTTCACTTTTTGGTATTGATTTGACTGTTGGTGCTTTACTGCCAGCTGTCTTCTTCGCATTTTCAGTTAATGTTAAAAGTCAAGATATAATATGGCTTGGATGTATCCTTTTTCAGTTTGGATTGTTGTAATTAGTAAATAACCGATTAGGTTACATAGTCATCGGTTCAATAATCGATGACTAGTCGACTATCAAAGTAGTTGCAAGCGGTCAGAGGACGCTTTGTTTTGCCATGTTAAGCAGAGATTGAGCTGAAATAACCAAAAGCCCTTCTTTCATGTTTTAAATGCACTTATCTCAACTGTAACACACGTATCTATGTCTTGAGTAAAGCATGCACGGAGATACACGCATTCCTTCCTTCACAGCAGATTCTTTTTGAAAGGTAGCACACTGAATATTTTGTGCTGTCGCATCAATTTTACATCTTGGCTCAGAAATGGCTGAAAAGCACAGGCAAGAGGATGATTGGAGATGGATGTTTTTCTTTCGAACAACTGGCAGGATGAATTACTCATCACTTCTCAGAGATTCATCAACCCCCCTTTCATACTCCTTTCATACCCCTTTCATACTACAGTTAAAAAAAAAAAAACAAGATCATTACAAAAGTCCTACCAAAACCAGACTTTATGGGTTAATCCATGTTAATCCAGCTGAAATCGGACAAAATCAAAGCCTTACTACTACACCCGAACATTGCAGAGTTGCTCTTGCATGTATATGCACATTTCGACTGAAATTGGTCCAGGCACTCTTTGCATGCTTGACAGTTCCCTTCCAGTTCACAAAAGGAGAACAATCTGTAATAACAAAGAAATGGCTGTAAGGGATAGCATTCATCTTTGTGTGTACTGATACAGCTGGCTTCCCAATAAAGCTACTCTCATTCGCATATTTCTTTTTGTTGGACAACTAAACTTGGCGATTGACACAAAGCCTTCATGAGCAGCTTTTCAGTCCCTGTTTCTGCTGTCACTGCAAGTATTTCAACACTTTTACTTTGGAAAAATCTTAATTTCATAACCTCAGCATCATCTTCAAAAATCCCTATTCAAGTAACTTAAAGACAATGTTTGTGCAGTGAATTCGAATGTACCTGCATGTACAATAATCTCCAACAAAGGAAGGTAGAAGCATCAGAATGTCTTGAAGGTTTCTCACACATTCTAAAGCAGCGCAGTGTCACGCATACCTCAGACAGTAAACCCACACGTATACTGGGACAAAGGAGAGGCGTGTAGTTAAACTACCACCATAGCTCGATGAACTGAATGTAAATGTACTCACTGTTTCTCTTATTTCTGCTTCAGCCTCTTTGTCTTGTTGCTATTCTCTTCCTGGTTGTACAGACTCTTTTTTGGAATTGTCTCTCTCCCTTCTGTTCAGTATTTTTCTCTTTGTAATAATTTGTTTCACTCCATCTGTACCCATATTTTCTTCAGAAAGAACTAGAATTAGTCAGCTTTCCAAATGTTGACAACATTCTGCGTGTTTAAATGTTTTCTTTTCTCTGGCAAAGCTAACAGTTATCAGTTATGCTGCTGCAATTATGAATCAATTAGCTTTTAAAACAAATCATTGTGACACTGTATTCACTTTGTAAAGGAATTTGATTTATAGCAGAATGTAACTTCATTTGAAACTTGATATGAATGTGTATGTGATGATGGCTAACTAATCAAATGTTGATTCAAGTCTCTATGTTGAGTGTTAAACTTTTAGACGTCACACTTAAAGAATTAACTGAAATGTCATGCCTGGAGGACACAACTGATGTTGGCCAGCCTTGCTGCTGCTTTGAGCCTATTAGTCTCTCAGTCTAACTGACATGTTATCAGGCAACTGAAATTACCATCCAGGCTTGCTAGTGTCATGCAAATTATGAGCTCTCTCCGTTCGGAGCTGTATTTCCTTCTCAGCTACTTGTCTGTCTGTAGCACTGCCAGTTCACTTTTCTAACCCATCTCTCACTGTAACAGCTCACTGATTCTTCTGCTCGTCTGGCCTTTTCCTTCTTCATTTTGCTCATGTCCATGTCTTCTCGTACCGTCTCTCCTCTGTTCTTGCGAGATGGAATATCAGTGCATTATTAATGTTTCAGCAGTCCTTTCTTTACTTGTCCATGCATCTACTTCGTATGGCGACCCTGCTGAACACAGCGGCTTCATGTCAGGCTTCATCTCTCTTCAACAACAAAGTAGAAGGAGAGCTGTGCAGCTTGACTGGCTCTCTACCTGCTTGTGTAACAAAAAAAGACTCGAGTTGGTTTCAGATGTCCTCACAGATGTTTGGATTAGGGATGAAGTTGGAGAATAAATCTACCTCAAGCTAGTTCCTAATGACCTTTTATTTTATTGTGCGGAATTTGCTTCCACTCTTGACTGTAAGTCATATTGCAATATTATGAAATAAGGAGACCTGTCCAGGGTGTACCCCGCCTCTCGCCCGATGACCGCTGGGAGAGGCTCCAGCCCCCCCGCGACCCGACCGACGGATTAAGCGGGTATAGAAAATAGATGGATAGATGGATGAAATAAGGATAAAATTAGGTTAAAGTAAAGCTTCCTAGAAACCAATTTTCTTTGTAATTTGGAACCAATCGGGACAAATAAAGATTTCCCAATCAGTACAATTCCAGTTAATTAAGTCCAGTTAATTGCAAGCATGGCCTCCAGGCTTTTCTATTCAGTGAACATTAGGTCCAAATATTGTTGGTTGTACTGAATGTCCTTTGATTGCACAGCGGTGCCTTGTAATTGCTCGATGAGTATATACTGTGTCACAACATCCACATTGATTATTTCATAGACAAACACTGGTGTGCAACCAGTTTCAGGTTCTCTAAAGATGAGACTATCTGACCTTATAGCATCAATGTTTGTTTTGCTTTTAAGTGGTTCATATTCAACAGTAAGAACTCAGTAGTTTAAATGATAAAAATGCTCAATTACAAACAATCTCAAGAGCCAACCTCGTGGGCTGTTTGTCCATGCAGGCAATAACTACTATAATTATGTTCAAAGAATATGTGACCTGTAAAGTACCAAAATGGTGGCCATGACGGTGTGTAGTCACAATAAATGTATTTTAGTCCAAGTAATTTTGATTTCTTACCCTTACCGAGGAATAGCGATGTGAATCGAGAACTGGCTCCCAGTAGTTCGATTCTGTGGAATCGTTAATCCGCCAGCCTAACGATCCCGTTAATAGGTAGACATCATGTGCACGCTTCGTATTTTGGCTCAGAATGTTGCCAACATGACATTGAGGCAGAAGCGTCTCAAAGTTTGGTTATGTTTCAACAAAAAGGACAATACTAGGGCCAGTTGAAACACGTGCAGAGCTGTGATCACATCAAAGGGGAGAAATACCTCCAACATGCTGAAACATTTGCCCACACAGCATGCAGTTACTTTGCACAAATGTAAAGTCTTTCACACGCTGCTAAGCGATGGCGGCAACTCTTACGGGGGAGCCTGTGGCACAGTGTCTGCCGTCTCAAAAGTAAAACTTTCAGGTCCTGTTGATTGTAATAATTTTAGCAACATATTGTATGAATAATTCCCATCTGATATTAAAGGGGAACTCTGGTATTTTTAAACCTGGACCTTATTTCTGGCATGAAATACATTTATCTACTCACCAAGAACAGTTTGGCGAAAGTCGGCGTCCTTCATAAGATATTTAGATAACTTGCTATCCACATAACGGAGTGAACGGGGCAAAGACGATGCAGCCTCTAAATGAGGCATTATCTGTCTTTATTTCACCAATACTTTAAGAAGAATGAATGAACGAACGTGTACTATAGCTCTGTTAGCTCATAGGTGCTGTTATGTGGCTACTTGTGGCGAGAGGAGAGCTAACGGAGGGATTTCTACACAGGCACTCTACTGGGACCACTTCAAAGTTCCCCTTTAACATTTAGTTGACGAGGACTGCAAGAGTGAGACAGCATCAGAGGCAGGCTCCCAGGCATACCTGTAGCTTCCCCTTTCATTGCAGGGAAAAGTAAAGTGACAGAGGTGAAAATAGATAAAATGTTGGTGCATACTTGAAATTTGTACTATATATAACTGGATGAGAATCGTTAAGAGGACAGATAAGAAACCGAATCGATAAGCAATATCGATAATGGAACCATAATTGCTAAATTCTTAACAATTCCCATCCCTACTAATAATTCAGATGTGGTAATATTTGCATGGCATCCAGCAAAATGGCTTGGGCTGCACAAATGTGCTTATAGCCAATTTTCTAAACTCTTTTTACAAAATCTCCTTTTTGTTTTTTAACTGGAAAAAGAGGCAAAGTATTTGATCAAATATCTATTGTGCGATAATGTGGGCCTGTGTTGCTATGGATAACTCAAGAGTGATAACGCAGATACAGGGAACAAACCCTAAGAAAAGTCCAAAAGAATATAATCTTATTATCAACTGAGGCATGAAATACAGGGAGGCAGTAAGAGAAGATAAAGCAGAGAAAGCAGACAAAGAGAAAAAAGAAAATAACCGAAAGTGGTTCAAACAATCAAGCTAAACAAACAGAGCAGTGATGTCACTCTCCTGACTGTCATCAACTGTAACTGAATTTCTCAGGAGACAGTTAGAGTTAGTTTCTTTACAGACACTGAGAGGCAGAAACCCTGGAGATAACTTTGATTTCAAGGGGCAGTCATGACGGAAAGTGCTGACAACATCAGTCATCTGGGTTTCAATTATATCTGACAGGTATAAACACAGTAAATCTTCGTAATGCCTTTTAGTCACTGAACCATTTGCCTCCGATCTCATTATCCTTTTCTCTGGCCTTATAGTGATGAGTAAAGGTCAGAGTGCCAGGTCTTTTCTGTTCTGCTGTCACTGGAAACATCTACTAGTCAAGTGCTTATTAGCTTTGGCCTTTAGCTCTTAAAAGATCAGCCAGGACTGCCACCAGACCGGCACTGATTCATTTTCACTTTGAGCTTTATGCTCAGTCTGCTGCCATACTTTGTCCACAGTTCTTTTTGGTTATTAATGTAATATAGGAAATACTAAAGCTTTAATATTCTCTGTGATACTGCACACACAGAATAAAGAAATAAGGTACATTTAGTCTAGATGCTAAAAAAAATACCCATCTGAAGGTAATGAATATAGGTGCTTTTGAAAGAAAGCAGACCTGCTCACACTAGACTAATACCCCGATGACATAGTGGACCAAATATTTCAGTCTAAAAGATAAGCCTTTCCTGCTTGATTTCAAAGAATTTAATTGTAGGAGTGCGTGCACACTGTCAGAGGAGCTTTGGAAGATCTTCTGCTTATTCAGCATGTATTCTTTCTTGAGCACTGTGCAGAATAAACCCTTTGAAGAGAGGAACAGACAGCATGTGCTTGAACATGTGAATGAGTTGTGAGTCTGATCAGATTGTGACACAAAATAACAACTTTTGACTTCTAAAGGTTGACCTATGAGTGTTTGTTCAGCCGATCTAATGGCACTTTTAAAAAAAAAAAAGACTTGTAATGATAATGTTAATAATGATAATTGTTTTATTTATTTCTTATTTGATAGATTAGAACATTTCAGTAAACTGCACTGAAATTTAGCTGGGATTTGGATTTACATTGTAAACATTAATGCATCAAAAGCTGTTATCCATTTATTTTAAATGATCTCAAGATTAAGGAGTTCAGACCATAGAGTTACTTCTGCATTGCCTGATTTTTTTATTTTTTTTTTATCTCCTTTTTATTCAGTCAGAGTTCAGCCGTTGTGAATGAATTTGAGTCGGTTAGGTCAGGTGTCACCTCCTCTAATTTGTGTTTGCATAATGTAAAAATCATCACCAGAAGGTGCATGTAGGGCTCTGTACAGATGTTATGGCAGGATTCTTCTTCCTATACATGCCGATGCTCCCAGTGGTCTGTGTGCAGATCCACAAGAAAGTATAAGCCTTAAGTGTTATGCTGTTACTCAGTACTGGAGGATTTCCAGTGTACAAAAACAGCCAATTAGAATTGCATTAATAGCCAAGGACCAGCCAATTTACAGCCAGTGTGAGTCTTCCATATGTAGGACCTGGCAGAGAATCAGCTGCATGACGGAGTGAATGGCCCGTGCACGACGCTGCCGACCCTTCTTTAACTTGGCAATAAGCACCAGATTGATGCACTGATGCAGGCATTGCCTGTCGCTGTGTGGAGTAAAAAGCTGTGAATGTAACAGATGCACCATCCAAATAACACAAAAATGTTGGAAACTTTCTCAGCCAGAGGATATATATGTGCAGCTCTGATTTATGCTCCCGTGCTAAAATCAAATTGCCAACTATATTGTCTCCTGGATGCTTCGCATAAATTCTATATGCTGCTCTGTTTCAAAATGTTGGCCTCCTGCTGCTGCAACAACTGACCGAAAACAGCTTGGTAACACAAGGACCAGTGGTATTTATATGCTTTTTAATAGCTTGTTGATTCCAAATGTTCATGTGTGAAATATCTCCTCTTCACTCTTATGTATCAGCAGTCACACATGTTCAAACCCCCGTCCTCCCCTGTGTATGTGTCTGTGTGATATTTGTGACTCTGGGCTGCAGCATTCTTTTTCAAAAGCATCCATCTGGTGTTTGAGCTCTGAGATATCGCCTGACAAAGCACCTTCCTACACACACACATGCACAGACTCTAGCCTATAATTGTTTTTCTTGTAACTATTGTCTTTGTCTTTGAAACAACAGTTAAATCAAGTGAAAATAAGCTGGGGGCCAATAAACTGCTTTCCCCACTACCCTCATTGACAGTGCTTTGAGATGAAACATGTTGCCACAAGCATAATGATAATGTGCAACAAATCAGTATTTTCCACAAGAGAAAACACTTTATTCTACCTCAACATGTTATTACCCAGAATACGATCTGTCCACTAATTTTCTGTATTGATGATGTGCAACACAAGAAAGGAACCTGCATAGGTGCTGTAAAACTAATCAAAGCTTGGCACCACAACCTCTCATTGATATTTTACATCCTAAAGTCTCCATTCTTGCAGGCAAGCTGTAAAAGTAATCAATAACCTTCATCACAGCCACTCAGGAGAGTTATATTTGGCAGATCATGCAAATGGTCAAGCATTCTGTGCAACTAATCAATGCATGGCACTGCAACCTCATATTGATGATGGTTTGTTTGGGAAATTATAGTTTGATCAACACACTGATGTGTGCTGTATTGTGATAAGACAACAAAACAAATAGTGAGTTTAAAGAAGATGCAATCAAGGTTATTTAAATTGATAATGTTTCAGTGATTAGAATGAAACATCAAATAACAACACATTCATCCTCTTGCATTTCCAATTTGCAGCTTATGTTCTGGACACCAAAGGAATTAAAAGACAGCAGTACAGAAAATGTTAGATTTGATGAGCTTGCATCGACTTTTAAAACATTTAAGACCCACACAAAATAATCTGAATCAATTTGTTTCTGATTTATTTCAGCATTACTGTCATGATTAGAGAAATGCAATGATATGACCAACACTGCTCAGTGATCAAATGTCTGCTAAATCAATAACATTCCAACAAGTCTGCAGCTCAGCTGTGTGTTTAGTGGTTTAGCAACGTTTGACATGTTAGCATGGTGGCACGCTCACATTAGCGTTTAGCTCAAAGCGTTAGATGTTTCTAAGCCTCACAGAGCTGCTGGCATATTGAGTCCTTGTCTGATTATTTCAAGACATTTGTGTGCTTCTTTTTCTCATCTGCGTATTTTCTCTGTCTAACAAGGGGGATTGAAAATACAAATTAAGAGTTACATATTACACCGATCAGCCATAACATTATGATCACCTGCCTAATATAGAGTAGGCCCCTCTTTTGAAGGTATGCAGTGTCTTCTTGCACAGAGTTGTCAGTGGCAAATCCTTTAAGTCCAGTAATTTGTGAGGTGGGACCTCCATGGGTCAGACTTGTTTGTCCGGCACTTCCCACAGATCTTTGACTGAAATGGCTGTGTGGCAGCACAGATTACCTGCCACACGCTGTAACAAAATACCACGAAGAAGTGTACTTGGTTAGCAACAATGTTCAACTAGATGATACCAGTCAAAGTAACATCTACATGAATGTTAGGACCCAGGGTTTTCACAACATTGTCCAGAGCATCACACCCGGCCCTGCAGGCTTGCCTTTCTCATGGAAATACTATGACTGAGCTGTCTCGCGTTCACAAAATCTTCAACATTGCTCAAATCCTCATGCATGCCCATTTTTATCTGCTTCCAACACATCAACTTCAAGGACAGAATGTGCACTTGCTGTCAAATATATCCCACCCACTGCCAGGTGCCATTATAATCAATGCTCTACACTTCCCAGTTGTGTGCCAAGAAAGGGAATGTGAAGTTGAGAAAAACTGAATACGTGCAAAGCTGCACTTCAGTTAATCAAAGTGAAAAAATATACACATGAAATCAGAGGTTTCCTCTCTTCTTTGGAGACTCCAACATGTGCCAAGATTTTATTTTCTGAATGATGCAGTAACAGTACCAAGCTGCGCATGTTGGTTTCTGTAAGTGCGGTTTAAAAAACTCCTGAAGTGAAGTATCAGCTGTAACAGTCAGCAAGAAGAAAACAAGGTTGATAAACTTTGAATACAGCTTTCAGTTACTGAAAAAAACTTGGTAATAAACTGGAATAATAAAGCAAATCATTCCCCACACACAGACATTTTTCATCTCACAGGCTGAAATGTAATAATTGTAAAACGTTTTCTTCCTGCAGGAGCTGGAGGCTGGTCTCCTCTCATCTCAGACAGATATCAGTGGCTGGAGGTCGACTTGGGCCAACGCACCAAGATCTCCGCCGTCGCCACACAGGGCCGCTACGGCAGCTCTGACTGGTTGACGTCCTACCTGCTGATGTTCAGCGACACGGGACACAACTGGAAACAGTACAGACAGGAGGACAGTATAGGGGTGAGTCCGAAGTGAAGCACACAGTCCCACATCTGTCTTTCATAACAGGAAAAGACAAACTGAAGACAGAAGAATTAGATGTGACTGAGAGAAGGCTCAGGCTAAAATGACAACTTAAAACCTTTGCACAGACACACGAACAAGCTGCACTACAGATAAAAAAAATAGGTTAGGTTGATTATAGCTAATATTTACCATGACTGTACCACAATCATGTTTACAGTGGACATGCGGCATGATACACAAAACTGTGTGTGGTTTCACAACCAAAGCTGTGTGTGCACTTTTCTATTTATAAAGCTGTGTATGTGTAGCTCTCCTATAAATCTCTGTCACTGTGACACATGCACAAACCTTCTACACCCAGTTTTAGCCTTGAGTGGAAGCAGACACTCCCCTAATTAATCGTTTGCACATAAAAATATCGTCTGCACCACAACATGAAAGCAACAGTAATAGCAAATGAAGCAATCTCGCTTCTGTTCAAGGAAAAGAAACTTGCAGAATTAAAATCAATTTGGTGGGATTAGAAATGAGAAAAAAATGCACATTAGCTTACATAAAGACAGCATTAGAGCTACCAGCCAAGGACTGGCAACTTCTGCTTAATCTGCAACTGGAGGATGCATAGCCTGTACAGTCTGCAGCCTGCATGAAGGTGATCAGAGGGCACACACAGATGCTAATCTTGAGCCAGAAAATCAATACAATCTCTAAATACTCATTCTCTTGTGAAAGCCTTATTAGCAAAGTCCTGCACAGCCATTATGTGTGTATTAACTGTGACACATAGCTGCAGTTTTTTAAAGTTCATACAACTTAATCTAAAGAGGATTAATTGATCAAATCTGAAAAAAGTTACTAACAGACTCTCAGGAGTTTGGCAAAAAGCAGACCCAAATGCAGGACTATTGAAGAACAATAGTTTATTAAAACAAAGGCGCTGCTGTGGCAGGATCAGGAAACCAAGACGGAACACAAAAGAACTAATTAACAGAACAAAAGGGACCGACTGACTGGCTGATGGATGAACAAATGAACGAAGGAAGGAATGAAGAAACAAACTAAGTTACTTGGAGAGGCAGACATCAATGAACTGACAAGGAGCAAGGAAAAACCAGGAGAATAATATACTGAGGGAGTGACAAAGGGATTAACAACAGGTTGAGCAATTAGCAACAGAAAGCAGGTGTAAGAGCGGAAGTAAACATAACAGCATACATATGGGCCAAACTCTACCAACTAAAACAGTAAACAAGGAAATTAAAGCGCAAAAAGTAAACCAAAAGACAAAGTCAAACACGACTGATCAAGCTTCCTGAAACTACCAAATGATGTCACCTCATTTTTTATTTACTAGTCACACTGGTCTATAAACTCATGAACATGGGCTGAAGAATGTGTGAAATCCTCACATTCTCACCAAACAATCGTTCCTTTGTAAACACCAGATTGTGAGCACGGTTTCTGTGTGTTTGCTTCGTTTATGCACCTGACCCCTGGTGTTTAACAGTGCTGGTCTGCTGAGATCAGCCCATCCTGCTCAGATAATCACAGTCATCAGGAGCCTTTGACTCTTCATTAATAATGGATGAACTGCTCAGAGAGCTCTGCTGAACGTGCTGACCTGTTGCCAGAACTCTTGAAGCTGTTGTTGATGGACGCAGAGAGGGACAAAGAGGCTGAGGCCGTGCAGTCTGGAGCGCTGCCAGGCTGTGGCTGTTGGATTAAAATTCAAAGATGGGATGATTTATGGACATGTTCAGTCTGTCAGGAGAACAAACAAAGCGACTTGAAAATGTTTTCTGGCAGGATACGTATACAGTAAACATGCTTGAGTGTTGCTAGACAGTTTGTACAGTGGCATCATGTACAATCTGTGCAGGTTTAATGTGAATTTAGATATTCTGATGAAAACGTTTTCTTGGTTTTGTGTGGATTGAATTGTTACTGTATAAACAACAGATACTGAGATTTAGAGGTGCTGTATTGGATTTTAGAACCTTTGGATTTAGCCTCACTGGTCCAAATATACAATTATATAGAAATAAAGTCTGTAATATGTTGTCATATGTGTCTTTTTCATTTCTTTTTAGAATTTAAAAGTGGAACAAACACACATAATAAGGATATATACACAATAGACACAGATAGCACACAATATTTGCACAAAGCCTCAGCTCCCTTCACCACACGAGCAGATCCAACTCGGCTCTCATTATTACAGAGGAATTAATAAGTTAATTATGTGTCTGAGATTGTTTCAGCGGTGGGAGAGCCAGTTAACCCACATGTCAGCTTCAAGGGTAGCTTGTAATTATGATAGATAACCACATGGAAGAGATGGAAGGTAATAAAGAGGGCAATTTATCAGGCGTTCTGCCCAAAGTCTAAAAAATAACTTTTATTCTCTTACAGAAAATACTCTAAACAGACAGAGATAAATAATATAAACAGAATACCATTAAGCGTTGGGTATGGCTTTAAAATTAGAGCCACTTTTTGATTCAATCCTGTGATATTTTGTACAGAAATTGGTTCGGATGCTATCTAGCATGGACTGGGCACACACTGTGTGTTGGTAAAGGTGCATCCCACAGGATTATTACATGTACCAATATATATGTGTTATATTAAACTGTTGACCTGTTAAATGGAGGACCTGAATGCGGAATAATTTAGTAGGACAAAAGATTAACTTTAATAAATTAACTGGTGATACAAATCAAAGGGCAGAGCAGAAACTAAAGAGGAACACATATCCACAACACACAAGAATCTGTCTGAAGAGTAGCAGTGTAGCACTGTAACAAACGTGTAGAGAAATAACAACCTGGCAAACAACAAGGGTATCAGGCTGTATGTACAGAAGTACTGAGCTTCTAACAAAAAAAAAAGGTGTGTTACAATCAGCAAAGTAGGAGCTGGTGTGAATCCAGGACAGGAAGCAAAACTAAGAGGAAATATTACCACAACAGGAAACAGGAAGTACCGACAGAAACTAACTAAACACTAATACGCTTATAAATGGAAGTAAAAGTCTCCAAAAGCTTGAAAAGAATGCCAGAGACATAACATTTATTATTATTATTTTCATAGTTTCAGTTAAATGTTTCCGTGGTCAACCTAGTAGTTATAGAAAATAACAAAATATGTAATACTTACTTTAATGCTCACCATAGCAAATGAAGCTTGAAATTTTGCACATCACATTTATAACAGTGGTCAATTAAAAATGAAGGTACGGAGATCAGATTGAGTCTAAAAAGATAAAAAGCAAAAAATAAGACGACTCCATTAATGTGTATTGACGTTTCTATGTACAGTGATTTTGGTCTGTTCACGTGCTGGTATCATGTGTTTTCAGTCTTTTCCAGGTAACAGTAATGCAGACAGTGTGGTTCAGTACAAGCTGCAGCAGCCAGTGGTCGCTCGCTTCCTTCGCCTTTTTCCTCTGGACTGGAACCCCAATGGGCGGATCGGACTTCGGCTGGAGACTTACGGATGTCCTTACAGTGAGTGCTGCCCCCCCCCCGCTGCACTGACTGGACTCACACGGCACACAAAGCTGGACTTAACAGCATATACAGTCTTCTTATACATGCAATCGCTTTTTCTTCCTCTAGCAAAACAGTCCTAAACTCTCATGATTCTAATACCAGCTGGACCGAGCTTCCAATATTGTTAGTGCTTTTATGGACTTACGGGCATCCAGATGGTGGTAAACATAAACAGTGAGGTGCTGTTTATGTAGGCTGCGTTTGGACATGGTGTAACAGAACATTATGCCTGCACTGATGAACTTATTGCAGTCAGCTGCTACTCTTTTAGGACTCAGAGTTTATGAGTCACACACACACAAACATAGACATGTAAACCTGTGAAATTTACTGACATCGCTGAAACTCATTGTCTGTTGTGGACCTCTGCAATCAGACGGCGACATTAGCTGAAGCCCATAACTTGTTTTTAATGCTTCACCTCTCTTTTACACCATAGAGTAACACACTGACCTATGACCACAAAGCCCTGGCCGCTCTGACTGTTTTGTTTTTCAGCCTCTGATGTGGTGGGTTTTGACGGCAGCAGCGGTCTGGTGTACAGGCCGAGTCTGGGGATGAAGCGGATATCCAGAGATGTTTTCACTCTGAAGTTTAAAACCCTGAGGAATTGTGGAACACTGCTTCATGCAGAGGGACGGGAAGGACTCCATCTTAGTTTGGAGTTAGAGAGAGGAAAACTACTGCTGCTGCTCAGACAAGGTACAACACACTGATGTCTACTGACAGATATTAAGTGGTGCTGACTATATATATATATGTATTTATTTTATCACTTATTTTCAAAGTTAAATATCCCTCAAATCAGGTAAGAAACACTGAAAATATTTACAAAAACTTCAATCCTTACCAAATCATGGTGCTTTAGTCTAGGTGCGCACTCAAAGTGCTTTTACACAACAAGCCACGTTCACCCATTTTCTACATAGTCTGTTTTCTCTCTATTTCACACATTGGAGGCAAAGTGGTTGTCAGAGTCTTGCTCAAGGACACTTCAACATGTGGTCCGGAGAAGCCAACAATCGAACCACCCACTTTTTAAATGGCAGAGGACTGCTCCTCCGACTGAGCTACAGCTGCTCCTGGTTTATGTGTGTAATATATTGATATTTCATTCTTCAGTTAGGCACCTAACCTCAAAGTGTATTTATCGTATGAAAAGCTTGAACAGCATTGTTCAACATCTTATAAAATTCAACACACTTTCACTGACAAGGTGCAGAATATTTCCATTCAGTGTCACAAAGCAGCTTATTGAAACTTTAAACAGTTTTTTGATGAGTGAGATGGCCAACTCGCACTCTAAATCCTTACGGTTTAAATCTTGATGACCGCTCTGCTGCTGCAACCCGGTCTCGTTACAGCCATGATGGATCGCATCCATTCACTGTAGCATGTGTTATCGCTGGACTCTGGAAGACTTGAGGCATGCCAGGTGTGTGTGTGTGTGTGTATATAAACGGGGTTAAACCATAGGTTGTCAGGTTGCCATGCTGAATCATCACCATCTGGCACACCTCTCACTAGGAGCTCCATCTGGCCACAGAAATACTTTATCAACACATTAATCTTCTCCCTCTTTCTTCATCTTTCAGAGCACTCCTTCCTCTATTACTTTCTCTTTTTACCCATCTTTGGATCTTCTTACTTATAGTTTTTGCTTTGAACCAACTCCTTTTTTGGAGATATCTTCTGTGCTTACATGTTGACTAGCTTGGCTTTAAACTATGCTTGTTTGTGGGATTATGAGGGTACTGAGAGTAAAGAAGCTAAAAGAAAAAAATCCAACAAGTTGAGCAAAGCTGCAGATTCTGGTGGTAAATCAAATTTTTCATTGCTTCAAAATCTTATTTGTTATTTTGTACAATGTTTATATATTTTTAGGGCTGTCAAACGTTACTTTTTTAAATCGCGATTAATCAAATTTTTTCCATATTTAACTTACAATTAATCTTACAATAATACAATTAATCAAATAAACAACGAAAAAATGTCTCATCTTTCATTTCTTCTTTCAAATAAAAAGGTGCATTGTATGCCCACTTGACGTGTCCATTTCAAAAACAGCACATAAAATGCCACAACAATGTGGTCTTAAAACTGAAGAGGTAGGCGACAGCAAACGACAAACAGAACAGGGCCTAATGACAGTTAAATGAATGAAAAACTGCCGTTATTAGACAATAGATTCAGAACTCTGAACTCTTAGTGACTTTTCTCCTATTTATTAAGCCAATTGCTAAGGCCGTGATTAATCGCGATTAATCACAATCAAAGAAATTAACAAAAAATTAATTTCTTTGATTAATCGCATTGCGATTAACACGTTAACTATGACAGCCCTAATTTTTTAAAATCCTATGTAATTGTTAAATTTATCCATGTTTATATTTAATATTCTCCTTTAACTCTCGTGAGCTATTTGAATATTTTATGTCTATACATAAAATGTACTCCATACATGAAATTCTAGAGGCTATAAATTCTCAACTTGGCGTTTTGCTTTAACTTCACCATTTAGGTCGGTTTTAACGAAGTCAGTCAGACAATAATTCTGAGACAAAAACAAACCATCTAATTTCTTTGCAAGCAGCTGACTGCTTCTACATTAAAAGGCATGTTAAGTGGTTATTGTTTTGTTAAAGCAAACAGTAGCCACGAAGTTCCTCGCTTGTAAACCACTTTATGTCTGCTAAATGTTGTTTTATGTAATTTAATGCAGTGCAACATTTGCAAAATTGACCCTTACGTGCTAATAATGCTGCATTCGGTGTTCTTCCGAAGTTGGAACTTAAAATCAAATCAATTTCAGCCTTGAGAATGAGAAAAGCAAAAAAGCCTTTGTGTTTACTGTGTAAGAAATCTTACGGCATGGTTTTCTCAAACTGGAGATTGAAAGTCAGGAAGTATTCTTTCTTTTTTTAGAAAGTAAGAGATGGGGTGTGGTTAGTCACAAAAAAAGAGTCTCTCTTAGTAGTCCTCATACTTGCCTGCGTCTACATGGCCTTGGCCAAAAGGTTGCAGCCTGAAAATGTCCCAAACACAAAAAATGATTAAAATCAAGGGAAATACAAGCAGAGGGGGATAGCTCTGCAGAGAGGAACACCACCATACTCCTATTTAGATACAACTCAGAGAGATTACTTTAATATGCTATTCTTTTAAGGAATATTTCCATAGTACGCCGTTACTGTTGACAGTGTTAAGTAAAGCCTTCCAAAAAGCCTTGGTGATTAGAAATAGAGAAGGGAGCTCAGCAAGACAAAATCAAAGTTGTCTACTGAAAGGACAGAAGAGACTAAAAACAGCTCTGAAAGTGCTTTTTTCCTCTCTGCCTCTGCTCCTCCCTCAATTTTCAAGTTTCCATGTTTTCTCCCACATCATAGGAGGTAATTTGCCTTTTTTCCTCTTCTTAACCGTCCTCTCCATCTCACATCATTTGGTCTATCTCCTGAAACAATACTTTTTATTTTGGTGTTTTTATATTTAACTCAATCATAAATTCTATCTCTGCCTTTCTTTTTTTTTAAATCTCGTGCTTTTTTGCCTGGTATTTTAAGGTTACATATTGAGTCATTTTCTTCACCCGTTTGAGCATTGACAGTAGGCTGTAACGTCTTACTGTCTCCCATCTGCACATCAATTGTTTTTAACCATTTGTATCTTAATTATCGCAGAGAACCAACCCCCCCGGTCTGAAACGGTCAAACAAAAAGCCCCTTTCCTCGCCTCCTGAGGGGCGTTTCCACTGGTATAAATGTTTGAATCTCCCTTTGTTCTAGGTCTTTCTTCACCGTAACCGCTGAGGTGTTGACTGACCTTTTCTTCTGCAGAGAAATTAAAACTAATTGCCGGCAAGAGAGGTCTCAATGCTTCATTTTTCAGCAGAGGTAATAGGAAGGAAAAAACTTTCCTCGACAAAGCTCACACGCGGTGCGCTCTGCTTTGCACAAACACATCCATCCTTGACAGCTCCAGAAAACATGCTGTTTGCTTTGTGAGGCAACACAGAGTGGTCGTCACATAACGGCATCAAAATGCTGAGAAGCAAGACAATTACTGAGATGTGTAGTTGCAGTTTGGACCCGTTGTGTGCCATGTTGTATAAGTTGATGATGGTCAGAATGAGTCGGTGAGATAGGACATGTAACTGGTGCACAGTTTCCCTTATTTTTCATGCCTCGCTACACCTTTTGAGTTATGATCTGTGCCACTGTTTTGTCTTTTGATTACAATCTCCTTTTCAGTAAGAATCTTTGTTTCAGTCATTTTCGCAATTTCCCTTTGGGATGAGTATTTTTTTTCAATTTAATTTCAAAATTTAATTTCAATTAGCCGTTGTTTCCTATTCAATAAAGTCCTCATGGCTTATCGGTGTGGTACCCATAATATTGATTTAAATGACAGCAGCTTCTGATAAGGAACACATTGTGCTCCTATGTAATCACATTTATTACATAGTTATTGCAGGATATGAATCACCTTCACAGTCAATGTTCAGCAGAAGCTGCAAAGATGATGTGAAAACATCCAGTTTGGCCTCCAGAACTCCAATACTCCAGTATTTTAATCTTACTTCTTTTAAGATTTTGCTGAGGATGCTCACTCTGGTTCAGCATCGGCCTTATCTCACATACATTCACCACCACCAACCGATTTTGTGGGCTGCTCTATTGCTCCAGATACTCCACCATGTTGAGACTTACTGTGCACTCTGATGTTCAAAAGCCGAAAGTCAGATTTTTTTTCATACCCAATGAACTTTCCTTTGTGTTAACATCACATATATTTTGAAAATCTCACATCCACTGACATGCTCCTTGTCAATATTTTCTCTGCAAAGTCAGGATTCCACCAGCAGGTAACCTATTGATTAAAATAATAATCTAGCTCATAGACTCATTGGACTGTGAATAAACTTGGGTTTTTGTCCTGTGCAGACATTTTTTTTGGTAAAAAAAAAAAAATCCAAACCATTACCAGTCATTCACATAGATTTGTTGGCGCTTAAGAGAAATATGAATAATTTTTTATAAAAAAATTTAAACATTTTTGGAGTCTTGGGACCATATGAGTGAGTGTGTATGGTTGTGTGACCCTGTGATGGCCTGGCAACCTGTTCAGGTTGTTCCTTGCCTTTCACTTGATGGCAGCTGGGATAGGCTCCCCTGAGAGAAATGGAGCAATAAATTGCAAAGACAGAGGGCTTTATTTATTAATATCACTTCCTTTTGTCTTCCCTCCAATCTCTCGTATTGATTCCTGCTTTCTTTTTTCAACCATTCACATCATAATTAAATCATCTCTCCAGCGAAAGACTTTATCAAAAAGTCCTCTTCCTGTTCTCACTGCCTCTGACAACATAATTGTTGCATTCATCAGTGCCAATAAAGAAATCTCACTTGTTTTCATGTCGCGCTACCTTTCCTCTTATATCATCTTAGATTACATTTAAATCTAGGCTAAAAACCCACTTATTTAGAATGGCCAGTAGTATGATGATGCTTTTATCTTGTCTTATTCAATTTTAGTTGTATTTTATTGCTTTTACTGTTCTTTTATTGTTTTTAATTGTTTTTTTTTTTTAAGTTATTCTTTTCTTTGTTTATAATCTGCTGTAAAGCACTTTGGTACACCGAAATGGATTGTTGTTTAGGGCTGTATAAATAAATTACATTTACATTAACTGTAACTGAGCACACTAACTCGCATAACTCAGTCTCAAAATACCACAGACATGATGTCTGTCTTCTTCCAAACTTTCTGTTTTTCTGTCTGAAGTTGAAATTGTTGTTCCCTTATGAAATTGTAATACATTTTTAATGGCTTATTGTGTTCAGCTCTTTCTATTCTTCCTTCTCTCAGCAGAAAGGGTCTGTCTCAGTTCTTTGGGGAATGCAGAAATCTATCCACTACTTTGGGCATGTTGGTGCTCATTTATCATTAATGATCCATCCCAGTGTTTACGCAGCAGTTTTCCATGTTAAGAATTATAACATTCGGCTTCAGATTTCCAACACAAGTCTGACAATGTATGCGTTAGTCCCCGGTCAGATCAGTGAGAGTGACCTCAAACTGATCCTCCCAGCAGGAGGCAGAGAAAATTGAAATATTTAAATCAGCAGATGAAGTTTTGTTAGGCTCAAGGTTAGACAACAACTCACTTTTGTTTTGCAAAATACCGTCTTGTTTTCTTCCTATTTTTTCCAGGTGGGACTTCATCCACTGAACCCCAACGCCTCGCGTCCCTTGGCAGCTTGTTAGATGATCAGCATTGGCACTATGTGGCAGTGGAGCGGCGCAGCTTTCACCTAAATCTGACTGTGGACAAACACACTGAGAGGGTTCAAATCCCTGCACAGTTCAGCAACTTGGATATAGAACAGGTTTGATAAATCAAACATGAAAATATACATAAGTGCACAAAAGCGTCGCAGATTGACAGAGCATACACTAATGTTTTGGAACCAAAATAAATGCCCACAGCTGCAATAGATCCATGAAAAAGTGCATCTGTTGTGTTTTTCATGTAAACAGGTATTTGTGCTTTATTATGTCCATACAGCTGAGAGTAGGCTCAGTTCAGGGTCTCAGCTCCAAAGGGAACTTCCATGGCTGCCTGGAAAACCTGCTGTACAACGGTCTCAACCTGATAGAACTAGCTAAACGCAATGACCACACTGTTGCTGTATTGGTAAGTTTTTTGTTTTGTTTTTTGTTGTCTAAATGATCACCTGCACTTGTTGGCTGTATCCAAAGCGTTACAGAGGTAGGTTTAGGTTAAATAGCAGCTACCATACAAATGACAACTTATTTTTCTTATATTATTGACCGAAATAAATGCTATGCTACAGTATCTGCAAACTGTCTGTAAAATTTAAGCTAACAGTATCTGCATATTAACCAATATGTTGATATGCTGACGTTAGTTTATGGTAACTATTGATCCTATTTACTTGCAGAAGCTAGCAATAAATTTAAAAGAGTTTATATTGAAAAACGGAGGAAAAAAGCCATATTTTTCAGTGCAGATGAGATTAACTTGTTCTGTAGTTTAACTTTTTCCTTGAGCTTAGAGTTTGTCTCAACACTCAAAAAAACATTAAAAAGGAGTAAGTGCATGCAACTTGGAATTCATCGTATTAATCAGTATTAATTCAATACTGAAATTAGGTGCACAAAAAAAGCACACGTCACTGTTTTCAAAGTCGTCTTTGTTTAATAAAAGTAAAGAAAATTAAATTTAAACTAAAATTGCAATATAAAGTTTTCTACTAATTAAATTTGATTACTGTTACCAATTAAGATGTTAACAGATTATACCATATTGTTTATGCAAGCTACTGTCATTCCCTATGGTTTCAGATGTGAAACACCTATAGTTGTCACCCTGAAAAAAACAAAACAAATAAACTAGCAAAATCCCCCTTGTTCAACCAGAGAAATTAAGCTATGAATACCTAAAGCTACTCAAGTATACTTACATCAAATCAAACAGGAACTGATAACAAATCTATCTCATGGGAAGGTTCCTGGTCCGACATTAGAGGATGACAAGATTTGGGCCTATACACATGGTACAGGAGGTTATGATGAGGCATTAAATATATTGTGGTACCTGCCTGTGGACTAGGGACGCATCGGTACCAATACCATGTGTGTACTCGTCCTCAGTATTCATTAAAGTGTTCCGATACTACAGAACCGATACCACTGTGACAGGAGCTTAATTTTCCTGCAATGTGTTTGTGAAAGTTAAAATTTTAAAACAATAACAAGTTAAAACAACAAGTTTTATATTACTGAAATGCATAAAGTGCAGTTGTATTTGGATTGAATATGCCTAAAGAAAATAAAATGCGTTTAATTGTAAGAACTGTAATGGCTTTGATTAGTACTCATATCGGTACTCGGTATCGGCAAAAGGTAAGTACTTGTACTTTTACTCGGTTTAAAAAAAATGTGGTATCGGTGCATCCCTACTGTAGTCCCTATCATGTAGACATGCAGCAACTTGGTGTTTCTTAAGGTTTAGGTTATTTTGCTTTAGAGCGCATAGAGTCAGTCACTCAGGAGTAAAATGTGCCTCAGATTGTGGCCCACCATGGGATTCAAAAGCAAACAGAATATTCTAATTGGTGCTTTTCAAAAACTTTTTAGATACTGACCAATTTTTCAACATAGTGCATACATAAAATGAAGTAGAATATATGTATTTTAATGTTATAGATGCCTTCTGAAGGTTTTTTAAGTCTTTATTGGCCACTATGGTGTCCATTTTTTGTATTTCATATGTTTCCATTGGGATTGAGTTTTTTGTGGTGAGATATTGGCTTTACCCCTTAAACATTAGAGCTGCTGGTTGATGTGGCTGCTGCTTTTTTAATGAGCTGTTGGACGTGTTTATAAAACCATGCCGATTGAAGATAGTGTAGTTAGACTCTCACTAATTCCCCCTTGTCTTGGCTATTAGGATCTTCAGATATTTCTACAGTCATAATAGGAGGAGCAAACTTATTATGGAGAAGCTGTGAAGTTCTTCAGCAGGGAGTCATAAATGCTCTGTCGTTACGCCAAAGGTACAAAAAGCGAAAGCAAACAAACTTTGGATGAAGTTGTTCAGGAATTTATTGTGTAGACTGGTTTAGAGTGGTGCTGCGGCTCAGAAAATAGTAGCCACAAAGTTAGGGTTGCATTTATGACAGAGACTACATGGTTCTCTTATGGCTCTGTGAGGAGCCATCGACTCAAAGAAATTAGGAGTGTGGGCGGTCAGTACTTGGGTTTTTTTAAGGTAACTTTTTAACTCTGTTGTGCTTCAACACAGCCCACTCCAACATGAATTATTGCTCATCTCTTTAAGTGCACCACAAAGGGCTTTTAGATGTCATCTGTGTTTTTAGAGCATTGTAAAGCTAGAAGGCTGGAATTCTCAGCAGTGTAGGGGCTGTGATATATTACTGCTGCAGCCTTAGCAATAGCCCCAGTGTCATCCCCACAACTTAACACAACTGTAACACAGATGCGAAGATACTGCTGTAGGGTTTCTTTCATTGTCCTTTATCTTCTTTAACTCCAAGCAAGGTGACTTTGATATTTTCAGTTTGCTTCTCTAATCTTATCCTAAGCTTTGCTGTTATCATTATGGTAATACTGATGTCCTCCTTAAGGAGACTTGCTGATGAGATCACTGTGACATGAGGTTGCATCGACACGCCCTCTGCAGCTGATAAATATTCATGTTTTCTGTTGTTTTATCTCTCTAGTAATCATTTTTTATGTCCCACCTCTTCTTTCTGGTCACTTGGCATGTTTCTCTCTTAGGGAAATGTCACCTTTTCTTGTACTGAACCCGTTTCCGTTGCCGTGACGTTCCTCGGGCCCCAGAGTTTCCTCCAGCTGCCATGGACGACGGCATCCCCCTCAGGGGGATTTACTGTAGGCTTTCAATTCAGGACTTGGAACAAGGCCGGTCTTCTGCTCACCTTTGATCTCCCTCGAGAAGGAGGCCTGCTCTGGTTGTACCTGAGCGAGGCCAGACTCCGCCTGCAGATCCATAAAAGTGGGAAGGCGCTGCTGGAACTCAGTATAGGTCAGTCCTTTTAGCCTTTTAGTAAGAGGCCAAACACCTCCAGAACTAACAAATTAGTGTTTACACCAGCATGGATGTTCCTATCCATTCCTACATTTTCTATCCCAGCTTAATCCAATTCAGGGTCATTGGGGGGGGGGGGGGGGGGGGGGGGGGCACAATCCTATCCCAGCTGTCGTAGGGTAAAAGCCCGGATGGGTCTCACAGCTTTCTGGCAAATTCTGACACAGAAGTGCACAGTTCAGTTTTGAGGGTAATAATTTCCTCTGGGTAAACAGTGGTTTCGTGATAGCCTTCGGGCTGAACCTTTGGTCACACATCAGTCTAAGCAGCAGATGGCACTGTAAGATGACAAATGTGTTTTTTTTAAGCAAAGCATTGCCATTGAGAAAAAAATGGAGGCGGTAATGAGATATTGATCTGACCCATGAACAATATACAAATACATAAGGTTGATGCAGGCCTGCATGTATTTGGTACAAGTCAATCACACAGAGGATGTATGAGGTAGGAAACCTGCTTGCTACTGTTGTTTTTGCAATCAATTTGTACCCTTATTGTATTCCTCTAAATGAATGAAAGACATAATTAGAAGCTGTTTCCAAATAGCAATATAGTGCATGTATGGCTGGCTGTGGTGAGAGGATATGTGATTTGATCATTACTAGTTGAGTTTTCATGCTCGGCTTCAGTTTTTGTTGCCTATTTGCTTGCCAGGATCTGCTCTAAATGATGGTCAGTGGCATTCGGTGGAACTGAACTCAAGACGAGGTCGTCTAAGCATTTCTGTGGATCAAGGGGAAGGAGGCAGTGCTCAGGCCAGTCCATCATTTACTGTCACTACACAGAGTGACCTCTTTTTTGGAGGTAAGATATGGAACAGTCTCTTGAATACTTCCAAGGCATTCAAACTTGTAAACCTACAGACTACAGACTAAGCTTTGTGGACATTGCTGAGCTCTGTAGAATCTAAAAGTAGTTTTGGGAAATGTTTTTTGTACTGAGACAGTACAAAAAATACAAGACATGTTTATGTTGTTCTGTCAGTCATTGGACTACCACTGAGCATTTAAAGTTAGTCATGGAGACAAAGTCAGGATTGCAGAAATATCTCTTTATAAAATCTATTATATTTGATATTTCAGCTTATACTCAGTCCCTAAAGAGCAGTCAAATAGCTGTCAAGTGAACTTTATTCTAACTTCTTCTTCTCTACAGGTTGTCCTTTGCAAGATGACAGCCAGGAATGTCGAAACCCATTTAATGTCTTCCAGGGTTGCATGCGTTTACTAACTCTGGACAACCGAAACGTGGACCTGATCATGGTGCAACAAAAGCAGCTGGGAAACTACAGCAACCTGCAGATTGATATGTGTGGAATCATAGACAGGTCAGTTTCAAAAGACAAATGAATACTTGTGCTAATACATATTGCTTTTGATGTTCTGTCGTCTATGATGCAGACAGCCGATAGAGCTTTGTTACTTCTATAGTTAAACAATGAAATTGTAGATTTTAGTTTGTCGTAATAAGTGGAAACTGTCCTACATGGAGACAGAAACTTTCCACGCGGACCTGCTTTGTGAGGCTCAATTTTCTGATACCATTTCCTGATCAGACCAGTCACCGGTACTGTGTCACTATTTCCTGGGAACTACCTACAGACACAAAAATAATATGAAGAAAATCAGCTAAAACGTAAATTCAGGTGCTGTTCAACTCATCCATTTTCTAGAAAGAATTTAAGATCAGATCATCAAGTGTGAGGTTTGAAGCCGCGACGGCTCCTTAAAAAGGAAGGAAGAAGAAAGGAAAAAAGAAATGAAGGAGGTTCCACTTTTGTAAACACATTTTAGGGGAAATCATCTCTTTATGTATCTTTCCCACCTCTTCCACTCGCATCATAGGTGGGAAGGAATAAGTAAGATGTAAGGAGAGGAATCATGGATGCATGAATTTGAAAATGGGATGAAAGTTCACACAGATTCCACCATCTATGTCTGAAATGTGCTCAGATATCACTCTGGGAAACCGTGTAAGCACTGTTGTTAATAGGCTGATAGCATCCTCTATTTTGAAAAGGAGCTGCTCTTTTGTTCTTAGATATTGTGGTGATAACATTGTTTTAATTTCAAATAACTTAAATAGATGTACCAGAAACAGGGTTTGAACCCACAAGGACTGTTACCCATTGGGTCTGAAGCCCAACATCTTACCTTTCAGCCATCATAGTGACACTTAAGTATGATTTTCATCAGATAAAGTCAAGGCAGTGTGTATTAGTGGAGAAACTAATACATAACACATCAAGTCTGAGGTTCACAGCAATTGTGGCAAATAATATATAAAAAAAAAAAATCTAAACTATCCTAAACACGTTTCCTTGGCTAAGATAATCCTCCTCCTTTTAGTCCCAAGTACCAGCTCTCAGTGAAAGAACAACTGCAGGATTTGTACCCCCAGCATTATAATTTCACTCATTTCCCTGATTTTTAAATGAAGGCTTAGAACTGATGGAAAAAGGTGTTGAACAGAAGCGAGAAAAAGAGCCGTTTCAACTGTAGGAATGGCAGCTTTGTTGTGTCAAACAGATGAGTGTTTTGTTCTTCCCTAAGTGGAAAGATTTCTCTTTTGTTCAACTGCTTTTTTGTACAGTTGGACGTGGCATTGTCTTAAGATAATTTCTCTTATTGTCTCTGCAGGCGAAATTATATATTTTATTGCATAAAGCTGCACCATCAAGCAGAAACACAGAATTTATGTGTGTGAAATACCATAAACCTGTATTTCAAAGATCATTGCAAAGTTTTCATCAGGATCTGCTTCGTGTTGTTGATTTTTTTTCTGTGCAGTTTCCTGCTGAGACTTGGCACTGATAAAATGTCATGCGCTATTATTTACCCATAATCAAAAGCCACCTTACATGAACCCACAAGCACTTGAGTTTATTGCATCTTGAGTGCAACACCTTGCACTCACTTGTGCAAATATCTCTCCTACTCAAAAACAGGACATGAAAAGATAAACAGGCCAACAAAAAGCGATTCTTTATGTTCTGTTTTTCATTCTTCTTGAACATTTTCTTCTGAGTGTCAAGGAGTGTTCAGGTAGCGATCAAAATAGCTCCCAACAACCTAGTTAAAGAGCGAGTTACCCACTACTGGCATCTTATTTCCTGTAAAAGAAAGGAATACAGGCCTAAACTTCCCCACAAGTTTACCAGGAGTGAAGCTTGAACCGATGAGGGCTTTCCCCCATTGGATCTTAAGCCCAACACCTTAACCACTCGGGCATCCTGGTGACATTTTCACCTCATTTTTATGCAGTTAATTCAAAGCAGTTCTTCTTACACAGTGTAATTTTTGCATCATACATTTGTAGGTCCCTACACCTCAGTGCATGAACAGTGGCTGAGAAAGGCAGCCTACCAATGATCAGCTGCAGCTGACGGTTCAGCCAGTCTAATCCCAGAATACCAACAGCTACAATACAGTCAAATTTACTGAAAAGTGTGGAAAAACACATACTATTAAATCCCTTTTCTATTTTACTTAATTCCCTTTTTGGTTGAGGTTAGTGCTTAAACAACTTGTTTGCAAGCAGATATTTTCAGACACTGAAATGCTGACACTTGTTATAGAAATCTGGATGGAATTATGTTTTTTTTCAGTCACCCTCATGTTCTCAGTCATTTCTTTTAAAGTGATGGGGAAACAAGGGGTGTTGAGGACTGGGAAAAAAGAAACGGGTAATTTGACAGCGATGGCAGCTTTGTTGTGTCATAAAAGGTGTGTTTTGCTGGTCCCTGAGTGGTAAAAACGTTTTTGTAACGGCTTATTTTGCCGCATAACTTTTTCGTTTTTCTTTTGTGAGAAGCAGCAAGCAGCATTTCTGTTGCCTTGAAAGGTAATTTTTCCCTTTATTTTCTTCGCTGGCAGAGTAATTGATTTGTGGAAAGAAGCTGGGCGGCATTTTTGAAGACAGACCACCGTCAAGCATGCACACAAAAGCCAAGACGCTCTCTGGCATTACTAGTTATTATGAATAAATGATTAATCTCCAGTTGAGGCCAGCGCTGTGACAATTGTATTCTAGCAGATATCTGCACCAGTCATGTTCAATATGAGACCAAAGCAATGTTGATACATAACCATGAATAATGCCATCCGTGTAGTCTGATGCAGCCCTGTTATGACATTCACTATCCACAATGCTTAATCCCTTTAGACAGGTAGCTGAATATAAATATGTAGAATCTGTACACAAGGGATGGAAGTGCTGGCACTGGAAGAGTTCATGTTCCCGTTTGTATTCTGAACAGTACAGCCTAGTCACTCTGAGCTGAGTTAGGTTGTGTTTCACATTCTGTGAAAGAAAAAGAACCAAAAAGCCTGAAAACAACATTTTCTTTCTTTTATCTGAATCTTTGTCAGGATAAGCTCTTCTGCATCCTCACTGGCCTTGTTTTTGCAGTGCATGTGCTTAATTGCCCTCATTGCTATGGCTCGCAGAAAGGTCACTGCTCCCGTTCCTTGTTATGCGTCCCTAGTTTTAACAATATTTCATTTCAAAAGCTTTCCTCATAAGAGGCTAAACAAACCTGTTTAATCATCAGGAGTGGGGTTTGAACCCACAAGGGCTTTTACCCACTGAAGCTCAAGTACAAAGTATTAACCACTTGGCCATGTTTGCACATTTCCCTTGATTGTTGAGTCCTTGTCTTTTTTTTTTTTCATGGTTTTTGGTGCTTTGGGGGGGTTTTGCATGCGGTTTTCTACGCAATGTGACAAATAAGTACCATGTATGTCTGCAGCTGGAGCTGTGCATAGATGAGCCAGACCCCGATTAACCAAATATTGACCCAACTGCAGCTGCTCTATACTGTTATTTGGATGTGATACACAGAATCCAAACACAATTTAAGACATTTATCATTAATCAGATCCTTTAATGAAGAACTTATGTTACCAAGTACATAATTTATTGTCTTTAAATCATTGCAGATGCTTTCCATCATATTGATACTTTTGTTGTGTGTGCTAGATCAACTGTGCACATGATTTTATACATGCTGATGACCATCTACCTGAAGAAGAATATGGTCATGTGATCCACAGTCAAGAAAAAATGCTATAATGCATTTGTGAACAAGTAATTATGGTACATAACTTTGCATTTTAGATTCACATTTTCTGTATACATTAATTGCCATATGATGCAAAAAGTACAGTACTGTCATCTGTTAGAACTCAGATTCAGTTTGAATCTCAGGAGATTTACAGATGAGAGGCACAGAAGGGGAGCAGAACCAATCATTTGCTGTTTTAGTGTCACGCCAAATAGCAGCACAATTAATGAGACATTTACAGCAATTATAAACCTGCCGCCAAAGCCCAGAGGGAAACATACAGATTCACACACCACACAGTCAGTGACTGCATGTAAACATGAACATACACACAAATATGGAACCAACGGCACATCCAGATGAGGTGAAACTGCTTGAGTGATTTTAATTGAATCCTGCTCTGCTACTGCGTTGTTATTCAACAGAATACAGTTCCACAGATCTGACTTCTCACTGGAACAAACCTTGAAAAAATTGTTTTCCAGTCGAGACAGAAACAACAACAAAAAAAGCACACAACATATGCTCCCTCACTTTAATCCTGCTGATTGAATTTTGGGCTCATGGGATATATTGTGCCATAAAGTCAGGTGGAAAATGGACTCACTGACACCACTTCAATATGGTGGCCATATTTCAGAGGAGGTCATTACTGTATATGTGCAGCTGTGAGTCGAGTGCATTTGTGTGTTTTAGTGTTGTGCAAGCAGTGAAAAGTATTATTAGCCAAAGCAAACATGCCATTAACGGCTCAAATTGAGTCCGAATCCACAGGGAGCTCAACTTCAGCTCAACACCCTATGTCCTACAGTAATATACCTCCAGCCTGATTGAACTCAACAACCTACAGCCATTATTATAGAGATGGGTTTTTTCCAAATTTTCTTTAACAATATTTGTTTTAGAGACAGTTATGTAGTCCAGAATTTACTGTTTTATACAATATTTGGTGCCTCTGTTAGCCCTTTTTTCCTCTCCTCAACATATTTGTTCTTCTTTTCTTTTGTCTCCACAGAGCTCATCTCCCCCTAAACGTATAGCTTCCTCTTCATCTCCACATCCTACCTTTTCATCTTCCTTTTCCCCTTTGTCCTTTTTTACCTTTTTCCCTCCACTTGTCTCACCCTTGTTGTCTGTTTTTGCCCGAAGCATCTTTTCTCTTGTTATTGTCATTCGTTATTGCTTCTTATATTTACACCCTTCCCCCTCCTCCTCCTTTACTTTGTTCTTTCAGTGAACTTTCAGAGGCTTTTAGTGGTGCTTCTGCTTCACAGGATCGTGGCTACAAATGTTTTTTGAAGACATGAATGGGATTTTTTTTTCTGCAGGGTTGGATGCTGAGCTCAGTGTGGTTTGTTTGGCTAAATTGGCCATTCAGCTCATAATGAATTGTTAGCTGGTGGGCTGAAAGAGCCTGATGTAATGTGTACAGAAGGGCTCTACAGGAGTCTAAAGGGTAAGAGTGAATTTCACAGATAGGTGTATTTCTCCAGTGTGGCTGTTTGAAGTCAGGCCGGTCATCTACCTGTGGTTATCTGACGAAGATGCTGTATTTCCCCAGAGAAATATGGTGTTGTCTCAGTGTTATGTTTTTATGATGTATGTGTGGTGCACTTGTGTATGTGAACTGTGGCTATGTGTTCATTCAAAGCAGAGTGGGTTTGGACTTTTTCATAAGAAAGAAGCCATGTCCTCCATTTCCCCGTTCTTCTTAGTTTATAAAAGGCATAAAGAACATGCACACTCACACCAAAGTGATCCCAATCAATGTGTAGTGAGCTACCAGATCTGCGTGGTAGGGTATTTTTCTACAGATACACATTCCCCTGTCAGTATTTTCTTTGTTTCTTCAAAAAATAATTGAGCTGCAACCTTTGGGCAGAGTGTGTTTAGACTTTAGAAATAGCTTGTGGATGTGTAGGCTAAAAACAACAATCAGTTCAAATGGTCATCTCACACAGACACAGACATACACTCTGCTGCAGAATGGACTTTAACGTCAAAACTGACAAAATAGCAGCTTCAAATTGGGTGTTTGAAGTTGTGTAAGAGTATATTTGTGGTTTATAAACATAACCACTGAAATAATTGGTAAATAGTATCATATTATTCTGATTTATTGCTTTGTTCTAGGAGAGATCACAGTCTATCACCAGTATTTTCATGATGCTGCATTCAATGGCAACAGGAAATTCAGGATTTCCTATCTCTGACAAAGAAAACCTCTGAAATGATACAACTGTACTACACAAACAGACAGTTTGAGTAGTATGAATACCCCACCAAGCACATCCGTTACCACTAGAAGTCTAAAAACAGTGCAAATACAAAATAAGTCAGCAGTAGGCTTATAAACAAGGTTATTGCCATGAATTCATTGTAAATGCTTAACTGGCTCATTTTAGGAAAAAGCAGTATCGAGATAAATGGAGGTTACAAATTACACTGAAGCAGACAGGCTGCTGAGGCAAGACTTTTATCTAAAGAGGAGACTGAGGGGTGTGTTCAGTCGCCCGTTTCCTCCTGATCATTGCACTGGCTTTGGTTAACACCGTCCGACTATTGTTGAACGTATCCATTCTCTGATATAAACTCTGCAATGATAAAGTGAAAATGTGCTTCTTTCCAAAAAGATGTAAAGGGAGGTAAAGACAGGATCAACTAAGAATGATTTTGTTTACAAAATATTATATTTATTTAATCTCAGTTTGCCCAAAGGTGGAAAAAAGAAGAATTGGCTGTAATGTAACATAGCCGGATAATACGTTTCCTTTTCTCAAATAAGAAAAGTATTTGAATGTGTTTAGCCACAGGGCAGATGAATATTTATCACACTTTTTATCTGTTAATAGTTTATTTTTCTCTTCATTATCTGTTACCAACTACCACTTAAACCAGGTGAAAAACAGATTAAAGGCTTTGGTTCTACATCCATCAATAAGATGTCTTCTCCGAGTTGAAAACTGTGTTTTGCTCGTAGTCGAGGTGACCAAAGGCTTGTTTCATACCCATATTTACAGTATAATTTGACAAGTTATAGCCGTCATGGCTGTTTGTTGAATGTGAATGTTTTTTATTTAGAAATATTCTGAGTCTGAAATTTCCTCTTCAGTAACTCATACCAAACTTTCCAGCTTCATTCACATTCTGACACATTTCTGAGGTGTTTTTTTATTCATATATCATCCACAGACTGTATATAACATTTTATTGCTTAGAACATTTGCATCAGCAGTCTACTTTATTGTCAATCTGACAAGAGTTAAATAACTGAAGCACAAAAATCTGCAGCAGTGCTGTTGTACCAGTCAGCAGGACATATTTCAGGAAAACCAAAAATACATTTTTGGCAGTTCCTAGAATAGAGTAGAATTGTTAATGCACGCATACATTGTGTACTTCATCTACTGTTGACTGAGCTGGCATATAGAGCCAAGCCATGACTGACCTCAACAAGGTATTTTCTTTCCTAATAATAACCAGACATTTTATTTTTCTAAACTTAACCAAGGGGCTTTGGTGCATCTGTGAATCATCAAGTTTAACAAAGAGGGAAAAAATGGCGACATAAGGTAGAACATGAATCTGTAAGCCGGAAGTGAATCTGATAGATGCACCTTCAAATAAGGCCAAATTCTTTTGTTTAAAACAATGATGTTCAGTCGTTTGTGTTCCAAAAGTAGAAAAAGTCATGCTGATATTTGGAACGTCGACATCATACATATTTGTCATTTACAGAAACGCAAAATGGCGACTGGGTTACATTTTAGGAACTTTTTTTCTTAACTACTTTGATTTGACCAGGCTGGTCTTTAGAAATGGAGCTCCAGCTGTTTGTTGTCAATTAATTGCATTTTATTTGATTTAAAAACTTATAACTTGTTCTTTTGTATTGAATAGATACAAAATAGTTTCCATAACAATAAAAGTTTAAAAAAAGGAGGAAGCACGAGGTCGTTTAGTCTTTCAGAGAATTATTTTTCCACTTCATAAGCCTCCCACAAATGGAAAAAAGGCCTTCTCCAAATATCAAAAATATTTGTGTACATGTATTCTAACCCTCCTACACACATTTGACCATGAAACAAATAACTGGCCTGAATAAACATTAATATGAAATGCTTTCCGTCCATTTGATGAAAAAGCTAATTTTGGAAATTATTTCAAGAGCAGACATTTCTCTGAGAGGACGGTGAGTTTGAAAACATTTTCAGTCATTCATCACTACTGAACACATCATCTTCTGTGTAAAATAACTCCAAAGAGGTCAAAGGTTTGCTCCTGACAGGCGGTCTTGTATCCACAAACTCTCCCATCTTGCTCACTTGTAGTTGGATAAGTGACTCAGCTGAAAATAAATGACTCTTCAGCTGCTGTCTGAGTCAAACAAAACAGAGCGCGTGTCTTTTGGCAGTAATAGATGAAAGATGTTTTTGGCATCCACTCCCTTTGTCCTTTTTGAGAGTTTTTTGGCAGCAAAAACCTTCAAAGTGTTGAAAGTGGCAAATTGATTCTTTTTTTTTTTCAAATCTGCTTTCTCAGTGTATAAAAAAAAAAAAGAATATATAGCTTTTATTTTTTTCATCTTTCATTTCTTGACAGCAGAAATGCATTAAAGCCCACCCACACACCATCAGGATGCTGTTTTGAAAGAAAATATTAATCTTTACGGAGTGTGTCTCTTGTCTGTCTGTCTCAGGTGTTCTCCCAGTCGCTGTGAACACGGCGGCCGCTGCAGTCAGTCCTGGACCGTCTTCCACTGCAACTGTTCTGACAGCGGCTACAGTGGAGCGACCTGCCACAGCTGTGAGTCATATCTCACTCAAACATTAGCCTATAGCCACTCAACGGCGCTGCTGCACGCTGACAGAATAAGTTCGGACCTACGCAGATAGCTGTGCTTCAGTCAGAAATGTTCAGTCTCAAGAAGTAGTGGCAGCAAAATGTACATATAGCACCTTTATAGATTTACTGTTGCATTATTATGATGGAAACAAACCGCATTTTTAGAAGTGTAAGTTAACGGAAATATGTGAATACGCATATTTCATCAAAAAGTACATTTAAGATAGTCAGCTGTTATAATATGATTTTTTATAATATTTAAAAACTGTTCTGAAACTTACATTAAGTGTTTATTTGGAAAGTATTCCTGTTTTAACCAGAACAACAGAAACCAACCAGACAAACATGCTCTGTGTTATAACTCTACAGAGAGTTTTCCTTTGGCAACAGCTTTCTGTGATTTCTGTCCAAGTCACCCCCTTTGCACCATTTGTGTCAGTCTTGAATGATTTAAAAAAGGTTAATGGAGCTAAAATGCCAAATGAATAAATAAGACTGTGGCGACAGGTTGAACTCTCACGTAGGAGATACTAGTTCTGCGCCAATTCACTTACTAGCTGTCCTCAACACAGAAAACTGGAGAGTTTCTGTTCATCTAACAGCACTGAGGAGTGTGACGAGTGACGGATCTTTTCCTGGGTTTAGGAAAAAAGAGAAACAGGTGAGCAAAGTGTGTCACGTTTATATATAGATTCGAGTTGATGGGCTGAAGAGCAGGAGGTAGGAAGACGTGTGGAGGCAGAGAAGAAAAGGAAGGGTCGATAAAAGTCTGATAAAGTTTGATTTACTGAGCCTGTGTTTTTGTTTACTGTCACGATCAGTTTCAGCAAGCTTTAGTTTATGGACTCTGCTGCTGAAGTAAAACCTCAGATTATTTCCTTGTGATCGTGACACATTGATTCAGTGCTGTTACATACACATGAAGCAGCACCCATGATCTTCGGCAGTGTGTGGTCTTCCTCCCCTTCACAGCTCCTGTGTCCCAGCATTGCTGACGCTGATCTCATTATTTTCCTCCCAGCTGTGTACGAACAGTCCTGTGAGGCCTACAAACACAACGGCAACACGTCGGGATATTTTTATATCGACGCTGACGGCAGCGGACCGATCGGGCCACAGCTGGTCCTCTGCAACATGACAGGTGACGCATACACACTCGATTTCTCCTTCTCATCACTCAGTGATTTCCATGATTACAATTTACATAATTGCAAAAGATAATGCTCCTCTCATCACACTCTGATCCACTTTATCTTCAACACCCCTTTAAGGAAGGCTGTCTCTGCCTTGGTGCATTATCCTGTCTATATCATTATGATGTTGAACTTTGTTTGGATTTTGTTTGCATTGTAATATACATCATTGTGTCAACCTGTGCCCACAACTTACTGTATTAGATCAGAGTAACAGAGTGAATAGCACTAATTCTTGGGCTGTTTTTTAATCTATTTGCCCCTTCTTTTTCTCATCCTCCCTTTCGTCACATCATTGCCCGTAATGTAAAGCCATTTTTAAAAGTATTTAGTATAACTGTAAAGTGTCATATTCCAGACATTATTGTGCTGCTCTAAAGAAGCTGCAACATCCTGGGTTCCACCAGAATCTGAACCAGAGCACATGAGCATTAGAGAGGTTGGACTGACCTCTCATTTAATGTCTCTTTTGAAATGTGGAGATTCTTAATGAATTTGGTTTGCAGAAATATTGAAATCAAAATTTGAGGAAATAACTTGCAAGCTGCTGCGTGCTCAGGCATAAAAAAATCCTAATTCTGGAAACTGGGACCCACAATCCCCCAAATTTACTGATAGAAAAATCCATATATTTGTCCATTTTGTACATATACATAATATGTGCTGAGAGATGTGAGGAAGAGTCCCCAGCTGATGAACCTGAAAATGCCTCGGGTCAGCAGTTACATCAGTACCAACTGTTTGTGAAGGAGGAAAAACAAAGAGTATGGAGGGCTCAGTTTCTTGTTTTAAAACTCATGAACACAGGAAACACAGAGTTGCCTGAAATTACATGTGAGCTGCTTGGATGAGTGTAAAAGGTGGTCAAATCTGTGAGCATGAAGCCTAAACAGGGGGTCCTGAATCACACTGAGATACGAGCCTTGCTTCCATACTTTTTCCAGTGGAAAAAGTTGATCGGGATGGCAAAGCAACAGCAAATGTTCACATTTTTCTTTTCTTGCGACATTTCTCAAGTTTGTTAAAATTTTTGTGGCAACACCTGCCAATTCGACTGCAGTCAACCTGCTACAAAACACAAACACAAAAATCAAGAGGGTGAAAGCTGAAAATAAACTGTTGGGCAGAGTTTGTGACACGTGGGATGTCTGACATGCCTCGCATTAATTGTACAACCTGATGCAGACTGAGCCATCAGGTGCGGTGTAACCTGCAGTTGTTTCTGCACATTTGAAAGACGTCTACACAAAAAACAACCTGATAACAGCGGTAAGAAATTGGATTGATCTATCAACAATGGCATATGAGTAGTTCCTTTGTTTCCCCCGTGGATTTTAGCTTAATTTAAAGTGTATCAGAGACAAACAGATTAAATACCTCAAAAATAGATAAACTGTCACACTTGTTCCTGAAAACTATAGATATGTATTTATAAGAAATAGCACTTCATGACCACAGCAAGTTCCAGATGATTATTACAGGATATCTGTTTACTGTGCTGCCTTGCAACCCCTAATGTGGAAGTGTCTTTGCCCTTTTATAATATAACCGTGTATATCTGTAAATACATCAAATCAGAACTTAGTTCATAAATAAATAACACTACATTTTATTTTTTATCTTCTAATATTCTCCAAACTTTATAATATTAACACAGTAGAAGAAGTAGAAAGTTACTCTTTGAAGTTAAATGGAGAAAACAGTATCAGCACCGTAATCAGAGCGCAGGACATGACTTTATTTTTATCTGTCTCCTCACAGAACAGAACACATGGATGGTGATCCAGCACAACAACACCGAGCTGACCAGACTTCGACCGTCTCCTGGTGTTGACCAGTACTTAGTCCACTTTGGCTACTCGTCAGAAGAAGCACAACTTCTGGCCGCTATCAGCCAGTCGGCCCATTGTGAACAGGAGCTGTCCTACCACTGCAGGAAATCCCGCCTACTCAACACTCCTGGTGAAGCTTTTGTTTCCTTTTTTTCCCAACCTGGTCCATTTATCTGGGGTGTTCACATGAAAAACCAGACAAAGTAGGAAGTGTTTACCAATTTGAACCGTGTTGATGTCCTTCGCTTTTTAACCAAAATCATCTCTTCGGTCTTTACCTTCAGTAGAAAGAGATTTACTCACAAGGGCAAAATGAATGATCATCTTCAGGGTTGTGAAATGTTCTGTCATTTCATTGCCGTTTGCACAAGCTGTAACTACTGAATCACACAGTCCAAGAATTAAGTGACGCATGTCTTTCTGTACAATAAAACCGGAGAAAACAATCTTTCCTGCTCCACCAGATAAAAATAAAAAGATTGTTATGCTCATTCCAGCAAACTTAATTAGCATCTGAGACTGCCTAATGAATTGTGCAGTTTGGTTAAACTTCACCATCTGTTAGACTTAAGTCCAAACATGTTGTTTTTCTTTTAAATGTTTTTTTGTCATGGTCTTGCTGGTCATTAATTATAATAATGAACCAAATCCTGCTTATTCAAAGTAAGCATTAACATGACTTTAATGGGGTCTGGTAACAGAAGTCGTTGCCATAGCAATGATTCATTTGGGAAGATATCGTGTTGTCTTCTCAGTTGGCTCCATGAATATCTGTTGAATCCACATGATGGTGAAGTAGATTAGATTAGTGAAGATTGTGTTTGTTGGTGTGTGTGTCTGTGTTTCAGAGGGTTCTCCATTCAGCTGGTGGCTTGGAGGTCACAGTGCCGGTCATGTCCAGACTTACTGGGGAGGAGCTCATCCGGGCAGCCAGCAGTGCGCCTGTGGCCTGCAGGGCGACTGCGTGGACCCGCAGCACTACTGCAACTGTGACGCCGACCGCATGGAGTGGTACTGACCTTGCCTTATATAAATATACACATGTATTATTTTGTTTTTAGAACTGTTGAGTGTTCAGTTACTCCATCTTTTACATGTAGAGGTTAGCATGTGGGGTTGTTTGTCTGGGGTAGGCTCCAGCCCTTCCATGACCCTGAACAGCATAAAGTGGGTAAAGTAAATGAATGGATGCTCTGCTTTGATATGTAGCGATCAAAGCATTCACTGCACATATTATAAGTACAGTAAACCATTATCACAAACTGCTGGGTAATAAAATGTTTGTTTCAGAAATTACAGAATGATCTTCTTTTATTCCTGAAAACTTCCAGTAATTCAAAGCAGAAGTAATGAGAAATGAGGAAAATCAGTTTGACTTTAGGTTAATTAAGTAGTTTTAATTTGTTTCATGTAGGTCTTAGAATAGAAGAGAAAGCTGTACATAGATTTAAAATCAGGTCAGAGTCAGTATCGCTCAGTAAGGAGATTTTTTTTTAAGGAGTCTGAGCCGTAATGATGTCATGCGATCTGATCACGCCGGCGTGATCATGGACCTCAGAGGAGGTCTGACATGATGATAGTAATTTAGTCAGATGCACCAATCAAGCACAACATTAAAACCACTGAAAGATGAAGTGAATAGCACTGTTCACGATAAGATGAAAACTCTCTGCTGGGAAATGATGGGTCACGTTCCACCTACTTAAACACTGACGTGAGCCGGGTGGCCCAGCAGTTAAGATGTTACACTTAAGAGTAAATAGATCCGTTTGAGAGGCATGAGATGTCCTCATGGGTTTGAGCCCCACTCCTAGTAGAATAAATGAGGGTAACTTGTTTAAAGCTGTAACTTTAACCTCTTTAGCACACTTAGAAACAACTAAAAGTGACTGTTGATACAACAGTTTGACAAAATGCCCTGTAACACAAATACAAAAAAAATACTCTCAGAAGCAATATTTAGATTTAAAGGTAAACCTCAAACAACAGGATACCACACATGCTTGGCCAGCACTGGTTTACTTGTAGCTTCAGCAGTTTAGAATCGAATCGGACGAATTGAACAGAGAAAAATAATTGAAATAGTTTTACCTTTTGTTCGTGTTGTAAGTTAACCTTGATGCTTCACTCCAAACTGTTTGTGCACCACCAACTTTTTATTTTTACAGACTGGAGCTGCTACTGCATATTTCAGACTCACAAAGTCCTGCGCACACTCTCCGCTTTCAGTCCTGGTTGTATTTTTATGCACAACTTTCCTCTGCGAGAAGGCATGAAGCCTTGTGGGTGGAAACAGGCAGGCTGCGTCTTATTTGGAGGAAAACAGTGTCAGGGATGGAGTTCTGATTTGAAGGATGGCTGATGTAATGTTATCTGATGTAATGTTTACATCAGCCGCTCACCTCCTGTCACAAAGGGATGTTATTTTAAAACCCAAAAAAAACAATCAATATATGTATAAAATCAATATGTTTTGCAATGTTTTTTTCTTCGCCCTTTTTTAAATTTATTGTATGCATTTCTTAATCTTTTCCATCATTTTCTTTCTACTTTTTTGTTTCTTTTCCCCTCCAGGACTGAGGACTCAGGCCTGCTCACCCATAAAGAGAGCCTACCGGTCAGGTCTCTGGTGCTTGGTGATGTTAAGAGGTCGGGGTCAGAGGCAGCCTACAGGGTGGGACCACTCCGTTGTCATGGAGACAGTGAGTTATCTTGAATCTTTCAGTTGCTTGGTTACACTTTTTTTTTTATTTTTTTAATCAAAATAGAAAAAAGAAATCCTCATCCTGCAATAGTCATCAGATATATACACACATGCAAAGTAATACATCAGAACATTGGAAATACATTGACTGCAGGGAGATCATGTGACACATCACCCCTCAGCTTGTTTCCCTTCACTGACTTCCTGTTAGTTTCAGGATCCAGTTTAGATTTTAATTGGTTGTTTTGAAAGCTCTAAATGACGTTGCTTTATCGTACTTGTCTGAGCTGCTACTCTAATATGTTCCAGTTAGAGTCCTGAGGTCATCAAACAAGTCTGTCCTTAAAGGTCAATATCAAAACCAGGAATGAGGTTTTCAGTGGCTGCTGCTAAGCTATGGAACAGTCTACCTCTTCATATCAGAGCTGCTCAGATGTCCCTGCTGAAGACCCACTTCTTTCCACTGGCTTTTAAAACACACTGAAGTTTTACAATTACAAATTTCCTAATTTTATTCAGTTTTTATTTTTATTTTTTTTTAGTGGATGTTGTTGTTTTCAGCACTTTTGGCACCTGGAGTTGTAAATATTCTGTAGAAATAGAGATGACTTTGACCTTGGAAGTAATAGATAACATCGGTCCAAACGTTGGTAGCTTAACATGAAAAACAGAAATAGTGGGAAACAAGCATTCAAGCCCTGTTCAAGGGATTTATTAGAATTATATTGATGTTTGTTCATATATCTCTTCTCTTATCACATTAAGGTAAAGAAAACTGCAATAAAACTATTTAAAAAGCAACTCAAACGAAGCAAAAACTAAGAGGACTGAGACTAAAACAAGTATATGATATAAGAAAACACTAAAAAATAATCAATAATTAGTAGCCAGTAGTCAAAAATCAGGAAAGAGTCAGATATGTTAAAAAGCTCATTGGTATGTGGGCTGCAAATATTCCGTCACCTTGCTTTAGGTGAGATAAATAACACACTGAGCGGCCAGGAAGTGCTTCAAAGGTAAGAGTACAGCCCACTCCATATTATACTGAGAGACGGTATGTTAGGGGGCAAACATGGGTGTTATTTGCTCAGTTCTCTTGGTTTTTGTAATTTAGTTTTATTTTTCTGACAAAGATAGAGCACAACAAAAATTATGGAACATTTGTTAAATCCAATTAGCTTAATGGGTTATCTCATTTGATGTGGTTGAGCTCTCAGTTTAAAGTTGACTTTTTCCTTTTGTTTTTTCAGAAAATTTCTGGAACGCAGCATTTTTCGACAGGGAGACATCATACCTTCACTTTCCCACGTTCCACGGAGAGCTGAGCGCAGACATCTCCTTCCTATTTAAAACCACAGCCTCTTCTGGTGTGTTCCTGGAAAACCTGGGCATCAAAGACTTCATCCGGATTGAACTGAGCTGTGAGTAGGAGCTAGAATATGAAAAAAAATCTAAAATAACAAATGTGACACAGTTTAAACCTGTTCTATATTTATATTTTCTTTCATGTTACTACTTTTGTCATGGATCTAAATTGTATTACATGCTGCGTCTTACAACTTGTTTTATTTACTTGTGTTGGGATTAAAGTGTTTTTAATTAGCCTTACAGAAGAAGAAAACCTCTTCCTCGTTATACCTCTTTTACATGTTTTTTTCTCCAATGCATCTTGTGTGTTTCCAACATTTTACTTTACTTTAAACTGCATTGTGTGTTGCTTTCTGAATGTCACCCCCCCCCACACACACACAACAAAGCTAATTGCATTGTAGTCATACACCTCCACCAATAATGTATGATGCGCAGCATTTTAAGCACCACACTGTACAAAATTCTTAACATGATTAAAACCATAAAATGGAATTCCTAATTACTGCAGGTAGTTTTGTGCCCTCGTTTTTTAACTTGACACTCATTTAACTCTCTTGGGCATTTATACGCCTGGCCCCCCATTAATTTCTCTCTTGTATAACGCACACATTTACAGGCGCAACAGCAGGACATTTATATTATGACAGTAATCACCAGCAGGGTGTTATTTGGCTTATGGGTTTCCATGGAATTGCAGCTGGGAGTTAGATGTGGGTTTTCAGCCTTCCATAGATTGTGTAAATTACACAATAGCTGTATTACCCAACAAGGTGCCCTTTAGCCTGCATGGTTATGGCAGTATTTCAGCATTTCATGATGCACACATTTACAGTATGGGCGGAAATGGCGTTTCTTATTTAGATGCTTGAATGGAGGCGTCAGTTATCAGTGATCTATGGTTGTATTTTGAAGCTTTTTTATTTTACCCTCACTTTACTTCTTTAGTTTGTTTTTGTTTTGCATTTAGGAATAAAGTTGTGGGATTCAAGGGAGATGCACAGATTCCAGTACAGGGACGTAAACCCATAACTCCCTCCTCTGGGAAATCACTGTCAGCATGTTTTTTTTTTTCCAGCTCTGAATACTGCTGCTCTGTTTTCCATCAGCCTTATATTGCTCTATAACATTGTAGCTGTTGCAGAGAACAAATTTCTAAATTAAGTTATCGCAGGATGCTGGGTTATTTTTTCATCTTGTTCTGTGCTCCCTTAGCAATACATCCCCACCTTCCACCGGCAAAACATGAAGGATGGCGGTTTGCTTCATCGGCGCTCTCTTAAATCTTTTCCCGCTGGTGGAGAAAACAAATAGAGCGGAGCAGACAGCCTGAAAGTTAATACAGACATTCAGCACTGAGAAGCTGTCCATGGTGCTGAAACAGGGCTGCAGCAGCTCTGGAACTGGCCCTGGTGCTGAATTATGATGCAGGAGGAAAACTTTGCTGAAGGCAGCAGTGGAGGTCTTCTATTTTTATTTCCAATAATAACTCAAAATATTACCACCTCCAGTCATCCAAGTAACAGCGAAAGGTTCTGTATTGGTTAAGGTACTTTTATTGTGTGGTTGACCCTTAAAGGGTTTCAGATGAAAAACATATGAAGTTTGACTTAATGTGGTTCATCTGATCCATTTTCAAAGGAACATCAGTTGCTGTCCTCAGTGTAAGATCGATCTAATTTGTCACTCATTCAGGTGCTAGTCATGTGATTATGTTTAGTCTGTTTTATAGTGGCGTAGTTTACCTGAATGCAATGGCACATAAAAATGAGCTTAGCTCAATTTCTATTGACTACCTCACATCATTAAAGTAACACAAACCAAATCAGTACAGTAATTTTCTATGTCTCAGACTAATTTCTCGCATCCAATTTAGTAGATGCACCCTTGGTAGAATAAACAAACTTCAGTCTTAAGGTCTTTTAGGTTGTGTTAGGTTGTCATATAACAATCCTCCAAAACCATTTCTGATCTGAGATGTTGTAAAGTTAAGTCAGTTAAGCTTGTATTACTTTAAACAGGTAGCTTAAAACTTTCCTTGGCCCAATCCAGTCTCAACCCTAAATATCAAAGCCTAAACTCTTAGTAAACTGACATCACAAATGTAGTGTTTCAGGCTGTGGGTTCAGAATGATATGAGGAAGGAAGGAAAGAAAGTACACATGTTGCATTGTGGAAAAAAGCCAAAAAAAGAAGGAAGAAAGTCATACCATGAAAAACACAGTAATGCACCTTAGGGTTGCTCGTAAATCAGCAAGAAAGAACATTTTAGCAATCTTGAAAGAATGAGATTGCTTTACCTTTCTCATGTAATCACTACGCAGCCCCATTTAGCTGTTTTTCTGTTTGTTTGGTTAGCTGTGAGAACTGTTCCCAGTCTGCTTAGTTAGAGACAATGTTGGCTTTAGTATTTGTTGTGTTGTTGCGAGAGAGTAATTAAATTTCATTCCAGAGAGCCTTGCATCTCCCTGTCTGCCCACTTTGTCTCCATACACTTGAAGTGTTGAAGCCACCAGCTTGTTAAAGCTCCAGTCTCTATTCCCAATCATGGTATTGGCAGACTTTAGACTAGCTGTGGGAGCTTTATGGAAACATAAGTGAGGATTTATTCCAGCTGTACTTGGCATGGAACACCTGTCTTCTCAAACAAAATCACCGGGAGGTTTAACGGAGTTGTCCAACTCTCATTAATTGAGATGCAGTGAGTGTGGGCTGTTTGTATGAATTAAATGCTTATTTATTTCAACTGTCAACTGCATATGAAATGAGTGAATGCTTAAATTTAAAATTTTATGAAGGGTTGATTTTTCAGTGCTTATAAAATAAGGGGGGGGGGACTAAATGTTTGACTTTATTTTCAGAATCATAGCTTTGATTTGTGCTTCAAGATCTCACATTAAGATGTCTGATGCAGCACTACATTGTAGCTCTTCTACCATCCCCCACCTTTACCTATAATCTATATTATTCCACCTTTCTTTTATCAAGCCTCCACTCAGGTGGTTTTCTCCTTCGATGTTGGTAACGGCCCACTTGATGTTCGCGTGGAGTCAAACGTCCCGCTGAATGACAACCGATGGCATCGGGTTCGAGCTGAGCGGAACATCAAGGAGGCGTCCCTTCGACTGGATGATCTGCCTGTTGCTACCCAGGAAGCTCCTGCTGATGGACACTTCCACCTGCAGCTCAACAGCCAGCTGTTCATAGGTATGAAGCAAGGTTTTTTCCAAACATTTGGAATGACATGAATTTGTGCATTGATTACTCCTAAAATATGGTCTAACCTTTAAATAAATCACAAGAATCCACAACCGCAAGCTGGTTATACTGATCACATACTGTTATGTTCGGAACTTACAGCAGAAACAACCGTCGTCACATATTTCCTGGAGCCGTTTTGTAGCTGAGATTTATATCCACAATGCAGAACTCAAAATCATCTCCTCCAACTAATCTGTTTCAGTGCATCAGTACCAGCCTTCCTCAGATCATGACACAATAATTGTACCTCAGGTCAAAGCTTGACTTGGTCAAAGCACGTTTTCTTCTTTATCAATCATGCTGATGTTCATTAACTAGTGTGTTTTGTATCATTACCTTTATCCTTCATGGCATGGCTTGCTGCCCAGAGGTTCTCATAGAATTTATTTTTCTAAGCAAGCCCAAACCCTGATGCCTTCTTCATCAGGCTTTAAAGTTGGCTTCTAATGTCTTTCATCTAAAGGCTTTCATTTGAATTTACTCAAAGAGAGTTGACGTTGTCTGCAACCACACTTTGAGTAGCTTGTTGTAAGTTGTCTTTTATGCATTTCTTTCTTTCACGAAAGCTCTGTAAATCAAACAGAAATCATGGCAGTCTCAGCGTGAGAGACAAAGGGCTGCAGCTGCAGAAAGTATTTAAACGTATGAGCTGGGAAACACAGTACAGTGTGCTGCTGAGTTGAGACAGTAACTGAAGGTCATGAAAAACTTTTATAAGAAACTTACAAATATTTCCCATGTTTTGAGCTAAGACGATGCATGTTTTGATGCTTTTGTGTTCATAATTTAGTCAAATCGGGCTTTTCAAGTATTGTGACTCAGACAAAAATCAAATGACAGTTTGTGTTCCATGATAAGACATTTTAAATTTGTGTACAGCAGCAAATAATCTCTTGTTATGTGAGGATGTAGAGGTGTTTTGCTGTTCTTATCAGTGTAAAGCCTCTTTCCTTTGTATTTTTTTGGTCTCAATCAGAGCAAGCAAAGCTGTGGCTTTTCCTCCACAGGATAACTCACTTTTATCTTATCATCAGTTAAAAAGACTCCCACAAAGAGAGATATGATCCAAGTGCACTTTGGTCAATTGCTACCAATAAATCAGGATCTATGTGCTATTTATTGATCTCAGTTTGTTTTTGACCTAACATGGTGCTCTGTGGCAATACCCAAGAAAAAAGGTAAATATCACTATATCTACATCAACAGTTTCTCGACTAAACATGCTGTTCATTTGCAGATTTGTACAAATCTGATGCTCATTTAATGCTTGTTAACAGATTCCTGCTGTCCTGACTTGTTATTGCCACCTGAAGCTTATTAGAAAACCTGAAAACTTGAATTATACATGAATCAGATGTACGCATCGCTAAGAAGCAAAACAGATGCCCCATCTTAAAAACAGAGCTCCATGGTGCTCAAAAACTTCACTTAGAAACTTTTATTTTAAAAAGCTACATAAAGAGAATAAATTGGAATAATGAATACTCTAAGCAGAGTTAGTTTTAGATAGTTATGTCTTTAATGGTATTTATGTGGAAGAGGTCTCTCACCTACACAGGATTTAAAAGAAGAGCTTATCATTTCTATCACTTCACCAGAATTAGTATTTGATTTTACCTGACTGTAAAGAGTGGAGACAAAGTATTTCTGTTTCATCTTTGGACAAGAGATTAAATAACAGTATTACCATAATTTCTGCTGATTCTGTTCAGCTTGTATGGCCATTGAGTTTTTCAGATCGGATTTTTACAGCTGACCTGACATAAAGCCTTGCAAAAGGGTTGAAATACAGTACAATATCTGCTGGTTCAGAGCTGCTTATGCTGGTAATGCGTGTTAATTGTGTGGAGTAGAAACCTCTCCATCCCCAAACTGGCAGTATAAAATTCAATACTTAAGACAGAATAGGAATGCATTTAGAATTTATTCTTTTTAGAAGTTATTTGTAATTTATTTTTAAATCTTAGGCTGTTGAGAATCTTTAAGCATAAACTTTGTAAATGCTGTAGTTTATCTCCACGTCATCTGTTAAGTTCTTCAGTCCAAATTCTTACCCCTGAGTTTGTTGGTGGATCTGCAGGGGAAAAAAATAATGAAAATCCATAATTTATCATCAGGTTTTATCAATCTGTAAATATTATGCATGTCGCTTCATATCAGAAAACACATAACAGAAGGGAAACAAAACACTAAACAGTGAGATTGGATGAGGCAGCAGCAGGGAAATCGTGGTGAATATTGATTTGTTCAGAGTGTTAAATCTATAATCCACTCAGGATAGCCAGGAGATTGTTACCAAATAACATGTGTTTATCTGTCAATTATCAGCGCAGTATACTGGGATAAGTCTGCTGGTTGTGTGTGTCTAAAAGAAAATGTGTTTTTAAAGAGATTTCACTGGCTGGTCTTTACTTAACGTGCCGTTATGAAGAATTTCCACCCTTCCTGTCCTGCCTGAGATTAGCAACATGATCGGTTGTATTTTCTAGAATTTTTTTGATGCCATATTCCTTTAAATAAACATTCATATCAGCTCAGCACTTTTGCAATCATAAGCCACACCATTTCTGTACATGTTAAATGGTAACGTACATCTTATTCATGAACCATAGTCCTGCCTTAAAATTCCCCATCGTAACGACAATATCCTGCATTTATATTGCTAATTTCAAGGTACCCAAAGAATGCTTAAATTCATAGGCCAAAATGTTTCCTTTTGTGTAGATTTCTAATTATTGTGTGCCTTTTTTGAATAAATAAACCATTTCGCTACGTACAACTCACAGATTAGTTAGGATTCACAGTTACCTTCTTTAAATTTATTTACCTCACTTGCACAAACATTGTAGCCTTAATTATTCATTGTCCTGATTAATAAGGCAACAAATAGCATTGTTTTGATCATTAACTCATGACAGCTTTGGTTAAATCATAATCCAGCACAGAGGAGCTTTCTCGGTTTCTTTACTGCCATTAGTCGGTGCAAAATTTCCCCACACAGCAGTTTGGGATGAAAGATTTTTGCTTTCGTTGCATGTTACTTGTTGTATTGCCTGGTTTGGATAGATAAGCCGTTGGTTATTTGTGCTGCACTGGCATCAGTTTGAGTATATCAAAAGACACAGTACTAGTAGTTTTCTGTTCTTTTGTAGAATAACTGGTAGAATCAGTTCAGTTTGGTTTCCTGAAACACTCATTGTTATCCCAAATCATCCATCTCTGTTCATCTAATCATACCGGCTTATCCAGATATATCTTGTGTTTTTTTCCTGCCTGCAGCAAATGCTGCATTTGTGGAGTTACTGAAGCAATAAGCCAGTTTGCAACACATTCGTTCAAAATATGTTTTTTAATTAAATGTCAGACATTTGCTTATATTAAGCTTGTACTTTTGGAGAGTTTGCTGCCTTTCTGTGTTGCATGTAATTGTTGAACAACTTCTGGGTTTTTACAGCAAGTCTGACTAAACAAGAAATCTAAAAGTTTTCACCAACAAACAATCTGTTAATTGAAGTAAAATGTATCCAGAAGTCTGCGGCCGTAGTTTTTATTGTTCACACATTCACACACAACACCGGTGACAATCAACTGAATGTGTTCAACCCAGCCCAAACTATGCTGGCCACAGAATTAACCTTCTTGCAGCCGTTTACTTGCTCATTCTGTGTTTTTCACGCCGGTGTAGTGGCACAGCATGAGTGAGGAAGGCAGCCTCTCCTATGCTGTGTCTCTCCTTCAGCTGAGCACCTGCATTTAAATTCTGCCATCCGATACTTTCTTAGTTTCTCTTGAGTTGACGTCGGTTTCACAAACTCGTTTGAAAACAGACGAAAGTTTAACCGAACAAACACACAGACTTTGGTGTCTGTACAGCCCTACAGCTTGAATACAGCTAGTGTACAGAAAGAAGGACAAACACTTTCACTATAAATCTTTTGAATATCTGCCAGCTAGCTCTGTGTGTTATAATCTATAATGTGACGATTGAATTACTCATTTTGTGATGCTGGATCTCTCAACTCAAGACTTTTCTTCCTCGTGCTAACTTTTAGTTTTCACTCTTTCTGCACCTCCAGGTCGAGGTTCTTTGCATTTGAAGCCACATACAGGGCCTTTGATGGCTTCTTTGATCTCTGTTTCACTAATTGTTTTTCCAGTCACTCCCCTGTTCTCATTCTTCAGTTACAGAGCTTCTCTCTCACGCTATGATCTCATGTAGACAGACTGGGATAGTCCTGTTAGAACTGAGGTTCTGCATGAAATTGAAATTCTCACCGATACTGAAGGCCTCACTGATGCTCCTTTGGTCAGTGGAGTAGCTGCTTTTGGCTTTTTTGATCTTCACTTTGATCTTACCTCCGCAAACACTTCATTATGCTTTTTCTAAATGATCTTAACAGTCCCAGAGGGGACTGCTTCAGGCACAGACTGCAATTGATGTTGAGATGTTGTGCTTGTTTGAACTGAAGCTGTATTTCTGCAGATATTGTTGAAATGTTCACTGAGCAGGTGTAGCTTTCAGTTATGTAGTGTTCAGATTCTGAAGGTCACACTTCTCACACCAAAAACAACCTAAGAACCAGCAGAACAAGTTGTGTTTTCAAGCAAGAAATCATTTCCAGAAGCCTGCAAAAATACTACAAGACAGCAATTTCAGCCCTTCTTACGGAATTATTTTAAGTCTTTATTTTCCCAGTTGGTTCTCAAGCATTTCAACAAGACAGATAATAATAAAATAAAGATCGCATGTCGTCAATTATTGTAGTTTTTGGCCCCCATAGACCTGTCACACACCTGTCCACAGCCTGATAATCAAAGCAATGGTACTAATAGCTGTTAGCATAATTACTTTACTCCCAGCAAATTACAGTTATTGTAAAATGGACAATGGGACCAAATTAATTTTACTCAAGTTTTTGTTTATCAAATAGTGTTTTAATCAAATAATAAAAAATAAACTTTAATAAGATAAGAGTGACTGTAGATTTTGATCTGACTGTATCCCTTGTGCTCTACTTATATTTAGTATATACAGATGATTAAAAGATACATTTTGCTCTTATTTTGCATGAATAGAATTATGTAACAATATTTATGTTTTAATTTCAATTGTAAAGAAATGTAGTCGTTCAATCTTAATCTTTATGAATATTCAAATATTTTATATACGTCAGTATTTATATAATCAGACTCCAGTTTAATTCCACCTTTACTGTGATTATTTAATTATACAAAGAAGTGGAATAAAAACTGAAAAAAAAAATTACAGGAATCTTGATTTTTCATTTATTTACTCATTTGGTAAAATAATTTATTTTATCTTACAGTTGACATTCCCACTCTGTAGTAATACTTTGTACAGAACAGGATTACATTTATAAAGATAAAGAAAAAAAAGTCTGTATCTTGTTATCCTTTTTAAACATCAGTAGTGTCCTGGTTTTGGCGTTTTGTTTATCATTTCCTGTTTTATCTTTATTCTTATTTTGCATCCTGTCTGTTTTTCCTTCTCATCCGTGTTCAGTTCATCACCCTTCCCACATGACTGCTCATCTTTGTTTTTCAAACAGATTGTCTTTGTAGCCACGTGTCTTCCCCCTGAGTGAATTCCTAAATTGGGTTTATTGTCATGTGTTTTTGGACTTTTTACGGGTTAAGACCATTTGTCTGTCCCTTATTCTCTTGTCTGACTGCACTATTGTGACCAAGCTGGGTCTGAGAATAAACTTGAATTTGAAGAATTTTTACTGTGCTGGTGTCATGCATCTGGGTCCATATCATTCTGAAAGTTTTTGTAAAGTCATTGCTGTTGTTGTATCTATGATTTAATGATATGCAAAGCTCTTGCTGCTGAACGGCAGGAAGCTGCTGCTTGAAAGCTAAGTGCTGCTTTGATGAAATTCTGAAGACAGCAGTAATTTCAGCGTGTGATCTTTGGAGAACTGGTAGCTCACAAGTTCTGTGTCAGTTTTCTGTAACCATTATGAAGTTATTATGTCTTGCACAAGAATATCTGCCTTCCTGCTTCAAATGACAAGATGATTCACAGACAGAAATTCATCAAAGACCAATCAGCAGCTGCGGTGATGGACTCAAAGAGAGATGACGAACGTGATGTCCCTGTGTCACCTTTCTACTTTTCACAGTTTTCTGAGAGTGTTGACATGTTGGAGCTTCTGTGGGATCCAAGGTGGCAGGGAACAGTTTTAGATGTCAGGAGGAGAAAAAGAAAACCACTGAGGAAGTGTAAAAAAAAAAAAGCAGATTTGTCAGTTCATGTGACAAAAAGAAAGTTTTGGTCGAGGAAGACAGACACAGGAAGCTCTAAAATCATCAAGGTTTGCGATATTTCCGTTTCAGCCACACGGGAAGTTAAGTATTTTACACCATCAGACAGAAGTGTTTTCTTTGTTTGTCAGGAGGCACAGCATCAAGGCAGAAAGGCTTCCGGGGCTGCATTCGCTCTCTGCAGCTGAACGGCGTCACTCTGGATCTGGAGGAGAGGGCGAAGATCACACCCGGGGTTCGACCCGGCTGCCCCGGTCACTGCAGCAGCTACGGGTCGCTCTGCCAGAACCAGGGCCGCTGTGTGGAGAAGCCCAACGGCTTCCACTGTGACTGCAGCCTGACTGCGTACACTGGAGTCTTCTGCAACACAGGTACATTAGTGATGCAGCAAGTCTCAGACTCATACTGCCAACATGCTGTAAAGGTGTCGTTTCACTGAAGAATCAAACACTTCGCACACAAGCATAGTTTGGCTAGCCACCTTGGACAAATATGGACAAACATATACAAGCAAACAGAAATAAGTGAGTAACCGCAAGTCATTCGTGTAGAGAGCAGATGGACAGCAATGTCAGACTGTGGAAGCTGTTGTATTTAACAGAACTCCTTTATTTATCATAAAGATTCGACTTTTTGGTTACCACTGATGGCAACGTTATCAAACTCTTTACAAAGCTTTTAGCCATTAAAAGGGCTTTTTCATCACGACTTAACCCCCCTGCACTGACCTCCCTTTATGAGAGAGCAGCATCCACCTACTTAGCCCCCTCTCTGCTTTATGTTCACTTTCATCAGCTCACGCAGCATCTCTCAGTAGCCGAGGTTAAAGCAGTGGTCATATGTTGGTCTGCACAGTTAGTAGTCAAGATCACCTGGTCTTGTCTTTTCTTCCTTTTTTTTACCTGGTTGGAAAACATTATGAGGTTTAGGAAATGTGTTGGGAAGCTGTGATGGAGATCTGCAGTGGGGAAACTACAGCAAGTCAATAAAAATACAACAAAAAAGGACATAGATTTCTTTGCCTTGTGCATTCTGATAAAAACTATGTTAAATATTTATATCCTAATTGTCAAGGCTGGTAATTGAAAACAGTTAAGAAAAAGCCACAAGATGTTGTCCTGTCTTCTTATCTATTTCCATGAATCCCAGGTTGTTGGAAAGACCTAAAATCATCAAGAGTTGCTTTGAATGAATTATCTTCTGTATTTTGTAAAGGAGGGTCTAGTGTTTCTTATGCAAGAAGACAAAATAATGGAAGCACTGAACCTCGTTTCCTTCAGCAATAAGAAAATTCAACCAGCTTTAACTTAGATACTTAATTTGACCTTATAATTAAAAAATGTTAGAAAGCTCATCTTCACCCTCCATCCACATCTGCTTCTCCATACAGACGATGTCTTATCAGCCAGTTAGAATATACACAACATTATATCTCATAGATGATTAAAAGGATAAAGTCTCATAATATATTTGACATAACTCAGAGATCAGTGACGCAAATGAGATAAATGCAAGAAGGCACAGTTAGTCTGAGACTCTGTGAGTGGGTGTTTTAAATGTTAAGAATCTATATTGTTCCACAAAACCTTTCTCTGCATTTACTGCACTTAACTCTCACTGAAAAGCACTTGAGTACTGTTACATCAAAGGCTTTATGCATCGACAGTCCGTTTGATGTGCTGCAGCGTAGTTAAGAATGTGTTGCTACACTTAACTTTATGTCTGGGTTCAACAATTTCATACAGTTGAGCAGCTTTAAGAGGATTCATCTCACCGGCTGCTGGTGTCTACTGTACTTATCTGCATCTACAGCAGGCTGAAGCAAAGAAGGGGAATTTTAATTGGCTCGATGCACTTTTGAAATACTGCCCAGATACAGCCACGCTGAAAAACAAGTAATAATATTCTTTGATATGAATTGTTGTCGGTCAGGAAAGCAATTATTATCTTCCTGGTATTAATGAACTATTATAGTGAGTAAGCAGATGCTTAAATTTGAAAATGAATTGATAAATAGTTGTAAAGTAATGGAATTGTTAAACAGCTTTATTACCCTTAGTTCTGCAAATAGCTTGAAGCTTTGAGAAATTCTTTACCAACAAAGGAAAAGTACTTTAGTCAACTCTATAAGTAATCTTTATCATTCAATATGAAAAAAATTCTCAAGAAGTCAGAGACATCTTTAAAAGAGGAAAAGCATGACCTCCAGCTCTGAAGACTCTCTCCCATTTCTGATATCGATTAACAAACGTCTGGCTGCTTTCTTCCAGAGGTGTCGGCCAGCTTCAAGTCAGGAACATCCATCAGCTACACTTTCAAGGAACCTTATGAGCTGAGCAGAAACAGCAGCGCTCTGCCTTCCTCCATCTACTCCGACATGACTCTGAGAGGGGAGAACGTCTCCCTGAGCTTCAGGACGACCCAGAGTCCGGCTCTGCTGCTCTACATCAGCTCCTACTACAGAGAGTACCTGGCTCTGCTCATCAACAAGCATGGTGAGGAGGAGGCAGGGTTTTTACTTTGAAGAAATTTGATCAGCAAGTGTGCAGGTTCCTCACTTTCACCTTCCGGGCTTTTCCTCCCACATTGTTCTTCAATTACTTGGCTCTCAGCCTCTCATCTCGCCTCTCCTCCCCACTTTCTAACATTCTCGCTCCCAATCTCTGACCCCTCCTGAAATCAACCTGTCCTGCTCAGATCAGAGCTTCTATTTTTCTGGATCCACCTCATCAATCTCTGCTGCTTTTTAATCCATCCAGCCTTTCCAGCTGCCATACTTAGTTGTCATCACAGAAACCTGATGAACCATTCTGCAGAAAACTGGGTTTTCGCACTGTTGAATTAAATTAGTTCAAACTTTATTTGTGAAATAATTTAGTTGTGGCTTTTAAGAGTTGGAGTAAAGACACTTTGAACTTAGAATTACATTTTTACTATCCAGGACTTTGGTAAAGTTAGCACTTTGCGGCTCATTTAGCTGTAAGTGGCTCTTTTCTGGTCTTAATGACCCACAGAATGCTGATGGAAAGCAGGGCATTAAGGTTCCATGCTGACCATGGAGTCATCAGGTAAATGCTCTTAAAATCAAGTGTCCAATTAAATTCCTGAGAGCTTTCTCTTGTTCACCTCATGTGTTTTTCCACTGTGCACCAGTTCAAACCTTTCAGTCCCACACAAACAATTTGTCTTGAATCAAAACATGTGATCAGAATAGGCAGCTAAATGAGTAAACTCTCACAACAGTCATGGCTTTTCCATAAATAAACCTTTGAAATAAAGAAATAATTACATTGAATCATTTGTAATAAAACATTCTAATTATGTAAACATGTAGAACATCGTCTAATTTATCCTTTCTACTCATAAACGCTTCCATACAAAGCGTCTTTATTGAATCTGCTGAAAAACGACCCTAACAATAAGTTATTATTTGTTATTGATAAAAAAACTAAATGAAAAGCTTTATTAACTTAAATACCCATCATTCTTTTTCATCACTGTGGTGAAAAGTGATTCTTCAACAAACAAAAGTAGAGCTTAGAGAAGAAAGAGAAAGAACTTTAAATTGGACAAAAACGTCTGTGTTCTGTTCTGTGTGAAGATAAACTGGAGGTGAGATACAAGCTGGACAGCAGCAGAGATACTGAAGTGTTGAGGAGCAGCGTGAGGAGCCTGGCCAACGGACAGCTGCACTCCGTTACCGTCAGAAGAGTGGCGCACGCTGTGTCTGTGCAGGTAATGTAATTACAGTTATTATCAGGACCAGTAGCTCCATGTGACGTTATCAAAGCTGCTCACTCTCTTTGTAAAGTCTTGATGCTACAATTCAGCAGTCAAAAAAATAAAAATAAAGTGCAATTTCTCAAATGCTTGCCTCCAGTCTGAAGAGCAGTTAACAAAAAGTGGCTCAAAATCTTCCAGACTTCATATACCTCCATAGAAAACCTCTTAATGACAGCTTTAAATAGTCTATATTCTAATAAAAATAAAGACTTTGTGATGTTATATTCCTAAAGTTTGCATCCAGTTTCTTTGAAAAGAAAAAAAAAATTTATTAAAAAGGTATTAAGTAGTAAAAAAATGCACCACAGCATATCTTTGTCAGCATGTCAGTTTACCCCAGAAATGCCACTTTCCTACAGTTAAACTGATTTATTTTTCCACTTGTGAGACAGTGAGTCACCTGCTGTCACCTCATGATGCACCAGAGAGACACAGAATCAATAAAGTGTGTATAATGCATGCAATTTAACCAGTAAAGATGCAGGACAAGTCACATGTAAACATGACTGTGTTGTTCACATGAGAGATGTAGCATCAGGGCTGGTTTGGAGCTGGTGACTCAAACCAGGTCTTTGTATTTCAACAGCTAAAGAACCGTCAATGACCAGGAAAGTGGTCTAGAACTAAGAAGCTCTTACTGAACGTAGGAGTCTGGGGTGGAGTACTGTGACCAACGGTGGTGCGTTCAATGTACATTTCACCAGAGTCGATGGTATCCCTGTACAATAAGATTGAAAGCACGGCTTACTCAATGTCCAGGTTAGTTATTGTTAGGAATAATATTACATTAATTTATCAGATAATGATATACCAGCAACCTACAGCCACAACAATAACAGTTAATACCATCTGATCTTGGTGTTATCAGGATTATTTTGTGGTTGCAACTTGTGCAGAAGCTTGACATCCACATCAGTCATAAGATACCAGCTATACCCGCCTCCTCCTCCTAATATGGAATTGTAGCTTGTAAACACTTCATAATGATGTTTGCTCCATTTAATGAGAAGAACGGCTGCAACAACCTGCAAGGAGGCAGAGGAGGTACCCACTGGGCCATATCTATGCATAGAATGTCTGCTGAGAACTATTTTACATGAAAACAACAACTGAATGAGACATAAACCCAAAGTGCTTATAAACACTGTATTACTGCAACTTTTGCCACTTTTTTTTCCCCCACAGGCCATTCATGATGTATTTTGAGTGAAGGTTTGTGAGGCTTCTCTGACTCTCAAAGTTTCAGGGACTTTGCAGTTGAAATAACCTGGAAATTCAAGACTTCTGTTTGAGTCAAACACACCAAAACAGCAACTTCGATCCAATGCTTTGTTTTTTTTTAAACAGAGTGTAGTATCTAGCCCGACAAATCCAACAACAAACCGTATGGAAATTAAATCAGTGCAGCAGGGTAAAGCCATTAAAGTCATTATTGGTTAATCATCCCCTGCCAATCAACGTCCTAATATCTGTCGTAATTTACAAACATTGCTGCAAATGATGGAAAGTGTCTATGAATGTGCAGCTCAGCACAAACTCAGCCGTTTATTTGGACATACAGGCCATGTTAAAGCATCAAGGGGCAGATAAAATGGTGCAAACAATGCGGTCTGCAGAGGAGAAAAGCTACCCTTTTGCCCTGTGGCTCTTCATGTCTCCTCCTTCCTTATGAGGACTTTGTGGCTTGTTAAACAACAGCCTTAACATCAGCTCTGATGTGGAAATGCTTATGTGAGGTGTATTTCCCTCATGCCACTTAGGGGTGGTACTTTAGAGGATGGAATGAGTCATATTTACAGGTATGAACAAACAACAGGTATGACGGTGTCAGTTGGAGGATATATTGACAAAACAGAGCATTGAACCAAAGGAAACCAGAGTTCAAACAGATGTATATGGTCACATAATGATGTGAGTCTCTGATCCTCTGGAAAGATAAACTAGTTCTAAGAGTTTCTGCAAGTTGAACAGTCCAGAACTAACTCGGAACCAATCAGTGTTGTGTTGCAGGTCGGCAGGAACAACCTACACTTTAATTAATAACACTGCACTTCAGATGAAATATGACGCGCTTTAATCTTATCTGGATCCAGCAAATCTTTTATCTTGTTAACAGCAGCCTGAGATGATATATGAGGTAACTTCATCTAACCAGGAGCCAGCAGCCCGAGTGTCTCCTTAATTACAGCGAGATATATTACAAGGTGACCTCATCTTGATTCGCTGTTGAGGCCTCAGTGAAATATGAGGTGCATCTCATTGTGCCCGTTTCTATCACCCTGAGTCATTACATTGTTAGCAATGTGCTCCGAAGACATCAGATGAACATCGGAGAGCGTTTCTCACAGCTGTTTCCTGATGACCTGCAGCGTACACTGCAAACTGGTCTCACAAGTGGACACTATCACATCATCTCGTCCGAACAGATGAAAAATTACTCCGAAGCATGAATCACTCTGGGCTGCAAGTACACTGTGTCCTTTTATTGTTATCAGTGTCCTGTGGTACGGTTCTTTTTACAGACAACACTCCACAAGATCTTTAAAATAGTACATCAGACTTTGTCAGTCACAGAAAAATAAAGTCATGGCCTTATTTCCCACAGAGCTGAGACAGTGCACAGATCATTTCCTGTTCAGACTAAAATTTGAACACACCAAGTTATTATACAGTTTGTAAAAGGTGAAATACATCATGCACAAGGCAAAGCAATACAAGCTGTGTGTTTGAGGTCATTGTTATTTTGGCAGAGCAAGCTATAGTATCCATCTTAAATGTACAGTAAGCACCGCGACTCTTTAAATGGGCTGAAGTGAGAAGGTTGATGTAGATTGCCAAGGAACACTTTTATAAATAGAAAGTTTCTGTGGGTGAAAAGATTGTTTTGCCACGCTGGATCCCTTTTTCAGATGGTTTAATAGCAGGAGGAGATGAAAGGTTTTATTGCCATTTTTTTGAGTTTCACCAAACCAAATCGGCATCTAAAGCTGCACAATCAATCCAACATGGGAAGCTTCAGTTTCAGTGCACCTTGGTGATTTTGTACACATCTTTTAGCAAATTTACACAAGAAAAGAAAAGTATCACCTGTGATGGATCTAGCATTGATTCCCTGTGATGTGACCATGTTTCAAAAGACAGCGAAGAAAGACATTTTAGTTATATCGTGTTCATAAAATGGACATTCCTGGAAAAACCTGACAAAAAGAATAAATTGTGTTATATCAGCAAAGAATAAGCTTGACTTCAGATTCCCTGAACTATCCCGACCCCACTGCTGGGTCTTAAGAAGTTCCCTCTTTTCCCAGAGTAAAATAGTTTAAACGGGTGTATTAAGAATTACAATGAAGCAGATTTTTGCCATTTTTTATCCACAAAAATGATTGTATTTATATGGAGCTGTGATAGCTACATGCAGCTGTACCTGTGCAGGTCTGCAGTATCTCAAACTTCTGATGCTTTAGTTTGTGTATTCATTAAATGGATTCATACAGCCTCGGGTTATATACAGTTCTCAGCTGTTCTTGTAGCTTAAGTAATGGCCATTGCGGGTTTTAGATTCAAAAGATTTCCTTTGGTCTACTTCATTGAAACATGCAGATGTGTTTCACAGCAGTCAATATTCATTTTTCTTTTGAGGTGAATAAATGAAAACATTTTTAAGAAGTGCATTTAAAAATGTATGACTCCATTAACCATTTAACATCAAGTAATGCCTCATTTGTTTAATCAGTATGTATGACTGCCATTCACACAGTGAAAGGGACTAAGAGGGAATTAAGTGTTGGTTTAATTGGCCTTTATATGCAGAAGTTTGGCGGTAAACTTCAGATTTGGCTCTGACCGCATTCTTTCTTCGCAGCCACATGGTGAGACTGTGGACAAGCCCTCATTAAGATAATCTCCTGTGGAGATTTTTACCTCGGATGACTGAATGTTTTTCTCTACAAAAGTAGACTCTCTCGTTGAGCTTTGTGATGGCAAATAGAAGAAAAGTTCTACATAAATTAAATGTTTGGGTTTGGCACCCCGCCCTGCATGTTTTCCATGTTTCCCTGCTCCAGTACACCCGATTCAAATGAATGGGTCGTCCTCAGCCTTCTGCAGAGCTTAAAGACCTGACCCATTCATTTGAATCAGGTGTGCTGGAGCAGGGAAACGTGGAAAACATGCAGGGCGGGGTGCCTTGAGGACCAGGATTGAGAAATATTGGCTTGCACAGCCAGAAAGACAACAACGACAGTTGATCTTCCATTTTTTCCCCACTTCCAGGTTGACCAAAATGTCAGAGAAGACATCAACCTGACATCTGATGGAGAGTTTAACGCCATCAAGTCACTGGTTTTGGGCAGAGTGCACGGTAAGTAGTAATAGCAAAGAGAAGATTTGTAGCTGAAGCCGTGGGAGGAGTTTGATCAAATGTGTCTTCTTTTAACCCAAATGGCCGACTTCTTGTTGAGTTTGGCCTGTGAATCTATGTTCTATGTGTGTGCCAATTTTAATAATTGTGATTTTATGAGCTGCGGTTTCAGGGCTGCCGCAATAGGAGCCCCCATGAGGCCACTTTGACCTGAACATGCTCAAGACCTCCAAAAATTAAATTGTTTGCATTACTGTGGGGGCGTAATCAAAATTTCAGTTATGTTCAGACATCTAAAAGTGCGATTTATTTATTTGGTTGAAAATAAGAACATAAGAATAAATGCCAGGGTTTAAATAGGTCTTTGCACCAGCTTTGGTGCTCAGGCCTGAAAATACCAAAGCATACAATGAAATGATATAAGTTAATGTTGACAGACCTAAAAGTGCCACATCTGACCTTCCACTTAGGTTTTACTTTATCTAACAATCTGTTACAAAACCCCATACAGATGCATAAAGCACCTTACAGTAGCTCACAGACATCTTGTATGACTTCATATCCAGTCTCATCTCTTTGCATCCTGGGTCATACACAAAGACCAGACTATCTATTCTAAATAATGTGTCGTGACGTGCAATTTGACCAACCAAGGAACACTCTTACAGGACTGCCTGGTGTTAGTGTGATTAAAATGGATGCAGCTTTTGTTGTTCTTCATTATTGCATCAACTCTGAGTACATGTCTAATAAACATGAGTGTTTACCGACTAGTTGTTGTTTACTTTCTCAGTGTTGCTAGGCTGTTATATACCCTCATTTACAGTATTGATTAGGTGTATGCAAGTGTTGCTGGAGATGAAAACAAGAAATAGGCTGTTGCCTCCAATGCAATTTCACCTGCACCTAATGTTTGGGGCCCACTCTGATGTTTTCGAGTGTTTTAGTTTTACAATCCGTAAAAATGTGCTTCACTTTCATTTTCATCCCGAATTAGTTGTGGTGCAAACAATGTTTTTTTTATCTAATGGATAATTAGGTGAGTACCTGCATATACTTTTACAATGATTGAGATTTATAAAAAGATGCAGCATATGTTTTAGAAATCAGGTGAAAGAACATGTCTGCCGTTGTGTGTACACACAGTTTTAGTTGGAAACTTCTTGTTAGACTCTACTGGCTGCTGTAGCTGTTGGCTGTTGTAGATGAATGACATTTACTTTAACAGGCATTTAGTGGATTTAAGTCATCCATAATACTGGTAATTACATAAAGCCGTTTTATTTCCAGGCCATTATTGACAAAACAATTATATGTTAAAACTAACAGCCAGAGACTTTATATTCATGGAACATTCAGTCTCTATTTTTAAAAAAATTGCATCCGGCATCTCATGGTCTCGTCCTCATCACCCGTGGATTATTGCAAAGAGCCAGCAACTTCAGGACCAAGTGTTTCAGTACAAAGCTTTATCCTCTTAAATGCTCGGTTCTGGACAGGGACTGTAAAAGCGTTGGGGTGAGGACAGTAATTGGCTCCGTCATGGTTTATTCATATTCCCTCTGAGCGACTCCTTCAAAGACGGTCTGAGATATAAGCTGTGAGTAACACGAGGGGCTGAGACGCTGCAGGCTGCCGTCACTGCTCTGATAAAACAGTCACAGCACCCGCACTGTTAACTTAAAGGCAATCACGTGGCTGATAATACAAAGAAGAAGTTTTCTGTCTATATCAACTTTCATTGGAGGCATCCGTTATACAATTACTCCAAGTCATGTAAGAAAATGATTCATCTTGTGTAAACATTTCTTGTTGATGTCTTGAATTGTCCTGTTGTGCAAGATGATAAGCACAACTTTTTTTTTTTCTCCCCCCTTGCCCTGTTCAGCATTATGGCAGCAGAATTGTAGTCTGAATACCTTTTATGCCAAACAGATTTGCTTTGCCAAGGGAAGTTTTATAAATATAAAGCTCCCCTTGATGCCCATTTATTTATTTTTGTTTACAATATATAACATGTAATAGAGCTGAACCGGACCGGGGGACAAGGAAAGAAGAAGAGGAAAGAAGAGGAAACAGAAGAAAAATAGAAACAAAAACCAGACAACCAGCTGCTACACCTGTAAAAAAACAAAACGGACAACAATCCATGGTCTCTGTTGCGATGATAAGCACAATTTACCGGAGGGATTATGTATCCCTTCAGGATCTCCCAGGAGGAGTGTCACAGGGGAGAAGAATGTCTGGGTTCCCTCCTGCGATCCTTCATTTATTCATTGATATGATTCAGTTTATTTTGTGATTTCAATTCCAAAGTTCTGATCGGTTCGTGGAAACTAAGAAAAACAAACAAAAAAAGGTTGAGAAAAAGACTTCACTGCATTTCAACTTATCTGTTATTTAGAAAAAAAATTTTTTTAGCCGTGAATCTGATCCAAATTAAAAATACTGAGTTGAATATTTACATGTAGAACATCATTAAAAAACTGTAGTTTAAAGAAATGAAAGAAACTCCATTTCTGTCCAGTCAAACTTGTATGTTATGCCAGCCTGTTTTAAAGCTAAAATAATATTTCAACACAGCTCAGTGTAGCATAATGTGTTTCAACACTGTCATGTCAGCATGTGACCTGCCGTCCACTCTGTCAAACCAGAGGAGGCAGAGAGTCTGATCAGCATCAGAAAAGCAGAAGCTAAGTGGATTTTCTGTCGTTTTCTCCAAACCCCAACATCCATCAGTCTAACTAATGGACCCCGAAGGAATACAGAGAGACAGAGACCTGATGTAGTCGGAGTGTATCAGCTGAAAGCAGCTTACAGGCTGCAGTAATGTTTCCTGCTGCTCTCATCAACACGCAGATGTGTCCTGGTGAAACCACAGTCACCTCTCAGTCATCTGATCAGACACTGATGCAGCTGCTTACGGCGGTAATGTCGGCTTTCACAGCTGCTGTTTACGCTGCCGCGAACAAGTGCAGATGAATGATGAAGGGATGGAAGTCAGCAGAATGAACAGATAGACGTGGAGAGAGCGCATATGTCTCATGGAGTGATGGATGCAGACTGAAAGCAGAGTAATTGACAGTCTCCTCGCTGTAAAGGAGGATGTGAGTTTGGAATCTATCTTGATTAGATTCTGATGAGTATCTTGGATCTTAAATTGGTCGTGTCCATTTGTTGCCCTGCTGCTCCCGGAGTAAGCAAACAATTATACAACAGATGAACAGTATTCCAATGAGATGTTAAACATTAAACATGTTTAATGGTGCTGTAATTTAATGTTTCGCCACATGTGTGCCCACAATAAGAAGCAACAGTACTGGTTCTTTGACTCGTAGCGTTAATACAGTTTACGCCCGTCTGTCTTTGACTGTCTTATTTCTTTTTGCTTCTCCAGAGTCTGAGGACTTGGATCCACACCTGGCCCGGTTAGCGTCGCTCGGTTTTACTGGGTGTCTGTCAGTGGTTCAGTTCAACTCCATCAGCCCACTTAAAGCTGCTCTGCTTCATCCAGACACCAGCCCTGTCCTCATCACCGGACCTTTAGTCAAGTCCAACTGTGGCTCTGTGGCTTCAGCAAATCCCCACGCAGCTGAGAACACGCACCACCTGTCAGGTAAGAGATGAGATCAGTTAGAGCTTCAAAAATAAGATCAGTTTTATTACAAATTCTACATTTTTCACAGAAGTTTGAATCTGTTTTGAGTTTTATTTTGTGTCAAATGAAACCCAGAAAACTGGAACACAAGTTAGAAAAATGGCAATTTGCACTTTTTCAAAAGAGCTCAAATTTCTACAAATGTCGTTTTTCCTCCCCAAGAGCAAAGCCCAGAACAGGATGACAGACTACAATAAACACATTTAAGCAGTGGAAACAAAGCTGCAGTATGTAAGGCAACAAAAAAATCTGTTATAAGAGATTTTTATTCATTCGTGCATCTTTAGTTTCACTTGTCAAGCCTTTATGTCTGACAAGCACTGCTAATTACTGTTATTACGTTACTCCACTCAGATTTACCCGAGTTTTTAGCACTACTTGAGCTACAGTGGTGCTGTTCGAAAGTAAATTCAGCTAATTGAGATGTTGATGCCCATTGTGGGTTAGTCGCCCTAAATGTTTGTTACAACATGGAGAGGAAATTTAGGGAAATGTATAATAATGTGTGAGCACTGAATACATTGAAAATATGTTTCCATCTCTCTGTTCTACAGTTTATTCTGTGAATATAGTTGCATGATCTCCTCTTTTTTTCACTTTTGCGTCAGAACTGGATGAATGCCCATTTCCTGGTTCATAAAGGGCTTGGTAATCACTGAGTATGCTACTTGTTTTTGACTAAAATCCCTGATTCCCTCATCAGAAAACTCAGGAGGTGCTCCTGGGATTTTCTTCCTCTCTACTGATGCACGTCCAGTTTGCGATGCTTTATTCTGGTCATTTGGGAAGCTAATGTAGAATTCTCTTTATTTCCTTTCTACTCATATCTTCCTCTACCTCTTTTCCCTTTCTGTGCTGTAGACCAGTCTGGTTCAGTGGGTTCAGGTCAACCTTTAGTCAATGCCATCAGGACTGACTCGGCTCTGATCGGAGGTACTCAACTGTTTTACCGTCTTTCACTGTGCTGGAACCTGTTTCCCTTTGATTTTGGGCCTCTTTTGGCTATCATTGTTCAAGCAACCATATTACTTTTTGTCTGTCAAAGTACCAACACTCAATATTTTTGTTTTAAAGTTACAAAGGTTAAAGCGGAAGTTCAGCTTTTTTAAAATAAAATATGTTCATCTACTCGTCGATAACAGTTTGGTGAAAGTCAGCGTCCTTCGGCCGCTATTTAGATCACTCAAGATCCACGTATATCCATCACCAATACTTGAATGAATGAATGAATGAATGAATGAATGAGTACTATTGCACTGTTAGCTCATAGCTGCCATGTTTTTATTGGGGGCTTTCTACACCTGGCTTACCAGTTAGCATCGATTCAGGGGACATACAGCAGTCTGTTGTTCTCTCAGCTTCTGCATCCTCCTTTCCAGGACCTCCTCATTCGTATACTCTGGCTCAAAACAGTAAGGACGTCCATACAGTACTCAAAGTCGTCGTCGTCCCCGTCGTCAAAATCTGATAAACATCCTGCCATGTTGCACAAAACTATGAGTAGCAAACTTTGTGTGAAGATAGCCAACCGTCAGAGCATGGAGTGAATGAGCTGTGCTGCAGCGGCGTGCGTCAGTGATGTCATCCCATGTGACCCCGGTGTAGAAAGCCGCCAATAACAACACGGCAGCTATGAGATAACAGAGCTATAGTACGCGTTCATTCATTCATTCGTCTTAAAGTATTGGTGAAATAAAGACAGATAAAGCCTTATTTAGAGACTGCATCATCAATGCCCCGTTCACTCCGTTATATGGATATACGCGGATCTCGAGTAATGTGAATAGCGTCCGAAGGACGCCGACTTTCACAAAATGTTATCGACGAGGAGATGAACATGTTTTATTCCAAAAATAAGGTCCAGGTTTAAAAAAGCTGAACTTCCCCTTTAAGTTTAAAAGTGGGGTTAGCAAAGTTATGGGCAGGTGCCGAAGTACGAGTAAAGTGATGTGCGAGGCAGGAGTCTATTTGAAACTAATTTAAACTTTGTTGCTCTGCCAGCACAGATTGATTCAAAGTGGAGACTGAAAAGGTTCAATCTATAACTGTGTAGATAGGAAAGGTGAAACCCTGAGAAAAGTCATTTCAAATTGTCCATTAAACTTTTCAGTACACAAAGGGCAGCTTACTCAATTAAATCTATGCAGGAATTATTTGCTAATGGGAAAACTTTTCAATTTTCATAAAAACCACTCTCACTCTGTACTATAATGTGGTATTAAATTGATTTCAGATTGATTTTGAAATTCCAATTTAATGTAATATGTTGTAGTATTTCCCATGTTGGCTCACTAGAGCAGATGAAACTGATTGATCAAAAGATTGAAGATGTTTAATGTTTTCCATAGTTGGATTAGCAAGACCATCAGAGTTTCATGGGAAAGGTTTACTGTGCTACAGGGAAATAATAGTTTGCTCTGATCTCAGAGTAGCTGCTTCTCGTCTTTGATCGCTCAGAGAAAACACTTGTATGTGACATCTCACCTTTGTGTTGCAGGAGTCATAGCTGTTGTCATCTTTGTGGTTTTGACCGGCCTGGCTATAATTGCCAGGTTTCTCTACCGGAGGAAGGACACTTATCGAAACCAGGAAGGGAAGGGAGTCAAACAGGAGGACAGTCCAGATTTTCCTTTCAACAACCAGGCCGACTCTCAGAATCTCTCCTCTGAAAACCCAAAGGAGTATTTCATCTAACAGGAGGCCTGATGAGCTGATGTACTGCTGGTGTTTTAGAGCTGAGGGTGTAGACAAGAGCGTCCCGACACCCATCAGGACTTTGCAGTGCACTCAAGCGCCACTCAGACACTTTTCAGGCTGAAGTGGCTCCACAGCAAGTGGAAAGCAAAGAGGAACAATTCACACATTGCTGCGTTTCTCTTGCTTTTCTGCGAATTGTGAATATAATGATACAAACAGGCAACAGCTGGACTTCAAGATTGTGATACATGTGTTTCAGCAACTGTGAATATTCAAAATTGTAAATGTTGCAGCAATCTTTGGCTAATGTCACTTTGTCATATTGAAATGTTTGAAGTGATGGAGGTATCAGTATTCTTATTGTATATACGCAGGGAAGAGGTGAAGCTCTGCCCTCGTGTGGTCACATTTTCCTAAATCTCTCAGTAACCATCCACCCATCTCATCTGTTTTTTTTTTATTTCCCTCCCACATCATAAAGTTACTTGTCGTTTGCAGACATTGCTTCCATGGAAGATATTTTTTGACCATATGATAGGAAAATTATTAAAATTTTGAGCTTAGATTAAGCTTTAAAGCAGTCAAATGTCAATGTGACAATCCAGAACCTGCAGCTCTTTTCACTTTATAAGAGCTTTGCTGCGAGTTTAAGCTCACAACAAACCTTGAGTTTCAATTTTTTTGGTGTAAGACCAACAATTACACACACTCTGCTCTCACGGCATTGTTTTTGTTACCAACAGGCATCTTTGTTCAGACAAAAAGTCCACCGAGTACATCATATAACAGACTGAATTTGCATCTTGCTAGCGGGTCGACTGGACTTTTTTAGCAGCCAAAAAGTCATGTTTCCCTTTGGAGTTGGTGGAGACAAAACTAGTACTAAACAAGGGGGGGGGGGGGGTATTGGTTTACCATCACCATGGAGACAGACACACGTTCCAAGAGACTAAATGCTACACCACAGCTGCTGGATGTGTAAATAACATTTGCGGTTTTAACTACAGTCATGGTTGGCTTGGTGAAGCCCTTAGTTAGAGATGGCAATTGTTCTTCAAACTGCTGCTTATAAGTACAACAAACAAGGTGCATCTATATACGGTAGGGAGATATTCTCAATCCTCAGATTAAATAGATTCTTACATTTAAAACTACTGTACAGATGGCACAGACTGTAAATACTCAGAGAAGGCAGACTATAAATTTAGAATCAAATTGGATTTGTAATTATGTAATCTCAAGGATTGTTTTGTTTTTTTTTGTTTTTTTTAAAGTAAAGCAGGCCCCACCCACTTTGCCTCCAAAGCTTCCTGCAGAGGATGCCGTCATCCACATGCAGGTTAATAACAATCCGAGTCATCTACACCAGTTAAGAACTTCTCCACAACTTTATTGACTGGCTGTTTTCATTCAGGCCTCGAGATTTTTGCAAATCACATTTGAAACACGAGGCGTCAGAGAAACCTTGTGTTTTATCTGTGTATCACTGTCTGCAGTTCCAGTGAACTAAAATGATTTTAAATTTAAGTCTGGAATGTACACTTTAATCACATCTGAATTGTTTGATTTAGAATTTTACAAAGAGAAGCAGAGGCAACATTACGGCACTGTATGGCTAAAAATGTTTATTTTAGTGACTTTAAGTTTGGCTTTAAGTACATAAACAGCCATCGGATGGCCAACCACTGGCACAGTAAAGTAATGTCAAACAGAAAAATTTCAATTTAGTTTGAAGCTTACGAGGACAAGCCTTTCAAAGGCATCGACACATGAGACCACAAAAACTAAATTAAAACTCGCTGTTACCAAACTGACTCAGCATTTATGGGGAAAAAGGTCTTCTTTTGTAATGTAGCATCAAAATTTTCCGTACAAAGAGGGGCTCCATCTCCTTCAACAAGAGACTAAATTCTTCTCATCCTTTTTCTCAAAACAACTTCAGCCTTCAGTCTAGATCATTGTGTTTGAGTTGAATCCTGGTGCAGTCAGGTTTTGAGGCATCTTAGGTACAAATAGGGTAGTAATGAACTCACTTGGACATTAAGTTTTATTTTGGAAGTGAAGGGACACAGCACTGGCAGGAGGCCAACTGTTAAATCCAAAACACCTTGATAATTTTTAATAAGTTGTCATTTGTGCAATTCACTAAAAATATTTTACATCCACCTTACTTTGCATCTCCTCTTAAAAGTTTTCTTCTCCCTGCTGTCTGCAGGGAGCTTCCTCTCCCCGATCTCTTAATGTCTTTGAACTGTGAGGCTTTTAACGCTGTCAGCAGCAAACACTCTATAACATGGTGGCTGGCTGTCACCTCGTTCACTGCACACTGAGACAGTTATTGTGTTTCCCAAATGCTAATCTGTTTCAATCTGACAGGTGGATTGTGATTCAGTTGCAAGCAGAGAGATGAGAATAGGAAGGTAATCTGAAGGAGTTTGTCGAGCAGACATGGTTATGAAAATGCGTTACGATATAAGCGCTATAAACATTAAGGAGATCCCTCCAAGTGTTAATCCAGCTCATGTGTAAAGAATGCTGCTGACAGAGAGGACGGGGATCAGAGAGGATAGACAGCAGCTGTTTATCACCACATGCCATCATTTCTCTGCGAGAACCCAAAGCACAGATGGAATTTTAATGACAAAAGTTGCAAAATCTTCAAAGAGCACTTTTAGACTTAATCTCCTTGTGTATTTTCTGATCCCGCAACATGAAGTTAGCACTGATGGCAGCTTTCTTCAGCGTCAATCTTCTCACTGTGGTCTTGATGCTGGAGTTGACAAGCAGTTGCCGCTGCTGTGGATCTGCTGTGTGGCAGAGCACACTAAAACTGGAAAAGTATCCTTGCCTCTGCTGCCGGGCAGACTTCTACACAGTAAAGCATATGGGTCATATCCAAGCCAACCACTCTTAAAACTGACCTCTCTATATCTCTCCTGGCCAAAGTTCATTGATGTACAAGTAACTGCTCTGTAACTTCAGTTCATTCCAAAACGAGGAAAGAATTTATTTTATATTTGTTTTCAAAAGGATGAGTCCTATTGCATTTAGTTAGGACCCCTCGTGCACCGAGTTGCCAGTCCATCACAGGGCCACACAGAGACGGTGTACAACCATACACACTCACTGTCACTCCAAGGGAAAATGTAGATGAATTAACCTGACATGCATGTTTTGGGATGGCGGGAGGAAAATGGAGTACCTGGAGAGAAACCAGGTAACCACTGCAAAGGCAGGAAGTCCATAGACATAAATCCAAAATGCAGAGCTGAACATGACAGGCACAAAACTAAATTAGCAATTAAAAGGTATAAAAATGAGCAGCTGACATTTTTTTTTAATTATTTTTTTTTTTTAAACTAAAAGGGAAAAAAGTGAGGATTACAGAAAACAGAACTTACAGTTAAATTACAACTAACAAGAGAAGTTTCGTAACACCATCATAATATGCAAGGCTGCATGGGCGTGTCCGCACACTTTCAATCATGTTTTACTTTACATTTCAAGATATTTGAGTCTGTGATTTGGTTCCGTTTTTGAAAAGATTTGTACTTAAGCTGAACAATCCGTGTAAACATGTATGGGCACGTAGTATTGGTGATGAAAAATAGTGATGTCAATGAATTCAAGTGACTTGCCATGAATTAAACAATGTTTAAGAGATTTTACCATATTCTGGTTCTTTGCTTACAAACAAAATCTTGTTTGAGGAGAATAAAAACATTTTTCCAGAGAATGATTTTGCTATTTTTTTGGTAGAATAGAATATGAATGTTACCTCTCCTACAGCTGAAGAATTCACACTCGCCTCATCCACAAAGAACCCTGTTTTGCTGCTTAAACCATTCAACCTAGAATATTTATTATATTTCAAGCGATAACATCTTAAATATCCACCTCTTGGGTGTCAAAGCGATTCTCTGAAGTCCCACTTAGTCTCTCTGTGTGTTTAAAGGCTCATACTGCAGAGGACGCAAGATGACTCGGCTCCCTCAGATCAGTAATCTCTGCTTGATTTATACAAATCTTCTCTTACTGTTTGGGATCAGAGACCAGATGACAGACATATTCTGCATCAGCCTGGATATCAAAGACTCACTGTCACACATGAGGATGAAATAATCTTGAAGGCCAAACAGAACTTTTAAATTTGTGATAAATCTATCTCTTAATGCATTGTCAAACAGTTACAGAAATCTGTCCTTTATCTATGTCACTCATCTCTTTCCAAATCAGATGTCCATAAGTAGTACTTCATCAAGGTTAGGGAAACATCTGTATGTTTGTGGAAATGTCCTGTCATGATAATAGTAAAGTTTTATAGAGTTATAAAACAAATCATGGTCATTCTGATGTTTTTCTGACTCATCCATCTACCCAAACGTTGTCCTTTTGTGGACTTTGCTGCTCTAAATGACCACATATTGCAGCTTCTTTGCTGTAATAATTACTCAAGCCACAAAAAGGTTACTCTCGTGGAATAACCCAACTTTGTTACAATTAACTGTACAACATCCCAGAATTTGCATGAACCAGTGTCAAAGTCATGTTTTGGTGAGTCGTTGCCGGTTCCAGACATAAAAGCACCCCGAATAAGCAGAAGGAGCCACTAACTTTGAGGCCTCGTCTTACTGTTGAAGTAACCTACAACCTGCAAAGATTTGTGGAGAAGGAAGAGTTAATGCATTTTTTGGGAACATCAGTTTTTAGTCATGCACATCACGCACTGTAACATTCAACTTGACTGTGTTCATCAACTCGTCATTATCTGCCTTGCAGACTTCTGTCAGTTCCTCCTTCAGTCAGTGTCCTCCTTCAGTCAGTGTCCTGTCCTGTGAGGCCTCTTGCAGCACAATCCATCTTTTAAAACTGCAGATTGTCAGTCCCTTAAGTACCCTCAAAAGTAGAATCCTTCCATCAGTTGGCCCACAAGAAGCAGTTTTAATGTGAGAGGGTGTCTCTCATGGCAGCCTCCACTAATGTTAGCGATAAGCTCTGGCCATAACTCAATCTTCACACTCAAACTCGAGAGAAGATTGTTTTCCATTTTGGCCTCACTGCGATTGTGAAGAGCAGAAGGCAGTAGGAAGAGGAGACATCCTGTTAATTGATCCCAAATTAATCAGTTTGTATGCAGCAGTTTTAATTATAACAGAGTACCGGCTCATTATTTGACCTCTATTTTACATTAATGAGTTTCAACCCTGCTATCAGCCCAGTTACTGCTTAGAGTCGGCAGAGCACCACCTGAAGTCTCAATAAAATACTGGAGGAACAGAAGAAACTAGAAGCTGACACAACATAAGAAAAGTTAGAAAAAGAACCAGGTGGAGAGGGCAGCTGAAGCAAGGCCATGCAACGACCCACAGGACTCGATCGGTGCATTTCAACTTTTTTCAAAAGAAATAGAAAGTGATAGAAGGTGAATACATTACCATTCTGGTACATTCACTTGCCCTCACCCCCCTATTCCTGAGAATCGCTCTTTGTTTCAAACATGTTGCACATGCTCACTGCATAGTGCATCACAGAAAGGTCAGCACAGTGTCATAAGCAGGTGAGCGGAGGAGTGATCAGGGTCAGTTTATATGCATTCACATGTGGATGCCAGTGAAAGCAAATATTCTGATCACTGAATCTTATGCAGACTGAACTACATATCAGGACCTCATTTTCTCCAATTCCATTGAACAGAAAATACAACTCTCCTTTCAAGATAATTGCTGTGGTTATACAGATTCCATCTACAATAATTTTATGGGTTGTTATTTCTAATCTACAGGGGATGACTCTCTGCTGATATAATGGTTCAGTCTAGAATAATATCCAACTCAATTTGGTGCTCCAGTCTAAAAATGTAACATGTAAATACCCTCTCAAAAACTGATATGACTGAAGAAGTAAACATAATGATGCAAAATAGGGCAGCGTAGCTGGAGGTTTAATTGATTATGTATTGGACTATGACCCATGCTCTGCTATGCAAATACAACATTAAAAAAAACATAATTATAGACTGGATCTATTACAGCTATTCAGAAGGTCAAGTTTACATTAAATTAAGTCTAATTTGAGCAACTCCCTGTGTTGGCAACGGATACCCAACCACTATCTATCTGTATTATTAGAGCCAAAAAGGATGTACTGTACAATGCATCTATAGCAACTCATGCTTCTTTCGTGTACCAAGGTATTTCTCATCTTCTATTAAACCTATAACAGTTATAGATTTCATAGAAGATGAGACATACCTTAGAATTACCTCAAGTTAAGGTATAACGTGATGCTTTCAAAAAGTTTATATAAAATGTCTGACAGCTAAACAAATGTTCTCTCTGGGTTTTTTAAAATATTTTTTATGATGTAATGTGTCTTAAAAAAAAAAAGGGTACTAAACAGTAATATCCTAATCATTTCGGAATTTACTGGGATATTTAATTGAAAGAGCCATGCAATTTGGTTTGCTGCGTGATAGTGATGTACACCCGTAAGTGTCCTAGAAAGGGCACAGCATGTTCTGGAGCCTCTGAAGGGTAATTATGGGGAACGTCTTACTGCTATAATGAATACAATCTGTCGTCTGAAAAGAGTGCTGCCTTTCTAATTGGTTTGATGGGTGAAATCGTGTCCAACTATGATAATTTTCTGTGGTGCTCTTTCCATTTGAACCAATGGTGATTCAATGCCAGGTGTGTTACCAACACACCAGGGGAGGTTAGGAGTAGGGCTGCTTTAACACAGCTTTTAGCCTGCACTGTCGCCTCTGCAAACATAACACTGCATGCAGCTGCATAGATTAAAAACAGGATGAGTCTCATAGCCAGAATAATGACAAACCACATCCAAAGTCTCATTTCAAAACTAAAATAATCATTTGTGTAGATTCTACTTCATCCAGGTCATTGTAACCCTAAGAGCTTGACGATCCGATTTCCTGCTTGGATCTTGAAGACGTTTCATCAAAAAAAAATAAATAAATAAAAATTCTTCACTGAACCGCCTGTGACCCCAAAATGTCAGTTTGGAGTGTGCAGGGTTACACATTGGACGTGTTGTCATGGCAACACAGGACATGTTAGCAAAGTTTTCCGCAGTAAAATGTTATTGTGTAGCTTATTGTAAACTAACCATGTTCTCTAATCTAAACAAAGCACCTTTTTTGATAAACCTTAATGAGATATGTTTAAGGCCTAACACAAAGCTGGATCAAGCCGGTATAGAAAAGGGAAGGATGGACCGAGACAGAAGGCACAGCAAGAGTCCTGAGCTCCCTTTTGCCTATAACAGACACCGTTTAGCTGATAAGAGGAACTGTTGTAAGCTTCAGAAAAAGTTAGTTTGAACCTTCAGTTTTGATTATCTTGGCAAAAAAAAAAAAAAAAAATCTGAAACATCAAAGGCATCGAAAGTAAAAGAAAAGTAAAAGAAAAAAGATCAGTTAGAGCAGAGTCCTCTGTGCTTTGTCATGCTGCTTCGCTGGGTGGAAAAACAGAGCAGCAGTAATTATCCAGCCCACCTACAGTGTGTGGTCTCAGTGGCTGTGGAGGGGTTCCACACTCTGGTGTCTGAATTAATCAAATGAGCAGCATGCTAATCATCAGCCCACCTGCAGCATGCAGTAAAAAGTCTCCACTATCACTCTCCCATTTCACTTAGTAAACAAACTTCAGACACTACATTTGACTAATCTGGGGGCTTGTTTGTCAGAACATCTGTTGAATTTGGGTCTTGCCCTGAGAGAACAGCTCATTCCAGTCACTTAACATTTAAGAATGTGTAAAATGTTTAAAACGGGGAATTTTATGAAACACCTAGTTACTGACCTGTCAAAGCATGACTTTTCTTTGAGAAATTAGCAGATGAGAACACCGAGTTTACCCATTTCCTTCTGCTATGACTTATTTTGTTGCAATTTGATAGCAACAAAGGCATTTTAGATCGTGGAGGCACAAAGAAACTATGCTGCCGTGATGTGTGGGAGACATGGGGACACGACTACGAGTGCAGGGAACAGGTGGCAATCAAAGGCAACTGTGCACGTCTTGGGAAACTGTTACAAAACCACTCGTAAATCAACAGGAACCACAAACTAAGATTGGAAAAACTACTTGAATGTATGACATTATCACATGGGTATTTAAACAAAAGGAAAAAAAATAGCTACAGTATGTAGCATTTAGCCTGTGTTCTTTGACTTATGTTCCGATGCTCTTTGGTCTAAAGTCCCACAAAGATTAGACAAAGCAATCCACTGACGTTGGTCTAAATAAGTAAATGAATACATATGTTAAAACACAGTCTCCTCTTTGCTCTCATTGGTGAGACTGAGTTACAAAAAAAAGCTGTAAAGCCACAGAAGAGGTGCACTTCAGCTCCATTTGCACAAAATCTAGAGATGTGGCACAATCCCACATGGTTGTGCTGTTTTGTGTGTTCTATAGCATAACTGCTATGACATAAAAGTAGGATAATTTCTCCAATTGACGCCTTTAATATGGTCGAAACTCAATTTTAGTTCATTAGTGCAGGAGAAAACATCCGTTTCGCTATTTTCCTGAGTTTGGAAAGCACTTGACAAATGATCACAGCTTAAGTGGAAAAGTAATTAGTGAATACAGGGGTTTGCAGGAAATTAAAATGGGTCTTCAAGTAATGAATGAAACAGTGAAGTGGGTAAAATTTTGAATCATGAGGAATGCACATATTTGCAAACCAATATATTAGACACGAGTTCAACCTGTTCAGCTGAGGGCGACAGCCCGATTTTCCCCACAGAAGAAAGCACACTTTATACACTATATCTGCAAGATATAAGTAGTATGTTGCAAAGAAAATGTCACTGACAACTCTTTTGTCCTGAACCAAAGTGGAGAAACAGCATCAGTTGCTTTGTTGGTTGTCTACCTCTAAGGACAAAAACCTGGACAAAAAGGCTACCATGGCAACAGTTGTTAATGCGCAAAGATGCCAAACGCAGTGCGACTATCAGCAGGTACCAGATGAGGGGGTTGTGACAGTGATGGATATATTTTCACTGCTGCTAGATTTGATTCTTTCTGACAACTGATGGAAAGAATAAAATCATTCAGATTAAAAAGAGAAACAAAAGCTCCTTTGGCTGCTCCTGGCCATGGGTGCGTCTTCCACCTCCTCATGGTTCCTTTGTTAATTGCCTGAACAAACAGAGGATTACTGTAAGACTTACCTTTTATTTTTTAAACCATCAGAATATGTAACCTGTCATGACTAACAGACAACATTGATGAATGCCATCTTACATGTCCTGGTGTTCTCCATCCTAAACACCAGGTGGTCTTCCACTGGGCAGATGTAGCTTTTGCCCAGGCCAGCTGTGGTCCCCTGAAGCAGTGGAGACAGACTCTGAATCTGTGCCAGAGCCGAGGTCAGGAACTGATGGGCGTCCTAAACACAGAAGAACTTCGACACAGAGCTCCAGGAGGATGAAGCAACATTACAGTAATCACATCTGACTCACATTCTGTAAATTGTTGGCAAACTGGGGGTTCTGGTCACAGATCACCTCCTTAAAAGGACTGCAGGAGGTGACTCTTGACTTTTGAGTCTTCCGAGGCGTGACTTCCATTTCCATTTTTGTTTCCTGGAGACATTTGAGGGTGGCATAGCTGCTTTACCTCAGCAGTTGAGCATCAGGAACAGATCTGTTCCATACAGCTGATGCTCCTGATTAAATCTTTCATCATCTTTCAAATCTAACCCTAACCCGCATGGGCATTCAATCATTGACCTGATGCACTCATGCCCAGAACAATACAGACTGAGATCGGGTTTACTTCCTAGTCACTGGCCTGTTGTCTACGTTTTGAAAGCAAAGTAATCGATCATGTCTGCACGTATTAAAAGGAATGCTCCTTTACTCTGAGCCCTGTACCACGCCACACCTAAGAAACGTAAGGACATTCTCAGCCATTGCTCACCTGACTTTAAAGCTTTGTGTGAGATTGCTCTGAATATTTTAAAGGGTAACATTAAGCTATCCCCTTCTTAATATCGGAGATTGAAAAAGCAAAAGAAAGTTATTAGATTGCTGGCTGATAAGAAACGTAAGCAGTTGGCTCTCAAAAGTCAAGGAGGTGGGTTTATTCTTCTCAGCCTAACGGCTCTTGCACCCATAATTGGGGACCTAGTGGCTGGAATCGTTAGAAGATAAGAACCATGTCGCTCAGGACAGTGCAAAAGAGGTTTCTCCTCTCGCCCCATCAGCTCAAACATTTAACTCAACCAGAGAGGATGATTTGGATAATAAAATGAGAGCGATACTTGACTAGTCAGGAATTACCTCTAATGAAAAACTTAAATATGATGCCCTGCTGCAAAGATACCTCACCCTAATCAAGCAAGGTCAGATGGAGGAGCTCTGGGTGACTGTGACTCTACAGCGAAACACTCTTAATGATCAGATTCCAGTGAGACGGGCCGTGTTCACAAACCCGATCAGTTAGAATTGGATGCAACAGTGAGTGAGGTATTAAAAATCCTTCCCAAGCGTGATCGCAGAAATGGTGAATACATCTTGAGAAAATTATCTGAGAGAAATGGCTGAACCACCAGAGGAGAATTTGTTTATCAGGGGCATGCTGTGAGAGAATCACATTGGATTGATTTAATTAACCTTCTGCTCCATTTTAAAAGAAAACCCCAAACCATGCAACCAACAGGTTGGACAAGTTTTCTCAATGTCCTGAATGAAGTGAACATACCCATATCCTCTGAATAAACCACAAGCCCGTGAACAATACCGCCGCCTCAAAACGGAGCCGAACAGAATGGAGAAAATGCCATCTGTAAAACCAAAGAAGATAACCCTCTCCCCACATTATTTAAGATGTGGACAGGGGGAGCGAGATGAGGCTGCAGATTAACAAAATTTGCATAAAAAGATGAAACTTGCACACTGGGTCACCGTTTCTAAATGTATTAATTCCAATTTTCAGAGTGTACAGAGTGATCACTTTTATACATTCACAATTTGTATCAGTCTTTGAACATCTGTAAAGAACAGGCTTTGTGATGAAATGAGGAACCACTCTGCTTTCCGTTGCATCTGATACTTATAATTATACCCCTCATTGTACTCGCCAGGGCCTGCATGTCGCAGAGACCTGCTTGGAATTGTTTGAAGGGGCTGGTGACAAAAACTGTTTCTCAGAAAATGTATTCTTGCAGGTTTATGTAGAGTATATGCATCTTGCTCTCATAAAAAGTCTTTACAGGTCAAGGCTTCATCTCACCATCACTATTGTCAAAGCTTCTAATTTATTTATTTTTTTGGACACAATCACAAAGAAGCCTCAAAAGCTTCACCTGCTGAGTTCTACTTATAACTTTTCAGCTGAGACAAACAGTGTAAACTTGTATGCTATAGTAGTCAAACTGCAATGAACTCTATTAGAGCTCAGCACACAACATCAACATGAGACTAAACTGGGGTGAGATCAGAAACTAACATATATACAGACCTGCCTAACCCAAACAAAGCATCCTATTGGCTGACTACATGCCTTAATCATCAGGTCAGCATCTGCGTCACCTGTTGCTCCACCTGTTTTCACTTTGCAATTAATCAGTAAGGGAGCTTCTCTTTTACTAATCTGTATTTCCTTTACTACTCTTTTTGTGCTTTTGTAGTTAATCTTACTTCCCATACAAGTTGAGAAAAGCAGAAAAGGCAAAAGGAGAGTTGGTAGCAGACATTTTGAGGGGAAAAAAAACCCTTTCCTTCCAGTTGTCCCTTTAAATAAATGTAAATGCCTTTTCCTTCAAAAATAACATTTACTTTCGAGGCAATAGGCAGAAAATTATAGAAATGAGCAGTTTTCATTAAAATGTACATTTATTGTGATTTTTAGGCAGATAAGAATTTGTAGGAATAAAATAACGGATTCATCCTATTTTAGTTTTTAAAACTATTTAATTTTATGTTCTATAAATGCAGTATTTGCTTTAAAATACTGCATGGTTCTTTGTCTTCAAATATCTGAACCAAAAGGTCTTGAGATTTTTACAATTTACAGGTCCTAGAATGGAGGGAATTTAAAACGGTGTTTAAGATCCATAAAGTGAAGATATGTAAAACGAAAAGACTGAACATTGAAGCACCAGAAAGAAAATTCTTCTTATTTTTAGTTCATTTATTCATATAATTCTGGTCTTTTATGGCTGTGAGTGAAATGTCGCTTCCATTTTCTCTTCTGATAACTTGGAGTTTCTGAAATGTTTGTAGAAATATTCCTATTTTTCACTTGTGACATTAAAACAATGAACAGATTTGTGTAAAACTGCTTTTAGGATGTAACTATTTTGAATTTATTAAATAAGAATATCTGAACTTAGAAATTCCTGTATTTATATAAAAAAAACTGAGCTGAAGTAAATTTAGATTTAGTTTGCTGAAGAATTCAGTTTTAACACTGGAGATCACTAAGAGATAAACAGATTTATCTATAGTTTTTGTCTTCAATAGGTATTTATTTAGTTAAATTTAACATAAATACATGAAGACCCATGTACAGATGAAAGCAGCGAAGTCATAACAGCGAAAGTTCAGTAAAAAGATTTGCTTTTCACATAAATGTCCCATGAATAAAGAATCTCAATGTTTGTAGATGAGCCTCGGTATTACAGGTCAGTGGTCTGTATCTTTGGGCTGGTGCAGGCTAACAGTTTCTTCCTGCTTCCAGTGTTACTGCTAAGGTATATTTTAACTCTGTACTGGATGCATAAACATAAAACTAATCAAAATGACTGAGCAGATAAATCTCAGATGCTAGAAGATCCCTGAATATCCCCTTGATTTACCTACACAGATGCTGTTAACCCTAACCCTTTGAAACATGTTAGCTGGCTACATGAACAGGAGAACTCTCAGCAGTAGTTTATATAATAAAATAGCTTTTATATTTAGCTCACCTGTAGGAAAAGCTTTAGATTCTCCAAAGTCTGAGCACTCTGATCACTGTCGACTCTTGGTGAGACACGGACTACACTAACCACTCATAAGCAGGGTTAACCCTAACCCTAACCTTAACCCTAACCCTAACCCTAACCCTAACCCAAGCACTACACAATTTAAAAAACACACCCTTTAACTTTTGGTTTGTCAACATGTCAGTTTTTTTTTTTTTCATGTTCTCAGCCATTGCATTTCCACATTCCTGCTGTGTTAGGTTTACACTATGCTAAGGTAAAGGTCATTTCCGTCTTAAGAGACTGTGAAGCTTTCAAATCAAAATGCTTTTGTCAACCAAGAAACAAACTTTAGAAGTGCTGCTGCTGGCTGTGATGGAGCCAAAAGCTTGGGGCTTCTGTTTCTCTTTAATCTGCAGGATTTTACTCTTTCAGGAAGTTCTCAGAAAGAACCAAATCAAGCAGGTGTGAAAATATATCCATCACTGTCACAACTCACTCAGCGGTTTCCTGCTGATACTCACATTGCATTTGATACCTTTGTGCATTGGCAACTGTTGCCATGGTAGTCTTTTCCTCAAAGTTTTGTCCTTAAAAACAAAAAAAACGCAAAGTAACTGATGCCGTTGCTCGGTTTTCACTTCGAACAAAAAAAGACAGTAATCAGTAATCATTATCTATCATCACTCATTTACTCAGCTCAATATTTTCTTTGCAACTAACTGCTTATATCCCGCAGATATGAGTGTAATTTCTTAAAAACCTAATGGGGTAATTGTAGCCATCAGCTCCATCACAGCTGTGCTGCTCCCTGTCTGAACACACACACAGGCAGGGAGTGAAAATCTTATTTCTAATAAATCTTTTTGCAAATTTAAACATTCCTCATGGTGATTCATTCAAATTTTTACCAGCTACAATGTTTCATTCATTACTCGAGGAGATGTACTTAATTTCCTGCAAACCCTGGTGTTCACCAATTATCTTTCTTGCCAAGCGGTGATCATTTGTCATTTTTGTCATATTTGATCATTTCCCAGACTCAGGATAATTGCCAAATAGTTTTTTTCTCCTGAACTACAGAGCCAAAATTGTGTTTAGACAACATTAAAAGAAGAGGTAATTGGAGAAATACTTTGATTTTATAGCAGCTATGCTATAAAACACATACAATAGCACATCTCAACACAACCCTGTGGGAATGTGCCACATTTCCAGGTTTTGTGCAAATGGGGCTGAATTACACTTTTTTTCTTCTGTGGCTTCTTTGATTTTTCTGTAGCTTCAGCCTCAACTGTCAGAGCAAAGAGGAGAGACTATTCTTTTGTCATGTAAACCTAAACTGGTTTGTCTTATCTTCATGGGACTTTAGACCAAAAAACATTGTTAAATCAAAGCTTCTTGAACGCGGGCTGAAAGCTGCTTACTGTATCTTATTATTTTCTGTTCAAATACCCATGTGATGATGTCGTATTTTAAGCATAGCTGTCATGATCTTTGAGGTTTTTTTCTTTAAGTTTGTATTTTGTCATTTGGTTTGCTGTGTTCTTTACTTTTGTTCAGCTCTTGGTTCACATTTAGTTGGTATATGCTTTAGATGTTTTACTTTGTGGCGCCTTGTTGCTTGTGTATTATGTTCACTTCCCAGTTAGTAGTTCTTATCGGTCCCAGAGTGGTTTACTAACCTGTCAGTTTCTTTGTCTTTGCCTTTGTCTTGTCACTTGATTGCCACATTACCGGCTGTTCCATGTATACCTAAATCCACTAATCACCCCTCTCAGTATCTATGCTTTTTGTTTTTTTGTTCGTTGCTAAATTCTTGCTGTACTGTCTGTCAGGTTGACAGTTGTTTATAGCAGCATAGCTTTTGTTTTTGTGTCTTGTACTTCCTGGCTTACTAGTGAAAGTAGAGTTTTTAATTTGCACCACTTGCCTGTTTCCCACCTGTTTGCTCCTGAGTTTTGTTCCTCCTCTGGCCATTATGGACTGTGACAAATGCAGCTTCACAGAAATGCCTGAGCTGCCACCAAAAACTTCAACAAAAATGGGTCACAGTTGATGCAATGGGACCAAATCAGTGTTACCATCTGCTAATCTATCAAAGAAAAGTCATGCTTTGCCAGGTCAGTAACTAGGTGTTCGAACATGTCCTGCCTTACTTCAAATTGACTGTGATCAATATTCAGTTTGATTAAAAATGCATTACAAAGAAGCACAGGAGTCAAATAAGAGAAGTTAGGAATAGGTACCAAGCAAGAAAACATAAAAACGAAGGAAAGTAGGAATTCCTGCCGAGCTTAAAATGGCATATAGGACACCAGTGTAAATGTCAGAGTACAGGTGTATGTAATAGGGAAAACCAATTTGGTAAATTACATGGTTCTGTCAAAAATACTGATTATGGTGGGACCTTCTGGAAAAGAAATACTGAGACATCCATTCTTTGCTATCTTAGACTGGTTAATTAAGACACTTTGGTGGGTCTAACACTGAAATAGACACTCTTATCTCCCTACACAGTCACCTACCCGTGGCCTCGTGTAATTTCAATAATTACTGAAGGCAAGACAAGTTGTCCTGGAATTTAAGGAAAATATATGGAATCTCAGATTGGGATACCAATTGTAATTTAACCAGAAGCTTTAAGTTACACACTTTACCTTTTACTGTCACTGTTAAACAACAGATATTTGCCAAAGTCACTGGGCATGACTTAAAATGTTGGCAGAGTTAAATACTGGATGGTGGAATTTCAGCTCAGCTTTGCAGAGAGGGGACAGCGAAAACAAGGTTCACCATACTTACTAATTAAGTGAGTGAGGTAAGTGCAAAACAAACCACTTTATGCTCATGTATCATCTGTACTTTAGAGAGAGGGGATACAGATTATGTCAGACTGAGAAATCTAGTCTGCCATAATGAATACTGAGAATTTCTTTTTCTTTTAAATGATTGTGTAATGAGTAGATACGCTGAAAATCTGTTTTTATTTGTGTTCCTGACAGTAAAACTTTCTCTTCTCCAGTTCTACTTTTATTTTATCACAGCTGTCTGAGTTTTTGAGTTAACTAATTATCCATTTTCACCAGACCCGATTCTCCCATTTTTCAGACCTAAATTGCAGGCAAGATATGTCCCAAGCTCTCATAAATCACACAAAAGGGTTCCCAGAGTGAAGCAGAAATATGCAAACAAGATATTTGACCATATTATTATGTTAATTATTAGAGCGCCAGTCTAATTTCTGACATTTTCAAAGTAATTTTCCAGGTTGACTTCTGTCCCTTCAAGGGTGGTTCTTACCATCAGTCATGTTTGGGATGGCGACTCTGGAGACTTGTTTCACTGACACTGAGTGACTGGACGGAGAATTTAGCTGGGAGCCGTATGGAATCGACAGAAATTGATATAACCGAAGGCAGAGAGCGGTTTGATGGATTCTTAAGAAAAAGACACAAAAGAACTTTAAATCCAGTGCACATGAAAGTACTTTTCTCAACAAGTTATTGGAATGACCTTCAGCTGGCCTGAGGACTTTACCTGCATAAGTGGTTTGTGTTTAAAATGCACAGAACTTTGAACTTGTGAAGTGCTGTCAGCTCAGCTCTGAAGCACTTCATGATTTATCAGCTCCACTTATTGTCTCTCTCTTCGGTTGAGAGGTCAGAGGTGGTCGGATTTTTTTTATTTTCATCCTTTTCATTTGGTGACATGAGGAGTCTACTTGGAGGCACAGATTCAATTCAGTTTAGTTTTATTTATATAGCGCCAAATTACAGCAAATGTCATCTCAATGCACTTCTATGATACAGTCCAATTCAAACCAAATGTAGTTCAATTCAATGGAATTCAATTAATTACATTAAAAATCAATACAATTACTTCATATAGAGCCAATTCAAAAGCAATATCCTAGCTAAGGAAACCAACAGATTGCACCGAAACTTGTCTTCAGTACAATCTCCCGTCCTGAGCGTTCACGAGGCGACTGTGGAAAGAAACGACTCCCTTTTAACAGGAAGAAACCTCCATCAGAACCAGAACCAGGAAGGGTGGCCATCCACCTCGACCAGCTGGGGTTTGAGAAGACAGAAAAGAGGGGACAACAAACACCATAACACCATTCAAAGGATACCTGTTGGAACAGGGAAATACAAGTTAATGACCACAATAATGCCAAAAGTACATAATGTCATATGAGAAATTAAACAGGGGGAAAAAAGAGCAAAGTGAGAAAAGGTGTGACTTAAGAACTTTAAAGTCTATCCTCTGATGGACAGGCAGCCAGTGTAAAGGCCTCAGAGCTGGACTGATGTGGTCCACTTAGTTTAGTCATGTGTACCATGAGTAATGAATGTGGTCCAAGACTATATACCGAATGTTGGATAGCTGAACAAATATTTAAAGAAAACATTTCCAAATCCACTAACTGAATATGGCTTCAATTTGGGATTGAGCATCTGTACAAATCTCAGATACTTGAAGCTCTTGGATCAGTGTGCCAAAAGTATGCATGAAGCCTCCTTTTTCCATGATCAGGGTTCCTCTGAGTCTTCGGCTTGTCAAGATTTACCATGTACAAAATCTGTTTTGAGTCATTGTCCATGGCAGCGTAGGTACAATAACATGCACAAAACCCAGAACTGTCAGCTCGTGCATCTACTTAAAAGTAGAAATAAGAATAGAAATGTATTAAAATCCTGTGGGAACAGAAAAATCCAAACAAAGTTGAACAAAAATACCAACTAAGACCATAAACAGAGTATCAAAGAACAAAGAAATAACAGAACAATAGAAAAGACTAGAAAACTAAAAAGGACAAGAGACCTTTTAACCTATTGTAGTACTTCATGGTTTTTTTTGGTTTTTAACACAACGTAATGACTGTAGCTGGGTGATCATCCACATTTTCAAATGCCCCCAAAGAGCAATGGACTCAAGGTGTCAAGGACGCATTTATGCACTACAGCTATATATTCACATGCCCTCATTTTTTGGAAAGAGTTGGGCTTTAATGACTTCCTCAGATGTGCGCCGTCTGATCCTGAACAACAAAACCCAAACGGAACATGTAGTTAAACTTAAGAGCCAAGTCAAAACTTGTCAAATGCATCAACAACTTTCACATTTCACATACTTCTCAAAAGCTTAATTCTGCTACCAAACATGAACTTGATGAAAACATCAAAGGCATGTTTTCAAGATCAACTTTTTCATTATAGCAATGCATAACAGAATCAGACACTAATTGAATAAATATGTCTCCCTATCTGTCATTACTCAGCCTTATTTTCAAACCTGCTGTCACTGTTTCCACAAGCCCTGCACATTTAATCATATTTGAGTACATTTAATTATCTTATTAGTCAGCTAAAAAAAAAGCAAGGATTCCAACACTTTAAGTGTCATAGTATCAAGTTGATAAGTAAAGAAGTTATTTTGTCTGGCTGGACTTCCAGTTCTCAGCATGAGGCGTGTAGTTCAGCAACTGGCGTTGGAATCCGAACTACAGGACAAAGTTTGAGCTTCGGTCACAGGATGGCTTGTAAATGTTTAACTCTGCTGTCAACTTTTCTTGCAGGTTCATGACGGGGAAACAGGGTTTCAACAGAGGAACTGGAGTTTATATTCAATGTTGTCCTGACCTCCTCTGTATTTATAAGACAGACTGAGACACCTCTGGTTATGAGACAAGCCGTGACAGCAAATACGAGGAGAAGGGATTACGCTGTGATACCCAAGTGCTTTACAGGACTGACCTGCTGCCGGATAACAGCAGAGTGTGAGGAAGGAAAAGATGAGCTGGAGCCGAGCCAACCCATCATCCTCATGTTCGAGAATATAAAAAAGGAAAGTTGAAAGGAAAAAGATGAAGAGTTGCAGGAGGGATGCCGGGACAGAAGGTTAAAGCAGAGTGCTGATGTGGTCCGGATGAAAAAGTGGGCAGTGGACCAAAATGAGCTGGAGCTTCAGAGTAGGACAGCAAGAAGCTGTTTATTATACTCGCACTGGTGTCTGCCAAAAACATGACACTTTTTTAAAAGGTTTCAGATTGACAGTTCCTTTTGACTCGCATCTAATCACGTCTTGCACAAAGACTTCTCACAAAGAAGTGCACTCACTAAGGACTTCTCAAGAACACACCATTGTGTCTGCTTTGGTGCTAATTTCAACATATTGTTAAGTCGTACCTTCATGCCTTCTTGAATGTTCCAGTGACTCAAATTAAAGTCCCCCAACTTAAACGGACTCAGTCTTTATTATAGACTCAAGTTGCAAGGTAAAAACTAGACATTCGATAAGATAAAGCAAACGTGGCCTTAAAACAGGTATAATTTAGTCTGTAAGCTCGCCCATTTGTAATTAGACTGAGTATCCAGCATAGTGGTATACAGTGAGCTGTGAGCAAATATGTCTTTTCTCCATCTGATGTGACAATGCTGTCAATGGGAAAGGTGTAGTTAGGTTTAAAGAACAATCCCAGTTGGATCTAAATGAAGGCTATCGAACTCTTTGGAGGTTTTTTGGGGGATATTTCACCTCTTATCTAAAACCTTTTCTCACATACTTTGCAGGAAATAAAAAAAATAGGTCAGCTGACTAGTTGCTTATACCAAAATGACAATGCAAGGATTCCTCTGCAATTATCAAACTGAAAGAGTGGTCCAAAGCACATGTGTAGAAAACTTTTTTGCCATCATCAATAAAAGATCTTGGTGAAAAATTAATGCAGCCATAACGGTTGTGATATTGCATTAGCTTATCCAAACAATGCCACAGCAAACGCATAGAGCAATCAAAGCTGATGTGGTCCAACCACATATCGCTGTGACTTATCTTTTTCTTTATTTTGGCCAGTATGTCTATAACCGACCAAATGGAAGTCACAGACATTCATCTTATTGCTCCCTCGGGAGCAGCTGGAGTCACAGTGATCAACAACTTAAAGAAAAAGTGTAGAACGCGACACCTTGAGTTATGTGAGCCTAATAACTAGCATTAGATATAGTTCTATTTGTCATTTTGAAATAATCTGGATAGGTGGACTAAAAAGTCACTAAATCACTAAAACATGAACATTCAGATGTGCATGATGGCATATTTATCTGTTCTTGCTTGTGCAACAGATAAAGTTTCAACCTGACATGTTTTCGGGCAACAGGGGCCTTGACAATATTTCAGATGCCATTGCTTATTATTGCCAGCATCATTATTTGTTCCCAACTTGTCTTAATTGGTTTCCAAAGAAGAAATACTCTATTATAAAAGAGACGGGGCTTTTTTTGCTCATACCTCAAGTGTATAAAGCCTGACTTTAATGACCTGTATCAGCTTATCTCATCCTGTTTTTCACTGCAAAATGTCTGGTGTTGAGAAAATATTGTCTTTAATTAAACTCTCCCTGTTCTAGACTGTATGTGCCTCATGTCTCGTGAAACAAAGTTCGAGCCCTTTGATGTACACAGATTTCTTTGGCGGTGGTTGTCTGTCACGCTGTATTGCTTTTTGGCATTTTTCTTATTTCTTTTATTAGGTGAGTGTACTTGAGGTGCAGCCATTGATTCTTCGCCTGTCTGTCTCTCTCTGACAGGAGTGAAGTCGTCAGCCTTGCTGGATCAATATCTCTATGCTGATAATAGATAGTGAAGACAAGCAAACTCTTATCAGATACAAGATTATATTAGTTCACTCTCCATGTCTGTGGAAAAGGAAGTCTTACTTCCTCACATCCCCAGGATGACACACTCAATGCATATATAAGTCCACCAGTCATTGCTTTACATATTATTATTATTTCTGCTTCCTCTACACATATTTAACACTAAATACTTGAAATCTTGATTAAGGACCAGTGTTCTGGACTAAATGACATCCCCTCACCGCTTCTCGGGTCAACTTTTACCACATTATGGGATCACCTCAACGCAAATGCATCTCGATGACGAGTGTATCTGTCGCATTGTTAACTGAACAGTTAAAGTAACAATAAGCCTCGATCTCTTTGACAGATTGAAGCTTTGTTTAAGGTGACATCTTCTCCTGCTCGTAAACTTCTCTGCCTCTGTGAGAGATCCTCCTCCTTCACCACTTGTCATTCCCATTTTGGCAAACAATTGGCTACAAAAGCAGCAGAAACAAAGAAACTTTAATAAAGTTAACTTGTTTAAATCTCTAGAGCAGTTCAACTTTCATAAAATAGATTGCTAGTCTTGTTTGTTTTGAAGCTGTGGAGGTAGTTAAAAGTTTAATTTGCTTTTTGAAGATTTGCAAATGTCTGCTGTGGCTCGATCAGTAGTAAATATTGTAAAACTTAAGAAAAGTCACAGTATATGAGTAGAATAGCTTTGAAATGCTCAAAAGCTGTAGAGCTGGGCTCTCATCCTATCACCACAAATGAGCAGTGACTGGTTTGTCATTTGATCCATTGCTAATGAAAGTCAAATACCAACTTCTTGGTGGAATTTTTACTGGATGGATGGAATAACCAGAATTAAAGGTGCATTTTTGGGACCATTCCTGCATCGTACTAATTTGCACTTCATCACTGGCCCTTGGTTATCACAGAGTTTGTCCACCAGCTTCTCATTTTAATGATAGTTAAACAGTATCAGATGTAGCACAACAATGATAAACTTGATACTGAAAATATTCTGACAGCTCCAAAATACACGAACAGGCTACCTGAGCCATCAATGCTGAGAAAAGACCGGTTTAAACCAGTTGAAACTGGATAACCTTGCTGTTTTCATACAGACAGTAAAGTAGAGGATGAGATCGTGTCTGAACAGATGTCCCGTAACTACCTGCACCAAAGGATTACACTACTAGTATTAGTCAGTAACAGGGGTGACGTAGGCCAGAGTGTGGGTCCAGCATGGCAGGAAAACCAGATATATGACTTGATTATTTCCAGAGAAAAAAGAAAGACGAGGCTCACTTATTGTGGCTCTCCTGAGGGGGCTTTACATGTCCTCAGGTCAGTCGAGATGTTTAATAGTTCTTGTTATTTGCCAGGATCCTTGCAGAATTCCTCCACAGTGAGGTAGTGGTTCTGATCCTTCCTTAAGTTCCTCTGCGTCACTAAAGCCTGCTTTTCGTCTTCACAGGTTGGTTGTAGCATAAGGAATTGTCATTAAGTGTCATTAGCAACATATTTAATTTGTGAGCAATTCTAAAATAAGTTGAAATGTGTGCCCACATTTATCTGCAGGAAATAACACAACAGATCAGGTTTTCGGAACTTTGTACAAAACACCCACCTTTTTATGTGGAAATCAGACATTAAATGTTCGAACAAACATTTCCACAAGATTTTATACCACATATTTTCTGATTAACACAATCTGTAAGTTGCTCTTTAATTCCCTGAAGCTTACAAGAATGATATTATTTTTGCTCTCCCTGCTCTATTGCTTGCTTGTTGTTTGGAGATTTATTACATTTCTGCCTGAGTGAGTTGCTTTGCATAAGCTCATCGATTAGACACTTAGAGGTAAATGCATAGGAGGTGTCGGCAGCAGAGAGCTGAACTCGATGTAGCCACATAGGAGCTTCTGACAGGCCAACGGTGTTTCTTCCTGCATGAATGCTTTAATGACAGGCAGCAAACTCATTCAACAGGACAAACAAATCACTACAAACTCAGCAGGCATCTGCCATCTGAAACACTGAAACACTGCCCTCTGCTGTCTCCTTTGAACACATAAAACCATACTTGGATTATAAAGGCAGGGTTCATTAAAAAAATATGTAGTTTCTGATTGGTGCATAAATGAAAGCACACGAAGAGAAAGATGTACAGCAGGATACACACGGGTCAGAATTATAAAGGCCTCCGTCTAATGTCCTTCCATCCAATAGTTCTTTTTAGTTTTCTCACCAAGCAGTGAAATTCAGCCCTTATAGTTTCTTGTACGACAGTGTGTTTAATTAACGGCAAGAATGATTCAGTTAGCCCTCTTATTACAGAAGATGAGAAGAAAACCTTGTTCTTCCCTGACCACGTCACATCTGTCTCTGCAACATAAGAACATCCATCCTTCCATTTTCTATACCTGCTAAATCCAGTTCAGGGTCACTGAAGCCTATCCCGGCCAGCTTCCATTGGGCGAGGGGCAGGGGACAGGTCATCAGTTGTGGAGCACAAAGAAATGGCACAAACAACCATACATCCTTGAGAAACTTCGGTCCCTCAAAATTAAAGCAAATTAACCCGGTAGCGGAACTAGCGGAAATTTAATTTTTCCGTTACGCCACTAACTCAACTGTGACTGAAATGAGACCAGGCAGTGTTTTTCCAGTCTTCTATTGTCCAGTTCTGGTGATCTGTGTGAACTTTAGTCTCAGTTTCCTGTTGTCAGCTGACAGCGCTGGATATTTCACTGGATTTTTTCTCTTTTTCGGACCATTCTCTGTAAACCCAGAGATGGCTGTGGGTGAAAATCCCAGCAGATCAGCAGTTTCTGACATACTCAGACCAGCCCGTCTGGCACCTACAACCATGTCACATTCAAAGTCACTTTAATCCCCTTTCTTACCCATTCTGATGCTCGGTTTGAACTTCAGCAAGTTGTCTTGACCACCTCTACATGCCTAAATGCATTGAGTTGCAGCCATGTGATTGGCTGATTGGCTGATTGTGTTAACGAGCAATTGAACAGGTGTTCCTGATAAAATGGTGGTGGGTGTAAAGTATTTCAGCACCATTACCAGACACTGTGTGGCTCTTAGGCCAAACTTCTACTGCCATCCAGTGGTTCTGATGGAACATGCAGTTTGATGTCTGAAGGGTAAATCAAAACACGGGTGTCACAGTATGTGTTGTATCTTTGAGGAATACAAACACGTTGTGAGTTTTATACCCTGATCTGAGTATGTAGAGGTACTTTTAGTTTACGTTGTGTCTCTGGATGCACAGTATGGACACATGGAAAATCTCTCTGGAACCAGAAGCCCTGCTGTTAAGTATTTATTCCCCAAATAATGCACCCAGCATTCGTCCCAAAGCAAACTAAATCAAGTTTTAGGAAATTTGTACAATATGTCTACCTTTTTATATATAAACCTGACACTGATTGTTAAAACAAGCATTTCATACTATATATTTGTGATTAACACAACCTGTGAGTTGCTTATTAAAGCTCCCACTTTCATTGGGTACATTGTGAATATTCATTAGAACGTTTTCATGACCATTGAAAGCACTTTCAGTGCTGTAGTCTCCTCTGTAAAAGTGTATAATGAGCGTTCACTGTCGTCGTTATGTGGACACGAGGAGAGTTTTCTCCCATAACAAGTTGCACGTACTCTCTCTAATCACCCAGGGAAACAGACAAATGAAAAAGTGCTGTATTTATACTGTTCGACCTTCTTAAAATGCTTTTTCGAAGTCTTTTTTTCCACTAATCTTTGCCACCTCAGAGAAAACTTTCTTTGCTTTCTCGTCGAATGTCACCTCAGCGTTACATCATCGATCTATTTCTTTTCTGCCACCTTTAATTTGCACACAGTAGCTGCGGCAGTGTGAAAAAGCAGCCATGCAGTTAATCTGTCATAAGAACATGGGAGAAAGCAAACACCAACAACAGAAAATTGATTTTAATGAAATTATACTCAAATAGAGCATAAAACTGTCATCAGACGAGCCTGGCTGGAATAGTTATGGCTCAGAATTGTTGTTCATGAACGATTCGGCTCATGATTCATGACACGTTGTGATCTTCAGCCTCCTGTGAGGACCGAACTGTGAAGATGTGCCGTGTGGCCTTCAAATGCCGCCTTAGAATACAGAAAAAAACAGCTTCCAGAAAGGTCCTCCACCGTTTTACTGGATGTTTGTGTTTTCTTTCCTCATTTCTGCATCTCGTGTCATGTAAAAACCGATGCTGAGCAGCAGTGTCCGCTGTGGTCACTTCATTCAGTCTTCAGTTTTTATGGACATTTCAAGTCTCTGATTTCTACTGAAAATCACCTTTTGATTATGATTTTCTTTAAATGGTGTTGTCATCAGCTGAGACTTAAAACAGATCCTTTCCAGACAAATAGGTGGAAAAAAGTATTTTCTTCAGATAAATTGGGTAATTTACTTGGATCCAGTATGAGTCATTTCAAGTGTCTCTGCTTCATATAAGAAGACGCCTGCTTCGCTGAGGAGCCCAGTCCCGTGCTCGCTGTACCAGAGGCTTCAGATTTCCACACGACACTTATAAGTGAGCTGCTCTCTGTCACAGAAACCTGGTTTCAATGTCATATTTCAAGGCATGATTCTGACTAATTTGTATTTCAATGAGTTTGATTTTTATTGGGATTATGATTGGATTACAATGATAACTGGTTTGGATTATATGGAAGTGCCTTGTGCCAAATGAATAAAACTGAAATGAAATTAACTGGTTTTATGCGTAGACATCGTGACCCTCAGACTAAAGCTGAGCAGATCTAGTATGAATCATTGTTCCAGTTAGACTTGGTCATCACTTCTCGTGTCTGATGATGTGATGCTTTTCTGCCTTAAAACTGCACACAAATTCATGTCTATCTCCTCATCTTTTTCTGGAGTTTGAAAGGAATTACACACATGGACAAAATTGTTGATACCCCTCAGTTAAAGGAAAAACCCACAATTCTCACTGAAAGCACTTGAAACCTACAAAAGTAACAAATGACAATTTATTGAAAATTAAATAATCAAAATCAGCCATTACGTTTGAAATGTTGATTAACATAATTATTTAAAAAAAAACTAATGAAATAGGGCTGGACAAAAATGATGGTACCCATAACTTAATATTTTGTTGCACAACCTTTTGAGGCAATCACTGCAATTAAACGATTTCTGTATTTGTCAATGAGCGTTCTGCAGCTGTCAACAGGTATTTTGGCCCACTCCTCATGAGCAAACTGCTCCAGTTGTCTCAGGTTTGATGGGTGTCTTCTCCAAATGGCATGTTTCAGCTCCTTCCACAGATGTCCAATGGGATTCAGATCTGGGCTCATGGAAGGCCACTTTAGAACGCTTTTCTCTCAGCCATTCTTGGGTGTTTTTGGCTGTGTGTTTTGGATCGTTGTCCTGTTGGGAGACCCATGACCTGCGACTGAGACCAAGCTTTCTGACACTAGGCAGCACATTTCTCTCCAGAATGCCTTGATAGTCGTCAGATTTCATTTTACGTTGAACGCATTCAAGACACCCTGTGCCAGATGCAGCAAAGCAGCCCCAAAACATTGCTGAGCCTCCTCCATGTTTCACCGTAGGGACAGTGTTCTTTTCTTCGTATGCTTGGTTTTTGAGTCTATGAACACAGAGTTGATGTGCCTTACCAAAAAGCTCCAGTTTGGTCTCATCTGTCCAAAGGACATTCTCCCAGAAGCTTTGTGGCTTGTCAACATGCATTTTTGCAAATTCCAGTCTCGCTTTTTTATGATTTTTTTTTCAGCAGTGGTGTCCTCCTTGGTCGTCTCCCATGAAGTTCACTTTGGCTCAAACAACGACGAATGGTGCGATCTGACACTGATGTACCTTGGCCTTGGAGTTCACCTTTAATTTCTTTGGAGGTTGTCCTGGGCTCTTTGGATACAATTCGAACGATCTGTCTCTTCAATCTGTCATAAATTTTCCTCTTGCGGCCACATCCAGGGAGGTTGGCTACTGTCCCGTGGGTCTTGAACTTCTGAATAATATGAGCCACTGTTGTCACAGGAACTTCAAGCTGTTTAGAGATGGTCTTATAACCTGCACCTTTAAGATGTTTGTCTATAATTTCTTTTCGGATGTCCTGGGACAATTCTCTCCTCCGCTTTCTGTTGTCCATGTTCAGTGTGGTACACACCTTTTCACCAAACAGCAGAGTGACTACTTGTCTCCCTTTAAATAGGCAGACTGACTGATTATGAGTTTGGAAACACCTGTGATGTCAATTAAAGGACACACCTGAGTTAATCATGTCACTCTGGTCAAATAGTTTTCAATCTTTTATAGAGGTAACATCATTTTTGTCCAGCCCTATTTCATTAGTTTTTTTTTTTAAATAATTATGTTAATCAACATTTCAAAAGTAATGGCTGATTTTGATTATTTAATTTTCAATGAATTTTTATTTATTGTTACTTTTGTAGGTTTCAAGTGCTTTCAGTGAGAATTGTGGGTTTTTCCTTCTTTAACTGAGGGGTACCAACAATTTTGTCCACGTGTGTATCAGCAAGTTTACACCAACTCTTCTGCACTCACTGTATAAAGGAATCAGCTGTCATGAGCCCCTGCATTTTTCCTTTGTTGTGATGCCGATGTTAATCCGCGTTTATTATTCTTCCAAATCCTGCAACTCTACTTCTTCTTTCTTTCTCTGCACACTGAACAGCTACTGCATGTCTGCCAACCTGATTTCTTCCTCTCACGTCCGTCCCTCTTTGTGTTTCGTGTGTCGTTTATTGATCAGAGAATCCACAGCAGGAGGGAAGAAACTGATGAAAAGGCTTCTAACTCGAGTCATGTTTGGTCTGAACACTTCAGATCAGATCAGATCAGATCAGAGCTGTTACAGGCTTGTTAAATCTGCCAGAACAACTCTAAAAAGTACATTTCTATTCCGGCACAGAGACACTACATGAAATAAAGCCACTCAGAACTGCTGTCTTACATTTTATTGTGATGGGGAGTCATAAAAATGGAGCAAACTAAGATAAAAACAATACAAAAAAAGACAGTGGATTTACAAAGGGTGTGTATAGACAAACATTATGCAGCCTTCAACAGTACAATGGAACAAGTTGGCACAGAACAGAAGACAGGGCGACGGGACGATGCAAATTTGGCTTCAAAAGTAAAAAGGGAGGAATAACGACTTCATAACAAGATCCTTCATTAAAACGGCGACGACTCATGCTTTTAACGTCACAGAGTTTTAGATTTCAGTAGCTTTATAACGACGCAAAGAGCGGATGCACATGTAACAGTTTCTATTTCTCACTTCATTCCTTTTTTTTTTTAGCTTAAAACAGAAGTCAAGTCGACAGAATACATGTTTATTAATTTTTTTTATCATTTTTATTAATTCTTTTGTTTTTTTGTAGTTGTTTTGTTAAAACAAACAGCTCCCAGAACCACATTTTGGGATCTTTTGTATGTCTCGAGATTATTTTTCATACTAAAATATATTATTGTATCAATTCAAACTACAGTAATGTACACTACAATGTGTAATAAATAACCATAAAAGAAAATATAAAAATAAGACACATAAATATAAAAAAGTTTTCTAAAAACTAAACAGGAATTAATTTTTTTGTCTTTTTTTCTGTGAAAAGGGTTCTAATACTGCCATTGTTGACAAAAACATACAGCGGACACACGAAACAAAAAAAAAAAAATCAAAGACTCACACTATCAACACTGTTCGGTAAAACTAAAATTCTTCAGAAACCACATTCACTAACGCTTGTTACCTGAAGTGCGGGACAGCTTGTCACGATTTCATCTTTTATTCCAAACTGATTGAGAACAAGTGCACAAATGTGGCCGAAGTTCCACGTTTTTCTTTCCACTTCATCAGGATTTTGTCAGTTTTGTCTCTTCCCGAACCAACCCGGTGGGGGAAGGTTGAGCGTTAAAGCCCTCCCCGTGTACTGAGGGCGGTAAACACGTGTTAAACCGATAATCTCAAGGTTTTTAAATCCACAGGAAAACTCTTTGAACACATTTCTGTGCTTCAAAAGTTGTGACTTTTACAATATCCAAAGATACTGCTGAGATGCTGCTGAGTTTCTGGGCCTGTTTAGCTCAACCCATTAAGACTGGATGCAAGATGTGTCGGTGCACGTATTTCCTTTAAAACAGGTGCAATGTTTGTGTGCTTCTCATGAAAGAATGATGCGGCTTGAACGTATTTTTAACCCCAATTAGTAACCGAGATTCAAGCAGAGGAAGCTAAGAGGCACAAGAAGGAAAGTAGTTACAGGTGTTTATCAAAATGAGACATTGTCTAAAACCAGTGTCTGACTGGTTTAGCAGCACTTAACCCCTGTTTTCTCAGATCAGGTCACTGTACTTCATGATTTTAGTTAATTGGCCATTAAATGTTTTGACAATGTATGCATTTATCTTTAATTCAGTTTATAAGGTAGGATTAATGCTTCTGGAAAAGCATACGCTGAAACTTGCTCATAGATCCTGTAGTCTCAGTTTTTGGCTTAGTTGGTAGAAGGATGGAGGAGATGAGACTCGTGCTGCATCAGGCTTTAAAGGTATAAGCACGTGTACTGAGTGTTGCATCAGTCCCAATGGGTTAAACAGGCCGGTTAATTGACCTGATAGCTGACAAAATGTAACTGGATGTTCGTTTCAGTTGTTTTTCAAGCAAAAAAATGCAAAATGTTGTCCGGTTTTAGCTCTTCCTTTGTGAAAATTAGCAGTTTTTCTCTTTTTCACATCAGTGTAAACTGATCACAAGAGAGACAACTCTGCAGATTGATTACATTACAGACTGAATATTTTCTAGTTTACTAACTTTCATGCGTCCTCCAAAAAGGCCTCAGATTTACTTGATTTCACAGGAAGTATCTTTCAATGGTGACAAATTTGCTGTTCTGTGCAAGTCAACAAACATTAGTCAACATGGGTCCTGTGTAAGTAACAGAGGGACATAATACTGGCTACATGTGTGAAGAAGAAATAATAACACTGTTCAATGGCACTTTAAACAGCACACAGGTCTTGCATAAGGCTGGAGGCATTGGGGTGGGGCAGGGAACAGCCCCGATCCTTCACGTACAGTTTGACTTCATAGATAAGCGAATAATACTGAAACACTGACTGAGAACTAAAGTCAACCAAAAGAAGGAGAAGCTTGGAAAGATAAAGCGCGTGTGTTTTGGAGCCGAGGCTGAGCCTGGAGGTCGGAGTCCGTTCTGGAGACTCCGCCCCTGCAAGCTGTGCTGGGTTGCAAAACAAAGGCGCCGGATGCTGGCTCTGAGGTTGTGATTCTACCTTCCCTGATAGGACAAATTTGGTTATGGCGTAAAGAAGCCGCATTCTCATCCCCGGACTCCCCGTCCCGCCCACAACCCTCCCCAGGAATACTTTGTTTTCCTTAAGGCTAACAGTCAAACTGAAAACAAAAGTAATGCTAGCTAGCACAGGCTAATACTAACACAAACAATGTCTTGCTAGCTAGTGTACATATATAACACTGAAGGGCATACAATGCATGAGGCATGTATCCATAGGTAAACCAGGAATACTGTAGTGCAGAGGTTTTTGTTCGTAGAACTCAATAAAATACTGATTTAGGAAACTTCATTGGCAATAAAAAGGTATAGAAATCTTTCTCATCTTTACAGGTTAAAATGTTTTCAAACAAGACAAAGATTAGTAACACTGACTGGCTGAATAAACGAAACAAAACGTCCTGGGATGTCTCAGTAACAAGTCTAAGAAGTTGATGGGTGGCTTCTACTTCAAAATCTGTACTTCTATAAACAGGTTTAAACACTGATATTTCATTTTCTCACAAATAAAAAGTCTCTGTCTTGTTTTTCTCTTTGAAGTTCAGGCACACCTGGGTTTTTGTACACAGTAGTGGACCGTTAAAATTAGGCAACTTCCGAGACTCGCTTCAGGTGCGGTTTTGTCTAAAGTAACTTTGATGACTGATGCGTGTGAACCGTCCTGAAGAAGTCCGTTCTTTTTATTCGTTTGTTACTCCTTCCTCTGGTGGTTCGGTGCTGTCCGAACCCTCCCTGATGCTTTTGTCTGGATCCGCTTCACAGTCTGCCGTTTTCTCCGCTTCAGCACCTGCTGACTCCTCCTTTTCTTCGGTTCTTTCCTCCAACGTGTTGTCCCCCATGTGGTCTTCCCCCAGCTCCACTTCAACTACATCACAAGCAAACTCATCCTCTCCCCTCCCTCCTTCAGTCTCCTCGTCTGCAGTCGCCTCTTCCTCTGCCAATACCTCCTCCTCCTCTTCGTCGTCATCGAAATTACCCTCGTAGATCTCGCACTCGCCGTCGTCCACCTGCACCACCCGGATGTCATCCATGCACATAGCCTCATCGTCCTCGTCCTCCTCTACCTCGCTCTCCCTCTCGTCAGAGTCCATTTGGGAGGGCGGGGTCGTGGTCCGGCTGTCCGACTGTGGCCCGGTGCCGGGGCTGCCGAGATCCAGCTGAACCCTACGCGACCCCAAGGCGGCGCTCGGGGTCGACCCGTCCTTCTTGCAGTAGGAGTAGCGGTGGTTCATGTGCTGGGAGTACGACCCAGAGTGAGAGAAGCGCTTCCCGCACTTGTCGCACTGGTAGGGTTTCTCACCGGAGTGCAGCCTCGAGTGTTCGATCAGGTGGTGTTTGTGTTTGAAAGCCTTATTGCAGATGCTGCATTCATGGGGCCGTTTTCCTGCAGGAAACACGCAGACAGACAGAGTGGGAAATGTTCACTCAAACCGAACATTCATTCAAAATACTTTCAGGACTTACTGGAAGATAATCACTGGTCAAAGTCATTTCGGAAGCAAAATGAGAAACATTTCCCGGTGCGAGTTCCACATTTCTTATCACCTGATAGAAACAAACGTTCCACCTGCAGCCTGCAAGTTTGAACCTGAATATTTGGTAACGGGGTGATTTGATTTGACAACATTCCACTAACAGTACCGAGAAGCAACTACAATGAATGAATTACGATGGTTATTTCAGGAGACTCTACATACTTGTGCCATTGTTACTCAAAGGTCAAATGGCTTGGTTTTGGTGCAGCTCAGTACTTAGCTGTAAGAGCATTTTCATTTTAACATTAAAGTATACGACTGCTTCCATTACAATGTCCTGGAGGCTTTTAGCTTTCAGCAGCTTCTGAAAGTTACATATCTAGCACATTTTACAGTAAATATTAAATGTGTCTCATTGTGGACGTAATTTCACCCACTGAAATACATTTAAACTGATCAACATCCTACAAACTACGATTAATCCGATGATCCTGACAAACTCTGAAAAAAAAAACCTTTAACAAAACATTTTTTCCAACTGAACTTCTTCTTTTAAAGAAAGAATGTAAGTGTGTTTTTATTGTAAATGTGCTGCATGAATGCAGAGGACGGAAGCTCTTTCTTTACAACGCGGTTAGTGTGGATGTCATGGCTTTGATCTTCATGTAATAAACTCTTCTGGAGACTGATTGACCCTTTAATGCGCTGCTCATCTGACTGTGCCGTCTGATGGTAAAAGTTTGTGGAGGTAAACCTACCCGAGTCATTTCTTCTGTGCAGCAAGAGGGTTAGTATTTAGATACTTTTACCCTGAGGTGACACCTAAAAATGTTTAGACCGTTAAGGGTTAACTGAATTCTGTGTCCGACATACTGCTGGCAGACACAGGTACACCACCTGCATTGTTCCTACACCACTTTGTCATGATCTCACTCCCTCCAGGTGACTTAAAAACATATTTGATGAGGATTTAAAGAAAAGAAAGCGCAGGGACTGGTTATAAAATTAGGTCACACTGCTTGGAGCTCTATCATGATTATGGTGTTTTGTGGCTAAATCAGTGACGTCCACATCTGGGCCTTGAGTTGTTTTAGATGTTTCCCTGCTTCAGCACACCTGATTCAGATCAACGTATCATTAGCAGGCCGCTGCAGAACTTAACAATCTTTTGAAGAGATCCATTTCATCTGAATCAGGTGTGTTGAAGCAGGGAAACATCTAAAACCTGCAGGAACGCGGCCCTCGAGGACCGACTTTGGACATCCCTGGTCTGTAAGATCTGCTATTTCTCTGGCTTGGAGGGTTTCATGTTACGCCCCCTCTGGGCTGCGTCTCTTTTGCAGCCAGCAGGCAGACCCTTCTCTACATATCAGTTACGGTTTGGTGTATTAATCTTACAAAATGTGAGGAAGCTGATATTGAAATTCGAAGCGACTGGTAGGACAACACAACTCATTAAACCTTACTGATGTTTACTGATTAGATCAAAAAATGAACAAGTATCCTTTTAGTCCTTTTAGAGTAAATTTCATCACTTTGAACAAAATTCCCATGAGGATTGTAACTTAACAAAGCTCACGTGTCACAAGAACCGCGCCAAGGAGTGCAATTTGTGTTTGCATTGATGATCCTGAACCAGCATGCATGTACACAGCGGTGCGGTGTGCAGGTAACTGCCAGCAGACTTTAATGAAACCACATTCCAACGTGTCACTATGCGGAGCTTCAGGGAGGATGTCCTTTTTTTTCCATTTTCGAGCCGATCATTTCACAGGCCAGGCGACCCGTAAAAGTTCGATTACCACGTATTTAATGAGAAATGATGTCACATGTCAAATCACGACCTTGTTAAACCTGAGGTAACTTTTGGCACCAGAAAACATAAAAACTCTGCAGGTCTTTGGATATATCGTAAATAATATCAAATACTGAATGAAAAGAACTTGTTTTGTTTCCACATCAAGCCATACCTGTGTGTTCATATTTGTGCCTGAGCAGGGAGCTGCCCTTCTGGAAGACCTTGGAGCACAGATCACAGGGATACACGCCGTTTTCCAGCCGCCGCTTCTTTGCTTCGTTCTGCTCCTCGGAGGTGGGAACACCATCAGAGCTGCTCTCTGAACGGTTCTCCTGCGTTACATGGTAGAAAACTCTTAATCTTAATGCCAAAAGAGAACGTATTATTTGGGCATGAAACATTAGAAACTGCAACACAACCAACCTTATGGCCATTGAGAACAACAGTCTTGGCTCCAGTGGCGTTGCCGGCTGTAGTGGCGTAGGTATAGGTGAGCTGGGGGATGAGGATGGTGCGCTTTGTTGTGGTGTTGATGGCACTGAGGCAGCCCACCGTACCCTGACCGGCAATGGCCACTAAGGTGGGCAGCTGTGCGGCAGTGACGATGTTGACAGGGCTTCCGGTCTGAGGTGTGGTGACGTAGATGGTTCGACCATCGAGCTGCTCCTTCCTGAGGCAGGTCAGGTTCAGAGGCTGCTCCTGCTGCTTGGTGGGAGGTGCGGCCGTTTTGTTTTCAGATGCTGCTGTGATATGTTTGGGAAGAGAGAGGTCCAGGGGCTCTGCCTGGGAGTCCAATGCCTCCGGGTCCTCTGGCTCACTTTTAACAATAACAAGGTCCCCATTGTTGAGACTGAGTGAGTCAGATGGGGAGTCACTACCAGAGTCTGACAAGGCTTTGTTGGATTCCTCCTGCATTGTGTCGTCCTCTTCATCGATCTCATTTAAGGTGTCTTCTGAGCTGGAATTTGTGGTCGCAGTCTTTTTAGAAACTGTCTTAGCCTCATTGTGGCATCTGTCCACTTTTTTCCCAGAGTTCATCTTGATAAACCACTTTCTAACCACATCCACCGGAATGCTGACAGACTCTGAGATCTTCATCAGCTCCTTCTCACTGGGGTTGGCATTGGAAGCAAAGTAGGTCTTGAGGAGCGCGACAAGGTCGTCCACAGGCGGCTCCTCCAGCGTCACCCCTGCCTCGCTAAGCAGAGCGGCGAACGAAGGGTCCAAAGCAGCAGAGTCCACGGCCTCTCCGTTGGCTGCTTTGCGATGTTGGAGGAGATGCAGCGCCTCGAGGTTATCGGGACAGTCGTCGCATAGTAAACATGTACTGATGCCGCTGGGTTTTGGCGTCCGAGCCGATTCTGACAAGTTAATAGGTGCCACTTCTTTCTCTGTTGTGTTCTCTGTCTCCATGTCTTCTGTGGGCTCTGACTGTGGCTCTCTCTTGACAATAGTGAGGTCAGCCACCTCTGGGGTTTGGGATTTATCCGTTTGGGTCTGGGTGGTGATTGAAGCAGCAGGGGTCGTGACTGTGGGAGTGGGAAGAGGGTTATTTTTGACAACAAGTGATGTGGGCTGGGTAGTGGCAGCGGTGCCGGCCGCAGGGCTGATGCTGTAGTTGATGATGATTTTCGTGGTTCCATCGTGATCCACGAAGGCCGGCAGACTGATGATCTGCTGCTGTGGCTGCTGGACTACAATTCCCTGCTTCCCCTGCGTCACCACCCCGTTAGCTGAACCCAGCACCTGCCTGAGCACATTTCCGTCCATTGCCACTTTAAGCACATTCTGCAAGTCATTTAGATTGATACTCACAGGCGACATAAGGCCGACCGTTGGCACCACCATAGCCATGCCCTGAGGCAGGGTTGCAGCAGGGGCTGCAGCCGGCTGTGCCGTCCCTCCATTTACTACTCCATTGCTACCAGGTGAAGTAGCTGGTGCCGCCATCACAGGCTTGCACTCGTATTCCACAGGTTCTGATTTGATCTGGGTGACAGGTAGCTGCTCCTGGAGGGGTTTGCTCTCAGTCTTCTCTTTAAGAATCATGCGGGCTGGAGCGATTGCAACAGGCCTGGTCTGCACGGTGGGGGAAGGTGACTTAATTGCAATTCGCGTGACGCCGTTAGGGGGCGATGCACCAACACACTTCTTACTGCTGATGTGGGAACTGTAGGAGCCTGAGTGGGAGAATCGCTTCTTGCAATTTGAACATTCATATGGTTTCTCACCTAAAAGGGGCAGACAGAGAAATTACATCAACCTTTCAAACAGAAGTTCACTTAGAGACAAACTAATAATCTGTTATAGTTTACATCTGTCAGTTTTATGGGCTGATCATCCAAAGTATAGCTGTATGAGGCACCCTCAAACAAAGGACCAAAATGTCTTTATAGTTGACTTCTTCATCATTCCCCAGGCTGCTCTGTCACATCAATGTTCCAACTTTCACACCATATGGACCGAGCAAACTAGCAGAAATTACAGGATGAATGTGTGGACTGGATAACTATTGGTCAGCCACAAACACCGTGATCAGAGATGTGAGTAGCCTGCAGTCTTAAGCACCAGCTCTGATTGTGTTGAGACTGTCTGTGAGGTGCATCTACATGCATGTGGGTAAGGCTCTCACCGCTGTGAATGCGCAGGTGCTCCTTCAGGTGGTGTTTGTATTTAAAGGCCTTGGAACACTCGTTACACTTGAACTTGCGAGTACCGCCTGTTCCTCCTGATCCTCCTGTCGACTGGGAAACGTGATGCTGACAAAGAGAAAAGTCCTTATTAACGGCTGACATAGATGCTATTATGCTCCTTCATCAATGCTTAATAAATATATAGGATAAAGGGGTAAAGGTTATAGTAACGATTCTAATTTTGTTCAGTATAAATATAGCTAAAAGGTTAAAAGAAATTTACTTTTGCAGAGATTTTGGAGGAATTATTAATCCAGGTGTACGAAAGAAAAACTAAATTTAAAGAAAAACCTGCAGACATATAAAAAGAAATGCACAAGTGAACCCGCGGCCCACCTAAGACACAGAACAACTAGATGAAGGGCTCTAAATCGGGGTAATAATTTGCTCACTTCAGACCCTTTAATGACCCTCGAGTCTCCCTGAACCCGGTCATGGTTAAAACATCAGCTGATTGCGCTCGCACTTTGGTGCATGGTTGTGAAAAGGTGCGAGTTTACACCTTTGGGCTGTGAGGTGTTACCTGCTCCCTGCTGCCCCGGTGGTGGTTCATGTGCCTCTCCAGCTGGGAGCGGTAGGTGAAGGTGTAGCTGCAGTGCGAGCAGCTGTAGTTGTCCTCGCTGGTCTCGTGGCGATACTTAATGTGTTCCTTCAGCGAAGCGTTGCGTTTGTAGCCCCGGGAGCAGTATGGGCAAGTGTGCAACTGGGAGAAGGAGTCAGGTGTGCCTGTGGAGAAGAGAGCAGGGAGGAGGAGCGTGATGGATGATGCCTCAATCTGCCATTTGTCATCGGATTCAGCCGCCTACAAACTGCAGTGGTGCTCCCACACCTTTCATGTGTTTATGGAGCTTTCAGCTCTCTCTCTCATCTTAGGACAGCTGTGAGAGGGTTAATAAACTTATTAACCCCCTCACTTTTCCCTGTGAAAACCTGAGAGCGAACCCGAGAGACTCTTATCCTGGTATGTAATCAGCTTTGCAGCTTCCCATCTCTAAGGCCAGTTATTCACACTCATATCGAGTTTCAAAGGGTTGTGTTACCGTTTTCGTCAGCACCTCCCGTCTCTGCCGGACTCTGCTCGTCCTCTGGGGCTTCGGGATAAATGATGGCTGTGTCGCCCTGCTGGAGAATCTCCTCCACTAGAGCATCCTTCACCTCCTCCTCTTCTTCCTCTGAGATACACTCCTCCTTCACTGAAAGCACAGACACACAAAGTTAAGGATCATTCCAGCTGAGGAGGAGAAAACACCCGTCCCATCATTTATTTCTTGGCTTGGTTACAAACCTCATACACGATAAAAGTTAACTCAGAATACTTCTTAGATAAACTGACTTCTCCATCAAGTATTTGTTACTTTATATAATCATCACATCATTTTCTGCATTTTGACGCGTCACCACTAGGGAGCGCCACATGACTTCATCATGACTCCTTGTTAGCTGAACAGCTTTCTAACTCCTACAAGAAGAGGCACCATTTTACCTAAAGGATGTGAAAATTCTTTGGACTTTTCTGAAGTTAAACGATTGGTTTGTTAATAATCCCAGTGCTTCCACAGAGTTTTCACATCATCATCAGTGAGCTGCAGAGACATTTAGATGTCACGTTTAATAAGGCCTAAAGTCAAAGTGTAGCACAAAAAAAAGGTCAAAAACTGTCTAAATGGGGTGGTCGGTGGCTTAGTGGGTTAAGCAGACGTCCCATATGCAGAGGCTAGTCCTCGATGCAGTTGGCCCCTGTTTGAGTTCCGAACTGGACGGCCTTTTGCTGCATGTCATTCCCCTTCTCTCTCTGCCCTGTTTCCTGTCTCTCTCCACTGTCCTATCAATAAAGGCATTGAAAAGCCCAAAAAAGTACTTTTAAAAAAAAAAACTGTCTAAATGAGTCATTGAATGTGATCACATGTTCAGACCATCAGGACAAAGCGCCGACATAACTCCTCATGACCAAATTTTGGGATGAAAACTGACATTTTTACATTTTCAGAACCACACACTAATATTCCACTGAAATCCCAGCTTGCTCCTGACTCTGACTTGTCTTTGCAGTTAATTTGGGGAAACAACTTCTCAAAATGATCCCTGTTGGTATGAAATTATTCCCAAAAACTATTTCATAACTAACATCCTTGTGTACAGCGACCTGAAGCTTACGTTACTGTAGCACCTGAGCTGATAAGATCTGTTTCTGATGCTTGAAATCAGTTGAAGCAGCTGGTTTGCAGTGCAAAAGGCAGCATGTTTTCCTCTGTAAGGAAAACAAGTCGTACGAAGAATAATTACAGCCTTTGGCTCGATTTAAATGCAGCACTTCAGAGGAAAGTGACCCGGGGATGCAACTGTGGTTTCACACTGACAGCCTGTGCTCTTCCCAGCACTCCTCATTAAAGCCGACGCTTTTCTTTAGTCAAATTAAGCTCGAGCACGAGACGTGGGGGCTATTCAGCTCATAAATGTCCAACTGCAAAGTAAACATTTCTGTCTAAAAAAACCCCCAAAATTTTACACTTGATGCATTTTGAAAAGATAACGTCATAAACAAGAAGAACAAAGCTGGAACGCTTACAGAGCCGTGGTGAGACGAGGCTGCATTCGCATTTAACACAACAACCTGTTTGAATATATCAAGCTTTATGGTGACACGTTACCAACTGTCGTTTACCCTCCAACCGTGATATGCACCCTTTTGTGATCACAGTTGAGCTGGACGGTCAGTTATGACTCTTACATACGCAATCAGGACTGGATTTTTGTGTCGTTGGGGGAGTTGCAAGGGACAACGTCCTTAAACCCAGCTCTCAGTCTCCATCATGACCACATCTGCAAATACACATTATTCTTATCTGATGAATATGAGAAATGTGTCTTTAAGGTGAATGCGGCTCCAGCAAAGGCATAAATGACTTTCTTGTCGTCATTAATGAGACTTTTATCGAAGCTTTTCTGTCTTCTTTCTCTTAATCTCAGTGTTAATCTTGATCAAATACTGTAAAAGAAAGTGCGGTTTAAATAAACTTTCTTATCAGTGACAACAGAGCATTTGTTGCTCATCGCTCTTAAGAGGATGTCATCACTCCTCAGGGAAGACCCGCTCTCTTTACGCCTGCTGCCGTGATAAGATCTGCTGTTTGTTACCAACTGGTGTCTGCAACAACAGCAATAAATGGAACTGGGGAAGAGCCACTACTTCACTTTCTGTGTATGAAAACACTGATAAGAACGAGCAGCGAGGTGAAACCATGACCAGTGTTGCCAAGGAGACCAAGCATTTGAAATGCAAGCAGGACTGGTGCCAAAGGCCACGCCTCTTCCTGCTGAGCTGTGTCAGGGACAGGTGCAGCTGTGTTAGTCTGCAGGATCTGCAATCACAGAAGCAGTCATAAAAAGAAGAAAGACCCAGTCTTCGCTGAACTCTGTGTGTGTCTTCATAAAGAAGAGGCGGGCCCAGAGCGACCCCTGTTAAGCCTCATTTTAAACACAGATCTTAGCTTCCCATGATCTCATTCCACAGCTTTCCAAATTTCTCTTTGAGACACTCTCAGTCTACCTTTCAGGCCTCTTTCTTTACCGCTCTGTACTCATTCCTTCGACTTCCCTCCTCCTCCTCATTTCTGTTTATCTGATTTTTTTATTTGTTTTTTTCCCTGTAAAGTAGCTCCATCCATGCGGCGTATTCAGCGCCCTCTGCGGTTTAACCCTTTATTTGGATTAAATCTCTTTAAATGGAAGAAACCGAAGGATTTAATTTAGTGTCTAAGGCAAATCACTATTTCTCCCGCCATCATCAGGGCAGCTGAAGCCCCAGATGAAAGACGAGATGACGCGTACTGATCCCTAAAAAACAGACAGACAGCATAACTCAGGGGAAGCGCTAAAGGGGGCTGGCCTGAGTCCTAATTGAGCTCTAAACTTGTTGAAAACAGTCTCCGGGGAAAATGTGAGGATCTAACTGAAAGTACCAGAACTGAGCCCGACTGCAGGTGTTTGCACTCTCAGCTCCACATGGAGGTGCAACTTCCTGTTGACTTAGTCATAAATGCATTAAACCGTTCATAGCCCTATGCTGAGACCCGACATGCTCTTTGTTAGTTACGGTGGTGGAATTGTTTGTCGCAGCGCTGAATCTGTGTCATGATGAGAAACAGCGTTGTAGATGCTGCTGTGACTCCTCTGATTCCTCAACCATGACATGCTTTCTGAAAACTCAGACTGGGGTTATGCTGCCTCTGCTCAGCATGTCGACAAAAGGCACGGAACTGTGGCACAGCATGAGAGTCGAGGGACGAGCTGTTCCTTTTCTGTCAGCTGAAGCATGATTCATAGATTTTAGTTGTGATTTACAGCTTTTCCTCTTTTGGAAAAGCCAAACGATCTATGAGGACATTACCGAAGTGACCTGAAATCATCATCTTGTGCTATAAAGTGGGCTTCCCTCTAAAGCTCTTCCTCCATGTAAGCAACTAACTTCTTCCTCCATCTCTACACTCCTCACCTCTGTCACATCTGTCAAATTTCATCTCCCTCCTTCCTTCACTAGCTTCTCTTCCCTCTTCTCTCCTCCCTCTGACTCCTCCCTCCTTCCCTCCCTCCTTACACCTCTCTGCATATTTTCCCACAACACTCTACAGTTACACTCAATGTCTCGCAAAGAGCGACACGCTAATGACGACCAGAACTCCTCAACACACATGTGGAATATCAGAATGGAATGAAAACAGGAAATCATGTGGTCCACGCATATATAAATACTCACTTATCAGCACACACACACACACTCACACCAGGGGAGCTATTCACAGGCACATGCAGTCTCTACCCACACACACACCACATTCGTATACCTTGCCAGGACCTGTCACTGTGAGTCCGTGGTGAATTTATAAGGCAGGATGGATTGGAGCTGCAGTGCGGCCCAGACTGCAGGGGGAGTAGCGCACACTAATCTCTCACCAGAGGACCGATTCAACACCAGCTGCTCTCCCTGCTCTCTGCTCTCGCCTCAGACAGGCAGGAAAAAAGAAGTGAAAGTCATGACAATCCAAAAACATCAGGCAAAGCCTTTGAAGCGTTCCCACTGTGGCTCTACAGCACGGCAGCATTTCATGACTTTTCCACGACTTCCCTCCAACACCGTCAGAGCTCCTCCACATACTAAAACTGTTACTCCTTCCTGGTTTGTTAATGTTTTTCTAACAGACTGCTTTTTACTGCCAGTAAGGCTACAGACTTCTTCATACTTTACTCTTCCTAAAACACCATGTTTAACTCGTAATATGCTGAAACCAAATGACCTGAATACCACCAGAGAACACATGACTGACTTTAGCTTTGAATATGAATATGGTCCGAATAGATGCATTCTGTCCTCACCTACAACACTTTTATTGACATTTATACATGCAAATACATGCCATGGATTCATTTAAATTAAGCCAGTAATGCAATTACTCTCCGACATAATTACCATTAAAAATACCTGACAAGGAACAGCCAATCAACAAACAGATCATTTCTCTTTGCTCAATACTCAATATGCAACTTGACTTGACTACCAGCAACACGAGAAACGACCAGTTTCCATTCTGCATTCATCTGTAGATATGATAAACAAAGGCTGGCAAATTTAACCGAACAACGACGTGTCAAACCAATCACAGTGTAGCACAGTAAAAAATAAACTGGTGCAATTATCACAGGTTCAACTCTTTTCATCCATCCATCCATTTTCTATGCCCGCTTCATCCTATTCAGGGTCGTTGGAGGGCTGGAGCCTATCGGGTACACCCTGGACAGGTCGCCAGGCTACTGGGGAAGCAACACAGAGACAAACAACTCAAACTACGGTTAATTTAGAATCACCAATTAACTTAACATGCATGTTTTTGGATGGTGAGAGGAAGCCACACAGAGAGGCTCCAGCTGAGATTAGAACCAGGAAGCAGAGAGAACCAGCTCTGAGGCTACAGAGCTTCAGCATGTTATGCATATGTTAGATTTCTAATCCAGTTGTTTGCCAACTGCAGAGAACAACGGATGTGTAAACTTTAAATATATGAATGTCAGGATTTGCCAAATAGGCACAGGCACAGCTGGGCGCCACCACAGTATGTGTGAAATCCTTTGAAACCCAGGTTTTGGTACTTTTGCACTGGCTTCATTTTTTAGACCAGAGTCTAAAGCTCATCGATCCGATCCCAACAAACACTGAGAGGCAACACTTGTCAAGCTGGAGCACAGCTGCAGTGGGTACTGGAAACATGATGCTGAGGTGTGTGCTCAACATTTCATTTCATGTGTTCACCAAAATAATCATTGTTAGTCACATCTGTGGTTTTAATGTTGTGGCTGATAGATGTGAGCTGATGTCAGTCCAAAAGCTATAACTGCACTGCCCAAGTTGTTTAGAGGATAAACTTGACAAAGTTCAATAAGTGATGGTAAAGTAAAAGAACAACAAGCTTTGCAAACCTCCACTGATAATTAATGACACCCAGAGTGAGACTTCCCATATCTGCAGATGGAAAAAAGGCAGGAGAGACCAGAGGAAAGCCTGGGTGAAAAATGAAAAGGGATCACTGCTTTAGATTTGTCGTGAGTACACAGAGGAGAAAGGATTGAGCTGACAGAGGGAGAGAAACAAAGCATGAGTCTGAGCTGCTCTCGTGAGCACTGCTCACACCATGTAAGGCTTTATTCAGCAACAATGAAACAAGCCTTGAGAGCAATATCTCCAAGTGTCACATTCTCGCCGTCTCCATGGTTTTAGTATTTCCTGCTTGGCTGTAACTAACTGCAGCTGAGATGAAGGCAGATGCTTGCGTAGGCTGAGGTGTAAGCGAGGAATTGAAGATTAAAAGGGCGCAGAGAATCGGTGCAAACACAAGCCAATCAAACTCTGCTGGTGAGTGCAGACCTAGTTCTGCTGCTGCTTGTTAATTCCTGTGGAACTTCAGCTCTTTTGTTTGCACTTTAAGGTGTCTTTTTCAAAGAGTGCTGGCAGGGGTAATTACTGGAGGTATCTGGAGGTTGAAATTGATACTTGCAAAGAGTTCTTGGATTCTGTCTGCGAGTGAACAGCGAAACAAAAAAATAAACAAAAAGACTATTTCTGTCTGCTCTTCCTGCAACTGGGGAGACCTCTGAAACTCTATATGTGTGTAGAGAAGGATGGAAGACAGCGGGCGAGGGATTGATATGCATCATGAGGTCAAACAGTGTCTAATAAAGCAGACACGTCCTTCATGACTAAACCTGCTATGCAATCATCTACAAGTGGACCTGCAATGTAGACAAACCTGTCTGCAAATACAAACAAGAAGCAGTGCAGCTGACTCAACTCCCCACAGTCCCACACCGTCTCAGCAGTGCTAATGAACAAACTCATTACAGCACACTATTATCATTGTTTCACTAATTCATCTGTCAACACTCCTGTCTCCACAAAGCATGTTCGGTAGGTGGGATTACAAGCAATAATTTCAATCCTTTTCCAAAAGAAAAAGTTAATTAACCTGCATTTCAAATGTAAATTGTTATTTTCTAACGTCTTAATTGACAGTAGTCAGCCCAAATTCAACAGAAGTTTGACAGACAATTCAATGTACAATTTGTAGCTACATAAAAGGTGCTTATAAACTGATGAGTCACAACAATAAAACCAGCAGTCTGACACTAACCCACTGGAGCTTGAACGTGCAACCACAGCGGGAGGCATGTGGTGCCTGGAACCCTGACAATGGCAGGGTGCATTGTCCTGCTCAGGACTTCAGGAACCGCATTTATAGTGGTCGTACATGTCAAAGCAGCTTCCACATGAATACCAGAACCCAGGTTTCCCAGCGAGATAAGCCATGCTTGTCACCTGACCTGTCAGTGGTCAGCAGAAGACTTCAAAGGCAACAGTTTAGAAAGGAAATTTCTTTGCAAACCATCTTAACAAGATCAGTGTAAAGCCTTCAAATGTTTATGTATTTGGCAGACACTTTTATCCAAAGCAACTTACAGGTAGGCAGATAGGGTAAGGGGGTCTTGCCCCTACTAGAGGTGGTACGTGTCATGCAGGGGATTTGACCCCTAGTCTCCCACACGAAAGGTGGCAATCATACCACTACACTATCCATGACCAGGGAAAGAAAAAGGTTTGATTCAAAGGGAAGTGAGTGTGTTGTAGTTAAATGAGCTTTTAGGATGTGGTGCTTTACAGGCAGACCTAAAACTGACAGAAAGGGCTGAACATCTGGCCCTGTAGGCGTGGCAGAGGTACTCCCTGAGGCTGAGCGGAGGATGAGCTTATCTGATCAAAGGGAGAGCAGTGTAGCGGTACACAGATAAACAGTTTATATAGTACTGGGCTCTAAACCATCAGCAGTACTGCTGGCTAATTGCATGCTAAACAAGTCTTGTTAGTAGTATGATGTCGGTGTTTAGGTGGGCCACACAGAGCGAAGGATACTGAGTGAATCTGGACTCTGCTGTTGCATCTCGTGTACAAACCAACTGTTGGAAACCTCAGTCGCTCATCTACAAACACACACCCTCCACTCATCCTAATCTTACAGCCCTGAGTGTCTCACACTCTTTTGACAATTTTGATGGAGCCAATGTGAGACCACGGGTGTCTGAAATGGCCTTTAGTGGAAATGTCTGTGAGATACAGGAACACGGTTTTGCATGAACGAGCAGAGATTCAGCCATATAGCTCAGTTTGGTTGTGACGGCAGGAAAATGGATTGGACTGGTTTCCCTCTGATTTCACTTCACAGGTCATCACTTTTACTTGAGCCACAGCTCAGGAATAACATCTGCTGTGTTCGTTTCGTGCTGCATGCTGGTAAATGGTTGCCTCAAATAGATCGCTCATACCAAACGATGAGTAAGTTTGGGATTAAAATAAATCTTAAACTGCTGTAACCCCAAAGTGTGAGTTCAAAGTAAAAGGAGACACTGAAAAAACAAATGAGGTGTTGCTTACGGTATGACTGGTGTGTGACTGCTGAGCTTGGTGCAGAAACTGCCTTTTAAGAACAGCAGAGAGCTGTTATTACAAGGCACGTTGGAGAATGTACAGGATTTTTTAAAAGCTTGCAGGGTGTGACAGCCGGAGATAATACAGGAAAACCTCTGCATGACTTCCAGCTAGATGCATTACTGCAGGCATTAATGAGACAGGTCTATTCCTCAGATGTGCTTACTTTCCATCCTTCTTTTTCCTTCGCTCGGCTTCACATTCTTCCTCGTTTGCAAGCTCTCACCAGTAAAATTTCTCCGCCCTCTGATTGCTCCTTAGTTCTCTGCTGTTGTGAAAATATGACCCCAGCTGCGACTGTGATCAGCAAACCAGTGAAGCTTTTATAGACTAAAACACAAGCCTGCTGCTGGCAGACACATCATCATATATAGATGAGAGTGCTGCCACAGTGAGCTGGCACACACAATCATCAAAACATCTGAAAGCTTCATGGATATAAATTAAACGAGCCATATATCTGGACACCTTCCTAAATGTTTTTTTCCCAATGTCTTAGAATTAGGTCTCTGTCCAGATTTGTAGATTTATTACCAGACAAAATCTTTGCAGTTACAATGAAAGTTTGACTTATTTTGCTGTGGTTCGCAGATCTTTCCCCAGCCATCAGCCTACCACACATAAATGCATCCCAAACCTTCATACCCAAACCCCGATTTTCCCTGTGCTGACTTGCCCGTGTTCATGGTGGCACCTCACCTCCGTTCCAAGAGCCGTTGTGGGGTAATACTGTTATGGTGGCATCATGGCTGTCCAGCAGTGCGGTCCCATCAGCGTCCGTGGCATCAGGCTCCTGCAGACTGTCCTCCTCCACAATATGTAGCTTGTCCTCGTCATCAGAGTCTGAACTGGCCTCCAAGCCATTGTTGAAGTTTGTCACTGGAGAAAAAACAGAGATGGAGACATTAGAATGAAGCGATGCATACCACTTAATGTGAAAAGTGTTCTCAACCACAAAACTGAGGAACGGACACTCTGTTTCACGTCTGGGATGCAAAAAATAAAGCCAACATATTAATAACTGCGCTACATGGTAGAAGGTGTCACTCATTCATACATTTCAAGCAAAGATGACATGTTTAACCCAACAGGCTGCAAAGTCTGTGTGTTTCAATCTGAAGACAAATTCAGAGTGCAACTGTCTGATATTTGATGCTTGTTTTGTATATCCTGCCGTGATCAATAAGCTTATGCTAGGTTTATTGATTTTTAAAATGAAGATGAGGGACTACCAAGATAACTGGAAAGGAACAGAAAGCACATTACAGTTCGCAAATGATCTGTAGCTACTGTGCATTTAAACTTTCCTCTGCTACAAACAAAGCTTCTTGTTCAAGTACACCACTGTCAGGTTGCACAATAAATCAGTAAATTTGAAGAATATATTGAAAGGTAGAAAATATGAATTCAATTAATCTTTACACAGGAAACCAGGTCGAGTAGCAACAAAGAGCCCAAAGGCAGATTGATTGTGTTTCCAGCTTCTCAGATGAGGATATAATTATTTTCTTTGCCAAACATGATGGTGAGCGGGACTAAATGTTGTGAAAAATCTAAATAATCAATCAGTCTCCTCACACACACACAGAAGACGGAGAGGAAACTGATCACTTGTTTCTCAGCCTCAGAAAGCAAATCTATTTCGCTCTGTTTCAGTTAGTGAGTTTGTCTGTGGGGCACAGCCGCTGGTGTGTGTGTGTGTGTGTTTTATACGTGTTCTGCACATAAGTTGTAGCTGCTGGAGAAATTGAGCTAAACTGGGATTTAGGTGATGATCAGCACTATGCTTTAATTGCTGTTTCAGTGTCAGCAGGTGTGCGTGTGTGCAAATAGGTGAGGAAGAAAAGTGTGCGTGTGCTCTCTGTAGGGAACCTGAACATATCGGCAAAGGTGCTGCTGACGTTTAATGAGGCTGCTTGTTCGCAGGTGACAGGTGCACACAAACACGAAAGCTCCATGCATTTGTAGCTCAGGTAACGACAGTCGCTCACCTATAAACACACACACTCCACTCATCCTGATCATACATGTTAGACGAACACACACAGCGACTCCGACCCCTCAGGAGTGATGTGAAGTGTTCTGGCTCCAATTCTGTCACCGCTCCAGACGGACTGAGCATATGTGTGTGCGCTCACGTCAGTGCATGTCTGGATCAATTAAAAAGTCACTGTGCGAGTGATAAAATCAAATAGTAAGAGGAGTTTAATCATTTGCAGGCAGTTTGGTGCGACAGAGGATGGAGGGAAAGAAAATCTACAAAAACAATAAACTTTTTTCACAGTCTCCCAAATTCGCTTTTTTAATCTGATCAAACGTTTCAAACTCAAAGTGAGTCAGTGTAAAAGGAGATGAATTAACTTTACAACATTACCCACATCTGGAATCAACACACAAACTGATTCCAGGTCTTTCTTTTTGTGTCATTTAAATGATTTAGACTGTGATTCTCAGGCTGGGAGTCGGGACTCATACTGAGAAAACGTCTGATTTTCTGTAACCCATAAAGGACCAAGAAGGGCATATTTTAGGCTTTAGCTACTCAGACAATGTTTGTTTGGATGATCATTTAGTTTTTAGCTTCTTTAATCACCGGCCAAAATAGCCAACTTGGTTAACTGAGTTGAAGCGAATCAGCTCTACATTTGAGTGAAATGAACATAAATAACCACTTTGAAGCCTGTGGATAGCAGCGTCTTCCTGAAAGTCACCTGATCAATTTATTACTCAGAGTTTGGTTAGACTAAAAGAGTCTGGCTGCACATGACACAGCTCCCACATGAGTAAACAGGGTGGACACCAGCTGTTTTCAAGCATTTTTCTAACCATCTCAAAAGAGCACTGGGCTCAAAGGGAAAAAAACCCCTAAAACTTGACAAACTTTGTGAAATAGAAAGAATTTTGTCACTAGCTAGCTTAGCTAGCTGCTACATAGTCTCTGCTTATATTTTCCTCCGTACAGTTTATACGGTTAGACCAGAAACCAAAGTGGTAATTTGAGTGAACTACTGTGGTTTAGCCAGATGCAGATTAATAGTGCTCTGCAGACAGTCGCCCTGAACACACCCCAGCTGCAGGCAGCGAGTTCCTGAAAACCAAAAAACTGTCTCATTCAGACACTTTATTAAGCAGGCAAGCTTGTGGCAGAGCCAATAATGGAAAGGCTGCCTGTTGCAAATTGGTACCCCTTACGGCGCCGGCTGGAGGGAAGCGCAGCCAGCTGATCTCCACATGAAAATGAGTTCTGATGAAAGCTTCCTACACAAATATGTTTACCCAGGTCTCTGGACAGCGTGCTGCATCCGACGTTAAAGCGCTTAAAGAACACATGTAACAATAAGTAAATTTACTGATCTCAGTGTCATCCGTGTAAAACTGTGCTGAACAAGTTAAGAGATGCAATTCATCCCAAGCTACAATACTTTTTCCCCTCTTTGCCCAAATAAAATTCAGCTCTGAGGAAAATATCAAGAAAATGTGAAAGAAGAGGCAAAAAGCGTTAAAAACAACCAGAACTCTTTCCATTTCTTCCTCTCCTTCTTCACTGGATTCTATTTCAAGACTTATCAGGGGAGCAGATGTGCAGATTGTGTTATACTGGAGGATTTCTGGGTAATGTAGTCTCTTGTTGCGATGCTGAGAAGCGGACACTGCTGCAGCTTTCATATCGCAGTTTCTCACAATCATAAGACCTCTTAATGATGAATGGCACACAAGCGTCCTGAATGAAAGTGATGCAGATTCATAATTCCTGCCTGTTACAGAGGGCAGTTACCATGGCAATGGACAGGGGGCAGCAGGGAGTGAAGGAGCAAAGACAAGAAGACGACGGCAAACTTAGAGTTATTGCGTCGGAGCAAGTGAGACGGAGAGACCTGTCCACATCATCATGACAATACGTCAAGTGAACTGTTAATTCTCCATCTGGAGGGCTGCAAAGAGGGAGGCCAGCGAAGAGAGGAAGAGGAAAGTCTAGACAAAAGCATTCCTCCCTTCCTGCCATCCATCTCACTGATTAAGAATCTGTTTCATAACAGGCCTCATCATTATTACTCCCACCTTATGTTTGTTCTGTTTGTTCTCCTGGCTTTTGGAGTCTGAGATCTGTCATAAAACATTACTTTAGCCCGTGTTCTCCCGTTGAATGAAAGTCCGCCTCGTTACTTTATTCACTAAACTCTTGGCAGACCGAGTCAAAGACTAACTTTTCATGTGGTGTCTTCCACCTCTCAAAACCAAATTAATCTGCCCACACAAGAACATTTTGTAACCAAACATGGCACAAGTTAAACTGCAAAGCTCAAGGAGACTTTAAGCATAGTAAATAAGCTTCACGCTGCTTTTAGTCTTTAACAAAAAAAAAAACAAGGACAGGACTCATTTTTCCAAACTGCTCCTTCAGGAAAACAGGCAGCAGCTCAGTGTGAGCAGCAAATTATCAGACAGCCAGACCCACATGAGGACACGTGACACTGGAGAGGAAATCATGTGGATCTGACGCACCATAACACAACCCTCGCTGGACCACATGGTCTGCCATGTGGGTCAAAGGTCAGCTGTTGTGCAGTGGAGTGGGGGAGGGAAAGGGAGCGGGCTCGAAATAGACTACTATCAGTGTCCACATAGAGCATGTCAGGGCTACGCTGGCTTTAATGACAAGTTTAAGAGCCGTGTTACTGGATCTTGTGCTGAGGCGCAGCATCACGCTGAGAGAAAGGCTCACAGCAACGAAGATGATCAGCAGGGCTCATCGTAATTATATCATTCTATGTTCAGTGCCTCTTCAGAGATAAAGAGAAGAATGGCACACGCAGGGATGCACTTTTTTTACTCCACAAATGCCCAAACTCACTCCCTGTCCAGCTGGGGCATGTTTAGTTCAGCTTAAAGCCATGAATAATCATGCTAAATAGTTGTTATCTCAATAATCAAGCAGTTACTCTCGTGTGGGGAACATGAATGTCAGCTCAAACTTTCATAAGCGACACTTTAAAAAAAAGAAAATATCAACCTCATGGTGGTGCTATAGTAAAAGTTAGATGGTCACACGGGGTACAGCGCCTGGCAAAATGTCCTGGAAGTCCCAACAAAGCAGCTAATATATATCAGTCTTGACCAAGAAGAAGAACTAAGAACCACTCTGTGGCCACAGATGACTCAATCAGCTCTGCATATTTCAGTCATTAAAGACAACTAACAACCAGTCCATAATTCATCACCATCAATTATTAACTGAAGACTTGATGATTATTCCCTCCAGCTGAGCAAACATTCATCACACTGCACATGAATGAGAACCCGTTTTAGTTAGGATTCACCTCTGAGAAGTCCCGACTACAGACAGACATGTGAGCGTAACAACAGCCTGTATGATGAGATCACAGCTTGTTTTTTTTTAAGCATGTGTGTGTGTACCCAGTGCAGCTGTGCAGCATGGGACCTCAGCCAAACCCCTAACAGACAATTACCCCACTGTGTGTGTGTGTGTGTGTCTGACAGCCAAACAGAGGAGTGTACATCACCAAAGCTGCCTGTCTGCTACTAGATGTGACCAGACTTTAACATGGTGAGCAGCTGCACCCAGTTGGACACTTAAAGGGACAGTCACGCATTTTCTCTCCTGCTTACTTTGGCATTAGTTATTGCATATTTTCTGTTTCTAGCCTGTAAAGTTGTACCAAGAATGTAAAATATTCTGGATCTTCAAGATGTTTCCTCCAATTAACAGTTTAAAAAAAGGAGAAACCAGGAAAAACAAACCAATCAACATCTAATGCATTAAGATGCAACATATGCATGCACACATAGCTAATCCTTTTTATTACTGAACATTCACACCGGGAACGTGGCGTACGCATCGAGTGTTCTTTGCTGAAACGCTGCGTCACGACTGCATGAGTCTGTCAACACCCTCGAAACTGTGGTGAAAGGTGTGCTGTGACCAATATGAGGTTAGTATGATGACACGCGCATTTTACTGTGTAGTTTCCTGAGAGCGGCCTCCCTGATGCTTACCTCACATGTGAAAAACAGGCGCCACACGGCTGAGCCTCGCATCTCACGCAGCCAGTGTGGATGCTCTGATCTGTTAACACGGGAGCTGAAAGGAAACACGTAACTCACTGCGTCTTTAAAAACAGGTGCAACAAAAGTTTATAGAGGCAATAAAAGACCGATCAGGCAACATAGCGACATTTTCTGCTTGCAGGCTCTCAAATGCCAGGTTTTACCAGGTTTGGATGCTATCACAATCAGTAAATTTGGGTTTGGGAAAAATGTAGCATCTGTTGAGTGTGTCCCTTCAAAGATGATGTTTCCATTAATCCTGTTGCTTATTGCTGCTAAAGTATAACTGTTACAACCTGCACTAAAGCAGATTACATGACTCGATATTTCAATAAACTTTTGCTCCAACAAAAGTCAAAGAACAGAACTATCTGCTTTTTGATGTAAAACAACCACATGCAGCTAAGCGGCTGAACTTTCTCGTGTGCGGTTGCATTGATTGTGAATAAGAACAGAAGTCAGCCGAGCTGAAATGTCTCAGAACTTTCCCAGGTTTAAAAAAAGCAGCTCTAATTGCACGACTGGAAGTTGTTAACTATGTAGCACTGAGTCATATTCCTGAGGTGTCTGTTAAATATGGGCATCATGAGGTAAGAGTACAGCTGCGTCATCCACAAAAACAGCGGGAGGTGTGGTCCCTTCTCTCCCTGGCACACCACACTGCGTTTCCATGCCCATCTTACTTCAACATAGCTGACAACCTCTGGACAAGCACACACTGCAGAGCTGTAAACGCACACATGCACAGGAAAGCCCCTCTGGTTGCAGCCAACAATGTAAGACACAGGCCAGGAAACAACCCCAGAAATACTGAGCATCTGCCACGTGTGCTGTGTTTTCGCTACAGTGAGAAAGTGCATGCGTGTGATTAATAACTTCTCAGAGAAGCTCTATAATTCACCCAGGTAAGTGACCGAAGGTTAACGTGTCTCAGGCTTTGTGACTGAGGGTGTGTGTACGTGTGTTTCCAGATTAATCAGAACTCTCCAGCTGCTTCCTGCTCAGCCCAGGTGCTCAATCAGACGTTTTTCTTTCTTTTTCAAGGAGCAATTGTAGGAGAAACAGAAAGGCTAACAGGCCTCCCTCATTCTGCACAAGACCTGCAACTACAAAGAGAGAAAAGACATGGACTTAAAATACCACAAAGGATGGCTTAGTACTCTGAAGCTCCTCAAAGGCATCGTTTCCCATTTCTGCAAATAGTTCCATTCTAGTAATGAGTCCCAAATCAAAACCTGTACTATTTATGTACAATGTGCTTCTAGTGTGAGCGCTTATTCAGACTATCACAGTTCTGAATATGCACATTTATCGCTTGTAAATTCCACAATACAAATAAAAAAGTGTCCAATACAGCAGTAAGAGATGATGCAAACCAGGATAAGTCTACTGAATCCCATTTCTTTCTTTATGCTAAGCCTTTGTATTCAGCGTACAAACTGGCATCTTCTCAACTAAAAAGTAAATGTTTCCAGAAAACCTTTAAAGAACAAACCGTTGGTGATAGTAAAGTAATGATACCTGCAAAAATAATCATTTCATAAAGCTTCCACCTCATATTCTAGGCTAGACTTTACATAGAGTTGTTATGGGAACAAAAAGCCATGTGATCAAAATCTCATTGTCTGAACGAATATGATGCAGTCAGACGTTTAGCAAAGTGTATGAATGCTTTGTTCACAATAATCATCGAGAGAACAAGTTAAGTGAAATTCTCTTTGTGCATCGCACCATCAGAGCAATTCAAAACAAGACAAAACACAAAAAAGACACTTTGTGAATGAGTCCAACATAAAACTGGGTCCAGAAATGACATAAAGCAGCTGGATGGTGCTTCCCCATGTGATACAGATAATAAGCTACTCAAAATAAGGCTGCTATGCAAAACTTTAGAAGACATCTCCTTAATAGTAATTAAAGGGAAAACAGAGTTTACGTTATCCTTGAGTATTATCAGCCAACTGCATCTGTTTCCTCCATAAAATTAGAGGCTGTAGAGAGAGTCCTATTCAAAAAGGCTTTAATCTCTATTCAAAAATCAATCAATGTTTAATGTCAGCATTAAATATACAACAGACTGAGAGATACCAGATGGATAAATTCTAATATAACAAGGTGTTTCTGGGGTGATTCATATCCCGACTTGAAAGGACAAAATGTAACTTATTTCTTTCAATAAGTGCATTTTAATGTCTCCAAACATGTGGGAATGAAACTATTCTGGCAGAGTTTCTTACAAGCTGTTTTAAAAGAAAAAGGTGCAGCCCTAAAGTGGCTCTAACATCATTTTCAAACTCCACAGAGGTTGCCGGGTGACTTGAAGGTAAAAGGTGGTGCTAAAGAGTGGGTGATGCAACTTCCCCCTCAGAATCACCATTTTCTGCCAAGTGTGACGGGGCTGTGACTCATGAGCCGACACCTCATCCGACATCACCGCTGAGGTCCGCGTGGGCAAATGTGTAGAAGTTAAGGGTCGACTTAAGACTCATTTCAGTGTGAATCTAACTATGGAGTAAAAAAAAAACAACTAATATGTCACCGCTGTTGCAATTACAAAATCTGTGAAATTCTACAGTGAAAACCATCTTCCTGAATATAACCTCAGCAGGTTCACAAACTTTATCTCCGTTATTTCCAATTAGAAAAATCAACCATGATACAAAACATTGGAGTAGCTCGGTTATAATTAGCTTAATTCAGATCTCAGGATTCAAGCTAAGTCTCCAGATGTGGCTGTGCCATCAAAAACAGGTCATTTATTTCTTTACTGCATAGTTCTTTCTAATAGTGTCTGCATTTCCCTTTTAGATTTGCTCTGAACACTCAAAAAGAACAGTGAACAGCAGATCTAGTGCCTCAAACATGTACAATATTTACAGAAATCCAGCAACAAAATAAAGATGTGACTGTCGCATTTTGTTAGAGATTTAGTCCATTTTGGGAGTGTCAATGTGCATCAGGTTAATGACGTCGCACACACTGGTACACGGTGTATTTCCGTGTGTAATGAGTCATGCCCGACAGGGGGTGGCAGTACACCGGGGCATTACATAACCATTCTCAGCTCTGAGCTCAGTCTTCCTACAGCTGCTCGGAAAAAACTTCACTGCACCTCTGCTCCTCATGATCATCATCGTCATATGTCTAATCAGCTGGAGTTCATCAGAGAATCACATCAACACCGGTGAGTGAGGCGGTGTGGACCGAAGCTGCTCCGAGGTGAGACTTTATACATACAAAAAGCCCTCCTCTCTCATTGTTCTCCTTAACGTGAGGCTTCAAGCCAAAATGTTGATATTTTTCCAAGGTGAAGTCTTTTGTCGCCTCTGGGTGTTTCCACGTCAAAGTAGAAGTCAAACGTGCTTCGTAAAGGAAATTAAAAGTCATGCTTTAAACAGCACTGTACACACGCTCTGGTTTACTGAGAGCTGGACTGATCTCACTATTTCTGAGAGAAAGCTTTCCATATCAGAATATGTTGCATCATTAAGACCACAAAGCCAAATGTTCTATTTCTGCAGCTCAAACTAAAATACAGCCTGAGACAAACCAAATTAGGTATGTACAGGAAGTCATAATCTGCTACTAAACCACCCCTCACAGGTTATTGCAACGATCAAGTGGCATGAAAAAAGTACACTGACACACTGTGGGAACAGAGAAGATACGACCATCTGAGTCACAGAAAAGCAAAGACAGAAAGACTTAGAGCAGGCCTGTCTCCATAGTTTGGATGTTAGAAGGTTTCATGCACACTAGAAACTCACTTTTATCGCATTTATACTATACAACCTGTGGTATAAACATAAAGACAAATGTAAGCTTTGCGGCCTGAGTTCATAACAGAGGGTAAGGGTTAGTGGAGCGTTCTGATCTCACTGACTGAAAAAGGTCTCTGAAACAGCTGAACCACGGACACATTTTAAGTTAGGGTGCTCGCTGTTCATCTTCAAGTCATGCTTTACTCTTTTGTCTGGTGAAATGGGTCAAAAATGTGCATGCAGCCCACTCAGAAGTTATGTTTCTGCACACATCCCTGCACTTTGACCTCTGACCCTACCGGGGGAATGCAAGACAAAAGAAAAAAAAGGGAGGTCTGCTCGTAAAAGTTTAAAAAAAACCTCCTCCTATTGTCTTTTCTTGAGTTCTTTTCCTTCTCTGTTAGAAAACATCATGGGGTTATATCACAACATTACACAATCACATTAGCCTAATAAGATATAAAAGCATAACTCTCTCATTGAGGTTCTTTTTTAAAAAAGGAAAGAAAACTGTACACCCTCCTGTCCTCATATTTATCCACAACGATCACAGTTAGAAAGTCCGGATGAATAAAAGTGAGAGTCAAAGAATTTGGGGACTTTCTTTCTTAAAGGATGCCCCATCTGTTTGGTATGTTTAAGGAGATAATAAAGGAGGCTTTGGAGCGCCTTTCCTCAGCATTTAGAGAATCTGAACAGCTCTTATCGTGGCTGAGATGTTTCCAGGTCATTTGACTCAGTTTGGAACCTTTCTAGGCAGAGAAGAGACGATGCGACCGGACCCTGAGTGGAGCTCACGGCCCCACTGAGGCTGTAAATCGGTGAAATGCATCTTTGACATTCACCTGCCACACTGGCTCACTGCTGCACACCTAACAAACACACAACCCACTGTGTGCATGTGACAAGAGTATATTCAGCAGGATTTAACTCTGTCTGACAACAACTGGGTCAACTGCTAACGCGACGCTGTTGGGAATTTTCACCCACACATGCACTCAGATGCGCAGCATAAACACAGCTTTGACCTACATATCAACATCAGCGTAACCTTGTCATGTATAATATAACATGCCACATATCTCTCTTCTGTTCTCCATGTCACAGTTTCAAATGTAACGTGCACACGCTTAGTGGGAAGTGACGGGGAGACGGTGAGTGGTCACTTCCTGTTTACCTTATTATATTTCTGTCTTCCCAAACAAACCCAATCCTCTTCTTTCAGCAAAGCAGATACATTTCCTTACATGACTATGGATTAATAACCGCTAAGCCAGATTAAACTGAAAAGAGATGTGAAAGTCCTAAAATTAGGATTCAAGTGGGCACAAACCGAATAGCTGCTCACGTAAAACAACAGTAACATTTAAGCATATTCCACGTCAGTGTGGAGAAACACGTGAACGACTTCATTTCTCAGACTAAAGCTCAGGTTTTCTGTACCAACAAACACCAAAGAGTTTAACTCAGAGAGACGACGGAAGCACTAAACGCCTAATTAAACCCTTTGAGCCTAAATCAAATAACTGATCATGTCAACAGGCACAATCCCACTATTTACTGTGGATCACTCATTTCACGCAGCGCATTAAGTTTTAAGTCATCATCCGCTGTAGAAGCGTTCTGAATGAGACTGGTGCACGTGTTTTGTGTGTATTTTTAACGATAAGGAAACTGGTGCGTGTCAGGTGTCTGTCTGAGTTTTTTGTGTTACCTCATTTGTTTATAACTCCAACGGTCACTGGACGGTGATGTCCCCATATATCTATAACTATGGCACCTTTCAGCTGCTTAAAGCCAAGTTCACGCTACAATATTTTCATGTTGCAAGTCCAGCGGTCATTAATCACTGTGTGTGAACACTCCATGGATGAGATTTAAGACGCGTGCCAATGCGCGACCGAGCATCGAGCGTGCTTGATGTTCGGGAGTTGATGAATGAGGAGCAACAGCCAATGACAGCCGAGACGCGGGGACAGGAGACAAGACAAGGGCGAAGCAAAAAAAAGAAAAATAATAAACATACAACAGATGTGACAGGGAGAGGGTGAGGAAACTACGGAAAACTGAGCAGAATCTGATTCAGCGTTGGCAAGAGCTCCCTCACCTCTTTGAAGTTTTCAGTGTGCGATATGATGACAGACTCGAGAGAGAAGCCATGGAGAGAAGCTGTCAGTTCGCTTCAACAACCAGGAGAGCAAAACAGACGGAATCACCAGGAGCTACTTGATCATAGTGGAACATTAAAGATGAGAGAGACGTTGACAGCCAGAACTGCTTGATAAAGATCAGGCAGACAAGTCAGGGGTTAAGTCTGATGAAAAATCTTGTGGCGTGTTCCCCCCTGCGACTAAAATGCGGTGTCAACTAAACAAAGTCTGATTTACAAGTGAGGAGCAACACGTGAACACATGAGAAAGCAATGAAAACAAAAGATGCTGAAGGTTGGGTTTGAATCTCTGTCAGCGGATCCAAAAACTGAGCAAAAGTCTGGTCAGATTCTCAGTCTTGTTGCCTGTTCTTTGATGAAATAACACTCTTTGTAAACACATTTGAGAAGAAACCACTTTTGGTTAATTGCTATGGTTGACAGCTCAGTAAATCCACACGTCAGTTTGCATCAGTTCATCATCACTTGACATGACAGAGCGGATGAGGGTCTCTGACTGATTTCCAGCCTCATTTGTCACCTGCTCATTTCTGACTCACATCTATGAAACATAAACAGTATATGCTGCCGGTGGAAACTCCCTGCTGCCGGTCCAGCTTTTCTAAACACACGGGAGGAAGGAGTGCTCACTTCAAAACAATGAACACCTTACGGCCCATCGCTGCGTGTTTGTGTGTGCGTGAGAGAAGCAGGCCTTCAATCACAGAACCTGCACCGTCATACTCGCTCATAAACCCCCTCCCACCTCGTGCACACGCACTCTCTCTCTGCCTACACACTCTGGAGCACACACTCCTCCTCACTTGAACAGTCTGGCAGGGCGTGTCCCATCTTCCTTCACCACAAGGCTGCAGAGGACGGCTCAAATTGAACTCAGTATCAGTCTGTGCCGCATCAGGAGCCACACATACATACAAATAATATACTCTTTCAGAAGGCCATCCATATCAGATCAACACCTGGATGAAATGGTTTCCTACTGTAATCCGACATGGAATATTTATTGCACACAGCTACAGTTTGGACACTGAATTAAGGCAGTGATCAGAGGAGAGCTGCAGACAAAGGCCAAACAGGTCCGAACCAATGAGACAACCACCGACAACAGCACAGGGTCAGAATACTTCTGCTCTTATATAAAGTGTTCAATTCATTTGATGAAAGTATACTTTTTCCCCTTTATTGAATTTTTCAGCCATGAAAATATCAGAAAAATACCAACATCCCAACAGGAAAACAGCCCACTCAGGACGACTTTAAGATGAATTCATTGCAGCTAATTCATAAATTAGCACGTTACATCCTACTGTCAGAAAGAGGCAATGACAAAAACATATCCTGAGAATTCAGAACATAAATAAGCAGCATCTTAACCGAAAATGAAAATCTTAACAGCGCTACATTTTAGAGCAGCTCTTATCTTATAATCTGGTTTCAGCGTGTATATGTTGTTCCATTAGAGAATTCAAAGCCATTTCTTATAAATATTCATGTTGGGGAGCAGAGAGTGGCTCACTTTTTCTTAACCTCAGACTTCTTCCTTTTGTTAAATGATTTCCTACAAATTATTTTCACAAACTGGCCGGAGGAGGCACACAAACCCTCCTGGCAGGTGTGTAAACATAATGCACTAAGGCAGGATGCGAATAATTCTGACTTCAAACCTGCACTCACATTCTTAATCAGCCATTTATTATGAATGAGGCACGGAGACAGGTCTTTCTGCTTCTTTCAGCCCTTTCCTACAGCAGACATTTTGACATGTCACATCTCTGTTGTATTCAGGTGTGACAGAGAGAAACCGCGACTTAGAGCCAAAACAGACCCCTTTCATTCATTTCATTATATAAAACCTACGCTTTTCTTACACCGAATGATCAAAATACGATCTCTGAGTCAAGACACATCAAGAAAAATCACTGCATTACCCACAAAAATTACACTTGCAATGAAAAGAGGTCGAGGAATTAAGGAGAGCAGTGCAATTACAGATTTTTAACACGTTTAGACCATTGTGTCCCCTGACAGCTGTGATGCTGAACAAAGTCTAAGGGCACCTTAAAAATACTATTAAGGACAAACTCTGTAACTGATGGGCTGCTTGTCAAACATCAGTCACTGATAAGTAAAAGACAAGCAGGCTAATCACGGAGATGCAGTTTGTCCGACTGTCTGACCTGCTTCCCTGTGGTGCAGCAAAAAGCAAGGGGAACAAGAGGCTGGATCCTGGTGAAATCTCATTTTATGAGCCCTCTGAGTCTGAAGGCTGAGATGAAGGACAGGTTTGAGGGAAAGGCCTGAAAGGCAGGCAGAAAATAGCTCAAGGGTATATGAGTGTGTGTGTCTCTCAAGGCTCTCCTGCCCGGAATAAGCGATTAATCGGAGTCAACCCTGTTTTCTTGTAGTCTCTGAAGGAGACCCACGGGGATAAAAGGCTTGGTTGGTTACATAAGCAATACAACCAGAAGTCTCTCAGACATACAGTGTAACCGTCACAAAGACTGACTGTACAGACAGGCTTTGTGGTGGCAAGAGGAGGGCATGGTGGTAAAATATGGAGAGACACCAGCAGTCAGAGCCTTCCTCCGACTGCAACTCTGCGGGATCAGGTTAACTATTCAGATCATCCCTGAAACACCAGGCAGAAGGGGGAAGGAGACGACCACGAGAGAGCTAAAATCAATTTAATAGCTTGAGTTTCCATGCCAGGGGCCACACAAGAGCCTGACCGACCGGGGAGCAACTGATTGAATTTACCTAAGAAGCCCAGCTGTTATTGAGAGAGACGGAGAGAAAGAGGTGTGTGTGCGTGTGTGTACACGCCAAAAAAAGTGCTACTCTAGCACTTTCCCTCTTCTCTCCTTTTTAATAATTCCATTTTATGTGGGTCTCCACTTCAGCAGTCATGAGACCCGACACTAAGACATTAAATCCTGTTGGCTTGTTAAAATACTGCGCTCCTACTCCTTCACAGTGCTCAGGCGCATGACAGGAGATATATCATCCATGCATCACCTGCATGTGACTCTTTGATTTCATTATGAGCACAAATAGACTGCACCACATGTGTAGCATGACCTGCGGCAGAAAAGTTCCTCACACAGAGCTGGAAAGGCTCGCTGTGGTGACGTGGAACTTTTATTTAGAGGAATTCAGATATCGCCAGCTTGTTCAAGAGCACAGCGCCAATTAAAAAGACATCTCTCATTACAGCTTACTGTACACCTTGTTCTTGCTGATCCATTTTTGGAGGGATATCTGCACTTCTGGCAGCGTCCCATCACTTATCTCATATAACAATGTACTTGGCTTGGGCCCAAGAAAAGCTGCTTATGAACAGGGTTTGGAATAAATAGAAAAGACAATTCATGCACTGAATTACAAATGTGGTGTTCAACATCTTCAGCATCTGGTCTTAAGGTCACGCTGGCTAAAATGCTCAGACTTAATTCAGGTTTTTGAGCTTGAATATGGGGGAAAAGAAGGAATAAAGGGGGTGATGCCAGTGAGGACTGTTAACACTGCCACTTACTATTTTTATTTCTTTTCCATACAAAGCTATGCAAGAGTCTCTCAACAACTCAAACCTTTATTTTACCAGGCTGACTCACCTAAGGCTGCTTCTCTGAAACCCATATCTAGGTTTTTTATCAGATCTTTGAGAAGTTCTCTTTGTTTTTCCCATGACTAAAAACATGACTGATGACTGACTCGACATTGAGAGAAGAAGCCAAACCAAATCTAGCTGACATAAGAGTATAACCACAAGATGCCCTGTTTAAAAGTAATGTTTAGCACTATGATGCATGGCATCCTGTGAATGGAACTGTGCCGGTTCCGTCTTCTCTTTTTAGTGAGCGTATCGTCTTGTGTTCGTATTTTAGTGTATTGTCTTCATTTGTATTTGCCTTACATTCACTTGACAATTACATAGGACGAGTCCCAGCTTCATGAAACTTCCGACACTAAGGCCACTAAACAGTCCAGACGCCACCTGCCACATGTTTACTGGAAACACTGTTTAAGAGCTGAAGCTAATTATGCTTTAGCGCTCATGAGATTTGGCAACCAGAGCAGGAGAATGTCAGTGAGTCCTCACATGGAACAAAACTATTGCTGTCTACCATTTTCTCGATTCTGCGCAGACAGAACCCTGTGGTATCATCCCTCTGGTATGATCGCATCAGTTAAGGACATGGGAGGGATAAGAAATGGGGATTTCTATGGAGTGAATGAGCAGTTTCAGTCCTTCTCAGAGCGTCGGTTTCTTTCTTTATTAGAAACAAATTCCCACATACATTAAGAAAGTCTGAGTCTCATCACATCGACGCATGTGTTCAGTGGGGTCAGACCTGCTTATTTCCAGGCAGGCTGATGCCTTCTTTGCCGGTAATGGGGTCAGTTTTTTCCCAGCATCTTGCTGTCAAAGACTTTGTTTGTATTAATGGGATACAAATTAGTATATTTCTCTCTGTGCAAGCAGGATTTCCTATCAGCCAATCCATTTTCTGTACCTGCTGAGTCCAGTTCAGAGCTGTGGAGGGCAGCTGGAGTCTATCCCAGATGCCATTGTGGAAAAGGTTGGGTACATCCTGGGCAGGTCGCCAGTCCATCACAACCATACAAAATCACTCCTGGGGCCAAATTCCAAATTCCAATCACCAGTTAACCCAACATGCATGTTTTTGGACAGGGGAGAACGGTCCCAGCAGGGATTCAAACCAGGAACCCTCTTGCTGTGAGGCCGCAGTGGTAACCACCCCATCACCACGCAGCCCCAAGACTTCCCAAATTATTATTATTTTTTTTTAAACACACAGTTCTACTATTTATCATGGTGCAAATTGTCTTCACGTAGCTTGAAAACTTTAGTCAGATTATCAGGGCCACACAAAGCATTTTTCCCTCCATGTTTCCTCTCTAAAGACTGTGGCAGGACTTTAGTTTTGTTGCCAACTTTACTTTTTTTTACAAGCATGATTAGTTTTCAATGTAAAAAAATCCTTCAGATTACAAAATCTTCAACCTTTCATGCAAGATAAACAAATAAGAAGGAGTTAGAGTTTAAAGAATGCACATCCAATCTGGCTCTGGTGACCATCACTCTCATCAACCGCCTCCACCACCCCCCCAGCAAGGAGCCTTGTTTCAATGTAAGACCAGGGGCTGGAAAGGAGAGAACAGCCGAGCCGCGGGGCCATACTGCACCAATCAGCTCTGAAGAGGTCGGAAAGGTCGCTGCCTGGCGACTGGCACCCACTGATTGGGAATAAACAGTGACAAAGCTTCCAGAGGCCACCTCCTGAAAGGAAGAGGAGGCTCGATGAGGAGGAGGAGGGGAGGCGGTGCAGGACAGTGTGCTGAGGGGGGAGGAGCAACTCTGAGCACATGGCCTTTTAGCCACATGATCTTGCTGTTAACTTGTAGCTGAAATCCAACAATGCCAGAGTTGGAAATGCTCCTGAATCAATTCAATGTCAGTGAATCTTGCAGGAGACGAAGGGTGGCATCCACACAGACACATGAGGATTTCTGTTCCAGCCCGAGCTGCTGAGCTGTCTGTCAAAATGAGTTGAGAGACTCCACCAAACTGCCAAAAACCTTAGATTACAACATTTCTATGCAAGACCACAGAAAACATCCACACACAGAACCTCACTGGAACACGCTTTAACCAAGGATGCATCAGAACTAATGTTAACGTATGAAGCAGAGCTTCCTGAGGGGCTCCCGCTTTACTGCTCTCCCCACAGTTTAACAACCCAGCTACCACCCACCGAGCCCGAGAGCACAAGTGGCTCAAAGCAAAGCAAGTGGGGTAAAAGTGGGACACCATGTATGCTCTGTCAGCTGTAGTTTGTAAAATGTGCCATCCAAGCATGTCAGAAACAAAAGAAACATACCTGCTCAAAGAAGGGACAGCTGGAGATGAGGCAGCATTTTCAATTGTGTACGTGAACATTGTTGTTTTTCCCCTTAATTAGTGTTTGGATTTTAAAATGTTTTTGCATTAACAGAAAAAGACAAATCTTTGAAAAAGGACAAAAGCTTTTGTTTTGTCTGAAAAACTCAAAATACTGACTCCTCGGTGACAGAAAACGAAGCAGTGTGCAGATTCTACCTGAAGGTGGCTGGAAATCAGCAGCTGGATCAGGTCCCGCTAAGATATGTCAGTTCATGCAATGGTTCAGTTTCCATGCACGTGACACAGGATGGTTCACACCATGTGCACAGCAGCACAGACGGTGACGACACAGCCACACACACACATCCAACAATGTTTTGACTAATTCTCTCATAAACTAAGTGTTCTGAATACACAGTGTCAGCAAAACAGTGCAAAGTAAGATCTTTATAGGTTCAATAACTGGGAAGTAAAACGTTTTAGAAATACAAACGATGCCCCTTTCCAGCTGTAGTAAAGGAGACAAGAAGCTACAACATAATACTCTGAGAGATTATCGTCAAGGAGCTGTTTACACAGCTCAGCAGCTAACAGCGTACCTCTGCCTCCACCTCTTCTACGTTAGATGGAGGAGAATATGCTGCAGTGGAAATGCATTTGCAGAAAACACTCTGTACAGTAACCTGGAGCACTTTGTCTGACTGAAAGGAAATCCTGTAAACTGGCTTATCTCAAACAAACAGTGCAATTGCCCTTTAAAACAAAATCTGCCAAAAATGTTTGTGCGCGTTGACAGTTTCAGTAAAACCCCAACCGGCCAAAATCAAAACCAGAACGTGAAGATTTCAGATGTAGGATCAGAAGAAAGACCAAAGATTTAGAGAAGACTTCACTGTTTTATCCCCATGAATCCATCCTGGCACATTTTCTGATCAATCTGTGCTGACTTGTTCCTCCCAAACAGGCTGATTCTGTTTCTGACTGCATCACACCGGCCTGCTTTCTCTCTGCTTTTGTACAGATTTTCCTGCTCCTCAAACTTCATCTAAATCAATCAGGTTATGAACATTGGCCTAATGTCTCACCATGAAAACATTTAAGGGGACCTGGTGCACATCTGGAGGAAGTCCTCCGAGCGGCTTATTATCCAGCTCCAGATCGCTGTGAAATGTGCCTACACAACACTTTTCCTGCCAAACAGACGCTGCACGGTGCGCCTTATGATCAACAAAGCAAACAACAAACAGTCAGACGCGTAGCGAATGACACTGAAGCTACTGTGGATTTGCTTTTGCAGCCCATTAGGATCCCGTGTTGTGACAGGTACTGCTCAGAGCAAATCTACGCTGCCGCTGTGACCCAGAATTAGTTTTTGACCCGGTCGTTTCCCAGCACATTGGTTTTTCTAAATGCTGAGTGCAAGATGCAATAATGCATTCACAATGAGAACAACAGACGATGATGAATCCTGCCTCATATCAGGCAAGTCGGGTTTTTAATCACCCGCCGCCAACAGGTAACCACATTCCACTCTTCCCTCGTGTCCTTGCCAGTGAGATAAATACTGAAAAGGAGTAAATATTTAGAGAGCAGTTCGTCACTGAAGTTCTGACTCTGGTTATAAGAGATCAGAGTAAATTCCAAAGCAGTGAAATGTAGAGGAGTTCCCTGTTAAAAGCTGTGTTTCCATGACAGTTCAGAAAATCCCCCGAAATGTTCTACACTTCCAAGTGAAAGGAAAGAAAGTACCTGGGAAAGGACCTGGATCATACTGGTCTGAATGTGTCCATCCGGACGTAAGACAGAACCCGTGTGCCGGGTAAACTTCCTTTGGGTTAAGACGCACCAGAACTGGTCGGACTGGTGAGCAGTATGTGGGACTCTCAGCCCAATTCAGTTCAACAAAGGTGATACTTTTACACAGTTTGAGCAGAATCTCCACAGACCTGCTTAAAACAACAAAAAACACATTTATTTTCCCATTTAAACACAAGCTAAAATTCATCTCCAAAGTCTCCCACCCAAACATCATTAACTGTTCCCTGGGTCTGTTTATGAGGTCATATTTGCACCGACAGGCAGATGTTGAAGCACTGTGTCATCTCTAATGCTCTGAAAAAAAAATGAACAAATGACTGAGACAGATACTGATGCAGATGAAATATGACTGAGAACAAAAAAACAAGATCACATAATATTTTTACTCAATTATTGTATCCTTTGAGTAAAAATGACTAAATAAACTCATCCCAGCTTCACGAAAAGGAACTTTTTTTTCAAAGTAAGATACCAAATTGAACATATTTGAGTCTGGATTGAACAAATACAACAGCCTAAATGTATTGTTGTGATGGGGTTTCATAATTTTAAAAACATCTGTATTCTTCAATACTTCGTGTTTTATTTCTCCACATGATGTCATCAGACTGCTTACGTTGTCAGAAATAATCAATCGATTCATCAGGAAAATGTTTAATCCATAAAACTTTGCTGTAATCCTGTTTTCGGTGCCACATTAGAGGGAAGACGGTCAGTGGAGTGAAGAGAACAGCTTCATCTCACTAAGCATGCCCATCGTCTTGCACACACACCGTTATGCAGCTGTTCCTGACCTGAAACCTGAATGTACGGCAGCAGGGATCCTCTGATAGGCATCAATCATGTTTTAGACTGAGCAATAATAAAAACAAAATGATACAAAAGACTGGTCCAAACTGGACAATGGACAGATGCGTGTGCCTTGTACTGTCCATGCAGGTGGTGCTTTTTGACCTTTGACACAAGGCCCAACCCCCTTTCTCTATCCTCTGTCTTTGCTGTCACTCCACACTGCAAGCAGGGGGTTTGTCAATTTCTGCTCAGTGCCACGAGGTTAATATCCCCCCAGCCCAGAGTCCCTGAGAGTAAAACCCCCAACTCGGAGCAGTGAGGAGAGACGCTCATATGAAGCTGTGAGGAAAAGCTACAACTGTAAGACTCCTCATACGCAAAGTGTGGAGAAACAGTTTAGACTTTAGCGGCTCTGCTGACCTTTCCTTCAAGGAATGTGGAGGTTAATGCCAGTTTTGGTCTTAAATCGTCTGTTATAGCACTCTTCTTCCTGGGTGCCACAGTCTTAAAAATAATGATCATGATTATCATAAAATTACAACGTGAGGTTCAGAGCCACTGAGATGAGTGCAGAGGAAAGGACTCTGAGGAATGAAGCCACATTTTTAATTCGTTCAGTTACAAATGTAATATCCATTAGGCCTTATTCTTCTTTCACTGTGTCAAACAAAGGATATCCTGCAGGCAATCAGGTAATGTAGAGGCATCGAGCTAAATCATACACCTGATCAATAAACTACAGTTGACTGATGTGCTACCTCACCCGTCCCCCTGGAGATGCTGAGGGTGTAAATCCTGTTTTCCAGGCTGCATGCATGTTTGAGGGGGGGGGGGGCAGAAAAGGGAATATTCAACTCAGTGATGAGCCCCACAAATACTTTCTTTTCCTGGTAGCTCTCTCATTTTGGCGTTCCCTGCTGTGTTGAAGTAGCGCCTGCAGAATTATTCTCCTCACTCCTTTTACACCTGAGTCTTCCCAGGAAAAAAGAAAACCACTTCAATCTTATCAATAATAACATCTATTCACCTAATTTATGCCCCAGCAGGTACTGCAGCACTGCTGTGGTCATGATCTCATACTCTCAACAGCTCCACCACATTTTCCTCCTATTCTCCCCTGCTCAGTATTCAAATCACACACACACACACACACACACAGAGGCAGAAAACTCGTTGGGAAATGGGTCGGAGAACTGTGGAACTGTGCTGGTTTCAAAGAGCTGCTCAGCATCGGCAAAAGCTGAACATTGTGACGCGCAAAACATGACATCTGTGTGTTTAACCGTGTCTCTGATAGAGATGGCCGCCTCTGCAACACAAGCCAGTCCGCGGGGGGAAGTGTGTATTGCCGTGAGCAGTTTCTGTGTCTGGCTATGCTTCACTAGACTAAGCTAGACAAAAGTAAGTGCTCAGCTTAACACAAAACCAAGCAAGGCTTCATGTGGGACTGCTCTGAGCTGCAGGGTGAACATGCACACGCTGATAACTGCTGTCTTGTCAAACCTCTCTGCTGACCTCTGATGTCCGGGAATAAGCAGGTTAACATCAGTCAAAATGTTTGCATTGGATACTCAGTCACTGTTCTCTGAGATAAATGAGCCTTGACACCGACTTGAGCATGTTTTACCTTCTGGACCACGTTCCCCGAGGGGACAGTACTTTAGTGTTGTTTTCATCTCGTCCTGTGTATCTGAATGAACTCGTCTCTTGTCTCATGTTCAATGCATGTCAAAAGCATTTGGAGTTCCTTAAAATTAATTTTTTGTCCTTATGTATAAAACAACAGCTCCTTGTTATCTTTGCATATTATTTTGACTGATGCTGTGGTGGGAGTTTGGATATAAAAGGAATCAACTTTGTAAACTGTAGTTTTTCTCCTCTTTTCACTCTTTATCTAAAAACTTATGGGCATTCTTCTTCTTTCAATCCTCAGCTTTTACAACTCGAGACAAATCAACTGGTCCTTACCGGGTCTTGAAATGTGGTTTGTTCAGATGCAGCTTTGCAAACCTAAGCTGTGCTGCTGTGTTCTTGTTAGAGAGAAGAGGCTTTCTCCTGCAGCCCTTCCAAACAAGCCATCCTTGTTCAGTCTTTTTCTAGCATTTAACAAGCTAATTGAGGTCCGTAGAGTCTGACATGTAGCAGTTTCTCTGAGCATCGCACGGTCTGACCTTGGGGTGAACTTGCTGGGACGTCCACTCCTGGGAAGATTGACAGCTGTCCTGAATGTTTTCCACTTGTGAATAATCTTTCTCTCTGTAGAACGATGGACTCCAGATAGTTTGGAAATTATAACCCTTCCCAGATTAATAGGCAGCAACAGTTGCTTTTCTAAGATCATTGCTGATGTCTTTCCTCCTTGGCATCGTGTTAACACACACCTGAATGTTGACAGAACAACAAACTGACAGAACTTCTGCTTTTATGGAGCTGCTCACACTTACAGATGATCAGTTAATCAGGTGGACATGATTAGCAGCACCTACCTGCTACTAACCCTCTTAATTTCTATGGCAGCAATAATTGTGGGATTATTTTTTTCTGTATATTTGGCTTGATTTTTGTTTAATCAAATTACAGCATGATGTAATGTGCTGCTTATCTGAGGTAGTGCTTACTTCATTTCAGGACCTGCATACATAAAACCTTTCACTTTTTCACATGACTGCAGATTTAGCAGCTATGTGTGGAGGGTAGTCTCTCTCTCTCTCTCTCTCTCTCTTTTAGAAATCACATATCCTAACTGGTTTAATAGAAGCCTATTTCAAACACGTCATATCACAGAAGCTAGAGACACATTACAGTGTCTCTCCCAATGTGAATATTGAACAATCAGGTCAACTATAAAAACACAGAACTGCACCACCAGGATGTCCGAGTGGTTAAGGCGTTGGACTTAAGATCCAATGGGCAAATGCCCACGTGGGTTCAAACCCCACTCCTGGTAGAGTCAATCATCTTTTGTGAATTTCCAAAAGGGAAATTTAATCTAATCTGATCTAAAAGCACAGTCAACAACATCACTCTTCGTATCTGACTTAATGCAAATACTCAAAGTGGCATCACTGTCATAGTGCAGTTGTATTAGTCCTTGTTACTGCGTGCTCCTACCTTCCTCAAAGATCAAGCCGTTATGAATGGCTCTGTGTATCCAGTCAGCGGGCTAATTTCATAATCTGAACACAAATGGAGAATGGAAAAGGCTGCTCCTTCCCCCCTCCCTTCCCCACTCACAATATCTCCATCTTCCATATCCAGCAGGCTACTTCGCACCATCCCACCATCTTACATCATATTTCTTAATCCAACTACTGTGATTTTGGCACTGCTGGCAAGATACCTCCCATCTACTGTATGTCAGGAGTTGGCAACAAACCTGAGGAGCTCTGCAGGCAGCCTTTTGGCATGTAGCCTCGGCTGGCACCGCGGTCCTATCCTCGCTAAATGAAGACCATCCGTTGCCGTCTGGACGCTGGATGGCAAGCTAGCTTGCTTTCAATAGCTGTCAGCGAGGGGAGTGTCAAGCTGGGAGAGTAACTGTGCCCAGATAACAGAGAGCTGGCAGTGCCGAGGGCTGGGTTCATGTCTAAGTGGCACAAAAACAGAGCTGGGGAGTTATGTCCATATGCTTCCAGCCGTTGGATGGAGAGCAGAAGCAGTGTTTCACAACAACACTGTTTGGTGCAAATTCAAAAGGCTTTGTGCTCGCAGCTCTTTCTGGGAATATTCCCATGAAGTGTCTTAGATGGTTTTTAGTCTATTAACTTACATGCAAATAGATCAGTCATACTGGATGTCTCACAGCACATGATCTGGCATCTCTGTGCAGCTCCTTAAGCCTGGGCACAGGACAGACTGAACCGTAGAAATCCTTCCTGCACAGAATATGAACACTGCCCTGTTAAGAAAGCATAATGAGATGCTACCCTACTTTTCATTCAAAGGTGCGTTTAGGGACAACATCACAAAATGGGCAGATCAGGCTGTTCTGTACATGGAAGGCAGTAAAGACAAAGGAATAATCCTGAGCTCACAGCGATACAAAGCAATCTCCCTGGATGTATAGGCAGTCTGTGAGGATATACGCATGAGACGTGCGTGTGTATGTGTGTGTCTGCCTGTTTACGCAGTCACACAATACTGGGAGGAGGGGAAGGAAAACACAGGGACAGGCCGGACCTTCCGAACACAGTTTAGTAAAATGTCAAGTAGGTTCAGATCCCCACTCCAGTGAAATGTCATCCAGACCAGGTACCAAAGAGGCTAACACTGCAGAGATGTTTCAGCGCAAATTGAATTCCACGCTAAAATTATGATTACATCATCCCACATCTGCTAATGTACCCCATTTAGCAGGAGACCTAAGGGATACAGGGGTATTTAAATCCAGCACACCTAGTCCTGATTGATGTGGGTTTTTCCATTAAGAACCATTAAACTGGATGTACACTTAATGCCTCTGGAAGAGTGTACCGAGGTGACTATGTGTGTTTTGGACAAGGTCTCCAATGAGCATGTGGCAGTACACATTATATCTTGCAAGAGGATTACGTTTTAAAAATAACTATAAAGGAGCCAAGTAAGATCAAATCAAGTCAAATTAAATCGTGAAGCCATTAAAAACAAACAAAAAGCAAAGTTATTAAACTGTGAAACAGAAACAGCTCAAATTTGGAGTCCTGAGACACAGTTTGAGATAAAGTTTGTGTGCTCACATCAGCATGATCTCACGAGATGGTCAGGGCAGGGCTGTAGCTTTCCTCTCCTTAAGTGTGGTATAATATAATTGTGCTGAAGGGCTGAACGCCACGGGAGGAGAGTTTTATATCGAAGCCTGCCTGCTGTAACCGTGTCAGGTGGTATTTATGAGACTTGTAATGGCGCTGAAGCTCAGGCACACCTGCTACGCTGGTACAGGGGGATAAACACACACACACACACACACACTTACAGCAAATCCTTCAGGTTGCTTGTTCTCAGCTGTTGTTGGATGTATAAAAAGCTGTTTTCAGACACGTTTGATGAGAGCGGGCTGTAGTTACATAAATAAACTTGAAAAGTCTTGACATAGTTTCTGTTGGACAGAGATTAGAAAAGCATGTTTCATTATTGATAAATCTGTAGATCACTTAACAACTAACCGTTTATACCAGGTTAATAGTGAACAATAAAAGCCAAAGAAAACAATAACTTGACAGTTTGATGAAGCTGGAAATGATAAATAATCACATTAACTATTAACTAATGAGAAAATTAGCTGTTACTTATTAATTTTTCTGTGGATTAACCAATAAATCCCACATCAAGAATATATCCAGCTAAAGTGTCCCTGTTAAAATGGCCCTTGAGTTCAAATTTTTTGTGTCTTTTTGAGGCAAAATAACCCCAAAAAGAAAATCTGCAGCTCAGGCAGACGCCTGCTTAGGTTTCATCCCTGATGAGAGCAGGAAATTAAACTTTTTACCCATCCACTGCACTCCTTCCCAAAGTCAACAGCTAATCTGGTGGAACACGGCTGATACCAAGACTTTACGACAAGGTCAAACCCTGCCTTTCGTCCAATGGCAGCCGGGATAGGCTCCAGCCCCTCCACAATCCTGCGCTGCACTGACTGGGTTTGAAAATGGGTGCAGAGACAACCTATCACGGCTGGTTATGTGTGCAGCATCGTCACAACGACACAAACTACCACGACGGCAGCCACTTAAAGGAGCATCTGACAGTGTCATTCTCATCCTTCCACAGCAATCAAACCACAAGCCGCTGTTGATAACTTCAGAGTGCTCCCACATGCTCTCCGCACACTCCGGTGATGCTCTGGTCTTCACCAACAGGTCTGCCTCAGTTATGACAGACAGAACACAAACAGACAGATGAGAAAACACTGTCGCTGCCCCACATATCGTGATGACTGAACAACTGACGCCTCAGCAGAGCTGATGCTAAAACTGCTTTGATCAACAAAGGTGCGCGAGCAGGGTGGCGTTCTGAGTGGCAGCCGAGGAGACTGCGTGCCCCATTTCCTGAATGCTCTGCAGAACAAAGGAATAGCAAACTGAATGAGATAATAAGACGATCTTTTCTTTTAGCCCTAGATCAAAAATTATAGCATTATTGAAGATTGACTTTGTGTTATTCTGTATTCATTCTGCCGTTTTCAAAGATTACAGCAACTGTTTTTTTCCCTTTAATGCTCATTCCTGGTTCCCAGGGCTCAGCTGCTGCATATTTGCCGTTTTTTCCCAGCTCCAACAATACTATGACTGGAACACTGGCGTGTTCAGCCAATCAAAGGCTAATCTGTTGTGGGAAGCAAATGTAGAAACGGAAAGAAAACGACACAAGCAGCATGAAACATAAAGTCTTCTGGGTGAGAAATCCCATGATGCAGTTTTTGAATCAAACCAAAGATGAAACCAGAAAACAATTGGCCTTTTGGTTCATCAGCGAATTGTTTCAGCACTTTGAGCTGCCGTGTCAGCCGCCCGTTCTTCTTCTGCAGCAGCGAAACTCAGAACACAATCTACCCAACTTTTTTACGTCGGGCATCAGGCTTTTTCTTTTTATTTCATGCAACTGCTATAGGCTCTGTGACAGCAGGATTGCATGTATTCAGGTAAAAGCCTGTAGAGTGTGACTGCTGACACCCAGCAATGAACCACATAGGAGAGCTAAAGCAGTTATCATCACAGCTTCAGTACAAACGTGTTGCTTCATGCCTGCAGCACATCCAACACCAAGCACTCTTCACACTTAGCAAGCCGCCTCAATTACAGCAGCATCACCTACGGCCCCGTCGTCCCTCCATCCATCCAGTCCTGGTGTAATTCATCAGGCCTGGGTGGCCTCCATTAGTGCTCCTCCGTGGGGACAGGACAGCCTCTAAAGCACAGCACTCTGGGAGCGCACTGGGGCCCTGCACTTTACCCTAACAGCTTCATCAAGTCTGCATCCCCAGAGCCAAACACACACTCACACCGAGCACATGCACACAGAATCTCTGGAGGGCCCAATTAGCAGCCATCACCTGTAATTCAATAACACTCCCTTTCTTGCAGCCCTCTCTTACACTCCACCCTGAGTTAGCTAGCATGACTTAAGAAAGACAAATCTTAATTGCCCGCAACATCAAACAAATCTAAATCTACAACGACAGTTAAGGAGATCTGAATAAACTTGAATATTTTGCGTTTTCCACCCAATCGCCCTTCTTTATTCTGGTGTCATATATCATGTCACTGTTAACAGAGAGCACAAATCAAGCCCAGAGGACCCAGGATGAATGAGAGACACAGAGAATCCACACTGCACATATCCACTCAGCTTCTAATCTAATCCTCTGTTCCCCCTCAACATCATTCTGCATCCATCCTGTGCGGAGGGGGAGGAAAACAGAGGGGCATCACCTCCAAATATGAAAACAAATGTAGCTTCACAACTAAAATAATCCACAATGACTGCAGCCCACAAATGTAAAGAATCGTCTCATAAGCAGTCGATTGAATAAATCCTATAATCAAGATATTAATTTCACTGTTTTTATGTGGAGCAAATAATTACTTATTTTAAATTCTTTTAAAACTCAAACTATTGAAAAAACATTTAATATTCTGAAACCAAGGACTGAACTGAAACTGAGGGACTTTGTAGTGGCTGAAAGTAGAGAAGGAGGGAACTCAATGTGGCCACAAAGGCTAAATACTCCTTAAATACATTCATATGAAATATGTTAACATAGTAACACACTACACAGATGAGAATCCATGGAAAACCTGGTCATCACTCATCAGTTCACAGTACAAAGCACTAATGGGGGAAAAAAATAAATCAGAGCTGTGCAAATTAACAACTATCTGTTTAAATACACCCAGAAACAGCAGGATCATAAAACAAATGTGAACAGACACTTTCCCCAATGAAGCCTTGCACGAAAAGCCCCCCGGAGAGAAGATGTGGCGAAGTATTTGTGTAAGCTGTAGCTCCAGACTTCTGAACATGTCACAGATTTATTCCTGTATGATGAACAGCTTTGTGGGAAATGCAGTGAAATCCCTGATTTGCTCTAACATCACCTGCTTAGAAAACAGGACAAAAGCAGCCTGCCATGATCTGTAATCAGTGGATGTGTCTCTGTATATTTCATTTAGTTTCCTTTGCTCTGTTTGTTCATGTCCCTTTGAGTTATTGTGAATTTTTGTGTTTCTAGTTGTTGATTCTCTGTTAGATCAATATGTTACCACCTGCTCCTCATTACTCACCTGCATCCATTCATCTAATCATCCCTAACAATATGTCCTTGGTTTTCTTCATTCTTTATCAGACCTTTATTATCCATGATAGCTCAGCCTTGGTTTTCAACCTTTTTCTAGCTTTGACAACACTTCAAAGGTTTTGAGGATTTTCACGACACACCACAGCTGTCCCTTTTCTATACCTGCTGGAGCTTATCATGAGACAAACAATTTAGAGACAACACCTAACCCAACATGCATGTTTTTGGACGGTGGAGTACCTGGAGAGAGCCCACGCATACACAGGGAGAACATGCAAACTCCACACAGAAAGCTGGGCATCGAACCTGTGAGGCGACGCCGTTAACCACCGCACCACCGTGCAGCCCCACACCACAATATGCACAATTAAGATTCAGACATGGTGTTCAGTACAGAATGAGAATGAAAGTCCTCGTCGCAGGAGGCCCCGTGCTGCACGTCGTCCCCTTCTTTCTGCCCACTTTCTTCTCATTTCTCCACAGTAAAAAGAACAAAAAAGCACCACTTGGTGGCCAGGAGGGAAAAAAAAAACACAACAAAAGCAAAGAAATAAAAAATGGCTCCTATACTGTCCACTTTAATTTTCTGCTTCAGTGACAAAAAAAATACTAAAATGGATGGCAGAGTAAAAGGCTGAGAATAAATCACTCTCTGTGCCTCTAATCTAATTCTCCTCCACTCCCACCTGTCCTGCTGCTGCTCCCTCTGCAGTCTCAGGAGTGTCTTTAGTGAGTCAGACCCCTCCTAACACACCTGTCCATCGCTCCTGATTTATGTCTCCTGAGAACCGCTGGGAAGTCTCCCCAAATCCTCCTGTAGATTTACATCTTACTTGGGTTGGTTTTGAACGTTCACTTTAATAGCAGACACGTTGAAATATAAACAGTATTCTGCGGTTTGAAGTTTTATTCAGCTTTGCTTTTGTTAGAGCAGTAAAATGTCACATCAGAATAAACAACTCGGTGAGGAAAGTTATTTCAACACAAAGTGTTCCAGCAAAAAGAATCTGGTTCCTGTGAAAAAGCAATTGAGCATGGTGCACCTGGAAAAAAAATTGCGATGCCACGGTACACGGCTAAAGAAACATTTTTTCCAGCTTTATAGACAGTAAAACACAATTAAGGGGAAAGAATCTTTTCTGGAAGGGTCATGGTTGAGAAAGCATGGCTGATCTGTACTTGAAGTACGACCAATAGAGCAAAATGTCTTTGAATCATGTCATGTGTTTACACTCACAGGATCCTCTTACCAGTTCTCGATTCAGCATCCTTTAAACCTTAAAATGTTCCTATTCAAACCATAAGAAATGTGCATAATCAAGAAGCTAAACTTATGAATGTTTAGCTTCAGAACGGTTCTGTTGTGTGACAAAGGCAGATCCAACGCTTGAGTTTCAGCACGCCGCTCTGACTTCACATCAGCCGCTCTGATCTGTTTTTGTTTTCAGGTTTACCTTTGAGACGTGTCCCGATTTTAAATGGAAGTGAATCAAAGTGAGTTGCCAGTCACAGGCAGGCAGCACTCCACTTCAGTGACCAACATGCACGGGACTGAAACAGAACTTCTCTACTGTACGGCGCCTGGAGGCAGGCAGCAGAGCTTTGGGCTGAGGCAGCCACTCTCTGACTCTCAGGCTGCAGGAGAAAGAAAAAGAGAATGGAGCTTGGTAGGATATGCAAATTGCACCACCACCAAAGGAGAAGGAGAGGACTTTCCCACCGGCTGAGTGTGAAAGAGTTCTACCCTTCTCCCACTCACAATGACTTTGAATGGGACCCTTTCTTTTGACACACACTGGCCTGCATGCACACAAATCCCACACAAACTCACACCAGTAAACGCAGGTGTTTGTGTTCAAACGCTCACGTGACATACTAATGCGCTCAGAAATATAAGTTTAAACTCACACATTCACTCTTTGATGTGCTGGTCTGACGCAGCATGCCCTTTTTTCACAGATCAGCCTCTGAAGCAAATTTCAGATGAAAGCTTTAGCTGTAAGCAGCTCAGGGAGCTTCTTGAACACATGAATATTCAGGTGGTTGAATGAGAAGTAAGTTAACTGTGCAAATGGGTTCGGCCTTCTTTAAGAAAACACGTTTGGCAGTTCCTCTGAGACTTCATGCACCGGTGGAGCTCGAGGTAAATTTCGGTTCTGGTTCCACATTTGGCTTTGTTTACAGTGTAGGTGTCTGACGATTTGAATGCATTTGACAGCTTACAGGGCTTTGGCTCCACCGTAAGATTAATTTCACATGGAATACCATACAGCACAGACATGAATAAATACCTCATAAGCTCTTCCTGGTATTTTTCAACAACTGAAAGGTGCAACATTATCTAGAAAATGAACAGAAATTAAATTACTGATGATTCTGAAATAAATCCACAGACCCATCCTGCACACATTCAAAACTAGAATTTGTTCTTAATGACTTGCCTGGATAAATAAACTTAAATAAAATAAAAATGTTGTTTTCAGTGGGCAGGTATGGTTCATTTACTTTAAAGTAAACCTGTATTCTAACATAGGTCTAGTTTGTTTTACACCTGATACATTAATTCAGGTGTGAATAAACATTCACTAATCATTGTGTGTGTAGAGGAAAAAAACGTTCTTCTGTAGACAACTCAGTGCAGTGCAGCCTGAATGACACAATTAGTTCCCCTCAGTTTCATTTTAAATCAGAGGGCAGCAACCATTTCCCTTTCACCTTGACTAAAAATAAGCCTCATGAGCCACCCAGGCAAATCACACCTGCACGGCTGCAGACACGTCTGCGCTGGGGAAGGTTTTTGGTAATCTGTCATTTGATCAATGCAACTTTCAGAGTCTGTGGTCCCGTTAATAAACTGATTGTCTCAGCTCTGTTTGGTGCACTTGCTTGCATTTCTTGAACCAGTCTAAACCAGAGGCGTCTGTCTTCATAAGGCTGTACTGACTCATCTGCGTTAATGTTCCTTGTCTGATCTGTCAAGGTGCTTTTATCAGCCAAAGTTATCTAATTGAAACGCAAGTGCAGCAGCGGGAGCTGCAGATTTCCCCTCACAGGGACCATGTTAATGCATGTAAATCCAAACAAGAAGGCCTGTGTTGTTATGCAAGGCCTAGAGGAAAGTAGCAGTTTCCCACCTTCATGCTAACATCCACTCCACACACACACTGCTCAATTAGTCACAGCAGCAGCATCAGTAGGCCTGACGCACCTCCCCCTCTGGACCATAAAAGGTGAGGGGGAGGGGTTAATACTGACTTGCTAAAGACATCCTGTAGTGCTTTGTCATTCCACAGGCCCATTTGTGCAAGGGAAACGCACACAAACGTGCAGCCTGAGGCTTTTCAGCACAAGAAAGTCACATGAATGACTCCTGGTTATGGATCAATTAACAACAACTGTTAGCCACAACCACCTCAAATATCGCTCAGATCGCTTCCCTCTCTGGAACTGAAAGAGCAAAGGTGGACGCGTCAAAAGACACTGACATAATGCACTTCTGTTATATAAAAACGTACAATGCATGAGAGCAGCTTTGGGGAAAGCATAACCAGGGGAAAAATCCAGGGTAACACCACAATAACAAGTTGGATTTGTGTAATTGCATTTGCTAATGAGTGTACTTAGGTGAACCCGGTCTATGCTAAATCACGTTAGCAGCAAAAATATGCTTAGCGTTACCACAGAGGAAGGACACTCACATGACACCTCTTCACTGTAAGACAGCTGTAACTGGATAACCTAAGGCTGAGTATGGCTTTTTTAATATACAAAGGCCAAAAAAGGCCGTTTAGAAACCGCTGCTGCTTTTAATTTGAACTCTTTTATTTCCTTTAAGAAAGTGTGCTGGGAAACCGCCTCAACATAAAAGTGTTCTTCACGATGAACTGTGCAGCACAGATTTGAATAAAAGGCCTGTGGCCTTGGAATGATGGTGGAAGCAATAAAAAGAGTACTAGAGCATCTAACAGCAAGCTCATCAGACAGGCAGTCTGCCGCCAAAGATAGAATTATTTTAAAATGGTACAAAACACTTCTGCTTTGATGACCTGATGGCTAACAGCAGTCACTGAAAATAGTCACTGAAAACGCTGCAATCGGCTGTCAATGTAGCAAGAAATCCTCCATCTAAATTCATCACATACACATCTGCCATGTGAATATGAGTGAAATACCCTTTGAAATAGAGACTGGAAGACAGTTAACACTGTTTCATCAACTCGAGAACTGTAAGTGGGACCAAAAATGGGAACTTAAACAGAAACGTACCCTTTAAACACCCACTCCATCTAAGATTTTCACTTCCTGTGGACAGACGGTGGTGAGCGCAGATTTTTAGCTGGCTTGTAGGTATGAGCAGTGCAAGCCTGGGAGTAGGCCGCTGTGTTTATCCTGTAAAGGTATGTTAACACCAGGCAGCATTCCTGTAGTCCCTAAATTGCAGTGTAAGATTACAGCACAGCTGAGAGTGCACTGGTACACATACAAACATGGAGCACTGGGAAGGGGCTCGATGACGAAGCCATGACTGGGACAGCAGAAGCGTGGAGGCCAAAACCTGCCATTTACAGAAGAACCAGAGATGATTAGCATGCAGGCGAGCTGGCAGAAACAACTCCATACCGTCTCCCTGCTCTTTCCACTGCAAATAACACCTAGTAAAATATCTACTCTACACTCCCACAGCTCCATGTATTACTGAAGGCCGTGTGGGATAAATGTTTCATTTAAATAAGAGGGGGAAACAGAGGTTGCTGGGGGTCCCTGCTAGGCTTTTACTTCAACATGTTGATCTTTGCTGCCTGCTGGGAAATCGTTTCCGTGGTGCTAGAGCAAGGCCGGTTCTCTGTCAACTATCATTAACAGCTGGCAGGTCAGGGTTAGTTTGTCGAGACAGGAAAGAACAATGCCATTTGAAGTTGGGTGGCACGACAGGGGCACCAGAAATGAGCCCGAGTCCTCCTATAACGCCGCTCGTTATGAATGAGGGCACCACTTCAGAAAATTGCTTGACAACAAGGTATGAGGGGATGGATGGATGGATGAGTGTCTGCCAACACTGGTCACATGTACGAAAAAGAACCCAAGGACAAATCAAAGAAGCCATCCTTTACTTACGTTCCCTCACTGGTTTAAACTTCAAAGAGGGCACTTCAGTGAAGAGCAGTCAATGATTAGCTTAATTACAACATCTGAAAGCAGTCGCCACCAACTCTGCCTCCAACCAGCAACAATGACAGATTACAGCTCCGTCTGATAATGATCTCCTAATGTTGTTGTTAACAGTCATGGTTCACTGAAGCGTAACTGCAATGTCGAGGTTCTTCCAAAACAGACGGTTTTTATGCCCCCCCACTCATGACCACCAGGCTCCAACCGGAGCTGGACCAAAATCAGAACTTTCTCTTCCTTTACTCAAGTTTAATGTAGCGTTTTCCTTTATTTTTCATCAAATAATGATGGAGGGTAAACTGAGAAACTGCATTTAATTTACTGACATCTAATTAAGTTTAGTGTGATGGAAAGTGAGTCTCACATTGGCCACAGTAAACTGAATTTGAGCTGGAATTTTTAATAATTCATTGTCAACATGACCGATGACCCTGGTGTTTCTTTAATGTCCAAGCCTAAAAGTTACCACCAACACTTCACATGTGGCAGATGTAGATTTTTGGACCCTCCTTTAATGCTCTGGGGCTGAATGTGCGTACCATTGTGGGTAGCACTCTCCCCAACATGAAACCAAAACCACAAAATAAACAAATCAGCAAAAGCCCAACTTGACAACTTACTTTGAGCCAAAGATAACCAACATTTAATGCCAATTATGTAATAATAACACTAATACAGCGTTCGCTCCGATAGGCAATTCCATCTTTGTGCAACAGTACCATCAGTTAAACTTTAACATGCTCTAATACTTCATTTGCACATGATTTGTAGACTCAACAAAAAAGCCTATTCAAATGAGGGAGACAGATGGCATTAGAGCTAAAAAAAAGCTCTTTTTTTTCTTAATTTGATTAAGTTAACTGATGCAAAATTAAGAGAACAACCATTCGAAAAATCTACACGTTAATGAAGTCATTTAAAAGCTATGATGGAAATCACCATCTACAATGTAGGTCATCACTGGGATAATTTGCATCCTTTCTCTGGCTCTATCCTTACATTTAGGAGTACCACTGGATAAAGAAAAAATACAATGAATAGCCTCTTTTGACTCATTTAAAAAGCCAATCAACTGCAGTGCAGTGACTCCACAATCATCTGAGGATTGTCAGTAATAAGCAAAAGCGGGGATGTAAAAAGAGGAGCACTGCAACAGTCCCCCTGATAACTTTCTAATAGGATTTATCCACATTTTAATGTGCATACAGAATAATAGGCTGGGTTTAAATAATTCAAAGTTATTAATATCAAGTGATGGGAGCGTATGAACCAGTAAGGAGATTACAAGCTGAAAATTAAAGCTTTTGTGAGGGCAGAGTTGGTATCAGCAGCTGTTTGCCTCATCATGGTGATGGCTGGCAGGGGGTCATGGTGCATTAGCACGGGCTAATGTTTGGTACAGCAGCTCTTTTGAAATTCAAAAAGGTAGCTGTGAACACGCTGTCTGTGTCACGTGGGGGGAAGAAGAAGAAGAAGAAAAGCCCTAATAAAGACGCACGTCTGAAAACGAGGCAGGTTGAAAGTGAAAGGAAAGAGGAGGCAGATGAAAGCGCTGCGCACTGAATCACACCACCTTTTGCCATCTTGATTGTGCGCCTCGTTACACGGTCCAGCATGCGCTCTTTTCACATTTAAGGCTCGTTTCACGTTGTATGGAAGGAAATTCAACGAAATGACTCACAAGAGAACCTTCGCGTCGAGAAACGGTGCCGCACGCGGTCAGAATAGCGCGTGGAAAATGGGCTAAAATACACCTTCATAGGTGTTGCATCACCTTGCGTACCTGGCTGTCTCCGGTCCAGGAAAAAAAGCAGCAACCCCGCCTTCACTGCAGTAATGGGACTGACCGCCATTCCCTCCCGCTCGGCACATTGTGTAACACATCACCTCAACACAATAGATGGACACGAGATGTTTGGCGGGGAGCCCTTTTAACCGCTGATATTGCGGTGGAGAATAACGGAGGAATAAGCACCTTGTGCACCGCTCATTTTCCACAGAGCCACTCACACACGGAGAGCAGCGGGGTGCACTCGACCAAACGAGGCAACCAGCCCACAAAAACATAATAAACATAAAGGGAGAAATAAAGCATGCACAAGTGGGTCAAAACTGCGTGTCGGTTAGATAAATCCCGCGAGAATGAAGGGTGGCAGCATCCATGCGAAGCTGGCAAAAGCAAACGGTGAAAACTACCAAATAAATCATCTCTACCTGCACAAGTTGACATTTGGAACGGTTTTCCTGGCTCCTCACGACACACAGAGCCTTCAGGAAACGGCGAGGGGATCCTGTTCCGTCAACGCTCGAGAGCCGCAGGTATTATTTGTGTTTATTTCTAGGCCATTTGTCAGCCCCGTTATCCGCGTTCAGGTAAACATGATGATGATGGTGATGATGATGATGGCTCCTGTACAGACGCACCGAGTCACCGTCGTGGCGTCAGCAGGAGGAGGAAAAAAAGGTGCTTTCCAGCCCGCTCGACTCACACACTTCATAAGAGTGTCCGAAAATATATAAATTTATGGGTTTACTTTTTTATTGGCTGGTGCGATGTAACAGGGGGAGAGGACAGGTAAGGAACCGTCCAATGAGGGAGTCGGGCTCAAAAAGGATGTCTAAATTTGAAGTTATTACACCCACACTGTTTATTTATATTTCTATTCCTCACGCTCAATAACAGAAATAATCCAGCCGACTAAACACCTACTCTTAGGTCATTTCATTACCCATATCAAAGATTAAAAACCCAGGTGAGTTTAGAGGATTGCTGTGCTAAATGTGTATTTGCACACCACCGAGTAAGGTGGCAACAAAACCATTATTAAAGTAACCTGGAACCTAAAAGAAATGCTTTATCATGACCAACATGCGGCAGAAGTGTTTTTTTGCAGCGTCGCTAACAGTTTACAAGCGCACAAAGCAAGAGTAGAAAAAGTGAAACAGGAATTTGGAGAAAATGTATGGTAATTTCCAGTCTTACCTCACCTAAGCAAGCATATGTTGCTGTAGTTGTTGCAAGGCAGGCTGAAGTGGAGATAAAATAAACATCCAATCTCCTGAGCAGAGAGGCACTGAACGGCACCAAAGCCCATGTAAAATATCGCGCATTCACAACAACAGCGCGATTAACCACCCGGACATAATAAGCGACTCCTAACGTTGAATCATTTCTAACGGTGGAGAGCAAAAGCTCCGTCCGGCCGAGTTAAGCAGCAAGTTCGCAGGCACAAAAAGCCCCGCATCAACCTCGCCCTAAAAATCACACAGACTAAACTGCAAGCTGTGTTCAACGGGCCACGTTGTTATGTGAAAGCCCGCAACCTGCCGCCAAGTGTTGCTGTCGCTGAGAAAGTGGGCAAAAAGTGCAGAAACAAAGATGGGGAAAGTGTCAGAAAGTGTAAAATACAGATCAGCGTGAAGCGCTCCTCGGGCTGTTATAATAGACGGATAACGGTTCACTCAGCCAGGCGGCCCCATGTACCGCTAGGCGGAGAGAGAGAAGCCAGCCAGGTATAACGGTACACCACCACACTGGGATATGAACACACTCACACGCCCTAAAAACTCCCCGAAATGTGGTCCAACTCTATCCCAAAAGTCTCCTGGAGAACTTTACCGACTAAAAAGCTCGGCAACAGCCTACCGGACTCGACCACCGGCGGTTAGAGAGGAGTTTGGACTTACCGCTGCTCCTCTTCGGGTTCGCCTGTTTTCTGCGCTTACACCTGGGGCCATCCGCCATGATCCTCTCGCTGAGTCTGTAACGCAACCGTCCGCGAGTTACCTCCTCCCTCCCACCTCCTCCTCCTGTCTCTCCCTCCTCATCACCCCTCCCATCCCTTACCCCTTTACGACATCACCTTCCCTTAGCAAAACACCTGGTTTGCGACACACTGGCTGCTTTTACGGCTCCTCATACACCTCAGCATGGCCCCTCCTACTGGCCGCACATGGGTGAATGTTCACTGGAAAGGTCTGAAACTGTGGCTGGATCGGCTCTTTATCAGCACTCTGCGCTCCTCCTGACTGCTTAATGATATTCAGTTTTTAATATATAATCAGTTTTAAAGTAATAATAATATGTGCAAGGTGTTTTAGCGCAGGTGGACATGTAGAAACGTGGCTGTATAAGACAGTGAAAGGGGGAAATTGCTTAACAACGTTATAAAAACACAAAACAAGTCAAAGTGTTTTGGTAAGAGACTGTGATTGAGAAAGTATTCATGTCTGTAAGAATACTACAATAAAATATCACACCTAAAATCGCTGAAAAGGCCATTTGCAATAGGAGAAAGTGCAAAGGTTGTATTAAAGCGTACATACACAACATAAAATCTATTAATTAAAAGTAAATTATGTGTTTTTTTACTTCAAGTATTATTTAAATTGCCACCATGTTAATAGCTGTTTCATAAGCTCCACGTGTTTCATATGTGTAGGTATAATTGTCACTAAAATGTGCTGTAAAAACAATGATATTTCACTCATGTTGTTAGTCAATTGCTTCTGTCGTGTATAACTATAAAAGACATGTTTGATTATTGTTTTATTTGAAACGGTTTAGCATTCATATGAGGTTTTGAAAAGATCCTTCTGAAAAAATTTTTAAATATTAGAATACTTTTGGGGGATTTTCAATTTCAGCTACATCGTATCTCCAATTAAAGGGCAAATATTGTGCTTCCACTCATTTAATAGCTTTACTTCAGCAGTTACATGCAAAACTATATATACTATATAAACTACAATGTTAACTCATCAATATGCCATTATTAGGTGCTATTGCCTTTGGTACGCAATCAAAATGATGATGCTTGTACTTCTATGCAAGTAAAGTTTGAATTCATAACATTGTCTTGTAAGCTTAGTATTTAACACCATAAATAAACTCAGGTAAAAAAAAAAAACAGATCCCTCTCCCATAGAACAGAGGCTTCTTTATACACTTAAATTGAATTTTTTTTATAACTTCATCTGAATAAGTTTTAAATAAATAAAAAGCAGAAGATTTCCTTTAACTTTCATGTCATTTATTACATTTTTAAAATACATTTTATATGAAACTGTCTCTTACATACACAGTTCTCTATGCAAGGAAAAGCTGAAAATCAGTAAGAGATAATCGTGATCTTCAGCCCCTTGGGCAGAACTGCATTAAAACAGATATTATTCTTGGAAATCACTGCTCATGAACACTTTCAGAAGTCAGTGTCTATGAAGACAGTTCACCATGCCATCACAAATGCAGCTTAAAGCTCTATCATGCAAAGAAAAACTCATGCATGAATATGATCTACAAGCACTACGGTCCTCTGTGGGCTGAAGCTCACTGAAGGAAAGCGGAAAACTGTTCTGTGGTCAGACAAATTAAATCTGAAAAATTGTGTCCTTTGTACCAAAGAAGAAGGACCATCCAGGTTGTTATCAGCTCTCAGCTATAAAACCTGCATCTCTGATGGTATGGAGGTGCATTAGTGCCTGTGGAACTGGAAACCTGCACATCTGGAAAGGCACCATCATTGCTGAAAGGTGTATAGACAGGTTTTAGAGGAACATGTGCTCCCACCCAGATGACACCTTTCTCAGGGAATGCTTTGCATAATTCAGCAAGACAATGTTAAACCACATACTGCATCTATTCCAACAGCATGGCTTCACAGAAGAAGAGTCCAGGTGCTGCATTGGCCTGCCTGCAGTCCAAGACCTTTCACCAGCTGAAAGCAGCTGGCGCATCTTCAAACACAAAATACAGCAAAGAAGACCCAGGAGCATTGAGCAGCTGGAAACCTGTATCCGACAAGGATGGAACAACATTCCTCTCCCAAAGGTTCCAGCTTCAGTTTCCAGATGTTTACAGACTGATGTCAAAAGAGTCCATACTTTTCATGAAACAGTTCTATCATTAATACAATATTGGTTTATGAGATCTTCAGATTATTGGATTTTGTTTTAATTGACATTTTACACAGTGTCTCAACTTTAAGGGACTTGGGGTTATATTTAGCTAATTACATCCTTTCACAATTCTTGGAACACTGATGTTTTTCATACAAAAACAGCCATCTGTCATTAATCAGAGAAAGATGTCTCAGACCTTTAATTCAATAACACTGATTTTCCCACTGTTTTTGTTGTCATCCTTTCAGTTTGTATACAGATAAAGCACAAAAAGGGTCGACAAAAACGAGGTTTCTCTCGATATATCTCCTCCTAAAATCTGGTTCTTTATGTTTCTAACTTATTTGTACCCATTTAAACTCCTCTCCCCATTTACACGGAAATAAATTCAACTTCTCCTGTTTTGCACTGCATAGAAATCAACAGAAAATAAGAAAAAAAAGTTTAACTTCCCAGTTAAACACAAAATCTCTAACTCAATATGTCTGTGATTTATACAGTTTATGAAAAAAGCGTTATATTTTCAATCAGATCAGAGAGATTTGATCATATGTGTAAAGCAGGTGAAAGAAGCTCTGAGACAGTTTATGGCAGGTCAGTGGAGTGGCTCTTACAGAGGGGTCTAGTCAAGCTATTCTTGTACCTGTCGATGATCAAGTTTCCAGTTCGGACATACCAGGTGCCGCTGAACACCGCGTCTCACCCAGCAAAGCTCCCCTAAATGTCCTGGCACTGTGTGGAGGATGGGTGAGTGAAATCAGACTGCAGAGGCTCAACAGGAGGACAGAAAGCTTGGGAGGTGTGCTACACTCAGCTGCCAGAAAAAACAGTGAAAACATGCAGCAAAAATACTTCAGTCTTGATGTTTCTGCAGCTTATCTGTTTTAACATGATCATCCTTAAAGTCAACTGAGACATTTTCTGCAGGATTGCTCAAACACACGATGTGACTTTAAAGAGCACTAACTAAAAGAGAAATAACAGTGCATATATGCATATTCTGTGCATATTTTCCCATCTGTCACTTGGTACATTTTGTTCATAAAACTTCTCTACTTTTGATTAAAAAAAACTTAAAAATACCTGAGGATTTGGTCTGAATAAATAATCCACTGCTCTTTACAGTGTTTGATAAAACTGTTAATTATGCATTTAAAAACCAATTTACGAGCAGAATAAAGCAATTATTAACAGCAATATTCTTGTCACTCATTGTTTTGTATCTTTTTTCCTGATAGTTTCAGCACATACATTCATATTCATATGATTTATAACATACATTAACTGTTTTTTATGATAAGCCATGTTATGTTCCGAATGCATAAACCTAACCACGTGTTTTAATATCTAAACCTAACAAAACAGCGCCTGAAAACTAAAGTCAAGCACAAAACAAAACAATGTCTAAAGTCCAGGTGAACCAAAATGAATGTAATGTGTCATAGAATTTTCAGCCTCTGTGGGTCATTCCAGTAGCTGCATGTGAAGGGTAATAATAATGTAAATACGTCTTTTAGCCCCAACCATGATTTTTTTTAAAAACACAACCAAAGTGGTTTTGATTTGTAACTGACTTGTGACATTAATGCCGGAACCCAACTGGGAAGTGGAAAATGTGCTTGAGTAAAGTGTTGTCGTGTCATACCGTGTTAGCACACCATCCAAATGGATTTGAGATTAAATGGTAGATAGTCTACACTTGGCTAAGCTCTACTTCTTCTTCTTCTTTCGGCCTCTCCCTTTATCAGGGGTCGCCACAGCGAGTCGATCTCCCATCATTGATTTGGCATATGTTTTACGCCAGATGCCCTTCCTGACGCATCCCTCACCATTTATTCGGGCTTGGGATCGGCACTAGAAATAAACTGGCTCGTGCTCCCCAGTGGCTGGGCCCTCACACTCACACCTGGGGACAATTTAGAGTCACTTGGCTAAGCTCTACTAAGTGGTTAAGATATTTTCTCCATTCACCCATTCATTCACCAGTGGCAGAAGAGCTCCCATGCTAAGGGCTTGGGGTTATGTGTCATCGCCAGTGTTACTTGGACGTGTTGAGGGTCTGAGGTTAGAAATCTGCCAGCCTTTAGATTGATGGATGCTTTTACCACCTGAGCAGTTCACTTGCTCAGATAAACTTTTTTTTTTGTATCTTAACTGTAAAGGAATTACAGCCACTTTTGACATCATCAATTCTTTTACAGGCTAAAAATAATAAGACAAGTAAATTATGAGTAAGGTCAGAGTAAGTGAGGCCTCTCGTCTCAATATCTAATGGCAAAAGAAAGGGCTTCCACAGTGTTCTCAAATTTTCAAGCCCATGTACTTCTTAAACATAACAACATAATTATTTTTACATATGGGACACACATGGCTCAGCTGATACTGTGCATGAAGAGTTAGTGCTTCACTTCCTCGCCCCTCCCGTCCACATGCTGAAGTTTGCTTTGGCTAGGTGGAAATTCCCAAATTTCTTTTGACAGCATAGCTGCAGTGTGAGTTTGTATGCTGTTGATAAATGACACTTTGCACATCAGGTAAGGATTCAGTACATATGATAGACTGCTCTGGTAGAAGACATGAGCACAACATTGCAAACTGGGGTTTCTGGGACAAAAAAGTATTGAGATGTTGCGTTCTAGATCGCATCTAGAGCCATATCAAAAACAAAAATCAGAATTTCCGTGCCTGTTTCTATCTTTTCTTTGTGAGCATTTGACCTTTGCAGAACAACTGCCTATTAACAACTCAAGAACCCAAACTAGGATAAATGTATATGCCTCCATTTATATAAAGACATTTAAATTCTTAAACCTCTTTGCATATAAAACGCGTTTAAATGACTCAAACAGAATATTAACTGATCAGAAGACTTGGCAACGACATCATTAATGTTATTATCTTGTGAACAGGCAGCAAGGTTGTGTGTGACAGTCTGTTTCCTCAGCTCATAAAACCTCATTTTTGTGACTAGCTGACCTACCCATCATTTTGAACTAAGCCCCCAAACAACCAGCAGCTCCCCCTTCACCACATCAGTAATGCTTTAATTGAATCTCCCACTGGCAGGATATGAAGGGCTATAGAGCACTCTGCTATCTGGGGAGCCCTGCTCTGCTACATCACAACGTCTCTACAGGCCGCCGCTGTCCTGCTGCCTATGAAGTGAAAGGGGAAACGGATGCCATTATTCAATGCTAATTTAGTATTGACATGAATAGCTACTGGGCTCAAAGGCTTTAGGGTTTTTATCCTCTTTTTAGTGAATTCATTTGTATTTATGCTGCCAGCGGACTACAGTATGAGTATTGTTCTTTGAGGAGGAGTTGAGCCCTCAGGCTAACTGCCTCTTATTTCCTCATCAACCGTTTCCTTTGTCACACATCAGGTAAAGGTTTACGAATCTATGGGTCTGAGTGGAATATACAGGGGATTGCGAGTACCTTGCACTGACTATTTATGGACTCTCTCAGAGCATATTGATTGAAGAATGCATATTTGGTGGCAACTGTTTTAATGCCAGAGCAGCAAACTCATTTAAAAAGAAAAACGTACACTGCAGGTTGATTCCATTCAAGTGATTTCAGTTTTCTTTAAAAGGCACCAAATCACAACATATAGTATGGCATCTGAAGGCACTCCATAGCAGATTTAATAGATTACAAGTGGACCAGCAGCCCAGTCTCACAAGACAACATTTAACGGTTGTCCAAAGCAGTGGAGTCACAATGGCAACATGTAAACCCCAACCATATTCTTTTAACTGCCCACCCCAACCGAGTGCTGGTGACAGCAAAGTAGAGAAATGACATGAAAGGACTGTGGCAACCATTAAGCATGATGGGAGTCAAACTGGTGACATGTTCTGTGAAAATCTGTAGAAAAATGCAATCCACAAAAGGCCCTTTAAGTGTTTTTGTTGACGTCACCAGTGGAGACATCATTCCATTATGACATCAGCGGTTATACTAGAGAAATGAGTCAGAAAAACAGGGTTATTGCACAGTTTTGTGGTTTAAGGTATTACACATTAGAGTTGTAAATCTCTGTTTACCTTACATTTTGATTCATTTATGATTTACCTGTCTGATCAATCAAATCAAATTTTATTTATATGGCACCTTTCATACTTTAAAAGCAACACAAAGTGCAACAACAATGATAGAACATACCAACCCACCCACCCCCATAAATACCCAGAGAGACACGGAGACAAACAGACACACACACACATGCATGCACACGCGCACACACAAGCTCAGACCCACTGCACCTATCAGACAGAGACATGGCCGGGCACCCAGACCTAAGGCAATGTTGGTGGGACTCCTTTGAGGTGAAATAGATATGCATTTTTTTTGGTTCTTCTTTTTTTTTTTTTTTTTTTTACAAATATTTGATTTTAAATCAACACTTCAACAGTGCAATTTTGCTTTGAGAATAATAAAGTATTCAATTCAATGTCTTATATCTTTAAATCATTATATGAATGCACACAGCTAGATTATCATTAATGAATATAAGCTGTCTGATCCGTCTGAATTCCCTTTATTTTCTTAGTGTTTTTCTGAATGTAGAAAAACTGCATCTTTTCAGTGCCAGAGTCTCAGTGAACCACCTCAGTACTGTTTGCTACATATGAGCATATTTATATCATGGCCATTCAGCTAACTTTACTTTAAATTGGCTGTTGAGTGTGGTTTTGAGCTTTTTCTGTGGGGAATCTTTTCACCACACAGCAGCTCCAAGAACTTCAACAGCTGGAAAAATCCAGGCTTCTCTACTGTTGAATATGTCTGTAGAACCATATCTATGTAAGGTGTATAAAGTTGGCAGCACTTTCTTAATTATTGACTGATTTGTCAGGCTGGCTGTGTTCTTTGTGGTAGCAGACGTTTGCTCAGGGCAGCCAATGTGGTTCCCCATATTAGTTGTTACTACAATAATACATTTTTAGACACCAAGTGCATTTGCTTAGCCTTAAATGTTGATGTGAATTTGCGGAGCTTGTGAAACTATTGAAATAAATTGTAAGGAGCCTTTAAGAGTTTCAATAAACAAAAGGCAAACAAAAATAACTTCCATTAACATGCATCTTTGGTCATTAGTGGATTCACTCAGGATGCACACTGAAATCAAATTTATGAATGATTTGGGATACACGTGGCTAAAATCCTTCAGTGGCATTGTGAGCGTTGTGGGTCACATTGAACGAATATGCATACTGATGGGACTCCAAGTGGATGGCATAGTTTCCCATTAGCTTTTTATTTCTTTTTTGATGGCCTGATGTCTGTTATAATATGTACTCTGTGTTAAAATGAGTCCAAACAAGCACAATGTATCATTCTCAGAATACCTCCTGCACCATGTTTGTGTTCATTTCTGCAGCAACAGTGAACAACACAGCTGTTAGCGCTGGTCATCCAAGTCACTTTTTGCTCCCTGCTCCAAGTGTTTAGAAGTGAGCTTTACATACTCCCCAAAACCAGTATTTTAATTATTGATTGTCTATAAAAGAAAGATGCAGTCACCAGACAAGAGACGTAAGGCTACGAAGAAAGAGTCGCTTTAAACTGCAGTACTGCCGAAGGGTGAGGTTTGCTTGGGTCCAACAGACTTCCAGCATCAACGACTCTAATAAATCACTTCATCCATCTATCCATCTTCTACTGCTCCTGGGTCACAGGAGCAACAGTCTAAGCAGGGATTCCCAGAACTCCCTCTCCCCTGTCACCTCCTCCAGCTGTTCTGGGAAGACACCAAGTTGATGCCAAGCCAGCAGAGAGTGTTTCCCAGCAGGTTCTGGATCTGGGTTCTTTTTCTAAACAGCTCCATTGTTAAATAGATATTAGGCCTTAAAACTTTTATTCTTCCAATCAGGTGTCACTCTAGGTCCACCTTCCTTTCAAAATACGGTCACTTTTTTCTCCAAAAACCATGACAGTTAAGACCAAATTCCAGGATATGCAGATGCAGTCCAGGGTTTTGATGCAATATGAAATAAAAATAATAAAAAATCTTAAAGTTAAAGGTTGGAGGTAGAAAGGAATTTTTATGTGGAGTCCATTATGCACACAACCCATGCTATGGATTTATTACAGGCAGTGAATTTAAAAGTAAGCAGAGCAGTTTATGGTGTTTTAGCTATTTTCCTACAGATTTCTGCACAGGGTCGGGTCAAAAGCTAAGCAGAGGTCCACTCACACTGAGTTTTCCTTTTGATTCCTTTACCTCCTCTTTCGTATAACTGCTATAAACCCTGCAGCCATTGTTACTATGGTAGACGTGGAGCATGTTAATGTCTTAGATTCAGGAATTTGCAGAAACAGCAGACCTTTAAGACCTGTTTGTTACCCGGAGCTGGTTCTATTTGATGCACTCTTAGTTTTCATCTGATTATAGAGCTGGCAAATGAGATCAGATAAAAAGTGGTCACTGGAGAAGGGCACAGAGACTCGTTTCAATGCTAGCTGTAAAAGATGCCAGTCCCATACCTTCTTCTTCTTCAGCTTCAGTAAAGCTTTATAATCTATACTGACAGTGAAGGTGAAACATGTCAAAACAACAGGTGAGGGCAAGAGTTGTCAGGCACCTTTGAAATGCTAATGGTGGGCTGATAATAAATGCTGACCCCAACAGAAGCAGCGGTAAAACTATAATAAACCTACCTTGGTACCTTTGATGCTTCCCGCGCTAACACGTTACTGTTCTCACTCTAATGTCACCTGTTTGTTCTAATAGCTTTGGCCTTTGAAGCAGATCCATTCTTTCATGCTAAATACCTGTTGCTGCTCTATTTAAATGTGTTTCAGGTGCTACATAAGTTAGTGTGATGCGTTTTTCTATTGCGTGGAAAAAGAGGACAAAAAGTACAGCATATCTCTGTCTTTGATGTGATAATCTGACCAAACATGTAACATTTCCTCTGGGAAAATCTATTATATTCATTTCTACTCTCCTCTAGTCCAGCAGTATTGAGGGGCACAGTGACCAAAAGATGAACAATGCAATTTTGTGTCAGGATGAGTAATGTGGATACAAATTATTGTCAGGATGAGTGGTCAGGGGGTGGGGGGGATGATAATGGTGAGTCCTAATGCTGAGTTTATGTGGTAAGAGGAAAGACAAATATTATTCATCCTCTTCTTCTACCCCTCTCTCCACTGAAGGTTGCTGCATTACATTATTAAAAGTCAGCTTGAACCCAGAATAATGGAAAGTATCTACTGTAAAATGTAAATATCATGACAGATTGATTAAATGGTTCTTTTTAAAAGCTTTCGTTCAGCTTTAACCTTGTTTTGCGATGGCTTTAAACACAGATTCTTTAGAGACTCAGTTTCTGTGTTTGTTAAAGAGAAATTTGGGTGTTTTTAAATTTTTTTTGTGTTCCTAACAGACCATGCTGTATGAATTTTTCACTGACTAAGTCGACTCTCTCTGAGCTTCCGAAAGAGTTTTGTTTTTTTGTTTTTTTGATTTCAGGTTGCAGCATGTTACCTGAGATAAGAGCTGTGTTTGACAGGCCAAAGTCTGAGGGGCGTTTTGGCTGTAGACAGGTAAACCAGGGTCAGTGTGTCCACTGTTTTCAGGTGCGTGTGTGTGCATACTTCATGTGTGTGTGCTACAGTACTGTGCAAAAGTATAACTTTCTTCCAAGCAGGCAGACTTTTTTGTAATCTTTATCTTTTAAAGTGGTCTTGAGCAACAATTCTCCAGGCTTTCTGAGGAAGTTTTTCTTTGGACATTGGCTGTTTTTTCACTCATTTCCAGTCTTTGGAAATCAGTTAGGTCTTTTTGTTTGTTTGTTTGTTTTGCCATTTAACATTGGCCTATCAATCATAGGGAGACGGATCACTTTTTTTTGTCAAGGAATATCTACTTAGCAAGGAACCAATTTTGAATTTGAATCTTTAGGCACTTTGTTACCAGCAGCCTGTTGTAAAAAAGACATAACTTGTTCCCTTTTAGTTCAGTTGCATCTACAAAAGAGATCAGATACAACACATTTAGACATTTAATATGATTTCTGCAGCAACAAGGTGATTCCCAAAAAGCTATTAGCTGAGAACTTGGCATATCTCAGCATGGTGTGCAGTGTGTCCTTAAAACATTTGAGGAAACTGGACAAGTGGAGGACAAAAGAAGAAGTGTCAGGCCTAAAAACTATCTACAGCAGATGAACAGGATCTGAAAGTGATGTCCTTAAGAAAGAGGAAAAAATCCTTCAGCTGATCCATCTACTGTTGGCCCAAGCCTCATCAGAAATGGTCTCCATGGAAGGGTGGCTGTCAAGAAGCCGTTCTTAAGGAAGGGAAACAGGGAGAAAAGGCTGAGCTATGCCAAATGACACAAGAAGTGGACTGAAAATCAGTGGCAACAGGTCTTATGGAGGGATGAATCCTCCCCAGAGCCCGGACCTCAACATTATTGAAGCAGTGTGGGATCATCTGACAGAGAACGGAACAAAAGGCAGCCCACATCCAAAGAAGAGCTTTGGGATGTCCTTCAAGAAGCCTGGAGAACTATTCCTGAAGACTCCTTAAAAAAATGACAGAAAGCTTGTCTGAGAGGGTTCAGGCTGTGTTGGAGCTCAGACCAAAATACTGACTTCCAAGCTTGTTAGAATTAAGTATCCAACCCTGTTTTTGCCTTATTTACTGCATTTACATCTATGTTTTAACACATTCAAATAAATCACTTCACCTTTTTCACATTTCCCTTACAATATGCAAAGAACTAAGGGGTTATGCAAGACTTTTTCCATCTTACTGCATGTACAGTTCAAACATAGTAAAGCAGATTAAATGTAGAGATACCTCAAAATCTTGACTTGCATTTGGCATTTGCATCTGCCCCACTGTGTATGAACTGCAAATGAAAAGAAATCTGTTTTTATAACTTTTACCAGTGCACATCAAGCACAGCCAATGGAACCCTCTCACATGTACTACAAGTTACTTCATTGCAAGACTTTATAAACCCCACCTGGAAGAGCTGCATGTGAGAAGACAAATGTTCAAATCAGCCGCACCAGACCGTCTGAATGTGGTAGACGAGAATCCGCTTGTGAATAGAGAAGGTAACTAACTGCTGATTGCTCCAACTCATCAGGTTTCTATCATGCAACTGGTGCAAAATGGAAGAATATGAACTTTGAACAGTGAGGAAGAAGAAGGAAAGGTAATTAACCCCGTTGGCGGCAACACAAATGTCAAATGATCTAATCTTAAACTGGACGCTTCAGAGCCGCATGTTTTTGTGGTCCTGCCTACTGCATGCACCACCAAGGCACCACCCTAAGCCTTAAGCAAAATGAGTAATGCCAGTCCTGTTAGAACATTTTGGACATGGATGACCTCATGTTGTGTGCAACATGACTGAAAGGGCAGCCTGTCATTTGTGGACAACTTAAGTTTCCGTCTCAGCTGCTGTCATTTCCATCAAAATACCTTGAACAACCCATGTCAATGTAAAAATTGTAATTATGGGAAACTCTTGTAGTGCCACTTCAGTATCTATATAGTGATAAAACTTTGCACAAGCCTGTGATAATTCAACACAGTCACAGTCACTTTCCAAATTAGGCTAGGTAAGTTAATGTATGCCTCAAGTATTCAATGCTTGTATTTTAATTTGGCTGTCAAGAATACCAACAAGTGTCTCCTACAGTAGAAACTGTTCAAAAGATCCTACAAAATCCCATCTGATTAGTTGCTACATGGTTAGGACCTGGGGGACAATCTTGTAATAATCTAGAAATATATTAAGGAAGATTTTGTTCATTCAGTTCCAACAAGCTGTGAATGTAAAAAGTCATGGCACACAAAAAGGATAACAATTGAACAACTACAAGCAACTGAAAAAGTGTCTCCAAAGAGATGCAGAACAATCACAAAGAGATGACTGCAAAGATACACCAAGGGATTATCATAATGGCACAAAAAGAGAAATAATGAACACAAATAAATGCACAAAAAGATGCTGACCATGTCCTTGTTGGCTGCTCTTTTCATTTCTCTTTCAGTTTCTATGAGGGAGGGCTCCCATCAAATGTCTGTGCAGAGGGATCTACTCATGTGTCAAGTACCTGCCCAGCAACGAACAGTGGACCAACGGTGTTGGCAAATAGATGGTGAACACCATCGGGCAGCTGCAGAGATGCAGATACATCGGAAATTTTCTCAAGGGTCTGTGAACAAAAATCCAAACAAACAGAAATATTATATAAGAACTTTGAGAAATTGGGGAATGTTTGTGTTCGTACTTTTCAGCTGGAAGGATCAAAAACACACAAAGCTGCTCAAACACACATAGATCAACACCTCTCTTGCGCAACATTCATTTCCTGTGCAGGGACCAGAACCCACCCCCCCCTCACATCATTGCGGGGATCAATAGGCTCGTGTCCACTTCAGGTGATGAGTGCAGCGATAACCTGGCCTGTTTGCTCGCTCTCGGAGATAACGGTGGGAGTGAGCAGCCAGAGTAATGAGTCACATGCAGAAAGAGCAGCGACTGATGTCATTTTGCATCACTTCATCTTCACCGGGGCCAGACGCACAGTGTCGGTGTGTTTGTGTGATGCGTGTCAGTTAGAGTGAGCATCACGGTTTAGTCTTTAATATGTGCATAGATGTGTGGAATAATGTGCTTTCATTGCATGCCTGGGTGTGTGTGTGTGAAGCAGTGCTCGTCCTGAGGCGCTGCCTGCTGTTCAAGCCCAAACCTGGAGGCTGACCTCATTTGTTGCAACACTGCAGCTCAGGACACATGGAAGTCACATGACGAGGCCCTACCGTCTCCATATGGAGCACGAGCCTCCTGCTGCAGACCCTGCTGACCTTATTATCACAGTGGCCCTTTTGAGCTCTGTGCAAGGAAACTTTACTTCCTCTAAACTCTGAGTCTTTACACTTAAGCAGTTTCTACTCGTGATTGCTTGTCACATGTTGCACTGTGAAAAAAGACTGTTGGCCAAGATATATTCCTCAACCAGTGATTACCACCGTCAATCTATTGTTCTAGTTCTATACATTTGTAATTTTATGTTCAAAGCTTATACTTCATTCCTCATTTTCATGGTCAATTTAAATATATCCCGTCAGAGTATATTTACACTGTTTCATGAATTAATTCTAATAGAGCACATCACTGACAGGGATAAAACAAGTTTAGAACACTTTACATTGTAGTAGGCTTTTTGTGCTTTAATTTAAGTGTCAGGGTGTTGGTATATACCTAAACGGGTGTATTTAGGAGCCAAAAGCAGCACTCTGGAAATCAGGAACAGTTGAGATTTGACTTTTATTTTCATATTAGCAAAACAGGAACTTAAGCAGATGAGGGAAATTGGCAAACAGTTCTTTTAGCAGCCCGTAGCAAAGGAAAGCGGCTTGTGGGAGATGAGGTAGCCGAGGCGAGGTGTCCAGAGCCAGAAGAGCCGGGACCAGGCGGAGGAGTCGACGCCAGAGACACTGAGGCAGAGCACGTGGTCGGGGACAGAAGGCAGGTAAGTTCAGCGGGAGGCAGCCGGGGAGGGCAGGTCGGAGACAGGCAGGGTCGGCAACAAGAGATCAGGCAGGTCATGAATGCTAGACAGTCTCGGATGCAGTAGATCAATCTGGCAAAGGTGAGAGTGCTGGAGAGGCTTATATGCAGGGCTGATGAGCTGCAGGGAATGAGCTGCAGCTGAGCTTGCAGGTGAGTGTAGTCGGGCTGATTAGGTTGGAGTGGCTGGCAGGTGAGTGGAAAATAACTGAGGCAGAGGGATAGGAAGGGGGGGGACAGGAAGGATGAACTGTGACATATACAGTACTAAACCACATCAAAGTCAGTCAAGATAAGGTGCAAAAGCAAATTTACCTTGGAGACAAGAGGCAGTATCTAAACTACTGCATGATGCATTTAATTCAGCTCCAATTTCATGGTTAAAAAGTGATAAAATGATGAAAGAAAATTGTCATATTTGATTTGTGATGAAGTAAAACAAAAAAGGCTTTTTTTCTGCAACAGATCTTGTAATATTGAGTATGTTATAAAATAAAGATATGTTTAAGCCCTAAAGATAAGATAAGCCCTAAATACAAAGATTGTAAAATCTAAATCTGAGGTTGTTGTAAAATCTAAATCTGAGGTCTAAATCTGACTTAAACCTACTTTTTTTGGGGCTGTTAGTCATGAAATTTTGATGCTAAACCTCCAAAGCCTCCTAGAACACTTTTGTTCATCTGTTGTTGTTGTCGTATCCCTATTTATAGTTTGATGCTTGTCCATATAAGTATAAGTATAAGTTGTGCCCTCAAGACCATCATTTGGTGGCATTAGTTTTCAAAATAACTCATTGGATTAAAGGATTAATGCAGAGAAAACAAACAATAAAAACCTATCACTTGTGGGATTTAATGTCTATCAACTTGTTGAGATTTTGCTCATGCTCTTATGGAAAATTGGTGACAGCTTCAGCTAGTTAAGTGCTACCTGTTTGGCCTTAGCATCAGTGGCGTTGTGGCGCTGTGCTCAGCCGGCAGGCGCATTCTCAAAAGGAGTTCACATATGTACACATAGGCACCAATTTGTGCAGGATTGTTTTCTTTCTGTGTTGTTTTGTTGCAACAAATGAAGGGCAGATATGAAAAAGTGTCTTTAATCAATAAACTGCCAAAACATATCTGTGTTTAGAGGTCAAGTGTGTAGGCTGTGGTGACATAGTGACACTGTAACTAAATGAATGCTGTAGAGTCTGTAGAGAATGCTCCGGTCAGTGTTTGCTTTGTGTGTCCTGGCCTACCTTAGCAACATCGTAGTGCAACATGGTGGTGAGGCTAGGCTGAATATACATTCAAAGGAGAAAGAAAATACAGAATAGTTCTTATTAATATGTCATTCTGCTCCAATGAAAACATGGTTATGAATACAATGACACTGGATTTCTGTCAATAGATCACCCTAAACTTACCACCTAATGATAAGCTCCTTCATGTCATCTTATCTTATTCCAACAGGCTGTAAGTGTTTGGCTGTGTGTTACCATTCCTATTGTAAACTCGTTTTTATCCAGATCAAATGCATGACGTGTTGTATCCACAGGCATACACACAGACAGCTGTGCCAGCATTTTACTTTTACCATGTGCTGAACCTTTTGCTGCAGGTTGTGTTGCCTTTGAGTCTAACCTCAGTGGGCATATGCGTGGGAAGATAAAATATTCTTGCAAACAGGCATGCAAATTCTATCAAATTAAACCACCTGCTACCGCAGAGTGTACGCACATCCATGAAATTTCCATGCATATGAGTGGAGATTTATGTAACAGGCAGTCCTGCAAAGGAATTGTGGCTTTATAACTCTTACAGCTGTGACATGTTTACTACTGATGCACTTTGAATGATACACAGGCTTTAGTACTTCATATTCCAAATATGCATGAAACTGATTTTTATTCTTGTATAAGGTGTTGTATAACGCCAATATTAAGTTTCTTTGCCCTTTTAATTCCAGGATTCGGCAGGATAACGTGATATTTTTCTTAACCCATCCCCTGGGGTCTCAGCCATGATCTCATCCTGCCTCAGCCTCAGTGTATGATGGGATAGGAAGCAATGCTGAGTGTAAGTCATTGCTAAGACGTCCCTGTGACTCATCCCAGTTGACATTATTTAAGATGAAAGTCAGACTTACTGCTTGTCACAGTAATAACCACGGGCAAAAGAAAGGAAAGAGTTCAAAGAAAGGAATGGAAATCCAAATATATTATTTATGCTGCTCATAGTAAATAAAGTTACTGGCTGACTTCAAGGATGTAAACTGACTTGTGATGAGAATATCATGTGTGTAATTTTGCACGAATAATTGACTGGAAATTAAGCAGTTTCTCTATGAAAAGTTAGATTTTTGACTATAGAAACTATAGAAAATTTGAAATCCATGCCAAAAGCTCTGAGGCTAACTTAGCCTGCATGTTAATAAAATAATAACAGCTGGAGGTATAATTTTCACAGTTAACCAAATCTGGGGCCCCGTTGTCTTTCTTTCATGACTAAAGGAACTAGCAGGTTCTGTATTCACATGGTACTCTGCACAGCTCTGTAGTCTCTTGAGTTAATCTTCATTCAAGCATACTTTCAGCCAGTGAACGTTTGATTTACATATAGCATCATCAACCAGGGTTGACACAAATTTCTTATTATTTTTGGAGGACAGTACATGGCCCAGTCTCTGTTGTGTCCACGCTGGTTAAATTCCTGCAATCCTTCACCGTGCATGTCACAATAAATCATCCATTAACCTCTGGAGACAACAGCTGATGATGTGAGGCTCCAAGAGAAGGCAGTGGCTATCCAGAAATTAAATATCCGAGCAAAAATGTCCTGTTCTGTGTGCTGGTTATTGTTTGACTCTGGCTGAATTTTGGAAATATAGCAAATAGCCAAAATGTTGTCAGAGGATAGTTGATGGTTTCAAGATGTGATTTCAACCAAGTGTGTTCTGTCTCTTTTGCTCTCTGCACAGACGTTTACCTGCAAGCAACCAAAGCTCATTCAGATTTGATTAGTTTATATTACTTGGACATATTGGAAACCTGAGACACCAAAATCTTGTTTCATTACAACTGTTATTATCATCATAGTCATTGTGTCTGTTACATTGCACTGAATGCAGAGATAATTTCAACTAAAGAAGGTACAAACTGATCTCACACAGGAATCACATAGAGTCAGTTTAGATGTTGATAGATATGAACAACATCTAACTTACTATCTTATTTATTTGAAGTTCATTCAACCAATTTTCTTCAGTTCCCTTAACTCATAGGCTTAAATCTACAAACATTTTCCTATGTAATTGCAGAAATAACATAATTCAGTTTTCAACATTGAGTAATGCATTGGCTTCGAATTCATCCTCAGGGGGACATGAATGTCACAACAATTCATTCTACTTGCCTGTTGACACGCTTCACAAAAAAGAACAATTGCCTTGAATTGTGCTCAGGTAAAAATAAAACGTTACAGGGAACATCATCTGGAAACGTGTGTTTACACCAAATTACACGTCAATCCATTTCAGAGTACTTCAGCTATTTCCATTTAGTCTTGAGTGACATTATCCACAGATAAGCTGCTGGTTTGGCAAGAAAATTATGGTTTTCACAATATATCATTTGCAGCAGAAAAACAAAGAAAAGCGCCATTGTGCCAGACTTATCTAGAATATGAATCTCCATAAAATAATGGTATGTATGTCTCTATCAGCAAACAAAGGGTCACTTTAACAATACTTCTGCAGAGAGAGATCCTGTTGGATGTTTCTGTGAGCTATTTTGTGCATTTTATTTATTCCTTGTGTTTCCTGTATAGTTTAAGTTATTTTCTCGGTCTTGATCTTAGTTAAGTTTCAGGATTAGTAGCTGTCCTCAGTTCCCCTGATTGGTCCGACTCCTCAGCTATAGCTATGTACCGTTGTCGGTCTCAGTCTTTGTCAGATCCTCACCATTGACATCACTCAATTTGTTCCTGGTGGTTTCAGTTCTGAATAAAACTTTCAGTTAAATTTTATCTGCCTCTGGTCTGCTGTCTGCATTTGGGTCCTCAACAAGCCTCTGAACACATCCTTTCCCTATCCGTTAGAAACCAGCATCTGCATGTAAACACAGTTTAACTAGCTCCATTTCAATCCTATGAGCTCCATTCAACAACATGCAGGTAACACACGCTCACAGATTCACCCTGCATCACCTCAGATCTACCCTCCACTTCTGTTTTGACACTAATTGCTCATTGTTAAGATCAAACTGCCTCCCAGAGTTTTTCCTCATTCGCCTAAATTCACTCTGACACTTGACAGTCACTAAAAGGGTCTTCATATCTCACACTTCAGACAGGTATGTAGTTCATTGTGATAAAGGCCACATTTAATAGTCAAACCTGCTTTTTTCCAAACCCGGCATCTTCAGCCTCCCGTGCTGCTTTTCAGCTTCAGAATCTATACTCTCTGCACTTTTTGATGTATTCAAACTGCTGTGGTATGCTGTGCATCGTTACTAATGATGGTTTCCCCTCAAAAACCCAATTGAAAATGTACAAAAATGTTTTTTTTTCTTGTACCAGAATGTTAAAGAACACGGCCTATTTTCTCATGCTGTGATTAATGGATGATTTGGCTTCAGAGGCTTAGTTTTTGGAGCTTGCAGTCATACTAATGTTATTAAAGTAAACTCCCTATAAAACCTGCTCAGCTAACGGTTAGTTATTCGAATAATTGTGTATCACTAGTGATGAGACATAAGTGGATCTTTAATCAGAAAAAAGAGGGCCACAAGAGAGGCAAGTTGTGAGTTTGATGTTGAGATTCAACAACGATTAACATGTATAATTTATTTTCTTTATGGTAAAAAGAGGCCTTTTGTGTCTCTGTCAAAGTTGTTTCCTGTTTTATATATTTTGTTAATTACCTACCTTGCATGTTTGTTGGTTTTGCTCCCGTCTTTGTGTATTTTCCCCTTCATTTTTAACTGTGGTAGACTCAGCTGTAAGAGTCCATAGGGCAAATAACAAAAGTTTTCTTAACTTTAACTAAGTAATTTTTCATTTCTAGTACTAACTAAGCTGTTTAAGTACCAAATTCAAACCCAAACCCAAACTCAAACAATGAGTGAAAGAAGAGTGAAGAATAATTAGAAAAGCACAAACAACAGCTCCACTGGCCAGTCTTTGAGCACTTCGATTCACCTCACGACAGAACAGATCTTTGTCCCCGATGGCTTTTGTCTTTTCCACAGCAGAGCAAAGCTAAAGGACCAACAACATCACCAACGCAAGCGAGAGCAGATTGCTTCCCCTGTTTCTCAGACTGGCAACAACACCAGTGCAGAACCATGTGCAAGCTCTGACATGTCTCTTCTCCATTTATTAGATTAAAAAGATGTCGACACTGCTGCTTCTGTGAAAAGGTTTTTTTTTTTTAATGACTATTTTTTTCATTAAGAGCAGAGCAAAATTTGAGCTTTCTCTGGACCCTTGGGTGCTACCCAACACATTACCTTCTGCTAAAACTAATCATGCCAAACAAAAGCAACCACAGCTCAATTAACATTAATATATGATGGAATAATATTCTCTCAAAGGATTTGAACCACTGTCTCTTTGCTAAAGCTCTTGTATTTCAGCTCTTTCACCGTCCCCCTTCTTCTCCCTGTACTTCAGTTTGTCTTTTACTTCTTCAGCTGAGCAAAGAAAGCCACATGTCCATGACAAACCTGCTAACTTTTCTCTGACTTTGTTTCCACAGTCTTTGCATGTACCTGCTTCAGCCATCCAATGTGTTATTTAAACAGGCGACATTCCTTTAAGACCATATTGCTAAAAGAAAATACTCAAATTACACCAAGCACACACAAATCTTACCTCCTCCCTAGTTCTCTCTTCATTACATCACATCAAAACATCCAGCAGCTCCTCCCCAGCTTCAGTCTTGACCTACAAGGAAACTGAATACTAGATGAACAGCAGCCTCTTTAATTGATTTACCCACAACAATGCCAGCCGCTCACTTATACGGCTGCAGGAAGTCTCCTGCTTCTGTCAGCCTACCTTGCTAGGAGCTCTGGCAACCCTTACAACATGAGAAGTGCATAAAGGATTAAATTATGAATGGAGATGCAGAAAAGCAGAAGGAATTGCTGTGATAATAGCATGACAGCACCTTTTAATTTGCAGATAATTGCACTTTGGATGCTTTTAAGGCTCATGTCACACTGGCATTTTTAATGAAACCGGCATATCAGGGTTGTTGTCACCTTGCCGCACCCCCCCCAAAAAAACTGGGGAAATAAGGTAGAAAATAAAAGATAAATGACTGAATGGACTGTCATTTTAGTGATTAAGGCTGTCATCTCTAAGAAAAAACTGAGCCATTGCACTGCTTCGGTATTTTGAGAGGTTTACGCTCTAATAAGTTTCTTATTTTGCATCTTGATGTTTTATTTCATGTGCAAAAAAAGTAAACAGAACCTCTGCACCATACAAAAATCAAATTTACATTTCATTCTCTGGCATCTCTAATTGCTGCTTGCTTCATTATTTCATTATGACGCAGATTTCTATTTTTTCGACATATTTAAAATCTTTGAATGAATGTTCCAGTGAGGGCCCTGAGAGAGAGACTCCCAAAGCTCCACAGTAACTTTCTTGAGGCAGTTCAAGACAGAGTTTTGAAGCTTACTTTGGATTCTTGTTCTGTTAGAGAAGCCAGCCTCTTTCAAAGAGCCCTCTGGTTTACACAAATAGTCCTTTGTTGGTTTCACATGCTGACTCTAATGATGAGTTTGTAGGCAAGATTTAGTTCGAATGGTTCTTCCGCACATTTGTCCATGTCATTGTTAACTAATTGTTTATGTGCTGAAGAATAAGTTCTGTGACAGCTTTTCGTAGCCTTTCTTGAATAGCAGGCATCAATTAACTTCATTTTGGACTCTCAATCAGTTGCTTAGAATAATCAATGACTATTACATTGGTGGTAACTGGTGATGAATAATGTTACAGCTACCTGCCTGTCTGTCTTAACTAGTCAGATAACTAAATTAAATTTGTGGCTTTACCAACTTTTTATCAGGCCACAATCAACTTCTTTAATTTTTTTTCTCTTTTTAGTTATTGAAGAAATAAGAGGGCATTGACATCTGATTGTATTAGCAGATAAAGACGTATAGCTCCTGTTTTTCTTTAGTGTTTCTGCAGTAAAAAACAAAGGAACTCTTTTATGCTCACCTAGAATAACAACCGCAAAGTTTAATCTTTTGAAGTCTGGAAGCCTTGGAAATCTTGTCCTACATACTGTGGCGTAAATCATGAAATGCAACTGTCACAGCTTCAGAACAACTGCCTTACAGAGTGTGGAGTAAATCTGGTGCATATTAAGATGTGTTTGGACAAAATAACGTGTGTTACGCTGCAGGACAGTTTGTGAATGATAGTAGCAAAGATGTATCTCCAAATCAGCTCTTCTCTTTCAGATTCGGTCCCTAATATTTGACACAAAATGCTGCTCCATTGATTTGAAATTGACACTGGTATTACTCTGAAGACTGCAACAGATGCAGATTCACTTAATGACTTGAAATAACTAATCTGCTGCACTCTATGAAGTCATACATGACAATAGTGCAAGACTAAGAGTCAGCGTGCCCTGAAAATAGATGTAACATAATATTTGTGCATCACCGCACTCAGAGATGAAACCCAACACTCCTCTTCCTTCTGCCTCATTTTACAGCCGTAGATGTTTGTAACATCTTCTGCTTCTGAGCTTTCTGGTTGCTGATCAGCCTGCTGCTTTGACATATATGAACACAGATGTGGAAGAAAGATGATTTGCATCTTTTGAACAATGTACACACCTTGACAGCTCATAACAGTTAAAACGAAGAGATTCCCGTTCTGCTGATTAATGGGTTTTTCATTCAAATGGTTCAGTTTTCAATTAGCATACCGTAATGAAGAGAGCTGCACACTTCATTATTCAGCAGCAGTGTCTTGCACCAGCATTTATGAGCAAATAAATACAAAGAGACAACCATGACCTCCTGAAAAAGATATGTGTGTGTGTGTGTGTGTGTTAACCAGCTGTTCCATTCAGCCATCTGTGGCATCAGGTGTTTACAAGTTAGCTGGAAGTTTCACAACCATGTGTGTTGAACACCAATTTCAACATTGTTTTGTTTTTTTGTTTTTTTGCATACGCAGACAGAAACACAATTATTTGTTTTCAATCCCAGTAATGATGATCCTCATAGAGTGAATTCCCAGATCCCGAACCCAAAGATAGATAGATAATTAATTAATACTAATACTATACTAATGTTATAGATTTAAAGTTAAGTCACAAAGGTAATTCCATGTGTTCAGTTCAATTTGTGAAAAATAATGAAGAGCAACGAGCAGAGTGAAGGAGCAGTTTGCGTCACTTTTAATAACTTCACACAATACCTCAGTGGTGTTTTGAGTAAAAATGTTCCATCAGCAGAACGGATACAAAAATCTGACGGATATCTAAATGATATCTAACTTGTATATAATGACAGCACAATCAAAACACTTAGACAAGTCAAGTCTGATGTCTTCATAAAAAACTAAGTCTAAACTTGAGATTGACTGAAAGTCTTTCGTTTCTGATGTTTAAATAGATCAATAATATGGATATTTTGCCATTTTTGTTATAGAACTTCTTCAGTTTGAATTGTCCTGTGAGTACAACATGTGCAACTTGAATGTTTTCACTGTTTCAAGGAGTTGTGACTCATAGCAGTTGGCAGCCGGCAAGTCCAAATCAAGTATCAAGCTCAGATTGTTGAGACATCATTGTCGATTTCAAGGTTTCTGAGGGACTATATTATCATACTGCAGTGATGAATGTCTGCACCAAACCTCAGGACAGTCTATTCAACAGCTACCAGGACAGTTCACTGAAAGATGCACAGAAAGGAGAGCCCCACAGTCTGTGAGATTCATCCTCTTGGGACTATTAATGTGAGTGACAAGATGTTGAAGTATGAGATTACATCCCAAGGAGTGGAAGTATTTGTCTCTATTCAAAGACCATGTTATTCTTTTTTTAATAGGTACAAATCATTTGAAACCTTTTTTCTGGTTCATCCTGTGATGAGTTTGGCCTGCTGTTCTCTGATAGCAGCCAGATCATGTCTGTTTTCTGTGATCATTAGTAGATTTCTCCATGGCTCCTGCTTTTAAAGTCAGCACTGCAGTTTTCTGTTCTAAATGTATAACACTGTGAGCTGTATCAATCCACACAATGGAACAATGGATGGAAACGTTATGCACTAACCCCCAACTGCTTCAGTCACTGGGCAGCAGAAGATTCTGTTTTACTGGCATATGGGGATCTGGATGGATGTGAAACAGCATGAATGTCAGTGAAATGCCAGGGTAAATACAGGTTAAACAAAATCCGTGTTGCTTCTCAGCTGGACTCTATCTCATCTTCTTGAAAACGACTCCATAAAACAAGCTGTTTTCCTTCATCTGATCATCCAGATGATCCCAATGAATGCCAGGACGCTGTAAAGAATCAAAGAACTGATATCTGTACGGGACGGTAGAACGGAGAACCGGTGAGATCCTTCCATGTACCTGTCAGCCTGAAATGATGGCTGGCTTCCTGTGGGCTGAAGAAACACTAATCGTCTCCAGCTGGACAGAACAAAATCTCCTGTGTGTGTATGTGTGTGTGTTTGCTTCTAATAGCAGGAAACTTTACACCTATGTTAGGTCATAGGATGACTTAAACATATGTGAATTTCCGTGTTCACCTGGTGTGGTACTTTCCCGGCGGAAAAAGAAGATTAGTTAGACTCTGAGAGTCAAACCAGAGATGACATCATAGACAATACATCTCTCAAACCCTGGGAATTTATTTGACTTGTGCTGTCACTGCAATGGTAAAATGAAGTTAGGCATTACTGCATCCTACATTCAAAAGATTATCAACTTTGTCTATTACCATTAAGGAGGAAGATTTTACATGTGCAGATAATGAACATATTCACTGTAAACAGCCAGACTGGAGTTGAGAAGGTTCCTAAAAAGCTGAACAAAGTCTTGCAGGGCAGCTTTTTTTTTGTTTAAATCTCAGCTGTAAATACAAAGTAAAGGCAGCATGATATGAGGCAAAGTGACCCGTCTGTTAAGAGTATAAACCTTTCAGTGATATCCTCATGCATCTAAAGTAAAAGTATGTATTAAGTTGCATCACCCTGTCAAGTTCTGTTAAATTCTGTAACATTATGCCATGAACATTTTGATGTTTCAGTTCTTATGAACTAATTCAGTCTGTAACTTAAAGTCCAAGTAAAGCGGCTACAGTGCATTGTTGAGAATCGGAGAACCAAAGTTTCAGGTGCAACGATCAGTCGACTCTCACTGGATTGATTTTGTGCACATCAATAGAGAGCTGAGGATCACCCTCAACACCCACCTAATTTTTCAACAGATTCTTTACAACAGATTTGTACCCGAAACCGTTGCTGAAGGGAGCCTTTCCCTCCCCCTGCTGGTGTGTACTTGGTGATTATTTTGATCATTTGTTTGGCTGTGAGGTTAATAACACATTTTCTATCATGCGACAAATTCAGAATGCTTATTTCATTCTGCTTTACTTGTACTTTTATTATCTGTTAGCACTCAACTTAATCATAAAACCTGTCAAAGTGTGCTTGTAGGATAGATTTGACAGCTACAATTGTGTATATCCTTTATTTCTGTATAGAATTACCATCATTTGGTGCACAGAGCTCTATTTTGGGTGGAAACACCGTTAAATCTTAAATGGGAACTCCAGTATTTTTAAACCTAAACCTTATTTCTGGCATGAAATACGTTTTACTCACAGAGAGCAGTTTGATGAAAGTCGGCATCATTTGGAAGATATTTAGTTTCCTCGAGATCCATATAACGGAGTGAACGGGGGCATAGACAATGCAGCCTCTAAATAAGGCATTATCTGTCTTTATTTCACCAAGACTTTAAGACGAATGAATGAATGAACACGTACTAGTTAGCTCATAGCTGCTGTGTTGTTGTTATTGGCGGCTATCGGGGGGCTTATAGAGGGCTTTCGACACACTCGTCTACTGGGATGATATTATCAACGCCCGCCGCTGCAGCACAGCTCATTCACTCCGGTAAGGATGTCCATCGTACACAAAGTTGTTGTCCACGTCGTCAAAATCTGATAAATATCCTGCCATGTTGCACAAAACTATCAGTAGCAAACTTTGTGTGAAGTTAGCCGACTGTCACAGAGCACGGAGTGAATGAGCTGTGCTGCAGCAGCATGCGTCAGTGATGTCATCCCAGTAGACGAGTGTGTGGAAAGCCCTCTATAAGCCCCCTGATAGCCGCCAATAACAACAACACAGCAGCTATGAGCTAACAGAGCAATAGTATGTGTTAATTCATTTTAAAGTATTGGTGAAATAAAGACAGATAATGCCTCATTTAGAGGCTGCATCGTCTATGCCCTGTTCACTCCGTTATATGGATATACGCGGATCTCGAGTAATCTAAATATCTTCTGAAGGACGGCGACTTTCACCAAACTGTTCTCGGTGAGTAGATAAACGTATTTCATGCCAGAAATAAGGTCTACGTTTAAAAATACCGGAGTTCCCCTTTAAAGTTCCCCTTGAGAGCAAGCTGAGGGGAACTTTAAGAATTAATTGTCTTCCACCCAAAAAGATCAATCTTGTTCTCATTAAAATTTCTCTCTATTCAAGCAAGTACTTTCTTTTTGTAATCCTGTCATGTATGTTTCATGGCGCAAACATTCACTCTGTCCTGTCGTATCTCAAATCACAGCTCAGTTTGCTTTGATCTGACAGGGAAAAACTGCAGAGTGTCTCTCTGGGGAAAGAGAAAAGCATTTCTCATGAGTCTCTAACACACTATCGAGTGTTTCCTCCAAAGATAAACAACTAATACTTCAAAGAACTGTTGGAAATAATGCATTGCATTTATTTACTAGTGGGTGTTGTATCGGTTAGGGGGTTTACACATCAATATCCTCGGATTTTCTAACTATTCTCTTCCTCTTGTTTGAAGTTTTGTTCCTTGTTACATGGCCCTAAAAGGTATGAAAAAAAAATGATTTACCCGAGGTCAGAGCTCCTCTAGCGAGGGAGTGAAACCAGATTGAAAACATTACTAAACCTGCACGCTTTTGGCTGCATTTCTCAGCCTTACTTAGGTAAGAGCTGAAGTCAAACCGCAGCACATACTTGAGATATCAGGCTGTAGGAATGTGTGTGTGTGCCATGCTGCTTTCCATCCTGAGGTGTGTTTTCAAGGTCTCGAGGATGCATGGAGGTCCCGCCTGCAGGTCTGCACCACATTAAAGCCACATGTCAGTGTTTTTCTTTCCTGCAGGCATGTCATACCTGCTGCTCTCACACCGGCACACACACATACACAGACAACGCTGTCGCTGGGAGAAAAAACGACAACTCTACTCTCTTTATTGTTGTGATTTTACTCAATGTAAAAGATTAATTGGTTCACAGAGGCTTTATAAACATCTTTATGAGTCTGAAACCTTTTTGAAACGTATATGATGACTAAAAATGAGGTAACCAGAAAATTGTGGAAAAAATGATCGGATGCACTGGAATTACATTTCATGTATTTATTGGGTATGTACCATGAAACTCGTGGAAATAAAAGTCTTCACCACTGAAGGAAAAGAAAATATCCTTCACTGAAAATGCGTTTGGAGAACTTAATAACTCTTTAAAGATACTTTATCTTAAAGAACTCTTGATGGATGAAAATCACTTTAAAAGAAATGTGGCAGCAGAACACACACATTCTCCTCCTTTTAGGTTCAACGAATGATTTTGTTGGCAAACAGTTCCTTACACAGTTTATTTACACATCCAGCAGCCACACAGAAACATTATCAGTGTTGTATATCGGCCTGATTGATGAAAGGAGGTATTTGCTCTTTTTTTTTGTTACACTTTCTTGGTTTTCACCGAGGACAGGAGTGGAAAAGATTGTGCAGGACAGAATGTCCACCAAGCCCTCATTCAACAGTAATGTGTCATTTTTGTTCTTGTGTGACATCTGCTGACATCATTAGTTTGTGAACATCAATGTCATCGCGTCGTGACAGCAGCTGAAACATCATTGGTAGTGCGACAGGAGCTGTATCACAGAAGAGAACTGAGGACGGAAAATGTAGCTATTGTACAATTTTTGATCCTTTACTGTGAAATCGCTACTCATTTTTTCTTCTACCAGTGCTAAAGCAATAATAGATAATCTGTGAACCTTAAAAGTATGTGCTACTGACTCCTCTTTTTGAAGTACACTGACCTTTCTTATGCACATTCCCGGGCTGTGATACCACAGTTCACGACTTTGGTTTCCAGCCCCACACCATAGCGTTTGGCTTAATCTTTACTTGACATTTTTGTGGCCTTTTGATGGTGTTTTTGTGGCCTCCTCAACATGAAAACAAATTCTTGTGTATGTCTGTACATTTTTCAGGGCTGACGCGGTGATTTGTTTTTATGACCGTGGCAAACAGCAATCAATGAAATCAAAGAGCAAAAACTCATAGAGCAGGACATTATCAGATGTAAAGTCATGAACATTTATCTTTGCTAACTCAGAAATAAAAAGATAATTGTTGGGACAAACACTGAACTGTAGGTGTTATGAACTCCAGCAATCCTTTGAACTATAGATGTGGTAATGTTAGCATCATTTTGCCAAATGTCTCTTTGTTTAGAGTGCTCTAATTGTGCCGATGCTGCTTGATCTCAATGATTTATTCCTGGTTAAATAAAGGTAGTAATAATAACAATCACAACAACGATAATATTAATAGAAGTAACTGCATATTTCAAGCTGCTGCCAAAGCTTGTGCAGGTCAATAAATTGCAGTTAAAGAGACGACAAGTGGGCAGGTTATTGTTTCCATAGTGTTGCACAGACAAATGTTAATAACAATATTTTCTCAGCTAAAAACAACGCATTGTGTTGTCTGTCACTTTTTCAGATACATGCTCTGCCAGCATCTGTTTATATGACACATTTCTGTGAATAAATGGTGTCTAATTATGAAGCACAGCAGCATTCAAGTAGTGTCTGAAAAGCTTCAGCAGCTGTCTAGCTCTAACCGCAACTGTGTTCACAATACAGTCGAAATTTTATATCGAGTTAGTGAATGAGTCGATGAGTCGACAGTTCAAACACAGTTGTGCTGTTTTCCTGCCACTGCACACCTGTTTGTTATCAGTCATTATCCACCTTGTTTAGACTCCCTTTCACTCATCCCTTGTCAGATTGCCTCTGTTGCTTGTTACTTGCTCCCCCTCCTTATTTCATTGTGTGTTTTTAGTAAGAGTTTGCTCTTTGGCTCTCCTTGCACTTGTGGGAATCTCCATGAGAGCCCTGCAAATGTACAGCCACACACAAGGATTTGTTGTCATGTTGAACTTCAAAAAGAGTCAGAAGCGCACAGTTCATAAACTTCTATAGTGTTGTTTTAGAACCAGACTTGTGTCTGAGCTGTTTTTGTCATCTTCTAAATAAGATAATATAGCTCGTCAATTATTACAAAACCATCAATTCATCAAAGTCAGCTCGACTTTCACCACGTGGTAGTCAACTTTATAACCCTCTAGTCCAGGGATGTCTACATCCAGTCCTTGAGGGCCGATGTCCTGCAGGTTTTAGATCTTTCCCTGCTTAAACACACTTGATTCAGGTGAAATGGATCTCTTCAAACGATTAAGTTCTGCAGCAGCCTGCTAATGATGCATTGATCTGAATCAGCTGTGTTGAAGCTAAACATCTAAAACCTGCAGGACAGCGGCCATCGCGGACTGGATGTGTCTAGTCCAATGTTGAGTTTCTTTATTCTTTTTTACCTAAAGTGAATTTCTTCATAACAGTGACACTTTTTATCAAATTAAAGGGGAACTCTGGTATTTTTAAACCTAGACCTTATTTCTGGCATGAAATACGTTCATCTACTCGCCGAGAACAGTTTGGTGAAAGTCGGCGTCCTTTGGAAGATATTTAGATAACTCGAGATCCATTTAATGGAGTGAACGGGGCTTAGAATGAATGAATGACGTCATCGACGCCCACCGCTGCAGCACAGCTCATTCACTACGGTAAGGACGTCCATCGTACACAAAGTTGTTGTCCACGTCGTCAAAATCTGATAAATATCCTGCCATGTTGCACAAAACTATCAGTAGCAAACTCTGTGTGAAGTTAGCCGACTGTCACAGAGCACGGAGTAAATAAGCTGTGCTGCAGCAGAGCTCATCGATGACGTAATCCCAGGAGACGAGTGTGTAGAAAGCCCTCTATAAGCCCCCCGATAGCCGCCAATAACAACAACACAGCAGCTATGAGCTAACAGTGCAATAGTATGCGTTCATTCATTCATTCGTCTTAAAGTATTGGTGAAATAAAGACAGATAATGCCTCATTTAGATGCTGCATCGTCTACGCCCTGTTCTCTCCCGTTATATGGATCTCGAATAATCTAAATAGCTTTCAAAGGATGCCGACTTTCACCAAATTGTTCTACCAAATGTATTTCATGCCAGAAATAAGGTCTAGGTTTAAAAATACCAGAGTTCCCCTTTAAGTGTCAAATACAAAAATCCTGCTTCATGGACTAACGTATGTTTTTAGCAAGCTGAGCATGAGCAGTCTTCATCAGCACCCTGCTGCTTAACATCCGTACAGTATGCTCACACACAATCACACACACTCACACACGTGATGATTTGATCTCCGTCACTGGCACACACTTCTAGCTGGACAGGAAGGGGTTGAGTTTCGTGTTTCCTGTGCTGCCTTCCTTTGGAGTCTTGATTTGAAACGTTCTCAGTCTCTTTCAGCTCCCAGGTGAGTGTCCAGCAACAAAATATTGTTTTTACGAGGAAATAAGAAATCTCCTCTCTCTCTCTCTCTCTCTCTCTCGTACAATCACAGGTAGGTGCAACAAGTGACTATTGCAACCAAAGCATATATATATATATTGGAAATGTAAGTCAGTTCCTAAAAGCATCGTTGCTGTAAATGTACAGGTTGAATTTCACTTCTGATACAGTCAAAAAACAGTCACTTAGGCCAATTAATCAGATTCATTATTAAGGAACAGCTCTTCTTGTAACCCTTTAAAATGAAGCAACCCCTCATCACTGGTTATAATTAAATGTGACTTTCAGAAAATAGAATAAAGTTCTAATATTCTGACTTGTGTATTGCTTATATGATGTCAAAGAAAAAGTGAAAACTTTGTTATCCATGGGTAATGTTCTTAAAGGGTTTTATGGTCTTGCACTCTAATTTTCATCCTGTAGATGTGCTGAATTGGAAACATTGGTCTGCTTGGAGGGTAGAAAACACTAATGAGGAATAAATGCATACTCTGGAGCAGCAGTTTCCCAACATTTTGGTTCTAGAAAAACTGCCTTCTTTTCAGTTTCTTTTATTCTTCCTGAAAACTGTAATTCTATCCTCTATTTCCTCTTTCCTCTATCTGGTTCTTCCATCTCCTTCTCATGTTTCTCTTTCTTTAATGTTGAGTTTTAGTGCTGCCGAGGTGGAGTCCTCGGTCTTTACGATGTGCCGTTACGATGCCTTGTGGCACACCATCTCCGTGATGATATTTTCCTCATAACAGACTCAGACTTGCTTATGTGAGCGCAATATTTGATGGCAGCAGGATACGATCACAACATATCAGTTAATAACTGCTAGTGCTATGAATACCCTCTGCCAATATTACCACTAACCCCAAGCACAAAAGCAGTACAGAACAGTACAGTATTCAATTTCAACTCCTATTCTCTGGTTTTCATGACTCTCTGTTTTCTTCATTTAGTTTTGTGGAAAAAGCGTTGAGTCATCTCAGGTGCAGTTGCTGATACACTCAGGGAAAAAAAAGTCCTTCCTACAGCAACAGAGGAAGTGACCTGCCTCTGAATACCTCATGCTAAATATAGCCAAGAGATGCATGTCTGTCAGCCTCCCCCAACCCTCCACCTTTTCCTCAAGCCCTTATCTTAATTATTTCCAGACCTCTCAGCCTACATACAAACACAAATGCACACAAATACACACAGAGCTGATAAAAAAAAGGCCAGTGTTGCGTTTACTGCCCTTCCTGCTGATCTCAAAGCTTGGCATGGGGGTGTGTTTGTGCAGGCAGCTTTTCTGTAAACTAACATGCATGGGTGCTTTTTTTCACTGCATATATAGCAGTACATGTCATAGAATGTTATATTATTTTTGACAGTGTGATGTTTTTGGATGGAAGGGTAATTAAAGGGCAGTACACCAATTCATTCACATACATTTACAGGGGTAAGAGTGTGTGAACCTTTGTTTTCAGGGCCTGCTGTGACCTCCTTGTGGAGCAATAACTGTAGCTTAGCATATCTGTAAACTGTTAATCAGTTCTGCTCATCAGCTTGGAGGAATTTTAGCCCATTTCTTTGTACACAACAGCTTCAGCTCTGGTATGTTGGGAAGTTTCTTCACATGTACTGCTCTCTACAGGTCAAGGATCGTGTGATTGAAAGCATATTTTCTGGCTTTCAACAAAGCACTTTACATTTGAACTGAAAAGTTCCATTTTGGTCTCATTCGTCCACAAAACATTTTGCTAACAACCTTCTGGCTTGTCCATGTGAACCTCAGCAAACCTCAGCTGGGCAGCAATGCTCTTTCTGGGGAGCAGTATCTGTTTTTCTGATGGTTGAACCCTGATTAGTCAGTATGAAAAAGGGGTTTTGCAGCCTAGATATTCTACTTTGTGACTTTGGAAAACATTGCACACTTTTCTCTTAGAGTGATCTTTGTGTGTCGCACTCTTTGGCAAAAATGTTCCTGAATTTCCTGCATGTGGTTCACAAAAAATTTAAGGTCCTCAGGAATCTTCCATGTTTTAGGATTGATACACTAACTCAAACATGTTGTCAAGGTCAGACTTTGATAGTTCCCTGTTCTTGAAATAAAACAGACACCCACTCAGATTTGTCATCCCATGAATTGGAAGCACTCAATTTTCTTCCTCTTACCCGTGTGCGACATTTTACCATTTTCCCCAAATTACTGTGTGTAGTAATTGTCATCTAATTTGTTTAATTAAATTTTCCTATTTATCAGAGGACTTTCAGGGCTTCCGTGACAATCTGAAAATGTTTCATGTCTTATTCATTCCTAAATTTAGAGCATTCTGAAAGGTTCATAGACTGCAGCGCCACCAACACTTTTTTCTTCCCTTTGCGGTTTCATAGCACTTCACAATTTTACGTCATTCCTCCTCACACACACACAGACACTAAAGCCAACTGAGCTGCTGTCAAAGGTGCAGGCTTGCTATAAGGGGGAAATTTGATATCACTTACCCAAGTGCACTTCACTATGTTGAAATCTAACAGCCAGCTGTGAGATTAGTGCACCAGCCACTCTGCCACCTGAGCTACAACTGCCCATTTAGGGGCACTGTGCTTCTGCACTTTTACTGCAGATGGACTGGGAACAGAATGAATGCAACACAAATCCAAAGATGGAAATTTTTCCCTTTTCTTGTCAGAACATGGCATTTGCTGCACATCACCCACCACACTGTCATGATGCATGGGTTTTAGTGTTTTGGTTTCTTTGTTCTACTATGCGCTGGTTTAGCTATTCTTAGTGCCTTGGTTTAGTCTTTGTTCTGTGGTTCTGTTCAGTTCCTGTTTGAGTTCTGGTATTTCGTTTGAGCCGTATTATTCATGTGTTCTGTTTTAGTTTTCCATCCTAGTTATATTCTGTTGTATTCTTGGTCTCAGTTCACACCTATCTCCTGGTAATCACTCACGTGTTGCCACTCTAATCACCAGCTCTCCCAGTATTTATAGCTCTCCGGTCATTTGCCAGATCATTGTTGCTGTTATTGGAATTCTGCGTTTCTCAGTTTCTTGTTGTCAGTCTATCAGTCTGTTGTTAATTCTTTTGTTCTATAATTGTAACAACCATCTATGGTTTGCAATCCTGCCTCTGCGGTGCCTTTAGTTGTTTCTGTAAATCCCCTGTTCAACTTACCAAGTGTTTTCGCCTGCTCTCGGCCCTCCTCCAACCATGATTCAACCATGAATCTTGACAGATACAACATGACTGACACATCTGTCCCCTCTCTATTACTTTACATCAGCAGATTCTCAAACTTATAGTATTCGGATGTAGTTCCCTCTAGATACTAATGGACCCATAAAACATACTGTGAATGAAATAAAGCCAGTAAACTATGACAGAGTATTAGGGCCACATTTTTAAAAAAAATGTTTGGAATTAATTACGAGAATAAAGTCTTAAATATTCTATCAGTGAGCATAACCATTTAGCAATTAGCATTTAATGTGTAGCCTATAGCATTACATTAACCTTATATGCTAACTGTTTCACTCTCACCTTTTCCGTTTTAAGTAGAACAATCAACCAATTCCGACTTTATTCTCGGCATATTTAATAACGACTTTAATCTCGTAATTAATTCCAAAAAAAATGTTTTTTTAAATGTGGCCCTAATACTCGGCCGTAGTAAACACACAGTGAGGTGTAAAAAATTTTTTTTGAATTCCTTGTTGTCAAACAAACAAATATTAAATTATGATAGGAAAGGTCACACTGAACTGGGGGAGAAATATGCAGAAATCCACAAGTCATGTTTCCACAATACCAGTTTCAGGCATAAACAGGTCTTTGTTCAGCTCGACGTGGCTTCAGGGCAACCAAAGAGTGTGTAAAGGTGGTGATGTGATAGCAGTAATTAGATTTTATCCATCCTCCTGTGCAGCCCCAGCGTTGGATGTAAAATCCACTTACTCATTCCAACTCTTTAAAACATCGGAGGAAACACTCGAGCATGCTCTCACATGCTATTGCTGTGCAGACATTGTAGTATAATAGTGTTTCTGGATCCAATCACCATATCTACAATATGTGGGAATTCTGCCTTTAACAGCAGCAGGTCACATACAAAGAAAAGCAATTTTACGTAATTGTGTCGTCTGAATTCCAGTCTGGCTTTTGCTGTTATGGAAATTAATCTAAACAGCTATCATCAGCCCTCCTCAAGAATGTGTGTGTTCGCTTTAAGAAATAACATTCAATGAAACTTTAATAATCTCAGTGGGAAGATTGGTTTGCAACAGCCGCTGTAAACCAGAGGTTTGATTAAAATTAGAAAAGAATATAACAATAATTGCAGGAAACTGTTGCCTGTGAAGATGTCAGCAGGGAAGCCTGCTGGCTGATTATCTTCCCCAATCAGACAAATCAAATTCCCCAACAGCATGGATGGCCACCCATCAATAATTCATTGTTTCAGTTGGGTAATTAGCTGCTCTAAGAAAGCAAAGAAAGCATCAAACACAGTCAAAACAAGCTTGAACAGTTTGTTCATGAACGCACGATTGGATGTTGATACTGAAAAGAAGACACGTAATTAAATCAAGCTCAGTCATTCATTGAGGCACTTAGCTGTTTATCTTAAGCACATGTAGATATTACACAATCCAATGAAAGCCCAAAATCGAAAGAATTATTTGTGTAAACAAAGTCTGTTTTACAGAACTCATTCTGGTTAAAGCCCATCGATCAGCCACACAATTGTATTTCATCATCCCGCATGAGGAAATTTAAACAAAGTGTTCATCTGATACTGAAAAATGACCCCATCTAAAAAAAAAGTAGAGAAAAATTAAAAATGCAGGGATAAACTGATATTTTATGCACAGAATACATATCATAAGTTGAAAGTGAGACTTTTTACAGCTCATCTTAAATTTGACAGCAGCAACTTGTGCCCAAAAACGTTGGGACAGGGGCGACAAAAGGCTGAAAAAGTAAGAGGCACTAAAAAGAAACAGCTGGAGGAACATGTTGCCACTAATTAGGTTAATTGACAACAGGTCGGTAACATGATTGGATGTAAAACGAGCAGCTCTCTACGAGGTAAAGATGGGTGAACAACTGTCTACAAAAACTGTCAAAATGAAATTGTTAAGACCATAGCATATAATATCATCAAAAGATTCAACGTATCTGGAGACATCTCTGTGTGCAGGAGACACAGCCGTCCACAGGTTAAACCTCTGTCATGCAGAGAAGAAGCCATATGTGAACATGACCCAGAAAACACCCAAAAACCTGAACTCATGGACACGTCTTCTCTGGACTATAGAGGAGAGGGACTTGATATCAGCACTCTGTACCACCATCTCTGATTGTATGGGGGTGCATTAGTGTATATGGAACTGTCAACTAGGCACCATCAGTGCTGAAAGGTGTACACAGGTTTTAGAGCAACAAATGCTCATATCCAGATGTGTTTTTCAAGGAAGGCCTTGTATATTTGAATTCTTCACATTGTTCACACTTTGTAGGTCAAGAAAGCTGTGAAACCAGAAAATTGTCGCATACTCCCCTAAACTCACAGTCTCCTAATTCATCTAAGCCCTGGTTTAATCTTATACCACACTGTGTCCCTCCTGGGCAACAACAACCATGTTTGTCCTGCTGTTGCTGAGAAGTTTGAGATTACCTGCCTTGTTCAAGGACACGGCATCTGCCAGAGAAAGGGGAAGAAAAAGTAAATTTTTTCTACTGGCAAAGATTCTGCTACAGTGCTTTCCTGCCACTAATGGTTTTATTTGTCACTTCATTTGCTCAAGAACAGAAAATCCCGCAACTGACATGCAAATAAACCCTCGAACTGTGACAGCAGCACAGTTATTTTTCAGTGTCACTGTCACCTGTCATGATGGCGTTATATAGTAAAACGATTTCCCTCTTGACACCTTTTCCTCTTTTATTCTTGCAGGATTCATCATATAACGCAGAAATCCCTCCCCCCATGTAACGAGCTCTTGTCTCTTAGCTGTCATAAGCTCTTAAAATGAGGCCATGTAGTTTCTCTATCTTTAACACATACACACACACACACAAATGCCCTTGTTTTAATCTGTTTTGTCTCTTGTATGAAGCTCACACCGTGTCTGCTGATCAGGTGACACTTTTCATTCACTTAATTCCATCTAAAGTTGCCATGTGTGGTATTAAGACAAGATAAAAAAGGGATAACCTGCATCCAAACCTGTCTGTAGGTTCAGGTAAACATCGACCATAACCATGTCTGCTCTAATATTTCCAGGTAAAGATTGAACTTATTTCTGGTGATTCAGCATTTGAAATTATGTAAAAAGCCTCTTCCTTCCATTGATTCTTTAATTTGTACGGATTCTTTTCATCTGGCAGGTGGACCATGGAAGTGAGAAAATAACCATAATAACTCTGGCTTTTATCCCTGACTCAAAGGCAGTGTTTGAAGGCACAAAACATTACTGACAGAGGGAAAGAGTTCTGAATCACTGCACATCTCTTAAAGTAGCAGCAAAATGACTGCTTAATGTGATTAACAAGCTACATGGTGAGTCACATAATGCCAAATGGTTCCTTTGCCAAGGAAACGGGGCTTAGAGAAGTCTGCAGTCACAGAGACTCAGTACAGAGACCAGGCTTCTGGACGTTTTGAGCTAAGGCTAATGTTAGCATGCAGTTGCAAAAAAAATCTAATCTGCATCTGATTTATGACGGCATACTAAAGTGGCCCAAAGCAGAATTGAAAACTCCTATTCCATGTGACTTGTACTGTTCAAACTGTCATGAAATAATCTGATCCGAGCCACATCGGATGTGGGCCACATTTGACATGCAGTCTGAACGTGGCCTGAGTGACGCTTAGCCTTAATAAGCTGATAATCAATCACAATTTCTGACTCATTTAGCCATCTGACAAAGGGAATTCAGCTATGTGATCTTACAACATTTCATAAAATACGAACATTGAACCATGAAAATACAAAGCAACGTTGAAATAGAGGCTTAAAACATCTACAATAACTGCTTTTTTCTTCCGCAGTTCTCTCCTGCCATTCAGTTTCCTGTTTGTGACATGAGGAAGTCGACAGCTTCCACTCTGAGAATCATGGCAGTTTCATGGGATCCGTCACCCGAGTTGTGGTCTTATGTCCCACTGTGAGACGTACCGTGACCTCCGAAAGAAAGACGCAGAATGACACGAAACAGGAGAGGAATTATAACTTAGTTTCTTTTGTCATAAAACATTATCTCACCGCTTTTCATGATTCAGCAGATATCATCATCATACAGGCTGCACACATCAAACATGACGTCACAACCAAGATCATCAAACGCTTGTCCCACATTGTGGCTGAAGTGAAGCTATATGACTGCTCAGCTCCAGCTGAGAGATTCCTGGTTCAAATCCTGTCCCTCATTACCTTCCTCGGTTTGTTTTTCTTTCTCTGCAGTTTGCTGCTTTGCTCCTCCTGCTGAAGGTTATGGTTTGGTAGTTAAAAGTACTCGGCTGAGGTTTTAACTTCAGTTTCCGTCACGTGATGGAACGCTCTCATCATAAAACAACAGCCTAAAATCAGTGTCATCTCACAACTTTGAAGCCTGGATTGTGAAACTAGGACATATTGGACATGTGGACAAACAAGTTGCTGCTATTTAAGTGTTGTTGAGTCTTGAAGCTTGATTTAGTGCAACCTCAGTCAGACTAAAGTATTTACATGCTCTCTAAAGGTTTTGTTCTGGTCTAACACAACTTTTTCCGATGTTATGTTGACATGCCCAACGAAAAAGAATAATTTATTACATGTTTTCTAATGTTTTTCTTTTAGAGTAACAAGAGTAATGAGTAGATTAGAGAGTTTTTTTTATTTTCTTACTACGTCAGGAGTGAAAACATAGATATACCCAGAGGAAACATACCACACCTGTTAGTGTTTATTGCTTCAAAGGAAAAATGTCTGACTTGGATAGTCTGGGACAGATCATTATGTAATCTGGGACATTTGTATTTGGCCTCAAAAAGATTTAACCACTTGAACTCCATGCATGCTGAGCTGTTTCATTATTTATAAAAAGAAAGAACTTTCTAACTCTACAAATGATTCATAAACACAGTGTCATGGAAGTGTGCATAATGGTCACAAAATGGCCCTCTATTGATTTATTTCAGTTCATATCTGCAGAAATGTTTGTATATCGGAAAGCATTCTCACAGCATTTGTAAAGCTGTCACAAAAGGAAACTGTATTAGGAAGCTTAAAGGGTCGGGTGGTGGAGTTACATGCATGAATCTCATCTAAAAGACGTGAGTTTGTTTGTTTTTATACTTAAATTAGACCCTCAGACAGTGCAAACATGAACTGCATGTTACAAATGTTGTTTCTAGCTTTCCTGGTGATGAGGAGGGGCCCACAAAAACACTGAAATGTTTTTTATTAACCCATTTCATGTTTACCACGACACTGCGTTGGATGGACAAGTTTAGGTAAAGATGTTAATGAAACATTTGATGAACCGTCACAGTTTTTAACAATAAAAGTCAATAAAAAGATGAAACTTCACAGTTTTTAACAATAAAAGATACATTTGAATGAACTCTGGTCCATGAAAACTTTTCAGGTGTTCGGAGCATTATCAACAACGCTTATAAACCTTGAACGCCAGTGTCAGTTTATGCCACTTTCTGCACATTTTCCACATTAGAAGAGCCAAATTTTTTTCTTTTCAATTGTTACGATCCACGGCTTGAGGAGGACGAGTGTTGCCCAAACAAAGGACTAAAAACCAAGAAGAACCAAAGCTCAAACGCAGACGTATGATTGGCGGACACCGCGTCCAGGAGCCGTGACGAGGATCTGACGCTGAAAAAAGGGAAAACCTGGAGAATTCATACTCAGGAAGCAGGTGTGGCAGTCAGTAACTGGAGACCAGGTGTGACAAAAAGAGGAAGTGAAGACAACAGAATAAACATGACGGGAACTAAAGACAGAATAAAACGGGGAGCGAGGTCAATGAGGTGCAAGAAGTAAATCGATGACAAGGTGGTGAACTAGATCAGAAGATAAGAAAGCAATAAAAGTCTAAATACTGTATTCATGACTGCTGATTCAAATGTTGCCAAGAATCTGGCTGACGATGCATCAGTAGCTGAATAACACAAACCAAAGAGATGTTTGATGTGGCATGAAGGGGAAGAATAAATGTTCTGGAAATATATTACGCAACTTTCCCACATTATTGTCAGATCGATCGACAAAGAAACAGACAAAACAAAGATTTTGATCATAAGAAATAAAAAAGAGATGGTTTTAATGGATTAATGTTGTAGCTACCTCTCTCTATTTAAATCATTGAAATGAATAAGCTCAGTAACTGAAGCTAAGAAAACAGGCATTCTACAATGTTTTAAAGTCATTTATACGGTTTGTTTACAAGTTAGACAAGCTGCCGACCACAGTTGCATGCTGCACCTCCAGCTGTGGCAGGAGGCTCTCAATTTTCATTCATTTTGAATATTTTGTCTGTCTCGTTTCCCTCTTTCCTCTTATTGAACTGTTGTGGTGCGTTTGAGTGTCTGGTTAGCTGCAGCTGGGCTGCTGATTTGAGTGATCGTCACACTCCGTCTTGGCAGCGTTGAAGGGTTTAAAGTATTTAGTATAAGTTTCGGGTACATGGGTAATATTTTGTCTCAGTATTTACAATATTGGATTGTCAGACAGTGTTTCACTGCATATATAAGTCAAAACTTTAGAAAGAGATTTGAACCAAAAAAAGTAACTTTTTTTCTCGTTTAAACTGCTTTGCATGAACACACCTTAAATGATCAAGTTATCGAACTGTTTCTTTTGAAGGACATGTTCCAAGCCTGTGAGATAAACGCATCACACCTTCATTACTGGACCAGTAACACACGTGACATTATGTTTAACTGTAGCACCACCGTGAGGCTGTTTGAAGTATTACACTATTTCTCCTGAGCGACATGAAAGCTACACGGTTCCTCCTAAAAAGCAGAGTTTCTTACGAAGGGAACTGTCATACATATGCTTGAAAACTATAAATATGAATCAGAACTATAAATATGCAGCTCTGTCACGTGGTTTATTGTAGTATTTTCACACTAAGGGAAATTCAACTGAATTCATGTGGCATTGCAAAGATAACGTCAATGGACTCTAGTAAGAACAGACACTTCAATATATGAACAGTCAAAATGAATTCTTAAAAACTGCTTGTACTCATTTGCAGACATTACAGACTTTTGTTACGTCCCTGTTATATGAGTCAGATGTTAAATCTATTAATTTCTCAGAACCTGCCAATTAATTAGTGGTGAAAATGCTAGTTCTCACCTCTGGTGGCTACTTCATTAACATAACTAAACCAAAACAAAACCAAACTGCTTGAAGGGAAGTGAAGTTCCAGTTGGATTACCTTCTCTTCAATCTGGACACAAGAGGAAAGGTTGTAAATTAGGAACAACAGGAAGCTTTCCTGTACTTGTTGTTGTGCCAATATTGTGTCTTCAGCTTCCACAGAATATTTTCTTATGCAGAATAGAAATGTAGATATTTTTAAAGTTTTGTTTTCTCTTTCGGGTAGAATATCAGTCACAGTTTCCAATGTTTGTTCTTTAATTACCGTTAATGTGAGCGAGCACCCACCAAGAAAGCAAATGAGCATGATAACAAATGATAAAATGAGCAATAGTATGAATTTAGACACATGTTGATGGAAAAGTCCAAATTGTTTCAAATTGTTAACTGAAGGATGCAGCTGACGTGGTGCATTATCGAGTATCAGATTCTGTGAGGTGTTCTTCAAAAAGTGTGGCTTTCAAGACTTAAGAGTCATCTGAATTTCAAGCACTCTGAGGCCCTGTTGCTGCTAACGGCTTCCAGGGATGCAGCATTTACACGGTGTCTCAGATAAATATCTGCTCCAGAAGGGATAAACGATCTGAGCTCCCCGTGTCATCAACTCACAAAGCTAACTTCTTTGAGTTTTCCACTCTGGATAACCAGTGAGTTGAAAAGGTTTAGAGGAAACACCTGCAGCACCTGGAGAGGGAGAAGGAAATGCCGCTCAGATAGTCTGAGGAGCTGTCATAATTTTACGAGATGTTGTGAAGCAACAGTGGGCTTTTGGTACATCCAATTTTACTGTTTTAATATCTTTCTAATGGCTCCCAGGAACCCACTGCAGTGATGTGGAGGCTGTTGGCTTTATGTAACATTATCTGCAAGAAAGTTGGACAGGGAGTAACTACAGCAAAGGTTAATGTTGTCATTGCGCAACACAATTACAATCACAACATCTGGCACGCGTAATGAGCTTCGGCAACAGGGATGATAATGCTGCATGCTTAAACAGCTGCGTTTGAAGTTTAATTAAGTTCAAACCGGGCCCCACGCTGCTCTCACAGATTCTTATCACCTTAAAAGCAGCGCTGTGGTATCAGGATTTTTTCCCCCTTTACTAATGCTTCTTGCTTTCTGGTTATTATTGCTCATTAAAATTGCATCAGTTGTAGCTGGTAAACACGACCAGCCTCCAGCTGTAGTCGGAAAACACGGCGTAGTGATGGATAGCTTGTCACATGCAGACTGGACTTTTTCCACAGTCAGAAAGTGAAAAAACACAAAGCTGTATGGTGTTTCTGTTACTGCAGTTATCGATGATGCAGGTGTGTTGTTTTAGGCCGCTCTGATAGAGGAGGTAACCGTGTTTGTACTGTCCAAACCTCTGCCAAAAGTCACTATTAAAAATGGTGAGCAGATGAAGGAAGTGAACAAGACACTTCCTTCCACATGACCGGAGGGAAGTTCAAAAGTTCAGAGGGGAGTGGAGAGGCAATATAAGTGTTGCAATTGTCTGGGATTCAGCAGTAACAGTCAAACTGCATGAGCTGTGTGCCAAACGGGATGTGTGGCTGTAAAATTGCTGATTTAAGTAAAGGGCAACTTGCATTTTATGATTCGTATGACACAAATTTGACCCCAGTTCTTAGTGAGTCTCACTGAGAAAAGCTCACAGTTTAAATAAAATGCACCAATTCAGACATGCAGCTCCAAACAGGCAATGAAGATGGGTGAACAAACATAAAAACACACTGATTATTACAGTTTATGCAACATGCTGGTAAATGAACCCAACAATTACATATCCGCTACCACAGTTATGCAGATGACACTCAGTTCACCATCACCGTATCGCCTGGGGATTATAATCCCTCAAACATTCATTAACCTGTCTAATAATCAGCCAAGAAACAGACAAGACTTTCCATTAGTTAAACAAAAACGGAGGTCATTGTGTTTGGGAGCCAAGGAAGAACGATTAAAAATATGTACTTGACTTCAGTCTCTAAAATTAACATCCATAAACCAGGCCAAATAAAGCTTTAGTTTGAGGCCGAGGTACATTTCAGATCCTCTGGTATGTTATGAACCTTCAAGATATCTCAGGTTTTCAGAAACAGGTTTGCTTTCTGTCCCCTGAGTTGGAACTAAACATGGAAAAGCTGCTTGGAGTATTTATGGGACATAGATGTGGAAGAAACTGCCAGATAAGGCTTTCCTGTTTACATCTGCATTAATTTAACTGATTTTACTCAATTGAGGGACCTTGATTAACAACTTTCCCTGCACTGAACCTTCTCTCTGTTTTACTCTTGTAAATTTAGTTTTTAATGCTTTTATGTTCCATTTAAAGCTCTTTGAGTCACCTTGTTGTTGAGTTGTGATAGATAAATCTGCCTTGCTTTGCACATTTTACTCAGCTTTATAAACACCACAGATGATTGAATAAGTGCATGAATTCACAAAAAAGGCCTTAAAGACATCAGATGATTCAACCACAGCTAAATACTCTTTAATGAAAAGAGGGACACTGATTCTTTTCGTTCAATTCCTGTTTTCTTATCTGAAATCTGAAACTTGGTAACCTAAATTTGTCGAGGAGTTCCACAATGTGGTGGTGGAGAATGTGAGATAAGAGTTGTTGCCATGCTAACTCAATCCACACGTGAGGGCAAAAGCAACCTCAGCCTCTTCTTAGAGCAGGTCCAAACAATCCCCCAAACCAGAAGAGATCCCTGCGGAGCGGAAATGACAGAAAGAGAGCAGATCCAGAACCAAAGAGCAGGAGAGGCAGCGACCGAGATGGTTACCAACATGTCACGTTTCATTAGCCGTGTGTCATTTTCTGTCGAGTTCTGCTGTTTTTTGTTAAAGTTGGGCGTGGTCACCAGCTGTGTGGGTGTTTTTCAGGGAAGTGGAAACAAACCTAGAAAAGAATCGATTGCCAACACAGACACCATCGGATGTTCTTCGTCGAAGCCGTGACTGCTGAGAGCTCCTTTGGTGGCTCGATCCTCTCATTATCAGACAGGTGGCCGTGATGTTAGGGCTGATCGATACAAAGTGCAACATTTTGAACTTAGAAAAGATTGAAACAGCTCCAACTTAACTTCAATAACTCTAATGGTTGTTTGACATGCTTTTATTATTTCATTATAATATATAATATATATATTGTAAATATAATGTGAAAATACTAAACTTTAGGTTTAAGTTTCCATCTCTGCCACCAGCGGATACAGAATATTTAATTTCACATGTGGACAGGCGCAGATTTACTGTTTGTTGCAGCGCAGCCACAAACGTGTGATTTAAAGAAAGCAAAAACACCAGATTCTCCATAAAACCTCACCTTATCAGCATGTTTAGCTCCCCCTGGTGTCCATATTGTGTAACCGTCCAACAACGTGCCTCAATCCTTCTAATAATCCTACAAAATAGTGATAAAACAGTCTTTTAATTAATCAAATAATAAATATTCATATTAAAACATAATGAATATCAATCAGACACAACATTAAACCTGCAAAATAGTTTCAGCAATTTTAGATACAACAAAACTTAAAAAATACAGAAAGTACCAGAAGATATTCCTTAAAATGACAGTTTATAGATGCATAAAATTAACATCTACAATCATGATCCAACAGAAACATATGATAGCGTATTCCTTTACAGAGACACAGCCCTGTTTGCTTTTCCCTCATTCCTTCTTATTTTGCTGACACCTTTGGGCTGGAACCTTTGAGCAGCGAGTGAAGACACAAGCCAATGAAGCTCTTAGAAATATACAAAACAGAGCGCTTTATGTTTTATAAAAACATATGTGTCACACATTCAGGTTTCACTGTCAGACTGAGACAGCTGTGAAGTAAAAAAAACAAAGCAATAAAATCAGTACATAGGGTTTGATTTACTGATGTACTCTGCAGCTGACCACCTTCACTCCGCTATCATTTACTTTCTGCAATCAGAGCTCTTGGACACACGTTTGCCAGAGCACAGCAAACTGTTACAACTTTGTCTACGAATGCCACGGTCTCCCCTGCACATGGCTCAGCCATACTGACTGGGATGTTTGAAGACAATATGCTGTATGTGTCGCGTACAACGCCAATAATTCTCTCCACGTGGGTTCTGAGATGTGTCATTTTTCTTGTTTCCTCGGCATCCTTTGCATCCAACTGATGGCGACTCTCTGTAAATGCTGGCATCTTGACTTCAGCACACATCATTCCCACACTTTCCTCTATGTCAAACCCACGACCGGCCAAAACGAAATCCCCTGGCATCAGTTTGTCTAGAAAACCACAGCTCTCTGATATTTCTTTATCACTACGGCGCCCTTCCCACCCTTTGGAGATGAAGGAAATAACTCCTTGTGGAGTGATACCGATGAGATATTTCAGTGTGCGACTGTGCTTGTGGTTTAAAAGTGTTTGTCCCAGTGGCTCGATATTGGAAGGTCTTTCTATAGAAACTTCAATGCAGTCCACAATAACAGCAAGATGCTCTCCAAATGTCTCCACAAACTGGCGAGGCATGCTGACCCACAGCCTCTTTCTGTCCGGCCAGTGCACCAGCAGAGACAAGCGTGCGTATAGCACACTGACGGTGTCATCAAACGCGGCTGTAGCGGTTTGCGGGGGCACGCCAAACACGTGGCTGATGTGCTCCATCGGCAGATCCAACCGCAGACGCATGAAAATGAGAAGCACCATCTGAAAATGTGTCAGTTCTGTTTCTCCGCGTGGCAAAAACGGCGTGACATAGCACAGCAAAACCTGAAACGTGGCATAGCTGGGAAGTCCGGTGTAATATTTGACCTTCTCGTCATCATCTTTCAGGAACTGCTCCGTCATCTTGAGTTGAGCCAGTTCATTCGTCAGACGTGCGTTTTCCTCCCGCAGACGGCTGATTTCATCAACCAAAGATAAGTCCAGTTTGTGCTCCTTCAAACTTTCATTTTCGGAAGTTTGCGGCAGGTCTGTATCCCTGTGTGTCACCTCTTCCTCCTCCTCTTCATCCTTTACCACCACCTCGATCACCTGTGGTGTCACCTCGACCTCTTCTTCTTGTGCTTTTACCTCAACTTCCTGAGGAGCACTGCTAACTACTTTATCTACTGTTGTTTCTCTATTCTTTTTATGTCTTTTCACCCGGCGTGCAAATCTCTCTTTGTCTGTCGCTTTCACTTCATCGTGGCCCAAATGCAAAGATGGTTTCCAGTCGGGATGGGTCTCCAGCATTTCATATGCTGGCTGTCCTGCAAACACAGAGATGAAGTCGGTTACACACTTCACTGCTTTGCTGGCTAAAGAAATAACGCTCTGGGAGGACAGAAAAATGGAAGTCGTGTTAGACATGACCTGTTTTTCTGATTTAAAACTCTGCTCCACACACGTGCATCAACACTGCTTGCAGAGAGTAGATCCAGTTCAAGTTTATTGATTAAGCACATTTAAAACAACTGCAGACGACCAAAGTGCTGTTCATTTAAATACTACTTATGCTTATCATTTGTCTCCTGTAGAAATGAAGACATGATTTTTAAGGTTAGTCTTATAGTGGACCAATAAGGTCATTAAGACTAGTATTCAGGGTCCTTGCAAAACCCAGTACAAGTAGGATCCTCACAACATGGCGTGTAATCAGCACAACGAACAGCCACCATCACATCAGATAAACTTCATATATTTTAAGAACAAAGCCGAAAATGAACTCACCCGAGTGAAAATGTAGAGAACACACCTTCATTGATGCAGTAATGTGGTCGAAAGTGATGTCCTTCCTCCTCACTGCAGCTACCCACCCCATCCTGCGTCTCCTCGTCATCTCCTCGACCACTTTGCCTTCGTGCTTTTTCAATTTAGGAAAAGCGAAAAAACGTATTCCATTGTCCAGACGTTTCCCTAAACGACTGTGTGATCGACTACGGCAGCCCCTGATGCAGCAGCAATGACCTGGCATGGCGCCGAAGCTCTAAACACAGCCTCCAAGTCAACGACGGCGGCCACTGTGCAGGTTGACCCTCACAATATGGCGACTCAGGCGTCACCAAGGCGATGAAGTTTGTTACCCACAATTCAACACGGTGTGTTGCCCCCCGAGGTCCCGGAGCTCTAAAAACAAATAGCACAGTTCCAGAAAGTTAAGTTGCTTTACGCGTTAAGCTGTTAACATAAACTAATAATATATTCACCTGAAACATGACAAGAAAAATAAAAAGCTGTTCTTTTAATTTGTTAAATGTCGGAAGTTTGGAAGAAAGTGTAGTAACGGTAGTTTCGGTTGGTACGTTCAAGTGCCCATTTTGATTATTGTGCCGTCCTAAAATGCCAACCCGAATCCAGACAAAGTTATCCTAACTCAAATTGTCAGTCCACATCCGAAACACACACGAGCAACCTGTTAAATTCAGTATTTGGTTTTCGTCAGACTTACTGTGAGGTCGGCTCACGACGTCAACAATTCCGGCCTCGTTCAGAATAAAAGCCTTGTCATTGATGAGCGACGCAAGTAAAACAATTTAATAAAACAATAATAAAAAAAGGTCCTTCCGTCAAAAAATAACTACCAACAACAAAATAATTAAAAATACTGAAATGTTATTTTGTAACATTAAGATACAGTATAACTTATTACCAGGGTGTGATTTGTGAAAAAAAAACAAAGACTAAACATTTTTAGAAACGTTTTATTCAGAAAAATTACCACACAACAGTGTGAAAACATGAAAACTGTTGTGTAGATAAACCTTACACTTAGGCTACATAACGTAGGCAGTAGGCCTATTTTGAACGTGAACAACCACTGCATTTGCAGACATATTTTCTCAAAATATTGTTTTTTAATTTGTCAAAAAGAAACAAAAATGTCAAAAAGAAATAAAAATGTAATTTTTTTAATGGTTAATTTGATAGACTATCGGTCAGACTATGAAAACAGTATAAATTTTTTGTTGTCGTCCTGTAAAATATGACGATATGCTGCTCAGGATTCTTTTAATTTTTTTTATGAAAAATATCTATATATATACTAAAATCTAGAATAACATTAGTATTATTATATTAATATAAAATATAGTCCAACTCAGTTTCAGTTTTCATCCAAGACTATTTGTGTTATTTCAAATAAATTCAAGATTTATCAAACAGTCCAGATGAGGGAGTTTCTACATCTAAAAGCAGCTTCAGACTTCAGATTGATGAGGAACTCTTTCAGTCTTACAGGCCGTATTGGTGTGTGTCAGAGGTTAATTCAAACCGAGACATTTTAGAGTTCTTAATCTTTTCATTGGTTTTGAAGCTCCATTTTGTTTAGAAGTGTTGTTTGCATCCATTAAAATACAGAGTCTGGATGCGTTCAACCCAGCAGGCACGCGTCTTCATGATGAATGGCATCGTGTGACAGACCATAAGAACCTTGAGTACATCAGGCAGGCAAAGAGGCTCAATTCTCGCCAGGCCAGGTGGACTCTATTCTTTAATAGTTTTCTTTTCACTCTGTCCTAGAGGCCGGTAAACACATTGTTGGAAAAATAAATCGCAGATGACCAAGACAGAAGGATCCAGGATAAAATTTAAAAATATAAACTTCTTTGGCGCGCCGCTATTGCTATGGAAACGGCAGGAAACAAGCACGTCTCCCATGAGTCTGAACAGAGCAACACCAACAACAACACTAACAATAATCTAAGTAATAAAAGACCTGTCAGACCTGCGATTTGTTTTCTTTAGGACTCCGGTGAGTTTTCTGCTTGTATGCCACGTGCTAATTGCTAATCGATAAGAACATTTTCAGTCATTATGAATGCTAATGTTGAACCTTCTTATGTTACAAAAAACAATCGGAGATTTACCGTAAATGTTGCAAAGATGTTTCAATGAGTTAGTAAGAGAATGAGTTATAGATGTAATTGTTCACATGACGACCGTAATTCTTACTGCGCCATTTTTGGACGCCATGTTCAAGGTTGATGAGTGTAAATTGTCTGCTCAGGCAATGTGTAAGGGCGAAAGGTCGAGTACACCCTTAACGGAGTCCATCACAAAAACAAGCATGCATGCTCACACTCAGTCAACTTCGTCACCAATTAGCCTAATAAAATCAATCACTTCATTTCTGAACATTAAGGCATCTTATAAACTACATCTTTGCTCCCCCTGTGCATGCATGGACTGATTGGTGCTGTCACAATTACACAAGTTTAGCCGATAATTCTCATAACAATTATTACAATGTATGAAATGTATACATGCATGCTTTAGTAGGACCATGTGGATTTTATTTAGCTACTTTTATAGAAAAGCCTACCAATAATTCTAAAATGCGCTCATGAAGAATTACAGCCAAATAATTTGTAATCGATGCCAGAACCACAAATTAAACATATTTTTGTTTAACTTTTGATCCTTCTGAAAAACAAAACTACTCGGTACATGGTGACAGCAGAATGCAGGGACATAGCAAGATAACAGCCAGTCAACACCATCAAACATAGTAGGAAACTGAAATTTTACTCAGCTGTTTTTATACATGTGAAGAAGACAATTATCCCAAAAAGGCAGGAAGTGTACAATCATGTAATAATTGGGACAGGTTATAATAATTTCTTCCGGCTTGTTAAACTTTGACTTTTTAAGAATTCGCCGCCTGTTTCCCAAAACAACCCTCCTCACCTGATCAGAGTAATTATTCACAGTTAATTGGCAGCCATTTTATCATAATTATCTTGTCGAAAATCATCCTGTTTGAATCTATAACTTTGCTTTGGTCGGAGAAAAATCGCAGCTCAGATGCGTTCTGAAGAACTCCTGAATCTTCTTCCACAGGTGGACTTCAGCTGCTGCGTGGGACCTGGGCTCACCCCCCCACAGGACTGGCTTACCTGCAACCCCATGGAAGCTGGAGGGGCAGTACGGTCCATAAGGCGGCTCTAAATAGTGCCCAGCTCCTGGATAACTCACACTCTCAAAGTTCTCCCTCCCGTGGCGTTTCAGTCTCTCCACCATCTCGTCCATGTAGGCTTTGCTGTCCCAGTTGAGGTCGTCCTCTGAGGCCACAAAGAGGAAACGTCCCGTTGCGCGTTCAATGGGGACGAGGGTGGCTTTGTTCTCTTCCTCTAGAGGATCGTGCATACTGTATTTAGAAATGATTGCCCCTGACTCGGTGGGAATCGCTTTCTTAAAGTCGAACATTAAAGCAGGAAGGATTAGTCTTTGCTTATAGTAGAGGGGTAAAGCTGTATTGGCAGAGCAGCCATTGATCCACACAACAGCCTCAATATTTGGCAAAAAAGAGGCTATTGATAAAGCAAGATCTCCACTTTTTGAGAGAGATATTACACCAACTCCTTTACTGCCAATCTGTGGGAAAACAAGTCAAAAGCAACATATTATTTTATTGTTACGCTGCACAGATTTGTTCTTTTTGTAGAGAACATAAACGTAGCACCTTTTAATCAGTGAACAGAGCTTTTTCAGCACTAGCCAACTGTGGATATAGAATAGAATAGAAAATACTTGATTCATCCCCCAGTGGGGGAAATTCGAATTAGTCGAGTAGCTCAAAAAATTATAAATATTTACAATGACTGCATACTAGACAACAACAACAATAATCAATGACGAATATACCTGCTGAGTGTGTCCTCAAGCATCAAGATTCTCAGATTTGGTTCAATCAACTCACCTTATCTTGTTTCTTTAAAAACTCTATAGCTTCTTCAAAATAATCCAAGTGGATCTCTGTGATGTTCTTTGGCAGGTCGCCGTGGCCATACAGAGCTACGGTCAGAACCAGAAATCCTCGGCTGGCCAGCAGAGAGGCTCTTTTCTCCGACAGACCTCCACCGAATGTGTACAGATCCAACACAGCAGGGAACGGCCCTCCTCCTACGATACAAGAACATTGTGTGCAGATGCCCATCAGCATACATTTACCATATTACAGTCCGGCTACAAATGGAAGTTTCCCAAGGACAAAACAGACCTGTTACACAACCTTATCAGCCCAAAAGTCAGACATTGACAAGGAATAGAATATATTGTGCATGAATAAGGCCAGACGCCCCCCATGTCCTACAAGGTGTTTGTTACTATAAAGAGTGAGATGCATCATCGTCTGTTGCCCCCGGAAAAGGACAGTCTGATGACAGGGTTAAACATTCGGAACATAACGCATCCACATACTGGTAAGCTTATATGGTTTCTCTTTAAATGGGATGTATTGTGAAAAAAAAACAACTCAAATCTTGCATTTGGGTGTCTGCAACACTGTAAAATTAGAGTTCTTCGTCATCCTCCAAGCTCAGTAAAACTAGTGAATTCCTTTAAGTCCACCTAACTTCTGCTTCAAACTGTAGCATTCACTGCACCGTGGGAGTGGGAAGCTGAAACATTTCTGCTCTTGCTTTCTGCTTTGCCATTAACGGCTAATTTTAAACAGCATTTATATAACTTCAGTACCAATTGTCCTTGGCTGAGCTGCACACACAAATCTAGTTATTTGAGAATTAAATTGCCAATCAAGTGTTTCTCCATCAGACTGTTGGCTGGTATTATCAACTCTCAGGGTGTTTACGGTCTGCTTTCAAATACGGTAATAATGTGCTTCTCAAAAGAGGCAGATCCTGTGGGTAACTCCATGCCCACAGAGGTTTTAAATGCATGGATACAAAGGATGTGGGGGCACTGTCTTTGTGTGCTATTTTGAGAAAGCAAAACTTTATTCCTTTTTCTTTCGGAGCCTAAAATACATTTTACTGCTGACTCATTCATAGCAGTAAGTAATAAAGGCCTCTCCAAACCGGGGGTGTGCTGGCTGTGGTCAGTTGTTGGTCATACTCTGACCATGGATACATACCTCTACAACTGTAATCCTGGCTGTGACAGAAAGGTGTCTGAGCACAGTGCTTTACGGCTGACTGCTTAAGGCTGAAGTCTTGAGTCTATGAGTCTTGCTGACCTCGGCACAATGGGTATTCAAGCAACTAGAAGTGAACACCAGCTGAAAACCAGGGTTCAGACATGATGGGTTATATTTTGTAATCTATCATGAGGATGGATGGATGTTTATCTGGAGAAGAAAGAGATGCTTGCTTTGTGGCCAGAGTACTCCCTGATGGCGGTGGCCCCTCTCAACTGGATAAACGTGCCGTGTAACAAACCTGGGGGAGTAAAGAGAACTCCACGAATGTTTCCATCTTTGACAGGAACTCGGGTGACCCCATCTCTGATCAGACGCCTCTCATTGGTCGCCTCGGCCAGCTTCCCGCCCTCCTCCTCGTGCACAGAGAAGTTCACCACGTGGGCATTTAGCGGACTTGTCTTCTGAAACCTTTTGTGCATGATGTCGGCCCTCATTGACCACAGCAGACCCATGGGCTCAACCCCAACGTAGCTCCCACTGAGAGAAGGGTCTCTGTCCAGGTTGACCTCCCCGCTGCCATCAGCCCTGTAGGTGGCCGAGGAGCTGAACACCACCCCCTTGTCGTCAGTGGATCTGGCTCTCAGGGTGACCACCTGCCTTGATTTCAGCCCAGCCACCTTCACCTGAACGGGCTCGTCGAACAAACACCTGGCGCTCGGCAGCAGCCTCACTCTTACTTGGGCGGACATCTCTCTTTTCACCCTGTACAGAAATTAAACCATTTTCTTGGTTGATTTATAATCTATAATGCAGTATTCAGGATTATCCCACCAGCTGTGTTTCAGTTACTTTCTGGTGGCTTTTTTGTAGCAGACGTAAAAATCAGACGTAATACGGAAGCCTCAAACCAAATTTCAGGATGTATCTTGTCAATTTAAACAATCAGAATTAATCTATGAGTTCTAAAAAGATGGCCTCTTATATTCCCAGGGCTCAATTTGCCCCAAACTTAGCCTATTTCAGTTTTAAAAAATATCTTAGCATAAAACAGAAAGATAACATTAAAGTGTAACTACAACGACTTCCAGCGCTGTGTCGAGCGGCAGCCAGCAACAGTTGCTACCGCACATATTGTACAGCAGTTACTTATGTTAGCTTCATTTTATCTTATTTGTCTATTTTTTATTTCATTTTATTTAATTGCACAGCAATTTCCCTCTGAATAAATAAAGCCTCTTGAATGTTGAACTAGATAAATACTGAGGTAGAATGAATGAATAAATGTCACTGAAGCTTTTTGTCAAATAAGCCTTAAATTAAAACATGCTGCCCAAATTAACACTGGCATGACAGAAGTGAACACCAGCTGAAAAAAAGCCTTTGTTTTTCAATGCAAAACTTGTCCTTTTTTCTCTTTTGGGAACTTGCAAACAGTCACAGCTTGAATAGATGACTTTCAACACTTAAATAATCAAAGTTACTGCAAAATATGATTTATTGCTCCTTCTCTGCAGTTTGTCTAGACTCCATCCTGGTTCAGTTTACCCCACATCTTTTGTCTCACCTACCTCAGATAATTGTTAAGCTAAAAAAAGCTTAACAATTCAGGAAAATATTTAGCTGTTTAGATGTTTTTATATGTTAAAGCAATTATCACCATGTCAAATGTAATTACTCTTAGACCTATAAACTAGCAACTGTGTAGGAGCCATTACATCTGATGTGTCAAAAACTTTACTTTGAGGAGCAAAAACATATATAGTTTTTATAACTCAACATGTGGACCTCAACTACAGCATCTAGTACATTTGGTGACAAATCTACAACTTTTGTTAGCCATTTCCGTTGCAAAGCATCATATCAAGAGTATATAGGTTAACAAGCATTCAATCACACACGTACAGCATTCCCCGTCGTGAATTATGACGTGTGGGCGAAACGCTTGTTGTAAACATTAAAAGTAGGCTAAAAGTCTGCACAGCCCCGGAAAACCGGCCATACCTTCGCTGCTGGCCACCAACACGGAAGCACCCGTTTGTCTTAAAGTTAACCCCCCCCCCCCCCCCCCCCCCCCCGTTTGGTTAAAATTAATCCACGAGTATAGTAGTACACAGGCTCACTTACATAAGTGTCACGAAAGTGATTGTCTTTAGTTTGTCTGCACGTTAACCATGGTAACCGGAAACAGAAGGAGACACCTTTAAAATAAAAGCCGCACTGTGAATGCTTTTGAGGATGCTTTTATTTTGTCTTATATATAAATAATATAATATTCCATAATATTGCACAAAGAAAACAGTACCTTGGATTAGCGTTTTAAGAATAGCACCTTGTCGGAAAAATAAATCGCAACTGACCTAGACAGAAGGATCCAGGATAAAATGTCCGGACTTCACTGACCTTCACACGACTGCCCGATGAGTTGCGCGTCATACATTTCGCGTCGCCGCTGACACAGAGTGACATTTCTTTTTCTGAACATAGTATAGTATCATACTACTACTCAACAAATAGCCATCAACCACGTGTTTCGGCGTATTAACACTGTTGCAGATGGTGTTCTTGAACGCAGCTCTGTGCAACTGTAACCTTCAGCAGAATCAATCACCCAGAACTCAACCCTTCTTTAATTATTATCCATATACACCGGTTACACTGCAATTATACATATAATTTGGTAATGGATAGCTTTAAATTCCGTTACTGTTAGTACGAATTACCAACAAACTCATAGCATGCTTAAAGTCACCTGTTCACTACTTTATTTCATCTGATCTGAAAGTAAAAGGAGTTGTGCGACAAAGTTATCGGTTATCTTAAATGCTATTGTTGATATTGGTGGAACAACACACTTTCAACACGTTTTATCTCTGTATCATCATGTCAGTAAATCCACAGTCGGTATGTAATGTGTCACTGGATCAAAACCACCGAGAAGGAGCAGCATCAGTCCCGTTACCTTCGTCGCTTCGTCGTCTAGTGGCCATGGTGAAAAACAGCAGACAACGCTGCATGCTGGAAGATGTACGGTCGTCAAACACGAGTCAAAAACAAAATAGATTTGGGTTTTTTTTTTATTTCAGAACATCAGTAACTTAGGTGCATTTATGTAATTAGTTGACACCTAGTTTACATTTTTTTAAACAAACATTTTAAATGGAAAAGAAAAAATAATCTTAAAATCAATCAAGTAAGGAAGTTTGCTGGTGATAATAGTTCAAATTTAACCAGAAATAAAATTGTTTTGTATTCAGTAATGAATATCTTTTCCAGTTTTGTTGCTTTAAATACTTTTCAAGGTAAAAACCTGTATTTGTCCCTGGCTGCTGATAACATTTATTTTCTACGAAATAATAAGAGCAGATTTCTCAAACCTTCTCTGTAAAACACCTTAAACACTTATTATATCAGCAGTAGATTAAATTAAATTGCTGAAACGGTCGGATGCAAACCTTGTATGTGTAAAACTTTTCATTTCAGGGAATGACTAACGATCAAAGCCCATGAAGTGAGACGATGAATCTTCTCAAAGTGGTTGAGCAGAGTTGTCCTATTTGGCTGCAATCTCTTGTAGATACTTTTCATTGGTCCGATTTTGGTTAAATTCGCTCACAGTTGTAAAGGGTGACCAGTAGTCCTGAATAATAATAATAATTATGATGAATAGAAAGTGGGAAAATATGCAGATAATGGATGTTTCTGCCCAACAGCAACCAAATTCATGATTCCAGACATTGCCTCATTTGCATATTTAATGATAAACTTTTATTTCATGATAACACTTTTTAGAAAGCTGGAAGTAAATTTAAAAAATGTGCTGGGTCTGAACCATTTGGAATAAAACAACCAAATTCATGACACAAACTCTGAAAAAAAGCCTAAAGAAAATAATTAGCTTATGTGCTGATTATGTTCATGAGGAAACAGCTTTTTTAATGCACCACACGCAGCAAAGGACACAGGACTCCTTGTTTGAGTTGAGCATTGCTGTGATTTAATTCACTATGTCTTATATCACAAAGAAAGTCTTTAAAAATGCAGACTAGAATTTCTGTATATAAACTGTACACAAAAAGCAAGGCACTATACATTCAGATCCATCAAGCTGATGTCTCCCCTTCGTTTAAAGTCAAACCTTTCAGTCACAGCTCGCCTGCTGTCACTCTGGGTCATCTCAGAAGTCTAAAACAGTCGAGCGACACGAGTCACCTTCGAGGCCTGACAGCGTCCAACACGAAACCTGACGCAACAGGGTTTGTTTTTACAAGGGTACAAAGTCACAAACGCACCTACACACACATTTACACAAACGTTACACACACAAACATTATATACAGTCGCACGCGTACACGCAACCTCAACATGGCACTCTGACAGCAAGCGTCCAAGTGTTTTCTTCCACGACTCGATGAGCAGGGACTTTAAGTGCTTGGAAGAGGTTTCAAAGACACACAAACACCACGTATGAACCAGAGCAAGGTGTTTTTTACCTGTCGATACACCGCTTGGATTTATTTTAGTTAAGTATGGACACTGTCGAGAAGCAAAACGACTATAAGCGAGGCGAGTGCGTCTCCAGTCTTGTCCTTCACGTCAGTTCTGTGACTTTTGCCTTTTTTCTCGTCTCCACCATCCACTCTTTGACCGCTTCACGTGCCATCTTTAGTTAAAAACTTGCTCAAAACAGTCCTTTGGCCTTCTTTAGGTTCACTTGCTTCCACCCTGGCAGACGTTCGTAGTCTTCTCTCGTCATTTCCAAAGCTTTCTGCAGTTGGAAAAGAGACACAGGCTGTTACACATCCCGTCTGTCAGGGATTACACTGAATTCCACATACAACTCTCCAAAGAAGCGGTGAAGTGGTGGGGATTTTTCTGCAGCTGAAAATGTTCAGAGGAACTAAAAGACCTGCAGATGCGCTTTTTTCGTTATGATTGTTTGTGCAAACACGCCTCTGAATATTTAAAAAGTCAAGGCAACCTAATGGAAGAGATTAGGCCTGATCTGGAGAGAGTCTGAGGACTTAAACGTGTTACATGAAGAGAGTAAACGCTTACGTGGGACCGATCTAATACTAGTTTGGGATTGGGTCTTTACTGCGTTGGCAACAGTTCTGCTGTATGTTGATGTAATTATGTCACATAATTTCCACAAATTTTTCAGATATACATTCACTTCCTGCTCAGAAACTATGCAAAGCCATGTTAATATATATTAAATACACAAATCCTTTAAAAATTAGTCCAAGCAGCAGTACCAGAGACAGGCTGGACACACATAAGGCGATCTATCACTAATCAGGGTAACTGGTGCTGCTGCTTTGACTGACTCAGTTCAACGACCACTTTGCTTCATTTGAACATTAGTGATGGACATAAAAAAGCTGGAAAACATAAGTGGTGTTAGAAAATAAGTCTGTTAAAGTACAATAAATAAATATTGAGTTATATCCAATCATCCATCTGGTTTCTATGCCTGCTCTGTCCTGTTCGGTGGCACGAGGTAGTGTCCACAACAACCTATTTTCCTGTTCATACTGATTTATTTCTATATTTCAGGGTAATAGTAGTTAATCCATATTAATACATATAAAAAACCCTGTTATATTGAATCTGGGGAGATGAAAAACAGTTTTCCTCTGAGACGCTGAACATCATCGTGCTGGTGGGAGAGCTGGAAGATGGTCAGAAACAACGTGGAGCAGGATTTTGTACAGAGAGTGAAACAAACTGACATCAGCTGTGTCAGAAATACTCAAACTAGCCTCACAATCTGATCAGATCACAGTTTTGCCCCTCAGTCTGAGGTCTTATGTGAACATGAACTGAAGCTCCTGACCTATGGCTGCAGGATTTCCTCCTCTGCAATGCAGCCACACGATTGGCTGACTCAGAAATGAGTATAGATAAAGATAAAGAGAGTTTCTGTGATTTCTCGGCACTGTCACATGACTGAAGTTATAAGTTGTTTCTGTACAAAAGATACTGACTTGATATCGAGTACTTTGTGAGACCAACCGAGCACAAACACATCAGACAAGTTTCTCCAGGTGTGAAAGTTTTCATGCCTTCATTTTGTGCTCCACAGACAGACAGTGAGTCAGAATGCAGTTTAGCTGAGGGTGAATCATCGAAGTGTTTGTTTGCTTTGAGAGGAAAGCGTCTCAGGTGGATGTTGTGCTTACATAGAGAGAAGTGATGCAGGCGTGCGGTGAGGTGCGACATATGAACCGAAACTGCACTGACAAAGCTGCCTCTTTGCACAATTTAACATCTAAATTACATGTTTGAAAACTTTTTCCTGCCAAGAAACATGTTATTGGATGAGTTCTCTCACTTTAAAAGCTAAAATTGAATGACTAAATAGTTTAAAATCTTCATAATTAACTAAGCTTGATAAATCACCTAAATTAATAATCAAAGCAGGAGCCAATTAATTGACAGCTAAGCAGAAAAATCAATTAGTTTTAGCTCTGAGATAAAAATGACATAATGGTTTTTTAAATGTCAGAAGAAAAATTGACTAAATGCTTTACATTAACACAAATAAATACTTAAACAAAAGGAGCAATTAACTTAAAATACTCCAAAATGGAATCTGGGGTCACTTTTGGGGTCCAGGTTCGGATGTTCTCCGACTCTTTTTCTAACAGGTCAAATTCTATGCCTGGCTTTGGTCATTCTCTATCTATTTGTGGTCATTTTCTAAATGTGCTCACAGTGGCTTCGCTTGGTAATATTGTGAGAAATCTTTTATTCAATTATTTTATTTATGGAGTTATTGTTTTACATTTTTTGTTGTTAGATTTGCGACGCAATGATTTTCATCTCAGCTTAACTTCTTTTTTCTCTTTCTGCATCTCTTTTTGGTCATTTCACATCTTTTTAGCTGCTATTTTGTTGCTTCTTTATCACTGTATGTTTCTTCTGTGTCTCTAAACTTGGTTGCTTTGTTTCTCTTTCCGTGACATACATCTGACAGTAATCTCACCAAGAAGAGGCGGGACAGGGTGCAAAAAGCTTGCACCCTAAACTGCTGAGTTTTTATTTGCAGCACACGGAGGACGATGGAGGCTGCAAACCTCTTAGTATTTGTACTGTTTGTCTATGAGTTTGGATGTATCTGCAATATTAAAGGAAGAGTGAGTCATCAGGAAGCATATTGGAAAATTACCTCTGTTCACTTAAGAGATCTTCCTCACATTATCTGGACTTTATAACTTTTCAACAAAGTCTGACTGGATCTGGCATCTGCATTCTTACATGCAGCCCTCGAGGATGAAGTTTAGAGACGTGAGGGCTCAGCTGTCATCTTATTTTTGTTTCCAACCCTGCGAAGAGGCTGAGCCGCGGCATCTTTTCTGACTGCAGCTGATTTAAAGCACTATCTAACAGAGTAAAGGTCTTTCAGGACCATTCACACGTAAATGTGCAGCCTAGCGCAGCCTTCCCTCCTCAACCAACACCACACTCGAGAGACAGGAGTGATTTTTCAAATCCATTTCAAGAAGAGAAACACAGTGCTGACATGCTCGATAGAAAAACAGGTCCCCAGTGCTGAAGAATCACACGAGCGGCTCTTCTTACCTCAGTCCACCTACAACTTGGTCTGTGAAGTGAAAGTTAGATGCAGTTAGATGGATTACACAGTAATCCATATTGAATTTAAAGGAAAAACCAACCATCGGTTACAGTTTTTCTGTAATTATATAATCCACACACACTGAAGTCATTCACTTGAATCAGTCTCCTTGTGTAAATGCCTGCATGTTACAGTATAAGCCTTGGTCAGTTATCTATGAAAAACTCTCTATGTCTTCAATTTTTGTCCGTTAAAGACATCAACTATTTAACGACCTGAAAACGTTTGCCTTGAAATGCAAATTTCTCTTTGTGAGTGTCAGATGTGGTAAAAGATTAATCGTCTAACTTTACAGTGTTATAGTACACTACAGTAACATAAGAGTGGGATAGATTTTGTGTCAGTTAATCAGGTCGTTTCCTCTGATGAAGAATGATGATCAATTGTATGCTACAACCAATGCACACAAGAAATACCTCTGAAAATGACTTAAAGACTGGGAAAAACATCACAAACAAACCCAAGATTAAAGCAACGGATCTTTTGTTCAGGAGGTTTTGTGGCTCTACTGACCTCAAAGTCCTGGTCGGACAGGTAGATCTCCAGGCGGAGGGGGTCAACTCCCTCTGGAAGAGGCCTCGCCTGCAGCTGAGCCAGGGGGAAAATGTTCTGACAGAGCCGGGCCAACACGTCCTCCACCAGGATTATCTGGTTACACACCTCCGCCTCCTGCAGCCACAACAGAGAGTTCATATCTTTTATGTGTGAGTGAATAATACAGCGTATACTCTGTGTAAGTCCACTGACTGTTACGTGTTATCATAATTATATGATGTAAATGAAGTGTGTTGCTAACCCTCTCTGTTATCTCAGCCACATCCTCTCTGTGCTCCCAGCTGGGAAACATGTTGGTGAAGGTGAGCGGCTCCAGACCGGCGTGGATCAGATACGACTTCTGGGGCTTTTTCTCGTTCTTTTCTACAGGGAAAAACATTATGACCTTGAGTGAAAAGTTACAGTTGCCTGATATGAATGCAGCCTGTGGAAATCAGTTTACATGAAATGCTTCACGAACCTCCAGCCTCTAAACAAGCTATTTAACTCCTCATATAAGCAGTATATAAGAGCCTCACACGTTCAGAATGAGAGTGGAAACACGCATGTTGCCTGTTGGGCTGATCAATGAACACATTTTCCTGAGATGTTTCCATTTAGCAGAAGATTAAGCTGATCCAGCTGCTGAAATAATGGATTCAAAATAACAACATTTCTGCTCTTGCCAGCATCAAACTTGCATAAATTAAAATTTTAAAGCTTCACACATTTAAGCACTGCTCATAGTGCTCTTCATAGTGTCATTTTCTGCTGTAAAGTATATTTCTTAGAGCTACTTCGGTCCAGAAACCTACATAAAAATGTTTATCATGTGCCCAGAGAATGGCAGATGAAGCTATCAGCTGGGATTCACCTTCCCTCACCTTTGCAGTACTGCAGCACGGTTTCCATCGCACACTTTCTGTCGGCATCCCAGCGGATGCGAGCTGAACCAGTGCTCTCGCTGTCCTGAGGCCACCAACCTTGCCACAGGTACACTTCGTGGAAGTTATCGACCAGGAACAAAGCTGTGCCCGAGAGAGAAAGATACGATATTATTCAATATTGTTTGAGTGTTACCTTTTCAACAAATAATCCCAGTGAGGATAAAAAACACAAGCTAGAGGAGAGAGAGTACATTTCATATGTAAAGGATTTTGCATGGGGTTTCCTAACCTCCTTTGAATATAGGCTATCCAGAGTGACTATTACGGGAGCCTGCGAGGCGCCACATTAGTTGGCTACAACAAACTATGCCATCAATAAAGGGAAATAAGTATTTGGAAAGCCTAAATAAATGTTAAATGATGTGCCTTAACGTGCACAGTCCCTATCAAACAAACAGAAAAAGTGTCCTGGTCTCACCAGGTTGTGGTGCGTTGTACAGATCTTCCTGCAGGAAGGGCAGCGAGCTGATGAGCTCTGGAGCTCTGGATGGGTGGAAGAACTCAGTTGCCACAAAGTCTCCAGATGTGCTGCTCAGCTGGAAGAGCCGCGGGGTGAAGTTGAATTTACCTGGATCTGATGACATGCAACAGGCTATGTAATTCCTCCAGGTTTAGTCAAACTACAGATAAATCACGCCAAGGTGGGACTTTGTTGCCTTATTAACTGTTTACAGGAAGGTTTTTTTTTAAGTTTATGTCCCAAAGCAAACCTTTTTCATATATTTGTGAAACAATGACAAGATACTTTTGGTCTTTGTCATTTAAGAAAAAAATACAAATAAAGGTTTTGATTAAACCTTCACTTTCTTTGGCATTTTCTTTCGAGTACAAAATATCATGTCAAAACACAATAAAACCTCCTCATTCTGTCAACAACAGCAGGAGGAGACTGAATACCTCTTTCAAAAGATAAATAACAAAATCCTGGAACTTTTCGATTATTCCTACTAACAAGCAAATTAACAAACAGTTTAAATCATAAAAACTCCTCCACCATCGGCAAAATAACTGTATTAGACAAAGAGCAGCTGTACAAGTAAATATTATGCAAGTTAGATATACAAATGAAGCGTGTCTGGTACCTTGCAGCATGCAGTCGTAAGCCTTCCTGTCTTTCCTCCCCAGCGCCTCCCAGAAGCCTGGGGGCTCCATTCCCTCGTCACACTCATGGATGGTCACTTTACTGCTGCTGTGGAGGCCTGCTTCCAGTGGGCACCTGAAAACAGGTTAAATACATTCAGATAATAACACCAATAACAGGCTAACTTTCCCCCAAACAAAAGCTCACTGTTCTTTGATCTTGAGTGCGGCCGTGTTTCCAACGCTGCGGGTGTGGAGCTGCGTCTTGCAGCCATGCCACAGGTAGATGATGGCTTTGTTGATGTTGAGCAGGATCATGGAGGCTCTGGAGCGCAGGCTGGTGCAGTGACACGCCACCTCTAGCAGATGGCCTTCCACCGGCACCTCACCTCGCACGCAGTACAGACGCCACTCACCTGGACACAGAACAAAGTTGATTGTTAGGATGCAAAAAGGAAATGTTATAATCCATTTAAAACAATATTGAGAATGCATGTCCTTCCCTTAAACTGAAAGACTAACTCTTGTAAATAAAATGTCATAAAAAATGTCTCTAAAAGTCTTCTTAAAAAGAGGCAAGTACATACTTATATATCACTTTTAGCATGTAACCTATTATGACCTGAAGTTTTTTTTAACCTGCTTAATAACATTTTTAAAAATACTAGAAAAACACTATAACACTGTTTCCATTTTTCTATGCAGCTGATTAACTTATAACCAGTACACTTTTGCGTCACTGAGGCCTGAGGGACTGTGAAGGACAAATACGTTATGTGGAGATGTTTACTCTGAGTGTTCTCTTCCTCCTCCTCCCTCTTGCCAGCGTGGACGACCATCCCTCCGTTGAAGCACTGCAGGAAACATGGCGGCTCCTTTCCTTGCTGCACCTGGACCTGAAACACACAGAGGCCACAGTCAGAGAGACTGAAGCTTACAAAACACATTGAACACATTAAAACACATTAAAGTATTATGCATGTCCTCCTATACTGAGTAGAACCAAATCTTTCATGTTGTATCAATCTAAGCCTATAATGTTCACACACGTTTGCTCAATGTTCCGCGTACATCAAGCAAACTGAGAGGAAAACTGTGCAAAAGTTTCAAAACTATGTTTTCCATCAACCATGAAGCCTCGATTAATCGTTAAATGCTCACAAATCTTCAATGTTTTGATCGCTGACTGTTAGAATGCCCCTTCTGTCGTACCTGGGCCCCTCTCTCCTCGTCGAGCTCCACCGTCATCAGCGCCGATGTTCCCTTCTCGCTCACGGTGGAGTGTCGACCCTGCCAGAAGAAATAGCAGCACTTCTCCTTCCCAGGCCCGGTGCTCCTCGCCTCAGGGTTCTGCCTGCGACCGACTGGGACATCCAGGAAATGAGGATGAAAAAGCGTTTTAGTTTAGTTAATATATTACAAAGTGAGTTAAAGAATCTGCTTCGTTTGCAGACGCCAACCTGTGGTGATGACCATGTACTTCCACTTGACCACATAGGCGTCTCCCTCGTGGAACTGGCCGATGCTCTGGCGTGGCAGACGACTGTAGTCAAACTCCAGGATGTGCCAGACTTCTACAGACACTGTGCTGATCTCCTGAATCCTCATGTGGTCCTCTGTCTCCACCGGGCCGTAACCCCGGCCCACATTCACCCCGTCCAAAATAGTGGAAATGGGAGAATGGAGGACAGGCAGCATCAGGTTGGCGTCGTAAGGCCGGCACTCTCGTCCAGGAGCCTCCTAGGAGGAAGATCACAAGTACGATTTAGTATAAAAGTAAAGCGCCTGCCTGGGCAAAAGCAGAAGAAAGCCCTCTAATGCGTGTATGTGAGGCTTTATACATCATCTACAAAAAGGCATATGCTATCTAATTCTTATTTTGGTCCCAATGTGTGACAAACTGTTCCTGGCAGCTGTGACCGTGAATTGTAATCCAACAAACAAACAGATGGAAAGATAACAAAGACATGTGAAGCCTCTCTGATGTGTGTAACCTGGATATTTTATGTAATTATCCACATAAAGTAAGTGCAGGATTTGCACCTTCTGCTCAGGCAAAAGCTCGCCCCCTTCCTTCGGTGTGGGCGACTTTGCTTCAGTCCAGTCCATGAACTTCTCCTTGAACAGGATTGTTTCGTTGTGCTCTGTCAGTCTGCCGAATATCGCCCAGTCAGGGCGGCCCTGGCCCTTCCTGTGGGCGGAAACAGAGCCAACACTTCAGCATTAAACTTTCATTAACCAAACCAATCTTATTCAACATCATGAAGGTGTGAGTGTTTTTGGGATTTCATGGCTTCTCTGGTCACGTACAATGGCTCTAAAGGTGAAAGAAAGATAAAGTTTGTGTGTTCTCACCTGGGTATGAGCGTGTTGCAGCTGCCGGGATCCAGAGGGTTGATGTCGCAGCAGGTGTAGTCAAACGTCCCGTTCCACAGATGTTTGGCGAGCTGGAAGGCGACCTTCCTTTGGGCGAGGGTCACCTCTTTCCCGTGCCACACATACACCTCGCTGCCGAAGTCAAACACCAACACCTGCACCGCACAACAACAAAGACAGTTCACAACGGACGCTTTACAGCTGCTCTAATAAAGGCCATTGTTGCATGACTAATCTGTTTAATATTTCAAACCACACGGAGTTAAAGTACATAATCAAATCTACATGAAAAACAAAACTGAAACCGTGATAGATGATACTTTGTATGTCATAAAGACAGGAAAAGAGAGTTTCAATGTTTCATTGTTAGATAGTTCAAAATAAGTGATCCCATGCTTTTTTTTTAACAGCAGCAGCATACAGGAGGTGCTCATCATGGCACCTGCTGTTGCTAGGCAACAAATCAATATCAGCCTGAAGTAAACAGGTTCATAAGACAAAAATAAATTAAATATTTTCCATATTCAGAGCTTGGCGGCTCAAAGGAAACGTCCACCATCCCACCCTCTCTTGGTGGGATTTTTTAGAGCTGTGACTGCCTGCTGGTTTACGCTCTGCTCTGAAGGAGCCGCAGAAATGGCAAAAAGAAGCTTGTTCGCATGCAACCAGGAGCAAAGCTCGACACAGCCATTAAAAAGACAGAGCTGCTGAGAAACAGGTTCTTCTTATACATCAGGTTTGAAGCAATGACATCGTACTTTTAAGCTGAAATAGGAAAATAAGTGATCAAAAGGCAGGTATGTGCAGAAATAAACCCTTTTTATACAATGATCAGCAGCTACACGAGTGGGTTTTAAACACCCAGCAGAAGAACACTCATCACAGTGCTCGCTGCTGTGCAGACTCATAAAATGCGTGTGATGCATCTCTTGTTATCTGCAGGCTGGTGCACCTGCAGGCTTTATAGTCTGTGTGAGACACCAGGGTTGGTAAACATGTGGTTTTAAAGCTTATTGTTCTGTGTTTGCTCCTTCTGCCAAGAGCGCAAATCACCAAAATTATTCTGTCCACCCAGGCGTCATTTTTCCTTCACTGCTCATCGATGCTCGATTCTATAAATACGTGCAACTGTCAGTCCAATAAGCAGGGACAGGATGCCTATTGTTCCCTTTCACTAGAAAGGACAAAAGTCTGATATTAGTGAATGTTAGCAGGTAAAAAGGGTTACAACATGCCCTTTACCTCCTTAGTTGCCAGCAGGGAGCTGCGAGGGATCTTCCCCCACTCATCATCATCAGGAATCAGTTTGTCATCCAGGAGCCTGAAGATACAGTTGGTTTCCACAATGCCATTCTCAAACTGCTCGTCCTCCTCCGGTGGACCCGCAGCTACGGCACAATTAAAGACAACCATCTAATTCGAATACCGTACATCGTCAAACAGACAGTGCGTGTCTGCAAGTAAACACAGTCTGTGGCAACGTTCATGTCTCAGGCCTTACGCCGATAAGCCATCTGTCCACCCAGGATTGTCCAGAACTGCTGTGCATCAGGACCCTGTGGGTTCACTCCTTCTTCAATGGTCAGCACCTGGTTCGCTCTGCAGCCCATGTCCCTCTTCGTCTGGATGAAAGTGGCCAAATCTACTGCCTACAGACAAGAAACAAAAATCTAGTTGTCAGAGATTCACTCTCACACACTGAAACGTCTAAACCTCTGATATTCTCATGCTGATTTTTATGAAAATCAGGGAACTGGACTTGATTATTTCAGTAATTGATAAAAAAGCCTGCAACTTAACAACTTAATAAAACCAAAATAAGGTGGCCTACTGCTGCTGTACTTCTTGTGGATAAAAACATCACAAAAATGAACTGACAGCACAGAACACGCAGGTGCAGAGGAAAACAAAGATGTATTAGAAAGCGTCTGGACAGACAGAGGCTGAAAGCATGTGTTTTATGGAGAGCACAGACGGGATCATGTGCCAGTGTGTGGTGAGTGAAAATGACAGGCGGGATCATCAGTGAATCATCTCAGTTCACCGTTGCTCTCAACACATAAGACACTCGGCACTTAGTAATACTCACTTTGGCTTTCTCAATGACGTTTGAGAACTCTCCGACCCAGACGAAGCAGTGCTCAGGCGTGACCAGCAGGAAACAGTCCCCGCTGTTCAGAGAGGACGCTCTGGGCTCCACTAATCTGGTCTGAACGTGACGACGACCTGCAAACAAGACAGTCACAGCCGCAAATCTGCTCGATTATAAACGGCTGATGTCACAAACATTTCTTTAAACTAAGCAGGACTACATAATGTGATTTATGGAGAATAATTAGTTTGGCTCTGAGCAAAGGTAAAATCCACCTGACAGCATACCAGCTCATCCATTCTATGTTGTTTGGTTAAACATTTAAAACGCTTAAGTTTGTCAGCAGTTTGCCATGTCTGGACAGTTATGGGTTTCGTCTTGGCAAGAAAAAGAAATTCTTTTGAATTTCCACTGGTTGTCTGGCAAATGCTCGCATGCTCAGTGAAGTCTTTCTTTCTTTCGCCCAACGGCTCTTTTTCCTTGAAAATTCTCCATAAATGATTTTTTTTAAAACAAATCCTGGTTGATGTGAGTCCAGGTTGCAAGTGAAGAAGGTGACAGGGTTGGAGATTCAGAAGATGCCAATGAGGAAACAAAGTGACTAAGTTAAGGAGCTTTTACCTTTGACCAGCATCAGCATGAGGTTCTTAAAGGGCAACGCGCTGTTGTTAGAGGTCTGCTCGGAGACGTTGACGCTTCGCAGACTCACGCTGCTGAAGTTTTCCTTACTGGCCAGACCTGCCAGAGCAGCCTCAGAGTACTCAGAGGTTTTATTGACTGGAAGGAGAAAAAGAGCAGACTTTGTAAAAATACAAACCTACGGGGGGGGGGTTTAAAAACAACATAAATGCCTCTTTAAGTTAACGCTGTGAAAGGTGGTCAGAAGAAACTCTTTTCTAATTTGTTGTAGGCTGCAAACAACAAGAACATGTCCCATTTCCCTCAGAGTTTTTGACAATAAACAGCTTCACCGAGCTGTTCGTGTGGAGCCATTTGTAGCAGACACTCACTCCTAACCTCACAGACACATAATCACAGGCTGTGTTCCTTATACTCACTTTTCTCAGCCTTCATCCTCTTGCTTTCCAGCTGTGCCACGTTCAGTCTCTGTTCGGTGTACTCGTGCCGGATGTCCTCTCTGGCTGCCAGCATCTTCAGAGGGTTTCGAGATGACTGAACGTTCCTGGATGGACGAACCGACCGCTTGTGCTGCACCATGGCTGAAGTCAGCCTGGGTGAGGAGGAGAAATGTGAATGATGATGGAAAACTACACAATAAGACATCTTACAGAGCCCGTCTGTCGTATTTTCTTACTTGGGACCCTGAGACCCAAAGATGGAGTCAAAGTCTTCACTGATCTCGATCCTGGTGGGCATGCGAGGAAATTCAGCCACACGTCTGTAGAACTTGGAGAAGATTTCATCATCCAGCTTCATCACTTCCTTCACTGCCTTCTCAGTCACTGTTATGGTGGTTTCCTGCAAACCTGCCACTAAACAAAAAATGGTGGAAAACCAGAGACACGATTAGGCCTTTATACAAAACAACATTTCCCGCTTGATATTTCAAAGTGTGTGTTTCAGATAGAAAAAAAAGGCTACTGCATGTTGAGCTATGACTTCACAGCTTCTTCCAAGATTTACTGTAGCTAAAGATGACAAAGTGGCATGTTGATGAGCTAAAAGACGAAAAACACAAGGATCTGCCCTGATAAAATGGGAACAAGCAGTAACAGCAGTTCTTCCACGTTATAGAGTCATAAAGTCAGTGACGAAGTACAAACCTTTGCTATTCAGACGCCCTAAGAAGCTCTCCAACTTGTCAAGCTTCTTATCCGATTCCATGTCAGGCTTGGCCTCAATTTCTGCAAATGAAATAATTCGATTTAGGAAACAACTGCTAGATTAAATTAAGTTTATCCAACTCAAACAAGCAGAATCCGGCACAGCTAACAATAGTGCTCATTCGTCATCAGATTATCAAATCATTTGTTGACTTGCTGGTTTTTCTATGAAGGTATTATGCAGTTAATAAGCAAAAAGTCAGTTTGTATGACAGCATTTTCGTCTACTGATCAAGACAAAATGGGTAAAGTATCTTTAGATGCAACAGATTGCATGTACACGGGTCACTAAAGTTTGTACGTAGCTGTGGTAAGAATCAAACCTCGTAGTTCTTATGATGGCGTTAGTTTGAACGACTGCAGTCTCTTCACATCCAGTTGATCTAATCTAGATATAGAGGTAATATATGCATACCCACAGCAAATCAAGCCAGCGGAAAGAACCGTCACAATAAATCGGTCATCTGCAGAGAGCTGTGCTTACATCATCAGATGATGGCATTAAACACCACCAGACTCTTGCCTGTCATAGTTTTATAGCAAGGTGGAACAGCCCTCACCAATGAAAGGAGTCACTATGTGGTTTCTCTCTCACACAGCCGGTGACGGTGGCCTGAATCGGTCAAATCTAGCCGGTAGCACATCAGTCCCTAACAGCCACTGCAGCAGTGATATCTGGTGGCATAAACTGCAGATTGCAAATAGCTCCATAGTGTAGGAGAAACTAAAGCGGGAAAAATGGCTTTTGGTTTGTGGTGGTACAAGATGGCAGACATCAGGGGATAAGAGCTCGCAGTAGGTTTGGGTATAAATGATTCTTATTTTCATCTAATTCTACTCAAATAAAAACAATATTACATTACACCTAATTTCTGCTTGGAAAGTGATCCAAGTTTCAATGCAATTTGTAGGTTTCTTTAGCTGGGCAACTTTTTTTAACCTGGCACTATATAAATTGCATTCATTTGAATTTAATCAATGTGACTGAACTGAATTCTAACAAACTGAATTAAATTGGATTAAAGTGGACTGGTGCGATACAAATCAAATTAAAGTCTGTTCAAATCTCTAACAGGATTATTTTCTTTTCTGGCTGAAGTTCTGTCTCACCTTCTTGTGGTTTGTTGACAGCGGGCATGCTGCTTTTGAGTCTGGTGGAGACTGGTGACAGGATGGGACTGATAACAGAGGAGGAGGCTGCCAGGCCTGTGGACACAGGCAGAAAGGAAACAAAAAGATTCATCCTGGACAGATAAAACTGTGACTGTACGGCGACTTTGTCAATCATTCTGAACACAATTTATTACATAAAGATATGACTGAAATGTGTTGTGTACTAAAAAACACCTTGAATTTAAAGTTATTGCTTATAACATTACCCAGATTGTTTAAAAAAAACCTCTGTTCTCTTTGGAAACTGCACTTGCTAACTTCCTGCATGCAATCGAAAAACAACCTGAATGTTGACAATAAAAAAACCTTTTAGTGGCTGTTGGAGGTGTAGAAAAGGCTAAGCTGTTTGTGGGTGAGCAGCTCTTTGTGGAGCAGTGGCTTTGAATGGTGTGCATCAGTCTTGCCTCGCAGCGTTTTCATTCAACAGGCTGTGAACTGACCTTTCTTCACCATACGTGCAGCGACTGTGTACTGGGTGGAGTCATTGGCTGCTCCTTTGCCCTTTGTCTTCCAGGCATCCTCACGTGTTGAAATCATCTGTTTTCTCTCCTCAATGGTCATCTGGGCCTCAATATCCTCTCCAACCTTCTGATGAAATCCAAATAATGAAAGATTATTGTTAACTTACTGTGCCACGGTTTACACACACACCAAAAACTCTGAATGAGCTTTCATTTCAGCTTGTTTTTACTCATGCTGGACTTATCTTTAAAAGACTCAAACGCAAGACAAAAATCTTCCAATTAACCGCTGTATGTACTACTGTATGAACTACATCATCCCTCACACAACTTCATTGTAAAGTCATTTCATCCTATTGGTCCCTGAGGAGCAATTACTCTCATAGTAACATGATCAAACCAAGCAGATATGAAAAGGTTAGATGCATTCAAGCATGCTATGTGCACCCCTCAGTGGATGTGATAGCTGCACACGGACTTTCACTTGTGTTGTCATAACCAAATCAATCTCAACAACTCGGATACTGCCTCTCTCAGGACTGACTGCAAACCAAGCATGAAAGGTAGGATTCCAACTCATGCTGCTCAGTCAAGTGTGCCGGGTGCATGCCCTTACCTGACTATGATGGTCAATATACTGACACTTTTGGCCAAGGGAGATAGGAGGAGAATAGGTGGAGGAGAAGACAGGCTCCTGAGGATGTAGAGGTGGATGAAAAAGTGAAAGAAAAGTAGGAAATGCAAGGACATACATGAACAATGGAGGAAGACAAAGGATGGACGCAAAGGGGAGAAAAAGGCCAGAAACTGGGAGTGCAGCGTGATGGTTGTTAATCTAGTCCAAAAGCTCCATAATCCACTTTAATTCCAAAGTTTTTCTAAGGTATATGTGCGCAATGTAAATATCCATTTATTATACTAAAGAAATGACTAAAACCCTGTAAATAGAAACAGTTACTTGTGAATTGAGAATAAGGCTGGACCTTGGGCCTTTATTTGAACCTTTGTATGTTCTATTTTGAAATAACCAACCTGCCTTTGCTTTGGTCAGGTTCATGCAAACTTCCCGTTTAATTTTGCATTGTTTCTTTCCTCACTGATCGCCCCACACCTGCGTGACATCACTGCTCACCTGTTTTTACCTTAATGTCAGTCGATCCTGATATTTCTCTTGTGAGCTTCAGGATCTTTGTTTCCTGCTTTTTCCTGGACAGTCTTGTTTTGTTCAGTGTTTTCACCGTTTGGAGTGTTTTGCTCTGGGATTCTGCTTTTTTTTCCTCCTCCTTGACTTAAACTTTGTTAATCAAACCTGGTTTTTGCTATTTTTATTACACGCAGTCTGTGTTTTGGTCTCAGGACTGTTTGATCAACTCAATGTCACAGTAACTTTTTGGAGCTTTCACAAAAGACAAAGGGAAAACATGACAAACCCTTGGTTAGGACTGTCTAAGAAGTTCATTTGAACTGTTAGTAACAAAGCAGGAGAGTCTCTTCTGTACTGAAAAATTTAAATTTTGACATAAAAAGGGGAATGTGCTGAAAATACCATGCAAGGCTTTTTGTTTTAGTTGCAACTACAATTTCTTTGTGTCACCAAGCAGCTTTACAGATTGCAAGTACAGAACATGCAGAGACCAAAATACTGAGGAGAAGCAACAAACAGCTACCACACAGCATCCAACTCCAACTGTGGCTGGACAACAAGGATCCCACACCAAGCCGATTGGCATAGGGCTGGTGTGTGGCTGCCAACAGGTCTTACCCACAGCTGTTCAGACGCAGGCACAGCAGAGTAGTCTTGAACGACCACCCCTTCCTCCTGAGGGGTTAAACACAGGGGAAGTGCTCAGACGGAGGGAGGGGGTAACAGTCATTGTTTCTAAAGGATTTAGGGGCGAGACAGCCTGGAGGATTACCATCCTGGGTTTAAGCAGGCAGTTTCACCCCACAGAATACTAATGTGACCTGGGTAAGCTAAACGAAAGAAATCCTTTAAAGAGCCTAAATCTTCAGATGACAGACCCTTAAAGCCTAAATGTTTAGTTTGAGTTGTTGTTTCAAATATATGAGATACATATAGGACATGTTTCCTTTAGTCAAATAAGTTTTTAACTCTGGAAGTAACAGCCAACACTGCTAATTCTGCACTCAGACTGCCACAGATGATGTTCTGTTTCCGTCTGTGGGGGTTGGATGTTGCTAATCTGGACCACTAGGCTCAAACGACGGATGTATAAAAAGAATGAAATGACAGGAGTGCTAAATTATACAAGAGTCAAGGACAGGAGCTGGCATGGGCACAAAGCATGGCACTTTCCATTACTCTGACTAACCGAATCCCTCAGTAACATCAAAACACCGTTGTAGCAAGTTAACTGTGCAAGGAGACTATCAAAAATAAGACGTACATGTTTATTCAATCTTGGACAGACTTGAATTGAACTGATTTGGGTATTATTCATATTAATCAGGATCCACCAACTTTCCATATGAATATATATAAAAACAACATCAAGATGTTTAATCCATTAAGACCTATCAGCCACATTCATGAACACACATGAAATAGTTTCCACTGGAATGACTGTGCAAACACATAAGTGGTTATGAAAGAAGGCAGAAACAACCACCCAGCGATTATACCTCATACATGTGACAAAAAGGCACATAACGCTCATATTTACCCCACTTGGGTATTAAAATAAATCAAAACTAAAAGAACGAGTTAATATTATAAGATAGTAATCTGTAACCGAAGGACTCCAGGTACAAAGACATGTTCCACTTGTAGACGATGTGGGAAAACAAACAGCAGAACACCACCAATGTGTGAGAAAATAAGGAAAATACTAACCTTCTTCTGGCCAGTCTGCTCGGTCTCCCATTGCTGAGCCTGCTGCTCAGTGGACGCCACTTTCACCACTTCTTGTTTCTTGTTGATCCTATTCCTCCAGTCTTCCTCACCACTCTTCTTCAGCAGTGCCACTCTGACACAGGACAGAGGATCATTTTTAACAGGAGAGGAACAGGCCAACAGAGGACTTTGAACCAAATTTAGCATGCTTGATTCAGATTAACAGGATGATGATCTCCAACATGAATGGAGCAGCTGTGAGAACGCCATGAGTGTGTTTGTACTGTTACAGTCATTTGTAAAACCGACACAGCCAATTTTCCAGTCATGTTCTGGAGGTGAAGCATGTGAGAACACAAGCCCCGTAGTAATATGTACAGAAGATTGCAAAGATTAAGAAAATAGAAGCGATCCTTTTGAAAAGCCGCAATAAAGAAATGTCAGACATGTTTGAATAAACTAGGCTACAGAGGGGAGAAGTCTAGGCTGCGTAGCAGAGGTCAGGTCACAGGCAACAGTCCCAGAGATAACTCCCCAGATGCTGCCCGGCTGAAATCCCTCCAGCATGTTCTGGGGCCTCCTCCCATTCGCCCGAAAAACCGCCAAAAGTTAACAACCAGGAAGCATCCTAATCAGATGGCCGAACCACCTCAGCTGCCTCTTTTCTACGTGGAGGAGTAGCGGCTCTACTCAAAGCTTCCCCCCCGATTCTCTATCTCCAAGGTTGAGCCCTGGCGTCCTCCAAAGGAAACAAACTTTGAGGGGAAAAACAAGAACTGCAGTGGACATCCACAAGAGGAGAATTGACAGAGATCTTCTTGGGGCATTACTTTAATCTCTGGGAAAAGCTGGGATGTGTCACATGTGAGAAGACGCTGTTCGGTCACATGAGTTTATCATTAATTTGAATTCTTCCAGAACATTTAATGCTGGCTCGCACTAATATCTTCAACTCTGCTCGCCAACATTGAGGCTTCACATATATGTGATAAATATCAACTAAAGCAGTCATGTGAGAGCATCATCTGCCATTCTCGACGAGCTGGAAACAAAGCACAGCCATTTCCGCAGAGCACCATTTGCATCATGTCCTGCTTTCTGCTTTTCCAGACTCCGCTCTGTAACCTTCCAAATCATTAGAGCTCATCTCCAGGTTGGTGAAGTGCATGTATGAACAGACCCTGCAGAGAAGGTCTGGCCATCATTAACAGTCGCTGTGATTTGTTTTCACCGTTTAAATGTTTGTTTTCTATCAAATACAGCTTGTATTAGCATTTACATTATTTCCATCAAAGCCACTCGGAAAACAGAAAAAAGAAAGTCCTTCCAGCATGAAAAAGCCAAGTCAGAGATTTCTGCTCTGCTGCCAGCAGACATGATAGTCAATAAAGAGTGCAGGAGGAGCGCTGATCACGGAAGGACGAGGGCTAAGAGAAAGTATGTCATCATCTCTGCTGTGCGAGTGTGGATGGACAGGGCAGAAATGAGGGCATTGTGAGAAGTCTGCCAAATCTCAGAGGATATCATCAGTCCACACAGCTCTCTGCTGCTTCCAGAAAAAACACAATGATGCTAAAAATAAATCTCTCTCGCCTCCAAAGACACACCCATGTCATACAAGAAAGGACAGCCAGAGCCTTCTACCCGATTCTGTCAAACAAGGAGAATTTACGAGGCTTGTCTTTTGACCTGGCTTGCAAAAATCTGTGTCAGTGTGTGATCTTCGAAGGAATCTTAGTTTTCTCCAAGTTGGGACTGGATCCTGGCTTTGTGAACCAAATCAAGGCTAAATAATGCCAGGGGCTTTCAGAGTGAATGAACGCCTTTATTTTTACATATTTTTGTAGGGTTGCTGTAGATCCGGGTCCATTCATGCCTTCCCCCCTTTGGTCCAGACTCTCTTTTGTCGTTCCACTTCCCACTTCATCCCATTCAGGCCTTTCATTGCGGCTCCTCTTATTCAGAACTGCTACATTTCCTCATTGGCTCCTTGCTCATTACAAAGACACACTTGGCTCCTCTCTGGGGCAGATTTAGATGATTATAGTATTGTCTTATATTACTGTGGAGACATCATCTCTTGTTTAGTTTCTCTTTAGAGACTCTTTTGCAACATTTCCAGATTTTTAACACAATTATGGTGTTTTTAATGTTCAAATTAAAACTGCATGCACACCCAGCTTGTCTGCAGAAACCTTTTTTTATGAGGATGCTTTTTCACTTCCAACCACACAAACTTATCCACATATTTCCTTCTGCTTGTGGTGCCACATTGAGAAAAAACTAAATATACATAGAAATAATGGACATTGAGAACAGGTAAAGTAGCGTCTCACCTCTCTCTGATGGACATCTGTTTGGCCGACATGCCGTCGGATAGTTGATCTTCCGACTCTGTGGGGGACAGCAGATCTCCCGAGTGGGCGCTGTGCCTGCTGAAGTCCTCGCTGTGATCCAGGGGCAGGGACTTGGACTTGACCAGTGTCTGGGGGAAGGACTGTGGTTTGGGGGGTGTCTGAGGAGGCACCTGGGGTTTGGGTGGAGGCTGGGGGGCTGTTTGTAGGTAAGGCTTGGGGAGAGGCTGGATGAATCCCTGAGGTTTGGGCTGGGTTTGTGGGGGTTTGGGATAGGTTGGTGGGGGCTGGGAGTGGGATTGTGGCTGGATGTATGTCACGGGTTTAGGAAGTGTCTGAGGAGGATGAGTAACGTTTTGCCGCTGCTTGCTGCTTGAAACGTGAGACACTGTCCTGGAGGACACTTTAGCTATCAGCGGCCTTAACGGTACCGAATGATCCAGAAAGTCTGAAAGAGAAGAAACCAAAGTCATGCATTTGCAGCGTCTAAAATTAGGTCAATCTGATTAACATATTATGAGATATGAGGTCCATCTTAACTGTAAAGACAGTCTTATTCTAACAGGCAAAGCTTACAGAAGAGAAATATCAGATTTCTTTCAAAGCCCTGTGCTGCTGTAACATAAGTGAACATGATGTTAGCTGGTTAGTGCACCCACGGACGCCCCGACTGAGATGTTAGAGTTTAACTCAAATTCTTCTTATTTTCTTACAAACAGCAGGATGCATTCTATCAGAAAGGTCTCTGTTCACCGGTGCAGCATCTTTGAATGAATCAACCGGGAAAAAACAGCTCTGAAAGACTTTATTTGATATTATTCTTCTATTTTTCTCCATTCTTTTGTATTTGTGTTAAATTTTAGTTCATTAAAACCTTGTTGTGTCCTTTTGTCTTCTTTTCTTTTTTGTAGTTTTTTGCAGTCTGAAATGTTGTGGATAATTGTTTTTTCGAGTTTTCGTTCCGTTTTGTTTACGCATTCCCAAAAAAAGTGTTTCTGAAAGGCATTTTGCATCTGTGCATGTCGTGTTCCACGTGTCCTTCTGTTTCCAAATGTAGTCATTTTGTGAAATGTTGGGCAATGTAGCAAGTTCTTGTATTTTTTTTTAAACGCTGTTTCTGAAATGTTGCTTTTTCTTCCTGTACATGAGTTTTGTGTTGCTGTGCTTTCTGAAATGTTTCCGTTTAATTTGTTTCATGTGGTTTAATATCTAAACTCTTTCTTTTGTTTTGTTGAGTTAAATGATCTGTTTTATAAAATTCTGTCCCTTTAAACATTGATTTTTGTTTTGATGTTAGATTTTGTGAAATACTTTTTTTGTGTGCGTTTCTTTGAGATTTGCTGTTTTGTGAAAAGTTGCTGTTTTTGTGTATTTACTGTCTAATCTTAGGGCCATTGAAGGGTCCTGCAGTGATTCCTGAAACACCTGTACAAATGTATAGAGCTTGCCTAACTCCACACAGTTTTATCAAACATGCTGTGGAGATAAAAGGCTGCCTGCAGTCGTGTTTAATGGAATAAATGCCAGCTCGGGGTGAATCACAGGTCGTTATTTGTTAGATATCTATAATTAAGCCTTAGGTCATTTCTCTGTTAAGGTTGGTGTAAGTGCTGTTAGGTCCATGGTATTATATTTTTTTCAAGCCTCATGATAATGTGGTATAATGGACACTTTAGTGAAGACTGACTCATGCAGAAGTAGCTGCAGCCTGCAGACAAGGCTTCCATTGTGTTCTACTTGTCCTCTACCTGCTTTATTTAAGTGCAAGACAACAGTTCTTCACTCCGGGGTGCTTTCATCTCTCCCTACACTGTTTGTGAGACTGGATGGGAAAAGGCCACCGCTGCACACACTCTGCATTAGCACATGAAAACAGGTCAGGCCCATTTTACAGTAGTATGTGCACAGCTCACCCAGAAGCGTAATGTGGTGCAAAAGGGACCACAGCCCCTTTCTGTGCCACGACAAAGAGGGGACACGGTTCCAACTAGAAATCTCTGGTGATGTTAGCATCAAACAGCATGTCAGACAAGGGCTTCCTCTTTCTAGACAAAGAGATCCACGAGGTAAATTAATGGAAAAATATGCTAATTAGATGCAGCCTCAGACGTCTCTCTCCGTATCTGCCAAATCAAACACTCCCAGCTGGGACGTGTGTGTGCAGCCGGAAGAAGGCAATCATGCGTGGGAGCACGCTGCCTCAGACAATGACGATAATGAGAACAATCCCTTCACGGAGCATTTCTTTTTCTCTCTTTTTGTCACTTCTCATTTCCTTTTCTCTAGCCCTCTAGCTATTTGAATCTTTTTTCTCCCTCCCATCCATCTCCAAGTCAGAGACGCCTCCTACCTGAGGTGCCTCCCTGGCTCCTTCCACCGCTTTTTTCCTGCTCTTGTGTGGAGGAACTGTGAACTGCTGCAGCCTCTCTCAGGTGGCCTCCTTTTCCTCGTCCTCCTCCCTCTTCCCTCTCCCTACCCTCCTGGGAGTCTCTGTCTGCTGCTCTCCAGCTGGGCAGTGGCTCTGCCTCGCTCCGCCTAACAGTGGACTCGGCAGAGTGATGAGGATGCTGCAGCCTGTCCTCTCCGTCCCTGTCGGAGGAGTACGGCTTACCCTGGATGCTGCCGGCTTGCCTGTCTTCTCTGGCTCCTCCCTGCTGTCTCCCCCCAAACTCCTCCTCTTGTTGCTCTCTCCAGCCCTCCACCACTGCCTCCCCCTGCTGCCTGTGATCAGCAGAGGAGGCGGGAGCAGGAGGGGCCCCCACTCTCTCTTCACTCTCAGTGAGAAGAGGGGAGGTGTTGAGCTCAGGCTCCAGGTGCCCTGGGTCCTCACTCTGGGTCATGGAGAAATATCTCTGCGCCCTCTCCTGGTGGATGTCTGAGCTGCTGGGAGCCTGTTGTTGGGCAGGGATGTAGGGGATGGCAGAGGACTTCCCTAGATGGAAACCATCATCACTGCTGTCGGCACTTCTGCCTGGCGTCATAGTTACTGTGGTGACAGAAGCTTTGGAAGTGACGGCTGCCACCGATCGAATCAGGGAGGCTGACAGCGGCTCCAGTTTGACTTCGCCTCCATTTTTCAGCTGCAAGAACAGCAGAAGTCATGTCAGAAAGTTGGGATGGACAAAACAGGAGCTGATTGAGTGGAGTGGGGAAGTCAGAGATTATCAGAGGGCTGTGTGGATGTTACACAATGCACATGTGGTGAGGAACAGAAAGGGGGAGAATAATCACACAGCAGCGTCTAACTGAGCTATACAACGAGAGCTGGATGAACTAAATTAAAGCTGGATGGTACTGAAAATCACATAAGAAATGCAACTGTATTGATAAAGTGTCAATAAAATGAACTTTTGGTGATTTCAGACAAACAAATAGAAATGATTAATATTTTCTGTCAACATTGTTCATCTAAATGAGCTGTAAAGATCAAATCATTAAAAACAAGTATTTCTTACCTGTAATACTGATATTAAGACCAAACAAGATTATTAAAGCCGTATCACTACTGGTGTCATCCGTATCATCCTCCAACTGCTCTAACAGAGCTGGTTGGTGGCGGATTTGTTCTTTTGCTTTTTTTGCAATATGCAGCCATCTGTAAGTTACTTAAGCTCCACACATGAGTACCAAAACCTGATTTTGGTTGTAGTTTAAGGACTGGATCATCACACAGTTCTGTGCACAATTTCTATGAAGAGCAGATCCATCCACGAACTCATTCCCCAGATAAATAGTTTCGTTAGTTTGTTCAGGTAGCCTGAAGAAACTAACTCAAAGCTTGCATTTGAATAACCCATGCTTGTTATGCAACAAACAAGCATGTCACAGAAGCAGCTACAAATAACAAGAAGCCCCAGAAAACAAACAAGGTACCCTCAGGTTTTCATTACATGCAGCTTATAACATTTCGCTATGACCAAGATCAAGCACAGCCTTAAAAAGCGTGACCGTATGAAGACAAACACTAGTCACTAACAGGACCAATCAGATCAATAAAGAGCGGGACAGTTCAATGCAACCAGCTGTAGGCTCCATGTAGGCAGCTCAGTCTTACGTGTTCTCCCTGACTGGCCTCTAAGTCTCCGTTACACACTGCAGAGGTTACTGGTGGCTCAGCTTCCTGTGTGGACACCAGTTATGGTCATGACTCAGTGGTGACAAGTTAGAGACAAAGAAACACAAAGCTGCTGACACCCAGTTAGGGTTAGGACATATCCATTTCCCCCCCTTTAATGGTAACATTACTTCACAACGTGGCATGAAAGAAAGTCTCATCATGTGATGATTGACAGAGGAAATAAAAAACAATTACAGAATCAAGCAACTAAATGAGAAAAAGTTTTTTTTGTAGATTTTCATATGAAAAGAAACACTGGTCTGATTGTGGCCTGTAACATGTACTGTTGCTTATTTCTGACATCTAGGTAGCATTGCATTCAACACAGAAACTGCAACCTGTCTTCATTCTGTCATATGTGAAATGAATTTAAAAAAAACAAGGGAAATATGATGATGTGCAACCAAATATCCACAGCAGTCAGTGTACGTGACACCCAGGGCTGTTTAAGAGGTAAGGCCAGATGTTGAGCTGTCCATTTCAAATTCATTTATACTACATTCTGCACGATGTAACGTGTCAGCATCAATAATGTGTGGTTTCCCCACAGTCAGATCAGAAAACTTGAACAGACTAACCTTCAAAATAAATCTGTCAAATCAATGAAAGACACTGAAATTTTTCTTTAAATTCTATTTGAGGAGTTCGGCAGTAAAGAGGCAGTAAAGAGGAGCAAAAAGGAATATTTGATGACAGAAAGATGTATGCTGGACACCTGAAATCTGTTTGGCATGTGTGAATAACCAGAGAGTAAAAACAACAGCGACACCCTCAGAATGAAGGTTGTTAGTCTATTTATACAAAACCTTTGGTAAGATTTTCATGTATGATTCTGTGAACTAAACGCCTGCTTTACTTTTGCTCAAATGTAAGAAATGTAGGAGAAAAGTTTGATAATCCAGAGCAGAACTTGATTTGCTTTAATGTTTATTGCTCTGCAGCAATTTTCTTTACAATAAATATCACATGAGGTGAATGCATTGTACCTGCTCCACCTCTTCCTGGGTGATGGGTTGGGTCTGGAAGCGGGCGTTTGCTCTGCGCTGGCGAGTGTCCCCGCGAGCCCCCTCAGCAGGTTTGGCTGTAGGCTTGGCGAGGCGGTTGAACAGGGCCATCTTCTCAGTCAGACTGAGCGAGGAAAGGTCAGGCTCCACTGGGACAGGCTCCTGGTCATCCAACTCTCCCCCAGCACTGGGAGCTTGACCTGCCTTCTGGTTCTGGTTAGTTTCCTGTTCCTGGACTACTGAGCTTGGCTGAGAGGAGGCCTGAATGCTGTGGTAGTCACAGTGGGACATGAGGGGGTAGTTAATGGATGCCTGTCTTTAGTTTAAAAAAACTTATATAAACATGATAAGGAATAGTTTAGAATAGATTATACCATCACAACCCTGCATCATGAAGGCAGGAACTTGAAAGGACTTCAAATTTGGGATATTTAAGGTGTAATAAAGGATAAGACTGCTATACATTACTGCTATACTAACTATTCAAACCACTTAAGTCTTAGAGGTTTATTATAAAATAAGAGCTTCTCCTAAAAAGAAATGAGCATGCTTGCAAAAACCTGACCGTGACAACTGTGTCAGATGACACACATGGCAACAGAGACATAAGTAGATCAGCACACACATGCCAGATAATCATATAATGCACTTGAATGATTGCAGGGGTTACAGCAATCTCCCTGCAGTGTGATGAGTAAAACCTGGTAAACAAACTGCGGGTCATATGAACCCAGACACGCAGAGAGCTTTAACTGGCTCAACCTCTGACCTTTTCATGAGATATGTAACCAACTTCTCTGACAGTCATGACCTGCATGTGGGAAACACTGCAAACTGAATGAGTTACTGCCTAAATGGCGGCTTCCTTCCCCTATAAGGTCCACACACCTGAGGAGCAGCATATGAGGGGACAGTAATAACACTGCAAGGTGAGCACATTGGTCTGAGAACCAGAAGAGGGAGTTGAAGGTTTACTACACGAAACACAACGAGATGAATTTGTAAAGGGGAAATGGAGGAAGTTCTTGTCAAAGTGGCTATGTTAATGGGTTTCAGCTGGTTAATTTGCCTAAAAACAGACAAAAAAAAAGCTGATGCATTTTCATTTGAAGCCCATGAAGAACAGTGTACAGTTCAGTGATAAGTCTTGAGCTCCGCTTCTTCATATACTGGCAAGAAAACAGGAAATGAGTGCAGTGATTTACTGAAACATGCAAACATAAAAGGAATATTTAAGGCAGAGTTTGTACAATTCTAACAAGCTTTGAAATAAATATCTGGTCTGAGCTCCTTTATTCTCCAACACAGCCTGAACCCTCTCAGACAAGCTTTCTGTCATTTCTTCAGGAATAGTTCTCCAGGCTTCTTGAAGGACATCCCAAAGCTCTTCTTTGGATGTGGGCTGCCTTTTTCCGTTCTCTGTCAGATGATCCCACACTGCTTCAATAATGTTGAGGTCCGGGCTCTGGGGAGGATTCATCCCTCCATAAGACCTGTTGCCACTGATTTTCAGTCCACTTCTTGTGTCATTTGGCATAGCTCAGCCTTTTCTCCCTGTTTCCCTTCCTTAAGAACGGCTTCTTGACAGCCACCCTTCTATGGAGACCATTTCTGATGAGGCTTGGGCCAACAGTAGATGGATCAGCTGAAGGTCCAGATGCATCTCTCAGGTCCTGTCAGGTCTTTGCTGGATTTTTTCCTCTTTCTTAAGGACATCACTTGGTTCTTTGCCAAGTTATTTGTTATTTGTAGGCAAGCCAAGTTTATTTATATGGCACAATTCAATAACAAGGTGATTCAAAGTGCTTTACAGAGACATTAAAACAGTAGAAATAAAAAGCTTGATTTCAAATTTAAACAAAAAAGAAATAAGAACAATAGATAAAATCAGAACAATAAAGATAAGATTGAATAAAAATGTAATAAAATGATATATGAAAGATGAGATAAAATAAACTGTAATAAAAATGTAAATGATGATAAAATCAGTAGTTAAAATGATTATGTTTTGAAACTCAAGCTTATTTGGAGCTTTATTGCTGAATATAGCTGTGTCTTCAACCTAAATACACAGTGTTTCAGCTGATCTGAGGCTTTCTGGGAGTTTGTTCCAGACATACGGAGCATAGAAGCTGAATGCAGCTTCTCCATGTCTGGTTCTGACTCTGGGAACTGATAAAAAAAACGGATCCAGATGACCTGAGGGGTCCGGAGGGTTCATACAGGGTCAGGAGGTCACCGATGTATTATTCCTAGACCATTCAGAGCTTTATAGACCAGCATCAGAACTTTAAAGTCTATGCTCTGAAGGACAGGCAGCCAGTGTAAAGTTACATTTGTAGATGTAAGACTGGTTAATGGTTTGAGTTGGGAGCGTTTCTAACGCTTGAATGATTCATAGGTAGAGCTGGTTGAAAAGCAAAGCAAAATGAAACAATGACATACCTCTAAAAATAATTTCTCAGGTCCAAGTGCTGGACTGATAATGAGAGAAAAAAACAGAAAATGTCCAAAGAAAACTTTGAAATATTTTAAGAAAGCCTGGAGAACAGCTTTAAAAAAAGTCTGGCTGATTATAACCTCAATAAATTGACATGAGGGGTGGCTCAAGACTTTCCACAGAACTGTAGCTGTCATACTGCAGCTTTCTTTAATCATAATTGCAACATTACAGCAAAAGATTCAGTGTATGAATTATCCTAATGAATTCATCCTGGATCATTTATCACTTTGGGTTTTTCAGAAATCACAAGCTAGATTCAATACTATAATTGTTTTCTACTCATAATTCTTTATATTATCAAAATTCAGAGGACAATCTTTTGTTTCCTTAAATCCTGAACAGTTTGAATGTATGCAAGACATAAAAAACACATACAGGGGACAATAAGTACACATAAATGTATATGTTATTGGTGTATGTTAGCGGCACATGCTTGCATATCAATGCAACCCAGCCCACCTGATGCTAGTCACGCTGGTGCTGGCTGCAGTGTGGCTGCAGACTGGATTTGCATTAATGTGGACGCCCACAGGTTGTGACGATGTGGCAGGATCACTGGGAAGTGGATAAAAGAAGGTGTAAAAAGAAAAAAAAAAGCTTGAAATTTACACAATTCAAGATTAAGAAAATTAGAGACGCTAAAGTGGAAGAAGTTGATAAGTGTGCATGAAGATCTGGCAGGGATATTATACTATAGACGAATGGAAAAGAGAAACTAAGAAGAGAAGAAAACAGGAGAAAAGGAAGTATTGCTATCTTCTGATTGTTCCATGCTAACTCCAGCTGGAAAAGCAAAACATCAGGTGTACCTTGAGACATTGACCACCTCTCTGTTGGTGACAGGCTGAGTGTGAGCACGGTCCTGAACTCTTCTCAGACGTCTTTCTACAGCGGCGTTTCGTGAGCGGGGTTTGGGAACGCCTCCCTCTGACGTCCTCTCCAGCTCCTGGAATGACATCACAGGAAAAGATCAGTGTTTGCCATTGGTGGTTTTTATTGCTACTTTTTTTGCTTATTTGTAGTTTGTGTTCAGGTTTGTGGTTTTTTTTAGATATTGTGTGTCCCAGTATGTTCCCCGTTTCTTTATTTCTTAAATATTACATTTGTTTTGCAACTCAGTGAGCTTTACTTCCACTTTCATTGTTGCAGATCTAAGCTCCTTGTATATACGGTTGAATTTTGCTCCCTGCCCTCGTTTCACTCCAGGTTCCAGTTCGTCAGTTCACTTTGTTTCAGTTTGATTCATCTTGCACCAAATCACAACAGATGTCATCTCAAGGCACTTGCTTAGTATTTTTCCATCACTTCCATTAGTGCACTCCAAATAAAGAAAAGTGATGTGATGCAAACAGAAAAACACCTATTCAAATGTAAATTACACCACTGCTGTAAATTACACCACTGCTGTACTTACTTTTTAAGATTTTTTATACTATATAAATACTGTATTAATCATCTGTGGAATATAAAAAGTAGGAAGTTTACCCTGAAAAGAGATCTCTTTGCAGCCACACTCATCTTGGCTCTCTCATCCAACTTTTCTTCATCTGCTAAAGAAAAGAGACGATTAACTTATTAACATACTTTTCTTCCTTTTGGTCCAGTGTGTGAGATGTAGAGACATTTTGTAGCATTAACTGCAAACTGTGACCAACTAAACATCCTCCTCCTCATCCTCCCCTTCGAACAGAGTAGGAAAGCTATGGTGGTTGTAAAAAAAAAAGAAAGGTTGCTCTGAAACCAGTGTTTGTTTTGTCACTTCTGGGCTTCTGTAGCGACACAGCGGTGCAACATGGCAGAGTGTCAAAGAAGGGAACTTTCTGCACTAAGGAACACACAGCTTTAAATAATATCCTTGCTTATCTGCCAGTACTGTGCCATAAATGCCATATACACACTGAAGCTATAATCTCTGGGGAATTTCTGAGGAATATTAGGAAAATATCAGGCGGTTACCTTCAGCATCCTGTAGTTGTGAAGGGCTTAGACGGGACCTGTAGGAAACATGAATATAAATCAAGCGTCAGCATATAGACAATCATTTTTTCTGTTGAAGAACCACTCGATAATCTCTTCATGCTCCTGCAGATCACCACAGAGAGCCTCCACTGCTGTACCTGTCAGACTCCAAACGCTCTGCGGAGGTGATGGGCTGAGTCCTGAACCTCTCCGACATGCGACTTTCCCCTGGAGTGATGTAACGCCGAGGCCTGCGAGTTCCCCTGTCCCGATCACCACTGCTAGATGGATCCGCCTCCGTAGCTGAGGGGTCGACTTTAGCAGTCTCCCTTTTTGAGTGGTGGATCAGTGTGGAAAGATGAACAAAAACGTAAAAGGAAAGTCCAGGTGAAATAATGTCAAAGATGACTGGATTTGATGCTGCTTTTTAAATGAATGGCACTAAAAAAAAATGTAAAAAAAGGCCTCACACTTAGACATTAGAGCACACACTCAGCATATTATTACTGCAACCAACTGTGAAGAGCCATTGCCTCTTGTTAACATGCAGCAGCAGTCATCCAAATGGTAACTTGTAAGAAAATATATGATTTAAAGGCAACTTAAGCCCGGTACATACATAAGCATTGCTTTTATGGACCATAAGTGCATTATCTTTTTTAGCAGCATTTTAAGGCGCTATTAGATAGTTATTAAGCGGTGCAACACAGAGCCCATGCCAGTGGACCTACAACTCAGGTTTCCGGTTGGCATTCTCCAGATAAGAGTGTCGCAGCTGTGCTACTGACACCCTTGTGTCCAGGGTGCCCATCTCCCCGTTAGCCATCCCAGGAGGAAGAACATTTCTTGATGCTTCTTTGCTGGTAGCTGCCCTCTCAATGTGATACATGGCAGAGTGTTGGCTTATTCCAATGTCTGACATGGAGCGTGTTCGTATCTTGGGTTTGAGCCCTCCGCTGCTCTCCATGGTTCTGTGTCTGGCCTGTGGCAGAGAGGCCCCCCTCTGGACGTAGACAGCCGAGTCAAACCTCTGATGCTGTGGCTCTTGCTGTTGCAACTGAGGCACGATCTCTTCTTCCAGTCGGGACTCTTGTGGTTTCTTGTGAGAATCTTGCTGCCTGCTTGGAGGCTCATGTGCTCGCAGCTCATACTCCTGCTGTCCTTGAGACTGTCTTTGGTTCTCCTGCGGTCGTCTCAAGTGTTGATGTTGCCTTTGAGGATCTTGCTGCATTTGAGCAGCATGTTCTGCCTTTCTGGGTTCATACTGTTGCTGTGTTAGGTGCTCTTGCTGCTTAATTAGGGGCTCTTGATGGTAAACAGGCTCTGAGGATCGATGCTGCCAATGCTGCTGATGAACAGAGGTATGGGATGGCTGCACAGAGCTAATTATTCTGTCATCTTGGTTCTCATGGCTGGAGAGGGGCTCTCTTCCTCTTTCTCTGATCCTCTGAACTTGTCTTTCCCTTCCTCTCTCCCTTGGCCTCTCCCTATCCCAGTCTTCCTCTCCACGGCTTGCCCTCCTCCGCTCCGGGCTGATGTTCTGCCAGTCCACGTCTTCATGTCGGCCTCTGTGAGAATCATCCACACTCCTTTCCCTCCGACGAATCTCTGAGGGCAACACAGCTTTCCTGCTCTTTAGCAAGCCTTCTGTATGGGCTTCTTCCTTGATGGCCTGCTTTGCCTCCAATCTTGCCTCCCTGTGGGCAGCATGAATTTGGTCGGCACTCACTCTTCTTCGTGGTTGCACCTCTGGGGGTCCAGAGGGTTTGGCAGCTGGTACTGGAGCTATCATGGCCAAATAGGGCTCAGAGTCCAAAGCATGGCCAGAGTGTTGGTACTCAGAGGCGGAGGGAGCGTAGATGGTTTGCACGTGGGCATGATGGTGGCCTGGGCTGGGCTGGGGTTGGGAAACAGTCCTTTGTTGGGGGTGTTCTGAGTGCTGTGAGGTATACTGAGCGGCGCTCCCATGAGTACGATGTCTGTTAGCTTGGTGCCTGTCTGGACTCCAGTCATGGGGCCTAAGAACTGTTTCATCCTTGGACAATCGTTCCCTTGCTCGGATTCTTGGAGAAAGGAATGCATACGAGACACTGAGATTCCAGGGCAATTAAAGAACACTGTCTAAACCAACAAGTTAATACTAACTACAATCAGTTTGACCAACAAGATATTTGAATCGTGTGATATTCAAACAATAATTTACTACATGTGTAGCTGGCTTGTACGGCAGACAACATTAATGTACATTTTGCAGCAAGCAAGTGGTTAATCTTAGCTGTGTGCAAATGCAATTTCAATCCCACTAAATCCTACTACCCGTTAGGAAACTTATAGAGTAGAAGTGTTTGACATGAGACCATCATGGGACCAACCTCAGCTCCAGAAACCCAACTCTAGTACAGCGAGGTCAAGTCGCAGCATGCCGTGAGTTTTAAACTCGAGTCCAACACTCCCTCCGATGTCTCATGCCCAAAAAGTAAGTCCAACTATTTTCATCTTCAACCTTATGACCCCTGATAGCCAAAGGTTGCACTAATCTCATTGTAAACTACTAAGCCAGACATAATTGATGGGCATCTACTTTATCTGAAATGACACGAAGGACTTAAACAGTGCTTGGGCTACACGAGTACACACTAATACGAATGAGTAGAATCAGCTGATAAGACCACAAGGGAGGTTAGAGCTGGTGGCATACGCCGGACTGTTAAACTTAAGAGTGTTTAACAGTCGTAATGATGTCGTAATTAGACCTGCGAACAAACTAAAGCAACAGTGTGTTGAACAATGTTATTTTTCTGCAAACAGAGCATCAAAGATAAGTTGATGTGTGACCATGGAAGCATGCGTGCTAACATGTTCCACAAAGGTTGGTCTCACTAAGTAACGCCACGTCTCTGTATCAGCAAGTGAGCTTTGTCACATATCCATGTATACTCCAGGCCTTGAAAAGCTACTGGCAGCACAGCTGTGATAGCATCAGTTATCACTGCCACAACGCTTGCCTTAGAACCCTTTGAGCACAAAACTAATGATTAAAAAGCTTTCATGAAGGCTCTCCTTGGGGAATGGATGTCCCCGTGCAGGAACACCGTCAAAGTCCCTGACACAAGACGCAGATATCATTTCATTGTGGTCAACAGACAAGAATCTAAGGAGGGGGCCACGTGAGTGTAGCCTTCCTGACAAGTGCTGAATCAGTCTGCGACTGACTGACTCGCGGGTCTGGAGCTGAGTAATGTTGTCACCCTGTCATCTCCACTTCGTTTACACCTCTCAGTTACCCATGAAACAGGCCACACGGAGCAACACTACTTCCACAAGAATATATGTATTGAGCTGATGAAAAGTGATCAGTTTTACAGAGTTCTGGATGTGTTCGGAGACTTACAAAGTGCAGCCCGAGGCAGGTCGAGGGGAATTTTTGTTCATCAAAGCGGACATACGATGCTATTTTGATGTTTTTGAAGCTTTATTTTTGGGTTACAAAACTCTGCACCAGTTCATTTTGTCCGTTAGAAGACCGTCCTCCTCAAACATCTTATTGTACTACTTTATTTACTGTAAATAAAATACTTTTATTTGAAACCTACCTAAGTGACTTAAAAGTACTGGAAATGCTTCCTTTAGTGTCTTATTTAGCAAAAGAAACACTGGACCATTATTTCTAAAATAGTAAAGACATGATTCCTTGCAGCCTCAACAATCAGAGTTGAGCTAACTGGGGTTCATTTAAATAAATATAAAAACAGGGTGAGTCTGAGCATCAAATCCTGTGATAGAATCTTTCGCTTTTGTGGGTTTTGCTTTAGTTTTTAAAATGAATTATGTTCACTACTGCAGACCCACATCACACCTCTGGGGTCTGAGCCCATTAATGACATCATGCGTCATCATAGACCTCAGAGGGTTAAGTGTGCCTGGATTCTTGTTGAGCGTGATTCTGTTTTCTAATTTCTCCTACCATCTTTTCCACTAGAACCAAAGAGTGAGCAGCTGTCTCCCATTCATTCATTTTTGACCGTTTATCTGACCAATCAGAGTAGACGGAGACAAATCCCAATTCCTCCCGTTGGCCCTATCATTTGGACAAACCCTTCTCTTCGGCAGAGGTATAGTGCCCTTCTTTTAGGAGGGGGGTGGGAGCAAGAGTGTGGTGGTCATCTAGTCATCTTAATGGGTCCCAAAGCCCGTGTGGAAGTGCTTGATGACCACCACTTCTTCATCTCAAAAGGACACAGGATAACATTCTCCTGCAAAATGGAGAGATGCAGCCAATGGGAGGAATTGGGATGTTTCAAGGGATTCGCCTTAAAGAGACAGCTACGCCAGCAAAACTAAAGGCGCCGTAATGATTTAATTTGTTATGAACATACATAATAAGCTCACTCTCGCACCCCCAAAGTAAAATTTTTAATCTGTAAATGAGAATAATATAGGCTCTTTGAGATTTTGCCTTGAAAGAGCATTCAAGGAGGAAAAAATGTTATGGAATCTTAATATAAAATAAGGATTTAATGGAAAAATTAGTTGGAAAAGAAAGTTTACAAGTTATTAAGAGAGGTCTAAAACACCACACAGATGTTAAGAGGGGCACTAAGACCACATCTACTGAATGGAATTCATTAAATGGTTATACAATACATTTATTGGAGAGAGTTAGCTTCTTGTCCACCGGCAACATGTGTCTAAAAAGTGTGGCTTTGTTATCCCATCACGCCTTTTTAAAAAGTTATTATAAAGCTGGTATTCATTTACTCATATGCGGAGCCACGACCAACCCTTGTGTGAGAGTTGCCAGTTAAAAACACATGTCTCCTGTGGACGACGGGTGGGTCTTCACACTGATGGTATCGCAGGTGGACAGTACCTGGAGGGCCAGCAGAAGCTTGCCTGACTCTCACTCTCTGAGTCTGTGTTGAGAGACCAGTCGCTCTTTGACAGGGATGCCAGGCTACAGGATAACGTTGTGACAGTGTCAGATCCCAAGGCACACTTGTGACCATTTCTGAATGACAAAGCTGTTCTAATTATCCAGCCTGCTTTCAAATATCACAACTATTTTCAGGTCTGGATAATTATGTTGTACAGGCTGAAGAACATGTCGATATGTTACATGAACACAACCTCAAATTGTTGCACATATCAGCTTTCATAAGCATGAGCAGCGTTATTTATAGGTTTTAGATCACAGTACAGAACGCCTTTATGTCATCAACTCCTGTTCCTCTTTGCTTACTTCACCTGAGAAGTATTATAATTCTCATTCCTTTTGTGGTGGCATCTTCATGTTTATAATGGACAGTGACAAGCTCTAAACTGATTAACGAAGCTGCTTTTAAATCAGTTTGATCTCTCAGGGTGTGACAGGAAATCATACCCACTCCAACCTTTCAATCATGTGCTCCCCAGAACAGCTTTCAACGTGAAACTGGAGCAAGATGAGCATGACAGAGCTGGACCCAAAGCCTAGAAAGATCTCAGTGCTGGCAGGGTGGAAGAAGCAGAAGGACGGTCACCTGAGAGGCCAGCCAAAGCTAAAGTGAAGCTAAAATATATATAGTATCCCTGTTCTCCTTCATGATTTTTCCTTATTTGGATTTCCTGATGTATGAAATCCTGTTCTGAAGTAATCGAATTCATCGAGTTTTAAACTTTATGACATGTATCCAATTTTCTTGACTCATAAATGCTTCTGAAAAACACTCTTTGACTTAATGTAGTCAAAAATGACTCCCATGAAATGACCAACAATGGAAAGCACAGAAAGTTTCATTATATGTTACTAAGAACAAAGTGTTTTGTTCTGTATTTCATAACTCTGACAAGAAATAAGTGTGAGGACTGCTCCGATTTCAGAACTAACTAAGCGCATATTGTCATCGCCATAAGCTGTCGTAGAAGAAATGTAAAATGAGATTTTATAGACTTACCCCTGCCTGTTGAGGATGCTCTGGGCCTGCTGCTCTATAAATAAATCTCCAGGTGAGATGCCGTAGCGAGTGGAGGGCAGGGATGCCCGGCGGGCAGTACGAGGAGAGCTTGGCACCGCAGCAATACTGTAGTCCCTGGTGGAGGCGGGGCTTTGCTCCTGGTGGGCGGAGCCTTGGTGGATGTGCTGCTGCTGTTGTGGCTGGGGCTGATGCTGCTCATGCGTCCTGGCTCTAGAAGCAGCTGAGCGTTCTTGAGCTCCACCACGCCGATAGTTCTCCATATTCATTGCTCTCTCCCGCTCCGAAAATCGGCTTGGTCTTTCTGGATTTGGGGGTGGGGCTTGGTTTGAGTGGGCAGGGCTTATTGTGTCAGCAGGTGCAGAATCTGGGTGTGTCCTCATGTAAACCCTGCCTACTCCAGATCTGTACGGGACCCTGTGCTCCCCTCGTTGTACCTCCACCTCTGATCTCTCCCTGTCTCGCCTGGCAGTGGTTTGTCGCTCAGCGATGTCTGGATCACGCCGGGAACGGTAGCGCGGTGTGTAATCGATGTCGGGCTCCTGATCCAGGAGGATGCCGTAACGTTCTGACAGTTGACGGCGGCGCTCAGCTTTGTAACGAGCAATGCGTTCAGCCTTGGAGCTGAGGCTCGTGGAGTCTGCGGGGCCAGATGTGGATGTGGAGGAGGTGGACAACGTGACTGGGTCAACATACACCACAACTGGGTCTGGGCGGCCACTGCCAACACCACCTTTGACCTGAGATGATCTGTCTGGAGATGACACCTTCTTCTGTGTTGCCTCCAGCTCCTCTCGGCCATAGCGCCTCACTGTGATAAACAGGGAAAATCCCTCATTACTTATCAGCAACATTTCTTGTTAAAGAACAATTACAGTAATGTGAAATACACCCCCTCAGGTTTTACATATCAGGGCATAATGAAACATTATCCAGACCATACCAGGTCTTAAAATGAAGGAAACACAACTTTAGATGAGCAGCAACACATGACATTATACATTTTGACATTATTCAATGAACAAAAATTAAACCAAAATGCAGAAGAAGTGTGTGAAATACTAAGTACACCCTTACTTCTACCATAGCAGCTACAAAAAGTAGCAGCCATTTGCTGCTGACTCAAATGCACTTGAAAAGCAGAAGTTCTGTCAGTTTGCTGCTCTGCAGCATTCAGGTGTGTGTTAACACGATGCCAAGGAGGAAAGACATCAGCAATGATCTTAGAGAGGCAACTGTTGCTGCCCATCAATCTGGGAAGGGTTATAAGGCCATTTCCAAACTATCTGGAGTCCATCATTCTACAGAGAGAAAGATTATTCACAAGTGGAAAACATTCAGGACAGCTGTCAATCTTCCCAGGAGTGGACGTCCCAGCAAGTTCACCCCAAGGTGAAAAAGCCCAGAGCTACATCTCAGACTCTACAGGCCTCAGTTAGCATGTTAAAGGTTAAAGGTCATGAGAGCACAGTTAGAAAAAGACTGAACAAGGATGGCTTGTTCGGAAGGGCTGCAGGAGAAAGCCTCTTCTATCTAAAAAGAACATGGCAGCACAGCTTAGGTTTGCAAATCTGCATCTGAACAAAGCTCAAGACCATGTTTGGTCATAATACAAAAAAAAACAAACGCAGCATATCGGCACAAACACCTCAAACCAACTGTCAAACAGTGGTGGAGGGCTGATGATTTTCAAAAGTCCTCAACAACAATGTGAGACAGTGATAATACAGAAAAACTTCAAGTTCAAGCACACAATGCTTCTGCAGATTACATGCGGCTTAGTTTTTGTTAGATAAATATCACACGGTGTGATGTGTTATCTGTTGTCCTATATAACATTAAGCTCTACGTGATCTATCCTGTGTCCTGTTGCATAAAGCCTAAAATGTGTTCAAGCTGTACTTTTCACACGACTGCACACCTGTTCTTCTCACCTAGCTGTAAAAAACAGTTTCTTACTGTGGTTAAGACAGCTGTTGTTAAGTGAGCCGCTGAACCGTTGTTGCTGTTTTATATGACAGTAAAGTCAAAGTCCGAGTCAGCATTATGCCCTGGACGATTATTTATTTCACAAAAGGTAAGATATATTAAACCAAAAGAATAAAGCAAAGTCTTAGAATAAAAAACGAAAATATTGAAACATACTGTGGTAATATTCTGACAAACCTAACATATTTATGTCGTGTTAATCCAAGTCCATGACAGGCAGCGTAAAAGACTTTTACAGTCCATCGTGCCATGCTTACCCATCACACGAGGCTCACATGGGTCTGAGGCACGGGTGTACCGTGGTGGATCCTCCTCCAGCATCCTGTTTGCTACCAAACCACCAGGCACCAGAGCGGGTGGCGCTTCCGTTTCCATCCCATCCAGGCGCCGGGCTATCCTCTCCTTCCTATTAGAGACAAAAACCAGAGCATAAAAGCCCATTACAGTCAGTTCAGGGCATGAAAACAGTTTGATGCGTTTAAAAAGAAATAATGAAGTTTACCTGTTCATCCCCTGATCGTTGGAGACCGCTCCCTCAAAGTATTTCTTCAGTTCTGACACTAAAAGCATGGACAGAATTTTAAACTTTCAAGCTCATGAACATGCTGAAATAAACAAATGAGCCGTTTTATTCTGCATTTAGGTAACGCACCCTTGGGAAGGACGACCAGAAGCTTGGCATCTGTATCCGAAACACTCTTGACCAAGGTGGTCTTGTCTTTTAAGGAGAAGTCACTCTGAAAACTTAAATGGGGAAACAAAATCAAAACGAATTCATCATATTCTGGCTGACAGCATTCTTTCACTATGGAGAACAGGAAATGCATAATCTGACTTTCATTTAGACATTTTCTTCTCTTGGCCTTCAACACAACATTTGCCTTAACTGACTTGTGTTAAAGAGGTGAAGGCAGGTAAAGGTGGAAGTCTGTTGGTGTCATTGCTATCAGGCTCCGACTTAAGAATTAGGTCATCAAATCCTGTCGCTCCTCTGGGTCTGAAAGCAACTATGAAGCTGTTCTTCCAATGTCTCTGCCTGGCAGCATCTACAGCTCATTAAAAGCCGAATTAATTAACTCACTCCTCTTTTCTTTCTGATAGTTACCCAAATCATCCAACTCATTTTTCAACAAGAGCATTAGTTTTTAATCATAATCCCCTCCCCCATGTCTTTATTTTCCATATCATTTTTTTGCATATACATCAGCTTCTGAGGGGAAGTTACTGTAGGATGAAATGTAACCTAATTCTAATTCTAGGTAAAGCTAATTCTAACATACAGGCTTGGGTTGTTGACTTGCTTCGTCCAGTATCATTTCCTCTTCATAATATAAAGCTTATTCATAGTTAATGTCAGCAATCCAACCTCAATTTTTAGGGCTGACAACTTTTTGTTTCTTCCGTTAATTTCTACAGGAGTGAAGACAATTTCCTCCCAATGCTGGAGCTCTAATGCTGTTGTGTAAAACATCTAGAGGAGGCAATGGAAACTAATGCAAAAAAGGCTCCTTGGTGCACAGCAGACCTAAAGGAGGTATTATGGCTCTAATGCCGTGTGAACAAAAAGTGTCTTAGCATAAGCTGTTCCAGGCATCTCCAGCTTTTTGCTAAGCATGATAAGCTAAAGCAGCCCGGTAAATCTATGTGCTTACATACGAGTCTTTTGATTAGAGGAAAATGTATATGCACAATGTCTTTTTAGCAGCTTCGCTTTATGACTGATGCCTGCTAAGATGTGAATTCATTATTGCTAAAAGAACACTGGGAGTTTTTACAATCTCTACCTTGCATCTAATGTCCGAGTCCAGTGATTTCAAATGAAAGAAATTAAACCTTTTATGTACTCACCTAAAGGCGTCTGTTGGCAGTGAGGTTGAGTTGCAAAGTCTGGTGGGAGTTTTAGATCCAAATCCTGGGAAGAGAAAGAAGACCAACTGATACTTTGATGATAAAGAAATCCACACTAAACCTGTCAGGTTAGCAGCAACTGTCTCAGAGTTGACTCACATTATCATACATTTTCTTTCTTTTTGTCAAAAGTGCATGTGTCGTCATAAAGCCTGTTGTCCAATGTCACATTAAGTAATTCTACTGTTTATGTCAAAGGGATGTGAAGGAGAATAAAAAACAGATTTCTACAAATGTAATCTTCTCCATCACGTCATTTGACCTGCTTGAAATGTGTGGCGGTGCATTTCTCTGCAGAGACACCCTCCTCTGCTTGTACAGCCTTGCTCCTGTATTATACTGCGTTGTGTTTGGGACAGCAGCAGCCTTTGGGCGGAGGGTACATAAACACCGGATAGTAACAGACTTCAGTTTAAATCACTGTCTCTTTGCTGTTTTCTGTGTCTGTGCTACACCCAGAATCAGGCTATCCTGGCAGAACAGGAACTTTTACATAAAATTTGTCGATGCAGCACTTTCCCAACAGGATCTATGGAGGTCTGCAGGTGCTTCTGCAGATCTGAACCACTGCAGAAACAATTTATAAATTAATTGCTATTAAATTGATTGACTACTTTGTTCTTCAACCGTTTGTTTTAATCTTTTTGAACAACGCTGCTACTCTTGCTGCATCTGCAAAATGTAAAGAGTTAGTTTTTAAGTAATATCTGCTTGTATTTTCATGTCTGCTGCACAATAACACCTCGAGAGACATAAAACAGCAAAAGAGCCCCATGTGCATTTCTTTCCTCTTAATACAGTGTTGTGTGTGGCTGGACATAAAGTCAAACACCCGTCTGGGTTTTGTACATTAAATTCCAACTCAAACTATCCAAGCAAAACCAGGAAAGTCTTACAGCGCTCCACAGTCCTTTGAAGCCAAACAAACCTGTAGCACAAACCCTAAACCTAAACAACACAATTACAAACTGTAGGTAACACTGAACCCATGACACCTTAGAAGCACAGCAGTTTTTCATACCTCTCTACTATTACTTACATTTCAATGCAATACCAAAGTATTCAGAAGGCAAATACAAAGCTTGTAAAACACTATTCTCATTAAATTTCTAAAAGTAAAACTTATTCAAGCAAACAAGAAATTACAAAGCTCACAACTGGAAAAAAAAGCTGATGGCTGACCCTGTTATTCTCCCAGCAACAGCAGCCTGTTGTAAAACTGTGTACCAGCACAGGGGACAGATCATGTTACTGCACCAGAACACCTCTAACTTATCTGGTCTCCACCGACTGTGGTAATATACTGCAACTTCCCCCGGTAAAGAGTTGGGAAAAACCGCAGTGAGCATGAAGTTCAAGGACTTGTCAGGAACTTCTGAAGACAGCTTCATTAAACTCGGGGACATAACAAGCCTAAGAAAGGCATCAGAGGTGCAGAAATCTGGACTGGACTTGGTTTTATGACAGCAACACATCCTATCCTTTACTGTAAATGAAAAAAACAATCCTAGATTCATAAATGCACTATTTCCTCCGAAATCCACCAGCATCAGACATCAGATCGGCCTGTTATGATCTTGTGAAGGTGTGCGTGCTTGTGTTCGTCTGCGACTTCAAAAACTTCCTCTGGTGGAAAGCCCCTCGTACAGATGTCAGTTCAGCTTTCCTTGGAGACGCCTGCAGGTTGTCAACAAAACAAGCAGCGCAAGGCTCACGGCTGACAGTGCCAGATAGCAGCTTAGGCTGCTGACGGTCCAAAAGTCAGCGTGGTGAGGAGAGGGATTTTCTATAAATATTCAGAGGCAAAATAGACACTGTGAGCGCACTGGGACTTTGCTTTCGACACAATTTGTGTGGAATATGAACAGGTCAAATCCAGTGAGACACCTTGTGATGTTTGTAAAGGGCCTTTGATGATGAGTGGAATTACAAAGGAAGGTAAAATGCAAAAATACATGACGGACACACACCTCAGACAGCATTCGCCTGTTTAGATTAAAGCACCATATGACTCACGTTTAGCCACACTATTCATTCTCTGATAGCAGCCTGTATGCAACATTCATATCTGTAATTATGGCAGATGAGTAGCTCTCACACACTTCACTGCTCCTCATTTCATCCAATCTGACCAAACAGATGCAAAATAAGGAGTCAAACTTCGCTACATAACCCTGAATCCATCGGTCTTTAATGAAAATGTCCCTCCACTAGGAGCAAAACTGCTTTGAAACAAGTTTTCCAAGCTCATCTCTACAGTTAAGAGTATTCAAGAGGATAAAGAAAACCATCTGAAAGCCAGACCATCTCCCTGCTTCCACAGGCCTTACCTTGCCTACTGGGCTGCACATGGTTCACGTGGAAGCTAGAGATCCATGGGTTTCGAAACATATTTAAAGAGAACAGGAAGGATGGCCTGCTGCTGGACTCCCGTTTGGTCACGGTGGTGGTGATGGCAGTCAACAGCAGCAGCAGTAATAGCGGTGGAGATGAAGACAGCTACCGGCAAGCAGACAAGCAGGGATGGAGGTGGTGACACAACCCCACCCACCCACACACGCACGCACGCACACACAGCGACAGTAGAATGGCTACCACAATGCAAGCTACAACCCACACATACTGGCAGTCATACCAGTTTGTGTGTCGGTGTGCATGTCAGTTTATGTGTGCACCTATGAGAGCTGAGAGAGAGAGAGACAGCACAGCAGGGTGCTAAACCAGCTCAGAGGCCTAATCAGATTACAGGCAGAAATTAGCCTTGATGATAAAAACTCTGGAACAGGATTGGAGGAGGGTGCCAGCAGGGCTGCAGGGGGTGGTTTGGGGTCCAGAGCTACTGCGAGTCAGATGGTTGCTTAGTACACGCAGACATCAGGCATACGTCAGCAAAGATGGCCAGGTGCGATCAAATTCCCTAAAACTAAAGCCACATGTTGCTCCAATGTTGTCAACGTGATCAAGGAGTCATTGACCGTAAAATCTTCCATAGACGTGTCAGTGCAGCTGGAGTCTACAACATTATCAAATTCAGTGTATCACCTAGTTTGTATCAATTGTTTTTGTAGGGTTTTTACGATCAATGCTCATGGTTCCCACACATATTCTCCCTGTTCTGTAGTTTCTAACCACCGTCCTCTGCTTTCTCACAGTCTAAAACATTCCTGGATAACACAAATGATTCACCAGCGTTCCAACTCTGCCTGTGACAAAAGTCGGCCTAAAGTTAGAAGCGCAGATATACGGGGGGCGCAGACATTTCTGTGAAAGAACACAAAAGCCACTTGTGTAAGTCATCACATCATCATATCAGTCAGACTCGGATAAGATTAGAAAACAGAGCAGCCTAAAGCTCCAAGAGGCTCACTTACCTACTTCCACCGAAATAATTCATCTAAATACAAGCTTTGAGAGAGGATATGCTCTCCTTATAGTCCAAAATACTGTTGAATATTGTTCATATTTTCTATACATCTTTATGTACATTTGTATATCTCTTTAGATATTGTGTATATTTTTGTGCATATTACGTATATTTGTGCATATTGTGATATTTTTGTGCACACTGCGTAAAGTTTTTGTGCATATTGCATAAATTGTTGTGCATATTACGTAGATTTGTGCATATTGCGTATATTTTGTGCATATTACGTATATTTGTGCATATTACGTATATTTGTGCATATTGTATATTTTTGCGTATATTGCGTATATTTTTGTGCATATTGCGTATATTTTTGTGCATATTGTATATTTTTGCGTATATTTTTGTGCATAAGTATATGACTGTGTTATAGCCATGATGTTAATAGATCAATATCATAATATTTCTTTAAAAGTACCACTACAGCAGATGGCAATCCCTTTAAAAAATGTGTTTGTGTTCCTAAAAAATTTATATTTGGAAGATTTAAGCACAAAAAACGCTCATGGTCTTAAAATGGTGCACCTTGTTCCTCATTCTGTGACTGGGGATCTATTGATGTGCTTATCAGCTCTACCCATGTGTTGGCATGGCTGACACCAGTCTCCCCGGTTTACTTTTACTCAGACACTCTGTGTCTTATATCGAGGTAATTAATCCACAAATGTTTGAGTGAACGAGTCTCAGGAAGAGGAAGCGAAATTATACACAACACCGTGCAAGTGGAAGTATCAGACTGGTAGCAGGGGCACCTCCGATGGCTTTCAACAGTATCACGGAGGTCCCAGCTTGTTTTGTTGCTGGCAAGGTCAGCTCAAAAGTTCCTGGCTGAGTTCTCAGCTTGGAGATCCCAGGTCATTTGGCCACTTGCTTAGCTCACCCGCACATTTCCGGCCAAGTCCTTGGGTTAGCTAACTCAGCTTGCTCTGGGCTAATGTGGCTCTGGAGAGCTGCTACTGTCTTTTCCAGCTTTTGTGCCAAGTTCACCTCATAGCGCGCCAGCCTCTTATTCCATCGGTTCCTCAGGGCACATGCAAATTAACTGTATAGCTCCACTCTGCAAGTAGTCAGGATTGGTTCCTGAAATCAGTCTATAAAGAACATGCTGGCTGTTTGACCTTTTAATACACAAAAAACAGACATGTTAATGAGGTTACAAACTTTAACCCAATTTAACCCAAAAGTGCAGGACTGAAAACAAACTCGCTGTCTGTTGATTTAATTCAGTGGTTTAACACCATCCACCAAACCCTCCTCCCCCCTTTATAAATGTTTTTGTCAAGTCAATATTATTATCTGTACTCATGAGAGTTATGGCATCACGTCATCACAATTCAACATGTGACCACTAGCAAGGTAAAAGCATCACTGCAGGAGAGAAACTCATCAGGAAGGCAGGATAATTCAGGAACATTTCACTCTTTATTATAAAAATGCAAGGTTTGGTGTCTAGACCAACATTATTACACATTTTGTTGTGACTCCAGAATTTCTCTTTGAAGAAACAATGGAGCCATGTGTTCATCAGTGCATAGACATCCTCTGCTGTACCCACCTAGTCCTTGTTGTGGCTTCTGGGCAGATACAGCCTGACACTGCACCAGAGGCAGGGCACAACCTGTGCAGCCAGCCAGTCAATCACAGGGCTCACACACAACCATGCACACTCACATTCATGCCATTTAGAATCACCAGTTAAATAAGCAATTATGTCTTTGGACTGGAAAGAAGCTGGACCACCTGGAGAAGCTGCAACACCACCAAAAAGACCTGCTGTGCCCACTCAGCGACCACAGGATGTGACAAACTCCCCACAGGAAGGCCCAGCCTTTGCTCTGTCTTGGACCTGCTCACTCGCATCCTCAGCGTGATGATTTTCTCACCCTTTCACACACTAACCCTGGCCCCCACCTTCCCTAGCCTGCCTGTGCTCCCTGTAGACACCCCTAATAAGGCAACATGTGTTGTGAGTGGCTGCCTCGGTGAGAGTGCCCCATCGGCTGCCTGGCTGTGTTTACCGGGGGGGGGGGACGTTCTCCACGCCTGCTTCCTGCTCTGCCTTGTCACTGTTCCCACTCCTCTACCCTTTCATTCTCCCATCCCATCTCATGCTCTCACCCACACCTCCTACACATCTCCCCCTCATTCCTCACGACGGCTTCTGTCTTCTCTGCTTTTTCACATTCGTTTCTCATCCATGTGCTTTCTGTGCCACCTCAGAAGCACACACGAACCCGTCACTCTCTCACTTGTTGCATACAGGTACACATATATTGCACAAGTCGTTCACAAGGCATTTCTTGGAAGTAAACAAACTGGCATGAAACATAACATGAGTCCTCTAAGTGACTAAATTAAGGTGGACTGTGGGTGGGACCTTGTGTCATACAGCGTGACGCGTAGCCAACGTTTAGGATCTGATCTGAGAACTCCTCTGGCTTCTAATTTAATGGCAGTTCAATGACAAGTTGTCTTTCTATTTTGTGGATGGAATTTGTTGACGGCCTGTTGGTAGTCTTGCATCTTATTTCTTCACATTCTGCAGTCTTCGCTGCTGTTTTCGTGCTTTTCCTCACATGAACTGTGAACTCTTATTTGAATGCATGATATCAGTGATAATGGGTAAAAAACACGCAGCTCCCCAGCTGTCAGGAGGTTCTCTGCCAAGTGCAGAGTTGTTTTTGAGCTCGACATACCATCAGCAACATGAAACCATGTACAACAAGACCACTTGCTGTGACTTTAATTGTGTCTGGATCTGTTGGGCCACAAGCAAAATGTTTCTCAACATTTTCATGTTGCAGCACAAAATGTTTAAACTAGTCACGCAACCTTCAATGAAACTCAACACCAAGGACATCCTGTAAACATCTCAAGGCAAAGTGTCTTAACAAATCCCTGTCTGACTTAACCACAAAGCATTTCACTGTGAAACAAACTAAAGCTGCAAAGCTTGCAGCTAACTGGACATGAAGAGCTTCAGCCAAGTTTGGAATCATTCCTATGGACACCATCACTCTATGCTCCTTTATTTATAGCTATATTTCTCTTTAATGCTTTCTGTTAAGGTCAGAACTGGCCTATCCGAGTTAAACTCATAAAAACAAGTAATCAGCTCCCATGCAATGTCCATTTTTGGTGCAACAAACGTTAGTCTGCTGCCACTTAAAGGGGTAAAAGACACAGCATTAATTCATACTTGGTGCTTTTACATCTGGCCTTGCTCTAAATTAAATATGGCTGTGTTCGAAATAAAGCAATGTAATGAGGAACGCCGTTCATGCTAACTACGCACATCTTTTTTTACTTTCCTTTAGGTCCCAGAGGACTATTTCCCAGATAGTGAGAACAAGTGTTTTTCAGACATTTTCTGGTCATCAGAATGTCACAGATCTGCTGATTATGAATTCAGATGTTAGTTTGCACGTTAAAGAGCAACAGACACCGGGCTTCATGCTGCTGCCTTTATTTGGAGGAATCTTCTCTGTTTAGTTTAGCTTGCACAACTCGAGGATTGTTTGCCGACACTTCCATACACCAACAAATATAAACACATGCACAGACACGCAGACGAAGCCTGCACACAAACACCAAGGGTCAAACGTGAGTCTGAGGCAGCACAGCTGCGACCTCCATCCTCTTTCCCTCCTTAAACATTTACTCTGGCATTCCCTTCCTCAGATCCAGATCTGCGTTCCTCTCTGCTGCTGAGCATCAATTCTGCCAGACACTCAGCACTGAAATCTGCCTGCTCTGCTCTTATAAGGATATCGATGAGCAAAGAGGCCGGTGCTGAGGAGATCGCTCAAGTTCTGCAGCCCGTAGACGGAGGAGAGGGAAAAGGAAATGGTCAAAGTCAGCTGGAGAAAAGAAGGAGACATGACAGCAACGGTTATCTGAGGATTCGACTTCAGATACGGTGTAATATTGTTCAGTGTCTGTGGCGTATCAGATATCACACAGATAAATAAAAGATGGCCGGGAAGATAGTCATCACAACTCAGATTATAGCCAGTATTATCAATAATGGGAACTGAGCAAAGACAACTTGGAAAAAAAACCAAAAAAAAACTGACCCTTTACTGGCCAGTGAAAGTTAATGAATCCTAACACCTATACATGAAAATCAGCAATATAAGATTTAGAGTAGATCCAAATGAAAAGAAATACACCTAAAGTGATTTATCCCAAGCACAACAATAAAACTCTACTGACATATTGAACATATACAGCCTTAATATGAACACCTACCTATCACATTTCCTCCCAACACTGCCTCCTAAACATGTCTCCATCGACCAAACGATCCATTCAATACTGCCCTATGACTCTTTGCATGTCATATTAAAAACTAGAGACTGCTGCGAGCACTTTAACTAATTAATTTACAGTTTTTTTTCTGTTTTAAATGTCTGAAAAGACTGAGAATTTGATTGAGATTGTAAGATTCCAACATCCAGAGTTTCATCGTGACCATCTGTGGTATACTGGAGGTGAAAATCAAAGTGCCACTAAATTCAGCAAAAACATACCCGAAATCTATCTGTCATGCATCGCATTCTGGGGCTGAAGAAATCATTATTGAGTATCTTTGAAGTGGCGAACCTCAGAAAGTCGTGCCACACAAAATGCAAATAGTAATCACTCACTCAGGGAGAGGTCAGCATATGAGGTGACAGTTCACTAGCTTCTTATATGCTACGTGCTAAATGTGTATAAACAGAGGAGACGTTGGCAGTTCCTCTTTAAAAAGCTGGAGCTGAGTGAGAAAAAGATGGAAAAGGATATAAAGTAAATGTTTCCACAGAGGTGGACCTCTTGGTGAAGTTTCTGTCGCTTCATTTACAAAAAGGTTGTGCTTTTAAGTAACCTATAAAAAACCTCACTGTCCAAAAAGCATCTACACCAAAAAGGGCTGCGTGAACACTGCCTCGAGTGTAAAAGGGGACTTGTTTTTCAGGGGGGTCTGTAGCAGCTACAGGTCTGTCAGTCAGTCTGTTTTCGTATATGCAGACGAACAGAGTTCAGTGGCAGAGGGTCAAGCCTGGGGCCAGCCTGTAAATCTGTCTGTTCATTTTGATGGGAACAGCAGGTGCAGAGCACCAACCAACTGCCGTGCAGCGTCACACACACTCGCACGCACACAAACACATGTTACAAAAACAAAACTGTGGAGAAATTATGCCTGACCAATGTTGGAACAGCACACCAGCACAACACATACCCGGCAGATCAGCTGCACACACATACCACCATCCAGCTATAATCTGCTGCTTGGTATGCTAATACCCCTGCGGTTACCTGAGACATGAGCGCAAAGCAAGACGAGGGAGACTCGCTTAGGACACGACATTCAGTCCTCCAGTGGAGGGAACTTTAACAAGACTCCATCCAAACACTGCTGAGTTTAGCCTCTGCTGCAGGGTAGCGGGGAAATAAGTATTACAAGAATGGCCTCTCCCATCTTAAAGAAGAGAGATGGGGGCAGTATTTGAACTGAAATCCCCCATATACTGTGACTGGTGCAGAAGAACAGCTGTATACTCGCTGTTGAGTTGTAATAAGGAAAATTCTGCTCAGACTATGAATCTGCTGCATCAAAAATATGATCAAATGGGTTTTTTGTATGGGAACGACAGTGATTCAGTTTTTTTATCTGTGAACCAGGGACTAAAATAAGTGACTAAGTGACTTACTGAATCAGAGGAGGGAAGCTCTTGATGTCTTGTAGCTCAATACAGGCCAGCTGCACAATGTCTCACAAAATAAAATAAAAAATTCTACTCGTCACATTCAGAACCATCTGCTTGTGTGCTACAGACTGACCTCTTCTACATATTCTCATATCATGTATGAGATTAAACTCGCAAAAAGAGAAAAGTGTACTTACAACTTACAAGGGACTGAGAAAGATACTGTACAGGTGAAGTCCATTTATCCTGACAAGAGAAACTTAGTTCCTTAGTTGGATCAAAGCTGATGCTGAGGAGACAGGAGACAGGAGGTGCCGGAGTGAGCAGGTAAATCCAAACAGAGAATCCTGGGTCATCTACCATGAAGCAGGTCCAAACTCAGCAGCACACAAATATAGCCTGGTGCTTTCCCTCTAGCTCTGCTGCACCGGGCCAAATAAATCAGTCCAGGAACAGCCAAGCAAAGAAAGAGAAGGGGGAGAGAAACCGAAGGGGAGTGGGCTACGCAGGATAAGGGTGAAGGAAAGGACTGAGGTGAAAAGAGGACAAAGCTGAAAAAAAACAAGAGTACTCCTGCAGTTAAGTCCTCAGACTATTCCAAAAGTCATGAAAAGTGGTTGATCAGACATCCATTCCTGTAAACCAGGTTTGGGAAACCGGCCTGATGGCGTTTAGACTGATTGTAAGGGGCGACACGACACTGCTTCCAAAAGCTTTGGGAGTGCGAGCCAAAATCAGTGGTGTAACCTCATCCCACAGCAACCATGTATGGGCTGAAGACAGCGGACCCGATAGAGGGGCATCTGCCATAAATAGCCAGGAAGCATTGGGCCTCCAGCGCAGGAGGGATCGAATCAGCTGTTCAAACTACAATCCAGCAGCACAGTGTAGGTCAGAGGATCCTCCTGTATTACAACACTGCCCTCAGACAGCACTGACACCAGACTTCACAGCTCCAAACCCCATGGTTTCATTACCATTCCATCTGCATCAACGTTAGCCGGGGAGCTGATCAATCTGTACAAAGCAAAAGTGGAATCATGTTTAACGTCTTTATCATTCTTTATTTTTACTTTTAAAACATTTGGGTGAGTCCTCATCAAATCTTTCAGCAAAAAGAGAAAATACAAGCAATGTCTGAACCTCAGAAAGCCAGCAAAATGTTTGACAAAAGCATCAAACTGATTGAATAAAACTGTCATTTCTTCAAGTGACAAATCTGACAATATACAAAATAAAATTGTATAATTGTGAGGACACTGTCAGCAGTACATGGTTGAGTGTTAGTTCTGATTCTGTACACTAAATATATAATTATATCCAATTTATTAAGCACTAGTATCTTAACTTACCTATATGAGTCCTGACGTTGTGTAGAGAAGAACATCCATCCATCCATCCATGCATCCATCCATCCTTAATCCAACTCACGGCCACAGGGGGCTGAAGCCTATCTCAGCTGTTATTGCGGGAGAGGCGGGGTCCACAACCTGGACAGGTCTCCAGTCCATCACAGGGCCACACAGAGACAAACGAGACAAACAACCATCCACACTCACACTCACTCCTAGGGTCAATGTAGAGTCACCAATTAACCTGACATGCATCCTTTTAGGTGTGTGTGTGTGTGTGGGGGGGGGGGGGGGGGGGGGGGGGGGGGGGAGCCGGAGTATCCGGAGAGAACGGGTAAAGAACGTGCACCCATTTCTGTTTTTGTGTTTGTCTCCATCTTGTGGCGTTTCTCTGTAACAGCAAGACATGTCCCATGTGTCTTATTTTCAAATGTTGATTTAAATGCATCATTTGAATAAAAGACAAATACATGTACAATAAAATAATACATATAATAATTATTTAGAATAATCATTTTAACCAAGGTCAAGAACAAAACAAAGGTCTATGCATATTTTATAGTATTTTTTGCTCCTCTTGAGTAAATAATTTATTCTTGTGCTTTTTTAAAAATTTTTTTTTTTTTTTTAAACACGGTGTGTGAAAAACAAAGCACCGTATGACTCAGTAGCTTATAGAATCACCTTTGGCTTAATAGGTTGAAGTAATAGTTTTCATTGTTATGGAAGAAATACTGTCCCACTCCAACGCTGATTCAGCTCATTGAGGTTTGCAGCATTGGTTTCTGCACAGCTCTCTTAAGGTCCCACCACAGCATTTCAGTCAGGCTGAGGTCTGGACTCTGACTGGACCATTGCAACACCTTGATTCTTTTCTTTTTCACACATTCTGCTGTAGATCTGCTGCTGTGTTTGGGATCATTGTCCTGTTGATGAGCCAGTTTCAGCCCAGCTTTAGCTGTGGGACAGATGGCCTCACATCTGACTCTAGAATACTTTGGTACACAGAGGAGTTGATGTTGACCAAACATCTCCACTTTGCTCTGGTCTGTCCAAAGGACATTGTTCCAGAAGTCTTGAGCTTTGTTCAGATGCAGCTTTGCAAACCTAAGCTGTGCTGCCATGTTCTTTTTAGAGAGAAGAGGCTTTCTCCTGCAACCCTCCCAAACAAGCCATCCTTGTAACCAACTAAGGCTAACTGAGGCCTGTAGAGTCTGAGATGTAGCTCTTGAGTTTTTTGCAGTTTCTCTGAGCATTGCACGGTCTGACCTTGGGGTGAACTCGCTGGGACGTCCACTGGGACGTGTATATCTTGTTTGTTCTGGCTGACAGTACCTTTATTCTATCACAATGTTCTATTCACAAACTCTTGTGGTTTACTTTTGGTGCAGCATCTGTATGGTTACACTGTTCATGTGTAAAACAGTTGGCTGTGGAGTCTATATGCTATGGCTTAAGAGTTGAGGAAACAGAGGACAAGTGTCCCTACATCATTGATGGAATTGGTAAGCGATAGAGGCAAGCAGCCATGCAGTGCTGACAGATATGAAGTTTACTTACTGACTTGGAAATCGAGGCAGCTGTGATGGAGGGACAGCTGGAGATGAATGGCCATGAGGTCTGCAGAGGAGGCAGATTGTTTCAGTCTGAGTAGAAAGACATGAAAGAACAAGGCAGAAAAAAACAGATTAGGCAGATTTCACTGTTTTTCAGTCACGAAATGTCATCAGGTCTTAATCTAAGTCACAAGTACAGATGAATACAATGTGCTTGAGCTAATAACACAGAAATGTATGTATTGCGTATATCCAACTATTTAACATTCCTGGTGCTGGTGGAGAATGTTAGTTAAAAAAGCTCAAACAAGAGTTTTTGTGGCTCTGGATCAGGTTTGTACAACACCCAGGTGGAGTTGTGGACTGCTAGTTGTCAGCTTGTCAGTAAAATATAGAATGCTTGCAATGGATGAAAAAACACTGGGTTTAGGTTTGAATCATATTTTCTTTATTAATGGTCTTTGTTTGGGTCTGATTTGCCTCTATTTTGTTTTTGTAATGGTCTGCATAATCTGCATAAGCCCACTTCCACTGAGCTTGACCCTGACATTATCTTGTAAGTAACCTCAATAAAATTCAATATCCCTCCCACCTCCCCAGTGGCAGTAAGGCATCCCAAAACCACAATTCTGCATCCGTGTTGTAAGATTAGTGGAGCGAGTGCAGATCTCATGGAAACAGTCTCATAGAAACAGCATAATTTGCAGATGGAAAAAGCAACACTAATGCTGCTAATTACCTTGCAGCAGCAGTCAAAACAGAATATGCAGAAACGGAGTCCTACCACAGGTAGATTCTTTATTTAAGATGCTCAACAATCTTTTTTATCTGCGTTGGAAGATGGTTGAAAGGATGGAAAAGTATTTTAAGTTAAAAGACAAAGAACACTTTAAAAGATGTGTGGGCAGTTTTATGCTGAGGCAGAGCTTATCAACCATTACAAGTTGCCACGTTTGAGGTCAGTGTTTACATTAAATAGGCCGTTTTCTCTTCAGCATGCATTCAATGACGCATTAGCTAAAGGTAGATTTTAAGAACAGTGCGCAGAGTTATTTTTAGCGACAACCCAGGTAAAAATATTTTGAGGAACATTTCTGTAAAGCTGCAGTGCGTAACTTCTGTCGCCCCCTAGAGGATGTCTGTGTTATTACAACGATGCGGCCGGCACCTCATTATGACGTATGGCCCGGTACAAGCAGCCGCGCCGCTCCCCCTCACATGTGGCAAACACCAGGCTGCTAACAATACATTACATTCATAGCACCATTTCCAAGAAAACAATAAAGTACTCGGTCCAGTACATGTAACAGTAACACATCCTGCTCATAATGAACAGAGTCATTTACTTATCCAGCAGTATCAGGGCAACATGGTGTCGGACCTCAGTCCAACTCCTCCTTCAGGGATCTCCATCGAGGAAAAGCGACACTGATGCAAAGTCTTCTCCTTTTGTCACTCTCTCTCTTCGCCAACAGACCTTCTGCCAAAGGGGAAGGTCTTTTCTTTTTAGTGTGATCCACTTCTGGACCTCTTGGTCGCTTCTTCGGGTTCTCCGCCATGTTGCTTCGAGCAGCGCTCCTCCCGCCTCCCTTCTTGTTGTCTGGTAAAACCAAGAAGAATGCGTTATTTCCAGTGCGCCAGCGCGGGGATGTCGCCCCACGACACCCAAACACAAAAAGAAGAAATACTGAATGATCTCCTCTTGTAGTGGCTTGGGTGAAAAGGATATTTATAGACACCGCAGCTTTAAATTAGCTCATAAATAGTAGTTATTTTGATGTATGTTATCTTAATTAGTTCATGACAGTTAGCAAGTCTGGAGCTCAGTCACCCAAGTACATTGATAACAATAAACTTGCTTTGTATAGTGAAGCAGACTATCCATAAAGATGTTAAAGTATCATTATAGATTAAATCAATAAAGAGGCAACACCAAGTGATTTTGACTTTTTAAAACCTTAGTAATAACTTCCATAATGGTAATCAGGTTTGTCAATATAGATAAGCTTTCAGCAACTTAAAGTTCACTGATGTTTGGAAGCTGATGTATTTTTTTATTTTAGGCCTAAACACTGAGAAGTGCTTAAAAGTGATGGTACCTGCTTCGAAAATTGGAAGAAGGAGATACAGCTTTTTAATCTATAGAACACTTTTCCTCTGGGACTCTAGTGTAAGTAGATAATTACACTGTTAGATAATTGTTTCATAAACAGGTTTTATTGATTCCTTTGTTGCTTTCAGCAGCTGAATGGTGTGGACATGATTCCATGTGAGGCTATTACATTTGGAAGATTTTACTTTGACGCCACTAAATGTGACCAAAAGAGCTGTCAATGCATGGGTCTCTAATCTCTCTTGATAATTTGACCAATAAAGGACCCTTCCTCAAATCTGGATGTCAACCCTCAAATGAAAGCATACATTCTGTGCCTTTGGCCTATATTTATTTCATGGTATAATATAATTTGATACGGTTATGGCAAACAGCTAAAACAACTGAATTCATTTTTGTGTTCAGATATTTCCAGGTCTAACTATGTTATTGAACTCCACTCTGCATGTTGTCATTCATTAATGTAGTCATTGCCTTTACAGGCACACAATTTATCTACACGTACATTATGCAACCCATATCCCTTTGCATGTTCACTCTCCTCTGTCTCAGCCCACCTTCCATGTCAGGCACTCGCCAAAATGTTGATGAACAGTGGTGACAGGACAGCTTACCTACTGAATAAGAATCACATAGGAGAGGCTTCTAATCCGACTTTTTCCTCTGCTTGTAGAAAAAGATGGCATACAGAGGAATGTGAGGAGGATGGATGCTCTCCAAAACCTCAGAGAGCATGCTGGGAGGTTTTTACAAGGTTCAGCACAAGTATTGTCTTTGCCAACGCTTTGATCCAGCAAGTGGAGCTCAGTGTGACAGTCTGGCAGGGTAATTGGGCTGAAATTGCCAGTACACAAGTGTACATATGTGAAAAGACACACATATTTGTGCGCATAAGCTCTGTTCCTGTTGCATTAACATCGTCCAAACAGTAAACGTCATCTGTAAAATGAATCAAGGTCTGTGCTTTGACAGTTATGAGACCTGTTAATTGTTATTTTTGTCTTTTGTTTTATGTTCTTCCTTCATCATTCTGTACATATTAGACTTAGATAAAAAAGCATCACATACAGTTATCCACAGCAGAAATGCCTTGATGCATCAAGTATATGAGGGAGCAATTGATCACAAACACAATTTTCATGCAAAGAGTTTATTTATGAATCAGACTGCAGTATAATACAACAGTAGCACAATCATGTGACTATGGATTATGCTTGTATTTATAGATACAAAGATAAAGGCATGTCCTAAAAGAAAAGAAATGAATGAGTTTTCTTTTGATTTACTCTAAAAATAGCTTTTAAATACTTGGCATAGTTTTCTAAATGAAATTATGAAACATAATGTTTTGCCCACTGGATTTACTATTGGAGTACCAAATGCAAATATACTTTATGAAAAACATTTTTTTTCCTCCTCTCTCTTGCATTTCATGCAAGGAAGAAAAAAAGATGTCCGTGAGTACAAAAAGCACTTAAATCTCATATGAAAATAGAAAATATTACAAGTGTGCATAATCACTTCGAGTTTGCACATAACCTGCAGTACAAAAAGTCAGATTACACTATGTTCAAGTGTACCTGACATGCCAATTATTGGGGGGCGGGGGCGTGTATGTACTGAAATAGCAATTCAAATGTTGTTAGGGGCAGTTTACGCACAAGGCCGAGGCACGGCCTTTCAGGGTTCAAAATGAATTGAAGATGAGATGTGTTGGTAATCATGGGCGAGCCAGCTTGTCCTCCCTGTGATGCTGACTATGGGCTTGTCTTCAATCACTTAATCTCATCCTGTACTTTTTTTTCAATAATTATCCTTCTAGTATTATTTTGATTTCACAGTTTTTTGTTTAATGTTCCAGTGATCCAGACAACCAGCACGAAGAGCAGAAAGGATCCACAATGCTACTGTGCTCCTCCAGCCAGAGGAGTTGCAGGACAGCAAATTGTTTGTAAAAACCTAAGGTATGAAACAGTGCTTAGTACGTTAATATTTGGCATTTTCTGGAGTAAAATGTAATGCACACATAATAAGGCGACATGAGTAGTCCAAATTTACAAGAAATGTTTTAAATACCGAGAACAGTTCTGAGTTGATAAAATGCTACAGCTGTAAAATGCTACATAACAATTAAGTGAAACTTGATGATTGACTAAACAGTGATGGAGTCCTAGAGTTATGTTGTAAATATGTTACACCAATGCAACAGTGATGATGTAGAAAAACCACATAACTGCAAACTCTTTTTTTTGAAAATCATTATTTAGGTTTTGAATTAAATTCTGAAATGTATCACTAACATTTTGTTTCTTTTTTTTACCTTCTGGTTTGCAGATATGTGGCCTGAAACAGCAAACAGCATCGAATCCTGTAGTGCAATAAGTGTTGGTGACAGCAGAACATTTTACACAAAAAATGAACACGCCGTGAAATGACAGAAACGGAGAAAGAAAGGAAGGAGTTAGGAGAAAGAGGGAAATGAGGAAGGGTGGGAGGAAAGAAAAGAAAAAAATCCAAAGTTTATTTCTTAACGTGTTTTGAGGAACGACAACATAACAATACATGAACTGGAAGACATACAAAGACAAAGATAAGACACAGGTCTTGTTTGACCACCGACATAGGAAATACAGCTTAGATGGGTTGATATCACAAGGAGCGTCCAACACTGACTCTGTTAGCGTATGAAAAAGCACTATCAAATAGGAAATCATGGCACAATCAGAAAGTTTCCATCCTGTCAGCTCTCGCAGTGGTGAACCCTATCGCTCTCTGAAACCGAATCGTGTGTTCAAGGCACACCACAGGGTCACTCCTTCTTATATCACTCTGATAAATATTAAAGCACTAGAAAATTATGTATATTCTCAATATGATACTATACACAGATATGATACTTTCAGTTTGATATAAGTGTGGAGAAATAAAATTTCATGGTTAAATACAAAATTTCTCTTAAAATATTTAAAATATACTTTATTTTGTACATTATGCAAACTGATTAACAATTTGATGATAACAAAAATAAATACTCAGTGAAATGTTTTTTTTTTTTAACGACACAAATGTATGACGGTAGATATATTTATCATGAAGTAAAGCACCCACCCTATGTTAAGCGCCCATATACCCTGACACGATTCCATTTCCCTGTAATATGATCTGAATGACATGTTCACATTAAGACTTCTGACAATGGTTCCTACAGGTAGCTCCACTACACCACTGGGCTGTTAATACAACAATATTGCTCTACATATCTTCTTTTTTTTCCTAAATCCCTAAATCCATCATTATGTTCATCAAAGTTACTAACCGCCACTTCAACTCAATCTGTGCCTTTCTTGCTTCTGAAATTAACTGGAAATTTGAGCTTTACATTGAATTGATCAGGGATTAATCAGAGACTTCACCTGATTGAACCAGGAATTAAGCATGTGGTTAAAAAAGGCAACACTTCCTCTCCTGCATGGAACCAATGTATCGTACAATAGGTCACTGATCTATCATGTCAAGTGGTACAGAGTCACTCTTCACTGAAGAGATCTATGGGTTATGGTTGCAGTGTGTACAAAAGCAATGAGAGAGGGCACAATGTCATTAAATCTTTAAAAAAGAAAGGCGCATTTATCTCTTCTGAAAATCAAAACAGTTCTTTAGCCAAAGACAGTGATGTCCAGTTGTCAAACAGCTGTTGCCTTACCACAATCAGAGAAGCAGTTTATTTTGGTGTAGTTTAAATGCAACAAAAAAGGTTTGTGAAATTAACCCTTCTATGTCTCTGTTAGCGTCAACAAAAACACTTACATTCATATCCGAAACTACTCCCTCATAAACAAACAGATTTGCTCAGAATGCGAAAAATGTTTTCGCAATGGACAATTCAGAAGCTCCAGAATGCGCGACAGAATTGCATAATGTCTGCCAATGAGAAAAGCTTAGGGAGGATAGAAGAGAAAGGACAAGCCGCTACAAGAAGACTAATTAGTAGAAACCCTATAAGAGAATGGGACTGGGTATGGAGGACAGATGGGGAGGTGGGAAGTCAGTTTGGGAAGGCTGGGGAGGGATTTGGGGTGGAAGTTGCCCCACAGGTTAATAGGGCACCTCCCATTGGCAGTGGAACAGCACTCTTAGTAGTCAATGCAGCGCCGAGGGTGAAGGTGTACACAATGCTCTTGTCGGACAAGAAGGCCATTTCAGTGTCAAGATGAGATGAAGGCATTCTAGTAGGCAGCCAGGTCACAGTGTTGGAGCTTAAAACCTCAGATGGAGATGATGGACGCAGTTTTCCTACACTGTCTCCCCTCGGCTGGGATCATTGGATTCTGGGAAGAAAAATATTAATTTACAAAAGGTTGTCTTTATCTTATTTAGTCCTGTCTCATCCATCTAAACTATCAAAATTTAAGAAAGAAAAGTAGTTGGGTGAACATAATTTGTCACAGTCAAATTCATTCTTTTATTCAAGAAACATACACAACAGTGATATTTATGATGGATTCTAATTTGCTGGCTAGGGTAAAAGACTTCTGATATTTCTATTCTCACCTGAGAGAGATGACTTCTGCTCATCTTGCAACACTGCCTCCTCAGCGACTTGCTGTGAATGAGTGACCTCTTGATTGTTGTCATTGTCCTTCTGAGGTTCTAGCTGGAGCTCCTCCACTTGTTCTTCCTTGCTCTCCCCCTCTGTCTCCCCCTCCCCAGAGTCAGTACTCCTGATGCTCAGGCGTCTCACACGACATATGACGTCCACCTCTCTCATCCTGGCCAGTCGCTCAACTGCCACCCTACCTGGAGAAATAGCCAGCTTGTTCTGCAATGCCTCGATTCGATTGGACGGACCCTTGGTCTTCCTTTCCCCCTCCAAGCTAAGCGATAATCTTCGGTCAAGGTTTGGAGGAACTGAAAGTGGCAGTCTGTCTGGTGGAAACTCGGGTAACCCTGGATGGTCTCGCCCCAGAGTTCCTAAACCAAGCCGATGCTCTGGGAGAGCAAATGGTTTCTTCTCTTGCTCCTGCTTGTCATCGGGCATTGCTTTGTCATGCCCATCACTTTTCACTTCAGCTGTCTGTTTGTCTCCACTGCCTTCAGGTGGTTCTCCTGTCATGGCTTTCTTGTCTTCTAATTCTGCTTCTTTAGCTACATTTTCAACACTCTGTTCCTCTGTGACTTGGGAGTCTGAAGGCAGATCAGTTGGTAATATTGTTGTGGATGCAGAGGAAAGATCCCCAGTATCTCCATTTGCTGGTATGCCCGCAGCAGGATTAACGGTGCATGAACTGTTTGAGTTTTCTGCCTGAGCATCGCCTGCTTTTTCACAGTCTCCCTCTTGTGTCAGTGAATGCTGCTCCTGTGTTTCGGCAAGTAGGTCAGACCCTGATTGATTCAAAGTTGAGTCAGTTGGCTCTTCAGTTTTTGAATCTTCTGCTGGACTTTCTAATGCAGCACATTGTGGTGGACTGCCATTTTGATTGGCTGAGCTGTCTGAGCTATTCTCCTCATGAAGCGGAGGCAATGCACCCTGTCTCATCTGGTTCTCAAGCTCTCTTTTACAAATAGGGCATTCGTCCTCAGATTCAGCACTGAGATCTTGAGGAGTCTCCGTGTCACTAGGTCTGGAGTGGCCCGCAGACCCTCTGTTCACATCAGCCGGGTCTTTAGACTGACGCAAAGTCTGGCATATGTCCTCATAATCTGGAGGACTGGTGAGTGTAGAGGCATCTTGCATGGGCTGTCTATCTGCCCACGGCACCTCAGCTGCAGTAGTGTGCGTTGTTGGACTGAAGTCACAAAGTGGTGTCTCAATAGGCTCGTCTGGCAGGTCTAGTTTCACTGTCCTGCCATCGTTGCTCCTTCTACGTGAAAGATGTGCAACAACCCTGTATTCTCTGAAGCCTGTCTCACGAGGTGGGACTGGCAGCTCTTCTCTAAGCTGCTTGCTGAAGGTTACTGACTTTGTTGCAGGCCTCGAAAAGGCGCTCTTTACTTCTCTGTATTCTGGGTCAACAGACCAGCTTACTGCACTGCGCCTAAGGCTGCTGGGCTTGTTGAGAGGTTCGGATGTCAGCCGGATTTTAATACGCTCAGGAATTTGAACTGAACCATTTGGGACTTTATTGCTGGCAGTGCCTAGCTCTAAGATGTCTTTGTAGGCCTCGTTTAAGTCCTCTATACACTTGTCAACACTGGGCTGTTTGCTGATCTGCTGCTGCTGTTGCTCTTGGACTTCTTTTTTGATGGTCTCCAGTTCTTTGACAGCATCCCATGGTCGCTGCGTAGTTGGTTTCAGCAATAATTGTTCAAATTCTTCCTTCCCAGTGTTTACTGCTGGTTTGGTCTCCTCCACATTTCCTGAGGGTGGTACTGCTGGCTGTTGAGCTGTGCTCTTGTTCAGCTGGCTGGAGAAGGTGGAGGTCAGAGAGAAGGCGCTGTTACTTGATAGTTTTAGGCTCTTCACTCCCTTTATCGGAAAACTGAAGGCAGTGCCCAATACACCACTGTTATCAGGAGCAACTTCAGTATCAGGAGGAACAGGGTCTTGTTGTGCTTCCTTGTTTTCAGGGGTGGGTTTTCGGGCCTCTGGGCTAGTTTGTGTCTCCTGATCTCGATACTGGTTTGCAGGCCAGGATCCAGACAACTTCAGCTCCTTGTAATGATTTATCTTAGGTGGCCTACAGGATAATTTTTTAAACATTTTGCTGCTCGCTCTACTGCTAGCTTTGCTGCTCGCTATGCTACCCGTTAGAGCTTGCAGCTCAGCTTCAGCTGAAGATGTGCTTTGGAGACTTTGGTTTGTTAAATGGCCAGTTTTGTTGTCACTCGGACTGCCTGTTGGATCTGGTGACTTTTCATTGTTGTTATTCTGATCGCGGATTGTCCCACTGAGCTGTGGAGTAACAGGGACAGACACCAAACAAAATATTGTTTCACTAAGTCTCTTTTTCAGATTCTTGGTTTTGTCTTTCTCAGGTGGTTCAGGTGGTTCCACCTTCTTTACCTCTGTCACAGTTTCAGAAACACCCTGATCGGCCGGCTTACATGGAGGTGGTGGTGGTTTACCGAGAATAGATGAAGGAAGAAATTGACTACGGTTTTGTTCAGAACCTACACTGTCACTTTTTTTGTTTATACCCCTGTTGCACCATCGATTACTGCTGTCGTTGTCATTGAGAGCTGTTTTACGGGTTTCAGTATTGAGAGCTGCCCCCTGTTGGGGAGGAAAGGCACTATCATGTGTAGATTGTCCTAAAGTCTTAGCGGGCGGTGTCTCTTTGTTGATGTTACGGATCTTGTCTGTGTCAGTGAGAGAAGTTCCGCTAGGCCCTCCTGAGATTTGCTTTACTCTTGGGTCTTCAGTGGGTAATTGACGAGCATGACCTGGTTGTTCTTCAAGTCCAGAATGTACCTGTTTTCTATAGGATGCACTGCGCTCTCCATAATTTTCCAACCATGAACCACTTCCTTGTCTGGAAAACCACCTTCCAGGATCTGAACTGGGCATCTGAAAAGCTTCTGCCCTCCATCTTAAATTTGCCATTTCATTGCGGTTGATTGAAACTCCTCTTGGGGGTGGGGCTCTTTTATAAGAGGGAGGTGGTATGTAGCCAGGGGGCTCCATTCCAGTGATGGCAGAGTGTTGTGCGAAATAGTCTTGTCTCAGCTCCCCACCCCTTGGATAATAGATAGATCTATCTTTTTGTTTGGCACCCTGGTCTATAGCAAGCATTTCTGCGCTACCCCTAGTCTGCTGGTGAATCTCATATGATGGAGGCTTTAAAGGCCTGCTGAACCTGGGCTTTGGTAAAAGTGCAACATGGCTGCTTGGCCCAACATTCCTACCCCACCGGTCCCTACCACCACCATAGACATACCTACTATAGGGCCCAGAGAAAACAGTGCTGTTTAATCTCTGTCTATCAGGTAGACTAGGTCTTGATGGAATAAGCTCTCTGCTGCCATTTCCATCAGGTGACAAAACCCTGGGGAGCGACTGAGACTTTGCTTTCGCTCTAGGGTGAAAAAAACCCTCAGGTGTCCTCAGGCGGTACTGGCCCTTTGCCCACCTTTCCCCATCCCCATCCGACAACTGCCTTCCCAGACCCACAGCAGGCCTCCACTCTTCTGTACCAAGACTTTGGCACTTCCTCTCCCCTGTCACCCTTAGCTGACCAGGGCCTGCATCTGGGTCCCTTAACCAGGAAATGTCCTCCCATAGCTGCTGCGCTTGCCTCTCTGCCCTGTATTCCTCTGCTGTGATCAGGGCCTGTGGCCTCCATGCTCCAGCAGAGGCCCTTAGCTCCCTGCCATCAGCATAGTCCAGAAGGATGCTGAAGTCCTGGCCTCGCCTCCGCCAGTAGGAAATATCTCTGTCGTCATGGCTCAGAGGCTCTGAATAAGTCAAACTCGGAACATCGTAGAACCTATAACGATAGAAAGATCAGTTGATAAGACAGCTGTAATTGTAACAAGAAGAGAATCAAGTGGATGAGATCTAGTTTGACTCTTATAAGGTATTCACAAAACAAATTCTATCACAATTTGTAACATCTCAGTTTTTCTGATAAAATATTTATTTCATCTTAACTTTCCAGGAAAACTTGGTTTAATAAGATATACCCGGGCAATCTAGCAGCCATCTAAATCGATATAATAAAGGAACACCAGTCTTTAATCATTGTTAAACATTAAAAGTGACATGTTCACATTAGACCAAAGCAAGTGTTTTGGCTTTGGCAGTACTGCCTTTCCAACACAACTTAATCAAGGAGAGCCAGCACATATGAGACAGAAGTGCTTAAGTCAGCGGCTCCAAAGTCCCTTGAAGACACCATGAAATTGTGATGCTACTGCATTATGATCTGCATATTAAATTGTGCTGACCTTATCTTGGAAGCTGGTCATCTGGCCAGCGACTGTAGCTCTTAAAGTCTCGGCAAAGACATCCCATTATCTTATCTGATGTAAAAGCAAAAGTGCCTCTATGCCTCTGTTTATTTTAACATATAGTTTATGGTACCCCTTAGAAAAAACTGCATTACCTACAAACAGACAATAAAAAACACATCCAATAAAAACAGAATTTTTTAAATCTGTTTTACTATGTAACAACCAGGTATTTCAGGTAAAAAAAAAACAAAAAAAACAGGCCCCTTATGAGTGTTACCAGCTAATATGAAATATCTGATGCTTTACTGTAAATTAAAAAATGCTTGATTTAACTAATATAAAATGGCAGCTATGTGACAAGTCCCTGTTGGCAGGTCCAAAACAGCAGCATAGCGGGATGAAGCAATGCTGCATGGAGATGGTTTTAGTTATGGCTCCATATTTATTTTGCAGTTTAAGGAAATTGCTTTCATGCATGCTGCACTGCCAGTCTTATTTTAGATCTAAAAGGTCACTTCTTTTTGTTAGCAAGGTTGATTTTGTTCAGTTAAAATTAAAAGTTAAAATTTTCTGCTTCTGTCCAGTAATCCTGACGATTTTGTTTTTGTGTTTGAGCAGAACAAAATGCTGCCACATCCATGAGCACCACCAGGTCAACAGTCACATCCAAGCAGGTTTAAGCCATCCTAATAACATTCTGTTATAAACAGGCATGGAAAATGCTTGTTGAAAATCAAACATAATCGTCATATCTTCCAGAGTATATCAGCAATTTACAAAACAGCCTGAAATGGCAGGCTATTTGGAGTTTGATCAGAAGAAAAAAAACATCCAACAATGAAATAAAAAGACATATCAGAACATAATTTTCTAAAATATCCAAGATTCTAAATTATAAAACAGAAACTGAAAAAAAAAGATTGATTTTTAAAGAGCTCCACCTGATATCCGCACTGCACTAAAGCACTGTTAGTCTCTGTAGTCATGCATTTAAGCAGCAAAGTCAGTGGATCATCCTCAGCAGCATATGCTACTGTATGGTTAAGGGGAGCTGCGCTGTGCACACTTGCCCAGCAACATGCTTACATCACAGAGCACGTGCTGGGCGTGATTCAGTGTGCCAGTGTTTACAGTGGAGTGATTACGCGCCTGTCTTGAGGCATGTTCAGTCCTCCTCAGTTTGCTCACTGTCTAGTGCTGCTGTTTACATCTGCCTGCCTGGTCTAGGCTGGGGAGACGATACCAGGGCATGGGTGGGCACCACAGAGACACACACTATGTCGCTGTGCAGGCATGCAAACAACCCAAATGAGTGCCAGGGCACCTTTCACATTTCCTCATATTTCAGCATATGATATGTCAGTGGTGCTGCTGCAGCCACACTGTTCTGCAGCTCTGTAAGGAGGGGAAGAGAGGAGAAGGGGAAAAAAAAACCCTGCGCAGTGCAGACTCAGTTTTGCATGCAATACTGAAAGGCCCAAGTGAGGAGAGGGGAGAGGAAAGAAGAGAAGGTAAAGGGGTGCTGGGGGGGTCGCAAAAGAGAGGGAAAAAACACTCACCCGCTATCTGTGGCGAGAGAATCACCCAAGGGCTGAGCGTCACCTAGGATACCAATACCAGCTTCTTTTCTCCTTTGGTTCCTTTCCCCGCTTTCGTTGTCGATGGCGAAGTAGCCCTTCACCAGTGCCTGCCTGCTGCCGTAGATGCCTGTGATAGTTGCCCCCCTTTCCGCCTCATAGCCATTCAGTGTCCCCCGGCCGCCCCTGTTGTCCACAAGTTCACGCTGGCAATCAGCAGGGCGCTTGTCATAAGGCGTGGCAGACGGAGGGCCGCTCTTGGGCAATTTGTATCCGTGCGAAATGAGGAGGTCCTCCACACTGTACATGGTGGTGTCTCTCTCACTTCAGGGCGGGAGGGCAAAGGTGGGTGTGTTGCCTTATGCGCAGTGCTGCCGGTGGAAGCTGGAGCACGGTTGCTCAGCAGAGGCCATCACTAAGGAGAGAACAAGGAGGTAACATGTAACAGCATGCACCTAAATCGAATGTGTGTTCGCCTGTGATAAAGAACTTCAGCTGATCTCTGACCACTTGCTCAACCTGTGCTTAAAATAAATCAAACATCAATGTGTCTCAAAGCAGAAATCTTGAAAATACTAATTCTAAAGGTTGATACTGACTAATTTAAGGCCTCATCTGTTTTATTTTTACAGTTTATTTTTATATAAAGTGGAGAATTCTCTTATGAGTCAGGAAACCAGTTATGTTTTTATCAGCTTCACTTTGTGTCCCTCCTAAAGACTTTCTAAGGTGTCTAAAATAATTGTTTATTGTACAGTAATTCAATAAATGAGAGTTGTTCTCAAGCCATTAAATCACTGCCTAAACAATGATTTCCTTGCCCTCTTTGTGACAGCAGAAGAGATACAAATTTTGATTTAACCTCAACACAAGCAGGTTACACCTGGAAAATTCATCATCGGGCATGACAAGCACTCATAGCGGCATCTGGAGCGATATTAAATGCAGTTCTTCCTCTTATAACCGACCTACATTAAAATAAAGATCAACTTAAGGCAAGACTCCAAATAAAAAGTCTTTGAAGAATTATCGACAGGTGGAGTTGCAGCATTTTATTTGACTTTATGGTAACTTAATACTGCTGCAATCAATCATTATTTCGTATGTCTTATCAGCTTTAGAAAAGATGGCACATTTACAACATGTAATTAAAGTGACTAAAATCCTCGTTCGTAAAGTCTAGTTGAAAGGGGAAGTCTAACTTGTGGTTTTAACAAACAACATAATGAACATCACATCCATGTGAAAAGAACAAAAATCTGAATAAAAGGTAGAATGAACTATATGAATCCTAATTACTTCATGTCATCATCCCACTCTAACATGGTTCCTAATTCAATAACTTTGTTAATAATCACTCCTCATTGATCCTTCTGATAATCTGCAGGAAGAATCCAATGGGCACCTATTTGTTTTATTTTCTGTGCAATAAAAACTTAAACAACCAGAAGCAACCAAATTAAAAGTTTTCAGGCCATCACATAAGACGTGAGCATTTCTAAAGCTCAGAAACCAAACAATGCTTTTGGGGTTTTTTCAACTCTGTCAGGCTGCCGTGACGCTTTTCTTGCTTACTTTGTAAAAAGCGGATCACTTTAAGATGTTTTGGGTTGCATTTTATCCTCAAACTCATTTTTTATTTTATTTTATTTGCAATCAATCCAGTGAATGTTGTTTATTTATTACTTGATTATTTATTGGATGTGTGAAATGGTAGAAAGATGGTCACGTCTTTTAAGCACAAGAAGATGTTGTAACATTATCCGCTGAATTCAGTCTAACCTCTGAGGTAACATATTTACCATCACGTGAGATTAAAAACGCAGCCTGTCTGTGCAGTTTAGAGATGGAAAAATGTCTGAAACAATTCCCTCTTAATTCCTTCTTCCTTAAAGTTTATGTTGATTAACAGATTGATGTCAGAATCGTGGTTTCATGACCACTCAGTCCCTGTTCGTGTGCTTTCATGTGAATGCACCAGCAGACCTGCCTGTCATATATAATAATTAGAGGCTATAACAGCCTGAGATGACAGTGAATGTATTACAAAATAGTAACACGCTGATCAAAAGCTTTGCACAAGTAGCATTTTGGCTCATCATGTTGAGGCTTAAATGGCGGATTTGTTTCCATTTTCTGTAATGCAGGTGTCACTTTAGGGATGCTGAATCCAGGACATTTGCTTTAGAACAGACTTGCGTTACAAAAACTCATTCAAAGTTTTGGACATTTTGTTCGGACTAATGAAACATTTAAAATTATTTTGTCACCTTAAGCTCTGCTAATGATTGATGATTAATGAGGTCTAGATGGAAGTCATGGGATAAAACCTTAAAGTAACTGGATGTGATTCAAAGTTTGGCAGATAGATTAATATCTGGTACCGAAGATTAGACAGACAAGGCTGCAGTAAACACATGTCCATGTGTTTTTATATTAGTGATCTTGGATTATCTTAGAAGATAGTAAAAGTCAAAGCTCTACTCTTTTCTACACAAAAAACATTCTTCATCTATAATATTAAGAATATATTGCTATCTCAAAAGACTATAAATTGTAATAATCCTTGTTTTTTTGTTGTTTCTTGGTGGAAGCTCATATGTTTTCATGTGATCATACAGAGTCTTTGCATCAGAGGATGGTTCATCATACTTATATACAGCAGCATAAATGGACAGAAATCAGACTTTTGTTCACAAGAATTGATGTCATCAACACATCTGTTCTGTTGTTTTCTTGTTTCATCAGAGTTAAAGCAGCAACTTGACACTGGTTTGTCTTTTACTGTGACACATCAGTAATTAACTACGTTATTGTATTTTGGGTTACAATATATGACAGTAAGTCTCGTGTAAATTTTGAATTACCATCAGTCAATGATGAATAAATTATGCTTTTGAAGATATCTTTTAAAAAATGTAATCCAAATAAAATTCTAAAAGGTCAAACAACATTTTTGGGGGGCGTTACACTTAAGAAAAACCACAAAAATCACCGGCATAGCACTATGAGTAATCTGATTAGTACATTTCCAGTTCAGTATCATCATTAACATTAGTGAATTCAATGTACTAACATTACTGTTAGCATTCTTTGGCTTGAAGCCAGGAAGGTGGCAGATAAATCTCCAAAGAATGAAGTTTCCTCAGCAAGTTATTTCTGCTTTTCAATTCCAAACTCCCTTCGGATGGTCATCAATCCAGAACCCCACTAAAGTCACGATGTCAGTCAGCGAGAGTGGGTGGGGTCTACTTGTCAGATAATACTGTTTTATGCTGATGAATTACAGTTATCTACTGTTAATTTATGTGCGAGCGATGTAAATATAACTGTATATACCATCAATATGAAATACAGCTGGAAACTGCAGTAAATTAACCACAGTCTCTTACAGAGCTTTGTGCTTGTTTTGTTCCAGCAATACTTGAAAACAAATTCAATTAATTTGACAAAGACAAGCAGAAAATCCCTCATGTCTGGAAAGTTAGAACCAGCAAAGATTTGGCTTTTTTCTTTTGCATGAAAATAAGTATCTGATCACAGAGAGGAAGATCTATAAGTTACAGTTTTACTGTGGCCCATAAATTATTTTCACCTTTATTGATCTAACTCATAAACAGAGTCATTTTTGCAGCTCCAAACTGGATTATTCCTTTTTAAAAAGTCCACTTAAAACCAAATAACCTCCAGGATTATATGTGCTCATACACATTAGGAACTCAGAGCTACTACCGTATTGCATTGAAATGTTTTGCAAAATTCTGCCGTCTCCTCGTGACCTTAGAGTGACCTTAACTTTTCTCACTTCATAACTTTCTCCACTTTGCAGTTCAGAGTTTTTCCTGGTGCGAGAGTTCATACTGCATGATTCACTGCAACACTTCAGATCAGGGCTCAGCCTTCAGTTTGGAGATAATTAATGCCGTCCAGATGTATATGAAGCTCAGCAGAAAATCTCCACTGACCATGTTTTCAAGGACAACACGTGTGAAAATGGATTAGCCGGTTTAAAAACGCCACTGTAACTCCACTGACCAGACGAGCTGTGCCTAAATTAACGCTAAAAATCATCAAGCGTCCTGAAATTAAGGCTTCTGGATATGTGAGTCCACCAACTATTCCTGACTTTCCAAGTGGAGCGAACAGGCAGCTCGGCAAATGCAGCACAAAAATAAACAAATAAAACACAATAAGAATATTCACGAATGGGGCTTTTTGGATCAGCCAAATCCGGAATCAGCAATAATTACTGATAGTTTACTAAAAGTAGCTTGTTTAACACAACGATTTATCAGAGGCAGGCAGACACACAGTGGCTCCTTTTTGACAAGGTCATAGCTTTGATTGCAGTGGAAATATGGCACATGAGCCTTTTTTGCATAGCAACAACACAAATACAATTAGCAATGACTAAACAACCATTTTTTTTTACATTCACATGACTAAAATGGAGAAGGGTGTGAAAGTTTTCTGAATGAGGAGAACAAACAATAAGGCCAGTTGATGTACAAAGTTGCTGTTCAAGTCATTCATAAGCTGATAATTACTGCAATTACGAGTTGAGTCATTTTCTGCTTCAGTTTTCCTTTGAGGTGCAACTTTCCTGCACAGCCTTAAAGCACCACTCCAAATTGGAGACTGAGCATGAATGAGTCAAAATTTACTTTTAACTTTTAAAAATGTTGTTTTATTGATTTCAACCCATCCAAGGGAGGCCCCCGGGGCACAGCCAGGCCTAAAAGACTGCATGCACAGGTAGTGGCCACTGTAACACATCAGCACTGGCAGGCAGCACCACCCTAACTGCTAAGGGAGTGTACCTACATCTTACCTAGTGACAGGGAGAGCAGAGCGCCACGGATCAGGCTAATCATTGAAAAAAAAAAACTGCCTCTGCAAACTCATCCAAAACACAAGTTCAGCACGTTTTTTTTTCTAATCAAGCGCACTCACTGTGAACTAAGTCCATCACATTAACTGAAAAACATATTCCTCATCCTCATTTCCTCTGGTCAACTCACTATGAATGAATAATGATTTGAAATAGATCCGTTGTATCATAGCACAGTTATCAATAAAACATCACACTTGTGACTGTTACATTATGCATTATAGATACAGCATGACCTAGCCCTGCTATAGCCTGCTGCAGTGTTATAAGGCACAGCCTACATACAATTTTCAGCTATGATTTTTCAAATCAGCCTCCTGTACCTGCTTCAGGCAGTGCCGCAAGTCAGCGCCTACCAGAAGAGAGAGAAAAAAATCTCTACCTGCACGCACTGCAAGTTGAAAATATAGTCAGCGGTCATGTTTTGACGAAAGCCGCTTGGCCAAATCATAACCCCGCTGCTAATTTTCCCCGAGAAATGCACGCAGTCCAGTAGCGAGCGCGCATCCCCGCCTGGCCACCAGCAGCGGCTGCTCGGCGCTGATCTGTCGAAGGGCGAACATTTTGAGGTGTGTGCAAGTTGACGCGCCGCTAACGAGGAGGTTTTGCAGATGCGTCCTCGCTGACTGTGAGTGTTTACCAAGACCCGCTGCCCTGCGCTACCAGGGAGCCTACGTGAGCCACAAAAAATAAAAACAGACACAGCAACCCCTCCCTAGAAATCAGCCAGTGTCGGTGGAGATGGAGACAGCATGCAGCAAGAATGCCATAACATTTCAAAAAGAAAAAAAAAAAACGGATAAGGGCGTAGCAACAGAGAGACGCATACCTGGGAAGATGCTTGGCGCGGCCGTCGCAGTTCCCCTGCGCCCAGCTTCAGCGGCTGAGACTGAGAGCACTGCACAGAGCCTGATCCGAGCATGCCTATTGGTAGGCAGAGACGCGCTGGTTGCTGGCTGCCTGGACTGGGCTCTCCTCACTACAGCTGAGGTGGGGTGGGCTCCTCACATGCAGGCAGCAACAGAGAGGGATGTCAGAATGGTTTCTTCCAAACTGTTTCCCTTAACTTTCCTCTTTTTTTCATAGCAACAGTAATTTTTTCATTCAGTCTTGCACATTGACAGGAATGACAATCCCAGACATGTGGAGCAGCCTTTTCTCCATCACACATGTCTGGTATACTCAACCCTGACAGGTAAACACCTTATATATGTCTTCAAGAGAGGTCATCAGTGGTTGTATTCATTGCTGCATACATACTTTACATGTGTTTCTATTAGAAACTCACTTATCACCCATAAAGCTCTATAACATCAGCTATGCCCACCTTTTCTGTCCTGGGTTAAGTTTTAGATGTGCAGTAGCAAGTAGCGCCATACCCTTGGTGATGTTGGTGACTTCACTGTGTCCCTCCCCCCCTCCCATCCAATGCCAAGACAGCTTGGGTAATTAAATGTGCTGGGCTCAGGCCTTCCTGTGCCAGCTATGCCATGCAGCACTGAGGGATCCCACATTACGAGGAGTCATGGATCAACATTCATGTCCCACAGATTGAGAAGTACAGCTTCGGACAGCTCTGGACTTCACTGAATTTAAGTAATGATCTGTTTATGGAAGTGGTTTAACTGATATGTATGCACATCTGGGAGGCCCAGGCAAATTAAATATGGTACTAATAATGGATCCATGTCAGATTTATTGTTAAATAATCCATATTTTGTCACTTGGCACATGTGACAACTATAGATGCTGCATAATCTGAGAAATGAGAGGTGCTACATTCAGTTTATTCTGTCCTGGTGGATAACATACATGGAATCTGTTCAGAAAAGTTGCTCTGCAGTTCGGGTGACCATAAGTCACCAAAATGCCTTGACCCCTAACCGGCCTTATTCGAGAAGACTGTCATACAATCATCATTTCCTCAAAACTAAACTAAATCCTGATTGTCACCCCAGATTTATCCTGGGCCACGACTTCAACAAACATTTCAGTGTGAACGCTACACGTGGGCCTGAACCAGATTGTGTTTTGTCCTCGTAGACACATCCAATTAGGCTGACGCTGGAAGCAACCAGCCATCACTTCAGAGAGCTGCTTTTAAGTGATTTCACTGCTTTCTTGCATCAAAAGCACAGCACCATGCCCCTTACCAAGGATGTGTGCTTCTTATAGTTTAAACATGATTTCAAATGTATGTCCCTTCTGGTAAGGAGGACAATATTTCTCTCTGAGCATATAACCCTTCAAATTCTCAACATAATCCTGCAGCATCGTCAAGACCACTACACACATCACCACACATTACCTCGAATGAATAGGTAACACATGCAGGACACTCAAATCTGGCACTCACAGAACTATGCCTCCACTATTACTTATGAAAGTGGCTGCATTAGGAGTGTGTATGTGTTGAAATAGTAGAGTCAGGAGATGAACTGAACTGGGAACACTTTCTGCTTGTGGGATAAGTGAATCTTAACTCAGAGTCCAGGAAAAAGCTAGTGGACTGGCCCTGTGTTGAGATTATTCAAAGAATGGTCTGGATTTTCTGTGGGAGGCTGACATTTTACCCACTCAGCAGCACTTACTGTACGTTAAATCCGAAATGATGTAAACGAGGTGTAACTGTGAGCACATGCAATAAAAGACAGGGAGAGATTAGTCTTTATAATCCTTTCCAATACTAGACCCACTCATTACTTCTGTTTGAAATGTAGATGTGTTCTTGGCTTTTACCCATAAAGAGTCTGCAGGTTTTAAGTGAAATGAAATCCCATCGTTGGATAGATGGAAAATGACTTTGCCATAACAGTAGCCTCTTTTCAGTCCCTCCTGTGTGCTACACTGGGTGGTCTTACTCCTGTATCAGCTCTACTTCACACGGAGGGCTGACTGTAACTGGGTGTTGGGCTTTGCCTCTAATTTGCTGCTTTCAAAGTAATCGACAAAAGCCCTCAGAGTTACAGAAAGAGCTACAGGACAACTGGGAGAACCGAAGAGGCCTCTTCTTGTATCATAAGATGGATTGTGAACAAAGAGCTGTACTCGTATTCATGCCCAATGGATATATAAGGTTTGAGATTTAGTCTCCCAAACAGGTTTAGGTTTTGATTAAACCCATACAGTGATGTCAGCTATTGAGTTATAATTGGCCTTATTTCGCGGGCAGCTGTTACCAGGAGGTGAAAATCTCACTTACGATAGAAGTCATTGCACATGTGAGAGGTGTTGCTGCATGTTTTTACCATCAGCAGTACCACAGGAAAAAGGATCTATAGTTTTTTTTCTCAGACTCGATGAAGGCTTGTGACTTCAGGGTGTTGCAGTGGAGCCTTGAGGTTCGTGCATGACGGAAACAACCGTGAATATCAGCAATAAAAAGCAGAAGGAAAAGTAATCCTACCAGAACTAGAACTTCAAAAGATATTTGCTGCTACAGAAGTTAATTCATTTTCCTGAACGTGAAAACAAATCCAGTGATCATTTCGATTTGAGATCTTCAAATGCAGGTTTTAAACGGTCAAAGCTGATTTGTGCCAATGTTTTGGGTCCATTGAGTCTATTCACCTACGAGTTTTTTGCTTCCAGTGTTTGATTTGCTCCCTATGTGTACACATTTTCCATGGTTTTATTTGTTCCTTTCCACTAATGAGTTAAACTTAACTCTTTGATCCAGTCAAACTGGTCCACACCCCCTAATCAGTGCTTAAATCAGCTTCAGCTGCAGATTTCCAACTTGTGAAAAATCTGCCTTCCCAGTCTAATGTTAGGTTGGTGACCTTTTGTCGCCCTGCCTTGTGGGTTCCAGCTTTGTCCGACCCCTTAAGGGGGCTCCTGCCTCACCTCTGGTCACGCTGATCCATCCATCCATCCATCTATGATTTTACATTCTGGCGAATGTAGGAATTTGATAGGCACTCAGAAATTGTGCCCCTCACCAAGGCCAGTACCCTTTTGTCCAGGCTTTGCCATCCCATCTTTTTATGAAATGTAGCTTGTCAGTTATTACACAGTTTTGCAGGAAAGAGGGCTGAAAACTGCTTTACACAGTATCTGGCTCTTTATGGCCTCAATGCACCACTGCATTATCAACAATTTTGCCATTCTGCTCTTGGATGAATAAAAACTTTTCTCTGTGAACCACCAAACTCTCAGCTAAATAATGCTTAAATGTTCACTGCAGAGCCAGGTTATGATAATATGTGGGATACTGTTCACTTTACTCGTTGTGATTTGATTCGCTGCTGATACATAAATAACAATTAGAGCAGCTTTAACCAACGACACACACCACAGTGATTACCACTTTGTTTCAGGCTCTAATGTTCTTTTTCATCTAAGAGATTTTTTTTTGATCTTTCAATCAATTTGACATTGTATTTAGAGCTCTTTTATGCCCCATAATTTCCCATCAGAATAAATAGAACTTGTTTTTTTGTATTGGAAATTTTGGTAAAGTCTAAAAAGTTTGTTTTCAAAAGTGATTACTTCTGTCTATTAATCAAACTATTTTTAGAGTTTTTCTGTGCGGACTTTTTTTCACATCAGGAGAAACATTGATTTAGGCTCAGCAGGGATCATGCAAAACATTCAAAATCATTAAAATCATAATTACAACTTCAACTCTGGGGTGAACTGAAAGTAATGGGAAACTATTAAAGCTGCACTTAACCTTTCATTTTAGATCAAACATGTCAGATTATGGCATCTCATATTACGTAGGGTAACGTGTATTTGTGTTTCCTTTTTGTTTCTTTGTAGAGTTCTGGATGGTTTTAGAGCTTTTACAGCCTGAAATTTTATTTTGTTTAAACTCTAAGGTGTGGAGCTCTGTGTTATATTTGTGTATATTTATATACTGTATTATATTATTATATAAGATAATTTTGCTATGAAGGGTAAAAAAAGTCTATATGCTTCATGGTTTAATTTTCAGTGTCAAGGGCATTAGTTTGTCTCTCCTGAAGGTCACAGCTAAGCTTCATCATCATCATCATCATATTTTCTTACACAAACTCTAAACTTAGGCATCACATCAGCTCTGAAATCCTCCTGAACGCCATCAGCTGTAAAGGTCCAGTTAAAACACATTAACAAACACTTACTTTAGAACACACACACATACACACACACTCTGGCCTCTCCCTGTCCCTAGCCCCGGTTGCCTAGGAGACAGCTGAGATGGGGACCCCATCTCATTACACGCCAATAGGACTGTGTGAGTGGCTTTACGGGGATGTGTGGGATCGTTATTGCCATCTAGTTGCCAAAACAGAGAAAGACAACTCTATAAACCAATATTCTGCCTGGTAACCCAATATGCTGACTTTTCCTGATGCTGACAGCCAGCCCTGAATATCTAATGAGATGCTCCAAACCAGTTTACTATGGAACATTAGCCTGAGTTTACTAGTTAAACGGCAATTGTTTGTAAAATAAGACTGAACATTACAGAGGTAAAGTAAAGCTTGAGCTTGAGTCACTGTTACATCAAGTTACTTTCCTTCTACCCTCTTAGTGAGAGTTGGGCAGCATGAATATTAATACGTCTCAAAATTAGATACAACACAGCTAAAAATGCACTGTATGCTGGGGATTGACATACCCTGCACATGAAATATGTACTGGATGCAAAACTGCTTCGTGTCAAAGTATCCTTGGGCAAGATATTGAACCCCAATGTGTTCCTCATGTGTCCTCATTTGGAATAACTGTAATACAATGCAATGTCAATGCAGAATTGTTGAATTTGTGTAATTTTTTTCCTGTAGAGGGCCATAAAGACACACAATTCTTTGATAAAATGCAGTTTTTTTTCTTTTAAATTTTTTTTCTTTGCGGCTGAATGAGAGGGTCCACGGCCACTTCTGGCCCTCAGGATGTACTTTGCTTATTTGTGGTCTGAGCACCAAAGAACATTCTGAAAAAAAAGGGAGCAGTAGAATAATAAATAGGTCCATAAGGATTAAATGTAGTTTAACTCATTAAGGGTTAAATTCTGATCTCTTTATGGGGGTTCTCGAGAAAGGATTACTGATAAGTGGGAGCGCTGTACATGAAAACAATCAAATCATGATACTAATAATTGATTATTCTCATCGATTATTAGTATCATGATTGGAAGAAGTATCCAGGAAGAAGTATCCAGACAGTAGTAATTCTGAAATGTTAAATTATTCCATTAAATGTAAAAACCAAGACTTGTAGGTGTTGTATAATGCATAGCATTTCATTTTTATGCCACATTTTGATGTAGGTGGAGGTACAGCTTTTGAAAACATCAGGACTTTCCTGAAAACTTAAAACTTCCCACTAAAACTTCCCACTAGAAACATGGAATAAAACATATTTAAAGAGTTTAAACCATCAGTTTTCCCTGTAAATGACTGACTTTGCCTTTATGTTTGTTAATTTGAAAGTTTGTAAGTGTGACGTGTAGGAAAAACATATATGCTGAATCATATTGGGTGAACTTATTAAAATATTTACATGTAATCAAAATAGTTATTTTGTGTAAATTTGGAGGAGCAAAAAGTACAGTATTTATGTTTGAAAGAAACAAGTATAGGAACCTTTAAAAGTGCAACTAGTATGTGAATAAATACACTCAGATATATTTGACACTTTTTGTCTTTAAAATACAGATTTTTCACAGTTACAGTGAACCATGAACTCTAAAAATAATTCCTATCGATTAAAGCCCAAATACTTTGTTACACTGACTAAATATACAATCTTACTACCTCTAGTCTGCAGTTTTTCTCATTGCATATCTTCCTAAGAACAACACACAATCTGAAACCAGTACTGTGGAATATATTGAACTTTATTCATTCTAAGTGGTGTGTAATTTTAAATATTAAAAACATCAAGTAAAAATGGCCACATATATACACAGCAGCAGAAGCAGGAGTCTGGGCTTAACTGAGCGGGACACTGTTGTGCTTTTGGTGTATATGTGGCTGGGGACAAACAATAGATAATCCTTGTGCTACAGCCACCGAATGTGAAACAAAGCCACAAACATCCTTGAGTGTTAACCTTTCTCTGCATTAAGGGTTCCAAACACCCCATTTACCTTAATGTTTCGAGTGCAGCAAGGAAAGTCAGCACTTCTGAGTGTTGTTGACAGACGTATAATAATACTGGATAACTCCTGACAATAAGAAGGCGTTTACGCTAAGGGAAGGAAACCAGCAAGCATACTTTAAGAATTTTGCCCACAAAATGGACTTCTAGACATTTTCCTAGCACCAAATGATAGTTTGTAGCCAAATAAAGAGCAGACACATCATCGTATCGTCTATGAGCTGGTGTATCTCTTTCACCCTGACTGATTAGCAATAAATCTTTACACCTAAAAAAGTTGGTTTTGTTATGCATTATTTCGTTCTAGTCGAGTGCAGATGAAATTAAAGCATCTAAATGCACTGTACCTATTCTAAACGTGAGCAGTCCGCACACTTAACTCTTCACTATGTCATGATCTTCTAGGCCAACAGGATAAATGACCATCTTCTGCCACATTCTGCTGCTGAATGTACTGCTGTTGAGCCCACCTAAAGCATAGTATTGTCATTTTAAAGTAGATATAGGCAAGGGTGATTGGAGCTAACACCACAAATCGAAGAAGATATAGCACATGTACAGTACACTGGTAACAAAGATGAACGCACATATAAAAGACAAAATATTAAGAACTTACTTTTTCCATATGGCAACATAGGGTATGGCGTTTACTGGCGAACTAAGGAAACTACTCAACTGCCCTTAAAGAAAAGGACTTTAACGTATAACTGTGATGTGGTGGTGATATACTGAAGGTCTTTGTAAACAATCTCTGTTCTAGGTCTCTGATTCTGATTGATCGGTGGCGACGCTGCCGTTCAGCTCGCCCAGTCCTGATTGCTCCTGGATGTCGGTCATCTCTCCAACAGTGAATTTCGCTTCCCCTCCTTTGCTGTTGGTTGTGCCGCTGTCTGGCTGTTTGGTCGCTTGGTTGGTCAGGGTGGGCTCTTCATCCAGTCTGCTGGAGATGGACCAGTACAAGTGAGCATCGAGTCTGGCTGCAGCCACTGAGAGGTCTCGTGCTGAGCAGGACGGCGTGTTCACCTTGGGAGTGTATAAGCATAGAAGTTGGTCAAATCACTGAACCATCAATACATGCAAACACTTTGTAAAGATGTTACCTTTCACAGAATGTCAGGAAGTAGCTGCCATAAAGATGCTGCAAAGATGCCAATGTCTGTTTGCTGGTTTGCCACTTTGCTCATTGAATGGATCATCATAACATTTGCTACATTTATAGTCACCAGATGATTATTCCTAACACATTTTTGTTTCCAAAAAAGTTGAGATGCCGTGTAAAACATGAATACCAACACTAATACCACCCCTATAGCATTAAAAAACATATTCAAGTAATTATAGCACAAAGAAATAGTAGAAAATATCGAAACTGACAATTACCCTGAATTTGATGCTAAAAATATGTTTTGAAAAAGTCAGGACAGGGACAGTTAAAACTTCTGCTGCAATATCTCACTAATTATCAGGATAACCAGCAACATGTAAGCACATGCAATGCTATTTTGTGTATAAATGTATCACACAGAGGCCGAGTCTTTCAGGATTTAAGACTGGGAGTGGTTCACCACTCTGAAAGACCAGCTGCAAATCGTTCAGCAACTGAGGATTTAAGTTCCTCAATAATTTTATCAATAAGATTGCGACAGATTTAGCTACTAGATAAAGAGCCTGAGCATGAAATTTAGGTTTAAATTACGTTAATCTTTGGTTTTGTACCACCAGATCTTAAGCCAGTTGAACACCTATTAGAGATTTTAGACACGTGTTTGTGTATAAAATAAGGGAATATTATTAAGTGAACAAAATGTTCATCCCTCACACTTCTGAATTTAGTGCCGAGGCACATTTAGGCTTTTCTGGTGGCACTAAGACACTTTCATTTGTCACCTGTCTATAGCTTAGGCTATAAAAGCTTTGGTATGTGGCGCTGGTCCAAGCACTGTATTGTACCCACCGGAACAAAAATAAACATGAGAAAAGTGCTATTGTGAGAGTTCCTACATTTCCCAGCATGCCTTTCAGTAGCCTTAAGAGAATGTGAGAATTCAGTGGGTTGGTTGCGCGTGTAGGTGGAGACAGGAATAGGGATAACAGAGGAGTTGTTCCAATTTTATTTTCTCAAAAAACATTGGAGCGTTTTTGTCTGCTGCTGGTGGAAAGGCTGTCTCTGTAATCTGAAAAATGGTGACTGATGTATATTTTAAAACTAAATACATTTTGACAACACGAGTGCTCTTCAAAAACAATCTCATGAAGTTCGAGCACACTGCCGAAACATAAACATTATCAATTCATTTTCAATCAAAATTAAACAGATCAGCTGCGAGAAAAATTACCTCAAATGTGTGATGAAAGGCTCCATAGTCTATGTCAAAGAAGCCCTCTGCCAGCAACATCATCGGGCTGAACCGGTGACCCCACAACACCTCCTCCGTCAGGTAGGAGCTCCTCGCCTGGCACGTCATCCCTACGCACACAAACAAACTCATGAGGAATGAATTGAGCAAGATTTCTCTGTGTTTGGCTGTGGGCAAAGCAGAAGAGTCAGAGCAGCTGCCTGTAACTGATGCACACATTTAATTTACCCAAACAGGTTAATGGGAAAGCTGTCGTTGAATGAATAGTCTCTGCAGCAGAGTTATGACTGTCAGCTACCTCTTTGTAATGCAGCACTCTGACAAAGGAATCGATATTTGGAGTAGGCAGATAGGCCACCTTTACCTCTTAGAGATGCATCATGAATAGCTGTGATACGCTGGAGGCTTGCCAAACGGCGTAGAAAACAGTTGAGTATATCATCCCCTCAGAATGAATTTGACAAAAGGCTGTTTTGGGAGCAGGATAAAGAAAAAGAGGTAATCACAGGTCACCCGGATCCTCTCACAGTACAACTGACTGGATACTTGTTCCTTCCAGACATCTGTTTGATTCTGGTTTACTGAGTGACCGTGTTAAGAGTAAATGCAGCAGCAATAACCCGTAACACAAATACGACTATAAAAAGATGAGTATTTCATAGCTGAAGGGTTCTGTGAGCAGAGATATGGTGCTGTGTGTGAAAGATTCCCCACCTCAGCTTTACTGTTCATCCTCAAGGGGACAAATCAACAAAAGCCCTTTTTCTGTGCTTTAAAGCACATACGTCATATATTTGGCTTTCTGAATTGATGACAAACTCAGAAACTCAGAAAAACAACCCTGGCATTTTGTTTGGTACCACCTTGTACTTAAAATATGTAATTCAGTGAACTGCTTGGATTTGACGTGGATTTTTATGTCACTTTTACGTTGCGCTCTTAGGTCAGGCTAAACAGCTTTAACAGCACCCGACTTTAGTTTCAAATCACACTGCATTCGCTGTACTTTGGAGGTGACAAGTCAAATCTTTAGCTCTTGCATTTTGCTTTGCTGTTGACAGAAAATCCTCACCAGGATGTTTTACATCCCAAACAGGAAATCCAACGTCTTGTAGGCATATTTGAACGTTTTGCCAGTCTGGAGTTAGAAATTCTGATTTCAAACTTGTCATTAATTAGAGAACCATACCAGAGCTTCCCAGCACAAAACCAAACTGGTAAGATGGATTAGACTTTGTCCAAACCAGTTCTTAATGTTAGCTTTTAGAGAACTGAACAGGTGAAAGGTCCAGTTATGATGCCTGTGTGTGATGGAGGAATTACACTGTTACATCTGACATTTGTAACCCCCTGGCTGACTGTTCCATTACTCTGTGATGCAGGATTTAAACCTGCAACCTGACTGTGCCTACAAGAGGAATTAATACGAGACTGGAGACAAGGGAAATGTGAGTATTTGAATATTACGGTCTCTTCCAAATATTTTCATATCACTTTGGTGTGCAGTAGTTTGAGCTCTAGTCACCGTGTGTTCTGGTATTAGCTCTCTATATGTTTTCTGTAAGCTCTGACATACATGCTTTGGTTTAAGATTTATGAGTTCTAACAATGTCCAAAGGAGATCCTGTGAGATAGAGGGGTGGAGTGGAGTGGAACAAAGGACACTGTTCCTGTTTTACAATTTCTATTGAAGGTCGACTGAAAACAAAACTGAAACGTGTTTGAATATAAAGCCGGAGGAGAATTATAAGCTGGAATGTCACAAGAAATTCATATTTTATGCTTTTTAAATGATTTATCAAGAGCGAGTGAGCACAGCAGGGCTCTGTGCCTCACTCAAGGGTAGATGAGTTTCTTATTTTACTCCTTTCAATAAAACAAACTAACAGATATTTTACTGTATGCACATTCCTGCACAATCACAACACAGCTTCCAGAGAGATTGAGACAAAAACTGAGGCGGTCTCAAACCAAGAACTGCCGATCCAAATTCAGACATCCTGGAAGAGGGATTTAATTTCCTAATGGACCATTTTAGAGGGTCTACTCTCTGTATAACAGTGATGATATTAGTGTAATATCAAGCCTTTGCATGCATCAGCAAGATTAATCTGCTAATGCATATTTCTACTTGTTGTAGCAGAACATGCATTTACAATATAGAAGGAGCTGGAACTTGACAGTGAAGTTAAATTGCACTGTATTATTCCCCACACAATATATGTAATGCTGTCGCAGAAAATGTTCTACAATGAGTTATATGAAACCACTGAATATGAAAATATTGCTTGTTGCATTATTTGCTTCCCCCTGCGCTGCCTAAAATCCTTTAGCACATTGTTACCCCATCACTTGCATGTATTTTTTACTGTGATAATATTATTCATCCTGTGCACAAAACTACCACAAAATATATTAGGTTCTCATATTTGCTTTCTCAGCGCTCAACAACTATTTTTGACCCATGACTCACCAGTGGCCTCCACCATGCCCTCCAGAATGACCACAATCTCAAAGTCCTCCTTCTCCAGCTGGGACTGCGACATGTCCCAAAAGGGTGAATGTGTATCAATCTCATGGGAGATCACCAACGGAGAGACCAGGAAGAGACGGTCATCGCCCGTCTCAAAGCCGACGCTGATGTCCGTCTGATCCAGAGGGATGAACTCACCTGGAGGAGACAGTAAAAGTGGAGGTGAAGGGGGAAAACATGGTAACTGGACACTTAAGGACATTAAGCTACCCCAGAACTCTAACTACCACTGTTCATCATAAAAATCCATAAAAGTGAGGAAAAAGGGGAATCGGCTCCATCAGTGATGGTCTTACCCTCCTGAGTTTGCTTGGATTTGATGAGCTTCGCCCTCATGTTGGCCCCGACGATGTGTGAACTCCGAAGGTCTCCCACCCTGAACATCAGACAGAGCTTGTCGTCCCTCAGAGAGATGACGGCGTGTTTGGAGAACACCAGTGTCTCGGCTCGTTTGTTAGGCTGTGAGATCTTCACAAACATGCAGCCGACCTGAACAGAGGGGAGGGAGGGGAAGCAAATACAGGTCCTGCTCAAAACTGAAAGAGAGCTGCAGCAGAAGATATACCAGTCGGCAAAAACAGTAGAGGATTACCTAAAAATAAACTTGTTATTCAGTGCTCGTGATTAACACATCAGCTAAATAGCTGGATAAAGCCCATGTAGCCTGGAAAATGTTCATCGTGGCTGCTGAATACAAACTAATTTGGCTCATTTCTCAATAGAGCTATTTCCAGCTTTCTGTGTTTAAAGCAGCAGTGACACCTGCATTAACCTCTGAGTGAAATGTTTTTAGTATGAACAGTAAAACATCCCACGTGTTTATCAGATGTTAATATGGCATGTTTCCAGCTCACACACATGCATAAACATGATCCTGGCTGGGTCTTTGTGCGTGAACTCATGCTCATGTTGCAAATGCGGAGCTTCATCACCATTTGTGAAGTGAATCTTCTTTAGGAAGAATACCGTCTGCGCAAAGAATTGAAGTAATTTCATCTGCCCATTATTCATCATTCATCACCTTCTACGGGCTCAAGAGCAAGCTTGAAAATATCCTATTTTCAATTTAATTCAGCTGAACAAGCAGAAGACTTCATTTCATTCAAAGACAGTCAGGTCAGACATCACTGACAGGCACAGGTCAGATGAAACCACATCAATTTGAATATTGACTGAGAATGCCTCTATTTTTGTATTTTCTCATCAACTTGCCACATTCGTGTACTACAACAGGTTTAAAAATGTATTTTTCCAAATGTGTTACAGGAACACTCTTTCTTAAAGTAACCATGAATCCAAATTCACTGTTGTGTACATGCTAATGTCTGGCCCAACAATGACAAAACAAGCACTAATAGGCATTTTCGAATTTTACTTTAGAGCAAATTGTTGAATGGGGGGTGTCCATACAATAAATCGTTGGGGGAATTTAAAATGCCGGCAGAGCTGGTGCAGAAATAGTGAGTCGTGCCTGCTTAGGCCAGTGGAGATGTCCGGTTAGGCAAAGATTCTGCTTTTTAAACGGCCATTTTCACACCTGCACAGCAGTCCCGAAACGCTCTAAAGATGTTTCAGAGAGGAATCATGTGAGAACGCACATCTCTACAGCATTCGTTGTGGACTTGTGATTTTCCACCAACCTTCCCGGTAAAATGCCGTAATGTCAGCCAGTCAGACAATATGCGAATGTAGCAGCAAATCTTCTGGAGCTTTTAAAATGAGTGTGTGTACTGATAACAGTTTTCTGCTTCCATTCACTCTGGTTTAGTTGATATGTTCAGATACACACAGTTTTAAAATCCCAGCAGTCTTTTTGCATTATGCCCTGTCTGTTTAGCACTTCAGATAGATGCAGACTTCCTTCCTTTATCACGCTGTGAGAGTATATCTTGGGCAGAATATATTCTACTGTAAAGTTAATGTGTGAACAGCAGCTGACGAAAAAAGTGCAGACTAAATAATCTGCACATTCTCTTCAAATCCCCTGTGCTTATGTAAAAACACCTTAGGAAAGGTAAAAAATATGGGGAGCAAAACACTGTAAGCTTGTCATTTTATGAGAACTTTAAGTCTTAGGCTCAGACAGGAAGAGCAGAAGATTTTTCCCCAACTGGCAGTGCAGATGAAAGTCTAACAAATATCAGAAATCCCATTTCAGCTTACTTCATCCAACCTTTCACAGGTTGAGAAATCCTCGGATTAACAATTTTTTTATATCTGTAACAACTTTATTGTCTCCATAACAGCAATACAAGCGTTCAGAGTTTCATAAACCAGCCGCATGACTTTGTGGGGTGGGGATCTGAAATTAGGTTGATTTAACATCAAGCACCACTTTAATTGCTGTGTGCTAACATGGTCAAGTATTAAGAAAGTGGAGACAGCAAAGGAAAAAGTAGGGCTAAACTGCATATTCACACATCTCATGCTGATGGAGGCAAAAGTGGAACATGATATCTGCACTATTTTTAGGCATAAAGGCGTTATTGTCGTGGAAAAAGAAACGTTTAATTTGATAAATGTGCAAATATTCAAATCAACACCTGCTTTATGTACCCCATTTCATTCTGGAAACCTTTTTAACATCTTTTTTATTTATACTAAACAAGGTTCTAACACTAATTCATTTACCCAACAGTTTAAATTGGATCTACAAGGCAGGAACTTTCAGTTGTATGGCCCCAGATATACATGTACAGCAATTATAAGTTATGGATCAATTATCTTAGAGTTCAGCAGTAATTCAGCATCAAAATGGCAAACATCCAGGTTTTATTTGACTGAAGATTAAAGCTTATTGAGACAAACACTGGAGATTAGATCAAATTCAGCTATGCTGATATTTTAAGCAAGTTGGATACAGAAATAATCTGTATTTAAAACTCATGAGGGATGGAAATACTAAACATGAGATGCCTTGTAATCTTAAATCTCATGAAAGAAAATCATGATATTTGGCTTCTTCTCATTGTGTGATTTTCAGCAGTTTAATGTCTAACAAGTAAATAAATCATTACTGTTTTGGGGAAATGACCTGGACTGTAGATTTTTAAATAGTAATTCTCATTCATCCAGGTTTCTGCCAGCCTCTGCTCACCATGAAGGCGTTCACCATTGATCCCAGTATAGCTTGCAGCAGCAGCAGCATGGTGCCCACTGGACACTGGTCGGTGATGACACGGTGACCGTAGCCAATCGTGGTCTCTGTTTCGATGGAGAACAGGAAGGCCGAGATGAAACCGTTGACGTTGTTTACGCACGGTGTCCATGTCTCATCCTCCAGATGGTCCAGATCACCCCTTGGGAATAAAAAGAGGAGAATATGTGAGAAGCTGAAGAGGGGTGGTGGTGGGAGGGGGTGACGCAGTGGGTGTCAAAAGGAGAAAAGAAAATGTGATAATGTAAGTAGGAGCTATATTTTTAGACATCATGTGCAGAAATATATACATCTCTCCCTTTAAATATGTCTCCACCTTTCAACTAATCCATTAATGAACAGAAGTAATCCTGTTAGTCAGATTTAACTGTGTTGATTAACTTAACATTTATGCTGCAAAAACTACCGTTCCATCACATCTTCCCAATATATCATCAGAAAGTTTCCTTTCAAACACACACTGCAGGATAATGTCCCTTTTTATCACAGCAGGAGAACTACTTAATGAAAGTGGTGTGAAGTAATTCTTATAATCTATGATTTTATTGACCTGTGTTGGTGACCGGAGACGGAAAGTAACAATAAAAGATCTCTAGCAGCACACTTTGGGATGGTCTGTAAAAAAGGGTCACAATTATGACTACGTTAGCTAATCAGATCCAACTCACACATGTGAAGAGAAAACGCATCATGATGAAATACGCTGTCATATCGCTTCTGCTTGGTCATCTTTTTTTTTTATACTTCATTAGCTCTCAAAGCGGACATGTCTGACAATGTGGTGCTGCATTGTGAAAGTTATAGTGAAAGCTTAAGATTTAGGGAAGTATGATCGTCACCCCTTTCTTGCCAAGAGCTTGTTGAAAAGATCAATACCACTGTTATATTGCTCTGTGTAGTATGATGCTGCAGACAGGAGACATAATTTATCTTTAGAAGAGGACAGGAAAAGAGAGACAGCAAGCCTGACTCAATGAAAAAAAATCCAGCACCTCTTAAGCAGCAGTTAACGCATCATGTGTTAATGTCATATGTTGCTACACTTTGGTTTTTGTATGTGTGAGACAAGGCTAAACTAATAATAGTTCCTACAAATTGTGGCATCATGTGGATCGTGTTTTATTTTTCTTGTAGCTGCAGAATTAAAAAAAAGGCAACTATGATTATTTCCCGAAAAATAAAACAACAGAAAGTTATTTGTTGTGATTCGGTGCGATATTACTAAAAATGTAATTAAACTGAGGTGAAATTGTGCTATTGAAAGGCCTAAATATTGCCTCAATTAATCAATTGTATCATCAACACTCTTGGAACAGAAGATCAGTGGCTTGAATCGCAGTCAGGGCATGTATACATATATCAATTGCCCTCCATTTTAGGACGTATAGATATATATGTGTGTGTGTGTGTGTGTGTGTGTGTGTGTGTGTGTGTCTGTGTGTGTAGTTGATAAAGTAAAGCAAGGAACAGTAAGAACAAATGATATTCTCCAAATTTTAACTTTAAGGTTTACCTTACTTAATGCTAGCATTCAGCAACACATTATTAGCTGTGTGTACGATTCACTTTATTCCAGAATGAAAGGTTCTACTGTTGTTTTGCTGCTCTGTTTCCAGTCTGTTTCTCTAATATTTGTGTCTTCAGAAACTTAAGGTGCTGCTCCCATCTCGATGTATGTTGCTCTCCGCGACGCAAACAGCTTCGTTGTGTGTTGTTTTTATGTGACACAGAACCATGATTCCAAAGCAAAGTTCAAAGAGAATACAGAGTGGAATCAAGCAAAGCAGACACAAGCGCAGCAAGAACAGGAAGTGGAAACTGTTGAAGTCCAAAACTTGTCGCACTGGTGTTAATAAAAGCTTCCCAAAAAGGGATTTCTTGTCACGACACGTTTTGAGTCTTGTTTTCAGGTTCTAGGTTCATTTCTTGTCATGTTTTTGTCACGTTAAGTTTCCCTCACGTCACCCGTTTTCTTCACAGCTGCACTCCATGACCAATCACCTCCCCACAGTATTCAGTTTCCAGGTTTCCCTCAGTCCATTGCAGAATCCTCACTTCACTTTCCATGGTTCTTGCTCGCGTTTTGCCTCATAGTTTCATAGTCAGTCTTGTTTCATTATTCACAGTCTTGTTTTGTTTTGTTTGGTCACAGTTTAGCGTTTATTGATATCCGGCTCAGCTGCGCTTTTTGTTCTTGCCTTTTTGTCTTTTGTTAATAAATCAACCTTTTGCTTTGAGTTCTGCATCTAGGCCCTCCTTCCACACCACCATTTTTGACATTTCTGTAGTTCCAACAAGTATAAACAAGCAGCAGATCTAGAATTCTAGAAAATGCAAGTTAGAGTTAAATCTAATCAATTTCATAATGTGAAGAGTTTATCATTAAAGTGAAAAGTGTTTAGTTACAGTGAAAACCTGTAGACGTTTCCGTGGCTCATGACTTACTGGAGTGACTTCATATTACTTATTCTTATGAATCTTACCTGCAGTAGGCTATGAGGTACCAGATAGCCCCAAAGAAGAGCCATGTGACGGCGTAGGCCATGACGAAGACGAAGAGTGAGCAGCGCCAGTTGAGATCCACCAGCGTGGTGAAGATGTCGGTCAGGTAGCGGTAAGTCTCCCGCATGTTACCGTGCTGCACATTGCAGCGACCGTTCTTCTCCACATAGCGCTGCCTCTTACGCCGAGCTCGGGCTGGTGGAAGGAAAAAAAGAAGGAGGCAACATTATTAGGATGAATGACACAGGTTTGACAATCAAATAGTAGTACATAAGGCTGTCTAATGGGGCATCTTGGTCTTGCAACTTTCACTTAACATTTAAAACAATTTTTCTTGTGCATCTCTGTTTCATCACACCAGCTCCAAGAAATCCTTTAAAAAAACACTTAACAAGCACATGCAAGGGCTGCCTTTATGAAACAAAATGTTTACGTGTTTGCTGTTTGAAGCTACAACTGACTGCACTTAGAAGACAGGCTAGTCGTAGAGGAATGGAGGAGAAACTAAAGGAGGTGGCATTGGACAAAACTGCTGAGAGAGTGCAGGAGGGATAACAGGTAGATGAGGAGAAAAGAACAGACGAAATGAGACAAGATAACATCAATGGATTTAAGTTGCTCTGAGTTCCTGAAGGCAGCTGATGATTTTTGTTGTTTTTAGGAAGTCTTTGATTAATGAGGGTGCATCCAGATACAGGCGAGATAGAAAACTGTTCTTTTTTTGTTTTTCTGTTTACTTGAAATAGTTTTAAATTCCAAGCTTCACCGTAGCTCAACTTTAAGTTCAACTAAAGTTGTTTGTGATTAAAATACAAAGACAACAGACATCCAAAAACTATAGGGTCCTGTACTTTTCCATACTCCATTAACAGGGAAAAGGGCTTTTTATTACTTTCATAAAGATGCACAGATGGAAGCAAACAGAGAGCAGAATAGAAAAAAAAAGATGTGCAAGACTGTTGAGATCACTGAGCACCACTGCAGCATGGGCCAAATTAGAGGAAAATGAGTTGGGGCAGTATACGGTATGTGCATGTGGAGAAAACAAATAGAAAAAGGGACATTAGTCATGTAATAGCAACGTTCAGCTCAAATTAAGGGTCCGGTGTCCAGCAACAATGTCTCTCTGACTCTGATTTTTATGAGGGACTAATAAACCATCCTGAAATGGAGGGCAATAGAGGACACTCACCCCACCCGAATCGTCCCCTCTCCTTCTCCGGTCCCTGGGTCTTCTTCCTGTGCTGATTGGCTTGGGCCTCCCGCTCGGCCAGCTTGGCCTGGAATGACCTGCTGACCTTAGCCGTGACGGGAGGAGAAGGGACTGTCTCTGTGGTGACAACGTGGCCCAGCTCTTCCGATAGGTTGAAGACACCCGCGGAGGCAGTCGCCTCTGTGGCCACCTCCACTTCTTCCCCTTCCCCCTTCTCCTCCACAGGGAGCGCAAGGGAGTCAGGACGGGAGGGGAATACAGAGTTTTCCAGCGCCATGGCCTACGTGTGTGTGTTTGTGTATGTGTGAAGCGTATTAAAGTGTTATTGATATCCTCGCTATGGTAGACTGTGTCCAGTGGCTATTGATTGGAACATTTGTTTGCTTGACTGAAACCTGAAATAAATGAGGAGAACACAATGATCAAACTAAATCATGAAATTGATTTGCTGTTCTCACTACCTAATGATTTTCTGAAACTAAATGCTGACAGAAGCTTATGTTGCATAACTTTCTTTCAAGATTCCTGGGAATATGTCGGGAATGTTCTAACATAGATCCTTTTTTTCTTCTTCTGTAAATAGGACACATGGGCTGAATACATTTCTGCCCTTTTTATTTGAAAGACAGCCTATAGCACAGCTGGGCATATGCATATTAGAGTCACTTTAATTAAGGTAGTTTCATGAAACAGCTTAGGCTGGCTGAGTGTATGTGGCTTTTGCATGAGTATGTGTTGTGTAAGTGCACTTACTGCTATTTTAGATGTGAATTTACACTGTAGGCCTGCTGAGGTGTCTTACATAAGTCCCATAGAGGACACAGAGTTAAATATGCACAGTGAGGCATGATTTGTCTGAATTATTTGCACAGTAAAATGGAGTCCAGGTCCTCTACAGCCCTGGATGTTGTGCGTCCATTTGGGCAACTGGCGGATAGACGCAAGAGGAGACTGACAGTAGCAATCAAGATGACGCACTACGTCTGATAGATGGATCAGAAATAGCCTCTGTAAAAGGGTGTCTGTGAGTCTGCCAGCCGGCTACAGAAACTAAACGATTAAAGCTCGTTCATTAATGCCAAGACAGCAGAGAGTAAACAAAATCCTACCTGCTCAGTGTCGCAACTTGTCGATGTTTAAGACGTGGGTCGTCCTGGTGTTTTATCATAAGAAAAGCGAATATCTGGTCCGAGAATGAGCCGGCATTGGCGACCTTGGTTCGATGACACCCATTTCTGGTGTTTACCAGCGACGCAGCATCAGTCCACTCCTGCTCGCTTTATCCAGGAAAGCAAAAAGCACCTCGAGTCGATCACTCAATAGCCTGATCGCAATAAATAAAAATCTCTCAACCCTTCTACTGGTTGATCAAGTTAAGAAAAAAATGAGAAAAGCAGTTCAAGTGCAACGATTACGCAGAGACGTCTGGAGAACATGTGTCGAGCAGAGCGAAATGGTGGCAACAGGATAACCCGGCAGCGCTGAGAGCCCCATCATATGTGCGTCTGATGAAGTCGTTCAGGTGTGGAGTGGAGCCCCTGAGCGGCGGAGGATGCTGTCGTCAGTCCAGCTCCGCTTGCCTCAGACGCCTCTCATTTCCACAACAGAGGGGACGGACGTCGTCACCCTCCTGGCTGCTGACTGCCAGAACCTCAGCATCTCCAGAGTTCACGGAGGAGGAAATGCGAAGGCCCTTTGTATGCTGTTATAATGTGATGACATCCTGTATGAAATGTTTGGTCAAAATCAAAGACATTAAATACAAATCACGTTTTGATTTCTTAATGTACATCCGATACTTAGTTTTTCTTTTTTTCTTTTCTTAATGGAAATAACAATTAAAACGAAAATAAAAAAAACCTAAACCCTATACTCTGAATCTTAACAATTTCTGCTGACAGGACGAGAGGCAGCCAAACGTACACACACGTACCTATTGTATTATCAATGATATCAGTGACTTGATTATAATTAGCATTAAATGTGTTACCTGCTATTCAGCCGCCATTCTCTAGGTGGCGGTATATGTGTTCACTGAGGCCGGTTAGTTGTCCTCTTTCTCCAAGATGTCGGTGTTCGGGCCAGTTGTGAAAATTCATCCCGTCGTTCTCGCATCTATTTGCGACTCTTACGAGCGAAGGAATGAGGGCGCGAGTCGAGTGATAGGAACCCTTTTGGGTAAGCAGAAACCTGACATATCTGTCCTTCGTCGCTTTGATGCATATTGTCGTGATAAAGGTGATGGTTAGCATGTAGCTAACCTTAGCGGTCCCACTAACGCATGCTGGCTCAGTCCAGTCCAGAGGCTAAGCTACATCTGGCTAGCATTAGCCACCCAAACTGCTAGCAGCATCACCTGTAACAGCTGTCTCCATATTAACAGCAAACAAAGATCGTGTGCTAAGTCATTCATCTATTCTGAATAGGTATTTAATTTATAACATGTATCAATCATCAGTGGAGACTATCATCGTCAATGTTAGCTAAGATAGACATTTAGCCTCCCGTATTAGTTAGCTTATGCTAATATACCGAGCTAAACAACGTTCCATTTCTAACTTTTGTCGCCCTCAGGAACTATTGACAAACACTCTATTGAGGTGACCAACTGCTTCTCTGTCCCTCACAACGAGTCGGAAGATGAGGTAAGTTTGTTAGACGCATTTACTCCCAGTATTATTACAAGGTATCCCTGGAAGGGAGGATTGTTATTCAGTTATTTAAAATTTTTTCCGAAAAAAAGATATGAGTAAGCAGTTTTATTTGATAGTTGATCATTCTGGCTTTGTAAATCATGCCTCAAACAGTTGAAAGTGTAGGAAAAAATTGTGGAATAATCTTAACTAACAAACTAATAAGTATACACATAAAATACCAATGAGCCTGTGGTCAAAAGAACACAGAAACGGGTGTCAATGGTTCAGTTTAAGAAAGTGGTTAAAGGAAAACGAGATTTCCATCCAGAAAAGCCAAACATAAACCATCACTAACACACAACAGACCGGTTACAGTGGGTAATATAGCTGATCTGTTAACTGATAAACTATAAAGCTGGAACCTGATTGATGAAGAAGATTGTTTCATTGAAGAAGTTCTTGGAGAGTTCAAGCCTTCGTAAAAGCCACAGGAGTTGGCATCGAAGTACTGACATAATTACTGTTTTTCTTCACTTTTTCTACACAAAAAAGCAGAAAGTGTTCTGTAGGATAGTGAACACTTGAAAGTGAGAACAATGGTTCATGTTTACATTATATTACATCTATTTTTACTTTTAAATTGTAGTCATTCTAACAGCCATCTGTCATGTCTTGGATGAATGTATTTAGCATTTTTTCACTTTTTATAAGTCAGCAGACTGCAATTTAATATAAAGACCTTTTCTCGACCCCTTCCCATGTGTTTCAGTGACTCTTTTCTTTTCCCCCTCATTCCTCCTAACATCCAAATGTCCGAAACATCCTAAAAATGTTTCACACACGACTGCTTGAGCCGTGGTGCTGTTTGGTCTGGACTTTACCCACGTTTGTTGGCGCATGGCTTTTCTGTTTAATCTGGACTGAATAAGGGAGATTGCACTTGTTTTGCTTCAGATTAATCTTAATGATTTGAACGAAACGAGCAGGATGTGAAAGAAGTGTGATTGGAGAGATTATTGATTCGATTGACCATTTATTAAAGCAGTGATTATGCTGACAAAGTGGGGTTAGTTTTGCAAATATATGACCATGTGTCAAATTTATCGTCTTCTGCAACAGGTTGCGGTGGACATGGAGTTTGCCAAGAACATGTATGAGCTTCACAAGAGGGTGTCACCCACAGAGGTCATCATCGGGTGGTGCGTCAGTTGTTCATATGTGTCATGTAAAAGGTTATGTTGGAGGGAAAAGAGTCGTTTTTAAAGAGTGACACCTTTGCCGACAGGTATGCCACTGGCTTTGACATCACTGAACACTCTGTGCTCATCCACGAGTACTACAGCCGTGAGGCCTCCAACCCCATTCACCTGACTGTGGACTCAGCACTGCAGAGCGGCAAAATGAACATCCGCGCCTATGTCAGGTCGGCTGACCTTTAAGTCTGTGATTTATTTGATCGGTTGCAGGCTGAGGATGCGATTCTGAATGTGTGTGTGTGTGTCGTTTACACAGTGCACAGATGGGTGTGCCAGGAAAGACAGTTGGTGTCATGTTCACCCCATTGACTGTCAAGTATGTCTACTACGACACAGAGAGGATCGGCGGTAAGATTACAAAGAATAAATAAAGGCGGCTTGAAGTAAACGCAGACAGTGACCACATGTCTGTCACTAAAGAGAAATATTTAAATCTCAAAGAGCGTACCGTTGATTAAACCGTAATGTGTGATGTATTTACTGAACTGTCTCATTGCGCCATCTCTGTGCCTCAGTGGACCTTCTACAGAGGACACGTATGACTCCCACTCGTACCAAGGGGTTGACCTCTGACCTGTCTCAGGTGGGTGGAGCTGCATCCAGGATGCAGGACATGCTGACCACTGTGCTGGCGTACATCGAGGATGTACTGGTGAGTATAAAACCAACTCTGTGTATTTAAACTTTGAGTAAAGCGCCAATAAATCCATGTTCTACGTTTGTCACACTACAAACTTACTAGTTAATATTAGATCTGTTATTAACCACTCAGCTGAACAATGATTAAAAAATCAAATTAGGTTTCAAAATCACAAGAAAGTGGTTTTCAGTCCTGAGACGCGGCTTGAGTGTTGGCTGAAAGACCCCAAACAGATCTCAGACCAGCTCAGACGAACCGAGCAAGCAGAGCAGAACTTTACCTCGACCAAACTGCTTAGATGGGAAATTGCAGATCCACACTGCAGATATTGGATATTTAAATCACCTTCCAGCTTTGCACTGACCCACCAACATTGTTTCACTGTGCAACTCACTTTCTTATGGTGGGTGTGATGTGAACTGCTTCGCAGGAGAGGAATAGATTCTGTCTGGCTACAGTAAACCGGCAGCAACGCAGTCATTAATCCCAGCTGTAAGTTTGAAGCTACCAGGTGAAAAGTTAGGCTGGAGCTGCGTTCTATCACTGCGGTTCTGCACAAAAATCAATCCAGTGAGCATATTTACTCCTCTAACCTGTGCAGTGAAGCATAGGCTCTGCACAACATTAACTGCAGCTACTCCAGTAAGTCTGTGACATACAGGAGACATGCTCTTCTTTCACAAGTCTACAGTTTCCTGAGAGTCTTTGGACAAAGTATTAGAGAAACACAGTACAACACCTCCATGAATTTATACCTCTGTTCACATTGACCTGTTTTAGGACATCAAAACACTCGCTCCACCCATCTATTCTGCAGGGTCCTTATGACAACTTCTGAATGGGGGAAAACTTGTAAAGAACAGCAATTAGAAATCAGGTTTGGTAGGTGTGATATGAAATATTAAACAAACTGCCGCATTATTTGCTTAGCTCTTTCTTAAGTGAACTGTAAAACCGCTGATGAGAATTTGTTCTTCATAGCAAAGAAAGAGTTTATTCTCTCCACTTCTGAGGTTCAGTGAATGCAGCCGGATCTGGTTTTGAATCTGGATGAAGACGAGGAGGCTGAATATTTCTACTCTGAACTGTAGAAATTCACAGCAAATCTGAACCGCTTCCAGCACAACTCTGAGTGTCTCAGCTGGCTGCAGCCCCTCAAACATCTGTGGCGCTGAATTTCAACTTTGCTTCATCATTCTTCTTCTTATTCCTCTGCAATTTAATTAGGCAGCCTAAGCTCTGCAGATTTTGGCATCCAAGACAGATGCATTATTCTGTGATGAATACAAAACAGAAAGTTGTTAGGGGCAGTTTTCAGCACATTCATATTTCCAAATGTGCTCGTCTGACTTTCAAACACTTAGTTGTGTGTTTGGCGAACATTTAAGGCGTTAATTAATTGAACGTTAATCGCACTGCTGTTCCATCCGTTTCAGTCTGGAAAAGTGACGGCAGATAACAGCGTGGGCCGTTTCCTCACAGACCTGGTCAACAAGGTGCCGACCATCTCACCCGAGGACTTTGAGAACATGCTCAACTCCAACATCAACGTAAGTCTTCCTCAAAAGTTTGGAGATTGGAGGTGCACGGTTCTGACCTGGAACCAGCTTAAGTTGTGCTAATAATATCAGTTTATGTGGTAGTAATTGTAGGAGGATGTTTCAGGCCTGCACTCATTTGTCATCACCTTGAACATGATTGTAATACAAACTCCTGTTTTACTGTTGCAGGACCTGTTGATGGTGACCTATCTGTCTAACCTGACCCAAGCACAGATTGCTCTAAATGAGAAGCTGGTGCTGCTCTGAGGAGATTTCTTTAAAGTGACTCGTATTTAATTTTTGTACTTTTTTTTTTTTTTTTTTTTTGGCTGAGATGAATAAATATGCTTAACAGTCACATAACTGTTCATTCCCTTGGGTTTCTGTCACTGTCCTTGGAAGCATTCTAACCACAAATAGTGAAGTTATTTTACTCAAATAAAGCTAATGAACATACCTGGAAGGATCATATAGCTAATGTGATCTTGTTATTTGTCATTTAGCTTGATTGATGGCCTACATTTAACTGCAGCGCAAATCTAAAACCACTTTAGCCACAATGGAAGATGAGAACATTGATTTTAAATTACAGCCTTCAAAACACCACCATGTACTTCATAATGTGTCATGTGCAACATAAGAGACAAAACTGAGGTGTTGAAACCTGAATTTTAATGTAAGATTAGTAGATTTTTTATATAGATAAATATACATTCAAATCAGAAGCACAGGTAAATTATTCAAGTTGTAATCCTTTGTGACAGGTAATGCCCGGCCTGAGATGCATGTGAAGCATAGTGCAAAGAGTGGGCATGAAAGTCGCATATAAAAGCCATCCAGAGAGCACCTATTATTCTACAGTATCAGGGAATTAGCAGCTGTATGATTTGTTATTGCTCAGTTACTGCATGGTCAAACAGGAGTCGTCACGGTTTCGTTTCTGAGTTGGCGCTCTTTGCATGTTTGCTTTGAGGCTTCACGAGCTTCTCCACCGCGGCGTAGCTCTGCACCGCGTAGTCGTACACGGAGTCTCCGGCTGACTTTGCGATGCCCGCTGCCTGCTCCGGGTAGTACAGGGAGGTGCTCACGGTCATCAGAGCCGACGGGTACAGCAGTCCCTTAATCCTGGAGCCTCTGGCAAGAAACAATCCGAGGATCCCGGTGAAGCCGATGATTCCCGCCCGGGGGTAAAACCCCGTCGGAGGGTCTTGCAAAAAGGCGTAGGTGTCACTCCCGGACTGGACGACCTTCTGAACTTTGGGTTTAATTTTGGCATATGTGCCCTGACACCAAGCCGCGTATGGCTCCACTGATTTCCTCACGGTGGCGACACTCTCCTCCAGCTGACCCGCTTCGGGCTCCACGTAGCGAAGTTTCTGCCCAGGAGCGGTGTACAGGGACAGTTCATCCCGGTTTAACAGGGCCGGGGCCTCTGTCTCTCCGTCACCGGCAGCCTCAGCAGCAAAGACTGCGAACGGCAGCAAACGCAGGGCTCTCGGCATGGTACTACCTTTCACCTTCAACATGATCCCTGAGGGCCATGCATTGTCTACGGTGTCCGTAAAGGGACATAATTTAAGACGCCGCCTCTCACATGTCTGACATACGCTTTTATTACTTCCAAAAGAGCGCGAGCAGTCCAACTACGGGACAAGTGTTACTAATAAAGGCATGAACTGAGCCTTTATTTAGAGTATTTTAGAGTAACTTTTGAATAGATAGCCTTTTAGAGTAGTTCAGTGGTGGAATGTAGTTAAGTACATGATGAAAAATCTACAGTTAACATCAAATAAACGTTTAATTGTTATATTTTACATATTTTCATTACAATGCACATTTTGTTCATGTAATACATTTTCAATTTGAACAAGCGTTAACAAAATATATGGAATATGGAATTATACGAAAAGTTTTAAACAACACAATTGCTTGCTGAATAAACTTATTCTAAAACATCTGAAGCTTTTTCAATAGTTGTTCATAGCGCCTATGGTGACACTTTTCCTTATATTTTCACAACAACTAACTATCAACAAAGAAAGTTATCCGTAAAATAAGTAGATGAACAAAACGGCTCAAAATGAGCTCCAACTCAACCACTTACACCAGAAAAACCTTTATTTTACATAAATACATTAGCAATGATAATAATTAATATAACGTGTCACACTTTAGAAGTAAAAGCCTCTGAATCAGTCCATCCATTCAGTTCATTCACTTGTTCGATGTCTTCGGTTGCCATGGCAGCCTGGAAGCGTCGTCGTCTCCCTGGAGACGGAAATCGTCAACAACGGACGTCCAGTTAGCATAGTAGCTAGCTGCTATTGTTAGTAGCTATTACTTTAGGGTGCAGTGTAATTTGTAATTTTGGTTATTCAAGGTGGTCGTAGTTATAACATTTTTGTGTTGTTTGATAATTTAAAAAAAAAGAAAAAAAATATTTCCTAAATGGACTGTTTTGGAGTTTCATCCGTCCAGAATCTACAGGCTCTGTCTGCCTTGTTATCCACTCAGCAGGAGGAAGAGGAGGATGGAGACTGCAAAGTAAGATTAACACACGCACACACAGAAAAAGGATTTAGGTATAAAATTAAAGCCCACTAGCTTCGCTTTATTGCTCACTAGTGACTCCAAAATCACACTGTGGTTGCTATTAGAGGATTTGAAGTCATTCACATAAAATAAAGAAGCTTGTTTCAACAGAATCTTGCAGCATGTGCACAGCTGGGTCCTGGACATATTGGCCCCCCACCCAAAAAAGATAAACAAGGTAAGGATTTGTGTTTTCTCTTTCAAACAACGATTGTACCAAGTCACAAACTCATTTTGCATGTCTTGCTGTTGTTTTAGTGTCGAGTGCCTATACGAAGAAGAACAGTAAAGATATCTGGAGTGAGGAAGAGGTGGCTCAGGGCTCCCAATATGATGATTTGGCTGACCTGCGGCCACAACCTGAGTAAGACTGCCCACCAGACAGAGACACACATCTAAGGGAAAACATAAAGAGGTCAAATTCTGGGGAAAGTAGAGCGTTCTTCACTCAGAGTGAACCTCCCACTGAGATTCAATTGAAGTGTTTGTTTGAGCTAAATGGTATGGGAAGCAGCCAATGTTTTGTTCTCCTTGACTAGATTACGTGTGGTTTTCATGTGTAATTTACAATATCTGTGTGCAGGTATGAAATTATCCTGAAGCAGAGTGTGGGAACAGAGGATATGTTCCTGGGCTTAAGCAGGAAGGACCCATCATCTATGTGCTGTGAAGCCATGCTGGTAATTTTTCAGGCATTTCAGGATCTTCATTTGGTGTAGTTTTAGACAATGAAAAACAAAAAGCTCAAGGACGTGTTGGGGGGGGGCAAAAAACACAAACTCAGGCATCGGTACCCCATATTTGAGGGTTAGCTCAGTTAACTCAAAAATGTCTGTTTGTGGACAGAAATTTCAAATGAATAATGTAAAATAAATTAAAATTGAATATGATGATTATAATTAATGTAAGATTTATTTAAACAAAATAAATTATCACAGAAAAGTGTGGGGTTTTTTTTAATAGAAGACAAAAAGTGTTGGAAATCTACTGCATAAATGATGCTGACTTTTTCCCCCTACTCTCAGGTTAAAATTAAACTACCAGACACTAAAGCGACAGATGTCATCCTTGATGTGAAAGAGAAGTTCCTTGATCTACGGACGCCGAAATAGTAAGAAACGCTCTGAAAATATCCTCTTTCATTTTTAATCCCCTCACGACCCTTTGGCTGTGACTCAGAGCAAAAGCTCCTCTTTCCAGAGTATTCAATCAGAGGCTTGCACTCGGATCTGAGCTTTGATTGCTGTTTCATACAGATCTTAACTTCCCATTCTTACACATAATGTCTTCCGGGTGAGCTCCCTGTCTATTTCACCTGTCCTTCCTTCAACCCTCAGTAAACTGGGCCTCCATCTGCCCCATCCCATCCACAGTCAGGAGGGCAGGGCCCAGTTTTTCAGCGAGCGGGACGAATTGGAGGTGACTCTTCTGATGAAGCGACCCATGGACTTTATCAATATGCAGTAAGAACGAATGTAAACAGATGAAACAGGAAAAAAGAAATAACATTAAACAGTCAAGATTAAACACACTGCCTTGTTCGTAGGTTATGAATAAAAAGGGATATGGAAATGATTAGTGTAAACCCTGGTTAATATTGTGAATGTTATTCTTTATCTGTTGTTACATGTATCACCACTGATTCTATGATAAACGCTGAAAATAAATGTTTGAGCTATTATGCGACTGGCTTATCATTGGGCAACCAGCAATGTACAGTAAAGGATGGGAATCACAGCTTTTTGGTTAACATGTGATGACTACAAATTCTCACTGATATAGAGTAATACTGGAAAGTGCAACGATATGTACAACATCAGCTCAAACAGGGAACAGATTTCTATCTGTCTATCTCTAGGCCATCTTCAGTTTAATTTCATGATATTAATGTTGTATCTCAAAATATCATTAATTCAGTTTCATTTCAGGTTTAGTTTATTTATATAGCACCAATTCACAACATGTATCTCAAGGCAATTTCAGTCAAATTCAATTATAATCAAATTCATTGAAATACAATTGAATCCAATGCTTCTATAATCCCAATCAGCCAAATTCATTATAACTGTATTCATACTGTTTAAATGCCAATTGATTAAAAAAAAAAGGTGAGAATTCAACAGATTGCATCAAATCTTTAGTTTGATTCAATCCCGGATGTAACCACAGACCACTCAGAGGGTGAGAGGACAGAACAGAGGCACTTATCAATTTATTTTTTTGTTTGTTTGCTTTTCTTAAATAATGATTTGATCCCATACATCAGCTTGGAGGAAGCTGTTGGGAGCAGAAACTAATATCTCTAAGAAATCTGACTGTCTCTAGTTTGATGAAGAATAGGAAAATTAACAAAAACTTTAAGTCTCTCTAAGTAAAATTCTACATTTCTGTTGCTTGTACAGGTTCTCATCTCATCCAACAATTAAAACAATATATATGCACATAAATACTTGTCTTTACACCTCTGAAGTCAGAAGGAAAAACATTTCTTCCCTTTAGTATTTTGGCAAAATCGTTCACATACCGCATCCACTTTGTCAATATCTAACATGCCATTTTCACCTGCTGTTAAGGGAATATCTCTGAAGCATCCCAGAGTGTGTGGTGCCACACCCCCGGGCACCGTTACCGCAGCAGCGGCAGCGGCGGTGGTGCGATCATGTGACGCCTGCATTTCCGACACAACAATACAACACTGTATCGGTCTGCAATCTCGCTCCCGGTATGGCGGACGGAGAGAGGTCCCCGTTACTATCAGATCTGGGAGATGGTGCTCTTGGCAGCGGTAACGGTGGGTTTTCTCCTGCTGCAGTGCCCAACAAACCTGAGGGTGAGTATCCATGGTGCTCTCCTCCACCCGACTCCAGCCTCAGTTAGCCTAGCTTACCCTAGCAACCACTGACAGGGCATTCTTATTAGCCTGCTACCTCAGCTGTGGCAGTGATAAAGAGTTGGCTTGTTGTGTCAGTGCTTGTGCAGAATATGATGTTAGCTTGTGTGATATTTACTCTTGAGCATCTCCTGTAGGAAAAATTACGTTGTTTTACAGTCGTGACGTGAAGCTGTCAGAGGATGTGCTAACAGGCTAACCCAGCAACCATTGTATTAGCGTGGTAGTTAGCTCTACTTAGTACCGGCAAACTGCCCGCAAAGGCTAACTGTCACTATAGCAATGGTACATTAAACAGTCTAACATTTGCCAGCCTCAACATAAATGTGTGCATGCATTTCAGCAGTTTATTGGTGACCACTGTACTCGCTGGCTTGATAACTGTAACGTTTAGCTAACTAGCATCCTAGTAACACCTGATTTGATTGACATGGTTGAAAACCATTACGGAGGTTGCTAAGGGATGCTGTAACAGAAATCTGTGACCAATCACTGCTCACACCAGAAGAGTCTAATTTCATTAGTGGGAAAGGCAAGAGATATGGCTCCAAAATGTGTTTTAGCCTACTCTGAATGCAGAAAGTAGAGCAGGCAGCTCTGCATGTTGCATATGATTTGATTATGAGTTAAGCTGTCCCACACACTGTGATTTAACTCAGTCTCTTACAAATACCTAGACTCATGTGTCGAAACAAACTTTGCTCAGCATTCCAGGGGTGTTTTTCTTCCAAAGCTCCTTTCTGTTGAACTCGAGACCAAATCTTATTATCTTGTTTACTGTAGTAGGTTACTTGTCATGGGAATTGAGTCATTTTCCAATCCACTGCACAACTCTCATGACTGTGTTGCTTGAACAATCCTGCATTTGTCACCAATCTTATTACTTCTGTATTTATTATTTGTCCCTCTGCTCCTTGTTAAGACCTCCCCCCTTTCCCAAGCCCCACTCAGCCCTCAGTGCTTCTCGGAGAGGACCCTCCACCCTACTCCCCCCTCACCTCCCCAGAGAGCGGCAGTGCTCCTGTTATCAGCTGCAGGGTGTGTCAAAGTCTCATCTCCGTGGAGGGCAAGATCCACCAGCATGTGGTGAAGTGTGGAGTTTGCAATGAAGCCACGGTAAGTTCATAGATGATCCCAAAGACCCAAATGTACACTGGTTCAAATGTTTCAGAAAACACAACAACAGTAAGATGATGCTGTTGCATTTTTCAGAAAATGCAAACTAAAACAGACATTTCACAAAATCTAAATCACAACATAACATTTTAGGAAACACAACAGCAAAGATGTTTTTAGAAAACACTCCAGTGAAATGCAAAACCAACGTTTCAGGAAGCACATCGACCAAACAATCCCGAAAGAACGTGGCTTTTCACAAAATACAAACAAGTGACCTGCATCTTCCAGTGAAAGCTTGTTTCGTGTAGATCACGGAAGTGTCACAGACTGCTATCGGACGTTGGGGTCTTATTTTACCTCTATTCTTGCATTATTTGCCTCTAAGACGTCTTCCTCCTCCCTTGTAGCAAAATTTTCCGTCTTGTTTTCTTTTTAAGTGAAGAAGTGACATTATCAGCATCTTGTCAGAGTTAGTGTTCTAATTACTTTAGATATCCCCAGATTTTGCAGAGAGGTCACTAATAGTTCCTATAACTTGTGAAAGAATAGTAATCATGCTATCTGTGGTATTTATAGACCCAGAAGATCTACTGAATGAATTACAATATAAACAACAGACTGAATTTCTATTTTGATTATTGTCTATATTATCTATAAAACATAGAATTCAAATTCTGGGACATGTTCATTCTTGGAGCTTGAATGAGGGTAACTGGACTTCTTCTTCGAACTGTCTTTTTGATGAGAGGTGAAACGTCTTCAAGAATAAAGAAAAAGACTCACACAGTGGGTTTACATGATGAGTTTAACTCGATTATAGCTACAGTTGGGTTATGCTCCTTATCTGAGGGTAATTATCCTTTGTTACATGGTGGTGAATGAATCGAATCACTGGCACAAAGCATGCAATACCACAGTAGATAAGTGGCGTTGTACCCGTTTCAACTATCGCTAATAGAGCCACTTCCTGTTGACGTCTTCACCACCAACAACTAAACTAAGGCATTCGAGAAAGATGGCGAACGAAGAGCGAGATGAAGCTCCGTCCCTCTAGATTTGTGATGAGCTGGTTATGGCACAAACGTGATGCACAATGGCGCAGTCTCCATCGCGTTGTTTCTTTCTTTCTGATGGCGGGAACCACAACAGTAATATCGTCTCCTTCGACTTCCGGGTGATGATCTCGGGAAAAAATCTCGAGCATTCGCACAATCGCTCGATCCAATCACGTTCAGTGGGCAATCGGATCGAGTTCCCGGGGTCCTAATTCAATCGTAAGTAACCCGATGCGATTCGATTTCTTGTCGGATTAAGCTTGTTGCATGAGTTGAATAACTCAATCTTATTGTAATTTAGCCATTAATCCGATCTGATTGCCCGCATGTAACCACACTGACAGATGCCCTTATTCAAGCTCTTAGGGTTACCATGACCTGGATGACTGAGAATCTACACAACGGCATACGATACATTCCTTCAAAACCCAAAGTTATACATTTCTGATTTGGTTATTTAAGTTTATGGTGTTGGTCCTCTTCCAAGTGGCTTATAATCAATGTGTTGATATGAACATAGAATCCACACAATAGATTAAGATTAAGTATTTAACTAATCAATAATCAGAGTTGCCTCGAATATAATGTGAACTGATGAGCTGATGTAAAATGAGGTCAAGTACACAATCAAAGAGGACCAGTATATTTAGAAATGCTTGCATGCTCAATAGGTCTTATTATGATTATGTAGCAATTACACAATCATGAAATTAACTGACAACGATGCACTGAATGTTTGAATTACTACCTCTGTGCGTAAAGACTGTTGAGCTGTGACGGGACTCGGAAAAACAGACGCTCAACTGCAGCTTTAATTACCAGTCTTGTCTTTACATGCGGAAAGAAGGTCACCATGATTGGGACAATTTGACAGTTGCGCTGATGATAACACGGTTTGTAATTTCACTAGCAATCACTGCTGCCACATGCACAGGTTGATGGGGCTCCACGAGTGCGTGTCACTCGCAGTGCAAGTCGGTGTGCAGATGGGAGACGAAATGTGAGATGTGGCCAGATGTAGCATGAGGCAACACAAACAAGTTACAGATGGAGACAGCATATGTAGATGAACACGGACACAGTGCGTCCATGGTGTGTTGATATTAAGCGTTGACCACCTCGTTATGTAACACCCTGACACGGTTACACTGAAATTGCCTGGTGTGCAGACATGTAGCATGTAATGCAGCATTATTATGATCGATATTTTCTTTTGTAGGGTCTTTTGTACTGAATTGTTACTGTTAATTAGAGCAATAAATCAGACACTGTGGTAATGTGAACAGTTGTGGTGTGATGACAATTAGAACAAATCATTCAATAAGTCAGCTGTATTAATTGTTATTTCCCTGCTGCAGATTTATGATGAAAAAATCTTGTCATCATAAGGCTGAGTAGCAGCGACACAGCTCAGACAACAGAAGATATTTTTATACATTGAAATCTCAGTTATAAAGTTATTTGAAAGATAAAGTGCCGTAGAGGGGGTAGGGAAGTACTGGGTAAGTGCTAGGGTAAGAGATGCTCTCTGAATAGCTGGGTCTTCAACAGTTTGAAGAGATGATAGACAGGAACGCCCCTGTTCTTGAAGTGCTCGGTAGGTTATTGCACCATTGTGGAACGGCACATGAAAAGAGTCTGGATTGTTTTAAGTGTGGTGTAGGCACTGCTAGCCGACAATCCTGTGACGACCGGAGTGACAGAGTCGTGACATAAGCCTTTTCAAGAGCATTCAAGTAGATGGGAGCCGTTCCATTAAGCACTTTGTAGGTTAACATCAGTGACTTGAATTTGATGCGGGCGGATAAGGGCAGCCAGTGGAGCTCAACGAACAGAGGGGTGACGTGTGCTCTTTTAGGCTGATTGAAGACTGCTGCCGCGATCTGGACCATCTGCCAGTTAGGAGGGTGTTCCAGGAGTCAAGGTGGGAGATGACCATAGCCTGCACCAGGTGCGGTACGGCCTGATCTTTCTTATGTTTAACAGTGCAAAGCGGCACGATCGAGCGACGGAGGCAATATGATCTTTAAAGGTCAGCTGGTCATCAATTATGATGAAGCAAGAGATATCGATCCAGTTTGGATGCAGATGCTGTGGTATAAGGTTGGTTTGGCTGGGAAGGCAAGCAGTTCAGTTTTTGAGAGGTTTAGTTGGAGGTGATGGGCTTTCATCCATGTCGATATATCAGAGAGACAGTCTGAGATTCGTGCTGAGACCGTGTGGTCGTCAGATAGAGCTGGGTATCATCAGCATAGCAGTGGTATGAGAAGCCACGTGATCGGATGATCGCTTTACCACTTGTTTCCTCTGTCAAGTAACATCTCAAATCCTGACGAAGCGTCCTTTGCAGAAATAAATACAGGCCTTTTGCAAAGATGCCTTTAAAGGTACTACATTTACGGTCATTGTTTCCATGTAAAACATAAAAATAACTGAATTAACTACTCGGGTATTGGTTGTTTTGGAGAACATAATGCAGTGATACAGATTTGGTTAGTCTCTTTGTTCTTCACATGTATCACAATCTATAAATATAATTCTCTTTAGGTCCTGTAACTTTATCCGACCTTGTTGCTAGACATTTTTGGTGGCATCTGAAGGTGTCCTGGGCATCTTCAGGATTCAGTTTTATTTGTATGACAGTGGTTGTTGTGTCCCAAACTGTAGAGGGAGCCAAAAAGCAATAAAATGCCAGAATCTCCAGTGATGCTTTGAATTTTTCTGAAACACTCTTTCAGAAGGTTCATAGGTTGTTCTTGACCTGCTCGAAGACATGAATGAAACAAGCAATTAACACCATGGCTGAGCGTGTCCACCTGGGAACTGTAGTTCACCAGTAACAGTCTCAAAGTAATTTGAAATGTCAGAGGTTAATACCTAACAAACCTAACAAATCGGCCACTCAAGTTCCAGCATGATGCTGACTGTCGGGGCTGGCAATCAGGAACAAGTGAGGGAAGGAATATGTAATATCTTAAAGAGATTAATTTATAGTGGCTTCATGATCACCCATGAAAAAACTTTATATTTATTATTGCAGTGCCACAAAGCCTGGGGAAAGGTTTTCAGGGTGCTTAAAAGAAAAAGTTTGTTTGGAGTCTTCTTTACTGACAGGAAGGGCTGGGGTGAGCCTCTTTGTTCGCAGAAGACGTCTAAATGGCCTTTATTGTGCTTTTACTTACCAAGACTGTGACAGAACGGATGCACAATGGTTAAAGTCTAATTTTCTATCGTAACTCATTTCCATTACACAGGCTTTATACTCAGTCCTTTTATGGTGTCTTTTGAACTGTTAACCTGCAGTTTGTGTACAGTCACATCCAGTTTTTCCCAGAATACCTCTCTCCCTCTTGTACTTTTAGTTCATCCTCGTCCATCAATTATAATTGGCTCGTTCTCTTCTCATCTCTCTCTTCTAATCCATTGCTCTGCTGTCTTCTTATCTCTTCCTGCTGTGTGTTTGTCTCCCTCTGCAGCCCATTAAGAATGCCCCAGCAGGGAAGAAGTACGTTCGCTGCCCCTGCAACTGTCTTCTCATCTGCAAAGTCACTTCCCAGAGGATTGCCTGTCCCCGACCATATTGGTGAGAAGTTATTTGTGTTTGACTGTGAGTCTCTGCACTGTGAGACTGCAGTAGCATTATGTACTGCTCTTGGAGAGAAGTGAAGCAGAGGAAACAAGGTGTAGTGGGAACAGCAGTCCCTCAATTAAGGCTGTGCTCTCAGCACAGTTTACATACCGAGCTCAGCCGGCCAGATAAGGAAATAAAAGCCTCATTAGAACAGCCACATCATTGGTTTCACTTCTGCATGTCATCATTTTTAGGAGAAATGTGTCTGGTTAGGGAGTATGCTGTATGCATACAGGGTTGTTTTAGTCAATAACTCATTTAGAAATCGGGTTTATGTTGAGAGTAAATTTTCAGTCTGTAGCTTGCAAAAAGTCGAGTTCATCTTGCATCTCTCTGGTATAGATATACTCAGATAGGAGGTATACTTTTATTTAGTGCATATTGCTGTGTGGATATTGTGTCTCCACTTGTGTAACTGTTGCTGCTCGTAAAAGAGATTTTATATCTCGAGTCTATTTGAGTAAAGGCCAAATGAACAAATATAATTTTTTTTATTATAATATATTTGATAAATTCCCAAGAGCAGCTCCTGATCAAACACACACTTTGAAAATTCATTCATATTATTATCATCACACAAAGATGGATAAATGGTCTATCTTACCAAGTTATCTTTTTTTGAAACACTTTGCACACAGGGTGCTTGTGACCAATCATTTCAGCTACGGCCTCTCACCTTCACCCACCTGAGCTTGTAGATGAAGCAGCAGCTCTCATGTCTCATCTGCTTCTGCAGCAACAAGGGACGACTTGCCTTAGATCATTTCCTTCCCTATCCACAGCACAGCCGAGCTACCGCTTGATGCCGACAGTGACCAGCTCATTGTGTAATCTCTCTGCCTGTCACTGTTCAAAATATGCTAGTGTGAGTGGGTAGAAGTGTGCTTAGTGTTGTCCAGAGTGGAAGTCGGTCCGCTTGCATCCTTTCTGTTTATTCCTCCAAAATTTTGCACCTCTGCTTAAGTTGGCTGATCATCATTAAACTGTATCACTGTAAATGTGTCCAGGAATTTGCCACATTTACTTCTAGAAAGAGAGAAGTTATATACAATATCTACACTTGAAGTCCCTTAAGTTGCATTTGAGATGTGTGAGATATAACTTGTGACAGTCTTTTTTGGGTATAAATTGAACCAGTTTAAGACAGAACTGCCTCAGTTGTTCTTCAGCCGTTTGCATAGTATGAGTTTTATCCAGTGAAAACACAAGGCTGTCTGTCACTTAAAATGCACAGCTTTGGCAGCTCAACTGAACATCATGCTGCTGCAGCTGGGTATAATTGGTGAGACGGATAAAAGTCTGTGTTTATGCCTGAGGCATGAAATATGTAGGAGAAACTTTTCAGCTTTTATGTTTCTTTAGATTTTTAAAGTTATCCTTATACATAAATATGTGCTATTGTTATCTAAAAATCGCTAAATCTGCCGTCACAAATGTCAGAAACTCACAATAGATTTACAAATGCAGATCATGAAGTTGAGATTGTGAATGCATTATTATTATCAATCATCTGCTTTGATGATGTGCTTTTTTCCCGCTGTCCCTGTTTTGCATTTGAACCAGACACATCTCAGTGGCCCTTTCTGATCAGGGGATCCTGAGCTACTGTTAGCATCAGGTGGCAGATTTTAGAAAAAGCAATGATTGTAGTAAAAAAGAGGACTGGCTGCTGAATGAGTCCATAAAGCAGAGCTGCAGTCTGTCCTTGAAACATCAACTCAAAACATCAAGTATTATTACTATAGTCTGCTTGCACTGAATAAGTCATGAGTCACTTGGGGTGCCAATGTTGACTTTGTGTGCTTGTCTGTCTCCTTTCAGTAAGAGGATAATAAATCTGGGTCCAGTTCATCCGGGTCCGGCCAGTCCTGACCCCCAGCCCACTGGAGCCAGAGTCTCCTGTGGACACTGCAGCAACACCTTCCTGGTACCAGCTCTCTGCTTAAAAACATGCTTTAGAATGAATGAATGAATGAATGAAAGCCAAATACTAACAATAATAGTAATTTTTTGGGAAATCTGGGAGTTAGATTAGAGGGTTGGTAACCCTTTAAAATATCCACTGGTCACAGGTATTGGGCCAGAAAAACAGTTTAACAGCTGGTTTAAGGCAAAAGAAATTAAACAAAAAAATAAATCCACTCAGATTTGGACTGGAAACAAAAAGAAATGGATTGGCCTTAAAAGCGGCACACCTCAAAGGTCAACTTCATAGATTTAGTCACACCTCATTGTCATCATTCAGCTAATAGAGCTGACCGTGTTGCCAAGGTGTTCTCACATGATAAAGTTTCACACTTAAGCAGGATTTATTGTGTGCCTGAAGTGTCTGTGCTGCCCTTTATCCATTAACCAGGCATTATCTTCCTCTTTCGCTCCTTTTTTTTTTACCTTTTCTTACCTGTTACTATATTTTGGCCTTTAATGGTTTAACCTCATACAACATATGAGTCCTGCTTTTAAAGGATACTGGATCTCCCCTGTAAATATTGTCAGACAGCACATAGTAAGGAGTAGCTCTGATGGAGATTAAGGCCCTTTCAGTCAGGTGTTGACACCTGAGCCAGCACCAAAAGCTCCTCCGCAGATTTATGCTGTCAGTGCACATCCGTACTTTACATTTTATTTGACACCTGCTACAGGTTTTCAAGGTGCATAGTTCCTTGCACACATTTTGAATTGGGATTGTTAGCCACCAGTAAAGTCTATATTTTAATTCTACTCATGAGACTCTGAGGTGGAGTAAGACTCGCAGTGTCATTACGACCACCAGCCCAGGCTCAGGTCCCCACCTCACCTGTTGAGGTTTATGGCTTAAAGCTGAAAAGTATATAACCGTTAAAATCACATTCACCACAGAGAGCCGAGATCTAATAAAAATGTTTTGAAGAGAGGATGTGTCATTATCCTGAATGATAAAACTGTTCTGGCCTCTGCCGTTTTGTTTCTCTAGTGACGCTTTTATTCTCCACAGCTAAAGTATCCTGTGACAGGTTCAGTAGCCCTGCAAGGTTTTTGTTTTGAAATATACTGTAGAAGGTGAATTATTGAAGAGCCAAAAACATCCTTGCTCCGGGCCAAGAGAATGTTGAGTTATTGCTGCAGATCAATAACCCCATCAACTCTCTGCTGATGTATTACAGTCATTTTGTGCTGAAGGGGAAGCAACATTTTTTTTCTTGCCGCTCTTTTAACACTCTGCGAGACAGGTGAAGATGGTTTGGATGTATGATGAAAGAGAGGAGGTTGATATAGTTTGAGTACAGATGGATCCCACGGGGTGTTTAAAATTCAGCTGGACTTTGTGAACCTGCTTAAAGACAGGGCGGCTGAAGGAAAATACAATTGTGTGCCCCAGGTGATGTTGCAAGAGAATCTGTTGTCACAGGTCTATTGAACATGTTCTCCGTGCTGTTTATGCAACATCGCGACAAGAATAATGTAAAATACGGCCACTATTCTGCTCTGTGGGGTTTATAAATGCATCACACCCAAACAGAGCAGGTGTCTGCACCTATTCTTCATGTTTTGTGTAGCACACCAGCACCTGGTGCCAGGAATTCAGATAGTGGCTGCACATCTCTAAAGTTTTCTTTACAAAGGCCTTAAGAGAGGAATTTATCTTCAAGTTTCTAAGCTGTTTTAGGCCTGATTTATCTTGCTGGCATAGCTTTAATTTAAGAGATTTATAATGAAAAAATGCACACGAAAATCCAGCATCTTTGTGCTTTGGATTGTTTTTCAGTAAAAGAAAAAAGTACGTTGGACCTCATCGTCATTTAATGTGGAAAAATCTGTTCTTTTCTTGTAATATCTGGTTACACAGGAAGCAACCTACTGTAAAATGTCCGCTTCACATCGCCTCCATAACCTTTAATGTGTTTTTTTGGTTAAAGGACATACCAGGTGTACATGGTGTAAGCGAAAGCAAACCAAAAAAATGTGTGTTAGAATAGAGGTCAAAGGCAATTAAAGTTAATGTAATACTTGGAAGTTTTCATCACAGTAACTGATAACTTGGCAATTGTGCCGCTCGCTTTTTGGCTCCACCTGAAGCTCACATTTTTCTCTTTGTGATTTCAGTGGACAGAGTTCACGGATCGGACACTGGCCAGGTGCCCACACTGCAGGAAAGTGTAAGTAGCTATGAGCAAATCATCCATTACACCCACTGCTCTCATCATCCTTTTTACATTTTGCCTTCACAGAATTTGGCATTTAACTAAAGCTTAAACGCAAAGATGCTGAAGAGAAAACACAAAGTGGGCAGGAAGTGACCTCAGGGTCGCTCTGAAAGGCTGATTGCTTTATTTGTTGTTCATTCAAACCTTTTTCACCCTCGTAATGTGACTTGGTCTCTTACCTCAAATGTTTGAAGATATTTATCTTACCAGTCTTAGCTGCCATCCATGTTTCTGTATCACTACCTTTAGAAGCGTCTTAACATTGTGAGCAAAGGTCATGCACACCGCTGTAAAGAAAGGGAATTGGCAGATAAAACCGGGTACGAATAGTTCCTGTGATGCCAGTTTTTTTTCATAATTATGATTTAATGATACAGTTTGTTTTCTTTCTTCATTACAGTTCTGTGCACATGTTTATATAGCAAAGCTTGTGTGCACCGATGCAGTCTTACTAATGAGATTTAAGTCAGTCAGATCCAAAATGCTCTGAAAACCTGGACTGAATGTGGACAGTAGGGTTTCTGCAGGTGGTACCATCATTATTCATTATGTGTCAGTAATAAAGCCATTGTTAATTATGGCAGCTGAGCTTGTCCTTCTGTTATGTTTGGCATCATTTTCTGATATCTTTTCATATCATCTCTTCTGCAGCTCTTCCATTGGCCAGAGGTATCCTCGGAGGCGGAGCTTGTGGTGTTTTCTACTCTGCTTGTTGTTCAGCATTTCCACCGCCGGGCTGATGGTGAGTGCAGGCCTCTCGGTGACATACCGCCATCCAGATGAGACTAGAATGTTGTTCATTGATAAAAGACCTGGCAGAGGCGTGCAATTACCTTTTTTTTTTTGGGAGTCAGTATTTTCTAAATAAGCTCTGTTTGCCTCCCTTACATTTGCAGATAAAACTAATGAAGTAGGAAAAGGGCATACAGTTGCAATCTCTCTTGTTGTCACTTGTTTAACACGGAGGGCGTTCACCTCGCCGCTACCTTTCAGACACAGCGACAAGCCCCTATTTGTCAGTGAGACATTACACAAACTCTATTTTATACGTCAGCAGCGTCAGGCGAACAGAAAAGAGCACTTCTGCTAGTTGTTCTCATTCAAATAATCAGAGTAAACTGCTATTAAAGGATCTGAACACAGTAAGTCTTCATTTTGAAGGCAGTCTGGAGTAGGGCTGGACACTGACTTTCTAATGTTTACAGTCTAATGTCAGCTGTTTCTGCGTGTACATCTCCTCACATGCACGTAGCCCTGCCCCCACCTTTCCCTCCGAGTTTGTCTGCAACACCCTGAGCTATATTAGCTTAAAATGCCTCCATATTGATTCCAACTGAGTGACGATGGCTTTTCAAAAAAGTAACCACCTCTATTCACAAATTCTCGACTAAATTAAATGTATTCTTATCAAGTGTTACTTCCATATACAGCTGTACATGTTCAGTTATTTAAAGATCTGTTCATGTTGATGTTTACCTGTTATAGACTGGATTTATCCAGCACGTTAACATATACTATACAATCATATATGTTCAAACTATGTTTCTCCTTATATGTTTGCTGTTTGAGCAGGACAAGAAAACCTGGAGGCTTTTAACTTGAAAACAGTCTTTACATAATTCAATCATTTGATTTAAAGTGCTTGTGAGGTCATATGCGTAGCATTGACATGAAACTAAGAAATTAGCCTGATTCAAATAAAAGTAGGGGATCTGCCGCATATCGCCATTCAGCTTAGAAATTCGAATGTCCCAGCCCAAGTCCGGAGTAAATGAAGAGTGCGGTGATATCCAGACAGAATCAGATGGTCGGCACACTCTGCTCCGTGAACAGCAGAGGGCGCACTATGAGCACTAAATGGTCTACTTCACACAGGCAAACGTGCCTGAAAGCATGAACACACGTCAGCAAAGTGCAGACATTAAATGTGCTCTGGTGAGAGTGTTGCATAATGCTGCTGTAGTGGCAGTAAACGTCCCACCATTGAATCTGCTTGTTTATTAAAAGGCTTTTTGATTAAACGACTTGAACAAGAGGAGATAAATGCCAAACTGCATCAACAACCTTTTAACATCAAAAATCTAAATTATTATACTTTGAAAAATGCTTTTCCAGACTTGACTAAATTATGAGTAAGAAAATAACCATAAAGGTTTTAACGTGCTGCATGCGTGGCGTATAGGGAGCATCGGCAGGAGGTTAAATATCATTAAAACAAGGAGGCTGACGGCAAGAAAACCGCTGACGTTCTAGCATATTTATGATTTTTAGGCCCGGTTGAACAGTTTTAGTTTTGACCTCATGGGTATTTCTTTCTGCATCAAAACCTTTACTGGAAGTCTGTTCCTAGGCTTACAAGTTTTAAATATTGGTGTTTTATTCCACATAAAAGCATTAATCTCAGCCCTGGGGGGGGGGTTGTATAAAACAAATGCTCTGTGAATCAGGTTTTATTTTATTTAATTCACTTTTTATAATACATGTTAGCTTTGCTCCTGTGTTGTAGCGTTAAAATGGGAATTCATGTCTTCATAGTCGCAGAAAGTCCCTGTGGGTTCTCTCAAAGTCATTTTTGCCATCTTCATTAAATATTTTCTTACTGAGCAGCTGCACATTTAATACTTGATGGCAAAACTACTTACGCCTTCATCCCCAAGTCACTCCTCTGTAGCTTTTGCATAAAGAATTGTGCCTTTGAAACAGAAAAATTCAGCGTTGCTTCAGAACTGAACTGAATGTTTTGTTTGTGTTGCCTTGGCTGTAAAGTGAATTTCTGTTGGATTTAGACCTGCAGTGATTAATTTTGTTGTCTGTATGTAGCTGATTGAACAAAATAAAGTATTTGACCTTTTTGCTTTAAGCCGTAGGAGGTTTTTCAGACTAATTCTTATCATTTGGTGAATAAATGATCATATATGGTAAGATGCTAAGTTCAGAAAAGCTTTGCAAGCCTGATTGAACTCAGGACTGAACTCCCCTGTGTCATGTCGCTTCAGGCTGGAACGTGGGTGAAGGCTCAGACCTACCCCGGGATCTACGCCTCGTGGGCCGTAATGCTGCTCCTGGTTCTCGTCACCTTGGCTCGGGCCTTCTACTGGGCCTGCATGAGGGTCAGCCAGCCACTCCAGAACTTCACATAGAAGCCCCCCCACCCCACCCTTCGCCATCATCTGCCACATCTCTCTTCCCAGCCTGCCAGGCAGGAGGAACAAATACAATATTTATTTAAAACCAACTCCAGAAAGAAGTTCTCCTCCTCCTGTCCCCTCCCTCTCCGTCAAACGTGTTTCTAAAACTGGATGGCGGCGGCTGCGACTGCTATATATTATGAATTATGAAGACGCGTATAGCCTAATGTACTGTTGATCTATTCTAATATTGTGGCCAGTGTGGGGTTCATTTTAACATTTTTAACACTTCTTTTTCTCGTTATCCCTGCGCTGTTTTGGCTTCAGTCGGTGGCACATCTGTTGCACTCTCGCAGCTTCTAAGACGAGGGCTTAAATTTCAGTCTTGGATGTGAATCTTATCCTTGTTTTTCTCTTGGGGGACTCTTTCCAATCCTGATTTGACGTTAGGGTAAAGTGTTTAAACCAAGAAGCAAAAGTCACGTGAACCTAACAAATTGAAGCCAGTAGAAGATGAGTGGCTGGAGAGACGTCAATCTCCTTTCGTGAATCAAAAGATCACGTAGGTGTTGAGATGTGCCTGAATAAATTGAATTCAGGAGTATACGAAGGTAGGCTATGATGTCTCTGAACTCAATGTTGATGCTGAATTATCCCCTGGGACTGACTTTGATCCAAAGCAGCTTGAAAGCCTTAAAAGGAGGTGTGATTGAAGGTTATTGCACACACACACACACACACACACACACACACACTTATGGCCTCAGCCACGAGTGCATACTGTCACACAACAAAAGCAGGATGCTCTTTTAGAGTTCCAGCAGCTTAGAAAGCTGTTCTGTCAAAGGCAGCCCAGCCTCCCTCTTCAAAGACAGATTTTCTCAACATCGCTGTCCTTGTCTCAGTGATGAAAGAAGTGACTCGCACGCCACTTCCAAAGCTATTTTGTTAAAGTCTAATAAGAGTGAAGCTTGTTTTGTTGCACCCAAACTCCAGCTAACAGGTTTAGTTTATTTTACATCTCTTCTTCTTTGTTGGTAATCTTCTCATTATACCAACTTCTATCACATGTCCTGATATCATTAACATGCCATGTTTGGCAAAACCTTTTCCTTTACCGAGACATTTTTCTATGCGAGAGCAGCCCTCTTTGTCCAGCTTCCTCGTTAACCTGCCGCTGTTCTTCTGTTGTGTAATATATCAGTGAGGGGTGGGTCAACCCTGCATTGATGTGTCCCTATACACACCGAGCTGAATGTAAGCAGCGTCGCTGGTTAGAGAGGCGCGTTCAGCTCTGCCGGCTTGTTCTTACGCACACGTCCCACTTTGCCTCTGCTACTGCCTCAGCGTATCAGCGGGGATCAACATGTACACATGGCATCGACGTGCAACGAAGGTGCATCAGTCCCGTCTTGAAAGGCGCGTGTGCCTCTTGACTCTCTGAAACACGACAGAATATGACACAAACTACAAAGACAGTACAAGCTCTTAAACCCTTCTAACTGTCTGCTTCCACCCACAAATCCATGAGTATATCTGGAGTATTTTAAAGGCTTTTTGACTTCCAAACGGTTTCACTTTTTGCTACTCTGTTTCAGCCGTATACACCTGCTAAAAGTAACCCTAAAATTGCGAAATGCACTTATAAATCAGAATTAATTTAACTGTAGTTGCCATGCAGGCACCATATTCTTGATTTCGCTTCGTGTTTTGGCTGAATTGGGGATTGTTAACGGTGGAAAAACTCTTCTTCTGTCACTGAAGATGGAGGCTGGTACTTGGCTTTCTTATTTGTGTGGTTTTCACCTTTAAGGTCAGTGGAAAATGTGTAGAAGTCTGTCAGAATAGGTCAGTAAACCCAAACACACACTACATTTACATTGTCAGCTCGTGTAAGTCCCATAACTCGTCTGTGGTTCTGAATGTGGTCACATTTCTTTTTACTGTGATTTCTGTGTTTGTTTCCTGTTTGATTGTAAATATATATTTTTTTGTTCATGAATGATGAAAGTGACTAAACGGATTCTGTTGCACATGAGCTTAACACTATACTGCTGTGATGACAAGTTTTATTTGTTATTTTTAAGAGGGTTATTTTTGCAACTCTTGTCCTGTTATGTATTTAACTATTTGATTTGCTACTAACCCGATGAGCCTCTGGACACCTGGTTGTGTCCAAACCTTCAACACAGACACACATCAGCATACTCACACGGACAGAACACTACACCTTCCCAGGTGATGACGTTTCGGCTTCACTTACACAGACATGCTCAGCACCTTACACGGCATCCACCAAGTAAAAATGAATTTACAGTTCTGGACTGAACTTGGGTCGCGTACAGTTCATATGGAAGTGTCATTATTTATTACACACGCTGCAAAACAGGATCACTTGAACAATTCAGTCTTTTATAGTCTTACAATCATTTTTATCGTGGATGAAGTCTGTCGTGCTGTGAGATTATTTCAAGGCCTCACTCAGGCGACTGCTCCAAGGGCATTTTGTTTTCCTTTCAGTACAATAACCTGCCAGTTTCAAACTGTGTTCAGTGCATTCATTTTTAAGGCTGCATTGGTGGAAAATATTCCAGGACAGAGTTGAACATGACGTGACTTGTTCAAGAAGACCTTTTTTTTTTTTTTTGCGGTGGAGTGATCATGTTTTATCTGTGACTGCAAAATAAATTAATCATGTTAATGCCAATAATCAAGAACCTGGCTGATGCTCTTTTCAGAGTTTGTTTACACTCAAATAAAGACATGATGATGTACAAAACAGTGGATGCGAGTGCTTTTTCCCGCACAAAACTCGATACTCTGGCTGCAGCAACCTCAACTAGCCGAGCTTACAGGTGCTATCATTCTGTGCTCTGGCATCTTGAGGTCCACATTCCTTTGAAGTTCCAATAATCAGAGTGTGGAGCATACACTTTCTGTTGGACTGGCTGGTGTGTGTGTGTGTGTGGATCTGATGCTTTTATTGTTTATCCTGATGGACAACATTCTGAGAAGACAACAAAGGCTGTCTGAAGAGCAGTTTTGAAGGTTGATGGGTGACTCCAAAATATTCCAAAAGTGAGCCCAGAGGTGAATTCTGAACTGTTCTGTGAGACAGGTCAAATGTAGCCATAGACTGATAGACACCATGACATCAGCTACTAGTTTGTGCCTTCAGTCGTTGCCAAATTGCTCTTTATAGAGCCAGAAAAATCATATTTAGAAGTGAAGGTGGTGCTGGAGAGTGACACCTGAGCCCTTATTTGTAAGTTTTCCGTATCTTTAACTATGGACTTACTTTTGAAATGAACACCAGTGGAAGAAGTAGACTAATAAAACAAAACTGCAATGAACATCTACGAAAGATGGTGGAATGACCTACTGAGCGCTACCAGAACAGGGGGCGTCCCTGTCTGTCTTCAAGAAACTCTTGAAAACCCAGCTCTTCAGAGAGCATCTCCTATCCGAGCTCTTACCCTGTACTTCCCTACCACCTCTATCTCTGCACTTTATCTTTCTGTACTTCCCTCTATGCCTGCACCCTATCTCTACTCTGTCACCTCTGACAGAGTCGGACTCGTGGGTTCCTTCTATGTAGTTTTTTGTTAGCTTTTTTTCTACAGCTTGTTAAATCTTCATTTGTACGTCGCTTTGGATAAAAGTGTCTGCTAAATGCATAAACATAAACAAAAGGGAAAATGGGGGGGGGGGACTTTAATCTTTATCTGGGGAGTATCTGGGATGGTGGATCATATCTGGGAAGATGGCAGTCCGTCACATGAGCTTATTGTTTCAGTCCAGAAGCAGCTGGTGAGTCGCTGCTTTTTTATTTTTGCTTGGTCAAAGATTCACAAAGTTGTTTTAATTTCCCCTAATATGCACAAAGTCTTGAAGGGTGCAAATGAACTTTTTTTTGTTGTTGTTTTGTGCATTAGAGGAGGTTTCTTCAACATTTCCATTCATGTCTTCTTGTTCTCATCACATCATGCAAGTCAATGACGACACCGGAAACCCAGCCACTGTTTCAACTGTTATGTTACTGATTTGATCCGTTTATACACATTATTTATACTATTATATACATCAAGGCTTAATCTTCACCTTTGTTACAGAATCTTAGTTTTAATAGTTCTGTCTTTTAAACATTGTGAACGACAACATCTGCTAAAAGAATAGATGTGATTGATTTATGGTGATATTTTCTATATTCTACTTAATCGCATTATCCTGTCCACCTTTACACACAGCACAGTTATATTTATTATTCTTAAAATGGAAACAGGTTTGGAGATAGTGTTTGTAAGGGAAACCATTGATTAACCTGTGATCCAAGTGAAATCAAACTAATCCAGGTTTTGCTGAACCTATACGCTTTCGGTGATAGAGCCCCAAATTTAAAGCCCTTCACTTTTATCTTGATCTTTTTCCTTTAAATTCTTTTTACTCCATTTCCACAAAAACGCTTGAAAGAGGCACTTTTTTCTCTCTCTTTTTTTTTTCTCACACAACTTGGCTCCTTTTGGCCTCTTGAGTTTCATGCGGATATATTTTTTGCCTGGACACAAAGAGATGGAGAGATTAAGGACATGCAGGAACCTTTCAGAAACCACAGCTCCCCAGAGAGCGGCACAAACCAGGGAGACTAAGAGGCCTGAAAGTGGAGGGGAAAACAGGAGGGGGGGGACTGATTCCAAAACCTTCTGGTTTTAGGTGATAGGGTATCACTCAGCTTTCATTCCGTAACACAACAATCCAGTTGCTTTCACACATGAATTTGCACTCCTACTCAAAGTGCTCAAGGGCCTTTTTGTTGTAATTTTATTGACTTAATTTTTCATTCATGAAATTATCCGGCTTTATCTCTGCAGGGAAAGTAGCCCTCTCCGCTCTCGCCTTTTGTTCTCACTGCTATCTTGATGTCTCTTGTGGGCTAATGTGTCTCTCAGAAAATCATATCAGGAAAGAAGGAGAAAGGACGTCTCGTGTGGTATAAACTGTTGTAATTTTATTTGTTACAAACTTGGATTATGTACCGTTTACTGCATGTACAGTGGGGCCTTTTTTTTTTTTCTCTGTGCAGATGAGGCTTTTTGCACGTCCCTTCACTGTTTTGTGGCAAATCCTGTCATTAGGAGAAATAGCTCTTTTGAATAGCGTAATTTAAACAGCATGGCGTTATCCTTTTCTAATACAGCATTACACTAAATTCTAGTTTTGAATGCTAATAGATGTAGCATCACATTGAAAGGACCTACTTCTATGCTTTGTATCATTTTTAGGCCGAGTCTCTTGGAGAATTCAGTATGAAGAGAATTTGGAGCAAAAAAAACCCCAGATTATGTATCTTAGTATATATGTATGAAAATGTATATTAGACTGGACGTCATGGCTGATTTTTAAATTTGCAATATTTTCACAACTTAAAGTGTAACCAGGGTGGATGAAGAGTTCTGATACTTAAAGTGCAAAAAGCTGCATCGCATCGTAGAAAAACACTATAACAAGTAATTCCTGTTTTAGAAATGTTTTTAAAGAACAAGGAATCATCAGAGTAACTGTTCTGAATGTATCATAACTGAAATAACACGCTATGCAGGAGTATGACCCCGTGATGCAAGACATAATGCAGCCCAAAAAGAGATAAAACAGAGTTTGTGCACTAAAACTAGCTATTTGATAGCAAAATGTAGAAGTTAGGTTCTAAATTCACTGTCAGATTGTAAACCTAAGTTTAAATGCATGAAATCAGTCTGCTGCCAGCGTGTCACATTGCACCTGACACGGTTTGAACCCAAAATACTTGACTTTAAATTCTAGCTGCTAAAGATAGCTTGTGAAGTTGAATTGTGCGATAATGTGTTTACAACTACAGGCGAGTATTCTTCCAGACATGTGGAGCAAGTGGACAGTAAAGCCATGAAAACAGAATATTTCAGGGGTGCTGGTGTGAATATACTCTGAGAGCTCATATTTTGCCGCTGTTGATGCCCTGTCCTGACGATTTAATGAAAGCAGTTTGGATCCACAGAAAGATTTGTTGGCTTCTTCCTAAGCTCAACCCTTTTTACCTGGTCAAGTTTTTTGCTTTTCAGTTTTTTCGTAATCCTATGAGCACATAGGCATACAAGCAAACCCGAACATATCATAATCAGTGCAGATACATAAACACATAGAGTATACAACCTCAGTACAAACTTCTCAATGAGCGCATTCATTCATTAACACCCTTCTGTAATAATAAAACACTTTGTAACGACTATAATGGAAAATACAAACATAAAAGTTCAAACTCACTACAACAAACGTAAAAACACACACACACACACAACAAAATGATAATCAAAAAAATCTGAGTTCCCTCAAACTAAACTGAGTAAACTTGTTGCTTTCTAATTTGTCTAACTGCATGAGTATGGTGATAAAATGATCTACGAACAGCAGAATTTTCTCAGTTTTGGACCTTGGGGCTGCATTTGTATTTATTATAGCGCCACATGAAAGAAATCAGTGGAATCAGAGCCATAAAATTAGCCATAGTGCAACTAATCATAGCTGCAGTGGTTACTCTCCTTAAAGTCCTGCACCTGCAGTAAGAAATCCTCTAAAAACTCATCTGTGTATCTTCAAATTGTTTTTTGCCAGAAAGAAAACATCTCATACCTTTGAAAATTGCTCAGTGTATGACTCTATATCTTCCTCATTCAGTGAATGGAGATCTATGAATATGCTAATCTTGCTCTGTTCACATCTCCGTCAGTCAGCCTGCAGCTGATACTGGTCTTCTCTGTTTCTGCTAAGCAATGACCAATTATAATATCAGTGTAATTCAGGCAGACATTTTTATACATATACACACACACAAACACGTATATATATGTATATATATATATATATATATATATATACATATACATATACACATATATATGTATATCCCATATGTAGTGACTGTGTGTTCAATAAATCCCAGTTAAAAAGAAAAAATTCAAACACAAATCTTTGAATCAGAGAGCAATCCTCAAGCTGTAGGAATTAAAGTCGTATTGGAGATATTTTAAAGATTATGCATTCACTTTCTATGCTTTCAATAACTTCTGTGTTTTGCTTGTTCCAGGAGCGAGGCTAACCCAGAGCTGGTAGTTAACCCAGCACTCCCAGAGCTAGTCCAGGTCCCAGGATTAGCAGCACACAGCAGAGGTAAGGCCAAGGCTAAATGAGTGAGCCTCCGATTGGCTTGCACAGCTTTTTGCATGACTTTGCCTCTGCTGTGCTTGTTCTGCTAGATCCCAGGGTTGTCCAGTTCCTGAGCCTGTTTAGTCCTGCGTAAACTCAGCTCCCATTCGTCCTGGAGCGAGCTTCTAGCCGCAGTTTGCCAACTGCTGTGGCCTTGCTTCTGCTGTGTTCAGCTGCTAGCCTGTACCAATTTAGCCTAAACTTATTTTTTAAATTGAATCTGCTCCTCCGGATGGCCCGATCCCCACCAATAATCGGGATTGGTTGGTGCTGTTTCTCCAAATAGTTAGAATAGCAGAACATTCAGTTTCTCTGACCTTGCCTTCCTGAGACCTTCAGAGGTGCTCTGCAGATTCAATGCAGGAATCCTCCTTCATAGCACTGACGGCTGATTTTTGCTCCTGATATGCCTTGTAAAATCTAAAAATCTTTGGATGGACACATTGAAAAGGTTAAAAACTTTAGTGAAGGAGGACTTTAAATGATGCAGCACACACTGCCTTGCCTGCACAAATAGCTGTTTCAGACTTTGAACAAGCTCGATCTGTAGAAATCAGCTTTCTGTCACAGATCGAATGCAAAGGACACTGTGTAACAGCCTCGATACACTCCATGGATTGTATCCATGGAGTGTATCCATGGTGAGGAGAGCTTTCCTGAGTCAGATGAGGCCAAATAAATGTGTTTATCTCTGATGTCTTTATTTGGGGTGAACCCGGCCGGGACAGTCAGAATGGAGACTTTGTGCTGACAGTGACCATAGAGGTTGGAGTTTGCTGATATTCAGGATCATGAATATACTTTTGGGGATTTGACATGTATAACCCTCACCATGAATACCTGCGACCATACCAAACAACTGGCTGAGAAATTGACTTCCAGTCTCCAGATGTCTGGCTGAGGAAATTGAAGTGACATTCAATAAGAGGACACTCTTCTTGAATCCTGCCCATGTATGAGCAGGTTTCACTGATGGACACAAACCACAAACATACACCCTATTTTTCAAATGTAAAGGTTTTACGTTCCAGGACATGATAAAAAAAACACATCATCTAGTCCTTGCAAGGTCATAAAATGATGTAAATATAATTTGAGATAAACAATAACAAATGGCCTATTACACCATGTAATTATTATATTATTATAAGTGTGCAGAGAAACTAACTACAGGTATGACTCAGTAGATTGTAGAATCACCTTTAGTATAATAACTTAATAGTTTTCATCATTATGGAGGAATGCTGGTCCACTCTTATTTACAACATTGCTTCATTGAGGTTTGCATAATTGGTTTCTGCACAGCTCTCTTAAGGTCCCACCACAGCATTTCAGTCAGGCTGAGGTCTGGACTCTGACTGGACCATTGCAACACCTTGATTATTTTCTTTTTCACACATTCTGCTGTAGATCTGCTGCTGTGTTTGGGATCTTTGTCCTGTTGATGAGCCAGTTTCAGCCCAGCTTTAGCTGTGGGACAGATGGCCTCACATTTGACTCTGGAATACTTTGGTATCCAGAGGAGTTCATGATGGATTCAATGGCTGCAAGGTGCCCAGGTCCTGTGGCTGCAGAACAAGCCCAGATCATCAGCCCTCCACCACCATGCTTGGCAGCTGGTATGAGGTGTTTGTGCTGATATGCTGTGTTTGGTTTCCTCCAAAAGTGCTGCTGTGCATTATGACCAAACATGTTGTGTCTTGTGGTTTGTTCAGATGTAACTTTACAAACCTAAGCTGTGCTGTAACCCTTCCTCTGTCCCTTCCTGTCTACTGTCATAAACTTTAACATTTAAAATGCAAACTGAGGCCTGTAGAGTCTTGTGTGTTTTGCAGTGTCTCTGACCTGTGGTTGAACTTCCCTGAAATTTGAAAATTGTCTACAATGTTTTCCACATGTGAATAATCTTTCTCTCTGAAGAATGATGGACTCCAAAGTTTGGAAATGACCTTATTACAACTGTTGCTTCTAGAAGATCATTGCTGATATCTTTTCTCCTTGGCATTGTATTAACCAGACCAGCAAATGAATAAAACTCACATTTGCTGATGATCAGTTAATCAACTGTACTTGATAAGCAGCACCTGGTGACCATTTACCTTCATTCCTGTGGAAGCAGTAAGTGTGTCCTTGAGTTTTTCACAAACTACTTCTGCATTTTGAATTGGTCTTTATGAAATGAATAATGATACAGTGCTATATGTCTGGTTGTTGTTCATCATGGGCTCTATTTGTCTAATTCAAGATATATTTTTTTATTATTTCATGATATGACTTAAGTTTTCAAATGGCTGTGATGCCACTTTGGTTAGCTTCTTGTTAATACAAATATCCAGTCAGCCAGTCACACAGTGCATCTATGCAGGGTCCTGATCTGCTGAAGTTAAACCCAAACACTCATGAGACTAAACAAAAGAGACATGCTAATTCAGAAAATATATACAGTTCTCCCAGACAGAGTGCAACAATTATATACACCTCTGCCTTTATTGTATGAAGACTCAACCAAATCAGAAGTTACACACACAGACACACACACTTGTCAGAGCTCCTCTTGCACATTGCCTGTGAATATTGCAGCAGTGAAAAAAGGCGGTGCTTTGCTAAAGCCTTGATCCCTCTTACATCTAACAGGATTTGACCCTTAAGACTCGGAGCATGACCCTTATCTGCTGCAATACCATCATCCTGTTTAACATGCACTCTCACTATTGTCCTCCTGTCTCACACACACAGTTTCCACACACGCATTTTGAGGCATCTAAAATAAAGAATGGAAACTTGACACATGCGTGGACAGATTTCAGGGCCTCAAACCATCACTGCACTCCTTCCTATCCTCCCACACACATGCACTCACTGTACCGCATGATGCAACCCTGCTTAATTTTCTGCATAACACAACCTTGATGGATCCAGTTAAATGTAAATGCCGAACAACCGCTCCTGGCGCTGCAAAGAAAGAGATGACAAGGGATGGAGGATAGGCTGGAGAGAAGAGGAGGGTGGGTGGGTTGGTTTAACTCGCAGAGAGAGGATGATACGATTGAGCGAGTGAGAAAGAGAGTTGAAGGAGAAAGAAAGAGAGACAGAGACATGGAGGATGAGAGGATGCAGAGAGATGAAGGAGAAGAGATTGAGCAGGCGGCTAAGCACCAGATTAAACTCTGGGGTCGTCAGCTGTAAAACAAACAGTCCTTTTAGGAGGGATCAAATCTAGACTTAACCCACACCCCCTTTCCATCTCTGGTCCTCTTCATCCTCCTCATCCTCCTCATCCTCTGTCCACACACAAACGCACAGATCGGCACAGAGGAGATAATTCCGCTCGCTGAAGTAGAGGAGGACTACAATCTTAGAGGAAAGCAAGGCCCTGTTTTCGTATGGTCTTAAATTGCCCCACTGAGAATGTGTTTTTATACTCAGGCTGAACTCCTTCATTATATTTGTTTTTCCCCTACACAGCTTCTGTAGGTGACAGACTGGGCTCATATCTGGCACTGAAAAAGCAAGTAAGGAGGACCGTGTTTCCTTCACACACTTCTGTGTTTATATCTTTACAGATATTGCCCTGATAGCACGGCTCACCTTAATATCCCACTTTAGTTTAACTATCCTTTCCTGTCTGTAGGTTCTACATGCTGCCCGGGCAGCTCCATCAGTCCCAAGGCTCAATTTCCCGACAGTCAGCTTTTATACAAACCACAAAGCCTCTTTTCTTTATGCATATGTGTGCATGCTGCTTTATGTCTGTGCATCAGCTGTGTTTTGTTGTGCTTTTTTAAGTTATCCTGTTCTTATATTTCTGTTGGCGTCAGTTTTGGTGTTTGAGAGCGGCAACGCTCCTCATCACCTGATACAACTGGCTCAGCTGCCATGAAACGGTAGGCTTGCAAGCATGTCATTTTTACCCCTGTTATCTTTAAAGTTGAACAACTTTACTACAAAGTATCTGTGTGGTGCAGTAGAAAGCCCCAGAGTGGAGGCAATTTTCTGAGCTGCTGTTTCCAAGTATAAAAATGAACAATCATGCCCGACCTGAAATGCTGTTGCTGGCAAAAACTGATACCATTAATAAGGAGAAAAGTGAAATTAAAAATCCAGACATTCCCTGGTTGCTGTTGGTCAAATGTTAATATCTTTAAATGTACATTTTCAGTTAGTTTCTGTTTTTAAAAATAATCAATTCACAACAGAATTCATGCAAAATGTGGTTTAATTAATTGGTTTTTTTAACTCTTCTGGGCTGTTGTCAACAATTTAACTTAATCTAAAATAGTTTCATGACATTTTAGTCAAGGAAAGTAATTGATCATTGAATAGGTTGTTTTAATAGGATCTGTTTGCTTGCTTATACAAATGCACTAAACTAAATGCGCTAAAATTCGGGCTGCACGGTGGTGTGGTGGTTAGCCTCACAGCAAGAGGGTTCCAGGTTCGATCCCCGCCTGGGGCCTTTCTGTGTGGAGTTTACATGTTCTCCCTGTGTATGTATGGGTTCTCTCCGGGTTCTCCGGCTTCCTCCCACCGTCCGAAAACATGCATGTTAGGTTAATTGGTGACTCTAAATTGTCCTTAGGAGTGAGTGTGAGTGTGCATGGTTGGTTGTCTCGTGTGGCCCTGTGATGGACTGGCGACCTGTCCAGGGTGTACCCTGCCTTTCGCCCGATGACTGCTGGGATAGGCTCCAGCCCTATCCCAGCCCAGTTAATCGCTACCCGATTAACGGATTGACGGTATAGAAAATGGATGGATGGATAAATTGAATTCTGATTTAACTGAATGATCTGTTTTTAAACTTCTCTGTAAGCGGCCCTGTGATGACTTTTGTCTTGAATTGATGCTGAATAAATGATCTGAATTGACTTGAATCATTGTTGTTCACATTTGCACCCAAACAAGCTAAAAAAAAATAATAAAGCAGCGACATCCTCTGCAACCAGTCGATAAGTTTCTTAATTTGCCTCTACAGGACAATGAAGATGTAGGGTGATGGCGTCGCCATGGTAACGCTGGCAAATTGTAGTGTTAAACTTGGATGACTGTATTAAGAAGAAAAAAATAAGCAAACAGACTAGTTGGGCTACAATTCCACAGTTCCTGAATGGGATCTCTGTCTTTCTGATTTGATTAATCATAGTTTTCAATTATAATATAAGCTATAACAGATCTTCTCATATATGTGTGCATGGCAGTGGTTCGTACGAAAATGGATAGAAGCGGAGGGAAGATGCTCTTTTCAAAAATGAAATGATTTCCTGCAGTTTCAGAAACCACACTCGCACTCGTCCACGCGTTAACCAACACACCTCTGTGTTCGTCCGCAGGTTTGATGTGTTTCAGGTACACATTAATCACTGTCTTGTGAACGTCAAGAAGAAACAACTCTATTTTTCAAATGACTGATATTTAAAGCAATTATGAACAAATGTTTCTCCCAGAAAGTCTTTTGATGGACGATAGGTGTACAAAGCACATGACGGCCACACCACAGAGCGGACTCTGTAGTTTGGATGTATTTTAGTTTGATTTAATAATATACAAAAAATCCCAAAGAGTGAAATGATTTTTTTCAATTGATTTGACTGAATGAAAGAAAATGACATGCTGTGTCACAGCAGATTTTTCCCCATATTTTATCAGATCACTGCCTTTCTTTTTACCTGTGCTGTTTTCTCAGTGTAAAATAAAAATAAGGACAAATTATTTTCTCATTATCGCATTCAAAGCATATGGTGGTACGCTCTGGTTGGTTGTGATGAGAGGTCAGTCACACCTGAAATACACCTGTTCATCATTGCAGCAAGTATCCCAGTTTTACGCTTCCATAAAGTAGGGATATGTGCCATCTCCATGTTTCTCAGCCCTGAGCCTGAAACTTTACAGCTTATGACACGCTTTGCAGGGCCGTATTCTACACCAAATCATGACCTTTGTCAAACACTAACAAAGTAGTTTTAAAACTAAAGCTGACCACAGACAGTGACTCAGAATCTGAAAGAAAAGAAAGGGAAACTTACCGTAACACTATCACAACAGACTTATGAAATACTGGAACTGTCAAAGGTGAAAAAAACAGTGGTCAGCTGGATTTAAATTCAGGTCTCCTGGATAAAGATCCTTCGAGTTATACCACTGCTGCTCTACCAGCCTTCAAAGACACTTTTCAAAGCGCTCAAGAACATTACTGGAAGGGTTTCCTGCAAAGCAAAACATGAGAAATGATATTATGCATATCTTTGTCAATAGCTGTCAAAGGTGAAAGACGATGTAATTGGTTGAGTTTTTGCCATTTCCAGCCGGCTGTTTTTCACAGTTTGTTTGTATTTTTGTACATTTACAGCTTTTAACTCACTGAACACGAATATTTCTGAAAAATTCCATCAATGCTGCATGTTGCAGCGATGATGTGGTTGTCTGCAATGGCTGTACCTCACAGCAATAACATGACTGACAAAAATTAATGGAACATTTTCAATGACTCACGTAATGCAAGCTTAATTAATCTCCTAATTAGTTTGTGTCATATGTGGAAAAACGAGAGGCTGCCCACAGCACGAAAACACTGCAGCGAGCACAGATCGACTGCATGAAGTACTTGCTTGATAAAAATGCATGATTATAAAGAAAAAGAATTTATATCAATAAAGGTCCTCACAAATGAATACAGTTCTCTGTGTGTGTTTGTGCGTTTGGTTTCAGGCTTTTTGCATGTGACCCATGGTCCCTGGGCTGCTAAAAGCACAACATCCAGCTCAATTAGTGGCATGCATAATTGATAGCTGTCTGGGAGAGTATTTGTATTTACACTGGAATTAAAAGCCTCCGGTGTCAGCTATCGCATCTGAGGAGCGATAAGTGCGTGTGAGTGTGTTCAAGGGGGGAATGTATCAGGATGCATGTGCAGCCAAAGAAGGCTCAGTGGATTGCCGGTGGGAGCTTCTCTTAACGTCTCTTCTCTGCTGCAGGAAAAACTAAATCACAGCTAATCCACCAGCAGCACAACACTTTGTTTGGGTTAAGTAGTGCAGGATTAAGTTATAACCCAGTCAACTCTCAATCTAAAACCTCAAACCTTGACTTAGACTCTAATTATGTATTACATGTTGATGTTTTCAAAAGTTTTGTAATAACAAAGGATTGTTTTCTCGTATAAAAATAATCCAGACACCATTTTTTGCTTTTATCAAATCTAGCATCGGGTGTAAATTTCTGAGCTGCAGGAAGGTAAAGGCTGAGTTTTCACAACAAACAACCTCATATGCGAGCGGAATTGAGACTCTGATCTTTGCTTTGTGTGAAGACACAAACAGGTTTGTACCCTGATGTGATGTGAGAAAAAATTCAAACATTTTTTTCAAGGCTGGACTAACACACCCAGATAATCCCACCAGGAGTCTAATTACTTTTGCATGTAGTCATTTAATTGGAATCAAATTCGTCTTGGCCGTCTTCATGCGTCTTTGTTCCAGGCCAACAGGATCTGGTGACAGATGTAGAATATGTACAAACGCTGCGATGTTACATAGAAGTACTTCCTTTACTTCCTCAGCTCTCTGCTACGTACAACTGTCATCACACTGCCGATTATGTTCTCACTCCTTTTACAACATTTCATTTTCCACAGTTCTTTTTCTTCCTTTGATACTTTCCTCCCACCCGCTAATGGTTAGTTTTAAAATGAATGTACATAGTTAGTCACAAACTACACTGTTTAATACTTATTCGCTGTCCCTGTCATGTTTTATGGGCTACACACGTGATAGGAACAGTAAAAACACTAAATGACTGCCTACCGAGATGTTTTAAACATGGTTTGTAAAGAACAATGACTGGAAAACATTTCTGTTTCTAAATTTCTTGTAAGATTGGGCCGCACAGGCTTTGACTCTGAAATAGCAGAAAAAGCCAATAACAACAGAGTTCTGCACATTCTGGGCTGTAAAATAGTAAAATGCCTTCCTTTTGCATTAGGTTTTGATCATGAAACTTAGTGTAAAGTTCAAATTGTAAAGACAAAATATTTCTTAATTAAAAGTAGTGAACAATGGTATGTTTTAAAACTGTCACGGCTCATTAATCCAGTTCTAATTCAAATGTTTCACCTGACACTGAATGATAACTTTTAGTGTTTTGCTCTTTTCATGGGCAGAAAAATTGTTTAAATGTTTCAAACCATCTGAACGCCCTTTTCACGCAGCCATAACTAAAGTAATTTAAAATGACATATCATTGATGTAAAGGAACATGACAGGTGGAAAAAACAAATTCTAAGAATTTAAATAGTTCAGAGTTCAGTGTGCTTCAACTCATTTGTTCTACTGACCCTGACTTTCACCAAGCAGAGCAGCTACTTGGGGTTCGAGGAACACTTTAAGGACATTAGCTTGAGCTGAATGTGTCACACGCCACCTCCACCTCCACCTCCACATCCACCTCCACCTCCAGCAGCCTCCTGCGCCTGTGCAGCAGAGTATTGAACAGCCTGTTAACCTTGGCCAAAGTCACTGCTGCTGAGTGAAAAGCAGCTATAGTGCAGTAAAGAGTGTCTGTGGTGTTGAGTTCACCACCTACTTAATTCAGCACAGAGAATACCTTCAGTCACCTTCGCTGTGTTCAGCCATAAGTTGCCCCTCGGTTTGAAAGTCTGAGAAAAGCATCTCAGCCTGCAGCAAGGGCTCCAAAAAAGGCTCTCAATTCATCTCTCAATTACCTTTTCAGTTACTATTTCGTCTAATAGATAACTAGAATAATGACAAAAAAGGAAAAAAGGAAAGACTACATTGCTTAAGCTATGTTTTGTTTAACACCAAAAAAACAAGGATCAGCAGCAATGATACCCTGCGTGTGGTTGCTTTTTGCTCATTTAGTGCTTTAAATGGTATTTTTCATGTTCATGTCACTGATTTCTCAGTTGAGAAAAGACACAAACCTCGGCCTTCATGATGTAGGGGTGAGAATAAATGCTTTTACACCAAGAAAAAAGCTTTTTTTCAATCTGCTTGTGACCCATTTTTAAAGGAAATAAGTTTTTGTTCCTTGTAAAGGCAACAAAATATGTTTAGTAAGTTCAAAGTCTGCGTCACTAATTGAGTAATTGTCCCATTGTTGCTCCTGACAAACACTCTTCAGAGGGGATTTCTCCAAAAAATATTCAGATACTTTTAGTTGTTTTCTCAAAATGGATCACTGTAATCTGTGTTAGATCATCTAATTTAGACCTAGTCCTCCTAACACTGGGATGGGGGAGGGAGGGAGCAATAGGAGACAACGGGGGAGACAAGGGAGAGGTGGGAGTGTGTGTGGTTGGGGAGTGAGATGAGATAGAGGGTTTAAGATTCGGTCCATCCATGCCTCAGTCCTCTCAGTCTAGAAGTGGGCCGGAGGACAAAGCGATCATTACTCATCTGATGAAGGGTTTTCTACTTCTGCTCCAATCGAGGTAACAGAATTAGATTATCAATACACAAACACAGGAGCCCTTAATTTGCTTCTGCTTTTTAAATCAAGTAATTGTACAGAAGTGATTAGTAAATTAGACCTGAGAGTAATCAGAAATACACTCATTGTTGACATTTTGTGCTTGACTGGCATCATAATTTCTACTTGTTATTTCTGATTGTGGCCTTTGCTGGAACGGTGGCCATCGTCAGATTTGTTATAGAATTAGAGTTGAATGCTTAAACACTTAACTGATGCTCTTAATCGGTAATTTAAGCTTTAATTTGATGCGAAACCACCAAAACTATAATTAAAAGCAGAGGAATTCAAATGCCAAAGCCAATATAAATAATGTTTTGCAGTCCTCTTTGGGCATCATGTTTTATCATTTCCAGATTATCAGTTGACGGCGGACCATTTTAAAGCTTATTTTGGTGTAAATGTCGGCCTAAAGATGCAGTGTCTTGAGCTCATCCCCCTTAGTTTCCTGATAATAACCCAGTGGCTCTCCAGTGATCGTGTGTGAGTGTGGTGCTGCATTGGGGAAAAAAGTAAGACCTAAGGGAGGGAATCTTTTTTTTTTGTTGCTCTGAGATAAGGAGGTATTAGAGCTTGCAGAAGGAGGCTTGTAGGAGAGGGGCCGTCATTCAGTGGGGGGGAATGAAGTGCTTCTTGATGAGATGAGTTTTCAGCCTTCCAGGGAAGCTGGTAGATGTCTGCTGCTACAAATCGCTGGGGAAGGTCGCTGTGTCTGTGAGTGGGTGAAGTGTGTGTTTTTTATCAGATGAGATCATATAAAACTAACACAGAAAAAAATCCTCCATGGAAAAGCTTTCCCACTCTGAAGTAAACCAGCTATTGCGCCAAACATAATCAGATTCATAAAACTTCTGTTTTTTTACATTTTATTTTGATGTTCTTGTCTCAGAGTTGCCATGAAATGAATACATGTAAAGATGATCGAAGCGGCTGCAGTCGGGTGCATCCGTCCGTTGCTGTGATGGCTAATTTAACACTGCATGACAGCTAATTAGTGTGTGTTTTTTTTAAGATTTCCTCTACCTCTCCAACTTTCACATGAGGACGATCACAGTGATGCAGGCGCTGAGTCGTTTTGTCTGTTTGTCTGTTTCCTGGCAGATGCAGTGCAGTTGCAGCTCCTCAGTCGGGCACCTTTCATCAACCTACTGGAGCAGAAGTAAGATTGTGTCGATGCGTGTTGAGTGTTCATCTCAGTATTTAGTTGTGTGTGGTTTGACATTTGTGTGGCAGAGCTTTTTCGTTTATCTAAAAGTTATTATGAATTCATTCTCTGCAGAGGCCGTCTCCCAGTAGAACTGCAGGACAATAAAAACAGATTAAATTGCAGAACCATAGTGACGGTAAACACAGTCTGGATGGACAATCAGCAACCAACATGGAGTCATTCAGAAACAATGAACCTAACCTTCACAATCCAAGTCGTGGAATTTCCTGAGAAGATTTACCTGAAAAGTTCTTTTGACCTTCCTAAGCCTTAAGGCTCAAGGATGAATATTTAGAGTTTGGCTAAATTCCATCATTTCCATGACTCTTTCTAAGCCTCACAAACTGAATATTTCTTGCAACAACGAGTCAGTTTTTCATTGCATTTATGTAGTTCTGAGAGTTTGTTTTTACATCTTGCATGAAAAGGTGTTATAGGTGTGCTTAAATATATCTGCAGAGTTGACAACTATTGTATCTGGACCAGATACACTGTGCATACTTTTTTAAGCCAAGAAGTATTATCTAACGTTATGTAAAAGACTTCATTTGCAGATAAACAAAGAACTAAATGCTTGCATTAGATTTCACAGGTACGCCTAAGCAAAGTGTAGTCGCCTCACAGAGATCGGATGGGCTGAAGTCAAGAGATAAAGGAGAAATATAAACTCTAACTCTGCAGCAACATTTAGCTGCAAAATCTCTTTTTAATTCACAACCACGACATTTCTGACAATGTTAACACAGAATCCACATTTTACAGTGAAAACTGGTAGAAATATGAATAAAAAAAGGAAAGAAAAATGAAGTAAAAAGTCTCTTTTTTACTGTTATTGATTGGATTATCAGGAAACATTCAGCAATTGGTGACACTTTCCTTTCCTTTCCTTTCCTTTCCTTTCCTTTCCTTTCCTTTCCTTTCCTTTCCTTTCCTTTCCTTTCCTTTCCTTTCCTTTCCTTTCCTTTCCTTTCCTTTCCTTTCCCGTCCCTCCCGTGAGACTTGGGTCAACATGGAATGACCCTGTTAATTAATTCTAACCTGTGATTTCAGCTCCCCCTTTTGATCAAGTGCAGTATTCCCTATGAATAACTAAATGTAGATGGTTTCTACTATTTGGTGTGGCAAACCAGCATGAACACAAGTAAAACTCATTTCTTACGATAAAATATTTTATCTTGTTGAGCACTTAATTGATGCGATTAGTTTGTTTACAGAGGGACACATGAAACAGATGTTTTCAGTGTGGTTAATTACTGACACACATTACGTTTCTAATCGTTGCTTTTTTGTGAGACGCAAAGTTTGGATTTTAAAATAAAATTGCAGGTTTGTTTGTTGAGCTGAACCAGAACAGCAGAATGAAGTGAGATGCTTTTTACCCTCCATTAGGTTTAAAAAAATATGTCACCTTAATGAGGAGCTGCAGGAGGCTGCAGTGCTGTGAGAAACCTTTGAAAAAGATAAACTCAACACAATGAGAAGGGTTTAAAAGGTTTTCTCATCATGGCGGAGCAATCTGTTTGTGCTCAGTGAATAACAGAGACCACAGAAAAACAGTTCTGACAACAGTATATGCACTGGAAGCTGCCTCTTCATCTAACATGATACATTTAGTTAAACAAAAATTCTGCAACAGTCACAAGCGAGAAATAAATGATCACAGAAACAACCAGCGAGGAGTAAGGTTTAGGGAATTGGTGCAGATATTCAGAGACAGGATCTGGGATGATAAGAGCTGGTGCTCTGGGTTATTACAGCATCTTTTTAATGAGGAGCTGCAACTGTTGTTCCATCAGGAAGCAAAAAGCTTTTCTTTTTTTTTTTTTCTGTAAATTGTGTTGGGAAAAAAATCTTTTTCTGCATGTGAACACAGAGTGGATTCAGTCTATCACTACAGAGCTAATGTGAATAAAAATGGAGTAGATATCGCATGATATAAAAGACACATTGAGACTTCGGTAGACTGGTTGGGAAGGTATTCAAGGCCAAGGATTAGCAGAGAAATGGAATATCATTTTCACATTTGTACAGCTCATTTTGGATGAAATCTGATATGCTACACATTACGTGAAGGCATAGATAACTAAATGATGTGAATCACATTAAGATGTCCATACTGCACCGACAACAGCTTTCCTTTGTAAGATTTTTATTGTTTCTCATGACTCTCACTTGTTGAATCATCATAACGTTAAACATAATATTCGCCTAAGAAGCCCTACAAACAAAAACAATGAATTTTTGTAAGGAAAAGGAAACAGCCTCTTCAGCTCCAAATGAAACAAAATCCACTCATCGACAGATTGTTCTATTTGTTTACAACCGTAAAGACATGATGACAATATCAAACTTCTGATGAAACTCTTTGAAAGCAAACAAATGCAGCTATTTCCTGAAATATGAACCTATGAACCCTGCATGTAATCCATGCCCTCCTTCTGAAGAGGGCTTTGTGGCTGTGAAAAGAAACACTTGATGTTGTCTCTGATATGGAGACACTCAAGTGAGCCTTATTTCCCTTCAGCCATCTACTGAGGCTGTAGTCTAAACGGCGCTCTTTGACTCAGGGTATGAGCAAATGACCTATTTGGTTGTTGGGAATAAAGAATTTGTTGCACTTTACATGTGATGTTACACGCTGGAACTTTAAAGGGACCTCAAAGCTGCTGTTAAACATTGAGGAACAGATGGATTTTCACATTTCTTCTCTCTCCTCCAGCAGTGCTGTTTCCTGACTGGGCCTATAAACCAGCCTGGTCGCCCGGTTCCAGACAAGTCCAGCTGTGGCACTTCCTGTTGGAGCTCTTGGGTCGTGGCGAGGGTGGGGCCATTGGCTGGGGAGGAGAGTGGGGCGAGTTCGTCATCAGGGACCCTGAAAGGCTGGCCAGGCTGTGGGGGGAGAGGAAGGGCAAACCGCACATGAACTACGACAAGCTCAGCCGGGCTCTCAGGTAATGCCCAGCACCACACATGGATGTGTGTAATCCGCCCTCTCTGTGCAGCTTCTCCCTCAAGCCGTTGCTGTAAATAAAAAGCACTGCTGCCAGCAAATGCTGTCGAATTAAAATTTAAAATCTAAAATGCCAACAGCCATCAGTGAAAGACACACAAGCAAAGTGGCCGACAGGAACAGGACTGCATGCGGCGCACTTCAGAGTGTACTCTGACCCAAAAAACATTCTGATTGCAGATACTACTACAACAAACGCATCCTGCACAAGACCAAAGGGAAAAGATTCACCTACAAGTTCAACTTCAGCAAACTCATCCTGGTCAACTATCCGGGATACCCACCGCCACCACCCAGCCACCAGGTCTTCACTTTCACTTTAAAGATTCCACATGTGGAAAGCTGGCTTCCTCCTTTCATAGTAACAACTGTAATTTGCCAGTTTTTTCAAAACACAAATATCTTCATTTAAGAGTTTTATTCCACACTTTGAGAGAAAGTAATTGCCTTAACTATATTATCCTTTGTTTAAAACACCTCTAATGGAGACAATAACCTTAACTTTATCATTTAATATGGATTTGCTTGACTTAAATAAGAATTATTACTGAAATATTATCATTTAATATGAAACCAACCAACTGACTGACCCTCTAAAGAAGGGAGTTAAATTTCTATCATTTCCTCAGGCAAATTCAGGGCTTAGGTTAGCTAGCATCCTTTAGAAGGCTCCGGATACATAATTATATGATAAAATGTGTAAGAGCGGGGATTAGTGAGGAGACGCTTTGTCTTCTAAGGTGGAAAAACTCTTTAAGCACAGCCCATTTAGAAATTTTCTTCTACTTTTTGCAAATGGGAATCCCAGTTTTCAACTCTTAAAGTCAAATATTCTAATTAAGTTTCTCAGATATGTGCAGAAAATACCAGGAACAACTTCCTCCAGTTGGCTTTATCACTCGAAGCTCTTCTTCATCTGCTTTTTAAATTAAACTTCTGCCTCCTGTCAGTTACATCAGCTTTGATCCGCCGTAGAACGCCGTTTATAAATAGGTTGGAAAAACTTAGTAGAACAGAACACAGTTAAAAGTGTGAGGCGCAGGTCCAGTGACTCATTATTTAAGTATGTGTAGCGAGAACTTGGTTACTGAAAACATACCTCTGTATGAAGTGACGTTGCATGGGGGAGAGCTAAGCTAGAACAAGTTTAAGAACAAGCCATCTGGATCCATGTAGAGTTGAAAATGTAAAAGCACATAGGAGAGCTTTATATGTTGAGTCGTTGTGCTTGTGTCTCCAATTCAGTCTGTCTGCTGGACAGCAACATATAAAGATATGAGAGGTGGATTAAGACTTTTGCACTGTGCTGTAAATCACTTCTGTGACTCCATAAAAGCTCCAGGTACGTTATCATAAGATGATAACGTATCTGGAGCTCTTCAGCTTCTATAGCTCAAAAGAAGTCTGGATTATGTGTTTTGAATGTCTGGAGTTTGAGCAACCTGTCTTCACAAAATAATTAAACTAACTTCATCATAACTACAAAAACCTCATAGTCAGCCACACTGAAAAAGGAGCATTATTCAGAATGGCTACTTTTTTCTGAATGTCTGCACCCATCTCCCATAAAGCATTAATTTGATGAATACATTTTCAATCACACATTTGTAAATAACCAAATCTGTTAGCTTCTGTCAAAGCCTACTATCTAATTGGAAATAATACATAAGCAACATTTTAAAGGTTGAAGTTTTAATTGTTCATTTGTTTATTGTTTATTTTCAAAATGATACCAGAAACATCAAGTCAGGTTGAAAATGCTTCTATTTTTTAGCAACACTGTAAAAATTTGGGAACTGAGGAGACAAAGTCCTGTGTTCTTAAAGTGAAATGTTTCCCATTCCTGCTTAAGAGTTCAGGCCTCATTTGTCGTCCTTTTTGTTCGCCACATGTTTTGAGTGGGTTGCAGGTGTGAACTGCAGGCAGACCTGGACAACTCCTGGACTTCTTCTAGTGTTGTGCTTCTTAATATTTGCAGATTGCCTTATTTTTGTTGCTGAATTGTGCAAAGCCTTCCCTGAAAAAGATGTTATTTCGGTAGCAGCACAATTTACCTCCGAAACCTGGACATATGGGGCCTTCACAGAAGTTACAAGTTACTGTTACAAGGACAAGTTACTCATTCCATGTGCACAAATGCACACCATCACAGATACTGGCTTTAGAAGCAGAAATGTGATATATTTTGATTTATCAGACATCAGGACAGTTTTAAATTCCACCTCAGTGCATCTTGAGTAAACTGTTTTTAAAACTAGTTCATATTCTGTTTATGGTAGAATTTTAACTCATATTTCTGAATATTTGTGTCTGCTGACAGTAATTTTTAGAAGTTCATGAGGGATTTCCACTTCAGAATCACATCTGTTTTTAATGTGGTGCCGCCTCAGGGCTTGAATATCACAGCTCTTAGATATTTATTTTCTGTCTTATCTGTTAAGTACACAGATTACTCCAGGTTTTACTAATATATTTGATGATGTCATGAACCACACATCATGACATCTCCATGTTTTTTGCTATTTCACATTGAAAAACATTGGTCTTAAATAGCTGAAATTTAAGGAGCACAATGATTCAAAGCAATCAAATTTATCAGTTTCAACAATGAGTTTCCCTTTTACTAAGTGAGGTAAATTACAAGCTTTCATTTCTTTTCAAATCATCTAATTCTGTTTTTATTTTAATCATATGACGTGACTCCACTTTTTTTGGCAATAAGTGTTTTTTTTACACATAGTGTCAGTCTGCATTGTATTGAATGTTTCCATTTCAACCATCCTTCCATCTCATCCTCCATCCGTCCACCTCCAGCTGGTCCAGAGTGCCCCTCTTTCCTTTCCTCTCCTCCCTGCTGAGGGTGGCCTTCCTCTGTGTGGAGGAGCGGGGTCAGTGATGGACAGAGGTAAGACAGAGAGATTCAGTTTCACAGTGTAATCATCCAGTCTGTAGTCTGGCAGTGAAGGAACCACCTCAGCTGAGACCTCTCACCTCTAAAATCTACACATTGCAATTGTTAAGAATTGTGTAAGTCAAACAGCACACAGTCTCAAACCTGCTGGTTTATTCTGAAGGCACAGATGAAAGGTTCACAAATACATGGTTTCATTTTATAATGATGACAATTATAATAAATTCCCTGCCTGTTGTATTTTAAAACTAGAGATGTTAATACAATGGTTTTGGGTAGTCACTGTATACAGCACATATTCCAACCCACTCATGTTAATACCATTTTTCAAACAGATTTTAAAATGACTCTGTAATTAACAGCAAATGCAGCCTTTGTTGGAGACTATATTTATATGTGGAATAATATACATTTGGTGATTCAGAGTGTTTACAGCGACAGAAAAAATGTGTTGTTAAGAAGGAGATTTCAGTGGAGTTCAGTCATGTGTTCTCTATTTTTCTGGATAACCATGGAGCTCAATGGTGCAGAGCAATGATAATCATAACCATAACCCTGCAGTCATGCGAAAACCCTCTTTCAGTTCAAAGGTATTACATATCAGGGTTTAGAAATATAATAAATAAATAAATATATAATAATATATAATAAATATAATAAAAATAATAAAATTAGGTAAATACAGCCTCAGATGAACAACAACACATGGCATATTACATTGTGTCTTTATTCACTGAACAAAAATTAAACCAGAATGCAGAAGCAGAGAGTGAAAAATTAAGTCCATCCTTACTGCATCCACTGGAATTAAGAGAGTAAGTATCAGCCAGGTGCTGATAATCAAATACAGCTGATTAACTAATCATCAGTAAGTTTGAGCACCTCTATAAAAGCAGAAGTTTTCAATCTTCCCAGAAGTGGGCATCCCAGCAAGTTCAACAAGTCAGACCGTGCATTGCTCAGAGAAACTGTAAAAAACCCAAGAGCTACATCTCAGACTCTCCAGGCCTCAGTTAGCATGTTAAATGTTTAAGTTCATGACAGCACAATTAGAAAAAGACTGAACAAGGATGGCTTGTTTGGAACGGCTGCAGGAGAAAGCCTCTTCTCTCTAAAAAGAACATGGCAGCACAGCTTAGGTTTGCAAAGCTGCATCTGAACAAAGCACAAGACTTCTGGAACAATGTCCTTTGGACAGACCAGAGCAAAGTGGAGATGTTTGGTCATAATGCACAGCAGCACGTTTGGAGGAAACCAGACACAGCATATCAGCACAAACACCTCATACCAGCTGTAAAGCACGGTGGTGGAGGGCTGATGATCTGGGCTTGTTCTGCAGCCACAGGACCTGGGCACTTTGCAGTCATTGAGTCCACCATGAACTCCTCTGGATACCAAAGTATTCTAGAGTCAAATGTGAGGCCATCTGTCCCACAGCTAAAGCTGGGCTGAAACTGGGTCATCAACAGGACAAAGATCCCAAACACAGCAGCAGATCTACAACAGAATGTGTGAAAAAGAAAAGAATCGAGGTGTTGCAATGGTCCAGTCAAAGTCCAGACCTCAACCTGACTGAAATGCTGTGGTGGGACCTTAAGAGAGCTGTGCATAAACCAATGCTTCAAACCTCAATGAGCTGAAGTTTGTATGCAAAGAGCGGACTGAAATTCCTCCACAAAATGTGAGAAACTAACAACATCATACAGAAAACGATTAACTCAAGTTATTGCTGCTGGTTCTTCATTGTGTTCAATCACGGTGTGAACAGTGTAATATGTGTTGCACTGTCATTAATATGAGGCTGCATTTACCAATAACCTGGTAAGGACTTTTTTATTCTTTAATATGTCCTGATATGGAAGAGCTTGGAATCCTTATGGAGTGCAATTTCTTTTTTGTATAACAGTCTATGATAAGTGTTGCAAACAGTAATTTAAATGGAATTAATTGAGAAAATACAGAAACTGTACAGGCAGTTAGCTGGACTGATATCAGAGATGGTTTGAGATATGGTGGCAGCAACCACACAAACATCACCTTCCCATTTTCCTCTTATCCACTCACTTTTGCATCACATCTCTCAATCCTCAGTGGTTTTGAACTTGTTAAGTTCCGTTAGCTCAAGCTACAAGGAAACTGCATTTTTGATGGTGTCTTCTTCTGATACTGAATGTATTTAAGGGTGAAACAGAGCGACTGTGATGGGACATAATGCAAGAATGGAGTCAAATCTCTGCCTTAAAAATGGACTTTTCACCTGAATAAGTTTAGTTGTGCATCAGTGCTAAAAATGCAGTTCAGGAGCACAATTATGCTGTTTTAAGTTTTAAAATGCAACAGATTTCATTGAAACCCAACCATTTTACAATTTACTTTTAAGCTATGCAAAAATCACATCACTGTGTTTCCATAAAAACATCCCTTATTTCTAAGTTACCATTTTGGAGTTTCCCCTACCAATGCTTCAGGGGTTGGGGAACCATTTTGCTGTAATGATCTGGACAAATTAGCATGTTGCATCTGGCATAAATGTCACTCTTCCTCCTAACAGTGGTCCAGCCTGTGCCTCACCCCTTTTTACTCCCTTGCTGCCTCCCAAAACCACTCCCAGCGCCTCGGGCTCTCCACGGCTCCTTCCCCTTTATGTCTGCTCCTGCACGTCCGGGGGTCAACCTGAGAGAGCCGGATCTAAATGCTAATGGTTGGTCTTACAAGAGCCCCACAAGTTGGGATGTGAACCATCACATCAGTCGGAGTCTGTTTGGAGGAGAGAAGCAGGCTGAAATTCGAGGCAAGGAGAGAAGAGTACAGAGACACGCAGAGTGAAGACAAGGAAATAAATAGACTACTTCCTCATTTAAATCTCTCAAACAGAGTATTTTTCTGTCTGTTTGAGCTTATTGTGTAGTAGTTTATTATTAATAGATTGATTTAAAATACACTGACTTTGTAGCTATTTATTCAGTTGGACTATGTCATCTTTCTTGGATGTAATACAGATAAATTCTGTTTTTCATCTGTCGGCACTTGATGTGCCAGCAGGGGAACAGCACATGTAAACAAATAACAGCATGGGACCTGTGTCTGGGTAAATAAAGAAGTGCACTCTGCTTATATTATTCAGATGTTTGTCTTGCACTTCAATCCCCTACTAAAAGATGCATTCTAACAGATACTGAGGAATTGTTATGCAAAGGTCTTCGTGCCATCTTTGCAGCATCAGGACCAGCCGGCATTGTCTGCAGTTGCCACTCCAAAACATTAGGGGGCAGTAATACATGTAATACACCTCAAGCTCCTCACAACCCCTTTCTGGAAGCGAGTTTAAAAAGAAGAGGTATTACTCTGACCTTATTTTTTTGCATGCCCTCATCACAGATCGGAAATATCTGAATTTGGTTTAGATATTTACACCAACATTCACCATCTGTTCATCTGCTGTTTAATTTCCCATGAACAAAAATGCAGACAGTAATTAAATGTCATATGGTTATTATTTTAGTCCTAAGTTGCCGTCTTTGGCAACATTAAAGGTTTTTTTGAGTATTTCATTTATTTTTTGCCGTCAACATGTTTAGAATTTCTACTATTATGTAACAAATTAAACTTCTCCTCGGACTCCTCCATAAAGACCCATTTTCGTCGTATATTTCAAAGGTCAAATGTCCTGACCAGAAATGAGCAATATTTTAGTAGTAGAGTGACTCATCCTCATATTTGACAATCTTCGTTAAGATGTCATTTTCGCGCCGAATATTGTAAGTTATTTTGTCATTCTGCTGCGCGGGAGTTAGTGTTCCTGTGTGTGAATGTTGGACATCTACCGTACCTTAACAAGCGGTTTTAATTCAACATTTGGTGAAGGAAACGTTTGAAGACAACATGCAGCGGAGCATTGCGTAAGTAACGACCCGACAACTGCGGAAAAGTTTCGATTTAGCAAGCTAGGAACTAGCTTTAGCTGTACAATGTTTGTTTCTGCGAAGCAATAATTGCATTGCGACTATTTTGATAATGTGATTGTTTTAGCTTTAACTATTAACGTGGAATTAAGTCGGTAGATAAAGGCTCGACAGAACAAATGACCCCTAAACTTTAAGAGTGTTTAATGTCATACAACAACAAAAAAAGACAAGAGAAACTGTATGATTTAAGCAGACATGTGAAACTGCAAACCTTGATCACAAGCTAGGAAAGGTTAGCATGATGGTGATACTCACAACTAGCCCGCTTATTTAAAACTACTCACAAATAAGTGGGTTGTCACAGGACGGTGACCTACAGTTGATGGCATCATATTATGATTATTGTATTGTTGTACCTGTCTGTTTACTTCCACCAGATCATTCTTTCAACCCAAGAGCAAAGAAACGGGCTCTCCGAGGAAAACTGTGGAAGAACCAGTGAAGTAAGTAATCACCTGGATACACTTGGGGAGGTTACTGCTACATCTATATGATTGAGAGACATCGACAATCTCCATTCTTAGATCACAAAAGTTTCTGTCAGATTAGGCAGTGTGGGAGAAAATCCTGTCTTTTTTGTCTGAATATGTATTCTGGCACAGTAGGTGCTGAGATCTTAAAGTACCAGGTTTTTGGGGGGCTTATAAATAACCACTGTAAGAAATATCATCTGATGCGATAAGTACCTTGTTTTTATACCATCTATAGTAACTTGATTTGATGATTTGTTACTAATATTTAAATGAAAATTCCTGTGTGAGTCCGATTTTATGATATTTTAATTGCAGATTGTAACCAACAAGATAAGCTCCATCTCTTCCTTAGCCACAGTGTTTGAGTTGTCCCTTACAGGTTACTGTAGAAACAATATGACTGTTTTTCTTATTGTTTTGTGATTTTTACACCTATGAAGACATTTTTTTCTTCTAAATAGTGGAATTTATTTATCCATTTATTCATTAAATTAATTAATTAATGGGGATAAGAGCTGCACCACCACAAACAAAGCTTGTTAGAAGGCAACAGCAGCGTTTAAAACTGGAGTTAAGGCGAGTAACTATCATTTGATTGTTACTACTGAGTCTTCATATTTAGGCCTAATCTCTCTCTCTCTCTCTCTCTCACACACAAGTAAATAACACTCGTAAATAAACACTTTACGCTCACCTGATCAGTTGAGTAGACAGAAGATTACTGTAAATATACGTTTTATTACCTTAAATTCAGTAAACATTTGCAGAGGGAACCTTTTAAACTGGTTATAAACTGGTGACAAAATTTACGTCAAAGAGAGATTTGTCTGCAAAATTTGCAAGTACTTGTCATGAAAACTGTAAGCATGGATCAAATATAATCCACTGTGCAGCTCATATTATACGTTATTATAAAGACTGACTCTTTATTGTGGTCTAATGAGCTTTTTCCTGTTACCCCCTCGATTTATAACTTTGGCAGTACATTTGAATTTGAAACTGAAACCTGGGTATCTGTAATCTGTCAACTGGCTGCCTCTTAAAGCGTTGCTCCAGTATGACAGTATGATCCTGACTTGTGGCTTAAAGACAGCTGTACGTACATGCATGATGATCCCATACAGAGAAAGTTACCAGCTGCAGAATGTCGTGGACACTTCACACAGTCCTCTGTGTGGGACATACTTTAGATAATAACTCTATTCTGCTCCCATGCATGTAAATTGTTACAAGGACGTTGGTCCTGTTAAATGCTGCAGTCCAGCTGTAACCATAGCTCAACTCAACTGTGCGTGGAACCGTGCTGACAGATCGGCATTGCTTTTTATCGACATCTACCTCGTGTTCTTGTAATTGTTATTCAGACGCCATCACTCAAGCGCAGGTTTCTACTTTACTAAGGTGTGTGTAAATGGACCCTGACAGACAAATTGCTCCACATCTAGGGATGTAAAACAGCCCCCTCCTCCTTTCTTATCTTGTTGTTCAAAAGCAAAAAAAGGAAAGAAACAGCAGGAATATTGGGTCATGAGGATTGGTGTCCGCTGGATTTGAGCATCCTTAACGGATGTGGGGTGAGACGGTCGTAAATCATATCAATGCATCATTTTCAATCCTATTTTTAAGTGAAAGCCCGCTGACGTTTGGAATATGCACATTTATCTTTTTATGGCAGACGAGCTGATTAGTGAAGCTTTTTTTGTGTCCAGTCATTAACGATCAGAAGATGCTGTGGAAAGAGATGAGAACTTCTGTTTCTCATCTTCGAGCCGCTTTGATGATAAAGTCTTCATTATCTCGAGACTGTATAATCTTTAAAGTATGTCTTAAAAGTGACTTTAATTGACTTGCCTTTATGTAATGATCCTCTCATCATTGCTTTGACCTCCTTTTTTTTAATGACTCAGGCTCTGATTTTATAGGTTTGTTTTACTGCTTTTGCCATTGACCTTATCCTTTTTTTAATGACAAAATTCGGCACGCAGAGGCTGTACTTTTGAACGGTGTTTCATGAATCAAGCTCGTTGCTTTGCTTATGTGTCTTAACTGTGTGTTTGTGCATGTTTCCAGGCCTGTCAAGAGCCCCCTCAAGGTGCAGAATGGTGTTCGGGAAGCAGATTCACCCATCAAGAAGGTTGCGAAACGCAGCCGCCAAATCCTGGACAGCGACGATGACGAGACGCCAGCTGTTAAGGAACAAGCTGCCACCAAAGGACAGGCAGACAAAGGAGCTTCTGCTAAAACAGAAAAGGTAAAGGAGACATTTTATGCACATCAGCCACAGTTCTTCTCTGACATTAGTGCAAGAACAGATTGAGAGCAGATGTGTTGGTGCTTCAATCGTTAAGGATGCATCACCAGTTATTTGAGTCCTAAAAGTTATCGAAACAGCAAAAATCTAATTCTAACCTACAAGCTGAATCCAACTAAGACTGTTAGAGCTCCTTTAGGGATCTCTATTGTTTTATTAGTGATGGCAAGAACACAGTTACACAAAAGGCCCTATGATTGGACACTGAGTCACAACATGGAGTTCATTTAGTCAATAACCCTCATAAGGAAAAGACCTGGTTGTCAGCATTGGTCGTCACTAAAGCGCCTTTTTATTTGATAAACGCTCCTCTTAACCGCCCCGCTCATTTTGTTTGTGACATGTTGGCAGTTGCTCATTATTTGCTCTTAGAGGGAAGAGACTATGATGGATATGTGAGGTTTGTCACTGTGACCCACCTTCCTGCCCATTTGTCTGAGAACAGGTACTGATGTGTGCGCTCTTGTCCTGCTGGCAGCAGAGCTGCTCTATTGGAGATAAATGTACGTCCACCGCTAATGACTGCTTTCGTTCGTAATTAATCTCATTGCTAACTCTTTTTGATTAATTGCTGCTCTGCAGAATGTTAAACAATGTCAGTATTACCTTCGTGGTTCTTGTTGCCCTAAAATGTTAAAGTCTGAGGAGAGTTAATGGACTAATCGCAGATTGTTTGGAATTTGCTCCATGGGCAGCTTGATATGATTATTGATCATCCAACTTGTGGACAATGCATTTTCTTCCATGTGATTAACTCAAAGCATGTTAGAGTTTGGATAATCTGCATTTATGGTGCATATGCAGCAGAAGTGATGGTCTTAACGTTCTTAGATGGTAAAAGTGTCAAGTTTTTGGGACTGAAACAGTATGTTTAATACTAATATCTCGTATTAGTGTTCTGATAATGTTCCAAAGATTGTAGTAACATCAGGAATGTTTGGCCTCACGATCGGGCGACTTTGGAAGGTCGTCGACGACAGTCAGACCTTTTTTTGGTCCTTCCATAGTTCCTAAAAGCATTTTTATGTGTTTGGGATCATTATTTAGCTGTGGCATGAATCTTTTAAATGTTGCCTCACAGAAATCCCACCAGTGGCTTGTTTGCTGGTTTGGAGTGGATAAATTAAGCTTTTTATTGCTGTCAGCAGGTGATGATTTAGAGTACATGTAAAAACAGCCTTATGGTCTCAAACTGGAAACAAAACTTTGAGGAAGGAGACATAAACATAACCAATCATTGTGGCTATTGATAAATTAGTGAAGTAGTTATTCAGGAATGCTTTTCGACTGGCTATGTTGTGTTTACTCATTAATATCAGCAGCTATTGCTTCTGCTTCTTTAGACGCTGAAATCGCTGATTGATCGGTCAAGTGAGGAATGTATTTGCTCTAGAACTGATTTGCATTAGGTGTTTCCACCCATTTTCTATACCTGCTTAATCATATTCAGGGTCATGTGGGGGCTGAAGCCTATTCCAGCTGCCATTTGGCGAGAGGCGGGGTACTACTCAAAGAACAATCTCTCAAGGAAATCTAAGAGGCGTGCCTGTACTGTGGAGCAGTAGAAAGCATCCAGACTTGAAATGTAACAGACTGGGCTGGGATGTGCAGGGCCAAAGACAGAAAGACTCTGCAGCAGGTGATTTAACCACCCAGGTCATTATCGGTGCCCACTTACTAAACATTGTGGAGGTGATGTGTCTGCACAGAGACCCAAAGGGAAGTAAAAGACAAAGAAATCCCACCCAGCAGCAGCCTGTTCATCCTGCTGCAACAGCTGCAGAGGCTCTGCTGCCAGGCCATTAGACTTTGGAGCAGTTTCTGTCTCCAGGCGGTGAGACGACTTAATTCGGTCCCTAAATTCCATTTTATTTGTTTTACTTAATAATTTATTCAGTCCTAAATTTTTCATGATCAGCACACATGAACTACACCTATTATACGTTGGTACAATCTCTGGTTGCATATTCATAATTAAATCTTCAATCCTAATTGGAGTTTTGAGCTCTTTGTGCCACTGATTCTGTATCTGTGATGGAGTTTTCTTTTTCCATTTCTCTCGGCGAACAAAGTCTTATGTATTGATCCTCTGATAGTGTGCTTACTTTTGTTCTGACTAATCCTGCTGTGGGTACTATTGATTCTGCTTTCACAAAATATTTCAGTGCTATGCGCTGGCCCTTTAGAGACCTTTAGCCTCGTAATAGTTTGACATTAAGAAAGTCCCTCTTTGCTCAGAGTAACAACCTGATTTCTGACATTTTCACTCAGCTGTGCAAACGTTTTCATATTTACTTTTTATTGGTACTTCACAGAGCTCATATGATATGCTTGTTGTCCCAATGAAACACCAATATATCTGTATTTTTTCCAAATGAGTAATTAGTTTTTTGTTTTTCAACTGGTTGGGATTATATTTACACCTCATCCCATCCATGGTTCTTGAGTTTTATTCCTTTAAGCACAGGCTTTGTAGTCGTGTCTCATTAATGATTTAGAAGGAGGGATAGTGGAAATGTTGGTTTATGCAGTAGTAGCCATGGAGACTTTTCTTGCACAAGCCCTGAACACTTGGAGGCGGTTACACTTTGCTTATTACACGTTTGATTGACGTCAACGCTAATTTTCTCAGTTGCTGAGAGGCGCCGTAAGTTTTAAGCAGCACAAATAAAGTGAAAATAGTTACTTTCATTGATTAGCAGATGCATTGATTAAAAAATAAGCAACCCGATGACTTTAATCCATTAAGACTGCACACGGTGTTTTTTAAGTTTGTATTTATAAGTTGTTGGGAGGCTGAGAAATAAAAGATTGTAATGGACAGTGAAATTGTTTTAAAGTTTTAAAGGGTGGGTAAGGCCTAAAGGGATAAAACATCTGTACACAGCTTCCAGTTGGGGCTCTTTCTTTTGGCAATACTAACGGGTCAGCAGCAAAAAAGCTCTAGCCGATGGTCCGTTGGTGGGGATAACGGTGATTCTCCTGCAGTCTCCTTTAAACAAGGGGCCATGTTGTTTGTTCTGCTCGTGGAGGGAAACTGGCCTGGTTGATTACAGGTTAGACGCAGCTCAAGCTTTAGCAAGTAGGAGAACGTGCCACAGTGCCTGTGAGGATTGGTGCTGCCTTCTTTCTCTTCATGTTATCTCAAGACTGACTCCATGGTGTGGAGATATTTTTCAGGGGTTCTTGTGCATCCTCCTTTATTTCTGTGTTTACTAGAAGGAATGTCTCCTCGATTTTACCCAAACATGTTAATTTTAGTGTGGATTTCAGGATCTAGTGTCATTTTGAGTAGCTCTTACTAAAAGACTAAACGTTCCACTTGTATTGTTGTGGACAGCTGAACTACGACCACTGTTCCATCCGTCACTGTCACAAAGACGTTAATGGAAATGTTTGAGATGTATTTATTAGAGAGAAAAAACTGAGCCGCTGTCGTGGCTTATTCTGCCCCTAAAAGCTTTTCATGTCCTGATGATGGTGTTCGTGCTTCTCTTTTTCAGGAGGAAGATGTGTTTAAAGCAGTTCCCACCCCGCTGTCTCCACCACCCGCACCAGCCACACCCGCCACTCCGGCTACCCCGGCCTCCTCTGCTTCACCGGGAACCCCCAGCACTCCCAACTCCACCTCCCCCTCTGGCATCATCAAACGCAAGACCGGTCAGTATCTCACGAGGTTGGGTTGGTTCAGAATAATCCTTTTTTTCCCTGTGTTGGTGGTATATGAGCGGTTTGATGCTGCCGTTGACATCCTGTTTCCTCAGTAATGCAGTTTGTCTGTTGTTCTGTAATCAGTCGGTGGAAACAGGAATCTGTGTCTCTTAGGTGAGTGAGAGTCGATGTGAGCCGGCCTCGTAGTCATCAAAGCAACACACGTAGCACAAATAAAACTGCGTGAGTTGGTAATTCTGGTCGCTGTTGCTTCCCTCAGCCTTTATGAACTTTGGTGTATTCTTTAAAAGAAACAGCATTCACATCCGGGACATGACAGTCCTGAATTAATGAGGCAAAAAAGCGTTGATTGAACAGCAGCGGCTCTGTCTGCAACATTGTAAAGACAATAGTCAACTTATCGCTCTGCAGAAAAGACAGATTTTCATATGCATTTCATCTCAACATCAGCACTGATAGATGTTCTGTGAACAGTTTAAGCTCCAGAAATACCAAACCAAAAGGAACGGGTTTGCTTAAAAAAGGCAAAACACAACATTATTTATTGTTTCTTTTCTCTTATAAAGTGCTGCTTTACTCTATTAAATTTACTTTAAACAAGCAGGACTGTCTGTAAATGATGTTAATAACCAACTGATTTATTTATCAGCAATGGAGTGAGGATGAAAACGATGTTAATGTGTTGATTTAAACGGTCTCGAGCTGCCAGACTTTGCCGAAGTTGTCCCGTTTTGAACTCTGACACCAACAGGGGGATTGATAGTTTTCCTGTTCAAGCTATTTTATCTGATTGCTTGTTAGCAGGAGCTTAATGGCTGCAAATGCTCATTATTTCACATTGAGAAGAAAACGAGACATTTATCGCAAATTGAAACCATTAAAAGTTTGTTCACCAGAATCAACTAGAAACACACTCTGCGCTTTTTAGATTTAATTTATTTGACTGTCTAACATTGACAACCTCTCGACTGGATTGTGTTTAAAAGTCTTTCATTAATCTCATCTGCAGAATCACAAATAAACCCTCTTGGATCTTTTATCAGCTATTTCTGCAAGTATTTGCATTATGATAATAATGTTATTGCGGCTGCATTGTTTCTGCTGACTGGACGGAACCAGCGGAGCATTGCTGTCCCATTATTGCGGCTGATTCTTCACTGTTTATTTGTTTCCTCCTTTTGGCTCGTAGCCGCCGTTGACTTTCTTTAAAAACAGCTTGAACATATGTAGTGATTATTCTTTTACACACAAGTTTGTACACAACAGCTTGAACGTTTTGCCTGTGCCTGATAAAACTGTAAGAGCGCTGGGGTTTTTCTCTCCGTTCATCACTTGCAAAGTTATAAGATGTGTGCATTTGCATTTACGCTGAAATATAGCTGTAATTGCTTTAAATTTGATCTTTGTGCTTGCTGTTTTTCTCCCCCTCAACGTGGCTCAAACTGCTTAGATGTACAAAGTTTTCTTGTACTGCTGCTTTGTTTTTCTTTGGGATGCACCTCCCATCTCATTTTGCTTCCTTCATCCTACTTCTGCTGAAGTAAATCTGCTTACCCTCCCATCATCCCATATTTTTTGTGCTTGGCGACGGCGGCGTTTGCTTTCAGCAGCGGTGCTTTGCCACAATAAAAACCCTGCCATCATCACTGCAGGAGAAAACATCACATTAAAGCAACACACTAATTTGACCAGAAATTGCATTCTTAATGTGCTTTGTTAATGCTTTCATTATGATATCTAGAAGAAAAACAGTGGCAGTGCTACCTTTTGCGAGAACCTCAACAAGGAGCAAAACAGAGGCGGATGTGGAACCAAAATTGCCCTCAAGCACTACTGCCGCATAAAATTACAGGGGAAATTATACTGGAACTGTAAGCTGCTGGGCTGCATAATGTCGTTCAGGATGGAATTAGTGTTTTCATTAGCCAAGTACGTATCAGCGAGTCTCTTTTTTTTTTTTTTTTTTCTTCTTCTTCTTTTCGGTGCCCTACATCTGCAGTGAGGGAGCATACTCGTCCTGTTTTCATCTCCACATCCTCTTTCTGTTTGATCACGGCATAATTTCATTTGGGACTCCTCTCACCCTTTTTTTTTTTCCTCTATTTTCATTCAATGCCTGTCCTGATATGTGCAGCGAGGAAGATGTTCCCCAAGAGGAAGCTGGATGAGAGCGTGAGCGGCGGCGAGAGTCAGAAAGAGGAGGCGGAGGCCTCGGAGGAGCAGCAGGGTCAACAAAACAAACGGCCCCGCGTGGAGAGCGGTGCCAGCGGCGCAGGTATGCCCTCACCTCTGCAGCGAGTCCAATTAACGCACATCCCGAGCAGGTCTGGGAGAGTCGAGTCAAATTTATCTGTATGGCACATTTCATGTACAAAACAATTCAAAGGGTGGAGGACGGGAAAGTTGCTCAAAGACGGACAAAAGGAAACAAAACAAAGCAGTGCATCATTGATTATTTTCCTCACCGTTACAATTTGTGGCATCTTTTATTTAAAGTGTCAACATTTTCATACAAAACAACATATTTTTTACTTTTCATCAGCCCAGTTTCTTTGTTGCTGAAACCCTCACGAGCTGCAGTCATCCATATAAAAAAAAAATTCACCAGTTGACTGGGAGATAAAAAGAGAAATGATAATTAGAATTCATCAGATGATAATTATCTGACAAAAATTCCATGTTTTTTTTGCTTCAGCCTCCCAGATATCATTTGTTTTCTTCCTCTTTCTATGTAAATTAAATGCTTTGAACTGTGGGTCTGACAAAGAAAGCCATTTGCAGATGATTTTTTCTGTTTTATTTATCCATGTTTTTTTTAAGCTGAATAATGGATGTATGATTGGAAACGATTTATGAATTATGGATGATAATCTTTACTTGCAGCTCTAGCATCAGATAACATGGTTGCATCTTTATCTACAGTATTTGACAGCGTGATGGTCAGACTTGTACTGACACCATAAACCAGCAAATGAGGAGCGAAAACAAACCAAATAACTGTCCTTTGTTCCTACGGATTTATTTATCTATTAATTACCTCTGCAAGTGTGAATCTAAACCAAGCAAACAGTACCTGAGGGTACAGGGGACTGCAGAGCTCCTGAAGGATTGAAGCTCTTGCTTCACCGATGGCCCATTCTTCTGTTTTGGTCACTAAAAGCTAGCTTAAGAAATGTCGTTGTCCCAGTATTTCCTAAGGACTGTTGTCGGGCTGAAACAACTGCTCGAGTGACTCAGATTACTAGATTACAAAAACTGACAATGCAAATGATTTGCTTTCATGCTTGGTTTAATCCCCACAAATGTGTTTCACGTGAACAATTATTACTGTTACACAACAAGTGTGTTACTGTGCATTTGTGGAAGGCTTGAAAAACAACAAGGCAAACCACACAGTTGAGGGACTGGATAGTGTAGTGGTATGATCGCCACTTTCCATGTAGGAGACCTGGGTTCAAATCCCCGACATGGAAGGTACTACTTCCAGTACGGGCCCTTAGGCAAGACCCCCTTATCTACCTGTAAGTCTCTTTGGATAAAAGCGTCTGCCAAATGCATAAACACATAAACATAACACATCCAGTTTGCAGAGCAAACACAAGGTGACGTTTCACGTCAGCATTTTAACATAAATCACTGTTATTTGGATGCTAGTAAAGCTCGCTGGCTGAGGTTAAAATGCCAGAACTGCCCCCACAAGCTCAAGCATTTTCCTCGTCTCCACCTGCCCATCAGAGCAGTTGCAGCCTTTAACACATTTATCTGAGCTAATATTATCATTTTTAGATGAAAGCACAGTCAAAATCAAAACAGACTTTTTTATCGGACTGCACTGCTTTTGTAAAAATCAGAGACTGCTGGTTAAGGAGTGGTTTTAACTGGTGTTACTGGTGATATTTCTGATTCAGCGTGCTGTCTTTTACACTTTAATGTAAAAATAACTAAATGATGAGTGATTTGTTCTAAGAAAACATATTTTTTTCTCTCTTTTGAATAGAGATTATTGCTCTTTGATAGAACAAAAATATTTTTAGGATGTTTGATTAATAGATGAAGCAATTGATAAAACGCTTAATTACCAAAATATTTGTTTGCTGCAGCTCTACAGCTGTTGTGCTGTGCTCATGTGTTCAACCAGTCACTGCACATTTAACATTTTCTGGACCATTTATGCATCTCACAGTTCCTGAGATCAGAGAACCACCATCACTCCACATTTCCTGTGGCATGAACACAAAAAAAGGGGGGGGGATTTGCTCCAGTAGTTGCAGGAGCTGTGAAGAAATTCCTGTGGTCCAAAAACAAACTACTGAAGGGACTGTGTGGACCACAACTTTTTGAGATTCTTTTTGAGTATTTTTGTCTACTTTTTATTAATATTCAAAGACACAGAGTAGGTGTAGAGGCAACAAAGTGTTTTTATGTATCTGTTGTGGTCAAATTAAAATGAGTTCGTCCATGTCGGCGTATTAAAAAGTTTATTTGGCAGAATTTCTGCTTCAGTGTTGTAGCTAAAAAGGATCCTGGGGCTACAAACACGAACGTGTTAAGGCAAAAATGATTGCGTTTCTAAACTTGTCAGCTTCATGTGTGCCGAGAAGCAATGTACCCTCATTCTTTTCCAAACCTTTTCTGGTAAATGCCACGCTGGGCTATTGGATTCGCCAGTCCACAAGTTATTTTACAGGTGTTTAAGAGTATATTAGAGCTTCATGTCTGCCCACTGACCCAGCCGGTGTCATGACCCGTGCTCTCTGCTGGGACTTTGTGCTGGAAGCTTGTCAATAGTAATTTCTCTCCTACTTGACTGTCTCGGGTTAAAAGGAAACCTCAGAAATATCACCTGAGGCATTTATTGAGATATGCTTTCAGGTTGAAAACTATCTTGAAGCATAGCCTCACGAAGATAAATAAATAAAGAATAATGGTTGCCCTTGGTAAACCTGCTGGCATTTATCTCTTCATTGACTCCACTCTCGTTTTGTCTTCCTCTGTGTAGACAACACCGATGAACCCATGGAGGAGGGAGCAAAGGAAGAAAATGCTGAAAAGGCAGTGACCGAGGCTAACAGCCCAGACGAGAAGGTGGAGAACCAGAAGAACGGGAAAGGAAAGAAGGCCAAGAAGGAGAAGAAGCAGGTGAAGAAAAATGGCTCTGATGAGGAAGAAGAGAAAGCTGAGGGGGCAGAAAAGAAAAATGAAGCCGGGGAGAAGACGGATGATGAGAAAGAGCTCACCGTCACCAAAGAGGAGGCGGTTGAAAAGGACACTCGAGACGGAGGAGAGAGCCCCAAAAGTCAAATGTTAGAAAAAAAGCAGAACGAGGCAAAGGAGCAGAAAGATAAGGAGCCAGCCAAGAAACCCTCTATCAGCAGTTTCTTTGGTGAGAGGAAATTTGCATGGCTTGCGTTTCTGGGGGAAAAAAAAAAGAAAACTTCTAGATATGTGCGCTGCATTTTGCATTTTACCATCTTCTCAAAGTGAGAAAAGGTTTCCTGTCGCCAACCCCCCCGCTGCACCCTCACAATTTCTTTTGTCTTTTCATTCTTCCAACAGTTCCCAGAAAAGCAACCGTGAAGAAAGAAACACCGGAGGGGAGGGAAGGGGAGAAAAAGACGAGTCCAGAGAAGAAGAAGTCTGAGGAGGAGCGTAAAGACATAAAGGAGTAAGACAAAGGACCACAGGAAGTTGCGGACAGTTCGCTTTTAATTGGCCAGGCACCTTTAACACTCTGTGTGGAACCTTGTTTGCATGTTTTCTGACTCTTGGACATGTGTTGTTGAGTTGAACCTGACCTCTGACCCCTTTGGGAAAACAAACATATCAAAGATGGGGATAATCAGAAACTTCTAATACTAAGAACTAATTGCATAATCTTCCATCCTTAATGAACCAGTTTATTCTTTATGTGACGTGACTAACTTGACATGCACTTGGACTATCTAAAGCTGACCTGCAACTACCTAAACTCTAAAGCTTCAAATTAGTTGGCAGCCTTTAACGTTTTACTGGCTGCGTCAACATGTTCTCCTCCTCCTCCTCTGAGTGTAAGAAACCTGCTGCTGTAGAGGAGGTGAGACTGTCTGATGTCGGGCTCGAAGTCTATACAAATTCATCTTATTTTAGATGCATGGCTAATTGGGCTCAGCCAGTTGTTCATAATGATTTAGAGATGATAATTCGCTCCATATGTGAAGTGCAAAACATTTCAGTGATTTAGGTGAAGACGTAGTGTGACCTTACTTACTGAATTACTTTGAGATTCGATTGGCTGTGCAGGGAACGAACATTATTGTTGTTAAGCCAAGAAAAGTGAAGCCCAATCATGAGCCCAGAGCTTTCAGTGAGGTGGAAGTCCAACATTTTCTAACATGATAAGCAGCTGATATTTTATTCTGTTGTTAGAACAACACTAACTTAGTAAAGCATCTGATCTTAGTCTCCAGGAATGAGTTGTACTTGCAGCCATAAATCCTAATGTGGCAGAAGTCAGTTTAATCTCATAATACCTTTAAATGAAGGTTTTACTTATTCAAGTTGAGGAAGTTTCGTATTTGAAGGTGAAAATGATCACCACAATAGGTCAGTTTTACCAGGCGAGACGCATGTTTTTGTCCTATTTACGATTTAATTTGCTCATTTAAAAACCTTCCCCCACCCAGCCTAGCAGCTGACAACGAGAGGAAAACCAACTGTTATTCATCAGCACTGTTGCCTGCTGATTAAAAGTCATCAAGCCGACTGAGACGAGCATGCACTACTTTACGCTGCAGGCCTGACACAGTAACACCATTTACATGACATGATTAGCTTGTTTGGTATTAAACAATAAATACTGTAGCCCGTTTGTCGTTTACGCCCATCAAACAGAGGTGACTCACTTTATTGTGGAATCAGGTGAGAAAAGTCGTAGTTGCAACATAAACTGCGTCCACAACAGGAACAATTCAAACTTTATTTACTTTAGATTTCAGTCATGCAGCCTTTTCGCGTATCTGCTGGTGAACGCAGCGTCTTTGCAGGAGGGTTTGGTGGCAGAGTTAATGTCGGCTTGTCAGTAGTCTCTGCTGTTGTTGTCGTTTCTGTTTTTCACCAACTTCTCCTCATCTCTGTGCTCTGTCAGCTGGCACTTTGTTAGCCGCTGGCTCCTCCTCTTCATCCGTCGGCTCAAGTGCACAAAGTTGGCTTTTTTTTTTCTTTTTCTTAATGCGGGATTTTAATGATGGCGATAGTTGAGTTTTTGATGTTTTAAAATGTCTGTTCTTCAGAAAAGGCCCTCAGAGGCTGTTGTAAACATGAAAATTAATTGGCAGAAAAAAATCAACATTGTAATTTAGAAAATCAAACCAACACTTTTGGTTGGTTATTTCTTTTCTTTTCTTTGAAACGATCTCTTTGCTGTATTTGCGAGATGATAAGAGTTTATGTAGAAATGGTTATGCCGAACACAAGTGCGAGGAAACGGAGCAGTTTCCATGGAAACTGTAAAAACTTAATATGCAGTAAATGCCTCAACTTAAGGACACCCTTTAAGATGTTCATTGCAACATCCTTAAGTGAGTCCCTCAGCTGAAAGGGAGTTAAAGCCTCAAGTGTCACACTTAAGAAGACTTGAGGTTCTTTGTGCCCCTGATCCTGGAGAGATTTAGTTATTTCCTGGTGGGTTTTTGACACCTTGTTGCCAGGTCATCAGCCATCACTTTGTGTTTGGGAGCCTCCGTTGTGAAAGTTGACGACTACATTTTTGCTCGGGGAACATTCTTGATGTGATCACAGCTTTTAATTACTGCGCTGCGAGTAATTAAAGAGTAAACAAACATTTGAAGGTAAATATAAATTACAGCCTGCTGCACCAGTGGGGAGATCCCACGTGCCTCGTGCGCTTGCCTACCACCTGGCCCCGGAAAGTATCCAGCGAGAAGCCTCTGTCTTCCACACATGCACACCGTGCGCCCCCCTTACATCTTCTAGCACTTTTATTACATGCATGTGAGGCGCCGGCGTCTGCAGCAGCATGCAGTTGCTTTGTCATTTTGAGGTCATGTTAACTATTCCAGACGCAAACTGAAGTTCTCAAAGGAGAAAATGCATTTTTTATCCCCCTATTTATTTTTCATCACTGCCTTGTGTGTGACAGCGAAAGAGTGACAGGGGAATGCATACAAAACAAAGTTCCCAGCTGTAGTTTCAGCGTGTGAATGTATTTTTATGGAGGGGGAGTAAATTCTTAACACTTACCATGTTGCTGCAGAAGAAGAAGAAGAAGAAGAAAACTTCAGTGTGTTTTGGAATCTTTACTCTAAATGAGTCTTATCCAAAGTGAGAGTGTTATCATCATTATTAAGCTGCGGTCGGCATCACTGAGTGTAACAGTTGCTGCTTTTTCTCAGTTCGGCTCTAATTTTCTTCTTATGTGTTTATGTTTTTCTTGTTTCTTTCAGCGAGCCTGCCTCAGAACAAACTGACTACGATCCTGCCAGGCCACACTACCATCCTGTGGACCACGCTTGCTGGAAGCAAGGACAGAAGTGAGCTTATTTTTTTCCGTCTAATTACCGTCTAATGCAAAAAGTCCAAGTCTGAATATCTAACTCTTTGGATACGTCTTAGAATATGTTCCACCCTGTATGAGACTCTATATTGTTTGTGCACATAAGCCCATCCACCCCACTGTAGAATCCAATCTCTTTAGGTGCCAGACATTGATAAATAAAGGTGAAAAAGATGTGAGGGGGGGGGGCACCAGGGGTGTGTTTTGCAATCAGCTTTTCCCAACATCAGCCAGAAATTATGTGATGCAGGTTTCCAGACTGTATAAAGTTTTCAGAAAGGCCCTCGAGTGTGTAATTTTCTCAATTTGGTACAAGTCATTACATCTTTGAGCCATAGGCCACCCATCCATCCATCCAGTTTCCATACCCACTAGGCTGGAGCCTATACCAGCTGCTATCAGTCGAGAGGCATCCTGGACGGGTAGCCAGTCTACCGCAGGACCCTCGCAGAGACAAACAAACATGGCCTCCCGCACTCAATCAGTTTACAATCACCTATAACTTTACTGCCAGAGGTGAAATTTCTTAAAAAATATGAAGGATCATGGAGAAACTGACAATGTGTGACTATCTATCTATTGGACTGTTTGGAACCCCCCCCCCCAAAAAAAAAATCAGATCACATGTTGTGGATTATGCAAATATGGGTAATTACAGGGTTTTTTATTTCAATGTGGACAACCAGCATGAGGTCAACTTGTCTTCTTCCCCTGTTTGCTTTGCATTTCTGGCTCTCAGTGTAAGACTAACCTAATCTACCCACTAAACAGACGGCAGCTGAGTCTCAAGGTTTTCACACGGCGGGGATGACAGATGTTCGGTGCCTCTCCAAGTCCACCTTCTTTAAATTCATCTTTTTTATGCTCTCTAAACCATTACATTAAAAAACTCAGAGGGGATACGATTTTTTAGGCCACTGAAACGCTTCAACTTGCACATGGAAAATCTTAAGAATTTTACGTTAAGGCCATCATGCAGTCCGTTCTTCATGTATCGTGATGTTCTCTGGTGGTTCTAACCTCTTTTGAATTTATTGGTACTGGACAGCTGAAGCTACATTTTATTTACAAGTTTGGGCTGTTCAGAAACACTTGAAAAGCATTTACACCCCATGGGTCACCTGAAAATCTTGAAGTTTAAGCCTGTAAATTCTGCCGTCTTGTGCATCATAACAGTTCTTTCTCATGTCAAATTCTTTGCGAGTGCACATCTTCCCCGACATGGCAGCTCCACCCTTTGTCCCCGTTGCTCTTGTTTTCATGCCGTTTTGACAACCTCACATCAGAGCTCATTCTCCCGTTGCACTAATTGCTAGTTGCTTTGAAGAGCCGAGTCAGCTAAACGCCGTGAATGTAAAAACCTGTCAGCGTCAATGCTTTGCCTGCTAACTACGAGCTTATGTCTCTCCAGAGTGCCGTACTTGGCAGTGGCTCGCACCTTTGAGAAAATTGAAGAGGACTCTGGCAGGTAAGAGCTCCATATGGAGGAAAAAGCAGAAAACACCATTTGGGAGGAAGTGATTGCAACAGTTTCAAAGGATGCACATTTCAGTCAATCTAACATCCAGGCCACCTGCTGGGAATTTTTTGGAATAAAATTAGGGAAAGGGAGAAATGTTGATTGTTTTCTGGGTTGGACAGGTAATGTGTTTTTTTTTTCTTTGGTTTTCATCTGTTGGATACCTGCGTGATTGCTCCTGTTAGAGCTCCTTTTGAGAGAAACAATGAAACTAACAAGAAATATGGATTTTGATGGAGGTAGAATGTGTGCTCCTTAGTTCTGGGGTTCCAAATGAAACATTTTAACTAAGATTTGAAACCCAAGTCTTTTGCCACCAAACTGAAAACATCTGAACTGACTTTCTGTTTGTCTTTAATCAATGTTGAATGTCAAATGCTCTGTATCGCCAAGTGTCATTAGAGAGTAAAACCTCCAGATGAATCTTATTTCCTTCCTCGCTGTATTTACAGGATGATCTGAAAATGCTTGTCTCAGATCGTTCCCTTTGTTGTTTCACAGGCTGAGAAACATTGAGACGCTGTCGAACTTGTTTCGCTCGGTGCTGCTGCTCTCTCCAGGTAAATGCTATTTTATCTCTCCCATAATGCATGCTGATGCAGCTACACAGGCAGTTGGCTGCCAGCCACTCTATCGGGGAGATGATGAAGCCAGGTTGCACTTAAAAGGGGGAGGACGCTTCAGTTCGGTGTGCGGATGAGCGCGTACCTGAGGGACTCCGATAATGTTTGTGCTGATGTGTTGATGCGTGTTTGTGTCTTTTTGTTGGCGTTTCAGTTTGTCTGTGTTTTTGACTGCGTGTTGCTGTTATTGTGCATACATTTTTGTGCTTTTTTATGTCTGAGAGTGTTTCTTTGTCTGTATACTCATTGAATTTGCATCTGTGTGTTGTGTCTTCCCAGTGTTTTGTGTTTGAAATCCTATTTGAGTGTGGGTTTTGAGGTGCGTGCACATGTGTCTATAGTTTTTGTGGGTAAGTGTTTCTTTGTATGTGTGTTTTCTTCTACTTAAAACACTTTTCTTTGTGCTGTTCTTGCTCCTAGATGACCTGCTGTGCTGTGTGTACCTGTGTTTGAACCAGCTTGGCCCTGCCTACCTGGGAATGGAGCTCGGTGTCGGAGAGACGGTGCTGATGAAAGCCATCGCACAAGCAACTGGTAACAGGCACACCACACCAGCACGCAATTGTAACCGCTCTGTTGTGCCCAAACGCTGCTTGTGCATTCCCTACCTAACTGCTGATTCAATCCTTTGCTCATCAGCCAAAGAGGCGGCCTTTTGACGTCTCGCTCTTGTTTCCAGGGCGACAGTTGGACAAAATTAAAGCAGAAGCGCAGGAAAAAGGAGATTTGGGCCTAGTGGCAGAGAGTTCCCGTAGCAACCAGCGCATGATGTTCAAACCAGCCAGTCTGACAGTAGGGGGCGTCTTCAAGAAATTGAAGGAAATTGGCAGCATGAGTGGGAACTCGGTGAGTCACAGAATAACATTTTCATTAGAGGAAAACAGGCTCAGGGACAATATTGTTTTCTTTCTATTTGCCTCTCAGTATCAAACGCAGTGAGAGAAAAGAAGTGTAATGTTAATGTGATTGTGCACTGAGCAAGAAATGATTGGTTTGCCTACTTCTGAGGGACGAGGTTAATTTCTCAGCCTTTAAGTAAGTTCTCACCTGGCTGGAAACTCTTGTGCAATTAGTTCCCTTTTCCTCCCTGTTGCTGCAGGATCAAGATTTTTTTCTTTTCTTTTCTTTTGCTTTGAACATGGAGTTTGTACTGGCTGGTAACCTCAGTCTTTTTGCATTCTGTCTCCTCTCGCTCTTCTGTGAATCTCAATTTCCTCCCGCTTGCCTCAGGCCATGAATAAGAAAATCGACATCATCAAAGGCCTCTTTGTGGCATGCCGCTTTTCAGAGGCCCGCTACATAGTCAGGTAAAATAAGACTCTCTCATACGCATACACAGACAACCTTAGCTGCTTGTGTGACCACAGGCATCTGCACGTTTACAGACGCGCAGAATTTCCCAGGGCCTCCCAACTCCCCGTGTGCCTGTTTGAGCGTGTTGCTCTGGTCATGTGTAGCAGGTGCAAATGGACACGTACACTGACTTGTTGATCTTTTGTGTTTGATGGACAGGTCCCTGGCTGGGAAGCTGAGAATTGGTCTTGCTGAGCAGAGCGTGCTCTCTGCTCTGAGTCAAGCTGTCTGCTTGACCCCACCTGGACAAGGTAACCACCTCATGTTAGCTGTAATCGTTCCTACTGTTCACACTGGCCTATAACAAAAAAATAAAAAATCTGCTTTCAGTGTAAGCGATAGGAACCAAATCGATGAGTCTTTTCTGTCTAATTAAACTTTTAAACTTTAATGTTAGATTTGAATACTGACTTACACAACTGAGTATCCTCTGACCTGATCTTTATTTTCCATTGTAGAGTTCCTCGTAGTTAGTCTTTCCATCACAACCCAGAAAATCCTGTGAAGGATCTTCAGACTGAAAATACTGACATGTCAATATGATTTATATATGATATATAAACAGTGATATCCAACTGATATGTCCAGGGCTGACTAGAAGTTCCACCACTAACAATCAAGCAGCTTTACTGCGTCTCACACTGAGATGGTCGGATCTTTGAGAATCTTGCATTGCTGTTAGGCTCAGACCATGCACTGTCAGTCGGAGGCATGTTATGTTGTGGAATGAATGTCTGGTGAATAGCTTTGCATATAGAAGAAGAAAATTAATACGGCAGCAAGGGGCATGCGATCCATCTGTCTCTCTCTTGCATTTTAAAGTGCATCCAAACAGTAAATAGGCTGTAGCCAGCATGGATGGTACCACATTTCTGCATTGAAAAGCCACAGGGAGAAGCTGGAGAGTGTCGTCATGGTGAAAGAGAAGTGTTTTTCTTCCTCTAAATGGGACTCTTGGAAACTCTTGTATTCCACCGTCTTAACTTTTCCATCACCATCTTAATTAGCGAGGTTCATTGTGTTATAGTGTAAATATTCTTCATAGGAGTGCAAGATATTTTGAAGATGTTACTAAAAAGGAGGGGTGTGGAGTGTAGTTGTTTTATTCATGATTACTCAGTGCTAACATATTCCTTGCACCAATTAGAATGGTGATAGATCAGATTCACATCATTTAACATGTTAAAGCCGGTAGGCGACCACGTGCCTCTTTTGTACATGTGAAAACAGCAACCCTGCGGTATGTAATGTGATATACCAACACGTAGATGCATTCATCGCTTAAAGCAGGACATTTTTACAGCCCATCCCTCACCACCTGCTTTTAACGCCATCGCAACCTGCTCTCACCAACGCTACATACACCAAATTAGATGGGTTCCATCCTGATTATTAAAACGTCGTTGCTTGGTCACGACTGAAGATGTGCTTTAAAAGAAGTCAATTAGACCAGAGGTTCGATGGGGGAATTTGCATTAATCTGTGGTCTTGTCTGGAAATGTTTTCCCTCACATTTTTATTTATTTATTTCACCATTATTTAATCAGGCAGGTCAACTCCTGTTTTTTTTTTTTGTTTTTTTTGCAGAGCTGCAGTGGATCACTGCGATGACTAATTTATCTTAATTTATTATTCAGCCATAATTCAAACATAATCATTCATGTGAAACAAACACACTGGGTCTGAAAGAACATCTTCAGTCTGAGTATTTATTATAAAGGGGAAAAAACCGTGCAGCTATGCAAAATTTTTATGTTTCGTGGTCTTTGAGGTGCCTCTGAACTTTCATCCAGCATGTGTCGGGTCGTATAAATGTTCAAGCACTTGCATAGATCTGTTTGAGATGCATTTCTTTTCCTCCTTCATAGGTTTTCCTCCTGCTGTGATCGATGCAGGGAAGGGGATGAGTGCTGAGAGCAGGCGGAACTGGATCGAAGAGAAGAGTCTAATTCTTAAACAGACTTATTGGTAACTGAGGCCTTAACTTGAGCCCCTGGATTCACTTTGCAGTCTCTCTTTGGGGCCACTATAATGTTTCATCCTGTTTAAGTCCGTGTCCTTCATAGTCCCTCATTCATTCTGGTCACTTTCTGTTTGGCATTGATTTTTTTCTTCTTCCACAAACACCTTGTCTTTTGTGCAGCGAGATGCCCAATTATGACGTCATCATCCCAGTTCTGCTAAAAGAGGGCATTGACCAGCTACCCAATCACTGCAAGCTCACTCCTGGTAAGCATCCAATCAAGAGGCAGAATCCAAAACAGTGGCTGGTGTTTATCGATCCATTCAGTGGAGCTGGTCAGTTATTGTAGTTGAGTAATTTATCACAAAAAAGATAAAAAAGAAAGCCCTAAACTAAGACTTAGCTCCCAATTATGCTGTTGTCAGGCTGTGTGTGATAACGAGCCTTGGCACCAAGGTGGGAAATAAATACCAGCCGCCATCTGAATGCTACTAAAGTGGGAAAGTAATTTGCTTGTTATTGGTCAGTTGGACAAATTTAGCAGCTCTTTTGGCAGGTAAACAATTGTTCTTCTGTGAGTTGCTGTCTTCTGAAGTGTGAGGTGGTTCAAAGAGCTGGTGAATATTTGAATAGTATCGGCCAATTAGGACAATACAGCCCCGTCATATCATCCTCTTGCTCTAAAGCTGTAATTAAGGGAATTTGTTGGGTATACTTTGTTTTATCTCTCCTGCTGCTTTTGAAGCTTAACTTGGCAGCCCGAGGGGACGTGAGTCAGAGAACTCTAATATGGGAGCACAAACAAACTTATTTGGCCTAGCAGAAACAGTGACAGGTGCGACGTTGGTTTTCCATGAGAGAATGTGTCTTTGCAGCTCCTGAGTTGTTGGTTTTTTTTCTCGTGTCACTTGGGAGGGCCTGTTAGCACCAGCTCTGGTGCTCTTCCTCTTCACATTCACCAGACATGTAGCCAATGAAGACGTTCTCCCCTCGGCTAAGTCAGAATCATTGTTTTGATTATTTATAATTCATGAAAAAACATCTTGGTTGGCATGTCCCGCTGCTTTTGGCAGTTTGCTTACTTCACCTCTCCCACCATCCTTCGTCTTCCAGGTGTACCGCTGAGACCCATGTTGGCTCATCCCACCAAGGGTGTTGGCGAGGTGATGAAGAAGTTCGACGAGGCCGCGTTCACCTGCGAATACAAATATGACGGCGAGCGCGCTCAGGTTTGTGTGCTTTCATGTAGATGGAGATGTGACAGAGTGCAACTGTTTGTTTTTCTTGCATTTGGCACCCAACATATGCCTGCTTAATTTTGTATGCGTATACCTTTCGGCTGTGTTTTTTGAGCAAGAGGTATTGCTGTTGCTGCTCTTTGCCGTGCGCTCTCCTGGCTGTGTGTGTGCGTGTGCGTGTGCGTGTGCGTGTGCGCGTGCGTGTGCGCGTGCGCGTGCGTGGCTGTGCCTTTTCTTTTAAGATAAACAGTAGTGCTGCTTTTACCCCTGGCCTGTGGGCAGAACGAGCTACTACTGCGACTGTGGGCCAGATGGGGGGGGTGGTGTTGAGGGAGGTGAGGTGAATGTCTACAAATAGGAAAGGCAAGAGACATCAGAAGGAGTGAGAGATGAATACAAAGACACAACAGTAGACAGGGGAGAAATTTTCAGGAGACATAAAAAGATGCAGCAAGTGAAGTAATGTAAACCCCTCCAGCTGTATTGTTAATTTTGGACAGTCATGCCAATAAAGTGCCTTTGAACTGAGCTGAATGCGAAGCAGAGAGACAGGATGGAGGCAGTGAGCCTCATGACGTCCTCTTTTTCTGTTTCTTTCTCTCTTTGGCCTCACTGCAGTGAACTTTACCTCCAGCAGCCAGTAGAGGGACTCGAGATACATTAATCAGTTAAACATTCCCTTTGTGTGTGTGTGTATGTGTTTTGGTTTTTGTGTGCTGCCATAAGGATGTCAGTATCTGCCTCTTAGACAACTGATAAGTCACAATTATTGTGCATCTGTTTCTTTCTATCTTATGAGTTTATCTATTTGTGACGATGGCAATTATTAAAGAGAAGAAAGGAGCAGCAAATGAGCTAACATTTGCAACATGTAATTTGTGCCTGTTGACAAATGAGTCAACAAAAGTCTGTAAATCATATTGTAGTTAGCCACAGTCATCGTTGATAAAGAAAGTTAAAAGGAAAAGCAGCGGCTAGAAAAGCTTCGAAGGAGAAGACAGTTGTGATTTCCATTATATAGTCTCAGCAGCAACACTGATGTGCACATAGTCACGTCACAGGATGGGCGATGTTTCGCAAGTCTCACGTTGAAATATGCAGTAGCATGTTTAAAGAAAACGCTCAAGCTAACCTAAGTTTCTAAATAACTGCAACAGAAGATTATCTGGTCGATTTAAAACCTGTGTATCCAATATGATTTATTTTATCTACAAAACACACTCAGTTGCTGGCGAGTTTGACGCACACGCCTAAAGATAAGCGAGGAGAAGCCAATGGAACAAAGGAAAGGAAGATTGCATTGTTTCGCCTGTACAAGCCCAAAACTTTCAGTTGAATGACACAACTAATTGTTTGATATTTGAATCTGCACCACAGAGGTCTGTGTGATTTCCATCAAAAACAAAGAAAAGAAAAAGGAAAATCTTTTACATGAATAAAACAGTGTCACGGTGAGTCAATCACTGCATTAAACTACCTCATTTCCACCCCTAAAATCACTTCATACGAGCACTCTGCACTCATCTGCTTTTTGTGTTTGGTGCTTTGAGACCAGTTGTGTAGCAGTATAGTTCCAGAAAGGATGCTTCACACTCAAACAAAGCTCTCGTTTTTCATCTTTTTTTAAATTATTCTTATTTTCTTTGTCGCTGCGCTCCTCTGCCCAGTAACCCCTAATGCATTCTGAATATACAGTGCAAGCACATTTATTCATGTCATTTTATATCACAATGCAGCGTTTCCCTTTGGGGTGGCAGCTCCATCTGTGTCTACACAGTGCATGTCCAGGCACATTATTGAGTTATTGGGCTTTCACGCTTTGAAAATGTATCATCACTGCTGCTTTGTGCACATGACGCAGGAAATATAGACTTTAATGGTGTAATATGAGTCATGTGTTGTTCCTGTCAGGTTGTGTTTACCTGATTTTAACCTACATTTTATTTATCATGCCCTTATACGTTAAAAGCTTGGATTTGAAAGAGATTGTGCTTTATTTTTCCTTTTCTGTCTGTGTAATTAGCAGGTTTATTCAGATTAGAGCATATTTGTGCCATGTGATCAAAACACTGTGATACATCTGGAAGGTTTACATGATGGGGAAAGAAATTCTTTCTTTTACCCTGAAATCAGTCTGTTGCATCTGGAAGAATTCTTTGTAGATTAATTGGTCGGTGCAGCCTCTGTAACACACTCGGTGACCATAAATGTCTGCAGCTTTAACTGTGTTTGCACACGGATGAGGTTGTCGTTGTTGTCGGTGTGAGACAGGGAGGTCATTGGTAATTATCTTTAAGAAGGCAAGAATCCTGAGTGTACTCTGGCTCCACAATTGCATATTCTGACAGAGTGACTGTTCAAAAGAGAAAACTACCATGTGATCTGATTTGAGCTGATTGTTTTTTGCACAAAATGGCATAATTGGCTGTGAAATGGTTCCACCTACACATGTTTATCCCGTAATCTGTTACCAACAGTAACCGTCCGCTGTTCTTTCTTTGTCTTTCCGGCTCGCTCGTCAAATATCCGGCGTCTCTGACTCTTTGTTTTTATACATTGAATGATTTATTTATTTTTATTTTCTCCCATTTCCACAGATTCACATTCTAGAAAATGGTGAAGTCCGAATATTCAGCCGCAACCAGGAAGACAACACCGGCAAATACCCCGATATCATCTCTCGCATTCCCAAGGTAAAAGACTTGAGCGCTGCGCTGCGCTGCGCTGCGCTGCGCTGCGCTGCGCTGCCCAGCCCGTGGGACACCACGTGCACACCATGTGCTGTGATCGTGAAATGATGGCACAGCTGCACACATTTATCTTGCTCACTCTGGCTTTCTTTGTATTGCTTTTACTCAGCCCATTTCTGTCATGGTTTGAAACCTCTCTTCAAAGTTTATTTGTTCCTCTGCCTTCCTGCAGTCACCCAGAGCTACGACTGGCTGTTCGACTCTCACTGTACAATAACGGGAATTTTAAACCACCTTTTGACTCTACTCCATCGTTCTAATGCATGTCAAGACCACCCGTTGTTTAACTTTAAATGGCGGCTGTGGTTGGGTTGGCCAAATTGGTGAGGCTCCACTTGTGTGGGGAGTAAGAAAGAGATCACAAGCACTTGACGCTTTGGCTGCTGGCCTGAGGTTATCTGAGCACGCTCACTGCCTCGGTGCCTGCTGAAGGTTTTTTTTTCTGTCACAGCAAGGAACTGCAGTTAAGTACCACATAAATCAACGCTTGTCTGGTCTTTCCTTTGATTCATTTTGTTTTCAGTCGAGGTTATTGAATCAGATGATCTCTCAGGATTCGGTCATTTTGCTGGAATCAGGGGTGTTGCAGTATGTCAGTATTGACCATAACTTAGCCAGCCAGAGGTGGAATTTATCATATTTCATAACTTGATTATGCAAAAGGGCAAAGCTCAGCTTGTCTTGTGCTGTTTTTTATGTGATGTTCTGTTTAAATGAAGAAGAAGAACATAAAACAACCTCTTCTTATCATCAGAGAAGTAGATTTTAGAAAGTAGGTGACAATTTTGGCTTCCATTGAAAACAAGATGATGGAGATTTAAAAAAAAAAAAAAAAAAAAAAGAACCGTCCCTCATGCTGTTTGGACATTTTGTCTTATTTTTACATCCAGCTAACCGTTCTCCCTTCCTCAGAGGGTCGTGCTTTGCTCCATCATACTCGCTTGGTTCGGCTGGAGTCTAAATGATGGAAAGAGAGACCCGAGTCAAAAAGATTTATAGGTGGAGGGTAAAGGAATTATCTAGATCTCTGTGCCTTTTCACATCGGTTGTGCTACAAGGAACAACTAAACCCACAGACGGGTGAAGGGAGCGACACTGCTCATCTTGTTGAAATGCTGGGAAAATCCACATCCTGGCATTTGCAGGGATATTACTTGCTGTCTACCTGATTTCACTGTTGCAGAATCAGCTGAGTGACAAATCGTTGCTGGTTAAAGTGGTGTTTAGTTCCAGCTGCCCGTCAGACACACACGCACACAGAAACACATCTTTTCAGCTCTATGAATACCTTTGCTTGGGGCCTAGAAGCACATCACCTTCAACCTCTCGTTCCGCCCTCGTACCTTACAAACAGGTCAAAGATGTGCAACGAAGGCTCATCAGTCTAGTCTTGAACAGGCAATGAGAAAATGACTCTGCCTGTCTGCCATTAATTGGGCATCATTCACATCCGCTGCCAACCGAGCCCCTTGTTGCCCCCTTATCTGTATCCACTGATATCCTAAGGTAGAAGCAATGGTTATTGTGAGAAAGGATTCACAATTGAACAGTCCCTAATCCATTTATCTCCTTCACTGCAACAAGTACATCGCAGTTATCGTACGAGTGATCACATTCATGTTGTTTTTCCCAGCAAAGTGACTCCAGTGCTGGTTCAGAGCCACAGCCTAACGTATTTCCCCTCTGACCACCAAAACTCCAGCTTCACCTCTGAAACATGGTGGTACACGAGAGTTGGGCGACTGTTATTGTGACGGCCATGTTGAAAAATCCAGGGAACAGTTAAAAACAGAGCTGCGGCGTTGACGTAAAGTCAAAGCAGCACTTTGAAAACATGAGCTCAGTGTTCCTCTCGTTGGCTGCCTCATGTTTTATATCATCAGTAGCGCCACCTATGGGCCGTTAAAGGCGCTTTGAAATTCCTAAGGCACTCGAGGGAAGGTTAAACCTCATTTAAACATATTTAAGACACGTTTAAAGTGACGTAATGGCGTTGCTGTGTTGTAGCTGTGGCAAACCAAACCTGTTCTTAGCTGGAACTAAATTCCAGCCACAAACTGGAACTGAAACCAGAAACCAGCAAAGGGGTTCATGTGGCCCATGGATGCAGTTGTCACTGCAGCGTCCCATCAGTACTAACTAGAAGCAGATAACTCGGATGATCTGTCCCCTGAAACTAATCTCTGTCCTGTGTTGACATGTTTTTTTTTTTTAAACTTCGCTGTTTGAATTCAGTTTAATTTCTACACTCATCCACATTTTCATACATATCAGCTTTATTTGTGTCCTCGCTGACAGCGCTGATAAGAGCTGTGTGAAGTTATTTATACTACAAACTGTTCTTTTACTGCCTCACATTAAAAACTCTCTGCTGGGTGGGCTCTCGCTGTTGGACCAGGGAGCCTAAATCACTGATGATCAACTGCTGTCCCGCTTCAAAGCTGGCTGGGCTACTTTGTTGCGTCTCTGTTCTCGTTTGCTTACATCTCCCTGCTATCTTATGAAGCTTTCCCACAGCAGGCCGTCTGACTCATCATAGCTGGAAGAGCTCAGATGGAATTACTAACATTAACAAGGGCTTTGCTCTATTAAGAAGCCCAGGAAACCTCTCCACTCAGTTACAAACCTCTGACCTGGCTAAGGGAAATTAAATACAGCCATCGCTAATTTGAATAATTACACGTGCGGTTTTCCTGCTTTGATCAGACAAAATGTCACCAGCAAAAAAGGTCTATTGAATTATAAAAATTTCACCTCAAAGAATTCAATCAGAAGGCTTCATTCTAAAGCAGCCACAGGAAATGCTGTCACTGTTGTTTGACTCTGTTAGGTGAGCCGGTTGGTTTTAGAGATGCTCGCACATACAGTCGCAGGCCTCTCCTCTCACAGGAGGTAAATAAATGTTTTGCCTGCTGTCCTGCAGCTCCGTGCCGGCGTGACTTCAGTGGTCGTGTTGCACCTTTCTCACCCCAGGGTCATCATTCCTCACAACATCTGCCCTCTAACTTTTGCTCTTGCACTGATTTTCATTGTTGGTGGTTTTTTTGCTCCTTCTTTAACTTTAAAGACAACACGACTGTCTGTCTCTCTTGTTCACCTTATTGCCCTCAACACGACTGTCTGTCTCTCTTGTTCACCTTATTGCCCTCAACACGACTGCCTGTCTCTCTTGTTCACCTTATTGCCCTCAACGCGACTGTCTGTCTCTCTTGTTCACCTTATTGCCCTCAACACGACTGCCTGTCTCTCTTGTTCACCTTATTGCCCTCAACACGACTGTCTGTCTCTCTTGTTCACCTTATTGCCCTCAACGCGACTGTCTGTCTCTCTTGTTCACCTTATTGCCCTCAACACGACTGCCTGTCTCTCTTGTTCACCTTATTGCCCTCAACGCGACTGCCTGTCTCTCTTGTTCACCTTATTGCCCTCAACACGACTGCCTGTCTCTCTTGTTCACCTTATTGCCCTGCCTTATTGCCCTGCCTTATTGTCCTGCCTTCTTGCCCTCTCTGCCCTGCCTTCTTGCCCTCTCTGCCCTGCCTTCTTGCCCTCTCTGCCCTGTCTTATTGCCCTCTCTGCCCTGCCTTCTTGCCCTCTCTGCCCTGTCTTATTGCCCTGCCGCCTTGCCCTCTCTGCCCTGTCTTATTGCCCTGCCTTCTTGCCCTCTCTGCCCTGTCTTATTGCCCTCTCTGCCCGCTTGTTTCTTATTACTCTCGGTCTAATCAGTCTTCCTCTCTTCTTTCATTACTCTGTGATGACGCCTGTTCTTTTGTCAGTTCTCCTGGCTGTTGTTTCATCTCTCCCTCTCCTTTCTTCTCACTCTTGTCTCTTTTCCTCTGGTCTTTTTTTCCTGTAACTTCACCTTTTTTGTCTCTTTTTCTCCTCCCACTCATCCGATGCTACTTGCATAGCCACTCTTTCTTTGCTGCTTCCTTTGCTTGTCGATGCTCCTGTCGGCTGTCTTATCTCACCTACGTCTCCCTTCTCACCCTCTGTCTTTCTTTTTCCACTCTTCTTCTTTCCCTTTAAAAAAAAAAAAGTGCCTTTCCCATATTGTACCCTTTTCTGCACCTCTTCCTACTGTTTTTCACCATATTCATGCATCTGTTTCATCTTTTTCCCTTTGCTTTCTGCTCTGCTGTGTCTGCTTTTCTCACCATAACCTTTGCCCAAATTATAAGGTGTGAAGAAATTGTTGAACAGTGAGGTGTTTGTGCTTAATTTACATGAAGTGATAAACATGTGGCATTTAAGTGATGACATGATTTAGTTTTAATTAATTTCTGCTTAATTTCCCCATATTTATGTAATTCACAACTCTTAATTTGTGGTATTTATTGTGCTGTTAGAATAACTCTTTAATCTTGGTAACTGATTACTTGTCATTAATGTGGCAGACAATTGATTTAAAATAACTGCTTTAATTGTAAGTGCATCCCTTTTCCTGACATTATGTTGTCATTGTGAAACATCTATTCATGAAAACAATAAACCAACAGTGCCTGTGTGACTCTCCTCACTAGCATGGGCAGCTTGAACAGAAGAGATGGTCTGATTAGATTTTACAGCACCTTGCTGCATCATTTTGCATATTAATAAGGAGAAACCAATTTTCCCGACGCTGCCACAGTGCCTTAATGCTTTGAATTATGAATTTATATCGGGACATTAATATTAATGCTGATGTATTAATTGGTAATTAATGCATTTCTTGGCCTAATGACCTTATGAGCACAACTGGCTATGTTTGATAAGACTGTTTCCAAACAACCTGTTACCTCTAATGTGTCTCTTGCTCTTTACTCTGATTAGCTTCCTCAAACTTGACTTGCTGATTAACTCCCAGACTGCTTTAGGTTGTAAATTTAAACATTTGAAGAATCCCAGTGTTCTCAATCAGCCTCACTCGCACGATTTTTGTGGCTGAGATAATTAGCAGCCGCGTAGCTTGATCTTGACAATCGGGTGCAATGGTCACTTCAGTGTTTTCCTGCGCAGGGAAATGACCGTCAGCTGCCAAAGCCTCTTACTTATGATGCATAAACGAAAAGCATGCTGCAAAAATGTTTCAGATGAAGCTTCTGGCTTTGGTCACAATGTGGGCATCTGGCCGAAGAAGTGGGCGTTTGCTAACTGGAGGAATAGAATAGGCTCGAGTCACAGAAAAGTCTATTCAACAGTAGCAATCAACGTAGGGGAGGAAAAATGCTAATGTGTTGACTTCTGAAGTATTTGACAATAAACTGAGGGCAGCTACAGTCCTTAAGCAGCCTGAATGTGACCTCAGTTTGATTGCATGTATTCATGCCTTTTAAAAAAGGCCCAAGCTAAGGCTCATGAAGAGTTTGTATTTCTCGGTTTGTTGAATGTTCTTCAAAGTTCTCGGTCTAAAGTCTGCTGTTGCAACTGCTGATATTATGTTTCTGTAGACTGGCTTTTTAAAAAATCTATTAAATCTCTCCTTGTGTCTTAAACCCTTAAACCCTGTTTTCTTCTCTAATTTGCTTTTCCTCATTATTCTTCCCCAACAGGTGAAGAAAGACTCCGTGGTGTCCTGTGTTTTGGACTGCGAGGCGGTGGCCTGGGACCCCGAGAAGAAACAGATCCAGCCCTTCCAGGTCCTCACCACTCGCAAGAGAAAGGTATGGATGGGAAGAAAATGTCAAACAGTGGAAGAAATGGGAAGAAAATCTGTGCACTGGCATAAAGGTAGAGAGCAGGAGATAATGAGAGATGAAGGAAGAAGTGAAAAGGTTGAGGAGAGACAACAAGACAGAGATGAAGACTTGGAGGTGGAGGAAATTTAGATAATAGAGTGAAATGATCCGGCAGACGGAAGTAGACGGAAGGGGGGGTGGGGGTGGGGGGGTGGGGGGGGGGTGTAACTGATGGATGGGAGATAAGAGAAAAATGATGTGGATGGAAAAAGGAGGGTGAGATTGAAAATGTCAGCAAGGTGTTTCAGTTTGATCAGAGTAACAGCCTCTTTCCACAACACCAATCACATTAGGGCCAAACTGCTCCCTTTTCCTTGTTTTTGTTTGCATAATGGCAGCCTGGTAAGTGAGGAAGGGAGAAATGAGCGCATGCACGGAGAACGATGATAAAAATGGCTGACGATGATTATCTTGATGCTTTTCTTTTTCACTACATACTTTTACTGCTATTGTGATTATTTGTAATGATGCACAAACTGATGGCACACTGCCTCTCGAGCATTTTGTAGCAGCATCTCCAGTTTCTCACTCGTACAAATAAAATATTTCGGATTAGGCGATGAAACCCGATGGGCGCTAATTAAACATCATTAACGAGCTGAGGGGAAAGCAATGAAGGAGAGGAGTTTCGGCTTTAAAGCTTGCAGGGATTTAATTGCAGATGCTGGCTTTTCATTTTCCTGCCCTCATCTTTTATGAAAGTTTCGGAATACTTTAAATCTGTGAAGAACTCTACCATCTTGCCATTAAACTTGGCCAAAGTAGAACTTAAGTGTGCATGCGTTACTATAGCAACCATTGCATTCCAGTGTCTGTCAGCTCAAAGATGTTTTCTCACCGGTTTAGTTTGAATTTTGAGAAGTGACAGGTATATGTTTCAGTTTATGCTTTTTGTAACAGTGACACAATACTTGATTTTTTTTTTTTTTTTAAAGATGAAGAATGTATTAAAATAGCGTAGTTGGAACCTAGAATTTGATTAATTAGCCCCACCTCTGCCTCCACCACTCGTCTTACGGCTCTTAAGCACCATACTGGTAACCAGAGGCTGCCTGCTGGGTCTCCTCCTCTTACCAGCATCTAAACCGACTCCTTTCAACTTCAGACTGAGATGTGCAATCTACACATTTGCAAGAAGTCTCAATTTGCTGGTGCAAAAGGGGGTCAGTGATATTTACGACACCCCGGCTGTCTGATTATGTTTTTGTTGCCGTTACAAACCGAACAGTACAAACAGTTACTTTCCTCATTAAATCTGTTGTGCATATATTAAAAAAAAGGACAGTTGGACATATTAATTTATTTTTGACTGGAGAAGGTTTTTAAAACTCATTTCAGAAAATGAAGACAGTGTTTCCTTATTTTGAAAATATTCAGCGAACCGGAACCTGACACTGCCAGCTCTTACACGCACACAGTTATGAAGCAGTAATCGCTTAAAGTAATGCACAGATTAATTTCTGTGTGTCTCATAACTTCCGACATTTTGGAATAACAAATCTCTTAATCTAATGACTCTGTGGGAGCCAGATGTTGTGGTGCAGGCTGATTGTTTTTGTCACTGAAGTTAAGTCTTAAAGCTCTTGTTGTGTGACTAAGCTTGTTCACAAGTGTATATAGGATTAAAGGCTACTTTCCCCTGATGGTATTGGGGGATGAATATAAGTCTGAACAGCTGTTCGACCTTTATTAAATGCCTAAAACATTTACAGGGTTCTGCATGTGTTTGAATACACATAATCTTTACAACAGCACTGAGCGAAGTCCAGGGCCTGTGCCAGGAGTTGAAACATCTCTCTTGCCTGGCGCTTCTTTTGCTCTGTACTGTTTAAAGGCACAGATTAAAAAAAAAAAAAAAAAAAAAAGGTAAAGGCACTTGGATTTACAAACTGTCAGCAGGTCATTTTATTTTGCATTGACTGAATTATTTAGATTTACTAAAACTCTCTGGTGACATGTCAGTCAGCTGCAGCGGTTTCATCTTTACACATGTATATACACCCTAAATCGAGAGGGATTCAAAGAGCACAGTCCTCCACCAAGACCATTTCCTTAATCTGCAGTTTGAAGAGTGTGACATGGATCATTACCTAGATTTAATGGGCTCTTTGTGCACTACCTCTCCACCAAGTTTCATGAATGTTGGTCTGATAGTTTTTTTGCACAATCCCACTTTTTAAGACAACAAAGCGTTTTCTGTTTACATCCACATCAGATACGTTGTGTGTATGAGTCAAACTTGGGAAGAGCATTGTTTACATTAAGATAAATATTTGCTATATTAGCTGCTGCATTGTGCTTCTTGGCACGTTACCACAACCTGTAGAACATTCTGCTGCTGAGTGCATTCATCAGCAGGACTGTGCTTTGCTTGACTGCATGAACACAAACTTTGGGACTGTTTCCAGGAAACATCACTTCAGTGGGATGTTGGTGGTCAAAAAGTGTGCGGGGTACCATTTTTAAATTCTAGTGGTAAAAGCTGAATTAAAGAATGACTAACATGAAACAAGCTAGCTGCTAAAAAACAAGGATTTCACAAACGGTGTCATGGATAATGGCTGGTGCAGTCAGTTCTAAGGAATTCAATAGCACATCACTGAAGTGCAGAAGTCCTGGAAATTTTTCATCAGGACCATGATGGACACCCCGGTAATGAGGCAGAGTTGGGTATGAGACCATAGCGGGTAAGCAAGAGTGGAGTAAACAAGACGAGGTGCAAGAAAGGTGAGAGCAGGAGATGGAAAAGTAGAAGAGGTGAGCAAAGTGAGTGGGAGAGCAGGAAATAATACGCCATGAGAGAGATGAGAACACCCAGAAGGTGCGATGCTGTTAAAGGGGAAGATGGGAAGGGTGGGTGGTGGTTACCTTTCGAGATGAACCGGGGAGAAATCAGAGAGCTCTTTGTAACAAATCCTAAGGTTGGATGTAGCAATTTATGAATGAGATGTTTTTGTTGAGAAAATATTGAAATATGTGTGTTGATGTTTCCCTACAGGATGTGGATGCCTCAGATATCAAAGTCCAAGTGTGTGTGTTTGCCTTTGACCTCCTCTATCTTAACGGCGAGGTAAGCCTTAATGTTCTCAATGAAAATATTAGCCAAAGATCACTCAAAACTCTGCTGTCTTCCTTTTAAAAGGGCCATGTGTTTCTTATTTGCCAGCATACTTTCATGCTCGTCGCCCTGCAGAGATACCAGCAATGTCCTTGAATGGCAATGATGGTGCTACTGGAGGCCTTAACTAGATAATGATTGTGACGCTCATTGTAATTCCAGCAGAGTGCGTCTTGATTGTGTGTCTGTCTGAGGCTCTCGGGGGGAGTCTGTGCTTTTTAGAAAGCGTGTGTTGGACTGCGTGTGTGTTGTGGACAGAACTGTGACTCTGCGTGTTTAAAACCTCGTACAATCGTAAGCAAATTTCTTAAGTTTGCCGTTGATGATTTGAATTAGTGAGCGGTTCTCCCACGTGGATGCAAGCCAAATGACATCATTGAAGGAGTTCTACAGTATCATGGCGGATTCCCACTGGGATTTATGTAAATGTTATTCATTGATTTTTCTGTGGACGTGTTTTCTCTTGTTGTGTGGCTGTTGTTGACCTCCTTCCTCTGTAAATTTGTCGTATCCTGTTCCCTTTGCCCCACAGCTCTCACTACTAACTGTGTTCTTGTCCTGAGAGTTTTTTCATGCCTATAAAGAGTGTGGTATTCATTAAGTGTACATGGTTACAGTGATGTTACTCCTTAAAGCCTCAGGTTCAGCACTTCACTGTTGCCAGAAGTGACCGTGTTTCTATAAGAGGGAGGAGCTACAGAGTGATACTGAGACCTGAGTGGGAGGAAGACACTTGACTCATTAACCAGAGTATTGACTGGTGCTAAAACGCTGTCGACTGTACCACCATATTTAGCAAGAAGTCAAAGTTAACTTCCGCACAGTAAAGAAAGCAATATGGATTGGTACAATTCATAAAAAACATGGATTTATAAAGAGAAAAAGTGTGCCCCCAAAGCACTGACTGTCTCAGGGCTGTGCTCACATCACATAGAAGAATATGGATTCCGCACTAACACTTCATCCATGCACACTGTGTCAGCAGGGGGAAGAAACCCGGTTAAACTGTTGTTTCACCATGTCGCACAGCCAGAATCTCCATTTATGTTCTCGTTGCCTTAATTTTGCTCCCGAGTCCCACTTTGAAGTGTGTCACAGCTTTTACATGCCTTTAAACTTTGGTTTGCACGTTGTTCCTGTGTCAAAGTGGGGTTCATTTAAACCCCGGGGAACCAAATTTGAACCTGTTTTTGATGTTGACGCTCCCTCTGATTCCTCAGTTGTTCTCAGTGATCCCCGCTGAGAACAAGCAGCCTTTCATTTAAGACGATATTCACTCGTTACCTCCCGATCTCACGACTAGCAGCAGCAGTCTTGTTGAATGTTTTGCAACTCGGAGAGGAGAGCATTTCGAGAAGATGATGCTTTCCCACAGTTAACTCATGGCCACTGGGGGTTCTGTCACTTGACCCCATTTCTGCTGTTTTGCAGAGGTAAGGTGCCACTTTGTGCAACCATGCCGTCCTTCTACTGGGGCCTTGTATCTTTTTATTTTGACATTTTCCAGACTAAACACCTACAGATTTGTTAACTTTTAGGCACAACCTGAAGAAAACAAAGGGGCTTAGGGCAGTATGTAGGAGGCTTTGATATAGCATGAACACTCAGAGCAGTTCATCAGTATAACGCATGCAAGGCCACGCAGCAGAGCTGCTTTGATGCATGTCAGTGTGTCAGAACATGCCATTCTTCTATTTTCCACCATGATATGCACAAACTCTGGAGTCACACTGAGTTCAGGTATCCGCACTGCTCAGCAGCTGTTGGTATGTATGTATGCACCTGCCGCAGGCTTGTTGTGACACTTCCATTGACAAGCACATCTTTTCCAACATATGTGCTATAATGACATAAAATATTGTCAAACGGCTGAATTAGAAGGATGTTATGACTCTAAATCCATGGTTCATGCCTGACTGGAGTTCTCCCAGATGCACTTATTTGGCTTCTGGTTATTCAGAAAAAGAAGAAAATAAGAATAAAAAACATTTAAAGGGGCTGTAATGCTCTTTGAATTAAGTGAATTAAAGCGTGTTGGTTGCTTTTGTGAGGAACAGGAGTTACAGATGTGCAAGCTGAGACATGTTCACACTTTTAATGGATAAAAATAAAAAAAATACTACTTTATCTGCAATTTATCTGAGTAAATTGCTGCAGCCCTAGTTCACATCTTTTTATTCAAGATTTGATGGATTACAATCCCAAGAGAATCCAATTTGCTGGACTCTTTATCACATGTTAATTGCTCAGCTGTGGTTGGGATTTTATTTTTACTGTGGCCAATGTTTTTAGCACTCCTACTAAGTGGCGTCTGTATATACTCCCAGAATGAGATTGCTCTCTCAACTTTAGGATTTCTATAACGGTGCTGAAACAAAATCATGATCTTCCACTTGCTTCCCACTCCTGAACTGTGTGGGGATACTTAATAAGATGCACATTTTGAGCTGCGATGTGGCAGCAGTACGTCTGTAATAAGTTGCATTAGATAAAGAAGAAGAAGCTGGGGGTGTTGTTAATGAGACCTTCGTATGCGTTCTCTCTTTTTTCTGAGCATTTAGCATTTATGCTTCTGCACTTCAGACAGATCTTTACTGATTTGTGATATTTAGGAGTTCCAAGCTAAGTTGTATGCTAAGTGTATGTGTGCCTAAAACTGCTGAAACCACACATCTGAGTTTATTCTGAGACTGTTTATTTGTATCTGTGTGGGTAGATGGTAGAGATGGCATTTCATCCTTGTCACTACAAGCCCTCGAGCAATGATGAGGAAATGGTTGTGATGGTACAGTTTTGCCATTTGTAATGATGTGTGTGTTTCTTTTCAGTCCCTGGTGCGACAGCCGCTGTCCCGGCGTCGGGCTCTGCTGAAAGACAGCTTCTCAGAAGTGGAGGGAGAGTTTCTCTTCGCCTCGTTCATGGACTCCAGCAACACTGATGCCATCGCTGAGTTCCTGGAGCAGTCTGTCCGAGGTGTGTGTGTGTCACACGGTGGCACATTTTTCCTCCTCGTTGTCCTTCAGGCTGTGTTTGTATCTTGAACTTTTTTGTCTGTGAACTAACTGTGTGCTCGTGTGTCTGTGGGTGTGTTGCTTGAGTCTCATTTCATTTGTGCCTTTGCCTTCTGCTTTCATGTATAAACTGTGTGTGTAGCCTTTGTTTACTTGTCTACGTCTTTGTTTGGCCTGGATGTTTGTGTGTCTGCATGAATTTAGTTCCTTTTAGGAAGAACAAACATGCATTTCCTGTGTGTGTGTGTGTGTGTGTGTGGGTGTGCGTGTGTGTGTGTTTTACTCCTCTCCTCGTCCTCTCTCTTTGTTTCCTGAACCCGTTTGTTTCCTTTTGAGTTGCACACAAATACATTTAATCTATTTTACAGATAATCTCTTAATTTCCTGTCTGCACTTCGGGGATCGTGTTTTGGTGTATTAATGCATTTCTCTGTGTGTGTGTGTGTGTGTTTGTAGACTCCTGTGAGGGCCTTATGGTGAAGACTCTGGAAAAGGATGCAACCTATGAGATTGCCAAGCGCTCCCATAATTGGCTCAAGGTGTGTGTACATGTGGTTGTGGCGTTAACACAGAAATAAATCACACGTCTCACACACACATCCACGCTTTTATTTCCTCTTGATTAGACCGTAACAGATTTTTTTTTATCTGTTTTAATAAGAAAAACCTGGATCGTCTCCAGACTGTACAGAACACAGCTGTTTTAACAAGAAAAGAGCCCAATTTTAGCATCCCTGCATTGGCTTCCAGTCCACTTTTAGAATCAGTTTTAAAATACTGGTCCTTACTTTTCCAGCCCTACATGGTCCAGCCCCTGCATATATCTGCCCGAACCCTGAGCTCAGCAGGTCAGAGGTTGTTCCTCACACACACTTCCACACCGAGGTGACCGTTCCTTTCAAGCATGGCCTCTTTCACTGAGGTGCTCTGAGTCTGTGGACTCCTTTAAGAAGAAGCTGAAAACTTTTTTATTTAAGCAAGCTTTTAGTTGGACAGTTGTGAACTTACCCATGTCTCCACCTGTATTTTATTTATTTTTACCTTGTTTTTCGTCTTTTATGATTATTCATCTGTTGTATTGGAGGCGTGCTTTTTATCCGTGATAGGTGCCATATAAATAAAGTTTACTCACTTACAGTGCTCTCAAATGCTAACATGCTCTCCCTCTAACACAGTATAAATTCAATGTCGCATAAAGATCATTATTTAAACCGCTTTTGGTTTGGGGGAAAATATCTTCCACTTTAGAGAAGAATTTTTTTAATGTTTTGTAAATTAATCAAATCTTTTAAAGCATAAAAAACTCGGTCATCTCAAAAGTAAAAAAAAAAACATCTTTACACACCGTGCGATCGCACCCTTCTTTAAACCCTTCAGGATTAAGAGTGACAGGACCGCAGGAGCAGTGTTTGAAACTAGGTTTCGCTCCACGTGCGATGAAGTCACATCCGTCTCACCGAGGCCTCAAACTCCAGGCTTGCAGCTTTCAGATTCTCTCATAAAAGGGGAAGTTATGGAGGAAGCCTGCGGTCAGGATGTACCCTAATGATTTGATTTCAACAAGAAAAACATGCTGACCCTGACCTATAGTGTGGAAGCCGTCCCCACGATCAAAATATACAAACAAATCATAGAGCAAACCGTAAAAACCCATTAATTTAAAGCAGTTTTATTAATGAAAAACAAAAAGATGATTTTTAATATTCAATAGTTTTCATAGCTATTCACCCTATTAACTATACTCCTTTCATGGCTGTTTTACTGCCCTTTACTCAGCTCTAAAATAATGATGAAAGATATGAGGATGGGTACTTATTCATTAAGCTACTTAGAGAACGATATGTTGAGCCCAATTTTCATGAGGCCGACAGATGTTTGAGTTTGAAGACAAATGGCTCAGATTGGAGGCAAATCGGCAGTACGATCAGCAGTCATCAATCACCGTGTGAACATGACTAAGATATGATTACTGAGGCTTGCAAAGACGTCAAAGTCCCACTCTAATCTAGGGTTTTTGATATTTTCAAGGAGTTGAGAGCTGTTGGCGAAGTGTCACCGAGGTCAGGGGACATGAAAGGGCAAAAAGACTGAAAAGGAAAATTATCGTAAAGGAGAAACTATGGTCTACTCTGGAATATTACCAGAATGTGGTTGAATACTGGCGAGAACTCTTTGATATGTCCAGTGTGCAGTTTCATGAAATTCAGAGTGACTCACCTGGAGCTACTTCTATCATATTGTAATGTGAGCGACAACAAAGAGGCTTGTCTGCATGCCAGCTGAAGCTGATGATAGAGATCAGTCCTTTGAGTCGCGGGCTAAGTCGAAGGCTGGTGACGTGTGACCCCTTTACCACTGATCAAACAGCTCCGTAACACCAAAGAACATTGGGTGACAGTGAAAAATGAGGGTTTCTCCAACCAAACCTTTGCGTAAAATAAAGCTCTCTATATACATGTGATAACATTAATAACTCCATCGCTCTGTGAAAGCAACGGCACTCCATCACCCTTTAGCTTTGTGCTCTTCATTGCTCTCAATCTAACATCGAGAGCCTCGGTGCATATTTGTAATTTGTAAGTTTTAGACCTTTTTGGAAGTAGAAGTTGATCTGCAGCTCGTGCTACTTTGCACCGGCCGGGGGAAGTCAGTACAAACGTGCAGAACGCCTCACTGTCACAGACACTGCTGTTGTGATTCTCCAGTGATGGCTTGATGTGTGTAAACGCAGAGCGATGTGGGGCTGATCCGCCCTCAGTCTGGCATGTATGAACACTGATGGGTCTTTTTTGCACCGATAAGGTGCAGCTGACATGTTGAAAGGCCTGCAGGCTGCTAACTCCCTAAGGTTTTATCATGCTTATCTCCACTACCTCCACTCGACTCCATTGAAAACCAGATCTTATGCCCCCCCCCCACACACACTTGTCCATGTATCCTTTAATGTGAGTGCATGCAGGCCAAACCTGATTTTAAAAGTGATTTGTAAATGTTAACAGGCCAGACATGGGAAATTTGCTAGCATCATTTTTAAGGGAGGGGAATGTATTTAATTGGTGTCATGTTGCTTTAAAAGGAGTCCGTGTTTGAAAGGGCTCAATTGTTATTTCAGTACAACGTCGCTGAAGTATGGAGAATGTAAAAAGAAGGGATTTTGTGTCTCTGAGGAATACACTCAGGTCATTCCAGTTAATTGGCATTCTCAGAATCATGTTGATCTACTAAGATAGTTTTTATCATTCAGAAGCATATCTCACACTATATTTATGAATGAAACATGGTTTATATGCATAGTTGCTACAGTTTCAGAGTCATTATTGTTTAGTTCCACAAAGGCATAACATCTCATTATAGTGGCTGATTTGGCCCAGAATACAACTGTATTTAATGTAAACGGTGTTTCTCGTTGTCTTCCTCCCAGTTGAAGAAGGACTACCTGGAGGGTGTGGGCGACACTGTTGACCTTTGTGTGATTGGTGCCTATCTGGGCAAAGGTAAAAGGGCAGGCACTTACGGTGGCTTCCTGCTGGCCTGCTATGATGAGGAAAACGAGGAATTCCAGTCAGTTTGCAAGGTAAGTGTGTGCAGCGCATGTTTCATTAAGGGTGCAACGATGCGGTACGCTTAATGCATGCTAGATACCGGGCGCACAGCTTGTTTAACTGATGCGTTTGACATCTTTATTTTGATCTAACCAAGCGGAAAATGTGCAAATTAGGTTTCAAGGTTTTTTTTGGTTTTCGAAAGGTTATCTTAAGAATCATTTCACAAAATTCACATTAAGTAATCCCTGAAGAAAGATATTTGCCCTTTTCAAAGAGCTTTGTATGCACATGCATTCGATTTTCTGACGGTGAAATTAAAATTGATGTTGACAATCGTATTGTGTTCTCCCATGTGAGTTAAAACTCACATCAACACTTCAGATTCCCAGCATCTTCATATTGTCTTGTGCTTCTGGTGTTTGGAAGCACTAAGAGTTGAGATTAACCAGAGAAACTAATTGAGTACTTCTGAGGTTGACGTGTAATTTCCAGGCAACAGTCTGTCATTTCAGTGATAAGTTTGTACTTTTGTCTGGTGGCATTTGCTGTTCAATAAACATGTAACGAGTAGGAAGGGAGATGGAGTACTTATTAGTGCAGCCAATTTACAGCTTGAAGATGGCATATTTTTGGCGCGTATGTCTATTATTAGACCCTGTGCTTCTCATACTTCAGATTTGTGTATCAACGTGCTCTGTGAGTGGTTGCTATGTTTGCATGTGTCGCGTTTCTCTCTCAAAGTTGAGGTGGAGGAATATCTTTGTTCCCATATGTCTATTCTGACTTTGTTTGAGATATTAAGAGGGCGTACAAGTCTGTCAGTTACGTCTTCACAGTACTTGGGTTTGGTCTCTTCCTGTGAAAACCCTCAATCTGAGTTTTTCTTCAGTAACTTTGTGTCCTTATCCCTAAATGAATTTACTGAGCGTGTGCACTCGTATAAACATCAGCAGAGCTTGTGTTCGCATCCATAACACCGTCACACCTCACAGCTCATTGGTGCAACCACAGCTTTCTGCTTTAGCTGCTTCAGTTGAGCGGATACCTGTTAAACTGCCTGCTGTCCACACATCAGCCACAACATTAAAACCAGCTTGTTGCATTGCTTCGACTCACAAGCTCCCTTCATAAAATCTCATATTTCAATCTTCATGAAGTTGAAAAACCTTCAAAGAGCCTGTTGCTGCAGACCACTTCAACAGATTGAAATAAACTGTTTGGAAGCAAAATATAAAGACTTTTGCAGTTCCTCGGCGCACTATTTGCATCTTGAGTAACCACTGCTACGCCCCCCTCTTGATTTCCAGCTGTGAGAGCTCATCTTCAGCACAGAACCTCCTGCTGTGAAGTGCATGTGTAAACAACAACGTCTGAGAAAGACATGACCCCAAACTGAGGGCACAATCTCTCGAAAATCCTCCGTGTTCATGTGTGAAAATAGTTTGTCTGGTGGGTTTCATACCTGCCCTCTTTTACAGCCTGCTTAAATAAAAACACAAGCTGCTGCTTCTTATATGCAAGTCAAATCCTTGCAAGCAGTTTCTGTCCTCTGCATGCGTACAGAAGGTGTTCAGGCACACTATTGATTTGACTTCACTTTTGTTTCTTAAGCTCTCAGTGTCCAGTGCACAATCACTGTAATTATCTGGCTGAAATGGAAGATCGACTTAAAAACTGCTGTGTGCTGTCTAAATGTCTCGTGTGGACAGTTTTATGGATCCAAATTCAAGGCGCATGTGTTTTATTCGGAGAAAAAAAGGAAAAAAAAGAAGCAAAGCTGAAACTGTAAACATGCCGTTTATCTTTTATGTGGTGCTCCATGACAGCCCAGCAGTTGTCAAGTGACTGCAGCATCCTCTGCTGCTGTGTGCTGCATTTCATCATCTCTCTTCTCCTCAATGCTGTAAAAACAAAAGCGGGGAGGAAAAAAACAGTTTCACCAACTCTTCTTCCCCCCACGACTCCTCGTGGCTTCACGTCCTGGTCAACCGTCCTTAGGTCAGGTTGTCCCCTTCAGATCCAGCAGCTGTGCCGCTCCACACAGAAAAAGACTCGCCATCATAAACCAGAAGAAGATAGAGCGGTCGTAGCAACAGTTAGTCGTTTGTTTGTTTAGTTTGCAGCCCTGAGAAACTAGGACTGACACCTCGAAGAGGCTCATTTATTGCACACTTGATTGTTATCGGTCTTTGTAAAGACTTTGGCATCGGAGGAAGACATCGCAGTAAATCTTAGACATTTCAATGAAATGTCGACTTATTATCACTTTACAATATTTCACACATCCATCAAAACTATTACTTTGCTGTATTGGCTCTCATATTACCACCCATCTCGTTAAATGCTGAGTTTTTATGAATCAAGTAAAACGCACCATATATTTACAGCTTGCTGTTCTGGTTCACCATTTGTTGCTGGGTGGTATAACAGGTGGGAATAAGTCTGTGTCAAAGAATGATCAAAAAGTACTTTAGCCATACGAGCTTCTGCCCACCATGAGGAAGAAGAACAGAGGGCAGATGTTCACACGTGTGGGAAAGAGCAGGGCGGCAGGCAGCTGTGGAGTGGGCAGCTTTACTGTCCATTCTTTAGTGAAGAAGAGTTATCGTACAAAGGTTTGTGTGAAGATAACGGCAAAGTACGGCGAGCCTAACGGGCGAAGCTCAACAGCAATGAATAAAAGCTGACATTTCAATAAAGGCGGAACAACATTTTAATCAGAAAATGAGACGGGACATCATTTCATTAGTTTTCTTGCAATTAGTGGAAATTAGCTTTTTTTCTGTTTGTTGCTTTTTGGTCTGCTTTCCTTTTCGTGTTTTCGGTTGTTAAATGTCACTGTCTGGAAGGCTTCCTTTTTGTTGTGTCTTGTTTTGGCTGCACGGTGGTGTGGCGGTTAGCTCCGTCGCCTCACAGCGATGAACAATGAGAGGGTTCCAGGTTCAGCTCCCAGCTGGGCCTTTCTGTGTGGAGTTTGGGTTCTCTCCGGGTACTCTGGCTTCCTCCCATGCATGTTAGGTTAATTGGTGTCCCTAGGAGTGAGCGTGTGTGGTCTCGTTTGTGTCTGTGTGGCCCTGTGATGGACTGGCGACCTGTCCAGGGTGTACAAATGACAGCTGGGAGAGGCTCCAGACCCTAAAATTGGATTAAGCTGCTATAAAAAAAATCTTTTTTTTGCTGTATATTTTCTGCATTTTTTCTAAAATATTGTCTTTTCTGATTAGTTGTTGCTTTGTGAAATGTCTCTTTGTGACTTTTTTGTGAAATTTTCTTCTTTTTCTTGTGTTTTTCTGTCCTCTTCTAAAATGCTACCATGTATTGTTGTTTCTCCACATGAAGGCCGCTGGAGTAACCACCCCCAAGGAGTCCAAAGCCGAGCCGTGTAAAGTCGAAGATTATTTCTATAGCACACTTAAAACTACCGCAGTTGGTTTCAGATGAGCTGGTTTCTCACCTTCTTAGGTTTCCATCCTCAAAGGCAGAAACCATTACTGTAAAAAATTTGAAGTGTGAGAAAAATATCCTGTCTCTGTGCTGAGACTCGAGCCATTCGGCACCGGTGTGAGAAAGCGGCACAGTTCTGTAATGTGATCTCTCACTCAAACACCTGTATTGATTGGATTAGGCTGCTGGGGGGATTTGACTATCAGTACACAAAACAAACGAGTCATTGTAATTGGCTCAGCTCTGCGTTTGGTGTGCAATAGGTGGTGTGTTGTCACTTTTAACAAACCGTACCACTGTTGGCTTGTTGAGGATTTGGCCTTCATAGATGAGAAAAATGCACAAAGGGGCCACAGTTGAATGAAAGTGCTGCCACAGACTCTTACTGTAAAGCTCCTCCTGGACACCTGCAGAATATGTCTGTGGGTGACAAAATGTTTGCGTCATGCATCCGAATTCTGTTCTGTGTGTGTGCGTGCGTGTGCGTGTGCGTGTGCGTCAGCCTGTTAGCCGTTTCTTGTGTCTCAGTAGGTTCGCGTCCTTTGAGAAGTGACATGACACTTGAGGCAAATAAGGCAGACGAGATGCTTGTGCTGTAGTGGGGGGGTGGGGGGTGTTGCTGGCTTTTCTGTGTTCTGCCACTCGCTGCCAAATGTCATCTGTCCTACCACGAAGGAATATGTGTATGCGCATATCTGGGTGTGTGTGTCTCTCTCTCTCATCTCCTCTCATCTCCTCACGTCTCTTTCAGATTGGGACAGGCTTCAAGGATGAAGATCTGGAGCAGCATTACAAGTTCTTAAAGGTAAAGTGGCGCTGTGTGACTGGCTCTTATTTGCCTAATTTAAAAACCACATGTGAACATCTTTTTCCCCCTCACTGATGCCATCTTTTTTTTAAATCAGAGCTGCTAATTGTAACACAGCTGCAGCTACTTGAACTGAATTATTTTAGAGTTTATAAAAGCCTGAATTGGTGTTGTTAAAGTTTTTGAAGCCCTTTCATTCCACAAATAATTACTTCCCTCGTTTGATTCTTCTTGTATTTCATCTATTCGGATGCAAGTGGAGATTTTGATACTAAAATAAGAAGGCTAGTGTGCAGATGGTTTCTAAAACTGAACTCGTTTTGTTAGCAACAACTTAGGTGCTTTTAATGATAGAAGTCACGGATCCGGCGTGAAACGTGCCAAATCAATGATGCGAGATTGACTCGCTGTGGCGACCCTGATAAAGGGAGAGGCCGAAAGAAGAAGAATGATAGAAGTCGCGGATGTTAGCTCTGGCATCACCGAGAATATTTTTACCCTCGAGGCTTGTTGATGTGATATCACACATCAAAGATGTCGCAGAAATACCCGTCATTTGACTTTATTATGCATGCATTTAATTGCGAATGTGTTAAATCGTGCCTGTTTTGAAAATGTTGTGGAGAAACTATGGACTGCTGATGCACCTATTTAAAGAAAGTGCAGAAGAGCTGTGCGGGCGTGCTCTGACGTTGGGGAATGAATTGCTTTTCTCATTTACATATGAAGAGGTTTGTTCCAGAGCAGCAGCAGCATTTGAGGCAATTGACCACTGCTCTCTGAAAACGATAGCTGGTGTGAGAGTCAGTTTATCAGCTAAAATTAGACGGGAACAAGCAGAGATTCTTTTAGGAATGGAGCCATCTGTTTGGGAGCTAATTCTGTTCATTTTTTTGTCTTGGAATAAAGTGATCGTTGGAAGATTGGCTGTTTAGAGTCAGTTGTGCTGCACGGTGCAGAATCACCACCGTGAAGCAGTGATTGAGCTGGTGTTGTAACCTTTCTTTCCTCTCAGACCAGTACAGCCTGTGCTGTAGCGGTCTATAATGAAAGTGATGGATGGTGAATTAAGGCGAGTCAGCGGTGTGGCCGATGGCGACCGTCGACAGGGAGACAATTTGCTTGTTTACACTGCTCCAGGTAGTGAGCTGCTGTGTTATAACGAGGCCCGCACTGATCCCCTGTTTCACTGTTGGGATGCCGGTTCTGATACACGAGGAAGGATTTTGACCTATATGAATCTGATCCACGTAATTGGAGGGCTGGTGCCCTGTTTCATCTGGATCAACGCCAAAACGTAATATCTCCTTTGCTCAAGCTGCTGTCTTCTAAGTTTCATGAAATCTCATTTTGTAGTTGTTGTTGTTGTGTTGTCTTTTTTCCCTAATTTTTGCCTGGATGAACAGCTGTCTTTCATAAATCCAGAACTAATTTGTTTTCTATTCATGGGAGTTTTTTTTTCAGTCAGCTGCTTCTCGAATATTAATATTTTCTGGCTTTTCTACCATAAAACGATAAACTTAAGAAAATCCTGTTTATGATTTACTTTTTGAACCTTTTGTTGTTTTTCTTGTTGATTCTATTAAAAACTGCAACAGACCTATTCACTGTGTTAATTTAAAATCTGAGACCACATGAAGTGTGAAAAACGACTTGATTAAGATGTTCACATTGGAAGGAGTCTGGCCAGAATAGAAACACTATTTTTACTGCCAACTTTGTGTTTTTCTCTCTGATAAAGCCGGCTCGTCTGGGGGTTATTTCAACCCCGACTGATGGTTTAATTTGTAGAAACTTACCAAAACTACAGCAGTTAAATGTCAACTTCAGTTTCATATAATCCACACCTTTAACGGAGTTATTTTATAATAAAAGGGGCAGTTTAACGAGTTGATTTGTGGACACAGCGCCGGTCAAAATGTCTGAGGTTGAAAGTGTTTGATTGTTAATTGTATTAAACTGCGTTGATGTGTAAGAACTGTGCGTCTGTGACGTGATCAGAGCTTAAGAGTCATCACAAGCCCTGGACACTCTGCCCTTGCAGCTGCTGGCCTAAAACATGTTCTTTCCAGCTCTGCAATTTTCTGATAAGCAGCTTTTTTTCTTTCTTCTTTTTTTTTTCTTAAATAAATCGAGTACAAGTTGTACTAAACCCCAAACTGACCTTAAAGTTAGGCTCTAGTTTTCCATCCTGAGCACGAACGCCTTCCTACACTACGCTACATTCACTTCAGTCGAACAGCTGCTCCATATTTAAGTGAATGAAAATTTAGCCACAAACCGTTTCTCTCCCGGGACGAACATGTGAACGTGATTGTAATTATCACCAATCCTTGAATAAGTTCTGAACTTATTTCTATTTCTAAATAACTGACTGTCAGTTATTTAGAAATAGCAAGTGAATAAATAAACAGATTATACAGATATAGGCACACAAATTAGCTTAATTGCCCACTCACTTCTAGAAGTAAATGATGTTAAATCAACCCAGGTAATTGCATGTAACTGAAATAGCTCTGACACCTTTTAGGCTCATATAAATGTAATTATATTTTTCCTGAAGGCACGTACAGTTGCATTGTTTCATCACCCCTAACTTATTCAGTACTTGACCCATTTACTGAGTCGTCTGCCGTTTGAAAGTATGTTAACTCTGTAGAATTTTCTATATTTCTGCATAAATGTGACCTAAAGCACCAACAGATTAGATTAGAAGTAGATAAAGAGGAACCAATTAGACTATTGAAATGAAAGAAATAGTGTTCTTGTGCAACTGTTTATTGAGGAGAATGATTTAAGTCTCTTTGAGTGAGCCGAGTGGAGTTGGCTGCTTTCAGTCTGTGTGCGACGTCACAGGCGCCGACCAGCTCTGCAGACATTTAACGATGAATCAGGCGCAAAGCAGGAAGTCCTACCTGGGTAGGAGCCCCACCTTTCCACAGCCTACTCAACCCGATTCTCTGTCCTGGCACTTGGCCGGCTCTTCTCTTCTGCAGCTCAAAACGAGTTCATTTCACTGATTAGATGATTCCAAACAGTACTCCAACAAGGTTATGGAAGGAAATATCAATAATAGGGGAACGGTCCTTTATGCTAGCTGTTATTGCCGATCGATGACATGAAGGCCAAATCAGAGTGTGAGCAGTCACGTTTTATTTAGACCTCGAAGGTCACGACACGTATTTAGGCTGAAATTTGTCAGTATTGTTAAAAGAAATTAAAGGGATTTGCCAGTCCAGACAGGTTGTGGACATTAAAGAAATGCCTGAAGAGAGGAGTTCATGTCAGGAAACCCACCCACCAACAACATAGTGGGAGCTGCTCGGTCCACAATAATTTGCTCACATTCCTCCAAGCTGCTGTGCAGAACTGGTGATGCTGCATCATGTGGAGTTTTTGTTTAATTTGGTTCTCTTTAAATAATTTTTGGACTTTAGTTGAGGCATTTTTGATATATTGGTGACTCCTGAGCTGCAGCTGAGAGGCTGCAAGTTTGAGCTCTGACAAAACTAATGACAATCAGCAGCAATATTTCATAAGAGTGCACACCTACCAGCTCACTCATTGTAATCCAGCTCTTATTAAAGCATCACTTGAGTGCCTACAGTATGAATAATGTGTGCAGGGAAACAGCAGCACGACTGCCTGAGCTTTTGTTTTGTGACCCACTTCTGTGGACGCTACAGCAGTCGAGTTCACTTTATGCTCAGAGTTGTGGCATCGCTGAAATGGGTGTTTGACTCCATAACAAGAAGAGTCTGATGCTGGAAAGTAGTCGTGGCTGCAGCTGAATGAGGGCTCATGCAACACAAACAGTCTGGTGGCAGCCTGAGCTGAGTCATTGGGTTTTATTATCTTTTTATTTGATTTTTTTCTTTGTTTTTCTTTTATTTCTTAGCCTGAGAGGTGCATTTAGGGAATGCAAATGTGTGCAACAAGCCTTTTTTTTTTTTTTTTTTTTAAAGGAAATTTTAATGATAATATGGTTTAGAAATTCCCCTCTAATGTTGCCCCCAAGCAGGAAGGGAATAGCCAGTGTGTGTGCTGGAACTCTATTTTGCCCCCTGGGATGTGATTGTGAGGCACTATCCAGCAGGTCAACCACAGCCACTCCATCGCTGTCTCCTTACCAAGTTATGTGTGAACGCATTGCCCTTTTTTTACACCGTTAATGTATTTGCAGTGTATGTCTGCTATGTGTTTGGGTTTTAGATTCTCTCATTTATTTTGGGTTCTCTAGGAGCACATCCTGGCCAAACCCCGAGCCTATTACCGCGTCGACCAGTCCGCCGAGCCCGACGTGTGGATGGATGCCGTGCAGGTTTGGGAGGTGAAGTGCGCCGACCTCTCTCTGTCGCCCGTCCACAAGGCCGCCATGGGAATGGTCAGTTCGTGCCTGTTAATCCCCCTCATGTATTTCCACAGATAAATTCTCCTTGTTACGGTCTGTTGCCTCGAATGAAAAGTCATTATGAATGCCTCTCAATTATTAAAAACATTGTAAATGAGGCTGAATTTAATAGAACAGATACTTGTTAATTACCTGTGGTTTGGCTGCACGTCCCACAGAGTGCGCTGAGACGACAGAATCATTGTTCAGCTCTCACTTTGACCATAATTCATTGTTTGAACTCGTGGCCAAGTTTACATGCACACCCATATTCTGGCTATTCTTGATCTTTCTGCCTTTTCTTGACATTTTCCCAAATTAAGAAGACGCTTTCAGAAAAAGTGAAAATAATTTCTGGTAATTCATTTAAACTTTTATTGAAGAGCCAGAAGCACAGAGGACACATGATTTTCAGTGTGATCACTGACCAACTTCATTGTCTCGTACATCATCCTCTTGTTAGACTTTTTATCCATTTAGGAACTGAGGATCCTAATTGTTTAATTTTCTCAGAGGACTCCGTGTCCATTCTTGGTGAAAACAAGATTTCAGCTGCTCAGCAGTCTGTGGTTGTCGTCTGTTCTCTTAATCATGGTGCTCCATACATTTTCAGTAGAAAATAGATCTGGACTGCAGGCAGCCCGGCCAGTCAGGACCACACACTACATGTCTATTAAACCACTCTGGTGTAAGTAGTGCGGAACGAGGTCTGCCCTTGTCCTGCTGAAATAACCACGGACCTCCAGGGAATAGAAGTCACCTTGATGGTAACACACAGTACCGTACAAAAGCCTTGAGCCACCCTTTATCTCTTTATATATGGCAAAGAAATGAGAAATGGGGGCAGCAACATGTAAAAACATGAATGGTAAAAAGATTAAGATCAGATTTCTTGTCATGTACAGGGAAATACACAAAATATCTCTTCCACATTCAACCCATTCAGGTCGGCAGATGCCATGTACTGGAGCAGTGGGCAGCGCCCGGGGAGCATGGGGGTGCAGTGCCTTGCTGCAAGGAGGTGGACCACCAATCTTTTGGGTGGTGAGAGTGGGAATCGAACCGCCAAGCCCCCGGTTATTTACGACCAACTCTAACCGCTGAGCCATGGCCGCACCTTTATTCTCCAACACAGCCTGGAACCTCTTAGACGAGTTTTTCTTCAGGAATAGTTCTCCAGGCTTCTTGAAGGACATCCCAAAGCTCTTCTTTGGATGTGGGCTGCCTTTTGTTCCGTTCTCTGTCAGATGATCCCACACTGCTTCAATAATGTTGAGGTCCGGGCTCTGGGGAGGATTCATCCCTCCATAAGACCTGTTGCCACTGATTTTCAGTCCACTTCTTGTGTCCTTTGGCATAGCTCAGCCTTTTCTCCCTGTTTCCCTTCCTTAAGAATGGCTTCTTGACAGCCACCCTTCCATGGAGACCATTTCTGATGAGGCTTGGGCCAACAGTAGATGGATCAGCTGAAGGTCCAGATGCATCTCTCAGGTCCTGTCAGGTCACAGCTGGATTTTTTCCTCTTTCTTAAGGACATCACTTTCAGATCCTGTTCATCTGCTGTAGATAGTTTTTTAGGCCTGACACTTCTTCTTTTGTCCTCCACTTGTCCAGTTTCCTCAAATGTTTTAAGGACACACTGCACACCATGCTGAGATATGCCAAGTTTTATTCTATTCACCACTTTCACACCTCTGAGGGAGGCGGTAACAAAGGCGAAACGGGTGGGAAGCCGTCTTTGTCTGGCATCTGAATTACCTAAGGGTCAAACTGCATCAGCTTGCTACCAGATGTCTCTACCATTTTATCACATATTTTTTATTAAATTTGATCTGTAATCACAATTTGATAACGTGGGCAGATGTCTCCATATAGATAAGAACCCGAGCTGTTCATATTTTGATGCAAAGAAATGGATTAATTCTTTTATCAACCTGACCGTGTATCCATCAAAATGTGCCACATTCACTCCAATGTTCAAGCACAACATGCTGTAGAAGTAAAATAAAACTATCATTTTTATCACATCTTACAGATTTCATTGATGCATTGGATTATATTCCTGAGGGGATCTTTTACATTTGGCCCCCTTTTAAATGACGGCACAATGTTAAAGTTATTCTTTTTCCACATAACAAACCCCAGTTATCGTGAAGAAGAAAATGTGCAAAACCTCAATTCAGTGAAGGTAATAAGAGGTTTAGTTAGGCATATGAATTAAAGTGGGACAAAGGCTTAGTTTTTGGAACTGGAATGAGACTGAGCTAATGGGATCAGAATGGCTTTAAAACCCAGAGTGTCGAGAGAAGGCGCACCACAAGTAACAAAAGATGCTCAGTTGTATTGACGGCTTGTGACCCATTTTAAAAATTGTGGCTCTCTGTCCTCAGGTGGATCCAGAGAAGGGCATTTCTCTGCGGTTCCCCCGCTTCCTTCGAATCAGAGATGACAAGAAGCCCGAGGATGCCACGACTGGAGCTCAGGTACATCAGATTTGCTGTACAGGCAGTCATTTTGTTAAAAAACTGAATGAAAGTGTTAAGCACCATATACAGCAACTGGAAGGTGTCGTCTTCTGCAATGTAATAATTACTGCAGTAAAGAGTTTTACTGTGTTGTGTACAGATGATGCATCATCATCATTATCGTTGCCGTGGTCACTTCACAAAAAGCTGTCCTGTAGAATTTCATCGTTGCACAGCGAGGACCATGTTTTTTATTTTTCATTTTTTCATCCTGGCAGTTCTTTATGTGGTAGTCAGCAGCACAATGAACGAGGCTATATAACAGTGAGGTAAAGCAGCACCTCTGGGGTTTAGTGGTCAGGTCGGAGCCATATATTGTGAAGCAGCAGGCAGTGAATCATGCTGCAGGGTAGAGATGTACAGGACAGCTGTACTTTCACTTTAAACATAACACACAAGCCCTTTTCACACAGAGATCACCCCATACTGCAACAAAATAGATGCCATCGTCATTCATTCTTTTTATCGACCAAACACCTCCTTCTTTATTTTTTTTCTCCCACCTAACCTTTAACTCGTAGAAATTGTGTTAAAACTGAAATGTTCTCTGGGAAACACTCTGAAATAGCACAAAGACCCATCCCCTGCAGCACAGCACCACTGGTCGGTCCTTTTGTATTAATGTGCAGCAACATTACTCTGCCTCCTTTAATTTTTTATAAGTAACCTAATGACAATTTTATTCTATTTGTCCACCAGTGAGCTCAAGCTAATATTTTACATGCATTAATTTTCCTTCTGACAGCCCTAAACCCCAAATATTCATTAGCTATAACACACATAGTAAAAGACAGATGCATGCATATAGAAGTGAATCAACTAGCTGTTTTAGCTTTAGATCAGATATAATTGTTTTGACTGTGCGAACCACTGTGAATGGCATTTTAAAATGCTTTGTGGAGCCGAGGTAAGGTTAGAAGGAGCTGTGTAAGTGTGTGTGAGGCACAGTAAATGTGCCGACTCATTTTGTGCTCCGTATAAACCCTGATTTTAGAATTACAGTTCAGCAGCAAAAAATAGAAACAAACGATAATATTCTGCAAATGAATCAATTCAAAGGGTCTTAATTGGCCACAAATCATACTTTTGTGCTTCTGAAACACTGTAAAAAGGTGGATTTTGACCCGTCATCAGACAAACATCCGATACAGGCAACATGTTCTTGATTAAGTTACATGAACCTTTGAAGGCTTTTAACTCATTAAAATGTGATGCATCCGCATCTCTTTTGCAGGCTTTGCCATTTAAACCTTGAAGGGGTGAAGTTTATGTAGATGATGTCATTTCTTTTTAAAGTTTTTAAATGTAAGTGCAGCCGACCTGACTCTGAGAGGCTGCTGATCTGAGAGCTGGTTTGTAGACCATCTTTCTCTGGGCAGAAGACTTGCAGCTGATTGGACGAAGCATCGTCAGAGTGACCTATGAACGGAATTAGTTTTTAGTGTTTTAACTTTGGATAAATACGACTGTGGAGAAAGTGCCTTTTACATAGATTGTATATAAAAGATGTCACCTCCTGGTTTATCTACCGTTTCTGCTTTGATTGCATGGATATTTTTCTCTTTTTATTGAGACCTCGGCATTCAAATTTGTGTCACTGATTTTAATTTGTTACTTATAAAAGAGACTAAATGTTGTTTATTCCTCTTGTTGAGCAGAGATAATAGAGGAGTAGTTTGAGTATGTCCTGCTGCGATCCACAGCTGGATCATCAAACTCCGCCCATATCCACTTTTACTGGTTAGGTTTGGAGTCGATGGGCGTGGCTTCTAAGTTAACTCAGTGAACTACTTGGATGTGGGTGGAGGTGGATGGTCCAGCTCCACCTTTCCAAAGGTCGTAGTGATGGGCTCCTTTAATTGTTGGCGTCACTTGGTTTACTTCCTCCTTGAACCGGGATGTCGAGGCTTTAATGTGTTGGTTTGGTGGTATAATTGACTTGTATATCTGGCAACATTCGAGCACACATGCTCAAAATATAGCATTCATGGTCTGAATTGGATTTTAAAACAAACTGATTTGCTCAGAGTAACGGCTAAAAGGTCTGGAAATTTCTATGTAGAAACCTGCTCATTTGGTAGGAAGACTAATGACAAGCTTGGAGTCTGACAAGATGGATTCTTTTACGATTATGATTCAGCAAATTTAGCAAAAAGCCTCAGAGGGTTGCAATCTGCTCAAGCTGCAACACAAAATCTGAGGGTTTAAACTCTTAATTGGTTTTGGTTTAATGTTCCTGCCTGCTTGAGAAGTAGAGAAACGGAGCCTTAAGTAAAGTATTACACTGTTGATTGTGGATAAAAATCAGTCCACCACCAGCAACAACAAACAAAGCACACATTTGAAGCATGCCGTCTGTCTACCATCATCATTTTGGGGTCCGGCTGCCCTCTTGACATGTTGAGTCACGCTGGCCTGGTTTAAGAAACTTTCACGGATGATCCAACGCCTCCCTCAAAAATCCGAGCCTCGTCTGAACTGTTTTGTAATGCAGATTCTCGTGTGGATATGCTCCGGTTAGAGTTAGGAATTCAGTTGGAACATCAGCTACATTTGAATGTAGACGGCGTTTCCCACCTCCTGATGAGGCGCACAGTTAAAATGAAACTCAACTTCCTTCTGGAGGAGCTGAGCAGAAGCCAGAACACATTGGACGCAATCAAGGCCTCACCTCGATTCTGTGTGGGAGAAGTAATTTGACGTTTCAATCTTTTTCCTCCTGACTGTGCCACCCTGCTGCTCACTGTGTTCATTGTCCCGCCTTCCTCCCCTCTCGACCCCCCCCAAACCCTGATAAGTGAACACAACCTCCGTCTCCCAGTCAGCAGCTCAGTCACCGACTTCAAAGCCGCGATATGAATAATCAAACAGTTATTTTTAGCTTTTCCTCTTCATGTTACTGTCCTGACTTCATGATCTTCTCCTCACTCCCTCCATCCTTCTCTCCGTCTCTCTTCCAAACTCTTCCTCCTCTCAATCTCTGCAGATCGCTGACTTGTACAAGAAGCAGCAACAGATCCAGAATCAGGGGGATAAAGCTGACCCAGAGGACTACTACTGATCGTCTGCACCAGGGAATAATGAATAGTGGAAGTTTCAGTGTAATTGTAAATATCTTCTCCTTTTTGTATTGTTGAATGAAAATAAAGGCTCTTGCCGCTTTTAAGCATCCTGTAATTTGATATTGATTTATTGAAGCTGCTCCTTCTTTCATTATGATTTCCCTTTGAGAGCCAAAATTGCGTAAACATCTCCCTGTCTACGGTGCACATAAACTCCCTAATCCCACATCGACTCAGCAGTTACGGCCTACCTGCTGCTAATAAATCGCTATCAGAAATCCTCTGTGAGGAACCGCCCCGCTAAACATGCGGGTGGCATACCAACACTTTCAACTGGTCTGATTTCTGCTTGAATACTCCACAAGCAGCAGCAAAGTGCATTCAGCACTTTGCGTGTTTGTAGTAAGAGGACACGCCAAGGAGATTGCAGGCTCCCTGAAATGTTATTAGTGGTAGAAAAAGATGCAGAGCTGACAGTTGCTCAAACGTCAGGACAAAGGAGAGCACCCGCAGCTTGCATTAGATGATGGAAATCTACTAACTGTCCAGACTGGATCAATCAGGGATGTGTGGGAGGAGGAGGGGGAGGCAGGCTGAGAGCCAAGGACGGCGATTATGATGTGAAGAAGAGGTATGAGAGGAAGTGGGTGTGCTTGTGACAGATTACACCACTTTGTGATGTTTATGCTTTTATTTCTGTTGGGAGCACCTCAGAATGCCATTTAATGCCCAGGAAGGAGTCAATATGAAGGAAAGGTTTTGTTGACAGGGAGGTTTGTTTCACCCTGAGGTGAACATGACACAAGAAGAACAGCAAATAAACCGAGGAATGCTAATGAGTTTCAGTTTCAGAGTGAGATATCTCAACAGGTATCTGATGGACTGCTGTGTCAGCACAGAAGTTCATGTGTCCATAGGATGGTGGTCAGCCACTGAAATTACTGCTTTTGTTTAGAGGTCAAATATGGTTCATGTTGTGGTGTTCTCCTAAGGATGAATTCAAGCTAGCACATTAAGGAAAAACGAACTAATGGCAGCGCAGTCGGCCTCGGTTCCCCTTTGTTTAGTGGCAGCTGGCATGATGACCGTGAGGTGAAAAACGCAACATTTCTAATGACAAATCTGAAGTAGAACTAAAAGATTAATTTAGAAATCTAGATTTAGAAATTTAAAAATGACAACATTTCAGGAAATTCATTAAACCGAAAACATTTAACAAAATAGAACCACATTTTCTGGACCCACTTCATCCCATCGTAGCCACCGTCACTCATTCAGATTTAGAAACCCAAACTTGGGAGAGAGAAAAAGATCAGAAAGCTCCAAAATGATCCCAGAATCCCATCAAATAAACCGAAAATTTATAGTAAATGCAAAGAGAAATGTCACAAAATATTTCATCCCATGCTTTTTGTCTCTCGGGAATGAACATGAGGCTCATCTCCTCCGTCCTGCTTCTGAGCAGAACATTTGGGCTTTTTCTTGACACGCTAGTTTAAACGAGGCTGCAGTTCATGCAGTCATTAACTATAAGGTTGGTATAAGAATGATGGCTCCAAAGCAAGGAGCTTTAAATTTCATGTGTGCCTGTCACGTCGCCTCCTCTGCTCCCGCCTCTGGCTGGAGGCTCTAATACAGGAGCAGAGAAGTCGAAGATGCACTAATTGGAAAATGAGATAAGGGGATGGAAAAGCTGCCTCACATCTGCTCATGAGAGTCAAAGTGTTCACGTGTCCGCTTCAAAAAAAGAAAAAAGCCACTCTGCTCACGTGTGGCCTCACCTGCATGGCTCAGGCTGTAGATTTCATGTGGGTGGATGTGCACCAGGTGATCTAGTCTCTGTTACATCAGCAGGAAACGACACTGAACTCGGTGAGATGCAGGAAATTAATTGTAAGCTTTTGTTCTCTGGTGTAATGCCTGTGTTTATGGAGGCGTGCATCCTGTCTGCATCTGTACGCCGCCGGCTTGTCCTGAGGGTATTAAGATGTAGAATTCTGCACTGACTCACGCGGTATGTGGCATACTGTTGTCACTGTTCTCACATGCTGGGTGGTTTTTATTTCCTGTCCTCAAAAGCATCTGAGATTGCTATTTGTTATGGCTTCTCTGTATGCAAGCATTCACACTGCACGGCTGGTGGTTTGCCTATTATTTGTGTGTGTGGGCTGTGTCCTGTGTCTGCCGAAGGGGAGTTTGAGAAGGATGCCATCGGGGCTGAATAATCATGGAAATTCCAAATCCAGTTTTTTCCTAATTTCTTCTTATCCTTTGCTTTTTCTCGTACGTTCTGCGTGGTACTTTTGCTACATCTGATGCTCATCTTGCATCTCATTCTCACCTTTCATTTTTCTTTCTTTCTTTCAACAGAACTGAAGGCCCTGCTGGCTGTTGGTAAAATCTGAATTTCAAATGGAGCTCGTCAGCTGCGCTGTTGCTTTCGAACTTGGCTGAAACGGAACAGTGTGAGAGACGAGAGAAGCTTTGGTGAAATGTTGAGAAAGTAAATGTAATTAACTGGATTGGCTAATGAGTTGTGGCTGTGAGACGCTGTTGTGAGCAGCTGAACGTCGACTGCAGCTGGTCCTAAATTTGGGGACTGAGTGGAGAAGAAGAGTGGAAGTGTCCTCCAACGTTGCGTGTCTGCGTCTGTGAAATGAGTCTGTTTTTATCACCCTAGAGTAAAAGTGTGTGAGTTCGGTTCACTTCATGTGTTTATGTGTCACTGATGTTTACTGAGGGGGGGTAGCTGGCGCATCATCACACGCCTGCAGGGCACTGCAGCGCAGCAGCCTCCATCTCCTCCGAGGTCTCAGCCAGTGTTCAAACAGCTGTGCTGTTAGTTCACATCAAGTCACCCGTTCAGACTTGCACCTGCAGGGGGACGCTGCCACAAACCTGCCTGCCCAGTGCTCTCCGTTTTGTTGAGTTTGGGCTGAATCAGAGAATGCCCCTGAACTGATCTCAGCTCTGGTGTTGATGCGGATGAAAGGCGAGCTGAAGGTGGCTCCTGTGTGCTGAAACTGCCTCTTTAAAGTTTTAGGCAGTGTCCCCTAAAGCGGGGTTATGGATTATCTCCAGCTGCAAAGAAAAAAAAGAGGGCATCTATTTAAAAAAAGAAAAGCCAGGTTTCACCTTTCTCTGTCCTTTTTTGCGTCCCTCCCTCCTCCCCCACCCCATTCTCCCACATAAGCTATCTGTCTTCCTCACAATACCCCTTTCTCCACCCCGAGAACAATGCGTTTGTTCTCCTCCACCTCCTCCCCATCCCTCCATCCCTTCCTATCCCTCCATCCATTTGTTTGGTGCTCTCTGTGACATCTCTGCCATGCCAGGCCATGAGGGAAAGAGGGAGGGACAGGCCCTGCCATTGTCCCCGGCCGAGCCCACGGAATATCAATAGTGTTTTTCTTGAGCAGGAGCGCCGAGCGTTGGCCAGTAACCTTTCGGATTTGATGATGTCAGGCCCCCTCTTTTTTGGGCCCTTTATATGATTTCGCTCCTCCTGCAGTCTCCACCCTAACAGGGTATTAGGTCCTCCACAACAAGAGACAGTGCAGGATTGTGTGCGCTGTGTGACTCATCAGGACACTTCATCAGCTCAGCTTAACTAATAAGAGTTGTGTTTGACTTTGCCTGCAAGTGCTGCAAATGAATCCCCAATACATCATATGTAACTGTTCCGGCTGATGCTGAAAATGTATGTTGATTTGTTAGATTTAGGCACAAAAACATGCCCGAAGGAAAGAGAATTGAATTAAAATAATGGAGTTAAGGAGATACAGTCGTCATCCTCTGAGGATTTAATGACTCTTTAACAACATCACACTCTGTCATTCTTTGGTCCCAGTGGACGAAAGTCATTATTTCTGTATCTGCAGGGGATTTTTGTCACTTGAATGCATACATAAAGCGTTTGTGTTGCTGATACTGCCGTTGGTTGGAGGTCTCGAGCGTGGAAGAAACCAGAACAGTCACAGGTTGAGTGTCCCCATGTTCAGAAACAACCAGCGAGCAGCACGATGTCAGCGAGCTTGAGCTTGGACTCTAAAGTTCCCAACTTTCTTTTTGCCCCTGCAGCCCTGACACCATTCATTTCAACAGTTTGGTCATTAATCTGAGCTGCTGGACTGTTCATAAATCACTTGGAAATTTCCAGATGAACCATTTGTTCACTGCTTTCCATTAAAAAGCTCCTGATTAATTGTTTTTCCACATTAACGACTTGCTGGTATATACAGATCTGCTGAAACATTACGAGCATTGAAAGGTGAAAAAAGCCCCCTTACAGTCACACTTGGCAGCGATGGAGAGTACGGATTTCAGCGACTTTGACAAAGGCTGTGATTGTTGGACATTTGGGTCATAGCATCTGCACCGCTGCAGCTCTTGAGGGATGTTTCCGGTCTGCAGTCCTCAGGACCGACCAGCAGCGGTCCAATGAGTCAAAGTTCATACAGTTCATACGTGGAAGTGGCTAACTCATGTTGTAACACCACCTGGAGTGCTTTTGTTGTGTTATTTTTTAGAATTGTTAGCAGGTAAGCCTCGTGATCTTGATGCTGACACTTTCTTTTCAGAAGTCAAAGCTACCACACGATCCTCCAAATGCAAATGTGTCACTTTCAACATCTGATGTGCTTTTCTTTCTTGTTCTGTTTGTTTACCACGTTTGCAAATCATTATGGATGTGGAATTGTGAGTGAGAAAGCGGCAAACAACTTCTCACCATCTGTGGGAGCTGGGTGATAATGATTGAGAAGGCTCCGAGTCAGAAGGTGCCTGCTTTGGAGTGTGTTGAACAGAGCTCCGCTTTTGTTTTTTGCTTCATTCATAGATCCAAATGCGTTGCTCTCCTGTGTTAACCGCGTGCACCAGATGTTTGGGGGTTATTTTGTTGCACAGAACAGTCTTTGAACTTTCTGTGGAAACTTTGGAAAAGGGCAAGTGCTTTCAGAATTTGTTGCCAGGTGATTGATGGAATGAGCCGTCGATCACAGTCTGTCAGAGCATGTTTTAGTCAGCTAGATCAACAGAGTTGGTGAACTCAAATTCTTTCCAAGGACAGTCGGGAGAAGATTGACATCTACTTCCTCCAGGAAGGCCTTCAATGTCATGCTTTCCTTTTGATAAAGCAAGCCGCTGCCACAGACACGAGGCATTTTGAATGGAAACAGGATCTGTTGGGGTGAAACTACGACGTTGCACGTTTCAAACTGAACACCTTGACCTGATTCTCTTCTCAAAATTGATTTTTAGAAAATGTCTCCGTTTGGAACTTTCATTAGCAAAAAAGACTATTAAGCTGCAGAAAAAGCCCGGAGCAAGGCGAGACGGATTCTCTTCTTATCTTGATTAGATAACGAAGATGACAGCGGTGCTTGCAAACAGATGTTTTTGCACGTATTTTTCATTTACTCCCCTCTTATAATAATCAGCCGATAAGGCTCATCTCAAAATGACAAATATCCGGCCCAGTTAATCAGCCCATAGTAATTAAATCCAATTTTTCTGCCTTCCAACGGAACTACTGAAACTAAGGCCCAAATGTAATGTCCATCAGTAGAGATTGAATGTGACTTGACTAAGTGATCAGCAGATTCTGCTTCCAAACATAGAAGTATCAACCAAACATGGACCCTGTTGAAAATAATTTAATTTCTCTCTCATGTAAGACCCACTTTTGTTTTTGTATTCTTCCCCATGTTTCTCTTCTCGCCAGCAGCTACTTCTGTTCATTACAGCCATGCACAAAGTAGCCTGTATCGCTTCCTTCTGATGACATAAAGCACCCTAAGCTACTTGCTCCAAACCAGTCAATAAAAAACAGCCTTTTGCACATTATTAAAAGTTTGCTTCAATTTCACTTCACAACTGGGTGGAAAATGAGTGAAAAATGTACCTCTAAGCACCTGCAGAAATGACACTCTGGGCACATTTACCTCTAATTGAAACATATTGCTCTAAATACCTCGGATGATAAATGTATGTGTTCACATTCTTTAGATATTTTTGTCGTTCAGCTTGTCATTATTTTTCCGTCAGTGGGCCGTTAACCTGTGTCCAATCAGGAAACCTCGATGGCACCGCTGTATTTATGTTCAATGCTGGCTTCCCGCCTTGACTTTTGACAGTTTCCCGGCCAATTGCTTGCTATGGCTCATTTGCCTTGTTTGGTTATGGAAATGTCTCACTTGATTATTCAACCCCTGCAGCATAACCGTTGATCTAGTTGTAACCACTTTATGATGGGTTTGTGATGTCGGTGCTTGTTGTTCCCCTCTTCCCAGTGCTCCGCTTTGGCCCACACTGAGAGGCTCGTGCTTAAGGGGCTAAGATTGCAGTGCGCACTCCATTGGATCATTGTTGACGGTCATTAGTCTTATGACCTTTGTGTGAGGCAGCCTCTGTGTTGTGCATCTCCTCCGCCTCTCTTTGTCTTTCCCCATCCTAACTGGAGAGAAACCCTCAAGCCGCACTGTCTCAATAGCGCTCTCCATTCCTCTTCTTACCATCTGTCAGCCTGCCTTTTGATCAAGGCTGCACTCAGCTGTGTCAAACACACTCAACATTGCAGAAAAATTACACATGGATAGAGTTGACAAGATCCCCTCTAACATCCACAGCTTGGGCGTCTTTCCCAGACTCTGATTATCCCTGGTCTTGTAGAAGTGTGCTTGGTATGTTGCCTTTTTTCTTTTCATCCTTCAGCAAATAATTCTGTCAAAGAAAATTACAAAATTGCAAGAAAATATGCTGTGTAGATTTTAACGGGTGTCTAATGACATGCCCTGGACCCATGAAAACAATCTTGATTAGTTATGTAGTCAGACAGCTGAGGTGGTTTCATTCGCACTGTAGCACAAGCCTGAGGTTCTTTCCGTATTCAGTCATTTCTTATAACGACAGTTGATATGAAGTCTTGTCCACCTCAATATCACAAAAACGCTTCAGAGGACTTGCAAAAAAAATTCTAAATGCCTCTGCAGATCGAGTTTCCTCTTGCTGGTACCTTCCTCCTCTCTCCTCCACCTTCCCTCTCTGTATAATTTAGCAGCAGATGAGCTCTCACTCTTCTACATTAGTGTGCTACATCACTGCCAGCTAAAGGAACGGGGGCTTTCGCTCTATATGTGATACAGTTTCTCCCTGCCAAGCTCAGCCGCTGCCACCATCACTCGGTGCTGACGAGTTTGGGTCCTTGCCACATTCTGCACCTGCCAGACTCATAAAGAATCCCCCTGTTCCTCCAGGGCCTGAAGGCAGGATCTGCCACAACTGTTAAGGATGTCGCGATTTAGAAATTCTAGCCAAAGCTTAAACACTTCATGGCGCCTACAACTTGGCAGATGGTCGGTTTTGTTCAGCTGATCCATCATCAGGGTATTTGAGGTGTTCAGATGAATGAGCATTTGTGATTTGTCACAAGTGGCAACCAAACACAAAAAAAGAACAATATCGTGGTCTCAAATGTGAGAAAATTGGGGTTGTTGCTTAATGATTTGCTGCTGCCTTGGCAAAGAGATCCTTGATTTTTAGCTCTGAAAACTCGCGGCTTAATAAAATAAAGTGAAGTGGTTGAAGTGGGCCTCCCTGTTAAGTGCATCCTCTTTTCTCTCTCATCATATATGCACTCCTGAGAGAGGAAGGAGTCCTATCATGACATGAGTGTGTCCAGCTTGTGTGTTTATAGAAGCTAGAGGAGAACTTCAGGCTGTTAATCTGCATGTATTCACTATTTCTAATCCAGCGGCTAAATTAATGCAAATTTATGATGTGTGACATGATGATGGAATGAGGCCTCCAGAAATTAAGATTTTGCAGAAATTCCACTCCAGCATGTCTTCTCATTCACACTAATGTTTCTTATCAAATTTTCCTAATTTTGTCCCCCTGCTTGTGTCTGCTGCCTCCCTCTTAAGTCTGTGCAACTTGTCCTGTCCTCATATCAACCCATCTATATATAGCAGGTCTCTCCCCACTCTCTGTCTCTGTCTGTGTTCCTGGAAAAGTGAGGAGTGGGCGCTGCAGTCTCAATGCACGACTTTGTCTGAGCAGGAGGAGACAGCGAGGCTGGGAGAAAGAAAAAGAAGGGGAAGAAAGCGCCATTGACAGATAGGCAAACACGAGTCAGCCCCTATCCCCCCCTCGCCCCATTGTCTCTGAGTGCTAGACGTCAGCAAACGACAAGAATCCGAAGAGAGGGAGGACAGAGAGCAAAGACTTGAGCCTTTGTTTGGGCCGCTGGCCTCAGACCCGGTGAAAGTGCAAGCAGGGGAGAAAGAGGGGTGAGATATGGGGACGGAGGAGAGAGCACTGAGCTGACCTCGCTGCAGGATCTCCTTCAGCCCCACTGTAAACACAAGCCAGCCTCCCATCGTTCCCCATGAAATAATTACATGTGAGCAATGATAACACATGGAGCAAAACCAGATGGCCGTGATCACCTCTCACGCCCTCACCTGCACCTACACTCCAAGTGTTAATTAGCATTCCCTCTCAACTCTGCCACACGATGGCGAGGGTTTAATCTAACACATTGCATTCATCATGGTGTAATGCTGCGCAGAGTTTGCAAATTCGCCCCAAGTTGCCCATTGTTTACCCAATTAATTCAGCATCCACTGCACAGCGCAGGTGCTTCTTCCCTGACGTTTTACTCCCACTTCAAAAGTTAATGTGTGTTAATTTGTTTCACTGAGGGGAATGGAAAGATGGCAGGCAGTGGGGGGGGGCCAGAGGAGAGGTGTGAGGAGAGGAGGAATGGGCCGGGGCGGGCCTGGATGAGGGGTGTGGTTGGGTATAAACCAGTGGACAGTGGATTTTCTGTTGTTGTCCTGTTTTGAAGCCCTCTGTCCTGGGATCCTGCGTCCCTCCACTCTCCTTTTCTGTCTTTCTTTCTTCTCAGTCCACTCGCACTCCCTGCAGAGTGGGACTCTTCCTCAACAGAGTCCTGTGAGGTCTGCGGCATCAGTCTTTTGGGAGCTCCACAGAAGCCAGAAACCATGCTGACGTTTTTGGCGCTAGCGTCGGTTGTCCTCCTGGGAATAGGTAAAAAAAAAGAGAACATAAATCTTTACTCTGTTTGATTTTGTTTTGATGAGTTCTCAGAGAAGCCCGCACTGAATTTTCGGAATAATCTTTTCACTGATGTGGGGTTAAAGTTTAAATGAGGATTTAAGAAAGAGTTACTTTCCTCGTGATTGCTTACCTGAAAACTAATGAACCTGATGACAATAAAGAGGGTTAATAGCTTTGATACTGAATTAAAACATCTCTCTACACTGGATTAACACTAAAATCAAGCGTTTAATTGCTATCCTGGCATTTGCTTTATTGATTTACTGTAAAAGGCCAGTAATATACCCACAGAGGATACTGTTCATTGCACTGTCCGAAGCAGGGCTTTCAAAGCTTGAAAAGTTTAAAAGCGCACATAAGACCTTTAACCTGAGAGTTGGAAGAGATTTTGTTGTTTAGCAGACAGTTGTTGTTTTTTTTTTCAACTCCCTCTTGTCAGACTTTGGTTACTTTATTATTTTTTTTGTCAGAATTTTAATTAAAAATGTCAGGCGTGATTTCATTGACAAGCTGTGCGGGGGCTTGCTATCGCTGAAGGATGCTTGCAGCGAAAGCTGTGAACTCTACTCTGTGGGTGTTGAAAGAGGCAGAAAGCTCAACGTGACTGAAGGGCTTCGACGTCGATACACTGTAGCTGTGAGGATGCTGTGACCCGTGGTGGCCCATTCACATGTGAAAGCGAACAATACAAGCGCAATATTGTTGAATGACAGGGTTGTGCCCCTCCCTGGAGCTTTACTAGTCGTTTGAGATGCTGAGTGCATTTTCGGGGGAAGTAAAACATTGATTTTTGCAGCGAAAACCAAATGAATATTGATCATTAGATATCATTCAAGCATAAACAGTGCACATAATTAGGCCAGAATTATGCATATTTACGAAGAAATTATTCCCGTTTGACTTTTAGAGACTCACACCCACATTCCTGTAATAATCGAAGTAATTACTGAGTCCATAAGAGAATCAATGGCTAGTTTGACACCACTAAACGTACAGTTAGCCACTTTCCATCTTAATTCATATGTCAGTATTTGGGATTCACGTTATAGATTTCAAGGAGCTTTCTAATAAATGTTCACGTGAGCACTGCTGAGCGTCTTCTTTAATTGCAGTGGGGCTTGAAAAATATTTAGAAGTGTAGCAGTCTAAGGTTGAGGTTGATCGGAGGTGGCATTTTTTATGATGACTTATTAAGAAAGTTGTACTTGCACAGGTTTGTTTGTTATGATTAATTCAGTTTGTGTTGTGTAGTATATGAGCAATATTAAATTTAGAAAAGCGTTAGCTCCTTATTAAGGTTTCACACCTGATCTGTGTTCCTCAGTGCCTGAGCAGTCCCAGGCCATAGTGATTTACACCGGCTGGGAGCGCCACGCGCTGGTGGGCTCTGACATCCGGCTGTCCTGCTCCTTCTTCTCCTGGCGCTGGACCTCGGAGGATGTCACCTTCTCCTGGACGTACAGGCCCGATGGTTCCCGGGACAGCATCTCCGTAATGCTCGAATGCACACACACTCACACACACAAACCACACATGATCAAAAGCTATATTTCGATAAGTGTGCTGGCTGTTTGTTAAACTCAGTATCAGTTCTTAAAAGATCTCTTTAAATGCGTTGTTTAACATCATACAACACTGCTGTTTGATTGTTTTTCACCGTTCCCATCAGCATTGTTTTCAACTACAGCTGTTTCGGTAGTAAAGCTCTGATAAACCCAGTGTGCTCTGCATGCCCAGAATGAATAAAGACAGAAACCAGTTCTTGAAATAATGGAGGATTTATTAGCTTAACAACCCTCAGAGAGCCACATAAAGAGGGGCTGCTGCAGCAGAGGAGCATACCCTCCCGTTTTCTCCTTATTTGCGTGAATATGAATCTTGTGTTGTGTACTCCCACTTGAGGCTAATCTTCTATCATAATCAAGACAGAAATCTGGACATGCAAACAATGGCTGAGACTTCCATCAAAGAACTTTTTAGTTGTCACCATCTCCGCCACCACCAGACACAAACAGGGACAGACATTGAGTCTGTTTGTGAGGTTTGAGATGCTAAGTGGCACGATTTCTGAAGGGAGAGGCTCTTTAAACAAGCTGTTGAGATCTTGTTTTGCTTAGCTTTAATCTCAGAGGGTCTGCATTTTTAACATGCTTCATGATTTTGAGGCATACGGTTGAGGTGATTAATAAAGGGAAAAATGGTAAATCCGAAAGGAATGCAACAGCACTTCAGCTGCACATCAGCAACGTTATCATAGACAAATAACGCTCAGTTTTCTAAAACGTGTGTGTTAACAAGAAGAAACTTTCTGTCCTAATCTTCCCTCCTCCTGCGGCCTCGCCAGCTTCCTGCTCTTTAATTTCGCTCTCCCTGCCCTTATCGCCCAGCCATCTCTCTAATCTCTCTATCTCTCCATCCTGGCTGCGCCTCCCGCTGACCACCTCCCCTAAACTCCTCCTCCCCAGCCCTGCCGTCTTTGTCCCTTCCCTCCTCTCTCCCATTATGTCCTCCCCTGACTTCCTTCGCCTTCATCTGTCTCCTGCAGTGCCCTCACTTTGAAACTAGACTTGTCAGATTTTTTTCACTTATCTTCAGTCGCTCATTTCTTTCCCTGCCTGGACAGATTTACAGTTTCATACATCTATTGGTTTTCATGGTGCATTTGTCCTTTTAAAGTGTCGTATTTGATTTCTGACACGTTCATATCATATGAGAGATCCTCTGCAATGAATAGCAATCAAAGAACTCTGTGATTTATGTGCACTGAATCACTGAAGCCAGATTTGACCTTGTTGAGTTGAGGGCATCACCAGAGATATTCCTTTCTTTTTTCCTCATTATTTTATTTATTTATTTATCTTTACTTAAAGAGAAAGATCCGTTTCAAGATAGCCTCCTGCTAGAAAGACACAAATATCAGCAGTGTGGTCCTTTTTAACTGATTTAATATTTTAAATGTGAACATTAGATTATCACTACTAGTGCATCGGGGTGTATGCAGGATGTTAGCGCCGTAGCTGCTGGAGGTTGAGCTGATTTGAATTACTTTACATACAGCTTTGCATTCAGGGACATCAGATAAATCTGAATGTCTGTGAGATGATTAATGGGAGAGAAAGAAGAGGGAACAAACTGCTGAAACAACATTGTAAAATGCGACCCAGACTACTCCCTGATTCTCCTAAGGCATCAGAAAAACCAGAAGGTTTAAAATCACTAGTTTTAAAGAAGAAAAAAAAGAGCGCAGTGACACATCAGTCAAGTGCTTATAGAATACACTTAAAACTAAGTTGAAAACTTTCCTGCCATTATCATGAAAGCAGGCAGCAAAATAAACATGTGAATGGACGTAGAGGAAAGTCAAAGACCTGCAGGTAGTTCTCAGCAAGAGCTCTGATACGAAAATTTCACCATCACCTGAATGTAGCAGAGAAGAAAGAACAATTTATCCTCCTGAAATGTGGTGGAATCGAAGCATATAGTGGTATATAACACAAGTCCTCCAGTAAAGTGCCTCAAACTTGAACAAATCCACAGTACTTGAGTTACATACAACCCTTCCAAGCATCACCCTGATCGGACCCCTCTGTTCATTAAAGCTTCTCTCATAATCAGCATGCATAATTTAGTGGCCATCTTGTCACTGGCGTCGGATATTTTTCTCGTATTAGTTTGGTGTTTCCTGAGAAACTTGACATGCGGTATTTTTGCATCAGAAGTGAGTGGAGAATGAAAGGTTTTTAAAGTGTGTTTAACTGAAAAATACAGCTCCAATCAAATGCTAATGTTTAAACACATCAACAACACATCAGTGTGTGGGAACATAACTGCCTTGTTGATGTCATTCAGCATTTACAGCTTGCTTCAGGTGCCTCCAGATGGCCAGAAAATCGGTTATTGGAGGTTTAAATCAGCAGCTAATAGGATTAATTATGAATATGACCAGATTTTATGTTTCTTAGTGGACTGATTTCATTCAGAGCCAAACTACCGGTATGTACAAATGAGCTTGAAACATCATATCCTGATGAAGCAGTTTATGGACCAGACTTGACATGATAAGAGGATGATTTTAAAAAGCAGCAACATTTTTTTTTTTTAAAACATCCACAGGAAGCATTTCAATTACTTCTAAACATCCCTATAGTGGCATATTGCACACATTACAGCACAGTATACTCTTTGTTCTTCACAGATCTTCCACTACACCGGGGGCATGGCTTACCTCGACAACAAGGGCCCTTTCAGGGACAGGCTGGAGTTTGTGGGGAACCCAGCCCGCCGTGATGGCTCCATCCTGTTAAAAAACCTGGACTTCAGCGACAACGGCACCTTCACCTGCGACGCTAAAAACCCCCCAGACATAGTGGGGCGGCCCTCCAGCGTGCGCTTGCTGGTGTTTGAGAAAGGTGAGATGAGAAACCTGCAGGGGCTCTTCACCAAAGTCGGAACCTCTGTGTTTAAAGTCTGATGCCTGCTTTGTGTTTTGCACTCGGCTGCTCTGAGCCCGCATTAAATATTTCTTCCAGATCATAATGCAAAAAAGTTCTCGGTTGTTATGAATCCAAACTCTGGAATTGATCTAAATATTCACTGTGAATCGTAAAGTGAATATTTAAGTCGGACCAGTTGTCGCACTGCCTCATTTAGAATTCGAAGAACCTTCTTAAATGAAATCAATCGCAATTTTGTCTCAGTCTATTTCAGATTAAAATCACTACCTCGCTTTAACTTCCTCCCCCCCTGCGTCTCATCTTCTCCTGCCATGTCTCTCCTTTCCCATATTTTTTCCCCTGATCTCACTTTCCTTCTCTTAAGTTCCTTCTCCAACTGAAATGTGCTTGTTTCCTTCGTCTTTCCTTCAACCTTTTTCACTTCTTGCTTTTCTGTTTTACTTAATTTCTCTCCCTTTCCCTCTAGCTTTGCCCTTCATTCTCTCACCACCGTTAACGGTCTTTTCTCCTCTCTTTCCCCTCTACGGTTTCATTTCCTCTGCACCTTCCTCTTTCCTCTGAACACCCCCACCTCCACTTCTCATGCTTTCTACATCTTCCTTTTTATCCACAAATTCTCTCCATTGATCTTCTCCACCCTCTTACCCATCGTCTTCTTTCTCCCTTCTCCTCCACCTGCAGTGCCCATCCAGGCCGGTGTGATCACAGGAGCCATCATTGGGGTGGTGCTGGGCCTGCTGGTGCTCATTGTGGTCATCTACTACTTGATGAGGTTCCTGGTCGCACGCCGCGTCTTCAGCCTCAGCGTCAGGTCAGTGCCCGGCCTGTGGCCGGCGGCCCTCTGCCAGTGGGGTCTCTGCCAGGGACTGGAGCTGAGGCCGGAGCCCATCCCTGGCACCGACACCTGTGTGGCCAAGCTGGCATAGCTGCTGTGCCACGATTTGATTTGGTGAGGTCTGTGAGGTTTAAATACAAATTTAGTCGACTGGAAAGAGATAATGATCTCTCATTTAGATTGAATCTGGAGAAAGCACCTCATAAGTCCAAACAAGATGATTAAAAATGGCCAAGAGATGGTTTCTGAGTGGATAATCCACTCATCATCCTCAAGGTGATGGATCCATCATCTACTTCATACCTTTCCGATTTTAACACATCCAGCACCTGGGGGCTGGGTTTGAGACAGAGCCAGTAGATTAAGATGATGTTCTCTTTATGATAGCTGGCAGGCAATGCTGCCCTGTGACCACTGGAGGGAGAGATAGATTCGACATCCTGACATTGTCTTTCTTTTGTCCCCTCCAGCAAACATGGCAAGAAAAAGAAAGAGGGATCACAGCAGAGACAGGCAAGTTTCCTCCACACCCCCTCTGTCTCGTCCTCCTCTTCTTCTGCCTCCTTTTTACACACATGTCATCACACGCATCCATTCGACAACACCAAACGCAACAGATTTGTTCGCTGTCGCATTCAGGCATTAATGGTAAAATGACATCCTTTTGGAGAGATTACAACAGAATTCAACATTTGTTGTATTCGAGTATTTGGGCTCAGGAATCGTGTTGTCAGGTGGAGCATTCATCTCCTCTGTAGCACTGCAGCCCTAACAATAGCAAACATCCAATATGACAGTGCATAACGACACAGTTTCATAATCGCATTCCCCTAATGCTGGTCCAGGCAGCACCAGTATGCCCTCGCACTTAGCCGCTGACTCCTCCTCCCCTCGCGGCAACATTTCAGCAACAGAATAACATGCAATTCAAACTCTAATAACAGTGTTTAAGCTGTTAAAATTCTTGTGCTTCTCAGCATTTGGGGTGCTTTATAGCTGTCCCACCTCCTCCCTCTCGTGGCCCTCACCCCCTCCTCCGGCTCGCTCAGGGGGACCAAACAGTGCAGTGTGAGTAAACAGCTTCGGGGCAAAAATCAAACCAGCAGCTGTGAAATGGCCAAGGCTGGGTTACGGCACTGATGCCGTTGCTGTATTGAATGGGACTGTGATTTGCTCACAGTGGGGAAATGGACAGGAGCTACTGATTTTGCTCACTGGGAGTCAAATGAAAATCACTGGGCCTATTATGGTCTGGGCTGTTATCAGTGCTCTTACGCTGCTGCATGCCAGCGATTTGGCGTATTTTTTTTTCCTTCTGTTCCTCATGGGAGTGCGATAGCCTCAAGTGGTGGATTAATCAGACATTATTGTCGCTTGTATTCTTTTGTGAATACAAGCCACCAAGGCAAGTTTTGTTTGATTACTCTGGGGTAATGTGGGGGCTGGATTGTTGCAGGGGGTATATTGTAATCGACTGTAAGCCGCGCACGCTGATAATGAGAATAAAAAACAAGGAAGTCAAAAGATTTGAGTTTGAGGCACTTTCCTCAACCAAAACTCAGCTTTGAAAAGAGAGACACGTAAAATTATCTGAGGAGGGAAATCAAAGGTGCCACTGAGACAGCGAGTCATTGCGGCTCAGGTGGATGAGGCAGCTGTGGTGGCAGGTTTATGAGTGTGCGATTTTGCACCTGTGGCATAATCTGAGGGGCAACACCAGCGAGGGCCAACAATTTCTCCTGCCTCAAACAAGTGCACAAGTCACTTTCATCCCCCCGTGAGCCCCTCTTCCTCCCCCATCTTCTTCTTTCCTCTCCAGTGTCATATGATTGTCAGGTTATTCTTGAGCTGCAGTCAGTTGCTCTCAAGTGCCTGTGGCGTGTGACAGTGCATATATGAATAAATAACTCGCCGCCAAAAGGACACTGAAATATTTGACAACGCTGTCATTTACAGTTACTCTGCTGCAAGACTCTGCTCGGATGATAAATATAAAGCAAAAGCAGCTATTCCGTCTGAGCTTACGCTGCTTTATTTCTTATTTTTTTCCTTCTAAACTGATTCCTTTCTTGAAGCTACGCCCCCACACAGAGGAGCCTTGGGAGTTTATAAGCAGTGGTTTGATCAAATAGCCCTTATTAGGACGCTCTGCTGACACGACACAATTTTGTATCAGCCTCACCATCTTTGTTTCTCTCGCTTTGCTGGGTTTGCACTACAAAAAATCCAAAAAGGCTGTGGGTTAGGAAGCGAACGAGAGAGAGAGGAGCCCTGTGTTGTGTGCTGCTCCCCATTAGGTGGAGTTGTGGAAGAAAACTTTACCCCTGCAGCCACACACATAAGTTAGCTCTCACAGGAGTGAACGCATACACACACACACACACACACACACACACACACACACACACACACACACACACACACACATGGTCTGTACTGGAATGATAATTGAGTGCACTCTGTATCGATCTAAGCTCACAAACGCACACAACCCACCCATTCTTCTCTCCATCCCCCAATTGCCTCCCACTTCAGTTCACTCCCACCCGCGCCCTCTCTCTCATTCAGATTCCTTTTATCCGGTCCCCTGTCTCCCTCTCCTCAGTCGCATCCTCCTCCTCTTCCTCCTGTCCTTCCCCATCTCCTGCCTTTCCATGCCTTTGACTTCCTTGCTGACCATGAGAAGCATCCCTCTGTCTGTTGGTTAATTCCCCTTTTTCTCTTCACTATTTACTCCCTCCTTCATTCCGTTGATCTTCACCCCCATCACCACCCACGTCTTAGTCCCTCTCCAGTTCCCCTCCTCTTCCTCCCTCCTCAGGTCCTCTGGGTTCTGATCAGCTTGGGTTCCAGACAGAAAATCACTACCTCTCACTCTTCATCTACCTCTCAATCTCCCTCCTCATCTGTCACCTTCTCTTTTTAGTATGCAGCAGGGAACGAAACCACTTGCCCACCTATCTACCTCCTTGCCAATCCCCTCCCTTTTCTCCTCTGTACCCACGTTTCCTTTGAAGTGTGTGCAGCCCCTGTTATGAAGGTGGTTCTGCATTCTGCCTAAGCAGGCTGGGGCGTGTTTACGAAGCAGGCCTGTCGTTAGCGTGGGAGTCCTGCAAAACGCTGCAGCACAAACTTGAGCCTTTCATGGGATACATTATGGTAAACAATACAATGATGTATGAGAGAATGTAAGTATAATCGAAGATAATGACACCGGATGGCCTGCACAGCTTCCCCATCGAGGCGTCTGTTAGCTGCAGCACGTGTCTCATTTGCTTGGTGAGTGTGAGCTGCTTTTGCAGAGTGCATAATTAAAAATGATAAATTTCCTAATGCAATCAGAAGGGTATTATTAGTTGAAGCTTCAGTGAGTAGAAACAGCCTCTAGTGAGCTTTCCACTGTTGACTAACCTGATGTATCAGAGGCAAATTATTTCGGTCTCCCAACATAGATTCAGCATGCTTTGCTGTTCACGCTGCCTGTTCTGTATCATAGAGCATGAGCCTGTGGTTCAACCTGTGGAGGGGTGCTCTAAAAGCACAACATTGTAAAATCTTTACATATGAAGGAAGTTTCATTCAGCTCCACTGGAGCATTATTGTGCACTTGTGGTACTTTTCAATAGGTTAACTCACAGGTTAATGCACTGGAATACAGCTATTGTAAGGTTAAGTGTTGCCTTGACCTTATCTCCTCTCGGCCCCATCCTTCCTCATGGATTTGTTGTGCTCAAGCAAAGCATTGCTTGAGTTTTCTTCCATGTGGCTCCTCCTTTTATAGATTTCTTCCTATAGTTTTCAGACATTTCACATACATTGCACAGTTTACTGAGTGAGTGGGTGAATCACACAGTGTAAGCACAGGTTAAATTAATATTTGATGACAACACTGACATTTTGAAAAACAAACAATACAAAGATACTTAATTCTGTACCTGACCACAGCTCCAACTAAGTTCATATCAAATTATTTGTTTCTCTGTATTCTTGAGGTATTTAGAACCCAATCCAAAAAAGTTGAGACGATGTGTAAATTATAAAGAAAAACAGAATGCAATGATTTGTAAATCACAGAAATCAATATTTTATTCACAATAGAACAAAAATTTCAAATGTTGTAAATGTTACTATTTCATAAGAGATAAGAATTTGATGGCAGCAACACCGCTCTAAAAAGTTGGGAGAGGTCTGTGTTTACCTCTTCTCCCTCTTCTTTTAACAACAGTCTGTAAATATCTGGGAAGTGAGACCAGTTGCTGGACCTTTAGGATAGGAATGTCCCATTCTTATCTGATACAGGATCCTAGCTAAACAGTTCTGATTCTTCTTTGTTCTATTTTGTGTTTTATGATGAGTCCTGACTGCAGACAGGCTTGTCCAACAGCTTTGCCATGCAGTGTGCAGTTTAGCATTGTCTTACTGAAATATGGGCCTTCTGGAAGTGTTCCTGAGCCCATGCAGTGATTCCCTTTTTCAGGGAAGGCCCTTCACTAATGCACCTCCATACCATCAGAGATGCAGACTTTTGAACTGAGCTCTAATAACAAGCTGTGTGGTCCCTTTCCTCTTTAGTCCAGAAGTGTAGCGTCCATGATTTTCAGTCCATTTTGAAGAAGCTTTAGCCCCGTGAAGACGGCAGTGTTTCTGGATTATGTTCATAACTTCCTCTTTGCAAGACAGAACTTTAATCTGCATTTGTGGATGGCACAGTCAACTTTGTTCACAGACGATGATTTCTGGAAGTGTTCCTGAGCCCGTGCAGTGATTTACATGACAGAATCACATCTAATTTTAATGCAATACTGCCTAAGGGCCCAAAGATCATCGGTAGCAAATATTGATTTTTTTTTTGGCTGTCCATTTTGCTCAGAGATGTTTCCAGATTCTTTGAATCTTTTGTAGATATTATTTATTGTAGAAGAAGGAATATTCAATGTTTTTGCAATTTGATGTTAATCTGAAATTGCTCCACTATTTGTAGATGCATTTTTTACAACAGAGTTCAATTCAGTTGTATGTATATAGTGCAAATTCACAACAAAGGTCATTATGAGGCACGTTAAACAGTCCAATTCAATCCAATTAAAATCCAAGTAAGATTCTTGAACCTTTGCCAAATGTTTCTTTTTCGTACCGCTTAGTTTTTCAACCTTTTGTTGCAACTGTCCCAACTTTTCTGAGGCATGTTTTTGACATCAAATTCCAGATGAGCTAGTCGTCTTACTTTCAACATTTGATACATTTTCTATCTTTTATTGCAAATAGAATATTGGTTTATGAGATTTTATTTACTTTAAATAGAGTGTCTTCACTTTTTTTAGCTCAGTTATGTAATACACATTTTAATAATCAGAGCGTTTACATGCACATTAGCATCCTGGTTGTGAGTCTTATCCGGGATTTGATGATATTCCAGCTTTAATTGTATTTACATGGAAAATGAGAAATCTGATTATTCATTTTCTTCTACACACTCTCATGTGTGCACAGCTGCATTGTCATCATCAAAAATCAGTTTACCAATGTATCTTAGTTTCTATCAGGCTCCTCCACATATCATCTTATGTCTAGGGATGTGTGGTGATTCTCAAGTCATTAATTTACTCAGCCACTATGAAGTGCTTGCTATAGATGACACATGTATAAGGGGATGAGGATAGCCAGCTGCTGATGCATTTACTGGAATGCAGCAGTGTTTTATAATTATACACAGGAGGGTTACACAGCAAATCTGACGTGACGAACAGCACGGGTCGACTTTGGCTGAGAATATATTTTAACTGACTAAGATAGAGATCTTAAACATATCTTAGACAGAAATTTATGAGCACCGATTCGTGTTTTTGGTTTTCCTGTATCCATCTACACAAGCATGGACTGTAGCTGCCTGTAACTATATAAAAATCCTCAGTATATAAATTATGAATTAATATTACCCATGAAGAACAAATGAATATGTGAAAACAAAACAACTTCTTCTGGAGACATGGTGTTCCCATTGTTGTAGCTCTCGTTCAAATATAACAGTGCATCTCTTAACATATTTATTTGTTAGAATGAATAACTTAGATTTGAAACATGGTTCCTGTACATATTCTAAAATCCAGGCAGAGTAAGAGTCCCTTCACAGTTTGGACATCTTAGAAGTTATTGTGCTCAGACTTTCTCAACAAGAAAGAAAATCACAATATTGAGTTGTAAACATTAGCATGTTAGCATTAGCATACAGCATACACTTGTTAGCTGCTGGCTCCAGTTCACAATACATGATGGTTTATTTTGACAATGTACAGTCCAGCTCCTGAACACTGCTTATAGTGTCCCAGGTGATGGATTTGTTGTGCTATACACAGTGGATGAAAAGTTATGTTTAAAACTTCAAACAGCACTACAAAACTCCATAGTGGACAGTTCCAACACAACCCAGTTTACACAGAACCAATGTAGGACCTTACCCAAGCATTAAATGTACAACACAGCACCAAGACACTCAAAATATCCAGTTATGTACTGTAAAATAAAGATGCAAGGAAAATTTAAATGAGCATGTTTCAACAAATGTGGACAACCTGCTTATTAGCAGCCCAGTTTTGAGATAAAGTTCAAAACCAGGATACTAATGTGAATGTAAACACTCACTGTGTGTTATCCAGAGTGACTCTGTAAAGTTTGTAGTTGTAGTTTTAAAGCCTAAATAGTGTTTCAGACACCCAGTGTTCGTGGATTTATTGATTTTTAGGTTGTCCAGATGAAGATCTGCCTAAAATTGCCAACTCCAAAGACAACGCATGCTTTTTACTGCAGAGTAATGCTAATATTTAATAGTTTATGCAGGAAAAGAAGTTAAACAAAACTTCAACAACAGAAGCATTTATCTGAGTTTAAGCTTGAGGGCTTTATCATTGGTATGACATTGAATATGAGGTTAAAAGATAAGCTTTAAACCTCTTAAAAATAGTTATTGTTTGAAAAGTGTTGAATTTACAACAGTTCACTGAGATCAGAATTACACACTGAAACGGTCACTGAAATGGTATGCGAACAACTGCAAACCAAAAGCAACCAGTTTTCAGAGATTTGTAAACAGTTGCTTGCAAATTCACACACACTAAAGATTTTTCTTTTTTTCAATCAGATAAAGCAGATGGTTTGTCACACATTACCATCTGGGGTGTCTAAGATCTTTCAAACCGGGCAGGCAATTTTTAGAAAAATACTCAGATGATTGAATAAGTCATCTATCACAGTTTAACCTGAACAGAATTCAGCCAATCAGGTTAATGGGGAGGAGGGGGCATTGGGTAAATTAATCTTGCTGAAGTCATTGAGGAGAAAAAAAAGGAAAATGTATTTTAATGAAGCTGATGTAACTGGTTCAGCAGAAGAATCTAAAACAACCTCTTCTGGAGCTGCCATCTGACTGTTGTGGCACTTAAAACTCACCTGTTGGATGCTGATTGGTCAGAAACTTACTGCAGAAACAAACATTTACAAACATTCGTTCTATTGTGATTGCAATCTCGTGAATATCACAAGAATCCATCTGCCCTCTGAAGCAAATGTTTGATTTTATCCCTAAATTAGTTGAATTAAAACCCCAAACTTTGAATGGTGATGAGTGAAAACCCAGTCTGGCTTTATGTGTATGAGTGTGTGTTATTGATCAATTTCCACTCAGTTGTCACAGGTATATGGAGCCCTCCTGCCACTGTGTCCCATCCTAACGCATGGATACCTGTTTTGTCACCCCCTTACAGCTCTGGACACCGCCCCCCCTCACTTGCTATCCCCTCCCCTAAAAGGACTGTGTCTCTACCTCCTTATTCATCTCTTTCTCTCTGCATGTCTGACTCCCTCTTCTTCCTCTTCCTCCATCTAAATGTGTTTTCTCTCCTCTTCACACAGCTCCACCCATCCTGATAACTTCATTTCTCATCTTCTCACCTCTAACACACCAGTCCTCTCCTTCAGCCTCACCCTGTCTCTATCTCTTTCCCTCACGCTCCTTTCCTCCTGAAGTGACTCTCCTCCCCTGTTCTCCCCCTGACTCCCTCTCCCTCCTCCCCCCACAGGGCCCTGCGCCTCCCGCTGACCCCTCCAAGGTGAAGGCGGCTGCCTCGGAAAAGAAGAAGCAGGAGTCACGCAAGGATAAGAAATAGGATACGGGGAGGGGCTGGGGTGGGCTCGCCGGCAGGCTGCTCCAGCCCATGCGCCTGGCGGTGGCAGCGAAGGCCCAGCCCAAGCAACAGAAGCCGCTGCAGCAAACCATAGTCAAAAAGACAGCAAGGGTGGGGGGAGGTGGGGATGAGGGCTCAGGCCGGGTACTGATGACCATCGAGCTGGAGCTGACCCGCAAAAATGGGGAGGAGGGGTCCAGCGGTGAGGGAGGGACAGGGAGGTCTAAGCCGCTTGACCTCCTCTCCCGCCTCGCCAATCAACTTACCTTCAAATAACAGACCACCACAGGGGAAGGGAAGGGAGGACCGAGGATAAGAGAGTGGGAAGTCTACCAAGGAGACAGCAGGAGAGTTTAACCACAAACCTACTTCACACCCACCACAACGCCCAGCTGAATGCCTGAATAAATGAGTCAAATCATATCTGCTCCTGTCACAGACTGTAGACGCAGCCTCTGTATGCAGGCCGAGATCTAAGATGTCGAGATAATCTCTTACACCAGCCGGCACCCGACCACTTTTGTTAGGTCATAAGATATGCCATTTGAAGCAAAACCCTAAGACAGCTGGGTTTGATAACAAAATCTAAAAAGCTGCTCCCCGGGTTTTGCCTCTCTGGTTCCTTTCATTGTGATCCTATCCGCTGCGAAAGCCTTCTCCAAGTGCGTCCGATACGCATCACGTCTCCGTCTGAGGGGACAAGCCAATTTGCTTTTTTCAGAGGCCATGTGTCAAACTCCAGCTTTCTCTACTCGCACTGATTTTCATTCTTTTTTCCTCTCCCATTCCATTTCTTCCTCCCTTCACTGTGAATTTCCTGACTTTCTTGTTAATTCATATTACAGAGGTTATTTATATGCTAACTTCTCTGTCCTGTTTCTCTTCCTTTCTTACTTCCCTTCCCTCTTTTCTTCTTCCTGTAGATAAAGGTCTGACTTCTCCATGACTGCCTCCACTCCTCTAGTCTGCTCCCTCCTTTTCTGCCCAGCCTGATGCAACCCCCATTATTTCCCATTATCTCTACTCTTTCAAGGCAGCACTGGCTGTAAGAATAGAGCTACTATATCACTGGCAACAGTGTCAAATAATTTTTACAACGCCTCATAGGAGACCCCGTATGCACTCATTGGGCAAACTGTAAAAGTGTTTAAGGCCTAACTATGCACATAACTTCCTTAAGGAGTCCGAAAGACATCCTTGTGTGTTTAGCCTCCCTTGAATCTTCTGCCTTAATGTTTACGACTCAATCACACACGGTGAGCGGAGCTGTGAGTGCACACTGGACTTCAGATAGAGGAAAACAGAGAGGGAGAGGAGAGTGATAGTTAGAAAGAAATATGATTCCTGCTCTCAGCTGGCGTAGATAGAAGTTCAAGCCCTGGAGCTCGGAGGTGATTCAATCCTCTCGCATTTGAGCTAATGGAGGTTGTCGCCGTGTCCCTGCCCAGGCTAAAGGGGGCTATTTCTGGCCCTATAGAAGCGTTCGGGCTTACTGTAACAGCTGCACATTTTTCAGCTCAGAGGGGAGGGGGGAGGAAGAGAGAAGCCAGCACAGCGGGTGGCGGTGGGGGCACCTTTTCTGCTGTTTGTGCCTGAGTGCATGAGGCTGTCCGCTGTTGACTTGACGGCCGGCGACTGACGACCTGGAATGACGTCACGGCCTCTGAGGGCCGGCGGACGCTCTCAGGAGTCTGACAAAAGGGCTTACCAGGAAGAGGTGCAGCTTCTGAGTTATTTTGGGACCAGTTAATCCACTTGCGCGTTTTTTTCTAGCCAACACAAGGCTAATTATTTTAGCGTGTGCTGGTAACAAGATATCTCTCTCCACATCTCCGTCCCTGTCTCCTCCGCTGTCTTCACTCCTCTGTTATTTACTCTTCATCTCTGGCCCCATCTTGGGAATCATCTTCTCCCTCAAAACCCTGTTTCGTTCTCTCCGTCCTTACATCTTTGGCTTCCTTTATCTCTTCCTCTTCTTGCCTTCTATGAAGTCTGCACTACATTATTTCCCCACTGAAAAGGCCTATACACAATCCAATCCACTCTTTAAGCCTCTCTTATCTGACTGCCAGGCCTACAGCTCAATGCTCTGCTTCTCACTCGTCTGTCCGTCCTCGTCTTCACTCTTCTCTTTTTCAAACTCTGTGGCAGACATTTCTCTCCCCTCCCTCCGTTTTCACCAGTGATTGACATGAACCATCTCGTTTGCCCTTCAAATACCCCTGAGACACCTACTCTCACCAGCCCATCTTCCCTCCTTCTACGGCCCTTTACCTTCTTGTTTCTGCTGGTTCGATTGCCAAAACGCTCTCCATTGCCCCCTACTGGCAGGGGAAAGTCCGCACTGAAGACCCCAAACGGAAACTTATAATCTAGCTAGCTCTCTTCCGATTGCAAATACGATGCATGTTTTCTGTATATGTGTTTCAAGTTAAAGAGTTTTAAAAATGAGATTTGATACAAAGCAAAAAACAGCAGTATGTCACCCTAAGTAAAGCAAATAATGATCTTGGATTTATTTTTACACGTCTGCAAGTAAATATGTTTACCGAAGCAGGGGAGAAATGTAATTGTATTCTATGGAATATGCCATTATGTTTCTGACCTTGTGTGTTATGGAAGGTACTGTGTGGCTGTCTCTTGGGTGCGTTATATTCTGAAATGGAGGAAAATTGAGGTTGTCATGGAAAGAGAAGAGGGGGTGTGTGAGGGCTTGGTAAGCCTTAGATGCAGCACGATGTGGCTGGGGAGAAGAAAAAAACATGGGGGAAGGTGCTTGCTGTGGGAGAAATCTTTGGAGGAAGACTTATCTGGCGTGTTAAGCCCAGCCAAAAATCCATATGTATCACTACAGATAGCCTGCTCTTCCCCTGGAGCTTTCTTTTAAAGGTGCGCCTTCCTTAACCCTGAGCCAAAGATGGATTGCGATCTGCAAGCTTGATATGCACGGTGGATAGTGAAGACTTGAATGTTCCTTTAAAATTCATAACAAGACTTGAGGTGCTAAAATCTACATCTGTGTAACTGGACATCTGTTTCACTAGTCGCTGTTTAACTATCCAGCCAAATGGATACGTTGGAATGTTTTCTTCTTTTTCAGCAAAGCCACACAGACACCTGACATAATGCAAACAGCATTAAAATACCTTTAAAAATGTTTTTATTTGTTTGTATGATGAGCTGTATTAGTCCTAGTTGCACATTAACATTCCTTCATTTGAAATGACTGGAGCTTCTTACATTTTTTTACATTTTATTTTAATGCTTGTGATAATTCCAAAGCACTAACAACTATATTTGACTCTGTGTAATATGTTGTAAAGAGAACGTAAACAAAAATAAAAGCCGCCAGCGCAGCTGTTGTCACAGAAGGCAAAGTAAACCCAGCTGAAAATGCCTGCAGTTTCTTTCTTTCAGATCTGAGTCTTAAGCATCGTATAAATCTGTCACACATGTCTCTGCCAATTCATGCTGCCGTGTGAATTTCAGATGAAGAAAGTATACCGTTTGACTTGTGATGGCTGGCATGAGAAGAAAACTCCTCGTAGAAGGGACTTAGCCTCATTGCCTTTGCTTGAACAATAGGAACATTTTAAAAGATGGGATGTGGAAGGTTTTAAACGCTCAGCAGTCACAGCCAGCTGTTTTTCTTTTAAACACAAAAGGATATTTGGTTTTGGACTGAATTAAACATCCCCCTTGTCTTGCCCTTTGCTACTGAACTACCAAAAGATATTTGAATTGGGAATAGCGGTTTGGCAACCTCGTACAACCTTCTCACATTTTACACGGCGACAAAATGAGGTATAATTTTCATAAAGGCTTAATTTTTTAGAGCAGACGGGGTTCGCTGAGCATACATGACCTTTTCAGAAATACTCTGCTTCATATTCTGACAGAGTGCGGCCGCAGCGCTCAGCTACACTTTCTGAGTGACCAGCTGGTGGAGGAATACAAATAGATATATATGAGCCAACATAAATGCTGTTTTTTCTTTCTTTAAATCAGTTTAAGCACGATTTAAAGGCGTGTTGCGATGGATTTTGTTTGCATGGCTTCTACCAATAACGAAAGCTTTCTTGCCAAGAGCTGAACATACTACGTGGATCAAGCCAAAGTTAAACTACTTTTAAAACTTTGGTTATATGAAACTAAAATTTACTACATTTCAGGCAGCTCATAGTGTCTGCAGCTCCAAGTTTTGTATTTTACTTTATTTCACAGAATTCCTGATGTTTTCCTTCTATTTGTCGGCATCGTTGGTGAAGCTTTTTAGTTTAAAACTGATAAAGTTATGGTCTGGAAGACTAGATAATCCATGTATTCCTTTGCTCTCTACATAATATCTCTAAAAATAAAAGGATTTTGAGAGTAATTTATGCAATTTTTTTCTGATTGATGAAACAATTGAAGTGCAGAGAAGCAGAAGGAAACAGCAAATAAACCAGAAAAATTCTGTGTTCAAGTAAAAGTAATTCGAATCATCACCATGTGGGATGTCAAAAGGCAACGAAACCCCTCCAACCACCAGTTAGATATGATAAATGGTTCTTTCATGACACAAAATGCCTTCAGACTGCATTCATCTGTGCGGTTATTTTTAAATAGCTCATGAAAAACAGATGAAACCATGTCTGAAATTAAATGAAAAGATTAAGCTTTCGAAAGGTTGTAAAAGTGTGAAGAGTTCCAGTTCCTTGCTCTGTGTGAGAATTGTAGTTCAAATAAGAATACCGTATATTAACAGTAAGATACACAAAGAGTTGTGAAAATGTTAGATTCCCTAAAAGTACACACACGTAACTTTTACTATTATGAGGTAAAGCTTGTGAATGATTTTAATTCAAAGTGATATGTGATAACAGTTCAAGTTCAAGCAACACAACCGTCATTGGATAAACAAAAGAAGTATCCAGCTCCTATAGCACGAGAGACAATGCTTGGCAGGAAGAGCACAACCGCAGAATCAGCCCTAAAAGTAACTGGCAGCTCATGAGAAGACATTTGGTGTTTATTTGACATGGGATCGCTCACTCCATCTGGTGCGAGAGCACAGTGGTCATGTACTGCCTTATGTTGGAAATATGTTGGACTGTGGGCTGATTGCAGCGCTGTATTTGCTTAAACAGAAACTGAATTCAACACCATAACACACAACAGTTGACCATAATATCTCTGTGGAGAGCAGAGATCAGGATTCCAAACAGCTGAACACTCTGCTGACTTTTCATTATACACCTTGAAGCTTGTATCGATCCCTCATTATCATGTTTATTGTAAATACAGAGCGTTACGTCGAGAGCAAGGTTTCATTTGTAGCGCTGACAGCAGTGACTGATGTACTGTTGTTCTCTAAGGGACCTTGCATGTGTGTTGTGGGGGCATATTAAGCAGGTGCAGAAACCCATCTGTGAGCATGTGCCGGCAGGGGTGAGTGAAGAGTAAGCCCGGGAATGGGGTGGCGTACTAGGAGAAGAGATTGTGGGGGTGCATGGCTCAGGTTACCCTGACAAGAGGGAGCAAGACGGGAGGGAATGGGATATGCGGTGTGTGCGGGGGGTTTGCCAGGCCCAAAAAAGCCACCAGTGCGTCCCGCATGTGGGAACAGAAGGTCTCAGCCGTGTTTGGCCCCTGAGTGCTGTCCTTCACATTATAACCTGCCGACGTCTGGACATCAAGCATGGGCAGAGGGGTAAGTGATCTTTTTGGTCTTACAACAGGGACTTTTATCAGACTGAAGGCCTCGTTTCTGGACTCATTAGAGGAATGTTTCTCAGTATCAGTTTGTGTACAGTAGCAGCATATGGTGTGAACATGTGTCATGTGTAAATGTATTAGCAGGGTTTGAAATATGAGCGTCAGAACGCTGCTTTTTAAAAAAAAAAAGATAATAACATCTTAGGGTGATGGCTCTCTTCCTTAATAGGTTTTGCTCCTGGCTTGCTGTTTATCAGCGTAATTACGTAATTTTGTTTGTATTCTCTCCATCGGGCCCATTCCATTTAGCTTTATGGGAGAACAGACTGGTAATCTACCACGCACACAGTGGGGGAAATTGCTATGCCAGACACATTTCAGGCACTCTGCCGTCTCTGTGCTCCCTCTTTGGCTCTTTTTTTGATTACTTTTTCACTGTGTCACTCACATACACTCTCCTCACATTCTCTCACTATATCCCTCCTTCACTGACATGCACACGTGCTGCTAAGAGGAGACTGACAGCAGCAGATGATTTCCATGATGCATCATTCATCCAACTGTTCATGACACACACACACAGTCTCACTCTCACAAATGAGGAACACACACTATGACAAAAACCTTTTTTTTTTCCATATTCAGTGAATGGTTTACCAGCAGTGTCAGGAGATTGAAACGAACCAGCACATGCAAAGTCTATTATGCTTGTGATATGCTGTGAATGTAAATATAGCATATGACCTGCATATAACAAGTTTATGGGGATCGTCGTTATATCTGTATTTTCCCACAGTTTGGTGAGAGTGGAGGGAAGAGGAGGAAGAAGGACAGAGACTTGGATGAGCTGAAGAAGGAGGTGGCCTTGGTAAGAAAAACAAGCCATCACTGCCTCTACTCACATTCCCTCTACACAGTGATTGATCCCATTGCTGCTACTCCCAAATGATCCCCAAATAGCATTAAGGCGAAGAAACCAGGTTATTTAACAAGGCTATAAATGAAAACAGTGGCCCGTAAACAAAATGGCAATCCACCCTGTTCAGTGTAGTCAGTTGCAGACGAGCTCTAAGCCAGCCTGTCCTCTTCTATCTGCTCAACCTCCCTCTGGCTTCTCTTCTTTGTACTCAGACAGACACTGAATAATTTGTGGGCCACCAGCAGTGTAGTGCAGAGCTTCTGCCTTGTGCAGAGCTGTGCTTCTTTGAGGTGCTGTCAAAATGCCGCCAAGTGACGCCCATGAAAACTGGGTTAAGTTTTACTGCTCGCACCATGTGTGATAAAGTAGCTCTTGTCAATTATCAAGTTGGCCTGCGCCTGATTAAAGGAAAGAATCCTTTGAAACTGTAAACATCTGATTTAGTTACTGTCAAGATGTGCTTTAATCAGTCTACCTTATATATTCAATCAATGATTTCCTGCCTTTTTTTTTCTTTTGCACAGAAATCCTTTAAGTCACCTCCAGACGATAGCTGATCAATACTGAGTACAGCGGCAGAAAAATAAAAGCTAAATGTTTTGCGAAAATGAGGCTTATTTTTGATTTTGACCAGATAGTTTTCAGCCATCTGAGGCTGCTCTTTATGAAGAAAATTATGGATTTCTCTATTTTTCTACTGAGGAAAAAAGTGGTCCTCCATTCTGTGAGACTGACATCATCCTAAGAGTTGATGGCTGAATTCTTCTTGGCAAAAAGCTTCTTCCATGAATAAAATCTACAAAAAGACAGCATCACCGAAAGCTGTCTTTTTCAAAAATCATTTCAACGGGTAGACACAAAGCAATATTTCACTAAAAGAAAATGCCCATCTCCCTTGCCTTAATCTTTTTGCATTTTATTCAGCTGAAATCGCTCTTTGGTTTATTCTACAAAAAATAAAAACATGTTTATATTGTTCAGTCGCTTGCTCTTAAGCATGAACAGACATCATTCTCATCAGACCAGCCTTGGACAATGCTCAAATCATTTCCAAAAATGATAACAATCAGTGAAAAACGCCAATAAACTGCCAAGAACAAAATGTCACATTGACCCATCCTCCAGCTGAGCTTTCAGCAAAACAAAACTGTCCCTCTGACTAGAAGAATGAGCGACTGTCACTGTGGAATTAGTATTTGGTAAATACGTTCAATCTCCTGAAAATGCAATCATTTCACACCACAGTGGAAATGTCTTGACATTTTGAAAGTTATGGCACAAGAACTGTAGAAATAAGCCACCAAACAGAAAAACATGCCAAGGCTGTTTTTTCCCTCTGTTTCCAGCAGCAAACCAGTAGATTTGTCTTTTTCTGAGCTCACATTATAAGTACTGAAGAAAACAGTTTACCCAACTCTAGTCCAGTACAATGAGATGCAGTGGGAGAGGACATCTTTGACCTCTCTGATCTGTCATGAGAGATGAATCATTCATATAAACCCCCTGGACCTGGTTAGAAACAAAGAATTGAGTATTTTTCAGTAGGATGGAGCACAGTAATGCATTCCTCTCACACCTGCAGTCATACAGCTTTGGATCACAAAGCAGAACAATAACTGATTATACGATTTAGTTTTCCATTCATGATTTTGAAGTGACAGATTATGTTTCTGTTGATGAAGAAAGATTTTATCCCCGCAGGATGACCACAAAATGTCTCCTGATGATCTTGGAAAACGTTATGGAATGGACCTCACAAGGGTAACAACAGACACAGACACACACACAACCTCTCTATTTACACAGCCTCACTTTCACACAAATACACAACAGAGAGTTGCTGTAATATCCCATATAGAGATATTATCTATGTTTGCCTGTGCTGGAAAGCAACATCCAACCCGAGACCAAGCATCGCTTTGGTCGACTTAGACCCACCGCAGCATCGCCAGCTCACCTTGAGTCTTCTTCATCTTTAATCCCTTACACACACAAACAAACTTTCACTCTTTGATGCAAAAAAATCCTACAAACACATATACTGACAGATACAAACGCATCACAAAAGTTTTTGCTGTAACCACATTTGCTGCTTGCCGTAAAATTTGACATTGCAGCACTGCAGGTGAAGTGAAACAGATTTTATCCAGTTCAGATTAGCATGAAGAAATCGAGGATGGGGAGAGAAAGCAATAACACAGGCTGAAAAAATGCCACACTTGCCAAAGCTTGAATGAAAGCTAGTGTGAGTGGTTATAAAATACAATGAAATCGTAGTATTCCAAGTTATAAAGATAGGATTCCTGTGAATTAGACCGTGACATATGAAAAAATGGTCAATAAAGTTACAGCCAAACAACTTATATGAGATGAGTCACCCAGTTTATTATACTTGTACTGTTAAATAGAGCAGGAGAGGAGACTTCATGTTCCGCAACTGTAGCAGTAAACTAGCTTTTTAAGCCATGGTAAAAAATAGGGCCATTGTGTTGTAAAAAGAGCCCCACTGCAGACTGAAAGACATTAATTCCTGAAAATTGTTTCCCCTCAGGGCCTGACCAATGCCAAGGCTCTGGAGATTCTAGCCAGGGATGGTCCGAATGCACTGACTCCTCCTCCCACCACCCCGGAGTGGGTCAAGTTCTGCCGTCAGCTGTTTGGTGGCTTCTCCATCTTGCTCTGGATCGGAGCCATCCTCTGCTTCCTGGCCTACAGCATCCAGGCGGCTACAGAGGACGAGCCAGTCAATGATAATGTGAGAAACTGATTGTAAAACATGTAGATAACATGTAGAAAAATGTACATCCTCATTTAGAATTAGACGTGAGTAACGTGTTTTATAAAATCTCCAACATATCATTGGAAAAGAAACCTTGATGAATACATCAATCTATAGTTCATAACATAAAAAACCAACCATATTATAGATAAATCTGTTACTAAGAGATGAACAGCCAGCATTGAATAGCTGTGATCTTCAGGCCTTCACGCAGCACTGCTTTAAAAACAAACAAGATACTCACTGCACAGGCTCAGTAACACTTCTGAAAATTCATTTCTGCATCTGTAACTGCAAGGTAAAACTCTACCATGCACAGAAAAAAAATACATACAATAAGATCGAGAATGACTGCCTCGCCTGGGACTGAACTCAATTAAAATGGAGGCGACGTGGAAAACTGTCCTGTGGCCTGATGAATCCATTTGAAATATACTTTGATCCACGCGATGCATTTCTCAGGGAAGGTCTTATTTATTTCAGTCAGTGAAAACTCTGCAATATACAACATATGTACAATATATATATATATATATATATATATATATATATATATATATATATGAATATATGCCTAGAACTGAAGTATTAAACGAGAATGGAAAAATTAAAGTTGGCTTTGAAGCGACAGTAATTCTCAGTTCCCAAATTGGAAGTTGTTTAAAGTAGAGGTGATGCAACACAGTAGTAAACACACCCCCATACCCCTGTCCAAATTTGAATTTTCTTTACAGGTGCCACAGGCGAAAGATGCAACATGAGCATACATAAAGACATACCAAAAAAGTCTTGGTTTTAACATTGGCTGTGGTACATGTGGTGTGTTGTATTCTATGCAGGGTTAAGCTTATCTGCAAATGATTGCATTCAGCCTCTGTTCTTAGTTTACACAGCCACCCAACTTTTCTTCAAATGCAGTTGTATCTTTGGTTGGGTTAAACACCATCCAGAATCATTATCTATCGTATAATTTGGTTCTGTAAAGTTCTCATTTTTAGTGAGGCCTGTGACTATATTGACATATCTTGATTAATCCTTTGATATTATCCAGTGATGGATGCTTTATCCATATCGCAACACCTCCTTATATCTTTTGATTGAATTTCTTCAGAAACCCCACAACTTGTCAGCGATTCTCTTGCTGTATATGGCAGTCTTTAAAGATTAGATTTAAATTACAGTTCTTTTTTCGACAGCGCATCTGCTCACATCAAGCGACTGGAGGGGTGAAACTCAACAGATGTTAAATTAGTCAACAGAGTCAGTCAAATTATGTGTGTTGACAAGATGATATAATTCAGAACTATGGTATAAAATGATAGTTATATCATAGTAAAGCAAAGCTCACGACACAAGCTGCACAAAAATCTTTGAAAACAGACTGCATGACCCTTCTTTGAGACAATTCTGAACCTTAAGATGTCAAAAAACTTTATTTTTCAAACTGTTTCTTTCCTCTCTATTTCTTGAGGGGACATTTTTTCATGACCTTGAGTTAATAAGGATGGCCTCTTGAGATTTTAATCAACACACTAGCAGTGTTCACTGAAGTAAAAGAGAATACATAAGAAAGAGGGAAAGGTATAAACCTTTAATTCAAAAGCTAAAACAAAACACTTGGCTTTGCTTCTCGCAACTGTGCTCACTAACACAGAATCCTCCAAACCTGGAAATGCGTGTGACGTAAAGAGCTGCTGCTGATACTGGCAGCTCTCCCAGCATTAATATGGAAAAATTCTCAGACCAACCACAGGGCAGTGAGCACCACCAATACCGCACATTACGGCTCCAGCTCATTATGCAATCATCATTCAGCTCTAACCAAACTCTCGTCCGCATTAAACCCCCGCATACTGTACAGTAACATACAGTAGAGTCGAGAGTAGACACTGTCGTGATAAACTTAATCTCCCTGTGATTTAATCTCTACATTCAGTACTGAGTATGTACAGCTGGATGCTCTGATGAGCTACTTCAAAGCTCACAGCCTGCAGCTTTGGCACATTGCAAAATCTACACCAGTGTTTCCCAGTCCTGGTCCTCAAGGCATCCCGCCCTGAATGTTTTCCATGTTTCCCTGCTCCGGCACACCTGATTCAAATGAATGGGTCAGGTCTTTAAGCTCTGCAGAAGGCTGAGGACGAGACATTCATTTGAATCAGGTGTGCTGGAGCAGGGAAACATGGAAAACATGCAGGGCGGTTTGCCTTGAGGACCAGGATTGGGAAACACTGATTTACACAAACAGAACCTCACTCATGGCTGTTGTCAGATAAAAAGTTATGTGTATTATTTTTGGTGTATCAACGGAGCTTAAAGAATACATGTGGGATGAGAAAATGTCTTATCATTTTCAAGTGCTGCTGAAATTACAATAAAAATGAAAGCACAGCTTTAGGATTCATGTTGAGGTTGATGAACCTTAATGTGTCACCTGCTTGGACTGATGTGGCTCCTATAATTCTGCACAAACTGAACAAAAGCAAGTGTCTTCCTCTGGAAGAAGAGGCAAAAAAGCAGTCCAAGGACAAAACCAGGAGCAGCAAACAGAACACTGAATTGGAAGCAAATGTTGTAAACACTGACAAGTGGTTTTCTGAGGTTGCATTTCTAAGATTTTGCACAGCTACGTTTAGAAAAAAGTCAAATGAAAGCAGTACTTTCCAACACGCAAACTTTTCAGGAGTTAGGAATTCTATTTTCCTGCATTGCAAAGGATACAGTACACCGGCTGGCAGATGCTTTCATACAAAGTGACTGGCTGTCTTGTTTGCATCAGTGAGAGCTAAACCCATAACAGCTCTTTCACTGCGAAACTGAAAATAGACACCAAAAATGAAACAAAAATCCACCAGAATGAATGTCTGAGGGACTAAAAAGACAGGACCCGGTGCGGAAAGTGTCTCTTGGTAGCCCCACAGTCTCAGTTTTGTGGGTTTGGGAGACAGATGCTCACTTGGACAAACACCGAATGTCTGGGATGACAAATATCATAAACAAGAAGTCAGTTTCACTGTTCCCTTTAGAAGACAGCTTTTTCAAGTGTTTTTTTTGTCCTTATCTCTGATATTTCTCTATGCGTGAGATGTTTTTCTGGCTGAAGCTGATGATCTCCATAAATCTGAGTGGATAATGACACAGTGTCTCTGCTTTGCTCCTGTTTCAGCTGTATCTGGGTGTGGTGTTGGCAGCTGTGGTGATCATCACTGGTTGTTTCTCCTACTTCCAAGAAGCCAAGAGCTCTCGAATCATGGACTCCTTCAAGAAAATGGTGCCACAGGTAAGTTGATTTGATGCATTGGGTGTTTGGTGTCGTCTCAGTGCTTTCTGAATCAATAAGACATCCCTCAGCCTGGACTTACACACTCATATCAGTGGAAACCTAATAAGCTTGCACAAAGGAAAATAAATGTTTGGCCAACTTCAGATTGTGAATGTGTTTGCCTAAAAACTCCCCCTCCGTTATCCACCTCTGGCAATTCGATTGCCTAATTCTTTAATCTATTTAGGCTCTTTTCACCCCCCGCTCATGCTTATTTTCCCTACCTGTTTTTTCACTTTTTTTCCTTTACTCTATCTCTACTTTTCAAATACCACCACTCCCTCTGGCTCCTCTTCTTTCATATCTATCTCCTCTCTCCTTATCTGACTAAATCCTCCGTCTGAACATAACTCCCTGTCTCCTCTTCTCTCCCTCTCTTCCTCTTTGCCCTTTTGCTCATGGCAGCAAGCGCTGGTGATTCGGGAGGGGGAGAAGATGCAGATCAATGCAGAACTCCTGGTGCAAGGAGATCTAGTGGAGATCAAAGGGGGAGACCGGATTCCAGCCGACCTTCGAGTGATCTCTGCCAGTGGATGCAAGGTAGCGTAGGGGTGCTGAGGCCAGCCCCAGGGAGCCTGGAGGACTCAGTGGGATAGCAGTAGCTTTTTTTCTCCTGTCTTTGCTTACTTCATTCCTTACAAACAGCTCAGTGTTAAAACATTTTAGAAGGGATGTAGCATGCCAACACTTGCAAGTACATATGAGCTAAAAGTGACACTTTGTGTTGAAATGTCTTTACTCCTCAACTGGCGTGTTGGTTGAAATTTCATCCATGATAGACGGTGAAAGGTCGACGGTTCATCTAATGAGCTGCCAAGCATTTCTTTTAAAAAGTGCTCGCTTTTTTCCAAACACTTTCCTATGAACACTTCCCACATGCTCCTCTGTGTGACAAACTACGGGGCATGTCAGTTAAGATTAGTATGAGGTCAGAGCAGATAATTAGGGTGAAGGAAAATCAGAACGGTGCTTTAAAAGGGCAAAAGCCTTTTCTAATAGAGTCAACAGCACAAAATTACTCATCAGCCTCAAAAGTAGCACTCATCCATGTTCCAAGCAGGAGTACTTGAAGCCAAATCCCAATCTTTTCCTAACCCTAACCACACAGTTAAGCTGCAGTAACCAAATCAAGTACTTAACCTGAACAACAGTTAGTGAAAAGCATGTGGAAAAATAACCGTCCCAGTTTGGTGTACGACTCAGACTGCCATGACTAAAACGCCTGTGACTTACCCCACAACCCCTCCTCCGTAAGAGAGTTCTCTACATTTATGACAGAGAATCCACTTTAATGCCAGTGGACACTTTGTGTTTACATCTGAAGCCACAAGCTTTTACAGTACGGCAGTTTTTTGTCGTCCTTGGATGAGAACGTGCATCTCATGTACTGTAGGAAGCACTGGTGATGGTCAGTCAGCCCAGCAGTGGCAATATCCACTACCACTGCTCTAAGGTATGACAAAATAGAGGCAATCAAGTTTAGATCAAGAAACTAATTTCTCATTCTTCATTTCTCTCCATTTATACTGGATGTTTGTTTTTTTTACTAACTCTGTGTTTAGAAGGAATGATGCGACAAAACCGGTCATTTCAGAAACAGAAATGCAAACAACACTTATAGGCTGATAGATATATAATTAGTTTTGCAGATAGCTGGCAATAAATCAAAAGACTGGCTGCAAATTTAGCCCAGTGAAAAGTTAAGAGAGCACCAATGTTGTAAATATTTCACATGTCCTGACACTCCATCAGACAGATGTCAAGACATATTATTTGGAATCATAAATATCCTTGCCATCAGTCTTATAGTTGTTGAGGTAAGGGACAGATTTACCTGTGCATTCCATGGAAAAATCACCTGTAGTTAAACACCTACTTCACTCAAAAGGGCTTATTTTTCAGAGAAAAGTTTTTTCCATTTTTAACCTGCCAACATTGCTTGTTACTTAGATTAACATTCAGACTTAATGTTTTGTTACCATATCCTGTAACCAAAATGATCTGCTTTTGATTTAGCTTTTCTTCTTATTCTTCTAATTTATTAATGCTGTATGGTGAACATTAAGTTGCATTTTGACCTCAGTTTTTTTAAGCCGTGTAAGCTGCTGGTGATCTTTTCTTTTTAATTCTACACTTTTAAAGAAACCTGGGGAAAAATACTTTGACCAGGACACAGTTTTCACACGATTAAAGTGAAATTTCCCTGTTGTTCCTACGTTTCTATCCCGTCACTATCACCTCTTCTGTCCCTCAGTCTCAATAAACAGCATTTTCTTTTCTCTGTCGTCTTCTCCCTTAAAGGTGGACAACTCGTCTCTGACGGGAGAATCAGAGCCTCAAACTCGCTCCCCGGAGTTCACGCACGAGAATCCTCTGGAGACCCGCAACATCTGTTTCTATTCCACCAACTGTGTCGAAGGTCAGTGGGCCAGATCTGGTCAAAACTGTCTCTTATCGCCTCAAGAAGTCTGTCTTTTAGCCATCTGGAAATCAACAATGTTTTGTTTCACCACCAAACTGTGGAATCGTTTCAGTGCACAGTTAATCTGGCCTGCCATCCCTTCATCCTACAGCACAGTGTGCATATAGTTGAATTCAGTGCACGAGGATTAGTAATGAGTGTTTTCATTTAGAACGTAGCCACTGGGAAATTTAGATGTCAGTTGCTGCCAGTCATCAAACAGTGATGCAGTAAGCATTTCAATTGGATTTTTATGTTATAATCTGCAGCTTCATCAACATCTACATTTATATTCTACTGGTGGTTGTGTAAAAACTAGATTGTCCATTATTTTGTGAGAAAAGGTCCATTTGGTAGCTGGGTGTGAAGACTACATTTAATGAATGTGTCCACATAAGATGGAGCTGCAATAGAGTGACATGGAGACATTAAAACTTTAATCTAATTTTGAAGTACTTAAAGGAATTTTGTCCATTCTTACTTAAAATTAAAGCAGCATCTTATCATTGAACTCTAACCAGCCTGGAGATCCTTCCTGATCCATTCAGCAGGTTTCATCTTCAAACACTATTATTCTTTTGAAGGCTGCAGGGCATGGCACATTTAGTTTAGAGGCCACCTACTACTACTATAACAAAAAAGAATGCAGCTCTTCTGTTGGGTCAAATTAGACAGTTGCAGCTAAGAATTTATAGCACTTCCAATGCCTACTTTTCTATTTAGTTTTTCACATCTCAGTCAGATCTGGTATCTCACATTTGTGTGTGTCAGCATTTCAGTTGTGTTGTTATTACTGACTGAAATTAACAATGTTTGTCATGTGATCATTTCAAAAATAGTATTGAAAAAGGTGACAAATACTTTAAAAGTCTTGGATACTTTGGTTAATTCACAGTTTTAATTAGAAATCATATAAACGATACCAGCTACCTAATATTGTGTCATTTCCTCTTATTCTCAACTTGTCAAACCAATGCTTGATCAGGAGCTTACTTTTGGATGTGTTTGGTCACTTTGGCAAAATGAAAGATGTTAGTTAAGTTATTCGTAATAAGATACACAGTATTTTAACGTGTATTTTAACACCTAAACACAATGTTTTCCTAACCTTAACCAAGCAGGTTAGTTTTATTGCCTAACAAGGTGGAAGCCTGCAGTATTAGATTGAAGGAAGTCAATCTAAAAAAAACAGGTGAAAACCACAGTCGAACATGAGACCCATGTTTGTCTATCCTCTTCCTGTCCTCCTTCCTCCTTACATGGTCCATGTCAGTTGTTGATAACTCAGCTCTATAGAATAAGGCTGTTGTGTTTCCATTTACTTTTAGGATAGACTTCTTACTGCCGAAGAAGGTTAACTGCCAATGTATAAGAAAACTGCCAAAACAACTCTGAAGGAAGCACAGACAGAGGTCCTCTGTGTTTGCCTCTGAGGCGTTGACCTTTTTTGTCAAGGCGGGGCCTCCATAGGCTGGGCTTGTTCCATTCCATCCGGAAGATGTCCGGTTGAATGAGCACCTCGGGAGTACGAGGGGATGGGTCAAAGCCTCGGGATCTTTGTTGTGAATTTGTGGGTTGTGTCAGGGTGTCTTGCATGCCAATCAGGGAGTGCCACTGCCGTGTGTGCTTGCTTTGAATTTGCAACAGTGTCAAAGCAGGTGGTACGTGTCAGAGGGACATCCACACCACAGCCAGCTACGATTTCATACTTGATTTCCTGAAATATTCCTGCAAAACACTACATCAGATCGAGATGATCGATGTCGTTTGCTTCAGCAGGTTTAATGTCAGGGAAGATTGCTGTATCAACTAATAAAGTAGTCAGCACACAAACTTCTGATCGGGAGGTTTGGTGTCGGGTCATTTGTCTTTAAAGAGATTCAGATTCTTTCTTTGCTCACTCAGTCCAGCATCTGTTCAGTCCACCCAGCCATCAATCACTGGCCAGCACTTCTAATTCACCTCCATCTATCACTGTTCTACATCCAGCCATCATCTCCCCATCAGGCCTCCTTCCTGTGTGTAAAATACAGCACTCAACTTCACCAGTGTCTTCCAAGCCGTGAACACTCATTTTTCCTTTTACATACCACTTTGCGAAAGTGCATCAGATCAACTGTCACCCACCCGAAAGCTCTAACAAACAGCTTGCGATCTGTAATAACTTCACATTTAAAAAGCTGCCATTAACAAAAGAGAACAGGAATCATTTAATGGGAAAATGTATGCCTTCTTGACTTCCCACTGTGACAAAGAAGCACACGGTACAACGATTGAACTGATGAATCATGTCAAGATTCCTCTTTTAATTTTTAGAGCACAAGAGAAAAAGTTCCAAAAAGCATCTGAAAACCTTTTCTCGACATTTAAAGCAGTATTTAAAGTATTTAAAGCAGTATTTTGGTCAGACCAAACAGTGGCTCTTCTCTCCCACCAGGTACAGCCCACGGCCTTGTCATAGCCACTGGTGACCGAACTGTGATGGGTCGCATCGCCACTCTGGCATCTGAGCTGGAAGTCCGCCGGACGCCCATCAACATTGAGATCGAACATTTCATCCACATCATCACCGGTGTGGCAGTTTTCCTGGGTGTGAGCTTCTTTATCCTGTCTATTATCCTGGGCTACACCTGGCTCGAAGCCGTCATCTTCCTCATTGGCATCATTGTGGCCAACGTGCCTGAGGGCCTGCTGGCAACTGTCACTGTAAGTAGTGTCTGAAGTTACTGTTTTATGAGAACTGTATAAATCTAACAGTTTTTCTTTTCACAATAAATAAATCTCAAGTTTTTTCTTAACATTTTAAACTAGTTTTTTTTATTATTCCTGCACAGCCTTTTACTGTTTCTGCTGGAGGAGCACGATGTGCACTTCAGTTTATGATAAACTGGACTGTATTTTCATGCAGGTTTTAAGGACATGTTGTAATAATTTTGGGAATAGAAAATGAGGAGAAGAGTGAAGTCAAAAATTGCCTGTTCTACACAAACTCTGAAACAAAAATAGTTATTTTTACCTTTTCTTTGCATGTCTCTAACAAGAAGCATGCATTGTTTCACAGCTTCATGGCTGCTGGTTGCACACAGTATGATTAGCAGTTAAAGCTGCTTATCATTGCTATTTGTGGGGAACAGCCATCTGGAAACCCTAATTACGTCTTGCAGCAATTGCCAGTGTTTCTGGGCTTCTGGTGTGGCCAGTGGATATCTGAAAAAGGAGAAACTAATTTTTTTAAGCAACATTTATTGTTTGAATGCAGATACATTTATTTATCTGTAACAAAATAGCTGTTAGTTTCAAGATCCTTCATTTGGCCGATATCTTCTGCGTCTGTTGCAGAAGTCCAAATCTTGCTCAGGTGTGATTGGTGAATGTTACTCAGACTTAGAGAAACTGGGATAAAGCTTTTACATATTCATTTACAGATATTATTGGCAAACTGAAAAAACATCCTGTTTTCCCTCAGACTGTGTCACATACTGCTGTTACCTCACAAATCAAGGTCCACTTTCTATCCATCCATTCTCTATACCTGCTTAATCCAACTGTAGGGTCGTAGGGGGCTGGAGCCATCATTGGGTGAGAGGCAGGGTACACCCTGGACAGGCTGCCAGTCCATCACAGGGCCACACAACTACACATGCTCTCTCTTAGGGACAATTTAGAGACACCAATTAACCCAACATGCATGCTTTTGGATGGTGGGAGGAAGCTGGAGTACCCAGAGAGAACCCACACATACAGGGGTACAACATGCTAACTCCACACAGAAAGGCCCCAGCTGGGAATTGAACCTGGAACCCTCTTGCTGTGAGGCAACAGTGCTAACCCGTGCAGCCCAAGTCTGCTTTCTATCAGTGGAAAATCTAAATTTTTGTTCTGTTCTTAAACCTGATCAGTGTTTTCCAATCCTGGTCCTCAAAGCACCCCGCCCTGCTCCAGTACACCTGATTCAAATGAATGGGTCGTCCTCAGCCTTCTGCAGAGCTTAAAGAGCCAACCCATTCATTTGAATCAGGTGTGCTGGAGCAGGGAAACATGGGGTGCCTTGAGGACCAGGATTTGGAAACACTGTTCTAAAGCTTTACCAGGTAACTGTTGGCCTGAACCAAACTGAGTGCTCCTTTTATTCCCGTTCTATTCTTATTTAAATGGTTGTTTTCTTGCTTATTTTCACTTTATTGTTTGTTGTTAACAATTCAAACTTGGAGCATTGCACAAAGCATCTCACTGCAGGTCGTACCATGTATGATGATGAATGTGACAAATCGAATCTGAATTGGATTTAAAGTTGCTTTATTTCCTAACCAAAAGGTGTGAAGAGTGAAAGTAAAAAGGACTCGAAAAAGAAGGGATAAATAACTTTCCAAACTAGTTTATAAATCTGAAAATCATGGAAGTCGCATGACTTGTTTGATCGTTGATGAGAAAAGCCTTCAGAATGACGTACTGTTGTCATCTGACATTGTGTAGTAGGCCACAGACACAAATAGCACCTTCTACAGTATGTATATCGGATGTTATGTGGTTATGACAATGCTTATCACCTTGTAAAGGTAATGCAGACAAACATCCAATATTCACTTGCTTTGTAACTCTGTTATTGTCTGATTCTGTCTTTGTTTGCTGCTGTCTTAGGCTGATGAAATCTTGACAACCAAAATAATTAACTTAAAGTGGCTCAGAAACTATGTATAACTGAGGGAAATGGCAAAATCTGTAAGACATTTATCATGGGCTTTACTTTTTGAGCAGCTGCTTTCACATCATGCGTTTCTATGTGATCTTCTGCTGACATGAAAATATGGATTAGTGCTTAGAGGTTTGAGTGTACCAGCTCCGGAGCTCTGATATTGTTCCTCTGATATTGTGGGCTTACTATCATCTACATTGAACTGATCTATCATTAATGTTATTCGTTACACCTGTGCCTTTTCTAACACTGATCTAGCCTCTCTACATGTTATGTGGCTCTGATAATGCAAAAGAAACTGATGATGAAATGTTGAATCTGTTTCGAAGTTTTTCTGCCACAGTAAAGGGAGTGCGCTGAGGTGGGTGCCAGCTGGCATTTGAAATGCCATCAGTCGACATTTCACTGGTCACAGAAAATGAATTAACTTCCAGTGGCTGGTTTCTTTACTTTCGTTCACTTTAAACAGACCGTGATCTGTGTGTGGAAACGTTTGTGTGTACCTGTGATGCATTTATTGGAATGCAGCTGATGCATTCAGCTTTAATTAATGTGCGTTGATCTATCTCTTACAACATATGGAATATGCCTGTTCATTGTATTTCTATGTCCCTGTTCACCTGCTGTTCACCAGTCAACCAAAAACACACACACTCATCAGACACCTGGACCACGCATGGTTTGACATGTACAAACACTTGAACACACGGCTGTGTTCACATTTGTCCACGAACAATCATCCATCCTCACTCCTCCTCATCCTTCCTCCTTTTATTCCCTCCCCCATCGCCACCCTCTGTCTTCCCAGGTGTGTCTGACTCTCACTGCCAAGCGAATGGCCAAAAAGAACTGCTTGGTGAAGAACCTGGAGGCCGTAGAGACTCTCGGCTCCACCTCCACCATCTGCTCTGACAAGACGGGCACGCTGACCCAGAACCGCATGACCGTGGCCCACATGTGGTTCGACAACCAGATCCACGAGGCGGACACCACCGAGGACCAAACTGGTAAGACAGAGATGAAATTAAATGGAGAGAAAGTGGAAAAAATAAAGTGGACAGAGGGAGCTGGAGGATAGCTTGAGAAAATGACAGATTAAAAAACAAGAAAATGGAGTGTGTGGGAATTGAGAAGGAAGTGGGACTGCCTGCTGAAATTCATCTGTCCAATATTCACACCGCCAGCAAACGTGGCTGTTCACTCTGCTGCTCGGATTAATTGAGAAGCGGGATGCAGTAGGTGGCACCACCCTCAGCTATAAACATGGCTTTTCCAGAATTCCTCAGCTAGACTGCTGCTGCGAAAACAATCAGGTTGCCATCCTCCACCAAACAGGGCAAAAAGATCAAGCCATATCTTTAAAGAACACTCCAACAACAGCCAAAATAATAGAATAATAAAAAAGGTGTTCTCTTCATGCTAATGAGAAGTGAGTCAGACAATCCTACAGTGAACTGCCAGTGATGCCGACCAATGAAGGAAAAACACAGTGCACTTCATTTTTCAGGAATAGCTCTATGCATGCAGTTTTTGCAGCCAACCTGTTTACACAGTAACAGTGACAGTGAAATGCTCTGTGACGTCCAGGCAAATATGAAAAATGAATGCAGGCACTGACACCAGAATGAAGGTAATTTTCAATTTGATTGGGTGGGAGGGCTGAAATTTGGATACAAGCAATCTCCAAATCACCTTTTTTAATTTAAAAATTAATGCCATTTTCCAGACTGGGGAAAAATCACTTATGTCAAAGAAAAAAACCATTGCTCCACTTAACTGACCCCGATGGTGTTATTTAGCTACAATATCCATTGCTACTCTGTGAACCTGGAATTAAGTCAGTGGCATAAATACTGCATAAGTCCTGCTTATCATAATAATAATAAAAATAAAAAGTCTAACAAAGCTCTCTCTGCTATTCTCTCAGGTTCGGGTTTTGACAAGAGCTCTGCTACTTGGACGGCTCTGTCTCGCGTGGCTGGGCTGTGCAACAGAGCTGATTTCAAAGCTGGACAGGAGCATCTCCCCATCCTGATGGTATCAACATTCATCACTTACTCACAGCACAGAGGCAGTTTTCTAAAACCTTTGCATCAACCTCCAGCCTCATAAATTATGTCAGCTCTTTAGACCCTTTTAATTTAATGCAAGGCCATTATGAGCAGACTGTTTTTATGTGTATATTTGGATCAACTAATGCATGCACATAATTCATGAGAGATGATTTTGCCAACATGGTTTGCCTGTTGAGTAACAACAGAAGGGACGCGTCAGGTGAACAGTCACTCAAAAATAAGTGGTGGTGCTCTATGTATTTAGATCCCTGTTGCAAGTCAAAGGAGTAACATTGTCATGCATAAATATGCTGTTACGGCTTGAAAATTTGGTTTGAATAACACAGAAGTCCCAGAAGTCAAAAGTCCCACTGTGTAGGTGGGACCTTTGGTTTTTGTCAATCAAATGCTTTGCAAACCTATTCACCCTATTTGGCATTGCTTTCCCCCAAGAAATTGCCTGAATTTAACAACATCCATCATTACCTCAGTTCTGAGGTAATCTGCTGATGATCTGCTGATGAAAAACATCCCATAACATGATACTGGCCACATCATTCTTTAGTCTTGGAATGGTGTTCACGAGGTGATGAAAAGAGCTGTATTTTGGACCATAAGCAGCTATTTCACTGATGGTCACAATCTTCTCTGACCAGTATCTGACCAGACTCCTCATGGCATAGAGTCAACTAGTTTTTCAGCTGATTCCAAGTGAAAAGACAAGCATAGCTGAGCATTAATTTCCCCATATTTAGTACAGATTTTGGGGGTAAGATTCAAGGAATGGGGAAAAGACGATAACTTATCATCACAGAAGCTCCTATTTCATAAACTGTTCACCAGTTTTGTTTTAAAGTCTTTAAAACGATACAAGAAACTTGTTGAATATGAAATAAATACAAATGAGGTGAAATTAAAATGTTAAACGTTATTCTGAATTTTAGAGAAGTTGCAGTTTAAAGCACACCGTGGACGTCCTTGAGTATAAAAGTAAAGCACATGATTAAATCATTGCTATTGTTTCCTGTAGTCAGTCCTAAACTACAAGAAAACCACAGTCAGGGAATAAAAGATCAAACAAAACAGCAACCCATAACTAATTTGTCAGTTACACTTGACACAAGCTGGCTCACACACTTAACCTTCTTCACACACATAAACAGACACACACAGAGAATAATCCAATACACGACTGGAAATAACCCCCCCGCAATGCCACAAACACACACACACAGCTGGGTAGGTAAGTCAATATGCTTCCAATGTTGTACCAGCCGCTAACCTCCAACCTGTGCTACATTGACCTGAAGAAATGTGGCTCTCAGTGACAGGGATTACAGCTTCCACCGTGATGGGAGCGGACCCTGCTGCTGCGCCCGATCTGCCCTGCAAAATGCCCAGGCTTCCTCCCTGCATTAAGTAACAGCTGTGTCTCCTGACAGCATTCAAACACTGCAGTAAGGGAGCTGGTACCATTACCAGAGCAAGTCCCCATCTGCGCCCATAAAAACTGAGAAAAGGTATTTCCTTGATCTATTTATTCATTCATGAAAAGGTGCAAACAAGGACAAATCTGGTTGAGTGTGTGTCCTTGTTTTGCTGCTGTTCATGAATGAATTAAAAGAAACAGGGAAATTTCTTCTTTTAGCTCCCTCTTGTGTATTTGGCATTGGGTCATCAGTTCAGCTTTGATTATAAGAAACTGGCATAAAGAATTGCTGTCATGCTTTTTTTCACCCAATATCAAAAGAGAATTTTACCCCAAATCATCATTAAGTATCACACAACCATCTTTGCTGGACAGACCAAGGCTAATAGACCTCTTAAAAGGAGAAAATAGCGTTGTAAATTAGGCCTTCTTAACAACTGTCTTTATGTGATTATCTGTGGTAATAACCTACTCATATTCAAATATAGAGTCTTGTTTGCGGGAGTAATTCTGTCACATTTGGATACACAGAGATAGCAATCAGCACAGAATGTTTTTATTACTCAGTTGTCAATTTCAACCATCTTCTTTTAAAATAAAGCATCCAGTGTCTACAAAGGACTTCTGCATGCCACAATCAGACAGAAACTGTGCCGTACAGCGCAAATGGTGAAGTTCCACTTACTTCAGCACACTTAGCTACCTTGTTATTTGTTAATATGGCCCAATGCATTTCCTCATTGATATTCATTACCCACGTCTTGTAAACTCAACATTTACAGGGTAAATCATATCAAAACTGCACTCGACAAACATCATACATTTCTGTCACACTTTTCTTGTAGAGTGTGAGCCGCTTTAATCAAATAATCTGTCCCCTAAAAGAAAAAGTAAAACAAGGTTTTGCACTTTCATCACACACAATTGTTACATAACTTCGAGAAAATGCAGATGACACTGCCTGCATCATTAATGAGAACCTCTCTCTTCTCCTTTAAACAACACATATTCCAAAAGCTTCCCTCTGCTGTAGTGGGATAAACATGAGCAGTGGGACAGACAACACTCATTTTATAATAGGCATGTGTGAGTGATTGTGCTAATGTGTTCCTGTGTGTGTGTTTCTCCAGAGGGAGACAGCGGGCGACGCGTCGGAGTCAGCTCTATTTAAATGCATCGAGCTGTGCTGCGGGAGTGTTCGTGACTTGAGAGCCAGAAACCACAAAGTGGCAGAAATCCCCTTCAACTCCACCAACAAGTACCAGGTACTGAACGGGAGTCGTGTCTCGTCATCTTTGTACTGCAGCTGCAGTGAAGTTGCACTTTGTATACAGTCTCATATCCTTTTAAATTTGAATTTGATGTAAATGGAAATTGCTGTTGACTTGCCTGAGGTGACAGCCATGTCTCATTTTGTCCAGTTGACAAACCTGAAAACTGAGGAAGTAGCTTAAGTTTACATCAGCAAAAGTTACTGTAACTTGAAAAGCAACTTATGTCAGTCAATCATTATAGCAGAATCAGTTTGTACTATTTAGTTTTTTACCTTTAAGTTTTATATATTAAAATGTGTACATTTTAATACATTTGCATGTTTTTCATTCAGAATCAGTTTATTTACTGCTTTTTAACTAATTTGTACACATTTCTTTCACTGCTTACCAGACAGTTTGCACATATTTTCAAGACTTCCCAGATTTCTTTCTTTTTTTTTTTTTTTTCTATCATACTGGAGGCTGATTCATTCATATTCATTTTTTAACCTTTTCCATCCAGTGAAAGCAGCCTGAACATTCCTGCTCTTTTCAAGGCGACATCCTGCTTTACATTTATACCTGGAAGGTGCCCAATATGCCACACACAGCATTGTTGATCACAAAACAAAAGCCCGGGTGCTGCTTGAAATCTCTACCCAGAGTGTTTCATTAATGTCAGTAATACATCTGATAATTAACTGGTTAGGTCCGTCTGCTCTGCATTTCAGTGCAGAGAAATCGCATTTGTTTCGGATGGTCTAGTGTTAAAAAGCAGACAAACAGGGGGTGAACAAAATGACCTCCCACTCGCTTATCGTTCTTGGCTCTGAAATATTTCACGGGTGGCGTTTGGAAAGAAAATCTACAATTGGACATATTTAAAAACATTAGTTCTTCTCTGGGCATTGATTGAACCCCTTAAAGGGCTCTGTTTTAGTAGATTTACACTTGTTGAGACAACAAAAATGACTCTTTGGAAAGTTTATATTCCCACTAATATAACTGGCTGTTACCTTGTCAGCTTTAGTAACTTCCACCTTGTCTCCTTTCTGCTTCCACTCAGTGTTTGTTCTTCCCTGCGACCTCATGACAGAATGTGAAACAGATACGTTGATCTACAGAGCTAAGCATCACAATTTAATGATGAAGGCAAAGAAAATTGTAGAGTTGCTACATTTTTCCTATTGTTTCCTACACAGAGAGGAGCTTCATTAGCACATCAATGTAGTTGGTCGGTAAAGCGTTTATGCGTGATGATGTTCGCTTTCCATATCAAAGTTTCTTTGGTCATAAATGCTTATCAAGTGTAAGGCGCTAATCCACAGATCGTCATGCAAGAGAAGTCACCTTTCTACTTGCCTTGCAATCCTTTCATTTTCTTTTCTACTGGGCTCTAACCCATCAATGGTTAGGGTTTGGAGTTGAAATGTAATGGCTTGGTTAGCATAAATGTACAATAATGTCTTTCTAACCATGTTACAATATATGGTTGGACAATTACAAAACGTCACAGGCTTCCTGTCATGTCAAATGAACATGACGCTGCTACATTTTTGGGTAGAAGTGTCCATTACATGTTTTTTTTTTTGATGAGACTGAGCTCCTTACGACACATGTAGCTGGGGAAAAAACCTGAAGATGCTGCAGAGAAAATGATACAATGAGCAGTTCAAGTTGTGGCTCTCCCTGTGTTGCATAGAGGGGATGAAACCCTGGTCGACCAGAGGAGACACATGATGCCATGAGCATTGAGTTCTTGAGTGCAAAGACACAGACACATAAACCCACTTAAAAACAGACCAGGGACAGGAGTGAAGCAGCCAGAGAGACTCTCATGCTGACCTCACAAGTTCATGGAACTGGAATATCTCTATTCTTTTTTTGTGTGTCACTGATAGTTTAAATCAATGATTTAGGGAAGTATTGGTTCACAAAATTGTCAAGGCAGAAATGCTCAGCCATGGTATTCGCTGTTTGTTTCGCTCACATCTTCTTGTGTATTAAGACAACACTATAAAAACACGCTAAAAGGGTTGAAAACTCGACTTTATCCGGAGGCACTTGACACTTTAATGGCATTCTGGACACTTGCTGAGAATTTGATAGTTGAAAAGACATTTAGAAAATGGAAATGGTTACCAGTGTACAAAAAAAATCAGAATGCTAAATAAAAGTTTAATAATACAATTTGAGGGCACTGATCAAACAGTTAAACAAAAAAATAAATCATGATAGAGACCTAATTGCTTCCCATTAGCTTCCCGCTGCTGTTGATATATTAAACTCCACAGCCAACTTGCTCAGCATTATATTGCTAATTTTGGCAAAGTAAAGGGAACATTCTGGATTCAGAGTCGTCAAAGCTTGGGGACTTTTGCGCATGCACCTGATGGCAGTAAGCACATTAATACATCATTAATCCCCTATTATAATGTCCTGCCAGCTTCTTGTTGACATCACAAAGCTTATATATATATATATATATTTTTTTTTCGAAAAGTGCGATGTGACATCTGACGCAAGATCACATAATGACAATGATTCAACTTTTCCTTTTTGTGACTGAGGCCATGACTGTGTTTTAGCTGGTTGAAGACTGGGTGAAAATAGGTCTCTGACAATTCACGGTAATTTTTTCAACAGTAAACAAACAAATGACTTCCTCTGTAGTAGCTCCGATTTGTTCACAACAGATGTCTCTGAAAGTTCAAAAGATCAAGTCACATGTTTTCCTACACCCTGAAAGAGTTTACATACGACATAAAGTCATTATAGACGCTTTTGATAATGCTTTGCTCAAGGGCGTAGTGGAAATCAAAGCTTGTGTCTGTGTACCAGGAGATTTGAACCATTGTGAATTGCGCAGCAATGATGTTGAAACTAACAAAGGACTTCCTGCCTGCATTTTGTGCACCTGTTCCCTGACATGAAAATAAACCTCTGTGTTAAGGAGGGAAAAAAGCAATTTACGTCTGCTTTTCTGAGATTAGATACGCTGAGACTCTGATACAAACTGTCTGAGGGAGCGCGTGATGGGTTATATTGGGGAAAGGGTAATGGAAGATGTAGCAGCACAAGAATACATGTGAGAGAGTGAATGAATGCTGGGACTACGACTTTCAATGTGCGCTCTGTCAAGTCAGATTCAATATGACTTTCATCTCGAATCACTTAGATAAGAATGACAGCAACTCCCCAAAATGCTGTCACAAATGTGAAATTGATTGTTTTGTATCAATACAGAGAGGATGTCAGACTGAAGCCTGCTTCTCTCTAAAAACAAAATGATTTTCTTTTTCAAAAGAAGAAAAAGTCTGTGTTCTCACCAATCCGTCTGTTCTCCGTCTGTTTCTACAAGCTCTCTGTCCATGAAGTGGAGGACAATCCCTCTGGTCATGTTCTGGTCATGAAGGGAGCGCCAGAGAGGATCTTGGACAGGTTTGTTAATCAATAACAGATTGATTATATGCTGTTTACATTTGAATTTGTTCTGCATGCACACGCGTGCAAACACACACTCGTCTTAGAGGCACGCCATCTGAAAAAGTTCAGCTTATGTAGTCAAAGTCTGATACAATCCTATTAATCTGTGCTCTAAGCCTCCAGTGTTGTCCTAAAGTTAAAACCAGGTCAGGTCGCCACTCTGCTCAACTGGGTGACATGGTTCTTTGTCAACACGAGCACACGCGCTACAATTTATTTAGATTTTTTCTTATATACACCATCCAACTGCTGTAAAGTGTGACAGCAGCAACAGACGTATATTAAGCTGCAGATGAAAATAGTCCACAGCTAATGCACCGTGTCCTCTTGCTGGAGAAAAATGTCTCTCTACGTTTCCATACAACCGAACTGTTTTGCTACATAAGCCAGCAGAGTTGGGAGGTCAGGGTTAGGATATAAACCACCACAGTCTGTAATTAACATCACCATAAAAATGTTTAATCATGCTGAAGTCACTGCTAGTCTGCATAGTCTGGTGGGGAAATGTCAGGCTGGAAAATTTTTTTTGCAGTACGTGGTTTCAAGGAGGCAAATATGAAATAAACTTTGTATTTGTTATAGATTTTATAAGATTAACTGTATATATGTAATTGAAACCACATGTGAACACTTCAGTCGTGGCATTTTCGTGGGATTTACTCAGAACAACAGATAGTGACAAACACCAGGATTCCAGTGATCCTTATTCATGCAAAAACTGAATTTGTATTAGTGAGACGATATCAAATATTTACTGTGCATGCAGTGGGGCCACATGTGACAGCGAGGATAGAGAAAACTATGTTTTTTTTTAATGGGATTTTTGTAAATAACACCATTCATATTCATTATTGGATTACCAGCCTCAATTCAGATCATCTGCATTACAGGTTCACCGACAATGAGATGCTGTCAGGCTTTACTTTGCCCTCCTTTGCCACACTGCTGCATCCCCTGTTCCCTTTTTTTTAACACAAATGCCAGATCAAGTGTTGCTCTTTCATGGACTTTGTATGCCTGTAAAAACACACCTACTTTAGGCTGGTAAATATATTAGTTGTGAAATGAATTTATAGTGTTATCAAAATAATGTTAAATAAAGGGACCCCTGTAAAGGTCCATCATTTCCAAAAGTATGTGTGATGTTTACTATTCAGATGGAGGACCTATTTCATCCTCTTGTGTAACATAATTGCTCTACAGACAGCTGTTGGTATCGCTGAATGTGTCATTAAATGTTACAGGTGCAGCACCATAATGATCCATGGCGAAGAGAGTCCTCTTGATGAAAACTGGAGAGATGCTTTCCAAAATGCCTACATGGAGCTGGGTGGACTGGGAGAAAGAGTGCTTGGTATGTGTGGTGGCATCAACTGAGACCTGTCTAACTGAGAATATATGGCAAGGAGCAGCAGCAGTTGAGCTCAGCACTTAGTTTTTATGGTCGTCTTGGTAAACAGGGTAGTTTACCCAAAATGTCCCCATAAAAGTACAGGCTGCCCTCTGTGCAGCACACACTCTATAAAGTGTGTGTGTGTGGGTGGGGGGTCGGCATTGCAGTCTAGCGATGGAGACTGAGCCAGAATTACCAGAGTTATAAAAAAATATTTCATTGTCGATTTTCTGGTCTTGTAAAGATCATCAACTGGAAACGGAAGTTGATTTAATTTAATTCAGGTTGAAAAATAAAACACAATGTAATAAAATAAGATTTTGCTTTGTTAAATGCCACAGGGCCATTTTGGGTGAAAAGTCATTACCTGAGGTATCTTTAAAGTCTTTTCTACTCTGTCTCTGTAAATGTCATCGTCTTGACAAGAAAAGGATTTTTGGATAGTGCCATAGGTAATAATTATGTGTTATCAGCACTTTGTGAGAGTTGTGGCCACAGCAGCTGAACGTGGAATACCATCACTTTTAGAGCAAAACTCCTGAAGTCATGTACATTTCTGTCATGTCTTGGATGATGATGTTAAGAGCTTTAATGTTTCAAGACATGAAGACTTTTTCACTCTATTTTGCTTGGCTTCTTATGAATTCAAACCACAAAAGGCTTGGGTTTTAATAAATATGGCTGATTAAATTCTCATTTCAGACTGAAAACCTCCACAGCTGAAATTAAAAATGGTATTGGATGATGTATTGCTGGAAGGTGTCTTTTAAAACCTGCACACATCTTTCACATTTATATGTCTCTGCAATGTTTTGCTTTAAATAGCAATGCAATCATCTCACTGATCCTTCTTCTCTTTCAGGATTCTGCCACTTGAATCTGCCTCCATCCCAGTTTCCTCGAGGATTTACTTTTGACTGCGACGACATGAACTTTCCCACCGAGCAGCTCTGTTTTCTGGGTCTCATCTCCATGATTGATCCGCCACGTGCCGCTGTGCCTGATGCTGTGGGTAAATGCCGCTCTGCCGGCATCAAGGTAATTGGTTGCACAGACTCAACTGTCATTGTTGGTCCTGAGGAGCCCTTTCCTGGGGCGTCATATGTTAAGCCTTTTGGAAAGGAGATTTGTATGTCAAATGTCTTTTTATATCACAACGTGAACCCAAATGACAACTGATCACCTCTAGAGCCACGATCGATTGCAAATTAAGATAATTCACATAGAGGAGGCTCATGAAAGCATATCGAGTGCAAGCACAGAGAAAAAAAGGTTTGGCTATTGGTTAAGAAACTTAGTGACAGTTTTAGGAGCAAATGATAGTTTTAAGATGAGACCTTTATAAGGATAAAGTTGTAGAATTACAAAATGGGCTAAAATGTTAAATTTCTGTGAGATATTAAGACGAGCAATAAAGGGTGGATCATTACATTATGACAGCAGTTTGTTAACAGTTCCATATAGTAAAATATAGTTTGACTAGATTAACTGCAATTTTCTTCATTAGATCTTAATCAACTGCAAATGCACACGGAGCAGATGTTTTGTTGGGAAAGTAATAAGCTCGGTCAAAGGAAGGTTAAACAGCTTCCATCAGAGAAAGAAAAAATGGATAATGAGCGGGAGGAGGCGTTCTCGTTCAGAGCAGTGACGACAAATATGGGAAAGGGATTCCAGACATTTCATTTCAGGCTCCAATGATGATGAATTTTTGAAAGACACACCGTAAATGACACTCTTTAGGTGAACCATAATACTCAAAGGAGTGAAAAGCGAAGTGTTCTCACAGCTTAAGGTGGAACAAATAAATAGTTGTCACGTGTTATTTGGGATTTATATAAATAATCAAACTTAACAAGTCATCTCTAAACTGAACTTACAGTTGTAACATCAGATGTACTCAGAGAATTTGATTTTATTAGCTCAGTTTATTTCAAGTCATAGTGACAGTGAATAGTAGGTTACTGAGTCTGAAGGTGGAAGAGCTTCCACTTTTCCCTCAAAGTGTTCACTTAACAGAGGGAAACAGAAGTATACGGCACAACTGATTTAATTATTAAATACTGGATATTAAATTTCAGTGTAGTGCACATCTTTTGCCTGCAGTGTGAAGTCCAAACGCAGCAATGTGGTGACACGATACTCAATCTTTAATGTACCCTCATTCTATAAGTCCTTGTTATTACACCTGTACTTAGCATAAAAGATCCTGAAGCTGCCGGATCTCAAAAACAAACCATTTGTGTGATGTGTGGACTGTTTATACATTTCTTCTAAGTGTTAATACAACAGAATTAGATGCTTGATTAATTACTTGTCAGCTGGAATGGTCACATTTACTCTCTGATGAGGTTTTCATTTTATTTTTATTTGCCCATTAAAATGGAAAAAGTAACTATTCTCCCATCAGTGAACAGATTTTTCTGTGTGACTCAAAGGTTTTGACTGTTATTCATCATTCACACTCTTCTTTTGTCCCTTTAGTGATTCAATGAAAAGTGAGCGACTTTTTGAGTTACTTTCTGCTGTGGGATTATAAAACATTGGATATTATGTTTTTAATCACATAACTGTGGTCCTTAAAAACTTTTTTTAACCTTTTGACATGTTCTTTATTTTTGTATGAATGTTCTAAAACATCAGATTTTCACACAAGTCCATACATTGAATTAAAGAAAAAAATACAATCAAACTGATGAGACAAAACTCTGACATGTCTGCATTTCCTCACATGAACTCATCACTTGAAGGTCTTCCACAACATTTCTACTCATTAAAGCCAGAACTTTGACTTGGCCATTCTAAAACTTTATCTTTATTCTCCTTTAACCATTCTGTGACAGACCAACTTGGCTGTTAGAGTCTTTTTCTTGCTGCATGACCCATTTTGCCTCATGATTCAGTCCTTATGATCCTGCCGTGCAAGCCCGTGATGCTTAGTGTTTTCCTGATGGTGGAGAGACATGAACATTAAGATTTGTTTAAGATCTTGTGGTGTATAAGGGATGGTTGCCTTCAAACAGTCTATGTGTATATAGTAAAGGAAGAACTCTGCTGACACAGACTTGGTCGAACACAGAAGTATTATGTTGTCAACCAGGTCCGTACCAGAATTACAGAATGATGCATCAAATCTGGAGAGATCCTCGAAGCCAAAAAGTCTGTGTCATCTCTCCTTCACTGGGGGTGATTCTCCCCTTATGTAGGGTAAAACCTTCCCCTATTTGGTGAGCCTGGGTGGCCTCAATAGTCAGGCTGAAAGATATATATATCTATATATAGATATATATATAGATATATATCCCTGGTGTGGCTGTCCTGACTGTCTTAACTGAGGGAGTTAAGCATGGGGTGTTAAGAGGTGTTTCTCCAGATGTTCATGTTTACCTTTCTTCATCTCCTGTCTGGACACACCAAACACACCAACCTGATGTCTTTCTGAACCTCTGTTAAGTGTCAGACACTACAATCTTAAGATCTTTGTTTTTATCACTTTTGCCACCCTGGTGAGTATGAGAAACTCTTTTTCTGAGATTCTCAAAATCTCCTTTGTTCATGCCCAGACTTTTTTGTAAAGGTCAGATTTTTGATGGATCTGCCTACTTGCATTTGATCCACTGAATAAAAGACATCTAATATAATCCCATCTTTAAAGTCTGTTCTAGCTCTGAAAGTTTGCATGTTTTTGTCAGCTTAATATCACTTCTAAAAGTTCCTTTCCTTAATTGATAAATTACCAAGTAAATCATTTTTGTCTCATTTGTTTAACTGAGTTTAGTTTTTGGACCTGTGAAAATATACGTTGGAGGACATTTTTAGACAGAATTAAAGACATCTCCATAGGGTTCTCAAGCGTCCCCTGGGGCACTGATGAAAACCTGCAGCCTGCTACTGAAATCACGAATGAGGTTATTTTAGAAGTACCAGCCAGCTTCTGCAGAGTCTAGTGCCCTTATGTTTGGCCACAAACCCTAAATTTAATGGATTTTCACACAATTACAATATTTTACCTGAGGGAACACACACCACACAAAATTTTTTTTCCAGTTTGCAGTTGGATTTGAACCTTCAACCCCCTAATAGCACCATTCCTTTCCAGTGTAACTATACAACACATTTGGATGACTTATAGCCATTAAAGGCCTATACTACAGTGTGACTCAAGGGTGCTGTGACACACGACATACGGATGATGATACAGTGGGGTTTAATGGGATATAGCTTTGTGATTTATGGGATCTTTTGTCTGTGGTCAGGTGATTATGGTAACCGGGGACCACCCAATCACAGCCAAGGCCATTGCTAAAGGTGTGGGCATCATCTCTGAGGGAAACGAGACGGTTGAGGACATCGCCGAGAGACTGAACATCCCTCTGAGCCAAGTTAATCCCAGGTGAGTCTGCACTTGTGTGTGTGACAGAGCAGGTTTTGGTTGTTTGCTCAAGCGTCTAGGAGTAACTCAATGTGAGATTGTGTGAGCAGCTGAGGATGTGGGCAGTGATGTGTCTCCTGGATGTGTGTGTATGAAAATGTTGTTTTTTACATAAAAAAAAGGCTGGTAAATATTCTTATTCCAGAGTTAGACAGAAAAATGCAAAAAAGTTTCATGTTTGTCAACTCAAATCATCTTAACTGCTCATATAGACCAGAAAGTGAAGAAAACAAATGGCCTGTTTATGTCTATGTTTATCAAAATCTAACTATTGAGAGGAGAACAAACTATTTCAGAGGATGAAAAAGAAGAATTGATCATCGATATTGTGAAAACACAGTTTAAAGGACAACAAAAAGTAGACCGAAAGACTTAAATCGAGAGGTCTGGTTGATATACAAAGAAATTGTGATGCATATTAACCTTAATGTCTTATTGCTTCTGAACAAAGGATAGAAAAATTTAAATGTTAATTATTAAGCAAACTTCCAGCCTTGTTTACACGAAGCTCTGTGTACATTTATGATTCAACCAGAAGTTCATTCATTCCTACGGGAATCTCTGTGATCTCAGAAATGTTGCTGCAAATCTCTTTGCATTTTCATCCCAGACTTTAGTTTGCCTTGAGCACACTGAAAAAATATGTACATTTTGCAGAGAATTTCAGGGAGATTGCATTGCATTGGCAGGGAGTTGTAAAAACAAGTTAGCCAACAAGCTAATGAGCGCATTACAGTAATTTCTAATGGACAGATAAAACAGATAAAATCAGTTTTCCCCCATGACTTTGGTCAGTTTCCGGTCAGAAAGAAATGTATTTCTGTATGTTGACCATTGGGGGAGATAGTCTTTCTGTTATATACGCTGTACGAATCAATGTGAAATGATTGGTATGTTGCTTTACCTCACTCTCATGTAGGCAACGGGCTCGAGTGTCTGCGCAATAGTTCATATACTTGCCTTTGGGGGGGGTTGCATTAGGTGGCACAGCAGCAAATTAAGTCCACACAAAACTACAAAATTTGAAGGGTGTAAACAATCAATATAGAAACCATATTGGAGATTAGTATTGAGTTAATATTAAGATTATGGCAGAAAAAGGGACAACTGCAGAATTATAGATGGTATTCAGAGCCTTTGTGTGTGTGTGTTGGATGTCTTGTCACATTTCCCCCTGCACACTCTCTGTTAGTCACCTCTTTTACATCTTTTGTACTGTTTGCATAGTGTTAACTTCTGAGGATGTGCACAATTGACGCACCACACAAATGCACGATACCTGTATTAGCCATCATAAACAGGGACATGCTAACTAAAAATATTCTTGGCCTGAGAGTTGCTGCTAGACTAGTTTTGAAGAATCTCAAATAAGAATAGCTGTGCTTTAATTAACTCAGTACACGCAGTTTAGATGCTGAGACATTCTAAGTTGCCCTTCTTTCTCCTCAGCCATGTTGCACTGCCATATCACTACAGTAGAGCACATGGAACAAATCAAACACTGGCTGTAAAGCAGCTTCGTTGCATTTCTCATAGCTACTGTAGTTTAGGGGTAATCAAGTGGTTGCATCCTACACACTAGCCCTTTAAGTCATGGAGCTTGAAGAGTTGTGTTTTCTCCTGATGGACTGTGGGTGTGTGTTTCTGAGGAAAAAGCAAGAAAATGTCATTGCCCCCATTCTTAGTAATTGTCCTTAGTGTCACAGACTCCTTACTGTTTTGTGGATGTGTCTTTTTCACAGAGATGCCAAGGCGTGTGTGGTGCACGGCTCAGACTTAAAGGACATGAGTTCAGAGTATCTGGACGACGTGCTGAGGAACCACACTGAGATTGTTTTTGCTCGCACCTCTCCTCAGCAGAAGCTCATCATTGTGGAAGGCTGCCAGAGACAGGTCAATGGTCAGAAGTGTGTGTAGAAGGGACAGCGTGTATGTATGACTCGCTGGGCTTTTCTGAGCGCATCCAGCTGAATTTCAATGGAAGTGTTCATATGATTGAATACATGCGTGTGTGTTTGTGATAAAGTATGGAAGTATGTGTGGAAGTATGGTTGAATACAGATGTGTGTGTCAGAGTGAAAGTATGTGTGTATCCCTGCCATTTACTGCTGAATACAGCTTTCTGAGAGTGTTTGTGAATGTGCTTAAGCTTTTTGTTAGTGCAGGTGGTTCAATGGATGAATACAGGGCCTGTGTGCGCATTTGAGTCACAGCTATACGTGCCCATTTGTGACTATATGGCTATGAAGCAGTGTTCCTCTGTAGGGTATATGATTAACTGTAAGTTAAACATATATATCAAACCCTACATATGTCCCTTAGAGACAAATTTATAAAACTGGATGTGTGTGCGTGCTTGCAAAGGTGCCCATGTATTGAGGTCATGCTACAATTCACCCTGACTCAGTCACTCTGACGCCATGTCACTGAATGATTGCTACTCAATTCCATTTTTCATTTAATCTCCCCAGAGCTGCTTTGAAAAGACATTATTAAGACAGAGGGGGAGGTGGGAGTGCAGGAAGAGCGGGTGAGGGGAGTGGTGGCTTAAATCATGGTACTTATCTTTCTACTCTTGACACTTTTTTGTTCATTGGTCCTTGCGGGCACAGGGGGCGATCGTGGCTGTGACGGGCGATGGAGTGAACGACTCTCCCGCACTGAAGAAAGCCGACATAGGCGTTGCCATGGGGATCGCTGGTTCTGATGTGTCCAAGCAGGCCGCCGATATGATCCTGCTGGACGACAACTTTGCCTCCATCGTCACCGGAGTGGAGGAGGGTGAGTGGGGGCGGGACTGAGAGGTTGAGAGTAAAAGGTAATGACAAGGTGAAAAAGATAGAAGGAAAAAGTTTGTCTGACACAAAAGTACAATAACTAACAAAATTAACATTTCAGTGATTCGAATTTGGGTTGACTTCTCATGGGATTTGTAGTGAGATGTAGACATGAGAGTTGGACAAGAGTCAGACTTCAGTCACTAAAACTAGGACATCACCAAGATATGACTTGAACTACTTACTGTAAGACTTAGATTCCTTTTACTGGTGTTACTTAACAGAATAAAAGGAAGTCATGACGCAGCAGTTAGGAGGTACGAAAAGGACTTTCATCATTCTTTTTGACTGAGGCTGTTTTAGTTCTGGCTCAGAGCCTGTGCCTAATCTGGGATCAGCTCTTTGTATTTCAAAAGCTAAAAAACTGAGTCTTGGCCAATACAACTTCTAAAGCAGCATTAGCACTTTATTTGGTTTGGAACCATTGACTATACAAAACAAAGCTTCATGGTCAGAGAAATTAAGCCTGTGTGGAGATGCCTTAAAACTGTATTCTATTGAATGAACAGCAGGGGGCAATTCCTGTGTAATTGGATAAAAGGGTTCGGGAGAATGATGCTGCTTCTCACTTGATTTGTGACATAAGTAAGCATTTTCTTCATGAATTCATTGTCTCAAAGGTGCAAGAGATCAGTCCTCTTTAATAGAGCATGATATCAGTTTTGTAAATTAGGATATTCCTTGGGGTTTGGGCTGCCTTTCGCCTTACATAACACTACCCTGTTGCCGTTAATATTTTCTACAGTTCTTAATCAATTCCACGTCTTGTTTTCAAAGTTCAGTTTCAAAAGACCACAGTTGGAAATGGCATAAAATGCATAACTCAAGGATTCAGATTTGAAGACCACAAATCAAAGAGTGATGTCATGCTGTCCACATTCATTCATGCCTGATCAGTATGCTGGTAGTCATTTTGAAGATAATTTCATACTCAGATGGATACTTGGCCTCAAAAAGAGGCAGAAATCAATGTCCATTTCCATCCTTCTGTCCAAATTTGGTCGCTTCTGGCTCCAAAAAATTAAAGATGGCAAAGGCAAAATACTAAACCTTGGGGATGTCAATGTAGCTGTGTCCATCTTTTATATATGGTGCAAGGGATGGACAAATAAAAAGAAGGGTTCTGCAACGTTATTGGCATTTTCCTTGATGTTCAATATTTCAATGTGGAGCGGCTGCATTTATAAACACCACTGCAAACAGCAGGGAACATTAGCGAATGCTGCCATCTCCTCCACAGTGAGCTACATTCACAAACATGTTTAGAAATGGCATTCATGAACACAGACTGGTTTGTGCAGCAGCGTTTCCAATGCTGACTGGCATTATGAAAGCAAGAGAAATAAGGAAAACACGACTGTTGTCCTACAACGAGGAGGACATGGCTTTTCCCTCAAAGTGTTCACTTAACTGTAACTGTATGAGGTTTGACTTGAGACTTGCCTCCAGAGACTGCCGTTTAATTGAAGTTGGCCTGGCTAATATGGTATGAGGAAAACCATTAGTAATGGGGATAGGCTGATGAAGCAGTCAGAGGAAATCATTCTGAATTTCAGTGTGTCTTGAAATTGAATTCGACCTTGGCAGAGTATGAAACGAGGAAAAGACGATTCAAACTTTAAAGTATGTAAGAAGCGGTCCACTTATAATATACTGTTCACAATTCAATGTAACCATATTTCCTGTTTTTTTTTTGCAGGTCGTCTCATCTTCGATAATTTGAAGAAATCCATTGCATACACATTAACCAGCAACATCCCAGAGATCTCACCATTCCTCCTCTTCATCATTGCCAGCGTTCCTCTTCCTTTGGGAACCGTCACCATCCTCTGCATTGACCTGGGCACTGACATGGTAAGCATTATGGGATCGAACGTGGACAAAAATTCCTCAGTAGCAATACTAGCAACAGTTTCCCTCTATAAACGTCTGTGTACTCAGTTTATTACTGCTGAACCTTTCTTCTGTTGTGGAACACATCTCTCTTTTCCTGTGGATACTCTTCATTGTATATTTATGTGCTTCTATGAGAAATCAAACTTACTTTATTGAATTTTTACAGCAAGAAAATAGTTCTAGCCAATAAGTTAGCAGGATAATTCTAATTATCGGCATGCTGCATAGCTGCAGGTACAGTAAAGGTGACATAAGGGGAAATGTTGGTACTACTGATGTTGGATTTGACAGTCTGAAGGTAAAAAGAGCAAATGTTTGGTTTAATTTGTTCTTTCTGTCAGTGCTTTTGGCTCACCACCGACGTCCATTTGTTCAAGCAGAACAAAAAGCGGGTGACACTCACATACCGATTTGAATTTCACAGCTCTGCCATTTCCAGATGCCAGTCTCTCTTCTGTATTTCCAGCAGCAACAATAAGAGGTGCTGGCACACTGCTTGCCTGAGGCGTGTAATGCATCATTACAAAAGAAAGAAATCAAAGACTGAAATATTCAAAAGGACGTCTGTGTTTATTACTTAAAATTTCCCAGCTTTTAGCCAACAAACACCATTGTGCACCTGAATCTGAGTCCAACACAGCTCAGTGAGCAGAAGGCAAAAGTTCTACAAGTAGCCTAATTAGAGATATATTGCAATGGTCTCATATCAGACTGCCAGGAAGCATTTCTAAGTCTCCAAAAGTGGAACAGCTTGCTCAAACTGTTAAATAAAAAACATATTTGAATTTGACACAAATTATTAACTTCTTTGGTTTCCCAGCTGCAGAGCAAACTTATTTATGCTATTTATGCTAAAATGTATTCAACTGTCTCAAATCACTGGAATAGTGCACTCTTTATTGGTTAGATTTATTTTTCAAACCAGTTAACAGAAGTGTAAAATCACCTAACTGAAAAACTTTAATTTTCATAACTGCTGGGGGACAAGACAGCTGGACGCTCTGAAGCATACAGTAGGACCCAAAAATGAAAATAGTCTAAATGAGCACAAAAGGGGCTCACAAAAGTGTTTATAATACAGTGCACAAGTAAAAAAGCAGATGTCCCCTGTTTGCTGGTGAGGCTGTTAACAGCTTGTTAACAGCTTAGTGCAACTCCTGGCTGCAGGCTCGAGGGCTCTGCTGAGATTTAACAGTAACAACCAGCACATGGAGTGTGCAACGATTATTTTTAGCAGGCACGGCCATGTGGAAAAGGTGGCGAAGAAGGATTTATCATCTGTGGCACACTTAAGAATGTTTCAAGAGTGAGATGTGTATATACTTTCAGAAGTGCATACAAAGGAAAAAAAATCAATGTCAGACATACTTTTTTTTCACATTCCTTCCCCTCTCATCTTCTGCTACTGCTGCGGGTCAGAGGAGTGTAACACCAAAACAAACTGGATTTACAGACTACAGAGGATGTGCACAGTTTCAAGCAGTGCCAAGTTCCAGCCTCAAATCCTGCCTAAGTCCCAGAGATTTCCATCCCTAAGTCAGACATATTGCTCTGTTTCTTACCTGGTAAAACCAGCCAATATAAGATCTTTATTACAGAGACCTTTCTACCCTCCTGTTTTATGAATGTCTTGAAATTCACTCTCTGTCTCCTCTCCCCACCTCCTACTCTGTCACTGTCGTCGCTTTCTTTTTCTTTTCCCTTGTCCTTTTTCTTTCTTTTCTACCTCGTCTTTGTGATTGATTGATTACATTATTAGTGATGTGCCTACACTCGTCTGGTGCTGCCATCATGCCTTTGTATTGATGCCACTAAGACAAATTCCTGCTAATTTATTGTACAGGGTGCTTAAAGTGAGCTCCCTCTCTTCTGTTCCTCCCATTCTCTCCAGGTTCCAGCTATCTCATTGGCTTATGAGACAGCGGAGAGCGACATCATGAAACGTCAACCGAGAAACCCCAGAACCGACAAGCTGGTCAATGAACGCCTCATCAGCATGGCATACGGACAGATAGGTTTGGCCCCTCGTGTCTCATAGCCCTTCTGCCCCACAGCCCTTAAACCTGAATCACTATGACAGGCCTCTTATAGTGACTTTATAGTGATAATAAACATCTCAGACATAAAAACTTTAGATATTGACATTTATCAGAAATCCTGGCATTTCTCACTGTCTCTGTAAATGTTTCGGTAAGCACAGTTAAGGAAAATAGATCCAGGGCTGAGCAGACAGTCCAACAATTTTCTTCTAATTGTCTTGACATTTACAGCAAATTGAGAGTGCAGAGTCCATCTATTACCAACACTTAATCTTGGTCATGTTTCAGAGGCTCGAGTCTCTTATGAACACGTGCTTTTTATCTCTTGTTTTATATGGTTTGGGAATCGTGAAAGATCAAAGGCTGGCCCAATTTCATTTAAATAGGGCAGATTTTGACAGTGCTTAATTTAAAACTGAACATGCTCAGAAGAGATGGCAACACGTATCGATCCGCATTAAAAGGAGGCAGAAATTTTGCAAGATACAACCTATCACATTTATAAATCCCTGTCCTCACATGTCAACTTGAGGTTCAACTACCGAGAGACTGTCAGAAAAATGAATATGCAAACATAAAATTGTTCCAGTCCTCATCTGTCTGGAGCTAATACTAAAGCAGCAGTCTAACCCCAGAGACAAATGTAAGACAGATGCCTAAAACAGGCATGTTTGTCATGATCTCCATTCCCTTTTTACTTACTCTGTAACAACACCGTTGCCTTTGTCCCACCATAACTTTATCTGTTGGAGATCATCATATATATGAATATAGACAAAATCCCTGCACAGATGTTGTCTTAACCTACTTGGATGGATTTTTCCTGATGACGCTGCGATTATAAAATCAGGATTTTATTAGAGCAGAGCGACAGTCGACAGGTTGACATGTAGGCTTATTGTGCTGATGTTCAGTCGTCTTGATAAAAAAAAAACAATGTATTGTGTGGGTTTATTAGTCTGGCATTTTTTTTTCTTACCATGATCATTTCCTAGTGTCGTGTAATTTTGATGACTGACTTTATAGCCACAACAGATGTGACATGATTTACATGCCGTGTCTTATTTGTCCAAGGTCTCAAAATGAATTTGATAACGTTTCAGTGAGCTTTTGTATCTATTTTAAGATACCACAGAACTTTATTTTATGGCTCTGTGATGTCCCTTTTTAATCTCCTTTGATCCATTGTTATAAATGACTGTTACTTGTAAAGAATCTTACTAAATACAAAAATAATGTTAAATTGGTTCCACTCTACCTTAATCACTGCAAAGCAGCTAATCTTTTTCTAACCGTAAATGTGTACGATATGAATATTTCCTACTGACAACAAGAGCTGCTGTGATCATAACATTTAACTTCATGCAAATAGGTTTGGGAATTGTTTGAATATTATAAATTTTTTTAATTCTTCTCCTCAATTTCAATCTAATTGATTCCTATTTCAACTTCAAATGGTTTGAAAAAAAGTCAAATGTTTAGAAAGTAAAAATGTCTTCAACAGTCAAACTAAAACTGTTCATTTTTGTATTAATAGAAGACCATCTCACATAAATCAATAGGTATTTACAATGTAATCAAGTCCTGACTAAGAGGTATTTTTTATTTGCAAAAAAGCAGCCAAACAGTGGGATTTTTAAACTCACATAGCTTTTGTCCAGGATTTGTGTGCTTCAGAACTGATGAGAGGAATCAAATCTCCCCAATTAGTACCTGATAGTATCATCTAACCAAACCTACATACGAATTATTACAATTTAATTTAATTTAGGATTAGTGATATTACCACTTTTTACCACCACTGTCTTGCTTCAAATCTGACAAATGGCCCACTCAAAGTAACTGCAGTTCTCCCTTTTCTCCTAGTTTAAAGGCAAACTGTGCCCACAGCAATGCTAAATTCATTATATTAATACCAATAAACGCTCAATGAAATTGAGTAAGACAATTATTGGAATTTAAGCTCCCTGAGATAACAAGCTGATGCCATTAAACCCCATCCAAATGACAAAAACACGTGAAAATATCATGAGTTTCTTCCATCTGTTTTATACAGATGAATGAGAATTATTCTAATGATTATGGAAAAGATTCTGCACGGGTAAAATCATTTTTATTATGCAAAAACAGTGACGGACTTGCAGACAACCCAGCACATATGACAAATGACACTTGTTCAATCTAAGCAACAAAGAATACATTTAGTTATTGTATTATGCTTGTATTTTCTGCCAGGTATGATCCAGGCTCTGGCTGGTTTTTTCACCTACTTTGTGATTTTGACTGAAAACGGCTTCTTACCACTGGACCTGTTGGGAGTCCGCATCCGTTGGGATGACCGTGAAGTCAACGACGTGGAGGACAGCTATGGGCAGCAGTGGGTGAGGAGCAGGGGCAGATTTTATGTGCACACCCATTTGAGTGTTTAGTGATGCTCCTGCAGGAGTAAACACAATGTGTGTGTCAAACCTGCAGACCTACGAGCAAAGAAAGATTGTGGAATTCACGTGCCACACGGCCTTCTTCTCCAGCATTGTGGTTGTCCAGTGGGCTGATCTTATCATCTGCAAAACCAGGAGGAACTCTCTCTTTCAACAAGGGATGAGGTAAGTGGGCGTGGCTTTAACTGATGAGGGAAAATGCAAAATCAAAGCATTAATGAAGGCAGTTAGAAAAGCAAGAAAGAAGTTTTATCATCAAATACAAGTTTAGTTAGATCTTAGTTTAGTTCAGATCTTGACTCACTTTTTTGTGACACACACTGTACGATTGTTAGCCTTATAAATATGTTATAAGCTAATTTCTGCTCAACAGCAACCGGATCCTGATCTTTGGCCTGTTTGTTGAGACAGCTCTGGCTGCCTTCCTGTCCTACTGCCCTGGAATGGATGTTGCTTTGCGCATGTACCCCTTGAAGTATGTACTGTATATAATTCTGAACTGAACCGATAAATAACCCCTTTAAGACTTGTTAAGTTGCCATTAGCCTCTCGTCTTCAAATTAAGTGATTTTCTTAAACACCACGTTGTGATCTATGATATTCAGAAATGACTGCAGTGACTGTATTTTCACTGTGACTCTATCCTTCCACTCCCATCTCACTCTTTTTCTCTTCCTCTTAGGATCTTGTGGTGGTTCTGTGCCTTCCCATATAGTCTTCTAATCTTCATTTATGATGAGGTCCGTAAATTAATTTTGCGGAGGAACCCAGGAGGTAAGCAGATATTAGAAGAAACTAAGATCAAAAGGTTTCAAGCTTATTTGTCTTGTTAATAAACTGGAGGAGAAACTATCAAGTGGTGGTAAAATATAGTGGTTGACTCCCTTATCTCAAGAACCACATGTGCTGTTTTCTATCAAGACCTTTTCACTCATCGTCTCTATATATCTCAGCCTCTGTAACTGTCCTTGATAAAAGTAAACACCCTAAAAGAGTAAACCGTCCACTCCTCTCTGGACATCAGGGATTGAGATAAAAAAGCTCTCTTCAGCAGATGTGATGTGGAATATCTCTGCAAACCTTTGATTGATGGTTATGTGGAAAAAGTCACTTTCAATGTTATTACAAACAAGCATAAACATATTTTTAAAGATTAAAATCAGCTTGAATTTAGATCAAGAAGGAAAATACAAATGTCATAAAGTCCTTTGAATCAATATAGATTTTAAAGCTTCACATCATTGAGCAATGATTTAGCTGTAAGTATGTTTAGTTTACACCCAAACATACAATAAAAGCTTTTCAAAAGCTACTAACACTGGTAAAATGCTGCTTATTAACCCCAGCAATTGAACAATTTAGTTATTAGCTAGCTAATTGTAATATATATATATATATATAATATAAACAGCATAATCCCTCTATGATTATGGCTATTTCTTTAAAGCAACCTGTGTCACAATCTGTGAATAAAGCCAACAAGATTAGTCAGTTTTCATAATTTAAGGTTAAATTTGGACCTACGTGGGAAAACTGCATGACATGGTGCTCAAACACCTTGAATGAATAGACATAACGGATAGAATTACTTTAAAATTGGCAGGCTATCATTTCTGTCTGCTATGCAAACAAATCACAAACCAATCATGCAAAGGTTAGCATTTTATATTTCATTAATGTTTTGGTTGGATTGCACCAACATGAATCATAGATCAATATAATGTTAACTGGGTCATGAATTGCTGTGAGATGGGGTTGCAGCTATCTGTGATTATTGTAAGCTTTTTTTCTCATTTAATTTTGGTGTGATGTTAAAGGAAATGGTTTGAAAGCAGGGGTGTTCAAACAATGCTTGCAGCTGCCTTATTGAAGTCTTTCAATGCAAAGGGAGTAATTTACCACGTATCTAACAGATTTAAGTGTAATCAGTGTTAATTGTACATGTATTGTGAAACAAGAACTGTAATCATTTTTATTTAAAAGTTATTATTAACCCATGGATTAACCACAAAATAAACTTTGGGCATAACCCATTTAAGAAGCAGCTGAAAACTACCAGGCATCCAGAAGAATGCAAGCCAGTCAATTCTCCAGCTTTAAAAGCTGCTGCCTCTGCAACACATGACTGATTACTGTTTGTCTTCCAGGTTTGATTTCTGACAAAACAGCGTGTAAATGTACTGCTGTCTGGCAGTTTACCTGGGAGCTCCATTTAATAAATGGAGCACAAAATCACAGCCTGCAAACAAGTGTCCGATGCTGAAATTCTAATTTCTTCTAATACTTGGGCCAAGAGCTGCGTATACACCAGATTTTTATTGAAATCTGGTGTATACTAACTTTTTTTTTTCTCACTGCTGCATGTTGGTGATAAACAGATTGAGCAGAAAAAAAACACATCTGTCCAAGTTATATAGAGCAGGAAGGAGTTCTGCTCATTGAGTTTTTAAAGTATGTTTACCGAATCTTCGTTTGGCCTGTTGATTAGATCCTTTGGCACTGTCCTCTGTAGAATAATCAGCCTGGTCTCACGGACAGGAAACAGACAGAAAACCTTTTCATCTTCCTTATGAGCACGAATTCAGTAGGTTTTTTGTTTTTCACGCCATCCAGCACAGCTTTTAAAGGAATGTATTTCAGTTGGACATCTGTTTAATCTGTCCTGCATATATTGTATGTTTAGCCAAGAGGCAGGAGTCAGTTACTATTATCCAGGAAAAGGATGATATGATATCTGTTTTAACACAAGCCATCATACTTTCCTAACCTTTACTATAATACCTTAAATTAATCAATTATATTGCAAAGTGTAACCTTAACCCAAAACAGTAACTTCTGTGTCTTTGTTCCTTTCTAAACAACCAGCCTTGATAATGAAATAGGATTTAAAATCATATCTTATACTAACAGTCCTTTTGGGACTTTTACGTGTCCTCTTTGGTGTTATTTAGCTGTCCAGTAGCATTAAAAAAATCCTGACTGTGAACACAAATAAAAAGGTTACGTTTTCATGACTATTTCACATTGTACTGTGAGACTGGGCTGAAATCATTTACAGGAGGGAGAAGAGTTTATGTTCTCTGTCATGGAACGAACATACAACATGCAAAACTAAAACCAGGAAATAGCAAATACCCGTTAACACCATGAGAGCCAGAGGCAAATGATTAGAGAGGAAATTAAAGCAAGCTGATGAAGACTCTTGAGATATTCCCCAAAGATCATGGGCATGATATGGACACCCAGCACTGGCTCAGAATCTGCCACAGCGTCTCAGCTGATGAGGGGCAAGACACGGGGAGACAAAAACAATCTATCGTGACAGTTAATCATTTCTGTTAATCTGTGTGTCACGGGCTGCTGATCAGAGTCTTGGAGTTATAAGGGGATTCATTTGGAAATGTGCGGAGACAAAGACAACGAGATGAATACAAATAGAGCGATACAAAGGGATATTATGAAAGCTGCTCGCCTGTCATTTTGCTCTCTGACACTTTCTTTCTTTTTTGCCTTTCTCTTCATCTTTTCCAGGTTGGGTGGAGCAGGAGACATATTATTAACATTCAGAAAATGTCAGTTTGAATTGTGCGTCTTTGTATGTGTGTGTGTTTGTTCAAGCTTGTAGGAGTAGAACTATGTGCGTGTGTCTGTCAGTTGTAATATTACATGGATCAGTTCACAAATCTGATTATCACAGAATACTGCTGAAAATAGCATTTTCATTCTTTTTTTTTTCATTTAATCAGAAAACATTTCCAGCAGAACAACAGTTGTGTACACCTTAGTGCCTTAGATAAACTGTTACCAAAGTGATGTACTGTGGCCTGTTTGGCCCTGAAGCAATACGAATCGTTGTCCATCATGTAAAATTTACCCATTAAAATATATATTTGTGGCTTCATGGATTGTGTTTTCTGTCATATCGACTCATTCTTTTTAATTCTTGTCAAAGCTAGTGCAGCTCATTTTCCCATTTGAGCCCCAAATGTTCCCTGCTTATACATTAATATACGAATAGGCAGTTGGGAATGCAATTTAAACCTGCTTCTGGGCATCATTAACTTACAGTACAGTAAGTAAATGTTTGATTATGTGTGTGTGGCTGTCTTGTCCTCCAATACTCTCAGATACACGTTCAGAGTGTTTTATTCACAACCTAGTTTCTCAAAAATATTAAGCTGTTTTTTTTTTAAATATAAACCTAAAAGCAACAATTTGCAAATCATTGAGACCCTGATTTGATTGAAAAATAGTACAACAACAACTAGTCAATGGTGGAAATGTTCTCATTAAAATGTGTTAACTTTAATTACGGCAACACCTTTAAAAAGAAAGGTGGGACAGGAGCATGCTTACCACTGTGTAGCATCACCTCTTCTTCTATCAACACTGTAAAATATTAGGAACTGAGACAAGGTTCTTCTGATCTCTCCATGTTATAAAAGACACTTTCGCTCTAGGATGCTCTTTCTGTACCCAGCCGTGTCTGACCTTCTGCCAATTATTGAGATAATGCTGAGAAATCTCTGTAAACAAGGTATGACGCTAAAAGCCAATACTGAATGACTGAGCTATTCTGGCCTTCAGGCGGCAGACTGGACTCTGCAGTGCAAATCACTGCATGGACTCAGGAACACTTCTGAAAACCATTGTTTGTGTGCTGCAGTTTTTCTCTGTGCATAAACAAGTTAAGACTTTACTATGCAAAGGGTTAGGGTCAAAAATGGACAAAAAATGAAGTGGAAAGCTCTCCTGTAGTCTGACAAATAGTGGATAGTGTACATTCCACCAGAAAGAGAAGCAGAACCATCAGTCTCTTCATCAGAACATAATATAAAAACCAGACTCTGCGATGGTACAGTATGTGGATGCATTAGGATACATGCAATGGGGAAACTTGCACATTTGTTAATGCAGACTGATATAAACCTTAGGGAGCAACACACTGTGCCATAGGGAGGCACAGTGTGTGTTATTTCAGCAAGAGAATGACTCAGCAGTGAAGCTTTTGGGTACATAAATCGCCTGCTTACACTGCAGTATGAAAACATCTGCCATACGTGAAATTAAAGCAACACCGAAGAAGTTTGTGAACCTAAAACTATGTGCTTCTTACTCATTTTAAAGTAAATCCACTTTTATCATGCACAGGTTATTCTCGGGCCTGAAACTACCCTAAAGCACCGTGGGGCAGTTATGGTCAATTGACATTTTTGTGGCCTCTCACAACAAATTCATGTGTGTGATTGTACATTTACAGGGCTCACACAGAAATGAGTTTTAATTACAGTGTTTAAAAGAAAAAAAAAAGGACTCTAAATATCGAGAAGCCAAAACTATAGCAATAAGCCACAAATTGGCAATTGCTAAATGAAAAAGATGAATGAACAGAAATAAAAAATCTTTGATGCTTTCCTACTATATTCAGTTTAACACAGAGTTTCCATGATTAACTAAATCTATCTATATTTATATTTTACACAACAAGTATTCTTATGGAAACAGGATTATTTTTTATTTATTTGAACAAACAAGCAAACAAACAAAAAAGCTTATATCAGACTAATAGAATCAGTAAAATATCCTCACGTTTTGTGACTGAAATTAGACAAACTTGTATTTTAGAATTAAGTTAAAGAAGATGAAAAAAAATAAAAAATGAAAGAATAACTGAACAACTGAACCTGAGCACACAAACTAACCACAAAGTAACCATTTGCTCGTGTTAAACATGCAGTCAATGAGCAAAAAACGATGTACAATGGAGAGGCAAAGTAAATCAACGCGTTGAACTTGAAATTGCTAACCGCGGACTGACCTTCTTAAACTCTCCCTCAAGGTTTTAGATAACGCCACATGCGGAACAATAACATTCACTGACGTCACTTCCGCTCTTCGCCTTTCAAACATGGCGTTGCTTCTAAGGTCAGTACTTTTCGTCTCGGTGATAGCTTTATTGTGTAATTTTCATGCTTTTTAAAAGTCGCCTTGATATATTTACATTAGATAACCGTAACAGTTGAGTACAACACACCTGAATGTAACCTACAATCTTTGTTTCTTGTCGTTGTTTAGTGTAAATGTGCCACGACACAACGCTAGTTGGAGTTAGCTAAAGGGCTAACGCTAATTGTTTTCGGGTGCGTTTCAAAGCTATCACAGTGGACTTTGTCTCTTTATGATTAATGATGGACTTGAACGATTGTGTTTGCCACGTGTAGCGTTCATATGGGTATTTTACGCAAACGTAATCTACTGTTAATCCAGGCTTTTGAACCAGGTGTTTAATGTTAGCTTTGTGTTAACTAACTACATTGCTCGATGTTGTGCTCCCTCCTAAAGAAAGTTAAGTGATGGTCAAGCTTTGTTAATTTATTTATTTATCCTCAGTGGTCTTCAGCTGAGCAATACGTGGATCGGAAGAACATAACTACTGTTATGTTTATTCTTAGAAGAAATAATATCATGCTGCATATTCATTAGACAGAGCAATTAAATCTAGTAATAGAAATGAAGTGATTTATTTGTAATTTAAAAAAAAAAAAGGATCTTCTGATGTGTTGTTCCTTTCATTTATATTGCTGGACGAAGCTCTCATGCCACTCTGTTGTTTCAATTTTCGTGGCTGGTGCAAGATTTTGGTACAAATGAACACAAGATCTTTGTGTCAGTGGCATCATAAGATTACTTTATTGAATTTATACTTTGTGCTGTCATAAGTATAACTGAACTTTCATAGTGTCGTCGCATGGTAAGATCTAAAACATTTTGGTAGGGTGATCATTTGAAGAATAAGAGAAAAATACATCATGAATGCGCAGGGAAGTTATTTTTTTACTGCCTTTATCGTTGTTTTAGCTCAGTCTTCTTATTTTAGTTTCCCCGTAAACCACATTATGGATGATGCTGTATGTTTGCGTTTCATAAACCGATACCAACCCTGTAATCTAACACTTCTTACTTGTTTTTTGTTTCTTTTGTCGATAGGACGCTGGCCCGTCAGGGTGTCTGCCTCTCCAAACCACAGTACAATGTCCTCTATAGACAGTGAGTTACAGTTTGTGTGTGAATCCACATAAATTTACTTCTAATAGTTATGATGCCAATACAAAATGTGTTAACTTGTTAACTCAACGTAGCCATTGTGCAGCAAACCTCCTCACTATCACCCTTCTCTCCCCCCATCCCCCATTTTCAGTGCCGCTCCAATGGGAAGCACAGCTAAGGAGGAGATGAACAAGTTTTGGTCCAAGAATGCCAGATTAAATCGACCCATGTCACCCCATCTAACAATCTACAAGTACGTGCTCTATGCTGCTCAAGCTGATCATAGCCTTTGTGTTGCTAAGGAAACAAAGGGAAAAAAATTTAGATGACTCAAGTGTGAAATTATATGCTGTTTTTTTGTATAATTGAAGCTTATTTTTTTTCACAGACATCACATGTCTAATGCAGAATATCTATAAAAGATATTGCTCTTTCAGGAAATTTGAGATTGTGGAGGGTTTTTAGCATTTTGATACCATTAAAACATCAGGACAAGCCACCATTACTATAGACTTAGTGTAATATACAGCTCAATGTCCTATCAGGCAGTTGTTATAGTTATAAAATCTTCATTAAGTTATGTGTCTTGTAATTTCTCAAAAAAAGTTTCCATCTCGGCTCAGCTTTTATTAAAATTTTGACTGTGATCTGGGTTCATTCTTTTGGCTCAATGTACCTAATTCTCTGGCACTTCTAACCATCGGTTGTTTCGACAACCCGTGTTCTAGTAATGTAAAAATATAAGAGCGTTAGCTTAATTTACTGTCCTACATGTAGACATAGAAATGTTTCAGATAAAACATTAACTTCAGTCTGATATTTTAAAGAATCCCCCATAACTTTGTATTGCAGCATTAATTGGAAAATCAAGGTGGTAGGAATACTTAATCAAGCCTTACCCAACACAAAGCTTTGTTTTAGAAAATTCACTTAAAACAGGTCAACTCAATGCACAGAGCTGCAGTTTTGTGTCTTTGGTGCACATGTTTCTGCCATTATAGTAAATATGCTCCACACTCTGTGTTGCAGATGGTCTGTCCCCATGATGATGTCCATCATACACAGAGGAACTGGAGTAGGGCTCAGTGGAGGTAATGCACGTGTCTTGTCTTTGCCGTTCATGATTTAAGTTGAACATGTGCAAGTGATGCTTGTAGTTTTTGCCTTTTATTATGAAATAAGCAATCCTTCCTTTAATTTAATTGTATTCACATGTGAGTCTTTCTATGTTCAAACATCGAAGTGAGGCGATGCCGCACAGCCGTTGCCTGCTTTTGATTGACCCTGAAAATCTCTTCAGGGCATGTTAGTTCATCACTTTTGATTTCTGCTAAGAGCATTTACTGGAATAATAATAATAAAATTTTAAAAAAGCTGCAATCCAACCGTTGCATTTTGAAAAAAGAAAACACAGAACGGCTAACAGCCTCCAGTCATACGCCTGATGCACAGGGTTCAAACTGTGTCACTGTGTTGATAAGTGCTGCTGACATTGATGGAACATGCTGTAAAAGCTGAGTTTAGTTTTGTTTACATGTTAATGGGTTCAATAAAGGTCAGTTTTCTCGACTGCCAGTCTGGCTGACTGACATTAACAGTTACTGTGTTTCAACTTTCTTTTAAGATATTATGAGTGAAATCAATTTTCCTTGCAAAGTGTTATAGAAATAAAAGCTATCCTTTTTTATTTAAACATATCTTAGAGTTAGACTCTAGAGTATAGAGTTTCTAGCCATTAGATTTTAGTGCTATTGTGGAAAAGAAGTGTTTAAATGATGCTATTACGCATGCAGTTGATGTTTATTATCTTTTTTAAAACTTAACCTTGCTTGCTTGAAAAAGCTTGATTGAGCTTTTTCATCATCCAGGCAATGCAAAAATAAAAATTGATTGTGAACAGTTGTGTTCAGTGTGTTGTAACAGGCTGCCGGTGAGGAACTTGTTTGAAACAGAGCCATTGTTTGGCTTTCATTTATGAGCAGGAAGAAAAAGTATTTACATAGCCAAAGAGCGTTTAGAAAAGACTGGCCAGTGGGTGTTTTGTGATTGGCAGGGCAAAATGTAGCTGCATGTGCTCTACTCTTTTTTGACAGGATTTGATTTTTCCCACCAACCTTGCTCAGCATATTGCCTCAGTACTTGTATTTGTGTTCAGCCATTTCAGCCTTTGGTGTGGCAGCACTGGTGTTACCTGGAAACTACCCCAATTATCTGGACTTGATCCACTCATTGGCCATCGGTCCTTACCTCATTGGGTTGGCCAAGTTCGGCCTTGCCTTCCCCATATCTTACCACACCTACAATGGCATTCGCCACTTGGTAAGACTTAATGATTTGATTCAGACGTGCATATCTGAGTAGTGCATTTAGAAGGTGACAGTCTCTGCAATTTGTTGTTTGCTCATTTTGTCTGAATAGAAATCAAATTTGCTTTTCCAGGAAACATTGTATTTGCAGGCTTACAATCTTAGGATACTTCTTATTCTAAATTGTCTTTTCCCCATTCTGCTTTTTTGAATTTTTATTTGAAATCAGTGGTGGGACATCGGCAAAGGCTTCAGAATTCCCGAGGTCTACCGCACAGGCTACACCGTCATCGGCCTGTCGGTCATCACCTCCATAGCTGTTGCTATGATCTGAGCACGGGACGACAAGTGATGAGCAGAGGGAGTCTATGGGAATGTGGAATGGATGCGCTCTTTGGGAGTTTTGTGTGTATGTTCTGTTCTGGCCGACTCCAGGCCCGATCATCAGAGTATTGAATAAAGATTTAAATTATACCGTACACAGAAATGTTGTGATTCTATTTTGTCCCTTGCAACTAATTAATCTTTGGAAAGCTTTGGGGGTCATTAGCTAAGGCAGAGTGCAAAGTGCATGCAAATATGATCCGTTTTATTTAATTTCACACTTACTCTCGGTGCGAACAACAACCAGGACCCAAAATTAGATGTGTCCTATATGTTGTGTCCTTATATAAATTGTCTCATCGAGCTGTGATGACAAACTCATTTATCATTTGCCTGCTGTGTACGCGTCTGAGGAGCCGTTTGCTGCAGACTTTTATTCATATTTTGCTTTCTGCAGGCCGTAGTTTACATAGGTGAAGAGGGGCTGAAATGTGGAGAAACAGCATGGTGGTGAAAGCTGTGTGTGTGAACCTGCTCTTCACCGGCAGCCTGCCTCAGGCTTTACCTCCCTCTGAGCCACACAGGAGTTGTGCAATGCACCTGAAAAGCTTTTGTCCTGCAGTGTGAATGAAAGCAGTTTGTGATGTTATGTCAGATCCAACTCCATAAGTGAACGATACAGTAACAGGTACACATAAAAAAAGAAAAAAGGGTAAATGTTCAGGGGAAGAACGCACCAGAGGATTTAAAAAATCTGTCTGTTTAGATCAACTAAACTTGCACTGAGGAAAAACAGCTCGAGCACTTAGTCCAGTTAGCCTCAACTAAATTGGTTTATCAGTTTATTTCTGGTGGCTCAAGGGGAAGATGCCTGTCAGCTTAAATGTATTCAATTTACTGTTGAAAATGTACTTTCTAACCTCACATACAAAATAACCATGAAGAAAACAGTTTCTACAATAACTTCCAGTATTTGTAAAACTCATGAGCTATTGCTTTTGGTGGTGTTATGTTTCCCTCAGTCCATCTGACTTCTAGATGATTTTCTACTCTACTGCTTCACTTCCAATGGAGCTTTTTAATGGTCTGGAGAATTTCTCAAGCTCTAGTTTAAGACTGGATTTGGATGAGTCTGTTCTATTTTGAAAAATATCCAACATGTAAAGTGAAAGTGGGACTGGGTAATAAAACACAGTCCGCTTGTTCTCAATAAGACATGAGCTCCTTGCCTCATGAGTGTTGATACACTGATAATGTAAGATGCTCCAGTAACGTCGACATGATATTGTGATGAGATTCCCTGCCTGGAAGCAGTGGGGGTGGATTTCTATGAGGCATTTAGAGAGTCCTCGGTAATGCGGCGGCAGCACCCCCTACCGGGCGGCAAAATACTTCTTCACAGGGCTGCGGTCCTGATGCTGAGGGATGGAAAGGATACTGCGCAGGCCTGGGAGGGGTAGTATAAATCTGGTTTGGAACGTGAAAATCGTGCCTCAGTCTCTGTGGCGCAATGGAATAGCGCGCTGGACTTCTAATCCAGAGGCTCCGGGTTCGAGTCCCGGCAGAGATGTGAATGTAAAGGTTCTTCTTTTTGATGACACGGATTTGAGTGACGGAGACACTAAAAGATGTTGTGTTTTATAGCCTCTGTACCTAGAGCGCAATTTACAACGCTGCTCTATCTACAGTCGCAAGAAATACATGGTGCAAACGACTGATTTATGGATGAATGGAGAGGTTATTTTAATTTGTATGTTTATCTTTGCAGAAAAACAAAAACATAGCACCAGGACGGCAAATTTAGATGAACGATCCTATTCATCGCTCAAAGGTCAACGCTTTAATATGCAGATTTCAAACGGTCAAAGAAGCCTGAAACAACAGCTCCGGTGTAGGCGTCCTTACTACCCTATTACTGCCCTGACTGCGCGCTCTGGCACACACTACAGCAGCGCAGAATCACCGTTTCAGCACCTGGAGCTGTCCACTCATTTAAACCAGGACAAACGCCTTTTCCAGCGACAAAGCATTTAAAGCCTTCTCCACCCTCATAACAAGTGTTTAATGATGCCAGATGCTACGTTTCTGTTCTCCCATTTGAGTTGGAGACAGAGGGAGAGATAAAGACTCCAGTTCACTTTCAACATAAATGACTCCCAGCGCCAGAAAATGGTGTCGTCTCAAGATTTGTATGTAAATGAGTGGAACTATAAACAAGTGGAGCTGCTTTTGGAAAGTAAATATTGCAGTTGTCATTGTGTGTTAGTTAAGTTAAACCAGTCTGGATACCTCTCTGGAATATTCTCATGGACCACTAAAGGTGGACTTCAGATTTACGCCCCCCCCCCCCCCCCCCCCACACACACACACACACGCACACGCACACACACACACACACACACACACACACACACCCTACCCTCATTACCAAAATCTTTGAGGCCAGACCAGATTATTTACAAAAAAATCTTTCTTTTTAGTGTGGAAAGCAGCTGCTTGCTTGAAGATCTCTGAAACGCCACGTCTGCTCGAACCCCTCCCGACACCCCTTTGTGTTTTCCTCAAACCCACCTCCTCGGCTTCAGTTTGTCGCCTCCATCACTGATTGGGCTGTCGTGCGGCTGCTGCCATCCGTGTTTAACCCCATCATGCCTCCCCACACGCAGACCTAATCCGCCAGTAAAACTAATCCTTAATCCTCTCTGGCAAGTTGAACAACCCCCCCTCCTTTCCTCCCACCACTTGCATCCTGATTCCCAAACGGGCCTGATGCATGAAACGTCAGAACTACAAGGACTTCCCTCTGTAATAAGCACATAAAAAATGGTAATTCTTTAGGGTATAAGCATTAGGAAATATAGACATATAGGCGTATTATACAAATTTCGCAGTGATAAAAAGCCAGACACAGGCAAGACCCGCAATTCCCCAAGGCCAAAGACTTAGTAATTACCATACTGCAAATTATCAAGCCTGTGGGAGATAGCACTGGGACTATCTGGAAGAAAAGGGTAATAGATGATGATAAGACACATCGCAATCTACTGCGAACCGTGACAATAAGCTGCAGATGACCTCCTCATTTTAGGAAATCATGTGCTGTAGGCTTAAAACCTTTAAAAAGGGTAGGCTAGTCAATATCAAACCTACAGATAAAATGACCATAAGGATCTCAGGAAATCCTGCAGTGCTGTTCTACAGGGGGTGATAAAATTCCCCAAAGCCCGATAAGGTCAGCGCTAACTCGCAAGTGGAGTATTATAGGGACATTATTGTGATATTTCGATGTAGTGCGATCACGCCTCTCTATCTGCTCCATCTCCTTCATGTTGCTCTCAGCCAGTAGGCCCCTGCTCTGGCCCTGTTATCCCGGTGGTACGGGCCAAATCGTATTATAATCCCCTCCCTCCCTCCCTCCTACCCTCTATCCCTCCCTCTCTTGTCCCCTCCCCTCCCTCTCGTCTCTCAGACAGTCTGTTTTTGCTGCAGTGAACGGTAGCCGTGGAGAGATAGAGATACAAACAGAGTGAGAAAGAGCGGTGGGAAAAGCAAGAAAAACAAGGAGACACAAGAGGGACCAAGGCGATAAATAAAAAAGTCGATAAAAGCAGATTGAGAGAACACGCGACAGCTGCGCTTCAAAGGAGGGACCTTACTGGGGACCTTACTGGAGACCAGCGCCGACAAAACCCGACTTCGGAGGCGGAATATAACGGTGTGTGGTTATTACCGTGCAATGCTTCACAGATTGTGATACCATACGGGGTTTGGCTGAAGCCTGTAGGGCAGACAGGAGACACCTGTCAGTGCTGACGCTTTTCCGTCTCCAGGAATGTGTCCGTGTGCGCTCTCCAAGTGTGAATGTGTGTGTATGTGTAATCCGTAATGCCTGCCCAGAGTAAGAGCTGAATAATCCCTGCATGTTCTGTAATTTACTAAAAAAAAAATTTGTTGCTCTTTTGTGGAGCTACTTGCGCTTAAATCCTCTTCTTCCACTCTCCTCTTTCAGCTCTTTTTGCTCTTGCTCTGCAAAAAAATAGAAAAAAGAAAAAAACAAAGAGCATCGCAACTCGCGGTGAGGGTAGCAGCCAGCTCTCCCCAGCCTTTACAAGAGTCTCTAAATCTCATCCCACCAGCAGCAGAGGCTATTTGTGCAAAGTGCGGAGGAAAGTGTTGGAAAACATTGCACTGGTGCTCCCGCGGTCCGTCGCAGGGATGCAGGAAGCTACAGCGAGCTGGTGTTGTTATGATTATTGTCACAACTGTTATTACCCCTAACGCAGGTGTATAGGAAGAACTTGTGTTAAATCATGCCCAAGGTGTCTGGATTATTTCCCTTGGATGCACTTGCTCGAGTTTTGTTTTCATTTCTCGCCATCCCTCAACAGGAAGGGCTGGAGCAACAATAAACATGGGCGACTCCCCCTCCATTACTCCCCTCCCATTCCCCCGCATCCCATCCCATGCGATGCCCCTCCACCCTGCCACTCCACCCCACCCTCTGTCCCCGCCCTACTCTCGCGCCCGTCCCGCTTACGGTTCCCTCTCAGCAGTGAGCTTATCGCAGATGGACAGAGGTCTCACTTCTGCGCAGGGCATTGCTATTTTGAGGAATGTGAGGGAGAGAGGGTGTGTGTGCCGGAGCTGCTTATATACATGTCTATTCGCAAAGCGCACCGTGTGTATTCTCAACGGGCGGCAGGTGCATTTTTCCGCTGTGTTGTCTGTTTCAGTCTTGGTTCCCCTTTCTTCTTTTGTGTTTTGTTTTCACGACCAACTGGTGTACTATTCTCTGCCTTAATTTTAATTAGCATGAGTTAGTGGAAGCTCGGTTAGGGGCTGTCCAAAACACCCGTTTTCCTTCATTTCACATGCGCGCCGCTTGTTAAAGTAGATGAATAAATCCACAGTAATAAGAAGAACCCCCTCCTCCTCTCCTCCTCTCTTCTCATTACCACCGTTGCACCATCTCCATCCTCTCTTGCTGCCTGTCTCCATCACATCCCCTTACCCCCGCCTCCCCCAATCGCCTCTCAGAATGTTATGACACAAGCAGATCGAAGAATACCCATGGAGCAACGCGTGTGTAACGGGTGGGCCCAAGCGTTTATTTAGCAGCGGCCAGCCAGTGGCAGGGGGCGCAATTAGTGGTCAGCTGGCCTGCCCTGCTTGTTTTCTTCAGCTCTTCGTTGTCTTCCCTGCAGGTGACACTTCAGAGCTCCTCTGCCCTCCTGAGCACTCAGTGAGACAGGCGGATCCGTGTGCCCGACCATGGCCTTCCCATCAGCCCCCTCTGCACTATGGAGTGTCAGCTTATTGACAGTATTATTCACAGCTGCGGTTCACAGCAACATTGACAGTGGTAAGCACATTTCTCCCTCTTTATCTATCTTTCTATCTCTCTATCTTACAGTCTCTCCCCAGGCCCCTGACCTCTCTGACCCTCTGTTTCTGTCTCTGGTGGTGCCTCTTATCAGTTGACTTGAGGCCTTTATTCTTTTTTTGGTTTCTGAATAATGAAAAGAGAAGCAAAGAGCTGTTAATAAGCACATGGGACACTCCCACCTCCCTGGACCCTCAGAGGAATTCCTTCTGTTGTTTTTGAGGAATGTGTGTGACTTGCACATGGGCCCGGGGCTCAGCATTCATTACATGTCCTTGCTGAGTGTCAGACATTCTCTGTACCTGCCTCTTATTTTTTTATCTCTGTCCTCAATCACGCACACATAAGAAGCACACAAGGATGGCACTCGTGGGCTTTCCTCCTTTCAAGTTCACCTGTACTGCATCTCTTTCTCTGTGTTTGAGGTTTATGCAGCCTGGAGATAAAGAGTGATGATTTTGTGCTTTCTCATGCTGCCACTAAGCACCCGTCCACACATCCAGTACAGACACACAACTCGTCATGGCTGAAACTTTAACTGCAGCTGAAGCGGATGGTAAGAGAGGATTTGATGAGAGAAGCACTTTGTAATGATATCATCCCTGCTGTGAGCACCACGTGAACAGGAATACAGTGTCCGATATGCTTTCCAATTACATAATACTTAAGTGACTGGCTGCTGGTAATACAACCTTCAGAGGGCAAATTGTACTACCGACAAAACAGGTGTCAGGATTGGCCCTAAAACCATAGGAAAATTGATTGTCATGGGTAGAATCCTGTTGCCATTTTCTTATCGCAGTTGAGCTTTAATTGCACAGTGTTTTTAGAAAAAAATGAGACAATGTAACAGGAAAGAAGGCTTCTAACAGACGTTCACTGATTTGCATTTGCAATATATTCTCAGAGGCCCTTTGCGTTCACTTGAGCACACCCACACTATGTGCGCGGTCATATGGATGGACACAGAAATGCAAGCCCACACAAAATCATTTACTATACATTTAAACAGTTTATCCAAATCAGTTAATTTTGTATCAGTGTTGAAATTAGGTGTGCTTGACTTTATGTGCATTTATGCTTGAAATGTGAGGAGGTGAAAGACATCAGCATGAGCTCCCAGTGGTCAGGCAGTCCAGTAAAAGATGAGAAACAGTTTGGCCATGCCAAGGAGCAGGGATGAGGCAACAGTTTAACAAATGCAAATGAGAGCTCATCAAGGCCCCGAGAGCTGTTAGGGATGAGAAATAGACAAACAATCCCCTGATTGAGGAGCCGATGATGAAATATCAAACTCCCGTCAGAATGCTGACCCTGACCGTGCAGCTCGTCATTGAAGCCCAGGCAGCGGCTTGTTATTTGGGTCCGAAAATGATTTTGGCTCACATTCAGAAGCATGTCACATTTGATTAAGGTGTGCCCAGAGGGAGGCCTGACCATGCATGACCAATTCTTGCTTTGGTTTCACCTAAGCGCTGTTTTACATTATCATGTCACTCAAGGAAAGTAATTAAGTCTGGAACGTCTGACAGCATTTAAGAGATGAGAAAACACTTCAAAGAGTGAAATCAAGAGGGTAAGGAGGGATGAAGTGCTGACTTAACAAAGTTTCAGTGTGCTTGTTGGACCCTAAGTTCTTTTGTCATGATTTTTTTGTCTTGTTAAATTCAGTAAATCTTCTGTTTTGAAATCAGAAAGAATCAAGTGGTTCAAGTTGCATTTGTCTCTGTGTCCTCCTCAGTGCAATGAACATATATAGTTTTCCACAAGGAAGGAAACAAGCTCTTCTTTATATATATATATTTATATGTATATACATTAACTGAAAGTGTGAACCTTGAGTGGGACATGTGTGTAACTGTCCATCACTGACAGTGATCTGCTCAGATCAGGTCAATTGGTGTTGTTGTGACACAGTAGCAGAGCTGTTAAGTACAAGATAGAGTTGGATGGGAGGGGTTGTCAGATTATACCATCATAACGGAAAAGTCCTTGCAAAGAGGCCGTAAAACAGAAGGTTCTACTTAGCATAAATAATTCAATGTTATGTATCAGAGAGGAAAAATGATCAGCTCAGCAAATCAATGGGAGAGCGGATGAGCCATCAGAGAGCAGGATGGTCCCATTACAGCTGGACTCAGAGTCCACCGTGAATTAAAACCATGTGCAGTATTTGTCTCTTTGCATAATTTAGAATGGGGAAAAAGACGAGAAAAAAACCTCTTCCAAGAGATACAGGGTTGATTATTCTACAGCAGCGAGCATGCTGCGTGTCATGACTGTTTAAACTTCCGACCCGCCCTGAACTCCCAGCTCTCCCATCTCTGTGTCATGTATGTCACCTTGTGGAAAGGACAGCATGAACTCAGTTTTGTCTGAATCTTTGTGTGACCGGGCACCCTCAGAGCAAGCAAATGAATTGGGGAGACACTAATTGCATGCCATTTGACATGCCCATTTCCACAGCTGGATGTGCAGCCATGCGCTGCAGATGGAAAGTGCCTCTCAGAACGGCACAGATTAGGTATGCAATTGGACGAATGTGCCCTGGTTCTGTATTGTTGACCCAGTTACCCGGGGGTTGTTGTGGAGTGAGGAAGGTTTGTTTTCCAGAGCACTCAGTTGACAGCAAGTAGAGCAGCATGCTATGACCTCTCAAGTGCCACCTGACCCTCAGCGACACAGACACCTGATGTCAGGGCCCAGTTGGATGTTTGCATTCGTGATAAGAAACATGCCTAATAGTTTATTTACTCTGCAAGTTCTGCTGCTCGGAACCATTGAATGAATCCCGATGCTTCCAGCTGAGGCCAGTAATGAATAAGGATTAAAGGATGGGAGCGGCATGGACCATCCATTAGCTTGCTAAGATTTACAGGCGGGAGGGCTCTGCATGTCTGCCAGTGGTTCACTTTATCCTGCAACAAAATGGGTTCCTTCCCCACTGGACCAACTCTTTCTCACTGGCTCAAAGCCCACTTCCTGTGTGAGCTGCTGTTGTTTAGTGGTGACTTCCTGTGTGTGCCAAGATGAGGGAACATTTGGCTAATACACAGTACAGCTAGCACACAATAGCAGTAGGCGGTTTGGATGAGAGGCCTCTGCCTGTTAACAAGGCTGACTGATAAGCAGTGACTCATTAACAAACCGAGGTACACAGAGCCTGGGGGAATTACCGCCTAGCCTCTGTGACATTAATAAGAGGCCTAAGCTATTTTTCCATTTGGCTCCACTGGCACAGGGCTAAAATAGTGGTTTCAAGTCTCAATACTGGCTATTAAGAGACTCTGGTGTTCTCCCAGTTGGTTATACTGGTCACCTGGTCTCATTGGAGTGTGAGCTGATCAGTATTGTCAGTGAGGGCTACAGTTAATGACATCTCCTGCTTCTTTAGAAAAATAGACCCCCTTCATTGGATTTCTCCAGATTATTTCAGAAACACCTGGGGAGGAGTGAAATAAATTCCCCTCATATTGATCATGCCAATTAATTAATATATTAATTTTCTTCTGTAAGAAATCCAAACGCAGATCCTAGATTTCAGTGATTAAGAATGATAATGATTCTGACACAGTATAGATCCAAATAATAATTTAAAATACACTCAATTCATGACTGAAGCACTCCGAGCTAATATCTCATATCAGAATTTTAAATCCAAAACCATGTTACTTCCATTGTCTCATACTTATATTCATCTTTGATCCGTTAAGTGTTCTCTGTTGTCTAGATCAGTTTTGTGATTACAAATTGGATCCTGATTGGCTGGCATTAGTTCGCGGCAGATTCACATCTGGCAGAACACCAATTATTTCTCCTGTTCATCATGCCGATTAATTAAGGAGCTGTGGCTGATTGATTAAACTCGCAACAAAGCGCTAGCTATGAACACTGGAGCCCTTGGGATGATTTGTATCACACATTATGTGTCTTCATGCTATCGTCATAGATCTGTCCTACAGACAGGCTGAAACATTACACATGTAAGCAACAGGAAGAGAAACTCAAAGCTCAACAAAGTACAAGTGTTGAAGTAATTTGTGGCTAAATCAAAGTAGAAATAAAATGTGGCGGCACCAGTGTATTTAGATCTTAGAGGTATCGAGAGTGCCCAAACAAGACTCCATTAGACCTCATCAATCTCAGGAATCTCACATCCACCCAGGCCCACTCAGACAATGTGAGATTACATCAGAACAGATCAATCTCGCCTGCTGCCATCATAATAACAGAAAATGCCATTTAGAGACTGAAAGAGAGAAGGGCTCTCGAGATTTTGCAAAGTGTTAACACACTCCACTTCCTCTCAGGTGCTCATAGAGGGCGTATCACATTGCAGCAGCTTAGGATTGAGAAAATTGGAGGTCCTGCATTTAGCGAGGTGTCAGCTTTTCACCATCACTTCACGAAGACACCACTAGTTAAAAGAGCGAAACTACAGCAACAGCCTCGGAAGAAGTTCATTCACCTTGTTATCAACATGAAGAACCTCTATTTTTGTGCTCAGCACTCAGCTGGTTTTTCCTTTGATCATATCACTCTCTCACACTCCCCCCAACCCTACAGACACAATTCACACGTTATCTATGGGTATTCTCTGTGGGGTGTTTTAATTGATTGCAGTTGAGACAGAAATCATCCATCCTGTCATTTATGCATGGCTGGTCAGATCAAGGGCTTCCTGGTAAGGTGTATCTGTTTGTTGAGGCCCATCACGGTGCTGCCTGAAACTCCAGCTATGACGAGGTGCTGGAGGATGTGAGTGCATGGATGTAGAGTGAAGCGTTTTATATTGATTGAGTTTGAGTGCTGAGGGTTTCCCCCCCTGAGCACAGGAGCTCCACCAATGAAAGAACAGAAGTTTCTCTCATTTATTGCCTATTTTTGATGATGCCATCACTTCAGCTCATGGAAGGGAGTGTGTCTGCGGGGACATCTTATCACAGATACTGCAGCCATAAAGCTGTGTGCTGTGTGAGGGAACTCTCTCCAGTTCTGTTTCTGCTAAGGATATCACAGTTCACACACTGCATGGCGAGTCTTGTCGAACTCTTGTACAACCGTCGTATAACCATGGAACCAGTGTTGGAAACAGGAACTGTGTCGTGAAGCAGTTCTCTGTGCTGGTACCGCCTAGAGTATAAACTCTCATGGGTGTTATCCCCATAAAAATAAATCTTTGCAAAACACGTTTACATATTGCATTCTCACTTGAAATATCTCTGAACGTGCAGTTTCACTACAAGCGTGCAGCTTATGTGTCAGCAAACCAGACACAGCTGGTCATTTCTACCATCCTCCCTCCATACTATAACTATAAATGGCTGTTTGATGGTTGTAATTTGTGAACAGAGTCTGACACTTATGCTTTATCGGCGTCACAATGTCAGAGCGATTAAACTGCGTGTTACTTCCAGCTTTAAATCAGAAAGAAATCCATTCAAACAGTATATTATTGTACTGAAGCAGAGCTGAATATGATCTCCTATACATGGAATACTTTTATTATTTTCGTTGCAAGTTTTATTGTCTACTGAGAAACGGTCTCAGCTTTGAAGTTGTTGCATCATTATTAAAGTTTTCAGATTGTAACGCAGCAGCTCATCAGAATTCATTTATCGTTCTGCTGCACTGCTGCGCTCCTTATGCCTCAGAACCACATCATACTACGCTGCTTGAAGGCTCACTGTTTCAATATACATCTGCTATTGAAATACAGTCTGTATTATTTAAATGTCTTTACAGTACTGGGCATTTAGTGTATGGCTTTATTGTAACAGGATGAAATTTTTCATGCAGCTTGTAAAAAGCAGGAGTGTTGGTTAGGAGGTTGCTTTGTCAACAACTGTCACAACTGTGAGGGGTGCAGGATCGTTAGACATAATACTGTAGAGCATGGATTTGCTTTTTATTGAAGTGGAAAAGGTTGTCTTTTATGAGTCTTTCCTGGAAGTCTTTCCAGGGTTTGTTTCTTTTTGTTCCCACTGGAATTTGAACCTAAATGTTATAGAAAATGGATAGTACTGAGCAACTGATGGGAGTAAAGTGGTATTTTATTCAAGGTGTTTTTGGAGAGGCTGGCAAAGTTTCCAGTGAGGTAAGACTTTTCTGCACAGCTTGCAAGATGTGACTACACATTTCGTGGAGTACATTTACTCCTTGATGAAGTTTGATCACCTCTGTAGGGACACCTCCTGATAACTTTCAGGTCATAACGCGCACTGACTGAAAAGATGTCCACAAAGAGATTGCATTTTAATTCAAGGTGCACATGGTGTAAGACTCCTTTTACTCTGCTTCTCTTATCTAGTGTGCACATTTCAAGTTTTTCTCCTGCTCCTTTGCTTGGTCGATTGTATTTCTATTTGAATGCCACAGCTTAGATAAGTACTGACTTCATACAATAAGTGTCTTCTTTGTTGGAATACTTTTATTTGATCTTGTTCCTGTATTGATTGTGATCCGCAGTATGTATTACTCTCCAGAGATTTGCCACCCCCCCCCCCCTTCTTGTCTTAAGTGGAAGAACAATTTCAAAACTGTAAGTCTGTTGATGAATGCAGAAAGGTTCTTGCTTTATGCTGTTATCCTTGAGTTTTCTGAAACTAACACATTGATGGTTTCTAGTAACAACTAGCTCAAGGAATACATTGTCTTCCTTTAACCCCTCAAACGCGAAGCTATTTTCCTAGAATTTCCACCTGAATTTCAATCAATAACAGCTTCAAAACTGTAATGTCAAGCCGAACAAGCGTGGACTATAGTGATAAAAGTCAATTTGTAAATATAATGTCTTAACAGGCCAGGGTGCGATTTAGAAATTCCTCTGTATTATATGAGTAAATTTAAGTGCATAACTGCCTCAGCATGTTTACATGACTCAAGACTAGAACAAATTGTCAGACCAAACAGAATTTTAAAATGCATGTTAATATGTTAGTCAGACTGAAATCATACAAAATCAAAGCTTTTGAAACCTGGACTAACACACCCAGATATTACGGTTGGGGTTATTCAAACCCCAACCGTAATATCTCCTGAATAACTCCTGTGTTTATGCTCAACAAACCTCAAAAGGACGCTCCACGCATGCTTCAAAGTTCCTTTTTTTTTCATCTATTTTTGTAAATACAGCTGAATTCCCCATAAAGCTGCTCTCATTCACATATTTTTTGTTTATCTTGTGAGACAGTTAAATCTGTCAGAAATTGTGCCTGAAAGACACAGCCCATTAAGACTATATGTCACCTTGTGCTCAAAGCATTTCGACATTCTTGCTCAACTCTAATAAAATCCTGATCTCATAACCGCAGCGTCATCTGACAAAATCACTTTTCAAGCTACTGTCTCTGCTACAGAGAACATTAGAAGTGTCAGAATGATGGTGTTGAGCCTCTTCTTAAAGTTCCCCAAATGCAGGTTTACAAACTATTTGGCATGAAGTACTGCTTCACAGTAAGGCAGCTTCTCAAATTTGAATTTCCCATGCTTGCAAACCTTTAAAAAATACCGCTGGTTGCATTTTTATAACAAACACAATCAGACCCAGTACAGGGCACTCTAGGGTGGAAAAGGTTAAACATTATATAAGGTCAGCCGATCAATCAGTCAGGAAATACGCGGGGAAGCTTTTAACTCACACACTGACCTACAGAGAGTTGCATTGTTGGATTGTATTCTGGATCAAGCCCTTGACAGATGATCAAGGTATGATGAGCAGATGATGAGTGGATATGTCTTTTGACGATGGGGCCACTGCCATGCAGTGTAACTCAGCGCTACTGCGCTGGTGGAAGACAAAGGCACCAAATAGGCATCTCTAATCTCCCTGCTGAATGAATCCGAAACAAAGAGAGGAGAAATGCAGACATAGAGGCTTGGACACACATAGGATAAGCTGATTACCAAGGAATAGGAGGGAGGGTGAGGGAAACAGGCAGAAAGACAGAGGCATGCACGTAAATGAGAAAAAAAACAAAAACATACAGTAAAGATGCATGAGTGCAGAGAGATGAAGGAGAAGGGGTTGAGAAGAATATAGGGAGCGCACTCTAATGATGGGGTGCACAGACCGGAGAGGAAATGAAAAGAAACAGCACAGGGAGGAAGTGAAAAAGGAAATAAAGGTGAATGTTTAAAAGGATGAGCCATGGCATGCTACATAGAGCATGTGATAGGAAAATGAATGGCATGCACATTTGCCTCTGATATCCTCCTTAGGCACGCGACACAATCAAAAACAAGACATTATGGAAATGTGAGGCGGCTATGGCAATATAATCACTACCTGAGTCGTTTCACCTGCTCTGCTCAGCAGTCGCTATATATACAAATGGAATTACACTCAATCCAGGTGTAGGGGCTAAATATACAGCTAATTAAAATTAATGAGATTTACTTCGAAAAGAATATGTTCTTTCTATAAGCTGCTTATCCCTGCATGAGAATCTACAACAAATACTGACACAAGCACCTTTACCAGCATGTTCAGAAATACACACCCACAGCTCGTTTTCTCACACCCTGCTCGGCAGACTGTTAGGAAGGCCTGCACACACACAAACACACACTCTGACAGGCTATCTATGTCTGTCTTTCAGCCAGCTTCCCTCTCAGCATGCTCCTTGTTTAGTGTACATGCAAGTTCCTGACTGTACGGCTAACACACACACCCTTGTACATGTTCATGCATGAAGACATGAACAAGAGCGCAAGCACAAACCTTCTTATATTTTGAAGGCATTCTCGTCTCTACTTAAACAAAAATACTCCTGTGAGCCAAGCTGTTGACTGGCAAGCGAAAAATTGTGTTAAGCTGGCCAGCCGCTGCTTATGCAGATACAGTATGCTGCTCATACACTTTCACGCACACACAGTGCAAGCATCTGATAGTCTATGAAACATTTTCCTATATATTTTTTCCCCGAAAGGTGGTGGCTATCCAGTAGCACTCCACTCGCAAAGTGCTGAGTAATTAAACAGCTCTTCAGGGCCTCTCTGAGGGAGTGGTGGAGGGACTCTGGGAAAATGACACAGCGCAAATTAATCACACACTTTATTAACAGACTTTGGTGTCAGTGGAACATTGCTGTCTCCACTGCAGCTAGCTTGGACCACTTGGCGCTCAACCAGCTAGAGTCTCAGCCGACCCCATGCACGTTCTTACGAACACGTACAGTAGCTTACACGTGCACTGGCTCACTCATTACATTAACACACACTTGTATGCCTTACTCTTTTTTCTGTCCCTATCTCTGCCTCCTCCTTTGCCGCTGCTTCATTTCTCAGCCTGGTGAGTACTTGAATGTCATTATAACTTTTGCTATCAAAAGCAAACAGCGGGGCAGGATTGAGGACTGCTTGCTTGACTTTCAGTTTTCCACGCTGAGAGTGTCGCAGCGTGTCGAGTGCTGTTTTGATTGTTTCTCCCTTTTTTTAGCTTCTTTTTCCACAAATTGACGTGCATTTTTGAGGGACAGATTTATTGTCAAAGCTCCTGCTGCAAGGCTCATCTGGCCCATGCTGTTGTGGCAGATCCCCTCACTGTTTAAAGTACGGTTATTCTACCTTGGAGTGTGTGTCAATGAAGATGATTTCATATCTTCTAACAGATTTTATTTCATTTATGTAATCCATTGGTAGATGGAAGAATTGAGCAATGTAATTGAGTTAATGAGCTACACGCCCTTATCTGCTGTTCATTCATAGATGCAGCCCAAGGCGTGACGACTATCAGCCTCTTACACAGTCTACTGTATGTTTGATGAGTACCTTGAAGGGAGAATTTGATATTGCTTTCAAACTACCTCAAGGCAAACTGTTTTGCTGTGTGAACCAAAGAAGAGGAAGTTTAAAAAAAATGCCTCTGCATTTTTTTGTTTTTATTTCCTTGCTCTTCTATTCTGCAATGAATATTTATAATTTTTTTGTGATTTATTTATTGCAGCTTAGTGTTCAGCTTCACAGAGCCATTTTCAGGTTGATATCTACACAAGCAGGAGGGAGGGGAGGTAGGATAGTCTTTTACATGGGAGGCGTCACGCTTGACTTTGTGACAGGTCTCGGCGGCGTGCCTGGTAGAGCGTCTTTTTGTTGTTGTTTGAAGAGTCTGGTGACATTTTCTGGTTCCATCCCGCAGGGACTGAAAGAATCAGAGCTCGTCGAGTTACATCAACCTCCTGCTACAATTTACTGAGAGTCCGTTTGAAAGGACGTCATAGGGTCAGTTGCCCATGGACAGATGGCTGCATCTTGACATTTCTTCATACTGTTGTGCGTTACTACTCCACGGAGCAAACATGAAAACCGTGGCAGCCATGAGTGTTAAAGAGAATACTTTTTTTACAGAAAGTCACCATAAAATGCCAAAGCCAGATAGTAAAATTTATCTTAAAGTACAAGCGATCAAGCATGTAAAAGATACCATTTTGTAAATTATCGTCACTTTGAACCCCCTTAAGGGTGTCATTATTTACTTTGAATATAATAGTAATCTGCAAAACAAATTATTAATATTAGTCTGGTTTGAACACTGTGTAACATGTAAATAATAAAAATAAAAATAGAGTGCAAAGGTTTGCCAATATTTAATTCACAATAGGACAGAGAAAACATGTCAGGTGGTAAAAGGGGAATATTTTACTACTTCATGAAAAACCACTGGGTAGCTTCTTTTAACAACAGTCTGTAAACTGAGGAAGCCAGTTGCTGAACCTTCGGGAGAGAATCATCCTATTCTTGTCTGATAGAGGATTCTGGCTGCTGAGTCTTCTTTGGGAGATTTTGTGTATCATGATGCACCAAAGGTTTTCAGCTGGTGAAAGGTCAGAAATGCAGACAGGTGTGTTCAGCACTCAGACTCTTCTACGATGAAACCATGCTGTTGTGATAGACGCAGTGTGTGGTTTAGCATTGTCTTGCTAAAATATGCAAGGCCTTCCCTCAAAATAGTTTCCAACCTTTCAGCACTGATCATGCCTTTCCAGATGTGTCCCTGCCCAGTTCCACTGGCACTCCCATAACATCAGATATGCAGGCTTTTAAACTGAGTGCTGATGACAAGCTGGATGATCCCTCCTTAGTCTGGAAGATGCAACTTCCGTGGTTTCTAATAGAATTTAAAATTTCAATTAATCTGACCTTAGAACAGTTTTCCACTATGATTCAGTCCATTTTAAATGAGCTTTGGCCCAGAGAAGATGGCAGAATTTATGGATCATGTTCACATATGGCTTCTTCTTTGTGTTCACAGACAATGATTCCTGGAAGTTTTCCTGAGCCCATACAATGATTTTGACAGTGATGTTTCTGCCATCAAATTCAAGATGAGCTAATATTATTCATGAAATAGTAAATTATCTTACTTTCAACATGTGATATGTTTTTCTAATGTTCTGTTTTGAGTAATTCAATTTATGTGACTTGAAAACACTACTTTGAAAATAATAATTGCATTTTGTTCTTCTTTACCTTTGACACAGAGTCCCAGCTTTTTTGGAGCTGGGGTTGCACTCTGATTGATTATAACAGCATTTTAGTGTAACATAAAACATCTTGGTTTGGAATCGGCAATTCCAAAGCAATTGAAGGAAATTACTAAAGATGCAAGGGTTAGTTTAGAGGTAGTTTAGGGTTGAGTTTCACTTAACTGGCAGGATGCAACGATTATCAGACTTATGTGTTAAGCGATTTGAAAATGAAAACGGGTGTTAAAGTTTGAAGGCTTGGCTTTTCCAACTCAGAGTTGTTTTAGTTTGAGTTCTAATAACAACCTCTACTGCAGTGACACAAAGTCCCGCCGTTGCACCTTTACATTTGAAAGGATTAGCTGTATTTCTCTCTCTCTTATCTGAATTTCTGAGTGTTTCTGTCATTCATTCGGAGGTTGTAAAAGACATTCCTATGTGGGTGCACCAGTACAGATGTGTGTTCCATAAACCAAAAACTACTGGTTTGGTAGATCTGAAGAGGGGTATAACTATGGCAACAGAGATGGCGTCGACATTAACAGGACAAGATTAGCTAGCAGGATGGCAGTGCCAAACGAGTAAAAGCTCTGAGGGGCGACCAAGAAAAGTTTCTGATGCTCTAAGTCAAAGGAGAAGTTAAAAACCGACAGCGCACACACAGATTACCTCTGTTTTGGCTTATCCTCATTACAAAAACATGCTGACAGTGTTTGCGTACTTACTGCCAAAGGTTGTATACTTACTGACAAAAGTTTCACATTTAAGTCCAACTCGAGCTAAAATCTCCCATCTCAGGTTAACAGCTCTGGGTGAGAGAACACAGTAATTGGAATATCACATGTTTTAGCCCTACTGTAACAATATATCTGGAAATGTGGCCCCAGCCTAGGGCCATAACTCTTCCAGCATCTGCCCATTCATTGCATTTGGCTCTGGCTTAGTGTGTCAGACATGTTAAGATGTGCAGCTATTCTGGCTTCAAAAATCCAATCATTTTTAATAGCACTTTCAGATTAGCCTCAGTCAGCATGTCATAAATTGACTGGCACATTCTCCTTAGACAATAGACATGAGCTGCAGTGGTTACCACGGACATGCCACCAGGAAAATGAGTGATAACATAAGAGACTGCTTTCTTGCTTTTTGTCACTCTTCCAGTTCGGTTGATCCTCACTAAAATGTTGCTATTAAATCTGTCAGAGTTGAATCGCTTAACTCCTTCTAATCAACCGGTTTTTTTTCTATTTAAAGTGAAAATTGAAAGCTTCACCTGAATCAAATGTGACATCTTCTATTTCCATAAAGAAATACCTGATAAAAGGAACACTAATCTGTGAGCAGCTGTCAAACACGCGTATGAGTAATTTACTGTGTGACCTTGCTTCTTTAAACACAGACATGGAAACAAAACAAATACTCTTCTAAATATTCTTCTCAGCCTCTTATTGTATGGAAAACACATGCAAAAACTCACACAAATATCCAATTAACAAAGCCACAGTGGCACATCACTTTGAAAAACACGTCACTTCAGAGAGGTGTAAAAACACAGGCACTCGTTCATCAAACAACATCATGCATATTATCGTTTCTGTTTTGAAAAGCAGAAAGTGGAATACGACTTTAAAAGCTCCACTTCAATACAACAAAGTTAAACATTAATAATTCACAGTGGCAGATGTGATAGATACTCCGATAAAGTGACTATTTATACAGCAGTTTCAAAGTAAAGTCACAGAGATATTCACTGTCAGAAAAGTAAATCCATTAAGTCAAGAAATGAGAACAGTGATGCAACGCCTGCTATTTGTCAGATGATTTTTCCTTGTGTGTCGCCATGACTGCATAGATTTCCGAAATTCCAAGCCATGACGGTGTTAGTGCAGAGGCTTATGCCCAGAAGATCTAGCCTCGCAGCAGATTAAGTCAAGTTTTGAGTAATAAAGACCAGTAGAGGATGACAGTCTTTTGGGACAGGATCTTTGTCGCTCACTGAGATGATAATAATTCATATCCAGTGGAAGACTGTCCACAGTATTTGAGATGTTCCACCTGCCACCAGGCAGCCATGATATTAGCCCCACTTTACAGGTGAAGTTAATTATATTGATCATCTGCTGGGAGACCTATGGTTCTGGCATTCATGGACATTTTGCTTTGACAGTGCTACCCACCTAAGCATTATTGTCCACCTAAGCATTACTGTCCACCTGAACATTACTGCACACTGCCCACCTGAGCATTACTGCCCACCTGAGCATTACTATCCACCTGAGAATTACTGTCCACCTGAACATTACTGCACACTGCCCACCTGAGCATTACTGCCCACCTGAGCATTACTATCCACCTGAGAATTACTGTCCACCTGAACATTACTGCACACTGCACACCTGAGCATTACTGCCCACCTGAGCATTACTGTCCACCTGAGCATTACTGCCCACCTGAGCATTACTGCCCACCTGAGCACTACTGTCCACCTGAGCATTACTGTCCACCTGAGCATTACTGCCCACCTGAGCACTACTGTCCACCTGAGCATTACTGTCCACCTGAACATTACTGCCCACCTGAGCATTACTGTCCACCTGAGCATTACTGCCCACTTGAGCACTACTGTCCACCTGAGCATTACTGTCCACCTGAGCATTACTGCCCACCTGAGCATTACTGTCCACCTGAGCATTACTGCCCACCTGAGCACTACTGTCCACCTGAGCATTACTGTCCACCTGAGCATTACTGCCCACTTGAGCATTACTGTCCACCTGAACATTACTGCCCACCTGAGCATTACTGTCCACCTGAGCATTACTACACACTGCACACCTGAACATTGCTGTCCACCTGAACATTACTGTCCACCTGAGCATTACTACACACTGCACACCTGAGCATTAATGCCCACCTGAGCACTACTGCACACCTGAACATTACTGCACACCTGAACATTACTGCACACCTGAACATTACTGTCGACCTCAGCATTACTGCACACTGCACCCCTGAGCATTACTGTCCACCTGAACATTACTGTCCACCTGAACATTTCTGTCCACCTGAACATTACTGTCCACCTGAACATTACTGCCCACCTGAGCATTACTGTCCACCTGAACATTACTGCCAACCTGAGCATTACTGTCCACCTGAACATTACTGTCCACCTGAACATTTCTGTCCACCTGAACATTACTGTCCACCTGAACATTACTGTCCACCTGAGCATTACTGCCCACCTGAGCATTACTGTCCACTTGAACATTACTGTCCACCTCAGAATTACTGCCCACCTGAGCATTACTGCACACCCAGCACCCTCTCAACAGTAATGGCACATGACAAAGAACCAGAGGTGTTGACTTGGACATGGATCTGTTCTGAAAGTCTAAGTTCCAGACACCATAGCATACAGCCACATGTCCTCTGTGCATTTTAGCATGAGTTGTTTTGGATCTACACAATATTAAAGATAGTAATGTTGTGGTTAGTTCGCTTACTAGTGTCCTAACCTCTGATCCACCCGGAACTCTAGTTGTCCCATATATAAAATCCTGGGATTTAGATGGAATTTATCATAGTCAGGCCGTGATTTACCAAAATTCTTTTAAGTTGTACTTTTCTTGTCCTACATCTCGATTGATTTCTTGAGGAGAACATGGACATTTGTTCCACATTTCACTGCAGTTGCAGTATCCAGTATTTGGTCAGACTGGTCAGATCTGATTGGACTTTCCATTTAAGAATGTTTGCCAGAAGAAAAGAGGATTGAAAGGATGTTGATAATGCTCTGAGGAAAAAAAATTGCATGAGTGTCTCTCCAATAACTGTTGACATATGTCATGTGCCATAGCCACAGAAAAACACAAAATCACACAGATAAGTTACATGCAATAATGAGAATTATCTTGTAAAAAACTTGGTATAAATGTAAAAATCTTGAATCATCACAGCAGCATATCAGCATCTTCTTCTCCACAATTTTTCTCCTTCACAGAAGCATCCAAGCTAGTGGAGAGTTGACAAATTACCATTTGGAGCAGAACTTGGCTTTAAATATGATTGGGTTGGATTTGAATCAGCTCTCCCAGCTTTGGAGTTGAATTGAACAGAGTCTGTACTAGCCTTCTTTTTCTGCCCTCCATGGCTTCAAAAGCAAAATTAGACCGAGGTTGGGAGGGAAAGAGATGTACATTGAGAGGGAGGGGAGCAGAGTCAAAGGAGACAGAGAGAAAATAACAAAAAAAGAGTGGACAAGAACATCCAGAGATCTCTATAATTGCAAAAGTCTTAAAATAAATCTGAATTTGAAGCCTTGAAAAGTGTGAACATTCGTGAAACGTTTTCTTATTTTCCGACCACTTTATTATAGATTTCTTTGTCCTCCTTGTCTCTCTTTTTATTATTTCAGTGTAGGCCATGGTTAGCAGTACAAAAGGCTCTGCGATGTTTTATTCATCATTTCTGCTTTAGTAAAGAAAATCGGACTTCATGTTCCTCAACAAATAATTCCATGTTGTCCTTTTTATTAGACTGTCCATTCCTAATTCCAGGATTTTTATGAGCCGCACAGAATTGCTAATAAGATGCTTTTGGTTTTATTGTGTTCTGTTTGTCACAATCTGATATCTGTAGACTCATTGTCATATTTTGAAAATAAAGGAATTGCTATGAATTACAGTGTTAGTTGAAAGTTAGTCTGTTTCCTGTCAAGCCAAAGTTTAGAAGAAGTCCTGACTGGGTACAAGAATTACCTCCTGTCTTATAACCTCCATACACAACTCATATATCTATGTAAGCTCTGTGAACAGAGTTTAACTAATAACTGATAGAGCAGAAAAGCTCAAAGCATGCAGTTTTATCCATGGTGAAATAATACAAAAGCAATGGTCTATGGTTTAGTGATCCATTTCTTCTTTGTGATTTTTGATTAATCTTTATAATTAAAAATGTATTTAGCTTTTTTTCACTTGGTTTTTGACTCTTTATTTCTTTTCTATTAAAATGAAACAGGTTATTTTAAGTCTCTTGTTCTTTTTATCCCTCTTTCGTTAGTCTTTTTCTTCTTTAAATAACTGTTACTTGGTCCTGCAGCCAATTATATACAAAAGCTAATGGAAACTTGTTATCATTAAAGCAGAACTTTGTAACCTTGAGGATAAGAACTTGGAGGCCCCTCTACAGAGAAGGCTATCAGACGGTAACAGGCAAGAAACCACGTTAAAGTAGCAGGTATTGCTTCTTCTGGTACAGAAGCACGGTGGATTCTTGAAAATCACATGTATGTATGGTATTACGATTAGGGCATAGTGACCCATCCATCCATCCATCCATCCATCCAGTTTCTATACCTGCTTAATTCGTCAGTTGGGTCGCGGGGGGGCTGGAGCCTATCCCAGCAGTCATTGGGTGAGAGGCTGGGTACACCCTGGGCAGGTCGTCAGTCCATCACAGGGTCACACAGAGACAAACGAGACAAACAGCCATCCACAGTCACTCCTAAGGACAATTTTAGAGACGCTGATTAACCTAACATGCATTGAAACAAATTGTGATAAATAAATCATAAAACTTTCTAATGATACAACAGTGTTTTTATTTACACATACAGTAGTTAAAGATCAACAGTGTCACTGGCCACATGGTGAGTGTCCAACATTTAATCTATTTTTGCTCTGTTTTTGGCTTTGACCAGCTCCTGAGGGGCATATCTGACTCTTTCTTTTGCTGCTAAATGTTTAAATGCCAAAGGCCATTTTACTGAAAACAGCTGCTTGCTCCAGCATTAACAGCAAAGTTGGAGGCTGGAAGGTAAGTATGAGCTACAACTCATTGTAATGCTCTCTAAAGCAGCAGGGGGCTGCAGGTTTAGGCAGTAATTCTTGGTTGTTTCATCACTATCACAAGAGACCAGATTGTCACTTTATTTTTTACACTGTAATTAGATATTTTGTAATTGTACCCTTTCCTGGAACAGAAGAGCCAAAGTATGATTTACTTGAGCATATTTTTCTCTGAGTTTACATGCACATTTATATGAATTAATTTAGAGATGCAGCACACAAGCAGCATACAAATGAGACTAAGTCCCTGCAAAGCAACAGTGGTCAATTTTATGTTCCAATCGCCACAAGATTGCAGTTACACACTGTAAGGGCACTCAAAATGATGATTTAGTCTTTTTGCTTGAGTGGGACTGATAGAGAAGAGGAGAAAGTAAGTCACAGAGTTGTTAGAGAGGATATTTGTCTTCATTTTTGACATTTTAATTTCTAATTGATCTGAGGAGATCAATTAATGGAAGAAGGAGAATTAATAACGACAACAAAAAAAGGAGGGTTCATCCCTACATGGGTCACATTTTAATCTGCATGAGGTAACATTTCATTTTGGCACCCCAGAGTGTCAGCAAGAGATACATTAGTTCATTAGTGGGAGACTCATTAGCCAGAAGTTGTGTAATGTTGTAATCATTGGTAATATAAGTAGTGTGCTTCCAGTAGTCTGTGCACTTCTCTGTCCTGCATTGGTGTCAGTTAAGAGGTTGGTATGGAGGCAGGATGCTGATCATTGTAGTCAGCTTACTTACTCTATAATGTGGCATCTTTCTGGTGTTTGTTTCTTGAGGTATAAGTCTCAATTAATGCATAGTTTGCCAAGGAAATATATGCCTCCTGACAGGGAGTTGGTTAATTAGGACAAATGTGGAGTCTCATTAGTTGGATGCTTCCCTTTGCTGAATGTGCTGAAGACTCTATGTGTCAGGCTGATGTGGACTTTTTCCTTAAAATATGGCTTTTAGCTTCCAAAAATCTTAAATTATTCTTTGTGAAACCTGCAGAGAGCCTGTGGAGGCAGAGATAGAGAGAGTGCCGCTGCAATGGAGGTCTGGGATATTTCAGGATGGTTGTCTTGCAGCGTAATGTGGTTTGGCACTTATGTGTCTAGTCAGGAGGATATATATGGCTGAATTTGCCTTAAGAGGCTGGCTGGTTTCTGAATGGAATTGCATGGATGTGCTCTGGTTTCTCTGGTTGCTGATTGCTCTGGTTGGGACTTTTCCTTTCTATTTTTCCACCTCATTTTGGTCTCTGTGTCTCCCTTCATCTCCCTCGCCTCTCAGCTTTTTTTGGTCCTTTCTTCTGTGTTGTTTTGCTGATTTTTGTTTGTCTTATCTCATCTTGGTTTTCCATTTTTCCTGAACACCCCACAATGTTCAGTTTCTGTTTTTTCTTCTTTTATACAGCTGTGTGTCTTCTTGAAGCTCATCCTGCTACTCTTTACTGCTTTATCTCAACTTTTTCTCCTCTATATTCTGTCTTTGTTTTTTTCACCCCCATCACATTTGTATCATCTTCCCTTCGTCCCCTCTTTTGTTTTCACTTCCCCTTTTCCTTTTCTTTTGATTCTTTAATTGTTCACTGACTTTATTTGTCCATTTCCTTCTTTTTGCCCTATTTCCTCTTTCCACTCCTTATTTTTATTTCTGTTCCCCTTTCATCACTTTTTTGTTATCTTTCTTCTTTTCTTCTCCTTCCTTCTGTCAGGCTGTCTGCTTTCCTGTCCTCCCCCCTTTCTTTCTGTCTTTTTGCTTTTATCCACATTTCTCTCCCTTCCTGCCTCCTTCCTTTCTCTCCCTCTGTTTTTGTGCTTGCAGTTTTAGCATACTCTGCAGGGAGCACTCCTGCGATGCCAATTATATTGACTGAGGAAAAGGCGAAAGAGAAAGGGTAGGAAGATGGGGGAGGAGCGAAACTCTGAGGACCTGTACACACAAATACTTACATTCACGCTGATGGGGAGAATGAAAAGGGGATTGGGACTTTGCTGAGGAGGAGGATGAGGAGAACGAGAGGAAGAGAGGGATGATGAGAGAGGGCGGGAGCTGGGAGGAAGAGGACAGAGAGAAATTGAAGGAGAGTGAATCCATCTGTGAGTGTAATAGTCTCCTGCTGCCGAACCCTGGGGAATGCACTGCCTGCAGAGGGGAGGGGAGAGGAATAGATGGAGGGAGACAGAGGGAGGGAGGGAGGGAGGGAGGGAGGGGTGTGATCACAGCATAGAGGGAGATGAAGAGATACAGAAGGAAACGACAGAAAAAGAAAGATGACTTTAGTCCCTTCCTTTCGGATCTCAGCTTGTGGGTCTCCTCTGTAGGCAAATATGGCTCATGACGTTAAATATGATTCACTTTCATCACTGAGTGTATGAATGGAGAGGATAAGTATATCATGGTGAGGTGCTGGTGCAGCGGCTCAGCCTGGAGAAATACTTATAGTTCCGAAGCCTCTCCACTGGATGTCTGTCTAGACAGGCAGTTTTTGTTGAATTGCTCAGGTTTTAACTCAGTCTCAAAGTTTTTCCTCACTTGAAAATGAATTTAAGGAAAATGCTTTTCTGTCATCGAATTCTACCCATTAAAATTTTAAAGCATCATTGTTAAGCTTTACAGTAAATGAATGGCATGTCCACATAATCAGCTTGTTTCTGCTCTTATTTCATTAATGGCAGCTATTTACTTTTTTTTTGGTGCTTTCTAATTGCAAAATGCTTTGTGCTGTTTTTCTTTCATCTGTGTGAAGTATTTTAAGTTGTGTTGTGTATGAGATCTGCTATACAACTAGAATTGCCTTTCTTCTTTTTTTTTTAATCAATTTTCAATTATCTTCGCTTTACCAGGGTGAAGGCAGAAATCTCAGAGGTAGCTTATAGTTCAGACAATGCAAAGCAAAACTATTTCCATGCATACACACCAAAAAAAAGCTAATGAGAAGATGACCAGTTTGCATTTTGTGGACATTTTCAGTTCTCATTTCAATCGCTTGGTTGGACGTCTCGCCTCTCTTCTTGTGTAACAATTTCACAGCTTTTTAAGCTTCTATAAAAGTAATCTTTATAAACCTGCATAAAAGAATAATTTATTGATGTGTTCCCTGTTTTTCTTAGTTGGCACATTAGGCTGAGGAAGGCTGCTTTTTCTTTGAGGCTGTTGTTAGTCTTTTGCTCAGCTTCAAACCTGTAGGATCAGGGGCCACTCCTCAGTTTCTTGCCCAGTGACACTGCAGCTTATGGACAGGAGGAGCTGGGGATCAAACTACGCTGTTAGTAGACGACCCGCTCACAGAGTCACAGCTGTCCCATAAAAAAATATACAATGAGTATGATATCAAAGATAAGCTCCTGCACTCAGTCAGCTCTGACAGCCTCTTCGTTGAACTGCCACTTTTGAGACTGTTCTCCCAAGAAAAATGACAGAATCAGATGTTTCTACAAGTGCCACTGTGTCACTTGCTTATATTCTAGTGACAACACCCTGTGGCAGCTGGTTGTTTTTTTTGTCAAACTTGGCTTTTTTCCAACTACGACCACAATCATTTCATACATTTCATACATTCAAGAATGTGTATTCACCCAAAATGACAAAAGTAATCAAATACAGCCTAGTCTCATAAGAAAATGTGTTATAAGGATGTCCCGATCAAGTCTTTTTTATTTCCAAGTAATTCAGGATTGAGTTTCGCATGACACAGATACACCGTCTAATACTGGCATTTGCCTAAAGCACACATTACAGTAAGTATATAAAAGTTTCTTAAATTAAGGCCATCTCAATGCTTGACACCTCAGTAGCTCTGCATTGCAGAATGGACAACAATCTTTCTTTCTAGTTGTTAAATTAAATTGTTTAAAATAAGCAATTTGAACAAAATAACACTGTAAACACAGCAAAAATTGCTCTGTCTAAACAATCTGAGTAATTTAAAACCTGATTTAAAACCTCCAAATAAAGGCATAACACAAAACGGTTCCGTAATGACTTTAAACTCAGCATTTTGTTCCCCAGTGACACTGAATGCAGCATACTATTGCTGACACCACCTGCCTCACTGAACTTATTATACTATCATCTGTTTGTTAGCCCTTGATCTCCCACTGACTCCATGACATTGGTGAGTTACAGTTGTGTTATTCGTGGAAGGAAAATATCTGCGGTGTGTACTCTGAATGACATAAATATATCTACAGTGAAGTTGTAGAAAAGTTGTACAATATTAGGTTGGATGGGATTTGAACTGGGTTCTTTTGCATGACAATCTGTGGTGTTACAACACTCCCTACTCCCAACTTTTAGTTTTGAATATGTCATGGTCATGCAGTGTCACACGGATGACGGTTTCATATAGTGCTAAATGTATGAATGTTTCAATTTGTAATGGAAAATGTAGGTATGTAACATTTTTGGAGCCTTCAACATGTAGTTGTTTGCTGTTTTTGAGTATGCACGACAGATTTAGGTACTTGCACTTTTAAGCCAATAGCAATTAACAACTGATTGTGTATTTGCAGTTATTCGAGATAACCGTCATCATTGTTGTCATATTTCCGCATTTTTTTCCCACCAGTAAGAAGAGCTGATTGACTGGGTCTGCTCTTTGTCATTGCATGAGCCGGTGAGAAGTGATGGCGAGCAGTGAGGGAGAGGTTTACCTCATTAATGGAGGGGAAAATATTTGCTGGTGCCAGCAGTCTCGTAAAAGTTCATGATTATGACATTGTCATGATTTTGAAAAGCAAATGTTGGCATATAACAATTTCGTAGCCCAGAAAGTATGGAAATTTTACAATTTCTGAGTCCTTTGTGTGAAATTTTCACGATGGACCAATGTAGCAAAACACATTCTGGTGTTACATTACATTGCAGCCTTTCTGATATCAGATATGCAGTTTTCGGCTTTTCCAAACTTTATCAAAACCTAGTCATAAAAATAGTTTGAAAACAAAACTAATTTATTTTACAGTTGTGATTCCAGCAGTTTCAGAAGCCACAGGCTAGTTATGCAACCATTCCAGGAAGTGTTTTAGTGTATCAGAAACAACTTTTCTGTATCAGAAAGGACTTGCTCTTGCTCTTTTGTTGCAGCAGACTTTGTCAGACCTGCTTAACAACCTGTCCCTAATGCTCCTCTAGAAACATCACTACCATCAAAGCACCAGTTGAATGTCAATTACTCATAAAGAAAAAAACAAAACAAAGGAACAAGCAATCAAAAGAATAAAATGTGCCCCTAATTAAAAGGGGGCTGAGGGAGGAGATCTTAATTTCCATCAGAAATACAGCTCTTAAAAGGCAGTTTTTGGCTATTTCAGATTGGCTTGAAGGGGGCTTTTAAGGTGACGTTGATTGTTACTTCACATGCACGTTGCATGTCTGCTCATCCATCCTGCCATCTGGGCTTACATGTATGAAAATATATTGGAGGGTGTTTGGGGTTCTCCCATCTTTTTAGCATGACATTTGCCTTTATAATTTGAATTTATGGCACACATTAGGGGCAAGATGATATGTGTAGCTAGTATTTGCCTTTTATAGGGGATATAAGATAGTCAGGCTGCTGTCCAAAGAGTTGCTGTTCACTGCTACATGAAAATTACCTGGAATATCTGCAGTAGGAGTTTAAACGTTGCTTTAATTATTCTGCTTTGGTTTTTTTTAATCCTGTCTCCATCTCAGGGCCTTATATTTTCTCAGACCTCGGCCCTCTATTGCATCAGAGTAATAGGTCATCTGATCTTAGGGAAATGTTAAGTGCTTCATGGTTAGGAAATGACTTGTAGAGATCTCTAATGCTCCAAGTGATGCTGCAGAGACTTTTTCACCCTGACAAGAATATAATTTACATTTTTCTCTGAGGTGTGAGGGATTCAGTTTGAATACATGGTATGAATACCTTATAGGGAGATTTTTCTGAGCTGTTTCAAGAGTAAAAATGGAATATTTTTGAAGGGATAAAATATTATATGTCATGTAAGTGGTGCCTTTGCTTACCATATACAATCTTTACCAACCTATATCATTCTGCATTTACAAATTATATCACAACCTTGTATTATTCTCTGTCTGGAGTGTGTGCAGTGTGGTGCTTTGCTTGCTTTTTCAAAATCGTCGTCTTTCAGAAGTCATTGACAATCTCCTTCATTTCATTAAATCCTTGTGTCATTCCGTAGAAATGAATCAGCCAGGATGACTGACTGTTTATACTGATCATAACATGCAGGATGCTGCTAGAATCTCTATATTTCAGCCACTTGTGAATCGTACACTACCAAGTTCTGCCCTCATATGTGGTGTCAAGTATGTCAGCAGATGGTCAAAGGACCGCGCCAATTCTCTGATGCAGGAGGCCACGACAGTTAAGAGCACAAGAGTGACCCCAATTAGTCAATTAGCCCACGAGAGGCGCCCTGACAATGTGTGGAGGCGCCCCGCCACTCACCACGCACACAGCTAAAACCGCCACTGTCCAGCCACTATTGTTTCACTGTCTCCGTCCCCGCTGCCATTGTTGGAGGCAGCGAGGCCCTCCCCCTCTTTCCCATCTTCTTCATATTCACTCCCTTCGTCTTGCTGTTCCATTGATCTCCATTGTCTTGATTGGGAGTGACAAACCGTGGGGGCCATCTGAAAGGTTGCGTTCGTTAGCTGCCGTTCGTTGTTACAAGACATACTCACATTCCTACAGACATTATGGGGGAAGAGGAGGGGTGTTATGACCACACACACACGTACACGCACAAAACGAAGGACACATCTCCCCAAAGTGGACTCTGGAGAAAAGAAACATGGGAAAGAAAGTGTTTCACTGTACTTGCACACGCTTCCAATGAAGGGAAGGCAGACCTTGCACAACACACACACACACACTCGCACCCAGTACACAATCTTCAAACTTTGGTCCACATTAACATTTCTGCTTCTCTCAACCCTGCTTTGTCTTGCTGTGCTATTTCAAGGGGTGCACACAAACATGCACACACTCCCATACATCCCTCATCACACACACGCACACACACTTCCAGAAGCACTCCTTCGTCCTTTCATGTCATGTTGCTGAGCAGTCAAAGAGGAGAGGAGAGAAAAGAAGAAAGGACGTTGAAGGTCTGCCTGAAACAAAACAAAAAGGAAGCTTCCAGAAGAGCATCCAGTCTCATGTAACTCAGCAGCAATTACGTGACGAGAAGAGAGGACGTGTTTATTTGTGATTTCAAGTGGAAGCAGTCAGGACCAGACAGAAGAGTTGACATGAAACCAAAGAAAATTACTTCAAAAGTGTCTCAAAGTATCATGATTTTTAGTGCAGTTGTATCAGAGCAGGTTTCTAATAATTTTCTAATTGTGCAGGGAAGAAAAGACAAAGCCTGAAATCAAATAATTTCTATTGACAACTGACAGCATCCTTGAAGAGGGATGATTGAATCAATAAAAGCTGCTTTGTAAATAGAGTGTATTTGAACTTTGAGGTGAAACAAACATGTTCGTACAACATGTTGTCCAATCACATCGCAGTATCACATCCTCTTAATGCAACAGTGGAAAACAGACCATTTCCAACCTTGTTGTGAACCATACAAAGTGCTTAAAGCAAACTCTTTAACTCAAAAGTCAGTCCAAAAGGATTTCCATGCTATACACACTTGAACAGATTTGCCGAACTGTAATCCAGAGTTAAGTTTGAGGGGATGTAGAAAAAGTGTGAGGATAGCATAGTTTGTCTAAAAGATAGCCAAGATTACTTTATTTTTAGCTGTAAAATGTTCCCCTCATTGGGCTCTCTGGTAGCACAACAAAATACCCTTCAAACATTTTAAAAATGTTTCTTCCAGTACATACCTAGGATGTTTTATTAGGCTTTTCTTTTTTTAAGCTTTTAAAAACCTTGGATAGTTACATTTTTCACAGTAACAACAGAGGCATAATTTTTAAAGCGCGTTCTCTTTAATGCTAAGCCTTTCAAAAAGGCCCTTGAATAAACCCTCACAAAGGGGTAATCTGGGAACCATCCGTCATCTAGAAAAAGTGTTTGTGTACTGAAAGTGCTGCCAAAATCTTGATACAAAAATGCAGCTCTATTTATTTATTCTCCAGGCTCATCTTGGCCATTGGACGGTCTGTGAGTTATGCCTCACTAGCTGTTGATTTTGGCTAACTTTATCCATTAACGACCAACCCCATACCCTCTCAATTTTAGAGCTGCCCTTGATTGAATGCCCTGCATTTCGTTTTTGCTGCAGAGTAGCATTTAGGTTCTGCATTTTCCGAATGGAATCTGCTGTCTGTTTGCATCAATCGAATTGACCCCGAATGCATCAGACACAGACAGCGAGTGTGTTTGTGTCTGTGTGCCATTGGACAACAAGGGCGACTCCATTTCTTAGGTCAAGTTTTGGGTCACTCCTGTTGCCCTGGTAACCCTGTTCTGGCTGGGTTGCTTGGCAACAATCCTCTTTTGTTCCAAATGATTTAATTTGAAGCGTATCTTCCCTTGTAACCCTTGGCGCAGTGGTTCATCCCGCTATCTCTCCTTTCCTCCCTTGTTCCCTCCTTCCATTCCTCCCTAACCGACACACCTTCCTCATCCTGCTCAGCCTCCCTCTTTTGCTGAAACTTCAGGTCTGCTCTCCTTTTTTAATCTTGGCCCTTTCCCCAGGTGTTGAGAGCCCGGCACCTCTTGTGGCTGTACCATAAGTCCCTGCTGTTATTGGAGGGTTTTTACAAGTGTGTGAGATGGAAAGAGTGTATTTGAATATTGTGACTTCACTTGCCTTCTGTCTCAGTGTGTATACATTTTAAGGTTAGGGGCACAGGCAGAGAGTCTGTGTGCTCATGTGTCTCTGTGAGTTGGTCATATATCTTTATCAACAGAAAATGGAATAACTGCAAATTGTATGTAAAGTGTTGATAGAAATACCCTTTAAATGTTTGCACATTTTGTCATGCTCCAGTCTCGTTTTAAAATGATGAAAACCTTGCATAATTCCATCTCACAAGCACACCCCCACAGAATGATGCCATCACTGCCGTGTTTAACTGAAGGGATGGTATTAGTAGGGATAATGAGCAGTGCCCGTGTCCTTCAAACACTTTGTTGGAAATTGTGGCCACATTTTTCAAACTTGAATGAATCAGATCAGAGGAATTATTTCTTTTATTTCTGAGAGTCATTGAGGTACGTTTGGCAAACTCTTGATACAGTCTTGTCTTGCAGGTCTGCAGACAAACCAAGTCTAAGGTCTCTATTGTTATTTTGAGATAAACTATTAACTGTTTGACCCATTTGGGCTTCTCTTAATTATGTTCATAGAATTTAAGCAGGTACATGTGGACTTCAGAGAAGTTGTAGAGGCATTTCAAGGAGGGCTGATTGAGACAGAATGCACCACAGCTCTGTTGTGTCAAAACAAAGCGTCAGCTAAGCTCCGTTCACTCTTCAGTCATGTCAAAAGTTGTGATAATAACATCAGTCTTCAGCAGAGAACATAGTGGGTTAGACTTGTTGCCCTGATAGCATCTGGGAGTTGCAGATGCAGCTTTTGAACACGTAACGAACGCTGTGAAAAGGTCTGAATGAAGCAAAAGGGCCATCTTTTTTTAAAACTAGTGAACCTAATGAAACATCAACTGAAAATAAAGTAAACAATAAGAGCAAACAAAAGTAAGGCAAAAAAGAACAAAAAGTTAAAAACATATGGCAGAGGAGGTGACGAGAAGCTGTATTTTCTAAGCAAACGTCATGTGAGTTACAGCAGCTTTTAAAGGCCGTCTACACCAGAAGCAATAACTATTATGATTATGATGTGAGTAGCCACATTGCTGAGTGATAATGTTATATTGTGCCAGGACCCCAGGCCCCAGAATGGATTTTGATGACTTGCTACTGCTGTGCATTACGCCGAAAAAGAAAGAAGTGTGGGAGTTCATGAAATTTTACAAAGAAAAGAACTGTGTTGTGAATGCTATCCTCTGTGGAGAGCAATGTTTATTCATACGTTTGTTGGCATTGATATTAGTTTAATGATATCCAGGCTATTGTAAGAGGACTCCAGTAAAGAACAAACATCCCAGACCCCATCAGCACCAAAGAAAGAATGTTAATTAAACGTTTAATGAGTTGTAACCTATAGTCATGAATGGGTGATTCCTCAGGAGAAGTGTTTCCTACAGCATCAAATAGCTCTCATAAAAGAAGCAGTCAAAAACAGCAAACTGATAAGGTAATGCAGTCATTTAGCTTCAATCTAAACTTACTATAAAGAATATGAGTGATAATAACAACACAGTGTGAGGCATAGCCTTGAAGCCGTCCATTTGTCAACGCCACAGAGTGGCTGTATATTAAATTTCAGTTACTTTTTTTATCGTTCATCAAATCGCTCTGAAAGTAATCCCAGAAATAACGTTTGTAACTATTGTTGTCAGCATAGTTGTGTTGTGGGCTCCACGTGTGAACTGGAACAATATTTACAACCATCTTTTTAGAGGTATTGCAGTTATTGTGCTTGGTGTGTGGCGCTCAAACCGTCGCAGTTTTCAGCATTTATTGTGAAACTAACATGTTTGACACTGAGGACCAAAATAACGATTTCACATTTTTTCAGGAACCTGGGGTGCCGCTTGTAAGGCTCCCTGTAAGATGTTTGAACCTGGCTGAAGGGATTTATTTCCACTCAGCCACAAGAGCACTAATGAGATCACTTGGCTTCAACAAGTGTATTGTTATTGATTTGGATGCTTTCCTGTAACATCAAAATTTCCCATTATAATTTATAGAATAAAGTATATCTGCCACCTTTTCCATATTTTGCTTGATGAATAATGAATTACACAAGCTCACATATAATATTCTAACAACCAATGCTGAAGACAGCAACCTGTGCTCTACTGTGTTATGCTTTACAACAGCTAAAGTTTTTAATCACAGTTTGTTCACAATAATTAATCTTGATAAGAGAATTTAGGGAAACTAATATTATCAAGGTATAATTCCACAGAAACATAAACAATGGTATTAACTTATTCCCCTGTGAGCACTGCCTGTGTCATACTTATATAACAGTGTGTGAGTTTAATTGCGATGCACTCTTATTTCTCAGAGAAGATCAGAAACCTCTTTCTGCCTTTGTGTTGCTGCGGTTTTGAAAGATGGGTGTTGTCTGTTCAGAACGACAGACGGAGCAGGTTCTCAGGCTCCCTGACTGCAGGTCCAGAGATCTTAGTCAAAAGGGCAGACTTCTGGTAATTGACTACTCATTTCTTTAAGTGGCCTATTGGCAGGGACAGTCAGTGCATTTGCCAAGACATTAAAGATTTCACTTTTTTTTCCCCTCTGTGTGTGAGCGTGTGCATGCTTGTTAATGTGTGTGCACAGACAAACAGAGCTCGGTTTGCTTTATTGTTGTCAAATGATGTTTTTTGATGTGTGAGGTTTTATTGAAGTGTGCTTGCGTACTGGTGCATTTAAAGGCTCCTCTCCTCAGAGTCAAAAACATCTCTCCAGCAGTCTCTATACAATTTATTTTTATTTTAAAGAAGCTCAGCTGGCGCAGCTGTTGGAAAATGAACAAAATTGCCAAAGCCATTTACACTGCATCACATTTTAAGGAGGATATCAACACGTTGCAGAGATGATTACAGAGATAATTATGATGTGCGGAATAGAAGCTGAATAATGGATTTTAGTATAATTAGTAAGCAAACAAAGCATATTTGGCATTAAAACATATGTTGTTAACATTTATTATGTATTTATGGATGGTGATAGTGAAGCAACACTTTTCAGACTTTAATCACATTGAACAAAAAAATAAGTGGGTCAAAATACTTTGTTTTAAAGCGGATTTTAGCAAACCTGCAACTTCAACGTTTTAAGTCCCATCTTTGTTTTTCAGTATCTGTGTGTAGTATATTTGGTTTTGTAGATTGAAGGAGCAGATAGAAGAAATGACAAGTGGTGGTGGAGATGTGGCTTGTGTTAATAAATCTGCTTTTTCAAAACTTAACTTTTTTTTGTGCGTCTACATCACAGAAGTACTCATTTTGGTGACTACCGGGATATAAAGATCTTCGTGGGTTGAAAAGTTTGTAACATGAGATGACAGATGGTTCGTTACACCATCTGGGAGGGCACTTAAACACCAAGTAGATGATTGGATGAAGTGTGTGTGCCTATCTCCATCCATCATGTGCTCAATCAGTAAGATCAGCAAAGAACTGCACTCGCATCTAAAACCTGTTAGCTGGCAGAAAGGCATGCTGACTTGTTCAGGCTTTCAAATCTGGCCACAAATGTAGCTTAGACTCGAGATTGTATTGTTGCAAATCTTGCAAAAGTGCAGCTATCTCACAAAGCTTAATAAGCACAGGTCCTCACCCAGAAAACACAGAAATGTAATAGACTGAGCTGAACCAGACTCATCTATTTTTTTGAAAACCAGGACACGGGACCCATGCAGAACTGTAGATTGCTATCAGCTTATTGATAGTACTTTACAAATAAGACTGTCACAGTAAGTGGTGACAAACATGACTTGTTTAGAATCAGTTTTGCAGTTGTTGCACGTAGCACAGTAAAGATAACTTTTGTTGTTTCAAACTACTTTAATAATTGCTTGTGCACATGTTGCTAACGTTAACATAGCTAGCTGCTAATTTGTTTTCTCTGAGATAAGTGCTCTTTGACAATTACCTTCTCAGCAGTGACACTCGCTCCCACGGTTAAAACCTTTTGACTACAGATGCGCCTTAATTTCAAACTTATTGATGAATTCCTTTTGATCCACTCAGGTTGTACATGTAATTTTACACATATCAAGAACCTGTTAAAATTGACCTGGACCCAACTGACTGTCTTTGATAATCAGTTTTGCCTTTAAAGACCAGAAAGACATGGTATCCCTTTTGGCTTGGCTTATTGAGAGAGTCTGTCCGCAAAAAAATCCAAATAGGGCTTTTTATGCTACGAAGGTTGTAACCTTGGAAGCTGTCCTTGGTATGACCAACTCAACCTGGTTTTCCTTTACTGCCTTGGAGGGAGATCACTCTGGACCAGTATGTACAGGAGGACAGATTGTAGGCACTGTGGCTCGTGTATTAGGACTGAGTGAAAATATTCCAACCGATCTTTAAATCTTACCAGTTCTCATTGTTGCTTTCTCTCTACCTTACAATGTCAGCATGTCTGTACTCTCTTTTCTGTCCCTCTGTCTCGTTTCTCACCTTCTGCTGTGCTCTATTTCCTTTCATTTTGCTCTCATGGTTTTTTTTTGTTCTCTCAGTCTTTTAGCCCCTTTCTAAGTCACCCTGTCATAAATCCTCATTGCTCTCATCTATCTGTATATGCTTATTTCTGCCATGTCCTTCGTTCACCTCTCACTCGCTCCTTCTCTCTTTAATTCTCTTTCCCTCTGTTTTGCCCAGTGCTTTTTTCCATCTTTCTCCTGCTCTCTCACACAAATCTCTCTCTTCCTGGCAAATCATTATTCTTTCTCTATTGTCAGCAGTGATGTTGCTGCCCTTTTCTTCAAGCTGCACCCCTCTCCCTCCTCCTGTAACCCTGCGCTCCTCTTTCTTTCTCATAGCGCTGTTCCAGTGGCAGGGTGGGGCGCCCGACTTGGCGCCTCTCTGCTGCTGCAGACACTCTGCTGGGCTGTGATGCTGATGGTGTGTTGTTGGTGGTGGGGGCGATCTAGCTTGTGGAGGATGAGAATGAGGAGGGGGATTGTCTGAGCTCAGACTAACTATGTTTGACAAGCAGCAGAGGAAGGGTGGGGTGGCAGAGTTCTGGAGGTGGTTGGAGGGGACTTTGATTGGAGAGGGTGGGGGGTCTTGTGGGCTCACAGAATTCTCTGGTAACCCTCAGCCATCAGGAAAAAGGCGGGATGGCGTAAAAACTAGAGGTTAAGGAGTTTGTTTGTGCTAAGTTTGCAGGCAGGGGTTCCTAAATCCCAAATACACACTCCAATCCCACCCAGCAACCCCCCTTCACTTACTCCACCAACCCTTATCCCGAAAAGATTACGATTAATTTGTTTGGCGCCTCCAAACGACAATTACAGGACTTCTGAATGAGAATTGCAACATCCGTTCCTTCATTGAAAGATCTGCAAAGCTGCAAAAATCAGGAGGAAAACAAAGCCTTTAAGAACACCCGCTCTGCACTTCACCAGCCAAAAATGTTTGTCTCAGGGTAAAATAGTGCAGCTTGATGCTTTGAAAAAAGAATGTTATATATTGTAGATGGTTTTTTTTTCACTCATGTTGTAAATTTCAACGGGGGGGTCAACGGATGGAGAGAAGGATGAAACAGAGGAAGAGAGTTGGGGAAGGAGGTGCACTGGTGGTTAGTAGAGGTGGGCAGAGGGGCACACACACACATTTACTCACAGATACACACACACACACACGCACACTTACCCAGGGGGATGGGTGGTAGTCAGGGACAGCTGGGCATAGATGGATGGTGTGGGGGAGGTTGCTCTGTGTTTATCAAGATGTGTGTGTTTGTGTGCATGTGGATATCTTTGTGAATGCGTCCTCAGTGCATTTTGTGTAAAAGTGTGTGTGCAAGCGTTTGTTTAATGTGTGGGAACGGATCTAATATATTGTACACATTTAGAAAAAAAAAATCATGTTTTTTTATAAGCATTGTTTTTGCAAGATGTGTGCACATGATCCTGCTTGTGTATGTGTGTACACTCCTGTGTACAGTCTGAAGGGGGAAGGGGGGGTCAATCTTGCAGTGCGTGTGAGAGGATGCCTCTGTATGTGCGTAATGACCTGTATCATATCATGCAGTATTAAACCACAACCAATGTTGGCTGAATTTCTCATGAAATGCGTACAGCATCAGCAACACCATGACACATGGACTGCATCTGCCACACACCCTTCTCTGCAGCTGCTGTACGAAAGCATGCAGATACACACAAGCACACAGCCACATGGAGATAAAAACCATCTAATAAATCACAGATACACACACTTTTACCCCCAAACTTGTGCACAAATGTATAAATTCCTCCTGGAAAAACAAATACAACTGTGCTTGAACACAAAACATACTCTCATGCTTAGAAATCCACACACACACTGATAATAAGCTTCTTGAGGCTCTCACACACACATACAGAGTCACGCAAACTCTGACACACAGTGAGATAATTACCTCCCTGCAAAGAAACCACACTGTTACACAAAAGCATCCTCAAATATACACACCACACATGTAAAATCTCATCACATAACCACACATTCACATATACACAATTGTATTACAATGAATAAAGTTCATTAACCTGAGTTAATTAGGAGCAACACTGCAAAGCCACCCTGAGAGAAAAAAAAAAGAAGGAATGAAGGAATTAAGGATGGGAAAAATGTAGATCAAGAACAGAGGAGAAGGGGGAGGAAGATGGACAGAAGGGCAAAGAGGTGAGTGAGGACGGGGGGAATTTGAGGAGAAGATTGGGGCAGATGGAGTGAAGGAGGGGGAAAGATAGAGGGAGACAGATGGAGGGTTAGACATATTGAATATCTGTTCCTTTTTTTATGGAGAGAAATGAGAGGAAGAGAGAGGAAGCTGTATTCTAATAAAGAAATGGTTCAAACTTTTGGGAAAATGCACTTATTTGGTGAAATAGGAGGACGGATAATCTTACAGCAGTGTGCTAAGTGCTTCGGTGATGCAGGACCTGATGATCCTTTTTACATTGTTCTTATCTACACAATAAATTCTGTCAGATACATTATCATAGCATTCAAAAATGGTGTCATTTTAGGAGAAGTTTATTTTTCCAGTCAGTGCAGCTTCTGCAGATATAGATTGCAAGATAAGATTGGTGAGTCCTTAATTTTGTCCCTCTGCAGGCACAAAGGCACAGTCTCGTCAACCTCCCTGCACCGTGACAAGAAGAATAACTGTTGTTAAATGGTTGAACTGAGAAGATTTCTCATGGCCCCACAAACCAGCCTTCCTGCCAGTTTACTCCGGTGGGAAAGTTTTGGTACTGCAGCAAAATAGTTGCTTTTAAAGCACTTTTACTTCAAACTGCAGCTCTAAAAGAGATACCATATCTGTTAATTATAAAGGACACCTCAAACTGCTGCATGGTCAATTATTAATATTTGAATCATACATAAAATTGCATCTTTATTAAATATTGAAAGAGGGCACAAAAGCTGTTTTTGAGTTAAATCAAGAAAAATATCTGAAAAAATGTCTGTTTATCCCAGTAGCTGTTGATGCATTTTCAGTTAATTGGTTCATTAAGTAAGTTTGCTGACTTGTTCTTTTATTTCAAAATCTGTATTGCTACCAACTGATAGCCTCAATACGATTCAAAATCCCATGAAACGTCTGTGATTAGGAATACAAATTGGTCTATCAGGTCTTGGTTCCCAACCAAAGAAAATATGGTCTGTAAAAATTGAGAAAATAGTCTAAAAGCTGAAAATATATGTCCTACCACCTATCCAAACCTCAAAATGATCAAAATGACTGTAGAGAATAACAGCTAATTTTCAGATTTCTACAGCTTCAACCATGAAAATCAATATATAATTAAAATGATACTTCTGCTTCTATATTCATGTCTATCTTTGACAAAGCATTACTAATCTCATAAATTTTTCATGCATTTTGTATGTCAATCAAGCATCTGGTATATATGCCAGGAGAATGTTTTTAATTAAAAACTACAGCATTTTCCTTTGAAGAGTGTTGATTTTCAGAATCACAAGTTGGACAGAGGTTTTTAGTCTCTCTAAGACTAGTATGCCTTTGTTTCCACATGGTTGTTCGAGTGTTTTGTCAGACATGGCAAAGGGACCAATTAGACTTGGTTGTAGCCATGCACATGGACAACTGTTGCCTCCATGGCTGCCTAGTTGTTCATGATATAATACTACCCCAGAGTCCCCTTGGAGGACTTTATGGCATATTTGTGTGCAAACAAGTATGCGCAGGTGCACAAAGGACATCTGTGACACCTGTCTGACACTGCAACCAATCACAGCAGCTGTGGTTGTTCTGGTTGGAGCTCCAGCTGATCCAAACTAACACCACTGTATGTGTTATTTTGAAGAAACAAAGCACACCAGTTGTTGTTTTCATGTGATTCTACACTAATGAAACTATATTTATGAATGTTTTTGCATTTTCTGCCAGTAGATCCTCACGATTTCTGCACACTGGAACTTTTTAGCTATCGTTCAGCTTCCTGTACTTCATATCAACATGAAGATGAACAAGCTGGGGAACTTTTCCAAACTCCATGTGATTTAATATATTTTTACCAACGAAAAGAAGGAAATAAATATGGATGGTTAAACTTGATTCGGAATGTTGGTGACACAGACGATGATGTGTTTGTCGCTGGCTTCTGTTTTTGATAAGCTGGACTGCGGCAGCTCTGTAGGTGATGTGATACCGACTGTGATCTTCTCATTTCACTCTCAGAGAGAAAACAAATAATAATCCTTTTTTCCTAAACAAAAGTGGTGGAAATCAGGTTTTTTCTGTTTTCATCATTGAGGAGCTCTTGAGCTCCTCATGCTGCCTCTGTTGTCTCACCAGCTTCTCTTCTTCCGTCACTCTTTCACACACTTAGTTTCCCACCTCATTTTTTGCCACCCAGCCTCCTCTAGATACCCTTATCCATTTATCTTCCTGTCTCAGTCCTCCCCCCTCCCTCATTTCATTTGATATCCCAGTCAGCCTTCTACCTCCACATTGTCTCACCTTGTTGCTGGCTCGGAGAGTGTAAATTGTGTTGCTTTAAATACCCGTGTCTTCCTCTGGCTTACAGCTCAGGGTGGGAATGAAAGAGTGGATATGAGGAGGGAAGAAAGAAGTCACAGTGTGTAACTTAGCATCTGCTAAGGATAGATAGGTCTTACATTTCATTTTTGCAGCTTGAGTATTTAGCTTGACTTAACCGTTTAAACTCTGGCTGAACTTCATTTCCCTCCTTTAACTTAGCTGTTAAGGAGCTTCACAGATAAGCGGAACAGTTGTATGTATATCTGAGGCTTACTGGGGCCATATTTTAGTGGTAAGCGTACTCTATAGCACTTGTGTGACCCAATTTTGACCGGCGAATGGGTTGGGTGTAAGCATTATATATTAGAATGTATCATAAAGTTTCCTAACCGCAAAAAAACTTTTTATTAACTTATTTGGCAATCTCACAGGCTCCCATTTATATTAATTACTGCTGCTAACCCCACCCATCTAATCTAATACTGACAGCTTAAGTCCATTTGAAATATTGTTCATAGTTTTATAAATGATCGTGATGCAGTTAAATTCTACGCCCACAGTGCTCCAACTTAATTAAACCAAACTTGTCTTTGATTAATATTTGACTGATAGTGCTAACAAAGTTGCTGTGCTGAGACACTGTGCCACATCAAATTGTTTTTAAGCATTGGTGGACCTTAAGATGTAAAATGTCACTTCATTGTCATTAAAGCAAGTTATGTCATAATGGCCACATAAGTGAGATTAACCTTTATTTATTAGATTGCATTAATTAATACAGAAAGTTTGGGTTATGATCGCACTTCAATCTATGGGTCATAAGTTCAACTGCTCAAAGACACTCTGATGTAATGAATAACTTGTTGCTTTCAGATCTCAACATCTTGAACCTTTAACCCGTTAACACCACTTAAGGCTTTATTTCTCAGCCTCATGCATTTGATAGCTTAAACCTGCGCCTCTTGTTGTAAATTATTGTCACTACTAATGTTAATTAAGATTAAAACAATTCAATTAATACAATTCTATTGTATGTCTGAAAAAATAATGACGTCATATGAAACTGTTATGTTACATCTAGCTTGTAAGAGAAATACATCTGAGTTGCATCCAGTCTTAAAGGGAAGCTGAGTCACACAATAAAACCTGTAACAGATACATTCATAATAAAGGCAAAACAATTATGAGATAACTAAGATGATAATGATTTCCTTTGCCTGTTAATTCACACAGGGAAGCATTCATTCAAGGAAATTTTAAACTCTAACCTTTTATATATTGATATATATGGCTAAGCATTTGTATATTAAGCCCTAACCCTGACTAATTTTCATCAATATCTAAACCTAACTATGTTTTTTTGCCTAATCATTATCAACCACAACTCGCATCAAAGTGGAACTGTGGAAAATGGTTGAACAATATTGGGTCAAATAGGATTTGAATCCATTTCTCAGTCTATAATATAACACAATCTAACCCCTATGGTCTCTTTTATCTGTGTTTCTGAACTTCTAAGATATGAAAAAATGAAAAATGTGAGCATTTTATAGCTTGAAAAGGAAAACATAGGCATGTTGTGTTTTTTGAGGATTTGAAAATTTAATCATTTTACATTTTTTTTGCACATGTGGGACAGTTTAATGTAATGCAAAATGTAGGCTTGTTTCAAATTTGAAAGGCAAACATAGTCATACAGTATAATGATTTTATTTGCCCAGAAAGGGAAAGATATTCCCACAGCAGGGAAATGTAGTATAGTATAGTAATTTTTAATTTTTTTGTGAAATTGCTACGTTTTCTTCTGTGGACTAATGTAAACTATTACACATAATGTGTTGGATCTCACCTTAATTGGTTAGGAAACCACTACCCCATATTCGTAATTTAAAGTGCAAACGAAACCTCTTGGAATGACCATATATCAAAATACTGCAACATTTATTCATCCTCTATCGCTCTGGGAGGCTGGAATAGATAATTCATTATTGTAAGAATAAGCTTCATGAGAGACCAAATGTTTAATTGTTCTGGTTTCCAGTTTCAGATTCCATAGTCTCTGATGATGAGCTTGATGAAACATCTATGAGATGATTGATAATTCATGAAGAAAATTTCCTTTTGACATAAGTCTGAAAACAAAACTTTCAGGTCCTTCCCCCTTTCCTCTCTGCCGTGCTTCAGCCCTTTCTCCAAAGCACCTCCTCACTGTAGAGGAGGCTTTGTCACCATGGCAACTGTAGAAGTGGCTGTGATTGACAGCAGTTAGAGACTTCCTCTGGCTGTCACTGGCTGTTTAATGTAGATCGATTAAGAGGCAGAAGAAGTCAGGGGAAGCTAATTTTCCTTTACTTTTACCTATATGTTGCATCTTATAGCTGAACAAAACACAATGTTAAAACTCGTTAACCCGTCCCTGTTCCCTCTGATAATTCACACAAACCAAACAGATTGCTGTGTCCTCATACACAAAAAGCCAGCGTTACAAAATAAGCTGAGTGACGACAGCCCCTTTGGCTAGAGTGGCGAGGTCCACGTTGCTGATTTGTTGTGTTCAAGCACACACAAGGCGGTTTTAGCCGCTGTCACTATCTTCTGTGGCAGCTCACAGGTGGATCAGTACAGATCAACTTTGACCCCGCGCTTTGCCTTTTGTACTTTGGAACATGACACGAAGGTGTGATGCAAAGAAGGTGGATCGGTCCTGGTTTAAAAAGGCACACGTGAAAGGGGCCACAGATTATCTGTCTCATGCATTACTGTCAGGGCTTAATGAAGGGTTTCTTCAAATATGACAAAAATGTCATTCATCCACCTTCAGCTCGTCTTTAAAACACATCAAGTGCTTTTTTTTCACTCATTTTTATTAATAATAAAAAGTGGAAATTGGAACTCATGTAAAGGATTCTTTAAAACGTGTCCACTTTCAAAAATACGCATCTCCTCCTTGAAGAGTCCCAATTTGACTCCTGCTATTGTTTTACCAGGACAAATGTCACACATAGCTTGTTCTTGGTGGGAAATGCCAGCACTCTGCAGCAACCAAATGCACAACATAAGTTTGGGTAACTTGTCGGAGCTAATTGTGGTTGGCTTGATGAGTGATGCCCTGGGACAGCCAATTTGCTCAAAGTGTCCATGCCAAGTGGAGGAGCTCATGCGATCAGCCACAAGAATTAGCCCAAGATGCTATTAAAGGAGACACTAATCCACGTTGCACTTGACCACAAACTCAGCCCCAGGCCATCATGGTTCTTAGATAGACTTACCACAAGGTCAAAGCTGCATTAAAACGCCAGCAAGTGCACTGGAGACTTCCTGACATGCAGGGCTGGGGAGGTCTGAGTGTCTCTTGAATCCTGTTGCAAGCAGCAGCCATACCTTAAGAGCTGTTATCGCTCTCAGTCCTCACAGCCCAGAGGAAATCTAAGTTTTTTTTCTCCTTTTCTAATAATTGATGTGTTCTGATGCTGAACCAGCTCTCCAGCTTTAAAATATGTCCACAGTTCCTGCAGGCTGCTCTCGGCTCATGTTCTGCAAATGTGTGTTTTTGATGCTACATGCAGTTAGTTTTCTCACCTCCTCTTCTGCACCCTCTTTTCACGTGCCCCTCCTTTCCTCTTTCATGTCTTGATGGGAGTTCTGCCGACGCACACTTAAGCAGATGTTCTTCGTGCAGAAAAAAAAAAAGAAAAACAATTCCACTGGTGGTGCAAGGATGTGATAACACCCCACGCTGTATATAGACCTATCTCCCACATAACAATTTGGCTCCAATTAGACTATTTATACACACAGCATTTTCAGTTTTTAGGGGATTACTTTGAGGCATATCTTCTTATGAGATGTTGCACCACTGACTTGGTCTTGTCATCAGTTATGGCATATTTTTGTTTTGCTTGGGATTAGGTTGAATGAGCATTGGCATGTTTTGAAGCGAACAGAAAGGGGGAGAGCGCAGAGCATGGTCGGGTGCACTCAAGGCCTCAATAACTTAACACGGCAAAAAACGCAGCAGCGGTCATGTTTGTCATTACTCACCATAACAAGAGGCTGCATATTTTAGTATACATCTCTTGCTCTGATTCACAAAATCATTTGCCATTCTCACTGAATGCAGAGCAGAATTAGCCTGCACCATCACCCGTTATCAAGGGAGCACTGTTAAAGACCATAATTTGAGGCAATTTGAATACTGTTACACACCCAGACAGTCACTCATCAGTGGTTTTCCAGTTTCAGCTCCAGCCTTTAGAATCCCTTCATTATGACAGGTCATTTGTATTCTCATTCTCTTTTCCTCTAACCTGCTCATTTCCATAATGCCTGTCCCGTTGGAGCTTGTTCTGAAGCAACCGATACATATGCATGTCGTGAAAGACCTCCTCAGATATAGACAAAAAACGGTTAGGTTGCCATTAGAGGTATAAGTTAGCGCTCTTGTTTTTGTATGACCTGTCGAGAAAGGCACTGTCTGCCTTAGTCTCTTCATCTTTGTCGGTCCCTCAGGTCTTGCGGTCTCTGGATACCAGGGCTGCTACTGACTCATTGCTCTTACATTGGCCTCACAGACATACAACCAGATAGCCATTTGTCAGCTTTTTTTTTTGTCCCTCTGACAGGATGTCCGTGAGTGTGCGAATTGTGCCTGTGCTCTCAGAAAGACAGATAGAGATATATAGATAATCTGACAAGCAGAGGAAGAGATGGGCGGGGGAGATGGAGGAAAAGAAGAGGGGTTGAGGAAAGTAATGTCTTTTGTGAGTTTATCTGATTTGTGTGTTGATGTGTGCTACTGTTTTGCTTGTGTCTTCATAGAAGCACAATGTTTTCTCTGACTTTTCCTTGTTGCATCTTTTTCACTCCGTCTTATGAAATCTCCCCCCTCTCTCCGCTGTTACCTAGGCGACGACCCCTTGCAGCCTGTGACCTCAGATGAGACGGTCTCCGTTGGGGGCAAGGTGACACTGACCTGCCGGGTGGCGGCGAGTGACAACTCCTCACTGCAATGGTCCAACACGGCACAGCAGACGCTGTACTTTGGAGAGAAGAGAGGTAAGAGCGAGTGATGGATGGCTTCCATCAATATCTTGCAAGATGTTTTTCAAATAGTTTGGTAGCAGGGGGATTTAATCACAACTGGTTTAATTTTTGTGTGAGAAATTGGAAAAAAATGTCAAAGTTTTGGTCAAATACCTAAAAATGGTCAATGCTTCCTGTTTTGCCCTACAAGCCAGCATATGTTAAATAACATGATAACATGAGAACTCTTATTTTCAATGGTAAACAATTAGTATTAACATCTGAGAAGTAAGTCCCCTCTCATGACTTATTTTTATAAACTGGAAGGATGACAAAAAGGTTTTTCACCCACACACAGATTGTGAAAAGGCTGTTCTGTTCGGGGGTCATTTCAGTACAATAGATTTGTACATCCCCCTTCTGTTTCAAGTGACAAAGAGAACAGTGGTTGCTTTCAGTTTAGATATGGTGAACACATAACGTGACATGCCAGATGGGTTGTTACTACTAAGGGCCATCTGTGAAGTCAGTGCTGCAAAGTGTTTGGAAGAGGGCAGGGATTCTTAGAATAATACTTGGCAGGTGATTGAGCATGTATTACCAGCATTAGCCACACAGATCAATGGTTTGGCAACAATTGATAAAATCTTAACTTCTTAAAGTGGGCGGCTGTAGCTCAGGTGGAAGAGCAGGATACGTGTCGAAGCGTCCTTGGGCAAGACACTGAACCCCACGTTGCCCCCCCAGTTTATCATTGGGGGCATTGGGGGTATGAATGTGTGTGTGTGTGTGAATGATTAGAAAGCACGTAGTTATGAATCTTAAGACGTGCTGTGTGAGTGGGGTGAATGCAGCATGTAGTGAAGCGCTATGAGTGGTCAGTTAGACTAGAAAAGCGCTATACAAGTACATGTCCATTTACCATTTAAAACCAGTTGGGAGAAGCCTGAAAACATATTTTCCACAGAGAAAAGTCGTCATTGTCATTCCTCACTCGGATAAACGAGCTCCACTCTCAAGGACAGTCTGAGATCATTGACCAGTTCCTTCAGTGATAGTGATAGGCTACTTCACCCTAAGTGTGTGAAGGGCAGGTATTGCAAGTCCTTTGTTCAGGCCCCAGTCAGACTGTACAATCAGCTCTGCTCCCAGTACCCTCACCCCCTAAAATTAAACTCATTCATTCACTAACTGCACTTTACAGATATATATATATATCTATACTGTTTATATATACTGTATGTTTATATGCATACTGTTGGCACTCATACTGTTTATGTACATACCATATACTCCTCTATATTATCGTCCATACATAGTGCTCATAATATTGTAAATACTCCTTGTATATATTGTATTACCCTCATGGCTTTCTATCTTGATTCCCATTTGCCTCTTTCCTGCTACAATGTATCTGATGATACAACAATATGAATTTCCCCATTGTGGGACTAATAAAGGTTTATCTTATTTTAGTACTTACTAGTTCTTTTATAACAGATGTCATAGCAGCATCCAAGCTAAACACTTCAGAAGCCATCATTTGTTACCATCACAGTAAGTCGAGCTATGGCTTGGCTTGGCCACTTAATTAGATTATTCTTCTCATCTCCGTACAAGCAAGCGAGGGGAGTCGATTTATTGATCGGTTGTCCAACTACGCAACGACAAGTGACTGACTGTACGCTCACTTTCAAGATGTTGATATTTGGTTTATTCCGGATGACTTATTATGTCTCAGACCAAAACTATTTACAAGCAATGCAGCGGGTCAGTGCCACATCGAGCAGAAGTTGGACGTTTTCATAGCTCTGTAAACTTTGTATGTGCCATTAGCTTTATCTAAAAAAAGTAATATTCACTCCATCGCTTGGGGTTATTCTCTGTTGTTACCGATCTCTTCTTCTTCTGTGTACCTGCTACATCTTTAACTTCTGGGTCTAGGACTGAATCTGTGGAGCAAACACTAAACACTGGTTTGAGCCTCATGGAAATAATACATAGAGTAAATGGAAAAACTCAACTTCCAACTGCATTATCTTGGTTTACAAACACATACTGGAGCCTGGAATAACGCTCTTGTGATGCTCATCTTGCAATTCTTACTGTAATTAAGCTGCTTCATGAGTTGAGTTATCACAGTGTTCTTGATTACACTTAAAGGGAGAAAAAGTCTTGAAGAGATGGCTGCTTTTACATATTTTCTACAGGTTTCTGAAATGCCTTTAGAAGTTGAAGTATGAGCACTTTTTTAAGTCTCGTGCTGCTGTCTGATCTGCCTAAGATGCATGCAGTAACTAGATGTAAATTGAGTCTATGTTAATCAAAAGTTAAAAAGGGCTTATGTTTTAAACATATTTGCTAATGCCTATTAGTTCCATATGACTGTAATTTTCAAGCAATGATTTTCCATTAATGATGTTTTCTGCTGCACGGTTGTCGAACAAGGCACTAATAATTACTTTGTGTGTAAACGGGCAGAATCTTTGTTTAAGTGAAAAGGCAGCAAATAAAGACTTTAGGCAACTGAGAGAAATCTAAAAATATGTTTCTGGATTATTATATGCGGCCAGAAGGAAGGAAACAAATGCAATGGTTGAATTAAGAAAGAGTTTTAAGAAAACACAGCAAAATGTATAAAGCCATGAAGGTCTAAAGCAGACCGAAAGTCTGATAAGTTAAAGTAACATTTTCTGTGGTTCAGCATTGCACAACAGACTTTGTAGTTGGGAGTGAAAATAGAAGAGAGGGATACAGATGGATGGAAAAAGCGATGGGATCATTAGAGCATTAGAATCACGGGAGATGAGAGAGCTTGAAAGTCTCCCCATGTGCACTAATGCAACACTTAACAGCAGAAGTCCGGCAATTGAGGGATGCCGAGAATCGCGAGAATGGAGTTGAATGCAGACTGAGAAGTTTTCCCTGCAGAGTGCCAACACTGTTGCAATAGACAATTTGGAGAAGAGAGAAAAATGATAGAGAATGAGGGAGGGACGGACAAATTGAGAGACCAGCAAGTCGTTACTCCAGATGGAGCTTCAACCGAAGTGGAGAGAAAAGATTTAGAAAATGAGGTTCTTCTCGCTATGATACAACACTTACTGTACACTCTACTTTGGAGGAAGTTGAGATGAGTACTGAAGAAGATGGAGGTGGGGGAAAGGAAAATATGAGGAGGAGAGAGCAAAATGTAGAAGGTGCTCCCCATAGCAATTTAACCAACATGTGCTGCAAATTATGTTTTTTGTAAAGCGGGGACCTGAGATAGAGAGAGGGAAGAATATCCAGAGGATGGAGTGAGCCCTGAATTGAACTCTTGATCAAATTCCTCTCTTTTTTGGTGCCACAGATGAAGAGAGAAATAATGAAATGATACTTGTCTTTGTGAAAAGATCATGTAGCAAGATGGTGAAGGAATGGAGGTATTGATGGGCAGAGTTAAAGATGATGTGGGAGACAAAAAGTGTGGGAGTTGTAAGTAGTTGAGGAGACAGAAGGAGAAGGAAGAGGAGGGGTTTTTTTTTAAAATTTTTTTTTTATACTTAATTCAGATATGAATAAGATACGGAAATCTTTAAAAGTGTCAGAAGATGTCCACCTTCACAAATACAAAGTCTTTCAAAATGAATTTGAGTCTTTGAAAAAATCATTTTAATGCTCAGTCACAGATCAAAGTGAGACTATTAAAGCGATGCTGGTCCACGGCACAAAACATGCTGATATTACAATAAAGACTAAATCTGTGGGATGCCGTTGTTTCCTCGGGTCTATACTGGAGCAGAACCCGTCACCCCGGCAACAGAGGAAAACTGAACACTTCACCATGTGGTTAATATTGTGAAAGGACCTTAATTTTTCTGTACTAGGCTTGCTGCCATGACTCACCAAATTGCATCTTGAAATGAAACAAAGTCTACAAAGAAAATGGAAAAACAGAACAGATATTCTTCTGAGTGAAAGTTCTAAATTTGATCTTATATACCACCACCTGCTTCCAGTGAACTGAACTTTATGGATTTATGACTTTTTACTCACAGAAACTTGGCCATGGGCATCCATGTTGGAGCCTTGTTTTCTTTCTGCTGTCTCCTGAATTAAGCAGGCTAGATGCTACACCTGCTCGGGATTTTAAACATGGTGGTCACAGCATTTTACTTGGTCTGGTTGGTCTCTGTGACCTCACGAGAATTACAGGCCTATATTTGAACTCTCCTTCTTTTCAAAAATGTGTTGCAGAGCAACTTACTTCTTCTTTAGATCAACATACAATTTTAGACAAAGTTCAGTCAGGGTTTCGCATTCTACAGAAACCTTGATAAACTGTTCGACCAACATCAACTCAGCAATTAATATGTGCAGCTAAACACAGACAAGACAGAAGTACTGATCATTCTCCCTGGAAACATTATGCCTCAAATAAAGTGAAATCTGCCCCAGGCTCTTTTGTTCAGACAAGCCTTTGGAATTAGGGGTCATTTCATGATTCAGCATCGTCTCTGGAGCATCACTGTAAACAATTGATCAGAAAATCCTTTTTCCTCCTGAGAAACATGTCCTAAATCAGAAATTTTGTGTCAAAGGCTGAATTGGAAATTGTTTTACATGCTTTTATTTAATCTCTTTTTGACTGTTTAATAGTCTTTCTTTATGTTTTAATAAGAAGCTCTTATGGTGGTTGAGAACTCCTTAACTCGCACAAGTAAAAGAGAGAGCACATTACTCCTGCTTTAACATCTCTACACTGGCTACTGATTCATTTTAGGGTTTATTTAAAATTTTGGCACTTACTTATAGCGTTTTGCATGGTCAAGCTCCTTCTTATATCTCTGACCTGATTCACCTACATGCTCTCACCCATAGTCTGAGGTCATCGGATCAGATCAAATGAGAGGTCACCAGTGGTTCCCCGCACCTGTTTTAGGACTAGAAGGGACCACTCCTTTCAAGCAGTGGCACCAGGATTGTGCAGGAACGCGCTCCTGCTGTCGTTGTGCTGCCTAAAATCTGTCGATGTGTTTAAAAAGCAGCTGAAGACTTCGCTGTTTAAACAAACTTTTAGGTTAGATGAGGGGTTTATTGTGTTTCTTTTGCTCTTTTATTGATTCATATGATTTACTTGAGTTTAATTAGTTTTTATTTGTGTTTTATTGTGAAGCACTTTACGATTTTTATCTGTGAAAGGTGCTAAATAAACAAACTGCTCGCCTGCTTGAGCCAGTGTGTTGGTGGTGGAAGCTAAAATAACTGGTTCTAAGTTCTGGCTACAAACAAACACTGGAGCCGCTTTGGTAGAAAAAGCCCCTTTGACGTGCTGTGATCAAAATAGCACAGCAATAAAGTACATCGGCACCCTTCACAATCAAGTCCTCACAACTCTGTTCAGAGCAGCCAGTGCTAAGGCTGTGCCTCCTTTGTGATTGTTGGTACATCTGTGCCCTGTCATGCCAATCTCCTTTTGGATTTTAAATGCACTCAGTAACCCTTAAAGCACTTTACACTGTATGGGAGAGCAGCACCAAGCAAGACTCACTGGATAACATGTTTTTACATGTAAGCAGTCCCAAACAAACAAATAGGTTTGTTTTCTATAAGATTGGAGTGGATAGGGACTTCAGACAAATATTTGTCCTCAAGCAAAGAAGACGTAGTTTATCATAAGTTATCCCATTTTGAGGTCAAATTTGACCTCTTAAAGGCAGTATGTGACAATTTAACTTTGTCTAATTGCAGTTCGATGCTGGACATCTAGCGTAAAGCAAGAGTTTTCAAGTTTCTGTTGAAAACCTGACTCAACAATAAGGCTGTGGCCTCTAAAATCAAGCTGGAAGCAGCTGAATTGTTCTTCAGAACTGGGAAGAAGTGATAATTATGAGAGTCTTCATCACCCATCCATCCATGGTTTCTTCCGTGCTGTAATTTTATATACTGTGAAACTAAGAGATGATGATTACTGCAACTCTAACTTTCAGAAGTAGGATGGTCTTAAAAGAATTAAACAAATGTTCACTCTTGTTTCTTTTGAATTTGAATCCATCTGCATCTCTAAATGTAAAATGTTGCTGTCTCCCACACGACTGTGAAAAGATGCTCAGTGGTAATTTGTAATTTTTTAAAGGGGGGGGGGACCCACAGATCAGGAGGGTTAAATAAAAGGATGGCAGCTCTAAAAACTCAGGCATGATGGAGTAAAACGAGAGACTGAAAATTCCTCACTGCTCCACTTTGGAAGTGATAGATCGAGACAGAGCAGCAAGTCATCTATGCACTTGGCCCGAGCACCAAAGCCCAGACAGTGTGCTTCAGAGCTGAGACAGTAGGACACAGAGAAGTGAGGGTAAGAAAGATATACCAGAGCGGGGATGAAAAGGGAAAGAAAATAAAAGAGTTGATTGAAGAGGGGAGTGAAAGAGAAGGAGAGGGAGAATGAGAGAAATCAGAACTCCTTACCATCGCGTTGCAACACGGCTCAGCGTGCCTCAGGCTGAGGAGTGGATGAACGGCATGGTGGGAGATGGAAGAAGAAAGTGATGAGTGACAGTTCCTCACAGTGGTCACCACACGGCAGAGTGGGAACTGAAGGACAAAGAGAAAAGGGGATAATCGTGAACTGAAGGATAGATTTTACCTATAATTACACTACTTTGAACATTATCTCCATCAAAAAAATGTCGCGGAGATCCAGCACATACTTTGGTAGAAGAGTATTATATCATCATCATTAAGCTTAACAAAAGAACATCAGACGATCGTAAAAGTATGAAAACGGATTAGACACTAAAGAGAGAAGAAGTAAAATAAGGCGAGGAAATAAATGGGGAACAAGACCTTAGATTGAGTTTATTATAAAGTACATTGACTACAAATAATGTGAAATATAATGCAATTCCAAGCCAGTACTGTGATATATGAGATGTTGTTCTTACTGGCATAATCACAAGGTCACATAAGTTCAATCTAATTCTCCATGGCAGGTCAAAAAACCAAGCTGGCTTTTATGAGGCAGACCAAGTCCTTGATATCAGTTAAGTTTAACCCTGCTTTTCAAAGATGAGAGGCAGCTCAGAGAGATAAGGGAACAGCATGTGGCCATATGTGAGAAACCTTTCCGAAGGCACATGACAGTTAATAGAGTTAAAAGTTAAAGAGTCAAAAATTATGAAACCAGTCTAGTTCCAATGGAACAGGGATAATGAGAGTTCTGCAACTATAAAGGTGAAGCAATACAGGAAATTAATTGTTATGGGACATAAAACCCAGTCGTGTTTATTAAACCAGATGCAGTGACCGAAAAAGAATGCTTTTTATGCTAATCCTGTCCCATAATAATCTGCATGAGCATCTAGTGTAGAGGACCATGTCACATCATGGCAGAAAGGACTGATCTAATAACCGAGGCCAAAACAGGATGTTTTAATACAGTTTGAGGCTTTAATTCTAGATAATTTATTCTAAGATACTTTTACAGGCACCTAGATACCCTGGAGGAAATGGTTGGGAGTGGATGGATGGGAGTATGAGGGTAGAAAAAAGACCTGCTAATAGAGGAGATTAGACAGCAAGTGAAGTATTAAAACAGGTGGGTTCCTCCATTGATGCTGGGCTACCGGGACACAGCCAGAGAGAGAGAGACGGAGAGACAAAGAAACGGAAAAACCAAAATGCTGAGATCAAGACCAATAGACAGAAATAAATTGAACATGCTTTACTTTTAGTCAACGCCCATCGTTTAAAATAACTTTAGCATGTGCTGTAGGGGACATCTTTGAAGACTGTCTGAGATTCCAACAGTAAGTCTTTAAAATAACTTAAAAAGAATTAAACATCAGTGTCATGTCATACCACACATTTTGATATACTGCAGGTATTTAGATGAACTTGCAGGAATAGCCAGACTTGCAAAGTAATTGAAAAATCTCAAATAAATCCGAGTGACTTATGTATATTTTTCATATTGTGAGGGAAGGAGGCAAATTCAGGAGCTTCCTGACTGACGGGCTGTATCTCTACCACAATCCAACACACGCAGGCTTAAAATTGTGTAACTGAGAGAGAAGTCTCTCTGAAAACAATTTTAATTAACAAATAAAATGAAAACAGGTGTTTTTAATAAAACTGAAGTGAGCTCAATGCCATAACTTTTTATAAAGTGATATTAGAATGCTATTAGAGTGGCCTATTTGATTAGCTCTCTGTCAATTATTGTGGCTCATTTTAAACTGTCTTTTTTTACAACACTTCAGCTGCTTAATTTTTCGTTATTTCTGCTCTCAGATGTAATATCATTGCATCCCTCCTGGCCGTTTACTTTTGGATGGATAAGATAATAGAGCCAATATGAAGCAAATGATAAGACTTTAAATTATTCCCCCACCGCTTCTGGTTATTTATCAGAGCTGACAATTATAACACAAGGTAAGATTCTTTTTCATTCATTAGTATTGAATCTCAGCACTCAGGTGCTTCTGTGCAGCCATCCTGAACCCAGCTCTGTGCTGGAAGATTATCCTGGAGAAGCTGAAGAACTGACATTCCAGCCGGTTGTTTTGAACAAGGCTGTGAATAACAGGACAAGTCATGGTTTCTGGTTATGAACTTTGTGTTATTTCGCCTGCGCTCTCATCCATCGTGTTATCATGCTTAGAAAAGACACGCAGACATTTGGTGACTGCACAGAATTGTGACGAACATTGATCGAGAGTGACGTGGAAGTCACGTGGATTCTGATTTGACCGTACATACTGAGGTCTCATTGCAAACGATCCCATCTGTATTCATGAAGTGGGTCAAATCGGAATTGAACAAATGGGATTCCACGTGACTTCAGACTGTCGGGAAAAAAAAATCCGATCCGAGTCACATACGAACAAAAAAAAATCGGATTTGGGCCACATTTCACATCCAGCCTGAACGTAGCTGGCCGATGAGAACACAACCTATAATACCCTCCTTCACGAGACAGAACCGAAATTTTTTTTAAATGTGAAAATTATAGCAGCAAATCTGTGAACAGGAAGCTCACTTTTAGTCATCAAGCACTTTTTATTTGAACTTTTCACTACATTAAAGGAAGTTCTGCATCTCAGATCAATCTCTCACTTTCAGCTGCTTTCAGTTAGTGTCTTTATCCGTGATCCTTGGGAGACTTTGTTTAATTGTGGCTCAGATTATATCCTATAGATGCTTATATTTGTTTTTTTTTTTCCAAAACACAACATTTTAAGTTTGCTTTCCCATAAGACATAAAAAGTCCTGTTTTGTTTGTATATTTTTGATGAAGTCACTTTTTTCACTGTGGTAGACAAAGTTGCACTTTGTTCCATCAAGTGAGACATTTAACTAATTATTTAATGAGTCAGTTAGCTAGCTACTAATGGTCCAATTACTGTTTAATGAACCCAGGTTTTAAATGTGAACCCACATCCCTCTGGATGCTTGAGATCTCTGTATTTTTAACAATGTTGCATAACTTACAAATGTCTTGACAAACCACACATCAGTGTGATAGAGATTAGTGGCACTTTACAACCACAAGTGAGCTTAAATGGTCAGACTAACAGCATCTCAAAAAGGATTTTATGAAATTAGTACAAAATCTAGAATGTATATCGCGTGACTTGGACACAGAACCATGGATTTAGTTTCATCCACCTTGAAGGGACTGACAGCAGAGCAAATTGGACACTATATTTACTTGTGAGGCAACGATTAGCTTTCAGCCACAGAAATCAGGATTAATACGGAGTTGTTGGTTTCTTGTGATTAAAAGATTAAATCTTGGGAATTTTTTAAAAATAAGGTTATTTGTTGGAAAAATTTGTTGGAAAAACAAATGTGTCTGACTCAGCTGCCTTTTTTCATTCACTTGTTCAGCGTGTAATTGCATCATGTTTCCAGCTATTTCTAATACTCTTACTAAATCTCTCCTCCTTTAATACAGTGACCGTAAAGTTTTAAGTGATGAAGTGTAGACTTTAACCTTCACATATTTCCAGGATGCAGACGGTATAAACGTTGCCCAGCAGGGCAGTTTAAGGTTTTGCAAACAAATTTTCTTCCCAGGAAAATTGCGTATTTGCTCTTGGTCCATCTGTAATTTTATTTATTTGTTGTGTGGTTTCCTTCCTTTCCATAAAAGCATATAAGCAGACATCAGACAGGCTATCATCTGCCTTGGTGCAATTTAACAAGATAATGGCTCTCCGGTGATTCACAAACCAGACGGGAAGGCTCTTTCCTAGACGGAGGCGATGGAGTAGGCAGACTTCAACTGTAGCAGTGACTGCAACTGACTGTATCTTAATCATTTCATCTCTAACCCTAAGCAATTCTTAAGTACAAGGTATTAAGCAGTTTTGAATGAAATTAACATAGAAACCGTTGAAATGAATGGTATTGGCTTAGCAGGGCTCAGCAGACAAACTGCCTACAACACAGTCCAATGTGCTATTCCTAATGCAGGGAATGAGATGTTTTTTTCACATCTGTTGAAAGGTTATTGATACACATCACATTAGTCAGAGTTTGCCAGCGTCTGGAAAATCTCTCGAGAGTGCATTAACAACAACCATACCAGGACTGAAAGGCTGCAGTCGAGATTTTTAAATCGAGTATTACTTAATATTTTTTTTAATGTTAAAATAATCACTTTGAAGATGAGAGCGAGGACTAGAAAGAGAAATGTGTGCAGAGAATTCAAAGTTAAAGAGACGGTTGTGAAGTCTCAAAATGTGTTATTCGAAATTGGCTTCCACAGCTGTGGAAATTAGAAAAAAAAATTAGTAAAACAAACTTAAAGCAGTTCACACACTCACTCACACACACAAGCATTGTTTCAGCCTCATTACTACCCATTTGTTTCTTGGAAAACGGAAGGGGGGGGCGGTCTCGTTTTTAGTTCAAAGAACTGACATTTTGGCACTTGTGACCTTTCTCAGGTTGAGCTGAAACACTGGACCACAGAACTATAAATAAAAGACTGCATCACAGTTGTGATCATCAAGTTCTTACCCTTTATGTCACAATTTGCAAGTAGCGCAAGTCTTTTTCCTTTAGTTCTGCAATTAATCACACACTTAAACCATAAACCAGCGGGCCCAACAGCTACGTGTTAAGAAAACTTCCTGTGAAAATCTCTTTTAATCATCTTACTATGATCACACACATTTTCATATGCTGCAGAAAACATCATTAACAGAAGATTAATCAGAGATGAATCGTACACACCAAACCTAAGGAACCGATGTCACCTTTTAGGTTGAGAAACATCAGAGCTGACGAACACATTTAGCCAGAAACTGTTTAGAAAATTAATAGCGCACTCGAGTAATTTTTGGTGTCTACATCAAGTGGTTTTCACCGCTCATCCTCATCCTTTACAATGCTAAGGGGTATTTGCAAGATCTTCCTTGAATGTGCCACTAAGACCCAGATAGGCCTCGAATAAAGGTAATTTCTCCATCATTTATTGGTTTGGAAAACACCAATGTAGTTTCAGAATATTCGAAAGATTACGTTTGCATGTGATTTTGTTGTTGAAGGTCACAAAAGAAAATAGAGACAATATTTCCCTGAAAGAATCAATAGACTTAATTATTATTAATAGACTTAGAGGACCCGTCACTCTGTGAAAAGTACACGACACAGATCTTCGATGCAGGAAACAGCTTTTAAGTCGGCTGTCTTGTTTCTTAACAGCCTCTGACATGAGCAGAGATTCCAGTAGATTATTTTGCTCTACAGTTTCAGATAGAAAATATTGGAACCCTTTTCAAAAAGGCTGTATACTGTTTCTATGTACTTTATTTGAATAAGTACAAATTATTTCATACAAATGTATCAAAAATTTATAATGTAAAAAACTTAGTTGGTGTAAAAAGATAAAAATAAATAAACGTTTAAATAAACTTTTTGGCCTGTTAAATTATCGGCTAATTGATGACTTTTCAGTGCTTAGATGGTTCAACGAAAAAATTCTTTTTGCAAACCAGAAAATTAAATGTAAAATGATTTTGTCAGTTTCTGGCCAAAAATGCAACACATTCTGGACATAAAAGATAAATACCGGTTGATGTTATCTGATTTGCTGATAGATAGGTAATAGTCACCAAGCTGAATATCAGCTGATATGAGTGTTATGCCAATATATCTGCACCCCTGCTTCAAACTAACAAAAAAAGGAAAAGAAATTATAATTAAGTTTGTTATTGACCTGTATGTGTGATAGCTGTATATTCTCATGAGATCGGACCACACCAGTGTATCCAAGCCAATGCTTATATATATATATATATATACACACAATATATAATTAGCATTTACCCACTCAACCTTTAAGGATAAACCCATACAACACACATCCATTTCTACTTGTATCAAAGCAAACAATGCTCACAGCACTTTAAAATCACCCACTTAATCGACAGGAAGTATGTACCATCCATTAGCGCATCCTGTAATGTGTTATTACTGTCACATTTCTAACATTGTGGGAAGGGATGCATAAGGTCCGTGACCACTTTGGTATGTTGACTTTGGTAGGCGTATATATTATATATATATATTACAACTCGCAGCAGAGAATAGCTTCACAGTTCTTGGGATGAGTTGCTGCAACCAAGTGGCGATGTTAGCAGTAGGGATTAGTTGTCACATTTGTAGATTCAGAAATAATTTATTAATCCCAAGAGGAAATTCTGTGTGCATAATGATACTATTGATGGAGGTATAGAGTTTGACTATTTGTACTATACATACAGATATTTCAAAGTACGAAGGGATTATTTTCATGGAAAATGTTTTAATCAGGGCCAAGAGATAGGATTAAAGGATAATTTTACATTTTTTAAGTATGAGCTAGAGAGCTGAGACCACAGTGGGCTACAAGCCACAGCCTGTGGAGTGGAGGTGTTAGATGTGAAGGTTGATACCACTCTATTGCTGGTTATCTTATCTTTGTACAAAAGCCAGAGATATCTGACCTTAGATTGCCTATATGTTTAGAAAGACCTACAGCTAATCTAAAGCTTATAACGTTATTGCTTATAACGTCATTGTCTATAACGTCATTGTCACTGCTTTTGTCACAGTTGGACAGATACTGTTCATAGCTGTGTTTTTTTTTTTTTTAAGCAAACCATCTCCTTGTTCAAGTATTAAATGTATTAGAGAAATATGAAATATGAAGGCTGTATCAATATGCTCATTTAAGTCTAAGCAGAATGTAATGTGCAAAGACTTGGCCTGAAATTGGATGAGAGGGTTTGTAAAAAAAAAAAAATAAAAAAAAAAAAGGATGTTGTGAGTATTATGGTGTGAAAACTCATCTCTTTAACCAAATATCCAACACTAAACCACTTAAATTGTATGAACACTTAGTGAGTTATGGTGATTAGAATTGTAAATAGACCTTGAGGAAGGTGCAGCTGCTCTAAGTGCGATACATTCTTTGTTTTACATTAATCTGTGTTAAAGCAGCTACTTACTGCTGCTCAGCCACCTCTGAAAAACTTGCAGTGGGAAGCTCCTACTGAGAAGGGATAGCAGACGGTGGACCAAACCATTGTGAGGGGGGACCTCATTTTTCAGAACTTAAAAAGGCTCTGTTTTCTGTCTTTATTTAGCACAAATACATTCGAAGCATGTTATTCATTGGGAAATGTTGAGGAGGACAACTCTCTTTTTCTCAGGTCAGGGGGTTCGTTGCCTACGTGATTTCCATGTATGACTTTAAAGTGACCTCTTATGCAAGTGAGATTGAACCACATAGGGACAGTCTGCCTGACAAACATAAAATAATGAAAAGAACCCTAACACCTCACTGGCTATCAAAGCCAGTCAGATCAAAACACCACAGGGCATAAAGGGAAATTAGGAAAAAAAAGACCTCACTCTACCCTGCATGAATCTGATCTTTTGACTTATAAAATGATTTGATATCATGGCATGCAGATGTCCAAAAGCAGAGAGCTGAAAGCGACAGGCATGATAATTACCTCCTCTGGTTCTTCTTTTTTTATCAAGGTGAGGAAAGATGAGAAGAAATTTGCACTTCAGATTATTCTGTCACGGTTTCTTGTTAATCCTCTCGCAGCAGGGTGTCCATCCAGCCTAAGCAATGGTTTTCCAAGATAATCTAGCTTTTCAGGACTGTCATCAGTCAGTGTTATTGTCCCAAATTCCCTAATGAACGTTTCTTGCTGCTGTAAATACTTCATGGTAGGATGTCATTGGCATGTTGCTTTAAGCTGATACACCACTGGGAACATCTCTCTCTCAAGTTTCAAGTAGAACTAATGCCTTCTTGCTTTAGTTTGCACCACCGTGGGCAAAGTTTGGCTTATCATGCTCAATTTCCCCTTTTATTTTAATCAATTTTGCATTCATATATGTTACCATCTCAAAATGATTTTTATATTTCAGGTCTGTTTGAAAGCATGACAAGTCAGGGAGAAAGGGGTGGTGGAAAAGGAGGGAAAGGTGGATAAAACACACGGGTGTGTGTTTATCAAGCGTTTCATAGTTGGCGCACTGATCCAGGATCAATTTACGCTCTCAGATCAGTGAGAACGGTATGATCAAGGGAAGCGTGCGGTCACTGAACCCTAATCAGCTGTCGGAAAGGAAGGATAATTAGGGAGCTGGAGAGAATATTCAGAAACAGATGGGAGGATGGAGGCGCCATGTGTGGGAGCGAGGAAAAGAAGGAAGAAGAGATGCGGTCTATTTTGGTGAGAAAAATGCTGGAAATGTAAGACAAAATGAAAAAGGGCTGAATGATGAAAGAAAGATGAGAAAGTAGAGACAGGAACACGAGAAGATCAAGGCAGGAAAGAAGGAAAAATGGAATTGTTCGGAAAAGAATTGACAGAGGGAGAAGTGAAATTCATGCCGAACCAAAGAGGAAGATGAAGAGCCGGAGAGGTTGGGAGTAAAATATAAAAAGATATTGGTCTGTAACTGATGTACTTTGCCTCAGCAACTCAGGTTTCTGCCCTTTTGTGCCAATAAAACAAATTTGAATTTGAGAGAGTTCTTGGCAGAGTAGAAACTTAGTTGGAAAGACATAAGGAGGAAGTATTCAGATGAAACAGGAATGCACATTTAGTATGTGTTGAGAGAGAACCCCCTTCTCCCTGAATGTTTGAAGTTGAAAGAGCATGAGAAAGATTGAGGGAGCAGGAAGAGGATTTGACGGGGGAGCGGGGCCAATAATAGCTCCTGTGACCAGATCAACATTTGAATGTTGTCGGGAACATTGAGTCTTGGTTTTGAGTTTCCAACAAGAACTGCTCTCTGGCTCCACACTCACCAGCAACAGATGCAGAACAAAAATAATTGCTTGCTAATACACAGAACATGCACTTTATATGTAAATAACTCACACATCTTACATCTCATCTCAGATTTGTTGATAGAGCTAAAAAACCCAGAAGTTTCAGCATATACACATAAAATTGCAGAAATTTGGCCTCAGTATGTAAACTTCAGGACGATCTATTGTGCATCCTCTTGCTGCGTTCAGCAGGATGGTGGAGTTAGACCATCCAACTCCACCCACATCCAAGTTGACCATCTATGTAAGAAGCTGCTCCTGCATCCAAGACTCTCTGTTAGTAGGAGAAAATGTTTTTCTCTCCATATGAACAATGTAAACCTGTATAAGCCAAAGAAAACTGGCACACCTATGTTGTTTAATTTATTATATATGAAATTCAAATGATTAATTATGATTTGATAAGCTTGAGAGCACCAGCGACTTCTTCAGGAGAAAAATATAGTTGTGAGCTGGCTCGCTCCCCTACATATTCCCAAATTGCAAAATGAACATAGCAAAATTGATCCATTTAAAAGTCTGACATCAAGACTGTGCTTCCATTCAAACTATGTGGCAACAACAAGAAGTATTCAACTTAAATGTACTTACTCTAAAGGCAGGGAGCTCAGAGTGAAAAGAAAATGGCCGTTACTGTCTTTTCTTATCTTTAGAAGTTAGAAAAATCATTTATAATATGCTTTACTGGTTTTCTTTAAGTTGAAGTTGTTAACTAATTTATCAACAGATGATTAGCTCAGAAAGCACGATTACATTAGTTTAAACTGACAAAACCCCCAAATCTTTATGAATATATGAATATAGCTTGAGCATTCAGAAAGTTCAGAATATTAAACAAGGGAAGTACGAACCTGGTCTCTCTGTATAACTTCTGTTGCATCAGCGTCTGGTTTGTGCCATTCTGAAACCTCGAGTTTGGCATTTGGCATCAGAAGCATCTTTGGAGCCAGCAGTGTTGATATTTGAACACAAGCTGGAAAGTAAAGCTTGACCGGACAAAGATATGTCTCTTTGAGGCTTAAAGTCTGTTAGATAGCAGTTATAGCAGCCAACAGTGCCTTGACTGAAAAAAGCGAATTCAACTAATTAGATTATCTTTGTTTGCAATAAGAAATTAATGACTTTGACTTTTTAGTTTTAAATGGACGTTTGTCAATGACGTACAGGTTTTGAGGCCAGCTGAATGTCAGTGATATTGCATAGAAGCCACTTCTTTGATGGCTTAAACGCTTATGTCCACTTATTGCCATGTATGTGCTGCCAGTGTGTCACAAATCACAACCTTTTATCATCAATGAGGATTAACAATGAAGGTGTTGCTATTTTTTGCAAAGCTGTGATAATAAACTGTGAAATCTTTTTCTTACCATAATCACTGAGTTTCGGTGCATAAATTGAACTAAACAGAAAATCAAAATAAAGCCGTAGCTCACAGTGGATGCTAGTTGCAGTTTGCTAGGCTCAAACAAGAGAAAAATCAACAGTTCCACAAATTTCCCACAAATTGGTTGACTGCAATCCCCCCTGCTTCTCTATATAGACTCTAGTGCAAGTCTTCCATATGTAACCTTTGATGCATGTTAAAAAGGCAGCATTTGCTCCCAGCATCAAATATTGCTGCAACCCATGCATCACAGCAGTAACATCAAAGCACACTCTGTGTGTATCTCAGAAAAGCTACAGGTTTTGACAAAACAACATTATTTGACACCTTGGTGAAAGATGAAAATAGCTTGAAGAGCAGCGATAAACATTTGTTACTATATGAGTCATAAATCAGTTGGGCTGATTTTTAAATGCAAAATTGTCCTTAAAACAGTTGGTAGCTAATTAGGTTGCTAAGACCAGACTGTCCCAGGGTAAAATGTTCAGTTTCTGAAACACTCCATTATTTAAATATTATTATCTAGTGCTCATGCTTTTTCTGTCTGGTTAGCAGATGGATGTTAGTACTCCAATAAAGTCTCAGTGGATGTTGCTATGTGGAGTAAGCCATTCAGAGTGATAAAACGAGTCTGTGACAAGTTCCAAAGGCCCTGTTGTCACAGTTGGGAACAGAATGCCGGCAACAGTTGGTGAGTTCACCCAAAATGACCCAAAATCTAAACGAAATCCAGGAAGTAGCTGCATGTTTCATCCAACTGGTGAACAAGCAAGAGAAGCATAAGACCTGAGACTGCATGTTTCGGAACAAAATGCTTCTCTGAAATAAGTGATAAAGGGAATGTTTTGATTATTTGTTAGAGATGTGAAAGGGAAGAGTAAAGCCAGAGATATACAAAAAGCTTTAGCTGAACTGACTCACCTGTAATGGCAGAATATTGTGTGGACCACCTTTTTTTCCCCCTGTCAGAGCACTAATGTCAGGGTAGGTTTCCTCAATAGGAAACCTAATTAGCTTGAAAAGTGAAACATTTTGTATTTTCTCTTTTTCAACATAACATTTCCTTCAATTTGCTTAAAAAGTTTTGAAAATTTGTAAAGTCTAAGCAAGGGTCAGAGTTTCATGTCTATTCAAGTCTTGGATCTGCTCCAAATGGCAGACACATAACAAGTTATCAGAAACAAATACACAGTTCTTCAACTTCTCAGCTGTATTCTTTGACTGTATAACCCACAAGTAATGTTCATTAATCCAGTTTATATCCATACTTAAAAATTCATTGCATGCCTTCATTGAAGAAACAAAAGCCAAAGAGCAGAGTGTGACCTATTGGCAAAGTATTTACGCTACCCACAGCAGATTAAACAGCGCGAGGCACACGTGCAATTTTCAAGGGCCTCCTGATCGATACTCCCCCGTAACTAGATATCATATTGTTTCTGAAAATCCATCACACCTGTAGATGGGAGCAGTATACGTCGTCAATAATAAAAGAAAGAACTAAAAAGAGGGAAGAAGCCTCGGGTATGAAAAGATTAGAATTGTGTGAGATGTAAGGGAGAAAAACAAAGAAGAACGAGAGGAAGGGGAAGAATGGGGATTGAGTATAGATGAGGGGAAGCGAATTAAGGAGAGTGATAGTTGAGCATAAGGTCCAGGGGGCATGGATAAGTGTGTTTGAGTGTGTGTGTGTGTGTGTGTGTGTGTGTGTGTGACCGGATGCCTCACACACCCATCCACATAGAGTGGCTAGCTCATGAAGACTAATGTTGTGACCTTGCTTTGTGATAAGGCGTGAAGATAAAGTAGTGTTGGATGAAATAACTGAAAATATACCAAGAGAAACAGAAATGTGTGTGTGTGTGTGTGTGTGTGTGTGCGTGTGTATCTCTGCATGTGTTGGAAAGAAGTAGATACAGACAGACAGGCATATAGACATAAGGAAAGAAGAGGAGATGAAGAGACACAGAGTAATAGATATAAGTCAATACTGAGAAGCCAAGTAAACAATAACAAGGGGAATGAGATAGCAGCCACAACGCAGCATGAAACTGCACACGTATGGCAATACTTTCCCATTAACATCTTCATTTCATTTAAATCTCAATATGACAGCTTACCTATACATCTGTTGGAACAGAGCTTGTCATTCCCTGCATAGCCAAAAGAGATGTCTATAATCCTGCACTTATGGAGTGTACTGTTTTGCATCTGTTAAAATGATTTCTGTAAGTCGATGTTCTTTACCATTGATTAAAAGCTTAACCAGCTACCAGCGAGGAGTCTGCATCTGGCATTCACCAGAAACACTACCAGGTCCAGATCTTAGTTCGGACATGAGTGCTCCAGAATCGATGTCCATTATCCATGTCAGATCTAAAGGTAAAATCCACAGATGAAGGCAGTGGTGGAGATGAGGCAAGCTCATAGTTTGCTTACAAAAAGCTTACAAAAACTCAGAGGGGGAATTGAAATAAATTGTACTCTATCGCCAAGACGTCACTTGTTACTTACCTGAGGTTAGCTGCAGGTGCAACAGACCACACTTAAACATCACAACCAGAAGTTCACTCAGGAGAGATCAGTGTTTTGCTAAGTTAGCCATTAACTTGCTAGATTTGGTGAGTTTTTGAAGTTAGTTTATGGTTGCTGTTGTTGCTCACTGTACACAGTGGTCCAAGGTGAGGTCAGTACTGCTGGTTATGCACCTCCCAACTTTGTAACCTGGCACATGCAGCTCAGTTCTTGAACATTCAGAAAATGATGTTCATGGGGACTAATGCAATTTATTTTTATTTATTTCCTTCTTTTTGTTAGGGAATAGATTTAGTTTTTAGTCACTTGATCAGCAGTCAGAAAGTAGCATGAGTGTGCTAAGCCTGTATAGTAGTCTACACACTTAAGACTACTTAAGCTGATTTCTGTGTTTGTATCTAAGCTATTCAGGATACTGCGTAAAACGTTTTTGGAATTGGAACTGGATCTAGGAGGATGTTGATGCGATGACAGAAGTCTGTTAATGATAGGTGAATTCAGTTAGTCAGTAAAGTTTAGTGTCATTGTTGGCATTATTGACAATAAGGAAATATTACGCTAATTTTCTTTGAAGATTGACTTGAAACAAAATATTCAAGTACTTTAATGGTCAAAAACATTATTCATCTCATGATGTGCATTGCTGCTACACCTTTTGTCACCTTTTGTCTAAAATGTTCAGTTTTGGCTCCTGTCTTTTTAAGGCCCCCTCCTGAGAGGCCTATCCTGCTAAAGCCGATTGGTTTTAGCTGTGTGCTGCGTTCTAAGCTCGCCGCTACACAAATATGTTTCTAAGTGATTAAGATAAGAAATGTAAGAAAAGCCATTGTATCCAAACTAGGTGTTTCTAGCCCAGTTTCACAACAATAGTGATAACTTTTGTCCACATGTGAAAAATCTAGTGGTGTTACAACTCAAGGTTAAAAGTTGCAAAGTGTTTATAGTGCCAGGCTTTCTTTTTTTTAAATTTTTATAAGGAAGTGTTAGTGTGACATGACGGGAGCTGTGATCTGTGGGTGTTAAAGCCAGAAAAAAACTTTCAGAGGATCTAAGCACAACCATGTAGATAAACCCTAATCCCTTTCTACTTTTAACCCTAACAATTAGCAAGTGAGAGGCAAATAGAAAATAAATTAATCAGACTAAATCAGAATGGGAATAAGAGTCAAACTAATGATCTGTCAACAGTCCTTTGATGGTCCATGGATTAATGCCATCCACCGAACCCTTTATTGGTGTTTTTGTAGGGGTCAACGGCGAGAGTTATCATTCTATCATGCCAACCTAACAAGGTCACATTCACAGTAAGGAAATGGGCAATTGTACATTTTTGTGCCTTTGTGTCTAGACCAACATAAACATTACCCACTTTTTCGATGGCACCAGTTTAGGAACCTAAACCTAAACTGTGGAAGACAGTAACTCTCCATGTTGTGGACTTTTAGCTTTGAGTTTGTAAAGCAAATCCATTGGACTGTTCACCATATTTGAGCACAATAGTTTCTCCACAGTTATCTCCTGTCTTGCTGTCTGATTGTCACATTTTCAGTCATTATTTGTAAAAAAAAGAAAAAAAGAAGCTAACTCTGCATGACGGTACCAGACAACAAAGATGAAAAGCCTTTATTAAAACAGAGAGATAGACATCTAACATAGACAGGCAGGTAGGAAGGCAAGGAGACAGGCGGCAATCACACAGCACAAACACTGCAGAGGTCAATCCTATCACGGAAACAAGCAGTTATTTCGTAGCATTTCATCATCATCATCATCATCTATCTCAGTCGCTTGTGCTCTCTCCCTCTTTCATGGTTGGATTTCTCATTGATGACAAAGCCATTTATGTCTCTCTTATGTCCCCCCACCTCCACGTCCCCTCCCCCCTAACACCCAACCCTCGCAGTCTCTCCCTTATCCTCCTTGCTATTTATGTTTCCTCTGTTTTATTCTACTGTTTTCTCTCATCTCTGATTCCCAATTTGCATCTCCTTTCCACTTTCTTTTTGTCTCACTTTGCCTGTATGTGCTTACATCTCTGCTATTTTTACTGCTCTCACTTCATCTGCATCACACCTCCATCTCCTCTTCTGCTTCTCTCTGCCACTTACATCATTTTTCTCTAAACACCTCTACCCCTCCCTCTCTCCTTCTCTATTTTACCTTTCTCATGATTTAAATTCTGGGGATCTTCTTTCACACTTTGATTCTTTCCTCCTACCCATTATTTTTCTCACTACATCCCTTCTTCTCTATTCTCATAGTTTCTCTCCAGCCTGTGCATTCCTTACTTTTCTTGTCTTTCCTTCCATCCATTTCCCAATTATTATGTTTTTTTGGCTTCCTACTTTCTACCTATTCCCTTCTTCTTTGTCTTTTACATAATTTCTCTGCTGTCCTACAAATCTCTTTTTCTTTAACCATCCAACCTCCTCCTTCTTTCTACTTCCCATATTTTAGCTATTCTTGCTATTTCTGTTCAGCCCCTGGTTTGACATCATCCTTGCTATCTTCAGTGATTTTTTTTCTAACCATCTTCATTAGTCCTTTTCCTTCTCATCACTCTGTCAGCTCCTGTTTTTTCACCCTTGCTTCGTCATGTTTTCTTCCCTGTCTCCTTTTTCTCATTCTTTTCTCCATCAGCATGCACTGCTCTTCTATTTTCTGTTTTTCTTTAATACATCTGTTTATCCCTTATCCTTCCTACCCTTTTCTTTCTTCTTTCTGTCTGTCCCTTCTACTTGACTCATATTCTGCCCTTTTTTCTGCCTCCTCTTCTTCTGCCTTTCATCTTCATAATTAGGAAAAAACGTATTTCTTTAACTCGAGAAGATTTAAGCTTCATCTTATAGTTCTAAATTCTTTTTTTGTTTTGCAACTGATTATGTTACATCTTCCTTTGTTTGTTTCATCAGTGTGGTGCCTCAGGAGTCAATCTTTTTTTTTTTCATTATTTGGGTTCCCTTTCGACCACTTTCTCCAAAAGTCTGCTTTTTGATAGCCAGATAAAACTTGATAAACGCATCAAGTCAGTTATTAAGTCCAGCTATTTTTACCTAAGGCACATTGCAAAAAGATAAGGCTGCTATTTTCTTTCTTGCAAAATGTTGATATATGCTTTTGTTTCCTCATACTTGGGTAACTGCAATGCTCTTTACATCTGAAAAGCTAAGATTCTGTTATTCCCTTACAGTTAGTCACAACTCTGTAGCATCGAAAGCCCCATATCACCCTCATTTTCCCCCAGCTCTCATACCACAGCACTGGCTTTTAATCAAATCAAGAATTTAGCTGAAAATCATCCTCTGGTGCGGGAATGGTCCCTAATGTTACATGTGATTTGTAGCCCCAGCTACACTACACTAGGGTTGAAACCCTTGTAAACTGGTACCTTTAATATTGATACATTTTTGTAACATCTTGACTTTACCTTTGAGAAAAACAACCCCTCGAAAGAGAAATGTATCTTTATGTTCTGGTACAAAAATGTATCCATTCCATGTCTCCAACAGCTTCAGGGATGCAGTGGAGCTGGAGCCTTTCCCAGCTGTCATATGAAGGCTAAAACGGATACGAAGACCCAACATTCACACCAAGGGTCAATTTAAAAATAACCAGTTAAACTAACATGCATGTTTTTGGACTGAGAGAGGAAGCTGGAGTTCCCAGAGACAACCCTCACAGGAAAAGAGAGAACATGCAAACTGCACACAGAAAGACCACCACACTGTGCAGCACAGTTAATGAATAGAAAAAATAAATGATGATGAAGGGATTCAAAGAAATGTCAACATTGATCAACCGTGAAACTGTCAAAATGCTAATTAAAAAAACTAAGAAACTAAAATGGGAAGTACCTATGATGGCAAGAGGAAGCAATTAACTATTTTATGCTGATTAGATTTACAAACTCTTAAATATATCCTGTCACTGACTTTAATTGTAGATTAATAAAATAAAAAGTTCAGTCCATCTGTTTGCCTGTACCTTCCAGTTATTAAATGTACAGTTATATAGCCTCAGATGTATCTTTAAAATAAAGAAGGTCCACAGCAATGAGCATAAGGAAAGTTTACCTTAGAGAGTTCTTATCTGAGAACAGTATCTTTGAGTTCAGATATGAGAACTCTGCTAGTGTTGAGAGAACAGTCTCCTGGGAGTCAGTTCAGCAAACTCTCTTGTGTGTTTTAAACCACAGTTAAAAATGCTAGATATTTTTAGCTTGATTTCTTTCATCTTTATTATTGTTAAACACTTTGTGACCCAGGTTTTGAAAAGTGTCACTGAACAAATTTTAATATTTTAACATTAAAATTAACTCAAAGCAATGAAGATCCTTACAGTTGTATTGTACCACTTAAATTTCCTGAAACAATTCATGAAGGACATTTCTAATGACTGATATCCTGTTCTTCTTCCCTCAGCACTGAGAGATAACCGCATCCAGCTGCACCACTCGACACCCAATGAGCTTTCCATCACCATCGCTGATGTGCAGCTATCTGACGAGGGCGAGTACACCTGCTCCATCTTCACCATGCCGGTCCGCACCGCCCGAGCTACTGTCACCGTGCTAGGTGGGTCACACAAACAAGTTTCAGCCTCTCCAACTGAGAATAAACCCCTGGGCTGTCAGGCATATCTTAATGTTGATTCTTGCAGAAAATAAATAAAAGCTGTCTGTGTCTTATAAGTAGATTTTTTTAAGATAACATAAGATTTTTAACTAAAAGAGAAGATGCTCTCAGTTAAGAATATTTTGGAAAACCAGAAGCTTTAGGCCTATCCCAATGTTTCTTTTATTATTTTATCTCAAGTGGACCTTCTTGAATATCTCTTTATTCTCACTGCAGGCTAATAACACAGGATGACATACTTGCCTCCCATGTGTTGAAACTCAGGCATGTGTCCCTTTAGACTGGTTGACATCTGCACAGCTCAGCTTGACTATAGTCCATCTTTATTTCTGTCATATACCTGTTGGATTGCAACAATTTGAAATGAATAACACCTTCTGGCACCTTTTCATATCTTCTCCACTGTCAACATGTTGTTCATTCTAATTTCACAGAAATATTACTTTTCCCACCATCCACTCTCAGACTACCTGCTGAAAATGAAGACTGGTCAAATTACAGTAGTTTTACATGACCTGTCTAACTGTGAAAAACAGCCTCAAAATCACCTTGATACACCGCTGTTATACCACCCTGTGGAGTCTACCTTGTCTCAGTGCCAAATTAAGTTTGACCCTGCGGATGTTCATTCTATATGTGACTTGCCAGGGAAAATCTGCCTACCAGCATGAGGCAGAGTATTGATACTTCAGCAGTTTAATGCTAAACTTTAATAAAGTCAGGGGCTTTTGTCAAAGATAGATTGTGGATAAATACTTGCAAACAGAGCAGGCAGATAGAGACATCCAGACATTAGTCTCTGTCGTTGCCCAGAACGCAACTCTGTTGCATCGTTTCATTAGACCTAATGGCAAGAAATCTCATCTTCAAATAACTGCTATCTAAGCTGCTGTCTCCTGTGCACGGACAACCCGCAAAACAAACTGAAAAATCATTCCAAAAGCAAATTTACTTTACCAGCACAGTATGTTTGTACATTGTTGTCTAGACTGGTTTGATGCTGATCCTTATTTATTCTGTTAACCTCTGCGTAAGGTTATGACCTCACATAACTCTGAGGTGGAGATAAAGCAGCCCCAGTCATCCTGACTGAGATGGATGTTATTGCTGATCTGTGATGCCTCCCAACAGCATGTATTAAATTGGGATCACCATAATGGTGCAGAGTGGGCATACTCATTTATTGGATATTGAGCTAATTGACTTTGAACACCAACAAATGGTCTTTCACGTATTGATTTTGATTTGTTGTTATTGTTCAGTGCTTTGGCTGTGTGTTTTTGTCAAGAAGATAATAAAATATGTGCTTTATCAAGACTTTCATGCACCAGCTAATAGCCATAGAGTACAACCACAATGGAGACTTAGGTTCCTGATAGAAAATACAACTGGCTTGATGTTTCTGGTAGACTGTGGTCAACACTTCTGGGCATCCAAAGCCACTTCTAGCTGGTATGTTATGAATAAATTAAATCTTGCTTATGGACAAAGATTACGCTTGTGGTATAAGTTCATTTGTGATATTGAGGAGGTTTCATTGATGTTTGCCATTTCCTCCCAGCTTTTCTAATTCAGCGTCGTCGTGATTTGCCAAGAAATTCTTGGCTGAAAATCCAAGCTGCAGAGGGCTTCTGTCTAATTCTCTCAGAAAATGCACTTAGTGGGAACAAGAGATGCTAGAATTCAGATATTTTAGGGTGGGGCAGGGTGGCTTATGTTTACACGGCTGTTCTGTGTCTTTGAAGCCAAAGGGTTGTTCCCCAAATTTGGAATTAGTCATTCAGCAGCAGTGGGAGCATCCCTGAATAAATCATTTATTCATTCAGATGTCTTGGCAGTACTACAAAGTATAATGAAAATAATTAAATGTAGTTGCCCTGGACAACAGCATGAGCAGTTCACAAGTGAAATGTTAAAATGCTGATAGGGTTTGTGATAGAAGAGGGGATTGCATGCCAAAATAGGGGTTGAAGGTGGATCTACTTCAGCTTTTGAAAACTCGGATTAACAGTAAAACAACCTCTCTGTATTTCCTCCAATTTTGCAGTAATTGTGATTCAGGCTTTTTTTTTTATTCACTGTAATTGACAGCTGTGACACTGTAAGCTGCGTTCAATAAATATTACATGACCTGTGAGTGGGAGCCAGCCCATTAAAAATGTATGTTAAAATGTCTAAAACACATGGATCTCTCTGGAAAATCCGGCAGAGATAGAAACTTTCTGTCAGAGTAATGTTTGTTTATGTGTATTTCATCTTTGTTTTGACATGTGGGCATTTTGACTCTTGCACACATCAACACACAACTGCTGAGTGCGGTCAGTTTTAACTGACTGGGAGTAAAATGTGTGTCATGCTTCAGTTCTGTCCTGAGCTAAGCGGATTGTAATTTATTGTGGCTTTCTTCTCTCTCACTTGTCTTGTAGAGGACAGGGTCTCAACAGGGCTTCTTCAGCCAATTCTATATGTGCAGTATTATTCCTTCATTAATATTCAATGCTACTTTTCTGCCAGAGAGCTTCCGCACACAGTGCACTACATCAAATACCGCTATATTAAAAATTGACCACTTTTTTTTTTTTTTAACAGTACACCTTGGTTAGTTCACAGCATTTTTTAGTGCTGCTTCTGTTTGTCTGTCTGGAGGCAAAGCAACAGGAAAACCTTGAAATGTACAACCCCGTTTCCAAGTAGATGGAAAGATGTATAAAATAGATACAAACGTAATGTTTTAAAGCTTATATTATGGAACAGTTGGAGAAGTTTCCGTTTTTTCATGCACCAGCCTAAGGCCAGAAGATCACAGCCTCCTAACTGGAAGTACTCAGCCTCTCTGGGATCTTTTTAAACTTGGTCATGCTACAAAACAGTTTTCCAATTAACCAAATTAGCTGTGAGATGTTCCGGTTGTTTTTTTCTTTTCTTTTTTTTAGCAATACGCAACAGTTTCTCAGCCTTTGGTCGCCCCTGTCCCAAGCTTTTTGAAAATTGTTGGCACCAAAAATCAATACAATTATTCAGTTTTAACGTTTTATGTTGTTGTGATAAATCAAATGAAATTTAAGGTTTAAATGTTAATTATTATTTAAATTTTATGCAGTATAAAAACTCTCTTCTGATTTTTAATTTGAAATTAAAACCATCTCTAACTAGCGCTACAGCAGTTAGTTTAATTATCATCACTTGAAGTCTTGAGAAAATGTTTCATCCATCCAAATTTTGTTAATTAAAAGAATGTGTATTGGTCCCTCCTGGCATCCCCTCAGGGGTTACTCTCATATCCATCCACTTCCAACTTCCTGTCCACTCTTCTCCACATCTAATCTTTCAATTATATATCTTTCTTTTTATATACATCCATCACTCTCTCTTTCCTGCCTTAATGCACAAGATGGCAGTTTGCTGTAGATGGCAAACCCGAATATTCATTATTTCAAAAAGCCGAGTGACAGTAAGCCGTGCCAGCACTTGGAGAAAAGTGCTGCTGACAGTAACTCCAGATGGAGCGGTACAAGTTTAGAAATTTTTCTCTTCTCTGCCTTCAACCATAATGGTGAAGACAAAGTGGATACTGAGGTATTTGGCAGAATGGATGTGTAGATTCCTTTTCCTGCTTTTGTTGTTTTCACTTCAATGTGCTCCAAGTTAAAATAGTAGTTAAGCAAAATTGTGTCTTATTTTAACTGGATGTGGAAGAAAACCCCAAGCAGAAGAGGATGCATCATGAAATTTTGGTTTGGCTGGGGGAGTTCTGGTGTTTCCCTTGGGCAACACTTTTTTAATCTGACCTTTTGTTCTTGTTCTTGTCAGTCAGGCCTGTCATCAGAGACACCAGGACCATCCCCATAAAAACAGTCTCAGAGTCAGTCTAAATGCCTTTCTTGTCTCTGCATAATTAATTCTTGACGCCAGATTCGATAATTTCTGCACAACATAGTTTATTTGACATTTTGAGCTGACCTGGAGTAATGCGAAGGAACAGTCGCACAATAATATTTACTAGACTTGTTTGAATTGTAGAAATGTCATGACTGACGGGGTTGAAATCCTGCTAATCTTAAACATTATTATTTTCCTTTTTGAATTAATTGCATTTCCGTAAACATCTCAGTGGGCAGCCATCAGTCATTTGGGGTTTCTCTGCAAATGTTGGAATCCTTAATGAGAGCCACGAAGGCTGCTAGAATGTTAAGTAAGGATTTTATCATTTTCTTTTGGGAGCTTCTCAAAGCTTCTGTCATGTTTTGAAGTCTTAGTAAAAATGTGGTTAGCTTTTCAAATTTGTCACAATGCATAAATGCACTGCAGGCTTTGACCTTTTCCACTGCATGAATAAAGAAAACAAGTTTTACACAGTCAGTCAACTGTGTGTTACTGTGGAATTCTTCTTGTGAAATGAACTACAAATTGGATTTTGCAGTGTATTAACGAAAGTTGATGTGAATCTTGTGAAGAAATAAATTAATTTAGCCAACAAATGGTACATGCAGCAGGTTGACAAATGAAAGCACCGCACTGCTCCAGACTACAATAGAGTTGGGTCAATAATGATGGCTTGGGTTAGTTCTTGCATTCGTTGAGTCACAGCAGGCCAACTGAATATTAATACTGTTGTAAGTTATGGTTATGGGCTACCTTACATAGATAGTTCTCCAGTTTGCCAAGTCTTATTACAAGAAGAACTTGCTATTTTTGGGGTTGTGAGGGTACGTTTGTTACAGAATTACCAATTATTTCCTTGATTAACTGAAAATAACAGATCATTTTCTGTGTACGTGTCAATAAATAGGGCAGTGTGGTGCGTGCAGTGGTTTGTGGAACTGCACCACTGAAGGTTCTTCTTTTGAACCAGCTGCTCGCATTTTTCTAAAAACAGTCTTACTCGTTACTCGGTCAGGAGAGCTTTTAGTTCACAGGATCGTAATTAAAAACTGCATCTTGCCTTATTTCCTCGTGCATGACAATTTTCCACCAACAGCAAACATTGGGGATGTCATTTTAGAGTGGTCACATGACTGTTGTATATATGTATTTTATATTACGAAAGTGAAAATTTCTGATCTGGAAGAACTACATTTAATTCCCTAAAAATGTAGTGATAATATCAGTATGTTAAAAACGTGCAATCGCAACAAATTCAGCCTTTCTGTCGAATGAAATGTGGTCTACGTGAAGTCATAATTTCACCATTTAAATTATTATGTAATGTTTCATACAAGATACTTAAATGTGTAACTAAGCAGGCTGTATGCTACCAACAAGGAAGCTTAGGGACAGATTTTTACAGACAAAAAGGGCTGTTATTGGGTTATTTAGCATTTTGGAATTACAGCTTCCATTACTCCAAAGACCGCCCCCCTCTAAATCAGCAAGATCAGAATGTGGTGGTCCTGTGTATACAGTAACTGTGTGGCTGTTAAGGTCTCTAATTTGACTCCAACTTCTATTTATATTGCCAGCCTTGGAGAAATCTGGGCTAAATGCAGACATTTAATCAACATCTTCAAATGGCCTAGATGTCTACTTAACTTTTGCTTTTGAGCCATATTTAGCCTAATTTTAGCCTCGACGTCTGTGGACCGTTTAGATATCTTTTAGTCCTCTTTTCAAACAAAAAATGCTCAGTGGGAAATAGATGGATGTAACGGAAAATGGTGTAAAGTGAAACGAAATCCCCACATTTAGAAGTTGAAACCAGATGATACTTGGCATTTTTGGAGAAAGGAACAGCAAGGAAGAAACAGAGTGCTGATACCCAGGCCCTCCAACCAGATCCCCTCACTTAGAGGTTAAAGTGTAGCGTAACTTCAACCTTTCTCTCCATGACTGAAGCAGTCATCATCTCCACATCCTTACTTGGTGACTTGTCAACAAAACAGAGAAATATTCTAGTGCACCAGCCATGACAAACACTAATAATATAGACGGTAGGTATGATAGCCTGAAAAGTCATTTGAGCTGCTGTGCAAATCATTGCAGGCCTGCATCATTATTGTTCTCCCAGCTGGTTTCCATCCAAGCTTTCACAACTGGCCAAATGAATTCAACCTTGTTTTATCTTGTTGAAATGGTGTCACATTTTTCTGTTCATGTTCACTTTTACTTTATTCAATAAACCATTGGTTTTTCATAGATATGCTGAATTTTTTTGGAAACTTAGCCGCTGGCCTTCATTTTTTGCTTTTTCTAGCTACAAGGTGAGCCCTGCAGCATAAAAGTTTTCCTTGCTCCTTCGTCTAACTCTCTTAACTTTTCATGCCGCTTCATCTTTCTTTAGGTGTTCCCAGTAAACCTCAGATGTCCGGCTTTGAGACTGCAGTGCGAGAGGGAGAAACAGTCACTCTGACCTGCACCAGCAGTGGCAGCAAGCCCCCCGCTAAGCTGCATTGGTACAAAGGAGACCAGGAGGTGGAAGGTGAGAGATACAGGTTGTGTGAAAGTTTTCTTGGTGTGTTACATTCTGAGGTCAGAAAATTACATGTTGGACATTTGAGTTATTGTACTTGGCAAGATTTGGACATGTGTTTTTGTGCAGGGAAGTGTGTGTGGTTGAAAGGTTGTTCTGTAGGAATGCAACGATGTGGCTTTTACTTGTGTACGTGTTATTGTGGTCTGTGTGGTAGCAGTTTGCAAGTGTGAATGCATTTTCAACATTGGTGCATCTATACCACAAGTATGTGCATCTGTGTGTGTTTATGTTTGTGTGAACAAGATCATGCTGTGTGTGTTTGCGTCCTTGCCATATTGCCTGCTGCCTCTCTATGTGTCCTAAACCTGTGTCTGCAAATGTGTGTGTTCAAGTACGAGAGCAGGCTGCTTGTGTGTGTGAGTTTAGAAACATGCTGTGAGTGTATTCGTGCCCTTCTCTCTCATTATTCCTCTTTATCCCGATCCTGTGAATGTGTGCATTTGCATGTGTCCAGGCTTTGTGTAAGTGTGTGTGTGTGTGTGTTGATTCTGAGTTTATTCATGCAAGTGCTGTTGCTTGTAAGCTGAAACATTTCTGCAATTGGAGGTGACACAAGAGAGAGTTAGAGATAGTGAGGGTCTGATGTAGCTAAAGATAACGACAGAAACCAGCAATAAAAGGCAGGACAGATGAGAAAATGAGGGTATGTCAGACAGAGAAACCGAGATAGAGAGTGCTTTGCATGAGGTCAGGCTGACTGGTGTTTCGTTACTGATAAACTGGAAAAATGAACAGGGAAGAAAATGGGAGAGACAAACAGAACACAGAAGTTGTCATAAGAGAACAAATAAACCGGCTTTTTTTTCTTACAGTCAAACAAAAAAAAATCAAGGAGCCGACTGGAGCTTCTGACTCACGCCAGTGGTACTGGCTGTCGTGGCATCTCTCCAAATTACAACCATGTTTGCCGTAAACTCCCCAGTTTCCTGTTGCCTCATCAGTTAGAGGTTTTCTGCTTTGCTTTACTGAGCAGAACAAAGATGTTGGAAGTGTTGCAAGAAGCTCCGATGGCTTGCAGCTCTGATTGCGCTGAAATAACGGTGCCCTCTGTCCATCAGCACAGCTTTCCATCCAAATTCTGCTTTACATAAACTGTGCTGTGTATAATTTTTAATCTCTCCTTTGTCCCGTAATTATGCCAGCATAATATGATAATATAACAGAATAAAGATTTATTGATGTAAAAATGCTGCTCTAAGGGTTTGTAATACAAAAATGCCCATCTTGTTCAGAAGCCTTTGCCAGTGTTGTTATAATTATGGATTGAAAGGAATCAAAAGAATGGACTAAAGCTACAAAGAGAAGGAGGAATGGGAGAGCTGCCCGCCTGAGGACAGATTATCTGTTCCTATTGTTACAGCTGAACTAAAAACAGGAGACAGGCAGAAAGGAGAGGAGTGTGAATAGGAATGTGCCTTTTAGAGAGGCTTGAAGTAAAGCCTCATTTCACGTAAAACACAAACAAATGTATTCCTTTCTTTTAACTATAATGGGATACTCCCTGACAGAAGTTGCATTAACTTCAACATATCTTTCCAGAATAAATATTTGGGTTTCTCTGACCTCACAGTTTAATTCTAACACAGCTGACTATCTCAGCAAAAGAAATAGTCCTATCCCCATGAAATGTGTTTACATTTGGCATATCTGCTTCACATGATTTACATCCACAGCACATTTACTGCCACTGCAGAGAAGGTTATGCCCTTTATGTGAAAACTTGGGTCCCCTCAAGTCCCCTTGTCGCAGACTTGCAATGAACATTTGTTATTTTCACTTATAGGTACTTATACAATATAAATGCATTGCATATTCTAACAGAATACTGAGAATTCGCGTAACAAAATGTATCTATGCATATTTTCATCTACTGTAGTAGTGCAGTTATTAGGGAAGAGAAAGTTGTTGTTTGGCCACAACTCTAAAAGACAAAGCTTTAACAAGATGATATAATTAAGAAAACGCAAGTCAAACCTCAAACCATTGATTAATTAACATGACACCAACAGAGAGCACAGTGGAAAATGGATATTTGACCAAATTTTATTAAAACGATGGACTCTTTGAGGAGTTTTGAAACAGATCTGTGTTCATTTATAAGTCTTGCACATAAAAACAGCTGAATTGGAGACTTCAGAGTCGTGTTGTCAGTTTTTCTCCAACCTTGCCTGCAGTCTGGTCTCCACGAAGGTTTATGACATTAGGAAAATACATTTTTCTAGAAGTTTCTCCTTGTGTGAGGTGGTTTTTCTGTCATTTATTTATCATATCATTGATCTAACCAGGAAGTTTCATTGAGATAAAACATCTCTTTTGTGTTAGGTGGTTTTTGCAGTTCATTTGCGAGAGAGAAATTGAGCAATTTCACCTTACCAGATACCACAGATATGTGTCGTATGAATATGTCTCAGTTCTAAGTATGGTCTCAACATTTCTAAGCAATAAGAGCCCAGTGACTCTACCATCTCACCACTTTTGAAAAATCGTGTTTTACGCCAATTCACACACTTCCCTTTTTTTTCTCACTAATTTACATTTTAAAAAAGACCTCCCTAAAGCTTTGAGAAAGATCTTTGAAGCAATGCAGCTTTGGAGGGGGATCTGATTCCCTGCACGCTGAAAAAAGGATGAGCAAGTAATATACATGTTGTCTTCTACTGATCTGTATTTTATTCTAAACCAGACTGAAAGAAAAGTGAAAAAGAAAGATGTCGCACAGAATTTACACAAGACTGAAACTGCAGATTCAAAGGAAAAAATGTCTCAGATACAAAGGTGTGCTGACTGTCAGTTACCTACACAAGCCTGTGTGGGCATGACAGCGTTCTCTTTGGAGAAACTTTGGAAGCAAAGCTCAAACACAGCAGAGAGGGATGTGAAGGGATCTGTATATCATACTCATCGTAGTTTTCAAACTATTCTGCCTTCTTCTCAAGAATAGCAAGATCTGCTTCCCCATTGTCAGTCAAGGTACAAAACACTTGCACTCTTAACAGATTGATGTCTTTACCTATCATGTTTAGCTCATGTCTTTAGACGTTCAAGCCAACATTTGAGTTTTAGGGAATAGGGAAAAAAACTGATATTATCTATTTTTATGCCTGATAACAATCACATTCATGACGATGAAGTGAACTAAATATTTGTTAAGTCACTCTTTAGCTCTAGTTATTGTGCCATAACCACATGTGCCATAACACATATATACACACGGAGATTGTTGATCTTAAAAGGACTAGCACTGCATGTTACAAAACATTTAAATTTATCTAAGATTTTGCAGAATCTGCAATCTGGCTCGGTGGCAGGGTTGTGACCAAATCTACAGAGACGTCCATAGTTTTATTTTTAGATTTTGGGTGAATAAAGCCTTGAGAATAGAGGGATAACATAGAGAAGTAGAAACAGACAGAGAGAGATTTGAAGGAAATCAACTTGATATGAATGATGGTGTGTCTCAGGCCTTGCCCAGCTGTCCTGACATTGCACAACACTGATCAGTCATTGCTGGAATGGCACACCCGTACAACCCCTTTCACTTCAACACACAAAAACTCTGGTAACGGAGAGATGATAGTACACATACACAGTGCTCATCTTCGGCTAGATAGCCGAGGAGCATCACGGGTCAGTGTCTTATTATTACAGCCTCTCATTCATGCAGTTACAATCTATGTATATTCCTGAGTGTGTGGATATGTTGGAAAGATGAGCCCATAGACAGTTGCTTGCCACCCTTTCTTTGACAGCAGCATTGACATTAAAAGGGTAGAAGGAGAGAAAGGAAGTGAGAGAAAGAGAAGAGAGTGACAGAGATGTAAAGCATGCATGTGTGCAAGGAAGAGAGAAAGACGCCTTGTATCAAGAAAGTGATGGTGAGGGGTTGCTGAATGAACAGAGAGCAGACAGAAGTGTGTGAAGGGGCAGGAGTGTGTGCGTGCCTGCATAAAAATAGACAGAGCAACCGCAAGGATACTGAAAGAGTGATGGAAGCCGTAAAAAAGCAACATAGAGAGAAACAGACAGGAAGGAAGACAGCGGAAGGGGAATTAAGAAAACCACAAAAGAAGAAGTGAGACAGCTTTGTGGCTGAGAAGGAGCGGGGAGACCAATTTTAAAAAAGAGGAGATGGGGATTGGGGAGTGCAACAGGAGAGAGGAGAGGAAAAAGGAGTGAAGGCTGACGAAATGAAGAGAAAAATCCAGAAAGAGGATTTAGATAGAGAGAGGGGGGAGAGGAGAGCACAAAAGAGGGTGCAGTAAAGGGAGTGGTAATTGAGAAGAATGAAAGGCTAAGAGCTTTGAGGACTGTATTAGTTGTACTGTGTGAAAGAGCTATGGATCATTTAGTGACATCGATGTATTGGATTGGGGATAATGGGGATTTATGGTGGCACTTAAAACTATACCGGCTGAATTCCATCCCAAATTGTCATAATGCAGAACGTGGGGCGGATGGTGAGGGTTACATGGGCGTGTGTCAGTCTGGAGCAGTATAATGAAAGACAAAAGGCAGTAGGAGACACTGGAGAAGCAGATCGGTGGAAGAAATCAGGACTTCAAACAGTAAACGATCCTAATTTTGTATTTAAGCTGAAGTGCAGAATCTACGATTTTGCTGAAAATATCAAAACTGAAAGCACTTGTTTTGCCCAGCGGCTCCTCAGAGACTCTTTTATCATTAAATTTATTATAAAAGACCTTCTTCTGTAGCCTCGAGGATGCCATGAAATAGCCTTGAGATGTAAAGGATGTTGGCCCAGGTTGTAAGATTAAGAAGTTTTGAAAATTAGTACTAACAGAAGTTATTTTCACAGTATAGTAAAAAAAAAAAAAATCAATGCCTATCACAACTTCTTTGGAAGAAAATATAGGTCTGCAAGTAATTATAATTTTCATTATTGATGACTCTCATAAAAGAGCTTATAAAGTACCTGGCAACCACAAATAACATAAATGTAAGCATTGGCCTTGTAAAAGTAAAATTACTTTACTTTTGTGAAGAACGTGTATACGACATCTTTTATTTCAAGTTAACTTTTTAAAATAGAGTGCATAAACAAATCAGAATATGAAATTATCACTGCAATTATTTAAGAAACTTTACCCTGTTAACCAGCGCCAGGAAAGCTACTGTTCATCACCGCTGACACATTTAAGAACTACAGCTCATTAACTCCACATGCTCGTGCAGGTTGGATGCAGCATTTTTGTCACCGTCCCAGCTTTTCAAGGTAAACAAATAGCTGGACTGTCTACTGTCTTGCCCTTTGGTGCAAACTGGTGCCATAAATGTGACCAAGACGTTTTATTTCTGTCATTGTGTTTATATGTGAGCGCTTTATTATCTTATCCCCTAAAAAAGACAAATCTGCTGTGAAATTTGGAAAATATTGAATTACTTTGTGTTCACATTTGGCAGCACTGCAGTACTTTAGTATTCAACTGAGCCGCATGAAATAGAGATGGTATAGACAGACACAGCAAGACAGAAGCAAAATATATCCCAGAAGCTTAGCGCTCTCAGAAAACCATTAACAGTAACTCACCTTACAAATTTTGGCCTGATGTGAACTCTCGCTTTAGGACTTCCAGTAGTTGTAATACGATTAAAGAAGAAGAGTGATGGCTCTTTTGATTATTCTGAAACTTTCTGCTTCTGCAGGGGGGGGGGGGCTTTTAGCTGAGCATGTGTTTCTTCCTATTCACAGTTACACGTTTTCACACCTTTGCAATGCCGCGTGGAAGCAGACATTTCTACTTTTAGCTACTGAGGTCTGAACAAAGACTTTAAAATCCTCCCTGCAGCGATTAATGATGAGGTGTTAAAATGAAAAGGGTTCAACTATGACATGTGTCCTCTTGGCCTCTACAAAGGGACCCAATCAGGCTGGTCAAAATGAAGCAGAAGGCAAGGTTGTGTTGTTGAGTGATGTAGGTGATGGAAACTGTGAGTTACCAGACTTAATAGGCTCCGTTATCATTTGTCACTGTGGGTCACATACTTATTTACACCTTTCTGGTTTCACTAACTCATTTGTTTTAGATTCTTTCAATATTTGTTTTTGTTTTCCAAATTTGGGCTGCAACTAATTTTTTTCTAATTCAAAAATCACATATCTTTCTTTGAAAATTATGTCCCAAAATGGCAACATGTAGTGGGTTTAAATGATGTGAGACTGACTTTCCAAAGCCTAAAGACGCTGAAAAAAGACTAAACATCCTTATTTAGAAAGACTCTTTCTAAGCAACTCTTTAATCTTGCAAGAGCTGCAGGGGTCTTTACTTGGTAGTAGGGCTGATTGATGTGGCCTTAAACTAAAATCTCAGATTCTTTTCCCCAACAAACTTGATTTAATTATTCTTTAAACCAGCTTCAAATTTAATAGGAATTATTCAAAACAAGTTTTACTTTCATGTTAACAATAAAATTAAAAAAAGCAATTCATTTTTTTCTTAATTAATCAGTTTAACTTAATTACCCTTTTGACTTAGTGTTCAACTAAACACAGGTTCAGAAAATGTGCCGGTTAGAAAAATGCAGGCGCTGCTATTGTAAACAACACCTGAACACTTCAGGTTTACAGCAAGTTTTCTACGACCTTCGCATTTCATGGGAATCATGGGAATCATGGGGGTGTGGTTGTTCTCTCCAGCTTCCTCCCATCGTTCGAAAAAAACATGCACGTTATGTTGAGAGATGAGGTGTGAGCATGCATGGTTGTTTGTCTCATTTCTCTCTGTGTGGCCCTTTACGGACTGGAAACCCGTCCAGGGTGTATTGCCTCTTGCACGATGGCAGCTAGGATATGCTTCAGCCACACCAACTCTGAAATGAAATATTTGGGTAAAGAAAATAGATGGACTGCTACCCACCTTCTGTTGCTCTGTCAACACCTGGCATGGGGTCCTCTTCTCATGGGCCAACCCGCGCCCTGGAACCCTAGCCTAAACACAATGTGGCTAACGTACCTAACAAACACGCACCTCTAGATTCCTTACTCTCCTTCCTCCTCCTCCCACCGGTGATTCATTTGTAGTTTTACAAAGATACAATGAACTTTACGATGACGGTCTATCCACAATGAGACAAACTTTTAGAACGTTGTCTGTGTCTCTTTGGGAGGTACATGTGAGAGGGTGTAGTCTGAACTACAGGAGTCGATAAAACCAATTTGTCACCAGGGCCTAATTGTATTTAAATTATACATTTATTATTATCACTGTAGAGAAAGTGCCGTTGCATTGCTAAGACTGAAAATGTCAGTGTTAATAATAATTATCGCTGTTCCTTTTTTTCTCTAAAGTTGAAAATGACTGGTGGGATATCAAAATCTCTCAATGCATTTTGTATTCAGCACAAACAAAGCAATTTATTTCTGGAGGATTTGTTTCTTTGATTACAAAAGCAATACTTTTGACCCAATTGTTTCATCATCTAATGGATTAACAGATCATCTGACTCAGCCTTAATCTGGATTTTTCTGATTATGATTGCATCTCCAGCCGTGAAGTCCCAAACAGGCTGGCCGCAGTAATTGCTGCATCCAGTTGTTTGATTCTCCTAATATGATTATTTTATGGTGGATTGTACACTTGAGGGCTGATGCATCAGCAGCTCCAGCACCTCATTTGCATAGCATCACTACCTTGGGGGTGGTTTGTCTCAGCAAAATGCTGCTTGCCCACCTTTTTATTCAAGGAATAGGAGTTATATAGAAAAGTACATGTATCTCATGAAATTTTAATCAGGTGCTGGAGTGTAATTTAGCTTAAATATTAACAAAGAAGGCGACTGCACATTTAACTACTGCTTGGAAAGTACGATTGAATATTGATATTTATTTGAATGATTTATCAGTCATTAATAACATTACTTTGATCAGATAAAACATTGTAATTATATGGAACTTTTACATCTCATGTAAACTTTTGAACTTTTAAATGATGCTTTGTGATAAGATGATGGTACCATAAATTCATATTGATATAGTGGCAAAAGTACATAACGACTTAATGATGCAAAGCATGGTGTTTAGATACAAAAACGTGTGCAAACATGAGCGGCAGTGTGCAAACCCTCTTTTGACTAATACTGAAGTTTTTCAGTTGAAGAGGAGACGATATGTGAACATGACTAGTTTCTAACTTATGCTGATGGAATTGTGTTGTGGTTCCTTTATATTTGAGTAGAACAGCCATCATTTTTCAGACCTCTAGTTTTACCTACACTTTCAGCAACAGACTGCTTTTCTTGTAACCTGATCTGCTCTAAAGTGTGCTTGTTATGTAAATGTAAGGACCCAGCTCTTGACATATTATCACCCTATAAAGATGATATGTGGAAGGCATTACAGTTGCGGACATTTGCCTATTTACACATCAAGCCCTTATGGGACAGCATTTGCATTTACTACCAGCCGGGATAGCTGGTTTTGCTTTCACCCTGTGAGACTGTGTTGTGTCATCATGGCAGAATGGCATTCTGCAGACATATACTGTTATAGAAAAGTCTGTATACCCAACTGTATAACATACAGAGACTAGACTTTACAGGTGTGTGGCTGAGGTCAAAATGAAAGTCAGGTGCGGTGAATATCAGAATATTAACACAGTGACAGCCATCATTGAGGGGGATAGTCTGTTGTTTTCACTGTTGTCTCCTAACTCCTGAGGGAATTTTCTGGCCTTGCACCTGTTAAAAACAATGGTATGTTCTCCAGCTCGCTGCAAACTTTAACTGTAGTTTGTTGTTGGTCTGATAGTTGTATAACAGGTTTATCAGAGCTGAAAACAGCTGACTGCTGGAACTGGAAACTGAGCTATGAGTGTTGGAGCACAGTGAACCAAAACAGGGAGGATGTAGGCTGGAAAAGCAAAACAAAAAGCTGTTGGGAATTATGGAGCCAGCAGATAATTCAGTGTTTACTCAACACTGTGACTGATGTCATATGTGGAGTCACATAAGCCATTGTTAAATAACACTAGAGAAGCAGGCTTTTATTTCTTCTCTTACAGATGTGGGTTGTAACAACACCTCTGTCATAAAAGCAAATCTCCATCTGAGCCCCTCGTATGCAGAACTCCATGTGCATTTGCTGATAAAACTGACAAATACACCTCCAGAAGCCACCAAAAAGTCAAGCAACAAGGCAGAGTAACGTTAAATGTAAAAAAAGAATAAGACTGTCTATTTTTGTGTCCCGTGTTATATGTGATAAATGAACACACTTACAAAAAGGTTAAACAAACAAACAAATAGAAATATACTGCTCTAGTTTTTCTTTTATGTGGTTTGCCTTTTCTCATTTACATTTTAGAAGGATTTGAATGTGGTATGGTGAGGTTATAACTTCAATTTTAGTCACTGCTAAATAATAAATGATGGAAAAAAAATCTACTGTTGTTATGTTTCCTGTAAGCCGTGATACAGAGCACTAAACTGAACGTCAGGAGTATATAAACACGTTTTATCAGTTTTATTACAGGAATCAGCTACAACTTCAGTCTCCTTTCTTTGCAACCTTTGCAAATCAGAGGGAGAAATAACGATGACTGTATTCTTTTCTTGATTATGAACGCATGTCGACAGTTTTACCGACATATACAAGCAAAGTAGGTAGAACTCAACTCTAAAAACCACAGGTAATTACTTACCAATAGCAAAAACTAATCTAAGTTTTCATCAGTCTTTTCTTTTAGCTCTTTGGGGTCTCCCAGGGCATGTGACTGTCTGGGCTTCTTGTTATTTCCCCGTCTACCACAGTAGGCCTTTAACTACGACCGGGGGAGATGGACTGCTCCTTGTGGTCAAACCACCCTCTGAGGCCTTGATATCTACTTTAGGACCCCATTTTTGGCAGCTGGCTCCAATGACTCTTTAGATTTGACATCAGGGTGCTCATCAATAGACTATGGCTTTCATCCCGAGCCCACCCCTTGGAACTTTAACCTCAACACAGTGCTGCACTTAGACTGGATTCATATGTACGCGTTTCAGGCTCCATGTCTCACTTCTTATGTACTTTCAGTTGATGGACTTGGGACGTGATGCTTGCTTTGGTTGGTTTTGAGTGGCTGGCACTTCCACCGCCTCTTCAAACTATTTACAACTTTCCAACGTGAGCTATGTTGACAGAAGCAAAGCAACAGATCCAGAATTCACTTACACAAAGTGAGATTTCACTACATTCAAAAACGAGAGGTGAGACCATCGACAGTAGTTTCAAATTAGTTTTAACACCCTGTGTGCACCACAGCTTAGATTCTTATCTCCACCATCTCTAACTCCACCCTATATAGATGGAAATATTAATTACTCCAATCGAGAAAGAAACAAACCTGACCCATGTGCCTTTAGAAAGCCATTTTTTACATATGCTTTTGGCAGTTTTGATTGAACTGCCTCTTTAAGAAGTAAACATTTGTGCATAATTTACAGCAGCCTATTACTGCTCTCCAGCCCAAAGTGCTTATTGCTCTATTTACAGCAGCTGACATTTGTAAATCTACCCTGATGATCTGATAATGATCGGAGGGAAAGTGAATCATGGGCAAAAGTGCATCACTACCGTCTTGGGAAAAAGCACTTCAACTTACAATCTCTTATTTTTCCTTAATGAATGTGCAGAATCAGCCCTATGACCCTTTGGGCCTGAAAACCTTATTAAAACTCAATTGTATGATTTCAGAAATACTGTACACAAGAGTCTGGAAGTAAACAATTTTTCTAAGCTCACGTTTGGTTTTAGAGATCCATGGTCTTTAATAAAAGCAATATATTGTATGACTGTGTGTGTGCACAGAGAGACAATGGTGGGAGAAACAGCCTCTGATGAAGACTCCTCTGAGTGGCGTAAGCTTATTGAAATGCACCTGGAAAGTAAACTAATTTTCTCAGCGGGTCAGAGGACTGGTTATGGTAATAAAAAGAGAGATGTCATTAGATTCAGCTGCAGTTGAAGTGCTCTCCGGTGTGGGGGGAGCAGACAAGGGAGGAGGAGGGAGGGATGAGTGTGTTTGAGAGAAAGCTCGAGACAATGAAGGAAAGACGTGTATGTTTGTGGCAGTGTGTGTTTTTCAGTCTGCTTCCCTGCTACTATATCTGTTTCCTCTGAGCATAGTTATTCATGAGCTTGACCTACATGCGCCATGCTTGTGTGTGCAAGTGTGAGTGGGTTTGTCAGCCCATGCAGCAGTAAGCGATAAGGTTCTGGTCCACTCTCCAAGATTCACGAACCACTTTCACGGTCTGACCGCACAATTTGATTTTTTTTCTTTACAATAGTGGGCAATCTCCAGATGCTAGTCTCACCTGTGTTCATCCTTTCGTACTGGAACAGCAGTGCTGCTGCTTCACAAGCCCACTTACTGTACACCTGTCCAGTTCTAAGCATGCAGCTTCCAGAAATGTGAAACAAAGGAAACAACGGAATACAACAGGGAATGGAAAGAAAAATAGCATTGTGAATCAGCCTAAATAACAACAGACTGCAGCTGAGATGCTGCAGATTCTTTTTATCATGAGCATGGCTGCCTTTCTGTCTGCAGCAACAGATCAAAATCAAGTGAAATACAAGCAGTCTCCTAAGCAACAGTGAGCAAGTGAGTCCAAAGATTTCTGGACATGGCAACATTAGATCTTTAGTCCGTCTTGTCCCTTTAGTGTCCTTCAGCACAAGACATCACAGACAGACCTCGTTGGTAAACATGAGCGTGCTGTGTGCAGTTCACTGATGTTTCAGGGTTTCTGGGTACCGACTGGAATCTTGCATGATGGAACTGTCATCATGCAAGGTTGACTTGGTTTTTTTTTATGGCATAGGAGATAGAAAGCTTTGAGATAGAGGTTCTTTTTTCTCATGACCAAGGATGTTGAGACTGAATATGAAACTGGGATGATTTGAAAATGAATATTACCAGAATAAAAATCACTCTTGAAATGAATCAGTCCCATATAATTGTATGATGGCAGTGGCTCAGGTGGCTGAGCGGGTTGTCTACTGGTCATGAGGATGTCCCAGGTGCTTCTGCATGTCAGAGTGCCGTCAGACACTAAACCCCAGGTCGCTCCTGATGGACCTCTTGCATGATAACTCTGTCACCTTTGCTGTGTGAGTGTGTCATTGAGTGAATGGGAAACCTGGCTAAACATGGCAAACAAATTATTGCACAATGAAACAAAATTAGGGGCTGCAATAACGGTCATCAGTGGGTTATTTTTTCTCAGGGTTGATTAGTTTTCTGTAACCAAGATGTTTTTTCTTGACTGATAGTCTAATAACTTGCTAACTAGTTTGATTAATGACTTGAAATATGAATCAGCTTTAAAGAGTGTTGCTGAGAAATTTTCTGGAGATTGACTATGGCTAAACTAAGCTGCAGGAAGGTAAGCAAGAAGTCTTGAAACCAATGATAGGACTCCAGATTTTCTATGATTTTACTGAATAGAATTGAATTTAAGCAGAACAAATTATTTTCAGGGGAGAAAAAGATTGAAATTTCATGTTTCTATAAATATGGTTGGCAATGCGTAATTGGGCAGTGTATATGGCACATAATGATTGATCGCTGAACAAAACACCCGGGGGCACAAGGCAGCAGTAGAGAAACAGCATTTTTCATTTAATGGGAACAAATTGGGGGCATTGCTGTTCTGTGCGGTTCAACGACATGAAACCACCACCTTGCAATTACAGCAACCTTTTTTCTGCTTTTCTGTTGTTCGTTTTTTCACTTTTTTTCACTTGTCCCCTATTAAGATGCAGTCACTCTCCTATTGACTGTCCCCTCCACCCTCTCGTCCCTTTTCACCTCAGGGCGTCCAGACGTTTTGGCACCCGATCCAGACGACCCCACGTACAACGTGAGCAGCGAGCTTACCCTGCAGGTGAGCGCCAACGACGACAACGTCCTCATCACCTGCGCCGTTGATCACCCATCTCTTACCATGGGGAACAAGAGGACTGAGAAGGCTCTGCAGGTTTTGTGTGAGTCAGCTGGGGAATGGGGGTGGAAGAGATGAGGGGGAGACAAATGTGTGCGGAAAATGCTATGTAAAAGCTCAAACTGCTCCTCTTTCTTTTTATATTTCTGTCCTGACCTTTTTTTAATTGAGCAGTATGAGTACATCCTCCCTTTTTCAGTTTGATCTTCGCTCTTATGATTTCAGCATTACCAATCTGTAATGATGACCACACAGGAATTTAAGCTTCCTCTGCTGCTTCACTCTGAGTTGAGTCACAGAAGATATGAAAGTAGACAGTAGAAATGAAACCGTAAATGGTGGCACAGAGTCTGTGTCAGTGCTGCCACCTGTGGACAAGGTGGTGGTGCTGCAATACAGAAGGAAAGCGATGCCGTTGTGTAATGGATTATGTCATTGTGGGAGGCAGAGAGATGGTGACGCCTACAGGATGCAGATGGTAGTAAACAGAGTTCGGGATGAATGAGACTGTGCTGTGTTCATGTCTGTACAGTTAAAAGTCCTGTGTTATGTAACTGTTCTCTGTCTGTGTGTTTTTGTGTGTGTGTTTGTCTTTCTCATGCAGATGCCCCTAATGTACATATCCAGCCTGAGACTGATCTGCCGAGAGAGGGGGAGAAGTTTTTTCTTCGATGTTTGGGCAACGGCAAACCCGAGTAAGATGACCTGAAACACACATGGCTCATCTGTCTCAGCAGCTTTCATAAACACATACACTTTTACTCAGTCTACACATCCATACAGTTACCCATTGACTCAATTTGCATCAACACAGGCACAATTCAAAGTTAGTTTAACAACTTGATTGCAGCAGTACAAAAAAGTGATTGAATAAAAGTATTGCTTGAAAAATATAATCTATACAAAACAATTATATAATATGTAATGCTACTAAAGACTATGTTCCAACAGTTTGCAACAGAAGTATAATAAGGCGTTCGCTTCTGTTATTAGAGATGTTAAGTACTTGTATGAACAACTCCCTGTCGACATACGTTCAGAGTGAACTGACAGCAGTGAATCATTACTGTCAGTCACTGAATTGGTAGCTTTAAGCCATGGAGATTCTCTCTCTGGCAACTGGCAGCACTCTTGTAAGCTCAGCTGTGACTCACGGTACGTTCCTGCCTCACCGAAAGCTTGTTAAAAGACAAAAAAAAAATCTCAATATGATAATTCAGACCTAAAGAGCAGGCGGCTGAATTATGGTCAAGTGCTCAGTTAGACTGCTTTGGAACAGAATTTGGAGTGAATGCTTAGTCTGCTTAGTCCCTACAAATCTTTGAATTAAGCTAAATATTTCAAAATAGCAAAGTGATTTCTACATTTTGCACCAAAAAAAAAAACAGATTTGATATCAGTAAATGTATATTGTAATATCACTGAAATATCTTCTTCATAAGTTAAAAGCACATATGGTGCATGTTGCATGAAGAGCCCCACCAGCACACGTATAGCTCATGTGGTAAATCTCTATAACGGTAGGTGGAACTATCAGGGCTCACTTCAAAGGATCTAAAAGCACGACACCGAAGGCAAGGTGGTAAAGTCAAATAGGCAAGCTTTACTTCAAAAGAAGATTTAAGGTTACAAAAACCAGGTGGGCAAACAAATCACAAGGAAGAGCCAGAGGCAGAATCCAGGGAACAGGCAAGGTCCAGAAAACCAATCAAGACACGAGTCAGGAACCACTGAAAAGAGACAGCGTTAAGCCCAAAGACAACCTGACCAATGAGTATTGGTGGACTAGCTTTAAATGCTAAAGGACTGATAAGTGAAATAGATTGAGATGAACAGAGGGTAAGGCATGCGAGAAGATCAGGTGATACAGAGAGCACAAAAGCTGGATAAATCTCAGTATTTACACAATTGAGACTACAAGAGAAAAGCCATGGCCACATGTAAAGTTTTGCATATGTTTGACTGATGACACAACTCTGTAATACACAAGAGAAAGTACAACAGTAAATAGCTAGATTCTGTCACTAGTTTATTTCCTCTATCCCTGTTTGGTTTTTGTTGGGCAGAACAGTAACTTTTAAATGTCACCAATTTCCCTACGAGCATGTTGACAGGTTCTTCAAGAAAATCTACAGATATGTGGACATAAAGGCTATGTATCGGAGCCCTTTGTCATGAATGCTGAACATATCTGTATGAACAAGGTGTAGCTAAGTTTAGGCAACTGACTGACAACCTAATTGTTCGGCTAAGACCAGGAGTTGCCATGTTTACAAGAGAATCAACTTTGAATTTTTTTTTACAATTGCATGTAGCTTAAACCAGTAAGAGTGCCACAATGGCAGCTGCAGGCAGCAGCTGCAGGCTCCATCATCGAGGTTAACTTCGTGCTGCTTCCACAGTTGCTCACTTGCAGAAATTTGAAAAAATGTGAAGCTGTGACTGATGCTGCCTTTTTTCTTTGAATGCAGTATAGATTATAGAGTGAATTCAAGATTTCATGTTCCGTTTTGCCACCCGAACATTTGACCCTGGTCTTATTGGCATTATTCTTATTTAATATACCTAAATATATGAGTACATATATATATATATATATATATATATATATATATATATATATATATATATATGAGAACATGACAGCCCTCAGATAAACGCTCCCTCTTAACTAACCCCGCTGCATGTTGCAATAAAATGTGTATTGATGAAAGCTTTGCCTCTAATAAAGAGGTCAGGCTGGGTGTTGCAGTCCTCACGCTAATCAAAGCTTTTCCCTGCTCATGCAGAGGTCTCAATAGATTTCAGAGCCACTTTAGACCAGCATACAATGTAGTAAACACATGTCAACATCCTCAAATTGAATCACTGTAAAGGTGCCAAATTACATGGCAGGTAAACAGTCACAAACAAATCCCTCGAAAGTGCACAAGTACTTGTACTTGAGTACTTGTGCAGGTAACAACGGTGACAGTAAGCAATCACACTATAAGTTGTTCAATTTCTGACACCCTCTTGTGCAAATATTCACTTGTTCAAACATGACTAGCATAAAACACCTGCTTGTACAAGCTCTCACATGTTCACTGGTGTGGTGTGTACACAATTTCCCTGATGCCAATACACACAGAAACAACCTCTAACCCTCGTCTTAAATCCTGCCCACACATATACAGTCTTCCCCTGGCCTTTCTGCATTATAGATGAACCTCCATCGATCCTCTCCCATTCCCTCATTCTTCCCCTCTCCTCCCTGCCTCCATCCGTCCCTCCATCATCGAGTATCTTTCTGCCCTCTTGTCACTCACACCTTGCTCGCTGCTCTCCGTCTTGTCACGACGCATCCCTGCCAGCTCTTCTCTCTGTCCTTTCCTATAACTCTCCTCTGTCTCTCCTTACACCTTTTTGCCCTCAACTCCCATCTCTCCTCCTCTTCTTCACCCAGCTGTCATCCCCTCCCATCTCTGCCCCCCCCCCCCCCCCCCCCCCCCCCCCCCCCCCCATCAGCTCATCACAGGAGAGGCTTGGTAGAGGACCGGCTGCTAAGTTTGACTGGCAGGTGGAGCGCATAGCGGGCGTGAGAGGAGGAGGTGATTGTCATTGCATGTGTGAGTCGATAAATTAAAAACACTTCAGACGCAAGGTGGGCCACAGTCTGGGGACCAGCTATGCTGGAAATCTATTTGTGATACAACTCCACTCTAGGTGAAACAATCCATTGAATTATGTATGTTCTGCTTGAGGAATAGCTTTGTGGTATTAAATGGCTCTTTCTTGTAGAAATGGCCTTGGCAGAGCAAGAGTTCAGAAAACCACCTATTATAAAAATGTGCTTAATTCATAGCACACAGAATGGTTTTAAAAGTAGCAAAGGATGTATGTAAAAAAATACAAATGTGGAAGAAAAGAAGCAAGCAAAGGGGGCAAAAGAAGCAGAAATAGAGAAGGAAGAAAAATGAACCAAGAGCAAGGGGAGAGGGAGTGTGAGGCGAAGCGACGCGTGGGTGGAGGGGAGACAGAAAGATATGGTGACAAGCAACAAATGACCAAGACAGACAGAGGGAGAGCAAACAAGAGAAAGTCAGTGTGTGTGTGTGTCTGTGTGAGAGACAGACACAGGGGAAGAGGAGCGTGCTCAGTTATGTGCAACGCTGCTTGTGGATGAGCTAGTGTCCAATCAAATCCGATACAGGTCGCCCCTGCAGCTGTCAGTCAAAACCCAATCACCGTGGCAACACCTTTTCTCTGGCACACCCAGCATATCAGCTCCTGCCCCTGTTGAGCCGCCTTCCCCAATCAAACTCAATGAATGTCACACTCCATTCTGTGATACACATTTTTTTCTGCGTGGCCTCATCATGTCAGGTTCAGAAGAATAGCTAAGCTTGTCAAATTCTTTATTGTGTTTCCTTGACGCCCAGCAGCAGGAAGGAGAGGAAGGAATTTATGCACTACAATCTATTATATTTCCTGTCTATTTGATCAGCACAGCCAGGAAGTGCTCAGAGTCGCATCACATTTCTACTCCTCAAGTCATTTAACAAGTTATGGCCTTCAAGGGTGCGCATTTAACGCATTTAAAGCCAAAGACACCCAAATAACTTTGACCTGTTGTATGCAAGACTCAGTAAATGTGCCAGGTTATGGTCAGGTTTTTAGAACAGCAGGAGTTTGTAACAAGATTACAGTAAGCTGTAACTTATTAAGGACAAGGCCTCCTTTTTGTCTGTGTCATAACACTCTGACCTTGTGAGGCAACTTGTGTCTGTATCTGTTTGTTAAGAGTAAAGTTAACTGTTTCTTGAATCTAAGTGACCAATCACATGCAGAGTTTTAAAGGTTTTATTTTACACCAAACTGTGATCTTCCTTTCACATCATTACCACATCATTGTGGTACCTAAAACAAACCAAAGCGTGAGATGAATGAAAGCAGTTAACTAACACACAACTGGAACTGTGGTGTCCCAGGGAGAACCAAGTAAAAAAGCAGTGGCCTCACACTGGAGTCGAATACAAATCTCTCATACGAACGTCCAAGGACTTTGGCTTCCAGGCAACATTTTACTCAGGAGACTGGGTTACTTTTCTTCTGGGGCACAGTTGTTTGTGACTAGAACAAGGTCATAATCGTTTGTTGGGTTTTAAGGTGAAGCAACAACAAATTGTTGAGTAGAAAAAGCATGAAGAAAAAATCTTGGTTTTTTAACTGGTCCTCTGTCCTTTTAACACTATACACGGGATGGGAGAAGTACGACGTTAAAAATCATATGTCCAAGTTTGTGGTCAGTGTGTGAAAATGTTCAAGACATTCTGCCGCTTCTAATTTGAAAATGCTTCAGGCAACCTTTAGTTAACATAGTCTTAATTGACTGATTGTTCTGTCAAAATTTCTGATGTGTTTAACCATCTGACAAAAGAAACAGAAAAACATATGAATGAGAACATTTTTATTGGGAATGCGACTGTGTATACTTACGCTTTACTGTTTTTACAAAATAATGGAACTTTTAAACGTGTGTGGAGCGCCTGCTTCCATTGGAGGCTCGTTGACATACATGCAGAGGGGATTCAACCTCCGCCCCATCACATTCTTGAGGTGTGTTATTCTGGTTTTGAGAGCTTTGATTTGGAATGGTTTTAGTCAGACTAGCATGTTTACATGCATTTCAAAGGTCTGGTTTTGGTCGGATTAACTCAATTAGTTTGCGGTACCATTGCTGTTGTTATTGGCTATTATTTTTGCTAATTAAACTGTATGAAGTATACTTATCATGAAATGTACAGCTGCTAAATTGATGGCAACATTTCTGAAGATAAGGCAATATAGATGGAATACACATTATGTCATATGTGCTGAGGGTTAGGCTTGAATATTCACATGAGAAGTTTTAAGTTGTTATTTTCCAGGACTTTAGAACCAAGTGAGGCTGTTTGTACCTGATTAACAGGAACTGAGTGCAGCTCTTTCTTCTGGCAGTGAATGATGCCCTTGTCAACAGTGAACATGTCACGATGAATTCTACCTGCGAGCAACCTGTGGGTGTGCGCTCCGGCGAAAGCCACAGATCATAATGCTTTCTGCACCGGTTACAGGCATAAATACTGTATATATAACTTATGCAACTGCTTTAGGACAATTACAGATGCGTTTGGCTATAGACATGTAGTCTATTCTAACTGCTAATTCTAATCTCCTAGTCTAACTGCTCAGCAACACTCCTACAGCAGACAAACTGACAAAAAGTAGCAAAACGAAAGGTTTCAGAAGACAGCGATAAATGACTTTGCACAGCAGAGAGGAGCACCTTTAACGTAAGTTGAAGTTTTATTCTGGTCTTGATGCAGTCAGCTGCATGTTTGCTGACTCTGATCTCACCTCTGACAGGTACTGTCACTCAGTAGGATTTTATCTGAGGTGGTGCCCCCACACCAGATCTTGTCACACAGCTGCTGGTTTGTTTTCTTAGTTTCTTTTAGGCGTAAAACATGTTGACGTTGGATGTTTAGAAGTAGCAATTTTTTTCATTCTCTGCTGAATTTACCTTATGTTGGTGTGATGTGAGACTGAAGCGTTTGGCAATGGGCCTCTGCTACCTGATATGCTTTCACTGGTGTGTGAAAACGATCAAATAAATTAGGCTATGCACTAAAAACATTATTATTTTTCTTTTATCACAATTTTTAGTATCTTGATTGTTAGTAAAATATAGATAAATGCAGAAGTGTACATGGATAAACTCAAATTGCTGTGAAACCCATGTTCCTGTAATTTAAATCACTCCATAATACTACACGTGATCCAAATAAAAAGGAGAATTCAGAGGAGATCACTAAAAAAGTGAGAAATGAATGTGAACTAGTTCATTTTGGGACTGAATTTAGTTCACAATTTCAAACAGTGAATTATGAACATGAACCTGTTCAGTTTTAATCCACCTGAACTGAACTTTTAACTACGTCGTTTGAAGTGTAAACTTGCACAACACTGAGAAAAATCTCTCTCTGGCAGCCAAACGCTCCACTTCCTTTCCCAGCTAACCACTGATTTTCTCCTTTGGATGGTTAGTGTATGATGGTAAGTGGCAGCATCAGAGCTTTTTTGCTGAAAAGAGCTGCCTGATGTGTCACTGCTGGGAACGGATTGAATCAAAACTGCTTGACTGCAGGCTCCAAAACCACGAGCTAAAATAAAACCTGAAAGACCCTGTGCAGCTGAAGAGCACTGCAATGTTAGGTGGTTAATCATGTCATCCCCTGTTAATACAAAAACAGGGAGAAGAGTAGCTTCGGTGAGTGCCACAGGCTGGGTAGAGAAGAGAAAACGTAATGAAATATAGACTCATCTGGATGTGGGCAACATAGAATGATAGCCTCTAACATTTATATAAATACCGCTATCTATTGACATAACACTTTTGCTTAAGTATGTTTTGAGTTAAAAAGATTTTATTAGCATAATTCAACAGATCCTATATTAATGATAGAAATAGAAATGAAAGAAACACCCAAAAACTAATTCCTTGTGATGATAATGATTACAACTGGGCGACCCATAATTGCAGTAAATGATGTCTTCAAGCTAAATGTTATCATTAATATTGTATTGTGTTTACTCATGCATGCCAACTTAATTGAAATGTTTCCACCTTAGGAGAGCTTAAAGGCATAAATAAAACAGAAAATTTAGACATGAATGATGAGGATTATCTGCATGTTCTGACCTTTCTGCTGAAACTGCCTGCTCTATAACAGAAATGGACTTTTGAGCATTATATTCAATAACAGAACACGAGCTACAGCCTGTAAATGTAAAAGTTAATTGTTCAGTTAATTGCTTATTATCTTGCATTTGAAAGCAGTGTAATACAACAGCTGATTACATTTTATTGCAGGTAACCAGACCATGTAGCAAATAACAGTGATGATGCCCTTGTTTTAAATACTTAATGGTTGAATAATCTTTTGTTCCCCTCAGGACAGCTGACTTAGCACACAAGCTCCTCTTTAGTATAAATATGCATAAAATTAAACACACTCAAAACTTTGACTTTGCTCAACAGCAAGTGTCAAGGGATTAGATTGTGTTTTTCATCAGCTTTCAGATAGTTTGAGAATGTTTTCCAGCAGCAACAAAAGATTTACAGCTCAAAATCATCCAGCTGAATTTTTAAATATTGGTATTTAGAAGCTTGGCCTAACAGCTGCTGGCTATAACAGCTAGAGGGAAAGTGCTTAATAAATTAAAGCCATGAATCTTTAGATTGCACTTGCTAAGATTTTTTTAAAAACATTTTGTAGAGCTATTAATCAGTCCAAGACTCTCAGGTCTGTCCCTGATTCAGACTCCCTGTCATTGTAATTACTGTACAGCGCTTAAGGACTTGTGCATTTACATAATTGATTCTTTTATCAAGGCACATCTCACTATCTCTCTCACATACAATCTGTTACGCAGAATGGATTTTTTAACACGGCCAGATTTGACATGCCGATCTTGATTCTGTTGGCTTCTTCTCCTTGCATCTCTTTTTAGTCTCTTCTTCAAACTCCTTTCTCTCGTTTTACTATCATTCTGTCATTTTTTAAGCATCAGTAGCAACAACTTTCACCTCTGTCCACCTCCCTCAGTCCCTTTTCTGTTTTCCTTCTATAATAGCAATCTCTCTCTTTTATTTGCCTTCACTCGCTCTCAGCTGCAGCGTTTATCTTTTCCTCTCCTCTACTAAATCACTCCAGTCTGACCATTCCTTTTCTTTCCTTTTCAGCCTCAATCTCACAATCAATCATTTAATCTTTTCTTTCTAGTAATTACATACTCTTTTTTTTGCAAATTGTGCACAGCAAGCACAGTTCAGCTCAAGATTCTTATTCCATCTGTGTCTCAATTTCTCCGGTCTCAGGCCTTCTAACTACTTCTGGGAAAAGAAGGATGGAGAGCTCCCCCCGCTGGCTAAACCTGACGGGGCTGTCTTGCATTTCTCGATGCTCAACAAAACAGACAATGGCGTCTACCTCTGCCACGCTGAGAACGACATTGGCAAAAGCAAGGGGGAGTACACACTTCTGGTGCAAGGTAAGAGGAAACAGCAGAAGGAGAGAAGTTCAAATTCGGGGAAGTGATGGAGGAGAGGGTTTAATGTAGAGAAAGGGTTCTTCTTTTGTTTCTTCATCACGTTTTTTAATTTCTTCAGTCGTTTCTTGTGGCTTTGCTTGTACTTCCATCTTTTTTCTCTTCTGATTTTCTTTCATTTCTTTCCTCTTATTTTTTTCATCTCATTTGTTTTCTCATCCAACCGCGCCACCATAACCACCAACCGCTTTCGCACATTATTGCGCCTCTTTCCCTTTGCTTTGATGTGTCCCGTTCATTCAATCCGTGGCCGTTTTTTGCGCTTTGCTCGCCCGTTTCTCTTCCTCCCGTCCCACACAAAGTTCCCACTGACCCAGGCTCCCCAGAAGCCACCTTCCCCTCGCTTGATTCTCCAAATTCCTCATCTTTTCCGCCCTCATCCTCCTCCCTTCCTGATGTCTTCTATGGCTCAGGCTCTGACCCCACTGACTTCATCTTTACTTCCTCCCCCTCCTCCTCTCCCTCCCCCTCTTCAACGGATGTCGTCTCAACCACCATCTCCTCCTCCTCCACCGCCACCACCCTCTCCAATGCCCTCTTCCCTGATCTACCATTTACTCCTGAATCCTCCTCATCCTCTCCAACTCCTCCTACTTCCATAATGAGTATCTCCCCTTCCACTGGCACCCCCTCCCACTCCTCCCTCACACCCTCAGTTTCAGTCCGGCTGAATGGAGTTTACACTTTCACAGGTAAAACCAGTTACACACTTGCACACACTCAGGCAGCTTAGTAATGGAGTGGAAAAAGAAAAACCATTAAAGTTACTGCTTTGTTATTTTCTCCTTCAATACACAGATTGTGTAGCTGTCAAAGATAGTTGGAGTTTGTTTTTCAAATTTACGCATACACATGCAAGCACACACCTAAAGTCTGGAGAGAAATGGACAGAATGGTATTCATATGGCTGTGTCACAGCTGTTTCATGTTTTTTTTCTTGTTTTCCTCTTTCCTGTTGATAATCCCAAAACTTCAACCCCATCCTCTTATCCACGCCTCCATTCACCCATCCATGCATCCATCCATCTAAACATTCAACAATCCATCTACTCATCCACTTGAGAAGATGAGGCAGACAACATTGCAGGTATAACTTTTCCACCAGTCACCTTTCTTTATGACTCTGTCGTTCTGAATTTTCCTCCACGTGTCTGTGCTTCTGATTGTCTGTAGTTCTCTCTGTTTTTGTCTGTCTTACATACAAGAGGAAAAAGAAAGTCTTGGGGACCCTTTGAACTCCTGAGCAGAGGGATGAATATTTCATACTTCCACCCACACAACACTTTTTATTGCCCTGACATGCACAAACCGCCTCCAAACAGTCACACATTTCTAAATGTTACATTCACTCACAGCACACACTTATATATCCTAAAACACGCACAATATCATGACCCCCTAAGTGGTACAGTGTTTCTGTGTGTGTGTGTGTGTGTGTGTGTGTGCGTGTCAGTGTACTAGGGGAGGAGGGGGTCAGGTTGTTTGGTCTTTTCTGCTTTCCTTTGATGCTGACAGCAGGATTTATTGGCTCATTCTCATTCTTGCCTCGTCAGCATGCCCCTCTCACCTCAGCGTTGGTCAGCCAGAGTGTGTGTTCGACTTTTCTGTGCATGTCTGTAATTCTGCCTCTTCTTTTCTCTTTATTCTCCTGTTCTCTGTTGTCTTCAACTGGCCCCAGTTAGCTGTTGTCGGCCCCTTCACTTGTCTAAGTGGCCGAGCTGTTACTTCTTCCTGCAAAATTGGCCACTCACCACATCATTTGGTGTCTCAGCTGGTTGAAATGTGTTCCTTTCTTCTGTCTGGTTTCAGTTTTGTTTACATCTGTGGTTGTCAGCGGCTTTTGTTGTGCCTTTGTGTCTCTTTTCTGTAATCTGATTGGGTGTGAAAGCTAGCCTTTTCATCCTCTGGTTGAATTCTTGCCCTCCTCATTGGTTTGACCCCCTGAATGCTCGCCAAGTGGAAGTTAGTCTCTCTTTTAATCAGCTTTTTTTGTATGAGAAGTTCTGCTTTTGAGTTGTTCCTATCTGAGTGACTTTGATGCTGACACCCAATATTTGATAAGGTCTGGAAAGACAGGCGAAATTAATTATGCATCAAATTATTTAAGCTCAAATTGATATCTTCTGTAAAGAGCAAGTGGCTGAAGTGGTTGACGTGATGGGAAAAAAATAGCTAAAAAAAATCGAATCTTTGTTGTTGGGTGAAAAAGCTGCAGAATGAATTGTTCGCTTAAAGTTTAAAAGTTAAAAAAAACAAAACAACATAAACAAATTTATTTTGAGTACATGTACCGCATGTTACTGGGCAAACTATATAGAAATGAGCCAAGAATTATATCAGTACATTTTTGTTACACTTTGATGGGATTTCTGCAACATTTAATGAAATATTTTTAACTAAGAAGCCAGTTCATATCTTAAATTCAGTCTTTACAATCTTTATATTTACTATAGAAAATTATTCCAGAGTACAGAGCTTTTAAAAGGTTAGCGGCACTTAAACAAACAATATGCCTTCTGATGAGTGTTTTGGCAGTTTCATCACCTCACTATTATGTCACATGTCATACGATTATTAATCAAAGATGCTCAAATTGATCTGAATTGTATCCAATTGCTCAAAAAAAGGTTGCTTCTTCCACAAGGAAAGTAGTCATGGCCTGATAAAGATTTAACTACTAAACAGCCTCTAGCATAAACAACAAAGAGAGCAAAGCCTGTGTCACATGATCCATATTGAATTAACCACTGGTGGTGATGCTAGATTTGATTAGCTTTGCTGCAGTAGCAACAACTTCACCTACTTCCACGTTGCACAGTGAGAGTAGAAGTCTAAAGAGGTCAGAACTCCAGCAGCACTTATAGCACAGAGCAACTTTTCTGTTTTTAGCAACTCATTTCAGCTTGTCACCTTCTTTAGATCACCCCGATGAAGGCCACAAACTAAAATGTATTGGTCAAACAGTAAAGTTGTTCTACACTTCAAGTGTTGCTGGAGCTCTGACCTCTTTTTCCTTTTTTGTTAAAGAGCTCACCGGTCACAAATGTGGGTGTTTGTGTCATAGTTACCAAAAATGTCAGTTTCTGCATATTAAACCAAAAGAGCAGCACAGAAGTTATTAGAATTACAACACAGTTCATAGTGTGTTACGGCCCTTGACCTTGGAAGACATGGTGCAGCCTCCCTCTATGCAGATTTTAGAGTTTCTAAAAGTAGTGTGCACACTGAGCAAAAATGTGGTAAATGATGTATCTAAACATTAGAACAGATGAGTGTGCATGTACCCTTTCTGTAGCATGACCATTACACTGAGCACTGTATATAAAAAGATAAATGTAGCCACCAGCACATCACCCACTGGTTTGTGGACTATCCAGAACATGCAAGACCCACACCTGTGCTGTGTAATGACTTTTTTGTTTAACAATGTTCCTTAACTGGAAAAAAAATACTTTATACCACTAAATTAATCTGTTTGTCAAATTTCACATGAAATAAAATAGAAAGAACCAAAGAATATCAGTCTTCAAAACAATTTTGATTATTTTCTATTCTATACCTTTAAGACAAAGGTTTATCTGTTTGTTAAAGTTCACAAATACCATACTGTGTTGCCAAAAGTGTCCCAAAAATAACAAAGATGCATAGCTAGATTAAAATTGGTATTAAATTCAACCTCCAAAACTGAACCTGAGTCCCTGAAAGTCTGGGAAAGTCTGGGACCCTGGTGCAGTTTTCTGAATTCCCTGGTTGGTGATCCAAGATAGAGTTGTTTTTTACAGTTTAGTTCATAGAGGAGGCAAGAGTCATTCAGTTTTAGTGAAGAGAATTAAAGGATTTCACCCAACATCAAGACTAAGTGTGTTCCCACAAGGATCTTTCAAGTGAGCGAGACTTGGTCTGTAAACTTCACAATCCTGTTGCAAGTAAGGCACAATTTTTAATGGAGGGTGACGAAATGGCCTCTTTACTTTCGCCTGGCTTTTACATCCCTGTCTGTCTTCTGAGGGTTTGCTGCTGTGGGTGTTATATGCTGATGTGTCTTCTTTGCTCCCCTGTTCTTTTCTTTTCTTTTTGCCTTCTCTCTGTCACTCTCCTCATTATTCTCTCTCTCTGTTTCCACTGCCTTTCATCATCCATCTCCCATTTTCACCAATATCCATCCACCAACTTCTTCCTCTTCTATGTTTTGGATCTCTGTCCCTCTTTCCCCTTATTTTTCACTATTTCTTTCTCATCTACTCCCATTCTCTTATCTTTGCTTTCCTTCTCACATTTCTCTCTCTCCGGTCCTGACCCTCTCCTCTTCTCTTGATCCCGCCGCCCAATCTTTGAAGACCCCACAGCCATGTCGACGTCTTCAGGGGTGGACCACGCCGTGATCGGAGGGGTGGTAGCTGTCATCGTCTTCATCATGCTTTGCCTCCTTATCGTCCTCGGCAGATACCTCATCAGACACAAAGGTCGCCAGCTCGCACAAACACATGAAGACACACTCATGCATGCATGTATGAGACACACACAGTCATAAATATAGATGCATATGCACTAAGACTGCAGCAAACAACTACAAACATGCACAGCAAAGAAATGCATCTGCAACATATTTCTGTTACATATCCAGATGCAGGACTCAAATCAATGTGATGAAAATTGAACTGCTTTTTGTCCAAAACAGGTTGCAAACTTAATCGGTCGTTTCAGTGCGGTGGTGTCAGCAAATGTAGCTTTGTATACTCACTCTCATTTAGATCTCAAAATGCAACTTTTATTACATAAAAAAAGATGATTAATTGAATTCAAGCTTCCCAGCTTTAGTGGGGGCCATTTAAAGGTGTTATTTCAGCACCTGTATGGTACAGTACAGTAACCCAACACCACTTGCAGACAGATTCAGCTCCTAACTTCAGGGCTTCAAGCTGGTCCAGAATATTGAACATGACGGCCTAGTAGTTGGTGTTCACAGGTGTCAGATCTGTTAAGGCTCATGTCCGTGTCACTGCACTCGTGATTCCCTCTGGCTGGTTTAAACGCCTGTACTCAGGTGCCCTCATATGTTAGTCGGTGCATATTGTTCTCAGCTGTGGCATCCAAGAGCAACTCATAAACAAAACTGACAAAGGCTGTGCTTTCAGTATATTTGACACAACGCTGTGATTTCTAAGATTTTCATTAAAAGATTTTACTTAAAGTTCGAATCACAACAAGTATGCAACTGTATTCGTATCATGTTAAGCATTTTATCAACCCTTCTGCTGGTTATTGGCTGATCATTTACAAGCTGAAGCTAAGCAACCCACAAACATATCAGTCGCTATTGGAATTTCTTCTGGAACGTGTCTAGATTCTCACCGTCATAATAAATAATTAGCATTTGCAATAGGACAGAGTTTTCTTGAGGAGAGGCTATATAACTGCATCACATTTCATCAAGTTAGTGCACTCATACACATAAAGTTCTCAAAATCCTGTGTTCACATGGAAATGATACAGAACAGTAGCAAGGAGATTACAGGAAAGTAGTATCAATATTTCCAGGAAGTATAAACCCAGTTTACTTCACTAATGAGAAAAATCTAGAATGTGAGAAAAAAGCATTTTTTTCTTCTTGGCTTGAAAACAAGCTACTGATCCAGTCATTTGTTTGCTTTTGCTTAGCTATACTGTTAAAGGTGTTTGACATTACTAATGTAATACTGCCTACAGGTGTACCCGCTTCATGTATGCCCACTTGATATTAGATGATCAATTATCTTCACAAAGGTCAACCTCCTAGCTCCAGTAAAAGTTTCTAAGTTGAATGTAAAATAAGAGGATTTTAGCATCGCTGCGCCAGAAAAAAAGATCAATATTAGGGTTGGTTTTTTTTCCAGAAAGGTAGTCAGTTTGTCACTGTCAGTGGGACTCCTGGTAACAGAGAAAATGGAGGAGAAGCTTCTGACATATGGGAAAACAACTGCCTCCTTTTTTTAACACAAACCATGATTAACAGAGTGCTCTGGGTGTCATAACCTCCTAAGACCCAAGCTTTGATTTCGTATGCTTTTTTAATTTCTTCCAGGTATTTGGGATGAATGAGCTCCTGATAAGTATAAAACCTGAGCATGGCTTTTGAAGATTAAATATTCTTTTAGAAATTTTTTTTTAGAAGGTTAATATAGTCAAACGAAAACAGATATGTTGCTGTATGCTGGGTTTAGTGCCACTGAAGAACATTGTGATTGGTTTACAGAAACACAAACAACTCTCTCATAATCATAATGTGAGGGCGGTGCAGCCATACCACCACTGAAACAGCTCTGTGTAGATTGATCTAACATTCGAGGTTGAATAACACTGAAAAAGCTTTTAAAGCTTTCTTACTTTGGCTACGTATGATATAATCTCAGATCAAAAGGTTTTTGATTACTTCATTTTACATGAAACAGGGCCCAACGTCATATGAAAATATAGTCATAGAAATCCTGTTTTATATGTAGCCTGTATGTCTAAAAACAAACACTTTGCTGCAACATTTTGCCTTGTTCAATCTATCTTCTGGATTATAAAAAAAGCCAATCAGTATCAGTGAGAAGCCGGGTTTCTTTACCCTAATTTTCTCCATTTGTGACCTCGACTTAAAGAAAACAATATGACAGTAATTTAACCATTTCAAAAGCAAAAGATAAAAAGATAAAAAAGTTTCCGAAAACATGTGAAGTAATGGTGGCTAAATGGAACATATTGACCCTGAACTGATAAAATTCTCTGTCCTGTTGGCTTTGAACACTTCCAGTGGTTGACTTTTATTGCCTTGACAATATTATTTCTCCTCCCTTTCCCTTCTGACTTGTGCTCACTGGGCCTCTTGTTTTTTTTCTCATACCACAGGAACATATTTGACCCACGAAGCCAAGGGCTCAGACGACGCCCCTGATGCTGACACAGCTATCATCAACGCAGAGGGAGGCCACTCCGGAGCAGAAGACAAGAAGGAGTACTTCATCTAGATAGAGGACTGGAGGAGTGGTGGAGGAAAGGAACTGAGGAGGAGGAGGAGGGGGAGAAATTGGAGGATGTAAAAGTAGAAGATAGGCAAAGAGTGAAGGAAAAAAATCTCCATTTGTTTTCACAGAGCTTCAGTTCTTCACTCTGTTGGAGGGATAGTGGGAGGGAAAGGGGGGGATGAACTGTGGGCGGTTTCAATCGATGAGTTGGGCTTCAACTTCCCTCTTTGCATTGATACAGGGCAGTGAGGTTCGGATGAACTGAAGTTATACACACACAGAAACATACATGCATACATGAGTCAGTTTGAGGGAAATCTATTTTCACACAGACTCGAATGCTCGTAGACGCTCAGATTAACAAACATGAGCTTCCTACTAACCTCTCTGTTCTGACACTTTTACACATCTACAAAAATGCATCCTATTTTTAACTGTCAGCGGAGTGCAAAAGCTAAATTGTAAGACACATTCCGACATGTTTAGATGATGCATCACTCGTCAAACCTCCGCAACCTGTCTCCTCAACATTTCAACCAACCTGGTCTGTCTTTCCACCTTCCTGTCCTCATTCTTTCCATCAAAACAAGAAAGAATCCCCCTGTAAACATCCTCCTGGCAGAGAAATCCATCTAAACAAAATTATTACTGGCGAACATAATCTCCTTCCATCACTTTTTAATCTTTTTAAGCCATCAAACCTCTTCCTGCGTCCTCACAAAAACCCTGATATGAATCAGTATTTTTTCCCATAAGAGGCCACAATGAAACATGCAACAACAACGCAAAATAGCATTCCCACCTTTCGCTACCAAGCCGAGGGGCTCCAGTATACATATATAAATATATATATAAATATATATATAGAATTATATAGCATTCTTTTTACTTGACAGAAATGTTTGATGTGCTGTAAATACACTCTCTGTCCTGTTTCTACCTTTTGTCTCTCCGACTTCTTTCCACATCTCCGTCTCTCCTCTGTCATACAGTCTGTTACTGCATTACAGTAACTTATATACTCCAAAAAAAAAAAAAAAGCCTGCCTGTTTTTATTACTTGCGTGGAAATGCAGAGTTGAAAATATCACTATCTGGGGAAAAAAAAAGTAAAAATAACAACTATGATGTTGCGATGAAAACTAACCTTAACTGCAAATATTTGTATGAAGAATGTTTCCTTCTGTTTTCTTTTGTTCCTTTTTGGTTTGGGGGACTTATGAGAGGTTTTGTCAGTGTATTACTGTCAGTATTAACGGTTTACAGTGTCTGTTGATTTGTAAGTGCAGGAGTCTGCAAATCTAATTTCCAACTTGTGTTTTGATTTTTAAGTTTTTAGGTTTAGTGTTAATTTTTTCCCTCTTTTCGTGTGCGCTGTGCCCAGTGCCGCTGGTTTCTCCCTGCTTTGTCAGCCCTCCGCTCCCAAACAGTAATCTGTAGCAAAATCTCAGTCAAACACGGCTTCGAAAGGTGTTCGAGTGTTTGATGGAGTTTCTCTGGGGCTCCACTGCCCAGTGCTTGATGTGGCGTTCCCTCCACCTGGCCCTGCTGAACTCAACTTTCACCTTCACTATATTTCTTGCTGCAGCAGAATGCTTGTCTTGGTGAAGCCGCCTGCGTTAAATTCACTGAGTGGAGGCATTATGGGTTTCCTCTAAGAAGCTGGCACGTTTGCTGCTTTGAGGAGGGTATGTGCTTCCTGTTTTCCCATACAGGGCTGAACAGGACTGCCTACATGCATTAAAACAGACTTCCCCGCAGAATAAACATTCTGTTGTTGTTTCTTGTGCGTTATCGCAAGCAGGACTTATTCACCAGCTTAGCAAAACGTTCCCATAAATGAACGGTATTTTATTAAGGTTGGGAGTTTTCCTTGGCAAGCGCCACTTGGCCCAGTCGTGGAAATTGATTGCAATCAAACTAAGAGGTTGTGGGCTGCAGACTGTACACATGCCAAGGTTTGGTTTTGTGGGCAGAGTGCCGAGCTGGAGTCTGGGCCACGCTAACTCTGAAGAAAGTCATTTAGGATCTTAAATGTCCTCCTTTCTTTTCTCCCTCTGCTCCAAGTGTCCATTTGTTTTCATACTTTAATCAATCAACCCGTCTACGTCCTGATCCACCTTCACCTCGTCTCTCCTCCTCTCATCACTCCTTCCCCGCTCCATCCCCGATCGATGTCTGACTCTCCTTGCTGGTCTTTGTCTAACTCAGAAGCCCGTGTAGACGTACAGTAGAAGTAGCGTCTGTCTCTAGATGTGTGCTGATGGCTGTCTGCAGCACTGTGAGAGTGTTTTGGAGAGGAATCCTTTGCTGTTGTTAGTCTACCCATAGACAGGGATGTCTGTGATAGTTTTTGTTCACCTTTATTGGGAATGTTCAGGGACTGTGTTTTCTGCACCTTCCTCCACTTTGTCATTAACTGCTACCAAGCTGGCTGCTTTGAAAGAAAGTGGCCCAGCTATGAGGTCTATAAGCTAGCTACACCATACTGGGTAATGGGACCTGAAGCAAGGTCAGCTGTTGTTTTTCTTCTTAGAGCTGTCAGCTGGAATACTTGGTGTCTAACTTGATGCTGGTGTTATTTTAAACAGTTCTGTCAGGGTGCTTGGCTCGTGTGCAGTGGTTCAAACTTTCACCTCACAGCAAGATGGTTCTGGTTTGAACCTGCTGGTCAGCAGGGGCCTTTCTGTGTGGAGTTTGGATATTCTCACTGTGCCTGCGCTGATCTCCTCCAGGTGCTTCATCTGCAACTCCACTTTGGTTAATTGGTGATACTGAACTGGCTGGAGGTGTGTGTGAGAGCATGCACGCTTGTCTGTCTTTGTGTGAACCCTGCAATGGCGGCCGATTTAGGATGTGCCATGTCTCTCCCTCTGACAACTGGAATCGGCTGCATCCCGACATCCACCTGTGGCGGGATAAAGAAAATGTAGTTGATAAATGTGTTTAACATTTTAAACAATTCACAACACTGTTTATCTCATCCACAACTTTTCACTGCTATCATGTCTGCAGATCAGAGGATTATCTTTGTTTCACAGAGCTAGTTGTACACTTTGGAGATGTTAGCATTAAACTGTATTTAGCCTCAGTCTAATTCTGTAAATGGAGAAAGGAAAACCTGCCTCATACTCAACAAAGTGTAGTGTCTTAAAAACTAATGGACCTGTATTTGCCTGTAATTTATCGTCCTGTCCTTCGTCTTAGTTAATGTGCTAGCATGTAGCTTGCATGAGAAACAGTTGGAAACTGTAGATAGTGTTGGAGATAAGAAGTGTTGACAAGCCTCTCCCCTGAGACAAGAGCAGCGGTCTGCCCAGCTGACCTTCCTGCTGTCCTCTGATCTGCAAACACAATGTGGCCCAGTTAAATCTGCCTCAGCACTGCAGTCCTCATAAAACCATCAAGGAGACCAACAAAGTAGAGCTCATTGTGCTTTTTCCCAACACTGCTACATGAAAACCACACATGGGTGTAGTTGTGTTGAATGGGGACGTGCAGTCAGTCTTTTTTATTGCTCATTCACTGCAGTAATGACCAGCTGGCACCAGATGCCAGCAAAACAACAGCTTTTCTTCTCCCTCTTCAGTCAGTTTGAGCTGTGCTGCCCCTCCACCTGACTCACCAACTCCTCTTCAGGCAGTCGCACACTAGCTGCCGCACGTCTTTTCTTTTTTGTAGATTAAGCAATTAGATTTTTAAATTATGTTTTTTTTTCAAGGTGTGCATAATTTTCAGCGTGTTGCTTTCAATTAAATTGATAATCATTTCCTTTTCTTGAATTAGATTCTCCAAAACTTGAATGTTAGGATTTTAGTTTTTGCATATTTTATTGTTTCAACAACCATTTTTATATATTTTCATGTATATAGTGTTGCCTTTACTGGAAACTCTTACATGCGCACCCATACACACTTTGCACACACACTTTGGGTGCATACACATGCACACACATATGTGGATATGCACAGCAGACGTGGTGTCTGTTACTATGGTGTATTTGTACATATGTGTGTGTTTGTGTATGAGTGTGAGGCGTGTATTAAATGACCCAAACAAACTCCGGAAACACTCTTAACGTGTGTTGCGTTCACAAAAATGTTTTTATTTCGATGACTGAAATAAAAAAAGTCTTATTTGTTTTTATTTTTTGGATGAAAAGTCTTCCTTTTGAGTAAATATCCATATCACATGGGAATAGTGCTGTCATGTATGTTCATTTGTACTATGGCAGATGATGTCATCAATGCAAGGCCCTGCCACATGCTGTGGCGGGTTTGGTGTATGTTGGCTGTTATGTTCGTAGAGTATTTGCTTTTGTTTTTTTGGGTTATTTTTTTAGAATACTGTTCAGTTGTTGACTTCAATAAACATGCATTTGGGTTCATTTCACCTGCTTGTCACTGGTTCTTCCTGCATCCCAAGTAATCAAATGGTCCACTAAACATTAAAATGTTCATTCAGAGGGTCAACTTTCTGTCCGAGTTGGCAGTCTCGTGTAGCATTACCTCAGCGTTCACAGCACAGCCACAGAAATTATAGCGTTTCCTCAAATGGCTAGATAATGATGTTAAAAATAAGCATTTTAAACCAAATATGTAACAACTACATAAAAGAATGAGAGTAGCCCATTGTTGGTTTACCCCTTAAGAATGTTTAGAAAAAAAAACTTTCTTTGATTATGCCATTTTGTTTAGAAATAAAAGATAAAGAAGATTTTTTTCCATCAAAGTAGCTTATAAATCCAATGTGGTAATGGGAAAGTTATCAAAGCTGCATATTTATGTACTGTGTAGCTAAAGAAAGTGTCCAACAGAGGGCAGTGTGACACAGTGAGTAAAAACCTCTTGTTTTAAGGCATAAGAATCCTTGGATTTCTTGGAAATCTATTGACAGATTTTTTTTATTAAATTGTAGTACATGTTAGAATTGAAATATATCTTCTGACAAAGACCTGTTATTTTGTAATGCTCTATTTCTCTTCCACATGAGAAAACCATGTGTTTTGGGAGACTTGATCTTTCAGTGTGGCTTTCTTCTCTCTTATCTTTCCCCTGCCTCCACCTATTTAGTTTGCAATGTGGTTAGAAGAAAATTGCTACCAAATGTTGATACTGGTAAGGAGGAACAAGTCTTTATCACTGTGTGCAGTCATTTCAGGAAAAAACTAATGCTGATGTTCAGAAATACATTATCAACATTATCCGATATCTTGTCAAATATAAATATCTTGTTAAATTTTACATTTATTTGTAGCTCAAAGGTTGAAAACTCTGATAGGTGGGCTATGCCAAAGCTGACCTCATTCAAGACATGAATTGTAGTTTTTTCTCACCAAATGTGAAAATGCAAGACATCACTGAATTTGCAAACTAAAAGAAATTGGGTTGCTTTAACATATAATGGATATGCAGTATATAACAGAAAATAGGTGTTGTGGTTTAAAGAAAGGCACAAACATAAATGTAAACATGTTATTCAAGGTAAATAAAGAGATTTTGCTATTCTGACAAGCTTAAAAGTCAAAGTTCAACACAGCCTGAACCCTCTCAGACAAGCTTTCTGTCATTTCTTTAAGTAGTCTTCAGGAATAGTTCTCCAGGCTTCTTGAAGGACATCCCAAAGCTCTTCTTTGGATGTTTGCTGCCTTTTGTTCCGTTCTCTGTCAGATGATCCCACACTGCTTCAATAATGTTGAGGTCCGGGCTCTGGGGAGGATTCATCCCTCCATAAGACCTGTTGCCACTGATTTTCAGTCCACTTCTTGTGTCATTTGGCATAGCTCAGCCTTTTCTCCCTGTTTCCCTTCCTTAAGAATGGCTTCTTGACAGCCACCCTTCCATGGAGACCATTTCTGATGAGGCTTGGGCCAACAGTAGATGGATCAGCTGAAGGTCCAGATGCATCTCTCAGGTCCTGTCAGGTCACAGCTGGATTTTTTCCTCTTTCTTAAGGACATCACTTTCAGATACTGATACTAGTTTTTTTAGGCCTGACACTTCTTCTTTTGTCCACCACTTGTTCACTTTCCTAATTTTTTACATGCACACCATGCTGAGATATGCCAAGCTTTCGGCTAATAATTATTTGGGAATCACCTTAAAATACTAAAATCCTGTTTTGTCTGTCAAACTGTGTTATTTTCAACAATCTTTCTGTCTTTTTCACAGGCTGCTGGCAACAAAGTACAAAAAAATCTAATCTAAAATAGTTTCTTTCTTTGTTTAGTTGTCTTTAATGTGTTGACACAACACTGGTACATTGATTGATTTAGTGCCTTTTTAATTTTTGACAACCTTCATAGGTCAGTGTTTTGTGGAAATAAACGAAAACATGTATTCTTTGAAAAAAGTCAGGTATGTGGACTGAACTGAAAGTGACTGCAAAAAGAGCAAATGTCCACAGAAAAACTTTGAAATATTTACAGAATGACTTAAATTGTTCAAGGGCACTTTCTAAGAAAAAAATAGTCTCGGTTTTAATAGTTTCATCAGTTGTACTTGTAATCTTGTTATATGGGACTTTTTCACTGTCATCATCTTGATAACTTTTAAGATTATTCAAATGCAATTCTAAAAATCTCAATATTTTGTGTTTACATTGCACTCAGTCTGTTGAGAACTGAAACAGTTCATGGTTTTGGTGTTCATGCTTAAAGCGCAGTTCTCAGAGCAGCCGCTGCAGCGCCCTCCTCCGCTGTATGGCGTCTAAATCGCATATTTGAAGTGGGAGGCGTGGAGGTGGCGGTGGTACATGAGGGAGGGGGTGTGCGCTGCTGATTGTCTGTTAGAAGGGGGGCCGAGAGGGAGAGAGGAATTCAGCTCTGTTTAAATGGGAATACAGTGTGCAGAGAGCAAAAAGGACACAGACTGAGAAACCCGGAAAAAAAGTGAGGACAGATTTATTTTACGCACGGGAAAAGCAGGGAAGTAGTTGAAGAAAGAAGAAAAGAAGGAGGAGAGAGAAAAAAAGCATGGGATTTGTTTTCCTCTAAATGTGTCTCCTTTCACTCTCATGACTCAAAGAGGATTCCAGCTAAATTCACCCAGTCGGGAGGAATTGATGGTGTCTTTTTGGGGAAGCACAGCCGTGGGGAGGAATCTGAATGCGCTCGGCTGAACCATGTCAGCCTTGTGGATCATAACTTTGGCGATCACTTTGAACCAAGGTGAGTGATAGTTAAATAACCAGAACTGATAAGGAGACCAGCAACGACAGAAAGTTTAGTTTAAAAGCCTAAATTGTTTTCTTTGTTGTTTTCTCAGTTTTTCGGGGTTTTTTTGTGCAGGCGGATGTGCGCTCTGTGGCTCTTTCTGTCTGCGCTGGCAGTTCTTCTATATTGTTCATTTATGTCTGGCACTGAGTCCATGCGCCTGAAAATATTGTTGTGGATTTATGCTGTCCTGGACATCATGATTACGACTCACAGACACCGAAGTGAAAAGGGTCGTTGGGGTGTTCAGGGTCTTTGCTCCACGGGGAAAAGATTAAGAGATTCAGACACAAACGGTTGCATTCGTTTTTCCTCAATTACACGTTCACAGGAGAGATGTGGAGCATCTGCACACGACATTGCTTTGACGTGACCTTTGAAACGCATGAATGGGTAGATTTGGATGACACATACAAACGCAGTGTGGGTCAACACAAGCGCGCGCTCCCTCACGCACACACACGCACTTTGCGCATAACCTGCCAGCTGGGGATGATTGATGAGGCGAGGATCCAGTGCACAGTCTGGTCGCTGTGCTTTAACATGAGTCACACTGGATCAATTTTCAACAGTACACGGATGGGACACGCACGCGCCAGACACGTGCATGCCTTTAGTCTCAGTATTTTGTGTGAGTGTGAGAGACAGTTTGTGTTTAGTGAAACTGGAGAGTAAAGACCAGCGAAAGTGTCCCTAGAGAGAGGAAGTCTGTTTGTGTGTGTGCGTGTGTGTGTTTGTTAGGGCGCGAGAGTAAGAAAGAGCAGTGAATCCTCTTCTTAGCATGCAGGTAGAGTCTCTCGTGCGTGTGCACGTGCGCACGGCCCTGCTGCATACGTTCAGATGCCAAGGAAAATTCATATTTTACCTTAAAGACGGAGACATATTCACTGGACTGGAAAAGAGTCCCATTACTAATATTAATGTTCCTATTTATCGATCACCTTGATAGATCGCCCTCTACACACACCCACACACACACTCACACACACGCACACACACACACAGTCACTCACTCCTTTGCCAAAGACTGGATGTGTGTGTTTGTGTTTATGCGCTCCAAAGACAGAGGTGATTAACTGATGTGGCCTGATGTGAACAGTCCAACCATATATTTGTGTTTTTTTTATGTGCGTGTGTGTGTGTTTTCCGGCGTGTACCTGCCTCAGCACCTGGGTCCTCTGTGCCGCAGGCCGCCGGTGTGATGAACCACAGACGATGATCTGCCGAGACAGACAGTCAAAGGAGCTCCCAGGCTGGAGCTGAGCTGACCACCTGAGTGGAATGTGATAGATACTGTGGGAATAATCCGTCACAATATAAATGTCTGAGATTCAAGATTAGTACAGAATGTATAAGATTAGATCAGTGAACCATGATTCAACTCTGTCAGTCACACAGCACAGAGTAATTGTGGATAATATGGATAATATTGGTTATAAGCTGGATGAAAGAAAGAACAGTCATGAATAAAGTAGATAAGAGCACTGTGATTATTCTTGCTCTGAAAAGAGAACTGAGCAGATGAAAATAAAAAAGGGAAGAAAGGACAAAAGGAGGCAGGTAGGAAGAAGAGAACAAAGTCAGATAAGAAGAAGCAGAGACAAACACAACAAAATAGAACATAAAGGGACATAATGAAGTAAAACAGCAAATAACAGATCAGAAATGCTGCAGAACATAAAAGAACACAACACAAGCCGAACAGCAGAGAGTTGAGCAGGAGACAGACAGAAAGAGAACTGGGCAGAGCAGCAGATCAGTGTCTCCTGCTGAGCTGGTGTAAGCCTGTAAATGTGATCAGTGTGAATCCATCCTCTACATGCAGCAGCTGCAGCCTAATGTGTGTTTAGCCCGGACTCTTCCAGGTGTCTGCTGCCTGCTTTCCACTGCTGACAGCTCAGACTGCCTCTGTCTGAGCAGCCTGATTTACTCCTCAGTCCGGCGGTATGTAGCTTTCTAACACAGACCAACTACATTTCTGTGTGGCTGACCGCACATCTGTGGGCCCCTGTAATTACCGTTCGGCCCTGTGTGTGTGTGTCTGATGTCGCGAGTTGCCGCTGTGCTGCCAGCACCAGTCTGGCCACAGGCGAGGAAGCTTGTTTCTCCGAGTCGATTCTTGAACAGCAATTTTGCTTGAGCTGAACATTTTTGCAGCCTGATCATGCAAGCAAGGCAAGTAAAGTGATTCTTGCACCGCAAGCACCTGTCTCATCTCCCCTCTCTCCTTCACACAAACAACACACATACACTTTCTTTTTTCTCCTGCCCCCCCTATTTTTTTCCTCTCACAAGAATAGAGCAGTGGCTCAGATGTAAGGAGACAAGCCAAAAGACAGAGAGATGGAGGCAGAAAAAGACGAAGAAAGGAAGAGACAGCGGGGCTCACTCCTAATCTGTTGACAAGAGGGGATGTTTGAGGATAAACAGAAGCAGAGCAGGAAAGCTCAGGAAGCAAAGAGAGAAAAAGAAAGGAGCCCTGTTGGCTTCACCAGCGACCCAGCTGGACCATCAATGTTTGATGGTTTACATCAGCAAAAGATTTACACCCAAATTGGGCACCAGGGGCACCCAGGGATCCTCAGAAAGGTCTCTGAAGATATATATTTAGAAGTGATCTGTCAAAAACAACCAGGCTTGCTTTAGATTCTTGAAATGTTTTACCTCAAAAGACTCTCAAAACATCTTAAGGAATCTAAAACAAATGCGTTGAGCTCTCATTACTTTCAGATTAGTCATGAGCTGCATGGCTGTGAGTCTCCACAGACTCTTCCTCATATTGTCGATTCCCTTTGCTACGACTTATTGCAGTAATAGATTGTATGAAGAGCTCTCTACTCTTACGCCCACAAACAGTTGTGTAATTCCTTCCTGAATTATCAAACAACAAAAATACTCCGTGATGGGGATTTGTCATTCAAGTCCTAAATGTTTTTGGCTCTACAGTGTGTAAAGATTTAGTAAAATGTACAACAACACACCAGGATGTTGTATTATTAAGGGAATACAGTGTTTACATGAGACTAAACACGATTTCATCAAATTTCTTTTACAGTACCGCAAAAAAGGAGATTTAGACTTTACCTCATTTAATGCATGTGATACTGGACAGGCTGCGAATGAGGTGAACATTTGATCCACCACTACTCTGTGAAATGCTGTTGTCTTAAAGTAGACAATTATACGGCCTCTCTTCAAGGTTAAACAAACATTAACTTTGTCTAAAAATGTAGCTCCAGCAGTCATTTCATTACAGTTCATACCTAAGCGGTGTCACTTCAGAGGCCTTTTGTTTAAATGAGACAAAAGGTTTGAAGTTTCTCCACTTCTGCTGCAACAAACAGTAATGTGGGGTCATCCAGCAGGGTGCTGCTCTCTGTCTGTCAAATATGTGCATGTCCACATTCATAGATGATCTCCGAACTGATGCAGATATTACTGTTAACCTAAAAAGTTTACAATAGTGAGCATTTTAACTATACAAGTTTGTTCACTTCAAAAAAAGACTTGAAGACATTCGACCACTTAAACTGATCTTTTGTTAGAAAAAGCAGTGTTTGGTCATTTCTTAGTTTGCAGCTGTGTGTCTTCTCACATCTGTAAGCTAGTATCTAAATAATGTCTGTGGCTGTTTTTTTTTTTAAGGGAGACCTGTGAAGATATAGCACATTTTTTCTGATTCATCAAACTTTTTGGACCTATGAATCAACCAAAGGTAGCGGAGAGCCAAACATTTGTGACCAGTCAGTGGATGTGCTGAAAATAATTCAGCTCTGCAGGACAAACAGGTGGTTTATTTATGAAGTTTTTTTAAGTTTTGAAGGTGGAATGTGTACAAATTGAATTCCTATCACTTCTAATATGCTCTTTTAAATCAGTTATGACTTTAGATGGCACAATATAACAACACAGTCTCACTACAGTACGTGCAACAGCAACATCGATCCACAGAAAAAAAATCTTCCAATAGCTCAAAAGCAATAGTATTACTCGTCTCATGCCCTCATTTACATTTAAAAATCTTGACATCCCATTTTGCCTCACAAGAAAGGATCACAAATTCATATTTGACTCTTTTAACCTACCCAAAAACACTTAATAAGAGGGGATGACCAGTACTGTTAATCTGTTAACTGTAATGCAACAAACCAGAGTTTTTGCCTCAGATTCTTTTTACTTGTATCTTTGCTCTCACTCATGATTTGTTCGAGTAAGGGACAAAAACTACATGGTTAGGTGCAGAGATGATAAAAAACACACGATGTGGATGTTGTTACATCACGTGAACGCTAGTATGTAAAAAACAATAGGCAATGAAAGTGTGCCAACTTTTTTTTTTTACGTTTACACAACTGGGAACTTTTCAATTAACTTCTCAATTTTCATTTAATTTTTTAACAATATGTTTTAACTTCAGTGTATCCTGTAAACAGAATATATATCTAATGCTTATCTCTTTTAGAATGTTTTAGAATTGAACAGTTTTGCAGTTCTTTTATCTGTCTCTGATGTTTCCTCATTACAAGTCAGCCACACATTTAAATATGATCGTGTAGGGTGGAGCTTGTGTTTCAAAGCTCTGTTGATTTCTTTCACTGATATTTACTTGCACTTTAGTTCAGTTTAAATGTGAACTTTTTAAATTGGTGAGTTACACCAGAGGCATTGCGCTGGACACAGGCTTGTGACCGGCATTGCCCGATTTGCGGCTTGACTGGCCATATGAAGCTTAAGAATTCAGATTTCTTTCCCATCTTGTGAACGCGTCTTGCCAAACAAAGTCGCGGTAGCGCAGCAGGTCTTTGGTATGAAGTTTCTATTCAGTGAAGAAGATCTACCTATAAATTGTAATATTTGTCAGAATAAGCTTAAGTTAAGAGGCAGCGAAAGGAAAAGCTACGGCACAATAAAACCACGCAGGGGAGGATGGAGGTATGTAGCCTTCAGCTCAGCTGCCACTTAAACAGCGAACTACCCAATTAGGTCCAGCTGTCTACTTTATTAGACCTATGGTAATTTAGCACGATTATCAAGTTTTGAATGGCCGTGCGCACTTGTCTCTTAAAAACAGTGTGACCTGTCAGTCCATGTGTGTGAATCCTGTGTTTGTGTGCTCTGCAGAGTGACTGTTGTCCTGCAAGTTCAGACGACTTCAGGGCTTAAAAAATATGACAAAATGACAAAAACACAGAAATAAATGATTGCAACATCATGACAACTTGTTCAAAGTAAAAAAAAAGAAAAAACTAAAAGCGCTGCTTTTCCAACTTTATTTCATATACAGTATAACCTTAATAACTGAACAGATGAATGAACGATCCGAATGCACCTTGTACATTTGAAACAGAGCATTAAGAAACACATTGAATTACTTTTTCTGTTTTTGTTAGTTTTATTTTCCAACTGCACAATGAGGCACTCTAATGCCAGATGTCCCACATTTTAAAAATAATTACATTATATATAGTAAAATAAGCTCATATAAAGTATTCTGTCAGCTTATGTGACAGAATTGTGGCATTTTTAGATTTGCAGTAAATAAGGCCATGCAATTCCATGCAGTAAAAGCTACTTACTATCACACAAGGAGAGTAAAAGTTATTGTTGGTGTTGTAAAATATTCACACAGATGAATTTTCTGTTAACAAAAAAATGACTAAATTGATGCTGTATGTTGCCAGTTATAGTTCCTAAAGAAAAAACTGAATTGGCCAAAATAACCACTTTGATAACTTTGCAAATCAGAGTTAGTCTAGAAAACTGCAGTCCAAACAAATCAGATACAGATACCTAAATTCCCTGAAGACCAGAAGATCAGCTGCGTCTCTACACAATCCTGAGCACTGAGTCAATTCAGAACCGACAATTCATCCATAAGTTCAATTTTGAGATGAGCAAATAATTTTGGCTCTAGACCAACATATTTTTGAGATAATTGTGTAAACACAAATTTAATTATTACAGCAGGAGTCTGGGTGTATTGCCTCAGGTTTTGAGGCTGATTAGTGAGAGGTATTTACATCTGCTTGTCCTTCACAGTCATAGATCAATTACTCCCTTTGGTGTCCTGGAACATAGCTCATTGCATCACCATTACCTGGAGCAAACTACTGGTTCAATTTATCCTCCTACATGTTGTTAACCTAGTGTTGTGCTACATGTTAACAACCAAATTACACACTTTGAACTTGGGTCTTCTGAAGTCTGTGACTTCAGCTTCCTTTGAAATGCCTTAAAACAGCTTTTGTCTGTGGACCAGATGCCGTGCCAAGCCAAGCACTTATTCAACAGATGGCTAATATATGCCAGAAAAAAATAATCTAAAGAAAGTTTTTCACTATAATTCCCTTAGAATATTTGAACCTACTGAACACATTGCTTTCCTTGGGAACTTAAGCACTGATGAGCATTTCTTGCTTAAGCGGCCCCAGGATGAATCAAACACTGAACCTCGGTCATTAGTGCCACACTGTACTTATCGTGCCATAACAGAAACTATATGAGGTTGACTGACTCTGTTACTCTAATTGGATGCTAAAAAAAACTACTTTAATACAAAAAAACACTGTACTCTCAAATGAATCTCATTAAAATCGTATGCCTTGTTTAAGAGCAGAGCATGGGGTTCAAGCGACACGATGGGGGAAGGGGGTTTGTGTGTGAGTGTTTTGGGTTTCATCTCAAAGCCCTCCACTACCTGACAGATCTGATATCCCTCTAGTTGGAGAGATGTATTCTGAGGTAACAAAGAACAGCAATCAGAATAAATTAATGAAGTAACCATCACAATTAGCCATCGCCTAATTCATCACAATGCCCCGATAATCTAGTAATCTACTGAAACGGTGGTGGCAAATCCCCCCTTCCCTTCTCTGCTCAGGCTTCTGTGTGATTTAGTGTGTGTGGGGGGGAGTGAAAGACTGAAGAGTATGCAGATTGTAACTGAGAGCATCGACCGGTATTAGGACTGACACCCGTCAATCTGGCTGATATGTCTGCCTAAATGACAGAGGAGTTGTGGACTTGAAGGGAAGTGAGGAGGAAGATGCGAAGAGAGGGAGAAAGGGGGGTTATGGGAGGGAAGCAGAAGAGAGGAACTCAGTCTGTAGGAAGAGGAGGAGTGTGTAAATACGGTTGGAATTAAAGATCAGAAAACAGAGGAGAAGGTGAGAGAACAAGAAATAGGGGATTTACAAGAGAAGTTCAGGTGAGAGGAGGGAAGTGGGCAAAAGGATTAGAGGAAGAGAAAGAGCTATACGGGTGTCAGGTGTGTGCGGGGGCAATGTTTAAGTGAGAGGAGGCATATGTTTTAAATGGACAGAGAGGTATGGAGCTGGAAAATTGAGGACTAGGTGAAGGGAGAGGAGAGCAGAGATTTTAGTCAAACAAGGGGGAGACAGATGGAGTAAACACTGTAGGGATGGGAAAGAGTGGGTGGGACATAAGAAGACAACAGGATTAGGGAATGAGTCAAATTTTGGTAGGAAGACAGCCAAAGAAGAGGGTGACAGAAATGCTGAAAAAAGTCATAGAAGGAGGAAAAAGGAGGAGGAGGAGGGCAAGGTTTGAAAGTACAATATGATATATGAAGGGGTTGGAGAAGAAAAGAAATGGAACAGGTGAAAAGGGAAAAGTAGGTGAGAATGGGGAGAAGACTGAACGAGGGACACTAATAAAGGGGGAGCAGAAAAAATAGTAGGAGCAGTGTTGTGGCTGTGAAATGTGGAGGAGGAGTGAAGGAGTAGAAGAGCGGGCTTGGGGAGCAGAGATTTATGTTTGGAGAGGGCTGCAGCAAGGGAGCAGAGGGAAACAGCCAGGCCTATTATAGATGGGACTCTCCTGGGAGAGCAGGGCCTGGAGTTTTCTAGGCATTTCCAGCATATTTCACTGCTGTTCCAAGCAGCACGCTGCATTGCACAAAGCGCCGCCCTCGACCCCAGTCCTCAGCCCTCCAAGGATAAATATAGTGGGTCTCCTTTCTCTGCATGAGCATTCAATAAAAGTGATAAAAGGCTGGAGTAACCATTCTCAGTTTTTTTGGAAGGGAAAGTGAAAAACCAAACTGGCCATCCTCTCCGAGGAGAAGCTTTCAAAGAAATGTAGACATCAGGCATAAAAGCATAAAAGTGCTTCCTTTTTATTTGAGAAGAAATGTCAACGAAAAAGGGCTGCAAGATCAAATAAGCCGAGTGCAGAGGTAGTTTATGTTTCTGTTTCCCTCTGTGTCTCTCTGTTTCTTTGTCTGCCTGTGTTTTCTCTTGCTCGCCGTCTGAGAGACTCGTGTGGAGGTGAGAACAATTGAATGGGCCTCCCACATGAAATCCATTCAGAGACATCTTGAGGAATAAGAATGAGAAATTGTCCGGCGCATTGAATTAAATCAATCTGATCCATTACAAGATCACTATCACAAGGTTTTCCCTTTTGTCTTTGCCCTGGATTATGCATGCTGCTGGATAAGTGCATGAGTGGTTTTGTGTGTGTGTGTGTACCCTCCATAACACTGTATCACAGTTTCTAATATAGCCAATGGAATTACGTATTGTTCCTATCACAGTTCTCAATATTTGCAAAAAAATGAAAGTTTTTTGTGTTGGACCACTTTTAAGACTAAGCAATTGAATAAATAACCATCTCATAAAAATTGATATGTCATAATGACATCAAACCTTTTCTAAAATTTCTCATCTGAAGGTCGACTCAAATTTATTGTAACAGAAATGAACAACAAGTGCTTCATCGATTTTAGTCATAATACAGCTAGAAATCCCATTCCAGCCCAGTCTCACTGGAAAATGTATTACAGATATGTTGGTCCACGTGTCCAAAATGTATTAGTGTTTAGTGTGGCAGAATTGAAAGCCAAGCCATTGTTTTAAGTCGTCAGATAGTAACGTATCCCAAGGCTGTTGTTCTCTGTCAGACAGCATTCACATGAGGTAACAGAATGTGCAAACTGGAACCATTTCTATTTTTGTAACCGTGTAACTAATCATGGACATGAGTTCTAACCCATAACCTGTTCTTTTAACCCTAACCAAATGAGGTTGCTGTAGAAAAATAAGGAAACATGTGTGGGGCAGGGCAATGACTGTGTCAGACTTTGTGCAGGACAAGTCTCAAACCAGTGGTCTTTAGCAGAAGGCTCACGGATTAGCTCCCTCTGTAATTCCTTCCTTTCTCCTTTGTGGCCTATTCAATGATAGCAACACGTGGAAAGTAGTCGTTATTATATAGAAACATGTATGGAGACAAAGAAACTCGACATGCTAACAAATCGAAACTTAAGCTGCATCTGTGAAGAGTAAGTTAAAGCTTTGAAGTGAAAACTTGCTAGATTTTTTGATTGGGTGCTTTTATTGCAGAAAGGTTCTGAGAAGAGGTCTAAAAGTTGCTAAACCTAGTAGCAACAGTAGCGAGTGTTGCTGTCAATATGCTTAAGCAGACCGCTTAAGTATATTGATATTTAATGGGAAACCCTGAAAAGCAATGTAGGCTCTGTAGGGTAGGGCCACCTTGTGACTGATAAGTTACTGACATATGGGTATCCCCAGAGTATCTGGTTTCAGTCAGATTCCCCCCTCTTTGATAATGTTTCAGAAAGCCAAGATGGCCTTGGCCCGAATGCTTAACTTGAGGTTCCAGCATGGTAGTCCACAAACCACAGGTGTGTCCATCTTTGATGCCATTTATGATATTTGCAAACACTTAGATATGTCATTGGGAAGCAGCCAACTACTGCAACAACAAAAGCTATGATTGAATAGAAAAACACATTAAATGTAATAGATCCTATTAGGTCTGCAAGCTGTTGCCTCTGCTAAAAGTTTGTAATATTTTGCAATACTTAATGCTTTCTTTTAACATAATTTACATTTTTCACACCCAGCCAACTTTGTATCAGCCAGCTTCACTTTCAGTTAATTCAGCATTTAGTTCCTTCCAATCTTTCACACACAGAATTTTTCAAACTTATGTCCCTTATCAGAAACCAAACTTGTGTAACCAAATGATTTTATTGCGTGGGAACCACATGAGTTTTTAAAAAAAAATTTTTAATCCCTCTATCACTTTCATGTCTTTTTCTTTTGGATGGTGATAAAAAGCAACAGCAGCGAATCAAAGATGGAGATGGACAACATGATTACAGATGATGAAAGCTGGTATCCATCACCACCCACTCTGTTTGTGTTTCCATCCTCCCTCGATCTGTCTATCTGCCTGTTCCTCCTCTCTTTCCTCTTATGTTTTAATGTAAGTCGATAACTATCAGGAACCGATAACACCCGGGCTCCTCTCGACTCAGTGAGGCTTGATGAGGCATAGGGAGAGGAAGGCGAGAGCGGGGTTGGGAGAGGTGCTGGCATGGGTGTAGTGGGGGGATGACACTATCTCTCCTCAGTGAAGCCTGTTACGCTCGGGTGCTGAAGAGATAAGCGAGAAGCTCTCTGGTGGTGGCGTAGGGGGGTCAGTGACATCACGGTGCTTGTCTCCCGTCCCCGTGGCGATAAATTAAGTTATGCCGTCACAGGTGGAGATTATGTCAGGGTGAGATCTGTCATTGTTCTCAAAAGGAGATTAGACATTTTTTTTTTTTTTTTTTTATGCGACTCTGCATTTGTGGGAGAGATTCAGTGTTTGTTCTCATGGTTGTTTGTCATAGGGTCTCTTTGCAGGGAATATTTCATCTTGTCAAAAATACAGGTGTTACTAATAATATTAACATGACTATGCAACCATGACAGTGTGACAGTGAGTCAACAAAGGCCTGGAAAGTGAAGCAGCTAATTGAAATTCTGTCATGGCAAATTTCATTATTCACACCTGTGTTTTCCACTGTGACATGTCAAAAAAGTCTTCCATTAAAAAGGCCTAATGTATGTTGTGTGGACTTAAAAACAGCAAAGATAAATGATTTGTGTGTGTGTGAGGCGGTGCAAATCCACAACAAACAGCGAGGGCCAAAGGAAAATAATAAAAGAGCCGGTCTGTTTGCTTGTGATTGAGGCAAAGCGTGAGAGGGCGAAGGAGGGAGGCGGGCACGACGGGGAGAGTGAAAGGGAGAGGAGGCGAGGGAGCAAAAGCAAGCGTGCTGGGGAGAGAAAAAGATAATTTCTTAGCTCTTCTTTTAAATAAGTCTGTTTCTATAGCAACCATCCAACCAGCCGCTGGAGAGAGAGAGGGGAAAGTGGGGGGTTCATCGGGAGAGTTACCATAGCAACGGAGGAAGAGGGAGAAAAAAGAACTTGAGGAAACTTTAAAAAACTGATTGGGTGAAAAAGTAAACAGATACAAGACTGTAGTGTGGAAACTAATTAAGAAATATAATGAGTTACTCTGTGGAAGTTATTGTCTCACTTCACCTTCAGGGACAAGTTGTTTTAAACCTCCGGAGTTTAGAAAATCCTGTTCGTTTTTGGCAAAAACCTGATATGTTGTCTAGTTATTTAGCATGAAAAATATTTTGTTTCGAGTTTACTTTAATTCAGTTGTGCTTCTTTGTGCTCCCAAGTGATGGAGACGGCATGATGAAATTGGTGAAACTGACACTTCTCCAGCCTGATTTCATTCCTGGGGCGTTACGTACTGCTGTTTGATCAGAGTAGGTGTTGTGCTGAATTCTGACCTCTAGCAGAATCTAATTATCTTAATTCGTAATCTTTTTGAAACAGTCAGAGAAAAACAACAACTTGCATGTTTCTTTAAAACTGTATATGTTGCTTGAATGAATTATGAACGAACTCTTCTTTATAAACCTTGATCTTCAGAGTCCAGTCCAGTCTCGAGAAAAAAATGTAATGTGAACGTTTGTTCGCTTGTCCAAATCGTAGTTTTCATAATCTATAGTTAAGAATTGTGAGAATATGCCATTGATGTCACATGACTGAAACCCAGACCTGCAAGGTGTGTATTTTTAACTGTATATTTTTTAACATCCATAACCCTAACTGTGTACATTTAACACTGAACCATTTGTGGGGAAAAGTGAGAGGACTTGCTAGCTGGAGAGGAATGAAAGTGAAGGCAAAGTGCAAAACATTAGGCATGATAGGACGACTACTGACTCAACAATCTCTGCATGAGCATCAGCAACGTCACAACGTCCACCAACCCTCCTCCTTCTTGTAAGCGACAAAATCAAGCATTTGTGAACTGACATATTGTAAGACACCCCAGATGAACAGTGTCATATGTAACTAAACTGTGTCACCGTACAAAGAAAAATTATCATGGAAAACATACTTATGATACAGTTTTCGTGAAGAGAGTGTTTTCGTGAAGCTTCTTCGTTTTAAACTGTGAACCAGTGTCGCTGTTATACATTATGTCATGAGATCGGGTTGCCAGATAATATATATGCATAAAACTTATTAGTTTGATTGATGTAAGGGCTTCTCAAGAGGATATTTCTGGCTTAGAGTAAAGGAAATTAAATATTAAACCAGCATACTGTAGATGTGCCAAAAACCCAAGTTCCTTGAATGGTCATTTGCGTCTGTCCCCATGGAGTCAAATACCAACTGTAAGCTTAACCCTCACCCGAGAGTTATTGGAAACTCAGGTTTGAGTCACATGCGGCCTGTGTTGTAATTATTTTAACACTTTTGCTCTAGCTTGATGTTAGTTCCTAAACCAACAAAATTACATGTTTAGGGTAAATTGTGTTTGAGATACATTTTTACACAGCGTTAACCCTGAACATTGAGCTTACTATGAGATGTTAAGGGGTCCTAACAAAGCTTCAGTATGTGTTGAGTTAGCAGTGAGACTACGCTAGCAGCTGTTACTCAGTGGCACTACATTGTGTAGATAAGTATGCATTGGGCTGTCTCTGGTGTGAGTTGCTGAACATGAGAGAGTAATGGCAGTAGATCTGGTCCAAAATTATGGCACTGTTCATCCCACAGAGTTTAAAAGAGAGCTTTAGTAGTGATCCCCTGGAGACCAACTACTGAAAGTCTCAAAAATTCTGGAAGACTGTCTTGTAGGATAACTATAAAGTAACTGTACTTCATTGTGTTACAGTGAATTGGATTCTGTTTGGCTTGAATTGAATTGTATCTTTAAGTGCCTTGAGATGACATTTGTTATATTTGCTATATGAATGAAATTGGATTGAATAATTTGAACCAACGAATAGGAACATAGCATGAAAAGGTGAGATCAGTTGGTGTGAAAAATGTGAAAAATGAAACTTCCAGCATTCCAACAAAGCAGAAAATCTAGTTGAGTTGTGTCAGCAGAGGCCTTGTTTGTATGATGCATCCTCCAGCTGTTATCATGGCTGCACCAAGTGGGAATAGTGGAAGAGAAGCAGCGGCAGTGCATCATAGCTCATGACTCAAGACGGTATTACAGATTTATAGTCTACATACATCAAACTTGATGTTGTTCCCAAGTTTATGAGATCCATGTTGCAAAGTGCAGCCTTCACTGAACTTATGACTTATGACACCTTGCAGGATTCCACTTTGCTAAACTCAAAGGAAAATATGTCAAATATCTTAAATATATTGATGTATAAAAGGAAAGTACCATGTTTCAGTTTGTGGAATTTTTTGAAAGGGGATGTCATAGTGTGGAAAAACTCTCAAATTGCACACATCTGTTCCTGTATTCAAGTGCATAACTTTCCAGCAATAACTGGTCAGATATTTTATAACATTCCTTTCTGCTGCACAGTCCAGCTCTGTCAGAGCTGGCCTCCAACAGCTGGAGATCCTCCACAACCACACATCACATCCTCTCTATTTAACAATTGTAAATTTGGGTTTTATAAGCCACGAGACTGCATTCTGAAGGTATTTATTGACTGTCAACATCTACAGTTGTGGTGAAAGTGTATAACACTCTAACAGTCTGTTCTCACCATAAACCTGCAAGGTTCAGCCGCACTTACACACCTGATAACCCTTACGGGATTCCCAAGGAGGACTGAAACTGTCGTGATCCAAGACAAATACAAAAAAATCTATAAATCAATAAATATAAGATAATACGAAGCAAAAAAAAAGTAAATATAAATAGATAATGATTCATTTTGAGGGAATAAACAGAGCAATACTATGTAAAGGAAGATAATACAGAAATAGATACAGAAATAACGAATATAAAAGAAGGAAAGTCAATATAAACCAACTGAACTAACAAATAAAGAAGAAAACTGAATATATAGCAACTTTAAAACAAGATTGAATGAGTGCCATTTTAAATTAAAGCAGAACAATTTATTTAGTTCACATTCTATTAAATTGTTTTTCCATAGATTATTTTAGCAGCATATATTATTATATAAATGTAATTATTTAACCATTTTTGCATTTATTTACAGATTATTCCTCCACGTAGGCTCACGTAAAGAAACTACTCTGGAGTTTTAGTTTAAAGGCACAGAAATGATTTTTTTTTATCAGCCCATCAGTTTAAATAGGACAATAGAAATCAATTAAAATGCCAACACATTTTAAATTGAAATCGCTCACATGAAAAAAGAAGCTTGTCTGCTATACAGCTCATAACTTTAAAAGAGATAAAGACAGAAAGAATAAGGTAATATGGCTGTACTGTATAGAGCCTGCAGAAAGGCTGAGCTGCAGTGATAACAGCTGTGGGTATGTGGCTGCTTCCTGATTGTCCATTCTCAGCTCTTGACCACGCATGACCTCCATCTCTGAGCAGAGTGAGCAATGAGAAACACAGGGGGGCAGACAGAGAGAAAGGGAGAGGATTGATTGAGAGTCACAGAGTTCAGACAGCTCTGAACACAGAGGCCTCGATCTGTTTCCCCGAAAGCACTGAAGCTACGACATGATCCAAAATAGGACACGACATAGGTCATTTGGGGAAAAGGGTCCAAAATCTTCAACCTGCACACCATAGATGCAGAAACTTTGCAATATTCGTGTGCACACCTTAGTATGAAATGTACCAGATCTCATAGATTTGCAAATAAATCTGGTTTGAGCATGTATATTAATGAAAAACTGAAAACTTTATTACTTACATTAAGGATACTTAAAGTATTTCTAAATAAATAACAACACCGTCAGCAGATGATTTAGATAAATCCCCCTCGATTAAAAACTTGTAGTTTACAGATAGCACTAAAGCATGGGAAGATGTGTGTAGTTGCTACTCATGTTGAATGGTTCTGGTTCAGAGTCCTGCATCTGCATCTGAAAAATGAAGCCACTGCTGAAGTGTCAAAAACTGCAGTTCCCTGAATGGCCACTTGAGGTCGGCTCCAAAGTCAGTCCCCATTGATAAAATTAACATGGTGGCACATAAAAAGCAGCTTTGGCCACTTAAGCTAATTTCTCCTTTTTTTAGGGTTGATTTTAATATATCTCACTTATTTAAATGGTTCTAACAGTTTAAGTTAAGGATTATTATTGGCAGGATAGTTTTTGACTGACAGGTGAGTGTTGTGACTGTAATCTGATTATGTCTTTTGATTTCAGTCAGATCTGTTCACTACATGTCACTTCTGGCTGCAAAAAGCCAAGATGGGGACAGTCAAACAAAAATATTGAGTCTTGAAAATAGTCCACAAACCATTAAGTGATGCAACTGTATGAAATAACTCAGTTTGAGAAAATTGCCTCTAAAGATTCGGATCTGGAAAGCTCTTAGATTTTTGTTGGAAATACACACAGAGCGCTTCCACCATAAAACTTTCATATCTTTCTTTTTTGTGTTACAGAAGTGTTTTTTGTGTTATTGGGGGAAAAAAGGCTCAAAATTTAACTGTAATGTGTCTGTATGTGGTACAGTGTCTTGCCATGTAGTTACTTTGGGTGACAGTAGATGAGCTAATGAATAAGTTAAGTAAAGAAGGTCCAAACTCTTTCTCCAGCACATTTTGTATGTTTAACAAAGGCAGCTGGACAGGGTTTGTTTAAAGACAAGCCATGACATTTACCAGACTTTAACCACCTCGTTTTCAATACCTATCCTTAGCTATTGTGTTTCTAATACCCAGCCCTAAGCATGTAGTTTTGATACTTAACGATAACCTTTTTTTTGTTTTGAAAAACTGACCCTAACCTGGTAGTTTGTGTTGTTTAAATCAGCGATGAAACAGCAATTGAATGCAAAACTTTGCAACTCAGCAGTCGTGCGAGTAGCACCATCCTCGACCACTCTGACCTCCAAAAGTGGATTTTTTTTCCTTATTGGTGCTGAAGCGACAGTCAGTTCATGGGTATCTGAAAAAATGTAGCGACACTGCGTTCTTCTATGTGGCTGTGTTTGTGTCCGATACCACAAGAAAACAAAAGATTTGATGATGTTGGTCTGACATCAACAGCTGAACAAGTACTGATGTTTGTTAATGACGACAAATGTTAACGTATAAAATATGTGAAAACTTAAAATCCACCAAGAGGTTATAGCGCTTGTGCTAGTTTAGCCTTTTCATTCTGCTTCTGGTGTTAAAATGGTTCATATCTGTATGTGAACAGTGTGTTACATAAGATTAATGATGAATTCAACATGTTAAGTTTATGTTATAAATGATTCTGGTGTGATGCACGTTATTTATCTTTTCGTCCTTTTTCTGCTTCTCTTGTCCTGGTCGGATCGAACATATTTTGTCTAAGTGACTTACTTTAGCTTTTCAGTCCCAGGTGTTTTTACCACCCTCTGTCAATACAAAAGCAGCTTGAGGTGCCCCTGAATCACTTAAGTCCTCATTTGCTTTATTGATCGGTGATTTAAGAGCTTTGTTTGACATAAATGCAAACATTGCAAAATATAACAGTGTTTTGGGCAAAAGTTTTAGAGCTTTGCGACCAGACAATAGCAATATTTTATATTTGTGCTGAAATATTTAACTGCAAACATATTTTTTTGCTTCTGTTCAGTGATGGTGTTCAGCTTGCACATAGCTGGTGAATTGATTGCCACTTCATTCACTGTGTTTCTCACAGTACTTCTAGGCCTTGACACGGGAAACTCACACCTTTTTAAACACTTTATTTTCACACAATTTTTGAAACTACCCTGTTCTTCTTGTAAAGCATACTGTGTTGTTTTGAATAATAATTTTTAAAAAATGTGGTAGACTTTTGTCAATATTCAAAATGAAATGCTTCCTCCGCAAGTGTGTTTATTTAGCATTCAATTCTCAACTGAATGTGAGTTTTTCACATATGAGCTTCGTGTGCCTTTCCCTGCATAGCACCACTGAAAATATCTTGTCGATTTGTTCTCTAAAACAGCTCACAGTCAATCCGTTATACATTAGACAGAACAGGATGAAATTAATGGGTTTTGGAACAAAAGGTTTTTAGAAAGATTTTCTGACTATTCCCCACGCAATTACTTAATCCCTTGTAATTAGTCTCCTTGTTTGAAAGGGAATACATTCTCCGTCTCCACATCTTTTCCCCATTGAGTTGGAAGATGAAACTGCAGTTAAAAACGGAACAAATGTGTTTTGTGGAGCATACTGCCTATAAACATCCACATAGCAGCTATGGTATATCTTTAGTTATCTAATTTTGTTTTAGTGGACTGCTCACGAATGACCATATTTAAAGAGGAACATCTATTATAATTAACAAACAAGATCCAGTTCTTCTGCCTAAATGATCCTTTTTGAATTTAGCTTCAGTGCAGTCAGACGTCACACAGGTAAACTAATTTTTCTCATTTACTTCTTTTGCTTTTATGGTGCATTATCGTGTGGTGAATTAACCACAGCGCATAATGAGAAGCACGTAGTCACTGCCACTCTGGCTTACCCCTCACAGGACAGCTGTCTATTTTAAGCTATTGCTGCTGGCCAGTGAACCATTAGTCTGTTTTACACCGATAGCAAATAGCCATTAGGCATAACTGCAAGTCAGTTAGCCAACAGCCATCTGCCATATACTGCAATTATGCCGCCTTAAAATGCTGTTGGAAATATAGTAATTATGAGCTGAGTATGTATTAATGACCCAGCACGACAGTAAATATGCCTGAGAAAGGTGGGATTTTCACAGATACCTTTACTAACAGTCTGCTGTGAAGCGTTTATGCATTGTGGATACTCATATTGTTTGTCACGTTCAGTAGCATTTTTCAGCATTTACACACCAGAAACTTAGATCTTTGGGCTTAGCTGTAGCTGCTCCTTACAAGCTTTGAAAACAGAAGGTGCCAGCAGGAGTAGTTGATTAGCTCTGTTAGCGTCTGTTAGCTCTTTGTGCTGTTTCCCACGTTGTGCTGTGTTCTGTTCAGTGACAGCGGGCTCATTGAGACCCTGCTGCTGCTACGAGCTCTCAGTGTAAATCCTCAGGCTGTGTTTGGTGACTCTTTTCCTGGCAATGACAGTTCCTGCAGTCAGCAGCACATTCAGGTCAAGCAACTTGACTCATTTCGTCACATTCTGCCACAAGCGCTTTTGCTTTCACAATGCTCTGATTAAGTGGTACAATAGTTGCAAATCTGCTGGCGTGTTTGCTGAAGAGTAATTACTAGTGTCTGATAAGCATTCTGGGGAAGTTTCCCAGCTACATGATTTCCACCCAGGCTTTATCTCAATTGAATGTGATTGTCTTTGCCGAATTGGCTCAGCCATGATCCTGGAAACTAGCCTTGTCTCACACACATGATAAGACAACAGATTGCCTTGTACGCCGTCCAACCAGGAATAACGCTGCAAGCTGTAATGATTTACACCATCCATCAGGGTTTCTCCCCAACTACATGCCTTCTTCATTTCATAGATGAAACTGCTGCTCATTGGCAAAGTCAGAGAATGCAAAACTGGCTTGGTGGAGGCAGTAATTGGCCACATAGAAGCAGGTTTCTCTAAACACATCATACAACTTAAACACAGTGATGCAAATCAAGCTGCACTGAGGTGGGAATTGGAGGGATTGGAGGGAGGAATGCTGGGATATGAAGAACGGGGTTTTGCACTTTCTTAATGAGTCTTTTGTGGTGTCTTTTGCATGTGTGTCGGCCTCGCTTCTCTCAGGATCCCTCCATTTGTGTTACCATGGGGACAGCATGCTTCCTATATCTCCCCCTTCCAACCACCACACACACACACACCATCACCTCTCTTTTTCCCTCTTCTCTTTACTCACTGGTTTCAGTGTTACCATGGCGACACATGTCTGTCTCCTCTATGCCTGCTACCTGTTTCACATGCTGCCCTGTCTCACTGGGTCAGTCTCTCTGTCTGTCGGCTCCTCTGTTTGTCTGTCTGCAGCTGGATGTTTTTTGCCCTTGGCGCGCCTCTCTCTGCCTTCTCTTAGTTTGTTTATTTGTTTTATGTATCTGCATGACTGTCTGTCTGGCTGTTTCTTTTTTTTTTTTTCACCATCCCTCCCTTTCTGTGTTTGCTTTCTGTCTCACTCTTTTTTTTTTTTCTCTCCGGCTTGTTGGCTGCCTGTCTGGCCACTGGGCTTTTCCACCTCTAATCCCTCCTCTCCTCTTTCTGCTCTGCTGCTCTGCTCCAACGTTCCCCCTGCCATCCACCTCTCTCCCCTCAGCTTTTCTTTTTCACCCCCACAACTCATTTGTTTGCACCCACATCAAAACAGCATCCACTGAATGTCACTGGGAACGCACAGCATTAAGGAAAAAAAAAGAAAAGGGAAAAAAGGGAGGGATTTAGGTAATTTCGCAGACGGCAGCTGTTGCTATGGCGACACAACTTTTGGATTTGCTAGAAAGAGCGAGAGATGAATAGAGGGATGAAAAGACGGAGAGAAAATGTGTGAGGACAAAAGTGGAGGAAGAAACAGAGAAAGAGTTTGGCTGCAGTGCTACTTTCTGGCTCTGTTGTTCCTTTCAAAAGTGTAAGTTTTACTCCAGAATTAGGACATCTGGGGAATAAAACATTACCACGCAAGAATAATTCAAAACCCTATTAAGTACTAAAATCTAGTTTGGCAGTTTTAATTGAAAATCAACATAATTTGTTTGAATTCTGCACTGCCAATCATTTTATGAGAATGTGTGCTTGTTTTTTCAAATCTTTGCTTGTTAATAACTTCATTAAGAACTCACAGACAGCCTCTGGCTGCAATTTCTTCTGCCCCTTCTCCAGTTTTAACAAGAAACCTTAAGCCTGTGAGTCAGTAAAATGTAGAGAATCCAAATGAGGCAGCATCCTTCATAAAGCATATTTTCTTTTGTTCCTGTGAACCTTGTTGCAAAAGTGTTTTCTCAAAATGATGAAAAATCGCAGTTTGGACTGACCCCACCCCTTCTTACTGCATGCTAATGCATTTAGAAAAACCACTTTATTATAACACGCATTTGAATATTCATAGTAGGCAGGCAGGGGGGTGATGGAGGAGACTGGAGCCTTTGGGTATTGATGCAGAGCTGTGGAATTAACTGTGAAACTGCTATTGATTCAGGCTGCAAGGACTGGAATATGAAACATGAGCGAGGGAGAAAAAGGATAAAACATCTTATCAATGAACTTGGAGAATGAAAGAGAGAGTGTAGGAGAATGAGGGTGCTCAGTGGGGGAAAATAAAGGAAAACCAGATTATCAGTCAGCAGAGAATTGAATTAAGTGGAGATGGAAAAAGAGGGGGTGAAGAAAAAAAGGAGATTATGAAGCAACACAGAAGGGAAAGTGAAAGAGACAAAGTAACAAAAGTAAAGGAGAGAAAGAACAAGCACAAAGAATGCATGGAGGAATGAAAGAGGAGAGGCATGATGAATGAACCACTGGAAACAGTGAAGAATGAAAGAAAAAATCAAATATAAACAAAAGAGCAAGGGAAAAGGTTGAGGGGGGTCAGGACTCGCCGCAAGTGGTGCTTTAGCCTGGAGACACCACGCTACAGTAAACTCACCCCCGGACACTGCAAATTGTTGATAGGAGGACTAAGTTGACAAATGTCAAAGTTTACATTTCATTACAGAAGGCAGAGGGTGGAGAAAGGGATGAGGTGAGGAGGAGAAGGAGAAGAAGAGCTGGGGGGGAGGAGGAAATGCCATGCATTCCATTAAGTGGCCAGAGAAAACCACAGAAGGCAGAGAGGGGAGGGGAGGGGAGGGGAGGAAACAGCAGAAATGAGAGAGAAATACAGGAAGAGGAGGAGGAGGATGGAGAAGGGTTTGGGGAGAGCAGGGATTAGACCACCATACATCAAGAAAGATAGAGAAAGAAGGGGGTTTATAAGCAAAGGAATGAAGAGCTTGATTCATCACTGCCTCAACTGTGGTCCTGACCTTTGAAAATGGAGTTAATGCTAGACAAGGCAGCACTTAACATTCTGGTGGCCTCCATGTTTGTTCTGAAGATGCCAAGGAAGAGCTTCAGATTACAGCTGCCCTTTGTTGATATCAAAGTTGCAGAGCTTTGCAAAACTCTTACTAAGCGATAATAAGTTTACATAACAGCTTTTCACATTCTGATCTCTGAAGATAAGGCTCGTTGTGTTCCTCAAAATTCCCAAACCAACGGGAATGACTTTTGCTGTTTCCTTGAAACCTATGATCAAAAACACATCAGGGACTGTCGCCATTTTTTTACCGTGATGGGTTCTGTTGTTTATTTTGAATCGATCCCAGTAGAACAACAAAGGAATTTTAAGGCACTGTTGGAGGGAAAAAGCATAGAATATTTCCAGTGTTTACTCCTGTGAGAGTAACATTTTCTAAAACCTACACTGCCAGGATGTTTTTTTGTTTGTTTCTCAAAGTCACATTTATGATCTATTTTTGCAGATTTCTCTCCTATAAAGTGCCAAACAGGATAGGTAAGAGACAGGTTCTTGTCTTATCATGATTAATGTGTCTTTAGTCAGATTCGACTTTCCTGTAACTTGCACATCAGCAGATATGAAAGGGGGCTTTTCTCTGTGCTTGAGAGAATCTATTTGTGCCTGAAGTCACTATTAACTCAAAAACTGAGAAAAAACACAACTCAGGCTCTTTGTTTAAGGGGCCAAAAAGAACTGAAAGTATATAATTCAATGAGCCGTTCAGATTTGCAGGGTCTCTCTACAGGATTATATAGCATCCTCCCTCCATCTCTAACTTCAACTTTAAGTGATGCTGCATTTACTTTGCCTCAGAAGTACGAAGTTGAAACTCTTTTTTTCTATGCTTTTAATGTATAATCTCCTCATTAGTTATTTAGTTCACTGAATATCAGAAATAAATGAGCTAATAATGCTCTACCGGTACTTTGTTGAATGTTTTATGTCATGACAAGGAAATCTGACATCTTAAATGCGTTTCTTTAAATTTTTACCCTACTGGAATTGGAAATTTCGATTTCCTTTTTGTCATTAAATGCACCATTTACACAGCACTGGCCTTTACAAAAATCACTTCAGTGAAATATTGCTACTATGGAAAACAGCTGTTAATGTTAGCAACTTGCAACTTTTTATTTTTGTGAGTTCTCTGTGGCTTCTTTAATCCACCAGCCGTTATGTTCTGCGGTGCATATTTGAACAATTTGGGCTAGTTCAACACGTGACTTCCTATAAGATTGTGCCTAAAGGGATCAGCCTACCAGCTGTCCATTGTTCAACTGCTAACGAGAGAAATGTGACTTGGTTTACTTAACTTTTGTAGTGGTTGTAGCTCAAGAGGAAGAATAGTCATCTGCCAGTTGAAAGAACAGCGGTTCAATTCCTGTCTTTCCCAGACCTGATGTCGAAGTGTCCTTGGGCAATACACCTAACCCCACATTACCTGATGGTGATGCAGAAAAAAAGCAGACTAAAGCTGGCCATACACTACACAATTTTTCAAAGTTGTATAGTGTCCAGTGTTAGAATGAAATCGGAAGAATCTCATGAGAGTTGTAGCGCACTCCCATGATCTTTGTCATTTGGTGTAAAGTGTCCACATTCTGTGGTACCATCCAGCCATCTATTTTCTACGACTGCTCCGGGCCCAGCTGGCCAGGACCAATGTTAGGCTGATTTGTCTGTGCATCCCTACTTTTGTGGTTTGTTACTGTAAAAAGTTACTGTCTCTTTTCGTTAAATGTTTGATTTTGTGAAATGTTAAGATTTCTGTGTTGTTCTTGTTGTGTTTTGCACTTTATGGCTATTGTATGAGCTCTTTGAAGTGAAGTACGTCAAGGTAACAAAGATGTCTTCCATCGGTAATGTCATGTCGGGTGCTGCAGTGACTGCTCACCAACAGGGTTTCCTCTAATCTTTGAATTGGTCATTCCAGAATGTTACCAACCTGACTACGAAATCTTTACAAAGTAGTAATGTGACCCAAACCAAAATGTTTTTCCACCCCAGGATATTATGCTGCCTACACTTATGTAACAATCCAGTATTGAGTCTTAGAATGGATTTCAAACTTTTATGGGTCGCTTATTTTGAGAAGTTCAAACTCTTGACGCATCAGATCAGAAAATGCTTAAACATGTTGTTCTAAAGAGAAACGCTGACAACTTATTTGGTCATTTAGAGAATGTGTTGAAACAACTCTAAGCTGCTGTGACCTGAGCTCATCCCCCACACTCGCCATCCCCCAGTATAATAACACTCTCCTACATTTCTACCCAAATCCTCTCAAGCCTTGTATGATAGTCTTTTTTAGCATTTTTCTTCCCAAAGCTGATTTGCAAAGGAATACAGTTTGATTGTTTGTAGTACATCAAGTAAGTCATTGTATCCGAGGCTTCTGTCCTTTCTTCATGCCCTGCTAAAGATGTAATTAAATGTATTCCACTCATGTAAAACCTCTGAAAATAAGTGTTGAACATATTTGCTCTTTGGAGTTTCACTGAGTTTACTAGTAACTAACCACAAAAGTAATTAATTGAAGAACTGTTCTTTACATTGGTGATTTCGAGCTGTTTGTTTAGGTACCATAGTGCACCTATAATGCACATGCACAGTCGAGGGTAATTTCTATTGCTGCATGATCATCGTTCCATTAGTTGCAAGTTTACATACATTTAATTATAATTATCAATAATTATCAAATGCTCGTCTGACATTAAGAATAATTCATTCTCACTAAGTAGTTTATTTATAAAATAATTAATTAGTAATTCCATCAAGAGGAAAATTTTCATAATATCTTAGTACTTTTTATGATCATATGGTTGACTGAAGGTAAAAAAGGAAGCCAGTTTTGAAAATAGATGAGTTGAAATCCAACCTTATTCACCAGAAATTATGGACTTTAATGCATGAGATGCAACAGATGCGGTGTACAGACATAAAAAGAGGTTTTCTAATAAGTCTGAAGTTATAAGTTAAGTTAAGTTAAGTTATATCTGAAGCTATTTCTTAATCTATTGTGAACAGAAGTAGTAGTGGCGACGGTGATCTACAATAGGCAGTAACTTTAGCTACAGAAGCATGAATAAAATGCTGAAGTTCACATAAAAACAAATAGTACAAACAAATGTCCTATATGAATAGTAAAAAGAGCCCAGTGTCACAAAGGAGCGTGTAATGGATATTTGTTAGAAGTTTATCTATCCATACACTGTTGTTTTTTGCGAAGGACAGCATCTATGTGACATGATGGGAACTGCAAACAGTGAATAGTAAAAAGTGTAATGAATATTTTGTAATCCTAACCATATATATTAATTCTAACTCAATCCAAGTACTTTTGTACTTGAGAGTGCAACAGAAAAGTGAAAGGACTGTGGAAATCATTGTGTGGGATGGGTCACGGACTAGGTTCTCCAGCATGGGAGTTGGTGGACTGAGCCAGTTAAACATCAGTTATAAAAACAAATTTAAAAAGAAAAACAAAGGTGGTTCTGTTCCTGGTGCTATGTAAATTATTAATGATGATTAATTAGATTACATGATCATCACCTTTCATCTTGTTCTAGCTATCTTTTCATCTCTATTAGTAAACTAGAGACTACAAAGGAAAAAAAAGATTATAATTCAAAGGCATCTGTCTATAGCTGCAAGGAATCTTACAAGGTGGCCTTTGTTTCACGTTATTTAATGTGCGAGTCAACGAATCAGTCAGCTTTGTTTCCAGCTCTTAAAGAGATTCTATGAATTGCAGCTGAGAATAAAAAGTGGCTCCAGTGTGCTCTGGCAGAACTACACTGACACTGGAATGCTTAAACGTAAGAGAAGAAACAAAGAAGTAGAGGTTTAACCAACTTTTACATCAATCAGTAAAGGTTGACATGGTTTGTTTGTCAAGGTCAGCGTCAGCATTGGCAACCAATCCAGGACCTTGAAAGGATGCCACCTTTAAAGAAAGAAATTAAGGTTTTGAGAGTTACAAGCTTGACTTGTTGGGCGTGATTAAAACATGCAGCAAACTTTCCAACAAAGCGACACAACTCAATTGTTTTGAGAAATTTTACAAAAAATAACATTATCCCAAATGTTTAAGCATACGTTTGAGGTAAATTCACTATTCAGATGCTCCGATTGTGCTGTGTTGGCCTTTTCTTCTTTTTTTTTCACTGTTTCATACTGAAAGTGCACCTCTCTCGTTATAAATACTGGACCTTGATCAGCTGGTGTAACTGAACCAAAACACAGTTTTTGTGCAAACCTGTAGCTGCACTGATATTAAAGCTCCTGCCTCTCAAGGAAAGGAGGAAGTGAATGTTTTTTTCACAGCTACATCTCCATTTCAATTTCCAAGAAGGATTCAGGCCAAGATGAGTCAGTTTGAGGCTCGGGCAGGCCTTGAACAAATGCCATGGATGCAGAGTGATCTTGGTACTTGTTGACATTTTTGCAGGTAAATGATCACAGCAAAGTCTGAAAGGAAGGTCTTTGATTCACCCAGAGAAGTAAATAGCTTTTAAATGGTGCAGGGATGTATGCTGTATATAATGTAATCAAATTATAATGGTCTATTTTATATTAACTCATTTATAAGCTCAAATAGTGTATTTTGTCACCTTTTTTCAATAAGAATCTTTTTGAAATTTCTGGATTCTCTGGTGGATCTCTGTCTACAAACTCATGAAGATGATTATCTCAAATTCCACCAGTGATTGCAAAGTTTCCATACTAATTGTATCGGCTTAAATCTGTGTAGAAACAAGTATAAATTATGCACAACACAGCAAAGATTCACATCTGATGTAACTGTACTGTCATAAAAACACCGCGTCCTGACTTCAAAAGGTCTCCATTCATATAAGGATCACAGTATCAAGAGTAAAACACATTTACATTAGCAGTGAGGAGAGAATGTTTTCTTTATTTGTCGGTATCTATGATAAAGTGATAAACAAGGTTAAATGATTAGTTTAGATATAATACTCAAAGCATGCAGATAACCACGAATACTAAATAAGGTACAAGCACAGCTCATTGGAAAAGATAATCTCCACAGTTATATGAGAATAGTTTTATTATCAAATGAAAATAGTTTATTGTATGAGTTGGAAAAAAGTTTTCTGACGTTTCTGACGGAGGTGTGACGATCATGCGGGCTGTGCAGAGTCGTGACTCAGTCTGTTTGTGATTACGTAAAGTTAACTTTGTGTGTGAAAAAGTATTTGGATAAACACTGGAATGGATTTATTTGAGCATTGAGGAAAAATAGTGTTTTGTGAAATGAAATGAAGCAAAGCCAAACTTGAATACTGAGATTATTTCTTTGTGCTGAGAGGTATGAGTTTTCTTTTCAAAGTCTAACGTTGATTAAGTTTCTGCAGAAGCTTTCTTCACAGAAGTGTTTTTGAAGAGAAAAAAGCTTTAAAGTATATTATAAATGAATCTAAGTAAATATACGACATTTCAAGCTCATGAAATGTGAGAATTTGCTATAACTACCCATAAGATGTTATATATTGCCTGCAGTATTTGCCATACCATTAAAAAGTCATACTCTTACATAAAATGTGTCCCTATTCATACTTGATATATGATTTGAGCTGCTCAACACTTCTGGGCCTCTTTTTGTCAGATTTATTTTGTCTTATGATGCACCTGAGCTCGTATCCTGTTGTAACACATACAGAAAGTGGTTTCAGTTCAGTGCTGTTCAGTTTTATTTATATAGCCCCAAATCACAAATGTCATCTCAAGGCACTTTAACGACGCAGTCCAATTCAAGCCAATTATTCAGTTCATTGTAATCTACTTAAATCAAATCCACTAAAATCCAAAGTGATCCAATTCACATGTCAGTTCACAGGAAAAAAGAAAGTCGCCCTTCCAGGGAATGCATCGCATCCCCATCGAATCTTTTTTTGGATTCAGTTCCCCATCCTGAGTACGCAATAAAACACCCCTTTAACAGGTCTGGTAGATACTTAATCTGTTGATTTGTGTCCAGAGACACCGATTATCATTTGTTTTTCTTCATATGGGACATGAAAGTGACTGAATGGAGGAATACATTTAATCATTTTGTGAAATAGTAACAAAATGGCTGTTTATCACATTAAACAGGCAGAAAACTCTGCGTTTGGCGGTCAGAGGGGCTTAACTGTTACATAACTGTCAAGCTGTAGAGCAGAGTTTGACTCCCGTCTCAACCATTTAAAGTTCTCACATAAACAAATCTGTTTTTAAGGTTGCATGTTCAAAATGATGTGGTCAAAATTAGGAAAAAATGATTGCAATAAAACACATTGCAATGATATACTGCATAAAAATTACCAATAATATTCCCTGTCCCCTCGGCACAACACACAAAACGTGAAGTAAAACCCCCACTAAGGTACGTTACTTTAAAGTAATGCTACGTGGAATGAAAAGTTAAAATAATGCAGAATTCATGTCCATCTGCTGGAATGTGAAGTTGTCTGGACACAGAGAAGCAGATGCACACACAGAAACAAACTGATGTTTTTAAAGGGAGGATGTGCAGTGAGAACGCACACGCCTCATGGACCCACACGTATTTTTATAGCAATGTGACTCTGATATGAAAGGGAAACAGACACAGGACAGATGTAATTTATCATAGAACAAAACAGAACATTTTACAGAGCTTGCTCAGTATGATAGTGATTTTTCTCTGATTTTGTTTCTTAATCTCAGTTTTCACAGTATACTCCAACAGTCAGTGTTGGTGCCATAAATAACTGCAGTAGTGCGTAATGGCTATGGAAGATCTCTCCACTGGGACTTTGAAAAGAAAATTAATATTCTGAATTTTCTGGCACAGGATTGTCTCGTAGGCTTCCACGGGGCTGTTTAAGAAAACATCCATGATCCTTCTGCACATCTGTGTCTCCCTCCTGATCATCTTCAAGCAAGACTGTATATTGTACAGACTGTATGTTAATCTTTTTCAGATAAAACGAGACACACTGTTCTTCTGATCTTCCTGATTTGATTTGCATTTTAGATGCTTATTTATAATCCGTCCCTCTCCGTTTTATCTCTGTGTTATTTGCTCTGAACCTACTGAGCTGATTGCCTGTTACATTTTCAATTTGTCAGTTTTTGTTCTGTTTGTTCTTAAAGAACTGAGATCACCAAATGAAATAGATTTCCTTATCTCAGCCTCTCTGAGTGCATCCGTTTTATATTCAGGGAAACTGCGATATTTTTGCTGTTGCTTTCTTTATTATGCTTGTTAAGTTGTGGGGAAAATGTTTTGATATGCAAATGATAAAGTAGGGGAGTGACTGCATCCGCGGCTAAAATTGGGAGCAGAAATCAGATTTGTGCATGTGTGTATTGTTCCACAATGATTGGGATTCATAGAAGAGAACCATATGTAAAATAATGTGTATACACATTTCTGCTTTTGTGCATACAGACATTTTTTTTGCATCACACATATGTAAATTATTCATACTATTTGCATCATTATTGCTGGATTTTTCTGGATCAGACAGCTGAAAAGTGTCCAATTTCCTTTTGGTCTACTTTAAATATTTTAACATGTACTATTCTTTGGAATGCAGAGTTTTAACCTGTGTATATAGGGACCTACTGCTAAGTGACAAAGGTTTTCAGAAGTGTTTCTGAGTACATGCAATGATTTCCACAACAGAATCATGGCTGTTGTCATCGCAGGGATGCCTGAGGGCCTGAACATCACAGTCACTCAACACAGGTTTTTGTCCTTCTTTCCATGCAGAGATTTTTCTGGATTCTCTGAATCTTTAATTACATTGTTTTATCTTGTAAATGATGGATGACAAACTCCTAGAATTCTTCACAGTTTCACCTTGAGAAATGTCCTTCTTAGACTGCTAAACTAACACGCTGAAACCTCTGAATGTGCATTATGATCCCATCACAGGCAGCATACATCTATTGGCCTCAATTCCAAATAACTGAATCTTTTCATAGTAGTATGACATGCAACCTTAACTATTAAAATTTAAATTTGTATTTTGGGATTTATTCAAAGTAATTAAGTAACCTTTTGTGTCTGAACAGCATATTACAGCATATTGTTTGGGTGTGTGTAAATGCACTGAGTGTTCGTACATGTGTGTAATCTAAAGTTCTGCTTCCCTCCTGATAGTCCTGTGACTGGGATCTCCTCCCGCCAGACTTCTTAACATCCTCCTCGACCGCCTTCATACTTTGTCTAATGAAAAACCTTCTGCTGTGTGTGTATCTCACTCTTTTAGATACACACAACCACACACACTTACAAACATTCAGAACCATGCACATGCATCGTTAGGGTTATATTTACCAGACATGTAGACCGCAGCACAAATACGATTAGCTCATGAACACACAAAGAAATGAACACATAGATGGGCAGACATGCTCAGAATTCCTACTGATAAAAACATACACGTGTGCAAAGTGCACTTACAGTGGACAAGTTCGTCTCATGACTCCATGTCTGGGAGCGAAGAGGCGTCTTTAAAAAAGCGAGTCCCCCAATCCAACTCCACAGAGATTTGATTTCGTTCCTCCCTGCAGCAGTCGGTCAAAAAAACAAGATTTTTCCCACTGATGATTTTAAAGTAAAAAACCCAAATGAAAAATTCATCAGATTGGAGAAGTCTGTTATCTTCTGTGTGTGTGTCTGTGTACGTATCTTATATATCTTATATATAGCTTACCATAGTATTATATTTTGAGGAGGTAGTGGAGTTATTTGTATGTTTGCATGTCACAAGAACAAGAAATGGAACAATGTGTGTCACTGCTAAGATTCTCCAGAGAGCTGCAGTCTCCACACACATGCACTTAAACATATCATATACAGCTACACACACACACTCATGCACAGACACAACCTTATGCGTACTTCTATTCAAACAAACACAGCTCACACACTTTCAAATCTTTGAGAATATGCATTCACAGAACCTGTATATTGCACACATGCACGCACACACTTCATGTAAAATTCCTGCTCAGCATCATGGGAGTTCCAGCACTCAACATTAAAGTAGAAACCAGTGCATTTATCTGATGTTGGAATAAAGTGGCGGAAATCAATTCTGCTTGTCATAACCCAAGCACACACACACAAATACACACACACAATAACAGCACTCATAAAAAGTGAATGTTCTTGTGTGTGCATGTTGTGTTAATGTGGAGGAGCAGAGGTTGACCCCAGGCTACCAGCTAATTAAAACTGTTCCAGAGCAATGAGGAGGGGAAGGAGGAAAAGAGAGAGGAGGGAAGGAAAGCAGAGGAAGAGGAATAGTTAGGAAAGAGATTGAAAGGAGGGAGATGGAGGGAGGAAAGGGGGGAATGAGAGGGAAGGACCAGAAGGCAAAACGAGTGAGAGAAAGAAATCTTTATGGAGTTTACTCATTTTTTGGGAGTTTTTCCTTATATGAAGGAGGAGGAAAACAGTGTTTTATTTTCTGTATGTACATTTTTTTCAGACCAGATTTGTGTTACATAGATAAAGATAGCTTTTAATGAATTTATACAACTGACAGTATTGTCAGTATTTTAGATAATAAAAGGCTAAATCAAAGTATACCCACTTGTAGTACTCCTAAATGTAGACTCTCCTGCTATCTGGAGAGACTGAAACCGGGCATCAGTTCTCTAATCTTGTAGTGAAGAGACCTGTGCGTTACTGACTAAGCTCAAGCCAAGAGGGTGATAATATGGCCGATCTAGGTATTTAACCTCTTTGCAATGGAGACAGGATGCTGTGAAATTACATAAAAAGCTTATCATGCACTGAAATACCATGTGAAATGTTCCTGAAAGTGGCATGCCCTGGATCAAAGGTTGCATTTCTTTGTGGTTGATAATAAATAAACTAAATCTGATAATAATGATGCAGAGATTTAAAATTGCAGCAGTACCTAAGCTGGGCCTCTGGCATGGAGAACTTAACCACAGCAAGAAATATGGGTTATATTTTACACTAATCCTTATCTTTTACCATTTATTTTTTCCCGATGTTTGTGAACCTAAGACACAAGGTGTACTTTGGCATTTATCCTGAGAAATGAAAAGCAAATGCTCCACAACGTGCAAATATTTATACATAAATACTTATTATCATCAAAAACACGTACGAGGAGGCTGGAGGGCTGGTGTTGGAATAAGTAATGGGTTAGATTCTTTTCTGTTTATCTATTTATTTACTTTAGGCACTAAATCAACTTTGCTAAGATTATAAAAAAGATTATGTTGTCTTAGAATACAGCACATCACCACTCTGGACAGGAGAAGGTGGACTGCAGCAGACATCATCACTGGCCTCAGCCTGGGTGCTGGTCCGAGTAAATTCATTTCATGCATGGAATCTGCAACATCTTAATTAAAATGTATTGTAGCTGATTCATATGCAAATATTTTTCACATTATGTATATTTTACAATAGCAAGCATCCAACCAACTCATTGTTGGAAACAGGTTCTTTTGCTTTGGAAATGTTTGTTTGATTTGCAGAAACAAAAAATGTCAATGTTTCATTATGGCATCTGGACAGGCATAAGACTACTGATTTTATAAAGAAACGGTAACAAAAAGCCTAACTGTTGTCAGAGAGTAGCCGGCGGTTTTGAGATTGCATTTTTGCCAGTATGAGCCACCTTGTTTTCATGCCACCTGTTTGCAAGCAGAGGCTGCTCAAATTCTTCTTTTTATTGTATTTTGTGTTTAATGGCAAAGAAAATGCTCTTAAAACATAGGTTGAAAGAATGAACAAAGGTAGAGAGTATATACTGTGGAGCTTTCAATGGGACTGTCCTTGATGACTTGTCAGGACAGTCACAGTCTAGAACTGCAGACTCTGAAGGATGTGACCTCAGTCTCAGGATGCAGCACACAACAAAAATTAGACATTTTTGCATTTCCAAGCATTTTAACATTAAACAGGAATGACTGCTGCTTGAGTGCTATTTATTCAAAAGCAACAGAGCGTGCAACATTTCTGGCCCTGCAGATGATTACCATGAAAAGGTTAAAAGTAAAAGTTTTACAACAGCAAATGTAACGACTCGTGAATTCTGTTTTTCTGATGAATCACTAAAGTCGAGGCAAACTGAAGGCAAACACTGCGGTTACCACACTAAGGGTCATCACTTTGACCTAAGTGGTTGGTCAGAGCGTGTTTAACGAAGCAACTGAGGAAAAACACAAATACAGAAAGTGACAGTTTCTTGGTCCATCCGTTTGTCTTTTCGTGTGTCTCCCTGCTGTCTGTTTAGATTTGTGTCCAGATGTGGATCACTGCGTCTCTCTCTCCATCTTTCCTGCTCCCTCTGTCACTCTCCTTCCCCTCATCCTTTTTTCAGTCTGTAGGCGTGTCTGTCGGTCTCTGTCAATCACTGGTGTGTATGTGTGCGTTTGATTTTTCTGAACTCATCTCCTCTCTAACTCTGTGCCCCCCTCAGCTCATCTCTTCCCTGTCTTATCTCCCCCGTCTTACTGTCAGTCTGTCTATTTCAATCCGTCTGTTTATCTGTTTATCTTGATCTGTTTTGGCTCATTTTTTTGTCTTCGAGCTGGCATTGCTGCTTTTCACTAGCACTCACACAAGTGTTGCACGCATTCAGAGCATCACTCTGCCTTACTTCTTTGGGCTCCACGGGGACATGTAAGTGGGACAAGGGGGAAGAGAACAAACATATCAAACTTCAATCTTGGCTTTTCACTCCATCCTCCTCCTTCTACAGACCCCTGCCCACTAACACAGACTCACACATGCACATGTGTAAATGCACTCTCCTCCTCCTCTTCCTCCCCACACACTTTCCCCTTTGCTCAGACCCAGCAGCCTGTTTGGCAGGACAGACTTGTGTTTAACACACACACACACACACAACTGCAGCACATATACAAAAAGACTGAGAAAAAAATGCGGAAATATGCAAGAACATGCACAAATAAGTACACACACAAACGCACTGCCTCCTCAAATTGCTAATTGGCTTGTTGACAGTGAAATATTTAAAAAGAATCATGAATTATATAGAGAGACATCGATTGTGTATTTGCTCTGTGAATAAAACATGAACGTCCTGTATTTCCCTCTTTGCCGCTCTTACTCCCCCTGTCTCTCAGTCCAGTTCAGTTCAATACATCAAAGCTCTCCTGGCATTATATTTGATTATATTGAACAAACAATATATGCACTTAAAAAAAACCCACTGATTTAGAGCAGTTTATTTCACTCAGCTCTTTTCTTTCCTCCTGCAATCCACATTGTTTAAGACACTGGTTATTAATAAGCTCTACAGTATGTGTTCTGTATATGAATACGCACAAGTAAGTGAATTACTAAAAGACATTCATAGGTAGATTAAATATATGAAAACAAAATGAAGGAAGAAATACACAGTGCGTGCAGTTGTTACACAAATCTTTTTATTCAAGTAGATAATATGACCTTTACTTTAAAAATATAGGTGACATCCAACGTTTGTGTCCATGTAAAATCTCCTGTTGGCCTGTGACCAAGATAAGCTCCAAAATTATATGTTCTAACATGACGTTAATGTTGTACACCCCCCCAAAAGTCTTTTAATAACTATAGTTTTAGGGTCTAAACTTAACCAGGAACAGTGTTGCTTGTTTCTATCCAAGTGGTTGTAGATAAAGCCAGTGAAATAGAAAATTAAACTGAAAGTAGTGAAAGAATGTAAAGAAAGCAGCAGGAAACAAAACACCAGCTTCACACCGGCAGGAATGATGAGTTTTTAACCGAACTGCCTGCAGTAGGTGCCTCTATTAAGGGTTATAAATACCATAGATGAGTTTTGCATCATCTATGGTTGATATAGATTTAAAAGTGAGAAATGAAAACTTATACCCGTTGTAATTTGATACCCATCACATGCAAAACGGAAAGAAATTCATCACCCTTTCGGATAGTGATTTATTGTTAATGTCCGACCTGTTGTCTACACACTGAAGCTTTGGTGAAACGTGGATTGTTGCTGTTATGAGGTCAGTATGCTGATCAACAAATGTTTTAGCTGTGTAGTTCGTAAGATCTACTTCCCCGAAGTTTACCTTCTGTGAAAAATAGGGCTATTTAGAGTGCCATGTAGAGTTTAAACATAGTGCCTAAGTAAAAACTTAATTTTCACTATTTGCTATCAGGTTTCTGATACACTGCACTGAATTAGTTGAATTAGATTTCAAGGAACAAACAAACCCAATTTATGATCTTTTAGATCAGATTTGTTAATATCTCCTGTTGCCTAAAGGGATGCTAAGACAGAGGGTGTCTCTATGGGTCTCAAAAACTTTGTTTTTTATCAGTTAACAGAGATTAAAAAAATAAATAAATAACAAATGTGGGAAAGAAAATGTGACTATTAACAGCAAAAGACTTAAGACTATTCAGTATCCCTCAGTGCTATAATCTGGTCTCATGATAAAACATGAAATGGGTACAAAAGGAAAATAATTATGTTAACGTTTGTGTAACCTTATGCAGAATGCAGTTCACAGTAGAAACAGGTGTTTTCTGATGTGATGGATGCTGTCAGAGTTTAGTTTAAAGTGTTCCATGTTTTAACACATACCACATACCGCTAAAACTTACTTGGTAGGTTTTAATGCATTAATAGATGGTTTGGGGACCTTAACATATATAACAGTGCCTCAAAGTGAAAATAAGAGTTAAGTGTGAAATTGAGGCAAGTATTAGGTTTGATGGGATAAAAACTCAGGCCTGCTGGTGAAATTCAGCCACCTGACCTTTCAGCGGACTAATGTGAACTTCTGTGTCCCTGAATCAATTGATAATGCTTCATGACAGTATAATGAAGTGACTGTTGTATAATGAAGAGACTGTTGGACCTTAGACCAGAACTTTAATCTACCCGAGATGTTCGGAAGTACAATGAGCTAAAAGTTTTGGAGTAGTAAGTCCAGTAAATCTTTTGGGACAGATTTTTACAATGGTTTTATCAACAGATAAAATCAGAGTAACTGACTGAATGAATGAATTCAGCATATTTTCATTCCAGTGCCAGTAGGATGGAGAAGAGATACTGGTATGGACTGCTTTCATCAAGCATGAGTTAATTAGACTGAAGATGGACTGAAAATCACATCACAAACCTGCTGGGCTTTTACCATGTCCTCAAGAAGTTGTACAGCTGGAAGTCTGTAAAATTTAAGAAAGCCATCATCTTTTTTTCTCAGTACTCTAAGGCTTAACCAACCAGCAGTTGTCTAAAATATGACCGTGTAATGACCTGACCCATTTCCTCACCTGACTTAAATCATACCGAGAGCTTGTGGGCCCTTCTCAAATGTGAGATTTATTGTGAGGGAATACAATATACCTCTTTGAACAGTATTTGGGAGGCTTTGGTTGCTGGTTCAGCGTAAGCTGATCCTAAGCAGATCAAGAAACTGACTCCACAGATAAAAGGCTTATGTCGCTTATTGAAAATAAGGATGGATGTTGGTTTCTGAATATTTTCAAAAGGCTCAGTATATTTCTCGGTTGGCATTTTGTATTACTGGGTTTTAGCATTTATTCTAACCATTGATAACAAGTGAGTTGGGAAAATTATTTGTGTAATTTATTTACCTAATAATTGAGTGCTCTGCATGAAACAAAGCAAGTCAATCACAAGGTTTAATCTAAATAGTGAGGTTTGTGTGGGCATGTGCAGGCAGCTGTACCAGTTGAAATTATCTCGTTCATCAGGTGCATGTGAGACATCTAATGCGCAGATTTTTAGAATACCACACCATGGTGGTTGCTATTCACTCACCTCAGCTCCTTGCAGGCATTAATTTAAGTTTTGTGGCCCTCGCTATTTCAAATCTGATCATGAGAAAACACAGCATGTCAGGGTTTCTCTGCAGTCTGTCTGTGCAAGCACTGAATACTGAAAGAAATGGTGCCACATACTCCAAACTCAAATTTCATCAACAGAAAACGAATTTTAATCCTGCGGAAATTTGTGCAGAAGCTGGAGCTCTGCCACGCTGCCAGTGTCTCTGCTTTGAGAGGCTGCAGCTGTGCTTTTGTCCTGCTATTCAGGCTGTGGATAGAGAAAAAGAGGCAGTTTCCATCCAGAGCTCTGATCAAACCTGTCACCTTAACGGCACTCTGGCATCAAGTTTCACCAAGATTACTTTTAAAAAACAATTTTCCCAAAGATAAACTTAAGACAGCTTCATTAGCATGGCAAAGAGAGTCCTGCTTGACTGGGACTAATACTAAGAAATCACTGTACCACAACACTGTTTGATTGACAGACGATTGACAGACGATCTCAGTGAGTCTTACATCTCTTTTATGCACTTTACATTGACCTAAATTATTTTCAAGTCGTTATTTCCAAATCTTGGATGATTGATGGGCTCCAACTCTCAATATTACCTAATCACACTGCTCTTAAATTAAGCATTAGGCAGGGAATAGAGTTTCCCCCAACTATAACTCCACATCCCAGATGTAAAACATAAAGTGACGGAATCCAAATTAGTTCGTAGAGACCTGAAAGAGGTTTTTAAAAAAATATATTTTACATTCTTTGCAATACCAAAAGCAGATCTTCAAAGGCTGCAGTAGCTGAGGTATCTTGCAGTTACATCAGAGAAAAAAAAAGGATGAATGTTGAATGTGTCTGGGCTGTGAAGTTTTGACAAAAAAGGCTCTTTGACGCACAGCTTTGGCAAGCTTTCTGGCACTCTCTCATTGCGGCTCCATTATACATATGCATTAAGAAACGTAGGAACTGCAAGAAAAATGTCAGGCAGGAATTTTGAAATGCACAGGGTAAAGAAAATCAAACGCAAATGATGTGTCTCCATCAATGGCACAGATTTTCAATAATTGATTTCTATATGGCAAAGTTTTATCATGTGAACATGATAGATATGTTAAGTGATATGTCCTGTTTTCATGTTCAAGATCATATTGAGTAAAGGTATCCAGGTGCTTTTAGTAATATTTTACATACAATATACATGCTTTTTTTGTATTTTTTCACAGCGAGGTCACAATTTACACAGAACAGCTCACGAAGACTTTCTTAACCTGCAGACCTTTCTTTTTTGACCCCAATGAGCATAAAACTTGACATTTACATTCAGCTTTTCTAGTTTTTGGAAGGCAGCCCAGTTCTTGTTCCTGCTGCATTGCTGCAGTAACTCCATGGAAATTCACTCTAACTTATAACAATTAGATTAAACCACATGAACATTTGTGTGTTAGAGAACGCTCCAGTTTTTCCATTTTTTGGCCCCATCATCATTAGTATTAAAGTATCTCTCGTTTGCCACTGAGCTTTCTTTTTTTCTTGTCCTCTAGCTCGTAGTGCTACAACAAGGTTATTTCTCTCTTCACCGTTTCACTTCACAGCAGAATCTCATCTCCTCTGCCTCAGTGGAGTCCACATCACCAATTCTTATTGAAGAGGAAATCACACAGCCACTGCTTTAGTGAGGTCGTTATTTGGATAATGACTAATCTGCTCCTGACTTGATTCCATTCGTCTGATCTGGCATCCAGGTTAGAGACCGAGGATATAACTAATGATACAGCTGCAGTTCAGTCTGGAAATGCACAGAATACACACACAGACTTGCAGCCACTCGTTTGTTCATGAACTGTGAACACTTATTTGTAGGAGCTCTCTTTAATGACACACATTTGTCAGTAAAAGATTTTCCTTTAAGTTGCACCATTAAAGAAGCAAAATTACATATTTCCATTATTCTTTAATATTTGATAATATTTCTTCTAATGTTTCAGCAGAATATTCAAGTGACATTTTAAAACAAAATACATATTTTATGGTTTGTAAATTGGAAATGATGAACCAGATCTTAGAGTAAAAGTGAACACAAACAAATTGAGTTCATGTTAAAGCTCTGCTTATCAACATTTTTTACACAGGATCAAACTGCGACTCAAGTATTGCAGCAAAATTCAGAGGTGCTGCTGTACACAAAGTGGCTGTGGCCTTCCAGGTGTCTGTTGCTTTGGTTGCTCCTCTTCAGTTCTGGCAAACAATTCAGACAAACTTAGTTACACATAAAAAAATACAAAGAGAAGTACCTGTTGTTGATATGCTTCATCAGTTTAGTGTGAATGTAATGCAGAGGGTCCCTTTAAGTCCACATGATGTTAAAGTGTCTACATGGAGCCCTCCAACACAGTCTCAGATAAGTCTTTGAGACTTAAATGATTCTTTATTTATTACATTTTCTGCCCTGTGACGCAAATTTCGCTATTTGTGTTTAGTGGACGTGAAAATAGCTGCAAAGAGGATTAAAGGGAACTCCTGAAACGGTCACATGAGAAGGGATTCTCGCATTGAACAGATGAAAAAGACTGCATTTGAACATCACATGTGTTTGGTGGTGGGGTTGCACAAAAATATTAAGCAGGAACTGCAAGTAAGTCTGCTGTCTTGCCCGATACCTCCAAGACATGTTTCCCCCTCTGTTTTCAGTCACCATTTTGTTAGGTTTGGGAATGTCTAATCCAAACTACATGGTTGGATTCGGCATTATAAACTCCTTGGTTAAGGTTAGGACTACGTCAGAGCTTGTATTAAAACACTTTAATGAAATACAGAATAAGAACGTCCTTTTGTTGGCTGACTAGGTGTTAGGTCCTACCGTCTCTGAAAAACACACAAAACACTGTACACTTAAAGGAAACCTCCCTCTGAAATATGTTTCCTTGAAAGTACTAAGACTATGATCACATTTTCCACACTCATTTTAACACTAATCTCTAATACAAACATTTTACACAGCTGATGTGGTTTCTTATACAGGAAGGGTAGAGGATGGTGTTACTCTGATTATAGAGACCACGGGATTGACACTCATCAACATTTTCATTAGCCCTTCTGCTTTGCTCTCATTCAATTAGTTTGGTTTTAGGAGTTGAAACACATTGTTTGGGTTAAAAAATATATAAATACACATTTTAGTGCTGTGTTCAGTGATCGCTGTTATTTTCATATCATGTTACCATTCGCCCGTACATACATTGCCACCCATTAGAATCATTCCATTGCTATTATTTTACATGAACAAACATATCACCGTTTTCTTGTGAATCTGGGATGTAATGTTCCTTTAAATAATAATCAAACAAAAGACAAGACAACAATTATTCTGAACAATTAAAACATGTATTTTATTGTCTACTAAAGGCCTTAAAGTCTGAAGTATTTCAGCATTTCAATACATAATGTGTCTTCATTACTTACAGTATGAGTTTATTGTTCTTCATTGGATTCTGCAGACACAGCCAGTTCCATAATCTGTTATTTGACTCAATTTAAATTGTATTTACCTGAGTTCACCCACCAACAATAAGACTCTTTTGCACATTGGACTGACCACTTGGGAAATAACAACTTTTTTTTTTTTTTTGCTTTTCATATTTCCTCTTGTTGAAGCAACATTAACATTTAAGCTCACGGTGCCAGATATGCTGTAAGGAAGTCTGGCAGACGTGAAGCACTCTTCCATTGTTGTTTTCATCGCAGTCGGCAAACAGCCATGAATCACTCCACAGCAATGCGGTAATCGTATAAACTATTTGATTTCTTATAGTTCAGTGATTATTTGAAAACCCAAAAATCATTGCCCATTCATAACCCATTCAGTGTAAACAAAGTTTAACATTTATGCGAACATGTACTGGCCAAAATGTCCTCAGTTTTCCAAAGTGTCCTCATTCGCTTGGTCTCCAGTGGGTCCTCATAAAGATAGAAGTGCAAGAACACACACATACACACACTAAAATTCATCCATGCACTTGGTCTAATTTATCGAATGCAACATTCACATCATTGACCTGCTCACTCATTCACTCTCACATGCACCAAAAAACACACAAACACAAATATAATACCCCCCCCCGCGCACACACAATTGCCTTCCTCTCTTCACATGCCTTTTTACTCCATGCTCATTTGGTGATGTTAATGCAAGCAGGCATATACAGTGTGCTCTAACAGTGGAGGGAGGGCAGGGTGCGTGTGGGAGTGGGTGCGTATGTGCAAATGTGAGTGTGCTTACATTTGTGTGTACTTACGGCTCTTAAAAACCAATTAACAGCACACAGCAGCAGCCACCCCCTCCTCCAAATGAAGAGGTGAATTAAACATCACCAGGACCAGATGGAAAGAAATCAGAGAGAAAGAGAGATGGATGAATAATTGAAGACAGGGGTGATCATAAAAAAGGGGGAAATAAAAGTGAAATAAGAGATGAAATGAAATGTAAGAAAGCAGAAGTCAATTAGAGAGGCTGAGAGAGCTGCAGGGGGAAGGAAATGGGAAGACTGGGCAGGGATTGCTGCCAGTGTGCCTATATGTATCTTTGCATGTGTTTTTTGAGCCTGTGCAAGTGTGTATGCTGTATGTGTGTGTCTCCAGTCTATTTTCTGGAAAAGAGTCAAACCAACACAGCCCAGTTGTTTGAAGTGAACAGCAGTATAATCAGGTTGGTTGCAGCACAGTTATGATTAGACATCACACTCTTTGACTAAGCTGAACTTCTGCAACTTTGATGCCATTCAGTGTGCATATGTGACTGTGTGTAAGTGTGTGTCTCTTGCACACACAGTATGTGCAAGAGAGCGTGAGAGAAAGTCCAGGAGCCAGTTTACTAAAAATTATTTGTGAGAACTGCTGCCACACAGATCACAACCTGGTAACCGAGTCACATGTCTCATACGATATAGTTTTTATTTTTACACTCATGCAGCGCAAGTGTAAGAGAGCACGATGTGGAATATTTGTCTTTATGGTCAGAGTTTATAAACAACTATTATTGCTTTTGCTAACAACTATTGAGTGTAGGTTGATGCATTCAAAGGTTACTCGGACTCAAAATTTCACTCACTGTTCACAGTGAAGTGAATAAAAGATCATTTGTTCTCCAAATAGCATTAAAATACTACATTGATTAGATTATTTATTTCATTACAAGTAAAAAAGCTTCTTTCAAAAGTTTGGGCACCTCCGGGTGTTTATTTTCAAGTAACACGAACTTTGATTTGTATGTTGGAGCTGCTGTTTGTTCACATACATCATTAGGAAAAGCCCGCTGACTGCTAGGAGGATTCAAGTTGCTGTTGTCTTGGTTTGACATTGGAGGTCTGTAATAGAACTGCTCGTAGGATTGCTGGAAAGGCTAATCAAATGTTTGGTAAAACACACATGCAGAATTTTATGAGCACAACTCTCCAACTTTTACACGTGCCAGTGGATGGATCATGCTTTGGGTTTGTGTTGTAGCGAGTAGCACAGGGAACATTTCACTGCTAAAGGAAAGGACAGATGTAAGGGAGGGATAGCACATGCTATCAAAAAGCTGAAGATTAAAAGATTGGTGTCAATAATAGGATAATGATCCCAAACACACCTCAAACTCTACAATGAGCTAACTCAAGAGGTGCAGCTGTAGGGTTTGCCATATCCCTCACAGTCCTCTGACCTAAATGGCTTTGAAACTCTGTGGACAGACTACCAAAAAAGCTGATTATGCAAGACAGCCCAAAGACTTCACAGTTCTGTTACCCTTTCACAGGTAGAATGGACGAAAACCCCAGAAACTAAAACTGGAAAACTCTTAGCTGCTATAAAGAGGCTTTACGAGCTATGATACCTGCCAAAGAGGATGTTGCTAAGCATTGGCCTTACGGCCCTTCACGCCGTTTTACGTGATGGTTTCAAAATTTGACTGCAAAAAAATGATCTTGCAGAAGGTATTAAAGAAATCTGCCACCTTTAGCTATTGGTAACATAATTTTTTTAACCATACACTATTTGTCAGGGTAAAAATCTTAAAAAGTTTGCCAAATAGGAATTAATTGTAATTTCATGATACCATATTGTGCATGTAAAATAATTCAATACATATATTTATATTACAAAACTGTCAATTCATTAAAGCTGACAGATGTATGTATTATCAAGTAAAAGAAAATTAGTAAATAAAATCCTGTAAGTGTTTTCTTCATAATTGCTTAAATTCTTATGTTTACAAATTAGACCACTATGATGGTCCTCATCTACATCAGTAATAATTTGCACTCATCAAATTGATTCATAACGTCTCACAATCGTTTCAAGCACCGATACTCAGGGTGAAATAAATCTCTAGGCTGGCCAAACTCATTAAGAAAAGAAACATCTGGTCGGTCACTATTAAATATTACAGATGACCTTCATGTTTTAACTTTTATGTGCACCACTCACTGTTGTTGTTTTCATGCAGTTTCCCGGATTTAACGTCCACTGAGCTTCGTTAAGCTGTTGTTATGCATACATGTCTGATCACTCACTTTCATGCCAAATCAAGCTCAAGTCACTTAAAGGATTATGTTGTTTTTACCATTTTCCATTGAATTTCCAAGGTAATCGTACATACCTTCAAAACATAAAGATAGCATATTATATATTGTGTCCTGACAGTTTAGCATAAAAAGGACAAATGATGGCATTGAAAGAGAAGGAGCATCAGCATCCCACGCAATGCTAAAATTCTGAAGCAGGGATTGATCATTAAATCTATTTTCATGGAAGTAAATAAATCAACTGCATTTGTATCTTTAAGTAAAGGGCAGAGAGGAAGAATTGTATCTTTTTATCCCCTCTTGCTGTGAATTTCGTGTAATTGAGTATATTTGTGTGTGTGAATTTGTAACAAATGTTTGAAAGAGAGTGCATTCGGTAAGAGGGGGTGTTTGCAGTTTGGTAAATTGTGCTTGCTTGAGTTTTAATGTTTGTGTTTGCTTGTGAATCTTGTATGCATAGCTTTTTACGTTCTCTGTGACTGAGAGTGTGTATTTCTGCATTTGCACACTGGTAACGTCCCCTGTGTTTGTGTTCGTGTGAGATTTCCAATAACTGCCTGGTTTGCTCAGCATATCCTCTGCGGTCGGCTTCACGCAGCTCCACTCTGCTGCTGGAAGTGTTTGTGAAGAGAAATAAAAGCAGCGCTGGGTGGTGAGGGGACTTCGGGAAATCACAGAGCTTCTGTTTACAGCAAACACAAAGCGAACTGGGACACACGGTGACAAAGTTATGATCTCTATGTATGTCCCCCTGAGTCAGTCGCACTCAGTCCTGCTCCGTCTCTCTGTCTGCTTTCATGTACATCTGTGTCAGTTAAATGTGATGCTTTGGAGGCATAGATCGTGCATGAATTATATTTCTAAACATTAAATAAACCAGGCAGCAGTAAACATATCGTCCTACAGGAATGATGCAGATGCCCGTCAAGGACAGTTACAAATAGATGGATACTGACCTTTGTTAATGAGTGACTGGAGGGACACATGGCTTTGTAATGAGGGAGAAAACTTTTCTGTTGTAGCTTCAAGTGTCTACCCACTTCTTTGAGTGTCCACACACTGAAGACTTTAACTGATGATAAATGCATCTCCATAAGAAATACTTTTGGAAGTCACTGTATAGCCAAGACATTTAGAAATGGCAGATACGTTAATTTGATAAGCTGAAAGGATACATTTGAACTGTATTTTAAAGTCCATGTACTGTTTCTGATTCAATTTCAATAATTTATCTTTAATCTCTTTGCTGACATTCCTTTATGTCATCAAACATCCAATGTGTAGTGGTGTGTAAGGATTTTAAGGCTTTAGGTGAACCTCAGTGCTTCATATTAGACTGTGTCCAATGCACATGAATAACATCCCCATAACTGACCACAGGCAGGACAGTAGCAGCTAAAAGTCTCGTTTTGGCCTCACAACAGAGTTTCAAGGTTTATCAGACATATTTAAGACAAATTATTTCATGACAGACGTAACATATTAAACAAATGATTTAATTAGAGTTAGTCACAGTGACAGACATTTACTTTTCAAGAGTAAAGCAGATAGATTTAAAATGTACGACCACCACAAAGTACAACATCCACCTGTTAAGTGCAGCTTCCAGCTGGATGATGTTGCATGACCTCATTGTAATTCATTCAGTGTAACTTAAAAAAAAAAAGCTGACTTAATGTTTTTATATTCTCTGAACACGTTACAAGAAATGAAAAAGATTGACATTTTTTCATGTTTCCCTGTGTTGAGAATGTTAATTATTAGAATATTTTTTGAATTTGCATCCAGTTCTCTTAACTACATCTGTAAGCTAAAAGGTCACAGACAAGCGCTCTGATTTTTTAAAAAACTCTTTTCTCTCTTAACTCTCTCACTTTTCGTCTCCTTTTTCTCTTGCATACAAACACCTTTTATTTCACTCTCCTCTCCACACTTTGACCTTTGCTGCCTTTTTAGAAATGGTAAATGTATGCACATGACATATACGATACAACAACAGCAGATATGAAGGCAAGCATGCGTGTAGACATGGACAAAGCTCATGGATACACACACAGACACCGCGTGCCCTCTCCTGCCTGAGAGTGGTGTGTGTGGTTGTTGAAATGGGAGCGAGCTTTAGCCCAGAGGCAGAGCAGAAACACGGATACAAGGAGAGGGTCAGCATGGCAGTTTTTGAGGCGGGGGTTCAGAGATGAATGCTTCGGGGTTTGGAGGTTTGCAGTTTAGGGTTACAAACCTCACAAACCAACTGTTCATTTCCACATAGCATTGGTTTGCCTGCAGGAAATTGTATTTGGCTTCTGGCAGCTGTACTGGAGGTCTGCTGAGAGGAAACAGAGGCTGCTTTGCTCAGTGAGTACCGTGACTATGTCTAACGAGATGACAAGACATCCCACTTTGAAGTCCAGGCAGTTAAAATGCCAACCAACTCTCTTGACTTACAAAGACTTTCTTCCTTTTCATATTAGGTTAAATTTAAACAAGAACAATGCGGGGAAGTTTGGAATTGATTTGAATGAGAAGTCTCATTGTCCAGCCAACAAGAAAAAGACAGCAGCAACAAGCTGAATGTTGGCAGTTTTATAAATTCAAGACAGCTGCTCTTACCCACTTTCTTTTTTGCTCCTTCTGTCTCTGATCTGAAAACTTTTGAACTGCTTTGCATAAGATGAAGTTACCTGACAGATCGGCCCGTCAGAGACAGAGACAAGTCAGGGGCTGCCTTAATGATGATTTTAGTTTTCCAAGTAAAGAAAATATTTAGTGTGTGACTTTCACAATGAAACGAGACGAACTACAGCCCACTTTCTTTTTCCAGTCAGTTTGTTTTTTGTTCGGGTTTTTTGCCATGACATCATCTAGCTCCAACAGAAGGAACCCTTGTTTGGCACTGCTTTACCTTATTTTCTGTCTTTACTGGTCAATATTTTTAGCTTTTACCTCTCACACGTTATCACCGTGTTCGTTAAAAGTACTTGGTTAAGGTCAGAAAAACATCATGGTTAGGTGTTAGAATACACGTAAAAAACTGCAGAAACCTTTTCCAACATTTTTCTTGTTGTCAAGGTGACACGCCTGATGAGTATTATGTTACCAGCTCAAACAACCTTTCACATCCAATGACGCTTTGGCCGAACCCTCTGTGTTCAAAACAGACTCAGCTGGCTCCTAAACAAGCACGAGTATGTAACAAGCTAGGAGTGTGAATGGGCTGGTCCTGGACCATCAAGCATAAAAATAAAATGACCCTTTTAGTGTCAACACACTGTTTTGTTGCTAACCAAATGTGTTCATACTTATTTATAGTCCTCACTTGCATAAATGCACACTTTTAGAATGGAACAAATTAAATGATAAGATGAACGTAAATGAGATTAGTCACAGTTACCAATGGAAATAAATGATGTAATTAAATGTTGGTGAATCAAAATGTTAATGATTGCAAAGAAGTTACACCAGAGTATATAAGTTTTGATAAAAATGAAGGATATTAAATTCATTTAGCATCTTTAATCTATGCAGAATTTCCTTTTTTGACATGTTTCTTAACTTTGTGTGCAACACAATCAGTGAGCACCAATAAAGTTTTAAACCATGTCCTGTCAAAATCTGGTTCATATTCTGTCTTAAAGTAACTAATTGTGCTTCTTGTCAACAGTTTAAAAATGTTACACAAAATCTACAATTGTGGAAGTATAATTTAAAAATGCGATGATATTTCTCCATTGTTACTGCACCACAAGACAAAATGTGGTTATTTAATTTATTAATTCAGTACGATAAAAAAAGCTGATGAATATTGACATTTATAAGTTGTGTGCTGCCAATAAAAATGCTTCCTGGACATATTCATGAGAGTAATTGCAAAGATTAACAAAATTCTGGATTATATTGCCAGCATAGCTGGCATAGCATGTGGACGTTTAGCCTTCAAATATTCTAGAAAAGTTTCAAAGAGTTTGAATTGTCATTTTCACCTGAAATATGCTTACTGCGTTGAATGACTTAAAATGGTCTTTCGCTACACAAGCGCCATTCATTTGGCAGAAAACACACAAATCTTGTCTGTAGTTTTTGACAGACATTTCCTTAAAATGTTTGAAATTTCTCTGCATCTTCCTCCTGAAATCAGAGCTGGGCTTGAACATTGCAGTGTAAAGCTTGTTCAGCAGCAGTGAAAATGCTGTCAGCATCAAAATGTTCTCTGTAAAACCTGAGGAAACATCTACAGCCTGTAGAGGACCGTTCAGCTTTAAAGCCAAGGTCAAACGTTTGTTACAAAAGTATTGAAAGAAGGATTAAATATAATTATTTATCATGTATTAGACATGTAAAACAGTAATTGGAAATCTACTACCTATTGTATTTAAATTTCAGACACTGTGTACACATAAACTCTTGTTTTGAATGATGTTTTCACGATTTGTCCATTTTTTTTACCATTTGCTGTCAATCACAATCATGTTAGCTGTGAAACGTCCCTGCTGAGTTCAACGGCACTATTGTGAAAGATCTCAGTGTGCAGCTCCTCTGTTCCATGATGCTGAACTTCAGGGCATATATAATGCAATACGCTGAATTTTATGTAGGATTCCTACTTAAGTATGAATTCATAGGGTTCGTTCGATAATAGTGGTGTTAACTTTAAACAAATCTCAGCCTGAAGAGGAAAAACACTGAAATGAATAAACGTTATTAAAGGTATTATGTGTTTGGACCACACAGAATTTATTCTGAAGCTGCATCGATTGTACCACTGGATCATTATGTAATGGGAGAGGAATATCATCCCTCAAGGTAAGATGCAGACATGTAAAGGTGAAGGGAAGGAAGAAAAAGAGGAGGCTGAGAAAGATGGAAGGATTGAAAACGGTGTTGCCAAAAGAGAGATTCAGTGAAAGACTGTAATGTAGATAAGTTATGTGAGAAATAATGGAGAACCAAAGGCTCAGTGAAGTGAAGAGGAAAGAGAGAATATAGACGGATGATTGGAAGAGGAACAAAGCGAAAACAAGGAAAGAGATGGTGAAAGATACAAAAAGGGTGAGGAAAGATAGAAAGAAATGAGGATGCTGGGAAAAGTTTAAAAAAATAACAGTTGAGTTTGAAAAAGGTGGAGAAACAGCTCGATGTGTAAACCTGGTAAGAGGAAAAGGGTAGAAAAGAGAACGACGTGTGAAAAAGAAAACAAAGGGGAGACGTCACAAAGCTGAGAGGAAACTAAGCAACTGGAAGAGGAGATAGACAAGGAGTTTGAAACTAGAGAGGGGCAAGAGGAAGGAGGGGTTGTGTGTGTATGTTCGGGGGAGGAGCGGATAAGGAGGGTGGGTATCCCGTAGGGTTAATTACATCTCTGTTCTCTGTCAGTGTGGCTCTCTCCTCTGCGATCTGAGTCCCTGCTGCAGGCCGATGGGCCACACACACATACACATTCACATAGATGCACACGTGTGTATACACACACGCTCATAAAAATCATGCACAAACACACGCACACACGGACACTCAAATATCACAACACACAAACAGAAATGTTCCCTGTCTCCTGCTTTTATCTGTCTGTCACAACTTCTGCCCGACACGCGCAGTAAACACACAGCGTGTCCCAGGAGGAAATGTGTTGTTCTATGTGGAGTTATACATGAAGAAGAAGGCCCGTATTTGTAATAGCTGTTAATTTTGCATAAATCATGCATAACATGACCCACATGTAAATCACTCATGTCAGCAGGATATCACTTCCCAGCAGCTCCTTCTTTTTCCTCTCGAAGGGGAACAGAAAATGATTCGGTTTTGGGTTTTGTGCCTCTGACGTTCTGTTTTACTTCTTCAGATTAAAAATGCACACACTGAAGTGGATGAAATATTATGTAATTTTGCATCAATATACACTACAGTGTAAAAGTCTTGAGCCCTCATTTCTTTCTTCATTGCTTGGAAAATGAGAATTGAATGCATCGTGTGTTGAAACATGAAAATGTATAAGTTTGATACATTTTATGAACAAAAACAGTTTGTACAGTTCTAAGTTAAAAGTGAATATCTGGTCTGAGCTCCTTTATTCTCCAACACAGCCTGGAACCTCTGAGACAAGCTTTCTGTCATTTCTTTAAGTAGTCTTCAGGAATAGTTCTCCAGGCTTCTTGAAGGACATCCCAAAGCTCTTCTTTGGATGTGGGCTGCCTTTTGTTCCGTTCTCTGTCAGATGATCCCACACTGCTTCAATAATGTTGAGGTCCGGGCTCTGGGGAGGATTCATCCCTCCATAAGACCTGTTGCCACTGATTTTCAGTCCACGTCTTGTGTCATTTGGCATAGCTCAGCCTTTTCTCCCTGTTTGCCTTCCTTAAGAAGGGCTTCTTGACAGCCACCCTTCCATGGAGACCATTTCTGATGAGGCTTGGGCCAACAGTAGATGGATCAGCTGAAGGTCCAGATGCATCTCTCAGGTCCTGTGTCAGGTCTTTGCTGGATTTTTTCCTCTTTCTTAAGGACATCACTTTCAGATCCTGTTCATCTGCTGTAGATAGTTTTTTAGGCCTGACTCTTCTTCTTCTGTCCTCCACTTGTCCAGTTTCCTCATATTTTTTTTTCTTCTTTTCTTTTCCTTTAAGGACAAACCGTACACCAGGATGAGATATGTCAAATTTTCAGCTAATAGGTCTTTAGGACCACATTGTTGCTGCAAAAATACTATTTATTCCTGTCAAACTGTGTTATCCATTGCATTATTCACAGATGCAGCTAAAGAAATGGGAAAAAATTATGTGTCTTTGCGACAGCCTTTTTTGTACTTGAACGATTCATAGGTGAGTAATAAGTATCATAAAAAACACATACCTCTGAAACTGGTTGAATACAAGTAGTGGAATGAAAATGAGTGAAAAGCAGCCAATGTCCACAGAAAAACTTTGAAAGACCTTCAGAAAGCCTGGAGAACTTTTGCTCAAGTCTACTTTAAAAGATTACAAGAAAATATTTCTGTTTGGAAGCAAAATATAAAGAAATGAGGTGTGAATCAAAACTTTTAACCTCTCATATGAAGGCAGTGCAACTTATCATACAAAGAAATTTATAAAGTATCGTATATACTGTGTCTAGATATTCGTACAACTTGTAAAGATCAAGAGAATCCGATTAGTTGGCAAAATATGTGGTGGTTACCGCTGTCGCCTCACAGTGAGTAGGGTTCAAATCCCTTCTGGGGCCTTTCTATATGGAGTTTGTGTGTTATCCCCATGCGTGCATGGGTTCTTTCCCTCATGCATGTTAGATTAATTGGTGATTTTGAATTACCCTATAAATGAGTGTAGGGACAGAAAATGGATGGATCATTCTCTGTCATCCATTTCATATATATTTGTGAGTAACAAAAGTGTGTGAGCCTCTAGTATCAGCAGTGAATTATACAGAGATCAGTTAAAGTCTGACCTTCACAAGGCATGTTTGTATATATTGTTTGTATATCTAAGCACAAAAATCTCTCAGGGCGTCAGATAAAAGAGTTACTGATGCTCATCTTGGTGGAGAGGTTTAAAAAACTATCTGAAGCACTTGGAGTCTTCCAACAGGCAAACATAGACTGGAAATGCAGCAAGTTTCCAGCAAGGCTGCTGAGGGCAAAGCTGGTGGCTTTTCCCCTGACAGCATTATTGAGAGAAAACACATTATGAAAAAATAAACTTATCGACATGCCCTCTCATACTGGTGTCTCCCAGATAAATGGTTGGGATAGCTTCAGTCTTCATAATAAGTTTAGTGGCAAACCCAGCTGCTTTTTGGGTCAGATTTGAGAGTGCGAGAGAGATAAGTCACTTCCTTTGCAAGAGCTGTCTCTCCCAGGGGAAGTCACCGGTCTGCCTCGCTTTTCCCCAGTCAGCCACCGGTGTCCTCAGCTGGGCTATCTGCCACAGTGCCTGCTCATAGTCATGTCTTTCAGATAAATGGTTGGAACAGCATTTGTGAAACGGCTTTCTGAAAAATGAAGACTGCAGATTTGTTTTCTTTGTGACATTTTGATGGGACACTACAATGTCCCCAAATAAACTGGATCCACTTCTGCTGTAGTTTGACATCTTTGGATAAGACTTGAACGCCATGCTATCACAGTCACTAAACATGTCGTGTCTACTACTTTAGCACCCAGAGGAAAACACACTAACTAGCTTGATCACCTCGCTTGTCTTCATTTCTCCCATGACTTGCTAGAGCCCCACTCAGCAAGTAGTCAGGATTGGTTGATGCTGGTTCCCCCAAAAAACAGTCTTTATTGAATGTTGTGGTTGTTTAATCTGCCTTTCCGTGGTTAAGGGCGGTGCTCTGCAGATTCAACTCAGAAATTCTCAATCACAGTGTTGATGTGTGATGTTCCATGTGATATGTCTTTTAACACATATGAAACATCACATGAAAAGGTGGTGAAAAAATAAATGGAGGTCCTTGCTCTCCCAGCAGTTGGCAAATTAAAGTTTATTTTATATTACTTGCATTTTATGGACAGCTATACCTTGATTTGCTGCCAAGAATAAAAGGAAATACTGGGGGCATGACATGCAAAAAAGGTTTCTGAGTGGACTGAAGCTTGATCTATTTGATCATTCAGCCATGATCAAAAAAAATGTTTTGAAGCCAGAGCACGCATTGGTTTGATGAACTGACATCAAAAGTAAGTCAGTAACCTATGGTACTTTTTGAAAAGAGTCACTATTTTCTTATAAAAAGGTGAAAATAAATTAATTCTGTTAAATGTCTAAATCAGTGGTGAGCTCCAAAGGAGTTTCTTTCTTTTAGTAATCTCAGTGCACAAAGCCCTGGAAGTAGTTGACCCAATAAGTAATAAAGAAAAAAAAAGCCATCTTGAGTGAGATTTTATCTGTATTGAGAAGGAATTTAATCTTTCTATCATCAGCTGAGGTTTATTCGTAGCCAAGCAACATCCCTTAAAAACAGAAAAGTGCTTTAAAGCAGAGTTTCCCTTTAACTTCAAATGAATAACACGGCTATCAGCTTGCAGTCATTGCAGTTGTCTTCTAGAGTCAGAATTCATAAGGAAATATAAAAAAACATCAAAGACTTTCTTGTCAAGTGTGAAGATTCCTGACTTCTCTAAAGAAGCCTTCCACACAAATAACATGACAAGTGTAATCCTCCTGACAAATCAGTGAATCTCCCTGTTGTTTGCACCTTTGTGGTGGAATCCCTCTGAGATGTGTCCCTGAGAGCCTCGGCCTGCTTTATTAAGGAGGTTTTGCCTTAATTAGCTAATAGGATTGTTTTAACCATGATCCAAGAACAGAATAGCCCACGGGAAGACAAACAGCAACTCTGCGGAAGTCTTTGTATGTGTGTGCGTGTACTCTCTATGAGTGACTCAAAATGCAGCTGCACGTGCATGAGTAACTCAGTGAGATGTGTGTGCACATATGCAAAAGTGGATACATTTGCTGTGATTCAGTGTTGCATGTGCCCAAGAGCTCCCTCTGCGTGTCTGTATGTGTGCTCATGCACATGCGTGTACATGTGTCATCTAAGGCAGCTCACATTCTGTCTCCGCCCTTAATTAACGTGCCTTCTTGCAAGACTTTCTCCAGAATATGAAACAATTTTACCTGATGATGCAAACAGCTGAAAACAGCGCTGGGTTTGTGCCTTGCCTCCTCACCTAACACTTTCTCTTTATTCGAGCCCGTTAAAGGATGCCAGCACCACTGTTGTAGTTTTTATTTCTGTGTATTTTAATGGTGCTGCAATTGCCAAAAGGCTTATTTTGCTGCAGGAAATGTGTGTGTGTAAGGAAAATCCTTTGTACTGTGTGATGAAAAAGCTGTATCACAGCTTGGCAATGATGTTCTTGCAGAACAAGGGCCGACGTACACGTACATGCACACATGCACACACTTCACCCACATAGAGACACATAAGCCTCAGTGAAGTCCAGGAAAAACCTTGACAATTGGGCAAGAAAGAGACAAAGCAGAGGGCATAAGACAGTGGAATGACAAATATGCAAATCTGAGCAACTGAGCTCAGAGTCCAGCCAAAACTTAAAATGATTCAAAGGATTTTATTAAATAGAATATCTAAATTCTCACATATCTTTCCAATTAGCTAATGTATGTGTATATAAATGCATATAAACTTCACTCTCTTTCAAGATAATCTTTTCTCAGACAGGATTCATATTAAAATACACTCACAATAAAAACACATACTAAAAAAGACTATAAAAACACCATTTACTCGATAAAAGCATGCAACAAATTATCCCAACAGCGACCATATAGACAAGCATGAGTCAATAAGAGCAGAGAGGGACTGTGTGGCTCAATACAGTGCAATAAACGATGGCAGCTCAAGGCCAGGTCGCAGTGAGAGGAACCTAAAATTGATTTCCTTCTCTGTCTTTCTGTTGCAGTGTGGTGTGTGCGTTTCTCCCAGGAGCCTGCAGACCAGTCAGTGGTGCTGGGGGAGCGGGTGGTGCTGTCCTGCGTGGTCTTCAACTACAGTGGCATCGTCCAGTGGACCAAGGACGGCCTAGCCCTTGGAATCGGAGAGGGTCTTCGAGGTGAGGGAAGGAAAAGAGATCCGAGGAGTAGAAAAAAGTAGAAAAAAGCCTTGCAGCTTCACCCAAAATGAAAAGAAGAAATAACTCTGCCATTGGTTTCGGTTCAGTTTTGACTGTACAAACCCTGACAAAAGCTATTATGGCTGAAAAGTGTAGGAGTTCTTTAACATTAAGGAAGCGAACATTGTACCATGCAATGTTAGAGCAAAGAGGCGTGTGAGTGACAATCTGGGCAGAAATGAGTCCCGTATATCATGCTGAATTAGAGAAAATCCCTCACACTGCTGACAAAAGCAGACACACTTTCGCTTTTACATTTTAAGCCGACACGCACTTGCAGAACGACTTACTGAGGGAGCAACAGTACATTGCGCTCCACTTTGGAGGTGGGGGAACATCAAATGTGTGAGAGTCAAAGGGTCAAAGCAGCCAGATATCTGGAGAATTTTCTTTTCTGTGGATGTGTTGGATGATCAGAGTACACTCAAAGATACAGGAAAAAAAGAATAAGAGGTCAGGAGAAGAATAAGACAATCCCTCCACTGATTTCACCCCCATTATTCCTAAAATATAGCTATCAAGCTTTTGACCAAAGTGACTTCCAGAATACCAGAAACTGATTTTATTTTTCTTAAATTGCAGCTGCTGAAAGACACCACACCGTGTCCAAGGAAGATTGTCCCAGAACTGATCAGAAATTAAAATGATCTTTTGTAAAATGGAAAAGTCTCTAAAACAGATCAAAGAAACTCAGCTGAATAATGTTGATTATTTTTTTTATGAAGCATTCAGATTTACTATCAACATGATTTCAATATTTGGTAAAATGAGCATGTTTTCAGGCTTCCTTAATTATATGCTCAATATTTCTGTCACTTACGACTGGTAAGAACCTGCGTCCTCACAGACCATTTTTTATTGACCATTTTTGAATATTCAGTTCAGGTTTTAGTGTAGTAATACTTCCCCAAAGGGAAATTATATTGCTGCATCATTCAGTATTATTAAAGATATGCTATTATTATAGATGGATAACAAAATGAATATAAATCAGCTGATAAACATGTAGAAAGTTAAGTGTGGCAGCGAAGACTGTGTGAAATCTTCAGAGGCCACCATCATTGGGTTTGGGGTTTTTTGTAGTTTGGCAGTAACTTAGCAGACAATGTCACACACAGCATTGGCAGGTAACACAGGTGAACTCTTTCAGTAGGCAGCACGGACAGGAACTCGGCCAGCAGTTCAACATCTCTCGGTCTGCAGTCTCCACCTGCCTGCGCAGTGCCAAAGTCGAGTAGAGAGGCACCAGAGCTGCTGCTGCAGCTGTGTCTTGATGAAAAAATAATGTTGCCTTCCTGATTTTCCTGCTGTGTCCTCATCAGGGGTCCAAGCTTGTCCATTCCATCCACTAGTGATCCCACATCTCCCACAACGATCAAGGGAAGGAATGGTTTAACAATCTTTCACCTTTCTTTCCTCTGGGTTCCTGCTCTGCATCCAAAGCGTCTCCCCTCAACTCATCTTGATTTTAGGGTCTTATCACAGGGATTTCTCGGGCTTTGGAAATCTCAATTAACTGCTCCAAACAGATTAACAACGTTTCCTGTTTCCTTGGTAATGCATCATAACAGATTGCCAGAGTTACCAGCAGAAACCATTCCCGCAGACAGGCACAGAAAAAAATATATCTTGATATCTTGATGCTGATTGGGATTTACATACGTGAATCAGACCAGTAGAACAACTATGACGTCCTTTTTCTTGGACTTTGTGCTAAGAAATCACGAGTCTATCAAACACAAATGTTATGTCAAAAATGCCAGTTTTGGAGTAGTTACAAGTTGTATCAGGATCCTCCTGAAGTGGCAGGTGAACAGTTGTCGGCCTTTCAGGCTGTAATGGTAGGAGACACAAAAGATGCAATTGTAGAATTAATTGAGAAGAGCTTTTGGCTGTTTTCAGCAAACTGTCAGGCACGTAAGGAAGGAAAAGCAGGTCTTGGCCCAGGCTGTGCTCAGCATAAGAGATGAACTGCTGATCCAGATTGATGATATCCTTTGGCAGCACACTGAGCACTCTGAGGAACTCTTAAATCCCACGAACACATCTTCTGTCAAGTGGGCCCAGCTTCGGAGGAAGTTAAGAAGCTCTTCAGCAACAAAATGCTTTGTCTGGATGGCATTCTCCCTGACTTGTAGGCTGTGGACATTGCACTGTCAAGAATGGCAGACTGAGAGGCACACTGAGAGGATCCTGTTATTTCAGGGCTTTCACACTGTTCAGTGTCCATATGTACAGTCATTGGGTGCTGGAAAGGAGGCTTTAATGGATTGTTGAACATTTAAATAAGGGACAATGTGGATTCAGGCCATGATGGAGCACTTCTTCACCTTTGCAAAGTTACCAGCAAAGTGATGTGTAAGAAAAGCTTATGATGTATCTGGTTTGTACATTTATCCATATTCTCCGTAGAGTTTTCGAGTGAGAAGCTGAACTTGGTTTTGGTCTAGGTCAGGATTGTCTCTCATCACTCCCAATTTCATTTTCACTAGCAGGTGCTTGAGGTACAGCCAGGGGAGGGATTGGGACTGATCGGGGGAGTAAATGTCTGATCTTCAGATATTGCGAATCTATTGACTCAACCTGACCGTGACCCTCTACAGGCACTGGGTTGGTTTCCAGTCAGGATGACATACAGTATTACCAAATCTAACGCTATGAAGGAATAGATGTAATACTATATTTGGGTTGAAAGTTGATTGGTGTTCAAATGAATTATCATGGGATCGGCATCACAGATGTTGTCCCAGATCATTGTGGTGAGGAGGGAGCTCATCTGGAAGGCAAGATTTTCCACTAACAATTTAGGGTTCAGCATGAGGTTTGGAAAGTGTTTGACTGTGGGTATCGAGCTCAGATATACAATGACAAACAACTACTCCTCAGGTTGATAGTAGCTAGTTGGGGCTCTGAGTTGAATGTCTCTCTGGCAGCTTTCATTGGATGCTAATTTTCTAAGGTAATTTTCTGCTGGGTACAGAGCCTACTAAACTAATGTGTTTATATGTTGTCTCATTCCACATAAGATTTACAGGATGAGAGGATGGATGGATGACAAGCTGATTACAGAAAGCTTTAATTACCTCTATAAAAATGTGTTTTACAGTACTGTGCAAGCCTTGATCCACCCCCACATTTCTTTACATTTTAGGCAGCCAGACTTTCTTGTTATCTTTTAAAGTGATCTTGAGCAATAGTTCTCCAGACTTTCTGAAGGTCTTTCAAAGTTTTGGGTTTTTTTTGGACATTGGCTGCTTTTTACTCATTGTCAATCCAGTCCTTGGTCATCCTTGGTAACCCTTTTTTGTTTTTTTGTTAACCAACTAACGCTGAAAACACTGACCTATGAATCATATCAGCATAAAAAAGAGATCTAACTCAAGGGATGAACCAGTTTTGTGTCTACACATAACAGACAACTAGTTTTTATCTTTACGTACTCTGTTACTAGCAGCCTGTTGCAGAAATAATGCAGTTTGACAGACACAAATGGTATTTTTTTTACAAATTTTCCAAAGATTCCCAAAGAGCTATTAACTGAAAACTTGGTATAATGTGCAGTGTTTCCTTAAAAGCTTGACGAACATGGGCAAAAGAAGGAGTGTCAGGCCTAGAAAACATCATCCTGTTTACCCCTCCTTATACATGGAAACAAGAAGAATAGCTATGGGATGTCCTTCAAGTAGCCTGGAGAACTATTCCTAAAGACTACTTTGAAAAATAAGAGGGTTCCGGCTGTGTTGAAGAATAAAGTTGCTCTTTACAAATATTGACTTTCGAACTTATATATTGTATTATATATTGTTATAATTGTACCAAACTGTTTTTGCCCTATTTACTGCATTTCCATTTATAGCTGCATTTTTCATTGAAAGTTGCAGCTTTTTATTGACCATATATGAAGAAATCAGGGGTGGCTCAAGACTTCTGCACAGTGCTGTACTGACAGATATTTTCCCTGCTTTGTAGCTTTTACTGTGTTCAACAAATTGTTACTGAGAAAAACTTTAGCATTAGCACCCACACTTATTACAATAGCACTCTCAGTACTTTCAGTGCTGCGGCACTCATTGCATTTCTCAAAGCAGTGTAAATTAATCCACAAAGATACATGCTGCATGACACAAAAACATCACATTGATGCAAAACATGAACACATACACACAGTCACACTTGTGATAATTAGACATGTGATGGGAATCTTGTGTTCAAATCAATTTAAATCGCTGGTTCAGTTAAGGTCAGCACGTCTGTCTTTCTTCCTTTATTACCTACACCTTCATCATCACTCTCCTGCTCCTCTCATCACCTCTGTTGCTTTTTATTTCTTTCCCTCCTCTTTGCCCTCGCTCTCATCCCTTCCTCCTCCTGCTCTCTGTCAGTTGGTAATGCTCTCTTTGTCCTTGTAGCTTTTTGCAAGCTTGGTACCGCTGACAAACACATTTGATAAACATGTCCTCTTCGTCTCTTTTTCTCTGCTTTTCAGCCATCTATCACCACCTTCCGTCCATTTTTAAGTTTTAGCTGTCAGTGCTGTCATTCTTTCCTTCTTCCATGACATATGTTCTCTGTCTTTGGCTTCTCTTATTTATATTGTGTGCTTGAATGCCATTTCATGCATGGAGAAAGTCTGTAATTTGTTAACATTTTCACCCATAAATGAAATCACTTCACTGTGAATCAATGAAGTGTAGCAGGTGTGTGATATATGATGTGTAAGAGGTTTTTATTATGTGCCCTGCACGATTATATATGGCTGTTTTTGACAGTGGAGGCGTACAGATCATGCAGTAAATTCATACCTGCAGTTTTCTCACCCACACATGGAGAAGATCTGCATTCATTCAGATACTAAAACAGTTGCTCTGCATCACATGGTTATGCATTTAAATTTGAAGAAAATATATTCTTGATACTTTAGATATATGATCAATGTAGAAGAACATGTTAATGCTAGATGTATCAATCAGTAGCTAAAACAAACGCTTATCCTCTCACTACCTGCAGCCAACAGTGGTGGCAGTTCATTGTTCTTCAGCCTCCTCCTTCTTCTCCTTCTCCCCGGGGTGCTTTCACCTCTGTGGTTGCTATGCTGCGAGGTGCTGGAGTGGATGATGTAATCTCCTCTAATACTTTTGTCCCCCCCCCCCACACACCCTCCTCCTTCCTCTCCGCACCCCAACTGCCTGCCTCCTTGACTGCCTTTACCATCTGAATCCATGATGTCATGTGAGGATCTGGCACAGAGGATCAATGAGTGCCCCCTAGTGGGACGTCATGCTCAATTATGTCTTTGTCTGAGAGGCGAAGGTTCAAACGAAGAGGAAATGGGGTGCTGTAATTAGAATGATGGTGCCTATAGTTCTGCAGGTTTTCAATCACACAGGAATTGATGTGGCATTTCCGTATCTGTGGTTATGTTTGATAAGTGTTTGTGTGAATTCCCTGCAGGTGTTTATCTCTATGTTACTATGTCTGTGCCATCACCTTTCACTGTGATGTTTGTGTAAAGGACACGCCATTATCATCTCCAGATGCTGCGGTTAATGCAAAAAGCTCTTCAAAACATCTGAAGCAAACATTAAATGTTATCTGTGTAGTATGATAAAAAGCTTTGACATTTCCTCTAAGCATACGCCCCATTTGCGGTTCTCTGCCTCTGACTCATGCAATTCAATTGTGATTCAGTATTTATATATTTCATAAGAGCTTTCATATTTGTTTCATGTTTAAGCAAATCAGGTATTAGTTATTTTTGCCAGAAATGAAACCATTGACTCCACTGACATTACTGAATAAAAAAGGATGATGTAGATGCGTAAGTGTATCAAAGACTTTGTCTCTCATTTCCTTATGTTTTCCCTCTTCAGTGTACTTACAAATAGTCCAACATTGATCCTCAAGCATCTATTGTGGTATGCGTACATCAACATAGTTTAATTTTATTTGCAGAGATCCATCTATTCTGTAACTCAAAACAGAAGTGAATGATGTTACTTTTGCAGTTCTGGTCTCACAAATACATAAAATGCATAGGTCCTCCTATGTATTTTAAAATCACATGTCTGTACTACAAAAAGCAACAAGCTCAATGCTAATTCATGCTAATTTCATGTCTGTCTGCCATCTTCAAGATTCAAGACAAAGAGCAGAAATTCAGTTGTATTGTCATATTCCAAGTTGCATGATTGAGCTTCTGTTGATAATGGAACTTTCAAATTCTTTTTAAATTTACACCGAAGGACATGATTCTAAAATGTCTCCCAATTTATGGACAGTTTTTGGCAGATTGCTGAACCTGTACTCATCTCTACTCCGAGAGATTTTGCCTCTCTAAGGTTCTCTTTCTGTATCCAGTTATGTTACTGACTTGTTGGCAATTAACCTAATTAGTTGCAACATGTTCCTCCACGTTTCCTTTTAGTACCACATACTTTTCTGTCCTTTTGTTATGCCAAGTGTTGCTGCCATAAAATTCAAGATGAGCTAGTATTTTTCATGAAATATTGAAATGTCTCACTTTTCAATAGAGATTCAGGATCCACTTTTTCTAGCTTTGATGAACAACTTCTGATTTGTTTTCTATGTTCTACAGTGAAACACTTGTTGGTTCATAAGATGAGGTAGATTTGAGATTGAACACGATGTCAATTAAAAAAAAGATCATCTCAGTATATCTGAAAACTTTTAACATGTTGCTGCATGAAACTCACCTCTCAGTATTTTGAAAATAAGAGTATGATCCTCAGATACTGAGGATACAGTGACACAATTATACTCGCATGCAACAGCTTAAGTAACATCATGTGTGAAGCATGACTTGCACCAACTGAAATAATCCTACTGTGATGTGTCTTCTGCAGCCTGGCCCAGGTACCGTGTGCTGCGGGCGCTGGATATCGGTCAGTATAATTTGGAGATCTCCAACGCTGAGCTCGCCGATGACTCTCTTTATGAGTGTCAGGCCACGGAGGCCGCCCTGCGCTCCAGGAGGGCGAAGCTCAATGTACTCAGTAAGTGAAACTACACTTTTGGATAAAAGGGGTCAGTTTTCTCAAAGCTTTTTCAGACTCTTATCGTATCTATTCATTCTTATGAAGAAAACGTTTATCAAATCAAAAAATACCAAGTTAATACGCATGTCCTTGTGAAGAACAGGTTTCCTGAGTTGAGAAAATGAGTTCTATTGCAGTCTTAGAAGAACTGTGTGGTTTATGTTACATGATCAATTTAAATGCTCAAGGCCTATAAACCTTACTGTTCATTTTAAAGAAATATGAAAGCCTAAAATTACCATAAATGACATGGAAAATAGTGCCCGAACTGACGTGCTATTTATAAGCAATGCCATGAGAACATGTTGACTGGACAGAAATGTAAAAGAAAAAGAAAAACAAACTTCCAACAGTGTCGGGGTCAAAAGTCAAGATGTTAAAAAAACAACAACTTTTAAATACTGCAGCTTAGAACAAGTTGATATTGCTCTTTGCTCTTGATCGGTAAAAAAAAAAAGTCTTTTAAAATGTGAACTTTTAAGGAATATAGAAACACTTCTTGAAGAAATTCAGCATTTTTAGTGGTTTACTATTTGAAAAATGAAAAACAAAAAAACTCTTACATTGGTGGAAAAATGTAGCAGTATGTGCACAGATGTTGCTGCCCTTTAAAAACCTGAGAGAGCTTCAATTTAAGTCCATTTGTGTGTCTGTCCTGCAGTCCCCCCTGGGGACCCGGTGGTGGAGGGAACGCCGGAGCTCCTGCTAATGGCTGGAACTCCATACAACCTGACCTGCGTGACCCGCGGGGCCAAGCCTGCAGCACACATCCAGTGGACCAAGAATGGAGTCCCTGTGGAGGGAGCTCACCATTCCACGGTGACTCACACACACTCGTCCACACATGCAGATAACAGAACTTGCATGTGCATAAGGGAAAAGCCACGCATCATAAAGCACACATAAAACCATGATCAGTTTATTACACTGAAATTAAATCTGCAAAATGTCGTCTAATAGCATAAAAAGTCTTTTGTAGCACAAACTCTCAGACTCACAATCTGCATCTCGAATACATCCACTCTGAGTCTGTTTACTTCTCTGTTGACAAAATGCTTACATCTAAGCGGATGGAGACTGTTTAGAGTGCTACCAAAAGCAGATTTAGATTGAGGTTACAATAAACGGAGAATGTGAAGTTCGGCTTGCTTACATTTCAATATTCCTACTCATTGCTCTCAGGTTGTCGTTTGTCTGCACAGACAAGCTCTTTCTGTGCTCAAACTGTGGGATCAGCCTCTGAAATCATATCTCAGCCCATTTCAGCTCCTCATAACCGAATGCTAAAAACTTCTGTCTACTGCGTGTTATTCTGCAGGATGATCAGATTCAGGCACAGTACCAGATTGTTAATAAGCAGGTTGTGCATTGTATCCTTTCTTTGTCTCGTATCTTCACCAACAGATTTTGGCCATTTTTAGCCAAACAAAACAAAAACTAACCAGGCAACAGCAGTGTTAAACAGAGGTCCTGTCCCAGCTTGCAGCATGGTCTGACATACCTTCACATTCTCTAAAAAATAAAATGGGGACACAAGTTTTGAGTATTTGCCACAAAAGAAACGAGGAATGAAAAAATAATTAACTATTAGTAAACCAGTATTAATGAGTAAATCTCATGAGTAGTGGGTTGATTAAGTTTTGGATTGGACATAAGTACAGTGTAAAAAAGAGAATTTTAAGAAGCCGAAACTGTTAAAGGAGTGTAGTCACGCCTGCGTATTATGTAGATAGCAGCGAGTGTTGATTTGTGAAGATAATCAAAAGTCTTCGGTGACCTTTGATCTGAGTTAGGCTGAATAAACCGAACATAACTTCTCATATTGTGCCTTTGTGCTCTTCCATTGTGGTCCTGAAAAAGTAAAATACTCTTTTCTTTGACTTGTTAGTGTTGGTAGTTCGTCTTGTTGTGATCCCTGTGGGCTGGAACAACTCCTCCCACAGCTGAGCAAGGTTATTATGTTGTGACAGTTTATTTTTGGGTCAGACAGTGTATATGAAATAATACATACTATTAATATTAATCATATGATAAATTATGTATTTTCATTTAGTGTTTTTTTTTTGTAAAACTTTGTCAAAAAAGTTAAAACTGTCATTAAGATAATGGAGGTCAGTCACCACCCTGTCAATCTGTCACTTTATTTGAAGTTACCCGAAAAGGGTGAATAATCATAAGATGATGAAGTAAAGAGGAACTATTTTGTAACAGTAACAGTATTTTGTATCATTGTAACTAATCTTTAAGTTTTGTCCATCCACATATATTCAGGAACTAATCATCACCAAAGAATATAGGACCTCCAAGCCTGTTTTATAACAACTCATCATTGTTTATAGTATCATCCCTCCTAATTAATAAATTATGAAGAGAAGTTATTTTGATTATAATGTTAGTCCTGATTATTCACAGCATTATTCATTAACCAAACATTAAATAATCATTAACTACTTATTAATTTGATTGGGTGGTACTCATCAACTAATGGTTAACAAGCAGTAACTTCCTTATTGATCTCTCATCCGTTGCCTGGTTACTGCTCAACAGTTTGTGATGTAAAGAGGAAATAAACCAAAAAGAGATAACGACATTATTCGTGTTTCCACTGGAAACACCTTATGTCACAGTCTTTACTTGAGTTTGTACAGAATTAATGACTTCAAGAAAATGTTCTTTATACTTTAAAGGAGAAAATGTAGCTTTTCTTTTTCAAAAGAAAACAAAGGCACGATGTGGAAGATGTGATTGGTTTATTCATCCGTACTCAGTCAGATAAAAGGTTACTGACTTTTGAAACTTTGCCTTACAATTTGTTGCACTGAACATTTGCGAGTTCAGCTAAAAAGAAAAAAAAAGAGAATCCACTTGTGATATTTCATACATTTTGTATACAAAGTAATGTAAGACCTGCATGCTGACTTCTTTAACAATAACTTTGCGTCTCCATGGGGTGTGTGTATAAAGGCACTCCCTCTTCACTAAGTTGTACTTCTTGCTTGCTTTGAGGTTCCCAGACACCAGTTACCTTCCACACAACTTCAAAGACACAAAGATCCAAGACATGATTTATTAACCCAAAACACTTCTTTCCCTCACTGACACACACGCGCACACACATATAGGCAGGAATTGTACATGCTGACACCTTGTATACAATCATATTTTGCACTCTTTCTCCAGCATTCAGACTCCACAGGATCCCCTTTTTCTCTCCTACACACATAAAGTGACATCTGCGAGCACACGCACACACATAAACACACGCACACGTGTACACTCATGCTTTAATATGCACAGCAAACACTGACTCACACACTCAAACACTGATGTTTTTGCATCTCTCATAGCCAGGTTTATACCCACCACACACACACATAAACACACGCACGTGCTCATACATGAAACATGCTGCTGTTATGTTACTGTTACTGACCACACATTTATATTACAGTGAAAGTTGTGCACACTTTCTCGGCAGATTTAGTAGCTGCATTTCCAAGCACCCCGGCTCCTTACATCAAGAAAACAGGGTTCATATTGGGCTGGAGAGGAATTGTAGCTACTTTTATGACCACTGCAAAAGATTGCTTTCATTATTGACTCATCCATCAACTTTTCTTCTGTTTCTCTCTTTTCATGTCCACAGAGTGTCACTTTATATTTTTGGATCTCATATATCCTCATGGCTCAGTTAGTCACCCCCATCCTTTGTTGTTTTGTTTGTCTGTTCATTCTTTCATCTCCACCATGCTCCTTTTTCATGGTTCACGTCCCTAAATTCTGCACACCCCAACCACCTCGTACCACTTATTCTTTCTGTCCTTTTCCTCTTTGTCGAGCAGGAAGTGCTGCCAGACAGGAAGAGAGTAACGACCAGGAGCTACCTTCCCATCTCTCCAGTCGACACTGACAGTGGCAGCAATTTCACCTGTGTGGCCAGCAATCCGGCGGTGCCGATGGGAAAACGAGCCACTGTCAATCTTAATGTCCACCGTATGTTACTGTCCTCCTCTGTGATACTGTTAAGGTTCATAGGTGAAGCTCAGATGACCTGAGCCAACCTGATTTTATGTGGACACATTTACAATGTTTGTAGCTTTCATTTGTTTCCCAGCGCTTATCAGAACAGTTATCAGATGAAATAACGTCTTTTTTTCCCAACACAATGTGTCAAAACGTGTGTAATGTGTAAGCAGGTTCATTCTCCTCAACATGGGGGAAACTTTTTGTGTTGTGCAACTGAAAAAATAATGACTGACTGCTCACAAGGAAACTACTTGAACACTCAGTCAAGGAGACTGATGTTTTTCCAACCAAGCGTAGTTGGCTGTTACTGGGAGAATAAATATAAGATTATTCTCTGTCAACGCAACCCAGAGTTCCATCTTTATTTTGTCTGTTTCATTGTTTTTTTATTTCCAGTGGAAAATAAATCCAAAAGATAGAGAAAGCCCAATCAGGTTGCAACCACTTTAGAGATGATGGACCAGATTTGAAGTGCTCGTCTAAATTATTGGGCAGTTTTAGGGCATTGACAAGGCTACTTAGAAATGTTAAATGGTTCTAGTTTTATTTACAGGGTTCAATTTGTATTTGGTGACACTCAGTTGCACATGTTTTAGGGGGATTTTTCTGTCAAGTACAGGTGTTAGAAAATAAGTGAAAATGCACTGTTGAATGAAATATTTGAGGAAGAATGCAAAAAAGCTATTCTAAAAAAGCTTTCTAAATACCAGTTAAATACTGATAAATTAGCGATAAAAGTTAAAGGCAGTAAGCTGGTTCTAACCCTTGAGATTTATGTTAAGCAAAAATATTTGAGGTAAAAGAGGGTTTTTTTAGGTACAAAGCCTTATATTGTTAGCAAAGCTGGACTATATAATTGCAGGATGACTGAGTTTAACCTCTTCATATTTACCTTCATGTTTACCTAAGCAACACTGCAGAGGACCCAACAAGCATGTACTTAGGTGTACTTGCAACATATTGTTGAAATGCCCTTGTGACTCTTGTGATTCAATAGTATCTCTCCCCATGCAGACCCTCCCACCGTGACCCTGTCCATCGAGCCTCGCTCTGTCCTGGAGGGAGAGAGAGTCACCTTCACCTGCCAGGCCACTGCCAACCCCCCTATCATGGGCTACAGGTTTGAACCTACATCTGCATATATGACTCTCGTAGCAGATCAAGTTGCGAGGAAGGCTTTGATGCAGGTCCTGCAGTGCAACATTAGGACTTTGATCAGATGATCAATGCTAGTGGTTTTTCTTTCATCTTTTCCAATCTGCTTGTATCCAGACTCTGGACCTGCTCTTGAAGGGTAATTTTCACTAAAGAGAACAGAATTGGGGAAAGTTATTGAACATTTGTGCAGCTAAACGCTGACTTTTATTGTAAGCGACAGCTCCGAAGTACTGAAGCTGCAAAAATGCTGGTTTTAATCTGAAGTTTGAGACTCCATCAGAGTCCCGGTGTGGGAGTACTGCCAGGTACTTAGGTGCTAAACCTATCAACTGTGCATTAAAAAGTCATCTAATAAAGGATGTGCCATATGGTGACATGATTTTTAACTAGATATCTGGCAAGACAGTGTATGGATGACAGAAATTAATAGGGATCAAGGCACTGAAAATTTGATTAATCGATAACATGAACAGATCCTTTGTTTGATAGTGGAAATCTTATTTGGATCATCACACGTTTTTCTTTTCTGCTGCTGACAGGCAGATGTAACAAAGACTTACAGTGCTTTCAAACGGTGTTAAATGGCGTTGTGTTTTTCTCTGTCAGGTGGGCTAAAGGTGGCGTGTTGCTGGAGGGAGCCAGAGAAAGTGTGTTTGTCACTACAGCAGATCACTCGTTCTTCACCGAGCCCGTGTCCTGTCAGGTGTTCAACGCCGTGGGAAACACAAACGTCAGCATCCTTGTGGACGTGCACTGTGAGTAGAATACGAACGCTCCTGAGCTGAGTGGGGCTGTTTGCAGTCAAGTAGTCTTTTTGTCCAAGCAAGCACATTGCATTTGTGTTGTTACTACAAACAGTGCTAGATTTGTGGTACCAGCTGAAAAAAGATTGATTAAAAAGCATTTCATAAGACACTTACCTTAATTGAGTAATACGAATAATCGAAACAGGAGAGAAGAAACTTCAAGTTTGTTATATCATGATGAATGAAAGAATAATGAGCAATTAAGCACATCTTGTTTCTACTCAGTCAATTATCATCAAGTCCCTTATTTTTTCGTCCACAGAGGTTTTATTTCTCTTACTATCTTTCAGTTGGCCCAATTCTAGTGGTGGAGCCCAGGCCCGTTACAGTGGATGTGGACTCCGACGTCACTATGAACTGCAAGTGGTCTGGAAACCCACCTCTCACGCTCACATGGACCAAAAAGGGCTCCAGCATGGTGAGAACAAACCCTCAAACCCAGCTCTGACATTTCTGCTTCAGTGGGACAACACATCTAATTAAAGTGTTTATTTCAGTAAAAGGCCTGTTTTTAAGAACTTATACAGGCAAAAAGCCCTTATGGAGGTGAACACATCCATAAAATATAACCAAACATACTGTATATTCAATAGCCAGACTTCATAAATGTTTGCTCAGTTGTAAAGCTGACGATTAGTGGTGAGACTCTTGAATCTTTAATTCATGCCTAACCAGTTAAGAAAGACTTGAGGAAAAAACTAATGGAGCCTGCTGAGTAAATCAACATGTTTTATGAATTAAATATTGCTCTCCCTTCTTCCACCCCCCTTTGCACCATCTCTTCCATCCTGTATGTCTGATCTTCACATCACAAACCCTCTTGTCTTTATCTTTTTGCATACTTGCCTATTTGTTAATGTGTCCTGCATGTTATGTCCAGGTGCTCAGCAACAACAACCAGCTGCATCTGAAGTCAGTGAGCCAGGCTGACGCAGGCCAGTATTCCTGCAAGGCCATCGTGCCACGGATCGGAGTGGGAGAGACGGAGGTTACGCTCACTGTCAACGGTCAGTTTATATCCATAACAGTGCTAATATCACCAGAAAAAGCCCAGAATCTGTGTCGAAATGGAAAGCTGAATAATGAAACCACATGGATCTCCATGATATTTGTTTGTTTGATTGATTACCACTGAAGCAAGCTTTTTTTATGTGTTTACCTGGCTTCTGAGTTAAGTCTGTAAATGTCTGAGTTAGCCCGGAGAGAATTCACAGCAAGTGACGACGCGCGTGTAGATGATAACTGATGCTGCTTAATGCTTTGCTCCCAAGTTTGTGTTTTTCATCCAATGTTGTTGCAAATATATATTCAGTATTACAACACTTTGGACCATCATTGAAGGTCAAACTGTTTCACACTTTCTGCTTTTCTTTTTGGCATCAATCAAACACCTTTTGAGGACTGTTTGACCATTCAGAGCCCCCGTATGTACAAACGTCATCCTCAAGAATGACTTCTGACAAACTGATTTACTTAGTTTCCCAGCACCAACCACTTGGTAACAAACAATGTAAATAATTCAGGGCTAATTTGATCATCAAATTGGTGGTCTTCCCAGTAAATACCTTATCTTTTTCATCCATAATATAAGGAGAGGGTCAGAAAATTATTCCCACAGCTCCATGGCTTAATTTAACCTTGTATTGTGAATACGGATAGATTAATAAGAATGCATTGACTAAGGGTACAAGGTTTCTGTGCTTAACCATATTTTGTCACTTGGTGTGCCTCATGTGCACTGACATTGCAGATACATCCAAATACATGTAGTATTGATATCAATAAATAAACAGTTATCACAGATAAGTACAGTCTCATTAGCTATGTTCAATATATTGTAAATAATATATTTCCAGTTGTGAGAACTCATCTGACCCAGAGATCCTCCCTCTTTTCACTGCATATGTAAATGGAAAGCTATGGACAGAGTCTGCACCTGATTCTCTGGACATTCTCCAGAGTTCATTTGTGAAAACGGCATCTGACAGCTGAAGCCTTTGAACATTCAGATTACAGTCAAGCATGGACCGATTTCTGTCAACCTGGTGTGAATCTTTCCAGCCGAAGCCTGGCCCAGACTAACTAATCAGCTAATTTCTCTACCTTCAACAGATTAAATGACAATATTTCAGTTCAGTATTTCAGACTGTATTCTTACAGAGAAACGAGCAAACACTGAATAAATCAAACCAGATTTACTAAGTGTACTATGATGAAAATGGAGCTCACAATTTCTCCTTAAATCTACACCAGATGACAAACTACCCTGTGAAACCAAAGAGGGAAACAGTTACATTTATTGGCATGTCTTTGCAAATTGAATACTGAAAGCTTGGCCATTTGGGCATTCTTTCACTAACGGAGCAATACTTTATGTAACACAGTGAAATCACAGTATTTGTACCATCATCTCCATTTTAAAGAGTGGCTACAAAACACGATGCATCATCTTAGTGGATATATTTATACTTTAGTAGAGCAAAGTCATTGTGAATAACATCAGTTGGCTAAACACAGCTAATAGTATATGACAGCTTTTGCTGGATTGAAATCATCATTTGACTCTTGGTTAAACACTGACCGGCCATAGATACTTATGGCTCTGAATTTATAGTTCAGCATCAGATTTCCCCTGCTGGTATCACAGCTGCAGTACTGCTCTCATGTTTGCTCGGTCAGACCAGGTCATCCTTTAATTATATTTTTCACCGCAGAGGAGTTACATCCATGTAACTTTTATTCAACCATCACAAAATGGGAGACTACAGTCACACGTTTGCTGTGTTAACACTCTTTCATTCACTGTGATGGAGAGCGACAGTATTGCTGTAAGCAGGTTTTCAGTGACTTTGCTTAATGTGTGGCTGTGAACTGCAGCAGATTACTCAGTCTTCCCTCAAACTGCTAATTTTTTTCTTTTTATCACCAACATCTGCATCAGATATTTCAGGCCCTCATTATACCAAGGAAAGACTTCAAAATCGATAACTTTCATATGTTCTTTCAACATCTTTTGACTATTATTTACAATCCTTTGCATGTAAATTAATAGTTAATGCCATTAGTAAAACACCAACAATAAAATAATGTAATTTATCATCTTAAAACAGTAGTTACTGTTAAACATATAACTTCACATTAGATTAACAAAGCTTTAACACAATGACAGCAATGGGTTGCTGGATTGATGATGACCCTCGTGTTAGCACAGATGGCTAAATGTAAAGGGATGTGTAACCCCTGAGGAAATACTGATGTGAGAAGCAGTAATTGACTCGCTGAGCAAGCCTGTTTCAGGGAATACTTATGCGCTGCCAGCGCCACACTGATTTGATGCGTTGCGGCGATAAAGTGAAAATGGTGTACCAGTTTCATTAAAGGTGTTGCTGAATTTTAGAATGTAATCAGTTAACTAATTGCTTTACAAAGTACTGACATTAAGGTAATACGTTGCTTTTCAGGGATGTTTTTGGAAATATGTGTATAAATCAAATGCAAAAATAGATCTTTCTGTCTTTTGGAAATAAATGCTGGTAGATTATTTAAAATAATCTACTCTAAGGTCATCAGAATTTGATAGAAAATAGGTCTTAGATTTGTGAAAGGTATTTTTTTATAAATGAAGTTATCAGTTTCTCACATCATATTTGGCCCGCACATCATCAAAATTGCCTCATTGAGGTTTGCAGCATTGGTTTATGCACAGCTCTCTTAAGGTCCCACCACAGCATTTGAGTCAGACTGAGGTCTGGACTCTGACTGGACCATTGCAACACCTTGATTCATTTCTTTTTCACACATTCTGTTGTAGATCTGCTGCTGTGTTTGTTTATGTTTATGTTTATGTATTTAGCAGACGCTTTTATCCAAAGCGACTTACAAATCAAGATATAACAAGCTATACAAAAAGCTAACAATAAACTACATAGAAGAAACCCACTAGTCCAGAGTAGTCCAGGTGACAGAGTAGAGATAGGGTTTGGGATCATTGTCCTGTTGATGAGCCAGTTTCAGCCCAGCTTTAGCTGTGGGACAGATGGCCTCACATTTGACTCTAGAACACTTTGGTATCCAGAGGAGTTCATGATGGATTCAGTGACTGTAAGGTGCCCAGGTCCTGTGGCTGCAGAACAAGCCCAAATTATCAGCTCTCAACCACTGTTTGACAGCTGGTATGAGGTGTTTGTGCTGATATGCTGTGTTTGGTTTCCTCCAAACGTGTTGCTGTGCAAACATCCCCACTTTGGTCTGGTCTGTCCAAAGGACATTGTTGCAGAAGTCTTGTGCTTTGTTCAGATGCAGCTTTGCAAACCTAAGCTGTACTGCTTTCTCCTGCAGCCTTTCCAAACAAGCCATCCTTGTTCAGTATTTTTCTAATTGTGCTGTCATGAACTTTAACATTCAATATGCAAACTGTGGTCTGTGTTTGCAATGTATCAGTTGTTCCCAGCGCTTGAATCCCAGCCCTTATGGAAGCTGGACATGGCTTCAGGGCCTTTTTGGCTTAGTTTTTGTTCAGTAAATTCTGACACACTGTAATACATTATGTGTTGTTGTTAATTTGAGGATGTTAGATGTTGAACCTTGAAACCTTGGAATTGATTGTGTACTTTCTTTTTCGACATGACTTTATACTGCACTGTGTTTAAAGGTACAATGACACATTTATACTGTTTAAATAAAACAAAATACAGATGCATTATAAAGAAACTGTAAAATGTTGGTGTCTCTGGTGCAAGTGTTTTATTCATAAATACTTTTCAACCTTTGGATTTATTGTAGTAAGCGTTTCTCTGCCTTGTTCTGTCTTCCTCTCAGGCCCCCCCATCATCTCCAGTGATCCAATTCAGTACGCTGTCAGAGGGGAGAGAGGAGAGATCAAGTGTTACATTGCCAGCACCCCCCCACCTGATAAGATTGTAAGTCCATCTCTGGAAGTTGTAATCTCCTTCAGAGTTGCTTGACCTTTTCAGATTGCATCTCCCTCAGAAGGAATCTTGAGCACAGCTCCCTGTCCACGTGGAAAATACGTTTTTCTTCAGCTTGTGTCACTCCAACTAAAGGAGAGGTAGAGGGGGAATTGTTCCCAGAGTGTGTCACGAATATGTGAGAACAATCTGTTCCTCATCTGTAGTGGAAGGTATGAGTCATTAAAAACAGCTGCTGTTGTATTTAGTTGAAATCAAAGAGGGGGCACATGATCCTGTGAGATGCTGATGTAAGTGCAGCAGATGAGAGCGAAAGAATCAGTGAGCTTATCGCGCTCTGAGCGTTGTCGTCATAAACATGAAGCACTGGTATAGAGCTGCTAGCAATAACCGCTAAAACAGAAAAAGCTACCCATCCAGCTTATTTTCTTGTACAAGATTTTCCTGCCTAGTTAAACAAATGTTTGCTCTCACTTCAGGACCGTTTACCTTTATAGATCTAATCTCCGGAGTGGTTTCACAAATACGTTTCCTGTTGTTGAAACAAAAAATGCATGCAAAAGGTGTTGCATGTTGTTTCATATTCACATGAAAGTCAGATGCAAGATACCTGTAGTTATGACTGAGAATGCAATCTTCGACAGATTTACCTTCCAAATCTTTAGTTTGACACACCTCAAACAGAGAACATGCAGTTGCATTGTGCTCTGACAAACCAGCTGGAGCTAAAACCAATATTTTCAAACAGCAAAAATTTATCAGACGAATTGCATGTTTATTGAGCATTAAAGCATGTAATTTTATTTCTGGTAGACCCCCAAAAATTAAATTCTGAGTATCTAAATGATATGACAGTGCAGGACTGCTCGTTAAAAGGTGTTTCTTTTAGCTTGGTGTGGCTTGGTGAAGATGACTGATTGTCACTGTTAAAAGACTAAGATGGAGGACTTTCAAGAAGACTTTCACCAACATTTTCTTAGCAGAAAGCTGTAACTGAATGGCCTGCTGAATCTTCCTTAACATCAGCAGTGCACTTTTTACATTCCTGCTCATTACTGACAGCAATACTTGATAAAACAACTGCTAGTGATATTGTGTGTGATAGAAAACCTTAAAAAGAAGGGAATAGCTGAATGATCTACAATAACGTAAAGAGGCAAAAAAGAGAGAACAGATATAAATCCAAGGCAAGAATGAGTGAGAATGAGTGTGGAGGAGCAATAGATTGAAATGAGGGGGAGAGAGATGGAGGGAGAGTAAAATTTTGTACCTTTCAGTGTCAATTATCCAATTGTGCAGTGCCAACATGACAGAAATCAGAGCTTTTAGAGTGCCTCAGCCTCCCGCTGCACTGGCAGAGAGCTCAGAGCGTATAATGTGATACGACATTATAGTCTAGGCTTAATGCACAGACATTGGGACTTATAAAATATGGAATATGATGCTTTGTGTATGTGTGTGTTCATTTGTGCAATGAGGCAATGAGAGACTGGGAGAGAGAAAGAAATACACACAGACGTGGTGCAACATGATTATTGTAAGAAATAAGGAGAATGTAAGAGGCAGACTGTGGAGACAGAAAAATACACAATATTATTATCGTTCCAAGACTGTCAGAGACAAAGAGTGGAAAAATTGGGGGCTTTTTTAAAAATGACTGAGTCCTGCTAACATTTAATTTTTTTTCTCAAGAAAGAGATGAGCCCAAAATATGGTTGTATGTATATTTCATGTCATCCTGCTCCATTTTTGATTCCCTCCAAATTCCCCGTCAGCAGATTTTAAGTGCCAAAACCTGCTAGAGTTTTTAACACTCATGTACACTTACTGCTCTGTGTATGTATTCTCATTTATTTATGGGGAATTTCTTTCTTCCCCAGCTTAAAAAGTTGCCGCACAAAGTTTAATTAGCCAGATTCTGCACGAGGTGTGAGAATATCATTTGTTTTGCTTGAAATGTGTTTCTTGCTTTTGTGTCTCTTTACCTTTCTTAACACTACCCCATCTGTTGGCTAAATGTTTGCTCCTGACCGTTTGTGTCTGTTGTGATTAAAACTATTAAGATAGGATAAAATTAAATTAGCATTATTGATCACTGAGGTTAAATTGGAGAATTGAAGCAGTAAAGAGTGGAGTTTAGATAAAAGTCAAACAAATTAAACATACTGGAGACAGGGTTTTTGTCTCATCAATGCGGATCTCCTCTCTGCTTGAAGGAGCTGTGTTTATTAAGAACTGATGTAGAAACCTCTTGTTTCCAGATATGCATCTGCCGAGTTTTAATCTTAGTTAACCTGGTTTGCTTCAATAGGTTTGGGCTTGGAAGGAGAATGTGTGGGAGAAGGAGAAAGGCACCCTGATGGAGAGGTACACCGTAGAGCAGAGTAAGCCTCCGTCACAGGGCGGGGCTGTCCTCTCCACCCTGACCATCAACAACGTGATGGAGTCTGACTTCCACTCACCATACAACTGCACTGCCTGGAACTCCTTCGGACCTGGAACCATGATCATCACACTGGAGGAGACAGGTATGGTGGAAACAGAGGGGAATACGTGAGCTTCAGTCCTTACATAGATGTTTATTCACTGCAGGGGATCAACCATCCATCTACTGATTCTGGAGTTCTGAGCCATCCTAAAAACCAAGTTATACACTGGTTTGTCGGATGAATGCTTACCTAAAAGAAGTGTTTGTGTAATATAACCTAATATGCACAGACTTACAGTGATACTGTACATTCTGATATAGTAAAGTGCTCACCAAGTACAAACAGAAATGTTTGAGTGGAACTGGTGACAGTAATGTGTCTTGAAAATATAAAAGTGCAGCCCTGTGTTGTGACAAAACATCCAAATAAAATGCCAAGCCATGTCACGTGCTATCAGCATGGGTGTTTTTTCTTTTTTCTGTTATTTCAAACCATGTGGTCTTGAGAAATGAAATTTTTACACTAACCTGTGTCACCTCACATATCACGTTATGGCTTAAAATGAAATGCAAAAGATAAAGCATAAAAATGCCCCTCGTAAAGCGATGATATACACATACACGCACACTCACACTCACAACATCATGATAAGACTGGTTGCTAAGGGGGCTGTGCTTAGCACCGTCACCTCACAGCAACAGGGTTCCACTCCCGACTGGGGCCTTTCTGTGTGGCGTTTGCATGTTCTCCCTGTATATGCATGGGTTCTCTCTGGGTATTCCGGCTTCCTCCCACCATCCAAAAACATGTATGTTAGGTTAATTGGTGACTCTAAAATAGTCTTAGGAGTGAAACTTAGGAGTGAGTGTGAGCGTGTGTGTGAGCGTGTGTGTGGTTGTTTGTCTCGTTCGTCTCTGTGTGGCCCTGTGATGGACTGGCGATCTGTCCAGGGTGTACCCCGCCTCTCACCCAATGACTGCTGGGATAGGCTCCAGCCCCCTTGCGACCCGACCAATGGATTAAGCGGGTATAGAAAATGGATGGATGGATGGATGGATGGATGGATGGATGGATGGATGGATGGATGGATGGATGGATGGATGGATGGATGGATGGATGGATGGATGGATGGATGGATGGATGGATGGATGGATGGATGGATGGATGGATAGATAGACAGACGGACGGACTGGTTGGTAAGGACTTACCAATAATATAAACATTTCTAAAAAAATATTTTTAAAAAGGACATAATTCAGCCACAACATTAAAACCGCTGAAGGGTGAAGTGAGTAGCACTGCTCATCCTCTAACAATGCAATTTTCTGATTAGAAAACCTGCATTCTGGTATTCAAATGACTGTTACATTGACACTTGCCACCAACATAAACATTTTTGCAGACCAGTCACAGTCAACGTGGGTCAATATTACTCCCCCCGGTACATGTAGCCTCCTCAGCAGGACAGAAGTGGGCCCCACGAAAATTGCTTTAGAAGGGTTCAGAATAAATTACAAACGCTGGAGTGTTCACCCAGTCTCCAGATTCCCAGATCCCAGTCTGAAGGGTTGTGATGGCAACTGTTCAGAACGCTGTTGGCAGCATTAGGAGAACCTTCCCAATATCAGGACATGGTCGTGGTCGTTAAATTATGGCTCAACATTATTTGCAGTGTTTTCATGAGGAGATCCCCGTTGATTTTTTCTTTTAATTAAATGCTGTACTTGTACACTAATACTAGAAGAAATTTGTGCCGTTTCCATGATCTTCTGCTGATTTACAGTTGGATGGAAATAAACTTGGAAGCATTGGATGTTAATGTTGTAGAAAATGTTTACCAAAAAGAATTTAACTGCTCAAAAGATCACAAATGGTGACATCCTCCTGTTTCAGAATTGTGTCATTCACTAAGAACAGATAGAGTGCTTCTACAGTTTTATTTCCTTGTTCATCAATACGTTGGTGGTTCATTCAATGAATTAAAAGTGTCAAAATGACCACATGAGAACAGAATCTGCTGCAAATCCCAGCTAGCATAATGCAAACTGTATGAGATGGGAGGTTTCAAAATGAGTAATGTGATTTTAGACTGTTTTTTGTCAAAGTTAGAATATTTCCGGTTACATCACATGAGAGATTTCTGCATTACTTTATTGGTTTTTGCTCCTCTCACTGGTATGTAGGTGGGACTCAGTCGGAAAACGTGATGTCACAGGCTGAGAGAATGAGATCTTATATGAGAGTCAGTGGATCATTTGGTCACTTTTGATCAAATCTGACCACATCACACCCACACAGCTGCGATAAAGCTGTGTTTTTTTATGGTAAACTCCTAATCAATACTAAAGGAGTTAGTTTCTGATGAAAATTCCAGACAGGCATTTTAATATCTCTCAAGATCCTCCACCACTTTTTTACAAACTGATGCGCCCTTGAGCAAAGTTATTAAGCAGTGGCCTCAGCTGGAGGAGAGTGTTGTTAGTGTGTTCCAGATGATTGTTTTATTATGAGATCTTAGAGTTTCACATTACATTGAGAAAATGGTTTCTCCATGCTCCGCCAGTCTCATCTCACTCTTATTCTCTCAGCTCTCAGATTCCACCGGCTTTAGAAAATCTACCAAAACATCTTCGAAAGAGAAGCTTGGAGTTTGGATTTGTCCACGCTGAAAGCATTTTCATCCCATGTCTGAGTAGCATGCCTTATCAACATAACCAGCCCTCAGAGACTGAGCATTAAGCAAGAACACAAGGAGGATTTACTCTTAAACGACGCAGGTTTCTGTAACACTGAGATGAGGCAGCAGCTGTCCCTCAACCCCGACCCTTCCTCTGCTTGTGTTTGTTTCAGATATTGTTCCAGTGGGAATTATCGCCGTTGGTACGGTGGGCTCCTCCATTCTGCTGCTTATGCTTCTGCTGGCGCTCGCCTTCTTCCTCTACCGCCAACGCAAAGGCAGTGAGTGAACGCAGGTTTTTTTTTTTGATGTGTTTGTGTGAGGGCATGCACAATTACTCCATGTGTCTGTCAGTCTTTCTTTCATCCCCCCCCCCCCTCATCTGTCATTTTGCCTCTCCACGAAGAAAGTGACATATGCCAGCCATAGCGCATTTTATTTAAATGAGATTAATGAATATTCATATCATGTGGCAAAGTGCCTTAAATCGCCCACTGTATATTTCCATTTTCCTTCTTCTGACATTGACTTGTATGATTTTTCTTTTTTTATTCGTATGTGACGAGATAAAGTAGGAGCACAAACAACAGATCTGACTGCAAAAGCATTTAAAAGTGAATAATATTCAGATAATGAATTCCTATATGTGTTGTTTTCCATAGCCTACAGCAATCCAATTAGTATTTATGAAAACAAACCACGCTTCCACAAACCACAGATCTAAACCCATTTGGTGTCTTTTAGTTGCTTAATTTTGAGCCGCAAATAAAGAGTTGAGAAAGACAGTGAAGGTGACTGGCAGAGTCCCCGGAGGGATTTTCTGGGGATAAAAGTACATTCTCTGGTTCAGAGCTGATAAACACCAGTACAAAAAAGATACCGTTTGGAAATAGAAACTCAAACAAACATAGCTGTCTCTCCAGATAAACAGTCTCCCGTTTGTTGTCGACGAAGTAGCTCAAGACTTCACTGACGGAAATCTTTTCTTTTAAGATTTCTGGCTGTGGAAGAGCGTTGTTCATGTTGACAAATACCAACTGCTCAGTACTGAGGACACACAAAGCTGAGCATGTCAGGATGACAAGACAGTGTTAGACATAGAAAGACTCTTTTTATTGCGCTAAAAGCTACGTTTTTGTAGATGTGAGGTCTTATTCCAGCAAACCCTCTCATAAGAGCACATGCATCTTTTTTCAGCTTCTGTCTTTAAAACATTGTGGGTGTGTGTGTGTGGAGCTGGTCAAAGCCCATGAGGAGGAACAGGTTCACCTCATCACTGGAGATCCATACTGTATAATTAGCATTAATGAAATACAGACTACTAATAAACTAATGTAAGAAGATGGGACAAAGAAGATGCAAGAATATGAGCATAGAAAGAAGAGAGTAAATACATAATTATTATGTCAGATTAATATTGATGTCTAGCATTTCTTTACGTTTTTAACAGGCTGGAAACATCACTGCTGCTGTAACATTAACATTTTCCATGTGATGCATAGGTTTGTAACGCATATAACAGCTCAGGGGGGTAGAAGAGGGTCACAAGAGACAGTGACAATATCTGCAATATTTTCATTGATTAAAATGTATAAAAACTACAGAAAGAAATCACCTCTTTGTAGGAGATGTTTGTCCCTTTTTTAAGCAACACATTTTTCCTTCTGCAGTCTTAGATAGAGCATTGTATGTTCTGTACATGGGATGTTTTTGAATATTTCCAGTTATTTAACAGTGGGTGGTTCCTTACAGAGCTGTCACATTGTTTTGGTCTTTATGTTCTCTACAATAAACATTTCTAAGAGGTAACTGTCACTGTAAGTAATCCTTCATTTATATGACATTTAGCATTTGAGAATTTGTAAGAAAATTGACGTGTTTTCAACTTAAATCAAGTAGCATATATAAATTATTTGTCTTTTTTAGTATTTTATCTTTTTTGTTGTAGAATTAACTATTAAGTATAAAAACATGCATTTCTGTGTCCCATTTAATTATGTAAAGTGTTCTGATTATTCTTAAGGATTTACAGTCAAGTTTTAAATTAAAGCAGTTCATGTGCCCCTTCATCAGTGGAAGTAGATCCCTTTGTTTTAAAAATGCATTCAGAAAGGATGAATAGAAGCATTTTAAAATTCACCAACATATATTAATTTTTTCTTATTAAAGCCTCCTTTTTACTGCAGTGCAAAAACGTTCAAGATTCATTTGAATAATGTTGCTAACTTGCACAGACTGAACAAATGTGACAGATGATTAAATCACTGTAGTGAAAATGAACAAACTTAACTCGTTACCAAAAATCTGTAAATTTCAGTTGACAAATGACAATGACAACCAAAACTATCCTGAGATTTACGGCAGAAATATCAGCTGAATCCCTCACATAATTTTCAGCCATAACTGACCATAATAGAGAAATTAATGGATTGTGAAGTTTTCTGACATCTTGTTTCATCATCATGGACACTGATGTCCTCAGGGTTGAAAATGCTACCTTTTTCTTCTTATTGAGGCAACGAGCAGACCAAATTGCGTAATGCACCATGATCAACAGAGACAAAAACAAGGAAAATAATGGATCAGACAGATGAAAAAACATAAAGTAGAATATATTGTGGTTTACAGTTGTTTTGCTGCTTTTCTGTCCAGACTGACAATAAAATCAAGAATCTATTCTAACTTTGATTCAAAATATTGTCTTTCAGGTCGCCGTGGCGTTACCCTCGGTAAACCAGACATCAAGGTAGAAACTGTCAACAAAGAGACCCACAGCCTGGAGGAGGAGGCGGCCAATGTCTCCACGGCAACCAGGATGGTCAAGGCCATGTACTCCGTAAGTAGACTCCCATCTGAGTCACCGGGGGCTGCAGAGAGGAGGCGTATGGGTCAATGGCCTTAAATGTACAGCTACACCGACACTAAGGGCGACATGGCAGGAGAGGCACGCACACACATTTAAAAGTACACACACACACACACAGCAGAACATTCAGAAACACACACACACAAAATATGAAGACTGGCGGCACACACACAGTCAAGCCAAAATCAATACCGAGTCTTCAGATATGGATGAAAAGAAACAAAAACAGACAAAATAATTTATATTCACACACAGGAACAGCACTGAGGAGATGCAGAGTCAACGTTGCAAATACTACAAAACACACACACACAAATAGTGCACATACACTGGTCCTTATTCTATAAGTGCACACAGATTTCTGCCCCTATGAAAGCTGCCAAGGAGAAATAAGCAACAGAAACGCACCGACACATTCAAATAAAAATGCACACTCGCTTTAACGTTGTGCTCCTTTTAGAAAAGCCCCAGAAGTCCTGGAGAATCAAATCGACGCGCCTTTGACCCCAGGTTTTAAAGCTCGACCCAGAACCGTTTAACCGACGGCAAACCGTTTCTCATCTTTCAGTCTCTTGGGATGAAAAAGCTGAAACTTTCTTTTCCTCTTCCCTCCCTTTCTTCCTTCTCCTTTCCTTTCTTCACCCTCCCTCTTTCCGTGTGTGTGTTTCGTTGTTTGATGGTTTAGTTTCTGCCCTCTGTTTCCCTCTCTCCCTCCACTCAGCCGTTCAAAGACGACATGGACCTGAAGCAGGACATCAGAAGCGAGAGCGACACACGGGAGGAGTATGAGCTCAAGGTGAGATGGCTCAGCAAAGATGTTTTGGCATGCTGACACTCGAGTTTGAAAAAAAAACACTTATATGCAGCATCTTGACATTAAATCGTGCATGGAGCATGAGCTTTGTGATCATGTTTATCGCTCTGTTCCTGTTAGGCCTTCTTTTTCCTTCAACACAGCACTTCAGTTGAAAGCTTCTTTGTATTTGCACAGACTAATTTTCTCGTATCTGCACCTTCTTTGTATTATAAGGTCATTTCTGATGGAAACATTTCTCTTGGAAAAGGTCAGAACCTTGCATTTCAATGCAAAGTGCTGGAGCTAAGTGCCATCTCACTTCAGTGTTCTACTTACCCACATAGATAATTTCAGTACCCTCAAAAATGTTTATAATGAGCCTGCTGTGATGTTTTTATTCCTACTTATTAAAGATTTTTTCCAGGTAAGTCTCTACTGTGAAGCCAGACTTACGTTGTAGCTCCAACTTTTCAGTGTCCAGTTAATTCTCTTAAACCTTGTTACCTGAAAACTGTGAGAGTCTTCTTACTCTCTCTACATATTAGATGTAGTGGAGTAGTCTAAAATGAGACTAGACTCAATCTTGTATTTATTGGCCCTACTAGATGTGCAGGAAAAAAAGAGGAAAAAACTTTTAATAACCTTTTAATCCAGTGAATTTAATTGTTCTGTAGCTGTTTACAAATAATTATTTGTGATATACAATATACTGTGTAAACTCTCTCTCTCTCTCTCTCTATATATATATATATATATATATATATATATATATATACTAACTAACAGATCTATACTGAATCGAATTTAAATTTGAATTAAAGATATTCTTTACTTGCTCCTTGCCATGTTTAATAGCAACTGGATTCCATCTTAAAAGGATGAACATAATAAGAGGAAAGACTGACGTGTCTTTCATGCCATCAGCACCACATCAGTCTTATTTACTTAGTTTCAGTTAGATCTCTTTGTGCTTCATTAATGGAACAGTGATTAGTTGATTAACAGTTATCCAAAATATGCTATTTTTACTTTCTTTGCTAGCTTTGAGTGCAGTAACTATTGATATTAGCCTGGATTATATAAATAATTCCACATATTTTATCGTATCATATAGTTTGTTCCTTTGTGAGAAATACATGAGTCCAGATTCTTGTTTGCGATTGGTTTCTTGGTGTCAGCACTGGCTCTTTTATACAAACACACACAACTAAAGTGAGTAAGACTGGCTTGATTTACCATGCTGATGTAAATTTGTGTTACACAATTTAGCATAATTGTTAGGATTAGGGAAGCCAGATTATTAAAACACGGTGTGCATTATGAACCTGCTTTGTACTACAGGATCCTCCAGTTGTCCAGGTTCATCGTAGAAAAATGCATCACAAGCTTTCTTGGTCATAAACATACTGGATTGCATCATTCATACAGCATTACATTTCTGTACAGAGCATGGGACACAGCACGCCACCACCATCACCAAGCAAATCACCATGTGGTGCATCAATATACAATATCAACCAAGTTTTTGATGATTCTGATTTAACTTTTGCTGATGTTTGTTTGAATTTTTTTTTAAACATTTGCCTTTTTTAAAATGTTGCCTATAACTTATAACGCATATGTGTTTAATTACTGTCATATATTTTACCAGACTTTGATTCAAGTCAGCCCTAATGGAACAAATCATAAAGAAACACACTTTATGTTTTCATGTCTTATCATTTATAGACTTTTTTTCCTTACATTCTGTCACAGAAATATTAGGACTTAAAAAAAAAAAATTTCTTTCTGATCACAGGATCCAACCAATGGCTACTACAACGTCCGAGCCACCACCCACGATGAGGCGCGCCCGCAGTCCCGTGTTGTCCACTATCAGGGAGAATTTCGCTCTCCAAACTCAAACAGTGGACCAGCTGGTGCCACCGCCAGTGGACCCACAGCCGCCACCAGTGGTGCAGTTCCCCCCAGCACTGTGCCAGGCTCAAGGGCAGGCTGCTATGACCCCCGCCCACCCTCCAGGATGTCCCATGCCACCTATGCCCAGTTCAACACCTTCTCCAGGGCAGGACAGAGCCAGCAAGCGCCTCCCAATCCAGCTCTTCAGTCACCTGGAGATTACTCTGCTGGAGACTGCGGCCTTCTGGATAGCACAACACAACTGCCATATGACAACTACGGATACCCCTCCCAGTATGCCAGCTACCGCATGGGCTTTGCTCCACCCATAGAGGAAGGGCCAGCCTATGAGATGTATCCAACAGGACAAGGGACCGGGCCAGGGCCGGGACCAGGGCCAGGGCCAGGGCCGGGACCAGGGCCGGGACCAGGGCCAGGGCCAGGGCCGGGGCCGGGGCAACAAAGTCCTGAAACAGGGTTGGGAAAGTATGGAACCTCCACTCGCTTCTCATACTCGTCTCCACCCTCTGACTATTCCCACAGACACACCCAACGGATGCAGACTCATGTGTGAAAACGAATACATTCCCTCTTGGACCTGTCACACATAAAGACACTTCCCATCCTGTAAAATCCCACCCATAAAAACATAAAGCTTCAAGAATCCATTTTCTGTTTCCGTAGCGACCACTGCATGAAATTTGATCGATTTTAGGAATCAATAAAACACCATAACAACGCCTGGCAGTTAGAAGTATTGAATAAGACACAGTTAGAAGCAATACATGCAACACATGCAAAGCAACATTTGTACACATTTGCTCAGGCTTCCCGTCTGCAATGTTGACCCTCCAACGAAAGCAAAAGCGAGAGCCACAATCAAGAGAGAAAAAGAAGAAAAAAGAAGAAGAGCACTTTGAAAACATGAAGAAGAGGCGGTTTAGGAGGTGCTGTCCACATATTGCTCTTGGAACATCATTCTTGCATCACATGGTCCTTCAACTCCATCTCTGTAAATAGGCGCAAATGGAGATTTGGACATTTTAAGTTATAAATCTTGTATAAAACTACACACTGAGATGCAGTACAGTGACATACAGCAAACCTCTCGTTTAGTATTTTCTCGCTGACATATTGCAAAACAAACACACACACACACACGCAAACTTACGAATCTTTAAAAACTTGCAGCAATGGGGCAGCTTGGACTACGAATATAAGTGGCACTTTTCGATCCCCTGTCCTCACTAAAACTTGCCCAGTGGCCGTTTCTTTGAAGATCTACCTTGATTTAGGTGGGACAAAGCTTCTGAAGGTGGTTCAGTGAGTGACCACAGTGCATATGTGCCAACACAGAAACTTGTGTCTTCTTTTTTAAAGTGTGGACAATAAGGTGCTCTGGAGGACGACATTTTGTACATCTACAGTAAGAAGAAAGGAGCAGTAGCAAGCGTCTCTGTGCTCCTACACCTCCCCATATCACATTTTTATCATCCTCATACATTTCTATACTGAGTATTTCACTCAAAGCCACTGCTATAAACAGTGTTTGTGAAACAAGGTGTGGTGGGAGCGCTTTTACGTTCTATGACTCTCTGCAATTTGTACAAAAAGATACCTCCCCTACCTTCAAGTGTCAAAAAAAGTATTTGTTTCTCTCACTTGCACAGTAGAGTAGGTTTTTTTCCCCCATATTTATATGGAAACATGTGGAAAAAAAATGGCATTCTGAAACATTTTATAATATTTTTCTAAGGAGTTGTGGACCAAAGGTTCAGCATTTTGGGTGACACTCACTTTTTAATATGTCTGTGGCAATGTGATCGTTGTTGGAAACGGTCCAGGTTCCTTTAAAAAGAGATGGAAGGTGTTTTTAATGTGGATGTTGAAGAGTTTCACCTCAAAATTATATAAATCCAGCTGGAGCTATTCTCTGATGGATGTATTTGTTTGGCGTGAAACTCTTTCTTTGACTTCCAGTCTTGTGATTGGACTGCCTTTTTCAGATGTTGACGACATTCAAAATAATTGATGGAGAGCAAGCAGCTCGCTTTGAGCTGTAAACTTTGTAAGAAGGTTCAAATGTATCTAACATATCAAAGTGAGGTACAGAGAGTTCTATCTAGCTCATCTGGTACCTTGTAGTATGTGTAAGTCTGCTGGTTTCCTCTCTGCAACAGAAATTTGGAGGTGTTTTATGTCCAAAGTTTTTCGGTCATGTTATGTCAGCTTCTGGTGTGTATGGTTGGCCTTTAAAGCAGAACTTGGTGACCTTGAAAAGTAGGTGGACAAAATGAAGGTCCCCCCCGCTACCTCTCCGCTGTGCTTCAGCTTGGCTTTCAAAGTCCTGACCTGTAGATTATGGTGTCATAAACCATTCTCCCACGCACACTGGAGTCCTAAAGATGTTGCAGAGCAGGTGACATGTGAGAATGCAAATGTCTGCAACATTCGCTCTGGGCTTATTACAAAGATTTTACACACCCATCCTCCATCTCTGGAACATCCACAAGCCTTCCAGCAAATATTACGGAGCATTTGCTGCCACTGTGCCAGTGAGCGTGTGTGTGCTGGTGAGAGTTTGGCCTTTCTTCTACCTCCCCCCTCTATTGGGTATATGTGCAGATACTGTACATGCGGTATTTATATCGCAAAAAAAAGCCTCATCTGTTATTCTGAACATGTTGTAAAAAAACACAGTTTCCCCTTAGCGTTCTGCACGCTGCATCCCTCACACGCATTTCCTCACATTTCCAGTCAGGAGAGAGCATCTCCAGCAAAAAGCCTCCTGCTGTGATGTGCTTATATGAACAGCAGCGGGGATAAATGTTCATACCAAATTGTCAGCGCTTCTCCTGAAAACCTCTGGTGTTCATGTGTGAAAACAACTATACACATACTCAAGCTGGTAACCATGAAAACTGTAGACTTGGCTCTGATCAAATCCACACTAGAGAAGTGTGGAAATCTTTCAATGATGCACTTCTTATTTGTTTTTATGTACATTATGATTTATATTTTACATTCTTGTGCCGGGGGCATAGACACCGCAGGTCACAATAAGTTCTTTTCACATAAAGATGTTTGGTCAGTTTAAGTAAATCTGATGCAAGTCTTTGAAGTTTCTAAACTATCAAAGTGTTCTCTGCTACCTTTAGATACATGGCATCATAACATATAGATTTCAGTGCTATAAATTATGTTGCACATGTACTGATTTCACACTAATCTCATTACAGAAAGATTATAACTTTCAAATTTATTTATTTTTGTCTTTTCATGAGTGTGTTATTTCATCACCAGTATCAGTTTATTTAAAAATATGCAGTTTTGTCCTTGTTAGGATCTGTTGCATTACCCTGCCTTCTCTCTTGACATTTTTGGTGGCTTCTGGTGGTGTCTTTGCGGCTTTTTAAGCATGACTACAATGTGTATAGTTGTACATCTGCAGGGCTCAGATGGCGTTACACCCCATAACAAAAAAAAAGTGCAAATATAACACCAGCTAGAGACTCCTCATGGTTCTTTGTCGTGGTTTTCACTCTGGTATGGTGGACTCTTGCGAACAACATTCAACGTATTAATCGAAGCCAGAGGATCCAGCCCCTTTCACAGATTGTGTCTCGTGTTTCAGCATATATGACAATAAAGTCACCAAGTTCTGCTTTAACGCCTTCAGGTTGATGATGCTGCATTTAAACCTTTGTTGTTTTTGTTATTTTTAATCCATAAAAAGTCAATGGCTTGTCTGCATAACATTTCCCCAGACTGAAATCATTTATGTTTGCACACTGAGCTTAATGAGATACAATTGGATTGCTCTCATCATCATACTAACTCAAAACTTCACCTTTTATGGTGACAGTCACTCTTTGATTAAACTCTGCAGCAGTAGCACCAATTTTTGGAATATACTGACCTTCCAGTTCTAAGGTTCCATGTGGCTAATCCATCTTTTTTTGTTTAGTTTTTTTACAGTTGTTTAATGCATATTCTAAAGTTCACATACTGCATCTTTTAAAGGACAGAAAAGTTAAGAAGCATTGAAAGCAATAAGGAGTCACCCACTTGTATCTTTGTTTCACATTTTCTAGCAGTTAAAAATGATTACGCTTTAAATAAGAGCCCACTCTGCAGAGGGTATCAGCTCCACCACAGGTAACCATTGAGTGTTCATTCTTATCAACCATTCTATCAACCCTTCATGGTGTATTATGGTAATTGTGTGTGAAGGGGCTGTAAAAATTTATTTATTGCCTTTATTTTATACAAACACTGAAGAAGGAAACCACAGCCACACTGTTTAATATATCAGATGAAACCTTGTAGCTCCAAGGTCACTATATAAACCATTTCTGTGGAGGTAGAACGGCAGATGGAGCAGCATTTTAAATTTATATGGTTATCACAGCCATGGTATTGCATACTATTACCTCTTTACAACCTTTTTACAGAGTTGTAGCTGTGCAGTATTTTGCATTTGACTTGATATGTCATTATGACTTTGCGAAGAATGAGTAGATTTGATACAGAGGAGGTACTGAGGCCAGCTAATGCATGGCCAGGCCATCCAGGTACTTAGTCAATACCTCTGTTTACAGTTTGTTGACAGTGAGGCTGTATATATATATGTAAAGTACACCACAGATGCCAAAAATACTAAACACGTGTTTAGGTTTGGTTCAGCATTGGAAAAAAATGGAAGGGAATGTGGAATTTGTTTTATTTCACTAGGTTTTTTCCCCTCTTTTCCATGTGTACCTCTCACTGCAGTGTGTGCTGATACTCTTTATACTCTAGTCTCTGCTGTGTGTCATATTAAAAGCCACCTGCCAGCTTCCAGATTTTGAGGTTAAACCTGTTTTCATGAAAAAAGATCATACTGCCACTGCACTCCTTTCTCTTGTTGCTTTGTTTCATATTTTCTTCAATTGCGTATTGGGTAGGAATATCTATCTAGGTTGAATACATTTCTGGGTGTCCTTCTTATAGAATATATATTTTCATGACCTTATGACATCTATCTGCAGTTTATTTATTTCTTTATCTCCTTTATTCTATGAAAATCAGTATTTCTATTCTTATTTGTGATAGTTTGTGGTGCAACATCCGCAATGGAAAAAACAAATGTGGTCAACAGTATGTGTTTCAGCTTATAAAAACAGCATTTTTTTATTTTTGTGCATCAGATAAGATGGTTCTAATCTAATTAATCAACTCTGTTAAAAACAGGGAAGAGTTGTGAACATCTGTGGTCAAAACGACTGCTCCGCCAGGCCACAAATAGCCAAAATCCTGTCTCAACTAGGCCATCCCAGACTAGAACCAGGCCAGACCCAGAGCTAACTGCTCTGTTCCATGCTGTGCTGTGCTGTGTTGTGCCGTCCCCTGCCAAGAGTGACTGACTGAAGTGGCTTGATGTCCATTTTTACTTGTTGGAGTTTTTGTTGGGTGCCAGAAAAAAAAAAGAGTAGAAGAAAAAAAGAGGAGAACTGAGCAGACAAACAAATGCAGCAGCTGTTTGTGTTTACTGTGTTTATGTATGTCCATGGGTGTGTGTGTGTTTGAATGTATGTCTATGTACATGCACACGTGCTTTATGTGTCCATCTATGGAGATGCATGTGTGTGTGCATATCTGTGTGGGCAGCATGTAACCCAAGTGTGTGTTTTCATGCCTTTAGATGTATTGTGGGACCAGTGAGCTGCAGAAACTGGGGTTTGACTGATGATTTCATGTTTTCGGCCAGTCATGCTGTCGCCTGTTGGTATGATGGAGATGACTCCTGACCACAGCTACATAAAACCTGAACTGGTTGGAAGTTCGATTCCCTTTACAACTTTTCTATTTAATAGTTAAATTATCTTTTCTAGGAAAATATAATTGCCCGCTTCTCTTTAAGTATGTGTTAAAGTTATAATCCTTAACATTTTCATGATGTTAAATCTAGTTTTTAATAAGGAATCAACTGGTATAAGGTTTAAAGTTAATGCATATTCTTGCATTGCTTCTTTAGCCTACATGGTAGATTTAATCATAATTGAGAAATTCAAGGTTTGACGAAAGCCAGAAATATAAAAAACAGCTTTTCTTAAGTTGTCATAGCTGGAACAGAACAAAACTCAATGTCAGATTTGAATATTGATATAAGAAAGAAGGAAAAATAATAATGCTCAGTATCCAAACGTTCAAAGCAGTGGTCATATAAAGACAATCTTCTCTGCCTTTCAAAAACACAAGTACAAGCTGCTGGACTGCTCTAATGTCAGCCAAGGTTGGTTTGCCAGCAAAAGTAGGAGCCCAACGCAGCAGTACTTCCAAGGTCGAGGAGGAGGGCAATTTTATTAACTTGCCTCACTACATTTTGTGGAGCTATGGGGAAAAAAGTGAGGCTTGATGCTTTATCAGCATTTAGGGTAATAACTGCACTTGTGTCCTGCTCTTTCTTCAGTTCAGGGAAGTCTGTGCTCCAGTAGCCCAACTCAAACTGTTGCACCCACTCTGTCAAAAATGCTCAAAGCTTTGAGTGATAAATCAGACAGGAATGAGGATGAATGATGTTTGCTAAAACAGGCATTGTGGATGGAGCTTAGCTTACCAAACCGACAGCTTCAATTTAAATATTAGGCTATTTATGAGTAAGATCTTAACCGTTAAACCGGCTTAAAAACATGCACTCCGTGAGAGTATTGTGGACATATTGTATTTCCCCTTAATGCTTAAAATGTACAGAAACAAAGGAGCTGATCGTCACTTCCTGATTGGAAGCTTAAAGGAACTGATTGTTGAACCAAACACTAATATTCCACATTATGCTCATTTAAGTGTTCATAATTTTTATTGTTAATGTTCAAAAACCACATTTATTTCTGCCCCCCCCCCCCTTCCTCAAAGCACCATTCTGCTTATTTTTCAGCTTGTTGCTCAAAAATAGCTGAATAAAAGATGCTTTTTTCTTAAAGTACAGCCACTGGGCAATTATTATGCAAATGTATGAAAGTGTGATGTCATTAAGTACCTGAAGAAAGCCTCGACTGTAATTAGATTTGCTCAGTTGGTAATAATAGCTGGTGTAGAGTTTAGGCTTGGCAGAACTTTTAGATGCACAAAAAGCTACACCAAAGGAAAAGGAAAACTCTAAAGACATAATTTGGGCACTTAGAAAGCTAAATGTGTTATTACATTTCAGACTTGAATATCAGTCAAACCCTAGTTGAAAGCCAGACGGCTGGTAGGACAGAGTGAAGGAAACTTGGTGTGGCCTTAGGTTATGCATAAGGAGCCGAGTTGGTCTGCTTGTCCCTCATCCAGCTGCTGAGCTGGTATGCTCTCTGAAACAGCTGCACGAGTGAACAGGATGATGTTCTGCCTCGTAAGATGGTCAATAAAGTGAGAAGGAATCCAGATTGCACTTAAACATGTGTGACGTGGAGGTGAGCGTCATTATGAGAGGGTTTGTGAGTGTGTTCGATTAAGAATATGTATTCCACATACTTTTTATTTTATCCCTATATATGGTTCACTTGTGTATTAAGTTCTTGTTGAGTACTTGTATATCCCTTTTGTTAAGAAAAAAATGTACAAAACATACAAGATATTATTGAATTGTACTATCATTTTCATGGTTTTTTTTGTTTATTCTTGTTTTGTTTTGTTTTCAAATTCATGTAATTATTTTTTCACAATATCAGAGAAAAATAAAAGATGACACAGTTTCATAAAAGTTTGTTTTTTTCTATTCAATCTGCAACATCCAAGTTTCTAATGTGGCCAGCGTTCCTTTAAAGACAGTTTGTACATCTCACACGTTGTGTATTCAGGTCAAACTCTCTGCATCCCAAACTGTTGTTATGACAGTTTCTGAAGTCAAGCAGCCTGGAGTAAAAAAGTAAGTGCGTTTCTATGTATAGCACCCGAGCATGAGGGCATAAAAAGTGTTTTCTTGAATCTGAGTGAGACGATGGAGCCCAAACATGGAGCCAAAACAAACATCTGCAGAGTTCTTTTTCCTCTCATTTAAAACTCATTTCTGCTCTGTCCTCCTTCACTTCCTCTCCACTGCTTCATTTTATCAGTCTGTTTTTCCTCGTCTCACTTCTTCTCATTATCATTTAAACTCTTCTCCTCCTCCTCCGTCACTTTAACCCTTCTATCCCTCCTTTCCATGTCTGTCTCTCCTGTTCACATCAAATATTCTTCTTATTTTCTCTCTTCTTTGACCTGACTTTAGTCTGATCTGTTAAACCCTTTGCTTTCCTTAAATCACCTTTTCCTTCTCTCATCTCTCTATCATCTCTTCATCTCTGACTCTTTAACATCATCCCTCCACAGTTTCCCCTTTCACTTTGCCGTATCTCTTCGTCTATTCATTAGTTTGATGAGTTCTCACCTACTTTTTCTTAACATCTCACCCATCTTTTCCTCCCGTCACACCTCCACTCCAACTTTCTTCTCTGTTTTCTCTTTCATGTCCTCCACTTCTCTTCTCCTTCGCTCATCTCACAAAAATTCTGTCTGCTTACGTTGATCTACCTTTCATGTCCTCACTTCTCCTGCCTTTTACTTCATAATTACCTGCACTCACTTTTATCTTCTCTCTTTTTTCTCCTTTTGCTCTGTCTGTTCAACTCTCTCTTCTTCTATCCTCTTCTCATATTTTCAGTCTTACATCAATGCAGACTTTCCCTTCACTGAGTCATCCTTTGCTGTCTTCTTTCTTTACTTAATTTAACTTCTCTCCTGGCTTCTCCTCTCACCCTTCTTCCCTCTCTTCTCCTTTGTTTTTGCCTCCATTGTATCTTTATTATCATACTGTCCCTTTTAGTTGACTGTTCACTCCTCTTTCTACTTTATTGCACCTGTTTTTGTTTTCTACCCATTTCTCTTTCTTATCCTGTATTTTCTTCTCTTTTTCATCATCAGCTTTCTCTTCTCTCTCGGTCCACCTATTCACCTCTCCACTGCTTCACCTTTTCTCCTCACATCACTTCATTTTTCTCTTCTCCTTTTCTGCCTTCATCTTTTTCTTTTTCCGTCTTTTCTCCTCAGTCAGCCTCTCCATCATTACCTTTCCTTTGTTTCAGGTTTTTATCTAACACCACAATTAATCCTTCTTATCTACTGATTATCCTCTTCCTGCTCCTTGCATTTCTCTTAATTCATCTTTATTTTAACTTATCTTCTCATTGAATGGTTTCCCATCTTGTATGTTTTTATCATCACTCTTTCAAATCTCCGATCATTTCAGTTTGGCTGCAGTGGAGGGAATTATAAAATAAAAAAAATAGCACTTTCTCATCCCATTTTCTATCCACAGTGTCATCTTCACTGTCAATGACAGTAAAGATGATGGTGGAAAAAAGAAAATGAGAGGAAAGAGAAGAAGGAAATTACAATTACCACAGGCAAAGAAAGACAAGGATGGAGGACGGACAAGGAGCAACAAAGCCTTTCTTTACTTAGTCTGAAGTAGTAATTACAATCTTTTTCTCCTCGTGTTCTCACTGAGGAATGATGTCTGGAATAACCTTCAGCGCTGCGCTCCCAGCTGCACTATGGACCCCCACTTCTCTGCTTTTGCTAACACTTCCCTTTTATCCTCTTGTTCGCATTTGAAGCGGACATTGTATGGATTATGGCCCCTCTCACGCTTGGCACAGCACTCAGTGGTTGAGATGTATTATCATATTAGTGGGGAATGATGTAATTCATTTCAAGACATTTGTCCTTCGCACACCCTCTGTCCCTCTGCAGATGATGTCACTGGCTTTGTGTCTGGCAGCAGAGAAATTGTCAGGCAGGTTGCAGGCTTTTGTTTGATTTTGTTGCTATCTAGTGGTGAGAGAGCAGCATGCAGTTGTGAGTGGGGAGTAAATTAGGATGTGGGCAATTATTTATCACCGAACTGGAGGATAATGTGACTCGTAATGGACGTCCTTGGTGTGACTGTGCCGATGTGGTCTGCTGGGTCAGGGACAAATGGAAAGAGACAGACACTTTGTATATGACTTGATTACAAATTAGGGTTTGACCGACTGGTTTGTGCTGCCTGTTGCCAAAGACAAGATTTATATTTGTGACTTGTTGGCAGCACATATATCATGCCAACAATCACTTTGAGCTGGCTCAGTTTCATTAGAAGGAAAAAAGACAAAAGACATTTGTTTGGATTTAATTTTGAAAAATGGACGTATGAAGCTTCTTTTTTCCATGTGCCATCTACTGGATTTAAATATATAGGAGGGAAATCAAACCACTTTGATCAATTTAGCAAACTTTGTGTAATCTGTTGGAAAAAGTGAAGCAGTGTGTAGGCTGTCATGGGAGTCATACGAGAATGACAGAATGACGAGAATGCAAATGTGGGTATAAAGAAAAAAACTTTATAAGTAAATGATATGAAGCTCTAAAGAAAACTAAATGGCTGTAAGGGTTTAATTTGTTCTGCATTTATATACAAATGTTCATATATATCTATCGAATTCTTCAATTCAAGACTGAGACACCCATACAGTGCTGCATGTGACTAAATATTCAAACAATAGGTAGATTAAAATCACAACATTCATAGATTTGCATTTTATCACAAAAGATCCCAAACAGCAGCCTTAGCTGCATTGCTGCAAATGCACTGGAAGGAAAAAAGTTTCAGAAGACTCACCAAATTAATCGGATCAAATCAATCGGCAGCTTGCAACCAGCAAATCAACATGAACTGCCTTTTTTTTCCTCTCACACATTGGTGTCACAACTCTAATCAGAGGCCTAAAGCATCAGTTTCCCCAGAGAATAAAACCACAATTTTAGTTTTAACAATTACCAAGTAGTTTTGGCTCCTGACTCACCAACGAGATGAAAGCGATTTCAACTAAAAGTAAACATCAAGTGAAAAACTAAATGGAAATGAAGGAAGTGAAAAATGAACTGTCCCAAACTCAACTATCTGTCAACTTTCAGGTGTTTTCCACACAAACGTGTTGGAGTTCCTCTGTAGAAACTTGTAATTGGAGCAAGTTAGTGACCAGGAGCGACTATTGTTGACTGTCACACCTGTAACTGCCAGTGAGGGGCACCAATTGGTCCAAACTTTTACATTTTGGCCGCTAAGTGAAACTTTGAAACCCCTGTAGAAAAAACCTGCAGTAAATGAATATGATGAAAATTCAGCTGCTCCACTAGGTAAAAATATCAAATACTAATGTTTCTACCCACTCTGTGCCATATAGACCCGGATTATCTAATCTATATTGATCATTTTAGCTAAACATAAGATATGAGAGCAAAATGCCTGTAAAGTCTTAATCCGATTACTTTGCTTTATTTGTCCTTAAGATCAAGATCCCAGACCTCAAATCTGTAAGCTTTAGTTTGCTTGTGCGTGTTCTCAGACAAGCTTTAATGAGATGAATATAAAAAAGCTGCTCGTCAGTAAGCCCGGGGTGCTGGCAGCCCTGGAGTTCTGGGACTGCGGGCCATTTCCTGCTTGGTAGTTCAGCCTTGATGTTAACCTAATCTTGAATTCATATCTTGATTATGTCAAAAGAGTTCTGCCTTTTACTCATAAAGCCCTAAATCCTCAGTTATGTCACCTTGCTCTGAATTATTAACAAGTGGATGAAGGTGCATGATGCATGCAAAGGGCACTGAGATAAAACTCAGTCAATTTCATTTCACTCCAATGACTTTGTTAAACTTTTATGTGTTGTGCTTCCAGCTAATACAGATGCCCATCACAAGAACAGTATATTAATTTTGGATTGTTTTGAACATTACAAACTTAAATGACTCTCCTTTGTTTGTGTTTTGCTGAAACACTGAGGTATGATGCACTGAAAGTCGCCTCATGGGGGCACTGTGGTTAAAGGTCAAACTTTAAGTGTTTCCAGCAGTATTGACCTTTCTTTACATATGTCCTCCTCACTTATGTGCCTTTTATTAATGATCAAAATAGACATTACCACTGATGTGGGTGGTTAACATTAACAATGTCCCCTAATATTGAATAAAAATGTATCATTTGCCTGATTTCTGCTGCTGCCATTGAACATGTCACACCTTCTATTTGTAGAAAAAACCTGCAGTATATGACAAAGAAAATATGAAGCATATAACATGGATCATGGATAAAGTTAATATCAAAGAGGACTCCCAAATTTAAACTGATCTTTGTTTTTCTGAGACTGATGTGCATGATTAGCAATTAGAATGAGCAATTTCTAATGCAAATACATTTAGTTAATGATCCAAGATGCTTTTATTCTCTTTTTAAAGATGAATTATTTGAGTTACTCTTTGAAAATCTCTGGTTGATCGGTAAAAACTGTTGGCAAATTCTTCTGCCTTTGTTAGTGATGCTGAAGAATCATTTTTTCAGATTGTTGAAAGACTCAGAGATACATCTCATGAGGCTATAAACTGAACAAGATAAACTTATAATGTCAGGTTGACATCCAGGCTTTGGCAAAGCAAGTAAAGGCTTTTATTGCTGCTTCTTTACCCTCAGTTCCTTAAAAACCTTCCTTTGAAATAACTGATGTTAGTTACGTGTGCGTCAGAAGAAGAGGTACAGAAACGTGAGAATTGTTTGAAAGCATCATGTTGGCGCTCTTACCTGGAGTGTAGCAAAGAGATTTGTTCCTCAGCTTTGTGGGTCTGAGATCTGTAGATCTGAAAGAATTAGGAGTAATTTGTGTGGGCTTCCTGGGTTCTGTGCTCTGTGGGGGCTGCTGGTGGACTGGGTCTTGTGGCCCTCTCTGCCTGCTTCTGATTGCTGGGGGGGGGGGCTGTGGATTGTGGCTCTGTACACTTATACACTCATAACTAAGCACGGTTACCATGTAGGTCCTGTGCCATGGGTGTTGCATGTTCTCACACACACACACACACACACATTTATTAGCCCAGTAGCATGGTCGCTAAGCAGTTGATGTATTATCATGTCGTCTCAGGTCATCTATATTCACAGCTGTGTTGTATGCGATTACCGCTTCTTGTGCTTGTTTTTGTTTGTTTGTGTGTTTGTTTTTTCTCTGCTTGTCTGCTTTCAGGTGCTCCTGGTGGCGCTAAGGCTGGATTCCCCTCAGAGACCATGGATTGTTGTCTGTTTTGTTTTTTACAGGTGTAGCAGCTGGTTGTCTGGTTTTTGTTTCTATTTTTCTTCTGTTTCCTCTTCTTTCCTCTTCTTTCCTTGTCCCCCGGTCCGGTTCAGTTCTATTACATGTCATATATTGTAAACAGAAATAAATAAATGGGCATCAAGGGGAGCTTTACATTTATAAAACTTCCCTTGGCAAAGCAAATCTGTTTGGCATCAAAGGTATTCAGACTACAATTCTGCTGCCATAATGCTGAACAGGACAAGGGGGGAAAAAAAAGAAAAAAGAAAAAAAAGGAGTATCCAAATGATTCATCTAAGAAAATTCTCTCTTCAAAGCAAAACCATAGTCAATATCATACATTATCAATGTACCAGTGTGCTTTACTAAGATTACAATAATAAAGCACACAAATGTTTAAGCGAATTGCTTGAGTCTGTAATGAAAATATATGGAGGTAAATGTATATAAACATAATGAATGTGAGCTGAAGGTTCTGATGAGCTGACATCAATTCATCATCAATGGATTTCTTTGTAAGATCTCTTGTTCCAGCCACAACACACACAAGAAACCACATTCTTCTTTTTAGCATCAATCCCTCACAGTCACCTTTATAGGTGTGGTGCATTGTGCGCATTTTATGCATTTTACAAATATTTGAAAGAGCAGGGAGATACAGATAAACTGTCACCTGAGGATAGCAGAACAATATTCTGCAAATTAGCTGCAATATTTCCTAATGGCACATTTTCTATCTCTGATGACATTTTGCACTGTAAATGTATATATATCTAGATAGATAGGTATAGATATCTATATATATACATTCACACCTATTATCAGAGGCACGTTTGAAAGAAAAGATTCTTTAAGATGACTATAAAATTAACCAAACTTGCTTTTCTTTCTCAATATTTTACTGTCAGCTCTGATATTCTGGATAACATCACAACTTGAAACAGCTATGGATAGATCTTATAAGTTGCCTTTTTCTAAAGTTAAAGTATGTTTTTTAACTTTATAGTTCACTTTTAGAACTTCCACCCCTGCAAGAAGCCGAGGTGGTATCACCCGAGTCTTCTACAGGCTTTCAGGAGGCTGCGAAGGTGGTGGAAATAGGTCTTTTTTTGAGTGGGTCACCTGAAGGCAACATAACAAGACAAATACAGACTTTTTTTGAAAATGTAAATCCTACAGAGCTACTTCAGCGGAGTCCAAATTTGAAATTAGAGAGATGGAAATGAGAGCAGCAATAATGCACGTGAATCCTAGTATAAATAACGTTTGGTCTTTAGTCTTGTCTGGGTCTACTGAGGGCTTCATATAATGACCATGCCGAGTTACAAATATATGCTGTAATGTAACGATATATTTTTAAAACATTGAGATGGAAACTTTACCGCCGATGTAGACAAACAAATGATGCATTTAATTTTGATGAGGCGGAAATGTTAAAACAGAAATGTGTGAAAATATCCAAGCAGATAAAGATTGCACCACCAAAACTCAAACACAGAACTTCCTCCATCACTTCACCACGTCTGTAAACAGCACTTGGTTAGCTTGGTCAGCTTGGTTAGCTTCGTGTCTGTGGGTGGGTTTTTCTCAGCATGCATACTCTTTATCACACAGTTGTCATGGAGACGACAGTTACACTCATTTACACTCACACACTGAAATAAACCAGCTCCAACCTTGCATTCTTTCAGATTATGGAGGCACTTGTGCTTTACTTGTAAAGTCTTAAGCTAAACCATTCCTGCAGAAAGGTTTGGCAAACAAAAAGAAGAAACAATAGAGTCAAGTTTGACACCGTGTGTTAATTTTTCACTTCTGCATTTTCTTTAGCCTTTTTCAGACATCAGTTGCATCAGTGCAAAAAGGCATTGTTATCCGCCGCTGTTGCTGTTTGGCAGTTCACACATACGAGAGGAACATCAGTGTGTGTTTACACACGGAAACTTTTAACCTACAACTTCCCTTCTTGACACAAATGCAGGAGAATCACCTTCAGCCCCCTCCACTTTCCACTTCTCACAAAACACAGGTGCATCAGTTCAGGCTTGAAAGAGATGTGTGAATAGACCCTGTTTTCTTCCGGGTTAGCCATCACAGCCACGTGGTCAGGGTTAGACAACAGGTCTCCTGGTTAGGGCTACTCACAAAACTACCTGGTTACAGTGACGGAAACATCATGGTGTGGGCTTAAAGACAAAGTTAACATCATGTTACAACATGCCATTTTACAGATTTCTTTGGCTTTGACCTGCACTTATTCACACGACTGCCAGAGGTGACATGTTTCTGAAACATTATTATAGCTCATAATACATCCTTAGACAAATGATCTATAGTGTACAGTCTCCCTGTTACATATCTTATATATACTGTCTAATCTAATGGATAATGTAATTTAGTATCACTCTAAGTAAAGCAAACAAAGCTTCAAAGGACACCCTGTAACATGAGTCTGAAAAATGCTGAGTCACAGTATATATTTCTGGTCTGAAATTAAAATCTTTTCACTTCGGAGCAGAGAGAACCTGCAGACAACTGTTCATGAAGTTGATTTAATACAGCCCCAAACCTCTGTATTCTAACCTCTTTATTCTAGCAGTGAGTCATCACTTCCTCTTATGGGGCCCATGTGTGGGGCCTCTCTGTCTTGTGATATTCTTAGACATGAGCAGCACTTTGTGTGTCACTCATGTCTCTTTGCTCCCATTTGAGTTTGCTGCTGTCAAGTTGATCCGTGACACATCAAGTTTGATAAACTGGGTCAACAAAATCAAACAAACGTGATAAAGATATAAACCCAGTTTTATTTTTTTTACTTCTTTATTAGACATTCAGATGCATTCAGAAATGGCTCAGCACAAAGTGGTCTAATCCGATCACGAGCTAAACAAAATGGCTTCTGTTTAACTTTTGGATCTGTAAAAAGATGAAGTTGTTTTTTTTCTGTGGTGACAAAACGTGCTTCTTCGCTGGAACATTTACAGTTTAACTACACAGACTTCCTCTTACATGCAGAGTGATCTAAACACTCAAAGAGGGGCTTTATATAGAATTATGATCAATAAAGGGTCCATTCGTTTCCATGTAAATTCAAAACGACCTCAATGACGATATAATTAGTTCTAGCCTTAGATTTTAAGCAGTAAAACTTTGAAAGTCAGATTTTGAGTCACGTGTTCACTCTGAAAGTCTGTGGTTATTAACAGGAAGAATGCAGGTTCTGCTGCTGCTCTTGCAGTTAGTAAAGTAAAAGACTTTGAGCCACTTGGAGACTCCACAATGTCTTTGTTTGTGCTTCTGGCTCTGCTGCTCTGCATGGAGGCACCAGGTAGGAGATGAATACTGTTTTATGAAATGTTGTCAGTATAGACGATGGATGGACTGTCACAGTATTAAAAGCACAAACATTTGTTGAAAATATTTAGTTTCTATTTGTGCAGTGTAAAGCAGGGATGTAATTCTGGATGTCACAGAGGAATTCCCGAAGATTTGGGGTATTTTGTAATTGAGTTTGGTGAGAAGTAATACTGAATAATCTACAAACGGATGTATAAAACCTCCTACTTAAAATAGCTGTGCTCACTCTTCAGCCCTCCTCTTCTCTATGTGTATGTGGTCAAAACCCAATCTCTGTCCAGCACCACAACATCTTCTGTTATCACCTTGACAGAGAACATTCTGACCCTAAATAATATGCGGTGTGAGCAGTGGTGATTTTACTCTGTTATGCGTTTTCTGTTTCAGTGTTCAGCTCTGTGACTCCTGTGTTCGTACAGAAGGGAGGTGACGTAACTCTGGAGGTCACAGAATCTGATGTTCCTGAGGGTTTTTTAATTATTTCGTGGAAATTCAGCACAAATGATGTCTTAGTATCATTTTCACCTGGTAATGAACCAAGAGTCCATCCTGATTACTCTGGAAGAATTGAGTTTGTTAAGAAACTTTACTTTGTGAAACTGAAGAATCTACAAAAGACAGACAGTGGAGTTTATACTTCACGAGTGACTGGAGCTCAGGAAAAAACACTTGCTGAATACAACGTCACAGTACAAGGTGGGTGTCTTAACTTTTCAGACATTGATTCAGATTAACCTCTGTCATGTTTCTAAAACTTTAAAGAATGAAAAAACTCCAGCAGCTCTCGTAACATAAAGAACAACTTTATCAGACCAGGTTGTAGCCTCTATCAGGGTAATCCACATTTCTGAAGGCCACAAACCAAAATGAGTTGTTCACACAATAAAGCTGCTCTGTATGATACATGTTACTGGACTTTTTACTGCTGTCAGCTTAATCCCTTTTTTTCTGTGCACCTTGGAAGTTGGTAAAACTCTTCCCACCTCTTCCCTCAGATCCAGTCTCTCCAGTTCAGCTGACAGTGAACTCTGTGTCCAGCAGCTCAGACTCCTGTAACCTCACAGTGACCTGCAGCACAGAGGAAGACTCTCAGATCAGCAGCACTTTCACATGTGACACCAAAACCCGCTGTCAGGAGGGAGGAGAGACATCAGAGATCACTAAATCAGGTGCTTTTCTCCATGTCTACCTGTCAGATGAATCCATCATCTGTAACCATAGCAACCACGTCAGCAGGACCAAAGGCTTGATAAAGATTCAGGATTACTGCACCCAACATGATGGTAAGACTGAATGAAAATCTATGAACAGTTTGGTTTTAGACTAGATGAAAAACGTTTATATAACTTCCCTTTCACTGATCAGCAAGAGCAGGGAAGTACTCAAAGATACTTTTTTATTTAGATTAGAACAGAAAGATCTAAATGAAAGAAACAAAACAAAGATGGCATCCCTTCTTTCTGTTTTGCTGATGCTGTGTCATTGTGTTTGACATAATTTGTTTCTATTGGCACAAATAGACCAAACAAAGACCGGATGTTCAGTTTAAATCTTTTTTCAACACATCTTTGCACACAGATAGCCTGTCATGGACTCTATACATTTGAATAGATCTTCATTAAAATTTCTTGATATTTTAGATTTATTTCAGTGAGATGTTTAAAATGTCCAGATATTTTAATCCAGACTCAGTGAGATGAAATGCTGTTTTGTTACTTCTTTTATTCTGTGTGCATCTGCTGCTGTGATGAGTCAGCATGTTTGCTGTGTAACAGGCTCAGAGAGTCTCTCTGGTATCTCCTTCTGTCTGCTGAAGACGGCCGTGTTCTCTGTGGGTCTGATCATAATGGTGTCTGCTGTCATCACTGTCCACATGATGGAGAGACTCAAGAAGCAAGAATGAATAACTCTCTACAGACCAACTGTACATGGAGCTCATACACTTGAGGAACTCATAGTTTTGATGTTGGTATATTTACACAAAATGGACCTAAACAATATATTATTCAGAATAAATATAAATATATAATATATATATAAAGTAAAGTTTAATATGAAATGTAAACATATCATAAACGTTAAATGATTTTCTTGGTTATCATTTGATTAGATATGATCCTGACTGACCACTCTGTAAGATTTCCCATGTTAAAATGTATTGCTTTTTTTGTTTTTTAATATGTCATTTTAAACAACAACAAAAAACCACCTCTGCTCTGAGAGCTGCTTTTGGGAATCAGGTCTAATTCTGAATTCACCCCAAACTCAGAGTTGACCAGTCAGGAAGAAGGAAACTTCTTCTGTGGTTTCAGAACAGTTCATCAGTACTTCAGTCATTTGTAAGTAGGTTTACTCTGGACAGACATGGTGAATGGAAAAAGACAGAGCAGCAGGTCAACAGGTAAACAAAAAGCAGACTGTCTTAATATAAATTAAATAAATCAACTAATTCATTAATATACTGTTTAGGTTAGAAAATTAAAATGACTAATCCTTTTCCAAATGTTTATCTATTTATTCATATTTTATTGCTTCGTGTCCTAATTTAGACTTGTTTTGCGAGTGAAATATAAACATTTGTACATTTATAGACAGCCAACAACATTGCTCCTCTTTTTAAACTAGTTAATCCATACATGTGAGCATGGAAACTGCAGGGTCATCACCATCGTTCTCCTTCTTCTCTTGATATGTTTAAATTCTTAATGTACTCAATGAAAGGCCTCCAATATTTTAAATTGTAATTTTACAGGTTATGTTAACACGAGCTGATAAAGTCTATATGAAAAAAGTTTTTTGTAACACATTTCAAAGAGGACACTTTGACCTGAATTCATTAACTATGTGGTGAGAGATGTTATTTAATGAAAGATGTTGATCAAAATGATACTTGGTAACACTCAAGGTACAAGGTAATACTCTTGTTTAGTCTTAGGTTAAAAACTTGGTCCTTGACAGACTATTTCTACGCATTTCACTGCCTGTGGTTTTAAACAGGAAAAGCACAACTGTGAGGCTCACACTGTGCACAATGTGTTTCTCTGTGATACTCGCACTACCGGTCTGCACCGAAGCACCAGGTGTGACCGTTTAATGTGACTATGTGTGTGTCTTTGATGCAGTTAATTAACTGAGAATCAGTGGTGGATCTGAGGAAAACACCTTATGGTTAATAACATATTTACAACCTGGAAATTACATTTCTTTATCTGAGTAGGAGGGAGGAACAGAATCTGATAGGAGCATCTTCTTGTGTATCACTCTAAGAAATGATCCATTGTCACATGTATAACAAATGGGTCAGGATTAAAATGATTTGATGAAGGAATTGGAGTTTTCATTGCAATGAGTAATATTCAGTAATATTAAAATGGCTTACAGAGAGAAAGCTCCTCCACCAGTTGCTCAGTGAAGCTACACAACCAACTTATCTCATATGCTTCTGTAAAGAACTTTGTTTAATAATCTGGACCTGACTCACACAACATTAAGGAGGCTGGTATATTCATCCATGCATGTTGACACGTGCACAAACCTTCATTTGAGTTACCTTTTAAAGCAACTGTGTATATCCATCGTATCTTTTGTCATTTTAATCATTATATCTAATTTAATAGCATAAAAAAGACGTTGGTTCATCATGTTTTAGCTCAGCATCTTTGATTGATTTCGTTCCAACAAAAAGCAAAAATATTCAATGACAGTGAATGATACACATCAATAAAACTGCATCTGTTCAGCTTGTCTTCGTCTCTGCCATCAATCCAAATTGTTTGCCAGAGCTGCAAAAGTGGCAGGAAAAAACTATCCATGAAGAAATTTGATTTCCTAAAAACAACCACAAGTAAAAATGTTTTTTAAAGAGCTGAAAAAAAATCACAAAATAGAACAAGAAGAAGAAGAATAGAACATAAAAATATTTTATTTGTGCCCCGGGGGGTGGGGTTCAAAGGTACATTTTGTTTCAGTCATTTAATTCATGTCTAATTTATTCAAACTGTTGTAAACACAAAATAAATACAAGTCCTCAGATACAAGAATGGAAAACACATCTGTATGTGTTTTATAGACTCACAGATGCGCTCACGAAGGCACATTGAAATACCTTCAGCCAATATGAAAACATATATTTTGAATCAGGCTGATAAGAAACATGAACAACACTGCATAATGCTGCTTTAGACTGAAATAACAGAACAATACTTTCAAAACCTCATCTCTGCACTGTAAACTTTTATTCATATATATGGAAGTGACATTTCATTGTTTATCCTAAATGGTAAATGGACGCTTTTCTAGTCTAACTGACACACTCAAAGCGCTTCACTACATGCCGCATTCACCCCACTCACACACATAACTTAACTACGTGCTTTTCTAATCATTCATACACATTCATACCCCAGTGATACACTGGGAGGCAACGTGGGGTTCAGTGTCTTGCCCAAGGACACTTCGACATGAAGCCCGGGGAAGCCAGAGTCGATCCACCGACCTTCCGATTGGTGGGCGACTGCTCTTCCTCCTGAGCTACAGCCGCCTAAACAGCCTTTCAATCACATCATCACTTCAGAAATAACAGCAGTCCAGCATTATGGCAGCAGAATTGTAATCTGAATACCGTTTATGCCAAACAGATTTGCTTTGCCAAGGGAAGCTTTATGAATGTAAAATATGTAAAAATGTAAAATTATTTATTTATTTTTGTTACAATATTTAACATGTAATAGAACTGAACCGGACCGGGGGACAGGGAAAGAGGAAGAGCAAAGGAGAAGAAACAGAACAAAAATAGAAAGAAAAACCAGACAACCACCTGCTACACCTGTAAAAACAAACCAGAAGACAATCCACGGCCTCTGTAGGGAATCCAGCCTTAGCGCCACCAGGAGCACCTGAAAGCAGACAAGCTGAGAAAAAACAAACACACAAACAAACAAAAACAAGCACAAGAAGCGGTAATCGCATACAATACAGCTGTGAATATAGATGACCTGAGACGACATGATAATACATCAACTGCTTAGTGAGCATGCTACTGGGCTAATGAATGTGTGTGCGTGCGTGCGTGCGTGTGTGTGTGCATAAACATGCAATACACATGGCACAGGTCTTACAAAATAACCCTGCTTAGTTATGAGTGTATAAGTGTACAGAGCCACAATCCACAGCAATCAGAAGCAGGCAGAGAGGGCCACAAGACCAAGGCCACCAGCAGCCCCCACAGAGCACAGAACCCAGGAAGCCCACCGCAGGGACAACCACGCATCCACCCAGAAGACTGCAGAGAAAGCCCCCATAAGCACAGGGCACAGGCCCCCAGACATGGGCCGTGCATCGGACCCGGGACCCAGGAGCCCGAGCGCCCCCAACCCCCCGACAGAGGCCCCACCCAGTACCCGAGAGGGCCAAGCGCCCCAGACAGCCAAACATAATGGGCCAGCGCATGCCCCAGGGCTCCTGGCCAAGTGCCCCAGGAGTCAAGACGTGCCCATAGGTGGGTGAAGCCACGAGCAGAGTGGAGAGGTAACCCTCCCCCCCCCGATCAGGAACAGCACAAGCAGGCCAGAGGACAGCAAGTCCCAGACCCAGTCATCACCACACACACTTGTTCCTGTTTACTGTTAAACATAAGATGCAGCCTTAATCACGAGTGCTCAACACTGAGGTTTCTTTCCTGACTCATAACTGGTCTCAGTCAGAATCAGAATCTTAGTTTCTTTCATTTCCCTGGCTACACTGACCCTGAGATGCAAACACAATGATAGTTCAGAGAAATGTCACTTCATACCAGTACAGCTGTTCAAACTGTTGCCATGAGCATGCTAATGTAAAACAGACACTATGGACATCGACTGATCAGTTACAGCCATGAGGCTTCACATTTCTTACAAGAAGAAGTAACTAAAAATCTAAATAAAAAAATATAAAATTATGATATATACAAAAGAAGTAAAAAATGCAATAATAGAAAAACATTTACTGCAGTCAAACTAAGCTGAATTCTTAAAAAAAAAAGATCAGATATTACAGATCAATTCATTAAGGCAGCATTCATTTTGTTGTTGTTCAATTCAGCAAATAACTTTCTATGTAAAAATACTTTAAAAATGTCAAAAGTAATCTTTCACAATGTACCCTAAAAAGAGAGAAGTCTTATTTGTTCCTCTTTTAACTGTGTGTGTACAGACTGTCCTTCAGGACCTTTTAACCAAAATGAATTTTTTTGAAACCATGTAAAATTGAAAAAAAAAGACATTTGGGTAATAAGAGCTATATAAGTCATCACTTCCATTCCATATAAGTCATCACTTCCATCCATGCAAATCAAATAGCATCAACTGTAATAACTGTGCAGAGGATGAACTGGAAATGATGTAGGATCAGTCTGTGGAGTCCAGCTCCTCCAGATGGCAGTTTTTCAGGTCAGAATGGGCTTTTGTACCTGTGCATACACACTCTCTGCAGCTTTGCCTCCATTCTCAGTAAAACCCATCTGAGTGTGAAGCCCTATCATGCTGTAGGTGGTGGTTGGACTTGAAGCATCATCTGTTGAATTCTCACCCTGACCTTGGGCAGGTGGGACCTGCAGAACAGATTAAAGACAAGATTTCTGCAAAGGTTTTGCATCGATTTCACTTGCAAACACTCTGTATTCACAAATGAGCAGCATATGACCTCTATCATTTAAAAAGTTACACTGTCTGCATCCCAGACTGCAACAGTGAAAATGCAGATTCAAACTGTGAAGTATGATCCTGTTCCCCATTTACTGCACCATTTGAAATATGCAACCTGGAGCACAAGTTGTTTGTTGTATGAGCTCCTCTTAAAACATATCTTCTAATGAGGTTTAAAACACAAATACATACATTCATCAGGAGTTTGTTGCCACATACACGACACAGAGAAGCACACTGCAGTTATTTGCAGACAGGACATAAGCAGGATGTTTGGTTAGATGCATCTGAAAACCTGACAGGCTGATAAAGTCGAGGCAAAACATCACAACAAACAACTTGACCAGTGACTTCACCAGGTGGTATTTCTGCAGCAGGAAGTCAACAAGTCCCAAGCACAGAAAAAGATATTTGACTGTCTCGTGTCAGCAGAAAGGCAACAGTTCAGAAATGATGTTTTAAAAAGACTGACAGTTACCTGAGGGACAGCGTACACGGTGTTTTCAGCATCCTCTCTGTCATCTGCAGGAGACATATAGAGACATACTTGATGAGGCTTAAATTCACCATGTCTTGTACTTTACTGCATTTTTGCATCTTTAGATTACTTATGTTTTGTGCTTTACAAAAGTGTTGAGCAACTCTTCATTTCTTTATATTTAGCTTCCAAGCAGCCAGACTTTTCATAGTCGCTTAAAGTGGACTTCAGCAACAGTTTTTAAAGCTTTCTGAGGATTTTTTCTCAATGTTTCTCTCTGGACATTAGCTGCTTTTTAACTAATTTTAGTCCAGTCTTTTCACCTGATACGTCAGAGGAATGTGTTTTGGTTTGTTAGGCCACTTAAGACTGATTGTGTGTAATTCAAGCATTTAAAGGAAACCTCAACAAGACAAGAAGACAAAAGACAAAATAAGTATCAGACCTAAAAAACTATCGGCAGCAGATAAATAGTATATGAAAGCGATGTCCTTTGGAAATAGGATGAAAAGTCCAGCACCTGACACCTGACATAAGTACACCTGACCTGAGAAATGCATCTGGACCTTCAGTTGTTGACCTCAACATTATTGAAGCAGTGTGGGATCATCTGACAGAGAACGGAACAAAAGGCAGCCGACATCCAAAGAAGAGCTTTGGGATGTCCTTCAAGAAGCCTGGAGAACTATTCCTGAAGACTCCTTACAGAAATGACAGAAAGCTTGTCTGAGAGGGTTCAGGCTGTGTTGGAGAATAAAGGAGCTCAGACCAGATGTTGACATTAAAGCTCATGAGAATGATACAAAGACTATTATTTGTTTCCATTTAAAGCTGCATTTACATCCCTTTTCCCTAAATGAGGGGTGGCTCACAGTGCACAGTATTGTCTGCCAAAATTTAGTGACAAAATGATTAATTCTTCTTACAGAAGCACACATTACAGCCATGATGTGTACAATTAGATGTTTTTTTCTTGCCAACATGTAACAGAGGCATCCTAAAAAGTGGAAACAGATCCTTCTTATCCGTATGTGCAGCAAACAGTAGCATTTATAGACTGTTGGACTTACATTTTCCTTTCCTTTGCTTATAATATACTCCTCCTATTATCGATACAACAATTATGGAAACAACAACAATCGGGATGAGGTGGTAACGGTCTTCTTGTGAGGCTGCAAAGAAAAAACAACAGATTAGAAAACGATGTTAGGTTTTCTGCTATGTTACATCATTTGTACTCCATCTTGGGGACCTGAGCTTTTGTCCAACTGCCTTTCAGACATATAATTCACATCATCACATTGTGGTGATGAATGTAAATACTAACTGTATACATTTACAGTGTGTAACACCTTAGAGTCACCTGGAGATGCTCAGGCTGACTGGTAGTTGTACAAAATGAAGGTCATCAGAGACAGTTCATTTTCTGTCTGGTCTGTTCTTGAATTTAGGAAAATAAAACACTGGTGTGAGAAGGTTGATCATTTTGTTGTATCTCAGGTCTCTGCAGACTGTGTTTAACAAAGACAATCAAATGTTCAAACTCCCTAAGAATGATTTTATAAAAGACTTAATAAGACTGAAGTGCTATAAGTTCACATTGTTAAGAGAAAGAAAGAAGAAACAGCAACAAACAAATCATCACCTACATCGAAAAAAGTTCCGTTTAAACTGATTCTATCTTTGTTTGGTCTATTTGTGTCCATAGAGTCAAATTAATAACAGAAAAAGATAAATATGTCAAACACAATGACACAGCATCAGAAAAACAGAAGAAGGGAGGCCATCTTTGTTTTGTTTCTTTCATTTTGATCATTCTGTTCTAATCTAAATAAAAAAAGTATCTTTGAGCACTTCACTGTTGCTGATCACTGAAAGGGAAGTTATAGAGTAGTTTTTAATCGGGTTTAAAACCAAACTGTCCATAGCTTTTCATTCAGTCTTACCATCATGTCGGGTGCAGCGATCTTGAAACTTTATCAAGCCTTTGGTCCTGCTAACCTGGTTGCTATGGTTACAGATGATGATTTCATCTGACAGGTAGAACTGGAGAGAAGCACCAGATTTAGTGATCTCTGATCTCTCTCCTCCCTCCTGATAGCAGGTTTGATTGAAACATCTAAAGATTCTGCTGATCTGAGAGTCTTCCTCTGTGCTGCAGGTCACTGTGAGGTTACAGGAGTCTGAGCTGCTGGACACAGAGTTCACTGTCAGCTGAACTGGAGAGACTGGATCTGAGGGAAGAGGTGGGAAGAGTTTTAGACACCAGTAAGAACTTTCTGGGATTTCTGGCACAATTTGACCAACTTCCAAGGTGCACAGAAAAAAGGGATTAAGCTGACAGCAGTAAAAAGTCCAGTAACATGTATCATACAGAGCAGCTTTATTGTGTGAACAACTCATTTTGGTTTGTGGCCTTCAGAAATGTGGATTACCCTGATAGAGGCTACAACCTGGTCTGATAAAGTTGTTCTTTATGTTACGAGAGCTGCTGGAGTTTTTTCATTCTTTAAAGTTTTAGAAACATGACAGAAGTTAATCTGAGTCAATGTCTGAAAAGTTAAGACACCCACCTTGTACTGTCACGTTGTATTCAGCAAGTGTTTTTTCCTGAGCTCCAATCACTCGTGAAGTATAAACTCCACTGTCTGTCTTTTGTAGATTCTTCAGTTTCACAGAGTAAAGTTTCTTAACAAACTCAATTCTTCCAGAGTAATTAAGATGGACTGTAGGTTCTCTACCAGGTGAAAATGATGCTAAGATATCATTTGTGCTGAATTTCCACGAAATAATTAAAAAACCCTCAGGAACATCAGATTCTGTGACCTCCAGAGTTACGTCACCTCCCTTCTGCACGAACACAGGAGTCACAGAGCTGAACACTGAAACAGAAAACACATCATAAATATCAAACATAACATATGACTTCAAACAAAATATAACATTATGGATAATCAGTTCAAATGTATTGCTGATCATGATTGATAAAGTGTTAAATTTTAATTTTTCAGCACATCTGTCTAAGATTCAGGAGTTCAACAGGTGAAACTGAGCCAAATGAAAAGCAGGTTATCAGTCTTTTTTTCTCTGTATATTCTGTCTCTTCTGTAAAACAGGTGACTTTTCTTCATCCATCCTGCTTTATTTACTCTGGTAGATTTGACCTTTTGCTCAGTCTGCATGCTGTTATCATCATGGCCAAAATTCTAGTTAATGAGATTCAATCTAATGATGAGACAGTAAAAAATAACCTTTACTACATTTTAATATCTCTCACTTTGGAATATATCATGTATTGTAACAGGTGCTGTCAGTCACTCATAACTTGTTTTTATTTAGCTTTTTAAACGGTCAGTGAAAATCTATTTAAGACACTAAAACCCAACTTTTGTTTGTGTCACAATCAAGAGGAAGAAACACAAACAAAAGACACATCTCAGAGTTAGTAACTGAGCACAGATCTTTTACAACTTATGAGGGGAAATTGTGGTGAATTGGGATTATAAAGTATATTGTTGGGATGAAGATGACTGCAAGTATAGAAGAAGGTAAACCGATGACTGGTGAAGTGGTGGGAGAAAAGATTAAGGCTAAGCAGTGAGTGTGGATGACTGGCAGGGGGGGGCATCTCATCCATACCACAACCGAAAGGGTTCCAGGTTCGATTCCCAGCAGGGGCCTTTCTGTGTGGAGTTTGGTTCTCACTGTGTATGCGTGGGTTCCCTCCGGGTACTGGAGTACTGGGGTTGACTGGTAACTCTAAAATGTCCCTGGGAGTGAGTGTGAGCGTGCATGGTTGTGTGTCTCGTTTGTCTCTCTGTGGCCCTGTGATGGCGACCTGTCCAGGGTGTCGCTGCCTCTCACCCAATGACAGCTGGGATAGGCTCCAGCCCCCCTGCGACCCTAACTTGGATTAAACGATGGATTATTAAACTCCTCTAAAATTGGAACAGCTGCACTATTTCATAATGTAATTTCACTACTCGGAGGATAATTCACCCCCACTCCAGCCTACACATCACTTCCTGTTGTATTTCACTGCAGCTATGAGAACTAAAATAGAAAACGAAACTGACAATGCATGACCAATCTCTCACAGTGTTCTTTTTGTTGAGGGTTGTTTTTTGTGCCAATTTTAAAAGTCTATACAATTTACTGAAGCGTAAAACATTCTGTAAATGCCACAAAATGAACAAAACTATCTGTACACTGATCCCAAGTCCTGGTCGTGAATATAAAGCTGTTAAGCTGTTAGTGTACAACATGCAACACCAAGGAACAAATTTAGGTTGCAACACCTGAGATGTCAGGATAGAAGTTAGTGCGAGCAATCCCCAGGCTGTGAAACATTTATAGAGTTTTACAGCAGGTAAAAAGGTAAATAGAGATTATTTGTTCTTGCTCATTTCTTCTTCTTCGAAGAAAACAAGATCATGACCATGTAATATATACATATATATATATTTAACAATAATAATATATATATTGTGTAATATTGAACCAGAATGGTCTATTCATGTCCACAACATATGATGCATAGTATTCACATGTAACAAACAAAAATTCCCCAGACTGCTCATTTTACTGCCAAACATGTGGTTTTTTCACTGTGTAACTGTGAACTACTACAAAATACTGACTTTCTGTCCAAAAACTATGCAGATAATCACTACTTTTATTTGCTCTTAGAGTAAATGTGTTGTTTCTCCTCCGTACCATAGGTACAAAGTATTTTTGAGGTACTTTAAGTGTAATTTGTTTGCTTCTCTCAAATTTCCTAAATGTACCCATGTTCGATGATGCTTTTATTTAACCTAAAGTAGGAACCAATGAATATTTTATTGTTATTTTACAGGAAATTACTCTTCAAGTTTCAAAGAGTTACTTTGTCATTTTCAGGAATTAAGACTGCATGTCTCCTTCTCATGAAAGATGACATAAGAAGTACACCACATTAAATTCCCGTGAAAATAAACTTATCGCTTCCCAGTAACTACGATAAAACCTTTTTTAAACCAACTAACTGTACAAATTTTTTGCCTTTACAGCCTTTTTTTTCATGATCTAAAAATTTTCCAGAGCTATTTTAAAACAAGACTTCAGAAAAATAACGTAATCAAGATCTTGAAATATTAGACAAATAGATGTTTTTTACCTTGTTTTTCACATAAACAGAAGAGAAAGAGAGCCCACAGAAATGCGATGCGTTCCATTCTCAAAAGCACGAGGAAGTCTATGAGATTGAGGAAGTACATCAACTGACTTTCCTGACCTATATCTATAGTCAAGCTGTTCTTCATGATGTGTGTTTAACAGTTTGGGAGGATGCCCCAATTAATAGGAAATTCTGTAATGACTGTAGAACAAATGTGGAAGCAAAACAAGTAACAAAAGTGATTTATTTTCAGTAAAAATACAAATTTCACGTCTGTTTCACAGACAAATCTGGGGTATATCATGCCTCCCCAGACCCCCTGCGACAGAACTCAGAGCTGTGTTTCCTGTTTTATTGTGGCATCTCGTTCAGTTTCATGCTTTACCCTTCTCTTTCCCCTGTCTCCGTCAGCTTTCTTCCTAATTAATTCACTTATCTTACCTGTGTCTCTGTGTCTGTGCTCAGTTTATATTCTTCCAGTTTTCATCCAGGTTTCATCATAACCAAATTCTGACCATATCATTCCTCACACTTCAAATAGAAAAAAAAACAGATATGAGTTTAAGAAAACACATCTTTAATATTAATATGGGGAATCCACTACACATGACTTCATAAGAAACATCACTAAATATTTTTGATAGCATTATAAAAATGTTAAATTGAAACTTTAATAATTTGCCAAAAAACGGAAGGATAGATCCAGCAAGAGATCAGATTTCAGTATCTTACCTTCAGCGGTGCGTTCCATCACTCCCAGAACGCTCTTCTTTCTTCTATTTTCTTTCTCAATTAGTTTTTCATGTTGTTTGCCAAACAAAACAAAATCTCAAGATTAAACGATGGTCTTAAACAGAGCAGATGTGTCAAAAGTATTCACATTCATTACCCAAGTAGAAGTATGGATACTAGAGTTTAAAAAGACTTCTGTAGAAGTTGAAGTATCAACTCGAGCTTTTTATTCAAGTAGAAGTATATTAGTACTGGCTTCAAAACTACTTAAAGCATAAAAGTAAAAGCAATGTAAAGAAAAAAAAAGCCAAAAAAGAAAAAAAGAGGAGTAAGTATGGTCAACAGTAGTATGTGTGCCTTAATCCATTCAGTTTTGGCACCCATAATAAATGAAGTCAGGCAGATTCTATTGAAATAAAATATTTCTATCAAACTTGAGTCAATTTGACAGTTTGATTTAAAAAAGACAAAAAAAGAAAAATATCAAAGTTTTATTTATTTTATTAATCATGAGACATGTTAAATTCCTACAGAACATTTAGACATATAACTGTATACTGTTTTATCAAACTTGGTGTCAAAGTGCCTCCAAATTGTTTTTCTGATTATTTTCTGGGTCATTTTTACAATTAATCTTAAACAGAAGTCTGATTCATAAAGAAGAAAAAGCTCAACTACATTCCACAAACCTTCCTGCCTCCAGCTGTGTCTAACATCTGCATAAATTATCTAAAACACCAACTAAACCCTTAAACTCATCACCAGTTCGACACATTTATCACTGTTTCATCTACATTACCTGAAACCCATAGTTATAACTTTAAAATAAGCCATTGAACAGCAAAATTAAGAGAAACTTTCTGTCCCGCATGTATTTCAGTTATTGATCCAAATGAAACTGATCGCACCCGATGGTTCTTCCCAAAAATGACTCATCCATGCCAGCAGCACAGAGCGTCACCTTGTCACAGGATAGTAAAGCCTTGTATGACCCAAGTGACAGCAAGCAATAAGAATTAGAAACATATTATATGGTATAACTTGGCATGTTACATACTTTCATAATTAGATCCTGACATTGGTTGTCTCAACTTTGAAGCAACGAACAATAAAAGTAAAGTGGTTACAACAGTCTTATAGTAAACGATTGCTGAAATTCCTGGGAAAGCTCATGTGATAGATTTTCTAATTCTGTGGGATTTCTGTGTCACTAAACTTTCCATTACGTTTCACCATCAGTCTTCCTGTACTGACAGCTAATTCATGACATTTTCTCTCCATGCAACGCTCTGATCTGGAATAAAATATTTAGTTTATTGAGAAGTAAACTGTGATATCTTTGAAGTTTGGGTGGAAAGATGCTTTTGTTTTTATTCTAAATTTGATGGACACCAGAAAGAACTTGAATACAATAATTTACTGTAGATAGATGAGTGTACAGATAAAGTGACAAATTACTGCTTTGCAGCAAACAGTGGTGAATCTGATAAAAGGCTTCAATCTTATGATTAACTCCATGGATGCCCTCATGTTGCATGGATACGTCTGATATTTCTCTTTGTAATAAGTTCTGTAAAAAAAAACATTAAACATTGACAAAAATTAGTGTTTTGTGATTCAGAGCATGAAACAGTTAAATCTCCTCTTAGCTGTAACTTTCTTTTCAAAACTATCTACAGTTTCCACCAGAAAACTGAATAAAACACTGAATTATTTCATTTAAATGCACGGCTCATTTATGATTGTACATATGAAAAGTTTAGATCCTTTCTAATGTCTTAATTAATCAAAGGCCCACAACAAATGAAGCAGAAGATGTGCACGTTATTTAAAACAAAAAGATTTAAAAAAAGCAAGGAGTAGCAGCAGGAATCAAGGAGACAACACATTTGAACATTTATGTATTTTTATAATTTTACACAACTGTTTGTAACAGAGTGTGTGTGGTTGTTTGTCTCTGTGTGGCCCTGTGATGGACTGGCAACCTGTCCAGGGTGTATCCTGCCTCTCACCGGATGACCGCTGGGATAGGCTCCAGCCCCCCCGGGACCCAACCGACGGATTAAGCCGGTATAGAATGGAAGGATGTATCTACATTAGTTAACCCATCTGTCTTTCATCTGTAATTCATCCAGCTGTTTATCTCGCATTTACATGATGATTTGGGGCACTCGCTCTTCACATAGTTGCCAAGCTTACTGGCACATTTTGGCAAATAGAACTTTACAATTTCACTATACAATATGTACACATTAAGGCTTGTAAATACATCATTTCTGTGTATTTCAGCTGTTGGATGTGGGAGGTCTGGACTTGTAAACTCGGTCAACCTGAGCATACACTGTCTCTGGTAGGACTGAGTCATTGGTCTGAACAGAATTCTCAGGTCCACTGTGAAACTGAACAAAGGCATAAGTTGTTGTTGGAGAAAGACCTGAAGCATCTTCTTCATGTTGGTCACGTACATTTTCGCCTGGATGAAAGTCCTAAAGATAAATCGGAAGCATTTTGTTAGGAAACAAGTACAGTGTCTGTTGGTGTATGAGTGAGAAGTCAGACAGCTGGTTTGAATAGATTAAAACAGAGTTCGTTCAAGTCTTTGAACAAAAGAAAGCAGCACAGACACCCAAATATGAGCATACAGCAGGATCAGCATCAGCAGACTGGGTGGAGCAGTTATTGTAGCAAGAAATGGACGAGATTAGATAGATCAGAGTGTTTTGATTGTTTTGCACATGGAAAAGTTCTGAACTTAAAGTAAAAGTTATTTTGTTCTGCAGATTTAGTTTAAAATTTCAAAATGTCTCACAGTGATTATTAGTTCAGTTTGACTGGCAAAATGGGAGAGTTTTTCATTAAAAAAAAAAAAAAGAACTTCCATCTTACCTCAGAACGTTTTCTCCTGTTATTTTTGCAGTATATTGTACCTGTAGGTCATAAAAAGTAAAGGTTGTTTGGCTTGATTGAAGTTTGTTTTTTTTGTTAACCTTAAAGCATTCATTTCCGCCTTTCTTGGTCTGCATACATAGAGAAGAGCTAGCGGAGTTTGTTGAACGTTTATCAGAAATTACTAAATTACTCTAGATGTTGAATGTAATGAAAAGTCATTAACCTACATTAGTTACAGATGTTCTTACAGCCCTGCCTGCCGTTGTAGAGTAGATCAGGCAGGCTGTGATTAACATTAAATATGGAAAAACTCATCCCTTTTAGCAGTCAAAGTGATTTTTATTCAGCGGATGACAAAATATATCCAAACGTGCATAAAAACACATATCACCCAATCATCTAAACTGATGTAAAACAGCTTCACTGCAGCTCATGCTCCAAAAATCTATTTCATCAAACACAGGTTTCGACCTTTGTTTTTAAAATCATTTCTTATGACTTAGTCCCTCTCAGGTTTAATCAACTAATTGAGTTTAATGTCTAAAGGCACGTTAAACATGGAGTTTTGAAAAGTAAATGCTTTATTTGAATGAAATTGTAATGTAAGAGAAGTGAACAAAACCTGCAAATCTCACCAGGAAGAACTCGTAAACAATTCAAAGTCACGACCTTTCACATAATTATCAAAAAGGACCTAATCGAGCGACTCTCACCTTGTGAAATACATGGATTACCAAATAAAACAACTGTTGAAAATGAACTGCTATAGAGCTAATAACTACGTTTTTGGGGGGGTTACAGTAAATAGTTCCCCGCTGGTTTAACCAACTGGGAGTGACAGAAGTGTTTTGGCTCAGTTTGATCTGAGTAATTAATACCACAAACAGTAAAATAAAGCTGAAAACAGATTTTTCACTGGAAAGAAAAGAAAAAGTGGTTGATTTTCAACATTATTGATTTATTGTTTTTGAATGTTGACTTTTGTATTTTAATGTGAATAATGAACTTTATTCACATAACAACTCAGGAAAATTGTTGTTGAACCGGTTCTAAACTGCTGCAGCACATTATAAATGCACCTGGTGTCTTTAATAACTGATTGTTAAACTAATTGTGTTGATTTGTTGAAAAGCGAACTGAGACTTACAGACTATGCAAAAGATTGCAGCCAGGAGAGATGTTGTTCCAACTCCAATCATAATAATGGTTGCTGCATTGGAAACTGGAATGATTTCTGTAAAGAAATTAAGATAATTATATCAGAAATGTCCAATAATTTCAGGGGTGGCTAAAATGCAAAAGGAAGAAGAAATGATATCACAGTCTGATTTAAATGTTCTTTTATCTCAATAACAAACAACTGGGACAACAATCGTGTCTCTGAGTGATGACAGTGTATCTGTGATAATGAGCGGACGACCCTTCGGCATTCAGGTGTTTTCTTTCGGTAAAACCAACGTTTCCTGCTCAGAAAAATGTAGCCAAACTAAACCGTCATTCAGTCTCTGCCAACGCAGGCACAGACCAAAAATTTTCATTTTTAATTCAATGTGCTTCTGCTGTGTAAAATATCAAAGTACTTCTCACTTCAAGTTCTCAATTACTGCCTGTGTATCGTTGTGGCTTTTAAATCTTACCTGGTTTTGTCTCACAATGAGATAAAATCTTAGTTTCACTATGCTCCCAGCTCACTTGGTTGCTATGGTTACATATGATGAGGTGTTCCCGCAGGTAGACATCGAGAGAGGCAGAATTTGACGTGATCTTCGAGCTTGAGTCTTTCACCAGAGAGCAGTTTGTATCATTTTTACATTCAATAGTTACGGTGATCTTTGAGTCCTGTGCTGTGCAGGTCGCAGTGAGGTTACAGGAGGGGGAGAGGTTGCTGTTGGGGGTCACTGTCAGCAGAGCTCGAGAGACTGGATCTGAGAAATAACATCAGGTAGGAATGGTTTTAAAACATTAACTAAAGACTAAGAAAAATTATGCCTTTTAAAAGAAACCTACCTTGGACAGTGACGTTGTAGTCGGCTACAGTTTGGTCTTCACCACCAATAAATGTTGCCTTATAAATCCCACTACCATTGTGTTGTACATTATTTATGAGCAATGAATAATTGTGTGTAGAAAAATTAGCCCTTAATTTGTATGTTTTAAAGAGGAGCACATTATCGGGAAAACTGAATTTTACTACGCTATTAGTGCTATTAAATTTCCAGAAAAAATCTGTCTCTTCTGTAATTCTAACAATTGTGTTTGCATCCAGAAGTAAGTCTGTTCCATGCTTCACGAACACACGTCCAGGCCCTAAAAGAACATTTACACAAGAACAGAGATTAGAATCACAGTCAGCAACAGAGATCTTGTGACATTAAACACATTTTTTTTAATATTTGATCATTCTATCATGTTTGCCCTAAACAGAGAAAACACACAAGGGCTTTTTCAACCGAGCCAGATCTGTTGGATTATGGGAAATCCTCCAGCCAAAATTAGTTTGGTTCTCCAAAGTTGGAGATTTCTCTCCTCCCACTTAGTTCAGTGAGCATATTGCCTTACTGGCTGCAGTGTAAAACTTTAAACCCTTTTCCACTTGAAAAACTGACACTCTGCATTATTATAATTTTCTAATTCTATGAAACTTATCTTTAAGCTGTGATTGGTACAATAAGAGACTCAAGCAAACTCATCATAGCCATTAAAAACAAGTATGCAGATGTGAAATATGATGCAGTAATTTCATGTGAAGTTTCAGCATCACATGGTCCAATAAATCCCAGTTATTAATATTCATGTTCTGCTACATTGTGACTGCATGTGTGTCATATTAATTTATTTCTGTTAAAGCAAACTATGAAAATGTAACTTTATAATATCTCTGCATCATATTAGGTACTAAAAAATCTGGGGGGGTCCCTCAAAAAAACAACAACTGTCCACCTGAGGATTTGAACACTCTGCCTTTGCATCCTGAGAGATTTCTTTACTGACAGCTTATTTCACATAAATGGATGTCATCTGTGTTATATTTTTTTGTCTATTTAAACTTAAAGGTTCACAACAGAGAACAGTTTTGGTAAAGTTTCAACAATCAGAAATACGGCGCAAACTATTTACATCAAGACAGTCGATGACCTGTCTGAACACAAAGTGAAAGTTCTGACATCTAGAGTCCAAAAAATGTCTTTGTTAACACATTTTCTACATTGCTGCACATCTGAATGAAGATTTGTGGGGATGGAAATTAAAACAAAACAAACAACCTCAGCCCAGTAAAGTCTCCATGATCCTGATCATTTTACGGTACATTTGCACCAGTTAATATATGTGTAATGCACATGTTTGTCCACTTTTCCAATACACAGCAGTGTCGCAAACCATAGTTGTAGATTATGAGATGGTAACGTATCCGTTTGCTATTATTTTCTGTTGGGCAGCGTTCATGACGTGACACGAAGTGCAATGCATTAAAATGGAGATGTACAAACTGTCTCACCTAAACAAAGTGTAACTCCTAACTGTAACCACGGGCGGATGAGAACGTTGCAGAAAAGTACGAGTTAACGAGTGGGAGGAAAGCAGAAGAGTACGACGAATGTTGTAAACGCTGAGCAAGAAGAGAAGCTGTTCAAACGTCACTAAAGTCTCCCCACCATCCCTACTTAGAGGCGTTTGTGGCCAAATACACAAGATCAAGACATTTAACGTAGATGACATTGCTGTGTTTTGGATGAACAATTCTGTATCTGTAAAATATTCTGCTACTGCTGATACTACCTGCTGTTGTGTGTTTGTTGTTTTTCTTTCTCTTTCTCCTGGGCTAAGGATCTTTCTTGCTGCTGTAACAATGAGAATTTCCCTATTGTGGGACAATAAAGGGAAATGTAATGTAATCAAATCTAATCTAATTACAGAATATGACAGTTTGATAACAGACTGTAATTTTAAAGTGTCTTCCGTCATCTTTTTATGTGTTAACTAAGTTTTTTTTTGTGTGTCTTGTTTAGGACCATGTTGTGTGGTAATAAATCATCCAACATGTGTATTTCTAATTGATTATCAGCCTTGGTATCACTGAACTTAATGCACCTTCATTATTCTTAGTCTGAAGCCAGTGTGGTGACAGTCAGACAAGCCACACTCAGTGGCAGTGAGTAAGACTGGGTGGGGACCGAACATACAGTTTTATGTCAATACTTTACAGACATCCATGGTAAACTTAAATCATTAGTGTTAGATTTAATGTGAGGATCTAAATCCACTCAAAATTTACAAAAATAATAGATAAACGTTTTGTTTTGGCTTGTTTTTTTTGGCTGGCAACATTTCAGTCCTCACAATTGTTCCACATTAGTGAGCATGGCCAGTCACTGATAAATTAGAGTTGTATTTCTCACAAAAGTTAGTGGTTTAAATCAGAATCAGGTACCATGGGATGAAAATGTAGATGTGTGGATTCTTTAATGTTCGCAGTTCTTTTCCCAGGAAACTTTTCCCTTTAAACTTAAGTTTTACAGAAAGTTTTTCACAACCACCGTGAGCTTGCGTCTCTTCCAATTAATGAAAGTTTGTTTTATGTGTTTGCTGATGTGCAGAGCAACAAAAGAAAATTTGTAAGAAGAATAAAAATGTTTTACCTTGTGCGACAAGTGAATCCAGCAAAGCGGCGATAAGCAGGAGAACAAGAGCTGCCATGTCAACTGTCAAACTGCTAAAAAGGAAGTAAGACAGAGCCTTGAACGGTTGAACAGAAGTTAATTTCCTTCCTCGCCCCTACGTCACAACAGATTCCAGTTTCTGTTGACTTCATAACATTTTGGTAATAACTTAGTGTCAGAGACGGAGCAGATGAACAAACTGTGGAAATCCAGACTGATTCAGTCAGAGATGCCTGCAGGTGTTCCCGTGATGCAAGAATTCAATAGGTGGTGAAAACTGTGGTCCTATCTCAGTATGGAACCTAGCCCTGTAGGGACTAAAAGCCTGATGTTGTAATATTACGTCTTTCTAAAAACTTAGACTCATACCAGCTCCTATAACATCTACGAGGTGAAAATGTTTTGCTAAAAATGTTCTATGTCTGGGTGTTACGGGTGTGACCAAGTGATATTAACTGCACAGACCCAGAATAAACTGGAACCAGAGACTGCTATACAAAAAATATAAATTTTATTAACAATGTATTTTTTCATAAAATACTAACCTCTAGAGTGAGTAAATTATAAAAGACAAGATAAAATCAAACCAAACATGAGATGGTTAAAAAGAAAACAACCCTGGGACTAGACTGCACGACCGGGGGGAGGGGGGGGGCTTCTGAAGTTATGCACAGCAAGATAAAACATCACAAACACATGGCAATTTATGACTGAAATACCACTACACTCAATTTACCTATTCACAGCAATCTTAAAGTGACAAACCACACAATAGGGCACACATGCAAATGACCGCACTGCTACTCAGTCTCCCCCCTTAAAGATGGCAGAAAACTCCACAAAAAAAAAAACAACCTGCCCAAATGATAAATTAAAAACAAACTCAAATCAAATAAACCTGGGAAAAACAGTAGTTGGCTTTTTTAGACATTTCCATTGAAAACCTTTCACACTGGAACATAATCCTTCATTCCAGTTGGGCATGCAGGTGACTGGGGGCAATATTCAAAGATAATCATGTTAGTTTTGTTGCAGAAAGAATAAAATCTATTTTAAAATATGTCAGCACTGCTTAAGCGTACCTCCTTCCTGGCTGATGTCTTTAAACAATCATTCAATAGATCAGTCCTCCCCCAACATAGAATGCCTACAAACAATTCATACCACAAATAAACAGCCAAATGGTTATTCTCTAGTGATCAAGTAATATTAAAATCATGCTTTCAAACATCTAAAAAGTAGAGCCTACCAACTCAGCTTCAAACAAAGGCCTCAGCTCAGCTGCTCCCAGGTGTGTCAGTGCAGGAAGAAAGGCCCAAATGAGCCTTCCAGCCCCTTTTATTAACTCCACCCCATTTGCCTGTTCTAAGTTCTGGACTTCCTGTTCCTCCCTTCCACACGGGGTTAAGTGGCTAACACTAATTATAAGCTCAATAACGTACAGTTATTAATAACAGAGTTACTGTATAAAGTTACTGGAGACGCTCGTGTTCACAAAGTCAGCACTTAAGCTATGTTCTCATAGTTATTCACAAAATCACGAGAAAAAAATATAGAGCCAAGGACCATACATTATGTCAGTCAAGGTCACAGAAAAAAAAAATCACTGTTCCAGTGTTATTTGGGGGGGGTCATTAACTCTAATAAAGTGGAGAACAATTAATTAATACTCACCTGTTGAGGGTTACGTGGATTTATGAGCAATGGCGGTGTACGCATGCGCAGAAAGCATTGGTAAGACGTCCCGATGGGTAGGATAAAATGTCAGGACATCTGTATAAATGGTTGGGTGCTGTGTTGACATCAAATTAGCCTGCGCAGTGACCAGTGTGGCATTCATTTCATAGCGTTATCATCCCACTCAGCGGCTCTTTTGAGCCCTCAATCGGAGCTGTTCTGGTTGGGAATGACTGTGTGTTGTCTGCGTCTCAGACTGAAACAGTGGGTGTTTGTAACCGATGATAATCTGTGGGGTATTCAGTTTCTTCACTCCTAAGGAACCAGCTGGAAAGAGCCTGACAAGATGCCAAGAAGTCCACTTCTTTTCAAGCACTTAGATTACTATAACCTGGATGCTCTACTGTACACACTCGCAATTTGAGTGTGTGACACACCAGGTATTCAGCTTTTCTCAACCTTGAAGAATTTCATATAAAAGACATAAGCCCAAATATAACATTTAATAGACAGCTTTATTAAGTCAGTTCTCATAGAATCGCCTGATTTAGACTCTCCTTCCTAAAAACTCCAGGATTTGATGCTAATGGAGAAAACATTACAAATACGTTCATTTTCCACCTCCTTTCATATCAACTCCAGTCAGCCTCGCTTCATCTTTCATTTCAAAACCATCACGGTTTCACCTTAACAGTCTCCCATTTCAGCTCCGGTTTGGTCACCAGAGTACGTTTAAGTCACTGTGAAAAAGAAGGGCTTCAACAAAATGACTTCTTTTGTTAATTAGATAGTGTTAGTACCTACAAATATCTGAATAGGCTGACTGCTGCTACTTCTCACAGAGGTGAGAGTTTCTCCAATGTTTAACCCACAAATGCAAACACCAAATGGCATTCACATCCATGCTTGTGCAATAAGTGCAAGCGAGAAAACATGACTTCTTCTGTTAGTTGCCTCAAAACAGCAATTACAATTAGCTTTGTGGGATGCAGTTGCCTGTTTTGTTCTTTACAATTACTGCCACAAATTCTGTTTCCCATGTTTAACTGCTGTCGGTGCTACTAAAACACTGTCTTACTCAAGTAATATATCACACATAGTCAGCTAACCCTTTGAAGGCACAAATGTACATCAAGTACTTACATAAAGTGCTAAAATTTTGTTTTGAAACAGCAAGAATTGTCATGCATAACATATCTACAACTTTTAAAGATTCAGTATAAGTTAGGTCTACACTCCAGTTGTGGTGCAACATTTTCACAGCACTCTTTAGTGAGTGAGTCAACAGGAAATGAGGAAACATCATGACAGAGGAAGTTGAAGGTGAGATATTTTGAGCTCTTGATAGACTGCAGAAGCTTTTCTCACTGGAGAAAAGTACAAGCTTGAACTCAAAGTCACCTGACTTTTATAAATTACTATGTACGTGCACAAGAGAACATACATTTGTTTCATGTATTTTTGACAACTTCCTTCCTGGTTTGTTAAAGTTCGTCTTAAAGTCTGATGTACTAACCGCACATTTACATCTTTTTGGGGGAGGAATAAAATATAATTTTCCTCTTTTCTGAAAAGAGGGTGGGTGTTTCCTGCTCACGATGTCGGCTTATTTCCCCTAACCATCATGTACATGTTCGTTTACTCTTGAAAATTCAGAACAATTCACATTGTTCCACACTTCTCTGGGAATCAGTTTCTCTCTGTATACTGTGTTTTATATATATATATATATATATATATATATATATATATATAAGAGTGGGTGGAACTAGTTAGTCCACTGGGAAAAATAAGAAAAAAACCCACTAAGATTTACTCTCCACTGCTTGTTTTAACATGTATCTTTGTGTTTACTGTATAAATGATTTTACCTGTTGTTTGTTTTACTTGAAAAGTGGATACAGATGTAGATAGTAGCTGCAGTTAGGCTGTGTTATCACCATATGAATACAGTCTAACCAGTATAAAGCGTGTCATATCCCGGCAAACATACAGTAGTCTTCAGTTTCCTATGTTTGTTTTCTTTAAATCCTCACGATAAAAGCTGAAATCAGTCTTAACAAAAAGTCTCCCAGGCTGTTGTGATATGTTTCACTGGCATGCTATTGACACTGAACTTGACAATCTCTCGCGTTTCTCTCTATGAAACTCTCCCTTAGGAGCCAATTTATCTGTTCACACATTGCTGATGCGAACACTGAGAGGCGTTTCCCTGACCCGTCCACGGTCCTCGCCCCTCTGCTCCCTGTAGCTCTGCTCCAGACGAATCTTCTCCGGATCTGACACTTCGGACACGGGCCCACCTCCGTTGCTCTGGTACCTGTGGTCGGGGCTGGATGGTTTGAAGATGGGGGTAGTCTTGGTCTTTGCCACTTTGTCAAAGAAGGCAAAGTCTGCGACATATTTGCCGGATGGGGAGAGGGAGACTACAGGGGGGAACTCGTACCCCCAGAGGATCTCGTCTGGCAGGTAGGAGGTGCGAACCTGACAGGTGGCAGAGGTTGGCTCCACGGTGGCGCTCATGATCACCAGCAGTTCAAAGTCGGCTAATTCTGGATCTGTCCAACCACCTCCTGATTGAAGGAAATGAGATGGTCAGTGAAGTTTAAGAAGATGAGGCGAGGGATGGAAAAGAAAAATGGGAGAAAGGAAGTTTTAATTTAATGCAAATGTTTAACTTAAGGGCTCCACTGGTAATGCTCTCGAGAGAATTTCATACGAGCAATATTCGTCATCTGCAAAAAGATGGAAATGAAAGCAGGAACTGAATGAAGGAAAAACATTGGCACGCAGTAACTGTGGAGCAAAGGATGTAGAGTAAACTGAAGAATGAACAGAATTGTCCTGAATTGTGAAGAGTTGAGCTAAATCTAGGCCCGCTACGCACTTCTTTCAGCTCAGTGCATGAGTATTTTTTTAACATCAACCAAGTGCGCCAACCTCAAAAAAGAGGAAGTATTTTTTTCTTTACTTCAGAGTTCATTAGTCATCGTCCGCAGATTCCTGGGTAAATTTATATTCTTGAGCTATGAGGTACATTTAATGTAAATCAGCCACATTCACAACGTGATTAACAGTAATCGCAGAATGTCATGTGCTAGGGTGTCTTGTAACATGCGACCTGGTGTTAAATACTCGAGGAACAGCTGAAAGAAACTTGCTTATGTTCATACATTAAATCAAGGGCGTTACTGATTAGGAAACAGATAAAAATAGATGCTGCTTTCACATCAGTAAATACCGCTGATCATCACTGAACATACAGAAAAAAAAACATTCCACTGCTAGAAGTTCTAAAATCTATTTTGTTGAAATTCACATTTGATAGATATTGATCGATACATTTCAAGGTTTTCCGAATACTTTACAATGATGCTTTTTCCAAGAGGTTCTGTGTAACCAAACATCTGATGCACCAAGGACAAACTACCCAAAAACATGGTAATCGATGTGCTTGATGTTAAAAAAGAATCCATTTTGAAGCCCTGCCCTCCTACCAGTTCTGATGTCACCAAAATAAATGGAGAGAAAGGATTTACAGAAGCTGCTTAACTATCCCAGAAGTAGGTTGTTTGAAGAGATTTGTAAAAAAGTTAAATATTTTTAACTTTTTTATTTATTTTTTAACTGCTTTATCGACCAAACTTACCTTTGGCTGCCCAGGCTTGCAGCGGACTGTTTTCATCAATGAAGTGGTAAAAAGTGAGAGGCAGGATGAGGAAGGGACTGTCACTGGAGGTGTCTACTTGAAAGGGCACATTTCTCTGATCCAGACGAACCGTCTCTCCTTCTTTTGTATGAGATGTCTGGAGAAGTTTTCCCGTCACCTGAAGGGAACATTGTGCAGAAGTCATTTTAGCTTAACTTGATGACAGATTCACTAGCTGCCCCAACACATTCCAACCTCTGTCACAAAAAAGACCAGAATGAGACACCATGACAACATCAGATGCCTACAACAAATGCTTCAACATCTCTCTGAAGTGTTCACTTGTGAACGAAGACAACATGGTCCTCATAAAGGCCTGGAGGGGCGGTGGGGGCAATCAGTGCTTGGAGACCTGAGCTCAAGATACTCTCCTTGTTCATCTATTTAATTCAGTTTGCATTTCAGTCACGGTAATATTTGGATTTCGCATACACTGTTTCACAGTGTTAGTCATGCACATTGCAAAATGACTCAGATATACACAGTTTCATTGTTTAACCTCCTAAAGGTTCCCCTCTGTATGGATTTCTAAAGCCGAGGTATTTCGACAAAACAGCAGCATAAAACGTCATCTGAGTGGGAGCAGCCTCATCGCTCAGTCTCATGAAACCTGAAAATATTTTTGAAAAGAGTTTTTTAAGAGTTATGATGATAAAAGAGTGGAATTTCACGATCTTTGTCTACGTTTGCACTCACCTGACACCCCAGCAGTAGGCTCTTGCGCATGTTGGCCACCCTGATCATCAGGCAGGGTCGGCCCTCGTGGGTCGACACAACAGCATGCTGGCTGAACTTCACAGTCTCACCTCGCTTCTTGGGCCTTGCAAGCTGATCAGGACAGACTCAATCAGTTCTACTCTTCATCAAATACTCTTAGATTACATTTATGTAAGAGTCTTATGCCTGAAATAAGACTGAATGTCCACAGAAAGTAGCTGTACAAAGTGAAGCAAGGGAATACACACAAATGCATGGATTCTTTTTAATATTCAGCATTGATTCTCTCTTTTAACTCCATCTCACTTTGCGGTTTGATCTTTATGTTAGGCTACCTTGGCCAGAAAGGTACCAGTGATGAAGATTTCCATGAGCATGGTGAGGACTAGTTGGACAATGAGGAGGATTATAGCAGCTGGACATTCTTCAGTGATGCAGCGGAAACCATAACCAATGGTGGTCTGGGACTCCAGAGAGAAGAGGAAGGCTCCTGTCAGGCTCTGCATCTGCATCACACAAGGTGTGTGGTTTGATGGAGGGTCAAACTCTGGAGGAACATGTTTGAAAAGACAACAAGAACTCATTGAGGTTATTCTAAAATACTGAAAACTGATAACAAATTCTGTGCTGCAAGATTTTTTTTCATTTCTGCTTTTATTATGTGTGTTTTTTTTAGAGATAGAGCGAACAGTGGAAACAGGAAACAGATTAATGTCAGAGTAAGAGTGGGTGGAGCAGTTATTTTCTGTTACATGATCTTCTGTGGATGTCTGTTCTTATTAAGCTGAGGTTATGGTCAAATTCAGGAACTAAAACATGCCAATACATGGTCGTCCTTGAGTAAGGCTGCAAAACTAAGTAATCCACATTATGTTTAAATTTTATAGTACATGATATGCATTAATTTATTTATGAAGCACCCAACCAGCATAAACTTTTTAAAAAAGTGCTGTACTTTCTTTAAATTGAACAAATAGAAGGTTTATTTTTATGCATTTAGCAGATGCTTTTCCAAAGCGACTTACAAATGAGGATATAACATTACAGCTAACATCAAAGATAACAATAAGCTACAGAGAAGGAAAACACTAGTCACACTCTGTCAAAGGTGACAATAAAGAGATAGAGTGCAGGCAGAGAGGGAAGTACAGAAAGATAAAGTGCCGTAGAGGGGGTAGGGAAGTGCAGGGTAAGTGCTAGGATAGGAGAAGAGCTGAAGAGCTGGGTCTTAAAGAGTTTCTTGAAGATAGACCCTGTTCTGGTAGCGCTCGGTAGGTCATTCCACTATCGTGGAACAACACATGAAAAGAGTCTGGATTGTCTTAAGCGTGGTGTAGATTCAAGTAGATGGGAGTCGTTCCATTAAGCACTTTGTTTCTAACATCAGTGACTTGAATTTGATGCGGGCGGCTAAGGGTAGCCAGAGGAGCTCAATGAACAGATGAACAGGTGATAAAAGACTTGATGTTTCCACCACACTCAGCTGAGACAGCATCTTATCTTCAACATTGCACCTCCGTCCCTGCTGTCAGTCTCACCTAAATTTTTCACATCCTTCTGAAGGCTTTGCTTTGCACTTCTTTTTCACTTTGCTCAGCTGCAAGAGCATTGGAGATACAAACAGGGAAGACTCTGACATAATAAAGCCTGAGAAGTCGTCATAAAAATTTGAGCATTTATTAAATATGACTAAACTGGCAACAAGAAACTCATCTAAAAAACATTTATGATTGATATCTTAATAATAAATTGTAGATTTACTGTATAAAGACCGAAGAAGCATCCCTTGGCTGAGATTTAGACTTGGAGGCCCTAAATGTAGGTGTAGACCATGACCCAAAATACCCAAAATGGTCAGCTTCTGAGAGCATGCTATGGAGCAGTACCCAGTTCATCTGAGCTGACAGCACTTCAAGAAGATGAGCATTAAAACACAAATGATGACAAGCTATTGTCAGTTTATTGTAAAAGTGGGAAATTTTGGCAGACTGATACTTTAATGTTAACAAGGGCTTCTAGTGCATTTCTTGAATTTATTCAGTTTAGCCTTTAATGTTAGCTCTGACATGGTTTTCTTTTGAATCATTTGACTCATGATATCCGGGCCCATGGTTCATCTGTTCATGCAGGCAGATACCTATAATTAATTTTAAAGAAGAGCAACTGAGAGCAACTGCAAGTGAAGTTTATTAGTTTATTAAAAATGGTATTTATTAGGGTGGCGGTCACATTGCAAAAAGAATGTATTTTAACGTTTCCAATTATTATTTCCTAACTCTACCCAAGAGATATTATTGCCTAATTGCCTATTGTGTTAATATGTAACTTAGGCAACCTGCCAAATGGCCACCACGAGAGCGAAAATCTGGTTTTAACAATCATTTATTTCAGCCCAACCCGTGACCATTTTCTAACCACTTCCAAATAATGTTAACATCTAAACTGCAGGTGTTCTTGTGAAGTGCTGCTGGGGTGGTGAAAAAGCAGTTGTCATGTGGTCTTGATCTCACACAGGGGCACATTCTTCCCCCCCATTCATTCTTCCATATGAAAATATTGTCAAACAAAATTCTTGAAAACTACATCTGATGTGGAAACACTCATATGAGTCGTATTTTCATGTACATGATGCAATTATGGGTTGTATTTAATGTTATGAATAAACGACCCAAATGCTTCTATCTGTTGGAGAACTTGTTGGAAAGTTTGTGGTGAGTCAATAGTTTCTGGTCATTCAAAAACCATTTTATTCTCCTTCCCACTTGAATGTTGTTTCAGTTTTACGGTTCAAAGGTTTTGACCAAAGAAGATTTTGCAGGGAAATAGGAATTTTGTGGGGACAATAAAAAAAAGTACCCAAAATAACCCTGATGTCAGCTTTTTCATTGAAACTGAAACTGTCTAAAAATGACAGATGGCTAAAGTGAACTTTGTGGATGCACCTGACCTGAAATGTGGGGCAGTACATTATGCTGTAATCTATTGCCAGCTCTCTCTTTTTCAGCATTCCCCGGTTCTCTCACCCAGCAGGTCTCCGTGCACCAGAGCCAACAGGTACCACAGCACCCCAAACAGGAACCAGGTCCCCGCAAACGTGGCCGTGAACAGAAAGAACTTGTAGCGCCACTGCATTTCCAGAAATGTTGTCCACAGGTCACGCATGTAGAGGGCACTCCTCCCGCTGACGTGCTCGATGCGCACGTTGCTGCGGCCATCTTTGGACAGGACACGCCTTCTTTTCCTCCCGGCCCCACCTGATGTGCCACCTCCCAGTAAAGGTTTTAAAACATCTGTCTGCGTCTGAGAGTGGCAAACTTTATGAGGGGAAGAGCTACGAGAGGAGGGCGGTGTAGCAGATGTCATCTGGTGAATAACAGCACAAAATTATGTTAAATTTATTCAGACTTCGTTGGTCTGTTTTGTGAACTATCTAGAATTCTTAAACTTCTAAACTATCACACATCATCACACCCAAACACCCACAGCATTTGATAAGAGTGCAGACTTCCTGTCAAAATTTCAGGGGAAAACCGCAAATTTCCCACATTGACTTTGTAGATTTTGGTAACTTCCCTTCTCATCTTAAATGAGTCACGAAAATGTCACCTTGTTTGTCTAAAAAATATTAACAACTGCTACTTTTCATAAATAAGCAGCAAACTATTAGTACCACTTAATTAACTTAACCATTATTTTTTTCAGATGAAATTTGATGGAGCTTCACAGGGAGTTTCCCGACGCCCCCAAATGTCTAATTTTATCGTGCTTGCAAAAAATAGTGTGAGCTTCTTTTAGTTATTTGTCCTGAGTTACACTTTCATTGAAATGTGTCACAGTTTCAGCTGGTTATAAAGTGAAACTACCTAATAATCAGCCATACAGCTTTGCTGAGAAGCTGTCTAACCATCCAGAATGAATACATTTTATGAAATCAGATATGTTTCTCAAGCCTGAAGTTAAACTCTAAACTTTAGAGACAGAAAATGTAACCCTCTAAATCACATGACCATCATAGAGACCATTAAGATTGAATTAATCCTGAACAAATTATTGTAAGATGAATTAAAAAGAAATCAGATACATTTGTCTTGTTGGTCCCAGAAATTATACCAGCATGTTAGTATTCAATAAATAATCTGCTACTTATACACTTAAGTCTATAGAAATTCATATTTTTTTGTGTCCAAGAGGAGAGCCAACCCTCCCTAAATGCTGAATATGCACTTTTCATAGGGCCTCGTAATGTGGAGGTATGCACAAATGTGGTGAACTCATGCTGCAGTCTCACCCAGCTATACTGAAGCCCGCCCCAAGTTATATCTTGTGATATCTCGCCTTAACCCAAATGGGTAAGTGTGTCTACAACACTATATGCACTGCTGTAGTCCTGGGGAGTCCAATCCAAGAAAGCAAAGCTGTAAGAAAACCCTCACAAATTTGAATATATTCTCATTAATTTGACAATATGTGTACCGCAATTTAAGGCAATACTTGTAAGACAGACAACCGTACAGTGGCATTCACAAAAAACAGAAAACAAATACTGAAACACTGCAAACAGCAACAACTGATGAGCATCTGGGGCCACTAAAACTTTTATTATACAACATGAATGTCTGCAGATGAATTACACTTAATTTACGGATTATTTCAACTGATAATCTGAATTGTCTCATTAATGATAACCAGAAGACAGAGGCAAGATAAACATGTATTTGCAATAATAGCCTAATCATGTTGATGTTGATTCTAGTTTATTTTCCACTCTACTGATAGGAAGTTCAATTTATTAACTTTAACAGGTACGAAGTAACAAAAGGATAAGGCTGTAAATCCCTGTTACATATTGTGGCAGTGATGGTGCTACCCTTCGGTGGGGGAGGGGAGTGATTATTTGTGTGATGCACAACACCCAAAAATAGCAGTGGCAGTGTCATCTCGATAACTCAGAAGATCTTGTTGCAGAGATGTTTGCCTTCTAACCCAGGATTAATGTTGTGAAACTTTAGACAAAGCCGTGATCTTTTCTGAACCTAACGGAGTAGCTTAGTAACCTAAAGCTAATTTGTGAAGCCAAAACTATCACCACACCTCACAACTGACCTTGCTGAACTGTCTTAACATTTGTGTAAAAAGAAAGTACCGTACATACCCTGTCATAACTGTCTCAGGTTGTGCAAAGCCTTGGATATCCCAAGGGTGCTTCTGTGAAATCTTGCCCAGTGGGAACATGTTTTGAAGGCATCAAATGTTGTAGATCGTTCACAGAATCAGTTCAGGTTGCCTAGTTCTAAATCATCAAAAACTGCCATTTTCAGGATGCATGTTATAGCAAGGGGGTTGTTTCTTTCCCCGGCAAAGGACACTTTTAAAATGTAGATTCCAACTGGCTTAGCTCAGCAATAAACTGTCCAGTTACTCAAACTAACCAGAACTTACTAAAGAAGAACAACAATAACAGCAAAACATAAAAGTCCTGTCTTTGAGTCATGCATCCTCGTCTGCAGCATTGTCAATATATCTATTCTGTTGTTTAGGTTTGATGACGTGTTGGCTTTACAAATCTATTAGCGTGGCTTTACTTTCTTATCAGAACTCAACTCTAGCATCGGGCACATGATAAGACATGTAGACAGCTGTAATAACAGGTCACGATCAGTTTGAATCTTTATTCACGTATCAGTTACCCCTCATTGTTTAATAAGCATTTTTTAGATTTATGCCACTTGTCAGTTTGTAATGTCTATTTCTTAGCATAAGATTTCACTCATTTCTCTTTCCATTTTAGACATAACCTGCATGTCTTCAATCATACATCATGTGTACTGTCACACACAAACAGACAGTTACTGTATCTCACACACAATTTGACCCGCTCACTTACGTTCAACAAACCATGCAGGCCAATGGAGAGGATTACCCACAGTGGATGTAGATAAGGAGAAGGAAAAGACATGAGAAAGAAGAGTAGAATTAGAATGACGATGCAGTGCATTACCGCAACAAAACATCCACACAGAGACTCATTTATGGGAAGGAGAGGAGAAGAGTAACTTGAATGAGTCAATCTTTGTTAAAAACTCAGGGGTTTATCTAGATCAGGTTTATTTTAAAGAAGGTTACTGTTAGTTCTAAGCAGAGAGGCCTTTAGTGGACAAAGAGTGGACAAAGAGTGGAAATTGGAGACAGATCTGAAAGTGTGGTCGGTAAAGAGCCAGATTTGCTTTCTATGTGCTTTCAGGTCTTTTTTCTCAGTTTTAGAGCCTCACACTCTGGATCCTCACAGGTCTCTCAGTAAAGCCTGCTCGCACACATCAGAGCAGAACATAAAAGTCTACTGATGTAAAGTTCAAATGAGTATCTGTCCAAAAGTAAGTGGTTTACATTATAATCTTTATAAGTTAACTATCTTACTTCAGCCTATACTCATTTCTGTCTTATAGTTTATGAAAATTTGGAACCTGGCAACAGGGATTTGCATGTAGTATAAAAGGGGATTCAGAAAAACATAGATAATAATGATAATAATAGTAATAATAATAAAGCTTTATTTATATAGCTCTTTTCTAACAATGTAACAATGGTGCTTAACATAGCAGCAGAATTAAAAACAAAAGAGGGGACAGACAGCCAGATTAGCAGCAATACAATATGTAATACATTCATCAGACTTATACCAAAGGCGCTCCGGAAAAGGACAGTTTTAAGTAGGGTTTTAAAGGTGTCAAGAGAAGTTGTATGTCTGAGTGCAGCAGGTAGAGAGCACCATAAAGTGGGGGCTCTAATGGAAAAAGCCTGATCACACTTTGTCACAACCTATGAGCTGGATTTAGCAAGAAGAGCACTATCTGTGGGTCTCAGTGGTCAGGAGGACACATATCAGGTCAATAAGTCTGAGATGTATTTCAGGGCAAGGCAATTTATGGCTTTGAAAGTAAGCAGCAAGATTGTGAAATCAATGTAAAACCTAACACAAAGCCAGTCAAGGGAAGCAAGCACAGTGGTGATGTGTTCATACTTCTTTGTACCAGTGATGAGTTTAGCTGTAGCGTTTTGAATTAGTTTGAGGCGACAAAGGGAGGCCTTCACTTCAAAAGCCTGCATCTCTGATGGTATGTGTCACGGTCATTAGTGCCTAAGAATCCGATGCACATCTGGAAAGGTTCCATCAGTGCTGACATGTATATATACAGACTTTAGAGTAGCATATGCTCCCATCCAGATGACATCTTTTACAGGGAAGGCCTTTCATATTTCAGTAAGACAATGCTAAACCACGTACTGCATCTATGACAACAGCATGACTTTGTAGTTAAAGAGGAGTTAGGCGGGGTTGTTAAGTGCTTTTACGCTGAATGTTATTCCTCCATTAACTTCCATTTGGGCTCAAGAGCAAAAATTGAGCTTTGCATTCATACGTGGACTAACTTGCCCAAACAATGTACATAGAGGAATACAGAAACAGAACAGATATGTCCATTTACTTTTGGCTATTAAATCAAAATAGGTCCTTTCAGTTTGATTGTGGCTTACATAACCAATCAGACCTAATTTCGTCACACTTCTGTGATTATACAAGAGTGAGCTTCATTATTGCAATGGCACAGTTGAAAACTTCACTCTTTGAACTCTTTTCACACACACAGACACACAATAACACTCACATGTCTCTGAGAAGGAAAAAAACCCTCCACCGCGGGCAAATATAGAATCACTAATGGAGTAAATGGGAGTAAATGAGGGGAAAATGTTGACCAACCTCTCCAGTAGGATGTATTCCATCTCCATGGCAACGCCACAACTTTACTGTACTGCCCTGCAGCCTCGCTGAGCCAAATCCAAAAACAAAATCAAAACTTTTTTTGGGGTCAAACAAAGAGGCGCTGGATGTTTTCCCTGATCTCCCTCCCTCTTCCCCTCTTTTTCTACTCTCCCCTTTCTCTCTCCTTCCTTCCCTCTCTCCTCTGTGTACACAGGAATGCTTTGTTGGGAGCTGAGATAAAAGAAACAAAAGATGCCATTGACAAAAACCACTCCGTGCCCATCCATGTGTGTGTGGACATGTTTGATTATGTGAGAGTGGGACTGCAATTACATGCGTTTTCTTTTGGGGTATGTTACTGTAGGAGTTGCATGTGTGACTTTCTTTTCTTTAGAAAAAGTAACAGAATTTATTTTGTGAGTTTTATGTCGTGTTGATAGGACATAAATCTGCTGTGTGTCACAGAGTGGGAACTCTACTTCCTCTTGGAGACAAAAAGTCAGTCGAAAAGGAACGATAACAGTTCAGGTAAGTAATGTAATGTCCTCCGAAGTGATGGAAGAACACACGACTGCGTGCTCGTGCATGTGTGAAAGGGAGAGGAAATGAGAGAGAGAAAGATCTCTGACAAAAGGCCTCATTAGTATTCTGGAGTGAGGAGTAATCCTCCTCCATCTCCCCTTTTCTCCCCTTCACATGCACACACACACACAAAGAAACACACGCTTTTTCTTTCTCTCTCCCCTCAGTTTGTTTTGCTTTTACCTACAATAACTTTTTCGTCTTTTTCTATCCTTCCATTACCTCAAATAATTTAACTTTACGTGCATGAAAAGAATCAGTTAAGACACCCAAACATGATGGGATTTATTGAACATAAACTAAACCCAGTTTACAACTTCTTTCTTTTTTTCCCCCAATTTGCAGATTAACTTCTGAGAGTTCCTATATTAGCTTCCGTACATGAGTTTCAGATATGAAACCACAAACTGTTGTGAATCAGGCAGCTAAACAAAGTCATTAATATAATATTCTACTGTGGTTACGGGGATGTTGTGAAGAATAAAGCTGCAAAGTGCTCACCAGCAACTTGAACTTTACAAACAGCATAAATCTGTTTTTGATGAACTGATTCAAATTTAAATGACATGAACTCTGCACACAACCTGATGTTTGAAATGTAAAGTAACAATTTCTTGACTTTTTACATACTGTTGTAGTTTGAGACGTTCTGTTCTGTGACCTTTGCATCTGTAAGGCTGGTGTTGTCAGTTCAACCGGGGTTTAATCTGTTCATTTTACGATGTGTGAGTTTCTGAGGGCCACTCTGTTTGAATATTATAGTCTTACTATATGTATATTTTACAGTTCAGGTTAAAAAACATTATGTTTGTTATTTCAGTTGCTTTAAAAGCAGATAATGAGGGAAGTCTGTCCAGATATTTTAGTTTTTGCTAAATCTATGAATTCAATTTGATGTCTGACGATCCTGTGGTGCTGCCTGTATGACTGCATCTTCTGAACTTCACCTGCAGGCTCTACAGGTGTCACCAAATCGGAGTACAGCAGAGGAACAATTCAAGCTTATTACATAAGGATTTATACGTTAACCTCTATCATGTTTATGTAATAAATTCCTCGTTAATAAAAAGAAAACACAGGGTATGTGTAAGGAAATGTGTAATTTAACATTAATCTACAAATATTAAAGTTAGCCAAAGAAATCCCTTCAGTTTATTTTAGATTGATATAAGTTTTTAGGTTTATAATAAAAAAAAAAAAGTATATTCACGATCAACTGCACAATATGTCCTGATATAGAAAGATATAAAATCAAACACAAAGTCAAATTTACAAATCTATACTAAAATTATACTAATTATATCACAAGTGTGCCTTATTGACTGTATAACAAATCCAGAAGTTTTCCTTTGTTAATACAGCAAACAAATTAGCATTATTGCTTTACCAACTTTTGATTTATTTCTTTATTTGCACTTCACTCTGTTGAATAATCAATTTGCTTACCTTTTTCAGAGTGGACTGCAATCTAATTAAGCTGTGCAGAGAGGATTTAGGAGCCTGGAGCCTCAGCTTTTGGTCCACATGTCTTCTTTGTTGTCATACGCATGCTCACAGGACACGAGCGGGACAGTAATTCTGCAAGAGTTACTTCTGCAGCATGCGTTCTCCGACACGGAACACCACTGAGGAGAATTATGGGAACAGTCATTGGCTCATCAGGCTCCCGTTTCGGACCCAAAGCCCCTTCTCTCTGCCTGCAAATTCTTCCCAAACTGGCAGGCTTTATAAAAGGTCTCCCTCTCTCAGTTTTCCTCTATCCCTCTGTGTCCCTCTCTCCCCTGTTCCTGAATTCCTGTTGTGTCCTGCTTAAGTCTGTGTGATGGCCACAATAATTCATCACCCCTACAGTCACAAAAAACATATTTACAGTACCAAACAAGACTTTGGACACCAAATGCTTTCACTGAGTAGTGGTGTCCAAATTTTTGATTGATCCTGTGCACCATCAATGCTTCCTCAATAAACAGTCCTGAATAAATTAGTTTCAATACATTCAATATATTTCAATCATTCAATTATTTGCATTTCTTCTTGCATTGCACCCTCACAATTAAAGGCACCATGTCCAAAATGTGCTCAAATTTGCACACACTCGTGTGGATGCACGTGTTTTGGACTTCACATGCACATTCTCCACAAAGAAACATGTGCAGATGCCAGCACAGGGCCCCTATAAACCACCCCCTGCAGAAGGTGCACACACAACCACTCATGCACACAGATAAACACACAAAACCTCTTTTAGGGGAAACCACAGAGCCCCCTATTCACGGTTTCTGTGGCCGGCGTTTGTTGTGTCCAAGAGCATCTGTACGGAGTGTCCTGTTAAGCTCAAACACATAAAGAGAGACGTCCGTGAGGTGAATACAGCCCCTTATTCTGCCTCAGGAGAGGGTGACAAAGCATTATTTAACTAAAAAGATGAGAGTCGATGAGGACCGTCGGTTAAATGTGGTGAAGAGTCTATGGGACATGGCCTGGTTCAAAGTGTACGAGAAGGCGATATAACCCCCAAACACCATGATAGCTGTTAGGAAAAATCAGTTTCCACTCTCTTGCTGCTGGCCTCTCAGGATTTGAAATAGATTCCTTCTACTGCTCAAGAGCACTTCAGTCGAGTAGTTGTGCAGCTGCATGTCACCACGGAGGACCTACATGGGAGGCCTTCAACAGATCAAGACACTTTGCTGTGAAAAAAGAGTGACATATCACCACATGTCTTACGTCCTCTTCGCATAGATATAGTGCAAAGGTCACATGACAAAATGACTGGTTAAGATGTTGTTATCTGTATTTAGTCGTCCTGCAGACAGAGTAGTATGTGTGACCAAGCAGCAGTGGCTCTGAGAGCCTTTGGTCTCTGAAAAATAATGCAATAATGCTTATTGGTCCCACACTAAACATGCAAAAGCAAATGGTGCTCTGCAGGTTCAGAGAACATTCACTGCTACAAAAAATAAGACAAAAATTATTTAGTTAATAAGAAGGGATGTCTGACTTGAAATCTAAAGTCACTGACATATCAGTTTAATTTTCTCAATGAGGAGATCTCTGAGCCGAGGAAAACTTCAAACAACCAACATCAGAGGCAGTCTACATGCTAAAGAGTATGTTGTGAGAGTATGTGAAAGGGTAAATTAGAGACTAAATTTGAATTGTGTGTTTGACCCTTATGGCTACTTCACGTCAGGAGCTGCATGATATATGTATATTAACTTAAAAGCAGTTAAAACCGTGACAAGCTGCAAAATGTGAAGAGAAGACTGTTTTGATGTTATATCAAAGGTAACTGTGCACTTTTTTTTATCATTTCTGTTGAATTAAACATGTTAACAACCCTCACTGCACTTTGCGAAACAGCAACTTGAGGAGGTCATCAAAAGCAAGTACGTTTACGTGAGTTGAAATGTTAAATTTAACAGGGGAAAAAGTCTGATTTGAGAAACTTTTTTTTGTCTCTCTTTAGCTAATTTTCCTAATTATCCTATAATATCCTTTATTTTGAGCAGTAGTAACAGTTAAAGCAATGCATTTCCAAGACGTCCTCAGTTGCAGGATCTTCTCCAAACAGAGTAAATATTAGTAGTATGTTCTTGGTTATTGATATTTAATTGTTTAAATTTACTCCTTTGACTTATTTTCCTTCAAGAAGTCTTCAGTAGATATTTTCCACTAAGTGGTCAGATAGTTATCATAATAATCAGAGCCTTTGAGCTGCTAAAAAAAAGCCATTTTACTGTGCCACAGAGGACTCATCCATGTTCTTACACTGCAGCCATTAAGCAGTTGCTGATCGTGTGTTGATTTATTTGCAGTATTTTCACCTGAATACAGGGGGGGAATTGAGACCCATTTGAAAAATATTGGAATTTTCCTTTTCGTGAGACAGTCTGTTAGCTATGCTTAGTTTTTCGCCCTTGCACCTCTTGCCGTATTTTGGTCTCCCCACGTATGTTTATCACTCCCTGCTCACTGCTCCTCTTCTCCAGCCCCAGGCATCAGGTGACGCTGAGGACAGTCTGCCTGGTTTCACAGCTATCCAAGATCATGTAGCTCATCCACCAGCAGATCTTCATGCAGGTTTAATGCTGGTTGATTTCAATGCTGTAACAGTATCAGGTGATAACAAACATTAACTCCAGTTGCTCTGATGTCCAGATTCCATAGTAACTAAACTAAGCTGGACTAGGAAACAAAAAGGGCGCCACTTGGGATCAAGAGCAAGTGCTACGTGTTGTTGCAGAATAACTGCAAACTCTTTTAGGAGAGAGGCATGAAACAAACCTCACTTTTAAAATGACTGTGTGCAACCTTAAATTCACCTTTCAGACTGAGTTGTGGTCAAGATGCTAAACAGAGCTGCTCACCAACTCTGTGATACCACAGCAGCTGTCCAGTACTTAACCAAGATAAGCCAGATCTTCATCTTGATCAGTTTTGAATACTGTGCAGTGGCCGTTGTTGTTCAAATCTGCAGAATTAACTTTCTCTTAAGTGTGAACTCAGCTTTAAATTGACTTTAATGATTTTTATTCCTCCTCCAAAACACAAGCAGGAGAAGTAAAATGATGCTGTTGTTTATGCTTTGTTACACAGGAAGAATTCTTTTAAATGAGATCACTGTCATTACACTAAACTGGAGTTTAGCTAAGCACTATTGTGTGTGAATTAGAACAAAACTGCTGTTCACATGCCTGTGCACCGGTATGATGACACATTCACACAGATACTCTCACACTTCTCATAAATGAGAGTTAAGCGTCGTGGTTTTGGGGAAGTTGCATCAAACAGTCTGATACGTCAAGAGAAGAACAATCACACCTGTGTTTTCATTTACTGTTGATGATGACAAGTCTCCCCACTTAGTGCATGTGGAAATAACAATTTAACTGTATGTTTCAGGGGGTATTTGGGGTTTTGTTTGGATATAACCTTGGTCTGATATTAATATGGGTTAAAAGGGGAAGCTAATCTTGCTAAAAAAAATCTTGTTTCACTAACTGCTGAGGCTTTCAACATGGCTGTAAACTGGCCCTGAAAAAGAATCAGCCGTTTCCCACATCCTCTGTGGAGGCTGAGAAAGAAAAAAAGAGCTCTGTGTGTATGTGTGTCACTGAGAACTCTTGGCTCGATGTGAGTGCTGTTGTTGGACTTACCTCAGTTTTATTCATCCTTAGAAACTCTTTTCCCTCCCTTTCTCTGTGCCTTCTATGAAGCCCTTTCTGTTCTTTGCTTGTGCATATTTTTTTTCTGTTCTGCTCAGTGTTTTACTTCCTTCCTGTGCTGCTCTTAGTTTACCAGTTGAGGTGAAAACGCTGACACCAGGTCACACAGAGTTTAGAGACCTGTTGCAAATCTCCATCAATCACAGGCTCCTGAAGTCTGGGTTTGCTCAAGAAATCATCTTCGTCTCAATCAGTGTGTAAATAACTCAGCTATTCATTAGCCACTGAATAAGTTCCATGATATAAAGAATATTTGTAATAGAATAGAATATCATGTTGTTTTGGCTGAAGAATAATAAGAAAAAAAAAGCCTGTTACAATGATAAAATTCACCTTTATGTGTGTTTTAATAGTCCTGAAAAACTTTTACAAGTTCAAAAAAGGTGAAGCTTTTCAACCATCTGCACTCCCCCTCAGCCCTTTCTACACGCTCAGGTTCAGCCAGCAGATGGAAGCAGATACCAAGGTTTAATTTCTAGCAGCCAGCTCTCTGTGAGTGAGATACACACTCACAATGTGAGCCTTGTGTTCAGTGACAAAAAAAACATCCTTTAACACTTATTAAATCTCAATAGGAATATCTGCTTGAGAGTAAGATTATATTTGGGTTTTGGGTCCAGGAAATGATGTATGTGCATGAGTGTGGATGTGTTTATTTAAACTTTTCAAAAATGGGATCTTTTTTCATCTTTTAGAAGAGCGTCAGTCAGCTCACCTGAAACAAGACGAATCAGATATTCTGTCTGATCTGATTGAATTATTACACAGTGTTGTAGAGTGATTTCTTAAAAGGAATTGCTTAAAATGCTCTGAGGTTATTTTTTGTTGTGAATCAGACTAGTATAAAAAAAACTGCTGAAAACAGGCCCAACAACTCCATGTGGCGACACTATGCCAAAGATGCCACTATTGTGGTGTCTTCGACAATCCTTCCCCTGAATTGAAGTCATTAATGTCACAATATAGGCATTTAAAACTTGTTTGGTATGTTCTCTGGCATGTTGGACTTGGTGACACTGTTTTGAGCCAGTAAGGATCATTCTGTATGTTTTAAGGTGACACTGAAGTCAGTATGTTTGCTGCACACACTGAGAACTGGTCTGGAATACAGGACTCATTGCTGAGCCCTCTGGAGATATCGTGGAGGAAACATTGCCTACTTCCAAAAGCAAATGAGACTCTCCTATTTTCAGCCCCCCTATTGTACTGATCTAAGTTCATTTTGGGCTGTAAACATCAATCATACACAGAAAGATCCAGACTCACCTGAAATATTGTGCATATCAAGTTTTCATTAGACTTAATTTACAGATTCTATGTTTGCAGTGTTGAATTAACAGCTAATGGGCATGATTATCCTTGAAGTAGAAATCTGTTGAGTCAAACTAACACCAGATTGTTTTTTTCTTTCAATCAAGAGGGAATTTGAGTTTTTACCCTTTGAATCTATGTAATAGTACAGAGTGTTGAAGCAGCAGATTGAGGTAGCAGAAGCTGCATTTTGTATGCAACTTTGGCTGAGTGCAGCTCAGAAGACATGTGGACCAAAAGCTGAGGCTCCAAGCTCCTAAATCCTCTCTGCAGCTGAATTCATGGTCTGCTGGCAACAAACGCTGTGGGGCAGAAAAAGATTGTTGAAGGAGCAGACCCAATGACCTATATATGTTTCATCTTTGAGCTGAAATGAGCCTAAAACAAAGTCCCATAAGCAGCTAACTTGTTTCCACAGAAGAAATTAGATACACGAGTGTTTTGTCAACACGTTTTTTTTACTTTGTGAAGAAAAATAAAGCCTTATGTAATCATAACAATGCTGATTTCCATTCAGATGTCAGTGTTGATGCTTATTAAATGTTTGCATAAAGCTAATTAACCAGCTAGTTATTAGCTTCATGTCAGTTACGTTGGATTTAAAAGGAGTTATTCAAGCATTACGCTATAAAATACTAATAATACCGTATAGTTGGCTTAATGTGCTTGTGGAACTTAACACGTTCAAGTTATTTTAGTTTTAAGGAACATGAGGGAGGCAACAAACTATCAGCCTGAGCTGGAGGCTTTTGTTTCTCGTTTGTAGAACAGTTTATATATCAGAAATAAAAGCGAAGATTTAAGGAGAATAATCTGTCTATTTTAAGATGTCTGAGATTATTTAAGTGTTTATAGACTCTTTCTGACCAAGTAAGTACATTTGTATGAAGCATTTGACTCTCTGGACTGTTCTGTTGTTTTTGTGAAGATATTAAAAACATGATAACATTTAGTGACCAATTCACTGAAAAATCTAACTTTTCCCAAGGAACATATTCAAGGGAGGTGTTTTAGATAAAAGAAAATACTCAAAGCACAGTTATTGAGTTCTTGTGATAGGGTAGTTTAATATAATGTTAACACATAACTCTAAGTTTTATAAATTGGTAGTCTCGGTTAATGTCAACTTGCCTCAGAGTGTCAACTTTGAATTAAAAATTGCATAACCAACAAAACAGACATCATGCTTACAGCAGCATTAGCTCAGACTTACTGTGTGTGCACATTTCAAATGAAGTGCCATGAAATTTCCTTACAGAGCAGGATAAAATGTAAATGCATAAACCATTAAATTGTATAACCTTAAAAGATTCACTCACAAGTTTTCGAGCTTTTCCAGCTAATTGTTTTCCTCAAGATGGTTCAGGTGTCATCATCCAGGAAGGATGCTGTGGCTGAGTGACAGAGGTGGAGGTTTGAAACCCTGTCAGGTACATGTGCAGAGCTGGAAAAAAACATCAATTTACTTACAGGTATACATATTCCACCAAAGAACATAATACCAAGAGAAGGGTATGGTTCATATACAATATTTGTCTTGAATGCTCGAGTGTTTTGCACGTGGGAGTGAAAGGGAAAAAGACTTATGCTGCATGGGAGGGCCTTCTCTGGCATCTTATCGGGCTGTGGGTACACTGGTGGTAAACAACAAGACAAGAATTAGAAGTTTAACACTTAACAACTTCCCTCAACAAGACAACCATCAGCCTTACTGAATCAACACCTTGTTCGAAGTGAGCTCCATTCATTAGCTCAGCTTTAATTCACAGTGTGAGGCTTACTGGTTGGAACATTTCTGAGAGCCACACAAACAAGCAGAGCAGACAAGCCGAGCCGTTATAGAGACTTAATTCTCAATGAGAGAACCGAAAATAACAAAAAAGAAGATTAAAAGAAAGTGATAATGAATGTTTCTACCAAACTTGATTACATGACAAGAATCAGAAAAGATCGCCATCATTTCCACTTGTTATGTAACACCTGCCATTCTAAGTGCTGACCTTGTGCTTTGTAGGGTGCCCAGTTACATCCAGAGCTTTATAAACTGCTGAGTGCTGAACGTGGAATGAGCTTTTTCAAAAAAAATCCGTGCCTTGGAAGCAGTCCCCTCTTTTCATACCTTACAAGGTCTCAGACCGGCATGAAGGAACATGTTACGTAATCTTTGACTCAAGGTGGAACAAGTTGTTAATGCTGCTGCCACAGCCTCTGTTTCTTTCTGCTCTCCCCCTCTTTTCTTTGATACTTTTGTGGATTTTATGTGAGGTGAGGCTGCTTGTGCTGCCACCGTGACCAGATCCCTCTGAAAAAAAAGAAAATCTTGTATCTTCGTCATTCTGGCAAAACAAAAGATGAATGAAAGAATTTGAAAAATGCCTTAAAAGATGGATGTTATGAACACCACTACATTTTGGATCTGTCGCCATTACAGTCTTAGGGTGGTGAAAACATGAGGCTTAAAAACTTCTGAAATAGCACAGCAGAGCCACAGGAACTAGGATTTTTCTCTCTGTTCACTCCCCCAGATCTTCTGCATTCACTTCTGGAAGTCACAAATATAATGATTTATTTGAGCACTCATTAATGTCACACTTAATATCACACTGAATTTATCTTATCTTGATGGTTTAACAAGCCATCAACAAGCTTCTAGCAAAATTCTGGTTGTGAATGTGACCAGTCTTCCTCACATTTCAATTAAATTATGTTGAAGTGGACTTCCTGACACAGATGTGATTCAAGCACAGTCGAGAATTTGGAAAAAGCGTTCCAGAACTTTAACTGGGCAAAGATTTGTTTGGTTACAATGACCCAAAAACATGGTTGGGGAAGGGCCAGCTTTATCCACACAATGGCACTTTGAGCCATTTACCTGCTCCACCAACAGCATAATGATTAAAAGCATGATGCTACAAACACTATGATGAAGTGCCAAATAACTCGACTTTTGTGTCATGTGAGTATAAATCTTACTCCACAAGTCTTGACCCTTAGTTACTGTGTGGCTTTTTCTTGACTATGATGATTCACCTGGATTATTCGGTTGTTTTTGACCATCTGAACTCGTTTCTCAGATGACAATTGCAGTTTGGCTCTCTTTTAAAAGCCATAACAAAGTGGATACAATCCCCAAATACCTGTACAGTAGGTTGAACTGATAATCTTGGAATTTGCAGCCAGTTTTCATTGACAGAACTGGTACCAAGAGACAATTCTGACTAGTGTTTTTCCTTCTAAGATCATCTTTCTAATACTTTTATTCATATCGTCGGATTTCCCTATTGTACGTGTGCTGGTGATGTTGAATTCAGAAAATTAAAAAGAAATAAAAACATCTGCAACAAACGCTTTTCAGTTAAAATGTATGTTTTACAATCATTAATTTTCAGAAAAAGAACAAATAAAACGACAGCTCAGAACCATGATGGCATTTGTGTCCATGATGAGCATTACAGCTGGAACTGTATGTTTAATATGATAACAATGTCATGTTCATTCACATTATCTGAACACACAGCTGAGCAGATTGCTGAGGAAAGGCAGTAGATCATCATCCCAGTAATTATGACTCACCCACAATGGATACAATGGTCCACAATGAATTGAATTTCAATCTGGAACAAGGTAATGGGTCAACTAACTAACCAATAAAAACTGTAATTCTTTGTGCTACAACGCTTCAAAAGTCAGTTTATTAGCCTACAGTTACAAAATAAAGTTGTTTAACTGATGAACTCACTGATACACAAGATGATGGAGTATATTTAAGAATGACCAGTGAAGGCACTGAATCATTGATGAGTTTAAGGCGTATAAATAAACAGGATCAGAGTAGCGTGAGAAAAAGGAGTACCAGCACATAAAGGTTGCAAAAAGTAAAACAAAGGGCTGAATACACAAAGTGAGCCTCTTTTTAAAATTCTGGTTTAACTTGTTCTTAGATCCACTGACTGCTGTGTGTGGTACGAGTGATATAAACAGTGCTAAAATAATGAGAAGACACCTGCTATTAACCTGGTAATAACCTTGGATCTGCTGTGGATTATCAGAGTAAAGTTTCTTCTATGGAGAAACTTTTCTGTTTTGTTTGCAGACTGAGAGGAGCAGGATTTGTCTGAAAAGTCAGGATGAGGAGCAAACAACTGTGTGAATACAAATGAGAAGTTACTTAACAGCCAGTAACCACAACAGTGGCCCCTCTGCGCTGCTTTCATAGTGTCCACAATAGACTAGAGGTCACTGACATATTTGCACACACAGATGAAATGTCTGTATCCATCATCACCAAAAGCAACACCACCACGTGAAGATTGTGTGTGGTCTGTGCTGCCTTCATGTCTTGTTGGAAAATGATCTTTCAAAGGGACTGATTGATGTATTGGGTTAAAAAAGCAGACAATATGTTCTAATATTTGTTGTATTTCAGAATAATATTTCTGTCAGTAATTTAGTTGTGGTATGCTTCAGCTAGTTTCTGTTTAAATGGAGGGGAAAGTCGCAAATTGGGCCTGTTGGTACGCAAAATTCAGCCTATAGGTTTTACTTGTACAAAATATTTAAAAACAGGCTGCCATGTTTGAAGAATAAATTAAAATACCTTCTTTTTCCTGAGTTGCTAATAAAATAATTTTAAATAGGTGTCAGTTATCAGGAAATTAAAGTTTTTAGCATTCGAGACACACTAACATTAATTGTGCTTGCCTTTTTATTCATAGGTTTAATACTTTTTTATTGGTCATGAACAAACATCAGATAAAAATGAATGCATTACGAGGCGTGCCTGCACGTACACTTTTATTTCATTTATTCATTTGTGGTTAGTTAAAACTGCCTCGTGTTTCTTTTTGTCATCCTAACAAAAGCTGTTACTGATTTGTGATTTCACGTGCTGGCAGAAGTTCAGGAACGCAACATCCGGTACACCATCCTGTGCTGGTACCCCCGCCTGCGTTTCGACCAATCGGAGTTTTTGTTGGATGTGACGTATGTAGACGACAGTAGTGTAGTGAGGGGTGGAAAACCCAAAACCGGTCCCTCTGTCACAAAAACCGGACAACGCTGGTAGACTCAATAAAACACGAAACAACCTGCTGACTCCATCATCACATTTCATCATGCTCTCTATGACTGACTTCGTCGCTGGGTGAGTAACCGAATTTAAGACTGCTACTGAGATTATAACTATTTAAACTACCGAAACGCCGGTTTACCTCGTTAAATGTATTATCTTGAGCTACATCACATGTAGTCTGTGTTGACACTTGGTGTTAAAAACAACACCAGTTTTCCATCGCTTATTGTGTATAACACTGATTCAAAGCCAGTAGAGTCTAAGCTAACAGTTGAATCAGTTACACTTGGATTTTTTTATCTGATTCTTCGTAAAAAAATATATATAATTAAATTGGCAGGGAAGCGCGCGGTTGCCGCTTCAGGGTGCCACGCTCCAGAAAGCGGTTTAACTACTTCCCGGTCCAGATGGAGAGATGAATAACGAGATCATAGCCTAATTTCCCTCCTAACCGCGCGAGACAACCCGGTTTGACCAATGATGGAGTGGAAAAAACCCGCACGCGCTCCGCCGTTAAGTCTGTACAAACCCTTTGAGTCATTACACGGACACGGCACTTCCGCAGTGCCGCGTCTGGTACAAACGTAGTACGTGAATGTAGCACAGCTGGCAGACGAGCCAGTGCATGTGCGCGTGGGTTGCTGACTGAGCGCACGTTGCTCTGAAATAATAGAGGAGAAAGGGAGGGGTAAAGTAGACAACAATAAGAATTACATCAACAACATTATCCTTTATACCTTTCTGCTCTCCTATGGCGAGTTCAAAGGGAAAATATTGACTTTTTTACTATTTATGTTTCCAGCAGGTAGGCTTATAGTCTTTAAAATGTGAAAGATATTGATGATATTGCCAAAAATCCAGTATTTTGTACTCCTGTTTCACTTTTTCTGATTTTTTTTAACAGCTGTTTGCATTCAAATAGCACCTAATTTTATATCTGCACCTACCAGCGGGTCAATATGATAAGAGATTACATAATAATATATAATAATAAGCATACAACAAGCGTGCATTCACTGGTGTTGTGGTCAGGATTTGTTTTAGATGTAGGATTTAGGATTTATTAAGGCTGGACTGACCCTCGGAGACCCAAATGTTTCAGTTTGTATTCTTGACAACTGCTTTGTAGGGATGTTATTGTACAGATGTTGTTTGAGGACTTATGTAACTACTTAAAACATCAAATAATATGAAACTGAACAGGTTTCTTGCAAATTTCCCCAGTTTTAGTCCAGCTTTAATACCCCTGATGAAAAATAACTCAACTTCATTGTACTGTATGAATGTAATGTAATGTATGAAAAGCAGAAAATAATGATGGGAAATAGATTAGAAATATATGTTAAGTTGAATTTCTCTGCAATAACCAAAGTGTATTTATCTAAAATGTTTTGTTAAGCATATTTTTTAAATAATATCCAAAAGTTTTAGTATATTTTACATTACATTTGAGCATAAAAATGCACCTTTTTCAATTAGCTTTCAAGTTATTAACATCTCTATTAACATTTATTAATAGAAGTGTGCAAAAAAGTATGATTGAGCATATTGTTAATAATATAAGAACATATTGATGACATGTTACTTTAACATTAGAGCCACTTTTGCTACTAAATAAAATCTGTATACTATAATTAACCTTTATTTTTTAATCAAGCATGTAAATTAGTACATACACGGCCATTTACTTAAGTTTACTAAGTGTACTTTAAGTTGTACCACTTTAGCACACAAAAGTACAACAAACACACTTCAAATTCTGTTTTCCACCTTAAAATTACAACTAAATTAGAAAGAGCACAAAACGTTGTTCCAAAATAGTAAAGTTATCTAAGTATTACCAAACTTTAAGTGTGCTAAGGATCGGACTAACTGCAAGTCCACTCAGGTATGCAAACATTAAACATTACTTAGCACTTTATTTTTCCACTGGGGCTATTTATTGGCTTCCGGGACATTTGCTAAGATGTGGAGGAAGCTGCTGGGTGAAAAGTGAATAGCAGGAATTACAGGTATTTGTTTTAGGGCTTTGAACTACAACTCCTGAATACAGTTAAGTTAATATTTACTATAGGTGTTAAGCCTTTTAAACATAGTTTGATGAGAGATAACTGCATTGGTGGGATTGATATCAGTGTGAAGTGTACAGGTGGGACAGATTAGAGCCAAAGACAAAGGGACTGTCATTGTTGGTGTGAGACACAAGTACTGACCTCACTGTTGTAGGTTTAAAGCTCAGGTTTGGTCACTGTTTCAACAATAAGACCAGTCAGCTTTTACGTTTAAACACACAACAAATGTGTGCCTGTGTGTGTGTGTGTGCCTGTGTCTCCATATTTATGTTGATGTAAGTCCAGGAAAGACATTAATTTCCCCACATTATCCGTACAGGATGCCCTGCCTTACAGCCTCAGCTCATTATTTTCAGTTATTTTCTGTGAAATGGCTGCAGCATGACATGATACATGCTGCCAAACAGGAAGAACCCATCTTATCTCGTGCTTTTTGAAGCGTTCACACGCTGTGAGAGTGCCTGTTGATAATCTTAGTTTTTCTCCCTTTCTTAGTGTCAGCTATGACGAGTGCAAGGCCACATCGGATTGGCTGCTGTCCAACACACAAGTGCGGCCGACTGTCGGGATCGTGTGCGGTTCAGGCATGGGGGGGCTGGCTGAGATGCTGAAGGATCCGCAGGTCTTCAAGTACGCCGACATTCCCAACTTCCCCCGCAGCACAGGTGAGCACAGCCTGGCAACAAAGCAGCTGTTAATGTCTGCGTGCATGAATAAAATACACTGAGTGTCTAACAGTGTGTGTGTGTGTGTTGCAGTGCATGGTCACGCTGGTCAGCTGGTGTTTGGAACACTAAAAGGAAAGCCGTGTGTTTGCATGCAGGGCAGGTTCCACCTGTACGAAGGCTATCCGATCCAAAAGGTGAGTAAATACTGAGGCCTGCGGCGGTTGGTTCGGCTGAACTCTTCTAACTGCATGACTACACTTTGCAACAGCGAGCTTGTTATGAACTACTTTTGGGAGAACTGGAATAAAAAACTCTCAAGTTTTTTTGGTGCATGTCATGAAGACTCAAATAGTTAAACAGAAATTTTAAGAAACAGGTTAAGACGCTCCAAACCAAACACGAGAGATGATCAGGTGATGGCATCGCACCAACTACAACATGACGAGCGAGCGGTGAAAGTTGGTCTAAGAACTGCTGAACCTTTGCACGCTATGTTTTATTAAAGGAGACTTTAACCGAGCAGTTGAGACGAGACCATAAACTCATTGGCAAAGAGCTTAAAAGATCAATGAATCAAGCAGAAGTCGATTAATTTTCTCATAAACGCCTATAAAATGGGACTTCTGAGGTACTTCTGTTTTGGCTTAATCCTTTAAAATCTTGGCGGCTGCTCCCTTCTTTCAGTTCCATCTATAATGTTAATAGTTACGAAAATAAGACTTTATATGGGGAGACACAGCCAAATACATTAAAGCTTAATGCATTACCGTGCAGTTTGGGGAGAAGTGGGCACACAGACTGATTAATCAAACTGACCTAAATGCACCCGCACTGTGCCCAGGTGAAAAAGTTGAAGGTTTAAGAATCAGTGCAAAGATACGATGTGAATGTAAGGTTAAAAATGAACCATATAATATAACAATTTATAAGAGAGATTATTCAAAGCATTAGTTCTTGAAACAATTGTCTCCTCTGGGAACACCTCCTAACATCCTAACTTGCATTTGTGTATTTGCTTAAATAGATTTAGCTCTTAATTAACAGACCAGCGATTCTTCCTGCACTGAAACGTGAATGTTGTTTGCTCACTCGTAAGTCGCTTTGGATAAACCACCCAAACCCTATATGGTGAAGCAACAGCAGCTACCAGGAATCACCAGCTGATATTACAACAGACCGTACTCGGACGGCTCACTGCAGGGGAGTTAATTGGCATTTTGCTTGTGTCACTGAAAGAGTGGAAGTGTTAGGACTGTGCATAACAAAACTTTAAATGACTCCCCTGTTTCCCAAGGACGGGTAACACACAACGAATAAAAACAGAAAGTTATTCCCACCAAAGTGTCTGCTGAGAACTTTGTAGGCACACACAGCTGCGGAGCGTTTTCAGTGTTATTCTCAGATTTCTCAGCATTCGAGAGGATTTATCAGCAACAAACTAACGATAGGGAGTTCTGTCCTCTGCTGCATTGGTTCGACTTTCTGGAAACATGTTGATTTAGTTCCCCATCCAGATACATCTGATGCTCAGGCCTCAGACATGTATTGATTGTAATAAAAAAAACCTAAAATGACTACAATCAGGTACATTTCTGACTCTGGCTCTATTGTCGTATCATTTGACACATTAAGTGAGCTCAGTGTGCTGTTTGTGAGATGATTTGAACCATTGAGGAAAAGAATATTTAAAAGCGATGACACGTTTAGCATTTCACTGACCTCATGTGTGCTGGTTTAACTGCTGGTAACTGGTTTGCTGTACTTTGCACAGCCCCTGAGGGTGATGAATATTCACTGGTGCATTCCAGATCACGTTACCCATGCGCGTCTTCAAGCTGATGGGCGTGGAGACGATGTTCCTGACGAACGCAGCGGGGGGCCTCAACCAGGACTACAAAGTGGGGGACGTCATGATCATTAAGGACCACATCAACATGCCTGGATTTGGTGGAATCAACCCGCTGGCTGGACCCAACGATGACAGGTCGGTGGAGGTGAAGGAGGGTGCAGTAATACGATACAGCAGGTTAAACCATGGTGCAGTCTGGGCAAGAAAAAGAAGCTTTCTCTGCCACTGTAACGCCCATCATTAAGATGTATTACTTGAATCTCATTCAGTCTCAACACCCCCACTAAACCATTCACACGTCCTCAGTAAATGCCTCACTGCGGCGGTAACACTGCAGCAGGCCGTGGAAGCAGCGACAGTTGAAAGGAACCCAGGACCACATTCACGTTGAGACATGAACAAATCTCAGAAGTTTGATGTTTTGCGTAAATGTTACCTGAGTCATTCGGGGACATTCCAGCATTGAGCCATAGGTGTGGAGATTTTCACAATGGACGGTTCCTGTTGATTTCAGGTTCGGCGTCCGTTTCCCCTGCATGTCTGACGCCTACGACCGCGACCTGCGGCAGCTGGCGCACGACGTCGGCGCAGAGCTGGGCTACAGTGACTTCCTGCGGGAGGGGGTGTACTGCGTCCTCGGAGGTCCGTCCTTCGAAACGATCGCGGAGTGCCGCATGCTGCACAGTTTAGGAGCCGATGCCGTTGGTGAGTTCACTGTAACACACATACTCCAGACTTTAGACGCTCGTTAACCTCCGGACACTTCTCTCTAACCTTATACACCAACACTTTCCCACTCTGACACCCTCATAAACATGTGACCTCACAACTTGACCAGTACAACACTTCTATACTTGTGAGATCCTTCAGAGATGTGATGTTCCATAAAGTGTGATCATATAAATGCATTTTGAATCGACTCGTCTCTGCATTTGGGTTGAAATGAGTTTGGATAAACTAACCATTGTGACTGCTTGGATATGACCTTTTAAACATCCGTGTTGAGAGAACAATGTAGTCAGTGTTCTTGTGTACGTTCATGTCGTGACAGAATAATAGAGCCCAAACACAAGCTCTGAGGCAGTCGTGTTGAGTAACATGTGAGTCACAGGACCAGTAATGACTAAAAAAACTCTTTTAAGCAACCCTCAGTGTTTGCATATTACAGCTGTTAAAAGGGATTACCGCTAACTGACTCTGTTGTCAGGCATGAATTCACAACACATGCATGAGGAAGTTTTGAGTTGTAAGTACTGTATTGTACTCTAATAATAACACGTAGACAGAATCTAAGAATTACAACATGACAAGTAAGAAAAAGTTTCCTTTTAGAATATTTGTGAAAAGCAAATTATATACCATCAAATTCCAGTGTGGGCCTTATTTTGTGTTTATTCTGTCCAAATATGACTAACAGAGTGTAATTTACTGAATTACTGAGGCAGAGAGATTACCTTAGAGGTTACCTAATATCATGGCAGTGAAATATTCTCTGGAAACAGAAGCAGGTAAATGCAAACGGTTCCAAAAGAGTAAAGGCAGAATATATCCTAAAGGGAAAGGCCGGGGGGGTTGGCCTTTTGTCCACATGCAGAGGCAGTTTATTGGGGAGACTTTTCATCTTTGTAGGCTGAAGATGTTCAGATCATAAAGGTTAATATGTTGCTACAGTGTGGGATTGTGGGATTGCATTATCTCTTCTCCTTTCATACTGACGGTGAATTATCCTTTGTGTCCTGTTCAAAAGATTAAAAAAGGAAGCATCACTTATTTAGACTCCTATCTAACCTCACCTCCTATCAGGGCTGCCACTTTAACATTTCTGGGTCATTTCATTGAGGAATTTTCCAGAACAAAATATCAGATTTAACTTCTATTTGGGAATGAAAGGAACATTTGGAAATGTTGGACAGCTGGGAGAGAATGGAGAAACCACAGAGCTGCTAAAAAGTCTGATACTGGATTAACACCCCCAGAAATATTAAAAGGAATATAGATCTGAGCAATAAGGCTTCACTTGCATTTACTGTGTCTTCAACGCAGGGATGAGTACAGTACACGAGGTGATCGTCGCTCGCCATGCGGGGATGCGCTGCTTCGCCCTGTCTCTGATCAGCAACCGCTCGGTGATGGACTACGACAGCCAGGAGAAGGCCAACCACGAAGAAGTCCTGGAGACGGGCCGGCTGAGGGCCAAGCAGCTGGAAAGGCTGGTGTCCACCATGGTGGCTCGGCTGGACAACGACAACAACAACTCCTTCTGAACGCCCCCATCTCACGTCGGCTGTCCTGCTCCAGCGGTGCGTCACAACAGGAGGATTTTTCCTGTCCCGACACTGAAATAAAGTGGTGGAATTTTAAAACACCAGGCCGCTGTTCTGACTCGATGAAGTAGTGTCATAGCAAAAATTACAATGAATATTTCCACTGACTGTTACTTAATGTCTTATCTTATGACCCTTAGATCTGATCTGCTTTTTAAACACTCCTCTTTCAGTTATGTTTACGTGTTTTTTTTACTTGTGAAGATGTTTTAATGCAACAGTCCTGCTCGGCTACTCTGTATTGTCTCAAGCTGACCAGGGTTTCATGTTGGAAGTCACATTATTTATTGTTTCGGTTCTTTCACATTCCCTCTTTACAATACAAAACTATGACTTTCATGTTTTGAATGAAATGGACCAGCTCTTTGTCTTCATGAAATGGTGACAAATGTAGAAGTGAGGTGTAAAATATTCTAAAAATATTTATATGAAATGTATTTAAGTAGCGTTTTTGTTTTGAGAATTTAACTTGTTAAAGAAGGGAAGATGTCCTGCACTTGATAGTTACCAGAGTATATCAGTCTAATCCAACACTCTCATCTCCGTGTTCTAACAGGCTGTGATGTTGAGCAGTCCCTGCTTTTAGATGCTTTAATACAAACCGTGGATCGAATTTTACAATAAACTACACAGCCTGGATTCAAAGTGTTTTTGTGTGCTACGTTTGATACTAAAAGACGGAGTCAGTCTGCACTCATTTTCATGTTTCACATCTTTTTCCAGCAGTCTTTAGTCACAATCCACCTTCAGGTCTTTTACTGATACAACTAAAGTTTTCACATTCAAGCTCTGACCTCCTCAGATTCAAACTTCAAGTCCTTTTAACACATTTTTATTTGTAAAGTCTGACATGTCTCATCTTATGCTCGACATGTTTGCATCTTCCACTCAGTGCGTGAGTGTTTTATGTTTCATTTTTATTCTATTTTTTACTTGGCTGAGCAATTAAAGCAAATAAAACTGCTCAGTGGTCAATAAAGTGACTTCTGCTATTATATAGTTTTTACCTTCTTTTCGTGGAGGAAAATTTATGATAAAGAATCCAAATATTAAAGCCACGTGGGAATTATTTGGAAAGTTATAGCTGCTTTGACAGAGGTGCCAGTTTAATTCAGTTCTGTTTATTTATGTAGCGCCAAATCAGAACATCTCAGGGTTGGGTCAGATTTTAATTTTTCCCCGAAACCTTTTAGCTGGTTAAAGGGGAAGTTCGTTTTTTTTTTTTTTTTAAACCTGGACCTTATTTCTGGCATAAAATACGTTCTACTTACCGATAACAGTTTGGTGAAATTCTTATTATTGGAGATCCGCATATATATCCATATAATTGGAGTGAACGGGGGCATAGACAATATAGCCTCTAAATAAGGGATTATTTGTCTTTACAGCACCAATACTTTAAGACAAATGAATGAATGAAAGCATAGTATTGCACTGTTAGCTCATAGCTGCTGTGTTGTTGTTATTGGCAGCTATAATAGAACAAATATTAGCTTGAGAGTCTATTTTTAGTGCCTGTATCTGATGCAAGTCCAGCTCAGATGTGTTAAACTCACCAAGTTAGTTGCAGACCAAGAGGTTAAGTTATAGTTATACATCATTTCTAAGTAACTTAACCCTCTATTTGTCCTGATTTATCATTTGGTAGAGCTCATTTTACAATGACTTTACTGTATTTTGTTAAACATTCTTGGAAGTAAACCTGCCTGAGCCATTTCTACCACTCTGGGTATGTAATGCTCCCTATTTTTTAATGTTTTAATGACTTACTATGAAGTTATATCTCAACCGTTTTTAATGAAAACATACTACATATTAATCTAGCCCTAAGGAACTGAAAAATAATGCAAATAAACATTTTCCCACTTGCAAAATACTGTCCTCGTGGCTTGAATATAGGAGATTTCTTCCATATTCAGTATGCTGCTTTGACTCACAGCTTTGTTTGTTAACATTTGAGGTTGGACTCCCTTCAACATTTTTACTAAACTTGGCCCTTCTACAACATTAATGTTTGCTAAATATTTCTCTATTTCTCAATAATAATACTGAGGTCTGTCCCTTTAAACATGGGTCTATAACCATTTATGCAAAACATGCTAATTCCGCGTAAGCTCCTTAGAGATACAGTGCCAACATACATACACAACATTAATAGAAATGTGCCCACAGCTGATTCTCAGGGAAAAAAGGATAATCAGGCTGGTTTATCTTTTACTTCATGTTTACCCTCCTCTTCTCATATAAATAACTTCTCTCACGCTCTTGTGGATACTCCAGTCTCCCACTTTCTTAGTCAAAATATACCCCGCGCCACTTGTCCCCTTCCTCCTCCACAAAGGAAAAAAAACAAAACATTTTCCATGACGCTCAGGCTCTCCTATCTATCCCCATACAAGGTCATGCTGCCTGGACCAAACAGGACGTCCAGGTGTCGGAACAAAACGAAGGCTTTAATTGCATTTCAAGGCCACAGCTGTGCTCGATGGTGGGACACACTGATATGCTGTCACTGTTCACTGGTTCTGAGTAGATTTATGGCAGAACACACACATAAATACATAAATCTTGATGTGTCATGGTGTGTAAACAATCATTACCAAGAGATGGAGAGTGTTGTGTGCTTAATGATCGGTTGCCAATGATAAATTTGTTGAAGTCCTGCTTTTGTTTTCACATATTGTGGCCAAGGGAACTACGCTGTCTGATTTAAGATTAGGTCCTGAATTTTAAAATTGTGGGAAAAAAACATGAAGAGCAAAGCTTGATGGGATAGAGAGCTCAGAAACTGAAACCCCTTCATGGTGAATGGGGAAAAGCTGGAAATAATTAGTGGAGCAGGTACATTTGAAGTTTAAACTTGTAAAGGGTGATAAAGATAGATTGTTAGTAGTGTAAATTTTAGAAAAAATACAGAAGTAGGTTAGCTTCTCTGTGGAAAATCATTATCTTGTTCCTCCACCAAGTTTGTATGCATACATACAACAAAGTTAAGCAAACAAAACATCTGTCAGTCATTTAAATTTACAATCAGGAGAGAAAACATCTTCTAAAAAGGAAGTAGAACCAACCAAGGAAGTTACCAACACAGACAGTAAAGAGTAAAGTAAGTAAAAAAGTAAAATTAATTATGATTAATTGTTAATGGTGGCCTGAGCTGAAAAAAATCTAATTAATAAAAGACTTTCCAGTAGGCAATGCATTGATCAACATTTTTTAATGTATTAGCCTCATTATTCAAAATGACAGGCCGAGCTTATCACACGTTAGCATGCTAATATTAGCAAGTTAGCATAAAACAAAGTTCATCTGAGGCTGATGGGAATGTCACTAGTTGCAGGTGTTTGGAGATGAATTTAACTTTGGAAATAACAAATTAATTTCATGAAGGCCTAAGACTAAAAATAAGTTATTATTCTGATGGGAAACGAGTGTGTCTTCTTTAAATTGAATTAGAATTCATCCAGCAGTCGTTGAGACTTTTAATTTAAAATGCACAAATGTTGGGAGTTCAAAGTGTAACTGTTCATATTTTGGTCTGGATCAAATGACCAGCTCAATATAATAAAACTACAGAAACCAGTAGAGCCTAGAGAAACAAAAATGGATTTTAAAGGGTTTCTGAACAAAGTTGTGCTGTGTATTAAAAGCTGCTGTGCTGGGAGCTGTTTATGCCCTTAACTGTCAGGTGGTGGCTGTTACGTCCTGTAATAAAGAGGAATCTCGAAGAATGAATTTCTGTTTCAGCCAGCAGCAGTGCAGTTCATGGCCCCTTTTTTGTGCTGTAATGATTTAAAAGATGAGTCCCACCGCCCTCTGCTGTCCTTTCAGCTGACTACATGCTTGAATCTGTCATTTTAGCAGCTGATGAACTTAAAACACTCTTCACAAGACTTAGAATATCAGTTCAAATACTTAGGAATTTCCCTTTTTTGTTTTTTCACATCCAGAAAGTTGTTGAAAAAAATCATCAATAATGATAACTTTAATATGGATAAAGTTGAAACTGGGTATTTTCTTTAGAATCAAGTTGTGTTTTTTTTCTTTTGAGGCCAAAAAGAGACTTGTGAGTGCCACATTTATGTCTGTACTGGATTGTGTCTTTTATACATTTAATTTTTGTCAACACAACCTTGATAGTGTACCATAGACCTTAAAACGTTTACTCACCACTGTACGACGTACGCTCAGGTTGGATGTCTGTTTAGTCCTCCTGTGGACTCAAACACCGGCACATTTAATTTACAAAGCTGTCTTCAGTCTCCTTCTATCCATCATCCATCATCCTCCAAAACAGACAGGAATTTACTTTCTCCACTTTGATAGATTTGTTCGCTTTAATCTTACAGAGTTTGTACATACAGGAGGAAACAGTCATCTACCTGAATCAGTTGCAAAACTATCTGAAGAGCTGCTCTTACTAAATTCATTTAAACAAATCTTAAACCTATTAGAAGGAGGAACTCTTGTTTATGATGACAGTTGTGATGCCTTTCCTTTTGTTATTGATGTCTATAGTTTCTGATGGCTTTGCTGTTTGCATCATGTGTAACATGTGTAAATGTTCAATTTTTTGGTTTATTCTATTCCTCAGATATTGGGTGTGCATTGTAACCTTTACAGTTTATATATATATAAAAGTATAAATCAAAAGTGTCGTATGAGTGTCTGTATTATTGGGTGAATAGGAAACGCATTTAAGAGCTTTGTAGAATCTAAACTAGATTAAATTATTAAAAATGTACTATGTAAATATGCACCATTTATTCTGATAAAATAAAGGCTAAAAGAAGTAAATTAACATCCTACAGTTTTGTTAATTAACTGCAACCACTGGAAAAACACTTGAAAGTTCCACGAAGCGTCTCAATTTTTTTGACTCTGCTTGATCTGAAAAATGTACCATTAATCACATTTATTTTACAAAGCCCGAATATTCAGCCGGTAGTTTAGTTTTGTGCCATATCTTCTCTGTAATGTGTTTTTCTACAAAATTACAGCTGAATGAACATTTTCCCAGAGTTATGATTCCATATCGATGAGAACTTTCCCGCTGTTTACTTTTGCTGCCGGTGCGACAAAGCACAGGCAAAAGCATTTTTCTGACCTTTAACAATTAACAGGAACAATATAACCAACAAATAACTTAAACTCTTTGCTGTAAACTCAATTTGAGAAGCAAGTAGTATAGATCAGGGCTTTTCAACGTCCACCCATTTGATATCATATATATTTCATATTTGCAGTTTATAGAGGTCTATATGAGATTAATTATATTGTTCAATCCCATACACAGTTAGCAAGAAACCAAAGAAAATCAAATAATGCTGTTTGACAAATGCAGATTACTGTAAACGTATCAATGGTTTGTCCCGAGATATCCATTAGTTTGAGGAAACATGTCTGAGAACGACACGTTCTAATATCGCTCATGCGAGAATCAACACAGTGAAAGTTTTCAGCTTCAGACAGTTTTGACAACACTTTTAATGTAAAACATAAAGCGATTTTTGGGAGAACTCTCATAGAAATTGTAACAGAGCAACAGTGGGACAAGCCGTTATCACCAAGCTGTGAACCTGAGAGGAGCTTCATTGGATCTGAAAACACTTACTGTTAATGGGAAAGCAGATGGGGAAGTGAGAGTCAGTTTCAGTACTCACATTAAAAAGAGCTCATTTCTACATGACAGGCTAAAAGAGTGGATGCAGGAGACGGTAAAAGGATTTTCTTTGATGGCCCCACATTTTAGATCTTTTGGATTTCTAGCTTTGGAAGTGTCTCACAAACACTCACTTATGTGAATGAGGGTGCAGTTCAGTTTCACATGATCTAATCATCTTCAAATAAGTTCTGCATAGTAAAATATGCATTTATGTACAATGTCAGTCACATGGTTAAAAACTAAAAAAAAAGCTGCCGCTTGTTGGCTTTTTGATTTGGTTTCATCTGTGTCCCGTCACCTGAGCTCCCTCCACACACCTGCACCTCAGCTGTATGTGTGAATGATCCTGTGCCGCTTCAAGTGGTGCATCAGGATGAAGGTTTTCCCGCACTGCGAGCAGCTGTAGGGCCGCTCCCCGCTGTGTGTGCGCTGGTGGACCCTCAGACTGCTCTGCTGCGTGAACCTCTTCCCGCACTGCCCGCAACCGTACGGCTTCTCTCCCGTGTGAGTCCGGTGGTGTATGCTGAGGTGGGACGAGCACTGGAAGCTTTTCCCGCACACCGAGCACCAGAACGCTCGCTTCCTCTTGTGGCTCTGCTGGTGCAGCTTGAACTGATGCAGGCGGTTGAACGACTTTCCGCACTGGGAGCAGGTGTAGCCCCGGGCCAGGGCAGAGAGCGGTTTATGGGCGGCATGCGGGTAGAAGCTGCTGGATGTGAAACTGTTGTGTGAGTGAGTTAGAACTGGTCTGTCCCCGGCGACGGTCTCCCTCTCAGATTCTTCCTCTGCCTGCCTCAGTTGAGCATGAGGCGTGTTCCTCGGCGGGTAAATTTGCTCCTTCTGCTTGTCTTGCTGCGACAGAGCAGCATGCGGCCTGGACTGATAATTCGACTGTGGAGCATCCTTCTGATACTCACTGCTGTAAACCCCATTGCACAGCCTCTGAGACGACTGCTGGACACCAGGTGACTTGTTAGAAACCACATTCGCTTCTGAATGCTCAGAGAAGGTGCCGGAATACTCCTCGACAACACTGGAGAAGTCAGGAAAACCAGCGTCAATGTCATTACCTTCAATTATGGATGACCAGAGCTGACTCTCCCTTTCATCCATGGAAAAGTCAGCAGCAGCTGGAGTCTGCTTCCCCACAATGTGCTGACATCCTTCCTGTCTGAATGCCAGTCGGTCCTCCTCCTTCTCTGTCTTGATCGTAAAATGAAGACTATTATTGATGTCCACTACATGCTGAGCAGAGTTGTACGAGTCACTGAACTCTGAAGGCTTCTGTCTGGCAACCTCCGAATGGGTTAACTGCTGGTTCTCTGGAGCATTATGGTACTGTACAGCAGGACCTGCAAGGGGCAGGTGTGACAAGACTTCAGATCCTAATATTATGGTTATAAAGGTCAGTTTCAACTAAAAAGGAATGAGTTTTGATAATTAATTCTTGCATAAAATAGAGCTTGTGAACTCACCAGTGGGTCCAGCTGAATCACTGATCCACAGCGCCTCATCTGGACTCTCTTCTTTGATTGTGAAGGAAGCTGTGGCATCTTCAATCTCAGCGTACTACAAAAAAAAAGAAGCACCAATTTAAGGTTTATGGCTACTTTGGGGAACAACTGAAAGGAAAATGTAACTTCTCTGACATATACCGATCAGTCATAACGGTCTAATACTGAGTCGGCCCCCCTTTTGTTGCAAAACCAGCTTATTCTGCTGAGGCGTGGACTCCACTAGATCCCATAATGTCTGCTGTGATAAGCAGTCAGTAAGAGATCCTTTAAGTCCTGTGAGTTATGAGGAGGGGCCTCCACGGATCGGACTTCTTCATCCAGGACATCCCACAGAGGTTCAAATGTGTTGAGATCTGGACAATTTGGAGGCCAAGTCAACACCTTGAGCTTGTTGCTGTGATCCTCAAACCATTCTTGAATCATTTCTGTGATGTGGCAGGACACATCGTGCTTAAAAGATGCCACTGCCATCAGGGAATACCGTTGCCAGGTCAGCACCAATGTTAGGGTAGGGGGTGCATGTTAAATGCATATATGAATAGAAGGAGCCACGGTTTGCCAGCAGAACGTTGCACAAAGCAGCACACTGAACGGGCCTGGGTTCCAAATCCCCCCCCAGGTGAGCATCATACACGGACTCAGCCGTCCACATGATGTAAAGAAAACACCATTTATCCAACTAGGCCACCTTCTTCCATCGTTCTGTGGTCCAGGTCTGATGCTCAACAGCTGTCGACGCTTTCAGTTTTGGAAACGGTTCAACATAGAGATCCTGACCCGTGTGCAGCTACACAGCCTTATAAGCAACATATGTGACGCTCTGTGCACTCTGACACCTTCCTGGAAGAACCAGCACTAAGTTTTCCTGCAATTCGTGAAACAGTAGCTCTTCCGTGGGATCTGACAACATGAGAAGCACATCTCTCCGTCATCCCACTGCAGTTGGTCCCGACGGCTGCAGACTTCCCACAAGAGAACGAGAACATCACAAGTTTTTCTCCTCATCAAAGTAAACAATCAACCATCACATGCCAATAACTTATTACATGTAGTCTTTGTATTAGATCAAACTACTTAAATTACTTTGAATGTGACACTGTCCATTAAGGGTACAAAAATTCAAATGAAAAAACATCCAGGAAATATCTTGTTGATGGAAAAGATCAGAGTGAGTCAACAATAACTCAGACCCACCGAGGCTGCAGAGTGCACAAGCTCAAACAAATTGTACAGCGGACAATTTCTAGATGATACCTGGTCTGATGAGTCTCTGTTACTACAGAAACATTCAGATGTCAGGGCCAGAATTGGATGGAAACAAAAGGGAGGCTTTAGTTTTTATGTCTCTAAGTACAAACTGAGCATGGTTTAAACACCAAAGTCTGCGTGTGGCATTCAGTTGATGCACCAGATCTCAATCCAAGATGCTGTGCGTAGGTGAAACCCACAAAGCTGCACAACCGCATGATGTCATCATGTTAATATGGAGCAACATGTCAACATGTTTCCAGCAGCTTGTTGAATCTGTGATCAGGTCAAAATCAGGTCCAACTGAACACTAGCAGAGTATGAAAAGAAAGCGTCCAATCTGATCAAACAGCCATGTTATCATGTCTCCTGTCTGTTGCACGGTTTGATTTGCAGCTACTTTTAACAGCACTTATTATAAAAACTGGTAACACTATAGCTGCTGGGAAAATGGCAAACATGAGATTCTTCAACAGAAAACAGTTTCAGCAGTTGAAGCAAAAAAAAAATAGAGAATAGAGCTGAGAGAAACTGACATTTCTGTGTGGATTTATATTACATGGTTATACCTGCTTATTTTCCAGTCAATAATCAAGTATACCCACTTCAAAATATCATCTTAAGTGCACCACAATCATCAATGGGCTTAAAGTTTCAAATCTAACGTTATAGGTGCTCCTGTGGCTCCTGGAGGTCCCAGAAAAGTGAGCGAGCCTACTTTTTACAGTCTATAATCCAGCCTTAGTCCAGATCCATCTACAAATGTTGCAGAACAATGACTGATACAAATGAAGGCTTTTAAATCATCGGAAAGACACGCACCTTAATATCTTCTGTGGGATGTGGACAGTTGCTCCCCAGCTCAGTTCCTCGATCCATGTAGTTTCCTAAGTATAAAGATATAAATAATTGGGTTTAAAAAGCTGAACCAAGGAGAATTCTTATCGTTTCTAATCATTTAAATTTAGTTTTTTATGTGCAGTGATTTGTGTAAGATGACCGGCATTCCCACAGCGTCAGTTTTTACTCGTTTTCTTGCTGTTTTTCCATAAAGACGAACTGATAATGCTTCTACACGAGCATGCAGAGTGCATTGATTTAAGTCAATGATTCATTTCCCAAACAAACCCACTGAGGGTCTCACCGTATCCGCGCTGCAGCTGTGCAGTTTTATTCTCCATCACCATCAGCTTCCGTTTCAGCATCTCATTCTCGCTTTGCTTTCGGGATATTTCAAGATGCAAAAACGCACATTTGTCATCGACCAGTTTGGAGATTTCTGCCACTGCTGCCTTCACCAGCACCTCCATTATTGAGGATAACTGTGTTTGAAAGGGAACGCACGTCGCCATGATAATGAATTAAAAGTACTATGAGAGGAAAAGGCGTGAGGTGAAAGTATATATCTTGCAAAAAGCGAAAATAAACGACGCAGTAGAAATTTTTACATCCCTGTTTCTGGTAGCTAGCTGAGACCTTTCTTCCGTGTGGCGGAAGCCTGTACCGTAAATATATGAGTGGACGCGCAGAGAAATTACAGGTGAGGTGGAAGAGACTGGAGGCGGCCACACTTAGAGTTTCAAGTAAAAGTAGAAGTGGCGTTCCTTTACTTTCCATCTGAAATCTGTGCTGCCTCAAAAACACAGCATTGTCGCTTTCAGTAACACTGTGTTTTTGCTGCTGTAGCTCATTCTGGTTTAGCCAGCTGAGACCCAGTTTTTGCTTAGGTTTGGTTCTTGTGTATTTGGAGCTGCAGCAGACTAAGACCAGGCAATATCAGCTGCATTCACACTGACTTTGGATCATGTTTGCTGACCTGAACTGGCTCAAGTACACCGCTCCGAGTGTAAGTGCTGAAACTTTTCATTCTCACCGTGCATACTTCTGGTCGTCTGGTATTCTAATCAGTAGAAGTCTAATAAATCTTTACAACCTGCTTGCCACTTTCTTGAGAGGTTTTCCATACATTGTACAATTTTTTAAGTAGACCTGCTGCACTATTGATAATTAGTTATTATTTAGTACCAAAACAGCGTTCGTCCACCCCAAGAAAACACTCTTAGTCCAGTTTGAAACTGCAAAAAAAAAACAAAAAAAAAACTGTTGTTTACTGAAATTCTACCTGCAACAAACCCCATTTACAATGAAATAAGAAAAACTTAATTAGAATGACTTATTTATTGCAAACAACCCATGTGTGATTTTTTAAGAAGAAAGAAATTGAGTTTAAATTAGGAGTCCCTCAAAGATCCAAACTGGGTCCTCATTTTTTTATTTTTTTTTTTAAAGCTTTTCCACCTTTTCCATGACTGTGTATTATGGAATAAAACCGTGGAAGAAGGAAGAAGTGCAGGGTGCATTTAATATTCAATAATCATTAACTCACACCGACGAATATCAAAGTAACCACAGTGACAGATAGACAGTGATAAAAATTCCAATTTATTTAAAAATACAAAATGAAAATCAAATCTATTTCCAATATGCTCATCTCCAAACATAATCTTTGTCACGTACAAAGTGAATATTATTTCAAAGACCATATGATAATGGTGACTTGTGCTATAACTGTGCTCAAGGTTGACAATCATTGATTAGCAAACAGAAAACATAAATTAAGACAGAAAAAGCAGCAACACTGCTGTTGCAGGTAGGGGGAATTCACTGCTATGTGAAATTAACTCACATTGTACCATAAATCGTCTTGTGTCACCCTTTCTGCCCCTCAGTGGTGCCTTCTGTGTGGCTGGTTTCATTTTAATGGCCTCTTCTTTTTCAGTTGTGTACTGCAAACGATTAAAAAGCATAAAAATATATATAAATAAATATATATGAGGCAACACAACCGAAGAGAAGCTTTAAATTCCTCGACGTCTCCAGATTTAAGCTTAAGTGCGAGAACCCTTGGTATCACTGAGGTAGAACACATTGCTGCGCTGTCGTTTATTGGTTTTGGTCGGCAGAATCTGACATTTCTCACATCCCATCAGTAATAATTCAGAGCTTTAAAGGCAATGGAAATCTGAAGTACAGCATGTTAGAGATAAGCCAATAAATTTAATGAAATATTTACATTCAGGTTCAGTTTAATTTAGTTTATAACTGATTTTCAATGGAAGATGACCTCATATTATTCATTAGATAAAATAATGTCTAAATCACGAGTTTTCTATGTTCAGTTGTGAATCAAATATTGGCTAATGACATAAACAAATCACTGCATTGTTTTTATTTACATTCTTTTTTTGGGGAATGGGGTTGTATATCTTGCATTAGCCATTCCGGAAACTAAATAACCTAAACACACCAGGCATCCATCTTTTGCCAGGGCCAGCTGCACAACTCACAGCTTTAAGGGACGTTATGATCCTGAACAAAGTTTTCCAGGCTCTCCCGTTTGCCCACACTCCGTCAGTTTTATGGGATTCAACCTGGATTTTCGTTTAATCCTGCTGACAGACAGAGAAACACATGGCTCTGTCCTTAGGGGATTAATTACAGTAAAGTGAAGCTAGTGATCAATCTGAGTATCTGTGAAAGTCACTCAAAAGCACAACACACAGTAATTAAAGAGCAAACGTGCTCACTGTCCGAGCCTCTAATGCTCTTGGGTTGGGTTAAAGTGGCAGGAAAACGTGGCAAGATCAGTCAATTCTGTCCTTCAGTCTCAGGCTGTAAAGGTTTGGGCACACGTCAATTATTTATTTAATCAGAACAGCCTGGCGCACGTTCGTTACTTTAGACAATGACGACAGGAAAGTCGTGTCTTTATTGTGCACTTCGCCCATGCTTTCACTTTACATGCAGCCGAATATGCAGTTTCAAAATGCTCATCTGGTTAAAAGTCTTACCACAGACCTCACAGCTGAAGGCCTGCTCTGGGATTTTCTCACACTGGTGCTCTTGAAACATACTGAAACTATCAAAGCTTTGACCACAACTCGAGCATATGTAACTGTTCTGTCCTGTGGAGTTCTCGCCACAGTTGTTCTCATGACTGCCCGAGGCGGCCATATTGAACTCACACACGCCTCCGTTATGAGTCCTTTCATCCGTTGTGCTGTAATCATTCACGTCCACCTCGTGTGTAATGAGTTGATCGTATGGTGCGGGTGCATCAGAGCTTGTGGACTGAATCCCAATGATTGAATACTGATCCTCCTTTTCTTTGTTGTCTATAAAAACCAGATCCTTGGCCGGTGACGTGTAGCCCTGCTGCTCGCTGGCTGCAGCAGGAGCTGGACTCAGGTGATACTTGACATCTTGTAAAAGTACGCAGACAGTTGGGTCAGAAGTATCACTACTCTTCTCGACTGCAGATGTCCACAGCTTACTTTGATCTGTGCCAGCATCAGCCCCTATCTGACTCTGAGGGTGATAACCCTCTCCATTGGGTTCCTGTTTTACCAAGACCGTTTCCTCTGTCAGCATCTCACTGTACGCAGGCCCAGGGAACTGCTCCTCTACAGCTGCTGGTCCGTTATGGGGTTCCACAAAGTTCTCCAAAAGCTGATTATCAGGCACCGTGAACATCAGGTGATGCGTCTCCAGCATGTCTGCGCTCTCCCCTTTTTAGAATAAGAAAAAGCAACATCATTAAAAAAGCAAGCATTTTTAAAACATTTTGTGCTTTCATATCCAACAGAGCAGCTTCACTCCAAATATGGATCAATGGTACCAACTTAGGGTGCCCGATCCTCTAAAGGGGGCCATCTAAGATCATAAGGGGTGCGCGACGGTTCAGATCAAATTTAGTAGACAATCAAAAGTCGGTGTGAGGATTAAAGCGGTTTCACACAGAGGTTTATTGGTTAGGTGCTTATGGAGCTGTAGGAAATTAAATCATTCTTAAAAGAGCGCATCTATAACTGTGTACTAACAGCTATGGATGCATTTTTGATTGAAACAGCATTCGTAAAGAGAAAGTGGAAAGTCCCACTTCAAGCACAAAGCTGGAAAAGTGTCAAAATGAGAGCCACAGCAATTTTCAATGCAGCAGAAACAATCCTGTGAAACCTTATGTGCAGTCTCCTTTTCCCATTACTGACCGCGACTCATCAAAGGAATCATAAGTGCCTGATCTAACCAGCCCTGAAGATGTGGAAAACCTCGTCTGTGAAGACGAGCTCAGATGATTCAGTGTCAAAGAAATATTTCACAGAGCATATATAGAGAGCCTTCTTTCAGATTATTCCACCACTCGGCTCTCTCACGCTTGAGGTCGGCCTTCAGCTTCTTGTAACCATGAAAACAAAAAGCAGGCATCTTTTTCTGCTCAACTCTTACCGTTTCTGTGCGTCCTCATGTGGCTTTTGAGGCTGCTCTTCTGATTGAAGCACCTCCCACAGATGTGGCAGCCGTACGGCTTCTCCCCGGTGTGAATTCGGAGATGTCTTTCAAGGTGTCCGGCTCGCTCGAACACCTTTCCGCAGTACGAGCAGATGAAGCATTTCTTAGGTCTGATCACCTGATAGGACCGGCTCCTCCTCTGACGGTGGTGATTCATCGAGGCCTCCGTCATACCGTGGAAGCCGGCTTCACGTGATCTGATAAGCGAGTCTGAGGATCCGTAGGGTGCTTGGGAGACTGTGCTGTTTTTCAGTTCCCCGTAAGGTTTTCCTTGGAAAGAAAAGGTGGTACAAGAAGCTTCTACTGGTGGCTGGAGTAGCTGTGTTATAACAGGGAAGGAGGTCATGTTCTGCGAAGAGCTGCTGAGAAATTCTGCGCCGCTCAACTCTGCGTTGTTTTGTAATCTGGACATCCACAGCGAGCCGTCCCGCTCCAGCGCTGCAAAGTTGTCACTGAGGTTGTCAGATCTGTCCGTGGTTTGCTTGTGCCGCCCATGAAGCAGTGGTGGTGTTTTACTCTCCTCTGCGGGCTCAGATTTGACCTGCACAGGCGTGGGCAGAACCTCCTCATTCTGTGGTAAGCCGTCCTCGGTCTTGACCTGGTTCGCTTCCTCAGCGGGATGCTCATCAACACATGGATTCCCCTCAGGAAGCTGCCTCTGATGGTCCACTGCGATCTCACCTGGTCTGGACTGAATGCCTGTTTAAAGAGGGAGGATACGTTTGTCATCGACATATAAAGTCAAAACTATTTGAGTTTTCCACATGTATTCCCAAACCTCTCAGCTGGCTTACATCCCTGCCTGGTGATGATCAAACTAAATGAAGCCAAGGTCAAAGTCATGTGCTGCACCCCAGCAGGCATGTTTAGAAAATGTACCGTCACTCTGATCCATCGTAAAACTCTTCTTCACAGTTGATTAAATCAAAATAAAACTAATGCTTCTTAGTTTGATCATTTATTAATCATCTATGTACCTGAGCAAAAATGTGAGAACGTGTAGCTTTTCTTTATCTTACTCTGAGGTTTATGTACGGTTGATCTGTAAAAAGTAGAAATTAAATGACATCACCTTGTGCTGCAGGGAAAGGAGAACAGCATTTTTAGGCATTTTTGGATGTTCTACAGTGCTAAATGTTAACTGATAACAACAACAGTCTCAAGCTGAAGCCCAGCTCTGGCAGCATTAGCAAACTAAGCTACTGAGATCATCCTCATTAAAGCACACGATGAAAACACCTTCTGCAGCGATATGTTGTTCCCAGCACTGCTGTAACATTCACTGAAATCCTGTTCTTACCACTTACAGCTCTGCTTTAGCTGGATCTCCTCAGCTGTCAAAACGGCATCCCTTCAACTTGATCTTAGCTTTGCAACACTCCCAGAGAGTTCTGACCTCAAACATCAAATTCTGAGTCAAACTGACCCTCTTGTGTAGGATCATCACTGGTGATGAGAGCTGGGTCTGTGGCTACGACCCAGAGGCCAAACTCTGTCCGGTAGGAGCTCAATAAAGAACATATTTGTCACCTTCTTTAGCAGCCAATGGGCTGTGCAATGTGAATTTGTCATGCAAGTTCAGGCTGTCAACGCTCAGTTCTACTGTGCAGAGACGTCTCACAGAAACGGTGCAGAGCAAACGCCTGAAATGTGGCGCCCGTCATTCTGCAACCCACTAACAGTGCATTGGAAACAAAGTTGCTCTCGAACTGCTTTACTCGACAGATTTGGTTCCCTGTGACATTTTCAGCAAAATGAAAATCAATGTGAAGGGCTGCTGTTTTGACACAAAAGCAGAACTGGAAGTGGCGACTGACTGACTTCCAGGAAGCATTCGAAGCGTGGCAGGAGCACCAGGAGCCTGCAGAACGCACGCTGTCCTCACCCAGACCAGCTCTGGGTTTCTGCTTCGTATCTGAGGTGTTACAACACACCTCTGTAACCATGACACTTACAACATTTAGAAAGACGAGTGGAAACATTTTGGATCTGACATCACACGTGTAAAATCCTGGATATAACCAGTGCCGTTTGCTGTGCACAGAATGAACAGAACCACATTCACATCGGACTGTGTGGGCTGCATTTGAATGATTTCTTACAGATGAATCAGGAGACGTTTGAAAGATTTCCCTTTTTGTTTCCTTATATTCAGTTTGAACACGGGAGAGCTGTCATGAGCAGGGAGGCATCAGAATTTCAGTGGTTTTACTTTCCTGCACACTTCAACACACCGAAGCTTATTGCCATCCTGTTGTTGCAAAAACAAAAGATTATGGAATACAGCCAAAAGTCTTACAGAGTATTTAAAAAGCAGCTTCACAGCTACGTGCACGTTCTTCCCACCGGGGCATTTTAGAGTCTTCTCCTGGTGCAGCAGCGGGTTTATAAAAGGCCGGTTCTTCTCACATGTCAGAGAAACTAACTGAGCCATCATCGGGGCACTTTAAACCCACCATCTTCCCAGTTACTCTCAAACCACGCTGTTTTTCAGAGGAATGTCACAGCCACAGACTTCCAGCTGAGAACTGAGCCAAGCCAGACGACAGAAACAACACTCCAAGGAAGACAGCTGCGACAGCTTACTGCTCTGCATATCTGGGCTATTTTAAATGCGATTCGATGTCAAAGGGACGGCCCAGTCCCCAGTCTTCCAGTCAAATATATATACAGTATGCTGGCAGAGAGCCGGTGACCCCGGGAATCCAAGGTTGGTCACCCACAAATGTGGAAGCCACCAGATCCGTCCCTGCTGAAGCAAATCACTCAGTTCCCACCGGGCAGCTCAAAGCCAGATGTCCTGACCCCCCCCACCCCCCTCTCAAAGACTTCCTGCCACACACTGGTTTTATTTTCATCGCTGCATCACTTCTTCAGGAACTTCTTATTTAACCGCTTATGTACATTCAAAAAGCTCAAAAAGTATCCAAACCACCAAGCATAGACAAGGAAGTCTGACTTACTCCTTCTGTGAATCTTCATGTGCTCCGTCAGGCTGCACTTCTGATTGAACCGCCGCCCACATATCTCGCAGCAGTATGGTTTCTCGCCAGTATGAATCCTTTTATGCCTCTCGAGATGTCCGGCGCGTTCAAAACATTTGCTGCAGTATGGACAGATGAAGCCTTTTTTGAACAGCAGCCTCTTCACAGTCCTCCTCCGTACGGCGTTTCTGTACTGACTGAAACCGAGCGGCCCACGGCTGAACGGGCTCTGCTGAAACCCACCAGAGCCGCTGCAGGACGCGGCCGGCCCGCCGCCCAAAGATGAGCCGGGAAGACCCGGCAGGGAGTTGTGCCCTAAAGTTAAATAATCTGAGCTGCTGCACTCAGTGTCGTTTTGCGGCGCTGACGTCCACCGCCCACCTTCGTACCGGGACAGGTCCTCTCCCGGCTGGTCAGGCTGTCTCCTGGCCTCCTCGCTTCCTTCCTCTAAGGGTTCACATTTCACGTGCACTCCGGGTAACGACAGGCTGCTGGGGCTCTCCTCAGTGTGCACCTGCAGGTTCCTCTCGTCACCAGCAGCACTCTGACTTTCTGTGGAAAGATAACAACAACCTCTGAGTCTTAGTGATACCTCTGAGTGATAAATAACAGCTTCTGTGATCCCAAATTGAGGACATTAAACGCTGATTGTTGTGTACTTTCACTTCAGACTCTTCCATAATTCAGTTTTTATTAATGTCTAATCAGTGGAGCACAAAAGCTGCGTTTTCAGGACTTCTTGGAGCCTCGAAGGCAGTCACAGCTAAGTAGCTTCCCACTTTTTGGCCACTTGACAACAGCTGAAGCTTTTATTCTTGTGGCTTGCAGTCACAGTTTCGCATGATTCTTCAAAAACCTTTTGGGAGTTGCAATGTTTTTAAGGCTCCTGTAGATCCCAGTAAACATATAAATACACACCAATCAGCCACCACATTAAAACCACCTGCATAATCCCAGATCAGCTCCGACCGATCACCCCCAGAGACTCAGGGCCTCTGGACTTACACTGTGGTATCTGGCGCCAGGATGCTGGCAGCAGATCCTTTGGGTTCTGTGGGTTGTGGGGTGGGTCCTCTGTGGACTGAGCTCATTCCAGAACATCCCACAGATGCTTATTCAGATTGGGATCCTTGGGAATTTATTGGGTCATTCTTTAAATGTTTTGCAGTGATGGAGTACACTGTTCCTGATGGGGGTGTTTGTGTCAAAATAAGATGTCTGTGTATATTCTAAGACCTCCAGAACACAGTGCTTACACATGAACTTCTATCTAAACACTTAGATCGAGGTAACATCTACAGTACTCATGCACATCTTTCACAACAGGATGCACATGAACAAAGGTATGTGGAAACAAGGGGCCCCATTCCAGATTTCATGTTGAGGCATTTAAACAGGGCACTGAACAAAGTCATGATAAGAGCGATCAGTTGAAATACAGGCCTGGTAAGACCTGGGCACAGGAAAAAAGACGGCACACATTTGTTTTATTTTGCCACGCTATGGGAACACTGCATGTTTTAAAAGTTGGATTAAACTTACTAGATACTGTGTGACTGTGAACACACAAAAGGACACGAATCAACTTCCTCCAGGAGGTTAAAACATGAAGGAGAACAGCGCCCGAGTGACCCTCACGATAGCATCTGGGGTCCTAATGTTCGTCCTGAGGATGAACTTTGGTCAGCAGGGAATAAAATGGTTTTATCCCTATATCCTTGGCTCGGTGTGGGGACAGTTATGATGCGGGTTGAGACCATGAATTACAGCCTTTGACATTTATGAGGATTAGTTCCACTTCAAAACTGAACAGTTTTGGATCAACTCGCTGTGTTTATGTTATAATTGGTGCTTACATTCCAGCCAACGACACTGATAGCGGAACTTTACACCAAAAAAATATGACGGCTGTACAGGACTCTGCTTTGCAGGACATGGTTCGGGTTTCTTTCCTCATGGCTCAGAGTTCTATGTACTGTCGCTGTGTTGATTCGGGGCTCCGCAGCCCTGCGACGCCGTCAGTCAACTTGTGTAATTCCACTCCTAAAACAATTTGTAATCTCCACTGTGGAGCAAGTCAGTTAATAAATAAGATTACTCCCACTCAGTGGATACTTTCATGTCACAGGTGGAACATCCAGAGAAGTGGTGTAGCTGTGAATCGTATCATTTAAAATCGTATTTATTGCACTTGTTGGATTCATTTTCTTTTGGTTCTCATTTTATTTTCATTCATCATATCATTTTACTAGTTTATTCTACTAGTTTTATTGTTTTTTTTAATCATAATCGGGGGAGAATGATGGAAAAGGTTTTAATTTTGTGATGAGTTCACTACTTTATGGTGTGAGCTGAAACAAAGAGTCTGTCTGACCTTGTGTTCACTGAGATAAAAACAAGCTGTGCTGGTGATGGGAAATGCATCCGACTGCAGCTGTGCTCGGGACACAATGCTCTCCTAATCAGGGACACCCTCCATCTTTGTCTTTTACACATTTACTCGTTCATAAAGCTGTTTTTGAGGCCAAAACCTCGCTTGTGAACAACTCTGACCATCACAAAATGTTACTTTAACATCTGTAACTGCAACTTCTGCAAGCAACTCGTCACAAACAAACAAGCAAGTTTTTAACCAAGATACATGCACCCAGTCACGGATATTCTTAACCAAGGAATTAAAAGAAAAACACACATTAACCACGTTACTCCTCCTGCGTTTGGCTCAACAGCTACTTAGACTTTAGGCACGCATTTTTTCATTTGTGAGGTCTTTTCTAAAATCAGATAATCAGAGACTGTGTGTGTTAGAAGGTGAGGTCCAGCTCACCATCTCTGCCGCGGTGGTCGGGGCGCAGGGTCCCCGCCTGCTGCGCTGCTCTCAGCTCGTTGTGCAGCACCTCGACGCTGCTCTTCAGCTTCTTGATCTCATCTTCACGCTGACACACTTCCAGCCGCAGCACCACCATGCCATCCTCCACAACTTTGGAGATTTCTGCCACGGCGGCTTTGGACAAGGCATCGATCACGGAGGCGATCTGAGCGTGCAGCGCGACGCCGCTCAACATTATCGTGAAGCCTCCAAGTCAGAAGGAAGGCTGAAGTTTAGAGGCGAGAAAAGTAAACCAACCGCCCGGCGTGAGGCCGCGAGCTGGCGGACACAGGCCGGAGCAGGAGCCGCTGACCTGTTGTCAGACTACGGCTTTTTCGTCTTCTCTGCGTTGGATTTTATGCGTGCTCCTTTCAGCTAGCAACAGCTAGTTGACTACACTACATTTATAAACAAAGAAAGCTCCCGTTTAAAGGAAATGATGACAGAAAATACCGTAAAACCTGTGAGAAAAGTGCAGCTTCCGCCGTTGTGTTTTCCATCAAAGGTAGAATGCATCAGCTATGGGAATAGCACTAAACTACCGTTACTCTAACAGCCAATCCCTAAACGCCCTAGGATCCCAACCACCAATCACAGCTGAGCATCGCTCCTGTTTTGTTCTAGTCGTTGATCCAATCTAGCACATACCTTTTCTTTTTTTTTGTCATCAACCACTGAAAAACACAACAAATAAATCCAATAGGCTCCTTCACTATTTTTTTTTTCTAAACAAATATCGCTATAAATTAAAAAGACCAAACCTTCTTATAAAACCACATAAAATATGAATGAGGATAAAACTAGACAACGATGTATGTTTACATAGTTTAAGGGAATTTTAACACTGACTATCTTAAAAGATTTTATGCAATTTCAAATGGTTTTAAAAGCAGAATACACTAACATACACTCTTAACTAAAGTAAGCAGCAACAATTAAACTCTTTTTTTCCATTGTGACAATTCCCACAAGCGCATTTAATTGATTATTTACCGTACACAGGCCATTTAACACATCACACTGTTAAATATTGTATATTAGTTTGGAGAATGTTATTAGCCTTACATCCATTACGATACTTTTGCAAACTGGCATGTTTCAGACATTGTGTATTTTCAAAAAGCATATACACACAGTGAATGCAACTGGACAATCATTAATTTACCTTTTTCCATTACACTTTTTAAGTAAATACAACTCAACAACAATTACGCACTCCGTATAACAGCATCGCAAGTAAGGAAATGATGGTGCACAGAAACTCCGGAGGAGACATGGCATTGAAGTAGAAGCCTTCAAGGCAAAATGTGCAATGGAAACATACCTTGAAAACAAAACTCTTCAAACAGATTAAAATAAAGTGCAATTACGAACCATAAAAATCAATCAGAAAAAAAAACATCACTGATCAACTAAACCATTTTTACATAATAAGCTGAAAGAAAACTGCTTGTAATTCATGAAAATCCAACAAGACAAATACACATATCACATGTCGCAGCATACGGACAAAGCTGTCCTTAAAACATACAGTTGGTGCTGCTTTAAGCTTTCGCTTTCTGTTTCTTCCTATTTTGTTGTGTATAGGAATATATGCCACTATTATTTTATTTTTATTCTACTTTACTACAAGAGAAGCCATTCAGAGTTTCATTGTACTATATTTACATTTTACACAGTATCCCATATTTTTTTTCTTAAAAGTGTTGGAGATTAATAATCCTTCTTACAGGACAAAAAACTGTAAAATAGCTTTCCCAGTATTCTTTGTAGCTTCGGCAACTGATAAGTCATAAGCTGAGTTACCCTCAGCAGCGTTGGACACAAACATGATGCCGTTCAGCTGGAACTGGCAAGAAAAAGGTTGGTGCAAATGTTCAAACTCTTTGTGCCTGACTGAGAGCAAATGTATCTGAGTGCTATCTTCCCTGCAGATGAATCTCTTGATGTATTTTGAGGTTTCCCAGCACGGTGAAGCTTTTACCGCACTGCCTACAGCTGTATGGCTTCAGCCCGCTGTGGAAGCGCTCGTGTCTCAGGCAGTTGTCCTGCCTCGAAAACATCTTGCCGCAGATTACACAGCTGAACGGCCTCTCTCCCGTGTGCACGCTCTGGTGTGTTTTCAGCCGGGTCTTCTGGGTGAAAGACTTCCCGCATTCGAGGCACCTGAAAGGTTTGAGGGTTTGATGGGAAGACTTGTGCTCCTCCAGCTGAGACAAACGAGGGAAACCCTTGTTGCACACAGAGCAGATGAAGAGCTTCTGATTTGGCCTCCACATACTCATTTGCCTTTTTGCTCTAAAGCTGAACCTCTGTGCATGAGGCTGGGCTGCTGGTGGCTCGACCACTTGTGAAGCAGACTGCATGCACTCATCCTGAATGACTGCAGGGTGTGAATCATGCCTTAACTGTTCATTATGGAAATATCCCGAAGGAGTAGTTCCCATGCACGTAGGCCGCATTGTCACCTCTACTTTTATTGGTGCAGTTAAGCAATCATTTGATATTGCCGCCGTTGTGGCTGATAAAGAATTAAAGGAACTTTCTCTGTCTCTGCAAGCAGAATACTCCTCAACACGAAAGGGAAAAACCTGTGCATGCTGCTGCATTTCTGCACAGTTTTCTTCAAACATGCCACAAGCAGCGGAAGGCCAGACAGAGTCATCTGGCCCTCCGGCATCTGCCGTCGCTGTGCAGTCTATTGTTTTGATGGTGGAGAGTTCACCTACAGGCTCTTGTTTCACCATGTTATGGCTCTCCTCTGCTCTATCCTGAGGCTCACAGAGTGAATCCACAGGATTCGGTTCAGGAAACACTGCAACTGCTTCCCAATCTTCTTTTTTATCTGGAACAAAAGACATAATATGAACATATACATTTGACAAAAGCAGGAAAATACTAGACCAATGTAACTCCCTCAACTATTACTTTATTTAATGTAAGGTGCTGATGTGTAGAAAAATTTGATGTTACTTATTCTAATGGAAAGAGTTCCTTACTAACTCGGTATAGGCAACACTTTTGACTTCTGATCTTATTACCTCTTATTACCGCATTTTAAATGGGATTCCCTCAGCAGTCGTCGGTTTCTCCTTTTCACATGGGTTTAACTAATGCTTTTCTTGTCTTATCTGACAAATGCCTCTTTTTTTCATGAGAAATATCAACACAAGCAAACTGGGGATGTCCTCAAGGATTGTAGGAAATTAATGGTTTTATGTCACCTTATTTCCTAATAGATTAATCGGTTGAGCAATTGAGGAGAAAAATATGTGTGGAAAAGATGTGGGGGGAAAAAATAGAAAGAGTCTCTCTTTCCAAATGTCCTGCTTCCCAGGATACCCGTCACATCATTTTCTAAACTGTGTTAAACAAAAACACAAAGCAAATGTCCTATGATGTGTGTGAATATCTAAGTTGTGCTGGAATTATCAGTTCATACATTTGCCGAATTCAAAAGGAGATGATCACAAGTCCTTTCACGGAGTTAACATATTGTAAACAGTCAGAAGACTTTTTTATCGGGAAGTAAATGATGAAGTTCAGTGTTTTTGAATGAAGTACGGTTGACTTCTCACCTCTCCGCTGCATCGGAGTCCCTGCTGTCGTTAGAGCCTGTTTCTCGTCTGTAAGACGGCTTGCAGCAGCCTCTTGAGCTTTGCATAGTTCGGCCTCCATCATCTCCAGACTTCTCCGCAGCTCCTGGATCTCAGTGTCCCTCCGACGCACCTCCAGGCGCAGAACCACACACCCTTCCTCCGCCAGTTTAGTAATTTCTGCCACGGCAGCTTTCGCCAGCACGTCCATGATGGCAGCGACCTGCGTCCCGAAAGCAGAGGGGGGAGGCATGTCGCCGAAATAGTTCAAGACCTCAGCACAGATTAAAAATTAAGTTTAGCTTTTTTTTTTTTTTTTTTAACAGATGTAGCCTCTGTGGAAAGACGAAGAACCCTTCTAACTGTTTTCTTTTTGTTTACTTCCGGAAAAATATGAAGGCGGATGTGACGTAAATGATGATGAACGTAAAACTTCTAATAAACGTGGTATACAGAATCGTTTTCTAGTTGAAAATACAAATAAACAGACATATATTGACTTATAACAACATGAAAGCTCACACACAAGTGCACAACACGACATAATAACACCTTAAAACATAGAAACCATAAAAGCAAAATAAGACAGCTAAAATGATCACGTGTGACTGCTTAAAAAGCCAGTGACTGCTGGTATGAAAGAGCTCTTGTATCTATTCATGTTGCATCTTTTGGACACAAATATACAGCCGGATACAAGTGAAGCAAAGTCAGAGAACAGGGGGATCATTCATGATCAGGCTTTTTTAAGGGCCCTGTTCTTGTGCAAGGGCTGAGAAGGCTGACACCAGCAAGTTTGCTGCAGTTTTTTAGAGTTAGTAAGCCATACCAGCAGGTAACAGAAAAGGTGAGAACGGATTTGATAAAACATCTTCATAAAAGTACTGAGCACATTAAGATATCGGAATTTACTATAAAAGTGCACACAGTAATTAGCTTTCTCACACACCTGATGCTCAAATGCCAGCTTGCTGCTGATTACTGTTTCATCATATTTATACTGATGTGCAGCTTCAGCAGCTTTGCTGCCCAGGATGTGATATACATCTGCAATCTGCAGAAGGCTTGGTCCACCGCTGACGGAGCCTGCCACGTCCTGATGTATGCACTGCTGGTACTGAATATCCTGCTGACGACTGATGATGGAATTTCAAAAACTTTCAGTAGTTTCTGTATTTATCTATGGTGTAACATCTATGCTATAAATAATCTATAAAAGCTTTGAAAAATAAAGTACAGGCACTATCCTGAAAATGAATTTTTATTCACATTTTGCAAAATATTATCACTTTGAAGACATAAGTTCATTCATCATACAGTTTATTTAAGTCACAACCTTGTCAACCTTTTCTGTATAGATATACTGTATATACATACACTTTGTATAATTAAAAATACTTAAAATCAGATAACTTGTGCAAACAGTGAGTGTGAGGTGTCTGATTTAAGGCTCACCTATTGATCTTTCAATAGAAAATTGGCTTTTCAGTGGGTGGGCTGTTTTGTTTTGTTTTATATGGAAGACATAAAAATGATTTAAAACTTTTTTCTGAAGAAAACTTGGGATTTATCGGTATGGTTTGTCAGGTTGTAGACGCACCTCTAATCCCACCTCGGTGTTTGCTTTCAGTTTATGTTTTTATTTAACTTGATATCAGTCACGTTAATTGAAGCAGTTGATTTATTAACTCTCCTCTGAGGCATCCTGACATGCTGAAATTTAAGATATTGACCACGAAAATGCAATATCCCTGACTTTAGACGCGCATGGAATCTCAGGTGGCTTATCAAGTCCCCTGGTTTTCCCTTCTTGTTCTGTGTCTAAAAGATTTAAAAGAAGAATGCTTTATAAAAAAAAAAACTTTGTCATTATCATGACTGTAATTCAGGTTTGCCCATAATATACAGCCACCTAAACCTCACCTTCAGCTGTTTGTGAGACAGGGGCGACAGCTGATGAAGTCTCGGTCTGCATGAGAAAGTACAGCCTTTTAAACTACATGTACAGACACAGTTTGTACAGCTACATCAGTTTAAAGCAACACACTGGGCAGACTTCACTTTCCCAATCCCTCTGCATCTGCCTCTCCTTCTCGCACGCGCTCTTTTTCTCGCCTCATGGTTGCTATGGCAACAGCCTCATCAAAGCACATGCTGAGGGGACTGTTTCTGGTCGTGTCCCTCGCTGCGCCCTCCGCCCCATCCCTCCTCCTCTCCTTGTCTTTCAGCAAAGTCAGCCTCTCCTTCCTGTCAGCGCTCTCGCCGTCTCCGTCTCTTGTCTGCTCTTCAGCAGAAACTCTGTCCTGCTCTGTCGGAGCTCTCAGCGTGTTGTCCCTCCCTCTGTCGACGTCTCTTCTCTCTCTTTGCTGCTGCTGCTGACGCAGGGTCAGGGCGGTGATTTTGCAGTGCTGAGGCTTCGGAGGCACGACCGGCACCGCTTTTACTTGGTAAACTTTCGGTTGCTTGGAGACGACCAGCTTTCTTCCAACCCCTCCTAAGCTGCTGTCGCTGTTCTCGCACTTTTTGCTTTCTTTCAGTTCCTTTATGTCAGACTTAATCTCTGGTTGCTTTTTATCTACACTTGGCCCTGCTGTGCTCTGCTCGTCATTCTTCTCTTTTTCTATTTCTTTTGAAACCAATTCTCCTCTGTTGTGATGCTGTGCTTCTTCATTGAAGGCACGCTTCTTCTGAGTTACTTTTTCTAAATCACTTCTTGTTGGTAAGTCAGTCTCATCTTCTTCAGTCTCCTCCTGCATCAATGGATCTGTGAGTTTTCCTAAAGTTCCTTTTACTGATTCCTCTTCATCCTCTACTCTGACCTGTGACTTGTTTGTCTCACCTCCATCAGCCTCCACCATTTTCTCTCCTGAAGCTACCGCTGTCTGCTCACCCTCCTCCCCGTCTTTTACTACATCTGCCTGTGCAGCAACAGCCTCCATCTCAGGCTGCTCACTTTCTTGATCCTCTATCACTTCACACACAACATCCTCAAGCTGATTCCAGATGTCGCTGTTTGTACAGATTGAACTTTGCCGCTCTTTGCTACCTTCGGGATTTTTTCCTGCTGCTCTTTCACCGCTTCCCTTCCCGAGTTCCTCCCCCGTGTTTTCATTATATTCTTTCATTAACAGAACAGACTGCTGACACGTGTCCTCTGTCTCCGCTGCATCCCTGCTATCACAGGCTTCAGGATGATGTGCTGGCATTACAGAAGTGTCACTGGACTCCAATTGAACATCAGCAGTTTCTCTCAGTGTGGCACAAGAAGCTACCTGAGGTGGAGAATCTCCAGGAGGAATTTCAACCATTTCCTTCCCATCCTCATTTTTGATTTCCATCACAGGGGTCGATTCATTAATCTCCTCGTTGCTCGGTGGCAGAAACTCCATACAGCAGGTTGTTGATGCATCTGAGGTCCCAGTTTGAGCATCTTTCAAAATGCTCAAGTGTTCATCTGTTACTCTGCTGCAATGACAGATAAAAAGCAGTTCAGATGTACAGTATACAGTATAAGTAGGTATGAAACATACAAATAAGGGATTTTTTTAAAGACCAGAATGCACCTTGGTAAATAAACAAGTCATCCTTTTTTATTTTTCTAACTAGTTTACTTTGAGTTGAATTCAATAAAACTATTAAGAATAGTCTTTTTCAACGATTCAATGAAATAATATCAGTGAGGGAAAGGCATGTTGACATTTGCAATTTCTATGACAGGGCACGAAGTCTGTAGTTTTTAAATGAAAATAGGGACTTTACGGAAAGAAAATACACTATTACCAAGCAATGACCACTGCGGTCAAATGTGACAACGAGACAATACTGATATAGCTGTGTTAATATCAAGGTTTTTATGTGAACTTCGAAATATTTTATCAGTAAGGGTCCCTTAAGTTTTCTTTTCTGAAAGAGAGTTAAAGTACAGACACTCATTTGGATTAGTCTTTTCTGAATAGTTCTTATGTACCAAATATTTAATTTACGTGAAAGATTAGCTGTTTCTGCATCCAGAGAAGAACCACAAACAGTTCTATATAATGAGCCTGATTGCAGTGGGTCCAACTGAAAAAACTAAAGCCAATTTTTCCAGGTTTCCATAGATGCCTAAGGCTATTTCTTATTTGGGGTTTTGTTTCAGTTTAGTGATTTCTACACATTTTCTTTTCATTACAACCATGCTAAGCTATGCCTCTCCACAGAGGCTCCACCTTTTTTAAAAATAAACCTTGTGAAACCACACACTTCTTCTTTATCTTCTCTGAACACTACCAAGTAAGCCTGAGACGTCCTTGACTGCTGTTAATGGTTAAACAATAGGAAGGGAGTCTTACGTCTGAAAACCAACACTGTGGTATCAGTTAATGTGCTAATATTATCAAGAAATTAGCTTCAGTAGTGTTAAAACCAGGCGTGGAGCATTTAAATTATTAAATGAACACATCTTTTGTAACAAGATATATAAACATCTAGTTCTTCAAACCTGGACTAAAAAAGCACAAACATACTGACATATTAGTTAGTAAAGTTGCTATAACAAATTAGCTTCTGATATATTCAAGATAATCTAAGATAATCAGAGCTATTAGTCCCAGGAGCTTTATTCAAGAAACCATAAGGAACAGTGGTCTAAAGAGTCACATTAATGATGGCATGTAGACAGCTGGCATCTTGAAAAGTGATGCCTATATTTTTATGTGATACAAGAAACAAGAAAAGAAATAGTAGGTGGTGATAATTCAGAAGACCTTCCAAGAGTGATTAAGTGATATTCAGTCAGGATCAAGCTGGAATCTTAGCTTTGCGTGTAAAGACTGTAATGTGCTGAACAACAAAGCTGTAGTGAAACCAAATCAATTAACCAAAGAATGTGAAACTAACTGAGACTAACTGCAGAACCTGGTGCTTTTTATCTGTGCGTTCATCATCACATGCACTTACTGACCCACTGTTAGTATAATGCAATAGCAGCACAAAGAGGAGTTCCACCATATGGACCTCATCAGTAAAGCCTAAGAAAAAAATACACCTCTGCGATTTAATGTAAGGAACTAAATTTGAATTGAAAATTATTATTGGAATCAGTATTCACCTTTCCATATCGTTTTCCAGCTGGGCTCCTTCATGGTGAACTTGATCATCCACTTTCTTTTTTGTTATCTGACTTTCGTCCAGTCCATCTTCATCTGTTCCACCCTCCACTTCTACCTGCTCCTCATCTCCAGTTGTTGTTTCTTTCCAAGCAGAAAGTTCAAGTTTCAGTGACGGGCAGTTCTGTAACTCTGTAAGACCTCTGTCAGGATTGGAGGGGAGTTGGGTGCCTAGTTCAAGCCCAGACAAATTATTTAGAAAGAAATCCGGTGGAAGGCTTTGGACAAACATGCTTTCATCATCCTCACTATCATAAAGACTATCATCACTGTCGTCCCTCAAAACCTCCTCCTCAGAGCAAGACTCCTCCGGTCCGTGGACGGGTGAGGTCATATAAGGCAGGCTGAGGGATTTAGTGTGTCGATTGTGCAGGTCGATGCTGAGCGGCCTGTGTGGTTTCAACTCTGTCTGACTCTGTTTTTGTGTGTCAAGGCTTGGCTGAGGGCATATCTGTGGCCCTGAAGCCTGAGCTTGCTCCATGATTTCATATTCATCATCAGAGTGACCAGGAGGCTCGACTGAGAACTCGTTCACCTTAAAAATGAAAAGAGAGGGGAAGTGAGCTTTCTACAACTTTCAAAAAGTATTCACCGTCTTTTTACAATCCTGCATACGCTGAACTTTCTGAGGATGTACACAGTAATTAAGTTATATTGGTTCATCTCAACAGACAAATCCCGCACCTGACAGGGGATGCTGCAGTCCATGTGATCCAGGACACTGCAGTCCATTTGGTCCAGGAAGTCAAAGTTATCTTGAACGTAGCCGGACATCTCCTGGTCATCCCCCGCCACCTCAGTTGAGTTGAGGATGTCAGAGGCATCAAACACACCATCTTTTCCATGCTGAGTCTCTGCTGCTGATTGATCATTAGCCTTCATCCCACCTTTCATTTCTGTAAATGATTTACAGCCCTGCTCAGAACCACTGACATCAAATTTTTGACTAACTTGGAGAAAACATTTATAATAAAGTTACTGAATGACAGCAAAAAGAAAAGCCTTTCAAATTACCAAACAGAAAATACAGAAATAAAATGTAACCAAGAGGCAGTTATTGGCACCATCCGCTAACTTTTGGCTGCAGAACTTTTGTGAAATAGAGAGAAGAATAAAATGTGCAATTTAAAAGAACATTTCACACATTACTTCTCCTAATTGCTAGTAATTTGCATGAACTATGTCAGACATGTAAGTCTGATGTGAATACTGCTTGTCTGCAAGCTAAACATGATACAGTTGGATCTGCAGGTAGCAGCAGAGGAAAAACTGAGAAGAGTTTTTACATCTCATCCTATTGGTCCATGAGTGTTTGTGCAGTGGAAGAATTAGGATTTGACCTTAATTACACAAAAGCTATTTAGATGAAATAGATTCAAACTATTTGCACCACATAATTATGCAATAAATCTAATTGAAGCCATTCAGGGCATATTTACTTTATTAAAACCCAGAACTGTCAAGCTGCTTAAATCATAACACATTTAAAGGAAATCAAACTAGCTGCTGCTCAGATGTTTCAGTCTGGAGCAAAGTAAAGAGGTGGGCTGACCAACCGGCTGCTTCAAATGCTCATAGAAATGATAACAACAGGTGATCATGGTTGTGAAAGAGATTGAATTACCCATGTATTCACTGTTATCGTCAACATATTGGTGATGATCTGCAGCAGCTTCATCCTTATCTTCCTCTGTGTTGGAGTTGAGGCTTTTGGTTCGTTGCTCCCCAGACACATTTTTGTCTTCCATCACCGGCTCCAGTTTTTGCCTAAGATCTCTTTTCGCTTCCTTGTCTTCCTCCTCCTCTGCTTCTTCTGCCTTTTCCCCACCATCACTACCTGCTTCTGCTTTATTCCCTTCTATGTCTGGAACTTCTTTTTCCTTGTGACTTACCTCCTCCTCCTCAACCTTTCTGCTCTCCTCCACCTTCCATTCCATTCCTCTACGTTCCTTCCTGTCCGTCCTCTCTCCTCCCTCCTTACCTTCCACCTTGTCCCCTTCATCCTTATCTCTTCCACGGTGGACGACCCTGTCACTCCCACCCCCTTGCATCATCCCTAATGCCAGGTTAGAGGTGATATGTAGCGGTACAGTAACCAAAGTGGGGCCTGTGATGTGCATGGCTGCTCTTTTACCAGCTTTACTGGAGACCCCTGGGGATCTGGACTGGACGCTCTCATTGCCTGCCATCCCTAAACCCTCTGGATTAAGAGCTGTGTATGTACCCTGGATCCCCGTACTCCCACTTACTAAACCTGTCCCCCTGCGGTAGGTCACCGCATATTCACTGCCACCTATTCCACCAGTAGAAACTGGGGCATCTGAGCTGGGCTGGTTAGAGGAGGTGACGAGGGGAGACATATGGGTGGATGGAGGACGCTGGGCAGACCGTCTGCTACCTGAAAATAAGAAGAAAATCAAACCGGTTACAAAACAGCCGGATATTGTTTAGTTGCTCTCTGAAACTTTTGCTTGTGGAGCAAACAAAACTCTTTGCTGTGTTGCTCGTGTTGCTCAGTCAGCTAGTTCCTTGAGATTATCCACATGTTTCGCTAAAGAGGTTTTTATTAAACTTAACTTTCTACCCAGTAGAAACTGAGTGAAGCGGTTCTGCAAATCGTACAACTTAATGGTAACATTTCCAAAAGAGTTTCCATTTCAGTTTTTTATGTATTGCTTTTTCAGTGCTTTAAGCAGCACTAACAAGTTGCATTTAACCCGGAAGACATTTACACGTGTTAACAGAAAAGAAAGAAATATTAGTTGTGAAAATGTTCAGGCAGTTGGCACCTTCATTTGGATAGGGCGGGCTGCTCAGCGAGTCCATGCTTCTTGCAGGTCTCAAAGCCGGCCCCTCTTTCTCTGAAATTACACAAAAAAATCAAACATTTTAAAGTCCAGATAAAGCTGATTTAAAGGTTTGCATGGAACAAATGCAGTGATTTAAAAAAAAACATGTCAACATACTGAGAACTATGCTGAAGACAGACAATAGTTTTTTGTAGATTTTTCTCTGTTCAGGATTTTTTGGGACTGTTCTAACTGCCTCAGGGCACCCTGGAGCAATAAAATGAGTTTTTAAGTCAAGCAGAAGCTGCCTCTACCATTTTTATCAATAGACCTTCTACAATGACACACCAATGGACGAGCCAACCGCAACATCTATCTGTGTGTCTGATAACTCGCAAGCTTTATCATAGAAATGTCCCAAGTTGCAGAACTTGGTCAGCTAAAATTGGAAAATTTGCACAGCACAGCAGCTCTGAGAACCATATTTATGCTCTGAGGGAAGAAGGATCAAGTAAACATTTTTGTAATCGTCTGTATGTGGACGCGTTAGAGTTACTCACCGTCCTTTACTTTTGTGAAGAGACAAAGTTAGTGATATAGTTTGTGGTTGTTCAGTTGATCGATTTTCTGCAGAATCGCAGTGATAGAGAATTGGGGATCACCACCAACACATGCCTTGTTTTTCAACTGGCAGTTCACTCATAAAGCCCAACTTTATGATCTTTTAACGGTTAAGACAACGCTCAGCTGCAATCGCCAGATTGAGTCTCTCCCTCTGCCAATCACATTGAGTCATGCCCACCTTGTGGATGTAAACTGCACAATTTAACAACGTTGGTAATTTCCTCCATAGCTGGAAGTTGACCGAAATACTGAATATCTGCAGAGAAAACAAACTTCACTCTGTTTGCCCTACACTTTGGTTAACTCAAGCTGATCTGAGATCTCTAACTCAGCAGCATCTTCAGCAGGCCTGACACCTCAAAACAGAGACGACCTAATTTTAATCATTTGGAGAATGTTTAAAGACATTTTTGTGATGAACACAGATTCATCTCTGCATCACTCAAACATTGAGATATATGATCAGGAGAAAAGAAGGATGCTTATAATTGATAATTGATCGCATGGAGGCTTTAAACCTTCCCAGTCAGTCATTCCAAACATTCATTTTGATTACAACCTGTAGATTTCAGAATCCTCAGTTTATGATCTCTTAAACCTTCTATATTATATTTCTTAAGCTTCCATCTGAAAAACATCATCCTCTTTAATTAAACGAGTTGCTACCTAAAACAGTTGACACTTGTGTGAGGGTTTCTTACCTTTGGTGGAGTGTTTGTGCCTCCGCCGTTGGTCTTGAATTCGTACTCCGATATTGAAAATGGACATCCACTTCTTGCCTTTGAGGGATCCTTTCCTCCTGAGGTGAGGCACACAAGCTTATATGAAAAATTTCTAAGACGGAGGTATTGTGTCATGAATTATGCACACATCATAAAAAACTACACTGTATTTTTAAACATGCATGACACAATCACGCTTGTATTTTACCCGACATGTTTGACCATAAATAATAATGTTTGCATAGTGTTGTAATAGTGTAAGATATGATAGTGTTAGTCTGGACAAATGACTGGTTGACTCACTTGTCTGTGCCTTCAATGATAGCGTGGTAAGGTCTTATGGCCAGAGGACCGTCTCCTGGGCTGATGTTCCCAAAGTTAGGCTGAGCGGATCTGAAAAACCCTTCATCCTGATTGGGCATCGCTGACGGGGAGGGGAGGGACTTCCTTCTCTCACTTGATACACCTGAACAGGCACAGGAAAGCGATAAGGCAGAGGTAAGTGTGTGTAAGTCAGTGTACATGTGTGCATGTGTGTGTGTGTGTGTCCTGACCTTCCTGAGGAAACAGCTGAGGGACGTGTGTGAGGATGAACTCCACCACGATGGACTGGACCCTGACCTCCATGAAGGCTGCTGTACCGTTGAATCCAGACGCCTCAATATCCTTCGACCTTAATATGCGGATTAGATTGGTTTATTGATCAATTGTTGGATGGAATATGAACTTTCATTAAAGGAGAAGACTTAAAAATGGTCAAGAATGATGACTAGATGAGATTGACAGTGGGAGAGGAAGCAAGGATGAGACCAGGAAATTAAGAAAAGAATGAATCAGGGTGCAATGATGATCTTCTATCAGTCAAAATTAGCTCCATTAATTGGGAATTTACAATTTTGAGCTTAATTATGATTGAGTTACACAAACTATGTAAACAGGAACTAATGCTAAAGGTATTTTTCATAGTTCCTAAAAAGTTTACAGAATTGCATTTCTGTTTTTCTTATTATCATTATCTTCAGAGTAGGTGCTTACATAACATGAGGGGAACCATGTCTGAGGCAGCTGTATGAAGACAAAGTAACGGTACGGTGATAATCAGTCATAAAGGGATTTTGATGCTGATTCTATCAACCAACAGCCTCTTCCTCATTTTGCTCAGATGACATCAGCAGCTATACAACACACACTCAGCCTGATATTAGCACACCTGAGCAGGTTGGGGGCCCAGACGATGGCCAAGTTCCTGGCATGCATGTTCGTCTCTGTGGAATATGAGGCCATTTTGACGAGGTGACGCATCAGAAACTCCAGCGTCCTGCAACACACACACATCATTAGCTTTAGAATGAACAACTTGTAAGCAAGCAGCTGCTTATCTAACTTGTACACCTGTTGTTGTCGGTCTCCTGCTGGAAATATCAACTTTAATGGCTTTATTTGCTTATTTATTTGTTTGTTTGTTTTTGGAATCCCCATTTTTTCCCCTTCCATTTTGTTTATCTTTGATGGATCTATGTGGCAGAAAAGCTCATGAGGTAGACTGGTTGTCCTTCAGTCAGGAGGTTGCTGGTTCAGTCCCAAACTTACACATTCTCACATGTCAAAGTATCTTTGTGCAAGATTCTGAATCCCACATTATCTCCCCTATATGTTCCTCACTGTGGAAAACAGCCTCTGCTGAACAAATGTAAAGAAACCACTAGTATCAGAACCATGAGGGAACTAAGTTATAATCACATCTACAGATGTCAGATCGGTACTTTGTGGGTTCAGTCAACCTTTCAACCTTCTAAAGGTAAATAATGCAACAAATGTTTTATGTAGAATAATCAAACATGATCAATTCTTAAGGTTTGACATTATTTATACACCTGATTGTGTTCATTAGAGGGAATTTCTTGGAATTTAACCCAAATAAACATGAACTTTGAACCTGACTTTGTGTTCAGTTTCTGTTCTTGCACTTTATACAAGCGAGTGCAAGTGAAATTATAATAATTATTGCCATGTTCATAGTCATAGTTTGGTATGTTAGCCTGCTAACTTTTCTAAAAGTCGTGAGCATGAACTACAGCTGAGGCTGAAGGGAAAATCTGCATATTCAAGATTTGTCTTGATCTCGGATTTATTATAAACAATAATACTTTCCAATAATCAAAATTTATTTTAATCAACTGGGGAGAATTCCATGCTGACAGATATATAACCTAAAGTTTTAAAGCAAATTCACCTGTAGAGTCTATTGAGTAATTAAACATTTTTCCTTTTTCATGTGAAAGATTCATTTGAATGTAAAATTTGCCAACTGGAATGTATTTATATGGAATCCCAGCTGATCATTTGGTCACAAAAATGACATTTTCTTTGAAGTTATATTTATTAGTTCTGTAAAATCTAAACCAAACCATTAAATTTGTGCTTTTATTTGATTCTTTTTACATTATTCATTCATCATATTGTGCTTTTTATTGGAATTAACGTGGATTTTGTAGCAATCTTTTACATGTGTGACATTTAATTTCAAATTTCAATTAAAAACATGTGAAATAACTGCACATAAACTGTTCCCACACTGTTAGTTAGAGGATGAACTATAGCTGGATATGTTTTAGCACTTTTTGATGTCTAAAAAAAAAGTGATTTTTTTACCTGGTCGGAACATTACCACTAAAGCCCATGCAGTTCAAAAGTGGCTTTTTTAAACCTCTGATCTTGATGTGTAATTTGAATAAAGATTAGAAATTTAACAGCCAAGCAGTCTCCTTATTAGCCAACCTCGTGGCTCCAAACAAGGGGGCCCAGAGTCTGTGAATGAGGCTTTTCTTCTCACGGGTGTGAACACAGGGTGGTAAAACTGCAGCAACATAAATACTGTACTGTTCATATTATCAGAAAGGACATTTCCGCTCAGTTAAGGAGAACCTCAGTGTGCAGCAGAGGACTGTACCTGTAATGCAGTGCTGGTAGTTCTTTCAGCACATCTTTGATCTTTACCAGCCTCTCCTCTTCCAGCTGGATGGCCACAGCCTCCTGCAGGGATACACGTCTTATCAATGTTAATTTTCTAATGATTAGAGCCCCATTTATCGCAAACATAGCTGCTCTAAACACAAGGATCTGGGGGGGATCTGTTCTGAAATTATTAGAATTTACTTTCTTGTAGAGTTCTTACTGTATACCCCTGTTATGATGATTATGCAAGTGGAGGGAGCAGCACAAAGTGTTTTAGTCTGAGATACTCACAGCAAACTTGTCATACAGCTGGTATGTGAGCAGTGGGTTGGGCAGCTCTCTGAAATAAGCTTTGCACAAAGAGCTGACACAGTGGATGTCCTGCAGATACACTTCTTTGTTCAAATCTGGACTCCCGTCACTCTCAAACTCCCCCCTGGTTTCATGCAAACACAGATCCGATTCAGAGTCTTTCAACATAAGTCGATAATGTTGTGGGAGAGCAGCACGTAAACTGCGCGCACGCTTACCTCAGTTTCTGGATGTTGGACGACACTCCAGACAACCTGTAGATGCCATCCACGATTCCATTTTGCTCAACAAACTCACTGCAGCAGCGCAACACCAGAGGAACTGTGGGAAATTACTCAACTTAATAACCCGAAAAATAACTTTTCCATCATAAAGTTGGGCTTTATGATGGAACAATGGCCAAATATGTCAAATGCTAAATATATTGGACACATGTTTCAACACACGGTCACATATACAGCAAGGGAAATAATATATGTGTAATATATGTATATACTGTCAACAAGATTGTTATTTAGGCACCGTCAATGATAAAGAACCATTTCAAATTAGAGAAATGTTTCTCCTGGATCTGAGTTTGTGTAAATGTGAAATATCACACTGACATTTGCTCCCATTGTCCACAGACAAATCATCTCTCTGACTTTTAAGATCATCTATCTTTTGCCAAAATCTTTCAAAACCACATAATTATTCCTTTATGCAAAGTTTTTATATTGAATTGATGTTTCAGAAGATGACCAGAGCTGTTAGTCAAACACATGCACTACTAAAGTCAGTGCTGTGTTGTGCCATTTTGAGTTCAAGAACTAATGAAAATAAAAATTATCACTGACATTTACAGATGTCACGTGTTAATTTAAGGGTTGTACAGAATAGTGAATGATGTCTGTTTTTGTGTGAACTCCTTTAGTAGGTGCAGCATTAAAGGAGCTGATCTACTGAAGAATACATATTCAAAGGCAGAGCTGAATGCCACATTTGTGTCACATTTTGAAGTCTCACCTGGTGCATGAGTGTTGGGTTTTCTTTACATAACTTTGCACTGTTACAACACAAACTGGTGGAGAATATACTCATATCTGGGCATAAAGAAACCACCAAAATGCAGAAACTTAAGTGTTTTCTGGGGGATTACTCCCAGAGCCCCAACCTAATGTGTTTCCAAAGCTTCAAATTAGACCTACTCCCACATTTTCCACCTTTGAGTTCCAGTTTGATGAAATCAGTGAAATGTCCCATCAGTTGTAGGCTACTGATATTTACATCATGGTCATGAAAAATGGAAATAAATTCAGCAATTTTCATATAGCATCAGAGATCAGGACAAATCTTGAATATAAAGGTGTTCCCATCAGCCTCAGCTGTAGTTCATGCTAACAACTTTTAGCAAAGTTAGCAGGCTAACATGTCAGATTATGACTATGAACATAGCAAACGTTTTACCTGCATTATGACTTATATCCCTTAATATTCACGTGTCGCAATTGTGGGAGAAAAACCGAAATTAAAAGGCAGTTTTTTAATCATTATTTATATGTCAAATCAAGTCTTCGTTTTCTTGTGAGGCTAAAACTTTGACTTTTTCATGTGGGATTTGTTGCTATCACTTTCATGTCTTTGCTGGGTTATGGCAGTGTTTTTTATATGAATGTATCTTTGCAGTCCTTCCATGCATTGGATGCAGGCCACAATGGAGCACTGAGGTTCAGTGCAAACCTTAAAACCCTCACACACTACTGCATCTTGTATGCTCGGGTCTCCTGTTGACTTAAACACCACCAACAATTAACACCATCTATTTTCTGTCTGCTCATAATTTATCCGCAGACCCACAACATTTAAAAAAGAACCAGAAGTTATTGTCTTTGTGTCAAAAAATTATTCCCTTTATCTATCCCAAATGTGTGACCGAATTGGGCAAAAGCAGCATTCACATATGGTGCTCGCTCTGCTTAAGATTCAGGTGCAAAATCACCTGAATCTTAAGAAGCCGATTTCACTAAAATAATACATACACATTTTCAACATACAGGAGGAAAATGTGTCTGGTTGCAAATTTCACTATTCTGCCATTGGTTAGCAACAGCTGTGGTGATTAAATATTCAGAGGTTTTTAATTTCTTTTTAAAAATATATATATGTTATGGCTAATTACTCTGTACAGTCTGTGTGTTTTCTTGTGTTATTTCTGCTGTTCTGAGCTGCTGTCTATCTTGGCCGGGACACTCTGTGAAAACTTTAAAATCTAAAGAGTTTCCATTTCAAAGGCAAATGACAGCTCAAAACGTGCTCTATTTCAGCATCTTTGCTATGTGTCACCAGGCAGGCAGCCATACACCCGTGCTAGCATGGCTGTAGGTTTATAGACATATTTTCTTTCATCTAAAACAGTCAAGCTAATTCCCTTAAGTGGCAAAACAAATATCACTCCTGAGAGGAATTAAATGGACTATACTTATTAGGGCTAAAATGTAAACTGACTACTCAGTTAAACATATGAGTAGACCTGATGTGGTTAAAATCATGTTGTCTGAGTGTTAGCAGTGAAATAACTGAAAATGCACTTTGGAAAAAAAGCACAGGCAAGACTTTTCTTAGTTTCATATTTGGAGAAAAGGCATCACTTCTTACCAAACAGATTAAAGACATTAACCACAATCTGACTAAATTATGGTTAAATCCTTTCAGCCGAAGGACTTCTGAGGTGATTATCAGAGGATGTTTTTTATGTTTTAAACATGTTCACTAATACACATCCCATGACGCTTCTATAAGAGGGATCCATAGCTTTAGTTTTATTTACAGTGAGCATTTTTGTAAATGTCTGCGGAAAATGAGTCTGTGCAGGATTGTGTTTAAGGTGTTTTGTCTGAAGTGAATAAATCCATAACATGTATATAGAAAAATAGAGTGCAATACAATAGGAGAAAGACATTTTACAAAATGAGGGTCTTTCACTTACTCTCCTGAGAGGAGGCGGTCAGATACTCCAACAGATCACATCCAAACACCTTCTCTTTGTTGCTCCCTTTTTTTCGAACTCGCCGCATCTTTTCTTGTTTGCTCCTCACATTCAGACCTGTGCTGCTCTGCTTGTTTGTGACCCTCGGGCTCACTGACTGTCTGAACCAGACGTGTTCACCAACTTGTTTAATGTGCCAGTAACTTGGAGGACGTGCTGCACATTTCAGAGATTTGACCGTGCTGCTGTTGCTGTTGCTGCTGCTTTTGTTTCCTTTGCCTCAGTGCATGTTGTTGAGCACAGGTTGTTTCCTCTGTGAGCTTGTTGGATTGTTACACTGGAGTCTTAGGACATATTTTGGTTGAGCTTCCTCCCTACAAAAGCAAAAACAGCAAAGGTGTCTTTGTGCAAACAGCAGCTTCACATTGCAGACAACAATCCCCCCACCACCAAGAGGAAACGAACTTCACTGAATCCTTAGCTTGCATATGTGTCTCTGCACTTCCCCCTGATGCACTCGAATTATTTTCGAATGAAAGGCCACACCCTTGCCTCTGTACTTCTCCTGTTCAGTGAAATAAGCCTCTGAATGATCAGTCCAGTCATTCTACATTGAGTCTCTGAGCTGGTGGACCCACTGAAACCTCAATCTCTCCTCCTGCTTGACGGCTGTGTTCATTACAGGTCTGGTTGGTCCTCCCTGCCCGCATGTCAGGGCCATTGCAGCCCTGTTCTCACTGCAGCGGAAGTCGAGCTAGAACACGCAAACTCAGGCAGACATTCAAAGTCTAACTGCCACCTTCTCCATCTTCCTGACACCTGTCACCCCTCTCGCTTTAATGACCCATCCTTTCCTATCTGTCCACCGTTATTCAAGAGTTTAAGCATAGAAATGTGAGGAAATAAACAAGTTAAAAAGCGAATGCCAATGTTCCTACCTTCACTCTGCATCGGCACACAAGTAGCAGCATAAAATGATGACGCAAAAAACCACTAAACTTCCCCTGTTAACTTCCTGAGTGTCTCTCCTTCTCTTGTGCTTTCTCTATGTATGTGGCCCACAGTTTCTCCGCCTCTACTGACTGAGTAGGGAAATCAGTTCATTGTATCTATACAGTGCATCTATTTCCCTTTAAAGCTGTGTTTGTCTCTTTGTAATCCAAGTTCCATGTGATTTACAAACCCCAATAGGAGGAAGTCGACATGTAGAAGACTTTAAGACAAATGGGAGCAAATATGACCCTTTTTACTTAATCTGCTTCAGCTTTACTATATGAAATACTGTATCAATATCTGTAGTTACAAATTACAGAGCAGCAGTATGTCCTAAAAAATAACCACACAGTTTCCAAAAAAACACAGCTTCAACGCCCCAGTATGTTGACACAAAACCAGCCAAAAAGTATCTAAAGGATCCATAAACGGCAGAAACAATCCCAGAACAGAAAGTAAACAGTAATTCACATAAATAATCACATTTCATGAAACAGTCTCATACGTTGCTGTATCACAATCACTGGAAAAGGTAGCACAGGTTCCAGAAAGAGTTCAACAACATAACACTGAATCACAGAGAAGATGAGAGCATCACAAGGTGTCCCAAGATGTCACAAAAGCTAAAATAACCACAGAGAATGACGTATATCAACTACCAACAATTAAGTGATACAACTAGACATACTTTGAAGTATAATTTTGCAACATTTAATAGGAATTCAATATGTGTCAAAAGTGTACAATATAATATTGTCTACAGTTATGTTATAATTGAGACTCTGGATGTTTTTGGGCCATCCTAGTTGGCATGCCTTCACAACACTGGATTTTGGAAAAATAGCCTCTGTACTCATGATGGAAATAACTACACTGGTCCACAGTGCAGAACACTGCATTTAAAGGCTAAAAATTGAACAATCATCATGATTTTCTGTGCTTTTTTTCCCTACACAGAAGCTGCTTAAAATTCAATTTGTCAGCACATCAGTGTATAACTTCTCCTAAATCTTAACGTCCAACGTCCACGCCTCAGTAAAGTTTATTTGGCCACAAATTAAGTAAACACTGCTCTGAAGTGGAAATGAGAGTCAAACCTTGGACTGGTTAGAAACAATGCAGTTTCCTCCTGGTTGTGGAAGACCAACTCTTCTCAGGGATTCTGAAGGTTCTTTTGGAGTTTTCCCAGCCAGTTTAACTGTACTTTGTGGACTTTGTAAACGCATATAATCCCAATTGAAAATGTGTCTTGTGACATGTGCTTCGGAGGTATAAGGCACAGGGCCAGCTGCTGTGGGCCACAGAGTCAATCAGTCAGAGTCGCCCCCTAATGCCTTCCACCAGGGATAACCTTTGTCACTGTTTCTATTGATTACCCTTTAGCAGAATTTCTGGGAAATTTCAACTTTCTTACCCTCACCTAGGGCAAGAAGATGTAAGTGGTGACTGAGAGCATAAGATTGCTGATACAATAGTCGGTAAAGCAGATGTTTTGTTATGGATAACACCTCCCTGGTACCTCCCTAAGGCCTTTCAGGTGAGGCATTCTGGTCATGCCCCACTGAGAGGAGACTCAGGTGCAGAGACACTCCTCAAACACTGCCATCTGCAGTGAATGTTAACATATCATGCAAATCATCTTCACCTGACTGCTGGAGACATAATGGATGGAGGGGCATGCAGAGGAGGTCTCCTTATGTCCAGGTGCAGGTGTGGGGGGAGATGTTGGTGGGACTGTGTTAATATCCATGACTGAGATGGAGGGTGACTTTATGGAGGTGTCACAGGGAAAATGTGGGTTCAGAGAGAGTGTGAGGTCTTTCCTGCTGGAGGCAGGGCAGGAGCATGCGTTGTGTTGATTTGACCTGAATCTATTGAAATACAGGTTCAGCTCACTGGCTGTCCAGGCTTCCATCAATTTGATCATCTTTCACCATAAAGTCTGTGATCATTTCATCCCTGACCACTCATCTTTTCAACTTTTTTTTCTGTTCACCTTCTTACTCTCCCTTATCTTTTTTGAGTTTTTTTTCCATTTTAATAAAATTCCATTTGCTGATGAAAATTTTCAGGTGGATTAAAATCTTTAGATACGTGTTTATATACTGCTTATGAATGGCAAATTTTGTTACTCAAAAAATGCTTGGGTAGATTACCACTGGATCAAAATGCGCGCGTACACTAATATTTACGGTAATGATTAAGCGTCACCTGTGGCGGAAACCTGGTTTCTTGTTCCTGGACCTTATTTAATGGCGGAAATAAAGCTTGGTAACGTTAATAGAAACAATATACAAACATATTCAGACTTGAATTCATTTAATGATAAAATTATATTTAACATGTTATTAAAAATATAATTTTTTGGGGTCAAAGCAAGCAGATGTAAAGGAAAAGAGTCCGCCCGTGCGAAGCGTAAGCGTAAAGAAAACAAGTGACCATCGTCATTTGCCATCTGCGGAGGAAATGGTCATCACTACACACGCCCTCTCTTTCCCAGTAGTGATGAATACGTTACTCAGACCAGCAATCTGAAAACAACCATCCAGCTGGTTACATTTGTCTGTACTGGAACCAGGGGCATCATGGAGAGCTGCAGCTTCCAGAGCCAGCTGCTGTCCGTCATGGAGGTCCTGGCCCAGGCTGCTGTGGCGGAGATAAACCGGCGTGTGGAAGACAGCTGCGCGGTGCTCCGGCTGGAGGTGAGCCAGAGCCGGCGGGACATCGACCTGCTGAAGAGCAAGTGTGAGGTGCTGGAGGCAGAGCTGAGGAGGAGCAGGATGAGAGCCCGGAGGAAAGGTGGGAGAGTTTCATACCCTGCATGAAAGCTCATACAGCTCACTGGAAAAGTCTTTAACCAACCCTCACTTCTTTGCATTTTGCTTCCAAGCAGCCAGACTTTATTTCTTAGTGGTTTTGAGCAACAGTTCTCGAGGCTTTCTGAAGGTCTTTCAAAGTTTTCCCTTGGACATTGGCTGTTTTTTCTTTTATCGCATTTTTAGTCCAGTCCTTGAACCTGGCCATTCTCAGTAGAAGGTGTATTTTGGATGCTAAGCCACTTAAACCTAACCTATGAATGATTCAAGCGTAAAAAAGAAAATCTAAATAAAGGGACGAACCAGTGATGTGTCTCCACATGACAGACAACTTAGCAAATACCACATTTTAAATTGGTTCCCATTTCTTTCGTTGTATTTATGAAAAATGCTGAAGATCACACCCTCTGACAAACAGATAATATTTATGCACCAACAAAAAGTGCCGATAGTTCAGAACTTACTGTATAATACTGTACTGAAAATGGATCATAGAAAGGTGTGAGATGCATCTCTCAGGTCCTGTGTCAGCTCATTTCTTTCCTCTTTCTTAAGGACATCCCTTTCAGATACTGTATATAGTTTTTTTTAGGCCTGACACTTCTTCTTTTGTCCTCCATTTGTGCAATTTCCTCAAGTTGTTTGAGGACACGCCAGCCTTAGATGTGCAAGATGGTCTGATACAAGGACTGCCCTGATGATGCGTTAAAAAAACTAAGTAAACGCAGTCAATTTCCAAATAAAAAGGCCTTCAGAAAGTCTGGAGAACTCTGAACCACTTTCAAAAGACTGCAATAAAGTCTGGCTCCTTGGAAGCAAAATATGAAGAGATGAAGGGTGACTCAAGCCTTTTGCACAGGCCTGTAAATTGTATCTGTTAGATATCTGTAAGTGGCTGATTTTACATCTTGGGATCTTGTTTTTTCAGTGTGTTACACTCCTGCAGATGAGACATTTTCTACTTCAGTCAAAGAAGTTTTTAACGACAGTCTGAGCACAGACTGGGACAGACAAATGGAAGCAGAGACTTCAAATCAAACTCCGAAGGTGTGACTACAACCGAATGTGACTTTGATTGACGCTTAATCTGCCTTTTGTACCAAACAGCTCCTACTTTCAACCTTTCTTTACGCAGATACTGTGTGCACCCCCAACATACAACTGATATTTGAGTGTTGGTGTATTTATTTGACTCTACAGTGTGTGTGTGTGTGTGTGTGTTGTTGCAGTCTGCAGACATGGAGCCTGCTAATGAAGCTGAACTCATACAGATCAAAGAGGAGATGGAAGAGGAGGAGATGTGGAGGAACGGCTCGAAGGACAAACAGAGTGAGTGGAAACACACTCTCTTCAAACTCAGTTTACTCCATTTGGTCTGAGATTATCCAGATTTTTTATTGTATTCCCACTCGGTTTAAAGAAAGAGCCACGTTAAGCCCAAGAAAAGCTTCCTGCTCTGTTTATTGTATCCATCCTTTGCACAACTCACCAGAGGTTCGAGGTGCTTTGTGAATGAAATTCAGTGATTCTGTGTTTGTGTTGATATTGTTTTCTGCCTCCTGAGGGTCGGTTTAGATTCAGCTCCAGTTTCAGGTCTGTGTGGACATCTTAAGGTCCTTTTGATGCCACCTTTCTGGTGGAACCTGTAGGCCCCTGTGGTTGCAGTTTGACAGCATGCTTTTTAATTAAACGCAGTATTTAACCTGCTCACAGACTGTGAATCCTCTGTCATTCATTAACAAGCACATACATTTTTCAGTAGTTTCAGCTAATATTTTAAAACTGTACTACAGTCAAATGATGTTGGAAGAAGTAAAACAAATATGTTTTGTCTGTTTAAATGACAGCTTTATATGTTGCTGTTTGGTAACTCAACATTTGTTGAGTAACTCTTGATTTTAAAATGGTAAGAAGTTGTTCTTTCTTCAGTCTCTGGAGCTGAGCAGCTGCCATATTTCGCTGCTTCACAACCTGCCCCGACTGACAGCTTTCTGGAACGTCTCAGCTCAGATGAAAACCCAGTCATCCCTGAACCTCTGGTTACCCCAGCAGACCGCTACAACACTTTCCCAGAGCAGCAGCTTAGCAGAATCCAAAATGAGCCAGAGCTCAGGGTGAAGCACGAGATGGAGGAAGAGTCTGACACGAGAGCAGCCCCTCCCGGTTCAGTCCACACATTGGTGACGGAGGAAGCTGAGGCAGAGCTGTGGTCGACCAGTCTGTGCAGAGACGCCGGGGATCCAAGCGTTTCTTATGCCGGGCGACAAACTGAGCAGATTCCAAGTGAGTTTGCTTCTCAGACCAGCTTCCATTTGGAGGATATGGTGCCCAGAACTCACTCAGTGGGGAAATCTCACTCTGTGCTGCTGAGCGCAGCAAGAGTGAAAAAACGAGCCAGAACATTTGCATGTAAGAGGCTGCAGCCGGAGGAAGGGCACAACGCTTTTTCCCAGATTGGTCCTATGGGCTCAATCTCAGTTCCTCAACAATCAGGACATCAGTACGGAGCCGGCGCTCCTCATGTGAGGAACCCGGACGGGGGCAGCAGCAGCTTTGTCCTGGCGAGGAGGATGAGGACGCCCTGGAGGTCCGGCCTCGGCGAGAAGAGGTTCAGCTGCACATACTGCGACAAAAGCTTCACGAGGTTCAGTCAGCTCAAAGAGCACCTGAGGAGCCACACGGGCGAGAAGCCGTTCAGCTGCCTGCAGTGCGGCCGCAGCTTCACCAAGCAGTGCAACCTCATCAGACACGCGGTGGTCCACAGCGGCGAGAAGCCCTACGAGTGCTCGCAGTGCGGCAAGTGCTTCACCCAGCGCTCCAGCCTCAAGTCCCACCAGAAAACAGTGCACTGAGTTACTCTCAGAAACTGGAGCTACTTTTGGGAAATACTTTTATTTATTTGATTGTTGTAGGCCTGTTGTATTATAATGTGATGCAAAGTGTAATTAGTATGGAACTGTAATACCACAATTAAACTAACGGCCATAAAAGCGTGTTTTCAAACTACAACACGGCTTCCAAAGCAGTTGTTTTAGATGAAAGCCACTAAAACCCGCCGATAAAGGCACAAGGAGAGAAATGTTGTTGGGTTTTTCTTTGCTCGTGTTGCTGAAAGATTCAGAGAATCTGGAGAAATCTGCGTTTTTTCTGCAGAGACTGCTTTCTGTTGCTCCGCTTTCCCTTAAAATACCACATGGAATACCACATTTTTACATTAAAAAGTCATTTATATCATATTACAGATAATCTAGAATATTCCTTTATCATCAAAGTTCATAACTGACAAAGGAAAGTGAAATATAGTGTTGTCACAGGCTGCTCATAATCATGACCTCATATTTACCCACATGACTCACAGTTAGTACGACTGGGTGAGGATAATCGAGCATCGCTATAAAAGTTGCAGCCTCCAGAATAAAGCCGCAGATAAAGTTCTGGTGTTTACAGCCACTTTTATAACCAGGTTGATGCCGTCAGGCTAACTGGTAACAAGAAAAGTTTTCTACATTTAGCTTCAACGATCATGTTTTCTGACTTTCTAGCTTTGGGAGTCTGTGTCTGAGATGACAGGAAACTGGGATTAAATCCACCGTAGGGTTCAAAGCGCGGCCATCGTAGATCATGTGGGACGTTGTATTTTACACATCAGGAAACCCAACAGAGATCATGTTAGCTATGATGTGTTGTGGACTAAAACTGAAAGCTGGCTTCTGAGTCGAGCTGCAAAAAGAAAGGACGAGAACCACAGAAAAACTCAGGGAAGCTTTGTTATTTGATCTGGAAAAAAACCCCAAAACATCTCAATGTGTATTCAATGAGGCAGGAAACACAAACTTTTTACAGAAATATACAAAGGGTAAGACATTAAATGTTTTCATAAATATCAAATTAGATCCTGTAGAACTGCGAGATAAACGTTGCATAGAAAAGTAGTGATGAGAGAGCTCCACGTATATCTCACTGTACAAGTGCGTTTGAGTTCCTGCTGACGTGATCGGACTGAGATCTGCAGACGGGTACAAGCCACATGAAGGAAGTGCAGGAACCGAGGCAAACATGACTCAGAAGAAAACGGATTTCATAAGTCATTTAGTTTGTACTCTGAAAACTGTTCCGAGGAACACTTTTAATACTTTAATACAAGAAAACAGGCAACAAAGAATCCGCTTTGGACGTTCGGTGGAGTGTCGAGTACAACAGGAGCCAGATGTTAGCAGCTGCCACACGTCCAGGCGTTTCTTTAGGAAATCGTACAATAATTTGATTTAGTAATCTACTCAGAGCAACTGGGCTGATTCCACTGTGATTATTTCAGTTAGTTTTTGTCCTTGCAGAGCAGAAAGCTGCACATCCGGCCCTCTGAACTCTGAGCCGTAAAACACCAGGTTGTGCCGTTTCCCCCTTCTGTTTAAGATCTGATTCCACCACATCATGTTGTTCATCTGTTCCGCCGAATCAGTTTCTGCTCTTCAGCTAAATGATTCCAGTCACTCGATCTCTTGAGATCTCATCCAACCTAGGATTCTACTTTTAGTTTAAGAAATCAGCTTTAATTGGTAGAAGTCGGATTGATCTGACACATTTCAGAGTGAACGTCTCCAAAGCTGGACCAGTAAGACCTGGACTGGAATCATTTCAGCACCAGCTCCTTAAAATAACACATGATGTCGGCAAGAATCCAGCGTGGAGAACTTAGTTTCAACGAACACTGATCTTTAAGAAGCCCCCACTTTCTACACAGCTCAGGTTTCCTAGCATTAACCACCGCAAACTCCTGGTTGTATCAGACCAAGCAGGCGGCTGAATTATCAGCTAAATTTCACCTGTGAGAGGGAAGCTGTTTAGCTTTGTTTGGGGCTGGTTTCTTACAAGGAAAAAACTGTCTTCTGGCTTAAATGTTGACCATTTTAAACAGAGTTGGTGTTGCTGTTTTTGAGAATTCGAGAGTTTTAATGCAAACTTTAAAATGCTGAATGTTACACGGACAACAGTTTGAGCCGTATGATGATCATACGAATCTTCAAGTAGCAAGAAAACTGCTGAGAAGAATCCCTGCCAACGTCCTTGAAGGGTCCATAATAAAATATAATCGGCTGCAGAGGCTGAGCTTAAGTGGATACGTACAGTCACACATGAGAGGTTTCAAACAGAATGGAACAAAGTGCATTAAACTTAATCTCCGTCCTGAATTTGCTGTTTATCTGAATTCAGCAGACACTACAGGTGTAAAATGCTTCATCCCTACCTTCAAACTCGAGCTCGCCAGGGAGCATGACATCAAACATCTGTCTCATGAGTGCACAGTAACGTGGGAAAGATCTGGGATTTGTTTTCGGATTTATGTACAAGAAGTCGTCTCACGATGAACACAGAAAATATCTAAACACATTCAACTGTACACAACACGAGGGATCTTCAGTGTCCCCCGTCACAGACGAGACATCGAGTACAAGAGAGAAAATCTACACCTCACGGAATTAAATATAAACAACCTTCTCAGAAAAATAATCTTTACGCAGAGTGTGTGGACAAAAGCTTTGTGTGCTACTCGGAGACAGTCACACCTGGGTGATAGCTTTGAAAAATAGTTATTTATCTAAATTAAGTGGTTCATTTATTCGACGTGTGATACATTCACTTGAGAGCTGAAAAAGATCAACTGCTTTTTCTTAATTTACATCTTAGTTTTCCCATCTTTTCCCTGTCCTCACAATCAGGAGTCCCGTCCTGAACTACCTCCTCCTTTCATCCGCCACCTCTGCAGCTTTACATGGAGCACGCGTCCGTCCCTCTGTGTCTTTCCCCCTCTTCCTCTCGGCTGCTGGAGCAGTCCATCGCCTCTCCGCTGTCTGCCTCACTGCTGGTGAACATCGGAAACGAGCTCTCAGCACTCACTTCCCCCCCCTTCCTCCTCTCCACCTCTTCGTCGTCGTCCCCTCCTCTCTGCCTGCAGTAAGGTGGGATCTCAACCACGACGTACTTCTTCGCCCAGCTGCTCAGCGCCGCCTTCTGCCGGACGTCATGTGACATCAGTCCTGCGTCAGACCTGGAGTTAGTCGCTGAGGGAAAACAAAAAAGGTTTTATAGTACTTCCATACTGCTTTGACCTCGTTAAGAACAGGAAAACTGCTGCATCTTTACATGCTGAATGACTCGAGTTCAATCCTTCACCTGCAGAGCCAGAAAGGTGCCTCATTTCTATTTGGTTCATGAACAAAAGCTCAAACACTGCCTGTAAGTTCTGAGCTCAAACACTGTCACTCGTGTCATCTGAGCTACATGTGACGAATAAACAAACTGTTTCCTGAAAAGTTGGGAAATATCTAAACAAACCTAAATCTGTTATTTGCTGCTGAAGCTTTATTTAACGGACATTAGTCCAAAGAAATGATTTTCGGTGTCTTTTACCAACTGACTTCATCGTATTTAGGATATAAATTCAAAAGTTGATGCCAGAAACACACTCATAGAAAGCTTTTTACACAACATCCTGACTTTTTCAGAATCAGGGTTGTACACTGCGGCTCTTTAGAGGGTTTGCCGCTCATGGTGATCCCCTCAGTACGGGTCCATCTGCGAGCATTTCTGTGCGTAGAAATATTTCCCATCCAAATGCAAAGGGAATGGAGGGTAGATACTGCAATCTTCGTTTTCCAAGGACTGAATGTTACATTCTTCTCCCATTCCAGACTTTTTAGATAATGAGAAAGCTTAACGGAAACTTTATGCCAAGGTCGGTAATGAGTCATCCCATGTTTACACGTCGCACATTATTCAACTACTTTGTAAAGGAAAGTCATAAATATCTAATCCTGTAGCTTATTTTCTAACGTCCCACATGACAAACGGGCACCAAACTCACCTGGAAGGGTAGTGGACAGCTGACCGGAGTTACAGGTCACAGAACCGTTGTTGTTGGAGCCCACGGCAGCTGCGAGCTGGAAGATCTCAGAGCGGGGCACTTGGGGGGACACTGGTAAGGAGTGGCACTGCCTTCCTGGCAGCTGCTGCCAGTAATAAGACGCCTCCTGCTGGGATCCTCCAGCTCCGTGAGCAGACGGCTGGTGACTGAACGCACTTCCCGGAGGCGAGTGGAGGTCAAACACCAGCGAGAAGACGGACTTGCTGGGCACGTCGAAAAACTTGATCTTGCCCCCGCACAGGTCCTCTCGAGCAGAGAAAGGGTTGATCTTGCGAACTTTGGCTGCTCTCTGGGAGGTAGGGGGGTTGTAGTAAGGATCTTGGACGTTGATTTTTCTTCCTGGCTTGCAGGAGAAGATGTCCGATTGGCTGCGGCTGAGCCAGATGTTTCGTCTGGGCCGCGGGGATTTGGGAGGGATTTTATCATTTTGGAAACCAAGTGGGTTCAGCCGCTTGAAGCCCTGGATCTTCTCCCCTTAAGCACAGAAAAAAAAAGAGTTTTTGTGACTGCATGACATGAGAAACAACAGTGAAAGAATTTCTAAAACTTATTAGTGGAGGTAAAGTGAGCATTCAATATCGCCACTAGGTGGCAACACGTGCTAATCTCTGTCCAGGCAGCAATAAGTTCTTTAGTGTTTAAAACTGTTTTCTAAGGCACTGGATAAGCAGTATTTAAACAGACATTTGGACAGGATTCTCTCATAAAGGCTGATTCATGGCAGCAGTAAAAATTCAATAACTTTGAAGTGAGCATAACAGAAACCTTTGATTTCCAGTGAGTAACGTAGTTCAGAAACAAGCGTATTTGCCTATATATTCAAAAAATCATTGGGGGAAATATATAAACAGCACACGCATTTAAACAAATGGACAAACCAAGCAAACAGCTCATTGCATCCCGCTCCCGTAACACATTTTTGCACTTCTGAGTGATCGTAAAAGGGAAAGTTTGACTCATTTTACTTGGGAAAAATATCTTCTTGTTTATGTTATGCTACAGTAATACTTCCTACTAGGGGTGATCCTGTTCTCAGGAAATGCTGATGTTATCGGTGGCGAGAGCGCGAGAAGAAGGATGGGGACGGAGAAGGAGAGAAGGAGGAGTCGTTCCTGACGTTACAGTCAACAGATCCAAGCCGTGCTTTCCACAACAATGGCTTCATAAGAGATTATTCTCCTGTCAACAGGCTCAGACATTTGTTTTATACATCAAGTCAGCGTCATTCAGATTTATAACCAAACACCACGTGGAAGAAATGTGTCGCATTTGTCTCAATCACACTTGCATCTGTGACATAATGAGCCATGAGTAAAAGGAGCTGCTTGGCTCGTCTAAACAAAAACATTACTGCCTGCTGACCCCAAGATGGTCAGACATGCAGGCGGCTGCACGCTGGACCAAATTAGAAGTGAAACTCTGACCTGCATGGATCAAGTGTCTCACAGTAGGAATGTTGATCTCAGACCAAATTTCCTCTTCGAGTCAAGATGAGGTTTATATGTTAGATCAAACTTTCATTAAAATGCCCCTTGGATAAGTTGCTGAAGAATCTTTGGGTGAGGACAGTGGAAACATGCAAACATGGTATCAAACATTTCTTTTTTTAAACATGAAGAAAAAGTCTGCATGTAGAAGTGAAACTGGGCTCTTCATTTATGTTGCCTTTAAACGTGGGATCGTCTTCTTATGAATAAGAGTTCTGAGTTCTGTGAGCGTGCAGCGCGGATACCTTTGGGTATGCTTTTCTTGTCATTGTCGCCGCTGAGCGGAACACACTCGTGCTCCATTGCGTCAACTTTAAGGCGAGCAAAGATCTCCTCCAGGTGCCTGACACTGTCTGGGAAGGATGGGCGGAGTTTAGGATCCATCTGAGGACAGGAAGAGTGGAGATTATTAGTTTATTATCAGGGAACAGTTAAAACATCCACATTACCTTTAATTTAACCTATCCAGAGCGGATGCATACTGTGTGCTGCATCCAGTCTAAACATCCCTTTGAGATGTGGGGCAAACATACTTTAAGTGTGTCTTAAATTGATTTTTTAAGTTTAAGCACTCAAATGGTTTCTATTTATATAGTTAGTAGTTTTTGCAAAAGTTAAGAAACAAAAGGTCTGTCCGGGTTTTCAGAAAAGTCTCATTTTAGGAGGCCTTTTTGGTCCTAATTGCTTTCAAAGATGCTCCATCCGATATATCGACAGTAAATACTACAACACTAAGACATCTTCACAAGCCTTTACTTTGTATCTAAAAGGGTTGAATAACCGAGGAATTATTCTGCGTCACTTAGTGGCACAAACCCAGACTGCTTTATGAACTGCACTTTGGCTCAGCACACACTGCTGCTAAAGTAAGATGATGGGAAGAAATGATCATATAATACCAGCTTGACTCACTATATTGGGTTAAAGATGAGATTAGATAGAAGTTCATTCTGCCCACAAACAGAAATTCCACAAAATTACAGCAGCAAGGGTAAAGATGAGCACACAGTACTGGAAAGTATAAAAATGAAATGACAAGGGTCCCTATACATCCACTGGGTAACTAATCTGTCAACGATAGCCTATAACGGTGTAAAATCGAAGTCTTAAAGGTGACTTATATTAAAATACACCCTTGTAACATGTGTATTCCTGCTGTAATGTTGAATGGGGATTGATTCGAGATTGAAAAAAAAGTTTCCAGTGGCCCTTTAAGGAGCTCTCACTTAGATATTGGCTTCATCTTTCTTCCTTGGATGCCGTCGTTTGGGACAAATATGCGTTTGGGACAATTTGGAAGAAAAAAAACCCCAAAAACCTTGGAAACAGACTTGGAAGGAGGATAAGGGAGACAAGGATGATAAAAGCGAGACAACAGACAAGGATGAGAAGGGATAAAGGAGTCTATATGGGATCAATCAGCAGGGAGCTCCAAAACCTTTAATGCCCTGATCTTCTGTGGGTGTAATTAAAGTTAGGGGAGAAGAGAAAAAAAAAAGTCACCCCACAGTTAAAGTCAAGAGACGCAGTGTTATGAGATAAACAGCACGGGGGAAATTATATTTATGAAGCTTAACAAAGCTTAACAAATCAATGGAGGACTACTAAGAAAAGCTGAATCTGAAAAGTACCAGGTCCAGACTGCAGAGAGCAGAACACCCCCTGCATATAAAGCCGAATCAAGATTAGTCAGATATGCAGATTGCTGCTTTATCTCTTAACAAAGAAATAAAAGTTGCTTAAGAAATTAAAAGAATAACTCCAGAGAAACTCCAAGAAAGAATGGACAGAAACATGGGACGCATAAACCAAAGCAGCTACTTGAAAGTCAGCAGCTTACTATCAGAGAGAAATGATCATTTCTGCAGCACAAAGAGTGACGGGCCGGTGGACTCACGTTACAGCAGTTGAAGGCCAGCTGGAGGAAGTCAGGCGGACAGTCTCCAACCATGTGCTGGAACGTGTGATAGTCCAGGCCGAAGTTCTGCTCAGGACAGGGAGGTGGAGACAGAAAGAGGTTTGATGTATGAGACGTGAAATACAAACAGGAAATGAATATTTTAACAGAGGGATAAAGGATGGAGACAGACCCGCTGTTTGACATAGTGTAACTCGACTGCCAAAGCCAGTGTCATATCAAACTAATCCCTCTGACATTGTCCTGCTGAATGTCAAGTTCCACTATACTTATAGACTATCAAAGACTATTAAGCACAACTTATTCCTCAACATGGATTCAGCTCTAAGCCTGGGATGCAAACAGTTTTTATTAGTTACTATTGTTGAATTAATGCTGGCTTGGTTTCAATATCCAACAACACAGACTGTAAGAATAAATGGTGTATGATATCATACTATCAACAACACATTAAATATTTTAAAGACAGTTCTAATAATGTTTAATACTTAAGTTTGAATTGACAGATTTGTGCAGACAACGCAAACTTTTCAGCCATAACTTCACAAAATAAGCACTAAATATTTGCCTCACAAGACTAGGTTAGGAAATGTGATATCAACATTCCTTTGCTGGTCCGTGTGAGAATATTTCATCATGTAAACAAAGCGCGGGATACCAACAGGCTCAGCCTGTGTACACTGCAAACACTGAGTATCAGAAGGTCACGAGGTGGAACAGAGGTGAGCAGTTACCTCCGTTCGGGGAAGGAAGTCAGGGTCAGCCTGGATCCTCGCGATGATTTCACACAAGATTATTCCGTAGGAGAACACATCGGCCTGAAAATACGACAGAATGAGCTCAGAAATACTGCAAAAGACAATATCAATATCAGAAAACACTGCTGGGACTGCAAGAAAAGGCAAGCTATCGAGCTTTTCCACACCTTACATTTCAACTTTGAACTGTGTGATAAGCACAGGTGTAACAATGAGGGTGCATTCCACTGAGATTTGAGATTAGGGTTTGTTCAACAACTAACCAGCATGCACAGCTGCAAAATGGAATGCAGCCCCTTAACTCCATTTACTTCTATATGTTTTTATATTATCGTATTTTATCACACTATTCAACAAAGATACGACATATCACAGTTCTCTTAACATCATGCAGCCCCACTGCCAACTATTCCCGTATTTTCCTTGTAATAGTAAACATCTAATAATCCATGATCAGTGTAAACGTGATCATTCTCCAGTGTTTCTCTTCTTAATTTAATGAAAATAAATGCATTTGCCATCCAATCTCATGTAACTGCACTGCTTTATCGAGGTTGCAGTTGGCGACTTTACCTTCTGGTTGTAGGGCTCATCTCTCAGCACCTCTGGAGCCATCCAGAAAGGAGAACCAACCACCGAAAGCTTCTCTCCTTCAGCGCTAAACAGAACACAGGATTTCTAATTATATCCAACACGTCATGAAAGTGTAAGAGCTGCACCCTGGTGTCTGTGCTCTTTCTTCAGAGATGTGAAAAATAATCACCGGAGCACTTACAGACCCGACTTAAAGTTCAGAATCACACGGTTTGACTTGCTTTTATTAGCGGGTTCAAACGAAAGCGGTTAAAAGAAAACGCATGAATGAGGTCATTAGTGCGAAGTTGAATCTTTAGTCTGCTTTTAAGCATCTGAATAAAATAAACTAATCATGAGCATCAGTGTAAACAATTCAGCATGAAAACTAAGTTCCTGTTTTTGATCAAAGCTCAGCATGTGTGTGGACGGCAGCACTTCTGTTTAAAACAAAGCTGGAGCTTTAAACTTCACCGAGCGCACATTTCTTGGATGGCTTTAAACTGTCATGAATCCTAATTGCAGCAGCTTTTAGCTTTTGCTCTAATTAGATTTAAAAGTGGGTTAAATAGGATCAGAACGATCGTTTCCAGGAAAACTGCAGCTTCTCACTTGGCAAGAAAATAAGACATAGGTGTGGTTACACCTCGTCAAGTTAACCCTTCAGCGAGTTAGCAGTGACAGGAGGATGCAAAAAGATGATAGAGTGGAATAAAAATGTTCTTATTTGGCATATTCTGTCTCTGTGGGTTTTCATAATGAGAGCCATGCAGCTCATTCACATAAACCAAAATACTGCCATTAATCAAGTAAAGGTAAGTGCTGGTCTCATTGCAGCAAAATATCTTGATGAAGTTTCTTTAAGTGGCATCAATCGATTTTTAGCCACGAGGGGGCACATAAGCATCAAAGCAAGCTTAAGCAGTTTTCTGTTAACATACACACAGACATGTGGTCAGTTACACATCAATCAGACACACTGTAACAGTTTGAATCACCTGTTTGATATTCAGACTCCTTTTACATCAATGAGAAGAATATCAGGGGCTGTGACAGGTGTCTGGTTTTTCCATCAACCTACAGACTATGACTATCTGTGTAGAAGGGGTTTTCAAGGCTTTGTGTTGGTACATGACTGTCCACAGTGACTGTGACTCAAACACAGAAAATATGTGAAATATATCACAAAACTGAGCTAAATATGTTTGATTTCACTCCAGCCAGTTCCTTTTATAACACACTGTTAGATTCAGTGGTAATATGAGTCAGTATCACTGTGACAAACACAGCAGAAGAAAATGAGCTCACAAAAGGTTTTCTTTTAAATCATCCTCTGACTGTCGTTCTGTTACGAATAAAGAACGAGGGCCGGGGGTTTTCACGTAAATGAGGTGTTCGGTGACGTCTCCTTACAGATTGGTAGGGATCTTTTCTGCCAGGCCGAAGTCTCCCACCACTGCCGTGTAGCAGTTGTCATCACATTTTATCAAGCAGTTCTGTGAATACAGAAAACCAAAAACACTGACGATTACTTGAGGAAGTTGCAACACAGAAGGATCCAAAACACAAAGCATTTTGTGGCCCAGCTTTATCAGCCTGTACTTCCTATCAAAACTCACTGTTAGGAAACTGTGCAGTATACTTTGCAGGTTAAGACTCTTCCTCTTCAGCCTAAACAAACGCACTCCTGGAACACTCACGTGAAACACAAAGGTAGCTGATGGTCTCAGCCACCTCAGCTGAGCTGTATGTTAATGGTCCATGTGGCCACAGTTTATTCATGCATGTCAGTGTCACTGACACAGCCTGTGGTGCATGAATTCAGTGCACAACTAGATTCTTATCATGCTTCCTTCCTCATTATAGAGGTATACAGTATAATTTCTACACCACATCATCAGGGAAGTTAAAGTAAAATGTCTTTTTAATGATTTGAGGAACCATGATGTCTGTGAACTCTCAGGGCGGGGAGCACACCATCTAATTCTCAGAGACATCTACAAAAGAGGAGTCTACTTTCTTGTTTGTCTCATCCAGTCAAAGGAAAAGTGCACTTGTTTGTTTTTCTACAGGGGAAATGATCATGACTGTACTGCAGACTGTCTGCGTCAATTTAAAAAAAATCTAAAAGCTGCTTCGTACAGAATAACAACAGTGTTTGGGCAGCGTTCTTTACAGGGAGGTTAACAGGACTGGGAAGAGAGTTAATTAACTCAGAAACACTCAACAGTTTTATGGTACTTTGTCATTTCATCCAACATTTTCTAAAGAAACTATGCGCCCTTAAAACCAATCAATATTATAATATCTATAATACAGGTCAACAGAAACTCAGTAAGTGGAAGGCTAAAGAGAAGACACGCTTTCTCCTCTGCTTTAAGTTTGTAGTCTTCTCTTCACAGAAATATACCAATGAAACATGTTTAATTCATTAGTTTACTGAGGGTGTCCAAACTAAATGAGTCATGCAGATCTGTTGGAAGTCAGGACCACGTTTCACTGAGGCTATCAGCAGACCTGCAGATCTACTTTTAACTATGGTTTCTCCTGTTAATGACCAATAAGCCCCAGCTAACCTTGGAGGTGAGGTCCCGGTGGAATATGCCTTTGGAGTGCAAGTAGGCCACTCCGCTGGCGATATCACAGGCGAGTTTCACCCTGCTGGGCCAACTCAGGTGCTTGTTGCTGTCGAGAAGCTGCTCCAGGTTTCCACCATTGATGTACTAAAGAAAAAGAAATACATACCAAACATTTTAGGCAGACATATGCACACGCAAATAAGATTAAAGAGAGGGATTAGAAGCTAAGCTAAAAAAAAAGCTAAGATAAAATAATCAAAATGAAAAAATCACGCTTGAATCCAGGTTACGTTGTGTCCTAAAAAACATGTTTTATGTCAATTTTAATGGCAGAAGAACTGAAAACACGCAGCACACATTTCTTGAATTTAAAGACATGATTTGTTAAAAAGTAATTGATTTTTTATGTTTAATGCACTCGAGCCAGGAACAGCATTTGATGCACTGACTCACTAAAAAGAAATGCATGTTTTTAAAACACACAAACTCATTAAAACTACAAGAGGAGGTGCTCAAACAAACTGCTCATCTGATGCGGTCACAGAGTGGATTAGTGACTGTCCATCAGCCCGGTGGGTTTGCTGATGTATTGACAAAAAAACTGGCTTGTGGCCTGTTCAGCAGGCTGGTAAAACTGCTGGTTTTCTCATGCATGAATGTGGAGTGTCTGGCCTTTATAAATGCTGGACTGCAGAAAGACGAGACAGCCAATCAGCTCAGCAGGTTTAAAGTATTCACGGTCCTTCACTTTGTCTGCTTTGATCCTCAAGAACTTGCCTGACCTTCCTGCTTGCATGCAAACTCACTAACACACTAATCCCATGTCACATATCATGAACAACAGTGCTTAACTACAGAAAGCCGACGTGGGGTAAGGGATCGTCTGGTTTAGCTGCGGTTATTGGTATGACTGACAGGCATGGAATTAGAGCAAAGATGGGGTTAGTGATGGGAGGAGGTTACCGCTTCTTCATGCTGATAATAAACTGAGCTTAATGCTGCTTTAGTACAACCAATTGATCGATTTTCCCAGAAAAATGAGTAAAATGTCCAATTTTCTTTTAGCTGAGCACAGACATAAATCCTTACTCGGACCATCTTTCCAGAGCATTTGAATTATAAGTGGTTGTGTGAGGCCAGCTTTCAAAGAAAGCTGAAGATATCGAATGATACCAGCAGGATGTAGATTGTTTTTTTACTTACAATATTACATCCACACAAAAGACTAAAGGCTAAGAATAGGAAGCCAATGTGGAAGGGTCACGTACAGAAGGCAAAGAATGCAACCGCAATTTCACTGGAATTGTGTGTGTGTGGGGGGGGGTGCAAAGTTAGTAAACATGCACTGAGGTCACCAAGAAATATTCACATTCTTCTTTTTTTGTATTTCCACGTTTGTGCTCGTGCAACCCCTCTCCCTTTTCTAACTTACAGGCACTGCTTAAATCAAAGTCTGTAACGCCTCTGTAACTGAAAATTACCCACAACACCCGTTACTACATAAGTACGATGACATATTTCTGCACATCACCACAGAAGGATGTCATCCGCCATAATAATGTCTTGCATGCTTCGCTCTGTATCATTTTGGGCATACAGCTTACATTTTAAACAGTTAACTCAGCCATGGGTGCACATTTGGAGTTTGAATCATTTGTACTTCATGCATTACGTAACTCCAACCCTCATAAAAAAATATTAAACAGTTTTCAGAGTAATAAAAAGTACAAAAGCCACAGTTTATTGTCTCTTCAAAGAAAGTGAAGAAGTATTTCATTGTTATGACTTTACTACCAGCAACTCAATGACTTGTAAAGCAAAAGAAAAAAAAACATATATGACAAAGTTCTAATGCCTTCACCCTAAGAGTGAGCTATATATATATATATGTACTCTGATTCAAGACATCAGAGGATTACAGTGTTTGTCCAGCAGATTCCTCAGAAACCACAGAGTTCAACATCTGCTGTCTGCCTGGTTGGGGGTTAAGAGGGAAGAAATACAACAGGAGAAAACTCTTCTGGAGACATTTTAAACTGAGACTAATCCAACTCCCCTTTGCCGTCTCAATCAGGACTTCAGTCGGCACACACTCCCAGGACACACCGCAGGCACAAACTGCGCCTGGTCCAAAATGAGGAGCGTGCCAACGAAAAGTAGAAGTAAAAGTTGTATTTTTTTTTTTAAAAATTAAAAAAATAGGTGTTTTTTGTTTTTTTCCTGGAATTTGCTTTGTCCTGTTTTATGGAATAACTAATACACCACAGTAATCACTCCACTCAGCACATACAACAGCCTCAACATGACTCTGCACAATGCAGAGCAGTGAGGAAATAAGAAACATATGCCAGGTCATAAATGTTCACGGTCTGCGTTTCAGGTTTAAAAGCCTGGAAAAGCTCAAACAAAGAATCCTTGTTTTCTGTTGGGAGCAGCTTCAAACAGCTGAATAATCGTGCCATGGGTCATGACTTACCATTAGTCCTGATTATGATGGCGGTAGCATTTCTCACAAGGTGCAGGACGAGAGTCTCTAAAGGCTCATTCTCATGTTGATGATGTGGAATATCTATTCTATCATCTATCTACAATGCCAGTGGGTATGTTCTAAAGATCATTTATAAAGAGTTGAAGGAGTGATTTGAGCAACTTATTTCCTTACTTTTGCATGATATGCAGTACTTGGATTTGCATGCATTTGTTTGTGTGTGTCAGTGAGTTTCTCGAGGTAACTTGGGGCCACACAGTAACTTCACTCCAAGTTTCCTTTGAGCACGGCGTCATACTGGGGGTCTGGTAACAAAACGCCACGAGCCTGCTACCAGCATCGGTGCACCAGGTTTGGTTCTGACGCGACAGGAGAGGATCCGTTTACGCTGCAGCAGGAAAAAAAAGACCCCCCGCAGGGTCTGCGTATGCATATTCATACGTGTGGAGTTATTCTCATTACATCTACAGTGTGCGAATGTGTGTAAACTTAAGATGCTTTCTAGGATGCTACAGCAGAAAACTCTGGCCCGTCATCGCTGACACGACAATATTCACGTTCAAAGTGCACCACAATCAGTGGAATTAAGAACATGTGTTTGAGCCTGGGAGCATCTTCAACCATGTTTGTCTTCTTCAGAGAAGCTTTTTGGCCGCAGTTATGAGTATTTTATAAGATACAAATTTCCTGCCCTGGCTGGAGAATAAAGTTCTTCTACTTAATGTGAGTTCAAAACCAGTTATCAAAAGTCACTGGCTGAACTGCGCAAGTGTGTGTGTTTATGACAGCATCGTCATCACCGAGTGCAGCAGTTATCATTCTTGAACTAAACAGATGAAGCACATTAATGGAGAGAAAATAGACATAAAGACATTACAGCTGCAGCCACCACTTTGTGTCATTTGTGAATTCATTTCTCATATCATTTGATAAACGGCTCGGGCAGGAGCCAAGCTCACATCCACTTATTTTCTGATCTTTTGTGTGACAAAGAGGTCACAACAGCCATCGTGATGCTGCACAGGCAAAAAACTTTAATGTTGCTTTGAAAAAAAGAGACTTCATAACAGATATTTAGTCATTACTGAGTAATTACTTTTTTTCTACTTGGTTAAAGTAAAATAACATTTTGAACCCATCATTTTGCACCATTCAGTCTCATGTAGTGCCAATCGCTATAAATATAAAGTAGCCGGGATGAACATTTGCTGTGTTTTTCTTCTTTTTCTTTTTGTGTGGCTAAAGGCCAGAGTGAGATAATAACACAACAACAGGAGAAATAACACCCTGTAACTGGAAGGCCACATTTAACAACCCAGTTTTACCCGTTCAACCTCTCATTTCTCTTCCAAATAAAGCAAATTAGCCCAGACTTCTTTCATTCGGGAGCTTAATATATCAAGGGCTTATTCTGTGATTAACTCATTATTATCACACATTGTATAACTGCCTTTATCTCTCTGTTGACACACACATGACGAGTCACACTTTTAATGTGCAGCTTGTAGTGCATTTCCACACACTCAGGAAATGTCTTGTATCGAATTCTCCCTTGCTTGCTCCCTCTCACACTCAAGCACACAGCCAAAGTGTTTTGCACACTCAGGGACATTCAGTTCTTTTGGTTAGCCACAATTACAGGCTTATGTGCCACTGTGTTGTGTTCATGGATGACGTGATGTTTGCCTTAAAATAGTGGCAACATAAAGAACTCACCTGCAGACGCCATAAAGGTAAGTGCACCACTATGGTCTGTCATTAGGAGGAACATTTTAATCTGAGGTACCATTAGTTTGTTCTGAAGCTTTAATGTGAGATAGTTTGTGTCTGTGTACATTTTCTCTTACCTCTGTCAAAGCGTGAAGCTGGCCCTCATGGACACACACTCCCTTAAACCTACAGAAGACAAATGAGATGCAAAATTAAGTTGTTGTGGTTGAGTATTTGTCTCATAAAACCATGATTTAAACTCACAGACAATCGTAGGACACCGGACAGAATCAAATCAAGTAAAATTGAGAGAGAAAAAACCCTACAAAGCTGTTTAGTTTAGCCAAGCTCGGTCACTTGCTTCACTCTAAAAGGAAACGTTCAAACGTTGAAATGTACAGACGAAACTTGACCTTTTTCTTCCACGAGTAAGCAGAGAAAGCAGGAAGAATAGTTAGAAAAGAATTAAAATTCCAGAAGGCAAGACGGAGCAGGTGATTACTGCAGGACTGTCTGTTAATGGGAGGATAATAACAGCTCAGATGCTTCACCTGCATTCTTTACATCCATCCCTCTTGTCTTGGCTTTCAATTTTCTAAACTCGTTAAACAAACCCACAATCTTCTGCGATTGTTTTTTCCCTACTCTGACACCTGTTAAAATATCTAAAAAAATCCCCTTCAACAGTGAAAAACTATTTAGTGATGGAGAGAAACTGTCTTGATTTAGGTTGATAGCATTTTGTTTTTACTTTTTTAAAGGATATCAATACACACATATATATATATTCTGTTAAGACTTTGGAGATGTGGAACTACTTTAACACTGAGCAGACCATGAACTCATTGAACCAGGTGACACAATGCATGTCTGCAAAGAAACATATGAACAAACTTTGTCCACTCGCTGCATTGAAGACCTCGTAACTCTGGAGGCAATGAAAAGGTCAACTTTGTAGATCCTTCTGGATTTTAGCAAACAATGACCTCACAGTGTGTTCGTTAACACAAAGAAACACACAGTCTGCAAGGCATGCTCAACAAAGATGGTATTGTAAAAGATGAGTGCACATCTGTTTATGCACACACAAGGATATTTATGCATGTATGTGCATGTTCAGTACACACTCCCACCCAGAACCCCTGAGCTGAATGTCTGCTACAAAACAACAACAATCCTATTCTGTGCCGTCATGGTCAGTCTAACTGAAACAGATCCGTATTCTTATAGCTTTAAAGTTGTTCTTTCTTTACAGTCTTTTCATTGTTCTGTTGTCCAAATCCAAGCTTATCTGCATAGCTCACAGCACTTTACAGAAGATGAATCATTTCCTTAGAAAAGGGAAGATAAAATACAAGTATCTGAAAAAGACAACAAGCCAAACATACTGCAATAATGCACCTAAAGTCAAGTAAAGACGAATGTTTAATAGAGAGTTTAAAAAAAAAAACTAATTAAAGAAAATCAGAGGTATGTGATTAACTCAATTTAGATTTACATGTCAGTGATATTTGGGTGCCTTCGGGATGATGTACTGTAGCATCGAAGCAGATTGCTTTAAGTTTCTGAATGAAATCACCTCTTAAGGAAGAGATTTTCTCTCCATCAACTTGTATGAATATCACTGTTGTCGGTGGACTTGTGCATGGAAAAACTAGCCGTGCATCTTGGGTAATTTGATCACAAGATGAGTTGAGGTGTGAATGCAACCAGGATGGATGCAGAAGTAGTACAAACAGCATCTATCCTGAGTTTTTGTCAGAGAAAAGCAACGTTGTCTTCTCCGAAGTCCAGCACTGGGTCTGAACTGGGTCCGGTACCTGAAGCACTTTAGGGTGAGTAAGTAAGTGTGTGTTTAAGCTCGCTTCAGGTCATGTCATTTACAAAAACAGGTTGAAGATGTTTTCAATGACAGTTTGTATCAAGTAGATTCTGGCACTCAACTCTGCACTGCAGGCAGATGAGGTTTGCTAAAGTGGACCAGAGCAGCACTGTAGCTTTTGAGCTTGTCAAACAGAAATGCTGTATGCGAGGTGTTTATTCTGCATATAGGACTAGAAGTAACCATGCAACATATCTTGAAAATGTTAAATAGAAGCAATAAACACAAAAGTTTCCAGAGTTATAGCCAGCTTTCACGATACAGTTATTTGCCCAGATTATCCAAAATGCTGACATGACTGCTCATGGTCTCTGCCTTGTCCCTCCTTGCTGTTCACCTCCAGGCATCTGCTGCAACTCTAACAGGAGCTGGCAGTTTAGAAAATCCATTGTTCACAGGCTCTGCGTTTGACACAGTTTCTAGTTCTCCCCAAAGGAAACGGGTCACAACCACAGACGAATGAGCAACCGAGAGAACACGAGGTCGAGGTGAAGGGGGAGGCGGACATGTCAAGAAAACACATCTATGACCAGAGAAGCAGGGGTTGGTGGAAATCACCGACGTCATGTCTAATGTCATTCATCTGGAAACAATGAGAATTTAGTCTAAATGTAATATAATAACTTCAGATTCAGTTTCTTACACCAGGGATAATCGCACATTAAAAATCAGCTGATGTTACGTCATAATGCAATAATCAACCAAATCAGCAAAACGGAAATAAGCTTTATTGCTTTATTCATAAGCTGCATTAATAAGGGTTTCAAGCTGTTCTGCAGGGGCACTTCCCCAAAGAACAAATTCAGTATCGCACACAAACACATTACGTTTTGGAAGCCGGTTTGTATTTACTGAACCAGTCAGTTGTTTGATCCCCAACCTGAGTATGTTTGGATGGCAAAGCCGGTTCATCAGCTGGACCTCTCTCAGCATGTTAGCTCTGTTGCTGCTGAGCTTGTTCATCTTCAAAGCCATCACCTGGTCTGAGGCTCGATGACGAACCTGCAAAAAGAGAATCTTTCATGTTCAAATGCACACAACTTTTAATCTTTTTCAGCTGCGGTCATTGTGAAAAAGGTCTCAGCGAGTGTGGAATAAAACGTTCCTGTAATTACATCTTACATCTAAACATATCTAGGACATGCAGCGAGAACACAGAGATAAAAAACGAGCACAGAAAAGAGAAGAGAAATTAGGTCAGTCATTACTGGCCAGCCATGAAAGTACAGGCGTCAATTCAGAACTCCAAAATCAATTTTCTATCGCTGCTGGGATTTTAGTTAGCTGTGGCATCATCAGCCATCCCTCTATGGTGGACTGGATCCCTTCCCAGCATGCACTGGACAGATCGTGGCAACTCTGAAACTTTACTGGATGACACTTAAAACAGAACGCACAATGCTGTGAGATATAAGTGAAGCGAAATGACTTTATTGCTCCAGTTTTTTACACTAATTATATTGCATCTCCAACACAAACACCACAAAGGAGGAAAAGGAATTATTAGCTCATGATGATGAACAAGAAGTGTTTTAGAACTTCAACTAAATGCAAATCATTTTCATCATTAATGTTTGTCACTATCAGAAGCTCGAAGTCCCACAAACATGTCTATTCATTGGCTTTATCGTCTCACGCTCTTAAAAATAGTCGGACAACCTTCGGTCTTCACACTGCAGGTTTCAGAGAAGCCACAACACGGTACATTAACAATTTCTGGCACGGGTCTACATATGCATCATGTTATCTTTCAAGCCTGGAGCAACACACGCGTTGCATCAACATTTTCAACACACACTCACTAAGTTTTTAGTCTATGATCTCATTTCTGTTTTAAACGGAGCCTCAGGTCTGAAAGGGGGTTGATTACCAAGAATTTTAGCTGTTGTGCATTCATTCATGCATGCAAGCAAATAGGAAACATCAACCTGCAAACCACAGAAGGAAGCACGCCAAAGGTCTGAGCTGCTGCAGAGGCATTCTTTTATCTACCTACGTTTGATAACTAATTTCCCTGCGGCTGAAACATTTTTAGATGGAGATGCAAATTTGAAATTGAGTGAGAATAAACTGATCCCTCTGTGTTTAAGGTTCAAGATAAGAACCTAAATCATTGAAAAAGGGAAAAAGTCTCACATATAAATGCAAAATGGAGCTACAAATTGTCACACGAGTGTGACGGCTAAGCCGTCATTTATGCTAATGGAAATTCATCAGTGAGCCAATGTGACTGACAGCCTGTCAGTCATTTTGACAACAAAAGTGGCCAGCTTCATGTCGTCCTGGAACAATGGTGCACTTAATATCTGCCTTTAACACTGCCACAGCGACACAATAGACAGGTGCTATCTGTTACAGAGAAAGGGGAACCGACCGCAGGGATAAAGTCTAACTGGAAAGCAGAGGCAGCGCTAACAATGAAAGTCAGTGAAATATATAAAGGGACAGCACTGCCACTATGCTGCTCTTTCAGTATTCTGAGACACAACATTCAATTATCACCACAATCTAGATGATTATAAGGATGGTGGATTTAGATTTAGATAAGCAGAGTTTTCTGAATCGACTTCTCTCTCCGTCTCGTATACACAGACACAAAAATCTCTCTGTTCCAAGTTCAAAGGAGGGGGCCCCGGCTATAAGAGGCGACAGTCTCCACCACAGGACAGCAGAAACAACAGATGGCCACTCCTCTGAAGGCCTCCTCCCCCACATCCGTAGGTCCTCTTCCGACCCCCAATTCTTCACATCCCCCCATCTGCGTGTGTTCCTGATCCCCCTCTTTCTCCTCCACGCTGCGGCCTCAAACAAACCGTCATGCCCTCTCCAAATCACTCCCTGCATTCGAAGAGGTATCATTCTTCTCCTCCGTCCTCTGATGTCTCCCCCACCTTTGCAAACTCTCCTCTCTGATGGAGTCCTTTTCCTCCAAAGACCCCCCCCACGAACCCAAGCTAACCAACTTCAAAATAGCCCAAACTCCTCTTCATCTACTCTTCAGCCCTTCTCCATGCTGTCTTTTGTACTCAGTGGACACCTAAAACTTCCTCTCAGCCCCCCATTTTCATCTCCTTCAACAGCCTTCCCACCCCAACTCTCCACCTTCAGAGGCTTTTACTCCCCTCTGCTTTCTCCTCCTTTTGGCCTCAGCGTCTTTCGGCGTTTTTCTTTTCATTTTCACCACTTTGTCGTTCCTATAATGACTTTAAAGCTTTTCAACAGTAAACTGTCCTCCCCTTCTTCTCCACCTTCTTCATTCTCAACATGCAGATTCTTTTCTCAAAGGACTACAAGCGTTACTCACAGGAATTTCCCATGAGACTGAAGCAACACCTACATTTAATGGCATGACGGCAGCATTTGTTCAGGAGATTTAGAGTTTAAAGTTTGCCCGACTCCAACTTTGCTTGAAAAGGCATCACACATTTAGACCAAGAGAAAACCCAAGACAGGGTGAAATACGCTGCTTTTAAATTTCAGTTTAACTAATCGTGAGTACTGGCCATGACTGTATCATAACTTTCCAGTAAAGCCAATAAATGGGCTGCTTTACCACTGGTTACGGTAAACTGTCCTGTTTGTGGACAGCATAAAATAAAGTCTAAATGCATTTTACACAGCAGCATCAAAACAAAGTCACCATGTTCAGTCAAAAAAGGTTACACTTCTTTTTAGTGTTACTCTATGGCTGAACAAGCTCCAGTGTTGTTGTTTCGCCCAAAGTTAGGTGGCTTTGAAAGCTGCCGTAACAACTCAATAACACATTAAGTAACTAACTTAAGACAGGCTGATAATAAACTATTAAAACACCTTGATTTGCATTCCCTTCTCACAAGTTCATAACTCAAACACCAATAAGTGTCGCAGGAAATCAACGTATTAAGAGCCAGTTCACCTCCATGACAGATAGTAGAGACTGAGTCCATCAAACCACAGGAGGACTAGTGTTACATGGAGCAACTGCACAGTTAATGACATATCCTCTTGCACTAAAACCTTACAGGAATCCACATGTTCACAGAAAGACAGAAACCCCAGTGAACTCTTAATAATCTGACAAAAAAAATTATGTGAGATGAAACTTCTAAGCCTTCATCTAACTCTGACTATTTCTCTTCATCTGTAAGAGATCAAAACCTTTCCACATTCTTCTGAGCTTGGGTTTGATGTGTTAACCTTTTTCACAGTTGAAAAACATAAGTGCATTTCTGAATAAATGCCAAAAATAAATTGATCTTCCGATACAAAAGTCACACAGAACTAGCCAGTTCTTGCTTGAGGCGAAAATAATCCATTACTCAGCTGTGTACCTTAGCTTTTAGCTTTTAGATGAGTAGCTTTTCACACGGTTTATCAAATTTCCCACTAACATGATGGCCGTGTTAATACATTTAACAACAGGAAATAGATAAAATTGAATTTTTCTGTCGCTAAAACTTCATTTAGCAAAGCCAAACGTGCCTCTATGACCTCCAGTCACATGCCTAAAGGGGAGGGGTTGTTTAAGTCATGTCTAACGTGACCTAAAAATGTCAAACCAAGACTAGTTAGTGAAGATAACTCACGATCCCTGTTTGACCGACCAAGCGGATCAACTTCACAAGATGAAATCAAATGGAAAACTACTTTAGGTTCAACAGTTTTATGCCCTATGAACACGATTTCCGAACAAGGACCTTGCCTTCTAATAACCTTTGCACAAAAAACCAACATGACGACTGTGACATATGAGGGGTAAAATCAATTTTGAGATCACACTGACATCAGAAGGACTGCTTTAACCATCACAAAGAGCCCTTGATGGAGGGAGTTAAGTGTGTATAGATAATAAGAAGACAGGGGGAAACAAAAGGATCCAAGAGTGCAGCTAAAGAAAACCCAGAGAGAGCACAAAGAGGGGAGTAATATCTGATCTCCACCCACCTTGAAGACATCAGAGAAGAATCCGGAGCCGATCCATTCACAGGTAAAATCATCAAGGCGTGTGAGACAGGAAAAGGCACTGATGAGGGCTCTGTAGGAGGATGGACACACCCTGCCCACCTGGAGAAGACAAGAGCCCAGTGCTCAAAACATGCCAAAAATAAGTCCAAGTCAGATGGACATGCTTAGTTTTTTAGGTTAAAAAAAAGATGGAGACATAGATTGTGTTGCTTCTAAAAGGGCATTATAACTAAAATACAAGAAAGTGATGTGAAGACTGACTTAGATCAGAAAACACAGACATACAGAAGCCTTTACTCAGCAACCGAGTTCATGCAACCCCTCAAACTTCTCTGTTACTGTATGTTCACACTGAGCTGAATGCTTAGACAATCCTTCAATGGTTTCAGGTTAGTAACACTATTCTATTGCCTTCTATTTTGAGTAGTAAGTGTAAGATTGAAAAGGAAAAGCAAACTGTGGACTATAAAACCATATTTAACTTAAGCTTTTTAAAAATAAAGCCTACAGCTGTCCAAACATTTTCTTTTTTTTTAACCAAAAAACTGAGCTTTCTGCTTCTGCAGCTAAATCAACAAGTTTAACAATAACTACAAAATAAGTAAAAAAAAAAAAAAAAGTGTCTCCTAAATGGGGAAAAATCAGCGGAGCTTAAGGGGAACTGAGAGAATACGTTTTAACCAGTGAAGAAAAATGCCAAATATAATCACTGATGAATCATTTCAGAGCTCTCTGTGGCTCCAGCTTCTCAGCTGTGAGAATTTTCTCACCATTAAAGAGCTTTAAATCTCAACTCAGTGTCCAGTTATGTAATATCTCTACATTAAACCTCATCATTTCCAGAATACCATCATTTTTTAATATGTTTGCTACAAAAGCATACATATAAACACACAATTTCACATATATATTGAGCTCTTCAAGTCTATTTTCTGCAGACTGAGTAGACCTAAAACACACCCATTCCCCTCCCCCACTTTTGAAGTGATGGTAAGATCATTTTCTTTCATCACACACAACTGGTTGAATGACACCAACGCGGGATTCTTCAGTTCTTGGAGTACCCTTGAAAGTTAACCAGAAACTGTCAGACTAGAGCGGAATTCAACAAAAACAAGGAGGACAAGAAACAAAGACTGACCTGCGAAGGTGGGCCCATCTCAGACGTTCCTACCCCTCCAGCACCGTCTCCGTCCTCACTGAGGCGTTCAGGCCGTGTAGGAAACCCAGCAATAGAGTTGCGTTTATTCCGGTCCATGGCGATATTAAAAAGTGTGATACCAGAGAGGGTAATATGGGCCTTTTTCTGTGATGTACCCTCATGACAAGAGGACTAGATTGTTTTAACGGCGCCGAGGGTTTCACGGCAGCACGGTGTGTACTCAGTTTGTATTCTGGGAGAAAATATATCACACACATAGACTTCAGTTTTTAATTTTATTTAGGGTGTCCTTGCTGGCAATCCTGGCAAGATCCAAGCGGTTCCTTGCTAGTCCAGTTCCTCGCTGCTGGTAACTGAGGAGTCCAGAATGATAAAACGTCACATGGCAGGAGTAAGGTGAGTCCTTTGAGACCTAGAAAAAGTAAGAAGAAATAAAAAGTGAATGAATAGGCCTTTTGTTTGTTTAACATATTATAAATAATGTTTAAAGATGAAATGGGATCCACTGTTCATAGATTTTTCCATACACACCAACAATAATAAGAGGGGCTGCTAATCTTACTTGAAAAATGAAGGTATTCCACAGTAACTGTGGCTGTAAACTGGTTCTGACCTCAGGATTGAAGAGACAAGCCACTTTTGCTCAACCGGCTCAAATGTAATGGCTGTAATAGGGGCCGATTGTCCGATTATGGGAGATTAGCCAAGGAATAGCTCAGGTCCCGGACCTTTATGCCATCCAAAACAATGTCAGCAGGGTACAAAGGGGAACAGGAAAGGACGTCTGAGGCTTAAAATATTTTTTTCAACCTTGTAAACAATGTGGCTTTTATGTCTTTTCGGAATACTTCATGCCAGAGGGAGATTTCATCTGTTGTAAAACATGTTGAGACTGGCTGTCTTTCCTCCATATACCCAGAAAATACTGAAAAACACATTCCATCTCTCAAAGTGTTGAGCAGAAAATCTCCCATCAGTCATGTTTGCTCTCGAGGGCGTCTGTAAAACCTAGTGCATGAACTACAAGTTAATAATTACCCTTTAAGACTTAGGGTGTTGGGTGTGATTGTTCAATAGAATAATCAATTAAGCAACCCTTGATTAAAAACAGGGCTGAGTGAGGACTAATGCCCTTTAACGGTGTAAAGCTCTGATAATCCTCAAGGCCAGTTTGCCAGCATGTAGGACAGCTGCATTAATAATTCATTTATTAACTGTCTCTCAGCTGAATTTATCGATGATTCACGAGTGTTACATCGCAACAACTGCTGTTCAAACAATGTATAAATGACAAAAATAATGAAAAGACGTTTTGTCAGTATTGCTCTCATCTCTTCTGTAATACATTTTCTCAACAGGGAAATCAATGCGGAGCACTCACACAGAGAAGATCCTTCAAACAACAGCCCGACAAAACAAAATGATTTAGACTGGACCGTTTTGGTTGCTTGGGATTACTAAGCAACCATGACTACTACTGCAAATAGACTATAGACCGTTTTTAACCTTAAACAACATCAACTTCTGTTCCCCGAATTAATCATTTTCATATAAATCCCACAGGCTACCCTCACATGCGTTTAAAGATTCTCAGGGGTTTAAAGACCAGCACTGTCATGGCCAGATTCACCATGAACCAAACTGAATAAGCAGTATAGTATTTTACGGCCTCTCTGCATTAATTGGTTGCTAAATAAAACAGCTTTTATATTTTTGAATCCCTCCTTTTGGTTATTGTGTCCAACAGTGACCTGATATGTCACAAAGAAAGCCATGAAATTCACACCATCATCTTTGATCCTGCAGAGCTTATTAATGCAGAATCTGAGGCGTCTCTCCTCACAAGCAGCGACGATACTGTGCAGTCATATTGTGACCATGCGTGCACGCACCGGGCAAAACATGAACAGGACCAGTAGCAAAGATCAAGAACGTTTCTGATTTATAAATAAAAGGACGCCTATGAAATGAAAGAGGAAACCTAAAAGTTAATCTTGAGCCCACACGGGGCAGAAAAGAATCAGATCCTAAAAAGAGGAATGACACAACGGAGTTACTTTAGACCAACGGGATGGCTGATGAGATCATTCTCTGTCCCGGCCACAACCTTAAAAGGATTTTCATCCTTCTCTTCCTTTTTTTTTTGTTTAAACTATTTTTTTTTTTTCCCCAACCAACGACACCTCATCTCAGCCTGTGCCAAGAAAAATAAACGCCACAAGTAACAAGCCTAAGGTTTCCTATCTATCTTCATAAGGGTTCATCAAAGAGCAAGAACAGAGGCACTCATCTAAGAAAGATCTGAGTAGACGAGAAAAAGTCATCAAGAAGAATATAAACTCCCTCTTAAATCATAAGAGCAGCAACCAGGAAGAGATTCTGTATTCACACTCCCACATCAGTGATAAAAGCAGCCATTTCTGAGAACAAAAACTTCCCAAACATACTAACACCTCATTCATGTAAATGATAGCCTGAGATAATGTAGATAGTTAAAAACTTTCTTTATTTCAGGCTGATTAAAGAAGGATGCAAACCAACAGTGTGAATTTCCACATCTACTTGATGTAAAAATGATTAAACATGGAAAAAGTTTCAGTCTGGGGATGCTTGATGACGTCTCCACATCACTGGTATCAGCTGATTTAAACTAAAACATTCAGCATCAGCCCAAAGCGAACACTGACAGACAGATAAGGGTAAATCCAGGAGGATGTACTGCTGTCAAAAGTAGGACAGTGTTTTCAGTTCCGTTAAAAAATGTTAAGTAAGAACAAAGATAGATGTTTTACTATTAAGTTTAAGTAACTTTCCATTTTTTGTCCAGTGAATGTGTATCTTTTAAACCCTTTTTTTCTCATGAGTGTTTTTTTTTTATCTTAACTGTATTCTTCCATCACCAGACTTGCTCGCCGCATTCAGGAGGAAAACATTTTCTAATAAGCAACACACCAAAATGAGCTGGAAGTATCTGCAGACTGCATATAATTGTAGATTTGTAACTTTCACAAATATGAAAGCCCTCCATGATGCAACAAATTATAAAACAAAAATAGAGGCAAGCCACCCATGCTCGCTACAACTGGTATATTTGTTCCCTAACTACACACCCTGCTGTTTACATTTTCAAAGAGTATGCATTTAAAACGCCACACTAAAGGGATCCAGCATGACACAGGGTGGAATTTTTTTTCTTGGTCTGTAAAATGTGGCCTTTTGCTGCACCAAAACAGATGGAGAAACACCAAAGCGGCCCCAGGCAAACTGGTTTAACAGTGGTTGAGGGCCCTGAACACCATCCAGCTGTGTCCCAGTGGATTACAGACTAATAGAACAAGTCGGTCATAAATCAAAAATTAAGTGATGCGAAAATAATAGGCTGCAGCAAGGCAGACCAGGAGCATGTGTGCATGTTCGGTACACAAGCATCACAAACGTGGAATGAAGAACAAGCCTATTCTCAATGCTTTAAAGCACACAGAAAAAGTTTATGCCTATCCCCTGTGATCATTTTTGTATACGATTTATAGTACTTTGATAATCTGGAAGGCTTTTCTTATATAAGCTATAGATCCCAGCTTAGATAAAAAGAAGAATACCGAGACTGTAAGAGAGGATTCAGGAGATGAATACCAGTCTCTTATCTGACCACAATCTGTTGTGATAAACTTCCACAATATATGAGCCTATGCATACCTGTCATTCCTCAAGAGTTTACAAGCAGAGAGCAAATTAATGGGGGAAAAAAAACACACAAAAACTGTCATTACCTGGATGCTACAGGCTTGGTGTCTAATGCTGTAACAGCTTTAAACAAGAAGCCACATTAGCTGGAGACACACAGATAAAATCCCACAGCTGAATAACTCTGTAATATTTTAAGAATTCGTTGTACATTCCAATTAAAATATGTAAACAAACTAGAGAAGCAACAGTCAGTATCAGACTTTACTCCAGTTAAAAGTTTAGCTGACTCACCTGTTTATATTTCATTGAGGAGTTTACAAGAACAGTCCAAGCTGCTTTTTACCAAGAGGCATATCTGGAAACCTAAAGAACTAACGACAGGACATCGCAGCTAGCTCAGAGACTAGCAGACGTGCTAGTTTGTCAACAAAACTCAAGCGAAGCAAAGAGCTAACAGACATTAGCCTGAGATCTTACAAACACGCACAAACGGCAAGTTTCTCACCACGACGGCTAAAAAGTCCACAACTCCAAAGGCTGTATTCCTGAGTTGAACATAATCTTCACCGCTGCCCTTACTGTGTCCAAAAACGAGGAAAGTGCGGTGTTTCTGTCTGTATCGCCCGTGATAACATTTCTAACGTTTGTTGGTGTTTGACAGCTCCGTCGTCTCTCTGCTCTCATCCACTCCCACTGACCCCGCCCACATTTGATTGGCACCTCTGTGAGCCAATGAGAGCGCGTTCCTGCGTGTTAACTGTCAGATCTGAGAGGATTAACAAAACGAAATACCAAAAATAACAATTAAGGTTACAAAAGAGGGAGACTGTAGTTGTTCTGGATCATCGCTTTATCTACGATGATTTCCAAGTTCCAGTCTATTTCTATATAATTGTAAAGCATTTGTATCATGCAGTTCAAATCACTTTTAATGCTTAAGATTGCTTAAGATTGCTTAAAGAAGGTCAAACCTTTTCTTCAAATTTGTCTATTTTTGTAAACAAATGCAACCACAGACACCACTGGTTTTATTTGATCCACCACATGTTTACAGTGTCAGACTAAAGCTCTTTTATGTGCAACAAACTGCAGAACTTTGGGGTCAATTTCTGTTTGATTTTATCATCTTATTTTCCTCTCAGACTAGATGATTGCTTAACCAGATACCCCCTGGTTAAAAGTACGGATTTTTAACAATATTTTAGAGAAGTTATTGGCCAATTAATTGTTTCAAAGCGTTCTAGTGACTTTATAAATAAATATATAAAGATTTAACATAATTTTGGGTGGAATCTTTTAAAATTGGGCTGACAGTGTTAGGCAAATACGGAAAAACATATAATAGTTTACCAGTTCAACATAATAAATGAGACTGTTCCACAAGGGCAAGCACTATAGCCCAGATTCTATTCATTCCTGTGGAAATACAGCTTCATCTAGTGGGCAAAGGAAGGCAGCGCTAAAACATCCTGCGAAAACAACAGCAACATACTGCCACACACAGGTTTTGTGAGTTTCATTTAACATGAGTCACATGTTAGTTTTATTTAATGACATTTAGTGACAACATTGTAAGGAGAGATCTCTATGTATGTGATGCATGAGCAGATTGGAATAGATTAAATGGATTTAGCATATATTTTTCTTATTTTTCAACCTTGTTAGAGGTATTCAGTCTTGGGCTGCTGTTATAAGATAATTAGTTTTGTAAAAAAAATAAAATAAATAAAGATTACGAAAACCTATAGATTAAGGGAGCATCTTCAAAAATATGTTTTAGTCTAATCAATACTTTAAGACTCAGATATCGTCACTTCTGATGTTAGAGATTCTGATGTTTGAGAGGCCACAACTAAAGAAAAATAGGCTTTTTTTAAATTCAAAACTGCTTGTAAGATTGTTTGACTACTTTAAAGTTGAACTGCTACAACAGGTCACACAACAGGGTTTCCAGACAATTACAATAGCCCTTTTAAACCTCTTTAAATGTTTTACTAAGACCTTCTGAAATAATTTAAACAATCACACATAGCTTTATTCATATCAGGGAGCATTATTCACCTTTATCAAGGAATTATTGGTAGCATTTTGTATTTCAGTGGCATGTAATAGCTCTATAAGCTTGTAAAATATGTCAAATGTTTTTTATGTCGAATTTCAGATGTGAGGATTTGAGCATCTTTCTGTTTTACGCTACTATAGGATTCAAGGGAAATACATCTCCCACTATGTAAGAATTTAGTATTCATTACTTAAACAAATTGAGCGTAAGTCAAGTCAAGTCTATTTGTATAGCACATTTCATGTACAAAACAACAGTTTATTTATTGACAGAGCTCATTCTACTCAAGATAATCTGCTTTATCACAGTGTTACCAGACAATTACTAGTTCGTTAACTCATGGACACGCAACGAACGTCATAATTTCCAGCTGAGAAATTTTGGCCTATCAGCGGCGCCGTACATCCCCGTCACGTGACCGTGTCCGTTTCCTGTTGCTATTGTGCCACTCTTCTATGTTTTTCACCCAAATCAGCGACTGTAATGTAAACAACAGCGGCGACGACAGCTGCGGTTGTGTGACTTGTGCTCACGTACAGGAGTCCGTTTAACGTCTGCCACGTCGCTACAGTCGGCAGGGGCTCTGTTCCGGGGCAACATGGCCAACTGTGTGGCTTTCCAGAGCAAGTTAACCTCCATCATGGAGATGCTAGCCAAGGCAGCCGTGGTGGAAATCAGCAAACTGTGGGAGGACGGCTTCGCCCTCGTCCAGGTCGAGCTTCGCAGGAGAGAAAGCGAAATTGAAGCACTTAACAGAAAGTTGATGTCGATGGAAAACGAGCGGTTAACGGCTATTTCTCAGGTTACAAATAAGTCATCTTTTTCTAAAAGAGAGCAGCAGAACAAGCTGCTGCCGCCCGCCGGTGATGGTAAGAACAGCCAAAATACACAATAACAACCACTGTATACTTCATTATATCCGCTTCATTATACGCTATAACGTAGCTACATGAACAGATTGACACAAAATATATGTAAAGCACAATATTTAGCTTCAGTTGTGTTTTTTAAATGAAGGCACATATCGGTTATAATAAATGTACTTTATTTGATTGTTATTTTTCGATTAGTATAATTGTGTTTTAACTCAGATTTTTTACTTGTCACATGTAAAATTGGGGTGAAATCAAACAAGATGTGAATGGTTGTAGAAGCACTTTAGTGATCACCTCTCTGAAGGGACTGTGGTGTTTTTGAGAAGTTTGAGGTTTTCAACAACCAGCTATCCATCTTCTACCACTTATCCAGATCCAGTTTGCAACAGCCTAGTTTCTGGACAAGCAGAGCTGTCCCAAACCTCCTCTCCATAGCCACCTACCTCCTCCAGCTCTTTGTGGAGGACAGCAAGGTGTACCCAAACCAATCGAGAGACACAGTCTTTTCAGCTTCTCTTATGTCTGATTTTCAATGGAACATGTCTGAAACAGTTCAGCTGGGAGGAAACCAGGAAGTATTTTAGGCAAATACCCAAATCATCTAATCTGGCTCCTGTCAATGTGGAGGAGCAGAACCTCGACTCTGAGCCCCTCGTGTATGACTTTTCCCATGCACAGTTCAGAGGCTCATTATAGATGCATGTATCTGCTAGCTTATTCTTTTTGACACCCCTGCAGCTCATAGGTGAGGGTGTTAAAGCAGATCAACCAGTAAACGCGCAGCTTTGCCTGTGGTCGCTACTGTCCTCTGCCAAGACACAACAAGTTGTCATAAAAAAAGACTGTTTGCCTTCTATTTAAGCTCTCAGGATCACAGACATCAAGATTAGAAAAAAAAAAGCTGGAAACTGATTGTTTTCATCAGTGATTTATCTGATTATCCTGATTAATCATCTGAGTGATGAGTGAGAAATTTAAATCTCTCATATGTAACATGATAGTCGCCGTATTTAATAACGACTTTTATCTCGTAATTAATTCTCACCATATTTAATAACGATTTTAATCTCGTAACTAATTAAAAAATTATTATTTTTTTTAGATGTGGCCCTAATACTCCGTCGTATGATGGAAATAACAAATAGACATTTTTTTCCTAAAATCAATCACTAAACTACATGTACACATGGAATGTCTTAATAGAAAAAGTCAAATTGTTGACAAATACTGTACATAAACACTTAAAATGTCCTTAGTTTATTAAATGTTTCTATGCAGACTATAAATGTTAATGTAGGAAACAGTTTTGTGCCCCCAGCCTGTCATTGTGAAGATTTGGTTAAATTGTTTAGAAAGGAAATATCAACCATGCTTTGTCATTTCAGGGCCTTCTGCAGATGCAGTGCAGAACTTGTCTTCTGTCCAGAGCATCAGAGATAAGGCAGACTCCTCGGCGAGCAGCAGCACGCCGCCAGCTGCTCAGACGGAGGAAAAGCAAGGGGAGCAGCTCAAATCTGACCACTGCGAAGCTGAGGACAGAAATGACGAAGACTTGATAGTCAAGCTAGAAGACGAGGATGACGTCCAGATTGTGGAGCAGTCAGTGGATTCGGATCACGGCAGTAACGCTGGAGTAGGTCACCATGAGATGGAGCAGAACCAGCAACCTGTTGAGGCTGCGCAAGAACCCGAGACCCAGCAGTGGTTGTCTGTTTCAGTGGCAGACAGCGACACTGCAGACGACTCTGACTGTATCTTTGAACCGAAGCAGTTGTCACAAAATCTGGACTCGGAAATCTTGCTCATTCAAAATGCCTTGGATATTTTTGATAGTTCAGCGGAGGTGGCATATTCTGACAGGCTTGTGAGGGATAATGGGACAGTGCAAAGTGCCTCGAGTAAATCCAGGGCTCCTGTGACTTTCAGCCAGCCTCAGCCTAGCATACCTACAGAAGCAATAAATCACCCAGAGAGGGGCATGTCCGTTAGATTCCTTTCAGAAAAACAACGACAGACTAAAAACATGTCAGCTTTTAACCCGGACAGCAGATTCTTTCTTTTAAACGATCCAGAGTTGCATAAAACGATGGCGAGTCGCCGCATTAAGGAGAAGTGGTACATCTGCCCGTTCTGCGGCAAAAGCTTCGATCGCATCAGCCACCTGGAGATTCACCAGCGAATTCACACGGGAGAGAAACCGTACACGTGTGACACGTGCGGCAAGAGTTTCTCTCAGAGGAGTAACCTGCGCACCCACCAACGGACTCACAAAGAGGCTCTCAGCCAAAATGCCGTTTGATTTAAAAGCATCGAAAAAAGCTAGAAATGTCAGTGTCATTTATGCTTAGATCAAGAACTTTTTTATTTCACTATTATTGAAAAAATGTAGCTGATTGATTTTTACTGTGCACTAATTTTTTTGATAAACAATGAATTTGACTCAGCGTAGGTTGTCAAAACTAACATCGGTACTTCGGACCCGTTTCTATACCCACTCACTTAAGATAAAACACTTCAGGACCTAATTTAGAATAATAAATATTGATTTTTGACATTCTGTAAATAAGGAGACACCTCTGTCTTAAACCTTTGGCTAATTTGATGTGAATCTCTGGATATGTTTAGATGGACAACAATATTCCAATATTAAACCTTTAAAATCTGACTCTGAATAAAAACACTGCCGTGTAAAAAGCCTTTTCTGATAACCGTAACCCGAGGTCCCATATGGGGTAAACAGCAGTCCAGTCTTTATTATTCAGCTTTATGTTGACGTGTTTACACCTTAACGGCACTATTACGTGCTGCTGGAGTTTTCAACCACGTGCATTTTGTGACGCACGTGGTTGTTGAACTCTGACATCCTAACTGTCAACTGGAAAAAATATAAGCATTAATGCAGACAAAATTCAGCTTTTCTACACAGGAACTTGAGTAATGGTTGTCCAACCCAACTTCCACATGTTGCATCAACTCTAAGAGAGGCAGCTTTACTAAGTAAACAACACACCTTTCATTCATCAGTTGAACTAATTTGTGTCTAAAGTTTAAACCAAAAGAAGGATGTGTCTTTTCTAAACATCACTGCTTGTGAAAAATGAGTCAAAATTCCAATTCCGTGCTCCTGAGTAACACACTCTGCATTTTGAGGATTATGGATAAGATGAAGGCTTAGAATGTGTGCAGTGATGTAGAGCATGTAATGTAGGCGCGACTTGTTATTTGGACTATGCCCTGTAACTTATAAATGGAAAAACCTGTGTGGAACTTAAACATCTTAATCCGATTATTGTCTTATTGCTGTGCATGTAAACCTAGCCATTGTGGATCAGAGATTAGAGAGGAAACCTACATATATGATCACTCTAAGACCTCTTGTAATGTTTCCCAAGCCTGGTCTTCAAGGCACACAGCCCTGCATGTTTTCCTTGTTTCCTGATTCAAATGAAAGGGCAAATGAGCGGGGAAACGTGGACAACATGCAGGGCAGTGTGCCTTGAGCACCAGGGTTGGGAAACACTGCTACATAGCAGTCTGTAGCATTAAAACTTCTCATCCTCTGTCCAGTTTCGGGTGATACAGTGAAAACAGTACAGCAGCTCAGCTACATGTCAGATGGATAGCCAGGTTCACATGAAGGAGTCCACCAGAGTGATCCTGAGAAATTCAACATATTACCACACTGTTAAAGGGTAGGGAGTCATTACCCGAATCGTCTGTCATACTGCTCAGGCACCGTGAGTTTGTTCACATACATTTCATTCATATAAACTGTGAGATAATTGCTTTATTCATGGAATTTATGTCATATCTTAGCTGCAGCTTGGAAACACAAATTGATCCCAACCAAAGGATCCCCAGCTGCTCCAGAACATGCTAAGAGATGTGCAGATGGGTGATAAATCATAGGAAAGGAAAATCAATCAAGTGTCTTACTCTATCAGCACGTACTATCAGAACAGCTTCATTGTGCTTTGGCAGTCATTATTCAAGTCTCTTGAACTCTGCTGAAAGGATGGAACTCATTCGGTCGAAAATCTCAAGCAAGCAGACTTGAACCATGACAGCATAACAGAACCACTGGATCCCCTCACAGCTGTCTGTAGGTCTTCTTGCATGTCATCCAGGCCATGCCAGGTTAACTTCTGCTGAAAATATCTACACCGAGTAAAGCGGCTCCACTTCAAAGGAACAATTCGACAATTTGTCCAGCACGTCTGTTTGTTATCTTGCAGTGCGAGAAAATAGATATAAGTCACACTTGGCTTAGCAGATGAACAGCTGGCCTGTCTCATCTGGAACGTCTATCAAGTTGAACCTATCTTATTTAATCTGTGAAAAATTAAATAAGATAGTTTTATGGGGTATTATACGTTGGGTTCTGGTAACTGTTACCTGCTGGAGTCTCAGTTCATCCTGAGCAGCACAAAAGGTATAACCTTTGTTCCCCCCACTCAAGTCTTCTGGATGTCGTTTTGAGTTTTCTGCGTCAGTGAGATGCTAAGCAGGTGAAAGTCAGCAACGACACCTCGCTACAGTCATACAGCTGCTGCTTTTCTGTCTTAACAACTTCATGAAGCCATTTTATTCTCACACAGGAGGGCAAATCAGCCTCAATGTCCAACGTTTCACTAAAGAGCAGTGACTGTAAAATCACATATGCTGTACTTTTATGAATAAACATTTCAACATATACAAGTCTCTCTTGCATTTTTATAGAAAAAAACACTTCTACTTGAAAAACCATTTCCAGTGTATTTATCATCTTCTGGCAGTCCTCCTCGACAGATGATATGCAGATCCAGTCTGCCACTGATGAGCCCAAAGCAGGCTCAGTCTCAGTTCTTCCCCTTGGCTCTACCCCTCTGCTTTCCAGAGGTTAGAGTAGTGGTCATTTAGCCCTTCAATAGAAACTTTTAGGGCCAATTGAATGGCTCGATGAGCCATAAGAAAAGAAGGAGCAGAGCCGAAGGGCAGAACTGGGACTGGGACTAAATGCAGACATGATATATAGTTGGCCAGTTCCAGTTAGTTGTATTTTGTCCGTTAAAATCAACTGGTTAAGAATCTTTGTCCAAGTCTGTGTTGTTTCTCATAATACGAACTCTTTTGACCTTTAAGTAGCTCTTGAAGACAAAATAAAAATAGAAAACTCTATATTTCTGTATATATATAATACATATATGAGCAAATACACAGGAGCATAATGGCTGGAAATATCAACGAGTGCTTTTGTCCATGTTGTCCTCCCTGAATGTTTTTTATGTAAACGGCACCATGAGAGAAAGACAGGATTCACGGAGAACTGTCTTTGGATGCTGAAGAGAAACGGGATATCCAGGTATGATTCACCGACAGCACTGGGTACACGGTTAAATTTCGCAACCAATACAGTAAACTTTGTCTAACAAGAATCATGCCTCCTGGCAGAGTCGAGGACAGAGAAGACTTTTCATTTGTGTGTCCTGACAGTGAAGGAAACAAAACCCATTAGTGGATCTTTAAAATATTTAGGATAAAAAAAGTCCAAATATGAAGCGGCCCTTCTGTGGACCTCAACATCCCTCATTGTCATCTGACTTCACTGAATGCGAGTCCTCATCTCTCTGCCAGCTAACTGGTGAAGGCATTAAAAGACCCCATTATAATTCAAAAAAACTTTTCAGTTATCATAAAATAAAGATAAAACTTTAAAAGATCACAAATAGGAGGTAAAAATGTGCATTTCGGTAGAGCAAATTTCACACTGTCTGTTCAAAATAACTATCCAATTAGAAAGAAAAAGGTTGCGCAGAGATGCAGACATGTTGTCTTTGTCACGTTATGGATGAAAGTCTGCTTTAGATGAGCTGCTGGCTGGGGTGCAGCAGAACGGCGTTGGAGTTGGGTTTGGGCCTGAGAAACCCATTTCTGTAGTAAAAATGATTGTTGAGAGCCTCTGTGATCTGGATCGAGCTGCCATCTTCATCATCCTCTTGTTCCTCCACTACAGACTGTGTCAGAGCCCAGTCGTCTTCAGGCGGAGAGTGTCCCTCCTGCAGGTGGCCCAGGTCTGGCTCCCGAGACCCGTCGTCCTGCTGGGCCTTCATTGGAACGAGAGATGAGGGAAGACCTGAGTCCTGAAAAAGAAACAGAAGATAGTTTTGTTTTGTTTAAAAAAAGAAAAAAAAAAGACTGATTTTAAAAGGTTAAAAGATATCAAGAATCCAATCCTCTGGTGACCCTGAAACATCCCATAGTAATCCTGCTAAGATCCTGGACTGCTGAGGAACCTGCCACCTCTCCTCTCTCTGCTCTCTTTACTCTTCATGTACATATGACATTATTGTTGTCATTGGCTTGTGTTCGTCTTTCTCAGCAGGTATCCCTGGCCTGGTGTCATGGTGCCCGTTGTACCCTCTTTCCTGTCCTCTTAACCCCTGACTGGTTGAGGCAGATGGCCGCCCTTCCTGAGTCTGGTTTTGATGGAGGGTTCCTCCTGTTAAAAGAGAGTTTCTCCTCTCCACATTCGCCTTGTGCATGCTCAGAACGGGAGATTGGATCAGGGAGAAGCTTTGAAGCAATCTGGTGGTTTCCTTAGCAAGAAAACTTGTTTTTGAACTGGCATTGTATGATTTGGACTAATTTAGATTATAATAATTCGATCTTTAAAGTGCCTTGAGAGGACATTGTCGTGATTTGGTGCTATATAAATAGAAACTGAACTGAACTCATCAGTTTTAAATGCATTCAGTGGAGTTCCATAAAAAACGGTGCCTAATTTTCTGTTTGCAGATTGTTTTTATATATTTGTTAGTGGTGGTTGTAGTTGTACACCAGTGAAAGATCCCATCATCATTTGAAACAGAAAGCTGTACTAATAACAACTGGTAAAAGAATAAAGAGGATGTCTGCTCATTTAGTTGTTCTTCGTTCACCTGTGTCCTTTTATCCGTCTCCACGAAAACGTCAGTGCGGATGCAAACTCAGCATCGAGTAAAACACAATGACGGATTACAAACAAAACCACATTTCAACTTAATCTCTCAGACGCTAACTAGTACCAGCGACATGTTGCTGGTCTTCAGGTACAACTCAACCCTCCTCCTGCGCTCCTCCTTCTCTCCATCCATCTCTCCTCCTCTCAGGCTCACTTCGCCGTCGTGCCAGATGACGGGACGTCCAAGCTCGTCCAACTCCACCTCTTCTACATGCCCCCACTTCCCACCCAAAGTGGACTGGCTGCCTTTATAGATGGGACGCTCCTACAGACAAGGTGGAAGGTGGAAGTTACAACGCTGATAACAGCTGATTAAATGATCGTTAAGCAAGTTTTGTATTTGTTGATAAAACACTTGTAAAGTAATTTAAATTTAAAGTAATTTAAGGAAAACAGATGCCACATTCTTATGCTTTTCATGCAAAATGTCTACATTTTCATTTAAAAACCAGGATAATGCAGAATGCACTTTGGATGTTTTTTTTTTTTTAAATCACTTAAATGGTAAAAGCTCCCAAAGTAAAGTTCCTTTTATGGTAATGAATATCTCCTTTATAAAGCTAAAATATTTAATCTTAAACTGAAGATTTTGTGTAGGTAACCCAGTGGTTTTATTGTCTTTGTAGTAATTTTAATCAAATTTAAAATTTATTTAAAATTCTATTTATGGTATAAAGTGTAAATAATTGCTGGAAACTGACTTTTTAAACAATCAAAGTTGCTAAAATGAAAAGATGAAAGCCTTGCTTTGCCCCCCCCCTTGGAAACACCTCACGTTTTAGCAGACAGTTCAGAAACTCACCAGAGACAATTTGCTGTTTTTAAGTCGACTGTCTATTCTGAGCACAAACTCTTCAGCCTGGGCAGAAAAGGGAAAGTGTGAGAAAATTTGCCAATGTCAACACAAACAATAAAATGAGTCAATCAGAATGAGATACGAATGTTGTGCGTCTTATTATTAGTTTGAAGCTGCAGCAGTGTGTAATTATCGGCCTCTGCTGCAGACATTCCTGCTGACATACAGCCGGCTCCACCCAAGAAGGCCGGGTGTGTCAGCCCGATACCTCAGCCCTTTGGGTTATTGTTTACATGAGTGCTTTTGTGTTTGTGCTTGTACCTGCACTCTGGGGTCTGTGCTGACAGAGTTCAGTCTTCTGAAGGAGGCTTGTCGAGAGAGGCTGTTAATTTCCTCTCTGGGAAGAAAAAAAAAAAAAGACGGCATATTTAGAGGATTTATGGAACAATAGTGCATCTAGAATGTAATTTTAGAAAACAGGTCAAGCGTTTTAGCAGTTTAAACAGCAGCTCATAACCAAACATTAGCAGACGAGCTGTCATCACAGGCAGAGCTATGATTAAAACCCTCTTCCAAGGTTCTCATAAACATGGCCTCCTTGAGAAAATGCGGTTAATCGCACTCACGTTTTTTCGCTAAGCTGCATCTGAAGCCTTCTGGTTTTGTGTCGGTGGCGGCGGTGGATCAGCAGCACCACAATGACCAGGATCAAGACCACAGCTCCGGCTGAGGCGCAAATAACGATCAGCAGCAGGTTGTCACCAGCGATAATACTCATGAGTTCAGATTTTTCTGGCAGAGAGATGATGAAGAAATCTGGTCACTCTCTCACACACAAACACATTAAACAGCTGATCCGCATCTTTCATGCAGCAGTCTTGACCTCCAGTTCAACCTTATCTATGCTTTACATCCTCCACAAGGGGGCAGCATATTTACACAATTACTTCAAATCAAGGAGTATTAGTCTTTATTTAGCTGAATTTTTCTTTTAACTGAGGTTCTCTTATGACTACTGTTATCCTTTTTTTCTAAAATTCAATGAAACACACAGTGAGGGGACAGTATCTTATTCACTGTCATCCTATTTCCACCAACAAAGCAGATATTCACCGGACTTACCTGTCATTTCTAATGTATACTCCGTTTTTCCGACTCCCACACTGTTGTTGACTACACATTCATAGATTCCACTGTCATTACTGCGGAGGGCTCGTTCAAAAACAAGTTTCCCTCCAATCACAGACACCCCAGCTGGAAGAGCTCCTCCTCTCCTGTAGATGAGAGAAAATGTCACATTAATTAATAAAAAATGTCACAGGGAGGTGACCAATACTCAATCTATGACTCACTGCTTGAAACAATAGCTGTGACTCATGTTGACAACTGTAAATAAATTGGAAAATAAACCTGCATTCCAGTTTTAAGTCCTTACACTCTTGAGCAACAAGAAAAATACAAGAAGTTGTTTGCATCATGCAAGGTATCCTTCAAAACAAACTCAACAGAGGGTTTGGTTCACTACAAAGAGAAACCGAACAGTTTGCACCCACCTAAACCAAAACCTGCTTCTGCTTACAACTTGTGCTCACTGAAGGTTTGGGGGACCGTGAGCAAGCCTGGATACAGAGTCCTACACTGTGCAACTGCAGCCATCACAGGCCACATAATGGAGAGCCAGTTTGTGATGAGGTCCACTGAGACGGGTCATGTTGCCCCAGGTTTCAATGAGCTGCAGAGGCTATTTTACTGCTGCTTTAGCCCCAAACTGGAACTGGCTCAGATTTCTTTTCCCAAAGCCCCGCCTAGCTTCTCTAACAAGCCTTTTATGATCAGGTCACAGGTGGAGATTTCATCAAACGCAGAAGAAATGGTTGAGAATGGGATAGATATTAGTTATTCATAGTTATTCACCTGCGGCAGACAAAAAAAGATTCTAATCTGAAGTGTATTCACAAACCTCAATGGATTTGTAGGTGAATTATCATCACATCTGGCTGTCAGCTAGAGGGTTTACATTTATGCAATAAGTAAAGCTACAAAATGGTTCAAGTAGAAGCTTAAAGTTGGAGCCAAAAGACTAGAGAGAGAGTAAAGCAGCTGGCCTGGTTTACTTTAAAGGTAAAAGTTCAATCATTCTCTCCTTTCGCCATGCACACAATTCTCCCCAATGGCAGAACAAAAAAAGAAAAAGCTTTTTCAGTGTTTTGTTAATTGATTGAACATCGATTGTCTAAAATATCTATCAATTCATAAACATTCAGACTCTTTGTAATGACACTTATGGCTGAGCTCTGGTGAATCCAACATGGAAATCAATTCTTAAGGTTCAAAGAGTTATCTGAAGACCTGTCAGTATGGATTGTCTCAAGAGAAAAATCAGGGGAAGGAAACAAGATAATGTCTCCAGTTTTTATAATATCCCAAAGAACAACAGCCTCCTTTATTTTAAAAGGAAAGATTAGAACCACCGACCGACTTTCTGTCGTTTGTTACTTAGAGATGAAGAGTCAAACAAGTAACCAACTAGCCAACGATCACTCGTAGGGATGGGAGAACCTTACAGATGGACAACCATCAGCAAGACACTCCACAGAAGCCATTTCTCACAAGCCTAAAAGCCTGCTGGAAGTTTGCTAAAAGTCAACCTCTAGAGCACATTTAAAACCCACTTAAGTTTGTCCAAGTGGCAAGTGTTCAATAACCTAAACAAATACAATTAGCAATCACTAAATCAGCAAATATTAACTGAAATAAACAATAAAATAACAGAAGATTTGAATAAACTGTGTTTGCACAATCAAAGCCAAGAGCGAAGATATCCTGCTCAAACACAACTGAAAGCCAGCGAGATGAAAAAGGTATTCAGGTGTGTTTAAAATAATCAGCTCCTATAGGCTGCTCCACAGATCAGAGGCTGACAACTGGAAAAAGTTTAGTCACCTCTGTTGATCTAGGATCTGTTCAAGAGCAGTTAGTTTGTGGACTCGAGTGCTCTGGCTCAAGTGTGAGGCTGTGAAAGCTCAGAAAAGCTGGGTGGCACCATGTCAACGAGACTCCTAAAAACATGCACATTTTTAACTGGATCCTGACATTCACTGGGAGCCAGTGTAGGGAGCAGGTGTGATACGATCAGAGTTTATCTTCTCAGAAAGCAGACTCCTGCGTTTTGTACCGTCAGCAGATGACCAGGTGATCAAGTCCAATAATCTCTGAAAGCGTAAATTACTCTCTCAGAGTCATGCAGACGGAGGTGGCCTTCACCTAAGCAGATTCCACAAACTTTTTAAAATAAAGCTAAATTATGACACAAAGATGCAACTTTTTGGTCCTTAATTTCCAATGATATATGAGGAAGAAACCAGGAGCTGAGCGTCACATCATTAAAAACATCCCTACAGTCAAACAAGGTGAAGACAGCATCATTTTTGGGGGATTTTGTTGCGATAAAGATGATGCAGAAAAATAAAAAGGAATTTTCCAGAGTGTCCAAGATCTCAGGATGACATTTCAACAAGATGACAATCAGAAAGATACTGCCAAGAGAGTCAGGAAAGCTCAGGCCCAGTGACCCAGACACAGTCCGACTGTGAAACCCAGTAGAGCATCTCAGCAAAGACGAATAATAGCACTAAAACTCCAACCTCATTCAGCTTGAACATTTCTGCCAAGAAGAATGGGAGAAACCTCTAAAAGGAAAGATGCGCTAAGCTTACAGGATCATTACCCCCAAAAAAAGGCTGTTATGGCTTCAAAGGTGTGTTAGCTAAGTTAAGAGTCTGAATCCTTATGAAAATTATACAGTGTGAACAACTGTGTGCAGACTGAGGGGGGGAACAAGAAATCTGTTGAATCCATTAAAAGTGGAAAACCTGACAGGGTTTGAAAACTTCCCATCAGCACCGGGTTTACAAATAAGAATGACATATTTTACCGTCTGATTTCTTGCACTTAACCTCCTGCCAAATTGCAGGTCTCCAGGACACAGATCTGTGTTAATTGTTCCAGTTGTAAATACAAAGAAAGATGTCAGATGTCTTCTAAAAGGTACAGAACAGCGAGGAAGTGAACCTTGAATTTTAAATAGTTACGTTCCATAAACTTTACGTGTAACTGGAGTAATTTTGCAAACACTTGTTTGTAAACTGCAGCATATTTTCTCTGTCAGTCACAGATCAAATTAGAGATTAAAGGCAGTTTGATAAGCACATTGTTTCACTGAGTTTACAGAAGAAGATTAACATAGCGTTATAATCAATCAATTCAAATGGAAAGTTATGTGAAAAGACATTGAATTAAAAAAAGATTAAAAATATAAAACGCATGTAGACATTTTAATATCTTGAGATTGTCTCATGGTGAAGATATTTTTCACCCAGCGCTCAACATTTGATCACTGTGTGGACAGGTATAGCTATAATGGTTGGTACAGTGTCTCTAATTAAAGCTCAGACCTATGTTTTACCAGACATTAGAGTGATATTTAAAGCATGGCACTATGATTAAGCGCTTAGCATGCGTCTCCAGTTCTTCCTTGTGTCGCTGGCTCTCTCCCTCGTGTGAAAATACCTCCCTTCTCAGATTCTCTAACTTCACATTTCGCAACAGGACACCACAGCTTTTATACTGCAATGAATCGAGCCTGCAGAGGAAGGCACCCCCTCACTCCCCGTCAGATTCGAGCCCACCTCTTTGTTGTTTGCAGGTGTGTAGCCCATGTGTATGCAAGTTGGCAGAGACGTATCTGTGTTTTGAGTCACATTCCAATGCCATGTAAAGAGCAATTTAACAGCGCAAAAGGTATAACAATGAGGTGAATTAATGTGTACTGGGAGCCAGACAGAGTTTAAGTGTGGGTTTATGAGCAGCAGAAAGTACGCCGACTGTACCGTGTCCAGGTGATTTGCTGAGGTTCGGGGTTTCCCTTGCTTTTGCACAGGAGCTCAGCTTCCTTCAATCCCACGTACAAGTGTTCGGGAGAAGAGGAGATGATGGCATCTGGGGGGTCTGATACAAACACAGATGCCAGAGCAAAGATTAAATATGGCACAGCAACAGCAGAGAATTAAAGATATTTGTTCATGTCATAAAAACACCACATGTACCCATAGAAAATGCTATCGGATGGCCTCAGCATAAATTTCTAATTTCTGGGTTGCAGACCAGATATTCCATTCACTTTCCCATTTACACGTAGAGTATTGTCTGAGAAATGACTTGTGCCCACATCATATTTAAATATCCAACTGTGATATTCATGCCAGTCCAAGGTCTCAGTAGCATCCATGTCCCTCAAAACAAGGAGCAACTAGCCTACTTGGGTTTCTCCCTTGCCCCAAAAGCGAGTCGTCTTTTTACTACAGCCTTCCTGTTCTGCACTGAAATCCACCAGAGTTCTTTCTTCTATCCATCTTGTGAAAGATATAAGCAACTGGATCTATGAAAACAAGCCAAAAACGATCCAAAAGTCACTCATACTAAGTGGACCTGGCAGCTGTGGAGCCCAGGACAGTGTAGTGATTCCATGAAAACTCTGGTAGGATTTCTAAAAGCAATTCAGGCGTATACATAAGATCTGCATACATTAAGTTTATTTCTATTATTGTTTGTTACTTATTCCAGTAAGGGGAAGCAGATATTGCTGTTTATGTGACAATATCTTACTCAAAGTAAAGTCTTAAGTGATATATTAATGTGAGAACACTGCTGTGCAATGTAAAAATCCTCTGATAAAAGGCAGGTGTATTGTCCTCCTTTACCCTCTGGACATCAAGGAGTTGTGATCATTTAGCCTTTCAACTCAGGAATTTTGGATGGTTTAGCTTTTTTATTTCCAAATAAAAATGGCTGCACTTTCCGCAACTCACCTGCAAGACTAAAAAGGAGGATACGGCTGTTTTACAAGTGAAAAAGTCTCAAATGTCTACTTAGTCTAAATCAGGACCAGGAACTTGTGTTTCAAATTTAAAAAGAACATAAACTCACATCAAATCTAATCAATAGAAAAATGTTATTTTAAAATCTTTATACCTTTCAATTAAATTTATTTGACACATTTCTTCATTTAATTTCTCTCAAAATCTAATTAACCAACTTTTTTTTTTCTCTTGGATATGTTCATTCCAGATCAAAAGGTTACTGAAACCTGGAGTCATCTGTCAAGATGTCAGATTTACGCCTCAGGTCCACGCCTGTGAACTGTCCATTACATCAAACGAAGAGTGATTGTTGAACTGTGACAGAACTAAAAGGTTTGGTGCCTTCAGCTCAAAAACACATGAAGCAAACATGGACTGAGTATCAGCCAATAATGTCTAATGTTTAGTCCACTTTAGTGGGTTTAGTGTTTAGGGTTTAGTGGGAGCACTGACTTTCACAGGCAGACAGTGAAGCTATACAAATATAATGATGAAACTTCACTGGCTGGTTTTACCATCAACAGGAAGATCTTAAGAAGTTGGCCCAGAGCCCCAGGGGAGAGGACTGAACTGAACAATCACCATGTCATTCCATGCTACAGGCAGTTCCTCTTGCAAGACGTGCGAGATCAGCAAAGGAAGAATATTTCAAATGCTACTGCTGATTTGGATCACTGCGAAGCCTCTGATGGTGCGCCTGTTGTTTTAACTATCGATCTCACGTGTCTCAGTGAGTGTGCTCAAACTCAAAACATGCTCAAATAGATAAACAGCCAGGCTGATTTCTTTAATATTAACTACATCTGAGGGAATCAATCTGTAAGTTAAGATAAATCACGGATACCATTAGTGTCTAAAAACAAATACAAATTTCCTGGATTTTCACCTGAGCGTGCTCCATTTTGCTGCTAACATTTCGACGCCCTTATGGAAGAAAAAACAAGGGTGTAGCTAGTAAAAACCTTTAGGTGTTTCTGTTGAGAGCTCTGTTATTGTAAACCGCTTGGCTTCTCAAACACCTAATAAACCAGAATCATTATCATTGCTGTCAGCTACACTTCGATGTTCTCGCTATGAGAGCTGATTGATGTGCATTTAAAAAATTCTAGCACTAAATTGATCATAACCTGACATCTGTGATTATGTATTACAATCCAATGGGTGTGTATGAGGAATCAACATATGGAAGGAATTTTAATGTAGGGGCACACAAAGACGTGTGAGGTCTCCTACTCTTGTATTAAAATATAAAAACTGTGTGAGCACATGTTTCAGCTTGATAGGGGGCAGATTAAACTGGTCTAGGGCTGTAGTAGTTTATGTATTATAGTCTTAACCTGAACAAAAAGCAGAGCAAAGGGATTTAATTGTAAAAAAAAAAAAATGAGAGTGAAGAGATGGAAACTGCTAGCTCAAGTTATGTCAACTCTGAGATTTAAATCACTTCTGTGTCCCTTTTCTTGCACTGCTTTTTGTTATTACAGTCATCAGCTACATGTGAATGAGATGTGTCACTTCTGAAATGACAGGCGTGTCCAAGTTACAAACAATTTACAAATTCCAGGCAGCTTTGGTGGCGAGTTGTCAAAAATGCATTCGTGAAGTGCATTCATCAGTTTGCATTCTGACACTTTCAACGACACTCGGAGCGCCGGACACTCGGAGCGCCGGACACTCGGAGCGCCGGACACTCGGAGCGCCGGACACTCGGAGCGCCGGACACTCGGAGCGCCGGACACTCAGAACACTGTATGGAGACATTTAGTTGTTTTTTGTTTGTTTCATTTTCTGACAAGCAGTTGTGTTACATTTTTCTTGTGTTTTTGGAAATCCATTTCGGTTTGCTGTAATTAACGTTGCATTTCTGATTTGGTGCGTTTTCTCCTGGGTTGTGAATGAAGACAGTCAGTCTCTCACAGCTGAATAAAGACATTCACATCCCTGAAAGCGACTCCAGGGTTATGAATGTACACATTCAGTTGCTAGTTTGTTATATGGTTCATATTAGCAAAAAATATACAATTTTCTTCTATTTTTCAATTAGAAACAGTTACTAAAGCTAACTTAACACATTCAGTGTGTAGTTTGGAATCAGGATGCATGTCTGCTATGGAGGGAGGACACGTTTTCATTTGTTTCCAGATAAAAAGATGCACTCTGACACATAAAGGCTGGTTTCACTTCCCACTGACACAGACTGAGGTTCAAAACACAGAATTTCAGAAACAGGAAAAAAGAAAAAACAACAACCAGACAGAAAACATGAAGTGAAAATACAGAAGAAAACTAAATTTATGCTCCTTTCGTTGTTGTAGTATTTTCCGTTTCACCGTTTTTGTAATTTTGTTAGCGGTTGCATTTCGTTTTCAGAAATTCGTTTTCTGCAGCGTTCTGATTTAATAAAGTTTTTCCAAACCAGAAAATGGACATTTGCTGTTAAAACAGTTCTATCTATTTAATTCTGCCCCTCGCTGATGGTCTCCAACACCATCAGCTGTACTCACACTGAACCACCAGGCGGTTTGGGATCCTACGGGGTTCCTTTAGGCCTGGATGCCACACCAAGCAGTCCAGCTTTTTCCCGTTCATGCTGCGCAGTGGATGGAGGGAATAGTGGGTGGACACGGCCCCACCCTCACTGCTGCGGTTCTGTGTCTTTCCTGGAAGATCGGTGTCCCAGGAGAGCAAGGGAAGTGGCCGACCCACAGCTCTGCAAGAGGCAACCACACTGAACTGCTGGCCCTCCACCAGAGGATGTGAATCCAGAGAGCTGATGGGTAAACCTAAAAAGAGGAGGAAGAACATAGAGAGCTTAGAAGTTCTGGTTGTCACTAACTGACCTTTTAGCCAAAGCAGTCCATGAAAATACATGATAGCTCTTTTAAATGATCTTTTAGATTCATTTTACAGTTGTAAAATGTCTCCTTGGGCTCATTGTTTGGGATGAACTGAAGTTTATTCAAAAATTGTTGATGAATCAAATTTTTTTGGAAATGATGGGCACCATGACTTAATGCTGAACAATATTTATACAAGTTTGGAGCAACATTTGCTGCTATACAGAGGACATCTTCCTCAGAGAAGACCTTGCTTGTTTTAGTCACACCACCTTCTGTGCAACAGCATCAATCTTTAGTAAATAGTGGTAGTATTAAACAGGCCTGCCTGCAGTCCAGACCCGTCACCAAATACGAACATTTGGAGCTGCACCGATATGACAAATGTGGGCTAGGATTGTTGAGCATCGGGGGTTCAGTATCAACCAGCAAAGGGGAAACATGTAACATCTAACGGTGTTGTTAAAACAGAAGGAGGTTCCACACAGAGGTAAACATGGCCAAGTCTCAGCTTTTTATAATTGTTTTGGAGGCGTCAAATTCAAAATTTACACAAATTTCTCCATAAAAAAAAAGATATGCCATCTTTGTAATAAATCAAATGCAGGGTCAATATGGTTTTTAAACCACTGCATTCTTTTTTTTCCACTTACAAATCGTCCCAACTCTTTTGTAGTGTAATTTGGGTTTTAATTGAGTCAAATTACAGGTCACAGGTTTCTATGAGGTTGAGTATCGAATTTCCTTTCATGTCACTGTGTTGAGAACTTTTACAGAAAGACGATACAGAAGCTGTTCATTTCTTTCTACAAATGGCACCAGGTTCATTAGAATTGAGTCTGATGGGCAGGTTGCAAAATCAGCCTGGAAAGTGTCAGAGATATTTACACCAAAAACATATTTGTTTTTCTAGCCTCCGTCTCCAACTGGTTTAACATGATTGTGACTCACACAGCAGTCAATACAGCTGTAAAAACTCAGCTTCTGCTTAAGTCTTTCCTCTGGTGTTTGGATTATTAAACAAGCAGTTAGCATTAACAACAACAGCTATTATGGAGTAATTCAAAACAGAATACTGAAACTTCAAAAAGCGTGACTTGACAGTTTCATCCATCTGCAGGAAAAAGTCTGAACTGGCCAAAAGAGGACTGAACGTAGGAGTTTGATTTTAGTTTGAGTGAATTTAAATGTCTCGATGTAGAGGAATGAAAAAAAATGTCACCAGATAAGAAGTCAAACGTTTCAGTTGTTAAAATTCACTGAATTTTTGGCCTCAAGTTAACAGACCCCTAAAAACACAAGTTATTTCTTTAATAAAAAGATTAAAAGTCAGTGTGAAGTGGGCATAATGCACTGATATAACAGAGGAATTGTTACTTCACATTAAGAGCCCTGAAGCAGAATTAAACCTGCATTATCAAGCTGGTTCAGTTTTTAGTTTTCAATGAAACATGCGGCCTCTTGCATGGGTTACTCTATATGCAAATCTACATTTTATGGCTGAACGTTTCAAGGCTGTGAGAATTCAATTCCTGTGGTTGTCAGTTACTTGTCTGTGTGTTTCTGTTGTTTTTTTCTGATCCGAGGCGTGCTGAGACAGGCCTGTATCTGAACCGTCCTTGTTGATGACTGACAGGCAAATGAGAGCGCCGATCTGAAATAATAGCATCACTCCAAGTTTCCCTTCTGGAGGATCCATTTGGAAAACTGCATTCCCACGGCTGCTATAATGATTCCAGTGAAATTATTTCACAACATAATCCACCCAGGAAGTGATAACTGCGCTGAATAGTGCATTAGGTGATAACAAATTGGCTGCAAAGACCGTGGTATTAACCTTAAAAAGTCATTTAGAAAGGCAGTGTGTTTCCAATGCAAAGTGTTTAAGATGAAAACTTCCTTTTAAGACTTTAACGTAGTCAAAATTGGTTCTTAATACCATTTTTAAGAACTAGCTGGGCCAAAAAGAAATAAAGCAAATGAAGTAGACGAGATTTTAAAGCAAAATACATGTTTGTTTCTACAATATCAGACTATGAGGAAACTCCAGTTCACACAGAAAATCTGCTTCTAAAGAATATCCCTCACTTCAGTGCAGTTTGACATCAAGTCTTCCCTTGAGTCTCTTATTTCTAAAGTGTTTTCTCGGAGAGGATGAGGCGCAAAGCTTTTGCTCATTTATAGTTTATGACTGCATTAATAAAACCGACTTGGCTTGGAGGCCTATCATCAAACCACATCAAAACCTGTGGCTCAAACTTGTTCTCCCACCTCTGCACCTTGCTTGGGAACCAAATCAGACCGCCAGTGTTTTGACAGCTGAGTTACTATTTAACAGAGATATCATCAACCTGCATCTTGTGCCAAAACTTAATCAGTTTTCAGTATTTTGTGGCTATCACAAAATCTAATTCCTTTTCCTTTTCCCATGTAATTCTATTGTTTTTGGCTTTTAACCCACTAAAGAGAATTTGTGGTCACGCTGGGAAAGATCTTTAATTCTCATTGTTGGCAGCGGATAATTATGGTTCAAACGTTATTCCAGCAGCTCCGATAGGATTAAGAAGATGTGGTAGATGGTGATGACACTTACTCCAGACAGTTAATGTGATGCGTCTCTCGAAATTGCCATTTGGGAAGGTGGAGATGTGGCAGGTGTAGGTGCCCTCGTCCGACACCTCTGTGTTGGGGAGGAGCAGAGCAGAGTTCTCGGTGGGGCTGTTGCTCTCGAACCTCACCCGGCGGGAGTAACGCCCAAACTCTGACAAGACAAAAACAGCTTCAGCTGAATACCTCCAACCTTTACAAAGTCTACGTAGTAAATACAGAACAAAATACATTCTGACAGCTCATTTCCCTTTGTGAAAAGCTCCAACTATGAGAAAGCAAAATAAATCGCTAGACTTTGTCACAATAAACCTGCACATATCCAGAGACGTCACAGACCCACCCTGCAGACAATGCATGTACAAAACAACATCTTTCAGGATTGATCCCAGTCCAAATGACACTGTTGTGTAAACCAGTCAGTATCAGCTGCACCCAATCTACCGAGGAGAAAAGCAATGATGATTTTGTCTTATTTTCGATCGTGACCAAACCCTTTCACCAGGGCACGTGCCCCATCATACAGTGTGTGTTTACCATGTTTGTTTTGGACCTTTTGGGACACATTAACAGAGCTGAGAGGTAGTCTGAAATTTTCGCTCAATGTTTAAAAACTATCTCAATAGACATTAGGCCTTTAATGTCATAAAAACTTAGCTTTCCCACTGATTGCACTCATGCTTTAATTTCTTCTTCTGTTTTGTTTGGTCTTCCACACCACATATTTCAACTTCTATCACACTGTCCTTCAAATCATCTTTGAGTTTTTAAGAGAAAACATATCATATTCTCTCCTGTGTGAGACCCAGAAATTATTGTGGCAAAAAAAACATCCTGCAGAGATAAACCAGCCCTGATCAAAATGTGGGACATCGTCTTAAATTGTGGGACCAAAAGATATCAGATAAATGCTGAACAATTCTGCAAAAATGGGGATACCTGTTCACCCGACATGAGTGGAAGTATGCATGTCAATGATGAGAAGCTGCTTCACGCAGCAGCCCAATCTGCACTACACATCACGAGTGTTTAACTCATCAGGGCTGCAGCTGAGAGGGATGGTTCAGATGCAGTCTGCGACGGAGCATCTTTGACTGCCAAAAACCACAAGACAATCGACTGACTAGAATCAGAGATGATGGTGATAGACTGTGAATGTTGACTCTCTGGTTCTGCTTTGCCTGAATACCTGAACTGTTTGCACACCTGCCAGCTAAGTCAACTAATGCGCATATTGATTTCAGCAAGAGTTGTGACAATGTCTTGTATTCAGATGAAGTTGGGTTTATCAATTAAGCCTATTTAATGTTCAAAACCGACAATCAACTTTTCACTCCCTTGAAATATTCATTTTTCAATAAATGGACAAAAGTTTATTATTTTAAATCAGCTACCAAATTAAAGTAAGGTAAAAGTGATGTTATCTGACTGCGTCTCTGCCGACAATCAACAAGATTAAAGTTTTAAATTGATATGAATTGATTTGTATGTCTGATTAGACACTATATTCTGTTTGTTTTGTATGTTTCCCATTTAAATGACAACACAGATTAAAAAGAAGAAGATATATAAAGGAACAAGCTGAACAGAAAGATGTTATAATGCTAAAGGCAGCATCTGTTTCAGCCACATTCGCTGCTGGGGAAACTATCCCAAAGTGTTGAAGTAATGTTGCAGATAATAATAATAATTCATGGGGACAATGGTTCATTAGATTAAATTTTTTGGGACGTTGATATAAATAAAGAGTCAAATACTGGAAGAGGACAAAGGAAGCAGGATGAACTGTCAGGAATAAACACAGAAAGAAGGTTAGAGACGAGAGAGACTGCATCTCAGAGACGAGACTGAAGGAGCAGATTCTGTGCCAACACTGAACATCTTCCTGTTATTTCTTTGCACCTGCAGAGAACCTTATGTGCATGTGGGAGCAGCTGATCGAGCTTTGGAAAGCTCAAGTATAGATGGTAAAACCAGATGCGATGAAGAGATGATGTGCATGCAGAGCAGAGGCAAAATGGAGAGACGGGAGGAGGATATTCTAAACTATTTATTCTCCTGAGCATCATGGGAAATGTGAGGTCACTGGCAGATAAAATGGACAAGTCTTAAAAAGCACACAGTGGGAATAACGGGAAGGCAATCTTTTTTTTTTTCCCCCACAGAGACATGCCAGCAGGAACAACTCTGAATCATCTCCACAGACAGAGAGGTAATGTCAAAGGAGGAGGGATTACAGAGCTTCTAAACAACAGAGGGTGTAATCCTTGGTGTGTCACTGAGAAGGAGCGTCTTTGCACGCCAGATGTTGGACTGCCGGCTGCGAGTTTCTCTCCATGAAGTCTACTGAGAAAGTTCACCTGTGTTACCTACCAACACTGTGTGTAACATCATCAGGTAAATTGTTACTAAGCTACAAAAACAACAACAACATTATCATCATTCTTTAAACTCAGTCGGCCTCCTCTCCTGATACCAGAGCAGTCTCATCACAATAATCTGACACCTCCTAACTCCAATTATCCACCATACTGTCTTGACCTCAGAGGGTCCGATATAAGCACCTTCCCTCGTTCATTTCTCTGATTCACCAGCATGAAACATCGCCAAGCAAAACTGTCACGAGTCATTATGTCTCTTATAAGACTTTAATTACAAACACAAAAGAAATAAAATAGGCAATCAGAGATTGATTGACAGGATATATCACTTACAGCAGTTATAACCTATATGCCATTTATAGATTATGAAACTATCGATGTGTAAAGTGTAGTATCTATTGTTTTAAAAAACAAAGAAGTCCCTGATCGGCTCTTGGTATAAAGTTCAACTTCCCATTTGACTGCAGTAGTCAGTCTAATGGAAAAAAATGTTTAAGTAACTGATACTGAAAGTGTGGGTGGAGAGAGGAGGGTTGACCTCTGAATTCTACCTCAAACTTGGTATACGGCGCACTCCTCACAGTCAAACCAACAATAGAAGCTCCGGAGCAACCACAGTCAAGACCTCACTGTCTCGTTTAACTGGTTCTCATTCCTTTAATCCTCTGATCAGTAACCTGCAAAGCTCTGATTGCTTCAAACTTCACTGTAAAACCTTCCATGGAGGATACTTTGACCTCTTGTACTGTGTCTGAAAAACATGTGAAAAAGCATTAACAATAACTAATATCCTGTCATGTGCTAAAATGTGCACACACCATGGATGAACACCTCGATGAAATCCAAACACTAATGATGACAGTAGGAGCACATCTTTGTCCTCCTACATCAAGTTAAAAAGTCTCCCGCTGAATAAGTTCTACCGGATAAAGATTACAAAGATTACCAAGAGACTTCACTAAAATATAAAAGCATTCCTTAAAATCTCTCTCTCTTTTTAGCATTTAGCTTGTATTTCCAGTTTGAGGTGATTAACTGGATTTTCTTCTTATTGCAACCAAACAGCTGCAGGATTTTTGCCTCATGTGGTCACTGAGTTTCTTATAAAACTGCATATTTTACTCAAAAGATCATAAATATAATTAGGTGCAAAAGGTAAGAAAGCAGCAGTGTGACATTTCAGTTTTGGAAGAACTGCATATCGCTGATATACCCGTTTGGCCGTCTGTGAAGTGGGCAGTGATGATTTGGTCCTTGCTGCCGTCTGGGAGCTCCTTGGACCAGGTGACCTGCACCACGCTCTCTCCAGCCTCCACCTTGTAATGGCAGGGAAACCGGGTCTGAGTCTCAGCCAGGGAGCGAAGGGAGGTGATGGGCTTAAGAGGCTCCAGAAATTTGCCCTGAACACCAGCCGCTGAGGAGGGAAGAGAACCAGAAAGGAAGTCATCAGAGACATTTGAAGAGTGTTGTAGTGGTTTAACATCTTTTACACATGGTTTCAAATTAAGCATTGAGTTGGAGTGTAAGATACAGTATTGTAGAACTGTTTAGCTGATAGTCAGAGGAGCATAAATGTTCAGTTAAAACTTTGACCCGTGGGAATCAGCATTATTTTGACATTTTTTGTCAAATAAAGCAAAGCATATGAAAACAACACCTTAGGATCAGGGTAGTAGTGATTACAATTTCCTTGATATTTAATAAACTAAAGGAGACACTTTCAGGGTATAATAAATGCGCCTCCCCTGTAATACTAAAACTGTAAACACACACATGTAACTCCTAACACAACTCTTATGTTGAGGATCACTGCAGGGCTTAATGTTCCTCCACACAGACACGAGTCAGGTAAAGCCTCTATAGGTTTGTTTATACACAAAAACACCACTATAATTAGACATTTATGAGCAGTCAACAGTTCACCCAACCAGCTCATCCACTGACGTGGTGACATGGAGAAAGCCCGCACACTCCATAAAGAAAAAACTGTGAGGTCAAAACAGGGGATCCTCATGCTGCGAGGTGACGGCAGTGCTAACTCAGTGAGTTAAGTCTTTCTACAGAAACATAAAAGGTTTCTCTAAACAGGAATGCTACTGGGACACAGAACAAAGCTTTAGTGTTAATGCATGTTTCCTTATTAGTAAATGACTGTTGTCATTATGTTTGAAGGAAGACAATCATATGATTCATTTCTCCCTCCCATGAGGTCTATTTTCATCTGTGTTATTTTCATGAGGCTTAGTGCAAAAGGGAGACACTTCATCTCTTTGTTCATTTTAAGACATTGTTTGGCACAGAAAATCTATTAAGTAGTAAAGCTGCCGAACAGGAAGTGAAGTCATATCTCAGCATCAAAGCAAAACTTGTACATGAACTCAGGCTTATGGCTTTTGTTCTATACAGTGTCCTGCAATAAGTGCAATTTACATCAGAGTCAGTCCCACTCAGTAAAAACTTATTTAATGAGATACAAAGGCTTTTTTGAGTCACTATGATTAGTGTGCTGGTGGTCCTTACGAAAATAAGTTTGTTATCAAATAGGTATTGAGACCCAGAGAAAGTTTGGATTTAAAGAATCTCCCTCTCATCCAAATATGGACACATCGGGCTTGAAAAAGACTATAAGCAAGACCAGAACACCAATTTATAATGCAATTACGAACATATCTTATAAACAGCCTAATGATAAAGTCTGAGATTCCACCATCCAGTCATGTCAACTTGTGAAACGGATACCGGCCTTTAAAGGATGTTTCTGATTTTGAAGAGGGGTTGTGTGAAGTGTTTATGAGTAGTTGATGTCTCACCAGCAGAAGCCAGCAGTCAGAGGGCTCTCAGTTTGACTTTGAGTAGCACGTTGAGCTAAAAGCTACTCAGAACGAGGCCACATTTTTCACCAACTCAAACTTAAAAAAGTTCATAGCGGTTTCAGCAAGAAGTTCTTTCCTTTTTGTTTATTTTTTCTCAGTTTGGAGAAACAGGAAAGAATTCTTGTTTAAATATGGAAGTTAAGCTAACAGCCATGCAACACAGGCACCACAGAGGACCGAAAGTTTCACCATCTTACTTGAAGATCAAAAACTTCATAACAGCTCAAACAAACACATTTTTCACACGTGTCGCTTCTGCCTCAGAAGGTCATTTACTTTGTCACGATTTCCTCAACCAAGAACGTCCATGTTGCTCCACATCACTGCATGCACAGTGGCTGCCCAGCGTATCCTGCAGCTGATGAGCTGCCACTCAGATGTCTGACTGTTTTATCCCAGCTAACTATAAGAGCGTTAAAGGAGTGGAAAGCTTGGAAAAGCACTAAAACTATATTCTAAATCTTTGTAAAACCGATGCCCAGTACTGAGACATCCAACAGGTCCGACAGCTGATGGTTTCAGCTGATCAGTGGAGGGAAACGCTGACCAGCAATCATGCATGCAAAAACACAGAGAAACACCCTTCGTTTAACACGCCACATGTTGTTTAACTTGTTCAAATTTACTAGTTGATATTACTGAATCTCCATGTCACTCTATAAATGTGTTAGTTTATTGGCTTAAGAGAGAGCTTTGGATTCCATGTGAAACATAAAGATCTGGTGGTTTAAGTAACTCTGTATGAGGAAACAACTTTCTCAAAGTTTGTTTTTTTCGCACTAATTAAGACTCAATTTTTGACTTGAAAGCTAATCTCTGAATATCTAATCTCTGAATATCTAATGCAATATTGACAAATCTTAGCAGCTGAAGTACAAAAAGACAGTGACTTGTTTTGTAGACTCATCAATGACATGTTTTACCAGCAGAGCTGTCGAGAAGCTTGGCACGGTGCTGACAAATGACTGAAACTTTAATCACACCTAGTTAAAAGTCTACGTTTAACCGTGGGACACAAACAGAAGTGGGTGTGAGAGCGATGAATCAAAAACTCAAACAAGAAAAACATTTGAACTTTGATTTCTTGGATGAACGTTTTCATTTCTTCTGTGGTTACTGATTCACAAGCAAAATTAATGATTACAAAGATGGCGATATGGGGCACAGACTCCCACAAATCCTGCACAGTCACTGCAAGGACACGCTGATAACACTGTGACACAGAAGAGGATTCCACAGGCCTCTTCACACAGACTGTGTGCAACAAAGAACCTCAGTGTGGGTGACCTAATTAAGGATGGAAAACATATGAGACAGAGACTCTGACCAAAGTTAACTTTAGAGGACGGTGAAGAGAGGCGAAGCTCGAGGTGAGAGCGTGAGATGAGAGATAAACACCAAATAGAAAGAAAGAGTTAAACACACACACACACACACTTTAGACAAACACGAGTGTCACAAAGCTGCTACACAAGCTTGTCCTGTTCACTCAGGATGAGAGTAACTTTATCACACCTGTGAGTGCTGGTGGAAACAATAGCCTGATAAGTGCATTTGCTCTCCTAATTGAAGCGACACAGAGTTCCAGCTCTGTCAGTGTCTTTAATCTCCACTAAAGCAGGAAACAAAAGCAGACAAGGAACATCCGAATTAGTCATAAAAACAGGAAGAGGCGAGTTGGGCAATAAGATCTGATTCGTGTTTACAAAAAGTAAGAATGCGACCGAGCCACATTCTGCTCCGTTGCTTAAATCTCCACACCTGCAAAGTGTATAAGGGCACCCAAGCGTTGCATGAGAATGTCTGAGTGAGAGTCTGCTTTTCCACCTCATTCAGTTTCAGGCTTTTACACAAGATTCAGGCTGCAGGGATTTGCTCACCTAAATGTGTCAGAAGTCGAGGCTGTGTGCAGGCCGGACGGCGCAACCCATTTCTTCACGGACAAGTCTTTACGTGGGTCCATAAGCAACAGTTAGACCAAGCCAAGTTAGAAAACTAAGCTGCCCAAAAACATATACTCAAAATAACGCCTTTTGGTGCTACTATACACCTTCTCATAACAACATGTCAGAGGCTGAATGTTCCTCCTTGTGTCACAAGTTCAACCAGCATGTTTTCACATTAGACTCTGCAATGATTCCTTACTTATCTGTGGCTGGAGGAGGAAAGAATATCTCATCATTCGAACAAAAAAAATACAGGAAATACATGGCAAAGTTTGGGCAGCAGACGTGTCAATGCTTCTGTAACTCTGAAAAGTTAAGTGAGTAGAGGATCAACTAAGTTAGAGATAAATTATTCATTTACAACATTCCGAAGGATATTGTTGCATTTTTGTATAAATTTGGGGTGAAAAAGAAAAGCACCAACAGACAAATGTTTAAGGCACCTGTGCATAACTGGATTTAATTGGCCTGCATGTAATCAGACTTATACTGAACTTGTTCTCCTTTTAAAGCGCTTTGAGACTACATGTGTGGTGAATAGAAACTAAATAAATGAGCTGAATTGAAAGTTAAACCAACTGAAGAGATGTGAACTTTGTCTACCAAGAACAATCGGCTCATTAGGGCTATGGCCTCCCTGCAGACACAATCAGGGAAGACCAGACGACAGAAGCTGCAAAGCTTTATAAATCCTCTGACTCAAACCTCGTGGAATCATTCAGAAGCCATTTGCTTAAAAAAGAAACAGCTCAACACTGACAATTACAATAACGGAGGCTCAAAAAGCAGGGGAAGGCTGAGAGAAGATTGTTTCCAGGTCGCGTTTCTTAAGCTTGAACTGTAATTAAGAAATGATAAAAAACGTTCAGTAAGAGCAGCTCAGAGATGAACAGGAAAAGCAAATAAAACCCCTGTTATACTGCAAAAGACCTCCACAAAATCTACTATTTAAACTGGACAGACTCATTTTGCAAAAAGGTGGTCTGATGAAGTTGAGACAGAATGATTAAAAGGCTAAATGTATTTAATGAAAACACACTTCTCATTCTCATTAGCACTTTTGTGAATCGATCATACTTTTCACTAGTGAACAAATAAACATCCCCATCCGGGAGAAGCTAAAGATAAAAAAGAAAATGGCTTCTACTACAGGATGAGTCTAAACTCACTTTGAAATCCACATTTGATTCCTTCAAGCTCAAGATTTTGCAGCTGCCCTCAGTACTCCAACCTACAGCTGATCAAAAATCTGAAGCACTGACCAAGCAACACAGCTCAAGAACATCACACCAGTAGATCATTTTAGCAGTGAAACATGGGTGGAAAAACGCCCCAAAAAAAGAAGTGAAAGCGTCTCAGCTGCAAAGGAAAGATTTTACAAGCTGCATTCTTCCCCACCAGGAGCATGCAGGGTGCCTAAAGATATAAGGAAATGTGTCATGTTGAACTTGTTCTGGTCTCTTAGTGGAGTTTTGCTCTTAAAGCTGCAAACACAGACCTAAAAAAAAGGCTCAACGTGGAGCTGTAGTATTAAAATTTCCCTTCATCTGAATCAACACGCCTTGAAAACCGAGCAAAACGCCACCAAAGTGTGGAAACATAGACTTTTTTACGGCCTATTCATAAGCACAAACACACCAAAATATATACACAAAATTAACTGAGTCCAAAGAGATTTCTAATACCAACAGGTCATGATAAATCTACAAGGAGGCCACAGGAACAGCCACAGCACTGTTTTCTTGACTACAGACTCGCTCTATGATCTTGAAATATCAGTAAACTCTTATTACAACCGCAACTACAGCGTAGAGATAAGACGTTCAAATAAAAATACACACATAGTTTTACACTTAAGGCAGTTTTATCAGAGCCACACGTCATGCTCATTAAAGTCAGATAAAAATCTCCAAATCATCGCAGATCAAAAGCACCAAAAATAGAATTTCAGGAGTCTTCAAGAGACTTAAGAGACACTTGGTTTTATGAAAGTGAGTGACTTTTAAATTACCAGGAACTTTGCCGCATTACAAAGAAACTTACCGATTAAAAAAAGCAATGCCAGAACCTCTGCGTGTGTCCCGGTCGACTCCATCTGAAGTCCCAAATTAAACTTCACCGGTTCCCTTTAGGCTATTAAAGAAAAAGCGCTAAGCTGTCATTATTTCTATCTGCATGAAGAACAGAAAGCAGCAGCAGCGAGGAGTCCGCAGCAGGCAGGCAGCTGCAACAGGTGTTTGCTCTTCACCATGTATAACCTTTAAAAATAATAATTAAAAAGCCCCTCTTTGGTCCACTAATAAAGGCGGAATTTTGTCCCAGAAGTTCCAAACTGCACGTGATTCATTTCAGGTTCATGAAGACAAAAAAAAAAAACAGACACAGTAACTCATACTGGAGTGGAAACATTATAGAAAAACAGAGATTGCACTGATCAAACGGATACCTGCTCGTTTGTCACGCACAGCTACAAGCAACACCTGTAAGGTGTGGCTCCGCCCACCTCAGAATAACACGCCCACAATTGACGAGGCGTTCAGGTGAAGCTGAAGAATCGAGAACCTAGATTTATTCATCTTTTGATAATAACCATTGAGCTGAAATCAGATAATTATTCTCCTTTTTTGCTTTAACCAATATGTGTGGAAATTAATGTTTGCAACTGATCCTATGTTTGTTATTTCAAGTCAAATTAATGACAGTTTGAACACAACGCAGTTACAAAAATACGTAACAGTGCACAGAGGTAAAAATATTCAAAAGAAGAGATTAAACATGGAGAAAATAAATCAAAGACAAGGTAAGGAGTGTGTAATCACACAATGCGCATCTTCCCTGGGTAGGTAGGATAGCATAGCATAGAAGCCGTTTATGAAAAGAACATTTCTATTCAACTCTAAATTTCAGCTTTAAATCCACCAACCTAAAGGCCTTGAGGTTTATTATGAGTACAACTTTGGTATTTTTGATCTCTTCTTTCTGGCTGGTGTGTTGCAGTTGAGCTCAGTAAAGGAAGCAGCATTTCAAATGTGAGACTTTTTGCTTGTGAGGGATTGTTTAATGTTTGAAATAGGTTTTGGTGAGAACATATCCATCTCATTAAGATTTAAATGAACATCCCTGCACCATTATTATGTGTTCACAGAGTTAATTAGTTTCTGTTTCAACCTTAGAACGTTAGATTTCCCAGGAAGCACTGAAAGCATCTCAAATTAGACCAATGATGTTATCTATTTTTCCTAAAATAATCTGGACTGGGTTTTTTTTTTTTTTTTTATCCTGCAGCTGCCGATGTTGTCTATCTGTTGACTTCAGCGACAACTCCAGACAGCAGGAGGTTGGGTAATTACAGATGGTCAGCAGCTGTTTGAGATGGTTAGACAGATTAATTTAGCTTTCATTTCCCTGCTAAACAAACACCTGATTTACTCCCCCATTCATCGTATGAATATTTCATGATTGCCCTGTTAAATAAAAATGCTTGTCTGTTATCGTTCATACCTGAGAGCCCACAAGGTGCAACACTAAGACAGTGTATGGTAAATGTAATTTCCATGACAGTACAGCAGCGAGTCACACAAAACACGTATGACTAGGCTAGTAAATGCAGCTTTCACCATCAGCACAACATAGCACGGTTATTGTATGCCTGAGGGGAAGACTGGGTGAGTTTAAAGTGTCACATGGAGGAGCCTCAGGAAGGACAGCACACTGCCAGCAGCTCATGAATCTGTTTTGAATACGTTTCCAGTTATGTCTCCATGTAAATAGATCGACTGACAATAAACAAAAACACCTTTCACTGTGAACGCGTTAATTTGATCTTTGTGATATTTCAGGCACAGACTGGCTGATCAGTGTGAACACTCCTTTGTGGATCTGTTGGAGCTGTTTGTGGGTTTTATGCTGTTAACTTGTCACATTCTACAGAAAATGAGAGCTATCAAAATTAATTAATTTATAGAGTAAAAAAAAAAGCAAAACCGACTCCTTATTGAAATCAAACTGTTCTGTTTGACATATTTTGACACATTAGACACGTTGCTGTTTTTGCTTGTTATCTGAGAAAAGTTTAGGATCAACTTAAGCAAGAATCATTTGCAAAAATCAGCATCCAAAGAAATATTCTAGATTTATTATTTAAGTGACAGTAGCATTACATTATTAATCATCTATTCAGCCAGCTATTTTCCATACCTGCTTACTCTAAGTCAGGGTCACAGGGGGGCTGGAGCCTATCGCAGCTGCCATCAGGCAAAGGTCGCCAGTGCATCACAGGGCCAACACAGAGACACATGACGATTCATGCTCTCACGCTCTCCTAGAGCCAGTTTAGAAACACCAGGTAATCTAACATGCATGTTTTTAGATGATGGGAGGTAGCCAGAGAACAAGGAACCCCCTCCACACAGAAAGAACCCAGCTGGGAGTCGAACCCAGACCTCACTGTGCAGACCACCTCACTCATGTAATACATAAAAGTTCTACCTGCAAAAAACTTCATAAAGAACCACAACACATCCCAATATAAGTTTTTTTAAATTTTCCACTTTTGTATGTTTAGCTCTTAATAAGGTAGCTTTGCATGATGTATTAAAGTCTAAATGATGAGGGGAAGTCTGGGGAAGTTGGTGTAATTTCTGTGTCTCTCATAAAGTGTCGAAAACAGTGATGTAAGTGTGGTGGTTAATAGTGATGCGAGAAGGTTCCTGGTAATTCTGCGAGGAGTTTGCATGTTTGCATGTGATTCTAAACTGATCACATGACTGATTCTCCAGCCCCCCCTAATGTCCCTGGATTGGCTAAGACATGTCGGGAAAATGGATGGATGCACCGTAAGTCAGTGGTATTGACTGCTGCTTGACTTCATGGAGTAAGCATCAATATCAAATTATCACTGGGTGTTGTAGAGGAGCGGATCTCACAGTCAGTACCGCCTCACTGGCTGTCGGCGGAGGCAGCAGTCTGGTGATGAATTATGAGTATTCAGTTGTCCATGTGAACATTTTGACAACAGTCCCTTTAAAGGCAACGAGTTAAACAAGTCAGAGGCAGCAGAAAACAGAAAGTGACCCACATCTCAGCAGCAGTTTGTACCCTCAGGCGGTCAGACTTTTGAACAGGTGTACTTCACTGAACGTAGGCGCTGTGGATTGTTTCATGGCTGCTTTTAACATGCTTTTGTTCTTATTGCAGTTACCACTTTATTGCAAGTATGGTTTATCAGGTTGTGTTACAATTACTCACGAATAGTGTTTTTCATTGTTGGATTTCTTACTATTTATAGCGCAACTTAGTTATAGTTTTATGGGCCAGCAAGAGCCAGGGAAAATGTATATAATTAGATTTTATGGTACACTGTACCTTTATAAATGCATATTTTAAATAAAAATAACTTGAAACTCAGATCTGTATACACCTACACACTTCACTACACAACTGGCATTATTAAGTATACTGGAATAAGGAGAATTCCCCTAAAACAAGGTTTTTCTTTCTTTGATTGATTGTTTTTGAGTCAAACTCGATCAAATTGAACATTTTGTATCACTGTGTATGTGCATGACGTGTGTAATAATGTGTAAAAAATTTTGATTTTTGCACAATGAAGTAAATATCTGAGACAAGGAGGGGAGAAAAAAAATATTTCAAATATCTAAGTATGTATACATTTAAACAGGTTTCAAGAAAATACACACAAATTAACATACCCATATGCAACACCTCATGTCAGGGCCCATAAGTGTGATTTAAGTCAAGATTAACCCTAAAGGTTCTAACCATTCAAATAATCTTCAACCAAGTGCCATCTCCACCTAAAAAGGTCTGTCTTCATTTGCAATATCGCAGTCATTCTTTCCATCATGTAAACTTGTTTCAGTCTTTGCTTCCATTCTGTCAGAGTTGGTGAGTTGACACTCCTCCAATTTACTGTTAAAATTTTCTTAGCAACCAGTACCAAAGCATGCCAAATATATCTCTCCGGTGAGGAGCTTTCTTCACTTTTTGTCACGGACACATCGGAAACACCTTGGTCCAATAAACTCATGCTGCTTACTAAATTAACATTAATCTGATTAGCAACCATTCTGACACTGTTAACAAGTACAATAAAATGATTAAAAGGCTCCAGCTTCACAGTTGTGAAAAATATCTTGAGGACATAGCTTAAAAAGGTAGTAAAGACTCCCAACACTTATCAGTTTCTATATAAATTATGGATTATAATCATTATCTAATCATTAATTAGAGCCCTGTTTGTAAGAAAAGATCAGCTCACATCAAGTGAAATTTTCTTTCACTTGATGTGAGCTGATCTTTAATTCAAGGCTCCATAATTCAAGGCTCGATAAAAAGAGGAACCCCTTAAAAGAAACAGAGAATACGTGTAAAACTTCTGCTTTCTTTATTAAAACCAGCAGTGAGAAACAGTGCGGGTGAAGAGAAAACTCACGCTCATGCTGACGGTTTTTAATCAATAAACTGTTAGTTTAGTAGTTCTCACGTTTCATGCAGATAGGACATGAGTTAGGGAATAAGAGAAGCATTTATACAAAACGAGGAAGAATTAATTACACAGAAGCTCTCTGCACAGGCCCGCCACCAGTCCATAAAATACATAAAACACAGAATAAAGCTTGTTTTTGTGCTCAGCATCCTCATTGAACCAAATCTGCGTTGGTCACACGATAGGCTTTTTATCCATTTTGATGGTCTCGTAGGTGTCACTGCTGTGACAGGTCAGACCCTGCAGGACACAAACATGCACACTCAGAAATACTGACGCAATGTCAAAAACCCGATTCTGTGAGCATTTCCTGCACTGAGCATAAGAGAGGTTGTGACAGCCTGCTACACTAGATCAATCTTCAAAAAACAAAACAAAAAAGTCCTTTACCATCTGCTGTGCGGTAAGCTGTCACTTTTCCCTCATGTGCCTTTTTAATTGTCTTTTTAAGCATTAGAATGAGAAGTCTCACCGCATAGATGCCTCCCCCAGCAGGTTGCTTCTGTGGAATGGAAACAAAGAAGTCAGCTGACGCTATTATTTTGAAATAAATGCAACCGAAGGCCGCATGTTGCATCACTAAATGTCTTTGAGGGCGTCTGCAGATTATTCGAATCACACTAAACTTTTAAGATCACTTTGTTGTCAGTGTGCGTGCATTAAAAGCATTTAGCAGGAAGCAGGATTTGACACCAAAACACAGGTGGAAACTATGACACTCTATAAGTAATGTAGGTTGGTGGTCAGCTCGAGCTTACAGGAAATGATTGAATGGGGCTGGTTATAAAGTAACTATGACAATGGTGAGAATTTACTACAAAACAAAGCCAAAGCATTATGAAAAAAGCCCATTTTAGATTCTATTGAACCCAATTCTCCTGTTTTTCTCTGAGGTTTTCCAAACACTAACACACAGATATACAACTTTAATTTTACCTCTGGGTGACTGGCAGATGTTTTGCTGTCTGGACGCATCTGTCAAAAATAAACCAAGAATACCACATGACTGAGTGATATATTTCAAGAAGCATCTATCAGATAGAGAACACAGATCAGAAGATTTCTTGTAAAATTGTCTGAAAATACTGCTGGCTACACCCCTGCAAGATGAACACAAGTAAAATAAAATCTATCTGAAGAAATACAGAGGAAGTTATGCATAATGTACGACAAAATAACCGTATTTTCATCAGTTGGCCGAGCCTTTTCATGGCTTTTCCTGACAAAGGTGAAGTTAAATTAGGGTAAAAGTGAGTCAAACGGTAGTTTCTCGTATCTATCGTGGTGGTGCGTGTTGTTCCCGTTTGTCTTACCCTCAGTCTGCAGTACAAGACGGTGAGAATGATGCCGTACAGGATGAGAATCCCATCCAGGATATAACATACGTTCATGACTCCACCAGAATCTGCGCACAACGAACACACTTCAGGCTTCATCCTCAGACTTCGACACTGCCAGCAAAATTATAAACGCTTCCTGATGGTGAGTTTTCAGATCTACAGGTTTCTTTTAAGTGTTTCCCCCTCTAAATTAAATCAAGGGTAAATTTTTCTAATCCACACCGGCGACGGTGGGACCGATCATCTGCGAGATGAGACTCACCTACGAACAAGATGAAGGATCTGTCTGTTCTGTCACTCCTTTAGTCGGCGTAGTCTTAAAATCTCCGAGACGAGGCTCTGCTGGCAGCTGTGAACAGGAAGTCCGGGGCTCTCTGTCCGTTTTGAAGCAGTGAAACCACACGCCTACCACAGCACCACCCTCCACTCACAGAAGTTCCTCTAACACTTTTGTGAAAAACACTCTGCTTCTCTTTGGTGAAGTTTCACAGCAGGATTCAGGGACGGAAACCTTCACGGAGGAAAAAAATCTGACCACAAATATCAAAAGAAGATGCAACCAATTCCTTCATGGGAAGTAAACTTCCTCTTGTACGTCCACTTATGAATGCGTCACTTCTATAAGTGCCCAAAGCTCAGAAATAAGCAACAAAGAGAGGACTTACAAGGAATAAATGGTTTAATAATGAAAAATACCTAACACACTATACAAGCTACAGTTACCAAAAGGAAACAAATCTACCATTTTTTTCTTTCTGTTTTTTTTTTTTACAAGACACTTGTGTTTTTAAAAGTAAAAACATTCAGAAAATTGCATCATAACTTAGGCACCTTAAAAAAACGATAGAAAACAAGTTATTATTAAAAACAGTTTTTTGGAGCCCAAAATAAGTCTGCATGCATTTTTTTTAAAAACAAAAAAAGCATCTGCAATCTGATCACTCGGATGGAACCTCAAACACTTTGGGGCCAGTGTGTTTGGATTATTTTCAGAAAAAATGTAAAAGGGCTTTTAAAAACAAAAAACAGGTCCACTGGAAAGAAAGAGCGAACAGTCGAGAGGTGGCCCAGCAGAGTTTGGAGTTCATAAACCAGAGGAGCTGAAGTCTCAGCTCAGGACCTGCAGAAAGACGAGTCTGCTGCTCCTCCACGTCTGCAGAGTAAGGCTGAGTTTAGCTCGTTTCTGCTGGCGGACACAAAGCGAGGCGGCGATCAACTACAGCTGCAGAGGAGCGGCACAGAGGAGGTACAATCACACGTCTAGTTTGGGGATTCTGTAGATATGCATTAAATATAAAACTGTGAGAAGTCAGATCTTAGTTAAAAGCAGAGCTGCCAGATCAGGATTTCCTTTTGAGTACATGACAGAGAGGTATAACTACACATTTACAACTGGTACTACACTGGGATTATCAGTATGTTGTGTGGATTTAACACCTTTGCATTTTCTCCTGTATTAAGCAGTGAAAACAACACATTTCCAAATATGATATCTTTAAATACTAATAAAAAAAATGTTCTGGTACACTTGAAACTCGAGAAGTTTAAAAACAGCCCTGACTGACCACATCAAATGGTCTTTCTTAGCAGATGAGGCCGATTTAGGTTCTCTTTATATATCCTAAAGCATCTTGTGGACTTCTTACTTGTTTTATCTGCAAGTTTGAGCTGACTTATTGGAAAACAGTCACCCGAAATTAGTGAAAAATGTTCATCCCCACCTCACAGAATCAAAGTTTGTCGGATCTCACGACTATAAAATGTTGAACATTTGATGTTTGATAAAATGGTCAAATTATTTAAGACCTGAAGGTAGCATTTCATATGTTGGACAAACATCCCACTTTGACTCAAAAAATACATTTTGTGGCTTGTTGGTGTGCAGGTGTTTGTTTAAGCAGAACTTTGCAACAGCAATAACTTTCTGTTTGCTGAAACTGTCACTATGCACCGCTAACATGAAGCCTTTGCAGGGGAGCAGCTTCAGGTGCGGGGCTGAAGCACAGCAGAGAGGGAGGGGGGAAATTAAAAACCCACCTTATTCTCAAGGTATTAACTTTAATGAAGGCCATGAAACGGCTGAAAGAACTCAGATTTAGTCCATCAAGCTGCAGACAATCTGCAGCTTTTTGCATAAGTTACTTGAGATAGCAGGTAGAGAAAGATTTTGATGACGCCTGAAAACATCGGGCAGATATTGTCCGATATTGAAATGCAGACTGCAAACGTTTGCAGGATAAACCTGGTGATGCTGTTTATTTTTCATATTGTCAACAAACCCCATAAAAAGAGCAAAAGCCAACAATTACCTAATAATCTGACCAGTTATTTTTGTATTCTTAGCAGCCAGATTTAACTTATTGCTCTAAACTGTAAACTTCTATTGTTTGGAAGCTTTTAAAAACACACCGAGTCACAGCATGAACACACAGTATTCACTTTATTCTGGTCAAACGCACACACAACACCCTGCTGCCAGAAATACTCACTTCCGTGGCTACAGTCAGCATCTCCAAATAGACTCAAATACACGCAACACGTACTCATATTTTATGGAACATTTGCCAAAAACTAGCGCCAAGAAATAATGATTATTATGAGCCATTTTAGGCCCTTAACAAAAAAAAAATTTGATTCAGGAAGTTCGTTCTCCTCTTGGTAGATTTGTTGACAATAAGAAAATTAGAACACCAGGCTTGTGTTTTAATATCTTTGTTAAAAGAAGAGTTAATACCAGCTGAAAAGGTTTAGTCCTCCTGCTTGGACTGATGTTAACAGTAAAAAAAAAAAAAAAAAGGCCAGTGTGAAATAAACAAAAGCTTCATATTTGGACCTGTGAACATACAAGAGTTTGGAGAAGCAACAAGTCAGGAATGTACACCCAGTCTTCTTAATGGCCACGTGAAAACAGACATCGACAATCTGCAGGTAATGCTACATTCTATAGGTTAAAACAAAGTCACTTCCTCTGATGAAGAAAGCAGGTTCTCGTCATGTCGGAGAAAACTTCGAGAGAACCAGAAGGCAGTGACACACCAGGCTGACGCCTGTGTTTAAGACACCTGTAAGAGGAAGTGACAGCTGTGATGTAAGCCCCCTTCTCCGGTATTCATGTATTGAGTCAGCATAGTAAAATGGTTCAGTGGTTACAGCAAAAGGAGAAAAAAAATCCCCCTTAGGACAAAATAAAAAGGATTTTTACAGTGTGTTGCAATGACAACACAAACATGGAGGTCAAGGCATCTGTTCATTTCCTGGATTTGAACAATCATTGAGCTGATCACAGTTTGATGTCGGAGCATCTGTGACGATCGGAAATGCAGTGCTCTTCTCCTTGAATTGTTTCTTGGTAACAGAAAGGGGGGAAATGACTGGACGACAGTGGAGTAGCCTGCTGCATCTCGCAGGGAGCGAGCAGAAGAGGAGAGGAGAAGGTCTGCCAGACGCCTTCACACTGAGGTCTCCGACTGCAGCCTCATGACGAACTTGTGGCTCTTTGGGTCGATGAACTCCTCCCCGAGCCGCAGGAAGGGGAGAGGCGTCACCGTGACCACTAGGGAGAAGTCCAGGCGCCGCAGGGAGAAGACGAGACCCTGACGCAGGGCCGAGGTCACCGGCTCCTCGCTCACCAGAGTCCACTGGCGCCCTCTGCCGGTCTGCTGCTGGTACTGCACGGAGGGGCCGGGGCTGAGGTAACGCTCCAGGAAAGCCTGACAGGGAGGACATGGTTAATCGTCATGGAAACACAAGTTTACAGTTAGTTCATCCATTTTATTGTTAATTTATTCCTAGTTTTAAGGTTTTTTTTGTATCTGACGGCCTTTTTGTTTTTAGTTTTACGTTTTTTTTCCCCACAGATAAATTTGACCTGTGATCTATTATACAATTTCCTTTTGGGATAAATAAAGTATTGCTTAATTTCATTAGATTTTAGAGAAACTGTATTTATAATTATACAGACAGATTTTGTTAGGTTCAACATTTCAGCCTCATTTCATGCTGCTCACAGAGTCCACAGAACTTTGTTCCAGTTTCCTTTCATCAACATCAAACCTACGGCTTTTCTGGAAAACTTAAAACTTTCCAGTTCACCAAAGCCTTTATTTCTCAGAAATAAAGAAATTGGGAGACATGAAATTAAACCCGATTGAGAGGTTGAACCTTCAGCTTTCATTGTATTTGCAGTATATGTATTCTGTTGCACTGTAAAATGCAGATCTCATCATAATGCAGAGATAATGTATAAATGGTTACACGAACACTTGTGTATTAAGTTTCCTTCATTGGGTCATTCAAAAACTTTATTTTTTCTTGTGGTATTTATACACATTTGATTTGTGATTAAGTGGAGAAAAGAATATTATCAGAATACGATCATTTTCACCTCTGAGTTACCGCAGTGCAAAGTCACGTATGAACACTTTTTTGTACTAATAAACACTTTGCTGTAGGGGACACTATGAAGATGGTCAAACTGCAGACATCTCGAGTCCACAGCGACCCAGAGCAACCACTCCAAAGAAAATATAGACCAGCTGAAATCAGACTTCTGCAGATGCAGATGTAGCTGTAATTCAGATGCAGACACCTTTGTGATTGGCTTAAAAAAGGCCCAACAGGATCACAATGCCAGACTCTTTCTTCTTTTTTCTAAACACCTTCTGTGTTTACCACAGAATCAGATCCTATTTGTGGCAACGGATGTGTGAACATGTGCAGAAGGAGGCACAGCAACCCTTTAAGTTACTGTATGTAAAACATTTTAAATGCCAATTATTCCGTGAAAAACAAAAACTGAACTTCTATTCAGATGCCTCTGCAGAGACTTTTTGTTGTCCTGAACTGCAGCCGGTGACTGTGTTCCTTGTTCTGCAGCTCTGATGCACTTTGTGTAGCTGCACATGAACAAATACCTGCTGCAAAAAAGCAGAACAAGGACCCGAATGTGAGACTAGCTGGGGAGGCAGCTGAATAAAAATTGGTAAACGCACCTTGGGCGTCATGTTATGTGTGATGCAGAACTGCAGGTGAGTGAGGATGCTCTCCATGCTGTGGAAGGCCTGCTGGCGTGTGGTTCTCAGGTACTTCTGCATGGCCCGGGCCATCGGAGCAAAGATAGCTTGAGCTGCCTCCCGAGGGTCCATCACCTCTCGGGGGTGTTTGGGAGACGAGGCCACCTCTTCTTCCTGGAGACGTTTAATGTGTGTGAAGGCCTCTTCAACAGCCACAACCAGCCTAGAGTAGAGAAATAAGAGCGCTGCTTTAACACAGTTTGACTTAAAGATGGCAGTCGATTAATGATGACAAGCAAAGAACACCATCTGAGGAAATCAGTGAGAGGATGAAACCTGAAATTAATTTTTATTTTGCTTAACACATCAATATCTGTTGGAATTAAGGATCTTGAGGCTAAGGCCAACACTCCACCTTAGGTGGAGCGGATGTGCTGCAGAACGTCTTTACCAGGTGCTACATCAATGCATCAAAAGTAGGATTATGCGAGTCACAGGCAAAACTAAACCGTGAGTTTTGGGATCGTTTCTTCAGTTTTTTGGCCCAGTACAGCCTTTTCAATCTTCAGCCAAATGCACACAAACACCAGAGTCCTGAAACGCTCGTGAGAACACAAACATCCACAACTGCTACTGCTACAAACTTCTTGCGGGGATTTTTCACCCAGTCAAAAAAAGAAAAAAACACAAACAAAATCACCCCGGGACATGCAGACTTAGCAGTAAAGATTTAAGAGCATTTACTGGCTACAGAGCGAGATGAGCGACTGTGCAGAGCCGCTGCTTATTCTCCTTTCAGCTGACATTTCTGACCTTTTCCACTCGTTATTGTGGATACACTCAGACACAACAATGGTCACCAAGGAGCCTGAACTGCTTCTGCTGAAACACAACAGCTTTTTGCCTCCTCTGCTCTCCAGGCAGACACTCGGCCGGCTTCTCCAGCAGAAAGTTTCCTGCGGTGACGAGTTTGTTTGAAGAGCGACAGCAAAAAGACGATCTGTCCTCAGGTTCTCATGAACGTGTCTGGTGTTGGCGTGTGAAATCGGCTTTTGTGTTCTCACGCGGTGCGATGTTACACAAAGCTTCTGTATTATGGATAAGTAAACATCTGCAGGCTGCAGCAGACTGTAAGCGATAAAGCTACGAAGCAACAGACGGGGCGGCTGACACTGGAAAATTATCTGCAGATGCTGGCAGATGAAAATGATTTATCATGGGTCATAAAACAAAACTGTGCTCAAATCTCTCAGATTAAAAATAGAAGCTGAATACTGGCCTAGTTTTGTGCTTGCAGAGCGGATCTTACACACTGCTCTCATGCCAGGTGTGACTGTTTAACTAATAACTGCAAAAACGTAACTTGTTCAGTTATCAGTTAACTGCAAAAAAAAAAAAGTCACCACCTGGATTTAACTAAGCCAATGATCTGAGGTTGCTTCGGTTGCTCAGCTCTACATTCAGCAATATTATAAGCCCAAAAAATTAGTTGAGCTGACCACTTGAGTACAATAACGACCAGACTTCCCATCAGTAGATGATTCCTTCCCTGATGGTCCCTCTGACATCACGCAGCGATCCAACTCATCCATCATCAAAACAAGATGGTGGTGAAAAATTAATGCAACTTTGGACAAATATAAACGTCGACTTGGTATAAGGTGGCGTATGTGCCCTTTATGATCAACACGAGGAAGGTGAATCCTCAACCTGCTTTAAAGAAAATCTAAATGCAAAGGAGCTGGGAGTCCTGTGAGTTAAGATGAACAGCCTGCTTCATGCTGATGCCATACAAATGCATAATAACACGTCTTTAGAGAGTTTCTTATCTGGCTGAAACAAAAACGTTCATTTAAACACCACTTCAGTAAGTTAAGCCAAACTTCCTGGTAGTTTAGGACTATGATGATGTTGTCTACAGTCACACTTCTCCCTACACTCTATAGGAGGCCACAGCGTGGCGTCACATTGTGAAGGCATCTAACATTTGATGTGTCTGACACCTGCTGAGTTGGGCCGTGACTCGGAAACAGGGCAGATTTCGAGCTTTATATTAATGTAGAGTGGATATTATGAGCTGCCAGACAGGAAAATGACCACAATGCAACTGTTTTTAACAATGGTCTTGGTGTTTTTAATTGCACTTTTATTGTTTTTGTGTATATCCTGTTAATTCCACTCTCAACACAACTGAAAATCACTTGAGATATCAGTGTTAATTGACTGCACTGTGCTGCTATGGCCCAGGTCACGGTGTATTGGCTCAAGATGTTCCTTAAGAACAATCATTTTACTTGGCAATTAAAAAGACGGGATCAGTGTTGAACTTGACAGTTAAACGTGCCACCCAAGATGGTAATTAAATATTTGTACTGCTGGTCTACTACCATTTAATAAAGCTTTCTTGCATTCAGCTGACAAACCTTTTGATTGATTTCACAGCAGCCAGAACAATGAGTGCATGTGAAAACAGGACTGACTTGACATGTTTAGAGAAAGGCTTAAGTCAAAGTCTTGAAATAAATGTGCTGGAAAGACTTTAATGATATTCTGCTGTTCCAGCAGCTCCGTCAAACACGCCTTCATATTTGCTTTTCTCGTCACTACATGTCTCATTCTAAATGTAGGGAGGAGCAGACATAACGACATCCAGATCAATATAACAAAGAAAAAACAGAAATCAGAGATGCTTACTCTGAGATTTCAGCGTGGACGATGATAAACAGGTTCAGACTCACAGTGAGCTGCCCCAGGTTTCCTTGCTCCTCACATCATGTCTGCCTCACTCTGAACACACGGTCTACAGATTCTCTCGTGTCTTACACCACAGTGAGTCTCTGCCTGCGTTAACGGAAACACAATCTGCAGCTGATCAGCGTGTGCTGGCTCTGACCTGGCCTTGCGTTTGCGGACCCTGCGGTCCATCTCAGCCTCCTCGTAGTAAAACTCATTGTGGGAGTTGTCTCTCCGCCTGGCAGCAGCTGCTATCATGGCGCGCGACTGTCCTGTGGAGTTATTCGTGGTGTTCTCTACAAGACAACACACGCAGAGTGAAGAGAATTTGGTGAAATGCATGTCAGGTATTTATTAACGCTCATATCCAAGCGAGAGAAGAACATTCGGGTTTGAGTTATCACAGGTAGATTCAGGCAAAGCTCATCTCATGGGCTGATGATGCAGTTGTGTCGCAGGACTGCCATGTGGTTCTGATGCAGACCAATGAATGCCAGTCATTAGAAATGTACAGATTAAAGACAGGCGTCAGAGACGTGATGAGGCTGTATTTACCATCCAGGGAGTAAACCTTGAAGCCGGTCATCTTCTTGGAAAGGATGGACTTGGGCAGGTTGAGCAGGGCGGGGTTGTAAACGGGGAAGTCGCTGTAATAACGGTCCAACACCCAGACTGCTGCCCGCTGGATGCTGAAACACAGTGTGTCGTCATTAGTGCCACGATAAGATCACACATCAGTTTGCAAAATGCAGCATAGACACAGTAACACCCAGCGATGACAGCGTGGACAAACCGACTCGCTTGCCTGGAGTATATATATCGTATCACAAATCAAACTATTATGCCCAGCAAAGTAAGGCTCATGAGAGTCATTATTACTGGTGCCCACACATTTAAAAGTTATTACAGAATAAAAACTGAAAAGAAAACATTGAGAGACTATAACAACACTGAGACAACTTGTCTTTAGCAGTATAGTTTAAATGGTTCCTATATCCTTCTGAATTCTTGTCAAACTTCAATAACAAGCTGCTTTTAAGCCATTCACAAGGCATCGAGGCACCATCCTTTGCATTGTGGCACACTGGAAACTACTTGGGCAAACAGCCTGATGTCTGATGGGACAAATCTATTATTCAAAAAGCCGATTCATTAATGATTTTAATTACTATTAATCAAAAGGAAGCAAGAACAACACATTTTTGCACGAACGTTCAACACCAGCCAACTTTACTGCTGTAACAATCCTGACATTTTAGATTAAATTTAATATCAAATATATATCAATAAATAGAAAAAGGATGGATGGATGCTCATCAAAATGCTGCTGACTCCCTTGATTCTCCGTTCAGGTGCCATTAAAACCACATTTGAGGAACAGATTCAATGACATGTCATTAAAAGAGCTCCAGTCGAACCTCAAATGATGGAAAACTACATAGAAGCAGTGACATTATTACATGTTATTTCGTTTCTTTCATCCAAACAGATGTTTATGAGGAATATGCTAAATTACTGCAGTCAGCTAAAATAACTGCTATGAAGTAATTGGGTAATAACTGTCCCAGAGCAGACTAATCTGGGGTTTTTTCTAGAATTTACTAATGGTATGGTACCTTTACTGGGGGGTACTTTACTGTCTGTTTTAAAAATGTGTTGTCCTGATGGGTGAAGGAAGAGGAAAGAAATGGCCGATGTATTAATTCTAATAAAGAAAGCCATTTTGCTGTTTTAAACAACAGTTATGCCCATTTAAAGCGAGACTATTACGTTCACGAGGTGTACTTGAATGCATCATGAAGTGTCTTCAACATACATACAAATTGATGATTTCTGTATTTACAAAGTGTACCTCAAACACATCTACCATCATTTCCAGTTAGGCCATTTCAAAGCTGTAGATTCTTAATCAGTCCTTCAGATTTGTTTTGATGAAAGAAGGCTGGTGTACTGTCCAGTCCAGAAACCAAGCCATTAATATTACTTAAAAATTTAATAATCGCACAAAAATAACTGACCGAGAAATTCTAAAGATCCAGACTCCATCGATAATTGCTTAATGATCTATGCTGTGTTTACATACTTCTGTAACATTAGCTAGGATGTTGTTATTGAAGGAATTAAATAATTACAAATTAAACTGTGAAGGCTTTAACTCAAAGCAGCCATTTAATTACATTTTTTTCAGCAATGTAACTGCACATCTCAGGCGCTGTTCATGTCTGTCTTTGACCCATCTGCTGAGTGATCCAGTCACAAGTGGAAAAGTGCTGGTGACAATTAAGATCCCACATTCAGAAGTGGTATGGGCCACATGTGGACTGATGATGTCAGCAGTGTGTATTAACGCGTATCCCGTCTGTGAAAATCAACAGCAAACTTGGCAGTGAGTCCAACACAGCGCACGAGGTTGGACACATGCGTTTATGAGCAGTCTCTCAAGATGTGGAAACACATTTCAATGGCAGATATGAACCGATTCATTTGTTATCAGAGCCGTCCACTATCCAGAGCAGAACAGCTAGCATCAGTGTCAGGTGTCCTAAAGGTTCAGGGAATCAACTTTTACTGTCAAAAACCACCACACAGAGCACAACCACGAGGAAAACTTTCTTTCTTTTTGGACAGGCACAAAAGGAGCGACCACTGCTGAACACTTGTCACAATGCTGATCTGGTTCCGCAGTCAGTTTCACAAACCTGAGATGGCCCACGTTGTAGAACTTGCTGGCTCCATCTGTGCTCCGGACCACCTTAAGGCAGAAAGCCGGCTGCAGGTGTCGGACCTCCAGCAGCACCAGAGCCAGGTACTGGATGAAGAGCAGGGCGTCCACCAGCGAGGCAGCATACTCCACTATCCCCCTGTAGTCCCGCTCCCTGGGCTCCAGCACCCGCACGCCATAGAACAACCAGTAGGACGCCACGAAAAGGAACACCAACACCATCAGCAAGCAGCGGAACACGAAGAAACGTGGGAGCGTGGCGCGGGGAGGGCGGAGGAACAGCGCCCAGGAAGATATGAGCAGAACCAGGAGCTTGAAGGCGAGGGAGACGTAGAGGCCTTCACATGGCGTGCCGCAGGGCTCGAGGGCGTCACGCCACAGCACCTGCGGCAGGATGAGGAAGGCGAGCGGCGTGACCAGAGCAAAGAAGCTCAGGCAGCCTCCCAGTATGGGGCCAACAAAGCGCTTGCATTCCAACGGGGTCGAATCCTCCAGATCTTTGGTGACGCGGGTCAGGTCCTCATTTGAGAGGCTGTGCTCGGAGGTGCCGGTGACGACAGTGGTGGTTTCTCCCCAGTTATCATCCTGAATGACACAGAAAGAAGGTTTAAGCAACATTAAAGCCTTCACTGAACAAACAAAACATAGAAGAGGAAACAGGTCTCATCAAGATGGGTTTGATCTTTTTACTCACTTAACAGATCTGAGTATCACTTATTAATTTATCATTCCTAAAAACTTTGATCCCGATGACTGATCTCTCTTCAAAGTCCTCGTCAAGCCAAAAAGGCTTCATACTCAAACAGGAGGGTCTGCTTTTTCTCTCCGTTCTCTTGGTAAACTATCAGAGCCGTTGGGTTTTTAACAGTCAATGATTTGTGAAAAACCTATTCTGCATAAAGACACAAACCCAAGACGTTTCTATGCAAGGCTTTCTATGGTCATTTCAGACATTCTAATCCTCCAAAACCTTCCAATCGTCCTGGAAGATATGAAAGGAATTAAGCCTTTAACATCTTGCCAGGAATGGTGACAGCTTGGTTTTGCTTACCTCGCTTAAACAAATGCCTCTTTGCTATTTAAATAAAGGCCCTTCTTCACTTCATCCAGAAGCAAACAGACCTCGTCAAGCTCCTTACGAAAGAAAAAACAGGTCTCTGGGCTTAAAGTAATGTGTCTTCTCTATCCAAAGACTCAGGTTCCACAGATGTCAACACCTGCTCTTTCCCCGCTGACAAGCTCTGAGAAAAATGGCCGACCGCTACAACGAAACACAATTGAGCCGCTGAAAGAGTACATGAGCCCACTTTCACAACCACTTTGCAGAAATTTATCAACACCACGTTGCTATGAAGGAAAACAGCTGCGGGGGGGTAGCAGTTTCTGTGTGAGATACAGACCAGGCAGCGGGTGAATAAGCCCCCTTTGATTTGAATGTGTAACATTTTAGCATCAATAATTCAGAGCTGCTTTGGAGCGTAAACTCAGGCGACAGCAGTGAAAAGCAGGATGGATTTTATAGAACAACTAAGGCTTCTTTTAAAGGAGCTGAAACAAAGATTTGACCCGACTGCTAACGGAGGTCGTGGATGATGAATAAGTGTGACTTTGACACAGTAACTGACCCTGTCATCTCCACGAGTCGACTCTGCGTCGAGAAGCGGCTCTCCGGGAGTTTGTATTGTGACCGATTTGTCTCCACGGCTGCTGCTGTCCCGGCTCTTAGAGCGGTGACGGTCCCTCCGGTCCCTGAGGACAGAAGATGAACAGGGCTGAAGGATGTACTTTCATTCATGTGCTGCCTCCCAACAGTGTTGTGGCATAATTCAAAAGAATGACACTTAATGAGACATTCTGCATCTGGTTATTTGGCCTAGAACTTCCTTAACTACGTGGATCCAGTGGTAAAACCCCTGGATATGACTTGTTGAATTATACATCAAACAAAAACACTCGCCTTTATGTCTTGAACAGAGTCCAAATATGTACAAATATAAGCGTGCAGTTTTTAAAATCCAAACTTGTTTTCCCTAATTGAGCCAGATATTCATTCAAGCAGTCCGTGTTTGAGCGCGTACAGAGACCGCTCCAGAGCTGAAGTCAACGTGAAAACGACGCCCTGTTATCTGCGGGGCCCGTTTAACCCACCTGTGTTTTCGGGAGCTTCTGGAGTGGGAGGACTTGTACGAGTAGCCCGAGTACTGTGACTCGTTGTCCATGTCTCGGGTCAGCAGTGAGCGGGCTTTACGAGCCCCGCCTCCTCCTCCTCCACCCCTGCCGAGCTGCTCGCCGACTCCTCCCAGCTGACTCTTGCGCTCAGAGATGGACTTGGTGGAGAGAGCCAGGGGCAGCTTGAGCAGGTCAACCTTGCTCCTGAGGGAATCTATCTTGGAGGTCGATGGGGAGGGAGCAGGAGAAGGGAGGTGGGAGAGTGGGGGAGGCTACAGAGAGGAGGAGGAGGAGGAGGAGGGCTGGGAGAGGATGATGGGTAGGAGAGCTGCAGCAGGGGAGATAGAAGGTTGCTGAGATCTGAAAGAGAAGAGTAAAGATAGAGCAGAGATTAAAACTGCATCTGCTCCAGATCATGCCGTCATCTGTTGTACATTGAGAGCACGTGTTAACCAAGCATGTTAACTGACCATACCGACCTAAAATACACACCAGGGTTTATATTTATACCTCATTTTCCTGCCTGAGCTTCCTGCCTCCAACAGCTATCACACCAGACCATCTAGACTAATGAAAAATTAGGTCCCCAGAGTCTGACGTCAATTTGCTCAAAGTTCTTTCTCACACTACACATCAGGACTTGATAAAAGTTAGAAGATAGGCACGATTTAAAAGCACTGCCTTCATATCAGACATGTAAACAACACAGAGGAATGTGCCTGTTCAAAGTAAACCCCCAGAAAGAAGAAGGAAGGAAAACGATTTTTTTATGTCATCAGCAACAGGAAACACTTGTGCTCAGTTCAGTGCATCAACAGATTTTTCTTTTTGTTGTTTCTGGGTTGGTATCACAAGAAGCTTTTCATTGAACAGACAATATGAACTTCATGACATGCTTCATGCTGTTCTCCAAGCAGGTCAAAACAACTAAAAGGTTTTCTCTGGGAGGTCTATTTTTACATCCCTAAGTAGATGTACTCTAGCAAATGATGTCACACGCTTGTTATGAGAAATGAGAAAAATTATCCGACATAATTATAGAAAACGGATTATATTCATCCAGGAACTCGTCAGTTTTAAGGTGCATCTTGACCAGCGGCACCCAGAACTTTAACAGCCTGGGGCTTTTTTCCCCAGGAGCTGAAAGATTATTTAAGTTCTGAGTCTGTTGCATTTCTACTGAGGTCTGAAGTACGGGGTAAATTAGGTGAAAATGTCAGCTGAAACATGTTGAATCTTCCACTTCCAGTGCTGTACCTACAGTAAAACCAGGAAGTCCTTCATTCTGGAGCTCACAAAATGGATTTGAATGCTGACAGAAACTGCTTTTCCTTTGCAACTAAAAGTTAACAGATTCCATGAGCTCTTGTGGATGTTAAAGATGACTGAGACAGAAATGTGATAATAAAACACTGGGAGTTCTCAACCAATCAGAAATGTTCAGTGCTACAAAACCCAGTAATACCGCCCTACCATGGTTCTTTCTGGGGCTTGAATTTACCCCAAAAAACTCCATTCGTAGCCCACGGTTCCTATGATCAGAACCCCTAAAATACCCTGTTTCCTGGAAAAGGTCTTATCGGTCAGACACTACAGGCTCTTCATAGCTCAGGTGTTTTGTGTCTAAACTTCTTTCTCCTGCTGCTTGCGAAGAGGAAATAAATCTTTGCAAAACAACCTGAAAGATGCTTCAGATCCTAAACAGCAACTGGAGGAGAGAGGTGGCTTTCAAGACCAGTTATACGTGGGTGAGGGTGCACAGATAATGCTAATGCTCGTCAAATGGATTTAAAACATGCAACAACGGGCATAAAACGCAGCTTTGGATAAGTTAGATTTAGTTGATGACACTTTAAAATGTCAGCTTCAAAAGAAGTTGGTCTCATCTCATGAATACCTGTTATTGCCCCCCCCCCTCCCCTTGAAACCTCCACCGCAGGTGTGAATGACTAAGGCAAAAAGAAGAGATGAGGAGAGGATTCAAGAATGTACAAACTGAGAAATGAGAACGCCTTCAGGGAGCGCAACCAACGTCTCTGAGATTCCTGGATAACGTACACCGGGGGCCTTTATTTTATGACTCAGAAGAGCTACACTGCCATGATGAAACTTGAAGATTTCGAGGTTGTTTTGGGGCCTAGAGTTTTCTGCACTGCTCATTACGCTGCTTGTACAAATGTTATTGATTGACAACATCACAAATGTGGAACAGACCACATCTTACCCTCTCTTCACCGGAACAACTTTTGTTACCTTAAAGTATAAACCCATTCTTACGATATGGCTTTATATATCTTTTTAGGGCCAAACAAGAACCCTAAATCAAACAACACTCAATTTAAAATTACAGAAAACAGAGAAAAGCAGCAAATGAAACGAGAAGAAGTCCGACTTTTCCTTTTGAAAGCAGAAAAAATAAGTGTTTTTCAGCCCTGATTTACCAAAAAAAGTTTGCACATGTCACAGTGGTTTCAGCTTGTAAAAAATATAACTGAGGAGATCAGAAAAAAGAAAACTAGTCCCTTTGAACTACCAGGATCAGTATCAGGTTTCATGAGGGTACGGGTCAAAAACACGGTTGGCTTTATTATCCGACCGTGATGTGAAATGATGCTTTAAGTCTGTTTATTATCCACTGAGGGAGTCGGACGTCTCATCCTGGCAGACTGTGTGCTGTGATCCATCGACACTTACACCCATTAACCCCTACACGGAGGCTTTGGTTTCGCTGTGTGTGCTTAGATCATGTCTTCCGGGTCTCGGCTGAGGTTAATCCTCACTCGACTGTATCTCCTCCAAGAAGCGAGCTTTAGCCCGAGTTTGCTGTAAAACAATGGCGGCCATATTGGATTACTGTGTTTTCACTAAACTCGTCTGCCCTCTCCCTCCTTCTCGCCAGCTCGCATTCCCTCCCTCACACCCCTCATCCCCTGGGAAACGGGGCCTCTCCGCTGCCATGGCGATGAAAGAGCGTGTTCAGATGGAGGGGGGATTGGAGGCTGACAGTTTCCCTGGAAACCTGACCTCACGCCGCCCTCTGCCAGTCTATTCTCCAGGCTGGAGAAAAACCTCCAAAATGAAAACGTTGGCATGACGGATGTCGGACTGTCAAACGCTGGTTAATTGATAAAGGGAGGGCGTGGCTCGCTGGCTTTAACTGGCCCTCTGTGGGAAATGGAGAGGGACATTAGCTGCCATTTAACCGAGTGAGGCTTCTACGCTCCATCAACAACATTGTATTCTAGATCCACTGCCCTTCAAGCCAAAGACTGTATTAATCTGTCACTGGTATTTCTGTTAGTCTCTCATTTAAGAGCCCCTGTTCCATGGCTGAGAACCATTACTCTCCAGCAGACCAGAGAAGGCTTTGGAGCCTTGCAGCCACATGCAAAACCTCAACACCGTGTTTTTTTTCCGACCGCAAATTTCAAATGACTAACAGCCTCCTCCTGGTGCATCATCATCAGCTTTTATCTTAAGCAATGGCAGAGAAACGAGCAAACAACTGCAACAGAGAGAAACCTGCTCTCTGAATGTCACTCAATGTCAAGAGATCCTACATTTAGGATTCGGTCCAACTAACACCTGATATACCACATTAAAGAACTGTGACATATTTTTACCATTCCTGACAGAGAACAGACTCACGTTGAGGGAAACATTTAAGCATCTTTCCCTCTAGATATATATGGATGATAAGATACTCAGACAAGCCACATCCTTTGTTACCAGGGAGACAACAAATTAAATCTAAACACTGCTTTAATTTACCAGAAGTTTAGCTGGGACGTGCCCTCCGAGACACAGAATCTGTGGCCAAAATAACAATCCTGTCTGGCATTAATGTTTATCCCACCACCTCGTGAAAATATCAATTAGGCAATTACAGCAGTTGTGGCTGGATTTCAAAGCACCGACACAGAGATAAAGCAGCATATTTACCCATACACATCTGAAATTCCAACATGAAATAACAAAGACAGTAGCTCTGTTTGCATTTCAAGATAATTACCATGATGACTGTCGGTCAGCTGCATCCAAGGAACATCACAGACAAAAACAGAATTATTCCACAGGGAGTCCGTGTGCATCTCAATGCCTTTGAGGGAAATTACTGGGGCAGAGAAGAGGAATCTGACTGTCTGAAAGCGACCTCTAAAGATCCATCACAAATGTGTTGGACCAAGCTTTACCAAGGGGGAGGACTAAAAGAACAGTTATTTAAGACAACCTGCTTAGATGTTCAGATAAGTTGTATGAAAAGGATTGTTCTTCCAGGAACCAGAAACAAAGTCCAGTCAAAGCTTAAATTCACGTTACTGTTAATAAGGAGAGGATTTAAAGAGCTCGATTAAGGGAAATGTTGCTTTAACATAATGACATCTGACACCTCAACAAATACCATAAAGACCACAAATATCCTCAGACTGAAAAGTTTACTGAACAACACGTTTAAATGCAGAATCCTGCTTTGCAGCAGCCTGTGACGGGGAGCATTACTCAATAAGCTGGATTAGTTTGACCACCCGACTACTAGCAGAGAGAATATGGTGTTCTGTTTTAGGATAAACTCTTAAAAATGGTCTTACATGTGTCAGTCACAGGCTCCCCTGATTTCCAAAAGTTACTCTTCCTACAGCACAGTGAACAAAAGTGTGTATGGTTACCTCAAGGCCGGGCGACATAAGCATGAATACTGTTCTAATAAACTCCACAGCGTCTTAATACTATCATAATAATAAAAGGAGAAGCAAAAGACGGATTCACTGTTGTCACACTAATGCAAATCATCACAGAGAGCATTTTGTTTCATTCAGCAGCTGCTGTGAATAAAGGTCCGGACACATGAACGATCCCACAGGTTTCACTGTGAGACCAACAGAATAAATCTAACCCAACTCTACACAACGTACACTCGTCACACTGAGTTTAAAGAAATGAGCTCTTTCGGTTTTCCTTTTGAAAGTGGGTTTGACGCCATCTTTTAGCAATAACCTATAAGATAAATAAAAGCGTTTCCTGTGCACATGACATCACATCACCCACATTTGACCTGTTGTTCACATAACGAGGCACATATGCCTCTCTAAAAGCACTGGGGATAGATCTGTCTTTGTTATTAGAGCCCGCCTGAAGCTTCACCCTCTCAAAGGTAACAAAGCCACACCTAAACAAAGGAAACTGGTGTGGAATCACAATGGATCAATACATTTTTTATTTTGATCGGACATTTTATATATAAATAAGTTGGGTCTGCATAAAGTTTTTGCCCAAACCAACAGCTCAATCTATAAGAATGGAGAATTAAAAAGGTAGATAGCTTTGCTTTGTGCATTTTCCTTACCATCATCATTTGAATAAGCCTGTCTGTCACCCTATCTGTTTCTCTGTTGGTCTGTAAGTGAGAATATAACAACATCTGATCTACAAAAGGTGTGGTACACTAGTGAGAAGGATTAGGTTTCCTATTCATCCCTCTGTCCTATGGCCTAGTTGAAGGACCTCACCAGGACTCCTCTTTGCCTTCATTTAACGTTAATCTCACCCTCAGAGTGTAAAAGTAGGTCTGAACACAAGTCTGCTCTGTACAAACATAGCCTGTCTCTGCATGTAGTTCTTCTCCTGTACAGTGGTGTGGTTTTTTTCCTTTCTATGCACACAAATATTTCATTTCTCACAGTTTGGCTCAACGTTTTCACTGAAATCTTCACCTTTCTCTTAAGTGTAGAGAGGATTCAACAGGGCAGACCGCAGCAGGCCGCTCCAGCGATCCGTGTATGTGTGTGGTCTGAGATTAAACCGTGATGACGTCAGGCTTCCGGCCTGCTGGTGACAAGGCTGGGCAGTTTTATGGATTAAACCAAAGGGCCTGCAAAGACATTTAATGCTGAATGCACCTTCAACTCAGACCAAAGACAACGGCCTCCTCATCAGAAAATAAAAACAGTGACGTGAAGCACAAAGGAATCCAGACACTTTTATCCAACAAGTCCCATATTTTTGCTTCAGATCAGAGCGATTGTCTCCTCTAAGGTCTCCTTTTCCATTTAGCTTAATATCAAAACGTACCCACAGCTGCTCTTTTTTACTAATCCCACAACATCAACATCAGCAAGTTCTCACGGAGTGAAGCGAAACGGTAACGTGGGTGTCGCCTCTCTGAAAAGGCCTTTAATTGATTACATTTTCCATTCACAGGTTAGATTCTCTTAAGCCAGAAAACAGAGACAAGAGGAAGTGGAGCCATCTGGTTTCTTCTCAGCCCATTTTAATTCTAAACAACAGCCTGAGAGGTTTTTATTAGAGCCCGACCAACAAATCAGTCAAACAACACGAAAACTGATATGATACAAGGACTTACTGCATTATAATTAGTATGACTGTATCAGTAAACGCAGCTGAAACTCTATTATTTACTAAACTTGCACCACATGTGGCAGAGTAAATATCACAGCTGGGTCAAGCTGGCTCTTCACAGTTCGTTCCCAACTACTCTGTTAAATATATGGCAGGAGAGCCAATAAAGAACGACCCTGTTAATTCCTGTTTCAGTATTCTCTTAAAAACTGTGTCAAAGGTTTGGGCACACCAGCTGCTACGACTGGTACAATGTACATACAACTGAATGGAAGTTTGCAGCCCAAAAGATTTAATTAGAATGCTTTGCCTAATAAAAGCCAACTATCGGGCAAATATTTGCCTAAATTTGTGCCTTGATCAGCGTTGAGTCTCAACAAGCACACGCCTCTGTGGACGGCGGCGCTTTTCTCTTCGTCCACTTTGGTAAAGACGGAACCAGTAAACTTCCGAAATGAAATTTGGTCAACAAGTGTATTGGTTTTGCCTTTAAAAACTGTCACCTGGCCAAAGTTTAGGTCCCTCAACTCAACCAATAAGTCTGAATTAACCTTAAAGCCAGACATATTTCTATAGATGATATACACATCTTTGTGTAACCAAAACCTTCACATTAGCAGAACTATTAAAGGGAATATATCAGGTCATCTTTGGTAAGTAAAGTCCTGTTTCCTGCATTTCACTTTAAAGACAGACTGAATGTGTTTACCATTGTAAACCGGTGCTGAAACTCGCAGTTCTTAATCTTGTTTACAGTCTATGATCAGATATTTTCTGCTTTATATTAGTAGAGCTACATTCACCAGAGCTTATTCAAGTCAAATATCTTCTATGGCTTTTTCTTTTCTTTTTCATAGTCCGGAATAAAGTAAACAATCATTCTCAATCTGACAGATTGAAACATGAACTCTTATCCAACCAGAACAATGTTGATTTCAAAGCCTTTACTTCTGGTTTCATTTAGCTGGATTTCCTCTAAAATGTCTCCACCCCCGTCTATTTGCTGTTTCTGCTGTGTATCTGACATTTTAACAACATTGTAAAGCAACTATGTGGCAAACTGGAAAGGCTTGGATGTAAGTGCTATGTCATTAAAGGCCAGTTTGTTCACGCTCCTCAAGAAAAAAAGAATAATTCATGCAAGTTATTTTGCGCGACATATGCAGCCCCAGTGCTGTGGCATTCAATACGAGCAGATGTAACATTTTACAACCTCCATTTCCCCAAAGGCAAAAAGAAACCAAGCTGTCATCATCATTTCTAAGCGGCTGGCAGCGAGACAGCAGCTGTCAGGGAGGAACAGAAAGCCGGGACATCTCTGAAATGACCAGCTCCACTCAACAGCCATCTGAGGCCAGATACACCAACTGTGAAAATAAGCGTGCACACACCCAGGCTGCAACAGGGGAAGAGGCTCATCAGTGTAGCAGGGCCACACACACACACACACATCACTGACCGCCACCCACGGTCACCTCTGACAACATCAGTAAAAACCAGCAGAAAACAAGACAACTGCAAGTGTCAGCTTTAAAGCACACATGGTGAGCAACCTGAGCAGGTGTGGAACTCTGAGTGTGGAAGTCTAGCAGGGTGTGAATCATCAGGCCATCCTCTGATTCATCTGTCTTCATATCCAAACACAGTGCTACAGGGACAGGAAGTGGCTCAGTGGGCTGAGATGGATGTGATTCAGCACCTCAGAAAACTGTTGCATTACCGATTCATCTGCGCTTTATTTTACTCTTTATTCAGCCCATCATGTAAAAAGTAGATTGATTGATTTCCAACTTCAGCCAGTTTAAAAAAGGATGTCCGAAAATAACAATGATGAATATATTTAAAACCACCTTCAAGAACCAGTAACTTGCCAATTCTTTATGATTAACAGATGTAACAAACTGACGTTTTAAACTATTTTCTGACTAGAATATTATTTATTTATTTATTTTTTAAAAAAGGGAAAACTGTCCAGAAAAGGAACCCCTGATCCCAAATAAAGTGACAATACCTTTAATTTACCTTTAAACGAGTGGGTCTGAAGGGGAGTAAATGATGAAAGATGCATGACTTCAGTGTTAGAGGTTTAACAACAAAAAACGTGAAAAATCGGTGCTTCTAACATGCTTTTCATGGTTTTTAAATTGCTTTATTTTCAAACTCGTGAGCTGAGGACATCACGTTGCATTTCTCATAACTATGTTTCAGTTGTTTCAACTGACGGCAAAAATAAATGTTCTACATCCAATTAGCTTTCAAATAACATTAGAGGAACAAGGATCCTTTTACAATCCCCCCCCTCCACTTCCTTAGAAGACACTAATTAAATTGTTTGCCTCTTATACAGTTCTGAAGCATTTAGTGTCTATTTTCAAGTATTTCTGAATCAGACTTTTAAGGTTTGTTTTCGTGTCCGTATAACTTGTTCAGAGTTTATGCAAACGATGTTTAAAATTTATGTTTTACTCCAAATATCTTTAGGTCTAACACGGCTGGACAGACAAAGTAATGAATTTGGAAAAGTCATCTTGAACTGATTTGGATTTTTCTTTAACATTTATCGCTTATTTTCTCAATATTGGCTTAAAGTTAGTTTGTTTAGGTCCTGCTGAACAGTATCAATATCTAACCAGCTAAAAACTGAACAGTCATCTACAGTGAACCAGCTGCATTTCTTCATATTACTGTAAACTCTTTCAGAGCACCAAACCTCTGTTTATGTTCAGTTTAATCATGAAAATGAAGCCACGGACAGTCATGTGGCTTGAAAAAGCACTCACAAAGTGCCCTGCGTGGGAGATTATTATGCAGTTTCCCAAATAAAGCAGACTTTTGTCTTCACTATGAAATGAAGAAGCTTTAAAGCCAGCAGGTATTTGAATGGCTCATTGAAGCTGAGGTAATCAGGGCCCGTTTCTGCTGCAGCACCATTATCCTGTTTCAGTTTGAATTTCAGCCACCAAAAAGCACACATTTTATAACTCAAGTGTTGCCTGAGGTAACGTGGATCAGGAGTCAGGCTGCATCAATAATTCAGCAGTATTCCACATGTACAAAGAGCAACCAGGAGACCAACTTACTGTGAGGTCCTGCTGCGTTTGGGGCGAATAAGAAATGTTGTGCGACCTACAAAATAAAAAAGGAGGGTTCTGTAGAGACAGGACAATGGGAGACTCCCAGGCCCCAGTGGTGGCGTAAATGATGCCAAAAGATCCCACTGCTCGTTCCCTTTCCTTCCACAAAACGAGAAATGAATGGACGCGGTGGATTTCCCACCAGTCGTACACACGGCAGAAAATTCAAACCCTTCGGCCTACATTCAAACTGGACGCGCTCATTCCCTCCAGGCGCATCTTCTCTGCCTCCTTTCTTATCTTCTACTTACACGGATACAATGAACGCTCTTCCTTCCACGTTTAAAACCGGTCCACAGAGCTACGTGGCCTCCGTGAGAACAACAATAGGGCCGCTGAGGGTCCTAAACTTCCCTGCGGTTTAAAAAAAAAAAAAGGCGACCATCGCGTCCTCTCGACTATTGTTTGTGGAAACCGGAGATCTCCGGCGCCACAAATCCTCCCCTTTCCCTCCGCGCTACGGCAGCGCACAAGCACCCATATCACCACCACCGACCTTTCAACGCATTATCCGCAGAAAAATACTACTTACTTATTCCAAACCGTCCACTCAGGTATTTTGTCACTTTCCACTTTCTCTCCACTCAGCCGTAGCACCGTGTGCCCCGCCTCCGCTCCAGATTGGCCCCTCCTCTGGTTTCCCCTGGGGGACAAGGCCTGAGAAACGGTGTGGTTCAGCCACAGCACATTTATTACCTCACTGTCATACTTACAGTGCGTTCGCTATCATTTAAATCTACTGATCAAGCTGACTCGAGTCATTTACTGGACTAAATCAGCCATAAATTGCCACACAAATGTCAGGTTTCCTGAAGCCTTCGAGTCGATTTCCATGTAGTTTATTAATTAAGAGCGACTAAATCAATTAGAGAAACACTGAAGTTAGATTAACTGCTTTGTGTATGCATACAATATGGACAAATCTGTTTTTTAAGAGGAAAAGCAGCATTTATTAGCCACTGGTTATATCTCAGTAGATTTGCTTTCAAATAATAGGTGAAAGGTGAATAATGCTTTCAGTCTGTAAGCTTGACTTGGTCAAGCTGTAGTTCAAGATTTCATACTTTTATTTACCTCATGACACCAAAGAGGATAGTCCATTATATTACTGTGTTTTCATGGTTATATCATTCAGTTTTCTTGTTATAATTCTATTACTTTCATCCCGTGTCTGTCTTTCTTGCTGTTTCTCCTCCTGAGGTTTTCCTCCAGAGAACAAGCGTCCACAAGTTTGATGTGTGCGTCACAAGAAAATCAACAGAATAAAATAAGCATTCGATAGTGTTATGTAATCTTTCTTTTTTTTTTTGGTAATGCTGTATAATCTCTCTTGAAGCTGCTGAAGGGGAGAAAATCCCTTAAATCTGAACCTAATAAAAAGCTCTGGATTGATTTTAAGGGGTCTTGAGATGAGAGTCTGTGATTTAGGCAAGAAGATAAACAACAAATCAGACTTTTCCTGGCTTCCAAATAGCCATTTGAGCGTGTTTTTCTCTAATAGTCCTCATGCATACCATCAGAAGGCTTCATCAAACTGTCACAAAGCAATGGCTGGTGGATGAGCTCATATTTCACATAAAAGCAGTGTATCACCCCGGGAAAGTGTCCTATTTTAACAATTTAAAGATTCCATATTAGTTTAATTTCCATGTTCATAATCTTACTTAAGGGAACTTCTTAGAGAGGATAACATGCTTTATTGTTAGAAAATACCTAACGCTGTACATTACTGCAGCGCCTGTCGTTGCACCATGCCTGAAACTGTCAGTTTTAGCTCCCGTCTCTTTAAGACCCCCCTCCTGAAAGGCTCAGTCTGCTCCGATTGGGTAAACTGGGTAAAAATGGCTGAATGAGGGTTTTCCACCACAGCGGTACTGGTTTGGAGCCCCACAGGCCAACCTAGATCCAGTTCTTTCTGTTTCAACTCCCAAAGCTTTGGCTCCAGCACGAAGAAAACAACTCTTTACTGGGCCAGAGCAAAGAGCCAATTATGTCAGGACTGGGGCTCAGTGATGCATTTAGTCTGCTTAATTCAAAACAGAACAATTAACAACTGAGCTTCAACATTGATGTGCAGTAGAAGCAGTAGTTTAAAAATGTGAGCTCAGTGTTTCAATGCAGTTTAATGTTGTAATAGCATCAGTCTGGCCTGTGAATGCTGCCCAGTGCAGAGCTGCAGTTACCATCTGCTGCTGAGTCTTTGAACGGTGTTTGCAGCTATGTTTACTGACGTTATCGAGTGTTTTAATAAAGTCATCTGATATTTATAGGTCACACTGAAATAATGTGGAAAAATCCTGTTTGTATCGACATTCATGAATATTGGTTATTGCTTGGAAACACCGGACAGCACTGGGGAGAGCGTTCATCGACTGCTGTTTAGAACGGTGTATATGAAAACTGGACTGGTGACATTCAGAGACCGGTTTGCAGGGAAAACAAGACAAAAACTGTGATGTTTTGTTCTTTTTGTGAAGAGAGACCATCTCTGTGCACTGCAGTCCTCAACAGAAATTCAGAATGCACCAGAGGGAAGGTCAAACACGTGTTAGAAGAGATGCTTAGAAGAGAAGTGATGTAATGATGAGGCTCTGTTGTGGCTGCAGAAAACCAAACCAGTTCATTGATAGAACCAACTTCCAAGTGGCTGTAGCACCAGCCCTGAACCACCAGTGGAACGACTTTGGTCTAAAAAGGTAATGAACCAGAGCGTAACTTAGAACCAGTTCTTTCTGTTTCAGCTGCTAGTTGCTGGTCCAAAGCAAAGAAACACTTAATAGTTTGGGTTGTGGGCTATTGAGACCAACTGCAACCACCATGTTAAAAAAAATCCAAAGTCATTGTAGCATCAAGTCTTCTTAACTAAGCTTCAGTGGAAACGCATGAGCTCAATATTACATTCTTTACAGTCCATATTCTCAGTCATGTTTTTGAATATTAACTAAATTGTTAGGCTCTGACACCAGCCCAGAACCAGAATCGTATCAAAAAGGGGTACGAGAGTGTGCCAAACTAGCCAGTAAGCAGAAAGAGTTAGGTTTAGTTTAATGGTGATGTCATCGTGTACTGGGAGAAAACAAACTGGACTACAAACAAGGTGGTTCTGTGGGATAGAAAAACAGCTGAGGGCTTCTTCATTGTACAAACCTTTCAAAGATCTAAAGAGGATAAAGCCATACTCAGCTCTGAGTTACAACATGTCAAACTGATAGTATTCTTTGGTCTTTATAAAGTGCTGCTATTCAGTCAAATGAATATCATTTACAACCAAAATTTGAGCTCTTTTTCTTATTAAATTTATAATATTTCAACACTTCGTGTTGAACTCAAACCACACTTAAAGGAATCATTGGAAAAAGAAGCCATTTTTATTCCTTAAGGCATCACAACTGGTGTCTGATTCCAGCCATTTAATGAACATAATTAAAACCTTGTGTGTCGTTATAATTTTCAAAAGTTATCCTTAAGTAGTGAAAAAAGAGCCAAAGAGTAGAGTACCAGCGCTTTTTCAGTGTTTAAACTCCAAATTTCTCTCCAAACCAAAAATTTCGACAGCCGGTCGATAGGCAAAAAAGTGTCGTCAGCCATGCCACTCTTGGAAACTTCCTTCTTCCGCTCAAACGTCCCACTAAGTGAAACCTACAAACACATGCTGTGATTTCTGGGACTTAACATATTTCTCGGTAACTTCTCAGGACCTAAAATGTATAAAAACACACTGTCACTGCACATTTCCAGAAGTTGCAAAAGCTTGAATTGAAATTTTACTACTTGTTCACTGACTCAGAAAGTGGTTTTTTATCATTAGAATTGATTGATAAGTTAACTACATTGACAAAGAAGACAGCTACAGTATTGCACATACCTTTGCAATCCCCATACAAATTTCAGACACGCACCCATCCTCGTTAATTGTTCGTACACACTGAATCAGGCAGTCCATTGCGAACACTCACTCGGTCACATTACGTAATCGGAATCATACACACACTCAAAATAATGCTCGATGTTTAGTGCCCATCCCATGACAGTAAACAAAACATTCTTAGACAATAAAAAGGGAAAAACAAAACCCTAAAACGAAAGAAATATAAACATCTTTTCCACTGGCAAGGCCCGCTGGTGCCTGACCAGTGTTTTCCGACCCCGATGAGTCCAGATCTGTCCAGATCCGTCCCGTCCTCACATCAGTGAGTCCATCAGCACGAAGTCGTCTTCTAAAAGAAACCCCTCTGCTGCTGAGTCTAACCTGTCTGTGTACCTACTCGTGGTGTGTTTTAAAAGAAACTGTCCATGTCTGTTGGGATAGAAGTAGTAGTAGCAGTAATTGTAGTAGTGGTCGCGGGCCTGAGTCACATCTGCGTGGATCAGTAGGTGGCGCTGGTGGGTTCCCTTGATGAGCTGAAGAGTATGTCGGCTTTTGAGCTGATGAAGTATGTCAGAAGGAAGGACGTTAGCAGCACACCGATACCCACGCCGAGCGTCAACATCTGGAGGAGGAAGAGAAATGCTTAAATCTAGGACAAGCAGTAAATACAAGCAAAGACATACAGTAAAATTAACTTTAACTTATTAACATGCTGTGGTAAAGGTCTAATAAAACATCAAAGCAACCCAGAGTGCTGCCCTGCTTTGGTCTCCACCAAAAGAAACAATCTTCAGCTCATAAATGTTGGACTGGTAAGACTGCAGATAGGATCTCTTCAGTGAGCTCGGGATCATCTGCTTGTCATCGCAGCGCTGCGTGAAGCTGCTGTGAAACAGAGACGCAACACTAAACTTTCCTCTGTGTGAGGAGTGGACATTCATCGTGTCAGTTTGTGCTCTGCTCCGAGTAACAAAGTGCAGCAAAAAAGAGCTCCAAATGTAAATCTGCTCTTTTTAAGTTGTGATTCATGCACAAAGTTTCACATCCATCTGCTGCTTTGCAATCGCTGCCCACAGATTTGTAAACTGTGCACAGTATTTCCAAAGCAACATCTTTCTTCAGGGTAAAAGGAAGTTTGCCAGTGTGTAGCCGGCCAATCAGTGGCTTGAAGTCATGCCAGAAATATTTAAAAATGGCAACCAGCAACGAGTAGTATAGCAGAACTGACTTTTGACAAGACTTTCATTTATAAAGCAAATGTATATCAGTTCCAATTATCAATAACAGCTCTCCCTGACTCTGCTACTGACCCAGAAAAATAACAGTTATTCATTAAAGCAACACCAGAGAAGTTTGGGAATCTTAAAAATACGTGTTTCCGACAATTGTTACGCACATTCCCGGGTCTTAAACTGTCCTAATCGGGGGGCTGAAATTCAGCGGTTAACAATTTTGGTTTCCACCGTTTTGCTTGACATTTTTGTGGGCTTTTGATGACGTCTTTGTGGCCTCTCCAAAGTGACGAAAACTAATATTTGTTTTCATGATGGTGGGTTACATCCCCAAACTGTAGGGGGAGCCAAAGAGCAAAAGTCCTCCCAGAACCTCACCCTGCATCTGCAGAACACCAGGGAACAAAAGTCAAACATTTGTAAGTTAAAGACTTAAAAGGCCAGTTTCACACATAAATACTTTTTAAAAGCTGCAGGTATCCTTCATTTGGTGCGAGTAGTGAACAGCTGGCTCTTGAAGTGAAAACTGACATGACTGGTGCTTTTAAAAAGAGTTAAGATGCACGTGAGCTGAAAGATGCTTAAAAAAAACACATCAAGGGCTAATGCAGAGCTGCAGAAAGAACAAATCTGCAGTACACGTCTCACGTTACGCACGGCTCACTCATGTGACTGTAAACGTATCAAACGTCTGACTTTAAAAAGCGCCAGCTTAAACTGTGCGACGCTTTAACCTCATTAAAATTCTACATAACAGAGATGGAGGGCTTTGATGTATTTCAGCGTGATGCAGGATGAACATGCAGAGGCTTGAAGCTTGTTCAAGAAACATGATCCATCACTGTCAGCATTTAGCCAGCTTTGCTGCAAACGTTCCTTCGTCGCTGTTGTTTTGGAATTTGTTAGTTTTGGCCAGTTCGGCTGCAAAAGAACTCAATTAAATCTCAAACTCAACTTATATCTACTGTAGGCCAAAAGGATATGCATGGACGGTGACAAAGTTACGAGGTAAACTATAAAGCTGCCGTGTAGCAGCGAGTCTTCACTTACCAAGAGGTCTCTAAATAATTACAATAATTAAAATACAAGCAAACAAGTTAAAAGAAAACAAAAGCTGCCTACAGGGTAGTTTTAGTGATGTGTCAGTGGCTTCTAACAGGACAAAACTGTGATCTAGATTCAGTCCGGACACCCAGATCAGCATACGTCTACTCCGAGGGAAGGTTTACCTCCAGATCATGACTGGCCACCAGGAATATGCGTCCTGTGATGCTCTTCCACCTGGACTCTGTCCACGTTGAGTAATTTTTGGAGGTGTACTCCCTCAGTTCGAAGGCTGGGGACAGTGCTTTGGAGAGACGAACCGTGGAGCGGACGCAGAAACCCTCCCGCTCTGTACTGTTGGCAGGCGCTGCGCCTTGAACCCACACGTAGCTGTACATCTGTGGGAGGAGTAACACGGGTCATAGAGTGTTGAAGGACTAAATAAATACACTGTGATGCCTTTCTTTTTGGCATATTGTTAACAATTATTCACCAGTTTTCATCCGAGTCCAGATCTGAACAAACTCAACTCCTGTAGTCCATTGTTCGTTTTAAAACACTTTTAAGTTCAGCTGCCAACATTTTCACAGCAAAAAAGATACGAAAAACACCCAAAAATTCTGCTCCTACAGTTTCTCAAACACAAGGACTTCTTGCCTCTCTCTGTTCGACTGAACATCAACTTAAAGACATCAACCTTTGAACCACATGTTGATATTTTTCTCTATTTTCTGACTGATGATAAGTTTTCTTTCTTCAACTTTACCGTCATCAGAAGCTCAGCCGTTAAGAGTTAAAACCACTTTGATCAGACTGTTTTATCCTTGTTTTAGCGAGTCTGCTTTGACCCTCTCCTACATTTTGCTTGTCTGGGACACTTGGACAGGAACAGGCAGGGCGGAATAGTAAGAACGTGGTGTTTAAATATGCCACGCCCTCTGCTTGGAATCAACAACTGTGTAAAACCGCCTGAATCTGAAGGAACTGGTTTCCTTAAACAAAATGAAAGAAGCTGTTGTCAGTTCTGAGGCTGCAGCCATCAGCTGCTAATGTTATGTTCGACTATAACGGTCTAACATTTTCATAACTTAGTTCTGATGAATATGTTTGTTGTCGTCTCTGTGGTTTATGCGCACAATCTGAGCATACTCTTTGTATGTTGTGCATAATTTATGTTGTGTAATAAGTGCTGATCAGTTTCTGCCTGTCTTGTCCTGGACACTTTAGCAAAAAAAGATGTTAAATCTCTAGATTTTAGTTGAAAAATTAAACAAAGTTGGTGTCATAAAGAGGATCCAGTTAGACTTTGCTCACCTGAGTTGAACAAAGTTAGGCAGAAAATGTAGATGTTCGTGTGCTATTAGCCTTTTAAATAATATGACACATTTATTTCTATAAGCGCATTCAAGACCTTTTGTGATAGAGCTTATCCTGTTTAAAATCTAATCCAAACTGAATCTAAACGACTTGGTAAAATAAAGTCTTGTGTGGTAAATCTTACATGTTTGCTGTCCTTGTCGTCCTCATTCTCTCTATTACTCTGGCAGTTGTCCTTGGTGATGTTGATGACGCTGCCGGTCAGGTTAGCCAACAGGTACTCGACCAGAAGAGTCGGCTCACTGGTCTGTTGATTCACACCGATGTAGAAGTTTGTAGGCTTGTTAGCTGAGAGGGAGAAAACAGACAAAGTTTAGCCATAAAAATGTGATCAAAAATACCACCTGATGATAAAAATGTCCCTTAAGTTAGTAATTATCAAACGGTAAATATATCAAACCTAACTAAAAAAAAAACTCCAGAGAGCTAACACAGCCAGACATAATCCAAACAGGGTCAACTTACTCAGGTGGCTCTTGAGGTCAGAGGGTATTAGCTGCTGGAACCAGGAGTTATTCGACTGAACAAGGAAACTGTACAGCATTTGGTTAACCTGAGACAAAGTTAGAATAGATTCACTTCAGCTTAGCTCCGCAAGATCAATAATGCTTCAAAAACTGTGAAGGAATCAATAAATGTTTACATTCAAGGTTATGAGAGAAAAGCTCATTTAAAGACACTGTTAGGGATTATAGTAAAAAATTACAATAGATTATCTAAAAACAACAGTAAGAAGAGTGTATTTAAGATGCCTGTGACAGTATCACCATCAGCTGGGCATCAGTGCTTTTAAAATCACATTCACAGGCAAACGAGACCAACATCAAGAATGAAAAAGGGGGAAAAAGCTCAATTTTACATCAAACAGAAGCAAGTTAAGCTTCTGATGGTGCTTTGTAGTCTCCTCAAAAAGAAAAATTAATTCTTAATGTTATGTCACAGCTGTAACATTTCTGATATGAGTCTAAATACATGTCTGGGTTTTGAAATGGCAAATAAAACTTGCAAATTAAACAAGTGGAAACATATTCCACAGCCGTCAGACGAGCAGCAGTTTAATCCTCCTCCTGCTTCTAATGAGCTGATCGCTGTGGCAGTGCGTATGATAGAAACATGTGCCAGCTGGATAGAATAAAAAGTGCAGCATGGGTGTGTGTGAATGGCTTTGTGTGGCTTGTTTGAGCTGTTGAGCTACAGAAATGAAGAACATCTATGAGAAAGCAGTCTTACTAGCTGTGGGTCTGCTTGAATGCTGCTGAGCTGAGTTTCTTCTCCTCCAGCCTGCGCATACAGAGCTCGAGCCACCATTGTCGCCACCTCAGCCAGAGCCTGAAAGATGCATCTCTTCAGAACCGCTTCTCATTTACATCTCCACAGAGTAAAAAAACAGAAGGCTTGCAGAGCAGAAAGAGTTGAGCACCAGAAATGAACAGCGGTACCTTAGCAGTGTCTGTAACAAACTCCAGCTTTTCCTCGGGGGTCAGGTTCGGAGGGTAAGATACGTTCAGATATTCTGCGTTGTCGAACATACTCTCATAGAACCTGCGCACGGACAACGGCAAAAACAAGTTAACATTCCTTGACACGAGATCCCCTGACAGCAGTCTTATGATGTGGGTTTGTAAGAAAAAGAAGAACTCACCTGTTGGCGAACCTGGACTGGTGATTCTCAATAACAACACCAGGGATCGGCCGAGCTCGCAGGAACTGCTGGAAGGATGAGGGAGGCAGCGGCTGGGTGACATCGGGTTCCTCCAATGAGAAGTTTAAACCTGTGGCGGCCGACTGCAAGTTGCTCATGAGTTTCCTCACCTGAAACAGATCATTAAGGGGAAACACAGAAGTATAGACATTAGAAGCTCCACTTTTATCTCTTCATTAGTCTCTTATCAAAGATTAAAGAGATCTTTTCATAGGCATGAATTACAAAATAATTATAACAATAAGAACATGTCAAAGCCTGGACTGAAATCTCAATATCTTTTTGCAGTTTGAACCCTCATAATCTACAAAAATAGCTGATTTATTTACATCATATCTCACATAGCAACTGTTTAGCTTTTGGTTAAACTAATACGCAGCTTGTATTTAGTCGTTGTGTGACTCATCGGATACAGACTGTGGGTGCAAACCTGTCACTAGACACGTATTTTAGGTGGGACTTTCCTCCACTTCTGCCGTTTATGTGACAGGATTTTAAAAATCCTCTCGGCTACAGGACATTAGCACCTCTGCAGATGTTCCACTGAACCACATTTCTCTCCAAAATGCTGTTTTGCAGGTAGATCATTGCTGCACTCTGAGCTGTGCAGCATTCATTTTCCCCTTTTGTTGTGCAAAGAATACCAACAATTCAAAAGAGAGTATGTGTGCAGACACAGCACTCTGCTGTGTGGATATGGCAGGTCTGGCAATCTGACACAGGACAATTCTTTTATTCATAGATTATACCTCTGTTTATACAGATTATATTCTGTGTTTTTAATCAATGTATTGAATCCTCTTTGCTTCTGTGACAAACGTAAACAAATTTGACAAGAAATGTCTGGCTAAAGTGGCACTGAGTGAGATTTAATTCCTATTTTCTCAAGCATTGATTTCATATTTAGTCACAAACCTCTTCGTTTACACTGCTGTTCCTCTTAGACACCGGATCAGAGTGAAGCCAGAGCTTGGAGTCATGCAGTCCCACCTTAGAGGTGAAAATTTAACACAATCATATACAGTACAGAAACACAATTTGATATTGTAAGAAATAATTCTGTTCACAGTGGTGATGTACAAGGAATGGGTGAAATTAGTATTGCATCGTAAACTTAGTTTCAAAGATAATTATACAAATAGATTTGTTGTCATGTTATAGAGGCAACAAAGGTGCCCTCAAAAACACCAAGCGCCTGTAAAGGTTAACAGTGCTGTGCTGGAAACCTGTGGTATCTCAGCCCTCAGCTACTTCGAAACGAGTCAGAAGCACGTAGTTTAAAGGTTCATAAACTTCTCTAGAGCTGTTAATTCAGTTAAATAATATGAAATGCACTGTTTTGGACAGAAAAACGTGACAGTGGCAATAAATGTATAAGGAGAAGCTGCACTAATGCTTACATATGAGCAATATGAAATATATTTTAACCCAAAACACAATCATGGGTGTATTGTTAAAATTGAATAGTTTATGGTTGATTATGTTTTAATAGGAAGTTACCAGTAAGGACCGCAAGACATACCTGTCCAATCTCCAGCACTGAGTGAATATTGTTTAGGTCCACAGCAAACTGATCATTCTCCATATCATACACCATTCTCGAACTGCCAATGTAGTCAAAGGTTTCCTGGGAAACAAAGAAGACATTTAAAAGGGCGGCAGAACATTACAAACTGAGTAAATATTGAATGTTTGTGAAACACAGTGGTGAACACAATGGTTTAGAGAGAACAGACCCCCTGGAAGAAAGTATAGAAGATGGTGCGGTTAAGCTGAGCCGTGACGTTACGCAGAGCGTGCGCAGCCGCCAGCAGGGTGACCAACCCCGAGGCTGCACTGTCTGCTCCTGGAGCAATGTCAAAGAAAAAGGACCTGCTGTCCAACTGCAAAGAGGACAGGAAAGGAGAGGCATAAATCAAATATGGCAACAAACGTCTATCGAACTGTAATCTACAGCTCTGTAGGGTTTCACTTTTCAGAAACTAAACGCCCTAAACCTAAAGACATCAAATAATCTGGGAGAAACGTAAGAAAACAGAACTGACAGGCTGATGCTTTAAGCTCCAATTCATAGGTTTCTATTTTAGTTAGTACAGCAACTATTAATGCACTAAAGAAAATACAGAAAACTCAAGAGGGAGGCAGCTTGGCAATCACCCTTATTTTACAAATGAAAGGCTCTGGATAAGATCTGAAATGCCTGTAAATGTGCAACTGGTTGCACTGCAGGAAACAAACTGAAGGCTGCTCTCACTTTATTCAACTGAAGCACAAAAGCAAAAACTGCAGCGGTTTCTGTTCGTGTTTACAGCCAATCAGAAACCAGAGTCTCCCGCCAGCAGTTAGTTTCAGTTGAACATTCTGTTGCCGGTAGCAACCATGACCAGGAATAGCGGTAACCATGACCACGATATCACATGACACGCATCCAAAAGCAATAACTTAAAGCTGCTTTTATCACTGCAGACACTTCACGAGCCTCAGCTGATAAGTAACACGTGTTGTGCTGGAGTGTCACATATGTAAAGGCCAAGTTTAACACTTTTGCTTGGACTTGAGTCAGGGTACGAAACTCACCCTTGCTGCAGCGATGACCACGCTCTCATTCATCTTGTGGCCCTTGGCTGTGTTGTTTAGAGGTTTGCTGGAGGCCCAAACATTATAGTCACCCAATGGGTCACATACCATCTCTAATGTAGGACACAAAACACAGGTTCAGATATAAGGATCAACAACACAGCGCCACTTTTCTGAGTAGATTTTCTTATAAATCATGCAAACAGAGAAGGCCAAATATTGTAAAAAATGTCACAGATTATATGTTAAGAGAAACATAACTGTGATGGGGTTCGACCTTTACTCGTGTTGTGTAAATACCTGGGTTGAGGCTGAAATTGATGTCATTTCTCCTCATGCAGGTGGCCGTGTCGGTGACGGCAGACATGTGGGAGTAGAGCTGCATGGCGCACAGAGGGTACTGAGGAACGCTGCCATTCACAGGCCGGTTGTGGTCCATGAAACACTGTGAATTAAGAAAAAGCCACCGCGGTGACAAAAAGCACAAATGCTAAATATTTCAAGCTGTTTGAACAAAGTGGAACATGTGTATTCGGGGCTGGTGCTCCTGCTCAGGAGCACATTGGCAGGTTTGAGTGCTCCGTGTGGAGCAAAGTTTACCATCTTTTCATACAGCAGCTTTAAGAGGATTAAACATAATGTGCCACAACATGCCCTTCATGAAGATTATCTTATGCTGACACAGCTTTATTCTTATTTCTAATCTCAATCAACAGGAAGAAAAGTTCAGTTCATATGTTATCGTGACAGTAACATTTGTCATAGATCCATACTCTGAAACACTGTGACTATCAAGCAGCCATTTTGTCAGCAGAGAGTGATATTAAATGGAATTAAAATATTAAACATCTGCTGTAACTTTACCTGTCGTATGACCTGTGTGTCATTGTCGTCTTTCAGGGAGAAGATCGGGAAGTCAAACTCCTCGTAGGACAGACCGTTTCCCTGAGGGTTCCACACCGTCCCGTTACAGTGGGCCAGGGCCGGGTCGTAGCTCTCTGAATACACTCCTGAGGCAAAATGAATACACAAATAAACATCACAACAGCAGCACCATTAGGGAACACTCTCGTGAAGTGTGGACTGCATGAACAGAGCTCTTAACCATCACGCCAATCAAATAAAGCTAAAAACAGAGAAGAAGTGGACGGCTCATATGTAACTATTGTTTATGAGATGCACAACGATTTTCTGCTGCTTTTTATTCTTTCAAAACTCATTTTTAAAAGCAATAAATCAGTTTAACAGCTGTGGTTACACTTAATCAGTACATTTTACATCAAACCTGTTTGACCATCCACACACCTGCTATGACACTTTAATGATCTAATAATACATTCAAGGAGATAAGATTGTTTCCTTGTATTATTTTTCATATTTCAGGTACATTTTAACACGTGTGATTTGGATTTTTAGCACAATTGAAATCAAAATGAAGGACCTGATTTAAAGCCCCCCACTGTTAATTAAATGTGCCCTTCTCCTTGACCCTTAACTTCATTCAACAATCATTGTTTTTTCTTTTAACACTTTTATTGTCTTTTGTGCGTTGACATGAATTTATCGGTCTCTGTTTATGTGTTTCAGTTATATTGTGTACAGCTCTTTGGTCAACTGTGGTTGTTTAAATGTGCTTCATAAATAAAACCGATATGATTTAAGTGAAGTATTCTGACTGCACAGTATTGTTACTATCAGCGGTTTCATGAGATGTGCACTCCAACAATCACCAGTCTATAATTTTAATTTTTTCCATCTTGTGTAACGCTTAGCAGCAAGTCTTAGCACGAAACTCCCCACCCACCTGTGTTCTCGTTGGGACAGGTGGTGTGCGGAGAGAAGTCCCCGGGTGGATTTGAGCTCGGCGCCACAACAGCGACACCAGACACCCTGTTGGAGCCGCTCTTCAGCTTCATCATGATGGATCTGAGAGGCAGACGGTCGACACGGGGCAGAGGAGATGATTCAGGTAAAAAGCAGGTCAAAGATGGGTTGGATTCTTTTGAAAAGTGGTTCAAGTTTCTTTCCTGAGGGCAACACTTGTAGGATGTGCCAAATTTGTTAAACTACATTTCTCCATTTCTCTCTGCATAGACGATAACACTCCATAAATAAAGTAAGGATATTTTTATACATTAAAATGTATAATTATTTTTAATAAGACATTGTGAAAACTAATATAAGAAGACAAGAGTGACATGTAAGCTTCCACTGCAGGGTGAGACACATCAACTGCACCTCGTAAAGAGTGCGGACTCAAGGATGACCATATAAGGAGGGTTGTGACCCGTGCGCAGGACCCAGTCCAGGTTTTCCTCTGACTCGAGCAAATGGAGCACACCCACATCACCTGATAAAGAAGCTGAAATCCAAAACACAAAAAGTATGAGCACTTGTGGCAAAGCACAACAGCTGTATTTGATCAAAGACCCTCAAAGCTTCTCTTTCAATGGAAAGGTTTTGGTATGAAACCTTTCGCTTCGGCTGGTGAGGCCTCTGTAGTTTAACAACGGCATGCAGGTATCCCAACAGCTTTTGATACTAAGGTATATTCGTCACAGGTATGCTTGTTTTATTCTATGCTTTCATCTTTAGAAAGCCAATCCTAACCATAACAACTGCACGTGTCTGCCTGGAGCAACTACACAGAAAACACAGTACTTTTACATACGGCATCCATCAAAAATTCACCACAGACAATTACGAAGATGACTTTAATGTGTTGCTATACTCACACTGGCAGCCTATCTGATGTGTTGCATTGAGCAGTCGCACACATGAGATAGTGTAATTGAGATTAACATAAATCTTGTTTTCCACTGAGTTACAGCTGACACCTGCGAGGAGAAAGAAACCAAAAACAAAACACACATGATGAAAGATAATGACATAAAATATCTTTATTTCTCACAAGTAAAAAATCCAATTCACAGTTTAAAACACAAAACTGAGATAAATTATCTTGTTTACAGACTGGCTGACACCTTCAGTACATTTTTTAAACTCTTAAAGGTAACGGATCCATATCAGCTTGAGGTTTTCTAATGTATGCAAGACCACAACACTGTTTTTTTCAGGTATGACATCTTACAGTGAAGCTCATTTTGATTATCAGATGTGCAATACTAGGTCAGGGATTATCTATAATACATGATGTAAAGTGTCTCTAAAACTAAAAAAATAATGGCCATCAAGTCCAAAGAAAACATAGAGACAGTCTCTAGCTGGATTTAGATTAAAAGGTCTGAAACATGCACCAATGATGCTGGGACACAAGTCAATCAAGGCTGAGTCGCCTGAGTGAGAGTGTCTGGTGTTGTGAGACCTGAAACATCTCATGATCTCATGAACATCGCTACTGATGTGTCCCAAAGCATCTGTCAATGTACCGTATCTTTGCTAGTGACTCTCAGGAACAGACTGGGTGACAACCAGTGGATAGTATGTATAGAGAGCAACAGGTAGCCACTGAACCTACATCGTCTGCAGAACTTTAGACCATACAACCAGGGGATACCAAGGGGGTGTCGTGGGGGATGAACACCCGACCAGAATGAGCCCAGAATGCATCTATGGCAAGGTCTGCAAGAACAATTAGGGCCAAGACCTGGTGAGTTGAAGGCAGAGCCCAGCACAGAGACACCCTACATGGACCATAACCTCTAAGTGCTTAGCTCCCCAGCTACTAGAGCAGTAGTCCAGCGACACTGGCTCAAGTGGCAAAACATTACAGGTTGTGATAACAATATGAAGAGAGGACATCACAAGCGCTGTAAAGAAGAGAGGCATCAAGTTCACCAATGAGGCCACAGAGAGAGAATCTACATGGGTTTGGTTTAAAAGGTCTGAACCACGGCGCAGTGATGCTGGAACACCAGCTGGGGCCTGAAAACCCCCGGTGTGGTCACCCGAGCGAGAGCATCCGATGCTGCGAAACCCAAAACACCTGATGACCTCAGGGAACGACGCTGATGATGCGTCCCGATGCATCTGGTGCACCCGGTGTTGACACATGTTGTCATTTCAGTGACTAAAACTATAGACACAGAAACAGAGCAACCAACCTGACATGTACATAGAAAAAACAGAGCCAGTTTACCTTAAGGCACTTGAGTTGCTGGAATGCACTTTTTCATCCCAATTTATTAAGAGTTGTAGAAAGAAAAATGAATGGAGGCCTTTTGCTGCATTTCAAAAAGCCTCCTTGCATTCTTTTAGTGGGTTAAAGATTTGCAAAGAAATGCATGGTGGACAGGTAAATCTAGGTGAGGACTCATTACTTAAGCTTTTAACAAGGTATGTTCTAATCTCTGTCCATAGAGTATTCATTTTAAATCCAGCTTGGTTCGCCAGTTCCCACAAAGCAAGAAGAGCAGAAACCGATAAACTGATTTCATTACAACTAAGGTGTTGTTATGCATTACTATGTATCTGGTTGGTGTGGCAAGCACACTAACATTTAACCATGGGGCAAAATCCCTTTAATTTAGCATGGTGTTGTAGCATTTAATCCAAGGAGCTCCGGATGGCCGCTGCGGGGAAATCACGAGCTGTCACGCTGATACCGAGTTCCACCTCAGAGGAGGGCAAACCCTACCTCCGACTGACTTCAAGAGAAGTCGACAATAACCCCTAACAAACACCTATATGGTAATTTCCCTACTTTGCGTTGGTGGGAATATGTCACATTTAATAGCAATTGAGAACCCCATTGTAAAACCTGAATAAAAATATCAATTCGGTGCACATTAAAGAGGAACCGGGCAGTCGTTGCTAACGCTAATTAGCCTAGCTTTCAGCTAGCTCAAGCACAAAGAAGTCTGTCAAGCTAACCTCCTGAAAGCGAAACCCATGTCAGTCGTTAACAGATTTGTAGAAACACAAATCCAGCAGAGTAGGAGTACAACTTACCGGTGAAAAACAAACCAAATACCAAATTAACGATCAATTTGTTCGACAGCAAATCCATCTTCCTGGTTTGAAAAGCAGAAAAACACAACAGGAAGTGCAAATACGCGACACATCCGAGTTCTACTGTTTGGTTCCGCTCTCCAGTAAATAGACCGCACACAAAATGTCAGCTTTGTGTCTCAGAAGTGTTTTTACACCTTTCATTTAATTTAATTCTGTATCGGTGTAGCATATAACTTTACTATAGTTATCTAGCTCACAATTAACCCAGTTTTATTATTATTTTTTTTTTAAGACCGTGAAGCACCTCTGAGAGGAGAGTCAACTATGGTCTTCTTACATCTCAGTTCCATGTTTAGAAATATCAAAACCATTTTCTTTTAATTTTCACTCACCACAAAGTTGCTACATGTGGCACCACAACCACATCAAAGAGACACTCAGGAAGACAAACCCACACACTGTATTTGTGTTCATAGAGAGGCTGTTTTATTAATTTTTTCAAGATACACAGAGAAGCTCTGCTCATTTTGAATGATCCATTTCGAATTATTCAAGTCAGAAAGTGAACAGTAAGGATTTTAGAGACGTAATGACGCGCACAGCACTTAAAAGAGAGCTTTTTGTAAGATAGGATAGCTGTATTGTAAAATAGCTGAAAGGACAATAAGGTTTAACATCACTGTGAGGAAAGCATATACATATATCTCTGTATTCAATTTTCATGTCAATAATTGTACTCCAGAGAAATCATGAAAGTATTTCGCCGAAGAGCTTCGCCTCGACTCCTTAACGGAACTGGAGTGGACTCACACGCAGACCGATCACATCCTTCCCGATTTCGGTCACCTAGAAAATGAGGTGAAATTTAAGGTTGGAGAATCAAAAAAATTATATAAGAGAAAAACAAATACATTCAAACATCTGGAAGCCCCAGCTGATATTCTATTGTGTATAGACCATTTATGAGTTATTTTTCATAATTTTATTACATGATGACACTGGACTGAACACATTTATGTTTTATGATTATGATCATTTCCTTATCCTAAAACAAATACCATAAAACATGAATGAATACAAGTTTCAAATATAAATATAAAATAAATAAACGTGCCCCTTAACCACATATATTTAGTTTATATTCCGATTCAGCAGCCATGTTATAAGTTCATCCATATAAAGTTTAGACTAATAATTATCATATCTAAGAGACCATATCTTTCACTACTTCATAATTATATCTGCAGGGATCTACCAAACCAGATTTACATGCTTTAAAACACTTCTAAAACCACTTCATATTTGCTCCTCCATCTTTAAGACCCTCCCTTGATTGCCCAAAAATTGTGAGAATAGGATGGTGATGTCATTAAGTAAAAGGCAGAAAACCCAGAACTACCAATGAGGATTTCAGACAGATCAGAGGGAATGTCTTCAACGGGATTTCTAACTTTGCACAGGGGAAGGAAAACTAATAATAAAACATAATATGACCTTTTTACCAGAGTTGTTGGATTCGTGGTGTTGTACTAGACTACACTGACACTTTTTTTCTTCTTGAAAAATAGGCGTTAAAGAACAACAGCTGTTATATATTCTGAAGTATCAATTGGATATTTATTTCCACTATTAGTTCATTAATTAGCAACATTGGCTTTTCTATGAAATCATCTCACCCCTTTTGTGAGTGAATATAGTAAATATTCAGTGTATTAATATGAGGAACTATTTACATATATCTTATTAGCTATGGGTGGTGGTCCCAGGCCTACCTGTGTGACCCTGCAGATCTGGCCCTTGTAAGTGGGGCAGTAGCAGGCTCCAGACAGCGGGCACTTCTCAACAGGGCGTCCACGGTAGAGGGGAACGAAAGACGCCGCACACAGGTCAAATGGATTGTGGGGATCGTAGTTCAACTGGTGGGCGTCTGTCAGAGTTTTCTCACAGGCTGCCAGAATTTTGCGGGTCTAAATGGCAGGGAGATAATCATCAACTTAACGCAAGATAAAGAACAACATACTGCTTTCCGACAGAATCTTAAAAATGCATGAAAACAAAGCTGTGACAACCTGCTGCGCAACATCTGGCTTCGGCCCGAGTTCGAGGAGGCGTCGTGCAAATCCTGCCGCTGTTTTAAAGTTACGAAGTTTGAAGAAGAGGTTCAGAGCCGTGCGCAACACAAGTACCATGTGAACTGGCTGGAGATTACAGTGGGTGAAATAAGCTGCCATCTGCGAGGAAAACAAAACCAAATTTAGAGATTCAAAGCTTGAATAATCTCAATTTCTCCCCCTCCATTTAGCAGTTCCCCTTTCCTTTTGGGATAAAGGCAACGTGGCCCCCTAGCCCTTCAGCTGGGGTCATTTGGAAGGGTAGAAGACCACTATGTCTTGATCACAAACAGGAAAGTGGCATCTGCAAAACAGTCAGCCGTGGCGGCGGGATGTCTTTACCTCACACAGCCTCTTCTGCTGTTCCAATGTGTCTTTCGGCAACTTCTTCCTCTCGGTCTCCATGGTCAGACCTACTATGTACTCTCTGCAAATTGTGATCAGTTGCTGGGCCTGAAACACATTTACATAGATAATACTTATGAATGTAGTATACAGAAGTGTGCTTGTCCATCAGCAAAAACATCTGGGAGCCACAGCAACCTACAGATACATTGGAATCTTTTTTTGCATGGAGTCACAGCTTGGTGCTCACCTCAGCAATCTCCTGCTTGTTATCAACCACCAGCAGAGGTACAGAGAGCAGGATGGCTCTGAAGTGCTCAACAGCTTCCTCAAACCGCCCAGATGTGGTCAGCTGGTAGCACTGCTGCAGGCGGGCGATGAGATCAGAGAGGCGCAGCCCCACAGCAGGCAGCCCCTGCTTTGCTCCACAGTCCTTAGAAAAAAAGGGTAAGGAGAATGATTTTCATAGTTAGAGCGAGAGCAAACATCTGGAAATGCCTGATAACATACAAAACAAATCCACAGAACTAAAAGCTGTACCTTCCAGTTCCGCTGGGGTTGACTGCGAAGGCAGGGCAGGGAAGGCAGCCCCAGGTAACAGGTCCGGCCTCTGGACATTGTCTGCATGAAGAGTGACTTGAAGGGCCCAAAGTTCACAACTCCAACCTGGTCGTGGAGCAGCTGTGGAAAGAGTTCAGTGAGTAAATAAGAAAATGCGTCACCCAACTGCAAATACAAAACCTTTTCATCAAAAAAGGGAAACTAAAAGCAGGAAGAAACATCAAATAACGAGCGTACTCTCATAGCAGTTTCAAATGAGCCGGCCAGGATGTGGTCCACTGACAGCTGGGAGTTGTTGCACCACATCTGGGTTGGACTTGTGCCCTTGGTGGGTGGGACGAAGAAGCCGTCTTCTGTTCCTCCACCTGCTCCAACCGGCACGTCCTGTTAAGTGAACAATGCACATGTGAAAATCATAATGTCTTGAAGCACAAACAAACCGCTCAGTGGTCTGTTGATCTTACCAGCTCCGGAGGAAGTTCCAGGTCTTCCTCTACCTCCCAGCCACCTCCCTCCTCTTTCCCCACTCCCTCATCCCCGAATCCATCCTGGGCATCCACAAAGCCATCTGAGAAAGACAGAAACATCAGGACATTGTGAACACACTGTCAGAATTTGTCCCAATTTGCTAACCTAAAAAGTAACTTTTGGAAAATATTGCTAAAATAATTCTGAATTTACCTTCAACCATCGTAAGTTCAGCATCATCTCCCCAGCCCTCGCCTCCAGCGGCTTCCATATCCAGATCTGCAGCCATCTGACCTGCTTTCCCTGCAGCATACACAGAAAAAGACGGTTCTCACTCTTGCACATCTCAACTGCCACACAATATTAATTTGTGCCATTATATCCATGTTAAACACCAATAATAATGAAACACACTGTTCATATTTCTGTTCATGTTGCATATTTAGGAGCACAGGTTTTCTAAACTGATCAATTCTCATAAATTACAGAAAAATTATTACATAATTGTTCCTGTCCCAGAGTAACAAAGGCAACATGGACTTTAGGGTATCACAAAAGCAGGTTTATTCTCTTTCTATACATGGTCACTACGCACATCATGCACAGTATTGACACATGCAGCTAAATAAGGGCATGTTCCATGCCTGATGACTCACCTTTAGCAGAAATAGCTCCCTCAAAGAAGCCCTTTGACACAGTAAGCAGAGGCCAGTTGGTGTCCAGAGGGTTGATGGGTGGAGGAGGCTGCAGCAGCTGTGCATTGGCATCCACCTCTGGCACCTACATGACACCAGATCAACATCATGTCACTGCAATTATTCACGTATCCATTTACATTAAAAAGATTTCATTGATAATTAAGCTAGTGCAATATGTTGATGAAGATTCTCTGTCATCCAGGTGATAATCATAGGAGGCTGAATAAAGATCTTGGATCCAAGAAGTCGTCCTTACTCGCTGCCCTTATTCAAGCTCTTATGAGTGCAAATTAAATATATCTTAAAAAAATAAATAAAAAAAGAATATTACTTCGCTGTACTAGCATATTACAACTACTAATATTTTGTTCCATGTTATGCTTAAAAGGTAGAGACCCGTGTTGCCAACACACCGTCTCTTTTTCTGGGTCAAAAGTCTCCTTCAGCGCCTCAGCCTCTTCATCCAGTCCGTGTGTGGCGGCAGTCAGGTAAGCCAGAGACTCTGCAAACACATCGGTTTACAAAAAAACTGGTTCATGCACTGGGTTCTTTGTTTTTTTTGTTTACAATTCAAAAGAAAGACCAAATCCCACCAACTGCACATTTAAAGGTTTAAAAGATGGTGAAAATATCATTTATAAAACGTTCAATTAAACATTTTAAAAATCACAATTAATCATATTAAATTCAAATATTTGGAAACTTTACCCAACTGCTCCATATGCATGTACTGTTATCAGCTAAGCTTTCCCCTTTAAAAGTGATGTGCCACAGTTGTGAGGAGTGGGAGACATGAGAGTTGATGCAGCGCATGCCAACAGGGACGACAAGATGACTCATGACGAGCCTGTGCGTGCCAAATGGACACAGGTTCTATAATATCTGTTTCAGCCTCTCATAAGCAGGATTAAAGCCCCAGTTAATGCAGTTCCAATGTTGTCAATCTGTCCGTCTTCCTAAAAGCAACTTTAATGTACGTTATCAGCAGCAAGACAGGCTACAGCAAAGTCCTGAAAATGTGGAGCGATAACAGCACTCAACACTGCCATGTAAATGGAAACTTTCTGGAAACTCCAACATAACAATCTGGATGTACTCCGGGCAAAACTGAACCCTCTAAATCTTTCTTATTCGTATCGTGGCTGCCAGAAAAAAAGCTGTTGTGCAGCAGTAATCTATACTTTCACTTTCTCTTTAAACTGTGTTCATTTCAACAGTCCAAACTATTTAAGAAACATATTTTAGGTTATAATGCAAGTAAAAAGCTACAATAAGTTGGACACCAGCACAGTTGAATGTAGTTAACTAAGCGGTGAAACACTGACACCGAAGAGAAGAAAATATGACTGAAAATATTAAAAAGGTGAAAATGAACTCACTCTGTCCACAGTTCTTCAAGATGCGAACCCTCTCAGTGACGTCTCCCAGGTACAGGGCTGCCTGGTAGTGACCACTCATGTCTTTTCTGATCTCAGCTACACACATATTAGAAATATTGTATTTTAGAATAAAATGCATCTCATCTCGTTAGTTTTAGTATAATAAAGAATAATATTAACCATTTAGTAAAGTCATCATAACTTACCGATCTTCATCATTTTGCGCAGCTTGGCCAAGTTCCCAGTGATGAGGTAGAGGAAGGTGAGCTTGTCAAAGTTCTTGGTCCTCTGGTAGCACATCTCCACCACCTGGTGGTGCCCCTGCAGCAGGGCTGCCTCACCCAGACGCTCCCAGCAGCTGCGCTCATCCAGGGCCTTGGCTGCCTCCAGCGCCACCTGCAAGAATAGAGAGATGTTTCTGATTCTGCAGTCTGTCGAGCAACACTTTTCTGAAGGTTTCTGCAGATGTCTTACGGCGTTGCTTAAGACAGGTTAACAGCAGTAAAAGCAAATTAACTCGTAATAACGCAAGTAGCTCTGTCCCACTCTTAATTTCAATTCAAGCCTCCAACCACCAAACTTAACTGCTGTACTCATTGATTTATAATGAGCACCACAGGTAAGTTTAGGGCTTTTAAATCTAATCAGCTCACCTCAATGTTGCCACACTCCAGAGCCAGGCTAAAGCGTGTCTTCTCATCTTTGACAAAGTGCAGCGCCACCTCAGGGTAGCCCTTCTTCTGCAGGTAGGCAATGATCGACTGGCCCACCAACTTGGCATTACGCACCATGTGGAGCACCTGGAAAGAGCAGCAGAGGAATTAAATCTGTTGTCGCAACTGGGAACTAAATACGTGGCAAAAAACAGGTTAAGTATTCTTCCACGAAGCATTTGCAGATCAACGGTCATGGAGAACCAACCTCATCGTATTTACGGTTGACCAGGGCCAGCTTGAAGCGGTACTCTGTGGGGTCGATGGTGAGGACGCGCGGCCTGCACTCTCTGTCCAGGCAGTAAACGCTGTTCCCCCTCACACGGGTCACATAAATGGGCAAGTCCAGGGTCCTGATGATGCCATGATCACTACAGGGACCAAAAGAAAGTACTGCATTATTCATTTAAAAAATTTAAAAAAAAACTAAATATGCCAAGTCACTGCTGTGACAATTCAACATGTTTAAAATATATATATATATATATATATATATATATATATATATATATATATCATCACCTCAACTTTCTGAGGCACCATAAAAAGTTATTTTTTCTTAGAAAACCTTTACAGTGGTGATGGTCAGACAAATATGCAGCATTTCAGCAACACCTTGCTTTGTTAAATCTTCTTCCCCTGATTGGTTGGATGCTGCAATATTTGGCTCCTTCCTGCACATGTGAGTGGAAGCATTCTGTGCGCCTCATATAAGAGTCTCATGTAAACTGTTGCATTGAATTAAAAGGAACTGACCCAGAGGTGAGGGCATATTTGATGTGGTTGGAGGTGGTGTAGATGAAGACCCCACTCTCATCCCAGGCTCCACTCTTCACTCTGATGTTCTCATGAATGTTGCAAAGACTCTCCAGCTTACGGTTGCAGATCATAATAGCTGAGTGAAGAAAGACAAAGAGAAGATTTAGTTTTTTTCCCCCCATGAATCACAAAAGACGCACAGCAGGTGATGTTGGCCAGGTGAAAACTTGCTTTTGTGGCCTTGAGTTGTGTTTTTAACCAGTTAAATCACTTTTTTTTCCTCCTGCTGTTTCAAAGGTACAAAATCTTTCAAACTAACAATTACAATAAATCAAATCCTCCACATGTTACTTACATTTTCAGGCACAAAAACTGCATAGAGGGAAGAAGCTTCTACACGTGGAGCTTTTTTACGGCATAATTAGTGAGTCTGTGCAGTTTATCTATCCAGGGAAAGTTTATTTTACCAGCTTCACGATAAGAATGAGGGAACTTAAATCCCTGTACTCTGGCCTGCCAACCTTCAACCCTGGCAGCAATAACACATTCACAAGAAAAGCCTCAGTGTTCAGTCCCCTGCAGACATTCGTCTTATCTCCTCACCGTGCTTCGCCAGCAGAGCCACGTGGCTGGTGTCGGCGCTCCACACCACGTACTTGACCTTGGCGATTTTGACGGTGGCCAGAGAGCGCTTCTGCTGCACGTCGAACAGCGTGATGCTGTCGGCATCGCGCAGCAGCAGCGAGCCTGTGCCGGCGTAGAAGATTTCCTCGCAGCTCGGCACCTGGACTTTCTTCACAATTTCATTCTTCAGGTTTTTAATCAGAAGCTGTGGTGAAGAATACGAATGATGAAACAACAGTTTGAGACAGATTTGGTGTGTTTTTCAAAGAACTTCTCAGCTTTTCAACACATTTCTCTGCTCTTTGCCACAAAGCAAGCCTACAAAATTACTTACAGAGTGCATGCGGTCCAAGACGGCGAATCTGTTCCTCGCCACCCAAACAGCTGTCAGACCAGAAGATCTTTTTCCCTCCGGTGCTGAGAAAAGCACAGACAGTTACTTAAGTCACTAAAAACAGGCAAATTAAAGATGTGTTATATCAAAAATGTGTCTAAAAAGGAAGAAACTCTGTTTAACTTTGTATAATCAATCCAGAAAGATTATAAAGCAACAAAGAACTTATATTGAGGTGTTTACCGTCAGGGTTCTGAGAGTCACTTTCTTTGGGAATGGAGTACAGGTCATAAGTGCTGTTCTCCAGGTTGGTTGCCCTCTACAGGAAGCACAAACCATCAGATACAATGCTTTGAAAACAATTTTGACGAGCTGCATTTACAGGTGAGGAAATGCTTACCGTGCAGAGCAGGACAGCGTTCTCAGCTGGGTTGTAAGACATGCTGAACACCGGGAACTTTGAACCACTGGGAAAGGAAGATAACTCATTAAACTTCTACACTCATTCACCATAAAGCTCTGCGCACTTCAGCGTCTACAAAGAAGTTCAATTATTTGTTGAGGTGAGAGCAGTGTTAACAGGATGAACTGGGAAACCATTAAAGGCAAACTAACTCCTCAAAAAGCAGCCCCCTTAATCCCCTCGTCACACCAGAGCAGAGTGTGGTGGTGTGTTTCTGTGTTTACATTTTGCTTGTGTCCTCATTATTTCGATGTGTTTAATACAGCTTTTGGGCTGAGTCTAGACACAAGCCAAAGCAGCTCAGGTGTAAGAGCTTTTAAAACATGGAGGTCGGGGCCAGTTGCTGTTGCCTCTCCCCACCCGAATACATTACATCTTTAATGAGAAGCTGAGTGGTGCACAGGAAAGAATTACCCTGATTTGATCATTTTTCTTACAACTTGCCCACCAAGCATCATTTAAACTTGCCCATTAATAATCAAAGGCTGTCCCACGGAGACAGCACTGACCTGCGCAGCTGCATGACAGCCGTGTCTTTGCTGCTGTTGAAGTCCAGCTGACGGAGGAAGCGCTCCTTGACGTAGTACAGCATGTTGCCGTGCACAGCGTATGCAGGACGCTCACGTTCCAGCTTGAATACAATCATACCGCTATCATGACCTGAAGGATAAAAAAAACATCAGTCAGAGCAACAGCAAAGAGCTGTTAAAACAACCAAATCTCGAATGGATCAGAATGCACACATTCCTGCTAGTTCAGTGCAATCTGCCAACAACTGTTTTATATTCAAGTTAAAAATTAATCCAGATGTTGGTGAGTGACACAACTTACCAGCTGCAAACAGGTTGAGGTTCGGGTGAGCCCCCAGCACCCAGAAGCGATCGTGATCCCGCCGGAAGGTCTGCACTCCCGTCCTTTTGGACATGTCCCAAACACGGATGCTCTTGTCTTCAGAGTTGGACAAGATGAGCTCCTGGCGGGGGTGGAAGACGGCACAGGACACGTTGTTGTAGTGACCACGGCACGTATCCAGCTCCCACGCCTTGGACTCTGGGCACCGGGAGAAGAGGTGATTATTTTATAGAAATTAGAAGTTGGTAAGAAATCAAGTTAAAACCATCTTCTACCCTTCACAGAAAGAGAAAGTTATAGACAGATAAACAGATAAAAGTGAGCCACTGGTCTCAGAGGAAAAGAGGGATACAGCTAAAGTGTCAGTTAAATGTCCTTCCTGGAGAACATCTTTGGTTTCACATGGCACGCCTGCATCTGTTTCAGCCTCAGTAGATTTCCTGAGGATGTTAACTGGTATGTCCCGTATGAAGTCGCTCACCGTTCATTCTCCAGATCTTCACCTGCCGGTCGTCAGCTCCAGACACGATGAGAGGCATGCTGGGGTGGAAGGCTGCCCAGTTGACCCCACGGTCATGACCCTGGGCACAGAGAAACAAGTTCAACTCACAGAAATCCATTTATTCATCAGCTGACGCAGAACTGAAGCTGAGGAGAAGTGGAGAAGTCCCAGAAGCTTTTTGTTCCCCACAAACAGGACAAAAAATCTGAAAAATTATTTCATAGAAATTCAATCCAGTACACGATGTTTGAGTGTAATTCATGAAAAATAACCCAGAAACCTGTCGGAAAAGACACTTTTCCTTCTTCACTGGTAAATTTAAAAAAATGGAATACATGGAATGACTGCAATTCAAAAACCTACACAGTAATTAAACATGCGGCTCACCTCAAGGACATGCTTCACGACTGCATCCGATGCACCAAACAAGTCAACCCCAGAGATGCCGCGCACCTCCGTCTCCACGGCGCCTGGAGACAAGTTCTTCTTCCTCAGACCTGGAACCATCATTCAGAGCACCGCGTGCAGGGAAGGAAAGCCATTTTCAAGTTAAACAGGGCACAACCACAGTACGGGGGGGCGAAAAACACAAATTATTCAAATAATCAAATAGAGAAGAGAGGCAGCAGAAAAGAAATGCAGTGAAAACTGTTGGGCTACTGAACACACACACAGGGTTGAAACACACCAACACAACCTCTGCCTTCTCATTACCCCCCAACTTGAGTCTGGAAGCAACACTGTTGATTGGGTTACTGAAACATTACAGAACAAAGTACTCGTGATTTGACTGGACAGCAGAGCATGATTAACAATCACCTCTGAGACTCAAATGAGTTCAGGAAAGAAAATTAGTGGAAAACACAGCTTGTATTCATGATTTCACCCCGCTAAGTCAATGTGGTGAACAGATAGCTCAACAGCACTGAGAGGTGGCACACAGGGAAGGAAATGGCACGTGGAGCCCATGTGCAGATGTGGATGTTTCCAGGGAGAGCATGGGACAAGGAGGACACAGGGAGTGTGGACCTGGCTGATGGGGGTGGGGTGGGTGGTGGATAGCGTTGTAAAGACGTGCTCTGATGGGGCGTTGAATGTCAGGAAAATTAGCATGAAAGTTTGTCTTCTTAAAGGAACATGCATGTTTCTGTCAGGATGTTGATGTCACGTGCATTATCAACAGATAATGAAAGGTTGGGTTAGAGGTGATGTTGCTAATATGGCAACTATGGCCATGCTGTATAATATGAGTAGTAGAACCAACCATGCATGTGTTTTCGGTAGTATGAGAATATTTTGACATCAGTACCTAGGAAGCTTTAGTCTGTTTAACCATGTTAGTGGTTATTGTTGCCATTTTTCTCAAAGCAAATTAAACTGGTGCAAAAAAATAAAAAAAATAAATGTCTATAATGTAAGTGTGAGTGCAAAGTGAACCTGGTCATGCATGAAGCATGCACACTAACACATGAAAACTGCACATGCTGTAGTTATGCCATGTTCATGATGGATGCAGTCATGCTCCACACAAAAAGAATGTCAAAGTGCATAAAGACAAGGCCGATGAGAGTCAGAGATCCATGTCTCTGGCATGTTCACATGGGAAAAAGTTCAAGTAGGTGAGAGCGAAGAAATGGTTTGGTTAGTATGAAAACAAGAAATGACAGGAATGAAGAAAGTACATCACACATTGTAAGAGCATGCAAAGGCACAGAAACACCTCTCCAATATCTAGATTATTTTAAACTACGCTGTAACCGTCTGATCTGTTTTCACAGTGCAGCATTTCCCTGACAAATGCCACACTAAATTTTATTTGGCATTCCATCGAATGTCTATCTGTCCTAACAGGAGAGGTGTTTCTGCAAACAGCCCACAGAGATCTGTCCTCTACAAAGTGGAGAAGAAGAAGAGGTCCAGGACTTGACACCGATCCTGTTCCTGCCTTCTTCTCCATCCTTTAAGCCACTCTGTCTCTAACCCCTCAACCAAACCCAGCCCACTATCCACTCTGGTCCGCTGTCCCCAAACCCTCACCGGAGATATCCCACACTCGCACAGTCTGGTCCAGACTGGCTGACACCACCAGGTCCTCAGAGGGGTGGAACTGGGCGCACATAACGTAGTGATTGTGGCCGGTCAGCACACTGCAGACAAGAAATAAAGAACAAACATAAAAAAATACATTGTATTTGCCAATTAAATGCATTCATTAAACAATTTTTAAGCATTGGTAGATAGTTTTAAAGCAAAAATGTAGAATTCATTGATCAAAGTTTTGTATATTTAAAAAAAATAATAAAATGATTACACAGTCAAAAGTAATTTAAAAATCTGTAAACTTGGTAAATAGCCATTATTTTATAATTAAGTTAATGTTAAATCTCAACTTAACACTAAGCGTGTCTTACCACACACAGGTCCTGGACTGCCAGTTCCAAATGCGAATGGTCTGATCGTCCGAAGCACTCAGAATCCAAGGGTACTCCTACAGGTAATATAAGAACTCATTATTTCACTAAGAGAGACAGCATACTGCCTTGGGAAACCCCTCAGTCTGTACGAGTGTCTCAGTGTACATGCAGGGGAGAGGTAAATACAACCATTATTGTTAATTTGTTTTGATTATTGTTTCATTTGTTGTTTAAACAAGTAAAGATGGAGCACATTTAAATGCATGACTTGTTTAATCAATGGTCACATGAACAGGGTGATGTTCACTGTAATTGTTACAGAGTGGCCCCAGTACTGTGCCATGTGGGTCCAGGTGGCTGTGGATTGGCAAAACTGCACTTTTTTTTTTTTTTTTTTGGTCTTTGCAAAAAATAAATAAATAAACAGTGTAGCCTATGTGTTTGCTTGAATGTAAAGATGAGAACTGAGAAGAACAAAAAGCGGTCGCTCCAGATTCATTTGCAGATTGATTCTATTGCCAGATGTGAACTTGCACACATGAAGCTATCCGCTTGTAACAGCATCAACAAATATTGCTATTACACCACAAGCAGTATGCTTAAACATTTTCTTTTTAAAATTCAGGTATGTTTGCTACAAGAAGACAATTAAAGTATTTCCCGACGCGTGCAGTGGCAGGTTTATCAGTGCTCTGAAAGCTAAAATAATTGGTCCAGCATACCTCTATATCCAAGATGATGAAGTTACAGCATTACATAGTATTCTGCAGGCTGCACTTCTGATAATTGTGACTGCAAGTTAATCAAGCTAGTTTAGTATTTTTGGTGTGATTGCGGGCGTAAACACCACACAGGGAGGCAGAGAATAAGCAGCATCCTTAGAGAAAATGACCATGTAAACTCACTACATGTAAGAAATAGACATTAATGGGGGGTTTTAACCACTGCAAAAAGGCTTAAAGATGTTTCAGCCAAGCATGTGTTACAGTGTCAGAATAACTCACATGGTGAAAGAAAGTGGTTCTGATGTAGTCCAGGTGTCCCAAGAGGGTGAAGAGGCAGCGTCTCAGTTTGTAATTCCACACCTGGTCAAGACAAAATTTATTAATCATTAATCTAATTACTGTATTTTTTTTTTAAAAAAGGAGCCGGAGATAAGGGCATTAAGACCATTAAGGTATATATATTTATCCAAATATCATTAGATAAATGCACACCATTCAATAGTTCCTCAGTCTCACCTTGATTTTGTAATCATCTCCTCCGGACACAAAAAGAGGCTGCTGTTTATGGAAATCAATTCCTCTGACGGGACCTGAAGCAAGACGATATTAAAAAAGTATTTTTTCCTTTACGTAAAACAGTGTGAAAACTCTAAACAATATGATCTTACACCGGACACGTCACTCTTACCATCATGCTCATCAAATTTGTCAATTAGTGTGCACATCCGATAGTCCCACAGTTGGATTACTCCATTGTGCAAGCTGGCAAGAACCCATGGCCTTTTAGGATGGAAACTCAGGCCTGAAATGTAACATAAAGTTTGACTATAATGTCACACATTTTTGAGGAGGTCATGGTTTGTTATGTTAGCTAGTTAGCTATAGAAATATAGCAGTCTTCATCAAATATCATTACATCTCAACAAAGTCAGTCATATACAACTTTTCAAAATTGATTCTGACTTGATAAATAGCTTAAAGCAAAAAATACATTAATGATCAGTCACTAAAAAATTATCAAAAACTGATAAGTGTAACGTCAGCTAGCTAACGGTAGCGTCTGTGCTAATTGTAGTTAGCATTTTCTCACCTTTAACTCGGGCCGACTTCGTTTCAAATTTTGTTAACATCGTCGCTGGTCCGGTCTTAATGTCTTGCTCTAAAAACTGTGGGGGAAAAAAAAACAATTCCAACTCAAAAACGAAAATCCCTTCAAATGTTGCAGACAGGTTGACTCAGGGGGCCCAATCGTCCTCGCCCATTTAGCCGAGTCTCCTTTTTCCTCAATTCCTGACACGTAGTCCGTTCTGTCTTCCGGCTTTGAACAATAAAGTTTTGCAGTGAAAATCTGACGCAGAAAGCTCCACGGCAGCGGCGAATAGACATACAACGCATAGAACTGCAATGGCGGGAGCCCAGCTTACCAAATGCTGTCATGACCAATCTAAGTGGTCAATTTCTAGACTTTTATAGCGCTTTATTTACAATGCACAGATAAAATGCGGAATCCAAGTTAAAAAAACAACTCTCAGTAAGAACATTGTATGCGCTGCAGAGAAAACTACAAAGTATGCTTAGGAGCTGCTCTGGAGCTCTCAATCAAACAGTACTATTTTCGAATAGTCTTAAAATGTTAGGGAAATGGAGGTGAACTTTAACTGGAGCATTTCCATCTCTCATGGTCTTCACCACTGGATAGAATGTGCGTGAAAATAAACTAAGAAAACAAACACAAAGGAAAATCAATTAAAAGCTCTAGAAACTGCTCAAAAATGGTCCTGGTAATGCACTGTAAAAGTCCAGCATTAACAATCATAAAAAAAAAACATCTCTGAATCATAAAAAAGTTTGAAAAACACCACATTGATATTCCTTTACACTTATGGAAGAAATGTGTGTGACAAAAGTTGAGTTGTTTTTTTTTCACTGAAAAAGTGTTCACTGTTTACTGGAGGAAAACAGCAATGCACACCAAGCATCATTTATACTGTGAAGCATTGGAGAGAGGGCATCATGGTATGGGTCTGCATGTCCTGCAAACACTGAGGGTGTATCAATCAATCCATCCATCCGGTTTCTATACCCGGAGAGGGCCCACACATGGAAACTGGTCCCATTATAAATTACAATATAATATATAAAGGAATTTTACTCCACAATCCAGCCAAAGAGGATTCTCCATAAAAAGCTATCACAGTTTCACAGTAACTACAGAAAACACACAATAGGGTCTGTTACGGAAGAAGAGTTTACTCACCTGCCTGCATTGAGCGGTTGCAAAAAAATCTATCAAATAAAGACGTGAAAATTATCAAAACTGCCTTATTGGTCACATTGTGTTTGTCTGGAATTGTAACTCAGACCAAAGTTAGTGTAATAATTGCAGAAATCCTCGTATCTTTGAATGCTTCACAATATTTTCTCACATGGAAATATGAATGTTTCTTAGTTATTGTGCGCTGCTTCAGATCTATCTGGAGTTTCATGTTCTGGTCTTTTAAAGGAAATGTACTTAATTTCAGATCTGATATCATTAGAGAATGATTAAATGTAAAGCAATGCATTATGTTGTCTAATGTGGTGATTGTTAAGGATTTAAAATTTAACTGCAGACCACAAAATGATGTGGACAAAAGCACAATGTGTGCCTCTAAAAGTAGTGAACGTGAAGAGTAAAATATAAGTTTTATTAGTTGCTAAAACTAATGTAGGAACAAAGATGACAAATAACACGCAGGACCAAAACGAGTTGCATTATATCATCATTTTAATTAATATATTTACAAAACAAAGTGGTGTCAAATGACAGGTTTTCATTTTCTTTAACAGTGCTGTGGGTTTCCATCGGCCCTGAGAGCTGAATAGTTTGCACCCCACTGCCCCGTGATTAAAAACACAGGTCTTTATAATGCTCCACAGCAGCTGTTTGGTGTAAATCTGATCTCTTTTCAGTGCACAGCTGACTAAATCCTTTGAAAGTACCCTTTTATTGTAGTTATTGATGGGCTGATGGTCGTGTCATTTCTGGACCTCTCTATATGGTAACAGAGGCAAACTTTTGTCCGCTGGCAATAGCGGCCGCTGTAGCAAACAAACCCGGCAACCGCCGCCAAAAAGTGCTAACGTCAGGCTGTTAGTGTTTTACCCAGCATTTGCATTTGCATGGATTACAGACATGTTTCTGTCCTCGTGTGACACATTGTGATGTTTGCTACTCTGCTCGTCACCCTTTCTGAAAAGAACATGGTGTCCTTTAATGGACTTATAGGCTCATACTATCAAATATTTGTCTTTTTCAGCCGGGGACTCCAAACCAAAAGGAACCGCCACTGTACATTAAACACACTGGGAATCACATAGGAAGCACTTTGCACAGTAACTCAACACTGTAAAGATCACTGTAACCACAGCAAAGGCATCCGGGAATAATAATCTACGTCACTTCAAATCAGTACTTGGGAATGGGGAATAACAAGTTAGGAATGGGTCTCATTAAAGGTGCTGGAATCCTAACAAGGCGCTAACTTCTCTCGGGTCTTTTAATTCATTAAATAATTGACAAACATACACTTATTTGTTTCAAGTTTTCTTCTTTGTTAATAATCGACTAATTATTTTAATCCTGTACAGATATTACGTTTTGTTTAATACCGAAAAAGAAAAGAAATATGACACAAACTCGGCATGACGTTGCAAATCCATGTTATTCTAAAACTATAACCCGAGTGGCTGAGCAGAATGAAAGCAGAATCTTCACTTTAATAAAACCTAAAACAATAACTTAAATTCATTCTGAAAAAGGCACCGTTTAAACCCGTGAAGTGGCGTGATAGGATTTACCATGAGGCTAAACGGTATGTAAAAGAACCAGAAGAACGCGGTGGTCATTTCTTCTAATCAGAATCCGGTTAAAATGAACGGTGAAGGAGCTGTGGCAACCGCTGACAAACTGTGGCAGAAAAGATCAGATGTTCTCAGTTGTGCGTTCAGTGATTTTACAGAGAAGAAGTGTGTTTTAAGTGGGTTTTTCTGTCGTTTTCATGGCTCCTCTTGTTGTGCGCACGCCTTCTTTCTAAAGGAGAACTGTGTCGATGGTCTGGTGTCACTCCTTCCTGACCTTTGTTTCACACTCCGTCATCCCTGTCTGCTGCTGACAGAGTGACAGTTTGACTCCAGAACTTCTGATGGGCCGCACCGCCACCTCCTCACATGATGGAGCACTGCTCTGCTGCCCCGGCTCCAGGCCCTCCTGGGAGGTTGAGAGACTCTATGTCAAAGTTAAAGCCAGGAGGCTGGAGGGGAAGAAGAAAGGGGAAGAAATCAGTCATGAAGAAACCATCTAAAATACTCTACCTTCCTCTCAACTCTCTCTTTTCAAGGCCTTTTCACACTGGACAATCTGAACCAGGGTTCCAGTTTGTCAACCTGAATGCATCCGATTGATTTATGCATTTATTTTGTCATCATCTACGTTTGCTACATCTGACTTTAAGCACTCTCCAGCCCTCTCATGTCTCATCTAAAAACAGAGAAACTGTTGGTACTTTTAAAGAAAGCTTTTGTTTCTTTTTGGACAGTAAATATCACAGCGAGTACTCAGAGAATAAGGTGAGCTGTGGAGGCAGCCCAGCTGTTGGTATTTGTACGCTTTTCTTCCACTTCACCTTTAAATGCGTTAGTGTGGCTCAGTTTTTCTTTTTGACCTAACAGCAGCCTGCTGTAACCCTGCTGTAAACTCTTTTGGTTGCATCATGATTGTGTCGTTCAGTCCGGAGAGAGTCTAAAAGTCCAGATCAGAAGAGCTAAGAGCAAAATGAGCCTTACAGAGACGCTTCACACTTGCTTGTACTCAATTTTTACTCATATAAAGTTAAGTTAAAAAAACAGCTCTTGGTGCTCCTGTTAGGAGAAAAATGTCAACTTTTTAAACAGTTTTTAAAAAACTTTTCAAACTTTTTTGAACACTTGTTCAGACAGTCGTGTTAACTGCTTCACTGCGCCTCATGGGGCCCTTTTTTATCGTTCCAAATCAAGTCTGAAAACATTACGACGAGTTCTTCAACACAACACAGGATTATTACACGCTACACAAACAGATGAAAGTGAAACTCACCGCATCTCCTGCTAACTCCTTGGGCGGCTGGCCGAGATCTTGCAACTGTAAGTAAAACAATTACGATCAGTTATCCATTTAATTCTTCAGCTTTATTTTCTACATCCCTTAACAAAACAACATCTTAATGTCCGTCTCTTTCGTGACTTCAGCACTTCACAGATAAGTGTGCCAATGTGAGAGACGACGGGCAGCCAGTGAAGGCCACTCAACTCTGCCATATAAGGTACAGTGCTGAGCGAGTGCTTTGTCACTTGTCACAAATCTCAGGGCACCATGGTACACAGAGTCCAGAGACTGCATTCAATACCTGATTCAGATACCCGACTGCTCCAAAATCCTTCTGTTACATGACAATAAGCCAAACAAGACAAGCATCTTCAGTCATGATAAGAACAAGGATGTATGTCGCTCACAGACTGGGGAAAGTTCACCAATATGCTGAGAGCAACCTGCCTGCCAACATTTGTGTACATTTTGTAGTAATCCTCATTTTAATTGACTTTACATTTTGTAAAGAGTTGTGCAGCGACTGCACTGGAAGTTTTCCACCACTGGCTTTAACCCAAACTAGCCTACAACAATTCCAATAGGAAATGGTTGGTGCCCAACAAAATGCTGCAGCTATGAGACTTTTGACAATAGAGCTGGTTTCCAAACGCCAAGAACGAAACGCAAGTAAACTTTTTAACGCATTTAAATCTGTGAAAAGGCGGTCAGACATTAATAATTCACCTTAAGAGTTTCTCATGTGGAGTAATATCACAAAGTAAATATGAGCAAAACACAGTCCGTTTACTTTTGTCTTTAACGTTTATAATCTAAGACTCAGCTGCTGTGTGAGACAAGAGATGGAGCTGCGTCACCTTTTGCATCAGGTCCATGACGCTCTCGAATGTTCTCTCTTTGTCTTCCACACGCTCTTCCTCCTTCTCAAAGAGCTTGCAGATCTCTCCCATGATTTTGGCCTGCTGCTCATAGCGCTGGTAGTCCTCTGAACTCAGGCTCGACCTATTGGTGTCCAGCCACTCTGGGTACTGTGAAGGTAAGTTACAGTTACTGCATATACTGATGGTTACACTGAAGAGTATCTGCTGATAAAACAGGGACACACACCTTGGTGGTGATCTCTTTGAGAGATGGATAAAGCACTTCCTTAGAGAGAAGATTCTGCATGATGGACTGCATGATGGGCAGGATGTTCCCATCCTCACCGCCTCCTTCAATGCCTTCATCCAACCCCAGGCCTTCGAGAGTCTTGACCAGGTCGTCTCCAGCTAGTCCGGAGGACTGATGGGAAACAACACAGATGTCCAAAAAGAATAGTTATAACTTCCATCTGACAGCTTCAAAACAATTGTTCGTTACAGACTCGACCCACCTGCAGGTTGTCTGCATTTTTTGCAAGGCCACGGAGGGTTTCTTTAAGACAGGAGGTGAACTCTTGTTGGGAGGCAGTATCTGTGCCTGTTGAGAATATGAAGAGAACATTTAAAGTGAGTGAGACAAAGATTACAAATAAATCACAATTAAATTATGCCTCTTACCAACTTTGCCTGCAGCCTCTGACAGTTTATGGAAGTGCTGAAGCAGTTCTGGCTCCTCTTGAGCCAGCTCTGTCATGGCCTTCTCCCATTCCTCCCTGGCCTGGGCAGCCATGTCCCCCTCAAAGAGGGTCTCAAAGAGTTTGGAGTCCTCAAGCAGAGGGGGCTACAGGTAGAAAAGCATAACATTATACTGCAGTGATGATGGGCTGCACTTAACAACTGCAAGAACTTTTTTATAACCTGAGAAACTTTTACATTTCTTTCCCATCTTGCAAATCTAGTCTCAGACTTTAAAACTATTTTCGTCTCAAGTAAACACAGACCTCACTTTCTGCCACAGCTAAAGAAAAAAACAGTTCAAAGCTTCAGTCTGCAGCAACAAAACTATTTCTATAGTTCTCGAAAGGAAAAGAGAAAAGTAAAAGGTGATGGTCCAGCATCGTTTCCACTTTCTCCAGATTCCAGATCTGTAGCCTGAAAATTGCCTCATGCTGAAATATCTTAAATACCAAACTTGTTGTGACCAGCTGAGCTGAAAATCTTTCACAACCTGAACAAAGAGCATGAGTACAATCCAGGCAAGAGAGAAAAGCAGACTGAACCAGATACTGTTGTGGAGGAAAGAGTAGTCAAGGTACAATATGTGGAGCAGAGTCAAGGCTTTGCTCTCCCACAATACAGACCTTCTCTGAACCGGCGCCGGCTGAAGAGGAAGCAGCTGCAGGTTCAGCCGGAGCTGGAGGAGCAGACGCCTTGTCAAAGTCATCCAATGCACCTGAAGGAAAGAGTGACATCACAACTGAGCTGGCCAGTAAGCATTCACTTGATCCAATGATCAGCTCATTAGAAATCATTTCAAATAACTAGAGTCAACATGCAGGGTATTCCTTCTGACAACATACTGAGAAATGTTTTAGTGATGAACAGTTCAGACATAAAAAACTTTTCTTTTATTCTAAAGGAAATGGTTCATATGAAGGGATTTATTCATTTGGCCTCTTTGTTTAAACAAAAAGTTTGACTCAAAGTTTTTTTTTTATTTGGAAATAAATAGTCAGTAATGCAGTTAAGATGACAAAAAGTGCTGCATTTAAGCGGGTGGAAGGGTCAGTTTTGTTCGTGCTTGTGCTTCCTGCATTTTCAAACATTTTTATCCCCCTTAAGTAATCTTTTCCCGTTCTCCGTTATCAAAAATGCATCAAGGTTAAATATCGTGACAAACCCAACGGTGTCTTGTAGCAGCACATCTTCCTGGCGGTTCAGTGGATGTTTTTTTCTTTTACTTATTGGGAGTTATCACATTATGACTCTTAATTGTGTACGGTAATTATGAATAAAAAGCTAAGGTGGTCTCAGTGGAAAAAGGTAAGTGAAATGTCTTTAAAACTGTTGTTTTTTCTACAAAACTGTTCAAAATAAAATAAAAATCTAACATCAGAGGTTGAATCTGATGAACAATGATTAATCATTTTAGCACAAGTACATACAAATTATATTTGTAGGCTCCATCTCCCGTTAGACAGGTGTACCTAACTCAGTTTAAAGTAACAGTTCTGCAGTAAATCCATTTAACTTAAAACTTAATGTAAAAATGAGTTTTAATCCAGGCTATACAAATATTTACTGTATATACGTCGATATATTGTATATTAACTTCATCATAAACAGACCCAAATGCAAGAATCTTCAAAATTACAACTACTTTCAACAGGTCAAGCAACGTATAAACACCGACCGTTTTGACTGTACCACCTCTTGGATTATTGTGGTAGGATACACTTGTTTTATCTACATTTTAGACGTAATAAAAAGTATAACAACCATACTTGATAATATTTGAAGGGTTATATCAAGTATTATGTCATATGTGCACCACCTGTAGAGAAACCACCACCACCTCTGTTGTATACATATACTTTTACATGAAAACATATCTAATTTTAAATGAAAAGATGTACATAAAACAGTAACACCAGGGCTTCTGTTTACAGGGACTGTTAACATTAGTCTCTACTGACTGAAACATGACCAGCATGGAACACAAATGTATTACAGATGCACAAAGTGAGCAAAACGAGACACAGTTTGAAGCAAAGTAAGTACAAATAGTCTCAGAATCACTGCAAAAAACACATAAAACATCAATCAAAAGCCTTCACATCTGCATTATTTCTGGCTGTCCAAACAGGTATTTGAACTAAATCTGTGCTCAGGGCCCCGTTTGTTACAAAAATGGCTTGTAAAGCTACATCAAGTTAAATACGATATTTATCCCTAGAATGTAGTGCTGTAGTTTCACAACTCAAGTACAAGTAACTCAAATCACAAACAGAGGTACAGCACTGGAGTAAACGGGCCTGTTTAGTTACAGTCCACCTGCGCGGCGCACAAACTGGGCTCAACCTGTCAACAATGGTTATCAAACTTTAAGATGACGAGTTGTCTTTTGCTTTATTTTTCCACGAGCGGCTGTTCAACTGTCAACGGTCACTTCAACGAACGTTACTTCACCGGAGGTCCCACCGAGCAGCTGAACCGCTGACACGGGGAAACAGAGCGGGGTCTCAGCGACAAATCCCATCCGATGTAACACTAGAAGAAACCGCACTAATCTCCGAAAAAAGATCCCCTCGTGTACACCTTAATGTCAACACTTACTGTCCAATAACTCGTCCAATTCTGCATCGTGTCCACTGGACGACTCTCCCGTACCTGACGCCATGATGTTCTCCAAACTGCAGCCACCAAGTGAAGGTCTCAGAATATTGACGTTTCTGTTGTAAAACCGTCGACGACACTTCTACGTCACAGCCTCCAGTTTGGTTTGAAATCTGGCGCCACCTTGTGACACGAGTAAGAATTACAAAAAAGGAACAAGCTGCTTATTTTCAAAAAAGAAAAAATAATTGTTGTTCTTGTTTTGTTTGTTTTTTAATTGAGGTCCTTGTTGTTTTGCTTCAATAGTTTTTTAAAAGAAAAAAATATTTCAAGCTCAGTTTTGGAACAAAAGAACAAAGTTCCCAAACCACTGTGTTAATTTAGAAAATTCTTACTCACAGACGGTATCATATAAACATCAGCAAGCCCAGAAATTGTTTTTTCTTTAGTCTTTTCACGGACTTTCAAAGAAATGCACTTGTGTTTTTTCCCCGTTTCATGTTTTTTTCTCCTATTCCACAATTATTTATTTACAAATACCTTATCTGTATTTATGTGTCAAAAAGCTGTAGTTACTCGACTATAACAGGGCGTTTCAATGCAACACATACAAAGGCATCATGATGCTCAATTGATTCACTTTCAAATCAATACAGGCTTCATCTATCAAATTAAAAGAAAAAGTAACAATACTCAAATACACCCTGTAATCCTGCTGTTGTCTGATTACGGTTTTCTCTTGTTAAATGTGATTTGACTGTTGAATTAGCTTACATCCAAAATCAAGAATAAAACTCTTGAGGTTTAGTGAAAAGGTTTGTTTTAATGTCTATATTTTAGTGAGTGATGAACATAGCAGATCATACCAGTCTGACTGGAAGGAAATTGCAAATTTTAACTGTTTAAAAAGTGAGCTATTTAAGCTAGATAAAGAAATCTTGTAAGAATGTGCATGTGATGGTAGATTTTCCTCTTTTGGACAGGAAACGTGTACTTTTTTCAACTCTCGGTAAATAAATGTGGTTGCCAGGGGCTACTGCTGCTGTTGCCAGGCAACGTATACAAATAATCTCCAAGCACAAAGTTTCAGAGTATAGCTTTGAAAAATATTTAGCATTATTTCGGCTCGTGTCGATAGAAACGCTATCGCAAACAATGACGACATCTTTTTATTAGTAATGCTTTACGGGGTTTTCCAAAACTGTATGAAGGCATTTCTGAATTAATTAGCAAGCATTTCTGAAAATAATTAACAAGTCCATTCATTTATTTGTTGAAATGTATCTATGTCGAAGTTCGACAACGTTAATGTACACAATTTTTCAGATTTCATGCCCAACAATTTTCACATGTTAAGATGTTCTGGCCACTCTGGATGAATTAAAATTACGTTTACTTGAAGTGCACTTCGCATTAGGCTAAATCAAATGAATTAGTGTTTCATTCAAGAATCAGAAGTTATTAGCCCTAAGATTTTTAAATGCAGGAAGCTAGTCGAGAAATATCTCTATTCGGGAGGGAATACTTCTGCTCTATGGGTGTAGGCAGACGCGTCTCCGGACACGAGCAGGGTGGAGGAGGTGGAGTTCAGACAGATGTGAGTAACGGTGCAGTCTGTTGATGCCTAATTTGGTTTTCTGGGCGGGGAGCTGCTCCTTTGGGCTGCTAGTAAATCCAGCCAGGGGGCTGAAGAGCTGCAATCTGAACCTCTTTACAACTGAATGTTCTGCTCAACAGAGAACAGCTGCAGCCAAGTACCAGAAAGGTAGGTCACATCTGAATTAAACCAAAGTGATGTGGTGATGTTTGGGGTAAAGGAAAATGTTTTGTGGGCACACTGAGTTTGCTAAAGAGAAAGATATATAAAAACTGCGTGCATGTGGAAAGAAATGTCTGTTTTCAGGTGTGTTTTTCTTTACATCATCAGACAGTTGCAGGCTTGAAACAACATGATGTTTAAAAAGCTGTTAAAAAATGAAGTTTTCCTCCTTTTTGTACATTTTTTTTTGTCATTTTTGTTGTACAATTTTTTTCACAAAGTATTTTTCACAATCATAGCAATCGACGTGTTGATTTTAAAGTTGGATTTTTACAAAATCTGTCGAAAAAGAGCTGTTATTTGCAACAAATATCTGTTTTTAGTTAGTTTATGTGAGTTCAGCAGGCTGTTATGTTGAGTGTGGTGGGAGCAGGGTGTGGCAGGGGGCACACCCACCTTCACTGTCAATGAATGAACCTTTGCATGAGCCTGAAAACAGCTTTCACACTGACACATGCTCTCTACACTGAAGGGGAGTTTCCAAAACATGACTGAATAGTTCTGGCACTGATCTTATTTGTTGACCAATGATCATTTAAATGAGGGTCTGTGTCCTGGCTTTTCTCTTTGCTGAATAGGTGTGGTGGTTTTCTTGCTAAATGGATTTTCATTTTGTTACGTGTGGAAAATGTTGAAAGTCTGGAATTTTTCTGCTTTAGAAAAATTCAGAAAAGGTCTGAAAGGCCTCTGTTTGAACCTAAACTTACTCGCATTGAGTTCTGGCGAGCACACACTGGGATGGATTGCCCAACAGAGCTCGTCTTGTGCTTCGACCCACGGATCTGCTGTAAGTGGATTAGAGGTGAAATTGAGTAAGGGATGTTGTGTCATGACAACAAAACAAACAGCGTGCATGACCTCTCTGCTTGAGACAAACACTTGTTTCCTGAACATCTTAACATATGTATGTGCACATATGAAAGTGGCTGTACAGAGAAGCATGATGTTATCACATCCTGTTTACTGTTCTAATGTGTGAACCTATTTTCAGTATCTTTTCCATTTGGGGAAGTACTGTGTCGTGTTTTCCATGCTTTTTCCACACTTCTATTTCTCTCTCTTGTGCCATTTTCAGAAGCTATTTCTTTTCCTGACTTGATGCCATAAGCAGCAAAGCAATCATGGTGGCACCAGCGGGATTGATTTTTCCATCACGGCCCTCCATATATGTTTATTTCGAGTGGTTAGCATGAAGCATAATTGGTAGCCTAACTATAAAGCTTTAGAGGGAGTATTGAACAGAGAGGGGAAAAGGGGACAACAGATGGAAAAGAGAAGAAGCAGCCACAAAATCAGACTTTGAGGAGGGAGGTATGGAGAGGAAACAACAGGGAAGGAAAAACTTGGCAAATATGACAAAGTTAGCAGTTGTTCAGCAGAAGGCTGTTGCACATCTGGAATGCATCAGCAAGTTGGAAAATCTTACAAGAAATTAGGGAGGAGGTGGGGAGAAAGGAAAAGTGGTGAAACAGAGGAGCCCAGTGCTGACTCACTCTATTGCTATTCCACTCCGTCACTGTGTTTAAACTATGTGTCCTTTTGAGGCTGAGGCACAGGGCTTCCCCCATGTTCTCCCCTTTTTTCCTCCCCTCCCCTACACACTCAGTCATCCTGTGTGACATTTTGCAGGTCTACTTTTCCATTTCTTTCTCATTTTGTTCTCTGCTTTCTTGCCATGCTGTGCCACCAGTTCAACTTTCCACTCCCCTGGCTTTGAAACCTCCATAGGTGTTTAATAGGACTAATGTAAACTGGCCATTTCTCCTTGTTTATATTCTGTCTCTCTATGTAAACTGGGAACTCGGAGCTCAGTGCTTGTGGAGCCAAGTGGGGGGCTGGTGTCAAGAGGGATGGGAGGTAGAGCTAGTGTGGTTGGAGTGTCTTCGTGTTTTAAAATGTCCATCGTGTATTTTTGTGGCTTAAAATCTCCAGTGCGGTTAAGTTAAGGTTTTTTAAAGAGACCTGTGGCAAAATATGTTCTTTCTATAGGTCAAGAAACACTAGCTTTTGGTATAGAAGAGACAAGTAAGTCATTCTTTGTAAACCGTGATGCATCAACTCTCAACAGAACCCCACATTAGTGGAGGAAAATGATATGCGCTGTACTGTACTAATGGCAGTTGCCTCATTAGATTACAATAAATGCAGCAGTACAAGATGCGATTTGAGTTATTCTTATAAACCGGAAGAACCTTGGTTGTGCAGTGAAGCATCTCACGTCTGAATGTTTAGTCCTTGTTAAAACAGCACCTGCATTTTTGAAGTGGAAGTCTGGCAACAACTTTTTATTGGCGCCAGTTTGTTAGATCTAAAAAGTGTAAAAAGCGAGAGGAAAATCAAGCAAAGAGGACAAGTTTTTTATTCTACATGAGAGTCGTTAGTTGTGCAAAAACCTCCTTAAAATATTGGTCTCTTATCTAATTCATATGAGGAAAACGAGGACTAACTGATCAGTTTTATGATGTATGTTAATTTTGGTCAAGTCAATTTACAATATTAAAGTTATCTAAAATAATACAAATAATCCAAAAATTGCCAAGAGGCAAATACATCTCTGAGGAAAGCATCTTCTAAGAAAGACAAGTAATAGCACATTATTTCTCTTACACATTAAAGGTTTGAATCATAGGTTACTGAACATAAAAAGATTTAAGGGTTTTTGCTGCTCAAAAATAAAACACTAGCTAAACTACTAGCTAACATAGTGCTATGTACTGTAATCGACATTATCAAGTCAGTTTGCCAACTTTTGTATGAGACTCCTTAATTGAAAATATTACATTTTGTTTTACAATTTTTTTGGAGAATTTTCAACCCAATATTCACAGTCTAAGCCAATAGTCGCGTTAGCCATATTAGCTACGCAACATGCTACTTGAGATTTGAGGACGATGGTATCAAAAAGCAGCACAGATGATAGAAAATCATTGCATTATTTGTTAAGTGTTTATATAATTTGCAGATAGAATTGGTAAATATTTTCACTGTTTGCCAATGGGTAAAATTAAAATGTACTGTTTTTGTCAACTAGTTTAGTGTGGTGGCATGTAGACTGATTTTCCAGGTCTGCTTATCTTACAAATATTAGCATTTCACTATGTTGGTTTGTTGCTAAAGAGTAGTTGCTTATTTGGATGCTACAAATACAAATAGCAAGATTAATGGATATTCTAGAGCAACTTTGTTGTTTAAGACATAGTGGCCAAAATAAAATAGTCACATTTATCTATGAAACTCAAACATCTACATAAATATTTGACTCTGAGGGGAAAAATACAAACAGAATTATCATAAAACAGGACAACAATTTTCAGTGTACAACATAAATCCCTTAAAAAAGGTGTAGGCTAAAGCAATAGCTTTTAATACCTATTCTTCTCACCAAACATAACACTCTCAAAATAAACGTAAAATAAGGAACACATCGGCATATATGTTGATATATGAGTGACTCAAGGGCCTCTCTCAGATAATGCTCAGTGAGGTTTTTGGCCTGTTTTCTAGAAGACATTCACTTATTTTGGGCTTGTTGTCATAGATCAGGTTGCTTGTTTTAGGTCACAATATCTGGGAACACTGCTGGAAGAAATACAGTGGCTCAACTCCCCTTTTGGAAAGGTCTGACAGCAAATAAAGGCTTTTTTTTTTTATTATGCTTTGCTGTTTTTCCAATTCACAGCAATACATTCGCTTTCATGCCATTTTCCTGTCTGATTTTTCAAACTGGGGGTGCTGACTCCTTTCTACTGAAGGTTAATACTCTGGCTATGGATAAATACCTCTTAAAGCCTCAAGTAGAAGAACATTGCATTTGCTCTTGCAGCCAGAAACAGAGCATTTGTCTTGCTTTGCTGGTAGCTGAGTCATTTTAGAGTTGGCAGAGACAGCAACACTTTCTACTTTCCATTTGTTTCAGTGAAGAGTTTCGTGTAAACAGTGGCAACATAGGGGGCTGAACTGTGCGACTTTTTAGTTAAACCACATCTGGTTATCAAGTTGCAAAGTATAATTTAGATAAGATTCAGACCAACCTGTAGTTTTTGGAAGCAATAAAGTTGAAGGGAGGCAAGTGGAATGGCAACAGTAACACATTGTTAAATTTTACCAACTTATATTTCACATTTCAAAAATTAATAATGAAACAGCAGAAATAAAAAAAAATATCACAATATCAACCTTAATTTTTGTTTTGAATGACAGAATTCAGTAGAATAAGTGTTTTTTAAATTATCAGTAATAGAAGAACATGACAAGACAGTAAAGGCACGACTCTGGTCAAAGAACGGCATCCTGCAGTAAATTTAAATCCATACCCTAAAGCTGAACTATCCGTCACACCTCTGAAAATATAGTTTAAAAAAAACATGACATATTACTGACTTTGTACTCTAGAGTGACTCTCCAACTTGCATAACATGACATTTTTCCACTTTTGAAAGTGCTGAAGTTCAGAACTGAAGCTCTACGCAGCTCTGGGGAGTGGAACAAATGAAGAGAGCCATGTTAGAACATGATGACAGATACACTGTGGAGTTGGTGGAGGATGCGGCGCCACTCCTATCACCAAGGATATGAGCTGGGAGGAATGAGGAAAACACTCAGTGCAGGAATGCTGTTAGGTCTGCAGTTTGATACGAGGCAGAAACTCCCAGAAGAAAAAAACAGCAAAGAGAGTGTTCTCCAGCTGATTTGACCAGATGCAAATGTGCTGTGACCAGCGTGACAACAGTGCAGTCATTATTTGTGGTTCTGAATTGTGTTTTCATGATCTGAGTTGTTTTGTCTACCATTCATAAAATACAATAACAACATTGTGCGCCTGAGTAAATGCTATATAGGAGGACAGTGTGTGTTTGGGTAGAGTTGCAAGCTGTTAGCCTCATGTGGTTGGAGCCTGTACTTCATCTTAAAGTTTAAAAGTATGTAAAACTCTGAAATACTAATTCTGCTTTTGTTGCATTATCTTCTTACAGTTTTCTCCGCCTGAGTGGCTGATGGTAAAAATCTAACAACGTGACTCCCAAAAGAAAGGAAACTTGACATCTTATCTTTCTCACATATAAGAAATCTCATCATGGCTATAGTCCTGCACTCCAACCCTTTGCTGTGGACACGACTGGCAGCCCTGGTCTTCTCCTGTGTGGCATTCTCTGTGGCCGTGCATGGCGCCAGACTCTACCACGGCACCGGAGATTGGTGCATCTTCTGCTGGGCCTTCAGCTTCGCCGGAACTCTGCTTGTCATCCTGGTGGAGTTGTTCGGCCTTCAGACCCGTGCACCCGTTTCCTGGAAGAACTTCCCCATCACCTTTGCCTGCTACTCTGCCCTCCTCTGCTTATCCGCTTCCATCATCTTCCCTCTCTACTTCCTCAAGGGTTCCACAGGCCAGAGTGAGGTCCGTGACTTCCGTATCGTGTCAACAGTCTTCTCCTGCCTGGCCACCATTGCCTACATGAGTGAGGTGAGCATCAGCAAGGCCCGTCCAGGCGAAGTGGCCGGCTACATGGCCACAGCTCCTGGCCTGCTGAAAGTCTGTGAGACCTTTGTGGCCTGCATTATCTTTGTTTTCATAAGCGAACCTGTGGTGTACGACCGTATCGATGCGCTCAAGTACTGCATGTCCGTCTACTGCATCTGCTTCATCCTGTCAGCAGCCATCATCCTGCTCTGCATTGGCGAATGCACGGGCTGTCTCCCTTTCCCGTTTGCCCGTTTTCTGTCAGGATACGCCCTGCTGGCTGTGATCCTCTATCTGTCAGTGACCATCATCTGGCCTGTCTTCAACTTTGACCCCAAGCACGGTGGATCAAAAAATCGGCCGTCCAGCTGCAGCACCCAAGAGGGTTTGTGTATGTGGGATAAGCTCATCGCGGTAGCTGTGCTCACTGCTGTCAACTTCATCCTCTATTTGGCTGACCTTATCTACTCCACTCGTCTAGTGTTTGTCAAAGCTTGAGGGCTCAGAAAGGGTGCTGGGCTAACAGTGTGCTCCAAATAAGATTGAATTCGGCCACTTTATTAAAGGCTGTAAAACTGCTGTCAAATACAAATATATTGCCCTCACCACCTGCATTGGTTCTGAACAAAGCAGTTTGAGATATAGCCTAAAGTAACTATGTAAAGGTTTGTGAGGAATGTATTGGAGGAGAGGTGCATTATATGCAACGAATGATGCTTTGCAAGGAAGGAGATTGACATGGTAAACTGGTCAAAATCCAAATCTTGTGCTCCTTTTGGCCTCTTTTTCTTCTTTTTTTTTTGCCTCTGCTGACCTGCCAAATTCAATTTTATGTGAAGCATACAGCATTATAGATAATCTTAGAGAAGAAAAAGAAATGGGGGTGAAGTTGAAATCTATGGTTTGTTTACATGTATAATGATATTTCCTTCCATCACTGAGGCTTACTGTTGCCTCCAGTTACCTGTCTAGTTTTATTATTGAAGACCAGATTGCCATTGCTTAAAAGATGCTGACAAACACATATGTAGAAATTGTGGTTGATATGTTTCAGTGCACATGGGGTGCAAAACACAACAACAATTCACAAAATACTACAAAACCAGACAACACAGCAACATGTTAGATAATGCAACAGGACAACAAAGATAATTAAACATTTCACAAAGCACGACAGCAAAACCAAGAACAGAAAACCAAAAAATAAAAAAATAAAAAACTGAAACCACATTATAAGAGAAAGAACAAAATTTAGGAAAATGCTTATTTACACAACTGATTTTTTTTCAGAAAACACAAAAAAGAAGAAACAGAAAGTAAAAAAGCTTTTCAGAAAACACAACTTTTCGTTTGTTATGTCTCTGAAATGCTGTGTTTTTGGTTTTGTTAAGCCACTGATGGACGCCTGTACGACACCCAAAGTATTGCATATGTGCATGTAAACATTGTCTGCAATGATACGTGAAGGAGACTCAGAGTAAATGGTGGCCTATCGTTCTGTTTTGTTCTATATGTGTATATTGCATGTCAATGTGTCGGTCTGACATTGAATATTTTGTTGTTTAAACATGGACAAAATGATAAATGTTAGGTGTATGCAGTCATAACTAAATGGTGATCAAAGATTTTAAGGTTTCTACTCTTAATAAAGATTTCACAGTTTTGTGTTACCACAGAGCAGCTGTTCGGATTGTATATTCACCACCAGTCTTATTCACATGCTTCCAGAGTTGCTCCAGTTTATGATTCAAGACTTGAATACATACAAATTTCGTTTATCGTGAATGCTAGACTGGCTTTTGTTCCTGCAATGATATATTTGTACCTGCACGCTACAATCAATGGCAAATATATATGGAAGCAGCATTGCTTATTTAAACAAATCAAGATAAGTATAGTCAAAGTGCATTTATTATTTTCATTTTTTAATGCATGTTTTTATTCCCGTTGTCCCCAAATAGCAAAGTGTTTACTCAAAGTCATCCCCCATCATTAAATTAATTGATTGTTAATTGGATCTATTGCTGTAAAAGTAAAAAAAAAAACGCTTTTTACTCTGTAGATGTTGCCAATGTTATAGTGTTTACCTTTTTTAATATTTCACTATTTCAAGTGTGAAACCACATCAGTGTTGTAGGAAAATGTAATCCAGTGTTTCAATAAAAATTACTTTGTAAACAGATGACTGTGTGTGTGTTTCCATGTCTTATCTGCAGGATTTTTACTTTCAGTCATCCAAATATGTCATATTGTCAGTTACTTGATGACTTCATCCACACTAAAACATCTCTAGTTCAAGTTCAAATTTGTTACTCTTTGTCTCCGAGGAATAATTTGATGTGCGGCATAGTGGACGCCATGGGGAGAAAAATATACCAGGTGACAACACAAACACATTCAATAAAAAACGTACAGTGAGTAAATAAAATGGCTTGAATAAACCCTCTACAAATACAAAGGAATAAATGAATAAGAACATATTTCCAATATTAAAACCAGATGAGGAGTTCAGAAAGAACTGAAACTATTTCTGTCTGCAGTCAGACCCTGATCAGAAGTGTTTTTTCTTCACCTGGTCACCATAAAGGTTTTAGAAGTCATTTTATTGCTGAACCTAGCTATCCGAGAGAGATCTTTTCCCCCCTGATTTATCGCTCAAGAATGCATACCGACATGTTACAGAGAAAAACAGAAGTGGCTCAAGCTATGTGTTTCAGAAAGCTAGCAGCCTTTGCTGGCCTTTCTTACACAAACACAATAAATATGTGTTGCACTCAAATATCAGCTTATTACAAATATAAAACCATGTATTTCTAACTCTCCTGTAGCATCAAAAGAGGTCAAGTTTTTTTTATCAAAGGATAAATGCCACTCATGTTGGTGGAACTGGTAAGCTACCAGAAAGGTTAAAGTTTCCTGTCAAACCATCCCAAATGGAGACTCCAGCCATCCCGACTTCATCTAGCACCACCATGAGGTTGATGTGCAGTTCTGAGTAAAATGACTCCTCGTATTGAATAGAATGTAAAGTACTTGAACAGACGATTGTGTTTTATCAATTATGATCTTTTATTGCTATAAATGTTAAAACAAATCTATAAACATATGTATGAATGATTTCACAAAACCAGAAAAGAAGAAAAAGCTCTATGAAAAAATGTATAATTCCCTGTTTATTTTTCCTCGCACCACTCTCTGCAGCATTCTTTTCCCCTCTTTTCAGCCACCAAACCCACTGTGACTCTGTGGATGAAGGCAAGTAGATTAAGATTAGAATGACTCACACAAACTTTAGAGTTCTGACCACTGGTTGGTACACGGATGTAATGCAGAACACTATCGACGCCTATGTCATATATAAATCTTTTGCCAGGAAACAGGACAATAACGACATCCAGTTGTAGCACAATGACATGTCATGGAGTTAATTATGCCAAAGGAAGAGGGACGTGACAACTAATGGCCAGCTTCCTACGCAGCAAGTTAGGAGTAAGTACATCTGGATCACAGAGCTGGAACATGACTCCATCATGGCTGGACATGCACTTGGTTTAAGCGACGTAAAAGTAGGTAAATGAAAAAAGCCAAAGTGAAATCCTATGATGTAGTCAAACACATATGGTATAAAACCCTTAACCTGATCTATTCAACTCAAAGTGTCAACTGTGAGACATTAACAAAGCATTTAACCATAACCAAAAAGTTTTAATTCTGATTTTCAAATCATGCCATGAAGCCAGATCTGGTCCAATAATCGGTGAGAAAACAAAGTCCCTACGAAATAAAACTCATTTTTATATTTTAGTTTTGAACATGCATCATGTGGCAGTATCTAAATGAAAAATGGGCCACACTTAACCTTTTACAAAGCAGTTTGCAGTGTTTTACTTATTCATACATTCACACAAACAGCACTTCTTTTTATATAAGCGCTCTAAAAATGCAGCACATTTTTGATGATATGTCGCACCTTTTTTGCCTCGTTTGCTCACAACTTGCACACAAGTTTTATTATATGTGTGAAGAATTGGAAAGACAAGTGCTCTGTGATTTAGTTCTGCGTATTTTGGGTTTATATTATACAGTCTTATACCAATGACACAAGAAAATGGATGGATAGCCCATTCACACTGCAGTACCATGTACCATTTGTTGTTATTTCAAACATGAATCACTCACTGCTGAAAATCCAGTTTGATCTGAACCTAACGTGTTTTTCTCTCCTCTTTCTTGGTTACAGATGTGTATTCTCCTTTCATCTCCTTGGGCTCATCAAAGTTCATTTTGGGAAGATTCTGTCTGTGCTGGTATGAGTATCTACCATAGCTGGTATCTTTGTGCTCTTGTTTGTCTCCTTGTTTCTCCATGTTCTTGCTGCTGTTTACAGCTAAAAGCCTTGTGAAAAGTGACCTTCCTACTCTGCCGTAGGATCTAAATTCATTCCAGGCATTCCCACTTTCATGAATAGAAGAACAAAGACTGAGTCATCAGCACCACAATAGCATGATACACAACAAAGAGGCCACAGATAGACTTTTGTCTCAGACGCAGCAGATGTATTTGTTCTCCACACAGCCGAGACTTAAGTGTGGAGCGACAAACACTTGAATGACAATGCTTAATCGAGAACATGACTTATTAAGGAAAGATGTGCAGATGTGCTGAGCGTCATTCTTGCAGTAGTGAGATTTGTGTATCCTGACCTTGGAGTCTGATTTCTGACCACTTCTCACTTCAAACTGTCAAAGGTCCAATAGCAAACAGCTGTGCAGGCAGTGAGTGAGTCATAAAAACAGTTCATTTGTTGGTTGTTCAGTAACATGCTCAATTGATTTCAACACATTTGTGGCCTCCCACTGATCCTTAACTGGGTTTTAATCTGTTGCCTCTTCCTTGCTTTGAAGGGGAACTTCATCTGATATTCAAATAAAGATCAGATTGTTCTCTGTTTATTCAACATAGTAACTACCACTCAGTCTGTGGAGCAACAGTATTTGGTTTTATGAAGCGTTATGTGGTAGACTGTGCTGTGGGTGGACAACATGACCTCAGTCAAGAAACAGTCGCACATGTGACACCGGGGTAAAATCACCTTTTGTTCCCCATCAACAGGCAATATGCAACATATTGGTTTGATAAAGACACACCTTTTCAGCTAATCTAAACCAAACAGCTGCTTAATTTTTTGTTTAAAATAAAATTGGATAATAATCTTCTGAATCCTCTCTGATACGGAAACTCTTCTCTGCTCAGGGAAGTCTCCCACATAATCAAGTTTAAGTACAGTAAAAGATGTGTGAATCTGTCCAGAAACTTGTCTCCTCAGCGCTTGAATGTGAGTGTGGCTCACCCAGGCTGTTCACTGCAGTCCAGTCACCAATCCAGGGAGGCATTATCAGTATAACAGCATTAATAAAGACACATCAGGAGGCTATTGAGTGCCTTTTGGTTTTTTTATTTCATGTGTTTTCAAGGCATGAGGATAGTGCAGTGTTAGTCTTAGTCATCAGGTTCAAATTTATTTGTAAAGTTTCTGCTCAAAATGCAGAAACAGAGAGGAATTACAGGATGTGCATGATCCCTTCTGCTCATGAATCGCATCCCCACCCAAGCAAAGTGCTGCTCAGGGACTTCAAGTGCTGAGGTTTGTTGCACATTTTTGTTGAGTATTTCAATAATCAACTCACTGTTGAGAGGATGAACTTTCAGAAAATAGCAGCAGTTTGGCTTTGGGAATCCGTGAAGCCCAAGTTAACTAATTTAAAAATCATCTTACTGGCAGTTAAGTTTGTTTGAGCGCTTTAATTGATTAATGAGAAGTGGTTGGTATTTGGATGCCTGGAGAAGTCACGATGTTTCATTTAAAAAAAAAAACAACATTCCACTTATGATGTTTAAAGTCAGAAGAGGACCCAAGAGTAGACTTGCAGAGGGCAGATAGGTTTAAAGCAAAAATTCACTTTAATTACATACTGAAAAGGACATAAACCAGAGGCGCTGAAGGAGCAGGTCATCCTGTCCATGAAACACAGAATAGCAGGGCAGGAACCGAACAGGACAATGTTGTGGTTAAGAACAATAAAAAACTGGCAGAATATTGATAAAGTAAGGTAATAAGTAACAACACAGTTATGTGTCAATGAACGATCACCACCTGGAACCATAACTCTGTTTGGACTGCCCACTTGTTCTCTAATTACCCCATTATGTATGAGTCAGACATTTTGTACAGCTGTTTGGACATTTCAACCTTTGATTCACAGTGTAGTGCACTACAAACTAGTCGCATTGTACACAAAACCAGTGTACAGAAGCTGAACACTATATCAGATCAAAATCACCACAGAATGCATCTTGGAACCAATATTTGTGGCACGTTATTGGGATTTTCTGAGCCCTTGAGAATGCCTGGTGAACATCTCAGAAATGAAGCAGTTAGAGTCTTTCTCTGCCTACAGGAATTGATCACTTCGTAGTAATTTATGCACAGAAACCACACTGAAACTTAAGTTGTAATCAGTAAACATGTGAGGTGTAAGTTGTAATGCAGCTCGCTTTTTACAACCCCAATCTTGATGAGAGCAAATGTTGCTCTAAAACCTGTGTGTGCTTTTCAGCATTAATGGAGCCCTGCAGGTTTCCAGTTCTATAGTAGGCATAATGCACCCACCATACTATCAGAGATGCAGGTTTTCGAACTGAACACTGATAACAAACCAGATGGCCCCTCTCTTCTTTGGTCTGGAGGACAAAGCCTCCATGATATCCAAAGATGTGGAAGGACAGTATTATCATGTTGTTACAGCTGTAGTCTGTGCTTGTGTAGGCAGATAAAGTGCAATTAGAAAGGTTAAAAAGTAAACATATTTGTATCATAATGTTTTATTTCAGCGTTGAAATATGTCATTAACCACATATTATCAATCAAAAATAGATAGACTTCAGATTTCTCATGTAAACATCCTGGCGCTGTTTGTTTATGTGACATGTAATTGAATTTACATTATTACGAAGCTGCATTAGAATCAAGTGTCTTTGAAATCAGCAGCTTCCTGCCCATGTCAGTACAGTGGATGAGTGAGTGAATGGTGTGAAATAAGGGCATGGAGCAAAACACAAAACATGGAAATCAGAAGAGAAAAACTAAAAGAGAGACACAGGGACATAAAAGAACAGGGAGACCATGCCGCCACTGAGGAAATGGAATGCATGAAAATGGGTAAAAGTGGCCCGGAAGGTCATGGGTCACCCAGAGCAAAAGGGGCAAAGACTGAGGAAACAGATGCTCATGAATTCTCCACCCAGCTGCGATGTGGGTCCTTTGGTTAGTCACTGCTGATTCGTTTTAGACTGATAGATCTCCGCCAATCGTACAGTAGATTACGTTAAAGTCTTTATAGACATTAATGGCTCCCCCAGGATGAATATGCTTTCAATGTTTCACTCCCCTCTGCATCCCCACTGGTCTCGAGTCTTTGGGTGGTCTCGACCTGCTGCACCTGTGACGGCATTGACGGAGGACATGCCTGGGTGTTCACCACTCCTCTGCTGCTGCAACTCACAAAATGCTTGTTTTTATGACTGCATCCCTTAGATTCTAACTTTAGTTACAGTTTTATTTTCAGATTTTTCTGAAGTCCACGTGTCAGTCTCCATTTCATGAGCTGTATTGTAAAACATGTTCCTTTAACTGTTTAAAGTGCCTAAAACTACCCGCTTCAGCCACTTTTTTGTGTATTTTTGGACAATATTAGCGTGTTAAGGAGTAAATCTACAACGGTGAATGTGGCGAGTGTTAAATCTGCTACACAGCAGCACTCTCTCTGTTAAAATGCTGTCGAGAATGTTGATGCTGGAAAGTAGCATTAGGCTTTAAAAATAGCTCAGAGGTTTAATGAAGGTCAAATAAAATGTGAACTGATCCTTTGATAATCAATGTGAACTGACGTACTTTATTGTGTTTTTACAGCATTACACACAGCGTCACTGTAAGTGCTCAGAGACAGCATTTGTTTTTACTCCTCATACCACACGATTCTATAGTTAGTTTGTCTTTTGGGAGTCCAGCTTGCTAGCAACTGACGCTGGGTTTTAACATAATAATCACTCTGTTGTCACATCAGCTCTAGGGGCAATCTGAGAGGGACATTTCCATTAAAGCAACTGTTGTGTTAACCTCTCTGTGTCACTCAGAGCTCACTAATGTTTGAGGTTATACCTCCCCCTGGTGACACTTTGAGTGAGTTCATAAAACAGGATGTGTTGAAGGAGGAGAAACAGGGCTTTATTGAATAACATTAAGAACTTAGGGTTTGAGAGAGGATTTACCAACTAAATATAGACATAAAAAATAGTCAAGGCCCTATTTTTCTGCCTACTAGAATGGAAACTGACATTTAAAGTGGGTCATTTAGCAGCTTAAAGTCAGTTTGACCTTACTTGTCTATTAAAAGGCTGGGAAACTATGCCAAAACCACATAAAAAATGGGATAAATAAAGTTTTAAATTACAGCCGGAGACTTCAAAGTCTCAATCTGCAACATGGTTTTAGCTTATGACTGAATTTATGTGTCTTAAATATGAGTTTGCACCTTGAACCGACAGGAATCCCATCAACTGCAAAAGTATGAAAGTGATACTTTTTTCAAATAAAAGTTGAATTTCAGTTGAACGCTCTTACTTGTTATCAGTCCATTGTCTTCATACATTTTGCTTTATTTTCTACATTTTCTATTTTTCTTCAATATTTGAAAGTAACAAGAGGACTTTGTTTAAAATGAATCTAGTTTGTTGCACAGTGTCAGTGTTAAAAATGCATAAAAACAGTATCTACATTTGCCTTTTTCTATGTCTTTCATCCTATTCAGCCCCCCATGCAAATACATTACATCACACATACATTATCATACACTATCCTGCACATCCCTCATCTGTACATATGGTGTAAATATTTGTTCACTCCCTTTGTTATGTCCAAAAATAAAGACATTTTAAAAATCATACCCGTTTCCCCGTGCTGCCTAAACTGCTGCCTGAGCAATGTGTAGAAAGCTATTAAAATGTTATAGGGAGTGCTTTAAACACCAGGAGATTTCCATTCTGTTATTTTTGGCTTCTCATGGCTTTCCGTGTCTAACTACCTTTCCTGAGTTGCATCCAGAGAGAAAAAAAGGAGCCAAACCTGGAAAAGTCGGAGTCTGGAGGGAGTTATGGTTTCAGTGGAGCTACAGTAAGTAAGTAAATCATCAAAACTGCTCAGAGCTCTGCAGCAGCTTCATCTCTCTCTTACCATAAAGCTTTTTGGGCTCGTTCATGTATGGCTACACTGAACCGTAAAGACCCATAGAACTGAAGAGGCCATGTTCTGCTGATTCTTTTACGGCCTTTGCTGATTTGCTGGAGTTAAATATTTCTATTTGCAGAGAAAGCACAAACAACAGAAAATAGGGCCTGTGAAGTTTGACAGCAAAATGAGTGATATCCCAAACAGCTACTGATGTAGGTTTGTTCTCATTCAGGTGTCACAGTTCTTTAAGATAATTCTGCTTCGCTTAGAGATAATCATACAAACGTTTCCTCTTACAAACCTTTCAAACAGCAAAGGTCAAAGTGTTAGAGTGTCACTTTCTTTTCACACTTTCCTGCAGCACCAGCCAACATCGGGATCACTGAAAAACCTTTCCCCAAGTGAATTAATCAACTTAATGGTCAAATTCTTTCTCAACAGCGACTTCAAGTAACTTTATCTGATGAAAAGTTATTTCCGTAAACTATTACAGAAAAGTTGCTGCTCTTTGATAACACTGGATATTAAAACCTGTAGCTATTACTAAAGAGGTTTCCATCACATGGTGCGGTTGAGCAGAGCAACGTTTCTGCAAGTTCAATTTTAAAATAGAGACTCTTTGTTTAAACGCTGGAAGTTTCCTCATTTCGTAATTGGGAATCACAGAAACTATGATTAATAAGTCATAAAACCTTTTCATTTTCCACCAGCTCTTCTCCCTCAGCCCTTCTCCTCTGGACTCAGTGTTGCTCTATTCTCATAATTCTTTTTCCAGGTACAAAAACACATTCAGAAAGACACACCACACCCACACAGTTTCTTGTATAATTTATATTGAAGACATGTTAAAAACATTAATTTCCCTTTATAAAACAGTTACCTGTGGTCAGAATGACAACAGCGTCCCCTGTCAATATTACATGTAACTGCAGCAAAGCATCTTCATATCAAGTGCATAAAGAATTTTAAAAAAGATGCTGAGTGTCAAACTGGGGTCATCTGAGCTCAGTTTGGCTGGTTGTTCATGTGTGAGCCTGACTGGTAAGACTGGATATCTTCCCCAATGAACTCGGACACTGTGGAGAGGACAAAAGAGGAGAAAATCACATCCTTGCACTTCAGCCCACATATTCATGCATCAATCCATGTCCTGTGCACAGCATCACTGCTACAGTTTGTTCAGCTCAGGCACAGCTAGAATTAAAGATTGTAAACCTATATATAAGATTACATTTTTTTTGTCATGTACAGGAAATACATGAAATTACTTCTCTGTATTTAACCGATCCAGGTTGGCACCTGCTGAAGACATATATGCACATGCACAGGGTCACACACTCATGGAGACAGATGCTATATACACTGGAGCGGTGGGCAGCCAATCACAGCGCCCGGGAGCATGGGGGTACGGTGCCTTGCTCAAGGGCACATCGGCCATGGCAAGGACGTGGACTGACACCCCTCCAGCTGTCAGTTCACAAATCTTTTGAGCGGTGAGAGTGGGAATCCATCGCCAACCGGGTATTGGACGACCCACTTTAACCACTGAGCCACAGCCGCCTTTATTGTGTAAAGGAAAAAATATATTTGAAAAGCAGGAGGAATTCCATCCTGTTACATAAATCTTTTAGCCATCATGACCTGATTAAGAGCAAGGCAGAATTTTCACTGTAGCTGAGGAGAAAATTCAGATAAACATGAAGAAAATATCACAAGGAAATTTTTAATTATTGTGCTGGAAACACTTTGTTGCAGAATTACAGAAAAATAATATTTGATAAAAATGAAAATAAGCTGAATACCCTGAGTTGATACTAGAACAAGCTAATATTGGTTGTCATCTGATAATTCACAAGAAATTACATTCTGCTATAGAAAAGCATGAGGAAACTGCAAAATAATTTCTTGTCACGGTCTATGGGATTTGGTGCTGGGATTTGTTTGAGCTTGTTTTAGCTCTTCTCTTTTTTAAGCTTTTACATTTTTAAGCTTGTGTTTAATAGCTTTTGTAAAGCTCCTGTCTTGTATTGGCGGTGTTTCCCGTTTCATTCTGGAAGAGTAAGAGTCTGGTCGAATAGTAAAAAAAATCCCCTCCCATCAGCTTTTTCTAAGATGATATGAGGTTAAGGAAAGATGGTTGGACAAGAATTCGACCACACTTGCTCTAAGCTGTGATGTGGGTCTACAAATGCTCAATAGATATTCTACAAGAAGTGTTTAGACACTTTGTCTGTTGCATGAAACATATTAGATATAATATAGAATACCAATTTATTATCAAAGTTTGTTCAAAATTTAGAAAAGTTAAATATTGTTTTCTCACTGGCTGCTCATACTCACCCCCCGTCCTCATATTTATCCACATAATGATCACAGTTTACACGACTGGATGGAAATAATCGACATTACGTACATTACGTACATTAATAAATCCGCCTTCCTACCCTCATAACTTCTCTCTGTCTCTCAGCAACTGAATGTCAACTATCTGTTACCTTAGGAGGAAATTAAAGCAAACTTTAACAAAAGTACTGGGTTTAAATTACTATACCGAATTTTCTGAAACTTGAGATGGAGCATAAGCAAAAGAGAGATCCTTGAGGGACCATTTTCTTTAAAGACACTGAAACAGTAACCTAGCAGAGCATGTGTTCTCACAGAGCCTTTTCGTAGGTATCTTATGGTAAAAGAAAATGGTCTTTATAGTTATATAAAGATGCCATGCAAAATGCAGGCCAACCATTGGGAGAAACTTTGATATCTGAGACTATATGTACATGCACAGCAACAGCCTGCTACCTTTAATCTAATGAGACAATGTTCAGATTACGGTTTAACATGTTACAGAGCATGGTCTGATTAATCACTCATTATGTCTCCGTACATAATTGTGATGTTAGCACCCATCCAAAGTCTTAATTATACCCATGTCCCTCAAAACATAGACTACTCAGCCTACTCAGGTATCTCCTTTGCCCTGAAAGAGTGTCCTTCTCTTACTGCAGCAATCCTGTGATTCATTGAACTAGCTGATGTTGCCAAATCTTGTGACAAGCAACCTGCTCTATGCAAAAAAGCCAAAACAAGAAACTGTGCTTTTTAAGAGACAAACCCCAGGTCGGTCATGACAGGTGGACTTGCAGGTGGATCTTACCTTCTTCAAAGGTAATGTGGTGCATAGAGGCAGAGCTGGTAAACTCCAGAGGGCACTCCTGGATCTTGGCATCCCCCTCTCCCCCATGTCCTATACCCAGCACCCTTCCCTGGTGGTCCCAGCCCTCGTAGTGGGAGTAAGGTGCTGAGCAGATGTCCTGATAAGGGTTGGATGGAGGCGAGGGACACACCTCCTGAGGATAAGCAGAGTAATGTGGGTATGGCGAGGTGGCCATGGGAGGCAGAGGGGAGTTTGAGATGGGACTTCCGGTAGGGAACGGGCTAAGAGAGGAGGAGTGGGAAGGGGAGGGTGAAGAGGACAGGTAGGGAGAGTCCAGCCATGGGGAAGGAGAGGGAGAAGGAGGCTGCGGGCCGCGGGGGTAAAGAGGGGGAAGGAGCTCCGTGAAACCCAGCTCAAGGTTTTCGAAACTTGGGTGACGCTCGGACAGGGCCGCCCTGGACCCGCCAGGCTCCTCCACCCCAGTGTCAGGTTTAGAGCAGAACTCCTCATGGTAATTCATGGCTGGGCATGGCGGGGAGTAGGTGGAGGGGTAGGGAGGCAGGTGGAATCCGAGGCCTCGCTCATCAGACACCTGGAATCCCCTGTCCATCCTGGGTGGAGCCCCCACTGGACATATAGTCCCCCCATCCATAGGTGGTGCAGAAGGCCGGGGCAGCAGGGGATCTTCCTCTTTGAACATAACTGAGAGGAGAAATTAAAATAATTCACATTGTGGAGTTCAAATATGTAATCCTCTCATTTTTGTTAAATGGCCCATAGCCTCAGGGGTGAATGTTATTCACCCTTGAAGCTAATTATCGTAATTGATATTACATAATTTTGACATAATGAAGCAAGTCAACGCCCTGTAGCAACATTAGGACAAATGTAAACTTTGGAAATATAAATATGTGTTAGTTTGTTCCAGTTCAACAAATCTGATATGCAGATATGCTAATGTAGAAAATCAAAACAAATTCTCATTACTTTGGATATATTTTGCTTGGTGATTTAAGGACATTCCTTAGAAAACGAGCACTAGGATAATCTTGTTTAGTTTGAGTTTAATTTTGCTTTGTTTTTCTAATTGTTTCTAATCATTTAATAATGAACATATGAACATTTTCTTTCCTTTCATCTGTCCATTTCACCCACTATGCATGTCTTTACAAGCATCTTTGTAAATAGAAAACAAAAAGATTTCGATTTTAAGAAATCAACCTATTATGGTAGTCATAACTGAATAGTTACTAACCAGCTAACTTTTAAAATTCATAAGCTAAACTATAAATATTGAAGTTTAAATGGTTTCGTTCAAAGTTGTATTTCTCTTGTGTAAAAATTTAAATGAAAGTTTGCAGACTAAAGCACACAAATGCAGCCTATAACCCCATTTTTTTGTATTCATAATCAAATGTCACTTACATTATGGCTGTCATCAACGACTGAAGTTTGAAGTTTGAAGTTTGGACTCACTTATACAACCCATTCCTTTTGAATGATTAGTAATGTTTGGTGTTTGTTCTGCTGAACAAAGCAGTCCTTCCAAACGCCCAAAAGTTTATTTTGTTTTAAACATACTTTATGGGACTTTTGAGTCTTTACATAACAGGGAAGCGTATTAAGTAAAATGTGAGAAAGAAGGAGAAATGACATGCTGCAGGGGGCTCAGGCTGGAATCAGACCTGGCCTGCAACAGGGGAGCTACTCCTGAGACTTGAGTTCACCCCCAAAATTCCTCTGCATGGTTTGAAAACCTGCCTGATTGCTACGTATGTTGTTAAGACAAACACAATAGTAAGAGAAGCAGAGATCAACAGCTAATGTAAGACTCACTTTGCCTCAAGACAAGTTGCTTACTTGTGCAGTAATTTGTAAAGTAACTCAGCTGTGTTTGAAAAAGTTGTAACTTTTCAGTGTTTTTCTGTATCTTGCACAACATTCTTCATAACATGTAATAACATTCGACTTCTAAATGTTTGTATATGATTCATAAGTATTTGTAAGAAAGAAAAAAGAGATGATAATCGATTAATTATTACATACAAACAGCAGCTACACATACAGAAACTGTTCGCAGTCAGTGACACCGAATGTTTTACATGTGATGGTCGTAACTGGTCACTTGAACTTTATTTCAGAGCAACGAAACTGAATAACAGCGGAACAACGGAGGCCAACAAACCGCAAGTAGGCACTCACCGGGCAGGTACTTGAAGCACTGAGTGCTGCTTCGTTTTCTCTTCCCGTTAGAGACATACAGGCTGACGGATACTGGCCGACTGATGGAGAGGTCGCTGTAGGCTGGAACCCTCACACACAACAAACACTAGAGGCACCAAATAATAATAATAAAATAGAAAAAGATACAGGGTGTTACAGGGTGAAGCATGAACACATTTATCTACTGAATGAGAGGGTCTCAAAATAAATTACCTCGTTGCTGTTGTCACGGTCTACATGAGCCTCCTCTTCCCACTGTAATTTACCATCTGATACACGAGAGCATGAGGCAGAATTAAGGACAGGTGCGACACAACACAGGTGCAGCCTTAAGTTTTCATAGCTCTCAGATAACTGTGCGTATTTTAGCTTACAATGAGAACATAAAAAGGTTTTACAATGATGACAAAAAATAGATTTTTAACCATAAAGACATTTGCTTTTTCCTCAGATTTAACAGCTTCTCTTCTTCCTGTTCCTGCTCTCAGAGAGTTTGAGTTAACACTGTTTTATGCATTTATCAGCGTTTAAACTAGAAATGATGCAATCAATCTGAAATCATATTAAAGATTAAACTTTCATTGAAAATAAATGAAAAAATAACTAATTAAGTCTAATTTCCATAAAGCCATGTCCAGTTATTACACCTTTAGAAGAATTTCCATAATACCGCCGCATAAAAAGCACCCCCACAATGCTGCTGTTGCTGAGTTTTGCACTTTTATCAAACAGAAGACGAGCAGAAAAGAACTGAACACAGCAAACACACTTCTGTTGAATTCTCTGCAGAATTAAACATGAACTCACTCAGATATTTTTCAGACTTTAGAGTAAAGAGCTGCCAGGACAAGCGAGTGGAAAACTTAATGTTGCAGGTGTCTGTTTGCATTATATGTTACAACATTTTGGACACACTGACCTACTCAACTACTCCCAGCTGAACATGATTATATCTGACCTGAATAACTTCATTACCATCCCTGTTTTCTGTAATTATGATCACATCAGAGAGGCAGCTCTGGACATTTACCTGTTCCTCTCTCCATGAAAAGGACTCTGGAGATTGGCAGGTAGTTGGTACCGCTCAGCAGTAGCTCCTCCCCTCCCTCCACAGAGCAGGATGTGAGACTGACAGACTCGATGACGGGCAGCTCCTGAGCTGAACGCTGGGCTGAGGCAGAGAAAATAAACGTAAACACATGGCACAGAGGAGTGTAACACCAATTTAAATCCAGTGTGGTCAGAATCTTCAAAATTAACAATGCAAATTTAATATGTTTAAAAAGCCCCGTTACCATGCTCTGATGAGCCTTTTATGAATAAAATGGTCACTCACAGCATTCGATGGGCAAAGAGGCGACCTGAAGAGCCAAGACCCGTCCAGGGGGCGCCGCAGGGGGCGCCAGAGAGAGGTGGGTACGAAATACCAGACGAACACGAGTGTTTTTCCTCCCGACGTCTGTTTCACCCTTCCTCAGCTCAATGTCTGAGTTTCTCAGTTTCAGAATCCCAGCGCAATCGATGCTGTGAAACACAGGATTTCTTTTATTCCTTGAATTCCTGTTATGAAGGTTTGGCTCAGAATGTTTCTACGGCAACCTGCCTCACGTTTTCAGGGTTATGCACCAGAGTGTGTGCAGCTGAATGGTTGGAGGGAGTTGGGAAGCTTTTACTGGCTCTTGCTGTACTTAATCTGGTCACATTTGGACTGATAAACTAATAGTGATGGAGCAAGTATTGAAAACCGTTATTTCGTCTAAGTACAAATAGTCATATTGAAATACTCATTCGTTAATTAACTCACCTCAGACTATTCAGAAAACTCACTAATGCAGAATAGGCCTCCTTTCAAAAGTGACTGAATAAAGTGAGTTTTTAGCTTGTAACAAGAAATTTTAGGATAATAAATATATAAGACAATAAAATCATATTAAATTCTAAGAAGCTCTAAATATTTCAAGCACTACCTGGTTATTAGTTTATGTGCACTTAAATAAGACTTGTGTTTTATTAACTGAACATAAATGGTTACAATATAAAATCTTATTGTGTAACAGAACAGGTGATTTATCGAGTCAAATTGACAATCATAGTGGAGTAAAAAGTACTATCAAGTCAGTGAAAGGGTGAAGTGACATATAAAGGATCAAATAAATCAACCCAACATTGATCTGTAAATGTTTCACTCTGCTGTAGATCAGGAGCACAAATGTTCTGATAGATCCTGTTCCTTCAGACATGCCGAACAAAGTTTTACTCATCTCTCTCCGACTCACAGAGCAGTCATGTTGTTCTCTGGGTTGAGGGGGATGTCCAGCAGTTTGGTCCCCGCCTGGACGCTCTCATGGCTGGCAGTCCCGACCATCTTTCCTGTCACCCTGCAGGAGGAGAAATATCTTAACAGCCCAACTATTCAGGGTTTTCATGTTGAAATCCACCCTCTGTGTAAACATCTGTTCTCCCATTCCCCACCAAAGCAGGGATTTCCATAAGAAAAACAATAATGCAGCGCCTTCCCTCGAGGTTGTGCAGAGGTCTGGTTTATGTTTACTTGTGCTTTAGAATTTAACTGGTGTGAAACAGTTGGTAATTTACTTTTATTTTATTTCTCTCGTTTTCAGGCAAACTGGAACCAGTAACTGTTCCGTTTGCCTGTAAGAAATGTGCTGATTGTTTAGCTTGGACCTATGAGACTTCTCATGTATATCTTCATATTGAGTTAGGGTTTCATATCTATTGCCTGTATTAGTGATTCTACATAAAAGGCAACATATGTGATTGGATTCTTCTATTAATTGATTGAGTGTCCCAGGTGCTTCATAAATCCTCTTTTAATATTTGGTGAATAGTATAATACTGTTGCTCTTGTTCTGTGTCTTTTATGCGCTGTTTGCTGTCAGTGTCGGACTTATGCCTCTCTTGCATAAGTCTCTTGGTCTTTTTACCTAACCCATTTATGGTACAAAAACACATCATTTGGTCACTGGAATATCAACTAATCATGATTTACACAAAAAATATCATAGATGTTCCAAAAAGTTAACAGAATAGGAGTATTAATTAAGGCAGACATGCTCTTCTTCTCTTCGGAGTTCAGAAGGTGTACATGTTGGTAAAGAAGTAGTAGATATTTTTTTTGCAGAGAGGTAATGGTCTCATCCAGAGCAAGTTACACCAAGAATAATTAGAGCGAAATCTCCTGAAGCAACAGTTGAAGCAGCAGGGGGTCCGTTACACAATGCTTAAAGATACAGCAGTCTGATGATGTGCGCCATAAGCGTTGAAGATTAACACACAATAAAAATGATGCGTAGTTTGCTTCTGGGAAGAAGACTCTGGAGGTCAGTACCTGTGTATCTGATAGAAGGGATGTGGCCGAATGGATCGGTCGTCAGCTGTTCCCACGAAAACCTGCAGAGACAGCGGCTTCCTCTCTGTGTATCCACACAGCTGCACAGAGAGACACAGTGTGAGCGATGAAATCAAACTGTGAGGAGGCCATCAGCAATGACACCCAACATGTGACTTTGTTTCAGCATCACATGAACGTAGTCACAGTAAAACTTGTGTTTAAAATGAAACTGCAATTTGTATAAATTCCAATAGATGCTAAAATAACATCACTACAGATACAGCTTTATTTAACATTATTCTGTCAAATCTGTGTTATCACTAAAACATCTGTCATCACTCTGCAGGTCTGGGTCTTACCTTCACGACAGGATGCCCTGTAGGCGCAGCTTTAACGGCTCCTCTGCTGCCCTCCGTCTCATAGTGGGCGCGGTGGTGCGGGCGAGGCTGCACCTCGATACGCAGCTCGTACTGTTCAAACTGGGACGGCAGCGGCCAGTCGAGTGGAGGCAGGGCGTTAGTCCTGAAAGGAGTTCGATCAGAGCAGTTTAACTGCAGTGAACATGTACAACAGCACTGAGAAGGGAGCACACAAGATGCCTATAAATTAGTATTGAGTAAGGAGATTTACATCTAGTAAAACATGGCAGAGGCAAAACAGATGTGCATCAGTCAGTGAAAATTTTACTTTGAGGCTTTAGTCATCAGCATGAACATCTGTTCATTAACACGTAAATTGTAAATATGAATCTGGGCCAACAGCTGACTGTTCTCCTCAGCGAGGCCTCCACTTTTGCCTGAGTTTTCACTTTAAAAGGTGTAACATTTTATTGCACTTAAAAGTGCAATTAAAAACTCTTAAATTCTTGCAATGCAATGTGTGTTATTTTTCTATTTGAATAAACACATCATGAACACAGCTTACGCGCTCTCCCTTCAATCTTATTGTTGTGTGTTCTTGCCTGAACAGAGGGCTGTGGGCACTGCCTCTGGTTCTGCCCCAGGCCAGAGCAGGAGGCACAGAGAGGTAGTCCATGCCCTGAGAGGGGAGCTCTCTCCTGGTCTGTTGGGTCTCTGGGAGTGGGCAGGGGGAGCTGTGGCCTGGAGCCTGCTCCGGATCCACCTCCCTGGGAGACAACTGGAACACAATATGATCCCAAATATCTGTTTAATATTTCTGTAATCTCTCATTTGGAGCAACAACATCTGGCAACACCACAAAACGAGCTACTCTCTCTACCTGTTCCAAAGATGTTTTTCTGGTTTTCTGTGGGATGCTGAGCTCACAGCTGCTGGGCGGAGCTTGTGACTGTGGGGTGGACTCTCCACCTTCCAGGTTGCACCCATGCAATTCGTCTGAGTAGCTGCCTCTCCGTGAAGTACAGGGAGAGGCCAGCGGGGAATTTCTACGCTTTTTACCCCCAGGTGAAGTAGGTCTCGAGGATGGCGAGAAACCGAAATTGATGGTGGCGTCATTGAGCTCCTCCTCTTCCACCAGCAGGGAGTCGCAGCTGGAGGCGGGGCTCAGCCAACCACGAGAGGACGGGCTGGAGGCAGGGCTGGGGCTGAGGGAGCCTGGGCATCTGTCACGGTAGGAAAAAGGGTCCAGCAGGGGGAGGTAGAGGCGCTCTCTGTCCCACCCACTGCTGCTGCTCATGTCCCAGTAGCTGGAAATGATGGGTGCTGGGTCATCTTCAGGTGAGATGGTAGTTATCTGGATGCTGGGGCACTCGACCACACGAGATTCTGAAACCTGGAGCAAAGGTGAGTAGAAGCTATTAATACTTTATCTTTCTGACAAAAAAAACAAAAAAACATACGGTACATATTTAAAAGGCAGTTCATTAAGAAGATTTACAAAACAATCGGTTCCCTCAACTTTTTTTTAAACACAGAGAGCATTAAGTCTCCTTTACATTTAGTCATTGAACCGCTGCACAGCAGTAAAACTGTAAAAAAGTGTTTTAAAAAAAATTCTGGCTATCTAGGTTTTATTTATAAAAACATAACTTATGACAGTTACATGATTCAGTAGCAGATGAATACACAATAAGATGGAAACTGCCAAACCACTGAAATATTTACTGTATGAGTTATAAAGCTGAAATAAGCTTTAAGTCCATGCAAATTGATTTTCATACTCTGCCTGCATTAACTGAAACCACAGGTTTTACTAAAACAAAAGTACAGTGTTCATCCTGAAATAACCTTACAGCTCCTCAGTACTGGCCAGATAGTCTTTGAAGGCCAGATAAAGGTTTCCTCATCCATGGCATGCTCTGATGTGGACCTCGAACACCTCGAACAGCAGATGAACGAACAGTTCTGTTTATACTACTGTTGAGGCAGTATGTTTCCATTCACAAGCATCTAGGTCATGTCAGGATCATGTTTTTATATTGTAGCCCTGTGATGGTCCGGACCACTGACACTCCAGTAGGATGAAACGGGTATAGAGCATGGATGGAAGAATTTATAAACTCTTCTGATAAAATATATCTGTGTTGGCAGATATTGCAAGAATATGCATGTCATCATGTCATCTCAAAAGTGAAAAAACATTCGACTTGTGCCAAATGGGTCACATATTTCCTTCAGAAAAAGAATCCGATCAATTCTTCTTGTTAGGAAGGGCAAAAGGCTGACCAGAATGTAGGACTATGGAGAGAAGAGTATAACAGCGACTGAAAATAAGCAGAGATTATCCAACACAGATAAAGCAACATAAAATTATTTAACAAAGGCACCACTGAGAGCCTACATGTAGAGGGAACTAATGACAAATGAAGTGGCAGGTGAGGCAATCAGCAAAGCAACCCAGGTGTGACAAGGAGTGGAGGTAAAACTCAACAGAATAGACGCAGACAGGGGACACTAAATAAAACAAAACAGCAGGTAATTAAAGACCACCAAGGAAAACCCAGAACATAGGGAAAATCTAAACACAAAAACTCAGATCATGACATTTTATCCCAAAATCTGCATGGACATGAATTATTTGCTGCTTGAGGGTATGCTTGGGGATGCAGGGGCATCCACTTAGAATCAAAATTACAGAGACTTGGACAAAAAAAGCCCAAACTGACCCTAACTGTCTGTCTAGTGCTTAGTAATTTGTTTATAGTGCAATTGTAGAGCTTCCTCATGTTATATTTAAATAGTTTGCCAAAATTTTTACCAAAAAGAGCTCTGAAGTTTGTACATCACACAACAATCTCTAGTTCTATATTCTCAGTTCAGATATGGAAAAAATAATCCTGGATAAAATGGAAGAAATCTCTGGGAAAGCGTCTTCTTCTTCTTCCAGCTTAAAGGCCAACAAGTATAAGGCTGCAGCACAAACAGCCAAATAACAGCCAAAGAACAGCACCTGACTTAGGTGATAATTCTCTGTAGTTTATCACCAGTTGTAAGTTGTAAGCTGTAGAAATATGACAATATCAGCTGTAACTCTTTTATATCTCCCACAGGGATTTGATTTGTTGTGATCCAAACTGTGGGTTGTAAGAAACACAACCTTGTATAGTCTCACCTGGACAGAGCGCGCTGGGAGGCTCTCATAAGTCCCACTGAACTCTCTGATGGGGGCCCGTCGAGGAGGCGGGGAATGCATCCCAGCCCGTTGATTGGATGAGAGTGGCGAGCTGGGAATGCTGATTGAGTGTCCTGCATGAGAGGAAGCCAGGTGGTTATCTGTAACTGGAAATAAAAGAAAAAAAAAAAGATCAAGTTGAATGTGTTGTAAAGCTGTTTGTTTTGCATTATTACGCTTATAATCAAATTATGCTAAATAAAAGATCAGAGCTAGGAGTTAAGAGTTCAGAAGTCAATAAAATAGCTTTCCACTCTTTTGTATAAAATACTTTCTTTTTATATCATATGTTGTAGGCTTTGGGGGGGTCATGTGATTTTTATTCTTCTTTTTTTCATAACCAAACAATGACAGCTCTAAGAGCCTTCCAGTTATTTTCACAGATGGCATGCGAAAGACTCATTAAATGGCAATCAAAATATTTTTAACAAAATTTGTGGTGAAGTGATTCTTAACATCAACATGCCTTTATTGTTCATTACACATTAGTTTCCCATGATTTAGCCTACAATAATTGTTGCCAAATGGAAAACTCACACAGAACTTTTCTAGAGAAGCCAAGTACAGTTGTGGCTGCAATCATTTATTTCAGTGTTGTTATCTCGTGATCAGGAGTTGATTACTTTGTTATTAAGATAACACAGCTAATTTTAGCGTGATAAAAGTTCACTTTATCTTGTCTTTAAATTTGTAAATTAATCTGTAATTTAATTAAAACAAAGCTTGTAATGGAGAATTAAGAGTGCGGTTCATTAGATCACACCCTGTGTGAACTTTCATTGCTGGTATGACTGTTGTGGAGGATTCACAACTAACCAAGAAGTTAGGGAATAAAAATCTTAATATTCAAATTTGACAATGTGCGTCAAAGTTTGTATTTTGTATTGATCAGGTATTAAGTGTATCATTACATTAGTAACATGTTACTATGATGAACTTTTATTTTATGTAAAGCACTTTGAATTGCTTTGTACATGAAGTGTGCTAAACAAATTACTTGACTTGACATGGAATTAAAAAGGCTTTAGTCTATCTGATTTGGACAAAAGAGGGGTTTTTTTACGAGTCAGTCCATTCATAGCGTGACTTTATCATCAAGTTATGGGTTACGATGCATGTTGTAGCTACAGTATGTATCCATTCAGTTTTACCTTTCATTTAATAAAGTTGGTGACAATATCTTGTTATAAAAATTGTTTTCAGCCCATTTGAACGTTATTGCCAATGACCACACGGGCAAATGCCAGACCGCAGTGAAACTTATTGTGGTATACCACTCCATTCTGCTTTTTCACAACTCAGGCCTCATAATACTATAACTTTTAGATTTTGCATTTTTTTGTGTGAAGAAAAAGCTGTTCTTGCAGTATTCAAACAATCAACTCTTTATGAGGCTTTTGCATAGACAATTTCTTAATATAACTGCTGTGTCTCTACCAGAAACCTTGGCCCCATAGTGCTCCCTACTTGTAGGGGTAAACAGAAACTGAATGACCTTAAATAAGTCAAACAATGTTAAGTTAGGTAAGCAGTTTCAAGATGGAAATGGGGTTATAAGATTTTTTATACAGTCTGTGATTCAGATAGAGTAAGAATAATAAAACACAAACTTTTTGATACTTTTCATTGTGGAATCACAAACAGATGTAAAGGGTGACCAATATAACAGGTTTATAAAAAACTGCAAATAAAAATGAGGAAATGTGGAGGTCCAAGACTTCCACCTAAAAGAAACAATATCTAGTTTTGTTTACTGCAAACTATATAACTATATTACTATATTGCAGACAATATTATTTCAAGCTCAAAACAAGTAGTTGACCAAATCCCATATATCTGCTCCAGCCTGCATCTGCTGAAATTAATACTCTGATAATGAAATAAATTAACCTCTTATCATGACAAAATGTGCTTTGTTTTTACAAAATGGCAAAATGAATAACTTGTGATACTGAGACAGCAACATTAAAAAGTTCATGTTAAGCTTGGTCTTTCTGAACCTTTTACCAAGTCATAGCACCAACCCAATTTCAGAAAATATGGATTAACCAATTAGCTTAGCATAAAAATGAAAACCAGCACATTTTAAGTTTATCAATAAACATATTTTGAATATGCACTCAAATTAATGTGTTAAAACAACTGATTGTAGAAGTGAGTACTGCCAGGCTGTTGGTTTTCTGGTATTATTACTAAGCTAAACTAACATTTAATAAAGCTATAGCTAGCAGCTGCTTAGCTTTGCCTAGCTTAGCCTAGCATAGCATAGCATAAAGACTAAAATGCTATCAAATCCTGTGAATAAAACAATCCACTATCACCATATTTAATATATCGGTCAACTGAGCAGCAGTGCAAAAAAGATTTTGGTAGGAAAAACTTTCAATATTATACAGTTGACACCTGGAAAAATGCAATACGAGGGGGAAAAAAAAAGGAAACTATAATAATTGTTTCATGTATTCCATGATTGCTGAACCACATGTCGTTTTAACTTTACTTCTAGTAAGCAATAAAATGTGAAATAGAATTCTAACCAAATCATGGTGATCAGACTGCTCTTCCATTAAGAATCATGCTCTGCGCTGCTCGTCTTGACAGTACCAAAACATTCTCAAGCAGGCAATCATCAAAAACGTCTTTGTATTTTGCAACCACGCAAAAGAGGACACAAATCTTCAGCCAGTATGAATCCCCTGCACTGTGCGGACAGCTTCCACATGAAGCCAAACAGTAGTTACTCTGTAATGAGCGAGGCTCCATCTGATCATTGTTGCTCTGCGGTGGCAGCGAGCCATGCAGGCAATTTTTGGGCAACGAGGACACAAGAGAAACTGCCAACAAATTAAGACTTGGGGTGAAAAATCTCTTGAAATGTTTCCTGGCAAAAGAAATATTTCCAAGTGATTAAAGCTGCAGTGTTGAGGCAACTCTTGTATGGGTTGTATGGGATTTTTTTACTCAAAACAGTGATTTAGATGTGTGTGTGTGCAGAGTTTATGAGACCTGAATGCTTACCAAACACTTATTGAACACAGTAAAAAGCTAATCTGGAGTCTAAAAAATGTCCTGAACTGACCTACAATAAAAGTAATGTTTGCACCCCAACTGTTGCCCCAGGAATGGTCACATGATATTCTTGACAGATCCATGACATGCTTGAATAAAGTAAATAAAAGATCCTTATCTATTTACGAAACAATACAGTGTATGAATTTGGTGAAGGGTAGAGTTGTGCCAACAATTGCTTTACTTAAAAGTAATTAAGTGCAATGAGTTGTTTTGGAAAACTTCATTTTCAGGTCTAAAATACCTTCACATTTTATCCTGTCTTGTGTTCAAAGAAATACAAAGAGTGAAACTTAGGAACTTCAAATCTTTTAGATGTTTGAGTCAGTTGCTTTTTCTTTGTTTTGTTTTTGCTGTTATTTGGGAAGCTTCCTCCAGCATCTAGCAGACCAAAATACTTCAGAGAATTCCATTCGAAGTGTTTAAACCTTACATTTAGATTGGTCCACCAAATAGGTTCCAAATAGACTTTTTTTCTACATCAACTTTTAAAATTTTTCTCTATTTCCAGTAGGTTCTCCAATCATCAGATCATATTTAGGGCCAATACTGACATTATAGAATTGGCAGGCAAGCCATGACATGACAGATTAAACATTAAACATGGATATTATTTTAAAAATAATCATTATCAAATCTATGGATCTGTCTTAAATCACAACAGAATGTACAAACTATGTCAAATTTTGAATTTTTACTATTTCTTGAAACAGGCTAGCTGTTCTTGAATCTGATCGTCGTCAAAAAAGTTGGGACAGGGCAACAAAAGGTTGGAAGAGTAAACAACACTAAAAAGAAACAGCTGGAAGAATATGTTGCAAATCATTATGTTAATTGGCAACAGGTTAGTAACATGATAGGACATAAAAAGAAGATATTAAAGAGGCAGAGTCTCTCAGAGGTAAAGCTGAGCAGAGGTTCTACAAAATACTGCTTTGAATATTCCATAATCTATAGTCTATAATGTCATCGAAAAGATTCAGAGAATCTTGAGACATCTCTGTCAGTAGAGGACACGGCTGAAAATCTATATTGGATGCCTGTGATCTTCGGACCCTCAAGCAGCCCTGCATTCAAAACAGACCTGATTCTGTCATTCAATCACTGCGTGGGCTCAGGAACACTTTCAGAAATCACTGTTTGTGAACACAGCTCACCGTTCCATCCACAAATGCAGCTTAAAGCTCTAACATGCAAAGTAGAAACCATATGTGAATATGATCCAGAAACATTGCCTTCTTTTCTGCACCAAAGCTTATTCAAAATGAACTGAAGCAAAGTGAAAAACTGTTCTGTGGTCAGACAAAACAAATTCAAAAAATTCTTTTAGAAAAATCATGGACACCACATCCCCCAGACTAAAAATGAGAGGGAGCTTCTGGCTTGGTTTCAGTACTCAGTTCAAAAGCATCTCTGATGGTATGGAGGTCCATTAATGCCTATGGAACTGATGCACATCTGGAAAGGCACTATCAATACTGACAGATTTTAGAGCTCCCATCCAGATGACGTCTTGTTCAGGAAAGGCCTTGCATAACAACAGACCACAACCACATACGGCATCTATCACAACAGCACGGCTTCACAGTAGAAGAGTGAGTGATGGACTGACCTGTCTGCAGTCCAGACCTTTCACCAGTTGACAAAAACTGGAGCATCATAAAACACAAAATATAGACAAAGAAGACCCAGAACTGCTGAGCAGCTAGAATCCTTCCTCTCCCGAAGGTCCAGCAGTTCCAAGATGTTTAAGAACTGTTGTCAGAAGGAACCCCGACTAACAACACTTACAGGCCTTCGTTTGCTCTAATGGAACCCTCTCATACTAAGCTATGTTGTTAAAGACATCGTGAAATATTAAATGTTTTTCAAAATCCTTAGTTTATAACATATTTTGAACCACAGTGCCCGCCAGTACTTTCTGTGCACAAAATATTCTACTTGGACAATAATGTAGGGCAGCATGGTGGAGTGGTTAGCACCATCACCTCACAACAAAAAGGTTTCCGGTTTGAATCTCAGCTGGAGGCCCTCTGGCTTCTTCCCACAGTACAAAAACACATCCTAGGAGTGAGTGTGAGTGTGCATGGTTGTTTGTCCTGTTTTTCTGTGTGGCCCTGTGATGGACTGGCGACCTGTCCAGCGTGTACCCCGCCTCTCGCCCATGACAGCTGAGACAGGCTCCATCGTCCCGCGACCCTGAATTAAATGAAGCGGGTATAAAAACTGGATGGATGGATGGTGATAAAAAATAGCCCAACCTGGCAGCTAACAATTTAATGATACTAAAACTTTTACTGGCCTGCAGGAAAGCCATCAATTCAGTGCCACATGGTGCTGATTTTGGTCTTAGTTTCCAGTTGAAATGCAACAAGGGAATTCAAGCAAGTCTTCACAGTTTTTCTAAATAGCGGACTAACCAAAGACAGCTTCTTAAAGACCCGCAATTGTGCTCTCACCATGTCTTCTCTGATCAATTTGATATCTTTATCAGCTTGTGCTAACGAAAAAGACCTCATGGGTGTAACTAGCTGTCACATTACATTCATCATGATATTTGTTTCTGCCAGGTTTTGATTACCGATCAAAGACATCTTCAATGCAAAAAATTTAAGCACACAAAAGTGTTCTCAACTGCATATCACGTTGCTGTTATTGGTGCCTAAAGACATTATCAACAATATACGCAAAATTAACCAAATCCCTTGTCTATAACACTGACGGTAAGTCATTGTTTAACACAGAACTTTCAGTCATAATTGTTCCATTTTTTTGTTAAATAAACTATTTGGACCTGAATTCAACAGTCCCATGAATCATTCTACTAACCAGAGAATGTATCTTTGTCCATTTCATAGTTTTCACACTTGATTCCACCCCTTAACTCCTCTATTTGTGTCTTAATCCCTCCTTACAGAGATGCGAGCAGAGGAGTTGAGGACAGGCGTTTAACTAAATGAGACGTCACTTCAGAGCATAATTTCAACGCATCATGTGACACAACAGCATCAACTAACCATTGTTTAGTCGTTGCTCTACACTCCATTCAATTATCGACGTTACGGATGCATAAATCTTTTTTTATATTCACTTTAAATTGTAGGATTGACATGCCATGTCCCCTCCTACAAGTTTTGCAAAGGATACACTGTTGTATCCTTGCTGATAGCTCCTCTGACAAGCCTCCTCTCTCCTTGATCCCATCTCCTCTGGGAGCGCTTTAGGACTTGTCAGTCCTTCAAAACATTTTGCAGTGAACAATTTCCGGGTCACAAGCAGGAGAACGAAAGAGGAGTCACTGCCCCTTGGTTCACAACAACATGTTTACCTTGAACAACAGATGCCAGAAGTTGGAGCGCCTCTGTCATCACTGAAAAACAGCTGTTGCACAAACACCACAGACTTTGCTCCACTCTCGCCTCTCTGATCTTCTTCATCTCGGTGTACATTTCCAGTAATTAATTCAGTCTTGTCGTCACCTCTTTTACTGCATTTGGTTTCAAACTAAAAAGGCTGAACAGAAGTCACATTTATCCTGCTGTAATGTGCAGAGACTGGAGCTCTTCCAAAGTGGCTCTCACTTTACGTCACCACTACCCGTAATGCACTGCAATGTAAACAAAAATGGCAGAATACAAGTGAATTTTCTTTTCTCTGGTCCTGTAAAATCAAAACTATTTTGAGTTTTTTAAATAGCATATCTAAATAACCAAAGCCGATGTTAATCTAATAAGCCATACAAGTCATGAGTCGTTTAAAAGAGGAGAGGATGCTACACTGTGGTAAACATGGCCTTATCCCAACTTTTACACATGTGTTGAAGCCATCAGATTCAAGAGGAGCTAATACTTTTCATGAAAACAGTAAACTGTCTCACTTTCAACATTTGATATGCCATTTTATGTTCTTTCATGAATGAAACACTGGTTTGTGAGATTTCTCAATCATGGCATTCTCTTTCCTTTGAGATATTACCCAGAGTCCCAACATTTTTGGAACTGGGGTTGTAGGTCACATTCTTGTGCCAACTGAGTTTTACCACCATTACTTTTATCTCACATTGGGAAAGACTGGAGGCAATCGATACACAATAAATTCCTCCTGTGAGGAGTGAGTCAGAGTTATGAATCTTAGTATGCACTGGCTCCATATGTCTCGCAGTTAGTGTTGTAAAGGTAGGACTATTTCACATGAGCAGAAGTTAAGAACAAACACAATGATGCTAAGGTAAGAATGCTACCTTTTGGTTTTACTGTAGGATCACTCTTGAGCTCTTATATCATACTTAATATTATAGTCTTGTCCTTATCAAAGTATGTCAATGCTATCATCAGGTAGTGCACGTGTATCGTACTGTAGTGTAGACATGTCTTCTGTTTCAAGCAGCCTGTGCGTTACCCCCTGGACTCTCCTACATTACATCCAAATGAACACATAGATTCTAACTTTGGTGCTCCTTATTAGAATACATGCTGAACTGAGGCATTTGTACCTAGAAACACAAATGGGGTAAATAAAACTTGAAATTGAGCACTTTCAGGCTACATATTGGTCATCTGGAACCAGTGGTGGCAACATTGAAACTTAAATGTCATATGAATACATTTATAAGCTGGAGACATACATTTGAGTATCGGCAATGACAAACGCCTTTGATGCTCTGAAACGTCAAAACCTAAAGTGAAGACTTTCAAACCGTGGCTCATACTCATGCACGGGGTGTGGTAATGCAAGTGAAAGCCAGTGTGGGCGGGAAACAAACGACTGCGTGGATGTGAGGCGTGTGTTTGTGTGAGAGTGGAGGTTAAAAACGAAGGAGGTGGAAGCTGAGTGAAAGAGGGAGGGAGGTGTGTAGCCTATTTGGTGCGTTCAGTACACAGAGGTTGAAGTTCCTTCCCAGATGGCAGCTGTTAACTTTGCTCACACGCACAGCTGATTAGAAACACATTGAGTCTGCGGCTGCACGCACACATGCCCAAAAACACACATGCACACACGCAAAAGCACTCAACAAACAAGAATACAGTATCAAATGCACGCAAATGCAAACCACGCTAAGAACAAACACACAACGAAAAAATTCACCCACGGAAGTAGGCACGCAAACACATCACATGCCATTTCATACGCAAACTCACATCACATTAGAACATGCACGAAGATGCGGGCCCTCATTACAGTACGTGCAAATACCCGAACACACGCACGCGCACGCAAACGTTCCCATGCATTAAAGAAGTAACTTTTCAAGGCCACTCAGACTTCCTTTTATCTTGACTGCTTCATCTTATCAAGACTCTGACCCAGATTGCAGCTGCCGGAGGAGTCCAGCTGCAGCAGGGTGCCCTCACTTTCCTCCCCGGCTACGGTGTTCTCCGGCTCGGCTGTGCGCACTGGGGATGGCCCCTGACTCTGTCGCTGCGGCGGATCCTCCTCAAACACCAGCTTGAACTCGAACTCGCCTTCCTCCCAGCCCGAGCCCGGCGCGGCCCCCATCGCCCTCCAGCAGCGACGACAGGACTCAGATATACTGATACAAATCTTATCTCCGGCTTGGGACACAGCGACTGTAACGTCCTTGGTGCACCACGAAAATAGAGGAAACTTTCTCCGAGATATTCCCAAACTTTTGGCTTTTTCCTGTCAGCGTGTCATTGCGTAAAAATAGTCCCCATCCTGCAAGATGTAAGTTCAGCAACTTTCTCCAGATCGCTTCTCCTTGCTTGGTTATTTGCTGAAGTTTTTCAGACTTGATGCCTTGCGGTCCAAATCAAATCTTCGCTCGGGATAATTCACAATGTTTTACAAAACAAGTCTCCCAAAGAAAGACACTTCTATCCTTCTAGTTCCCTCGATAACCCCATAACTGCTTCTTTTTCATCTGCCCTGATCAAGTACAAGAGAGGGGAGAAAAGTTTATCAAATATTTTTGTCGTCCTTTACCCTTAATTGCCTTTGGGTGGGTTTCCCAGCTCCAGTTGGTCCGTTACTCATTTCCCATAGGACCTCACATGTGTCAGTCATGAATCCCCCCTGCCCAACCTCCAGCCTCCCTTCTCTCCCCCTCCTGGCTCACTCTGGAGGTTTCTCTTTTAGTCACATTCATTTCACATGTAAATACACACTGCTAATGTAGCTTTTCTGATCTCGTTTTGCATCATCCCAACATCATTGGCGTCCACTTTTTTTTCTGCCCTAAAAATTAAACTCATGCCTTTCTCATCTCCCGCTCTGATACCTGTTCCACACCTTCAACTTCCAAGAAAACGATGTGATTGGTATTCTAATCATGAGCAGGACACACGGCAGTCTGAAGCCTGCCATTGCAGACCGGCTGCATGGCCACCAGGGCTGCAATGTTAACTGTCAGTTAGTGAACATAAGAGGGCCTATTTCCTGTGGCAATGAACGCCATAACCCCCCCTTTTCTGGCTGTCACTCTCCCCCCTCCTCCTCCCCCTTTCTTCTTCATTTTTTCTTGCCCCCCCCCCCCTACTTCTCTGTGCTCTCTTCTCCCCTCCCTCCTCTTCCTCTCCACCAAAGATCTGTTTCTCATTATCCTCTGTAGTCTGCTCTCTGTCTGAGTCAGGAGACGAAAAACTTAAATAAACACACTCTCTCTGGCTCTCTCCGCCTCAGTTCCTCCTCCTCCCCCATCTCTCCCCTCTGTCCTCCTTCCTCGCTTGCCTTTGGTTCTCACAATTGTTAGGCGTATGTTATACTGGTGTGTAACTGGGGGCTTGTTTCATTCTCCATGTCATCCTCTTGGGGTTGTGTGGGCAGGCTTTAAATCCTGGACTGATCTCAAGATGTTTGAGTGTGGTTAGGGAAAGGAAAAAGTGCTACCAACAAGGCAGACACAAACATTTCTGAGGCTCTCTGTAACATTCGGTAAACCCTTACAATATATCCCAAAATGACACAACTGTAACACGATCAGAGAAACTGTTATTTTCTGGTTTGAAAAAAAGAAAATCCACAGGGAGTTTTGCTTGGTGGTCTCATGTTGGCTGGAACTTCTTACAGCCTTCCAGCTTCCAGCATCTTTTGGCTATTGGAAATCGGACACCTGAAACTCCTTGCTCTTGAAGGTATTTCAAGAATAGTTTGTGCAAAGTGCTTCAGTATTACTAAACATTTACTCTTTTAGCTCATCAAAATCTATGCAACTAACAGTGTGCAGCAACTTGGTTAGAGCTTTTACAAGAGCTAACTGAAACAACCAACATAGTCAGAATCAGTGCACACATAACAGGTTATGTGAACATCTGACCTTTACAGTTATTTTGATATTTAGATCAACCGTTTACAGGATTACATCATCTACAGCTGAGCACATGTCAGCGTCGGTTAAACATCTTGATTGATCTTCAAATAGAACACACAGATCTCCCTGTTTGGATTGTAAAATGATTTCTGATTGGACGGCAAAAAAGTCGAGACAACCCCCAAACTGCACCGCCATGTTGTTCATTCATTTCTGCCCTTTGATTATGAGCCATTAGACCATATCACGAACCTCCAAATCTATTTGGTTACGTTTGATGACAAAACAGTTTGGATAGGATTAACGGGGGATCAGGGACTGAGATAAAAATATCATAAACATGCAGTTAAGAGTTGGAGAGCAGACATGGGTAGAGGAAATGTTGACCTCTGCTCTCTACTCTCTGCTGTGCAAGTCCTAAGTTTTGTCCATTCATGGAACCACTCGAATCGCAGCGGCCAATAGAGGAAGCTGTTTGTAATAAGAAGATGGTCAGATTAGACTGATGTAAAACCCAGTTTATTTGGTGTTGTTTCCACATTGTGAGTCTGTAAAGTCCCTTTTAGACATGTAATGCTGTTCATTAATCTGGTGGTGACCAGCGATGGCGTGGCACCTTGAGATGTGGGTATACTCTTAATCTCTGGCTGATTCGTTTATAGTCTTCCATCCAGTTAGGATAAACACCCTATATTATAAACAGTGACCTATAGGGAGTACTTTACCATATTTAGTTAAACCACAAAATGGGTCTGTTCTATATATACATTGTCACATATACCATCTTGGTTGATATCAGGGATAAGCATCAGTACAAAATTAGTGCCCTAAATCTCATGCATGAACCTAACCAGCATATTTAAAGAAGGTAACTTAGAGAGGCAGTTCATGTCTTTGCCTTCTAAGGGAAAAGACTGACAGCTCATGAGTAAATGTGATGCATGTCAGAAATTTGGAAGTGGGTACACTCTGTGATGTCTAAGAAGTATGTGGTTATGCTCTGTATACCTGTGTGCACCCCGCACTACACCACGGTTGGCGGCTCATTGCGCAGACGTCATGCATGAACGTTATATGTTATGGAAAACGCTTGCCTCTGGAGCTTTTTGGTCACATGTTGCAATAGCCCACATGTCACTTTGAACACGGCACAAGCTTAAACAGCAGCAGTCCCATTAACGGACGGACACGCACAACAGCGGTCTGTCCAAACTTTCCTCCTCCATGGGTTTACCTTTGATGATTAGTCATTTTCTCAGCATGTGAGCTAAACAAACATGAGAAAAGTGAGTATATTTCTGAATCAATATGTTCAACTGCATTTATGAGTTTGTTAACTTGATATGAGTTAACTTGTTTTACTCATAAAACGACATGTTATGAGCAAAATGTAACTGGAGAGGGACTTTGTGCAGTGCTCCAGCTCTCTTGTAATGTTACGTATCTCATGTCTGAAAAGGGCTTCTGTACAGGGACCTGAGAAGTATAAACCGTGCAGGGTTTATGATACGATGAGATAGATTTTTCCACCATTTTTCCAGCAATATGCACTTAAACTTATTTAGCTGATAAACCAAAGCTTCTGCCTGACCGCAGCATATTGTGTGGTGCCTCTGTGTTACCAAAGCAGTTTTTAAACCTCATTCAGAGCTTCAGGACTGATGGTAATTATAGCTGTCATGATATCTGAATTTCACCACATAACTATTGTGGCTGAAAGTGTTCACGGTAATAATATTGAGAGTATTTGTAAAAAAAACTTGAAAAGAAAAAACATTTTTAACAGATTCACTTCAGGGTTTTCTTCTCCTTTTTCTGTCACTTGAGTTACACCCAATATAGGTTGTAAGAAACTTTAAAGATTTCACAAAAATCAATCTGCATTCAATACCTATTAGATTTTTAGCATCTGAGATCAAATCACAATTTTATCATATTGACAAAATATTGATATTCATCTCATTTAATATCAAAATGATTGTGAGTACAGAAATATCACAGTACCGCTATCTCAGTGCAAATCTTCATGTGTGGAAGAAAAACTTCCAGCTTCCTTTTAGCAGTTTCAAGTAATTTTGTTAAAAAGCCTCAACACTAAAACATAAAAAGAGGCAAAATGGATTGTTCTTACTTTTTTAGGTTGGAAAAAAACAAATACATTGCTGTTAATTCTTCAATTTCTTCTCCTTTGCACATAAACATCCCCAACGTTTTATTTTAGATCAGTTGGTCCTGTTTCATTACTTTGCAGTGACACATTTAGGTCTCTAGGACTGTTTTTTGTCTGTTATTAAGTATATAAATAGAGATTTGATTGGATCGCACAGATGTTAGCATGCTGCAACTCTTGTGTTGGTGTACTGAAGTCTTGATCAAATCTCTATTTCAACTGATAATATAAATGCTTATATTTCAGATCAGATCTGATTTGAGCCTATCCCAGCTGCCATTGGACGAGAGGCAGGGCACACTCTGGACAGGACAGGTTCCCAATATATCACAGGGCCACACAAAGACAATCGTGCACACTTAATGTGCACTAACCCAACATGCACGTTTTTGGACGGTGGGAGGAAGCTGGAGTACCACAAGAGAGCCCACGCATACATGGGGAGAACATGCAAACTCCACACAGAAAGGCCCGAGCTAGGGTTGCTGTGGGCGGAGGTGCTAACCACCACACCACCGTGTATCCCACAGAAACACATGCTAACGATAAATCATCTGCATTATGGGATGATTTATATTGACAGCTCAAACTGACGTAAAGACTACATAGGACACTGTTTTGCAGGGGTTTATGCTTCCTTGCAATGAAGGGCCGCAAGATATTGAGATGTTCCCACCCTGAAGAGCATTTCTGAAAGATTTATGGGCTGTAAAAAAATCCCAGCTGTGGTCAAAATGGAAAGAAAAATATACAGTTTCAGACACAGAAGCCTCATCACATCAGTCTTCAAATGGGGAACCTGAGTTGTTGTAACATGTTTGCCAAAGTCAGAACATTTACTGTTAAAGTTACAAATACTCCTCGTTTTCGTTTCTTTCTTACATGTGTGCACATTTGTAGCCATTTAAACACAGGACACTACCAGAAATGGAAAGTTTTTGGGGCTTGTAAAACTTTAAAATTGAATGGCTAATAAATAGTTTAAGGGACCGCTGTAATGTGATGGATGAGTGCAACACACAGGAGGAACTGCTGAGCGTCAAGTTTTACGAGAGAAAAGACACGGAACAATTCCCGTGAATGTGTCGCCCTCATGTGGTGAAAACTAGAACAGTTTTACTGTGGCAAACATTAAAACATCCCCCGTAACATGATTCCAGATGGACTGACGTTCTGAGTCAGGGGAAGACAAAAATTAAGTAATTTATTGTCTGAATCCATGGCTCTAACTGAAGAAAACTTAGGTTATAAACCTATGTGTAAAATGCTAATACACTGTTTTGTTCAACTGCTCTTTTCCCTTTAAATGCAACTAATTTCTATGACAGACACATAAAAAAAAAAACCATTCACACAAAATAATGCAAGCTATTTTTAAAGTTACTCCAAATACTCAGATTTAGAAATTGATATACAACTTGAAACCATGCAGATGCCATCCAAAAAGTAATCTTCTTAGAAATATTATTAAATGAAGTAAAGTTTTTAGTGCATTTAAACACATTATTAAAACATTTAATTTCCTTAAAGCAGCTGTTTCTTTAAGGTTCCTCTCTTGCTGTTAACAATTTCTTTATAAACTCAAAGTTTTTACCACTAAAAACGTTGGTTTGGTTCCGACTCTTCACCCTTTTCCACTTTCAGTGAGCGGGATCTATAAATATGTTAATCAGCCCGGCCTAACAGCAGCTGACGGATCCAGTCGAAAATTCAAGCTCTTTTCCTTGATCTTGAAGGGAAATGTCATAAGGTTGAGGAAAGTTGGTAGGATTAGTTCTTAAATACTTAAGAAAAGACAACCACAATGACACTAAGCTGTGATGTGGGTCTGTGTCACTGAAACTACAAATGTTCAAGAAATATTCAACAAAAAACTGCTTTGGAGACTTTATCTATTGTAATCTTATCACACTGATACGTGCAGATAATCTCATACATATCATATAAGAGATGATATGGAATGCTACCTTATTGTCAAGGTTAATACAATATTTAAAAAAGGAATAAGAATTAGTTAAATATAGTGTCGTATACTCCTGTCCCAATATTTATCCACATGAATCACAGTTAGTACAGTTGGATGAAAACAATCAAGCATCACTATAAAAGGGCAGACGCAAGGAACTGTGGGACGGAATTTCTAATTTCTTTCATTAAGCATGGTCTAGTGTTTCCTATGCTAAAGGAGACCATTAAGAAAGGATTGAAGCTCCTCTCTTCAGTATATGGAAAGTTTAAACAGCTCTTATCGTGGCTGCTGTTTGGATACTTCTGCATCATTTCACTCAGTTAAGAAGCTTCAATAAACAAAACAGACCTGTGGTCTGGCTAAATAGTCAATACTGCTTTCAAAGGATCATTATTTCTATCCAGTGGCACTAACTGTGATTCGTGTGAGTAGCCTGTAACAACATTAAATTACACTTTAGAGAATATTACTTTTCTTTTGTAATTACAAACCTTGATAATAAAGTAATATTCAGTATTATTATCTGTAATATGATATATATTACATAATCTTTATGAAGATTAGCAAAGGCAAAGTTATAGAATTACATTAGAAAAAGTGTCTAAAGCCCTGTTTGTAGAACATTTAATAAACAGCTGTCTTGTTGTATTAATTGTTGTGTATTACTGTTGTGGTCAAATTCTCATTGTATTGTGGTCATCTATAGATTTTTCCTCCTCCTACCATCCATAACCCATCCAAAGACATTTTCCATCAAGATCAAGGAAAAGAGCTGAGAGAAAGATGTCAGGATGTCTTTTTACTATTCAACAAATTTATGTGACTTCTGACTAAATTATTACACCCGTGCCTTTAGACAAGCATGCAGGAAGGCTGAGCGCAAACGGAAAAAAGGACAAACTTTATCATTCACAAAACATTTTTCAGGACCATTTCAGTCAGTCAAGATCTGTGAAAAAGCTAAAGCTCAGCACAACTCGGACTTGGAAAGATCAAAAATTCAGTTTAAAACCATCAATTCTGCTTTGAATCCCAATGCTGCAGCAGCTAAGGTCACTTAATCTGCGAAACTCCAGTAAATATCATCAATATACAGTAAATGACAGCATTAGGTCTAACATCGTTCTCATTCTTTCCTCTCACTTAAACATTATCCAATCAGCTGCCTTCTGGAGTTTAAAACTGTGTCATCTACCCAAATTACTGATCTAGTATCATATAGGAAAATCACCATTTATCGCCAAATATGTCTCAATCTGCCCCCTAATTTGATTAGAAATGGCCGTCTAACAAATGGTAGCTTTAAGCAGACAATCATACAACCATAACTGAAAATAGTTTAGTGAAAGCTAAAGTAAAATAACCAAAATCTTGAAAGAAGCTGTTTGCTTAGGTTGCCTTCTTGAATTCTTATGATAGCCTCAATAAATTCCAGTTCCGGTGAGGGTCTATCATGTCAGTCTGTTGTTCTTGATTATAATGTAGCTTTATCTAAAAAAGGAAGACGTAGTTTTTAATCTAAGGATGCTTCACTAACTGTATCATTTAGTTGTGTTGGCGACTTTAAAGAATGGTTGGCAAGCAGTTCCCATACATCCATCTATTCATTTTCCACACCCATATAATTCAGTGTAGGGTCATTGTCAGAAACCGGCAGGACACAGGACCAGGATCAATTTCAAATTAAGATAGTTTATATAATAAACTTTCTTAACGAGTCTCCGGACAGATAAATAAACACTATGAAAATGACAGAGGCTCTGATCACTAGAACTATAGAAGCGTCAGATGCCGGTATAAAACTTACTCAAAAGAAACTCTAGGAGGAAAATGAAAGGTCTATGAAAAGATTAGTATTTAAATTTACCACTCTCTTCTCAAGAGGTGAAACAAAGAAAACTCACCTTCTAATGGAGGAAGTATAGAATATATCAAAGAACAAAAATCAAGCATCCACTCCTATAACGGAGGAACTATGAAACACTACAACAAAAATCTCTCAAAAGGAGGAAACCAAAAATGACTATGAAAATTAGTCAAAGCTAAACTGTGAAACTACACAAACATTAACCAAAAGAAAAACTCTGAAAGAGAAACGCTCGACTTCAGCGTATAAATAAAGAATCAAAATATCGAATACCACAATGGTCAGGAATCTGGAACACAAGGAATCAAGCAATAGGTTTCGGAGGCCAGGATGAGGACTGTAAGGTACAACACACTGGCAACGAGACAAGGGAAGACAAAGACTATATACACATGAGGATCCAAGGGGAACAGGTGGAAACACTTGGGTAATCAGGGGAGACATGCAGAGGCAGGACACGGGAGGAAGAGCAAGTTAGCTGAAACGAGAGGAGAAGTTAACATTCAAAATAAAATAAAACCTAAATCCTGACAGTCATAGGGGGGCTGACATCTATCTCAGCTGCCACTGAGCTAGAGGCAGGTTACACACTGGATGGTTTGCCAGTCAATCACATGACCACACTGAGACAAACAACCATGTGTAATTCCTATCAACTAAGGTCATAAAAGAATGGATTAATCATATTTCCTTCACCTCACTCCATCAAGAGTTTCAACAATAAACAAAGCTCTCCGACAATCATTGTGTCTATGGTCCTGGTGTTTTCCTGGACTCTTCTTTGAATTTTAGCAAACAAATCTGTTGTGTTGGGAAGGTTTTTATCAGCTTAGAAATGTATCCAAATTCAAAACATTGCAACAGTAAATGTAGATTGATGGTACAGACCTACCTTGAAATTCTCAGCTATAGCATTGATAGCTAATTTAGCTTCTGATATGCATTCTATATTGAAATTGACATAAAAACAGTGCTTTTATTAAAATGGTTAAATTCTCGATTAGTAGAGGGGACTTCAGTGTAAATTCTACACTTTATTACCTTCTTTAAAGTGTTGATCTCTGTTGTATAAAGTATTTAATCTAAAAGGCATACAGTGAATACCATAAACAAAGAGCTTCAAGATTCTACAGCTAGTTCTTGTATTTGGATCAAGACTTTGTTTTCCAAACTTTATCTTTGGTTATCGACCTATCTATTTCATTCTGAATTTTTCCTTTTTCCATCCACCAAAAGATCCCCGACTTGCTGCTTACCTCACCTGCTCAGTTCCATTCAGCCCACCTGGATCCACTTACCCAATCACCCTCAGTTGTACCTAAACCTCCTGCCTTACATCAGTCATTGCCAGATATTTTGCTCAGTAACATTCTTTTCATGGGGTCGTGGGTATTTTAGTACTTTTCTTGCTTTCCCAGATATCTGAAAACATTTTACATCAATAATTTCATCTGCTGTTCCAGTTTTTCATCTAATCTCTGTTACAAATGTTGAACAAAGGAGCTTTCAGCTACTCAGTGGAAACAAATGAGCCATCACATGTCTGAAATTGTGTGAAAATGTGGAATGATGTTAACTTCTGCTGTTATAAATCTTTGATGTTTGGGCATCTCATCATTTCAATCTCCACCCTTTAATGGGAGCCAGCATTCCTGTGAAAATGACACTTGTTTGGACTAGTGAGGGTAAAATTCATGTATGTGCGCTCTCTATATTCATGTTTGCGCCTGTGTGCTCAGCATCCATGACACAACTTGTACAATCATTCTGACACACCTATACTCCCTTTTCCTTTTCGTTACACAACACTCAAGTCAAAGTGAAAAGTGCCTCGGGACACACAAATCTGCATCTAGTTTAATGACACTTGGACATGTTTCCATTAAGAGTGCTTGTTTGTTTACCCATACATGTATATATAAAACGTTTCTCTGCACTTTTGTTTGCGAATGCTTGAGGTAAATCCACATGAAATCAAATATGGATAAAAACTACAGAAGATGGAGGCAGAATGAGAGTGAGTTTTAGAAAAGGACACACCTCTCCTACCCTCTGTAAAACCACTGCATGTTACAGCCTGCGAGGCAGGCAGGATGTGATCTTACCCATTATAAGCTGAGCTAACAGAGGCACGGCAGACCTGGACGGCAGTTGTGTATCTCAATCTATCACGGATCATTTGGAGGCTTCACATCACAGAGAGGTCAGTTTCTGTTTTTTTTGTTGAGATTTCTTGCCTCAGTCTCTCTTCCCGGTTACTGTTTTTCATCTTAAAAAGATTGTTATAGTTTGACCTAAACAATTATTTACTCATAGCAGAATAGATAAAAATCTCAGACACAGTCTGTTCATATTCTTGGATTATAGTAATGTGTTAATAAGAATTTAGTGGCAAAGGGTTTCTTGCAGCAACAAGTAAATGTGCAATATTGTGATTTCTGTTTCTTTTTTAGGCTTTCCCTCCAAATTCTCATTTTTCCTTTTTTGTTAATGAAATTTGTATGTTTTTCAGGGGTTCCATTAACTAACGTAGCATCTGTGCTGAAACAGCTTCATGTAGTAGTTTTACTTTCATTCTAAAACGGTAGTTTCACCTGATGGCAGTGACTTGTATAGACATGGATTTATGTTAACTGCATTTTGTTTACTCATTCACTCTTACATAAACTCATCAGGGGAAAATAAACAGTTGGTTTCAGTGTGGACCAGAGCAAGGAAATGAATACTTGATGTCTTACTCTCACCATGTGACGTCAAATTTAAAGTTTAAAGTTTTATGTTTGTGTTGCGGTCAGCAGCACATACACAAAAGGGCTGGTCAACAGCATCTTTTACTATTGTGTGTAAAATTAACTCATAGGGTCAACCTTTTCTGACCTTTGTACCAGCAGTTTCCATGTGAACTGAATGAGAAAGACATCAGGAGGACAACTAAGGACACGGAAAGGCTATATGAATCAATGACTGTGTTGAAATGTTGTTCCTCTTTGACGCAGAACAGCTAAAGTTTGGCATGTTTTAGCATGCTGCCTCTGTTTTTGCTACAGGCTCTGATGTAAATATTTTTGAGCCTGCGTCAGGTTGGCAGACATGCTCTAGTTCTATAAACCACTTGCCAACGGTTAGTGAACATCACCATCCTGCAGTTTGCACAAGTCCAACATTCAGCCAACTGAAAGTCTTTAAAATCAGCAGAATGTACAATTCTAGTTTCTGGTTTGTTTGTTTTTTAATCACCAGCTCCTTCTTTTACCACACATCGCTGTGTAATTCACCGTTAGAAACCATTTCCTTGAAGAGGAAATTCTTCTTTTTACTGAAGAAGAGTGATGCAATAGTGAGCATGCATTAAATAAAAGGTTTTTGAAGTGCAATATTTCAAATATTTGTCCTTTACATCAGTGATGCATACAATATATTTTTGCATATATTTTACCTATGTGAAAGCCATCTGCTTATATACTTTATACATGTTGCCTATATGACAATTTTACAGGAGAAAATGTCAGTACAATGTGACTCTCAAAATTTTTGAGTGATATTGTATCAGTGGGTGGTGGGTGAACTAAATCAGACCTGACAGGAGGAGCATGGACACAACAATGATTCCTTCAGCTCAGATAATTCTATCACAAGTCAAGAATATAAGAGATTTAGCTCTTAAAGTCAAGGACAAAACCATTTTAACTGCCCACAGAAATGGCTCGGAGACACTCTGCCATGTGTCATCTGAATCATTTGAGGTCACATATTTACATTTTTACAGTTTTCTGAAAAATTCCCAGTTTGCTCTAATAAGGCAGCTTCCGTCTCCTTTACAAATCCTCTCAATTTATAGTCGGGAAGGTGAAAATGAAAAGGTTTTAATGAAATACAAAATTACTACATGTCCCTCTGTGCAAGATGACTCATAATTTTCTCAGAAATGATTCATTCTAATTCACCTCTTTTGAAAAACAAATTTTCCTTTCAGTGTTGGGCCCGAAATTGACTTGTAGGTGATTTCTGTCAATAGACCATGTAAACATTTGATTTAATGTAAATTGGAAACATAAACAACATAACCGTGCACTGGTTGGAAATATCCGGATCTCAAATTAGAGGTTGAATTAGTAAAAGCTCAGGGAGCATTACCTTATATTTGACTTTATTGCTGAGGCGAACCTTCTTTGTTTGTTTGTTTCCTTGGTTAGAAATTTGGGGAAATTGTTCTGTTTCAGACAGGATACCATTGACCAATGACACACTTTGTTCTTATATTTGTGGATGCATTAAACTGTTTGTTTATTGTAGAGGTGAGGCACACTTTCCCCTTGTGTGAGAGAAGAAAGCTATAATTTTAGATTAAGTTATGTGTTGAAGCAGAATCACAAATTTATCTGTCAATTCCACTCTTGTGGGTTACATCTACAGAGAAAGTGACGGGTACAGGCAGTGAACACATTTGGTTATAGTCTGATCCACAATGTTGAACTCATTAGGGTTTGTGCTATGTGAGGGTTCTGCTAAACCTATTTAAGCTAAATGCAAGTTGAGAGTTCAAGTTTGTATATATAGCAGAGAATGAAAATCGCCTGACATCCAGAAACTCATTTTAGAGGCATTATTCTGCCAAATATTACAGTAACTTTGTTCAACACCACAATCTACAGCCCCTAGCTGATGTGGAGCTCTGGGTGAAACCTCAACAAATATTTCCTCTGGTGGACAACATTACTCTACTGGTCTGCAGTAATTTAATCTAATAATGTGAAATAAACACACTTTGTCTTGACTCTGCAGGATTAAAACTTCTAGCATGACTAATCTCAGTCGTTCCATCAACGTCACAAACCCAGAGGATAAAAGCGTCGTGAGTAATGACTTCTCAACGGGCTTGGGTGCAATCATCCTTGGCTTGGTCTTCCTCCTGGGTGTCCCTGGTAACCTCTTCATCGTCTGGAGCATCCTGGCACGAATCCGAAGACGCTCAGTCACCACCCTCCTCATCCTCAACCTGGCGTGTGCCGATGGGTTACTGATGGCCCTCACCATCTTCTTCATCATCTACCTTGCCAAGCAGTCGTGGATCTTTGGTGACGCCATGTGTAAATGCCTGTTCTACTTGTGCAACGCCAATATGTACGCCTCCATCTTTCTGATCACGCTGATGAGCGTGCACAGGATGGTGGTTGTGCTGTTTCCACGAAGACTCTCCCTCCGGATCACCACAAAGGTTGTGATAAGGGTGATCCTAGGCATGTGGGTGTTCGTGATGTTGATTTCTCTTCCCTCACTGGTGTTTCGAGATGTGAGAGAGGACCACGATGAGAAGAAAAGAACAAGATCGGTGTGTGCACCTAATCACACCAGTCCTCGAGAAGTAAGTATAGTAGGATTAACATCCACCATAAATCAGATTATTGTCACTGATGAATCAGTTCATTTTTTCAGTCACGAGAAAGCAAAAAAAAACCATCACAGTTGGTTGAATTGCTGCAAAGCCTTATCTCCTACTGTTAAGCCAAACAAATGTTACTTGTTCTTGTTTTTTTTTTGCTAACTAACTAGTTGCACAGAGTTAGACAAACACGGTTCACAAACACCTCGATAACCAGCTTATCTTGTTTGACAGCTGCTATGAGTTCTCTCAGACTTGCTTTGTACAAGGAAATTATCATCAATTTATCAGGAAAACAAAAAATAGATAAATCCCTGTTGAATTGAATGAGCGGAATGTTTACAGCCAGTGTAAATGACTTGCAAAAGAGTTTTCACTGTTTTTATTTATTTATTTAAACGACTTTTTTTTAACTCGTCCATATGTTAACATTTTTTACACACATTAATGTCACACTGATGGATGTGGGAGCTTTGCAGTGCTTACAGTGGGAAAACCAAGTTATTTGGAATTACATTTTTTTTCCTGAAGTAGCCTGTCCTTAAATTTTCTGTCAGACTCGGTTGACTCAGTAGCATCACCACGGCAACCTCACCCGTCACTCGGCTCTCACGGCCCATAGACATTTGATGATCAGCAGCTTCTCACTGTTCTACTTACACAGTTTAATAGATACAGCTTAAACCTTTTAGCAGTTGGCAAGAGAAAAAGATGGGCAGTTTCAGCAATCCCACCACAATTGATCCGGAAACTTCACAATTAAGTCAATATTTAAGAAAGAACAAATCTTGGCATGCATGCCCGATGAGAAAAAGTGTTTTCTAGTGTGTTACACAACCAGTGTGACTATGGTTGGGTTTCCATTGCTGTTTTTGATTGTAAATTGCAAAAATCAAACAAAACTTCTGCAAACTAAATGATAAAAATGCACTGGCTAAAGGTTGTTTTCTTGTTTTAAAGAAGACTCAGTATGCAGACGGGACAAAACCGTTCAAAAGTTAGAACTATGTTACTCACCAGACCCACCAGTTTCCAGTCTAAGTAAACTCACATGAACACTGGCATCTTTCTAGATCTAAATAAGTACTCCAGATAAGCTCAAAAATAAGTACTTCCCGAAGAAGAGCTCGCTCCATTTTCCTCTTGAGGACGACCAACGTAATTTTTTATTCTTTCTCCTCAAAGTTTGTTTTCACTAACAACTACTTCCTCTACTGAGTTACAACCACTAGCAACAACACCTATAACACCACCCTTCGTTGACTTCATCGACTGTTTTATATATGAATATCTTTTTTTTACTGTTTTTCAAAAGATCCCCTCAGATTTGTACCACTCGTGAATGGAATGAATTCTGATGAGAAAGCTAGTTTTCACCATCATTTTTACCCCGTGTCACTTTTGCATCAGACGGTTGTTTACTTTGCCCCACTTTTCTCAACTGAGAAACAAACATGTTTGTCTAAAACTAGAACTAAAGATTATATTTATTCTCGATCTACTGATTCTTTCACCAGTTTAATTGTTTAACTGTCTCAAACAGCGGTTCAGATACATTTCTGAGGGCCTACTGGAATCTATCAGATAAATGTGACTTAAACCAACCTAAGGTGGTTCCTTTAATCCCAATAACATGTTCAAGTCTCTGTAATAGAACGCTGTGATCGATCGTATCAGATTCAACAGGACAAGAGTCATTGGTTTGATTAAAAAGGAAGAAATAAATACATTTTTTATCAAACAAGTCATTTTCCCCCCAAGAGCCATTAACCAGAGAAATAGTAACGATTTTCCACAGATTTTTGCTAAATTAAATAATCAGCCAATTGTTTCTCTTTTTGTTCAGCCTTGTCTGACAACTATTTTTTTCCACCACCTGTGTGCAGGTGAGGTTTCAGTACGCCTTTGAGACAGTGTCGGGATTTATTCTCCCATATGCGATCATTATCACCTGCTATGTCCTCATCCTGAGGCGCCTGAGGCAGACCCAGTTCCGCCGAAAGGTTCGCAGCGAGAAACTCATCCTGGCTATTGTGGTGATGTTTGGCTTGTTCTGGCTGCCGTACCATGTCATCAACATGATTCAGGTGAGTGACAGGGGTTCATTTCTCATCAACATGGATCAGGTGTCTTCTGAATAAACAACAAGTATATTTTCATCCGTTTAAGGTGGCAGCTGAGTGGTATAAGGAAGACTCACCCACAAGACTAAAGTGAGTAACATAAGCTTTCCAGCATGATTTTTACTTATACAGTGTGGTTTCTACTAAAAATCAAATGCAGCTTTTAAATGAAGTCCAATTGTTTTAGATGTCCAAAGGTTTGGAGTGGTCACAGTTTGTATTCCTGCAAAAATCCACCTGTATACGATTGGACTGATAACGGCATTTTTATTGAAAGCTAAAAATTGGGAGTCAGTCTGTGATGTCACATAACCAATCTTTAAATCTCCCATTGTTTTGTATCTTTATTATAGATATGTTGTTTGATTTTTAATCAATGTAAGAATACGTCTGGGCATTGGTAAGACATGTTAATCATTGATCTTTTTCCAGTTGCCAGTACTGGAAATCCCAAAATTTTTGTGAAAAAAAATATTGAAAATTCAATCTCAGCAGCATTTATGTTTCCAGTAAAGCCGCACTGTTCCAAATCCGCCGGTTTCTATTCTGTTTGTGTCACTTCGTGATGCTGTGTTCCTCATATGCCCCTTTTTGTAATAATTATGTGGCCTTTTTGTCTTTTTACCTTGAGCCTCTGTTGTCTTTTGCTGCTCTGTCTCTCTTTGGGTTTATTCTTTATTTCTGACCTTGTCATACTTCTTGTCTTCTTCTTTGATCTCTTTCCAGTATGTCTGCATGTCTACTTGTGATGATTTTGAGTCTTTTTAAAGGCCATTTTTTAGCCATTGGCCATTGTTTTATTTCCTTGTCATTATCTCTCATGGCCATTTTGTGTTAATTTCTTAGTATTTGTTTAGCATTGCTTACTGGTTTTATGCTTTGTCACTGTTTTGTGTCCATTTTTATGTCTTTTGGTCATTGTGGTCTATTTGTTTCCCTCATGAGGAGCTGGTTTAAATGTTTAAATATATCTATGCATTTACTGTTTGGCTTTTTGCTATTGTCGATGTCTTTGTGGTTGTACGGTTACAGTTATAGATACAGTATAGTTTTTGCCATCTTGTTTTTCCTCAGACCTGCTTAGTAAATTGACAACCCACTCCAAGAAGTATTCAGCCATTTTATGTTCCTGAAAACCACAATTATGTATCATATGTACATTCTACAGGGAAAAGGGGCCTGGTGTCTCTGCCACTGCATGAAATAATGACAGCTTGTGAGGAATGTACTGGTTATGCAAGCGCTGTATTATAAGCCAAACCGTTTTTCTTTTCTACACATAACTCTAATTTATTCTCTAAGCTCAGAATGAACTAAAGTTAATAAAAGAGGGGGAAAACGACACTGATAAGACTTACGACAGACTAAAAGAGTGATATTCAAAGTAAAAGAGGGAAGGAATAGTTTCCTGCAGGAATGGTAGCCTGCCACTTAACCCTTAGGGTAATCACACATAAATATGTGTTTATTAACTGATTAGGGGGAAAGTTCAACTCTAAATAATTTAGATTATTGTCACTAAAAGTTATCTCCAGCCTTAAATAAAAAGTTGAACTCTTCTGTCTGCCTGCAGATTGGACCATATCCATAAGTCCAGCCGTGCAGTGACTTCAGCCTTGGCTTTCATCAGCAGCTGTGCCAATCCCGTCCTCTACACATTTGCTGGGAAGTCCTACATCAAGCAGAATGGCTTCGCCTTCATGGCTAAGCTTTTTGAAGGCACGTCATCAGAGCAAATGGGAAACAAAAAGAGTCGGATGACGGTTAAAGACAGCACAGAACACAACACTGACTCGGTGAACACAGTTTCTGCACTAAATGGAAATACTGAGCTTAATTAAAGCACTGAGTGGACTTTGTACATACATCAACTCTTGAATTTGAAATTGAGTAAAGCCACGTGGGACTCAAGGACTTCCACCCGTGCAGTTTTCTCTTCGAATGTGATGAAACGAGTTTCACTGGAAATCAGAGTAACAGACACAGGCTGTTAAATTATTTGCTTCTGCACATGTAATTTTTCTTTTCTTTTTAAGTTATAGAATCCTTCAATTAATTACTACAACAAAGTCTTCAATTCCAGAAAAATTACACTGCAAGAAAAACTTCCTTCTAGGATAAAATTGAAAACTTACTTCAACTTTAACCTGCTTTAACCTCCAACATCCTTAAAAGATGGATACCTTGAGCGCCAACTGGGACAGATTAACACGACCCAGAGAGTCCTCAGGACATTATGAATTGGTCAGACAGTCTGTACTGAGAAGAGGTTCCAAATTCCCTCATCCTGGTGAATAATTCTTATTCATAATGAAACTTTGAATTTTGGTTAAAAAGCAAACAGACCTTGTTGCTGCTCTTTTGTCAGGATGTCAGTGTCCTTTCGGATTTCACGTCTGTCTTCTATAATCTAAATGGATTTCAGTTTTCAGCCTTTAATCGTTTTACTGTGTTTTATAGGAAAAATTCTATTTTTTTTTTTTCATGTTTGCTATAAGTGTTATTCTGAATTTTTTTTTTTTTTTTTTTTTTTTTTAATTAATCTTAGCTATACATTTTCTTAGAAAAAAATAAAAGGACAACAGCTGAAAACTGTGTTAGTGTTTTGGCTGACAGTGGTGCACTGCGTCTGAAAAATACTTGTACATTTTATAAATGTTTACCACTACATCTAGTATCTATTTAGTTGAGAAATTATTGCATCAACATCACTTGTATGAAAGTTTGAGATCCCCTCATTTCTATTTCAGTTAAATGTTTTTTGCTGTGCTTTTTCATGAATAAAAGTTATTTTGATACCCTGTACATCTGTTTGACTTTAAAATTCGACAGCATTGTGCAGTTTGAAAGCACCACACTTTATATACAGCCTAAAAATCTGAGCGAGCAATGGCTTTAAGATCAATATGGACCTCGTTCAGTTCAGAACAGCACTTCCTGCAGACAGATGTAGAGCTTATTAATCTGCTTCCCCATCTGTAGATATTAAAGCAACCATTTTAACTTTTTAGCTCTATCCCTTTTACATGGAATTTCACATTACAGAACTACACACATTTGCAATTGCATAGTCCCAACTTTTTTTTATGGTGATTCATGTTTCAGTTAAATGACCCAGAGTCGATGCAAATCCGACTTCAATCCAGTCTGATGGCATCCTGGTCAAGCATGCTTTAAGTCACTTCCATTTACTTTATAACCACTTATTAAATACTGCACATATTTAAACTTTGACATGTACGTCAGTAAAGACACATTCAATAATACTAGTCCAAAGTCTTTATTGGTACCGTTAGTACAGAGACAAAACAAGATACTTTAAGATTCAGTCAAGTACAACACGAACTTTATAACCACAACGAAATTGATCCATTTGAAAAAATTATTCATTAAGTTTTTCGTTTTTTTTTTTAAATCAACTTTACACTGCTGTTGTATAAAACCACAGCTAAATAAACCATTACCCAGTACTGGCCACTGAGTTTGTAGTTTCAGGGGAAAGAAAATGTACTTTAGTTTGAAACTACCCTGCAATTATTCCTATGAAAGTATAAATGTTGAATTTAATCCCCACTGAGGTTACCAGTCATAGAAGCTCCATTCCTGGTTCAACCTGGAAAAGAAGGGGAAAAGGAGTTAATGTAACTCGTTATGGCATCCAGCTGACTTTATTTTACTTTGTAGGGTCAAGACCCATCCCATTAATGAGACAAACTGCACTTCCCCTGTGAAACCATGATGCATGTTCAGAGAACGCCAAAGATACAAGGAACACTGTATCGAAGTAAAAGTCCATTTTAAAATGCCACTTTCAGCAAGACTGATTTTAATGACTGTGGCCTAGGTTAGTATAGCTAATTCAACACATGCATAACCTGAATGCATCAACCACCAAATACAAAACAGTTAAAAGATCTGTTATTACACATTCAGATAGAATTAAAATTTATGGGTTGTGCAATCATTTTTTTTGGCCAAAAATCATGTCTCAAGAACATCTGTTTGAGAGCAACAACTTATGGTCTATATCATTAAAATAACTGTCCAAAGTCTATAGGCCAGGGCCAACAGATAAACTGAAAAACAGTTCTCTACTTGGTGCCTCAGCAAAAAGCTCTTACCTGATAAAAACGTGGAAGTGGCAGCATCTTCAGCCCTAAGAAAGGAAATCATGACAAGTTAGTTTAACTAGCAACAGACTTGACATCCTGACTGGCACCCAGACAGTCAAACCCATCAGCGCAGTGAAGGAATAATCATGAGTTTCAGGTGAAACACGGACTCACATGCAGCTCATCATTGATGGTTCGACTCAACAGAAATTACCACAATAAATATAAAAACGTTACGTCTTCCACAGGTCATTTAACTCGAGGATCTTTGAAAACAAGTTATGAAAACACCTGCAGCAGGTGTAACCGCACAAAACTAAAACAGCCCTAATTATTTCACCTGTATTTTGATTTATTTTTCCTAAAAACTGCTTGAGCAGCAAAAACTGGCCTTAAAGTCTGAAAGCGTCAAAATAAAAAAAAAATAAAAAACAAACATCCCATGCTGTAATTTTAGGGGATTTAGGAATGTTTTGGAATCATTAAGGATGTACCTTTTCACTTGTTTTTAGCCATTACTTATCGTGTAGCTCAAAAACTCAAGCCATGAGGTCGGTTTGGCGCTACTTTAGCAGTGAGCTAACGAAGACGATGTTGGAGAAATAACCACAACAAATAGGTTCACGTACGAACATAAACGCATCACCTGCGACGTAAACAATGAGGTCTGGCATTAAACACCGACATTTACCGTGAATAAGGCTGGAAACACGCTGATCTTCGCTCCCTCCACGAAGCATGTCCGACCACCATCACCGCAACAAGGAACAGAGGACGTTAATTAGGCTGCGCCTCAATTTATCTCTTTATCAAAACCACGTGTTTGCTGTCCGCCGTGACACACAGTCAACTTCCGGGTTTGGTGCCGAGAGGGAAAAGCATAAAGAAATACATGAAACAGAATAAAACCCACCTCTTTAGATTGCATTTTACACATTTTCCATAAATGTTACTGTCATATAGAAACCAGCGGAACAATGTTGTTAAAAAAACATTAATCTGAAGTTTATGAATTAAATATGACAGTTTCTGCTTTTACCAAAGTGGAATTTGGCTCACCTGAGACTTGATGGCAAATTTTGACTTTCACAGGTCATTATAGCAACTGTCCATCATGATTAATAAATACACGAAGATATTTTCTATACACACTAAAAGAAAATTCCCGTATATATCACAACTAGAAGACAGCCACGCCTTTCTGTGTCTAAATGACTAACTGCATAAGAAAACTACAAGCCTTGATTTGAATATTTGGGTCTAGTTTCTTAGTAAACACTTCTTTGTAATCTTAGAACAAACCTCCATCACTTTATTTTGTTCACAATGTCCAGCCACAATTTTATTTTTTTATTTTTAGGTAAAATAAATCAGAAGGGAAAGAAAATCTGATCTTGATTAAAATATGCTAATATTTTTGTGAATAAAAAATTATAAATTAAAAAAAGTCTATTCCTGCACAATTAAACAAGATCAACATTTTAACTTTTTAAAATAAAAAGAATTTAAGTACTAAAGTACTAAAAAGTGGATTGATTAATTAATTTGTAATTCAGTTTAAGTTCCTTATTCCATGTAAACAACAACAAAATTGTTATTTGTGGCGTTCATAACATTGTAAACAGAGTAAATAAAGTAATAAAATTACTGGCCCAAATTCCTCACAGTATTCTGTCCCACATTTTCAGTGATGTTTAATGTGTGAGATGGGGGAAAATATTTTGAAAATATAAACATTAAAACACACTGTCAACATTTTAATGGTAATCTGTTGCTTAAATAGACCATAAAGATAACAATCAGGATCCCTGTCTTATGACAGACTTATATTCTTGATGTTAATGTTATTAAAATCTCTATCCATGCATTTCCCAGGGAAGCTTTGTGACTGACACATGCTCTCCACCCTCCTGTGATATCAACCCCACGAAGTCACACATTTTTAGTCACATGAGATCCTTAATAAATCTAATGCATCATAAAATTTATAGTGACTTGGTTATTTTTTATCAGGAAATGGTTGCACTAGGGCTAACTAACATACATATGTCTTATTTGACAATATTTTGAAACATTATAAAGTCTTCAAGTTGTATCGTGAAGGTTGCGCCAAGTAAGATAATAGTAACAGATATTAATAATAGTAACATTGATGCATTTTGTATGAGTGCAAAACAAAGTTGCAATGTGCTTATTATTAGAAAACCAAACTGAAACAAATCCCCATCATTAATGTAACAAGTATAGGAGATTTTTTTCCCCAGTATTGATATAAGCACATAAGTATGAAAGAAACAACCTTGACTTTTATTAATTCATTTTAATAAACATTAAAGAAAAATAGCCTGCAAAAATAACCTTATAATATCTACGTCTTGGCAAACAACTACTCAATATACCTCTACTCATCGTTTTTTTAACCGTACATCTTTATATATGAATAACAATTAAACATCTAATTTCCCCAAATTTCCCTTTATTAATGAATTTAATAAAACAACCTCTTTTTACATTGCATCCTCGCTGTGATGAAAACATCCGTGAAACCAGTGATCTGCAGGTGTTTCCATCACTGACTACAGCCAAGATACAATAGAACTACAAAATTACGTATCTGCCTGCCTGGACTACGGGACGCCCATTGGTCCAGAAATGATCAAATAAGTTGCGAACAGTGTCAAAGCAGCACAGTCGGACGGGCAAGGTGTGAGAAACTGCTACTGTCAGAGATTTAAACTTAGCGCCTGGCGGTAGTTTGCTGGCGATGAGAGTCTTAATAGGTATGTGCATCGTTTACAGAGTTAGTTCTTTTTATAAAAGCTACTCGGAAAGGTCAGTGTGACATAACGCTACTAGCTAGCTGTTAGCTAATATTAAATCTCCAGCCAATAATTGAGCAGCATTAATGTTTTAGTCAACTAACATATGTAGTTGGTCTATAAGCCGCGTATCAGCCTTTGAATCATACAGTTAACACTGTTTCTGAGGTTTCTTTTTATTATTGTTATTCAAGCTAAGTTCGGTCAAGGAAGGCAGAATCTTGTTTTGTAAGCGTGCATCATACGCATGCGCACTGCTTGTGATTTTTGCCCATTCAACTGCTATCAGAGAGGCTAGGTTAAATAACAGATGCAATCAATTTAAACAGCAAAAAAGATAAAGTTTAATCAACACCTCTTTGAAATGCTCTGAAGAAAAACTTTACATTTTCAACAACAAGATTCCTGCTGTGGTTACCTCATGGTATTTGAGTCTGTACAATTGATTTATTAACTTTTTAAAACTTAGGGCCAATATGAGAACCTTTCCTCTTCATATTAAAAGTTGTTGTTTCTCATGGTCATAGTTGTAACCTTTTATTATTCTGTTCGCTCTGTTTGGACATTTTTCTCTTTATTGTTGTCCTTGCAGGAGGCGGATCTGGCTTTGTGGGCCGTGAGCTGACGCGCCTGCTAAGAGACAAGGGCCATGAGGTCACAGTGATATCTCGCCAACCAGGACCAGGGAAGATAACATGGGTATGATCTCAAGTTGATACAGAGTGACAATAAAAGAAGAGATCAAGGTCAATTTAAGAGCTTGTGATTCAGGCCAAATAGCTTCAAATTAACTTTTTCAACCAGTATGTTGAAATGTACAATCATTTATTTTTTTCTCCTCTCCATCACTATGCCAAATCGCTGTGCTTTTCTACAAATCCACTGCTCCTCCTGGCTCCTGCAGGGTGAATTGGAGTCTAATGGCCTCCCACCATGTGATGGTGCTGTTAACCTGGCAGGAGAGAATATCATGAACCCGCTTCGATGGTGAGTATCAAATAAGCAGAACCACAGATTAAAGAGACCACCAATATTTCCTGTGTCTGTTAGACTGCAGGCTTGTGGATATGTGTCAGTGATGGCCGGGACACTGATGTAGATACAAATAGCTGCTTTGTACTGCTAAGTCGGATGATAAACCGTGCAGCAGGAATACAACCAGAAGATTGAAGCAGAGTTACCAAAAATATTGTGCCAGACACTAAGCCTTGTGAAACTGTGTGTTGGTATGTTTCCAAAGCACTGAAGAGTCAAGTATGTTGTGAAACGAAGACAAACCGCACATATTTTATTCTTTCTTTATTCAACAGTATTAATATCGTCGGGGGTAAAAGGCCACTAGAATGAAATAAGAAATGGGTTGTTTTTTATTTCTTTTTATTTTCAGTGCATATCAAATTAATGGATGAATTGATTAGGTTGGATTTTCTGTGAATAAAATTAGTTATTTAATTGCAAGAAATGTATGTAAATAAATAAATAAAGTGGGTGCTGGGACAGACTCGGAGTCTTAGTGACAGCAATTTTTCAAACGCACCAATGTTTTGTGGTTGATAAACTAAAGACAAATCGATTCACACTTCAGTTGATGTTTTTCATCCTCTTGCTGGCTTCCGTTAGGTCTTATTGTTTTCAACTTTGTGGTGACAGTTTTGGAAATAAATTCTCTGGTGTCAGCAAGACAGTGGCCCCATACACCAGTTGACAGGCATTTGTTACACAATCTGAGAAGTCGTTTAGGGAAACTGTTTGGAAATGGGGCAGCAGTTGACTGAATGAATCGTATCTATCATTTGTGAACTTCAAGTTAATTGTATTAATAATTTGCCACAGGTCGAGCATGTTAATAGATCTAATTTTTGTGGTAGACTGTCAGAAGAGTAAAAAAAATCTTTTCCACCAAGAAAACCCGCCTGAGCTGCTCTTTGTTCAATGAAGAGAATCCTCTTCAGTCCTGATGCTGTGGCACACTTTTACTCTTGCAGTAACGAACCAGCTCAAAACCCTCCGGGATTCTCTTACATTGCCTCACAAGGTAATCTGCACAAAGCATCGACTTTAACACTAATCCGGTATATTTCGGATGAGCTGAAGAACCAGCTTAAATCAAGAAGTCAATACAGAGTATCAGAGTTCTGCACAGACCTCATTTATGCTCTTGAGGATGAAAGGGAGCAACATTTTACAGCCAGTCTCCAAAATCTGTCGGAAAACTTGAAACCGGAATAATCTAAACTGTACTAAACAACACTAACACACACACACGTTTGGAAGAAAAATGACGAAAAGTCACATTTGACATTTATCTTCATTTTCTATCTCTTATCTGTATTGAGCCATCCTGTACATCTCATACTAATCAGTAATTCTGTCTGTTGTTTGTAACACTAGATTTTGACCTATTTTTCTGTTGTTTGTTTAAGGTGGAATGAAAGCTATAGAAAGGATTTGTTCACCAGTCGCGTTGACACTACAAAAGCTCTATCTCAAGCCATCGCTGCATCCCCCAGTCCACCTCACTCCTGGGTGCTGGTATCAGGTGTAGGTACGTGTCTGGCTGGTTGTGAAGCAGACCAGTTGAACTAATATAGACGGACACATTAACGCTCCATTTTTACTGCTTTATTTGCAGCTTGCTACAAACCCAGTGTGTCAGCGGAGTATACAGAAGACAGCGAGTGGACGCCGTTTGACCTCCTCTCAAAACTTGTGAAAGAGTGGGAAGGTGCGGCGCGTCTTCCTGAGAATGTGGCAAAAAACACCAGACAAGTTGTCATCCGGCCCGGTATGTACCACGATAGTGATTCCCAGTATCTGAGAGGACCCTCATTATTTATTCAGCAGGCTGATGAATTTGCACATTGACTCTAGATTTTTGCTTCTCAATTGGAGAAGCAGTAATATTCAAGTATACAAACATTGTCACATTTTAGCTTTTTGCTTAAACTCTGAAGATGTATTGGTCAACTGTATTGAATTTATGGTGTGAGGAAGGTAAAAGAGTCAAATAAAGCGTAACTAGATACCTGCTGGGTCAACAGCGAGGCTCTTTGTCTTTAGGGAACACAGACTAAGCTGGTTTGGGACTTTTACAACAAAAGATGCTAAATTAAAAACTTTTTTTGTCCTGCTGTCTTCTTCATTTCACCCCTCTGGCCACTAGGGGCAGTGCTGGGTCGTGACGGTGGTGCCATGAAGCAAATGCTGCTCCCGTTCTGGCTCGGCCTCGGGGGCACCCTTGGTTCTGGAAGGCAGCCCTTTCCCTGGATCCATGTTTCGGACCTGGCAGGAATCATCGCCCACTCTCTGGAGCCCCCTGCTGACGCTCCGTTCCCCTCACCGCAGGTGTACAATGGAGTCGCACCCTCGCTCAACACCAACTACGAGTTCACTAAAGAACTAGGTCGGTCCCTGAGGAGGCCCACCATCTTTCCTGTGCCTGGCTTTGTCATGAACACCCTGATGGGCTCTGAGAGGGCCGTGATCCTCACTGAGGGCCAGAAAGTCATACCGAAGAGGACTTTAGAGTCTGGGTTTCAGTACAAGTACCCTGACCTAACATCGGCCTTGAAGCAGATTGTCGGGAGTTAATAAACAAAGGAAATTTCTGTCATTTTGTGTTCCTATTTACTGTATCCCATGACTTTAAACAAATATACATGGGCTCATATGTGGATAAAAGTGAAAACATTCTTCAGATTTGAGGTTGGTTGCCGTTTTCATATCACATAAAACCAGTGAAGGAGTCTTGTTTTAAAAACTGGAATTTGAATATAATTCTGGGCATCTGTTCATGCTTTTCATTAAAAATATATCTGAGGAAAAACTCCCATCACTAGTTTCCATGGTGTCTTTTGCCAAACTGATGTGTTGACTGTCCACTATGTTGCACAGACAAGAAAAATAATCAGTGGGCAGAATGAAGAGGCTAAATGGCGACTACGGCTCAGGAGGTCGTCGGTTGGAAAATTGTCCAGATTACTTAGATGTTGCAGGATCCTTTAGATGATGCTGAACCCCACAATGCGGTCCTCATTTCTGAGTTGTTTTGATAAAAGCATCTGGTAAATGGATGTAATTTAAATGATGGACGATAAGGGTCCAGAGGAAACAGATGAGTTGAGAGTTGAGGGTTGAAAATCGTAGTGATGGGTTAAGGTTAAGATTCCCTTCCCAGGCTTGTTTGAAGTATGAGCAGAGACCAGCACTTGTTTTCTTCCCTCTTGTCCTTAAAGTGTGGCTTCCTTTCTAAATTCTGTTTGAATCAGAATGTATTTGTCTGAAGAACATCTTTCAGTCGTGAGTAAATGACAAAGCAAAATATGACATCAGCTTTAGTCGTGAATACAGTCAGCTGAAAGAAATTTCTCCTAGTTTCCATTTCCACAGCAACTTCGATTCATTAAAGATTCAGTTATCTGAACCTCGCTCATAAAACTCAACTGGTGCACATCCCAGGATCCACTGAACTGGGTGCTGGGTCAACGACAGCAAATAAACGAATGGATCTGCAAAGGATTGTATTCAGCTGTCATGTTTGATGATGCAGATTAGGTCAAAGACAGCCAAATAAAATCCCAAAGCACTGAACTAAGCTATAAGTCTGGTAGTATTGTTCGTTATGATTGCAGTGTTGTGCTGAGCTCTTTGTTATAATGAAGAACAAAATAAACATTTCTGAGAAAGTACTTTAGAGCAGCGTGGTGATATCCTCACATACACTGAGGATGCACAGGAGCTGAAGTTCTACAGATAATGTTATAAAAATGTGTTTTTTTGTTTGTCCTTTCGAGCAGCATTTGCTTCCTGTCACGTACGTTGGAACGAGAGGAGGATGCAGGGCTTATACTCTGATTATTTATAATTCTGATTATTTTCTCAATCGTTTAGTCAACACACACCAAAAAAATCCCACTGCAAGTTTACGGAGCCAAATATCTTGTTTTGCCTGGCTGAGAGTATTAAACGAGGAGAGATAAATGAAAGTTGAAAAAAATAGCTGTGGATTCACATTCTACCAGTCAGCTCACAGGGAACAAGATAAAAAGGACAGAAAAATAGCTTCCTAAGAAAATGGCGGCCAGTAAATCACCGAATCAGATTTTCTTTGACCCACTCCACATAAAATTATCCTATTTATTCAGACAAAGGTACATTTGAATTCAGAGCAACAAAACATACACAAGAAAAAAACTTCTAATTGGAACTTTTTAAAGGTCACGTTTCAGTTTAAAGAAAAGAATATTCCCAGTTTACTGAAGGTCACAAACAACAAAGGTGAGTAGAAAAATGATGAGAAATGCAGTTGTTTTATGCAGTCAGCAGCAGATGTGTGTTTGGTTGAAGGTTTGATCCCTTTGATGGGAGATGCTCCCGTCTTCACTCTGATTCAGAGTGGACGGCGTCCTCCTCGACTTTCTGGATGACCGGCACCTGATCTCCCCAGTCGCTGTTCCGAGCACAGCGGTACACGTCTCTGAAGGAGATAAAACTCAATCAACAGGCGAATCCAGGAGCGTCGAATGACAAGAGATGTGAAAGGTCCGGATTACAGAGGATCGCAGACTACAAGATTACAAAAGCGACACTTCACGTCTGCTCTATTTCAAGCTTTGACGTCTTCTCCGATCACAAAGTTCCTGATTTCAGTCAAAACATTCTGGATTTCTTGTGCGGTTACTTGAGTTTAGACCGAGGAGGTTCACTTTTTTTTGCAGTAAAATGAAGCAACATATTGTTTGATGTCAGATGATCTATTTTTTCCACACATTTTTCTTCTAAACGTTCATCATCTGCCTTCATGTTCTGATCTACATAAGATCTGCTCCCAGATCCATGACCAATGGGCCTTTTGGTTGACAGATACTTATTGGCAGCTAAATAAGTTGTTTAACATGAGTATAGGAGTTGGGAGGTGAGTTGAATCCAGTAATGACAACACACCTTGTTGACAAACGTGTTGTCAGCTGGGACAGGGCGCCATCTTGTGAGGAATGCTCTCCCATTACCTCTAAATAAGACCATTTTTGACTGGTTAGACTTTTTTTTTGTTTGACTAAAAACGTAAAATCTAGTGGAGAGGAGAAGAGTGGGTAAAGGAAGAAGAAGAAAGGAGATTAGACCTTACCGGGAGAAGCTGAATGCTAGATCTGCTTATTAAAAAGCCTGAGCTTAAATCTGATCTCTGTATTTTAGGCTAATTTATTAAAGTAAATAAATTACAATACAACCAAAATACACTAGAGATGTGTTAACTGTATGGATGTTTGTATGTGTTGTAGATTTGTGAGTGATTGTATTGATAATAATGATGTGTTTTAATATTGAATCTCATTAAAAATTCCACTTTTTTTCCTACTTTTGGTGAACAGATGTTTTTAAGATTTGGTTATGAAGATAAGAAATGGACTGAGATATGATTTCGGAGTTTGATCAAACAGTTTGAGAGAAGAAACAGCATCCTGAAGTTAGCCTTTAGAGCAATCGAGAGCAAAATGCGGTGTCCAAACAAACAAACTTTGCCTTCTCTATAGTTATTTATCACTGGTTGATAGTATATCAGGTATATCATTAAAGAAGAATGACAAGAGAGACAAAAAAGTGGGGGAGACAAAAAGAGGATGACTAACAATAAAGAAACCTTGATGGATTCGAACCGTGGAAGCTGTGTGCAGGACTGTGTGAGGTGAGGGCGCTCTGACAGGTGAGCCAAAGGGGCGCCGACCCCAGAACCACGTTTTGCTCCACATGTTATCATTCAAAGCGAAACACTGGCTCTCCCGATCTGTTGGCGTGATGCAGGATGTTTTACCTGCTGTGTTTTCGTGCCGTCACCACTAAGTGTTGCAGCTGTCCATCAGGGCAGCACATCCTGCAGTGCACGTGTCGTGTCCTGCGTAACACCGGAGCGATCAGCCTGGCCCACTCCACACCCTCTGTTTCCGATTTCGCCGGTTCTGTTCGACTCAGTATCAGGTAGATGAACTTCTCTGTCTGACGGTCGTTGTGCTGAAAGAGGATAGACGTGGAAGTCATTCAGTCTTATTTTAAGATTCCAACCGTTTATTCGCCTAAAGAAAATAAACTCTCAAAGCTTAACTGCCTCCAATTAAAAGTATTCTGATCACCTGCTCTTGATTTCAAAGAGCTGAGTCTTACCCCGGGCAGAGGAAGAGGATGGTACTTCTGCTGGAAGTTGCAGGGTGTAACGGACTCATGAGCCAGTTTGGGACACATCATTTTGTGAGAACACTGGAAAAACCGAACAACAGTGAGGAGCTGCAACAACACTGAGGCACAGCTGGCTGACAGTGGAAGAAGTTCAACGTACCGGAGCAAACACTGATGCTGGCCTGGGGTCGTGGACAGTTTTCTCTTTTTTCTGGAGAACAAGCATTTCAATTTGAGTAACTGTGTTAAATATTTTACCCAACATCACCAAGCCACATTAGGCTGCTGTCTTAGTTACTAAACTGTAGTACCTTTACTAAAGTGTCTCTGGCCTCCATAAGCATTTGATGACCCTCTTTGGTGCCGTTTTCTACCAACACCTGAAGTAAAAAGATGTTAAACACATTATCAACTCCCAGGAAAACGACATTACCGTAATATTTCTAATAAATGTGCTTTTGTATTTGGTCACTAAGTATTAAGATGAACCATTTTTGTCATTGTTTAAACTGACCAGGTATGAGCTTGTCTTTCTCCACAGAGTGATCACTGCCTCTTCTCGCTCTTTGGCATCGGGAAGCTCCGACAGGCTGAAAGCCGCGACCACCATATCAAACTGCACCTGCAAGAAGAAGCTGGACAGTCACACAATCTGCAACAGTAACAACATCCAAATTACTCAAAGGATTCACGGCATTTTCTGTATTTTGGTCAACTTTTTAACCTCACGCTGTACTCATCATTCTAAAATTTTCACTGATTTCTGTTCATGTTTGTCTCTCTTTCTCTTTTTTTCTTTTTACCGACACAAGCCAACACCACTTTTATCAAAAATAACAATGCAAAAATAGATCTATTCTGGATATTTTGTGAGACAACCACTGCATCTTCAGAAATCTGGGGGAAAAAAAAATCTTATCACCAACCAACAGTCTCTTAGCTGCTCAAACTTCAGGTTATATGTATGTGAATAATACTGATTCCAGACCATTGTTTTCAATTTAAGTAAAATATATAATAATACGACATATTAATATACATATCTTATATTTGGTAAAATATAAGATCTCAAACTTTTACAAGCTTGTCCTGACCCAACATATTCAACAGTTCATCATCAATGATTAAACAACAGAACCAGCACAATATGCACACAAAAGGAACATGAACATCTTCAACAAAAAAAGCATCTTGTTCCAAGTTGCTGTTGGATCCAAGACGATTATTTTTAAAACTGAAAAGATTTGGATGTATAATTTTTTTGACGAAAGTGACTTTCTCACAATAAACAAATTTTTTTTTTCTGTGGCAAAAATGAAAAAAAAGGGGGATCTTACCTTAGGAGAGACGGGCAGAAACTGTCTGAAATAAACCTGTTTGATGTGAGGTTCGGCTCTTTCATCATCGCCTGTGCAGCAGAATCCACACAAATGCTCAGTTTATCTTTAAATCCTACATCTTTGCATTAAAAAACAGGAACTTAACAGTCTGTGTGTACCTTTGAGAAGTCGTTCTGCTAAAATGTTCATCGGTCCAGAGCTGTCCACACACACCATCTCCCTGAAAGAGTCGCCCCAGCAGGAGTGTGACGCCCTGTGGCAGAGGAAGACACACTCAACTGATAGTTTAAATTCAGTTTAAAAACTCTGTATTTATTTGCACACCAACCAGGCAACTGTTCCAAGTCCTGAACCAAAATCCAGGAGTGACTGGGGAGCAAACGAGGGATCCCTCTTCTTTATCTGAATTAACAAAAAAAACAAAAAAAGAGAGAAATGTTCATTTAGGACTGATAAAAGCAGAATTCCAGGGGTCATAATCTCATCCAGATCACTTCATTACCTCATTTAGAGCTCTCCTCACTGCGGCATAGCCTCCAGCAAGCCGAGCTGCCATGTACACAACACCCATCTCTTCATCGAACCTGAAACACAGACAGTGAGCTACACCTACTACACCTCAAACTTAAGCTCTGACGTGTGGCTGCAGGACTGACATCACAGTTTACAGCCTGATATGTCAACATTAGATTCATGTATTAAAATGAACCAACAAAACAGTTCCTCATTTAAGATCTAAGGGTTAAATTGTTAAATATTTGTCAGCACTGGCACAAATCAGCCTAAATAGAGCAACATATACGATGGATAAAATGCGCTACTTCAGGGGAGTCCAGTGATATGTCGTTCTTCTGAGCTCTGAGAAAACCTTCTTCCTGATGCGGTCCTCCAGCACCTGCTCATCGATATCTGCAAAAGGAAGCACATTTATTTTCTCCTGCCGTTGCATCATAAACTCACAGCTCACAGCTCACAGCTCTCGATTATATCTGTTATTATCACCTGATGCATCCGTCACCCACCTCCTCTCTTCTGCATGGCTTTCTCCCAGAGTTCCTTCTCCAGGCTTACCCCCTTCTGCCTCAGCGTCACATCCTCGACTGCTCGCTTCCGGCTCCACAGGAAGTTTGTGAGTTTGCGAATGCGCTCAGGAAGCTGGGGCACCTGAGCTCCTACAGGTGGAGAGACAGACGAGTGGCAGAGCAGTTTGTCTAAATTGTGTGTCACAGAGATTAGAGGATCTGATGAAGATAAATGAACTTACTGTGAATAACGGACTGCGCAGCAATCTGGAGCTCCTCAGGTAGTCGCAGAGTCTTCAGGTTGGTCACACCTGGGTGCTTCCTGTGTAGTTCACCTTTCAGGAAGTCTGCCTGGGGCTGTGGGTGAGCCACAGCACTCATTCCCTAAAATAAAAGGTTTAAATTATCACAGTTTTAATCACTTTTGAGTTAAATTGAAATAAGATTGTGGGTTAAGACAATAATGATGTCTTCACTGATTAACCCCCACTCTGATCTTCTTCTAATGCATTTAAGTTAACTTATATATGAGAAATGCACAATTCAATGACCATTAGGAGTCTGGCCAATGATTCAAACTTTGTCCTTTGTTTAACCTTTGTAGTGTTTACATCACATATAGATTCTGCCCTGTTTTGTCCAGTCAGTGATAGACTGTGTGTCCCGGGTGATGCTCAAGTTGCTTCCTTGTTCCTCGTACTAGAGAAGCACCCACATATACGGTGTTGAAGTCACTAAGAATGACTGTTAATCTGCTCACAGTTTGCCTTCGTATCTTCTCTGTGCTCATGTTAACGTGGTGACTAGTTGTACTGTTGTGCTCAGACTGTATTATGAACCAATACTAGTAGATTGTCTTTAGTTCTTGTTCTGAGAAGACAGTGATAATAATAATAATAATAATAATAATAATAATAATAATAATAATAATAATAATGACAATAATAAACTAAGTAATGGCTGAATGATAGATGGACGTGATCAAAGTCTGTTGTTATTAGGAGCTGCTTGAAAGACAGGAAATTATGATATGTCCTTATTTCCCAGAGCTACAACATAATTACAAGTGCCATGTATAAACTCTTATTTAAATTAATCATATATTTCAAGGACAAAAAAGCAGGTTAGAAAGATAAAACAGCATACAATCCAAAAAATAAAGCAGATAGCTGCTCATCAGAATGAATAAATTGCGGAATAAGTTCTAAGTATTATAAGTATTTTCAATCGAGAATTAAACAGAAAGAAGTGTATAAAAAGTGACGACAGATTAAGTGGCACAAACTTTAATTTATGGATTGACACACAATTCGGACTAACATTTGTGTCATCGACCAAAGTGATGGTTTAGAGAGAGACGCACATAAATGTTATTATCTGACCTCCACAGTAAAGATGCTGCCTCCAATAACACCCACTAACAGTACGTACCCTGAACATCATCTTCACCCCAGCCACCCTCTGACAGATGGCACAGACTCTATAGCTCCTCGATGCCATGTCTTTGGTGCCTGAGCGGGGTTCAAACGGCGTAAAATTGTACTTTTATATCTACACCTTGATATAACACGCTATGCGTCTGCATCCCTTCAAAAAAATAATTCCGACCATTAGCTAAAGCGGAACCCTTTAGCTTCAAAGTTTTGTTCCCTCATGAAGAGATCTAAAACGAGTCTTCACTCTGCCCGTGTAAACGGATGCTGTCCAACGTCGCCAACATTTTACTTTTAGAGAAGTTTCGCACTTTTGGAAAAATGAACGTATGAACAGAATATATCAAAAGTCATATCTAAACTAACATTTTTGTTCAAACTCGGCTTTATTCCAAGTGGTTTCAGCCATAATCTGCATAGCCGTAGCATTTGTAACTGCCAGTAGGCAAGCGTACAGAATTTCTTCTCGCTTTGTTTTAATAGTAGAGTGAGTAGTCTTTATAATAAACGATCTTTAGCAGTACTCGCTCATCACTGACCCGGAAAAGACAATTGCAAAAACGAAGGCAGAAGCTAAAGCAGTTTCCCGCCCCGACTTTGCACCCTCTACCACAGCTGGCATCTACATATATTGTTATAGACAAACATGAGACGAACCAGAGGCTCGAGAAATAAAAATCAGAGCGCCATAGAAAATGAAGAAGTTAAGGGTAAAACAGGTTGGTGCTTGTTTTTAGCTACACGGGACAGCAACGGTTACCGGTTGCAGTTTAACTACGTCACTTAGTCCGGACAGCTAACACATCAATTCATTTATGATTTTTATTTTTTTACTACATCTATGAACAATAGGACAGTCCAAAACGAAGTACTATATTTAATGGAGCCTACATTTAGTGCTAGATTTAGCTTGTCTCAAGTGTGCATTTCTAATAAGGCGTTCACAGTTTGGGGTAAAACTGATATCCGCTTTATTTATTGTTTTGTTAATTTATCATGCCAGCTTTTAAAGAGATTATTTGATTATGTTACACGTGAAATCAACTAAAATATTGGATTTTCATCAAGCAGAGTTTAACAACTTTTCAATCTTTCAAGAAGATTAATTTTTAAGGGTTGTTTTAATAGAACAATGACAACTGAAATTATTGGCACATAGAAAATGAACATGTGGAAATGTAAGCAATCAAACAAAAGCAAGTAAACGTATTTCATTAAGAAATTTAATTTAATTCAGCTAGACCTTACTTTTGGTCTTTTTGGGCTTTGATTCTTTATCTTTGTTGCCCCTAAATCTTTGCAATTACACTGTGATTCACTGTGATTGCCCCTTTGCGTCAGTGTGGCAGTGGAAAGGTGATGAAGGACAGTGGGAACCGTACCCGCCTGCAGCCGGTGCCTTGCTGGACTCCGCCGTCTCTTCGGGGCAGACATCTGTCACTCTGAACCTGGGCTTGGGGACTGCATACGAAGTTGATCTGAAGAAGATGGTCCAGATTAATCCTGTGACAAAGTACAAGAGGAAAGTTCGCTCTCAGATTGTAAAACCAGGTTTGTAGTACTTTGCCTATCCGAAAAGAAATCAAAACCTTGATTTTTTTTTTTAAGCAAATACGTTGGAAAAGCACAACAGTGGTTATATTTAGTCTTAACTGATGCAGTGTGGAGCTTCTCACTGTTTAAACAACCATGTGAAGACGGATCCTGTGGTCATGGTAACTATTGGGTCTTACTTCAGTTTGTCTGGTCGAGGTTTTCCAATTTAATTGAATTCTTTATTCGATTTGACACAGTTCCAGTTGAGTTTTCTACTAATTGTTGTGTAAATAAACTATGTTACTGCATGTATTTCAACTCTCACCCCCCCCTTCTATTCTTTTCTTGTGTTAAGAAAGTTTAAATGGAGCTGGTGATGAGGCTGCTCATGCTGAAGAACTAGTTGAAGTTAAAAAAGAGGAGGAGGAGGAGACCAAAGAGCAGCCTGCAGCGAAGAGGAGGAGAGGACAAAGCAAGAGACAGGCAAAAACAGAAGAAGTGCCCAAAGAGGACGTAAAAAGCGAAGGTAAGGCAGATCTAACTGTTACACACTTTATGTGGAATAGCATTAAAAACAAGAGTCTTTAACTGTGGAAGTGCTGCTGATACATTCATTCATTCTGGCTGTGAACACCGGCGCCATGTTGTAATGTCAGAGACGAAACCGGCCATCAGCTTTCCACATTAATGATTTGTTTCTGATCTGCCTTTGCTTCGCAGAGGTTGTGAGAACCGTGGTGATGAAGGGCAAAGCTCCAGTGGATCCCGAATGCATAGCCAAACTTGGAAAGGTGCTTTATGTTTTATGTGTATTCACAGGAGATATGAAACTCCTGACTCCTGGCCTCTTAAATCACCCCAGTTACAGTTCCCCTTGTGGGCTGCACCCCGTCCTGTGAATGCTTCTGCATTCAGTGAAATGTTGCGTGCAACAAAAGAAACATTTGACCAGAGTCTAAATGTCATGTTATATTTTTTAGATAAGCAGTCATGCAAAAACAGAATGAGACAACGGTCAGTGGCAGGAAAATTGGGCTGTTTTAACTGTTTGATAAGAATAATGTCCAGATTTATCTGACTTGCTTTCAGTTTAATCAGCAGCTGCTTTAAGTATCTGGTCCTCAACCAAAACAACCAAGTTTTTCATTTTTTAAAGAAAAATTACTCGCATTTATGATGGTTTTTTCCTTCTTATCTTTGACAAGTGGTAGCTGGTAAAATGTGGTTTGGTTTGAGACTTTTTACCAAACACAATCAGGATGTCAGAACATATTAATCAATTCTGTTGGGACATTGCATGTTACATCAATCAGGGATCCCACTCTGAATTTTCATTTTTGATAGGCTTGAAAGGCTTTTTTACATGACATAAGATATCCCAAATATGTAAGATTCTATTCATCTTACAGCATCTATTACAGATGAGCTACCAATACTTTAGATTTGACTTAAATTATGAAGCAAGTTTAAGAGTTTCACAAAGCTCCCTATTACAATACTCTGCTCAGTTTCTGGGGATCATTCGGAAATTAAAAACACGCAAAAGGTATTATAGGCTATTTTTTATTACCTTATGTAAAATTGACTGTTAGTTAGTTAGAAAACAGTTGCCTTTAACATTTTAGATTACGAGAGATAACAATTTATTCAGTGAAAAATGTGAGGAAAAAGGTGTTTTTCCCTTTTTATCAGACTTATCAGGCGTCTTTAAACCTGTTCAACTCTTAAAACTTTAAGACAAATATTGAAAAGTTTGATACAAAACGTGTTTTTACAGTGCAGTTGCCTTTTCTCTTCCAGGCTCATGTTTACAGTGAAGGAGATGATGTTTACGATGTGATGCTGAACCAGGTAACATGTTAAATATTCAACGTTAAGTTGAGTGAAAATGTTCTGGATGTCACATCCAATTTGTTGTCGTGCAGCTCTTAAACTGTTCACCGAAGGAGGACTGATGAGGCTTTTTAAGCTTTAACTAACTTTAGTTTCATTTTTTAACCAGTAAGGAGGTGAATAGTTTTTTAAACTTAAAGCAAACACTTTCTGACTTATTTTGCAGACAAATCTTCAGCACAACAACAACAAATTCTACCTGATCCAGCTGCTGGAAGATGACAGCTCCAAGGCTTACAGCGTGTGGATGAGATGGGGCAGAGGTGACACAGCCGCTCGCTGATCATTTATTTATTAGATTCATGGAAAAGCTCACAACAAAGCTCTTTTCTTTCAGTGTAACTGACAGATAAAATTCTTTATCTGCTGTTTCCACAGTGGGCAAAGTGGGTCAAAACAGCCTCACAGCCTGTGGTGGAGACCTGCTGAAGGCCAAAGATGTCTTCAAGAAAAAGTGAGAACGTTTAGCTGACTGAAACGTTTCTAGATGTCCTCTGTGGAAGGGCTTTGAGTGAAATTCTGAAACTGTTGCTGCAGGTTCATTGACAAGACAAAGAACGAGTGGGAACACCGGCAGAGTTTTGAGAAAGTAGCTGGAAAATATGACATGCTGTTCATGGACTACAGTACCAATGAAAAGGTATGCTTAAGCCTCAAGGATCATGTCTTCTCTTTGGTTTAAGGCCTTCTAAGTCCCTCATGGCGGAGCATGTCAGTGTGTTCATGAATGTTTTTCACAGTTCCAGGAGGACAACCAGACCACGGTTGATGCTGCACCCCAAAAGAGGACCTCGAAGCTGGATGCAAAGGTTCAGTCTCTCCTTGAGCTCATCTGTGACCTTAAAGCCATGGAGGAGTGTGTGCTGGAGATGAAGTTTGACATCCGGAAAGCTCCTCTCGGTTGTTCAGGCCTTAACATCAAATTAAAGCTGCAGTTAATTGTGATGCTCTCTTCTAATATTTTCAAATTTAATCCGTAGGCAAGCTAACCTCAGAGCAGATCCGTGCAGGCTACGCAGCCCTGAAGAAAATCGAGGAGTGCTTGAAGAGGAAGGGCGGCCATAAGGAGCTGTTGGAAGCATGCAACCAGTTTTACACCCGCATCCCACATAACTTTGGGTAGGTAGTATGCAGCTGAGCCATAAGCAGGATGCTGCAGAAAACATAATGTCTTAATCTTTTCCAGTGTCTCTTATATTGCTGGAACTAAAAGGTGTCACTCTCCAGGTTGAAAACTCCCCCCATCATCCGCACAGAAGATGAGCTGAAGGAAAAAATTGCTCTTTTGGAGGTAAAATATAATAGTATTCAGGGCTCCAGAACATGTTTTTCCACTCGAAGCACTGATGTACCTTAAATGAAAATTTTGGGATTGATTTTACCGATACTGAGTCATACTGTAGATCTCATAGGTTAATTATGAGATCAATTAATCCACTCATTTAAAATAAAACAGCATCTTGATGCTTCTGTTTGCAGATTTTTCAGTTTTCAGCTCATTTCAAAGACTGATTTCAGCCAACAAAATGATCCTGAAGCCTTGATGTTATCCATTTTTATTCTGTTTCTGTGTCGCTCTGCTGCATGCCGAACAGAACGCATATAACACGTATAATGTCTGCTGTCTTCTCTTTAAGGCGTTAAGTGACATCCAGATTGCAGTTAAAATGGTCCAGTCCAGTAAGGAAAGTGATGAACATCCTCTGGACAGACAGTACCACTCCCTCCAGTGTGCACTGCAGCCTCTGGATTCCAGCAGCCGTGAATATGCGGTCAGTTTGACTTACCTTATACAAACAATTAAAACCTAAGCCAGTCTGAAAACACTCATTAGGACTTAGCCTCAGATACCGTGAGATGTTTGCTGTTACCAGTTACTTATTGTTTTATTTATTTTTTTCTTCACACATGTAACTTAGGGGGTCTATTAATTATCTTTTAACTGTCTTGTGTGGTTTATTATGTAACTTTTATTCCTTTTTTGCATTAAATTTAGTGACAATATGCATTTTTTCAGTCACAGCTAACACGGCTCTCCTCCTCTCTGTGTGAAGGTGATAGAAAAGTATCTCCAGTCCACCCATGCCCCCACCCACAATGACTTCACCATGACCGTCCTTGACATCTTCTCGGTGGACAGAGACGGGGAGAGCGGCGGCTTCCTCTCAGACTTACACAACAGGTCAGCAGAAACACCCCCGCTGGTTTATGTCACCTCCGATGTTGACTTTGAAGACTGATTTCTCAGTTTCCACCGACGTTAATCATCCCTTTGTGTGCGTCTGCCAGGACTCTGCTGTGGCACGGTTCCCGTCTCTCCAACTGGGTCGGCATCCTCAGTAAGGGCCTCCGAGTGGCCCCACCTGAGGCTCCGGTCACTGGTTACATGGTAGGATGAGTGGTCGAATCTTCTGACTCTTTAACAGAAATCGTAAAACGATAAATAATATCATTTTTGACTTTTTATACATGCCGTTCACGACAGAATGTAACAACATTTTCTTCCTGATTCAGTTTGGTAAAGGTATCTACTTTGCTGACATGTCATCAAAAAGTGCCAACTACTGTTTTGCCAACCAGAACAACCACGTTGGACTGCTGCTACTGTGTGAGGTGAGTTCCTTTGTTTTCAGTATCCGCCTGTTTTGAGCTCACAGTCATAGCTCTTCCAGAGATAAAGGTGCACCAGTAGGTGGCGCTCTCAGACTCCTGATTTATCTGCCTGTAGAAAATACAGCGTTATGTGTAAATCCAACATGAACTGAACAATTTGGCTCAGATATGATGCTGCGCTGTTTCCAACAGGTCGCCCTGGGAGACTGTAACGAGCTGCTGGACGCCGACTACGAGGCCAGCAACCTGCCTGCTGGAAAACACAGCACCAAGGGCCTGGGACAGACTGGACCTGACCCCAAAAACTCTGTCACACTGTTAGTCGCTCTCATTACAGATTTCATACACGTCAAACATTGATTCGGTCGTGTCTGACGGTTACACAACAAAAATCATTACACTCTCTGACGGCAAAGCTTATTAATTACATTTAGTAATTAAACTCGATGACTTACAGTTATCTGATCACTGGAATCATGTGATGCGTCCAGTTCAGCGGCGTTAACGTCAGCTCTTTACCTCTCCGTTGATCTGATTTGTGTTCTCATCTGTGTCTTTTACCAGAGGACGTGACTTACTGTAGAGTGACTGTCGCTCAGAGAGCTTTCCATCCTCACGGTGCTTTATACACGCAGAAACTGCTCATCTAAAAAGACTTTTACCTTCATGTAAATGTCAGGTTGTGTCACAGAAAGTCAAAATGCTGTTTGCTCTGCGGTGACTCAGCCGCTCTAATGGACTGACCTCGCTGTGCCCTCGTTTGTTCTGCTGTTTCTCCCGCTGTGCCTCTTCTCCTCTGTAGATTAAAAAACAAATCAGGCTTTTCGTTACACAACAGTCAGCAGGGCACGAAGCGCAGCTCTCATTTTTGTCAGGCAACCTTGAAAAGAAAGTCTGAGTTGCCACGATGGACCTCTGATTGTTTTATTCGATTACTTGTTCAATTTAATTGAAGGAAGTCGCAAATGACTATGAAGCAAATGTTTCTGAGCTCTCGAGCTCGATACAGATAAGACATCTGAGGATGTATTGTGCTTTCTGATTAAATGAGGAACATTATTTACAGTTCTTGGACCAGCTTCTATTTATAATTGCCTTCTTTCTGCAGCTGTTCGCATCAGACTGCACAGTTTAATTATTAAAGACGTCTTCTCAATCAACCTCATAGAGCCGTGGTCAGTGGCTTTAACTGGATAGCTTAGGGTTGAGTTATTTCTTTTTCTTGATTATTAAAAACCGTAGCACTCACAGTGTAAATGTCACATGCAGTTGATATGAGGCGCATTGTTTTGGGAGCTGTAGTTGTTGAATACAGACCTTTAGCTGGTGAGTGAGCACTTTGTTTTGCACACAAATCGCTGATGATGGTGTGCGCCCACTGCAGAAAGGAGTTGGCTTCATCGGTGCATATATTCATCTGAATGCCTTTGTTTTCGGCTGAGGATTAGAGGAACAGGACACTTAAGCGACAAATGCAGCAATCTGGGGAAATTTAGCTGTTTTTCCTCTGTTTCATCTCTTTTAGTTGAGCAAATAATGGATGCATTTGTTAATGATTTAAACAATGACGATGACTGTTATTGGCCACTGTTTTCTAAAGATTAGGAGCAAATGTCACATTGCTGCCAAATGGTTACCAGTGTTTTGATTTCTGCCCGTTAGTTTATTTGCTCCAACAACTTTTAAGTTTGTTTGTAAAAACAGGAAATATGTGAGACATCAGGAGTTTGTTTGATTCTCTGTCTCTCTTTTTCCTCCTCAGGGACGGTGCAACGGTGCCGATGGGCCCCGGGGTGAAAACAGGAGTCGGTAAAACCGGCAGTTACTCCCTCCTCTACAACGAGTTCATTGTTTACAACCCAGCACAGATCCGCATGCGGTACCTGCTGAGGATCCAGTTTAACTATTCTTCACTGTGGTGAAAACATGTTGATGAAGCAGAGAGGAGACTTTTATGCTTCATGTGCAGTTGAGTCTGGGGTTCGTTTGGATTAGCTGTTAGACCTGAGCACACTGTTGCCAGGCAGATCTTCGCTCTTACTGATTCTGGTGAAAGAATATTCTGGTGGAACTTTCTGAGTGACTCAATTACCTCTGAGTGTGTCAGATCAGTCCAACGATACCGTTGACTCTTTAAAGCTTTTAACTGCAGCCTGTTTCTGTCTGAGGGACCTTTAGAGTGGAGGAGTCATTGATGGTTATGAAGGTGAGAAATTCAAGTGAGAAAAATAACAAGTTTTCTGAAATTCATGTCAGCTCTCTGTAATGTTGGACCCTGTCACATATTTAGATTTTTTTCTTGGTTATTAGAGTTAAACTACAGGTTTACTTCAGTGGCCGCTGGACTTATCATCCTTGAAATGAAGATGATCCGAAGAACATTTTGCACTACATTTTGTCCACGTTGCTTTAATGGTGAATGCCTTCCTATCAATAAAAGCTGTTTTTATCCACGTTTATTTCACTTTGGTGTTTGCTTCTGGATGTTATTCAGCATCTGTCTGAAAAGATTAAAGTTGTTGGTAGAACTCCTCCAGACAGTTCGGATGTAATGAAACAAGTCTTAATGATACTTTCTAATATTTTTATTCAGGTGAAAATAAGATAAGATTCTGAGGAAACATGATTCTTTCATTGTTGCTGTTAGAGTATATACATAACGATAAACTGTGCTGGGAACCCAGTTTCACCTCCTCCCCAGCAGGTAGAGGAAGATGAGGACTATGTCCAGGTAGATCGTGAGAGCAGCGTTGATGTATTCCTCTGGATCCAGGCGGTAGCTCATCATCCCCATCATCAGCTGACAGTCGATCATCAGGAACTGAGGCAGGGAGGGAGATTTAGAACAGGGTGAGGAGTCACTGCTGCTTGATTACATGCCGATAACAAGCTATTAGCATTTATTACATTTAGAGAAAACGCAGTATGAAAAGCACATGGCGACTAAAATGTTGGCTGCTGCTGTTTGTGTTGATGCTGCTTCCTGGTACAAGCCAGGAAAAATATTTAATTAATTTTACATTAAACACAGTAACTAAAACTAACCCCACCGTGGTGCCTTCATACCAGACCTCTAACTTTAGATAGAACAGTTTCCCTTTGTTATTTTCTAATGACTCATTCCATAGACTTCCTGCTTCTCATTCAGGTTAAGTCATGATCAACTTGTGTCATTATTGGTTTTTATAAATATATTTCCCATTTTAGATTAAACTCTTTTTTATTTATGTATGAAAACAGACTGCAATGAGCCAAAAGTCATGTAAACCCCATATTTACTTGATAATTGCACAAAATGTTAACCACAGTTTTTAGAGGTTTCGATGGTAATCATGATTTTAACCACTTCCCTAATTTAGCTAAGAGGTTGTGAGATCTTCCTCCAGCTATTTTTATTTTCATTTTTTTATGTTTTTTGGCATGTTGTTGCTTTCAAGTTTAATTTGAATTTCTATTTACCAAAAAGCAGCACAATATGTCAGTTTCTGTATTTTATATGTTGTTTTTGTGCTTTTAGATTATTTGTAAATCACAGGATTCTGTTTTTATGTACATTTTTCACACTGTCTCACTTTTCTTATTATTATTAGCGAGGTTGTAAATTCTTTGTGGTCTTAAAATGAATTTGTTGAACACTACACAAACCCAGTTTTTATCTGAGCCACTTCACAACACAAGAATCACGTGTATCAGTGGTGTTTGACATTTGTTCAGGACAACCTAATTACTTATATCTGACGTGGCTCAAAGTCTATGTCACTGATGGCATTACTGTCACCATGATGCACATCTGTTGTCCTCACCAGTGAATAGAGCAGAGCTCCCAGACATCCGTAGGCGATGTCGGAGATGTAGGAGTAGTAGAAGGTGCAGAAGATCCCAAACATGATGAGATCCACAGCCACGACCAACAGGACGCCGTAACAAATAGTGAAATCATATCGAGTCTGGAGATGACACAGAAAGATGAGAACTCATGGAGAAATTGAATCAATAAAATAAATTCCATATAGCTGACAGTTTGCACGGCCCACCAACACACCACTAGCATCTATCTTTTTATAATAACTTGATTCATTTCTTTTGTTATTATTTTTTCACTGGTCCAGATGCCTTACAGTACAGCAGCTCTCATTGGCTAAATAAAATCTTTAAAGTGAGATCTGTTGTGGAGCCTCACAGTTTGGACTCAGTCTTCAGTTTCTGACACATGATCTGCACAAAGTCAATTTGATTAATCATTTCAATTCAGCTTTTATCTTACTATGCTGGAATTACAAGGAGACACTGTAGCTTCCATCTGTTTTCATAGTGGACACTTTTTAAGCTATTCAATAAAACCTGTTTTTAGTTTGTTAAATGTCAGAGAAAAAGGGAGAGGAGTGTATCGATGTCTCCCACAGAGCACGGTAATGACTTCACTGCCTTCTTTTTTCAAACTCACAATGGAAAACTGGAAAGATTTTAAGTTATCTGTGATATAAAGACAGAATTGGCTCATTTTTGCATTTGGAGGAGCTGGAAACAAAGACTATTATTCAGTTTTTAAAAATAATTTACATAAAAAAACAAATGATAAATCAACTTTTCTTTGCCTTCTTTCTCTTTTTTTTTTCCAGCACTTGCACCGTGTATTGTTCACATTTGAGTAATGACTTTAAAACCGAAGGTCAGCTCAGATGTGTGCACGCTGCTCTGGTTGACATCAACTCAGATGTCATTTTAACATGAAAAGCAGCTCTTCAGCTCAGTCTGGTCGTCTAACCTGTGCAGAGAAAATGATGATTGCCACAGAAATGACCAGCGTCACAGCCATGGTGATGACCACAGCCGTGGTGTTGTGAAAGGAGGCGACGGTCCCCACCATGTATGACAAACTCAGGGTGACGACAGCCTGCAGCCATAAAATTCAGTGTATTAGTCATCATTATATCATATGAATCCTTCATGTTATTGTTGTGTAAATAACACATTCAGGTGCAGATTTCTCTTCTTATCGTTCTGCTCTACAGGCGGTGGCTAACAAAGACAATGTTGCAAAAGCCTGTAACCGCATAAAGATGCAGAACAAAACCTCCACCAGCCTACACGTATCTGCAAACATCTGTGGAGGAATCTGAGGTTTTCTTTTGAAAACATTAAAGAGAGAAGATTCTCTGAACTCATCTTAATGTTTAGAAAAGATCTCTTTGTCTTTCTGTATCGAAGTAGTTGTTAGACAAAGATGCTCCGAGGCTGGCGTTTGTCTACATGACTGAAAATATATTTAACTTCTCTTTCAACAGGTACAATTATTTCAACTACAAAGCCTTCTTTGACGAGGAGGGTTCAGTTTCTGTGTCTGTGACCCACCAGTCCCACGATGTTCCAGGGGTGACGGCGGCTGAAAGACTGACAGAAACTGAGGGAAAGCGCCACCACGGCGAAGATGATGAAGGAGCTGAGATAGACCCACAGGTTGGTCTGCACCGCCTCTTTGACCACGCTGGAGAAGGTGAACACACACACGACACTGAAGGTGAACAGCAGCTGGAGAGTCAGGATGGCAAAGACCTGTACAAGAAAGGATGATGTACAACATTTCATGTAAAACATTAAAACATCTGAACTGTAGCTGAACAAAAAAAAAAACTCATCTCAGGAGTACATAGATTATAAGGTCAAAAAGAATACACACATCATCTTTAATGTGACAATAATCAGTAAAGCACCAGCCATGTTGGGCTAACGGCATATTCCTGCTCCCGGCTGCCTCAGACTGGTGACATGAAGAGTTCAGAAAGTCAAAGTAGCAAATTTTTCTTATTTTCTTATCAAAAAAGCCCCGAAATTAAAAGCAACTGAAACATCCAGCGTCTGTCGGTCCAACTGGAAACAGAACCAGTGCAAACTTGATTTAAATGCAAAAATAAATGAACGATTATATGTTGTTTTGTAGCAAAAAAATTTTCACATCTGAAGCCAAATGTGTCTCTCAGAGTCCTCCATCATTCACACTATTCTCCTGAATCTGCCAGTTAAATGTGCACAAACCTTTCTAACAAACCCTCTCCTCACTGATTTGTCATCAAAAGACGATGAGGATATAAATGGGGTTGTTTCCGATGCAGCCTCTGGGATTATGTCCTGGAAAGACTCGTATCCAGTGGAGGGCTGGTAGGTGTGAGCGGTGTCAGCTTTGGGTGGGTTGTACATTGCCGGGGCAGCAGAGTAAGGTGGAGGCTGCTGTTCTTGGTATGAATAAGGCAGTGGGGTGAAGGAATCAAAGCTTGGAGCAGCCATCGTCTGTTTGGATGATGTTTCTGACATTGTGGATGACGCTGAAAGACAGATGAAACTTATACAAAGGCTAAAAAACAAAGCAGAAGGATGTTTACCGGCAAAAGGGAGTAGTTCAGGGTTTGTATACTTTTTTACCAAATTGTGGAGTAGACATGAGGAAGTAAAAGCTGAGCTAAGGGGCCACTTTTCTGAAACTCAGCAGTAACTGTGGGAAAACCAGCGTTGTGTCTTTTTACTTAGTGTGAGGAAGGGTTTGGAAACACTGCAGCCAAGTGTGGTGATAGTTTCACTTGGTGATGAGAAGCATAGATGTTACTGAACAGATGAAGAAAATCTGTTCCGCTGTGAGAAACAACGAAGCACACCTACCGACAGCTGAAGCAGCTAAATGGAATTTAGCCATCTTTAGTTGTATGATTCATAGCTGTGCTTCTCTAAATGTCCTCTGTAGATAAAATGTTCTCTAAAGGGGGGTGAACAGCTTTACAGAGCACTGTTTGCAAGTGACTCTCTCATCAGGGGCTGAGCACCCACAACGGTCTGATCCGAGACCCAACCCTTGTTTTAATGTCTACATCATTAAGGCTTCTAAAAACTGTACACTCATGAATAGATGAGTTCAGTGATTTGAGTTAATTGACCCTTTAAATTGTTACTAATAACCAAACAGTCCTTTCCATCACTAAATATTACAAAGAAAGAAAGTGCAGCAGAGGTAAACATGAAACCTTTCCTTTCACTTTAGTTCTGTAATAGAGAATAAAGTCAGTGAGCCTCTTACCTCTGAATGTGGATGTCTCTCGAGTTGACGAACCCCAGCAGTCCAACACTGTGCTGTGTGAGGAGGAACTAAAACACTAACGCCCACTACATGGTGACGACATTCACATGTCCCACCAACCTATGGTGGAGTTTCACTTCCTGCTTGTTCGAAGTGATGACAAAAAGTTTTTGTCCGAGGCCTCAGTGTTGGAAACTCCTGCTTTGCTTCATATGCAATCAGCTCAAAAAGTCCAGACGCTCCTAGTTTAAAGTCTTCTCAGCCCCGACAGGAGTACAATGAGTTCATGATGAACTCCAAGCCAGCACAAAAGGTGTATAAACCTATTTTTTACTCGTAAATGCTTAATCTGTGTTGAGATTTGTGACATGAAAATGTTTACCAACTGTTTGCGTCTGTAGCTGAGATCATCAGAACTTTTGCATCTCTGATTTTCATCCTCAATTCAAACAGAAAGAGAAACAAAAAGACAATTTAGCTCATTCTAATAACCGAATAGGAGGCGTGCATCACTTAAAACGAGCGCCAAGTCTCTCTTTTAATTTTAAAAGTAGTTTTTTGTAGTTGCAGAAGTTTTCTGAATAATCTTTGTATTATTTAGGGATATTCAACCTCTGTCTTGCAGATCACTTTGTGTCATTACATTTTCAGGCTGTCTTGCACATTTAAAATCTTCCCTCAGATTTTAAGGAGCTTGTTTTTCTTCATGGTGGCTTCTTTTTACATCTGCTTTGTGTCATTTTCTTATAGTCTATGAGTGCACGACTCCCTTAGTTTGCTGTGCATTGAACCTCGTTCTTCCTTCTGTTTCTGCTTTCTCGTCTGTAATGGTTTACAGTTTCTAAAGTAAAACACAGCAGAGGAAACGGTTGATGGTCAGCCTATCATGGTCTAAGCCTCCACTGCGTTTCACAGCAGCTGAGGGGAGGTTGTGGTTTCAACTATAAGACAAACATGTTGTGCTAGAAATGCAACTATAATGTCGTGTGAGATAAAATGAGAAAAACAACCCCTGCAAATTCAAACTGATTCCTCTGGTAGATCTTTTAAAACTCGGATAACGTGTTACATGAATAAAACGCACTTTCATGCAATTGTACCTGCATGTTTTCAGCCTCTCAGTAAAATGTTTATGTCATCAAGCGTTAAAGGGAGGAAGAATTACTGAATCTTTTAAGGTTTGAAATGTAAATGTAATCCAACTGGTTCTGATGTTGTCATAATTTATATTATTGATCTAATAAGTCATCACTGTAAAGATTTGATACATAAATTGTGATTCATGTCATTACTGTAACCAAAACAAGAACTTCCCTAAAAAAAAAAGTAATTAAATAAAAGAAAAATCAACATAATTTCTGTTATTTTTTTAAAATAGTTTGACCAATCATTACCATTTTTCAGCGCCTCGTTGTTTTAAAGTTTAATATCTGAGCAATCTTAGTCCAGTTAGGTCATTTAAAATAGTGAAACTAATTAATTAAAACTCACTGAACCAGGTTTCCAAACAAACATGCAGACACCTAAAAGAAGCGAACAAAACAGACATGGACAGAACATCTCTCACACATATTTATTGTAAAAAATACATATAAAAACAGTTTCTGAGACATACAAAAGATCGGAGCTTAGAAACAGTATATTGAACAGACAAGAACCAAGCCATTTTCTTGAATTTCATTACATATTTACAATTTAATAAATAAAATTCAATTTGTTTTTATACCAGAGTAAAGGCAGACTGTCCGCGTCTTGGGGAGGCAGATATCGCTGTGGTGACTCTTTGAACATTCTCATCCAATACGTCGGGCTCAAAGCACAGGGCAGACACAAAGCCATGTGATTCAAAACCAATAGTTGAGGGACATTTATACAAAATACCATCCTTCGTTGGCGAGGAGCTAGCCTACAAACTGAGCGTTTAGCTAGCTTTGGGTAAAAATCGAGGTATTGCACCACACAGCTTAGAGGGAGTAAGAAAGTAAATCGAGAGTTATGTGGGGTTCTAGGATTGTCTCTCGTCTTTGTTGACAACCCAACCCCCACGGACCCCCCCCAGGCATACACAAACACCCCCACCCCTCCCAGCCAAAGTATACAACATCATAACTTATCACCACAACAAACGTAACACCTAATGATCAATGCACCACGTCTTCTGCACACTCTCACACAATGCTCCCAATGCACAGACAGACTTTTGGCATATTTTTTATATATATATTTTTTTTTTTATATCTATAATATGAGAAACATGCACAGGGCTGCCCACTTCTTGGGGGGGCAAGTTGTAGCACCTCAGACTGCAGAACAACAGAGACCAGAAGAGAAAAAAAAAAAACAGAGGTTTGTCAGCTGAATGCTCGTATGACCCTCTAAACCGATCCGGACCCCTGCTGCAACGAGAGTTAAACACATGGAACAGACTCAACTTTAAAGCAGACCGCAAGAGCAATCACTTCTTGTTTTTGTTCTTTCCACAGGCCTGTGCACAACCTGTGTCAGACAGCGTCTGCTGAGCAGCCTCACTGTTAGGCTTCCTCCTCAACTCAGCCCTTAAAACAAGCATCTGTTTGCACGAGAACCCCTTCACCACACAAAGGCAAAAGGAAGCCATTTAACACATTTAGCCGTAATCATGAGAAATGTGATAATATCAAAGCTAAAACCTTTCGAATAAAAAGTCAGGGGGGAAGCGGAGGGGGCGGCTTATGTAATAATTTACCATCAGCTGTCCATAGCCCCCAGTGTTGTGGAGAGGGGCAGATGCCACATGACGCAAACATGCCCCAAAAATACATCCCTCAGTCCATCCGTCCCTTTATCCCTCCCCGATCAGGCTTGAACCAGATGGTAAGCTATTGCTCTGGGCCTTGTCCAAGAATAAAAAATCCGGACGACGCCCCAGAGAGTGAAGAGAGAGGAGTGGGACGAAAAGCCAAGCTGCATTCAAAGTACCAAAGTTGACGTGTAACAGGGCGTCCGCCGGCGTGGGTGAGATTAGAAACAAGCTTTGAAAATGAGAAAGTATAACCCGCTTGACCAAGCAGACATGTGGCCAAATTACAGTGAACACACACACACACACTGTGTTGAAAGTACAGTCATGCTAAGGACATATTTTATCCCTGGTCATCATCTCAACACACACAAGCGCATCCACGCCCACACACACAAGTTTTTGCAAGAGAAGGAAAAATAAAAATCAGCCTTGACGGACAAAAGTGCTCAAGTTGGTGCCAACACGGCGCTACCATGGCCCTATGAAGCATTCACCACCTTCCTAAACGCTCACCAAGTAGCAGCACGTTAAACTCAGCCCTAACTACCCCCCCCCCCACCCCATGAGAAACTGACCTAATAAAGAAAAGGAATAAAAACAAAAACAAACCTCCCCTGAAATGGTTACAGGTCATAGAAAGCAGAGAACAGCAGCTCCCCATTCACCAAAAACAAATCCTCAACCTCTAGCTAGCTCAAAATAAAGCAACGCTTACATGGTATCAGTTTGCGCTTTCAGTGAGAGGTCTGTTCATTTTGGGTGAGCTGAAGAAATGAAACATTCATCCGATGTATGAGGAACAATACTCTTTTTGCAAAATACTTGATAAAATGAGTGATCCCATTCAAAGGGAGTCAAAAACACACAGGAGAGGAGCCGGAGTCCCAGTCAGGATAACGTTTTCCTCTCCCATGTTTAACATGGAGCAAGTTCCACGAGTTTGGGATGATAATATTTAGAAGCTCCGCTATCTCAAGTCCACAGAGGAGATGGGGGGGGGGGGGGGGGGGGGGACACCAGCACTTCTGTTCCAACAAGAGTCTGGACCGCAGATTAGACAGAGCAGCTGGTTTTATGGTTGACGTTTGGCTTGAGAACGTTTAGATCAAGTTCAGATGGATCGATCCAAGCGGAGAGCGACGGGTCTCGGTAACTGTAGCCTCCTGTTGGGGTCGTTTGTTCTCCACTGAAATGTTTGCGTCTGAGAGGGTCAGCGGACTTTTGTTTGTTCAATTACACATTTTTATTGGGATTTTATTGGGATTCAGTGTAGTCTCCTGTAAGGACAGAAAAAGACAGAACATTAGATGAATGATGTTTGAAACTTTCACAACAGCGTTTAAACTGCCCCGTGTTTACCTGCCTGCATGCATGTCCTTGCTACTTTGCCCCTGCAAACATCTGCCTTTAGAGTGCAACGGGAAAGTATTTAATCAGCATTAAGTTCCGTGACAAATAACTCTGCAGTAGCTGGTTTTTGATCTGATTAGCACCAACGGAAACAAAACACGCAGGTACGCATGCAGCAAGGTTGATAACGAGGTGAGGGTGCAGAACTTTGCACTGCAACAATCAGTCCCAGCTCTCTTTTTCTTTACAGAAACACAAGTTTACAAGCCCGTCACATCTCACGTGGAGGCTCTGAGACTGACAGCAACAACTTGTGCAGCTTATTCGCTTGTCTCCCAGTGTGGGCCGACGTTCTTGGGCTATTCAGAAATAATCAAATAGTTTAATTATCTCAGGAAGTCGTGTTTATTCGAATATGTTGTCCAGCACAGCACAGCTTAAATGCTTGTCCCGTGGCAAGTCGTGGTTGTAAATAGATGCAACTCAGAGCACCAGGTGTAAACATGATACTAATGACAGTGGGAAAGGATTTAATCGGCTTGTTTTAATGGCATTCGATGCTTTTTAAAGACTCATTTATACAACAACATTACTCCAGAGGATTCACTGCGGTTTGGGGTTGACTGGGAGGTATTCAGCTGATTGCAATTTGCAAAATGTGCCACTAGATTTTTCACATGCTTCGCTTCTTAAACTCCATCTCCACCTGATTCCGTCCTCATCTGACGGAGGAGGACACGCAGCTAACTGGCTCTAGTTTGGCACCTCAGCACTGGAGGCAGCCATGGCTCAGATGGTGGAGCGGGTTGTTTACTAATCCACATTCCTTCCACAAGCCTAACTGTCCTCAGGCAAGACCCTGAACCCCAAAGTGCCTCTTATGGTAGACAATGCTTCAAATGGTTCTGCTGCCATTTCTGTGTGAGGGGAATGTTGAGAAAATAAACAATTTGTAGAGCTTAGTCACGGCTACAAGGCGTTCTTCCTTTTTAGACATTTTATCTTCTGACATGAAATGTAAAATGTACTCGCAGAACTCGACTGAATGAGTAATGATTTCCAGTAAAAACTAAACTATTCTACATTATTTCAGACTCTTTATTATGCACCAGCTGATATAAATGATAAGCTAACACTGGAGGCCTGATTACAGCTCAGCTTTTGCACATCTTATTCCACACTGATTAAAAGCATCTTAACTTCCTTCCCCTTCTACTACTTAACACAAAATTTGACCATGACACCTATTGCGACACAGCTGTGTCCAAAGTTGAAGCTGACCGAGTGTCTTGATGTCTCGCCATTCTGACACACACATACCTGAGTCGAGTCGGTCACTGGGCTGAATACATGTGACCTGTGAGTCAATCAAAGGGATGTTCAGGGCAGCAGGGCTTCACCTTGGACCAGGAATCAATGCAGCTGCAGGGAGACAAAACAAAAAAATTCAATATATTTAATGACTTGCTGACTTGAAAGGGTTCAAACTAAATGTGTGAAAGAATAGCACTTATTTAGATTGGCTTTAAGTCAGTAATGTAGAGTTGAAACAATTAAATTATGCCTCATTTACTGAAAAAGCCACTCATCTGTTAGCTGCAGTTCCTAAACTTTACCCCTATGTTTTGATAAATAACTGACAATGTTTGACTTGAAGAAAAAAAAATCCACTTCAGTGATGCTGTTTTTTTCTCCTTAACCAGATTCACAAAAGAACTATCAATAGCAATCACTAAAAAGCATGTGTCAAAAGACTGTTTGACACATGACAGAACCACCAAAAAAAGAAGTGGAACTGAATACAATAACCGAAGATGACTTAAGGGAGGGTGTGTGTAGGCTGCTTTAAATTAACTGATAGTCAGTTTTAGAGGGACTTTGACTGGAAGTGTAGAAGAAGTTACTTTATTGCACATATTCCTGTTTCTACATATGTCAAAGACATGGTTTCATATGTGAAACAACATCTTGACATGGATGTTTCCCTAGGTCCATTTCTAAGGTTGCCAGGAGTCGCACCTTTGCACTTTCAAGCACTTTGAATTGCCTTGTGTACGAATTGTGCTCTACAAATAAACTTGCCTTGCCACCTAAAGAACTATATAGCGCAGAATAGACCGCAAGTATGCACTGAAAAAGTTTATATCGATTACTAAAATCCCCACCATGACAGCGTGGGTGCAGAGTCTGAAACTGGTCTAAATAATGAAATATATGACTTACAGCTTGCACACAAAGAGGGATATTTTTACAAAAAGGTGGACTTGTGTTGCCAGATATTTAGATTTTTAAGCAAGAACAAGAAGAGCTACACTTTCTGACAATATACACTGCCATGCTGTAAACACTGCCTCCCTTTCACACATGGAAACACCATCTGTTTAGTCCCTATCAACTGCACTTATTCTACTTATCTTTATTATGATATCATCACCATCAAACTTTAATATAATTCGAGTCATTTATGTTAGATAACGAAACCCACTGTAATTGCTGCTGTTTTGTTATGTGAAACTATGGGGGAAAAAAAAATTTAAAAATCAAATAAAAAGCTTTAACCTTCAAAAAAAATCTGAAACATATCGCAGTTGGCTTGAAATGTCAGTTTTGCAGACCAACAACCACACCTACAAACGCTGGAATAAAACTGAAAGTCAAACACTATGACTAAAATGAAAGTTTAACTCATGTGTAGAAATCATGTGTAGACTTAAATCTGCTTGAAGTCAATAACTTTGACTAAAGCCTAAAGCAGGTACACACATCTTTGACTGTTTAGGTTATCTTTGTAAACCTCATTCTGCACTTAAGTGATGGAAAAAAAAAAAAATCAGTGACTCTTGGAAGACGGGGGGGAAAACCGAGAGCTGAGCATTACAGCATGCTTTGGAGAGGGTGTTTTGCAGTAAATGGACTGAATCATGCAGACACACTGGTGGTCCTTTGACAACTTCATAGAAATGTATTTTTTCTGGACCTTTTGAATGCCTACAAATTATTTGCTGACAAATCTCTTAGATGTGAGACCGTGCCTGGTTGAGATGTAATGATGTTTTCATAGTCATAAAAGCTCTTACTGGCAAATATAAGAGACCTTAATTAAAATTAATTGTTAGACTGCAGACACACGTGGATTTCTTTTTAAAATAATGTATGCTAAACATTGCTCTCTCATTTTTATGATTATCCTAAATGACAGTGCCTCGAGATAACCTTAGCTCATCAGAAGTTGGTAAAAGACAGTGTGTGTATATTTATCAGGGTTGGGGTATTATGTGCTCAAGTACAAAACTAAATTTTTCCTTATTTTCTAAAACCTCAGCTGCCACATTTTCTCTGATGTGTTAAAGGCAGTTATATTTTCTCACCCTACTCAGGGTGTTTTACCCCTCTCCCAGTTTTCTCTGCCCAACATTTTACTGTTAATGAAGTATATAAACTGAACTTGGTTACCTCTTATGGTAGACGCAGAGGCAAGCCAGCCTGGCGATTGTCTCACCCTGTACCAGATCCTCCAAACAGATAGAACACTCGCCATTGTCTTTGCTGAGCACATCCGCTGTAAATACACACACAAAGCAACAGTAAGCGTCACCAACCTTATAAAAACACACAGCTGTTGGAGCATTTTGTGATATGATACTTACTGTTGTAAGGTAGGGGAGGAGATGTGAGGCAGCTCAACAGGTGATCCTCGATCCGACCACCCGGGAAAGGCTTTGAGCAGAAGGGACAGCGGATATCTGCAGCGGGGAGAGACACAACAGAGGTGAGATTACCACACTGTGTCACAGAGAGATCTAAATGATAAATGATGCGTACACCACATCAAGCACATGTGCCATGTGTAGACATCGAGATTACACAGACCGCAAAATGAGAAGTTTAAAACGCAGACAGACAGTTGGAGTAGATGCCGTCTCCTCCATAAGACAGCGTGGATGATTGTACTCAAGTTGATCTGAAATAGCTTCATTTGACTGTATGCATCACTGAAAACAGTGACTCAGGCCTCAGGGATAGCCACCACTAGAGCCATTCCTGGATGTGACAGCCAGGCGGAAACAGTGCCTCGCTGCCCTACATTCCCCCACCCCACCCCTCCTCCTCCTACAAGCTGCTGCCAACAGTGAGCGGGCATTTGTGGTTGTGACCCATTTCCCTACACTTGCTAGAGGGCTGGCCTGGGAAAACCCACCACACTATAGTGTTTTGGCTCAAAATGTCACGTTTGCAGTCACATCACCAACATCTCTGTATATCTGATTATCTAATGTACACCGAGTGCGCATTTTCGAGTCCTGTGCAAACTCAGGTTCCATTTTTAATACAGTTTGACAGAAATGCAGGCGGTTACTTAATGTTTCCACCTTGCATGCTGCTGGACTATCACTGACAACCACTGTCAACAGGCCTTGTGACATTAAAGGGGTTGTATGTCACCACTTCCAGTTTTACGCCATAGCTCTGCTTCAGACAATGAGGTCTCTGATGATTTTAGTCAGCATGCAAGCACGGGAAAAGAGATTATGTGCTCAGGAATGTAAATTCCACAAATAATCCATTTTAATTTCAAAATAGGTTGATTTAGGGTTTGATGGAGCCATAGACATGGTACTTTTATTTGCCATAAAGGTCGTTTTGGAGAGGTTTCTGAATGGATATTACAATCATGGCTGGATCATAAAATACCAGTAACTAACTGTTTTACTATTTTCTGAATAAGTCACCCACCCACATATTCACTAAAAAAATGTCTTATGACTGCATCAGCTGTCAGTAACTAATTTCATCATATTTCAGTCTTAAGTGATCCGTATTTGCTCATATTGCAAAGTCCTAACAAATCCATGGAGTCTGTGAAGCTTCTGTTCAAAATAGCTCCTTGCAGTTAACATCAAACAAAGTAAACACTATTTCTGATGGACATAAAAATATAAATATGTCTGAGTCAGATGTATTTATGCGTCACAAATAATGAACACTGCGTATTTTAAAGTACAGAAGTTTGGTGTTAATACTTACTGCCATGTCGGTTGTTAACACGATAAAGGCCGATCCAAGCCTCTGATACCGGCCGCTGGTGTGTGCCACGGACCCGGGCCGATCTTGCGCCAACGCTGCGGGCGGAAGAGTGGCGATTCCCGGGGAGCCGCTCGGAAAAAGTGCGGTGGGGTGTGCGGCCTGTCTCCTCACCGGGTTGGTGTTCTCCACTGGCAGGTGCCTCTGGGCTTACATTGCCTTCTTCCTCGGGTTTCCCGTCGCTGTTGTTATCGTCAGCAGGCGAAGCTTGGCTAATGCCAGACGGGATGCTGGGGTGGTCATCGGGACTACCGTCGGCGCTCGCCCCATGCTGCCCCAAGTCCGAGTCGCTGCCCTCCTCAGATCGGCTCCGGTTAGCCTCCGTGTCCTCAAAACTAACCGAGAAGTCGACAACGAGACTGGTGGGCCTGGTACAGCGGGGCCGCCGATAGGAATCCCGCTTTGTGCCATCTTTCCCGAAAGGAGAGGGAACCGGGTCTTCCTGTAGGCGACTTGCTCTCGTCCCCATCTCTAGCGGACTGGCTAGCTGAGCTGCTTCCTCAAAACGAATCACCACACAACAAGGGGACGCGTTAACCTTTGAAACGACCCTTCAACCGTCGAATATTCGGCTGTGAACGTTAAACAAAAACAGTTGCCCAGTAACGATGCTTTACGAAGAGAACAGCTTTCGCTCGACGTTCTTGCTCCGGCCTCAGTTTGTCCTCTCAGTCCACATTTTCTTTTATTTTTGACGTGCCCGTTGTCGCTGCTGCAGCGGAAATAGAGCAGTTTCGCTTCCTCTTTGAGCCGTGCACAAAAAGTTACGGTAACGTCATCACGTAAATAAAAATGTGCACTTTTTTGTTTTCTGATTTTGTTTATCACTGACCACTTTTTCTTTTTTACATACGGAATGATCCAGCTTTGAAAAAGGAAAAGAAAGAAAAATGTTATACTTAAAAACTCAGGAAGGCGCATACGACATATGACAGTTATTACGGTAAAACGTACATACAGTGCTGACAAATTAGCGCCCTGTGCTTAGCTTAGCAGCCAAGTCGGCGTCTGTTGGACGACGTTTACGGGAAAGTGATTTGATCCACATATTTATGCTAACGCCACGGGGCATTAATGATAACACAGCACATCAGAAGAAGTTCAGAATGAGCCCGTCGGCCCATGGGGTTTAAATTGTGGGTTTTGCGGTGAGTTTTCAGTGTCTGACGTGAGAAACACCATGCCTATGTAAACTCTTGAGTCATTCCAGAAGTAGGTTTATAGGAAACAATCTTCACCTGTGTCGTACAGTCAGTTATGTTTAATGCCACATATAATATCATTAATAATTGAATGCCGAGTTGGTTCGAAGTTATATAACTCAAGGAAAGTATTGTTAATGCATTAAAACACCCTAATCTTAAGTGTTTATTTGAACACTTTTCTAGCAGTTTAAATAATCATAATGGGGGGGGGGGGGGGGGGGGGTTGTAAAAGTAAAGTTCACTTTTTGGTTTGCAGAAAGCCAGCTTTTAATTTAAACCACTTAAAATCATCTATGTATTTTTGTTTCCCAGTGTAGTTATCTCGCCTGTCATATGTTCAGTGGTAGTCTGACTCAGACTTTGCTCCCATTCTCTGAAGAGTCTTTATTGAGCAACACACCCAAAAGTGTTCCAAAGAAAGCTGCTGAACGACTTGCCTTGACGCCATTTAGAATTATAGGGGCTTAGAAAGAGGAGGCTCCTGTTGGTGATCGCCTTTAACCCTTTCATTTTTTTTTCTCCTCACAGATGAGGGCACTGACTTTGCAGCAGGCCAACGTGGCCCAAGGAGAGCAGCGGCAGCCAGCCACATGTGGGAGTAGCTTGTCCTCCAACTATTGTCCTCCAAGTCTGGAGAATAGGATTTTAGCTCAGGCCTCCATGACAATGCCTCAGCCTTGCTCTTCGCTTACAAACTTTGCAGAACAACCTTCCTCTTGTCCATCTCTCCAGCCCTCCAGACTGTCCTCCACCTCATCCTCCCTCCTCTCCACCTCTTCCCCCGCAGCATCCATCACCTCATCCCTCCTCAGCACTGAAAACAAGCTCCTAACTGATTTGCCTCATCTCTCTTTTTCCTTGACCTCCTCTATCACTAATGATTCTGTGCTCCCCACATTCCTGGGCAGCAGTGGTCTGCTCAGTCGCCTTGCTCAACCTCCTTCATTCATGCATCATGGTCTGGGTGGAGAACAGAAGCAGAACGATGGAGGAGATGAAGACGCAAAGGAAATATCTGAAGACATGCTGTCCTCTTTTGAAGAAACAAGTGTGGTACATGAGAAGTTCTTTAAAATGCACAAACATCACTGCTAATACTGTTTTATTTAAGAATTTTCACCACCACTGTTATCGATGCATCTGATACTGTTTTAATGTAGCTTTTTCTGCATTGGCAGCATCCTGATGATGATGATATGTTGTCTGAAGATGAGAGGGCAGAGGATGCAGCTGATGTGGGGACAGCTATGGAGTTAACTGTCCTGGAAACAGAACTGAGCAACCAGGAACTCGAAAACGCTGTCCTCATCAGACAGAAAGAATTTGCAGAGCTTGATGGACGAAATAAAAACACTGAGGAGGAGCTGAAAGATAAAAAGGTTTTTTTTTTTTTAGTTTTTTTTTATACTGCATCTTCATATCACTAGAAAATGTTCAGCACTGTCAAGTTTACAGTGGGTGCTGACTAAAGTGATCTTACGCCTTGATTTTCTGTCTGTCCATCCTTCAGTATCTCCTGCTAAACGCTGTGTGCTGCTCCTTGGTAAATCGGAGCAAAGCTCCTGGCCAGCAGGACTGGGATTCAGAAAATGGGGTTTGGACCACCATCATAAAGCTGGCCAAGGACATCTCTGCCCGTGACCCACAGTTTCTTCTCAAGGTGTGTCTGCATGTTTGTGCAGATGAGCGTATTTAGGTGTGCGTATCTGAGGGTATTCTATCAAACTGGTTTAAAGTTTGTGAACTTTTGGTTACTTCTTAATGTTTCAGTTGGAGGACTTCATCATCATCCGTCATCACGTTTAAATAATCAAGCAAAACAACTGAGAAAGTCACTGAACACAAACAGTGAAACGCTTGAAATAAAACTTGTAGCTATATTTCATAATCAAATCCAGTACATGTACAGGATGTTGTTTTTTTTTTTTTAAACTGGCATATTTCCATGTGTATCTATGATTGTATAAATCACAAGATGGATTTTGACTTACTGACAAGCTTGAAAATATTAGCCTAGTTTTTCTTCAGGTCTCCACACAGTGTCCAACGTGGCTGTTATGTGATGTTATGTGATTATCTCATCTGGGGTTTAAGGAACACTAGAGTTATATGAGTGGTACAGCGTGTCACAAGTGTTCCCTTTTTTTTCCTCACATTTTTATGATGGAATAATTTTCTCTGGATATAAACAATTGTTTCAAATCATTAATCTCATGTTGGTTCAACAGTAGAAAAAGAAGAAAAATGGCACAAAGTGATGAAGTAAGGAATAATTATTTGGTCATCATATCATATTGGATATTTGCTCTTTGTTTCCCATCCAGGTGGCAGTTTACACCAGACAAGAGTTAAACATTCGCATCACTGCAAACTTCTTACTGGCTCTAGCTGCCAATCTGCCCTCAACTAAGTCACATGTCCGCAGATACTTCTGTGCGGCTGTACAGCTGCCCTCTGATTGGCTGGAAGTAGTCAGAATCTACAGCACAGTAAGTGTTAGTGAGCATCCACTGCATGGTGTGTCCGTCTCTGTGTTTCAGTTCTGTTTTCACAGTATTATTGTCTTTTTCCAGTGTTTCAGCCGCTCTCTGCCAACGTGTATCAAGAAAGCGATGGCTGACAAGTTCAAGCAGTTCAACGAGTATCAACTGGCCAAATACAACACACGCAAACACCGCTGCAAACACAACAAGAAGAAGTGCAAAAAAAAGGTACAGGCGCAGTCTAAACTGGGTTTTACTCACATAAAACTAACATGATCTTGTTACTGTAAAACGTTTAATTACTGGTGATGACTGTGTGTCATATTTTGAGTTAAACTTTGTGGCGTTTGCCTTAATCAACGCTCGGTGGATACATTCCTCACATATCCTCTGACATCTCAGTGTTTTGTTCTTAATACATTGTTTATGATTTCCAGAAACCGACTGAAGAACAGCTCAAAAAATGGGCTAACCTGCTCAGATCAGATGCCTCTATTCTGAAAAAGTTTGTAAGTCCCTATTTATTTCTATTCAGTGCATTAAGCATTTTGATTGTTTTTCAATCATGTTTTATGAACCATTTCTTCAGGATTTTAGTCCAGAATTTGTCCTTAGAACTAAATAAAAAATAAATCCTGCCGAACAGCTGAAGAACAACTAAAAATCAGCTTTTTTATGTTTACTCATTCGGTTTAGCTATTTGTTGCTACCGTTTAAACACTCAATAACAGTGGTTTGTGTGTGCAGTTGCAGGTAGAAGGTGACAAGGTGGTGGTGGAAAAGAAGCAGAGTGAATTCAGTTTTAAGAAGTTGATCAAGAAGCTGCACATTAAAGAACCTGCTGAACATGTTATGGCCATTCTTGGAAGAAAGTAAGTGTCAGACGGGACCAATTACGCACACAACCAAACAGGTGACATCTGAAGTGTGAAGGTTTCAGCATCACTCTGTAATATTTAGCTGATGTTCAGAATAAACACACACACAGGTGCACACACACACACACACACACACACACACACACACACACACACACACACACACACACACACACATATATATATATATATATCATATAATCACAGATTTTCTAGCTTACTGATGGCTGAAACGTACATGAATTTCTACGTGCAACTGTGCTCAATCTTTAACTCACCTTCTTAGAGAATAAACCACCAAACATACAGTGTTAAACTGTAAATGTTTGATAGTGGAAAATAGTTTGAAACACACCATGAAATCAAACGCAGTGTCCTACTTCTTGTCTTGTTTCCACCAGTTGCGATTGTGCCACTTTCCACCTCTGTCAGTGTTTTTTCCCCATCACACATGTGGTTTAGTTTTAAACCAGAAGCATTTAATTTTGTGCCCACTTGTACAAACTGCACTCAGTTGAGCAAACTCACATATTTCTGATGTATTCACTCAACTTCCTCTCTCAAAACCCCTGCAGTTGATTTCCACACTCTTTTTCTTGGTATATGTAAAGTATTTATGAGGTCATGAGACCTTGGTTTCAGCCCCTGGACGTCATCTTGTCATACAACAGAGTGTCGTCAGCTACAGGTATCTTAAGCTTCACTATAATAAGGACAATGGCCTTAATAATGACTGTTTTCTCTTTTTTTTAATTTCTCTTTTTATTCATTATCATTAATGATGATATATATTTATTCTGTTTAACGTAGGTAGGAGTAGTAGTGATGTGAGACATGATGGGGAGTGAAGATTGACTCAGTTCTCTATGGTCTTCCAGCTTCCTGCTTTCTTACACAGTCAAAATGTCATCCTCCAGTCTGTTCTTAAGCACTTTTCCTTGATGTTGTTGGAAAATGTCATGAGGATGAGGAAACTTTGCTGGAGGATTTCATAAAGACTTGGGGAGAGAAGTGTTGCAATGAGAATCTTCCCCCACTCGTACACTCAGGTGTGATGTGGGTTGGCAGCACTGAAACTGTGCAGCAAATATTCCCCAAAAACCACATGAAGTACATCTGTTAAAAGTGCATCTGGTCTTATCACAGTGTTTCACATATGTCTCATCATAATGAGACATTATAGAAAGTATCATATCTGATAATTACCTGAAATGTTCATTTTCAGGATTTATGATTCAAAACAGTAAAGAAACAGGCTTAAAAGTGACTGGCTGCACACACTCACCCTCCTGTCTTATTTAATGTCTTACAGCTCGTACAGCTGTGTCAAAATAATCAATCGTACCTTTGAAAGTAGCGGCAAAAAGGAATGTGAGACAGAATTACTGCCTTTACTTTTTTAAAGGGTAGATTCAGTGTTTCTTATACCGTTGGAGATAACAGGGGATCATTGGAGCTCCTTTCTGTAGTATTTGGAAAATTTGATCAGCTCTTAACACGGCTGCTGCTGCAATGCTTCTGCATCATTTCACTCATTTAGCGACCTTCCTAAGCAAAAAAGATTGTTTGACAGCACCCACAGTCAGCGCTGTTTCATGGAGCTTCTGTAATAAAAACACAAAGCCACTTCTGAAACGTGCTGCAGTGTGTCGGGTGAAGTCATGTGACCGCATCTGAGCTGAAAGGCGTCACAACAGCAGAAACAAGGGGTCAGTGTTCCTCTACATTATGTCACGTACCGTATGTAACCTGTTTTTCTGCTTCTTTCAGTACACAGACATTCTGTGGCTTACAGATCATTTAAGTTTTTTAGAAACTATAAATTTTGATGACTCGCCCTGTATTTCCATCCAATAGTTGTTTTCACCATTTTGTTTTGTCCATCTCTTATGGCTATAAAATCAGACAATATTACCCTAGAGCTTAGGACCTTATGCCTAGTGCTAGATTGGATTAGCAATTCTATTCCTCTGTGATTAATTGGTTTGCCACATGGCTCATTACACTCTGGATGTTCCACGTTCTTATGAGAAAGTGGGACTTGAATAGATGACTGCCCTCATTTTTACACCTCAGATGGTTTCAGGTTTCTGTGCCCACTCAAAAGTAATATGGTGTGTAATTTGAAAAATGGTTTCAGAGCTAAAAGTGACAATACTTTGCTCGACGAGCAACTCAATCATTGTGTTTCCATCTTAGCCGTTTTTTAATATGTATTTTAAATCATCACATTTCATAATATCTCGTTAAACTCTGTAAGTCAACATTTTACATTAAACTGAAACTAAAGCTTTCAGATAAAAGTAGGAAAGTAAAGACTCTTCAGAATTTTAATGGTGGAAACATCAATATGCTGAAACAATTGGTGCTGCATCAGCTGTTCCTTGGGTGCTTAAATTCATGTAATTTGATTCTGTTTTGTGAATAAATACCTTTTTGTATTTATTACACAAATGAAAGGAAGTGAAATTGTGCAAAAGTCTTTGAGAAGCCAGATAAAACTCTTTGAAAAGCAGTGCGTTCGTCTGTTCCCAGGTATCCCAGTGACCTGAAGGCGTTCACACACAGTGGGATAAAAGGCACGTGGGACAGAGAAAGAGCCGGGCAGCGGATGAAGCTCAAAGAGCCGCAGACATGGGAACGCCTGCTCAGTTCGGAGGGCAACACGGCCGCCACCTGGGAGAAGCTCATAGGTCTGACCCATAACTCAGAGCTCCAGCTTGTCAGCAAGCTGAGTAACATGCACAGACTTGCAGTCCAGTCCTGCCCAACCCCTGCATCAGTATTTCCAAGTTGATGATAGGAAGAAGCAATTCATCGCAGAAATTTTTTTTTATTTTTACTAACCTGTAATTTCCCATCTGGTTTAGAGATTCCAGTCTAACATTTTGCCAGTTGAAAGGCCTCAATCTTCCTCACATGATCCCAAAACATTCTCATGCACACGGTAACTAATCAAAGACAAAAAATTTCCACAAAGACACAAACTGACACATGATGTCTCCATTTTGCAGACGGTAAGTCTCTTCCCTTCATGGCCATGCTGAGGAACCTGAGGAACATGATCACTACAGGCATCAGTGAGACTCATCACAAAAGGATCCTCAGCAGACTGACCAATCAGGTGCGGCACACCGTAACTAAGCACGTTGTCTTCATCATATTTTTCTTTCGTAAAGTATCTAAACGTGTATTATGTCGTGCCGGATGTGCTTACAGAAAGCAGTGATTGGGAGCAGGCAGTTTCCTTTCAGATTCCTCGCTGCTTACAAAGTCATCATGGAGCTGCACGCTTTGGGTGAGACGCATCAGATGGCATGAAAGCATTTAAGCACATTCAGGCCAATTCTAACGTCTGTCTCTGAGGGTTATGGTGGACTGGGCGGCTCCCTGAAGGACAACGTACCTTCAAAAAGACCACGTAGAAATAGATCTCTAAACTACCTCCTACTTTTTCTGTAGGAGGTCATCGCACATATAAATATATCCAAAATCAGAGCACAGACATTATTTTAAGTTACTGAATATTGAATTTGTTAGATGAGGCTGTGGTTATAAGATCAGGATTTTATTAGAGAAGAGCTACAGTCTGGAAATGCAATAAACGACGGCGAGTTGAGTCGCAGTTTTAATGGGTGAAGTCACAGTTTCTGACACATTTAGCTGCCTGGCAGAAGAAACAAATAAGTGAATGAGAGCTGCTTGACTGGGACACTATCCCTTGTTGTTATATTTTATTGGATCTGTGTGTTAGTTCAGTTTTGTATGATTTTGGTTAACTAGGTTAGTCTTGTGTCATTTAAACATACAAGGTGAGTTTAACATGTCAGCAAGACATATTGTATTATGAGACTTAAACTGTAACTGGGATATGATTTGGCCCGTTTTGAATAACCAGGTATTAGATTAATTATGTCAGCAAACAACCTTAAAACCCAAGACCACATATACAGCTTCTCTTTACCTCTTTGCCTTTCAGCCTCTGCCTCACAGAAGACGATGCCCACTGCCAAAGAGATCCTGGTGAGCATCCTGAAGAAGGTTCCCAAGAGCAAGCGCTACAAGAAGCAGAAGTGGGAGACGTCCCAAAGGAACCGAATGAAGGTGACACTTGGCGTGCCGTTCATCTATCGATTGTACAAACTAAAGAAGGCCCAACTTCTAAAAAAGTAAGAGAATGTTAACATGCGTTTCTTTCATATTTTCTTCTTTTTTTTTTACATTATTTTGAAGTTGTCTGTTGAGATACTGTAGGATGACTGTTCAGCCATGATCTGCTTTACCGCTCAACACATTAAACACTGGTTCATTTCAGAGAAAAGAGCATCACATGAATACAAAGAAAAATAAGTTTTAGAAGTCACTGAACGACCTCAGGGAATACGCAGTCAGAATATTAGAAGGAGGTGTTTCTTTTTGGCCCATCAAGTTAAAAACAAATCCACTTGTTGATGAAACCTAAGAGTTGGATGTTTTTCTATGTGTGCATCCAGTGAGAGGAAGTACACCGTTGAGCTGTTGGATCGTTATCGCAAAGCTCTGGAGACGGCGGTTCAGATCTCCTGCCGTTACAACGTGCCGCCGCTCCCCGGGAAAACCATCATCCTGCTCAGCTGTGAAATGTTGAGCAACGAGTCCTGGAGCAAGAAACAGGACTTCTGCCTCCCTCCAGACCCAGAGCAAAAAGATGAGGAAGAGAAAGAGGAGGAGGATGAAGAGAAAGAGGAGGAGGATAAAGAGGAAGAGGAGGAGGATAAAGAGGAGGAGGATGAAGAGGACAGGAACCGTAGAGGAAGAAGAAGTAGGGAGGAGGAAGAGCACGACAAACTCACTCCTTCTGTAAGTGCCGGTTTGTTTTTCAGATGTGCAGTGACACAGAGGCAGGCCGGCACATGAAAGCACTGAATAAGCAAACCTCTCTTCACATTTATGAATCCTCACAGTTAATGGAGGCGGCGGCTTTGCTCGCTCTGATGATCAGCAGCAGTGCAGAGGATTGTCAGCTCTGCTTATTCAGCTACAGTCTCTGCGTGGACGTTGAGCTGGAGTCAGACGTCCTTTTGGATAATGTTCGAAGTGTGCTGAAGCAAAAGGAGGTCAGGATAGTATTCCTCTGATGCTTCTTGTAATCAGAAACATTTATTTCTGTTGAAACTTCTCATTGTGGACAGATAGTTATGTTTCTCCTCTGTGAAAGGAAGAGGTCATTTTCTTTATGCCTTTAATAAACGAACGCTCATCTTTCACAGAAATGTTCCAGTCTTTCATATGAAGACAGGGACCAGGCTTTAATTTACAGGACGTTCTCAAAGAAAAACAAAGTAGGTTTAATTCACTTATTTGTTGTTGTTGTTTTTTAAATGTTTTCCTGTAGTTTGTTGTGTCAAATATGTATATCCTCACTTTTAGCTTCTAATTTTAGGCATTCATTTATTCATATATCCCTTTCTTGTATCTGATATTTGCTCAAGGAAATAGAAAGTAGCATAAAAACCTTAACTGACCAGAGTTAATCTGTCCATAAATGCTGAATGATTATTGTTTCAACTCCTAAACTTGATCATTAATGTAGATATTTTAAAACTGGCCCACCTGCTAAAGAATGTATGAAATTTGATGATTAATTCCCTCCGTGTCTCAATTAACTAGGTTTTCTTCATTAAACAGATTCCTTAACTGCTCTCTGTGGAGCACATCAGCACATTTTCACATCTTTGTCCAATGTGTTCGTTCACTCTAAACCCGACTTTTTAATTTAAAAGTCCAACTAAAATTGTATAAATTGAAGTTCTCAAACCAAGAATAACACACCCAGATAGTGTGGTTGGGAGTAAATGAATCCTGAAGAGGCAGCCAGTAAACACAAAACAACTACACGAGATTGCGTGCATCTTTTATAAAAACAGTAAGGCGTAGTTTTATATTACTGCAGCTGAATCCCCAATAAAGCTTCTCTCACTCACATATTAGTCTGTTTCTCTGATCAGATAGCTAAACACATCAGAAATTGACTGAAATTCAGCCTGCTAAGCATACGGTCTGGTCAGATGGTCAAAATGACCTCTTGTCATTGTCTTTTCCGAAGGTCTTTTCCTTAACCTCGATGGAAAATATCGCGGAGTTAAGGAAAGACGGTTAAACAAAATCTTCAAGATTTAGGAAATGACGACCACACTTGCTACAGACAAAAGGGCTTTAGACACTTCATCTCATGTAATCTTTTGATGTTACGCAAAGGTTATCTCATATTTATTGTAGTAGAGCTAATATAGACTGTTACTTAGAATAGAGTGTAGACTCCTGTCCTCATATTCACATGACAGCTACATCACAGTTTGTACAACCAGATGAAAATAATCTAATATCACTATGAAAGTTGCAGTTGCAAGGAATTGTGGGACAGAATTACCTTGTTTCTTTCATAAAGGCTAAAACAGATAATTAAGGAAACATTTGAGCTCCTTTCGTTAGCATTTGGAGAATTTGAAGAGCTCTTATGGCTGCTGCTCGGATACTTTATTTCACTCAGTTAGGAAGGTTTGTAAGGAAAATGGATCATTCAAGCATTTCCCAGCTTTTGTTCTGCTCTAATAGAATAAAAACAACAACTTTAAAGATGTCTGTGAGTGTCGGTGAATTCAACTTTACTTCCATGTCTCCCACAGGGAAAGATGTTCACCTCTGCTTGTAAATGGTTTTAGGAGCACAGTTCAATCAAGCTGGAACTGTAGCTCAGCTCAACTGTTTATCCAACCGTGCTGACTGTGGCTCTACCTGATATTTATCTGAAGATCTAATGTCACTTTGTGTCTAAGGTGGACAACATAATTGTGCTGTCTGATAGCTGGATCTCCAATGAAATCGAGTGGGCCATCAGCAGCTACAGGAACGAAGTAAACAACAAAGCCCTGGAGGTTCAAATCTTCTTATCAGAGAGGTAACACTCTATATTGTATACTCTGTTTGATCTTACGCACAGTATTAAGAAGATACTCATGCAAACAACCTCTGCTTTCCCTGCCTCTTTCCCTCCCGTAGTGCTTCATTTGCGTCACGTAAAGACACCCCTGACAGGAACGTTGTGAAGCTGGCAGGCTTCAGTGAGCAAATGCTGAGGTAAAAATGCACGATTGTTCATTCTTTATCCAAAAAAGGCTGATTATACAAATTAAATAGCGGTGCATTAAGATTCACTGATTTGATATGTGGTTATTAAATCATTATAGGCAGTATGACTTTCTTGTGAGAATATTATTCTATTTAATTTTGAAGCTGGATTCAACAGATGGTATATAAAGAATAAAGTGGAAGTTACTGCACTAAGCCAGTCTGACCCTTTATTTATCCTCTGCTTTCATTTTCAGGCTTTATTTTTGGCAGACGTGTTTGTGTTGCAATTAGAACCTGATGGTTTTAAAAGTTCACCTTGCTCTGAAAACTGTGTCCAGTCAGTTCATTTGTAGATTGACTGAGTTTCTAAGTTTCTAGTTTTTATGTTTTACTTAAGAATATATGGGTTATTAATATAGACCTATCAGAAAAATGACCATTTTTAATTATTAAAGGGTAGAAAAAAATGAAAGGGTCTGAAATACAGATGGAGGTCAGTGTATAACAACTTAATTTGTGAGTTAAAGTGGTGTTTTTGTTTTTTTCACCTTTAGTAAAAACTGCTTTGACTTCTGTTTCTGTTCACATTTCTATGTTAATCAGCTGCGTGCTGTAACTGCAAATTTTGCTTATTAAATGTATTTCGAAAAGTGTCAAACGTTTCCTTCAAACGTGTGACCAGATTTGTGGCAGAACGAGGATCTTCCAGGCTGTTGGATCATGTGGAGAACTTGGACAAATTGTACAAGATTCCACCACCAGAGGGAGCTAAAGCCCCCCAGACTCAAAGCAACCTCGTTTCAATACCAGCCACCCCAAAATTAAGGTAAACTGTAAAACTGTCTTCTAATTTTATGCCTTCCTTTTGTTTAACATATTTGGATTCCCAACATGTCATTTCAAGGTACTTTAATGGGCAAAAACAAGTTAAGTTGGATTCTAATCAGATACAGTCCAATCAAATCCAAGTGTAATCCTGTTAAAGTTTGTTAGAATCCAGTTCAATAATTAACCCTGGCTTTACCCTCTGTCCTCAGGTGGCGAGGTTTGCGAGTGTTCATCTCCTCCACCTTTAGAGACATGCACGCTGAGCGTGACGTCTTGGTACGGAGCATCTTCCCAGAGCTCCGCCGCCGCGCTGCGCAACACTGTCTCTACCTGCAGGAGGTGGAGCTGCGCTGGGGCGTGACAGAGGAGGAGTCAGAGAGAGCCACAGAGCTGTGTTTATCAGAAGTGTGTCGCAGCCAGATGCTGGTGGGGATTTTAGGTGAGAGATACGGCCAGGTGCCCCCCAGGCCGGTCCTCCCCGACCTGCCACAGTACAGCTGGGTAAGATTTATGAAATGGAGTCAACGGATAGAGCTGTGTCAACAAAGATCTTTGTGCTATTTAGATACGTCAGTGAGGCGTTTTCATTCAGAGGGAGCAAGTTGGAGTGTTTGAACAGGACTTCCTTTTTATCTTTAAAATAATTTGATTAAATCACAATACAACAATATTCCGCAAGAGTAAAGTATTATAATGTTAATGAAGTTTAATCACGTCTTTGAAAACTAATTGGCAGCTGTTGAAATGAATGAACATTTAAAGTATTCAATCGAAATGTCAAACATGTAGTTCCAGCTTTTTTTTCCTGTTCCTCATCATTTTAAGTCGAATGTCTGGGTTTTGAGATGATTTGAGATGCAAAAACAAGCATTTCCACACATGAGACGTGTCATCCATCTATGAAAGGGATGTCATTCAGTCACCTTTCCTTCAAACTTCCCTGTGAAAGTGAAAACACGTGCGCAATACTTGACATTCATGTGAGATTGGACAGCTCAAAAAGTGAGATAATAAGACACATAAGACACATAGAGCCACGGTTTCTGATTACATGTCATGTGACCATAACGATTCAGACTGGCATGCCAAGTAGTCGTGTAAAACATGATGATGATGGATAGAAGCAGCTGAAAATACATGTTGAACCTTGTTTAACATTAGGTCTTAAACTCATTTTAATTGCTCTACAGTAACCGTGTAGTTTCTGTCTACTTGAACAAAATATGAACATATAGTTGTTGGAGAAGTTAAAGCACTTTTAAACTGTTTTCTGTTTATTTGACTCAGATACTGAGGAAAAAAAAGTGACTCGGTACTGCAGCCTATTATCGGAGTTATGGAGTATGGAGGAGGAAAGTTATGAGATAACCAATAAGGCCTGTCGGACTGATAGTGATACACACTGTGTATGTTATCAAGTCCGGCCTTGTTAGATTTTTGTCTTAAAGTGTTATGTAAAAGCACCAAGGAAGTAGCTGCCATCAGATTATTGGAAAGCAGTGCATGTCTGAAGGAGGTTTAAGAAATTAGAAATAAATAATCCTTAGATTAATAGATATTGTTAGTTGCAGATTCAGTCAAAAGTCTGAAATAAACAGCCTGTTTGTCCCTTGCGGATTGTAAAATGTTCATAAGAGGAGAAACGTCAGCAGCAAGTGATGAAACAGATGGAGCAAATAAGCCTTTTAGATGTAGATTTTTGGTCAAATTCTTAAAGTGAAGGGTAATAATGTGTTGTTTTTTTTTTTTTGTGTTAATTTTGCTTTAATGACAAACTAAGGCAATCACGTTTTTCTTGATGTGCAGCTGGACACGGCCTCGGCAGGTCTGTCCATCACAGAGATGGAGATCCGTCAGTTCCAGGCTCTTTACCCCGATACGGCGCCCCAGCGAATGTTCTGCTACTTCAGGGATCCGAACATCATCAAGTAAGCAATTAAAACCTCTAAAATGTCGGTCTGTGATGTGATATTGCAAGCTGGCCTCGGTGCTAGTTTACAGTACCATTTAATCCCATATTTCTGCATATCTTCTGATGTCTCCAGATCAGTTCCTGTGGCTTGGAAGTCACATTTTGCCGTTGAGTCAAAGGAGGCTGAGGATAAGATGACGTCTCTGAAGAGAAGTCTTTTGGCCAGCGATGTCAAAGTGACTGAAAGGTGAGTCCCCTTAGTCAAGTTAAATTATTCACTGTACTTGTCAAAGACATCTCATTTTAATGAGTTGATTCCTTTATTTTAATAGCTTTAGATACGTTTTTATTGTTTCAACCACTGACTCCTGAGACACAATTTTATTGGAGAAACTGACACAAATGGCACTCATTTCTAATGTCTTTCTGTTGTAGTTACTCATGTGAGTGGGGAGGCGTTGTGGAAGGGAAACCATATCTAAAAAACCTGGAGGACTTTGGCAAGGCTGTGCTGGAGGACCTTTGGGTGGCTGTTAAGAAGCTGTTCGTGGAAGTCAGTAAATCTGGAAAATCATTCTAAATCGCTGCCATGTATTATTTAACCTCAGCTTACGTGCGTTTTCTGTTCTCTCACCGCTGTTTTAACTCTAAACCACCTTTATTCTCCCTCCCACAGGAGACCGAGGACACCGAGGAGGCGTCAGAGATGTTGGAGCAGGAGGTTCACCAGGGGGCGCTGCAGAGGCAGTTCTTCGGCAGGTCAAAGCTGCTGTCAGGTGCTGTGGAGATGGTGGAGCAGGCCCACACCAAGGGAGGGATGGTGCTGATAGAGGGTGGGCCTGGAGAGGGCAAAACTGTCTTCATGGTAAATTTAAGGCTTCAGTTTGTTACAAAAGGAAATCAAGGTTGCTCATTTCAAACAGAGGAGAGTGGACGGGGTAAAAGGAGGCATGTACAGGGATTAAAATTGAAAATATCTTTTTTTATGCACACACAGGCTGCTCTATCAGATGCCCTCAGAGCTGGAGTTAAACCCAGAAGAAACCTCAACTTTGACATCATCTCTTACTCTACTGCTGCCAGCCAATCGGCACGCTCTGTGGAAACCCTCCTTCGATGCCTCGTTCAGTGGCTGAGAAAGATCAAAGACACGGAGGAGGAATCACCTCTTCCCCACTTGTACAAGTGAGCCTCCTACCTCATTTAGTCCCTGAAAAACCAGTGGTTTCTAGCTGTGTTTGTGTGACGACACGTTTTCTCATCTCAGAGACTTGGTGTCAGAATTTCACTCCACGCTGAGTGAGGTGGAGAAGAGCAAACCTGTGGTGCTGCTGGTTGATGGGGTGGATCTGGTCCGGGATGGCCGAGGTCAGCTCAGCTCTGACTGGATCCCGCAGCAGCTCCCACCGGTCAGTCTCAGGAAAATAGACCTGAATTTTGTCTCAGCTCATCACAAACCATGAAATAGTTAACATTAAGAATGAAAAATATTGTATTTTTTGCTGATATCCGATATGCAGATGTTTTCTCATCGAGCCTCTTCTGTGGTGGAACTGACACTATTATTTCTGCTATTTTAAAACATAGCATATTTAACTATATTTTTATGGAAAACCGTCTGCTTCATCCCACTCGAATAAGCATTCATGATCCTCTGACTCTGATGTTTCCCTTTAAAGCTTTTATGGGCACATAATGATGACACGCCGATATAAGTGTGCATCCCCACTTCCTGTTAGATATGTATGTTGTTTTATGACCTAGCTGACAATCCAGGAAAATTAAACCTGATTTGGATGGAAAAGAAAGATCTTTTCATAAGATTTAGGAGAATCCAGAGCATCGTTTGTCTGTTAATAAACTCTGATAGCTTAGTTTTTGTTGTAAATTTGAACTCCATTAAAACTCAGATTGTGTGTTTCTTGTCAGGGTGTGTGTTTGGTTTTCAGCATCACGTCCAAAGCAGCTCTGCTGCAAACACTGGCCAAGAAAAGAGGGACTGTCCTGTATTCACTGGGACAGCTCACCATGCCGGACAGAAAGGAGATTGTTCAGAAGGAGCTGGACACCTTCGGGAAGAAGCTCAGTGACTCTGCATTCAACAACCAGGTTCTACTTATCGTGTTCTTTTCTAATTAGTCTCTGGACTTTTAAATGCCTCCAGAACTCATCGCTTTACCCAAAAACTCTCTTGTGTGTGTGCAGCTCCAGACATTGATTATGAAGAAGGGAGCAGTGAGTCCTCTGTATTTGCACCTGGCCTGTGAAGACCTGAGGAACTTCGCCTCCTTTGACAAGGTGTGAGCTCAAATTTTTAACCACCTCTAAAATGTTTTGTGTGTTCGCTCTAAGTCAAATAAAGAAGCTGATAACACAGAAGATTAGTGTATGGACATTGAGCTTAATTTTAAAATGAAGTATATTGTATACCCTGATATTTATTGAATCCATATTAAGTGTTGTTAATGTCTCAGCACATTTCACTCAGCTTGTGCTGTGGATAGCGGTGATGAGTGTGTCCTGTCTCTGTGTCTCAGTTGAAGGACAGTCTACAGGGTTTACCGCAGTCTCTGAGCCAGCTGGTGCACTACAGCCTGGAGAGGCTCTGCTCGCAGCACAGAGGCATGATGGGACTCCACTGGGCCCTGGCAGCTCTCACTGTCAGTGCCACCGGTAAGGTTCATTTTGTGGAAGTGAGTGCCAAAAGATTAGAGAGATATCTACCTGTAACATTCACCCATCAGCCACAACATTAATACTGCTAACAGGTGATCTGAATAACATTAAATATCTTAACATGATGGCCTCTTTTTAAGAATATAGTTATAGGAAGTGAACAATCACTTTCTTGTATTTTGTGGTTAGTCCCTGCCAAAAGGTGAACTGGTGACAGGACCATCCACGCTCAAGGCTCACTGGTGTGCATGGAGTGCTAAGGCTGTCTGTGTGTTTCAGTCCTGTAGAAGAATTATTGTAGCACAAATCTCTGAAAACCATGATCATCGCTCAGTGTCTCATGCTGCACGTGAGGCTCGCTAAACTGATCCATGGAGACCACATTGTGCAGCTGTTTGATAACACAGGGACCCCTTCAGAGGTCTTAAGGAATCCTGACCCCGACAGGTCAGAGCTGTTTGGATGGCACAAAGTGGGCCAACCTGATATTTAGCTGATGGTTTTAGGCTTTCCTTGTAAGCAGATTGGAATCTGAACAAGAGCACAAATAAAGTAAAAAACTAACTGTTAGACAGAAATATTTGCACACACTGGGTCATCTTTTTTTAAAAGTGGTTTTCTTGCCCTTGCCCTCAGCTTTGGGCTCTGAGGTTGTGGAAAGTTGAGAAAGGTATTGCAGTGTGACGGGACAGATTGAAATCCAGACTGATTAGTATACACCATAACAAAAGCAGATCAGTTAATTCAATCAATAAACAACCAGATGCAGAGAGGAACAGCAGCAAAGTAGCTGTAATAATGCTTTTAGGGTGAATAAAAAGTCATTGAAACTACTCTAATTTGTGCTTCACAGATATGTTTATGTAGTACTTTAGTCCTTAGTCCACCTTCTGTTCATAAAAGTTATTAGAAAATAAACTAAATACAATTTCAGCCTAACTTATATGGTGTTATTGGGTTTCAGTTGTTTTGAACCGAATAGACATTCATTTAGACATTTGTTTTTTGGCTTTAATGGTTCTCCAACATTGTTTTAAACTCGTCCATGACTTTCCTCTCAGTGAGGACGGTGCTCACTCTGAACATTTCCTCCTCTTTATTTTCAGGCCTGAAGGAAAGAGACTTGTACTCTGTTCTGAATACATGCAACGACCTGTCTTCACTGGACAGACAGGCCACATGGGAGGAAGTGCTGCAGCTGTCCAGGAAGCCCAAAGGACGCATTCCCATGGCCACGTTCACCCGTATGGTACAGAATTTACAAAGGTATGACTCAGCTGTGATGTAAAAGTGTTAGACGATGTTAATTTAGTTCCATCTTAGTTTTTTTCAGTGTCTTTTGTCTTTTTCTTACATTAAGACTTGATGTTTGTTGGGATTCAAACGGTCCTTTTTAACACATGCCTGTAAATACGTCATTGAGTCATATTTAAGTACTTGCATGGATGACAGTTACAAGCCCTGGAAAAGCTTTGTAATCAAAGCTTCAATTTAGAAAAAGAAAAGATTGTGATTCTGTGCTAAAAAACACACATTTTCACACTTTATTTAGATTTAGTATATTAAATTTCTGGATCTCTTCCTGCAGTCTGATTGGTCCGTCTCATTGCCATGACACTGACGACTTGTTGAAACTTAACAATCCGGACATAAAGCGAGCCTTTGATGATTTTCTCCTCCCAACGGAAGGCGACAGAACCAGAGCTCATCTCATACTGGCAGGTAGAGTAAACAAGGCTTGCTGTTATAAGGCATGAGTATTAATGTCTCTATATTTACATTATTCTGCGTTTCACAGCTCACCTGTGGGCGATGGCTGACCCTCAGGGACAAGATACCTTCCTCCACTGTGAGGCCAACTCAGTCATGTACCTGCCTTCTAGCCTGGTGAGGGATCTACCATCATTTCCTAAAGGCTACAGAATGGAAACAGTTTGAAAAAGTATAGGATTTGTCACTTTAAAAAAGACAAAGATTGATCCAGATACTCATATTCATTCAGCTACAGCGTTTCGCTCAGCATTTTTGTATTTTTTATTTTTACAGATTTTAAGTTAGAATTTTTAATAAATCAGTTGGTTCAACATCATTTAAAACATATTGTTTAGATTAATCCTGCTACTTTTGATATTTACTGATGATTGTAACTCCTGTCTTTGGACAGATTCAAAGTGGACAACTGGAGGCGCTTCATTCCCTGCTGTCCAGCTATTACTTCCTGCACGCAAACGTGAGCCACGGCCTCCTGCACCACCTCATGGAGACATACGGCTTGTACGGTGAGCATTCATAACTCTTAAAGGAAGGTTTTGGCATGTTTCATGATTTACTGATTTATTAGCAAAAGATAAAGAAAAATCTTATTGATAATTCTTCCTTTCCTGTAGATAAAGAGCAAACATCTGCACCCTCGTGTAAGTCATAAAAACACTCGATAAGCAAATTCTTATCAAATTTAGTTATTAATTAGTTTGTCTTCTCAGTTGGGTTTCAGGGACGTCTGGAAGACTGCCGTGGTTTCCTGCGGCGCCACGCCTCCGTGCTCTCCGCCTGGCCGGCTCTTTTCATTCAGCAGGCTCTCAACGAGCCCCAGGAGACCTCTGCTCACACCTGGGCTAAAGGTCTGGTGGGAAAAGGAGGAGTCCGGGTGGTCCAGTGTCTAAACAGCAACAGCGTTGTTCAAGAAATCAGGTGAGCTGGTTATTTTCAAGGTGGGCTTCAGTCAGGAGTCAGCAGTGGAATAACTCCTACAGTCCGTATCAGTACAATAATTTAAGAATTATCTGTTACAAGTTAAAGTCTTGCTCTCTAAATGACCAAACAAGGCCACAGAATGACTTTAAGTGCTCAGTCAGCAGCAGTGTATATATTTTATGACAAGGCTTTGCAACTAAATCTTAGTATTCAGAGTAATAACAATATCTGTCAAATGAATGTAGCAGTAAAAGTGAGTAAAAGTGAAATCAAGCATGTGGTATGAAGTGGAAACAAAAGTACTGAAGTAAATGACTTAAAGTAGTTTCAGATGCTGGACTCTGCATCGTTATATTTACTTATGTGTTCTCATGTGTTCCTCCTCAGTGAGCTGGTGTCGACCTTCCCGTCTGAGCCGACATGTGTGGCTGTGAGCTCGGACCAGCAGCTGATGGTGGTCGGTACTGGACAGGGAACGCTGCACATCATCCACACACAGACTGGAATGGTATTTTCTCTTTCTTGTACTTTTTCCCTCCTTTGCCTCTTTCTTCTCATATCCCATCAAATTTGGGCAGATTAGTTAACAAAACTTTGGTTTTCAGTATTTTGTATTTGGTTACGAGTGTGCGAGGCAAGGAAACTTAGCTGGGAAGATTGGGTTTTACTAATCTGTTTACCCAAATATAGAAACTAGGCTTCATAGACAGCATAACTGTGTAGAAGCTGCTCATTGTCACGTGTGCTGAGAATCAGAAGCCTGACGATGTTGTGATATCCGCTCTCTCCTTTCTGTGAGCAGGAAGTGAAGTCGTTGGTGAGCAGCTGTGACGGCATCACAAGTTGTGTTTTTCTGAAGGAAAGTCTCGCTTCCACCTCCTTTGATGGACGAATAGAAGTCTGGGACATTGAGAACGGATGCAGGTGAGAGGAGAGTTGATAGAATAAGGAAAATACCTCAGGTTCGCCTCATACTGCTAGAGTATTCAAATATATTTGGTAAATGGTGCTTTAATTATGTGTTTGTCATGTGCAGGACGGCTCTTTTTGAAGGACACACTAATGTAATAACAGCAAGTGACATCACTCCAGACAGGAAACACCTCGCAACTGTGTCCCTTGACTTCATGCTGAAAGTTAGTTTAAAACAAATCCATTAAAATATTTTTCTATTCTGTCTACCCTTTCTTGCTCCATAAACTGAACCTCAGAAACATCAGCAACCACTTGGTCTAAGCGAACAGGGATCCAAATCAACTACCGTCCATTTAAGTTGTCTAAATCAAACGACTTCAATGTTTACTGTCGCGTCAAAGCAAAAAGATAATTTATAGACGAACAACCCTCCGAGATCTTGTCTTCGTACTTCTTTGTTATCACAGTGATAAAACAAGCGGCAGCTGTTTGCAACCAGATGTTGACCTGCCAACATTTAACAACCAGGTCACAAGCATTCTCTTCTCTGATCAAACTAACTGAACATGTTTCTGCTCCTCAGGTGTGGACCTCTAATAAAGGTCACGAAGTGGCGTCTCTGCCCAGCACCAGCCCTCTGAACTGCGTGACGTTCGACCCCGAGGGCCACCTGCTGGCCGGTGGCTGCTGGAACGGAAAGATTATTGTGTGGAACTGGCTCCAGAATAAAACACTCACGGTGAGTTTTCACGACGGTAGGATGGTAAACGGTTAAAAGTGCAGGGCTCACACTTTCAGGACATACTGTAACTGCAGGCAGAGGTGAGGGGTCAAGCAGCGAGCAACAGAGCACAGTCAACGTCGAGGAATCTGGATGAATCACCTTGATTTCTGTGTTTGTAGAAATTCAAATTCAGATAAAAGCCACCAATCAGCAGGCTCATATCTAGGCATCCACATTCATGAGGTGCTTTGTATTGACCATGTGTGGTTAAATGCTGTTGTATAGAGGCTGGTCCACATGCAGACATCAATATTTATCTCTCTCTTTTTAACTCTGTGGAGAAAAATGTTTCTTTCATTTGGCAAATAGAACTTATTATATGCTTTCTGTTGAGATAGCATTGATAGCAGTCTTTGTGTGTCATATTGGAGAATCTTTTCAAGGCTTGAAAAGAGGCGTATAACCATATAATGGAGTGAACGCGGCAGGGACGATTATCTGTCTGTATTTCACCAATACTTTAAGAAGAATGAATGAACGAACGCGTACTATTGCTCTGTTAGCACATAGCCGCTGTTATGTGGCTACTTGCAGCTATAGGATAATACGTAAAGGTCTAGGTTTAAAAATACCGAAGTTCCCCTTTAACAGAATCTGGGGTGTTGGGCTGAGTTGAACCAATTATTTTGAGAGTTTTCTTGCCTGTTTTCTCAGTCCCTGTGTGGTCATCAGCGATCAGTGCGCAGTCTCTCCTTCTCCCCCTCGTCTGCCATGCTCTGCTCTGGCTCTGTGTCTGGAGAAGTGAGGGTGTGGTCGGTGCCCACCTCCACCTGTGTGGGATGTTTCCAGGCTCACTGTGGAGCCACGGACGCCCTCGCCTTCCTGGAGGAAGGAGCCATGCTTCTGAGCGCCGGCTCGGATCACATGGTGAGGTTAACGGCGTCTTTGTGTTAAAAAAAATCTATAATTAAGACTTATAAATATTTTTGTGATTTATCGGAGGTAACACACATTTCTAAGATTGTTTTTCACCAGTTTATTTTCCTTGAACAGAAGCAGCAGCCTTCATCTAAGTTTGATGCTTTGATCTTTTACCTTTGCATTTAATTTAACTAACACATCACAGTCAAATAGAGGTCAGTGCAGGACAAGAGCATGGGTTTCCTCTCACGTACTCTGTATATTGTTGTTTTCTTGTGAAACAGCTTCAGCTCTGGTCAGGAGGACTCGGACGTTCAGTCGCTGCTTTAAAAAGTGATGAAGTAAGTTCTTCGACACGTTTAATAGAATGCAAATAAGTTGAAAAACTAACATTTAAAGTTAAATGTACTGATGTCAAAGTAGACCAGATGGTGGGTAATTTTAACACGTTGAATCTCAGAGATCTCCTTCTAAATGGAAGTATCCCTCTGGAAATATTCACTTCAAATTGCTCCGATCATTTCTGTTTTTTTTCCTTTTTCAGTGCGACCAGGAGCCTCCTCAGAAAAAAATAAAGTCTGTCACGTCTGAGCCTGCCGCTCTCTGTGTGGCCGTGAATGGAGACTGTGCTGCTTTGGGTTACCACGGTGATGGCATCAAACTCTTCAGTCTCGACTCGGGTGTGTTTGCATGTCACATTTACTGGATGGAGTGACTGGTAGACAGCAGCAGAAATACAGATGTGTGCTGATGATCATCAAGAAAAGAAACTAATCCCGAAGTTTGGCATTTTATCTGTTGAATTAAAGTAACACATCTCTATATTCATTTTTGCTTTTGTTACAATAGGATTTGTGGAAATGTTTCGAATGCTTCTTTTTGTATGTGTAATGATAAAATGTTTTAATCATAGGTGAGAAGATTTGGGCCTCCAGGGACCTGAACGTGTCCGTACACTGCATGCTGTGGGCTGTTGTGGACGCAGAGCAGAACGAGCCAGAGCTGCTGGTGTCTGGAGGAAGCGACAAACGTCTGAGGGTGTGGAGGAGGAAAGACGGAGGGGAGGGATTGATGGGAGACCTGATCTACCTGGGAATGTTTGGTGTGCAAACAGGCGCCATCCTGGCACTGGCACAAAGCACCACCTACCTGGCTACAGCTTCAGGTGAGTGTTTCTGCTGGAAATGGTCATGTTTTCACAAGTAAGTGTAAAACATTTGTCAGGTTTCAGTCACCTTGTTTGAAGCCCCGAGAGGAAAATAAAGAAAATCTGCATTCATCTTAGCCTGATTTTAATTGTTCTCTTTGCAGTGTTTATGATATACAAATTTATTTTAAAAATTCTTTGACAACTTAAAAGATAATCTCCATTGAAACAGCTAAAATAACTTTGAAGGTTTGTTTCTTTGTTGTTGTAATACCCAATTTGGCCACAAGAGGCAGAGATGCGCCCTCAGCTGGTGGTGAGAAATCCCTTTCACACTTTTGATGTTCTAACATCGACTCCAGTGTTATAGTAGCATTTATTTTTTCACATATAGTAAAAAGTGTACTAAAATCGATTATTTTGAGTAAGTTTTTGTTTAGCGCTTCTTTCTAACAACCAGAAAATTTATAAAAAGTATAAAGGGTCGCTTTCTTGCCTCTCCGGTCTTCTGTAACCTTGTCTTAATTTTAAAGTTTTTTTTTTATAAGTCTGTTCTCTGTGTTTCTCTTTGAATTAGATGACTTCACTATTGTGCTGTGGTTGCTCAGCAATCTGAGCCTTGACTCCAGGACTGATCATCATATAATGCTGAGGGGCCACAAAGGAGGGGTCACCTGTCTGGCTTTCAGTCCTGATGGTGCACAGCTGTTGTCTGGAGGGAAAGATCAGGTACCTATGCTTGTATAATCAATAAATTCTCAGTCAAAACATCCGTTAAGACCAATTAATTCAAACTTTTGAAATAATTTAATGAAAAGGCAGCAAATCTTCTCTGTAGAGAAACTTGAAACGTGGCATGTGGGATATTTTTGCTGATAAAACGATGTTATCATGAACTCCTTTTCATCTTGTTATTTCAGCTAAATTAAATAAAAGTCCTCTTTTGTACGAGACTTGCTGCTCGACTGCTTGTTTCTCTGATGAAGCCTGTTTGTTTCAGGCTCTGGTGGTTTGGGATGTCGGCTCGGCTCCTGCTGCTCTCTCTAAGTCGCTCCCTCACGCTCACAGAGACTGGATCACAGGCTGCGTTTGGACTCCAGACTGTGTGGTGGGTTCTCACTGTATATTATGTCATATAGAAATGTAAAACTCTGACCCACATGTCACTGAATTATCTGAAAGAGTCGCATCAAACTGATCATACCTGAAGACGGTTTCTCTCGTCTATCCTTCACATCTCAGATAAGCTCTTCGAATGATGGGAGACTTTGTTTGTGGGACCTGGGTGCAGGTCAGTGTATCAGAGAAATCTCCTGGAGGAGTCCACTGACCTCCGTCTGCTGTCTGGTGAGCAAATCATAAAGATATCTGTCAAAGAAAATGCAGCAGTCCTTCATGCTTTTAACACCTTTGAACCAAACTAATACAGTCTTCTATGTGGGTTTAGATCAGTGTTCTTTGCATTGTTTGCACATAGTTCAGTTTGCAGCAGCTCGTTTCTGTACGGTCTGAAAAAGTGGGAACATGACTCGGGTCTTGGTGTCCCTTCAACATCATAATTAACTGACTGTAAGAGCTCTACAGTCAGCCAGCCAGGTTCTCTGAGGTGTTCATGGATCTATATTAAAACTGTAAATTTGACTTTTTCATTGACTTATTTATTGGTAGAGCTAATAACATTGTGTTCAGAGAAAAGATCAAACTGTTCTGGGCTTTCTTGATGTGGAATATGATTGGCGTGACATAAAGGTTGAATTTACCGTGTTGATGTTTCTATGTGAAGGGGGATCATGTGATTGCCAGCTGCTCAGAGGGAGCGCTGCATGTTTGGAACTGGGAAACCAGCACAGAAATCTGCCACATTACTGCCCACAAGCAACGCATACACCACTGCTCTCTGCTCCCAAACACCGGTAGGACGCCTAATCCGGAGTCCTCTTCTTTCATTCCTTTTGTGCAACGTGAGGCAACATAATCAGCCGTACTTTGAGGTCAGTAGTTTGTGGTTTTAGTTTCTCACTTTATTTTTAAGACAAGAAGAAAGAAGTGAAGCCCGAGGAAATGACTGTCTTCACAGCGTCTGACGATGGCTCCGTGAGGCTCTGGAAGCCCTTAGAGGTGTGTTAGTGGAGATGAGACCCACCCACCCACTTTGTTAAACTCTCCCTTTAATGTCTTTGCAGGATTTATGGTTGACGCCATTTTTCTCACACATGATTTGATTTCAGCTGTAGTTCAGTTTTGTCCTGTTTTACGTCCAGGTGGAGCACTTCAACACCTTCCAGGGTCACAGTGGTGCAGTTCATGGAATCGTTCAAAAGAAAGGAGTCCCAGAATTCCTCACTGTTTCTGAAGACTGCTCCCTCCGGTGCTGGACCTGCACGACCGGTAAAATCGCTCCAGGGGCGCCACAATCAGATATTTTTATGAGCAACCACTCAGTGGGCTGTTGTTCTTTGTTTATAAGCTTATAAATGCACATCTGTGATGTAATGTCTGCAAACTAACTGTATTCTGTCTTTTCTGTTCAGAGAGCTCTCCAAACCCAAAAGGCTCCATCTCAGCTTTGTGCTTCTCTCAGACTGGCGATGTGCTGCTTGCTGGTTATGAATCCGGTTTGCTGGAGTTGTGGCAACATAACACGGTGGTTGGCCTGAAGCAGGTAAAGAAGTGCACAAAATAGATGATGTCCGCACCACAACACTAACCATAATAATAACTCCAGATGTGCCCAGAAAGAAAAAGAAGACCAGACCAGTGTGGGACCGTGCGTTTGTCTGTTGTAAAACACTCAAAGTGATCCATGCGATTTTGTTTGCCACTTTTTGTCATTAACCTGAATTAGAACATTTACAACCATCCATATACATTTGTATTCATTATTAGAAGGCTGGACAGGCCTTTAAACTGTTTCTGTTTTTTTTGTCTGTGGTAATCAGGCATCGGACAGCACCGTCATAGCAGCCGGCTCCATGCCTGACGGTCAGTTTGCCGTCAGCTACCTGAAATATTTGGTTGTTGACGTGTGGAAGCTGGTGTGGAACCAACAACGCAGCAAAGCCAGGTAAACGGCACCAGAAAGTCCCACTGCTGGATAGAAACACCATCCTTTATCTTTTTTTATGTCTGCAGTTATGAACAAGCTGTCATTTTTCCTTTGTTCTGCAAAATTTCTCCCTAATTTCACTAATCCGATGCGTTATGATTCATCAAGTAAACATCCCAGCACAGTGAGTGATGGCTGAAACTCAGCGAGACACATTTATTATTAGATTTTCTCTGAAGAAAGACTTAAAAAATGTTTTTAATCTTCTGAAAAGAGGTCAAAAGAGACGTGATGTGAATTGAAAAAGTCCGACACATTTTTTTTGTTGTACATGTAATATTTTTTGTCAATATCAGTGAATTATTATTTCTTTGCGGGGATGGAAAATGTTCAAATTATTGTAAGCGACTAAGATTTCCAGCTGTTGGGTTAATTCATCCCTCCTGACATGCTGTCTGTTCTCTAACCTTCTCTGCTCTGTCTCCGCTTCAGTCTGGTGAAGGTAACCACGCACAATGTGACGTTTCCGATGGTGCGCCTCATCTACTGCTCGCTGCTGATTGGTGTGACCAACACAGCACTTATATGTGATGTGTCGACCCAGGAAGACAGGAGCATCTGGAACAATACGATTTCCAAGTAAGGTTTTGGTGTTGTAATTTGTCATGAACCCAGTTGATTGAGGTTTAACAAGTTTAGTCTTAAAAGTCTTGATTGCATCATTTTTATGTGCTTAGTGTAAATGTTTCCTTGTTGAACTGAGAGACAGGAAGGTGAGTTCAGGGTGCTTATGACCCAGCTTCTCCTGCACCACAAAAAAAGGCTGATAAAGATCTGATTTAGCTTCAGAAGTGTTTAGAATTAACTTTTGACTGATGTGATACAAAATGAACCCTTAACCCCAGATCAGAATGCTCTTTTTGACTTATGTGCTTTATAATTTCAGTTCAGAGCAGTTCTAACAATGATACGATGATGTTTTTGAGAGCAACCCTAAACGCCACTTGCATTTCTCCCTCGTTGTCAGCTGGAACTGCAGCATCGTAATTCGAGCGGTGGTGCGTAATGATGAGAAAAGTGCGTGGTTGCTGGGCGTGTCCGATAAAGAAGTTCACATTGGCTTCATTGTGAGTTTAACTAATCTCTTTTGTATCATTTGATCTGTTCGATGTGCCTGTGTCCACACTAGAACGACGACATTTGAGGTGAAAATATTAAGAGTTTAAAGATGTTATGGTCACGTAGGAGCATAAAACAGTGTAGGTTTTTACTGTGCTGTATGTATGCTCTCCTTATTTTAGTAACACTTTGCTGTAGAACAGCATTTTATTGTCATTTGTGTTTAACTTTTAGTCTGCAACACTTTGGTTCAAGTTGTGTTGTTGTAAATGTGCTTTATGAATAAAATTGACACTGATTACATTTGCATTTAAAAAGAGATGATGGTCTGGGTGGTGACATGTATCAAAGCTGGAAAAGTAGTAAATTCACAGGTGGGATATGGTTGATTTTCCCAAAAATAAAGAGAGAATTCCATGAAATTCTATGGAAAAACTATTCTCAGACATCTTTCATTGATTCAATTTGTAGTTTTTTTATATATATATATATATATATGTATGTATGTATGTATGTATATATGTATATGTGTGTGTGTGCTTTTCACTTCAAGCCCTGAGTAATGCACATGTCACATTAACTATTTCAAGGTACACAAACTTAAAGTTTCATTTTCTTTTAGATATTATTAGACGTAAACGTGAAGTCGTTCACTGACAATAAAAGCAGAGGGTTTAATCTCTCTAATGGCTTTATTTGAATGTTTCTTGTTTCTTCGGAGGCTTTAGTCTTTAAACAATGCCTTACATCATCACAGGTTACTGTAGGCCGTTGTTTTTCCTGTGTCCAAACAGAAGCAGAAGCTCCGTTTCTTTTGGTACCTAATTTTCAACGACTGTGTCACAAAGGCTTTGAACAGAGACGAGTATTTTTGGTGAAAGGGAGTTATAGTTGACAAAACTGAACTCTGTTTTCAGTTTGGCATGGGCTCCAAAACCGCTCTCGATTCAGCTTTCAGCACAGTGAGCATGAAGTGCGAGGAGGACGAGAAGAAGGGATCCCTGATAACAGCTGTAACCTTGGACAAAGGTACAAAACACAACTGAAACTAACTAAATGCCATCTGGAATTCTCTTTTGATTGGTCAATTTTGTCTCAGAAACATAAAAACAATGATGATATTCAGGTTTCTGCAACAAATCCCACGTCTGTCTGGACTTTAAAAATGGCTCAAGTGACAATGAACCGACGGATGCAGTTCGTCAATGCGGCTTCATCGAGGGGAACTTCTGTTTAAACTGCTGTGATGTGTGTTTCAGAGTTTGTGGTGTGTGGAGACATGGACGGGAACATGTGGTACAATCAGCATCCGGACACCTCCTCATGGAGCGAAAGAAAACCTGTAAGAGCCGAGAACTTTGACTCTGAAAACATGGGGTCGTTTTTTTTTATTCCAGTTTGTGGCAGAAGCTTTCTTTTGTTTGCACGATTTCACGTTAAATCTAAGACAAATGGGTACATCTTATGATTCAATCCGTATGCCCTAAAATAACGGAAATTACCTGGAGCTCATATTATTTATTCTGATATTTATTACGTTTTTTATCTGAACAATAGACTCTAATGCTCCAAGATTCTCAGTCTAAACAGTAGACGGCTAAAATTTCTCAAAATCCGAGTTTTTAAATCTCTCTTGCACTAATAGGACGTGAAAATAAACATGATCAGTGACCGTCTGTGGTGTTAATGTTGATGGTTTGTCGTCAGGCTCACAGCGACAGAATCAGTGAGCTGAGACTGACTGACAGCACCATCATCTCCGCCTCCTACGACCGGACGGTGAAGCTGTGGGACAGAAACACAAAGAAACAGGTAAACCACATTCTTCAAAGCTGCACCTGCTCAAATGGGTCGTTACCGTGGAGCTTTTTAAGAGGTGCTTTTATGACTATTAATTAAAGTTTATTGGATGCCAGAAATGGACACTGGAGTAACAATTATGTATCAATCCACAGCTGAAAATAGTCCCCAAGAATTATAACGTTTCTTGCACATTTCTGTGACCTGGTTTTAAATGTTTTGTCCTGCATTGGAACAAATGAGTTTGGGATTGAGAACCCCAGAAATGACTTTTCATATCTTTTTAAAAAAGAATTGCAGCAAATAAAGAGGCTCGTTCCTTCTACCAGGGTTGAGTTTTTCTTTTCCGTATTTGGTAAACACCGTGACCTTCCTCTGCACTGCCTCTCTCTGTCTCTTTCCTCCAATAGGTGGGAATGTTTGTGTGTGGAGGTCCAGTTCAGATTTTGGAGGTGCACCCACTAAAACCCAGTGAGCTGGTCTGTGTTGACGAACAGGGGAAGCTTTACTTCCTCTCCTGGAAAGAATAACCCTCCTCATATCACACTATGTAGCCAGAAGTTTAAAACATAATCATTGCACGTACCAAAGATATAAAGGAATTATGTTTTTGTTTCTGTTTGGTTTGTTTCTTGTTAATGGCAGTAAATGTGTTTAAATGTGCTGTGTTTACTTGCAGCTTTACTTTGGGTTTCAGGGAACGTGTAAACAAGCAAGTGTTCAAACTATATTTAATTTGAATATTGTAAGAATTGTCGAAAATCTGAGGAAGAAATTCAATTGTTTTGGGGTTTTTTGTTTGTTAAAGTCAAAATAAATTCTGTTAAAACTATCATCTTTTGCTTTGTTTTTTTTCCACAGACAAAATCTTATTGCAGGTATATTTCTGCTTGATTAAAATTAATTTCCAGAGCTCTGTTATTATCAGAGAATTTAGAGTGGATTCATTGTTCTATTTGTAAGTTACAGATGGTTTGTTTTTAGTTTGAACTGAAACCAGAACGTTTGCTTGTATCATTAGTTAAAGAAAGCTCTTGAACAGAACCTGTTGAGAACATTAGAAACACAACCTGTCTGATTTGTTCTTAAATGAACAGCAGCATTAATATTCAGTTTGTTTCAAAGCCCTACTTTCCACATATATACATCTTATTTATTTTAAAATAGTTAACACTGACAGTTTGTGGACTTTCTAGCACTGCGTCTATGTAGTTTTCAGGTTAAGTGAGACTGATTAATTATGCCACAAGTTAAGGCTGGAATGTTCATATTTAAACCTTCCCTTTTAGTAGCTGGAACCAAATCAAAATCAACCTCAATTGAATAACAATACGTTAACAATACAATTTTCAGTGTGTAGAGACAAAAAATAAACAAAATGCAGAAGCAGTGTGTGACAAACTAAGTCCATCCTTACTGTTTAAGAAGGTAAGTATGAGCCAGGTGCTGATAATCAAATACATTTGATTAACTGATCATCAGTAAGTGTGAGCACCTCTATAAAAGCAGAAGCTTTGTCAGTTTTCTGCTCTGGAGCATTCAGGTGTGCGTTAACACGATGCCAAGGAGGAAAGACATCAGCCGTGATCTGTATTGTTGCTGCCCATCAATCTGGGAAGGGTTACAAGTTCATTTTCAAACTATTTGGAGTCCATCATTCTACAGAGAGAAAGGTTATTCACAAATAGAAAACATTTAGGATCTTCCCAGGAGTGGACGTCCCAGCAAGTTCATTGAATCCACCATGAACTCTTCTGTATTCCAGTATTCTAGAGTCCAATGTGAGGCCATCTGTCCCACAGCTAAAGCTGGGCTGAAACTGTCATCAACAGGACAATGATCCCAAACACAGCAGCAAATCTACAACAGAATGTCTGAAAAAGAAAAGAAGCAAGGTGTTGCAATGGTCCTTTCAATGGTCCAGACCTCAACCTGACTGAAATGCTGTGGTGGGACCTTAAGTTTAAGTTTTTCATGCACAAAATATTTCATGCAATCTTTCCACTTTTTGGCTTAGATTATAGATTTGAACTCATTTGAAACCTGGTAAGGATCAGAGTTTCTTAAAGTATGTATACATATATATTATATAATACTATATTATATATACATTTTCAAAGATAAAATAGTATTTTTTTCTTTTCTAATTAGCATGTCTGTAACTGATAAAACAGACTCCTCCAGGTAAAATATGAATCATCAGCACTAATTGTTCTTATGTTTGATTTGTGCATTGGAATACCTATTTAGTCTTAAATTAATTAATTAATTTTAATCTCAATGTACTTTCAATATCAAGTGAAACTTCTCATCCTGCAGTACAATGTTCCCTTGGCTGAATTAGCAAAACCATAGCTTCATTTCATCATTTATCTGCTTGAGGTGGAGCTGGTTTGAACTATTTTATGTTCAGTAAAGGCAAAAGAAAAAAGTCTGATGGGTGGAGGCGAACAATCACAACAATCACTGTCCCTAATCTGTAGTTTTACTGTGACATTTCAGTAATTTAAACACAGCAATTTTAATTATTTTTATTCACTCTGAAATTATTTGAAGGATTTTTATTTTATTTGACTATTTGACCATTATTTTTTCCAGTTTTCAATGCAATGCTTTTAATATAATGTTGTAGTCTATATAAAATCCACCAGAACTTGTTATTCTACATGAGTACCTTTACCTTTAGTACTTTATGTATATACTATGAAGGTGTGCTTCGGTAGCTTACTTTAACTTGGACAAATAAGCAAATAAGGGGTATTGATTTTCCGAGTGGCACCTGAACGGAGCACTAGTGATCTCAAGTTTCCAGGCGAGACAGACACGCCCTCTGATGGACCGCCTCTCACAGGTGGATGCAACTAAACGGGATACGCCAGTTTCAGTAACACCTGCCTTACATAAAAACCCGGACCTGTGTACAGTTTCTGATCTCATGTTGGATTGTTTTTATTTGTGTATTTATTTACAGTGCAGGGAGGTCTTACTACAAAGCACAGAGGGTGAAAACAGCTGACGGTACCAACACGGGGACGTAAACTCTTACTGAGACCTGAAACCTTTATATTTATCTGCAAACGTCGGTTAGCCGGTGAAAATAAAACTTTACAAAAAAACCAGGACAGAGCAGCCAACTGAATGGTAAGTGAAAGGTTAAATTTTGAAATAAAGGCTAACGTTAGCCGGTTGAAAATATCTACTGTGAAGGTGAATGTGTTAAACAGCCGTTGATAACATCTGAAATGACTTTTGACAGGATCGATACGATAACCTGGATTTGGATTTGGAGTGTGATGAAGGAGGAGGAAGCGTCTCTGTGAGTAACTTTAGCTCACTTTTGTCCTCTTGAAGTCGTTTAATAACCGTATTTGTGCACTCTCGAGTGCAGCGGTAGCCACTTTGAACGAGAGCTGTGGGTTTAAATCTCGGATAATCACCTTGATCATGAGTCAACATGGCTCTTACACAAAATTACAGGTTAATACAGTTAATTACAGTTAATACCTTCTCCTATCGCCTATTGTGTGCTTAATAATGTTGGGTGTTTCCAATAATGCTGTCCTCAAAGTGTTTTTATGTGAAACAGTGCGTCAAACATACTGAGCAGGGGCGAATTTTTAAACGACAGAGCCCAGGGCACAGGTGTCCCCCCCCCCCCCCCCCCCCCCCTGTTGCGCTACTAGAGAGCAAGATTATTACACAGATTAAAATAATAATGATTTTGGGGTCAACTCTTCATTTTTCTTTAATCTTAATGGTTGTTTGCACATTTTAGCTGTTTTTGGCCTTCTTATTACGCTAGCTCATTTTAATTTTGCCTCTATTTGTGGTCATGTTGTGTCTAATTTTTGTCATATTCCGTCTTTTTATGGGTTAATTGGCTCACCTTGTGTCACATTTACATAATTTTGCAAATCTGTGGGTCTTTGTGATCATTTTGCTTCTCAGGTAGTTGTTTTTGTCAATTTATGCCACATTTGAATTGTTTTAAACCCATTTTTGCTTGATTTCACATATTTTCTTGCTAATCTGTGGATAGTCTAATGTACAAGGGGTGGTCTGTACAAAAAAATGCATTAGAAGCTGGTTAAGAAGATGCAAAAAATAATGACTGGTTCTCCTCAAATGTTTGCCCAATTTTTCTAAAACATCACAAACTACTTTCAGCAGCTAAACAAAAATGCCTTGAAATGGGAAAAGAAAAATCACTATTTAACTGAACTGCTACAAGCTGAAGAGAGTGTTGCTGCATTGTCTCCTTTTACACAATAATTTTAGCACGAGCTGTAAATATAAAAGTCTCTAAATTTCCTTTAGACATGAAACCAGCTTCATGTACAGACTTCAAGTATCTTTGGGTTTTTCTGACATGCATATTAATTATTAGAATATTACTCTTTTTCAATTTCTCTTTTTTGTACTTTTCATTCAGCAAAAGGCGGCATTATTTGGTGGGATGTTCAAGAAGTCGTCTAAGAGTGCAGAACCATCCGCCAAAGCACAGGTGACACTTTGCTATAACCATCTTTACTTTTACCTTCAAACTAGAAACCAGCCACTACACAAAGAGTTGATATTTATGACAAATGACACCATGAGTCTGTACAGATGTCTCCTTTTATCTGTGGTTGAATGTGTTTTAGTGCAGTTTCTGATCTGAAAAGTGGTTTCCAGTTGAATTTGCTGATATTTGGAGCCATTTCAGCTCCTTGCAGTACGTTACATTACAACAGAGAGTCTTACGAATCTGACTTCTACACTTGTAAAATATTGACTCTCATGAAAAGCTTTATTATTATTTGTTCCTGTACATCTTAAGAAAAATACTTTTAAATTAGAATGATGTGTATTTACTTTAATTTTGATAAGCTTTGTGCTGACATTACAGGACAGTTTATCAGTAAACGGTGAGCTTTCAAAGAGCAACGACAGTCTGACTGAAATGAACAACAACAGGGTGAGTGAGTGGGATCAGCCTTACTTTTGATCATTTCAGACTAATGCCTGATTAAATCAGTCTTTAGCATACAGGCTGACATTATAATCAATATTCCAGGACAAAGGAGGAGTGTTGAAAGGAATGTTTAAGAAGACGAACAAACCTGCCAAAGAGGGAGAGCCACAGGTTGGTTGTCACATCTAAAATTTACTGTACTCGGCTTCAAAATGATTTTTTAGTATAAATTTTAAACTGCAACTGATATTCAGCAGGAACTGAAACAAAAATTTACATAAATATTATTGTGCACCAGCCTCTGCTTTGGGAGGATTTCATGTTTTTCATTTATAACTAATACCTGAACATCATCTTAAAGCCACCACCTTGTGCTCTGTGAGCTTTTAATAACTTGATAATGTTGTATTTGCAATAGATGAATCAGTGAGGAAGTGAAGCTGATATTGTTCTGCTGTATGTAAATGTGTGTCGCTAAACACAGCTCACAGAAAAAGTAACGTGTGTGTTCCAGTTTGCTCTATGTCTCATTCAGATTTTAGGCATTAAACCCTTTTTGTGCCAACAGGCCACCATGCCACTACAAAACCCTGAACTGTCTGCCAGTAGTGACAGCTTAACAGACAATAAGGCGTCAAAAGTGAGTCCACCGTGCGCTCTGTTGTATTTTTCGTTTTCACACACAAGTTAGCTGTGAAAATGAAGTATTTTCTGTGCTTTTCTCTGCAGGATAAATCGGGTGTGTTTGGTGGGATACTGAAGCGGTCTCCCCGACCAGGACATGTCCGCAGGCCTTCACAGGTGAAACAATGTCCTCTGTTATACATTTTCACCGTGAGAGATCCCCCGAGGAGAAACCTGCCTAAAATGCTAATCATATTGAGGTGTTCTTTTAGTAAAGAGGCTTGTTTGTGCTTCAGGACCTTTTGGAGCTCCCAGCCAGCAACGACAATCTAACTGAGCACACCACCGACACAAAGGTGAGTCAGCGTTAAACGGTCATGTTGACAAAGACAAATCACAGTTTCAGGATCCTTGATTCAAACTTTTTGTTTGAATAAATAACTGAAAAAAAAAAAACCAGTGCATCAATCAGAGTTCACAGCTTAAAAAAAAAATAAAATAAACCAGAGTAAAATTAAAGACTTGAACCAAGTAACAACCACAATACCAACCCCAAACAACTCAAGATTTGCAACAAATAAATGCAGAAATTAGGCACAGATGAGACGCTGACGTTTGAGAACACGGTTTCCAGCTATCAGGGTTGCAAGTAACAGTTATGTTGAATTATTCTGCAGGAAAATACAAATGAAAACCCAAAAATCTCATTTACTTTTACATGAGATAAAAAAAAAAAAAAACGATGATAATCATTAATATGATAGTCCTCATTGATTTATTTTAATTTCATTCTTCATTATTTTACTGTTTAAGCTCAGAAGTTCTTTAGTAAATTCCCTGCATATTGCTCTAAATCGCTTAAGAGAGTTGGCATATTAAACTGCACTGACCTAATCTAAAGGAAAGAAAACTCAGCACGACCTAAAATAAATGTCCACGGCTGGATCTCTAAAACTGGCTGTGGGTGGAAAGTTTGCATGAGATAATAAAACCATCTGCATGGACCCTCATGCCGTTGGCCTCGGCCACAGTAACTGTGCTGAACTTGGGTCACTGAACAGACTGTTTTTGTTTTATGTGTTTGTTCGGGAGCACAAACCTGCGTGCATCAGCCATTTAGAAGAGGTGCTGGCAACCGTGTGTCACTAAATCCCTGCCTGTCTCCGACAGCTGCAGCAGTTCCAAACACAAAGGATCTGTTATTTGAATTTTGAAAGGCGCAACACGTGCTGCCACTAACGTCATTTTTGTGGGACTTTTTCCCTTCAAGGAGTCAAGAGGAATGTTCACAGGAATGTTTAAAAAGTCCCCAAAACCCAGTGGAGCAAAGGCACCGTCTCAGGTATTTGTTTAGCTCCTCGTTTTGTTCACTTCCAACAGTTTTGATCTTAAAAAAAAAAAAATCACTTAATCAAGCTCTTTTATCTATGACCTTCAGGAGGATTTGTCAGCTCAGAGAGAGCTCTCAGGAAGCAAAGACGATCTTTCAAATAAGGTAATATTTGTAAAATCCACCCTCCCAGGACCTTCCTCTCCGCGCCCCTCGGTGCTCTTAGCTGAGTGTCCCTCTGAATTGTGTTGCTGCGACCACATGTAACCTGACACAAATACAAACAAAGTGTAAACGTGATGTGTCGGTTTGCACGGAGGGAAACCAGCAGGGATCAGTGGTTTTTGATGATTTGTTGTCATCAGGCCGTGTGATCATGGAAATGTTCTCAAACTATGGTTTTTATCTGACTTTTTCTGTACAGGAGTCAGGTGGGATGTTGAGTGGAATGTTTAAAAAATCCCCAAAGCCCTTTGGAGCGAGAGCGCAATCCCAGGTAAGACTTTGGACTTCTGTCGCAGCTTGTCTCTTCAGAGTTATGATGCAAATGACAGCCATTTGTCTTCAACCTTCAGGAGGATTTATCTGCAGCCAAGGAGCTCTCAGGCAGCAGCGACAATCTCTCAGAGAACCAGAAAAAGGTGAGGCTATAGCTTCCATCCAAGTCTTCAGCGAGCAAACAGCAGCCGTAAGTTGAAATGAATGCATCATATTTAACTTGATGTCAATTTCTCAGGAGAAAGGAGGATTCTTCGGTGGCATGTTCAAGAAGAAAGGGGCCAAGTCTCAGTCTCAGGTAAGATGTTCGAGAAATCAGTGCTTGATAGTTTCGGTTTAATACAAGGGCAGAGAATGAAGATATGATATATATATAATGTACGTCCTCAGGCCACAAATCAAACTGTGGATGTAGTGATAAGATTACTTATAAAAGTTTACATTTTTTCTTGCTGGATTGGCTTACCTCCTTTAATCTCTTTGGCTCTTTGGTGCTAACATTCCAGTCCTCTTTTCTTTTTTTCTGGATTGTTTTCTACTATAGAATGTCAAGCTTGTAGAAGCCAGTATGAACTAGAGGGAATTATGTTTCCCTCCACAGGTATTAAGGTCACTTTCAGCCGCAGCTTTCATTTCTGAAGTTGCTCGCTCAGACTGACCTGCAGTCTGTCTGCCCGGGGCCTGCAGTCATTTGGTGGAGATTGTAAAGTCAAACTTCTGAGCCTTTTCATTGCGTTTGCTACATTCTGTGTGCCGTCTGTGTGCTGTTTCCGTTGGTTTAGGATGACTTATCTGTGGATGATGAACTCTCTGCCAGCAATGACGATCTAAGAGAGAAGTCTTCGAAGGTAAGACAGTATTTTTCTTTCAAGTATCGTCTCTTTAATAATGTTTTTGTTCACTTGGTTGCGCACATCATGATATACACAACATGCAGCAGATAAGATCAGAGTCTAACCTTCCCTGCTCTGAATTCTCTGTCAGGGAGGCGTGGCAGCGAAGCTCCTAAAGAATCCTTTCACCTCATCATCTCAGGTTATTTCCCCATATGAAGTACTCTGCCTGCATCCACAATGTAACTGTCATCATCTTGTTTCCTGATTGGTAATAATGCTTTGTATTAAATCAGGAAAAGGAAAAGGCAGAAAGCTCCGGAGACTCTGCTGCACAGAAACCCAAAGCTAAACAGGTTGGTTTTTCCACCAAAGTAACTGAATCTCTGCTCTGTCTTCTGTTAAAAGGTTTTGGTCTTTATTAAGAAATATTAACTCTTCATGATATTTAGGCAGAAATTGTTGGTATCAGTTGAGTTTAAGCCCCACAGTCTTGTTTAGAGTAAATGTGTTTTTTCCTTTTTCTTTTTCCAGAACGGTTTGAGTGCAGTGATGAAGAGCACATTTTACACTGACAAACAGGTGACAGCTAGCATATGTCAGTTTATGCTATCATGCGAACCCCAACCTAACAGTAACTGTAGCAGAAAGTTGGTTTTACTGTTATTTACAATAAAAAATGGCTTTGACCGCAGGAGAAGAGCTCCAACACGGATGATGAAGAGACATCAGATGGAGATGGAGATAACCAGCCCAGTCACAAACAGGTTAGCTTGGACTCAGAAAGTGTATTACTTCTGGCTGTTTACTGTTATTATTTCTGATTGTCTTGTTTTCTTCCGTTCATTTTCAGAGTAAACTGGCTGGGGCGATGACTAAACTGAACCCATTTCGAGCTGCAAACAAAGTAAGGATAATTAGACGAATCTTTTGATAGTGCTCGAGAAAATTAAATTTTGTACCTTGATGTTGTATTTTTCACAAAGTGACGATTTCTGTCTCCTGTACGCAGTACGAGAAGCCGATAGGATCAGATGACGAGGACCCAAACGCAAGCAGCGAGAAGTCAACAAGCAACAAACCGGTGCTTTTGTGTTTTTCTTGTTCCTGTTTCATTGTGTTTGACAGTCGGCTGGTTGTGTTTCTTTAAAAAGGAGACGCATTAGCAGAAGATTACAGCTTCTTATCCATGTATTCAGTCGATTTCAGTCAGAAATTAGACTTTTACAATGCAAGTAAGCGCGTTAGTCCAATCGAAAATGTACTAAAACGAGCTTCTCAGCACTAACGTGTTCAGATAATGAGACTGGAGGTTAAATCCCTCTACATGTATATGCTCAACTAGACTCAAATTAGCAGATTAGTGTGTCTTAATCCAGATGTATTCCTAAAGAAGCTGCTCTCATTCGCATATTTGTCTTTTGCCAGATGGCTAAATGTTTGAAAATCAGTCCATGACAAATGTCTCAACTTGTGGTCCCATAAAACAAACCCAGTAATCATAGCTCAGCTCAACTGTGTTTGTCACCGTGATCAGGGATTCAGGCTCTGTAAATTCCTCTGAATTACAAGAGTAAGAAAACCAGTCAATTTGAGAGATAAACTAAGTGAAAATAAATGATTTTGGGTTTCATCTTTTAGCAACAAATGGTTTTGGCAGTTCAGATGTGTAATAATTGTGTCTGACGGCTGTCAAAGCTGATGTTTATAGACTATAATTCAGCATCTCAACTTTTTTCTGACGGTGTTTTCTCCTTCTCAGAATGCAATGGTTGAAGCTATGTCCAAACTGAATCTGTTCCGCTCTGCAAATAAAGTAACTATCTGAATATGTGGGTGGTGGTGGACATGATCGTGGCCAGGATAGTGGTGATGGGATTTGTTTTGTGCATTGTTTAAAACTGTGCTTCACATAAGAAGGATTATACCAGTCGTTTTGACTTTGCATCACAACTTTTCAAGTAGGTCGTGTCACTTCTTTTGTCTGCTGTTATTGGCAACCATTTATTTCCTTTAATTTCAGCTCAGTATGACTCGTAGATCAATTAGATCAGTCAATCATTTGCACCTGGACTAAAACATAGCCCTCCTAATGGGGAAAATTACAGCTTAAGCAAGTGTCAAGACTGACATTTGAATTTTGTGCCATCAAATATGTGAATTTGTTTCTCCTGGAAATCTAAAAAGCATTTTAAAATCGCTGGTATCGTCTCTCTAAACACTGAACTCATCTGTTTTTGGTTTAGATTGTTTAGGAGCTCATATTTACTGTCCCTTTGTTCAGAAAGACACTGAAGACACAGAGACACTCAAGGAGAATGGAAAGCAATCAGAAGAGAAGTCTGAACTGGTCAGTCTATTTATTACTTCAGTCATGACTCATCACACACACACACATGCACATGTGCACAGAGCTGATTAACTTCTGTCAAACATACCCCATGTCCTTAAGCTCCTCCTCTGCCATACTTAGACCACGTCTTCCTCATCTCCTTCCTGCTAGCTGTCAGAGTTCCGTCTCTCACTCTGGTTCACTGAGTCCCTCTGTGTTTGTGTCCTTGCCAGGTCAAAAGTAATATGATCCAGTCGGAAAGGAAGGAAAGACATGCAACGCCAACAGTCCCACCCAGACCGACTGAAGAGGTTTATATGCAGTCGCACGCAGCTGCTGCTCAGTGCCATGTGTTTCTTATGAAACTGATCTGACTTATGCTTTGCGTGTCTGTTGTGTTGCAGGAGATGAAGGGGACGTCTGCACACAAAGTAAAACATAGAGGAGCTGAGGAAAAGGTACAGTTTCCATTTACAGAATGATACGTGGGCTGTTTGTATAATCCTTTTGTTCAGTTTTATGTTTGAGGAGCCATTAATAAATAAGTCCAGCTAATTCTTGGTTTAACTGTGTCCAGAAGGACAAAAAGGAAAAAGGAAAACCTTCAGAAACTCCCACCAGACGGTCGGAGGAGGTGAGCTATCTGTGCAGAGGAAAAGTGACTGTTTTTATATTTTAATATTAATCAAATATGTACCTTTAGGAATCTGCTGCTTTGTTGGAGGTTTGAACAAAAAAAAAAACATTTAAGGCTCATTACAGTTGTTGCCCCCCTTGGTTGCCAGAATTCGGCCATTTTCTACAATGAATACTGTTTTAATATTTTTGTCTAACCCGACTGGAGTCAACGATTCACGAGCTGATTGCTTTAATTTACTGCAGAGCCAGTCGGGTGATGAAAGCACCAAAAAAGAAGAATCTGCTGTAAGCAACCACGGTGATGAGAACCATCTGGAAAGTAAAACGGTGAGTTTGTGATCATTGTGGCTCAAACAGGATTCAGTCCCAGTTCTCATTTTTAATTTCAGCCTCGGAGGCTTAACTCTCATGTAAGCAAAGTAATACATAGATGGTCTGCATATTGATTTGTGATATTTAACAAAACAGTTATTATACAGAGAGGTAGTTTTACATTCTGTTTTGTGTGAGTCGGGGATGTCTTCTTCTGTGTTTGAGCCATCATTGTATGTAATGAACCGTCATCTGTTGGCAGTGAAAACAAACTCAAAGTGTTTGTGGCTGCTGTTATGTTTGGACCTAACATTTCCGGTTCCTGCTTCATTACCAGCTCTTTCATTCCAGACAGGTGACACCCTCAGGCTATTGTCAGAGGGCGTTTCAAAAGGGCTCACAATTTTCATTTGTCACCTGAAAATTAAATCCCTCAACTTACAGTGTTAAGGTTTTGTTTTCCCCCTAAATACATCTTAAGGTTACCAAAATACTTATTTCACACCAACAATGTTTATATGTTCTGCTTCATGTTCTGTTACTTTATCAAATGTTTTCCTTTCCTCTGGGCATCAAAGCTCTGTCAACTTGCTGCTCAGACGTTGATCTCACATTTGAATACATATCAATGACAGCTGGAGTTTCAGGTTCCACATCTTCAGGTTTTTGCTTCTTACATCTAACACATCGCCACTGTGCCTTCCTCTTTTTCTTCCAGGCCAAGACGAAAAAACACAAGCACCACAACCCATTTACACCTCGTGTAGCAGTCAAGGTACACGACAGCTTGTCAACATTAACTGGGATTATGTTATGTTGTGTATTATTCAATACCAGATAAGAAAAGACAGACATCTTATTGTTTTTACTGTGACATTTATGTCAGGCTGCATCTGATGATGATGATGATGAAGGGCCAAAAGATCATGAAGAGTCTTCACCCAGAGAGGAAAAGAAAGAAGAGGGGGGAAATGAGAAAACTGAGGAGGTTTGTCAGCTCCCTTTTTACTTATTATGTGTTATTACTGTTGTCTGAAACAACGACTTCCTCATAGTAACACCACGGTCCTGTTTGTTTCTTTTAGACTAAAGTCAAGAAACCAAAGAGACATAATCCTTTCATGCCTCGGGTCAAGGTAACGTTTGAAAAATGTGACATGTGCAAACTTGTTTCTCCCATGTATTTATGTGCTGTGGGTTTTTATATTCAAGGAAAACAAAAACTGATGGTGGAACAAAGCGCACTGAAGTATATATTTACCGCTTGTAGGACTGGGCAATGTGAACCAATTTTCTACATGTTAACCAGCAGTCTGATTTTATGATCTCAATGTCCTCTTATAAAAATCACCACAGACGGCTGCCCTTTGATTTCAGCTACATTCAGAAATATCTGACAGACTTGGTTATCATATGCAGATGAATGTGCAAACTTGGTGTGAATAGAAATAAAGATGTGTACGGCGATCGAGATTTATGGATGTTTATGCCACTTTTTATGTAAAAAAAAAGAAGCTACAGTTTGTCCGACAAGTAACAAGATCTGAAGCGAGGTGTTATGAAAAAAGGAAATAAAATAAAATCATCACAACAGCTAAGAGAAGTTCTTAACTACTCTGCAAGGTTGTTTGTGAATCCAGAAGGAGAGTTAGGGAAGGGTTGCAGCAGTTTTAAAGAAGAAACATATTCTCTAATGCAGCAGTAATCAATATAACTGGTATTGACTCAATTTGTTTCTCTTCAGGAAAGAAATAGCTATATGAATTTAAAAAAAAAAATCAATACACCTTTCAAGCGTAACATGTAGCCACGATCGTAGTGTGTATAATAGTCCGTGATCAGGGCTGCACTCTGAGCAGATTGGATATGGAATGACACAAAAACCTGTAACAGTCATAATAAAAACTGAGCAAAAAGAATATTATGTAACTCGTAAAATGTTCTGAACTGTGCTGTAAGATGAACAAGTAGCTTCCAAAAAATAGGCTCATTTTTATTATTAGTTTGTTGAGCGCGCTGTCTGACATTCAAAATCTCTCAGAACTTGCTGCATTTATGCTTCTTTGTCCACTTTTTTAAGATTGCTTTAGGTTAGTGTTTCTTATTTGTGTTTTTGATCTGGCCAATAGAAAACACAAACCCTCTCGTGTTATTTTAGCATCGACAAAGGTGAAAATCCAAGACGTCTTAACTTCAAATTACTGCAGTAGTTCTGTAGCTGCTGAATAGCATTAATTCAGCCTTTATTTACAATACAGCTGAGCAGAGATACAAGTTATTGTTGTGACTTTGTTTCCCATTCAGAACATCTGTGTGTTGTTTGTGATCCTTTCTACCTCACGAAGGTAGCTGTGTTTGGTTGTAAGTTAAATCAAAGCTTAAGCCACATTTATTAATATGCTTTATTTGTTTGGTTTCAGGCCAAAGTTGTACAGAGACACGCAGAGACCGATGCTGAAGGCAACACAGCAGAGGTGGGAAAATTCAACTGCTTTCTGCTTAACTGCATGTAAAAGAAAATCATGTGATGTTTCTTCATTCTTTTCTTCCCTGTCATACACACACGCAGAGAAAAAGCTCATTCTAACCTTTTCTCACTCAGTCTGGGTGTTGAAATCTTTCTCAGTGTGGTTCACAATTACAAAAGGTCTGTTTGAGTCACTTGACTCCCTGAAGACGCCCTCTCTCCTCCAGTCATTTACAGAGTTTGTCTCCAGTGTCCGTTCAGCTCCCTGCAGACACTGCTGTTGTTTTCTTTTGCACCATTGACATGAAACCCACCCCCACACGGTGATCAGTGTCTGTCTGTGCATGTCCTCACTGTGGAAGATGAGAGGAGATAATGCTGCAATGTGCCCAGACTTGTTTTTCGACCTCTTTTTTTCAGCGTCTCCAAGGAAGCATTTGGTCCTTTTTACTTCTGCAAAAACAGGACGAAGTAGTCCGTACAGTCAGAATCCCTTTTACACTTCCTCCTTTTTTTATCCAAGCACAAACTTTATGAAAAGTGAAACTGAGAAATGAGATCAGCTTGATCAGTTTATTCAGATTCTTGCACTCAGCATGTTTCTCTGCATCTCACTCACATACACTTGTCCACGTAGGAAAATGGTATTGAAATGGGAATTTCAGTCTGTTTTATTTCTGTTTTCTCAGAATGAAGGTGCCAACAGGTCTTTGTTTGACCAACTGGAGGACTTTCGTGCTGAACCCTCAGCGCCTGAAGACAGTCAGGTTGGTCTCTGAAACTAAAATATGTCTGCCTTGTTTTAAAACAATCCGCTGCTTTATTTTTGAGCAGCAACCATAAAGAAGTCCATACAAACTACATTGTTTTTATTTTTCAGGATGTGGAGGATCTCATGGACTGGTGGAACACAGTGGAACGTTAGTTTTGCTCTTTATTTTGCTTTGCTCCTCTCTGTTATCTCTAAGAGGGAGTTTGGGAGGGATTGTTTTAACTGTCTTAAACTATGTACTAAAGTATGTGGACGCCCTCATTTTGATTCTCCTGTTTGCTGTTTTTTTTTTTTATGATTTAAGTCCCTAAGTGAAGTCATAAAGCTCCCAGTTTCAGAGTACAATTTGAAGAAGGCCATTTCCTGCATTTAAAAAAAAAAAAAAAGAACGCCTGCGTTCACAAAATTAGGAAATATTTTTAAGAAATTATTGTGAGAGACGTTGACCGTTCATGACGCATCTTTGGGGTGCAGTTGAACACCAGCCTCAGACCAGAGGCTGTCAGCTAATTCAGTTAGCAGTGGGGTTACAAATTCTCTGATTGGTGTCATGATCTGGGTCCCCTCACTTTTGGATTTGTAATGCATGAAACAATGATCACAATATTATTCATCATTACTTTTGCTTTGTTAGAATGGGAGGATGTGCCTGAGGATGAGGACATGACAGAAAAAGAAGAAGCCAAGTAAGTGAACGCCCAATTATTTTCTTCTGTAGTTCACTTAATGTTGTTCCTGGTCTCCTAAGGGTTGTCAACATATTTCATCATCAGATTGACTTTTATGTGTTGAAGCTTTAATATATAAATGTATCTAAAATGTCCTATCACCTCAACATAAGGAGATGAAAAGAAGAAGAGTTCAGTACTTATTCGTCACTTTTTTTTTTTTAGGGCATTTGCTTTGACGGCAGAGAAAGTGCAGAAGGGCATCCGCGTCTTCAACAAACTGTTCTCGGAGCGCGCCGAGAGCCTCTGGCAGCACGTTATTGACCTCAACAGCATGGCCGACGCTCTGGATAAGTTCAACAAGAAAACAAAGATAGCTCAAATCACTGGAGGCTCCACCAGCGCCATCGGGGGCGTTGCCACAATCGCCGGTCTGGCTCTGGCGCCTGTCACCATGGGAACCTCTCTGATTGTGACGGCAGTAGGGCTGGGTGTCGCCACAGCGGGTGGTTTGACATCAGCGGGTGCCGGCATCTCCAACCAAGTCAACAACTCTATGGACCGCAAGAAGGTGGAGAAGATCGTGGAGGACTACCAGGAGAAGATGGTCGACCTGAACAAGTGCCTGAAGTTCATCAAGCAGGGGATCGAGAACCTGCGCAAGTTCGACCTGATCAAGATGAAAAAGCACGCGTACAACCGCGACTTCCCTGCGCTCACTAGTAGCTTCTACGAGGACGGTGCCATGGCAGGAAAGGCGATCCTCATCAACGCCAATGAGATCATGCGTGTGGTGCAGATTGCCAACGTGGCTGGCAGCACGGCAGCCAGAGCGGTCCAGATCGCCAGCATGGCCACCGGCGTGCTCACCGGCCTTTTCGTAGGTATGGATATCTACTTTGTGGCTAAAGACTCTAAAGAACTCAAGAAAGGGGCGAAGTCGGAGTTTGCTGCCAAAATCAGAGAGGTGGCCACACAGCTGCACGACGGTCTGGTGGAGCTGAACGGCATACGAGAGGAGCTGCAGTCCACCGCGCCGGAGAACAGCACGGGCAATGAAACCAAAGCTGTGGACGGTGACATGAAAGAGAAAAGTGACAAATACTCGAGTTCAGATGAAGATGAAATCGACCGCATTAAAAAAGCCATCAAAAAAGACCTCGAGAGCAGAGAATACGTGTGACCCAGAACATCTCCTTTAAAGGAAAGAGTCAAACCCACACTCCTTAAAACCGTTGTCGTTGTGCACATCCCTGGTGGCTGTTGCCAGATTCTTAAAACTTTAATTCAGGTGCATTTTGAATCTCCACAGAGGAGAATTCAGTAAACAGTGAAGTTTCTAAACCTTCCTTTTCAGGGAACAGACAGAAATCTCAACCCGTACACTACAACAGTAGGAACTGAAATTAGTGGCGTAAATGGAGCTCATTTTATTATACCTGCTTCTCTTGTGGTGGTGCCATTTTGTGAAACTGCCATGTTGTTTTCAGTGAATGGGTTTCAGAGGTTTCATTAGATAATATATTTGTATATAAACATATTTAATTAAAACAATATGCAGTTAATATTTTCTGACTCTAATTTAGATCATGAAGCGTAGGTTAGACATGTATCCTCAAAGAGATGAGTCCCTTTATTCATAAAGCCTTAGAATGATGCAGAGTAGCGTCAGTCTGTTTCTTTAACAGTCAGCATCTCTGATGAGTTTAACCTGAGTTAGAGTTGATGAAATGACAGATGATCAAGTTTAAACACCTGTTCATAAATCAGACTTTGGGCTCGAAGCCTTTTTCTCGAATTTGTTGTTGGTTTCACACTAATTTTAAACTACAAGAGTAGCTTTTAACGCTCCGTGAATGTCCTGAATAATCCAGGGTCTGCAGGGCCAAAAGCAAAAAAACTGCACACACAGGAAGTCGCAATATGAAGTTTAGCGACCAAAAGTACCCAAACTGCCAGTGTTTTTATAAATGTAGAGGTTGTTTTGTTATTTTTATACACTGATTAAATGTGTTTGTTTGAGAGTTGGCAGCATTCATGAAGTTTGGAGCGTAACTGACATCTTCTGTTCATTCAGTCCATGTTTTTAGCCTTCGTTTATAACTTGTACGTGTTGAACCTCGTTTTTTATTTTAACTAAAACTAAAACCTCTTATGGTACGTTAGCTTCATCAGCTGGTTTCATGAGCTAAGTTTAAAACTGCGAGTTAAAGAGAACACGCGACTCAGCAGCTAACCTCTGTGCGAACAATACTTTCTTTGTTAGTTTTTATCAATTATGTGTTTTGCTCAAATGTAATTCATATCTATTGTTTTTTTCCTTCTGGGTGGATTTGAGAAGTCAATTACACTTTTTATGTGCAATATACTGTACGTGTGTAAATAAATGTCAAATTAAAGGCCAGAGCAACTATTTCTTTCACTCCTAGCTTTATGTAAGTGGGAGCACACTTGAGTAGAAACTTCTGCACACTTACAGAGCCGATATTTACTCAGGTGATAAAGGTTTGTTTGAAGTGTCCTGCTGCACTGTTGGAGTTTTCTTCTTAGATTTTCATGATGAATGTTGGTTAATTACGCAAAACTACAATGATTACTAGTGAGCATTAAGTTTATGCCACAGGACTAAGGCTTTAGGACTGTATATTAAACATATTCACTTTAAAGGTATATATTTGAGTTTGCTTTCCTTGACATTATTTGCCTAAGCCTAACTCAACTTCTCAGTCTTATTAGTAATCACACAGGAACCAAAATGGGACATTATACTTTAGTGAAGTCACTGTTCTGTCTACAAACTTTGTGAACATGATCTGTACATTGTCTCTCCGTGCTCCCGGCTGCCAGCGAGAACATCAACAAGTGTTTGGAACCGTTTTGGGAGCTGTAATGATGCATTTTGTAGCAACTGTGATGATGTCACCAGGTACTGATCCCATCATTGACTTACCTGCTGGAGCACTGCTGCAGATGAGGAGAAGCAAGACTTTCAGGTTTTAAATTTGACCTTGTACACAATAATGTTGTGGTAGAAAAAAGAAAAGTGACAATGTGAAAAAAATAATAATAGAGAAATTAAATAGAACTGGTTTAAATGTAGCAATGATTTCAGAAAATCTGAGTAAAATTAATATTAGAATTACTATGTGGGATTTAATCCATATTCAATCAGTAAAAAGTGGGATTGGAAGTAAAAATCTGTGTTAAATAATTTTTGTGATATGTATACATCCACATATGATCTCTTGGGTATTTTCTCATTTAACATTCAGTGCACACCTGCAGACTGTGATTTTCCACACACTGTCATGATCATTTAGTGATTCATCCATGTTTACTTATCTATTTTTGTAGCAGCCCTCATATTTAGCATTTGTTTTCATGTTAATCATCTGACTCTTATGAAACTCTGAAGTCTGAGTCACACTAGACACCCACAGACACGGTTTAACCCTCAAAACTGGCCACGCCCTTGGCTCCCAGGTGAGTTCAAAGGCAAAAAAACAGAGAGCAGACTAAAGGTTTCAGACCTCCCATCTTTTCCATCTGCAGAACTGGAGACTGAAACTGGAGCTGACCGAGATTTAATCCCTGAAGTCCTTTGTTGCGAAGGAAGTCTTTTTCAATGCAACAGGTAGTTTTACAAGGATGATTTGTGGCTCAGGAGCTCTCAGGGTGTGTTTGGGTTTGTTTAAGTGGCTTTGTTCAACCGGTAAAGTGATGTGACCTTTGGGTGGTGTCGGATATATTGGGATTACTTCATGTAGAAGTAAATAGAACAGAGAAACGTGGGAATTTGAGATTGGCATGTTGTGTACATAAGTTGTTGACATGCAAAGGTGGAGTAAGAGCTTTATAGTTTACACTGAAAGTGATGTCATCTTTATTATTTCGCATTTTCTGTATTATACATACTTATTTATTTGGCTTATTGATATTCAAACTATTTATTTTTTTGGCATCTGTAATTGTCTCTATTTTACTAATATTATGTGGCATATTTCTTTTTAAACCCAATATGAATGTTTCTCTGTTTGGACAATTGTTCAGTCATAGGGTCAAATATTATCACTGTCATGCCTGATTGCGTTAACACTAACAGGATGCCTTTATTTTGCTCTTCATTTGAGTAATACGCATAAAAATTAAGTATATAAAGAGTATTTGTATAACCCCTGACTAATCTGATTAATCAAATCTATGCTAAAACTACATAAAATGATTTTGAATCAATTCTTTTGCCAATTTTTATCATCACTCTTTGTGAAAATAAGTATATCTACTGTATGAACATATAACGTAAATGGCACATATCTTATTCATTATTTATTATTTAAAAAGAAAAACGTTTAAATGGTAAGATAAATATAACAGAACACCTAAAAGGAAACAAATAAATATAGTAAAATATTGAAAATATTTTGTCCATTTTCTACATTATTAATCATTCTTCTTCGACTTGACACTGCAAAAACAAAACAAATGTGCTTTGACTCGCGTTAGCCTTCCCGTTAGTGAAGATATAATTTCAGATCTTTGGTGGAGTTCCTGAACGCCTCCATTAGTGCAGATGTTGTCGTGCGGGTGTGGTGAAGTTTAAAAACTCCTGGGAAGCTCCTGTCCGTGAACAAGCCGTCGTTTTTATATTAATCCGTAAAAGTTGGATGTAAATCGTCTCTAAGGTGTCTTCAAAACTCCGGTAGGTAAAAAAGCTCAGTCTGACATCAACGACAGTTCATTAAGTCGAGTTTAGACGTTTATATTGTTAAATTAACCGTCAGTTTACGTTAAATAAACGCGTGAATTTGCTTTTTTTTTGACGGTCCGAGAGCTAGCTAAAAGGGTTTTTTTTTAGCATGGAAGCCCAACGGTTACACAGAGGAGAAGTCAGTTTAAACTGTAATAGTGATCGTAACTGTTGTTATTTCCAGTACCAACACTTTGTATTGGGTCTGCATTTAAATCTTGTACTGTACGATGAACTTTAAACAGTACACTTACTTATGAAATTTCTACTTTAAATCCTAAATATTGTATGCTTTGTTGCTTCTAAAACTAAAAGATTTTAAATCTTAACGTAGTTTAACTCCAGACAAAACAAGGATAATGTTATTTAGTAATGAAAGATGAGCTTGGTAATATTGTGACACCTCAGTTGATAAAAATACACACCTGTTGTGAGCACCTGTTGTCTGTTTTTAAGTAACATGTAGAAAACATGTAGGTTTTTGTGGTTTATTTAATGACACGTCTCATGGTTAATGTTGTTTTATTGGAGCTTTTTGTTATATTTTCCAACTTTTTATACATGCATGTCGTATAGAGAGTTTTGTTTCCAGACATTTCTCTTCCTACTTGGTTGAATTTTACTTACAAAGCGTTTCTTTAGCCACACATGTTCAGTTGAGCATAAACTGGAGGAAATGTGATTTAAATACTTTTAATGCGTTGTTGTTGGTGCAAACCTTTCGTTTTGGTATTTCAGAAAATGTGCAACCATCTGTAGGGTTTGATTAACCCCCAAAAAGATGATCCAGAGAGCACCGGGTCTGTGATAGAAACTAGAGGTCGGAGCAGATAAAATGACCACTTGTTGCAGCTAAGATCTCTGGAGGAGCTTCTCTTACCATACAACTTGTCCTTTTACCACATCAGTCACTTCTTTTGTCAGCTAAAAACAGAAAAACTGAGGATAAAGTGAGCACATTGACTGGATAATCAAGCACTTACTGATCCAATTAGGCTCCTTTTCATCGCACTTCTTCCTCCATCTTCCAGCCTTTGACACGTAAAATCAGTTTCAGCACGACAAAACAAAGATGCCTCAATTCCTAAAATGTGCTTAGAGCAGCGAGGATTGAGGGTGTTTGCTGAAAGGGCTTCTAATGAAGTTATTTCAGGCTGTGAGTTTAATTAAAGTGTTAATAAATAAGTTAAGAGCACACAGAGACCATACAATTCGCATTTTATTAAAATCCTTTTACCTCATCTTCTCTGCATCTATCCATCCTCGTCCCCTAAAATTCGTGGAGAGGAACAGAGGATGTTCAAATGGGGAAATAGTCATTTAAATGCGATAAAGGACATGTCCACCCCTTTATGACCACAGTGTGACCATCCTCTTTTGTCTCCTTTTAAGCAAGAAACAAGCTTTTTGTTTCAAAAAGGACCCAAATCTCTTGAGTAGTGTTTCAGCACCTTGTTGAATTCTGTGCAAAGGGTGACCAACACAAAGTGGAAATGCAGATAAATGATTAAAATACCATTTTTATTATGATATAATTCTTTTAAATGTTGTCTTTGCTTTTTTCCTGTCTCACTATGTCCAGATGTAGGATTTCACACCTTCCCTGACTTAAAATAAAGCACCGATTATCATCCTCCTTTTTGAGACAATTAAAAAAAAGGCAAGATATGAGCAGTTCATCTAAAGTTATTCCAAACCAGCTTAAAATCCAAATCACTGCAGGATTTTTCTATGCTACACTTTTAAATTTCCTTCTATTTTTGACCTTTACTCATGATAACTTTGCCTGTAAAGCAACAAGATTTACATGAGATTTGAACGATAGTAATCCTGAGAGCTTTGTTGCAAATCACCTGCTGCATCGGGTTGTTTATTAGCTCTTTGTTCAGGCTGATTTAGGGCATCGATACTCACCAAAATGTCAACGCATTCAGCCATCCCAAATCACACAAGAAATACAAGTTTTTGACCAGAAATGTTTACCTTCAATGATGGACAGCCAGTAAAATGTCAGGCTCCATTTTTATATCGGTGTGTATTAACAAACTATTCTTGTTTTACACTGGTTGCTCCCTGCGTTGGTTTACTTTGCTTTATGATTAATTTGTTCGTAAATCAAAAGGATATTCATTTGCAAATAGTTAAATAAGTGACTGATTTGGGTTTTGTTGCCGTTTTATTCCACTTTTGTTCTTTTAAAAGCTTTTCAAAACATGAAATTTACACATTATCTGCTCATTTTCTGTCATTTTTTCTTTTGTGTTTCTTAAAAATGTGATTAGTCAACTAACGGGTCCATCAACAATGGAAACAGTTATGTGTTTTATAAATTTAACAGTAACTGATCACTACCTTTTCAGAAATACATGCTAAATATGACAAGATTACACCGTGCAAGATTATCAACGGTTGTTTTTATCATGGTCACAGCGTCGGGGGTCTGTTTGTGTCCCACCGACATGGAAATGAGCCGTTGTTGATGGTATCGGTTACATCTGTGACACATGAAAATGTTTGGTATTCAAATGGTGTGTCAGCTAAATGCTCCTCTGGAAACGTGCGTTATTTCAGCTGCAGCCTCCTCAGTAAAGCAGTAGAGAACTGCATTTATAAAGGCTTGTGATGTCTGGTGGTAGGAAAACCACACGTGTGACAAAACTGACTAAAGTTCAGTTGTTTTAAGCTAAGACAACACACAATTTACACTGAGATGTGTCTAAAATGTGTCTAAAAGTTGACAAAACAACAAGAAAGGCATTTTTTTATTCTGAAATTCTTCACTTTGAGGGATTTGTTGACGTACATCATCCAGTTCATAAAGGAAGCTGATAACATCTGGAATATGTTACAACAATTTGCAGTTGGTGGTAAAACTGCTGGGAAATGCTCCTCGAAAATGTTACAGGCTCTAAAAACTTATCACAAAACGTCATCCTTCTGCACCAGTTGATCATAATTGAAAATAGGCAAAGGTTATGTTGAAAAATGGATAAAAGAACTGATTAAAAACAGACTTCTATGTATGGTTTCTCCATTAGACCTGGACAGTCCAGTCATTGCCGTTGTTATCATCAGGCCTGTGCTTATTTTCCTGTTTTGATGCGTCTATTTTTACCTTTGAACTTCCGATGCTTCAATCACAAACCAACAAACTTGGTGTTAATGTGTGTCGCTCCTGCAGGCAGGATGGAGGCCTGTATGGTGAAGCCAGAGGTCAAAAAGAAGCCGAAGCAGGTGAGAATATCAACAACTAACACACAAACAGACATTAAACAAGAAACCAGATGGTAAACAACCCTCAACATGTCATCCACGCAGTTTGGAAGATGGTATTTGAAGCTCTGTGAAAAAGTTTAAACCTCCAAGATGAAGTGAGAATGTTTCTTTATAAAATCAGTAAAATGGCAACAGCTGGTGCACAGTTGAGGAGTTGCATCATCTGCAGCAGGACAGATGTTTATGGATGTGTTTCTGTGCTATCAAATAAATGACAATCAGACACGGGTCCTCCTCTGTCCTGTCATTGCACGTGTTTCCCAGTTTAACTTCATTATCAGTGCTGAATGAATATCAAAGTCAACTTGTTAAAAGAGGGTTTGCCTCGGCTAACAGATTTATGACTCAGTAACACAACCAGTCTCCCAGCTCAGATCGGCAACAAAAAAACCTGACACAGTAAACAAAGCTCAGCGAAGTGCTGATGCACCTCGGTGTGAGGTGGCTGAGCTCAACAGACTGGTTCTGTCTGCTAGTGGAAAGCTGATATCCATCACTGTCTGATGTATTCCGCATACCCAGTATGTCTAACCTGCTTCCTGTTTCCAACCACTTCTTCTTCTGTGTGCGTTTTCTTTTACACCTTAAATATATGCAAATATTACCTTAGCAGAAATTATTTAAATATTACATTTTAAGGTTAATGTAAAAGTAAACTTGCTTTTATTTCGAGCGTGTGCCTGAAAAAACTCAAACTTAGTTTAAAACTTTCCAAGCTACTCCTCTCACAGACTCTTTTGTTCTTCTCTCTGTTTTCAGCCCAAACCTCCTCCAAAGCCTTCAGAGGTAGTGTAATAAACCCAAACCTTTCGTTAACTAGTAACAAATTGACTTATGTGTTTGCTTGCTTAAGTGTTTGTCCTGACTTCAGGTTGTCACAGAAGGCTGAAACTTTGTTTACAGATAAAAAGGAATGACCCAGAGAGACCTGAGAGGCCCGCTCCTGTGGTTCCTCGTCGACCTACAGATGCTGTAAGTCCAACATAACAATCTCTGCTTGTTTTGTTTGCGTGCTGCTGATGGTTTGTGCACGACAGTTCTGCCTCTGACATAATTTAATTCTCTGAATGTTTTTGCTCTTGTTTGTGTGTCATGTTTGTTAGAATTTAAGTTCCTCTGAGCAGATGTCGTGGACAAAGCATGAGTCCTAAACATGAGTTCTAGTTTTACCCACTGTGATCCTCAGTATTGATGTATTTTGGCGACATTGTCGACATGAACGCCTCTGCAAGTCTCTACATATGTTGGATACTGTTTATCACACAGCTCTGAGGTTAATAACAGGCTGTAAACCCCTCGCTCACCACTGCATTTCGTACTCTATGGTCAACTGATCATCATTATCCATCCATTGACTTTTCCATTGGTCTAATTTAACTTAAAAAACTATCCTTATTCTGTTGCCAACATATTTACCCTTCTCCAAGTCTCGTGAAGAGAGCAGCCAATGCCGTCGCTCCCAGTCCTTTGTTACCTTGATGTGTTCAGTACTAATGGAGCTCGATAATAAGGCATTTTCTTACTCTGACCCTTTGATTTGGAACTGGCTACAAGAAGATCTGAAGCTGTCTAGTTTGAGCCAATAAAGGATTTTAAACGTTGACTTTTTTTTTCCTATTTTTGATCATTTCTTGTACTTCCACTTAATCCTTGTACTCAAACACTGTAGGTATAAAGGTTAGATTAAAAAAAAAAAAAAGAAGTAGATGCAGCCTCAACGTCTGAATAACTCAAAAGCTCCCGCTAAAAATCACTTGAATAAACCATTTAAGATCCACCATTATTCACTAACCTATATGTACCTGCCAAAAGAGAACACTGATTGGTCTGTACGTTGCTAAGGCCACTAATGGATGACATGACTGCGATCATTAAGCGAAAGAATCCCGTTAACTTGCAGTGTTTTTAATGACCAACAGGGGGCGACACCACTGATCGCAAGAAGTCAAATTATATGGAAATTTCCATAATTTTTAGTTAGTTTCTTACTCCAGAAAGTCCTCTTCAATGCAGCACGATGCTTATTTTGTAAATTATCGTCCCATTTAACATAAAATAGACTTTTGGGGACAATGCTAACAAGTCACGTTGTAAAACTTGACATTTCATAACATGAATTTACAACTGTGTGATGACCGTGTCTACAAGGTAAACCAGTTATTCTCTCATTTAGATTAAAATATCTGCTCAGATCAGTGGTTTTTTGTTGGATTCATCAACACGTGCTCAGCGGCATTTACACTGAAACAAAACAGAATTTTCATCCAATGAATTGATTTGTGCCTTCTTTGCAGGAACTGAGTAAGATCCAGTACAGAATGAAAAGATCAGCCACCTCCAACGATGAGGTATTTCCTTCATGATGTTTTTAAACTCTTATTGATGTTTTATTAGCTTTTTAAGCCTGGATGTGTACGTTAAAAATGTTAAAATTCTTATTGTAATTCTACTCATTTTAACCAGTATCTTGGTGGAAACTTTACTGTATCCAGACAACAATAAAATCTGTGCATGACCAACTATTTTTTCTGACATCATCAGACCAATGGAAACCTGAAGCAACAAGAAACTAAAGAGAAACCGTCTGAAACTCCTGTTATTCCACCCAGACGTGTGGAAAGGGTACAATTAAATATTCATTTAAGGAAATATTATCAGACTAATGTTTGTTTTTATTTATAAGACTGATATGACTCAGCAGCTTCTGAGGGCTTCTCAGAGTTTCACATTTCCTCCCTGTTCCATTTATCTTTTGTTATTTGTCGTAATTGTTTGTGCAGGAACTAAACGCCACGACCAGACACAGCCAGCACAGAAAGGCTGATCACACAAAGGTGCACACACAAAAAATAAAGCCCATGTACACCTTGCCTTTTATAATCTGTTGATTAATCTGTTGATAATCTGTTCCTCTTCCCCCTCAGAGCCCCAGAGAAGCTGACCAACCAGAAGCTGCTGTAGATGTAGCAGACTTTAAACAGGTATTACACCTGCAACTGTAAACACAAAAAGCTCTGAGCTGATTTATAAACTGCACATCTGATGTGTTCCTCTGTCTTTACATCTGCTTTGTTGTGAAATAATCAGTCGGCCCTGACTGGAATGTTCCGGCGAAACCCAAAAGAGAAGATGCCAACATTTACAGTAAGCAGTGCACCTAAATCTCAGATATATGCTTGTTTATGTAACAGTAAATTTGTGCTTACACTAACCTGGCCGTGACATGAAAACAGCATGCAGCATTTCCAAAAAACACAAAAATCAACTGGTTTTAAACGCAGAAATCAGCCTCCCTGAACGGCCGTCTTGCAAACCGCATTAGAGATTTCCCCCTGTAGAGACAACTGACCTGATCGTCATTGTTTAAGAAGCAGAACAGGTTTCTGATTGCGAACAGGTGTGTGAGTGTCTGTACATGCATGCAACTTAACTGTGCATTCACACATGCAGTTAAGGTGTGTAAAATCTGCTGTTTATGACTCAGTAGACATTACTTACTCATATTTCAGCTTGTGTGTCAGTGAGCAGTATACTGTACATATACAATGTTTTTGAACCTGTTTGTCTGATATTTGTTCCTTTCAGAGCTACGTGATCCCCACCTCTGAAGAGGAAAAAACTGATGATGTCACAGTCAAACAAGCTCCTAGCAACAAACCGGTATGTGTGTTCACGTGTGTTTTCCACTGTTAGTGTTGCCATTTGGTGTGTGACATGTGACTGTGGTTGGCAGGGCGTTCTGAAAGGAGTAATGAAAGGGTTGCAGTTCAAATCATCACCAAAGGTATGAAGCAGCATCTGGTGTTGGTGTTTCTGCTGAAAATAGTGACGCTTTCATGGGGATGGTGGTGGTTACTGCTCATGCCCAGACTTCCTGAGTTTAGAATAAGAAGAATCAGATCTGCTGGTCATCAATTCTTTGACAGGAAATTCCAGATTTGTGTCAGATTTGTGAATCTGATTTGGTATTTTGGGCCTGAACCACTGAGGATGGTGAGTTATCCAGCTGTCTTTGGTCTTAACTCAGGTTTTGTGGTATAACAAAGCTTCGTCATGTATTATATAGTTTATATAATAGTAACTGAATAAACCGCAATGCTCTGCTCCAGAGCAGAGAAAGTTGAGTACAGACGATCATAAATCAAAACCTGTTCACAGATCAGCCACTGCTGACTCAGGTTGTGTGATGATAGCTGGAAATAAAACTGTTTTTAGAAAAATATTCCACACATCGTAGCACATTTCCCATAATTATGAAATAATAATTTCACTCAGGTAAACTTTATCAGGAATCAGCTACCTTTTTCTCCTCATTGATTTGGCCACTGAAACAAAAGCTCAATGTTTTGAGCTTTGTCTCAGCATGAGACAAAATAACTGGAAGAAAAGTTATACAAATTATTATTTTAACCGAGTCTTCATCTATTTATATTATTTGGCTTAATTCAATATTTATAGATAATTTCTAGAGTCCATGTAGGTCCTTGTTTTGTTCCAGCAGTGGCATTTTACTGTTACATAACATAATTCATACACCATATTGTTTTCTAATGTACACCCTCGTAGCTGGAGGTAAACTCAGGATAAATGGAGGCAGCTGATTTTTAAAAAAAAAAAAAAAAAAAAAAAAAAAAAAAAAAAGCTTTGTTATAATCGGAGAAACCAGACTGAGTCTTTCAGGCCTCTTATTATACATTACAAAAATACAAGTCTGATTTACTAATCAGAACGGTAGGGGCCATGAAACTGAGCCCTGGGGGACACCACACTGAAGATGAGCAGAGGAGGAAACATAGTCTCCCAAACCAACACAAAACGTTCACTCCGTTAGATAAGACCTGATTTCATGTGTGGTCCGTGAAGTGTATGCAAGTTAACGGGATCGTTTTAGTCGTTATGGGTTGTTGAGTGTTTCTTAAGGGCTCGACATTCAGCTGTCGTCGTCCAGTATTTATTTTATTTATTTTTAAAGACGCAAACTATGCGAAATCAAGAAGATGTAGTTTTCTTTGATAGAAATCTGCAAATTGTTAATCTGAACTGTATTTTTAACATGACTTTTTGGGCTTCTTCCACCTTAATTTGTAACATTTTAATCAATTTAAGGCTTGTATGTATGTAAAACATGGTGGAAGAATGGTTGATCACTTGAATTAAAGATGACTGCACTGTTTCATAAGCATATTAATTCATCTTCATGTAGATTCTGGATCTGAATGCAGGATTTTCTTTGGGAATTTTCCTCACTTTTTAGTTTGTTTGTTTGTTAAGCTAACCAAAGTATGAATTATAGAGGCACAAAGTTTCCTGACTAGTTCAAATAAGGGAGGTTTTTCCAGGATTTTGGGTTGAACGGTAGTTTCTCGTCTTCTCTTGTTGTGTCGGTGGAATCACAGCATCGGTCGTTTTCGGTGACTTTTTTCAGGCCAGCAGAGAGCCGAGTCCAGATCCCAATGCAGAAGAAACCGGTGCAGAGAAGGAACAACCAGCTGAGAAGAACAAGCAAGAGAAGAATGCAGAACCAAAACAGGTTCAACTCAACAATGTGTTGTGGCTTTTATGAAATACAGAGTTCTGCTTCTTCTTTTCCACACAAAAGAAATCATTATATTATGATTCACATGTAACTTTCAGCAAATGTGGAATAGGTTCATTCTTTTAAAAATGTAAACTGTAATAACATCTGAGTGAAAACCTTTCTAATTGTGGGAAGAAGCTGCATCATGACATCATTTTCAGAGATATTTAGCACGTATTTGTGAAAACACGGCAGCTTGTTTTACGGATGAGTTTCGCAACGGTAAAGTTTTAATCTTCCATGCTCTGCATTTTCAGGACAGAGGAGGTCTGCTTGCTGGAATGTTCAGGAAATCACCCAAAGAGATGTCAACTTCTCCAGCCCTGACAGTAAAACTGACTCTGCTTCTTCTTCTGTTGTGATTCTGCTTTTTCTCTTTGTTCATTTTTCTCCCCCTCGAAGTGTCTGCGACCCAAAAATGAAAAAAAAAAACACCTGCATGACATCTTCCCAAACACTGGTTGTTAGGAGCCCAAAAACTTACAATGTAGCATTTTGCTTTAACTCTAATTCAATCATTTTTACTGAAATTAGTCTATTTAGATATTGGTAGCATTTATAATCGTATAAACTTATTTATTTAGCCATTTATACATTTTGTTTTAATTTATTTCGGATTGTGACAGTTTCACAGAGCAGGAGGGAAACGGCTGTAAAGGCAGAATGCAAATGTGACGTCACAAATATGTTAATTAGCAAATTACCTCATCTAGTGGCTTCCATTGGGAATATTTGGTAACAATGCTCACTGAGATCAATAAATGCTAATAGTTGAAATGCTTATGACCTACCCTGATCGTTGTTGCTATTTGCTTTTATGTTTCCATTTTTTGGTTGTTGTTTTTAATTCCATCATTTGTTTTGATTTTGTTTTCCATTTTGATCTTTCTTATTTTTTCCTAAGGTCAGTAAAGCAGACGGTGATCCTGAAGATGCAGAAGAAGAGGAGAAAACATCTGACCAAAACAATGTAAAGTGTTACTTTAGTGGCTTTAACAAACAAGAAATGTTAAAATTCTCCGAGCACTTTACAGAACATTAACTGCAGAATGCTGCAAGTTGAATAAAATCTGAAAGGAGATGAGCAATTTTTGTTCTTTTTAAGAAAAGCTGCCATGACAGAAAGCCGTTGGTGCTTTTTTATCTTATTTGTAACAAGCTCCTCTTTCAGAGCTATGTAACAAACATCTGAAAAGATCCACAAATTCTGTATGCCTCTGTTAATGGGAAAAGATACTTTCATAAATTAATATTATTCAATGTGTTTTATTGATTAAAATCCTATTTCTTTTCAGGAAAGAGGGAGCTTCTTTTCCGGCATCCTTAAAAAGTCCAACAAGCCTGCAGATGAGACATCTGCACAGGTGTGATGGCTAAAAATCACCATTTAGTTTTCAATAAGCACCTCAAAAAGTACTCCACATTTTGAATTTCTCTGTTTCTGTTTGATCACTTTGTTGTTTCAGGAGAACCTGAGTGCGTGCAGTGAGCTGTCCGCCAGCAGCGACAGTCTGTCTGAGCACAAGGTGAGCAGCTTTATGTGTCTGTAGCTGCTCTGATCAATATTAACTCTCATTACAGTGTACAAACAAGTCTGCAGAAGATTCGCCTGCCAAAAAACCTGTGATTGACTTGAACTTTACTGAATAAATCTTCCACTACTGAGCATGTGCATCTGTTTTTCAGGAAAAAGGAGGAATATTCAGCGGGATGTTCAGGAGGTCGCCGAAGCCAGCTGAAACTGCTCAAATCGATCAGGTGGACTTATTAAAAAATACGATTTATCAAAACCACATAATCACACCATTAGTTTAACTTTAAACACTTTAATTTTGTGTCTCAGGACCAGCAGTCGCTTCCTGGCGATCTGTCCGGCAGTAATGACAATTTGGCTGACACTCACTCAAAGGTGAGCTGGGACGTGATCTTCTATGTAGCAAGTGGACTATTTATCATCCAACATTGCTGTTATTGTCTAGATGTAACAATCAGTGATGGTGCCGGTTTATCCCTCTGCTGTCACCAGGAAAAAGGATTTTTTAGTGGGATCCTCCGCAAATCGCCCAAGATTATTGGAGAGGGAACACCTGAGCAGGTAATGATCGTAAAAGTCTGTTTTCCTTTTTAGTTACCCGAGTTTTGGTGATGTCGAAGTGTATTGTGTAAACATGTCTGTTCAGGATCACATAAAGAGCCAAAAGAAAGCTGGAGGTACAGCATGAGGCAGTTTAACACTTTGTTCTGGCTTTTGCAAAATTCCATTATTTGCAAATATCCTCAAAATGGTGCAAAATAGTGTTTTATGTAAAGCAGCAGTGCGTTCCTCACAGTTTAAAGGTCAAAATAATGGCATCATGTGATGCTTACCAATGGAAACCTGAATGTTGTGCGTCAGTCTGTGTAAATCAAAAGATGCCGATGCAGTTACTTCCCGTTGAGATTCAGCATTTTGATAGACACGATTCTAAATATCCTGTAACTACCTTTAAGAAAACTCCACTCTGAGGAGCAAACAGATAGGCAGACTAAAAAAAGTCACTTAGAGCTGTAAGTTCTTGAATCTTCAGTAACAGTATCGTGTACTGGACTCGGATTGATCCACAGTATATGTTATAGTTTAAATGGCAGGTTAAAAAGACCCCTCACTACGAGTCTCGAAGAGAAAATTCAAGCTCAAATATAAGGGGAGTGAAATGGTGGTTGTTGGACGCACTCTGCACTCTGAGGTGTTTTGAGAGGGAACCATCAGGCTCATTGCAATGACAGTCACATCAGGAGAAAGAGTAGAAGAACGCCTGCTATTTGATATATAAATAATCGATGTGGGGGAGAAATTATGGGCGTGAACTAGTGAAAGAAATATGGTCAAAATTGAATGTGTGACGTCTGTGTGTTTTTTCAAAACTGCCAAACCCTTCGCATGCCAAAATATTACTGTCAAACAGTAGTAAGTGTGCTCGTAGCACCCTTAATGAATTAAATTCTGCTAGCAGTGAGTCCCCACTTTGACTTCCCTCCAAACAGAAGAACATCACTCCCCTGCTCTCATCTTCCATATTATAGCCTAAATGTTTCTCAAGTTGGAAGCTCTAGAAAACTTGCAGAGCAGGTGTCTTTCAGGTGAAAACCACCGCTCTTCTTTTCAGAGGTTTTTACCCTGCTGATAGTAGCTTTCATTCTTCTTCCCCTGTCTACAGTTCTAAATGTTGCTTTATGTGTTGCAGCTATTAAAATGCAATAGGAACATTTCAATAAGCTTTGTTGTGGTTGATTTTTCAAGATAAACCTGCAAATGAAGCTTGTACGTAACATTTACTCAACAGGTTTCCTGTTTGGACCTCCTGCATTTAGACCAACATTTCCTAACTTTGATCATCTGATGATGCTCTCACTGCTCAGCTGTTTCTTTTTGCCGTCTGTCGTCTCCTTCAGGGGACGAGACGATCAGCTGCTGGTCTCGCTGGGTGACTGAATATAAAGTTTGAGCCATTTGTGTTTCAGGATAAAGAATCGCTGCAGGCAGAGTTGTCAGCCAGCAATGAGAACCTGTCTGAGAAGAGCGAGACAAAAGTAAGGACGCTCTATGCTTTTCAACACACTGAGAAGGACTTTGTGTTACTGGACCGATAATTTAGTTGTAAAATCAACACTTTTTGTGTGTGTGTGTCAGGAAAAAGGAGGTGTTTTCAGCTCGATGTTCAGGAAATCTCCAAAACTGTCTGAAGGCCCCCGACTGAAGGAGGTAAGATGTCAACATCTGTCACCTCTGAAGCTTAAACTGTGCAGATGTGTTCACAGTGACTCTGAAAGCATCGTTATTTGCCGACTTTATGAATTAGAACACAATCATTTAGCTGTTTTTCATACAATCTAGTTAAAGAGAGAATTTATTCCGCTGTTACTCCTCAGAAAATGGCAGCACACACACAAACATGTTCTGAATTCCTGTGCCCTCTCTTAAATTTGGTTTGTCAGGTTTATTTATGCATGAAAGCGCACTCAATGCTCATGTTCATACAGGTTGGGTAACATTTTTCTTATGTTCAGGGTGCAGAGCCACTACATGGCGAGCTTTCTGTCAGCTCTGACAACCTGCTGGAGAGCAAGGTGAGTCCTCCATGACACACGAGTCAACATGCCTGACCTTCAGCAGGCGTAGCCCTGTAGGTGGAGGATGACGCTCCCAGGTAACAGGTTTCTGTCTTCACTCTTTAGGAGAAAGGTGGTTTGTTCAGTGGGCTCCTCAGGAAGACCCCGAAAGCAGCTGGAGAGGTAAAGCTCCTCAAACACACGAGTAGTTTTCATGTAGAAACTCAGAAAAACAGGTTATGGGGAATTTGTTTTCTCAAATCTTTTGGTCTTTTTGACAGCTGTGAACTGAAGACCGGAATGCATTTGTTTACACCAAGATTATTCTTGAGATTTTATCACCTTTATCATCTTTTTCACTGCAGACATTTTGGCTTGTGACAGCCGAAAAAGTACAAAATAATGTAAACAACCACATTCCATAGAGATTAACAGGTTTCAGGTCTCTACTCTTGTTTAGTAGCTTGAATATGTGATGGAACGGAGCCATCGCTGATGTAATGTTTTCCTGTTAGGACAGGCCACAAATACCTGACATGACCCTGGTTTCTTTGGGGTGGGCCTACCTCACTCACCTGTGAAACTAAATGAATCTCTGTAGCAGGATGTGGACAGATTCAACATTATTCAGCCAACATCTACAGGCGTATTGGCCTAATGAGATCATACAAAAATTACAATAAAAACATCTCATCCGTTTAAGGGAGTAACTTTTCCATCTTCAGAACGAATAACTGTGCTGGGAAAAATAAGACACAGTAAAACATTTGCTGTGTTTGTGTTCCAGGAGAACCTGCTGGCACATAAAGACGTTTCTGGCAGCAGTGACAGTCTGTCTGATGCAGCCAGCACAAAGGTCAGTTTGGCATTGTTTAATTAAACTTCATGCTGTAGATGTCCTATTTTGCTCGGTAAATATTCTACATGATCACCGTACAACAGCTGAGACTTGTGTATTCTTCCAAGTAAAATTCAAGTGTTCTCTGAAATCAGACCTTAGTGTGAAACTAATTTTCAGGAGTTATAATTTTCACTATACTGCACCCTTATTACATCTGTTTCACTGCTGTACGTTAGCCAAGAACAACCTAAATTGAAAAAAATCATCACTTGAGGCAATTCTGGTGAGCTCAGATTGGTTCCAAGTGTTTCAGGGTGAGAAATGAAACCTGCCTTTTGTCCAGTTCTCACACGTTTATGATAAATCAAAGTGAAAACGTGAAAAGTGCATCAACTTCAGAGCCTTTTTGCTTGCGTGTGATAATGACCACTCTTGGAGGGAAGCTCCTAAATTTGATTATCAGTTTAGGCTTTAAGTCTGCCTAAAGTCTTCATGGCGTCTCTATCTTAGCAAAACAAAAAGAAGTCTTTAAGAAAAGATTGGACTCTCACATCCTCAGTGTGGACCAGATGGATGTAACTGATCTCATCTTTTCTCAGGAGAAGAAGTCACAAGACGATGAACTCTCGGGCAGCAGGGAAGGTCTGGCTGACACCAACACCAAGGTGAGTCGTTTTATTCTTCATTCATAGTTGATTTTAACTGCTTGATGTGTAGATTGTATTGTGTATGTTTCCCATTTTTCTGTGACTTTCTGAAACTAACCAACATCAAAACCTACTTGACCGTCCAGCTGTGTGGAGATACTGCTCCTTTTCTCTTTTATTTGTAACTTCCTACTAAATTCTGTGGCACTCTTCATGAAATCAACCCTGTATTGTAGCCCTGTTCAGCTTCTCACTCAGTAAAAATGTTTATTATTGTCTATTTTTAAGTGTTGCATCCACCTCCTCCTTCTCCTGTGCCTCCTTCCTCAAAATGTGAAAAAAAAACTATGAATATGTGTGTTTCAGGAAAAAGGAGGAATATTTAGTGGGATATTCAAGAAACCTCCTAAATCTGCAGAAGCTGCTCAATCTGAGGAGGTAACAATGCAACATGAATCAGTGAATCCAACTCTTTTAGATGTCTTTATTCTGTTCTGTTTTCAGTTAACAGGACTTCAAATGTTTTCATGCATTTTTGGTGTAAAGTTAAGAACAGACAGGTCATTTCTGGCTTTGTTACAGAAGTTTTGTAACTTTTTTTAAACCAATTACTTTCACTGGAAGCCAATCATTTGTGCCCCACTATTGCTTGTTAATGTGTCTGTATCGATGCACACTTTTTAGAAACTTTAAGAACATCTTTTATGGTAACAAATCCTTGTAGAAACTATGTAATTTCAGTAATTAATGAGGATTTTCTAGCGTCATAATGAGTTTTATGTGTGTGAAGATTGAAATTGTTCAGTCATTTTGGTTAAACAGTAACGTTTTAAGGCCTTTAATCTTTCTTTACAGGATGGCCTTTCTGAGACCGAACTCTCAGCCAGCAATGAGAATTTATCTGGGAACAAACAGGTCAGTGAGTTCAAATCCACGTTAATCAAACATTTCAAACTCTTACCCCACATCCTAAAGTCTTCATTTTTGTATTTCATCAGGAGAAAGGTAGAGGCTTATTCAGCGGACTCCTCAAAAAGACTCCCAAAGCATCTGGAGAAAAGACTGAAGCACTGGTAAACTTAATGTACAGAAAGTCTCTAAATGTTCCCACAATTTGAACCGTTTCACATTTTAAAACCGCTTTCAGTTTCAGGACAGAGAAGAGCTGTCAGACGGCTCTGAAGATCTGTCTGAGAATACCGGTAACAAGGTCTGTATAATGTAACAGAGATGTGTAGCTCTCATGTCCCCAGCAGCAGCATTTTACTAACCCCAGCGTCCTTTTTTCAAGGAGAAAAACATTTTCAGCAACATGTTTAAGAGGCCACAGAAACCAGCAGAGGGCGCCACAGCAGAGCCGGTACAGTGGCTGCATCTGACGTTAATGATACTTCATGTTGGGGAGCAAATCTTTATTTAGTTCTACTCTTTTCTGCTTCTGAATGCAGGAGTTGGAGGCTGAAAATAAGCTATCTGGCAGCAGTGAGAATCTGATAGAAACAACCGGCCAGAAGGTATTTCTGCTGAAAACCACTTCTGCATTTGTTTCTGTCTCAGCTGCTTTTGTCATGTGAACATGAACTGAAACCTGCCCACTCGGATCAACTGAGACACCAGCCAACTGTTATAGTTTTGTCAAGCAGACAGATGATTATGTGCGATATTTGTGCATGTTTCTGTCATGTACAGTATGCCGAGTGTGCAGGGTTAAAATTATGACAGCTATTTAACCTGTCATGGAAGTTGGGGGATGTTTGTGTTTTTAGGGGTGATTTAAGCTGAGTTCTGTGGTGTCTAACGGAGGGGGAAAGTGATGTGTCAGATTTAAAGCAGACAGTGATGTGTGAACAGGGAACCATTATTGGACCAGCAGCTGCAAAGCAAGATACATCTCCTAATTAATGATTGTGTTTATGTTGTCTCTCATGTAGCATACAAGAGATTGTAGACGCTATCAACCTTAGAGACTAATGAGTAGAGACAGTGTACATATTTATGTAAACGTAACATCTTTTTAAGAAATGCTGTTTTCAAAACCTGGAGAACAAACTCCACCAAAAAAGTGCTAAAAATACCCAGAGATAAAGCACTGATGATGTTAACTTATGTTTGAGTCCTGGAAAAGAAGGTAGTGACTAAAAAATGAAGGTCTTTGCATAAGATTCCATTCACCTCCATCAAAGGTTGCTAGAAATTTGGGTGTCATGATTGATGACCAACTAACCTTTAAAGATCACATTACATTTGTTGCTTGATCATGCTGCTTCGCATTACTAAATATAAGAAAGATCAGGTCGTACTTAACCCAACACGCCACCCAGCTCATGGTGCAGTATATGGTCATCTCCCGCCTTGACTACTGCAACGCTCTCCTAACTGGTCTCCCAGCCTGTGCCATGAAACCTCTGCAGATGGTCCAGACCGCAGCGGCATGTCTGGTCTTCGATCACCCGAAAAGAACACGTCACCTCTGTTCGTTGATTTCCTCTGGCTGCCCTTAGCCGCCCGCATCAAACTCAAGTCACTGATGTTAGCCTACAAAGTGCTCAATGGAACGGCTCCCATCTGCTTGAATGCTCTCGCAAAGGCTTATGTCACATCTCGGTCCCTCCGTTCGTCCCAGGATTGTCGTCTAGCAGTGCCTACACCACACCTAAGACAATCCAGACTCTTTTCATGTGTTGTTCCACAATGATGGAATGACCTACCGAGCGCTACCAGAACAGGGGCGTCCCTGTCTATCTTCAAGAAACTCTTGAAAACCCAGCTCTTCAGAGAGCATCTCCTATCTTAGCACTTACCTTGTACTTCTCTACCACCTCTATCTTTGCACTTTATCTTTCTGTGCTTCCCTCTATGCCTGCACTCTATCGCTCCACTGTCACCTCTGACAGAGCCTGACTTGTGGTTTCCTTCTATGTAGTTTATTGTTAGCTTTGATTTTAGCTATAATGTTATATCTTCATTTGTGAGTCGCTTAGGATAAAATCGTCTGCTAAATGCATAAACAACATTAATTATCTAATAGACACATGGATACTATATTATTATAATGGTTTTTGCAGCAGCAAATAACAGTGACGGTTCAGAAGGAAAAAAACAATAGAATAATATGTCAAATATCCTAAAATAAATGGGCAGTAATGTTTTAAAAGAAACTAAGACTCATAGTTAAATTGGATAAACTGATGTGGTGTGAGAGGTGTAACCAATACTGCACTTTGTTGTTTGGTAACCTTTGTGTGTATTGTAGACAATCAGCTCTGTTACTGACCTTCTCTGGGGAACAATAAATCTGGGTATGAAATGTAGGCTTAGCCTCTGTGAATACCGAGCACTTCAGTAAATGGTTACTTCTTACCACTGATTACATCAACGCTTGTGCAACAGCTGATGTTGAAATTATGCCTGATACGGCGAGTGTGTTTACAAAGAAGAATAACATGTATGCATGTGGTTGTGTGTTTCAGGAGAAAAAAGGAGGCCTGGCAGGAATATTTAAAAGATCTTCGAGCTTCGAAAGCCTATTAGAGGAGGTCAGTAGCGTACGGCTTTGTAATTACATGCTTTCTACCAAATATCCTGGAATCTAGAATGAAAATGCTCATTTACTGTCATGTCCTGTTTCTCTTTCTTCGACCGAAAAGATGCTTAGATATGTTCTTGTGTCAGAAATGTTTTTACTTAATCAATAAGCATTGCAATAAAAGAGTTTTGGGTTTTTTGGGGGCTCCTATTTACTTAACTGACCTCTTAAATACCGCAGCCAGAGACCTGCAGTCAGTCAGCATGACACGAAAATGTGCAAAAAGCGGCGTGTTATTTCGACACATTATCATGATATCATGTTAGAAATGACCACCCTGAAACTGCAGCCTTCCATACTGCAGAAACCCCATAATGCAGTAAATTGTTGCATTTAGTATTTGTAAGGAATCGTGCTAAACTAGAACATTTTCTACATCAATAAATCTGTTTATTTAGATTTAGTAAATGACCAATAGTACTAACAATGAATATGGGCACTTGAAATGGGATTTTGCATGTACTCTGTTTTTTATGTTTTTTTGTGAGGTAACACAATTGTTTCTGTCTGTTCTGTGATTTCAGGACAAAAACATTTTCAGTGGCATGTTCAAGAAAAGTCCAAAAACATCAGATGAGGTGCGGTAGCAGCCTGTGCACAAACTTGACAAATAATTTGATTTCACTTGTAGTTGTTAGTCTCACTTTTGTGTCTGTGTGTGTGTTCAGGAGCCAAACGAAGCAGGCGAATACAAGAAGTTATCCACCAGTGCTGAAAATCTGTTGGAGGCAAAGGTGCAAATGTTGTCCAGCAGCCACAGTCCTGGCTTGTTTTTCTGAAATTTTCTATCACTGATTATTAACTGTTGATGTTTAATTTGTAGCAGGAGAAAACAGGTGGACTTGCAGGAATCTTTAAAAAGTCACCCAAACCATCCCCGCGCTCCATCGCTGCTCAGGTGACCGATTAATGCTTTCAGAGTTTTCACCTTCAACCTTAAATCTAATCGGACGGATATGAAATACTACTTCCTTTAAGAAAATAACTCTGAGTCCTGTAATATTTAGATTATTAGTACAGATCACAGTAGATGACGAGAGGAGGTGAGGAGCTCACAGCTGTTTTCTCTTCTAGGACCCCCTCAGTGACTCAAAGCAGCTGTCAGACAGCTGCGACAGCCTCAACGAAATTGGGATGGTGAGAGTTTTGTCAAAGAAATAGTGATATAATTTGCATAATAACCTCACATTTCACACAATATTGACAACATAGTTTGAGCTGGAAAGGAGAAAGAAATGCTCATTTCCTTCAGCCCATTAACACCTGATCCAACCAGTTTAAAATGAAAAATTTAAAATGCACGTATTTAATCAAGAAGCCAACCGTCTTTGTTGTTTTGAACCTTCATGAGGAGAGATGTCTTAACTAATACATGAGAAATATTCAAGTGTAAACATCTGATTTTTGTTCCTTCCTTGCTGTCTTCTTACGTGACGTCAGTGATGATGATTTATTATTCAAAACATTTAAATAATTCAGTTTTGTTTTGTTTTTTCTTAAAAGGAAGATGAACTGTTTGGTAGCAGCACCAATAATCTTCTTGAACCCGAAAATACCACAAAGGTGAGTGTCTATATAATATATATATATATATATATATATATATATATATATATATATATATACTGTATATGCTTCGCTTGTATTATTTTTTTGTGTCTTAATTAAATTAAACAAATGCTTCATTCATTACTTTTTTTATTAACAGGAGAAAAAAGTTGGGTTCTCTGGGATGTTCAGACGGACGCCCAAAACTTCGGAGCAGCAGGTACAAACAAAGAAAACAGCGTTGAGGGACATCAAACTAAATTATCTACACTCTCACACGAACAACAGACTTAAGACGTTCTCACACATGGACACTGGAGGTTGCTGCTCACGTAAATATGCAAATATGAGTAAAAGGATGCAGGGAAACTGGTCTAAAGGGAGCAGGAGGAAGCGTGTAATGAAATGAATGATGTTCAGACGGGGGCCGGGCGGAAAATCTTTGGAGCATTTCAGGACTCTCATGCACATGTGTGAAAACATTAATGTCGAAGGTCATAGCTGTAACATGGGGGGAAAGTGAAGTGAAGTGGAGCTAATTGGTGACAACGTTTTAGTGTAAATAAATAGTAAATACAGTCAGTTAAAAAAACGCAATGCTGCAAAAGGCTGAGAAAACTGGTAAAGTTCAGAATTTCTTAGGAGACTAATAATAACATCAATAGATGAAATGTTAAAAATGACAACGTAGTGGTCAAAAGTAGCCGTAGTTGTTTGTCAGTCCTCATTATGCTGGGTTTTAGGAGTCTAACTGGAGTCTCGGCGCGCTCCCGTCATCTCGATCGTTAAGTTCTGACAAAATCGGAAACAGGAAAGTCAATAACAAACATGGTGGCGGACGTAGAAGAACGAGTGACAAGCAGGCGAAAATGGACTGTCCAAAAGGTTTTCTCTTCTTTTTGTTGGGTTTTTCACTACAAACCACTGCACAGACAAGAGCAGCTGCAGCTAAAAGCTGCTTCTCCTCCATTTTTGTAAAACTTCTGCTCAGCATGATGGGGAAAAAATTACATGATGGGAAAAAAAGATCTTGTAAGTTGTAGTCTTGTAAATAGTGACCCTACAAGATTCAGTCTTTGTAAAATCTTTAGTCTGAGGCTAGTCTGGGACTAAAAACTCTAAACACTCGTCTTTAGATGTGAGCTGATAGTCTTTCAGAGTCTTTTCTAAGTCTGTGTTGGTAGCATAAGACTATCAGAATATCATAAATCTGTTTATTGATGTTTTAGTTTGTTAGCTAAACATGCTGTTTGTCTCCTTCTTTTGTTAATAAATATCTGCTTATTTCCACATTCAGATGAAAAATGACTGCGATCCAAGTCTTATATCGTATACACTAATAACGTGACAGCACAATAGTTTCTCGCACCACAACAAAAGATTTACATAAATCAGTTTCTATTTCATATAAACCCAGATAGGCAGCTTTGTGTGCGACCAGCCTAATCGCCGTTAACTCCAGAGCCGTCTGCGTGTTTCTTTGCAGGAAGGTGAGGACATGGTGGCGCCGGTGGGAGGTGGGCTGAGACGCAAGAGGACAATAAAGAAGAAAAGACGAGTATGTCGTTGTTTTCTTTTAAATATCTGGAGACGTTTCAGAACATGAATTTACACTCAGGATTTTTTGTTTTCATGGTTCTCTTGATTGTACAGTTTGAGATTTGAGCTCTGATCTTTACCTGCTCGCACTGCTGCACTTTGTCTTTTCTCTTGATTTTCATCAGGTTGTGTCGTTCCGAATCAAGAAAACTCTTCCCAGAATTCCCAAACTTGGTCAAGCTTCACAGGTATTTACCGCTGTCTGATGAGTTATTCACCCTGCACAGCAAAACGTGACAAAACATAAATGAATCGATTATGTTATTTACTCACTTAGTTAATGACTTTAATGACCTGTTTTCTCTCTCCAGGATTCAGATATGCCTTTGATTGAGGAATCTGTTGAGCTGCAGGACCTGAACGCAGCGCAGGTTAACATCAAAAACATGCAATACGCCCTTTTTATACACATATTAAGGATGAAAACTGCTTTTTTCCATAAATGTTTTTAAATATGCTTTAGATATATTTGTTTGTACCTGATGAAGGAGGTTTTGACAGATCCTCTCATTTTGTCCATTTATTATCAGGTTCTTTTCTTATCAGGTTCAGTTTGGAGTTTTATTTCAATTTTAATTTGCCTTGTTCTTAAAAAACAGACTTTGTGTTACAGTTGTGTTACTGTTTGTTAACCAGGAGAGCACAGTGGAGGTCCAGCCCGTGGAGATGGCATCTTTTCCAACCGAAGGAAACCCCGTTGAAACTGAGCCGGTGTGTTTGTGCGTCTCACTGCGTATGGTTGGCTTATACAGGCCGTTAGTTGTCTCTTCATTAACAGAAGTGCTTGTTTTCAGGAGAACGATGAGCTGATGGAGTGGTGGAGCACCGTGAAAGGTTGTGCATTTACATTTTTTTACATTTGATTTAAACAGAAATTTAATGTAATTTCTCCATTTACTGATTGCATTATTTCTGTTGCTGGTTGCCAGGTTGGACCGAGTGGACAGAGAGCTCTAATTTCCAGGAGGGAGATGGGGAAATGTAAATACAGTTTCTTACTTTAAAGACATTTAAATTCTGGTTACCAAAGAAAATGTATTTAGGGTTCTGGGGAAATGTCTCTGGGGTGAATTTATGGCTCGTTTCTACTTGTACCCACTCAGCTCGACTCGGTTTTTAGGGTTTTTTCGTTAGGTAGTAGCACCTGCTACCAGGTACATTTTTAGCCCCTACTCGGCCGGGTTCTGGTGAGCTGAGTCGAGCCTAAAATGTGACGTCTACAGACTGCAGGCCACTGATTGGCCAGGGAGTGACGTCACTGGATGAGCCATGTTTAAAGCAACGGCGACCGTGCGATTGTTTTATTTCTGTGATCATCAACGAGCTAAACGGCTACACACAAAGCCAAAGACCGAGCAGCAGGTATACCATCGCCTCGATGTCCTCCATCGTTGTGTCGTGTTGTGACGTATACAAATGACGTCACGGGACTTTCGGGCCGCCTTCCTAAAACGACCCCACCCACATTTACGTGGTACTCTAATGTAATGAAAAAGACCTAAAGCCAGTAGAGCCGAGTAGAGCCGAGTGGAAAAAAGACATTTTCTATCTTCTTATTGAGTATTTGTCAGCCTCAGGGTTACAATTTGAAATTTCATGTCTGAAGTTAAATTTCTGTGACGCCTCCAGTGGTTACATCACGTGTGCCTCTGCAGGGCGATGGAGCAGGCGGCCGATCGAGTCTACATGGCAGCCCGTCTTTTTGTGCGTCTTTTCAACCAGCGGGGGGCGTCCTTGCAGCAACGCATCCTGGAGCTTTTGTCTCTGGCCGACGCTGCCGATCAGTTCCACAAGAGGACAGTGACGGCTGCTGTGGGCGGAGGCGTGGCCAGCGTGGCTGGCAGCGTGGCCACAATCACCGGCCTCATTCTGGCTCCTTTCACTTTTGGAGCCTCAATTATTGTCACGGCGGTGGGGATCAGCGTGGCGACGGCTGGCAGCATCGCGTCGGCAACGGCTAACATCACCGACACGGTTCACTCCAACATGGACCGCAAGAAGGTGGAGAAGATGATCCAGGGCTACCAGGAGGAGATCAAAGACATCAGAGAGTGTATGGAGTTCGTTCAGGTGAGGAGAGGTTTGGCTTTGTGAACCACAAGCTTCAGCTTGGTCGAGGTATCATTTACTTCTGAAGCGCCATCAGTTATTACACATAAATATATGTGACTGTACATATTCTCAAAGATCAAATCCAATTCACATCTGCCAGAAAGTTCTGTGTTTCAGTTGTTTCTATTCTAAAATTATTAATCTTATGTATGTATGATGTGCACGTTTGTCACCTCCGTAGCTTAACTTCTTTTACCTCAATTCAATGATAAAATGGCAGCTATTCTAATATGCAAGTCAAAGAATACAATCCTAATATTAGTTTTTATTTTGTGAGTAGAAATCCTATGAAAAGGATCCTTATTGTAAGACATCTCCTCTCTGTGCCTTGTCTGACCCTCCTTTGTTGTCTCTGCCTGCTGTAGGAAGGTATGGACACCCTGCAGGAGTGGGATTTTGAGAAATATTCTCAAAGTGCCGCCAAAAAGGCTTTGAACCATAACATCAAACATGTGATGAAGGAGGGAGGCCGGGCTGGAAAAGCCCTGATGATCAACACTGACAAGCTCATCAGCACTGTGCAGGTTTTAGGCGCCGCAGGCGGTGCCGCCAAAGCCGCCCAGGCCATCAGCGTCACCACAGGCGTCATGTCCGCCCTCTTTTTGGCTCTGGATGTTTTCTTCCTCGCCAAAGACTCCCATGAGCTCCGTAAGGGCGCCAAAACCAAATTCGCCGGCAAGATCAGAGAGGTGTCTAAAGACCTCCAAGACGGCCTCCTGGAGCTGAACAAGGTGAAGACTCAGCTACAGAAGACCATGGATGGCATTGAGGTGGAGGAGTACGAGGAGATTGAGGAGGTGGAGGTTGAGGTGGAGGACGATTTGGAGTCTGACCCGAAGAAGCTGGCTGAGCTGGAGCAGGAGCTGGACATCCTGGAGGAGAAACTGGACAAGAAGGAGGAGGTGGAGCCACAGAAGAGTAAAGAGCCGGAGAGGGGACTGTTCAAACTGAAGAAGGACAAAAAAGAGGAGAAGAGCGTGAAGGAAAAAGCAGAGCAGGAGGAAAAGAAGGAGAAAGAGAAGACAGAAACTAATGCAAAGGAAGAGGAAGAAGGGAAGCACAAGTCTGACTCCAAATTAAAGAAGATTCCTGATGAGAAGAAGCAGAGAAATGATGAGTCGAGTTACAAAATCGACAAAGAAGTTGTACAAGAACAATCTCAGAAAGGAAGCAAGAAAGAGAAAGAAACTGAGAATCGACTAACAGCTGGAAAGGAAAAGAAACATGAGCGTAAGCCTGACAAGACTAAAGAAGATACTGGAGCAGATAAAATGACAGACGGGAAGGAAAAGGAGAGAAATAAGTCAGAGAAAGAGAAGGAAGGAGCTAAGAGCAGATCAGGAGATTCAAAACGAGATGACAGGAGTTTAAAGGCCCACACAGAGTGGGACAAGAGGGACAGTGAAAGGAGGAGCAGCAGCAAGGAGGATGAAGGAGGGACGAAGGTTGAGAGGAAACAGGAGAAAGAGGCGGAAGGTGGGAGGCACGGCAGCAGGAGCGACAAAGACGGAGAAAGAGGAGGCAAACATGAAACGAGAGAACGAGATGAGAGAGGAAGCCATCATAAAGACAAAGGAAGCGACAGGTCGGAGAGTTGGTTGAGAAAAGGAGAGGAGGAGAGAGGAGTGAAAGACTGGAGAGCAGAGATGATGAAGAGCAGAAAAGAGGAGAAAAGAGGAAACAAGGAGACCGAAAGAGAGAACCATAGAAGCACGGGCACGAGGAAGGAGTCGCATCGAGGTCACGAAGAGGCGACGGCGAGGAGGGAGCGCTTGGATCGAGACTCTGTGAGCAGCAAGCATGAATCTGTGAGGAGTCACCAGAGGGCAGGGCCCGACGAGCACAGGGAGAGGGGGGAGGAAAGGCACGGGAGCAGAGTGGAGAGCGCCAGGAGGCGGTTTGAGACCGCCGGGGGCGAGGAGGAGGAGGAGGAGAGGCCGAAGAGGAGAGGAAGCGACAGAGAGCATCACCACAGCCGGCGAGGATCTCGACTTCGATCAAACGCTCTGCGGGAAGAAGGGCTGAACATTTAGTTCAGCAAGATGACTGATGACGTCAGCAGCGTCCTTCTCTCACCGTACCTGCAGCGAACTTCACGGGGTTTTCTAACCTGCCTCAGACACGTGTTGGTGTCACACAGAGGTCAAAGTTCACACCGCAAAGAAGCATCTGGAGTGGACGGAAAGATTAGGTCGACTTCACCAGACGTGTGACGACAAACAAAATGTTGGAGGGATTTCTGTTCATCACGCAGACAGATTTCCACCCAACGTCTCAAACGATCTCATTTTGAGCAGATAGTCATGATCCAGAGGCACCGTCATCGGGTTCAAGATGAGATTTTATCATCCCTGCGGGAATTATCTGTGGACACAAAGCACGCCTTACTGAAGATGAGGGCTAAAATCAACTCTAAGAATACATGATGACACTAAACATCGCTTGTACTGTTTCTCTACTCATCACAGAAGAAACCGAAGCGGTTAAACGGCTGTTTTAAAAGGAACAAGACTAAATATTGTGCTACATATAGTGAATAAGGAGCGATTTCAGATGCTGTCTTGTTCAAATATTCATTTTATCCCAAAATGTTTGCTTTTTCTTTCTCTGAGTGATACAAAGCAGGTGATTTAATTGTTTTTGGTGCTTTCAGCTCTGATGAACTGTTTCAGAAATCAGCTGAGAGGATTTGCAGGTTATGCTGTTTCTACAGGAAATGAACACTTTTAATTATCCAGAGTAGAAGGAAGACGAAGTAAATACTGTGTCTCTCTATCAGTTATGAAACTGTTCAGTGAGACAAAGATTGAAGAGTTTCTCTAAAGCTTTTGTTCCTTTTTGTTAAAAACAACCAGCTGTAAACTTCATGATGGCTTAACGTCTGTTGCTTTCTTGGTGTTTCAGGGCTCAGACGAATGCCCTGTGTTTTTTATTTTTATCCCACCTGGAGACGCAGAATGATGGTTTCTGTGCTGAAATCATGTGATGGTTGCTTGTTTTTCTTAAACTCACCTGTTACATCACCTGTTACAGACTTCCTGCAGTCAGCGCACTTTAACCAGGCGTCGCTTCCTCCACGCCTGCTCTCTCAGGTGACTTCTCCGGTGTTTTCTCTGTTTGTGTTTGTATGTTTATTTACGGGTAAACCCTTTTTTTACGGTGCTGGTTTCCTACTGAACAAATAAATTATTAATAATTCCAGAAATGCCCGTGTTGATGTTTTATCTCACCTGAAAAATGAAAGTACGACTTATTCTTTATATCAACTTCTGCTGGAGTTTTAGAACTAATTGGCTGGTTAAGTTTTCTGAGCTTTAACATGTGAATACCCCCAGGGGGCGACATAGAGCTGTGAAACATGTTTAAATAAAGTGTGTTTGAGCTTTAATCAATATATGTTCATCACTTGTGCTTTTGACTGACTGAAGTTACATCTTTTCTTTTTATCTTCTGAGCCTGTCGGGTTGGTTTATTCACATTTACAAAATAAAGGAGCTTTAGAACGTTTTTACTTAAAGTTCCCAGCATTTCAAAGGTAAGTGTCTCACATGTGAACAAACCTTTAAAACAGCCTGTTATATACACTGCCAGATGATCTATCCATCCTTTATCTTCCGCTTATCTGAGGTTGGGTAGCGGGTGAAACGGGTTCAGGAGAGAAACCCAGACGTCCAGGTGACGCTCTCCAGCTCCTCCTGAGGGGTCCCGAGGTGTTTCCAGCCCAAGTAGAATATATAATCAGGATCTGGGGCCTGAAAAACCTGCAAAGGGAGGCGACCCGGAGGCATCCTGACCAAAACTGCAGCTCTGCCTCGAATAATCGAAGCTATAATCCAACATATGATGATACAACAGGAGCCACTGTTCAACTTCTTCCTTCATTTTATAATTAACACTTAAATTACATCTTAAATCTTGCAGAAACTTGTCTTTTTAATATATTTCTTTCCATTCATATACTTCTGTTGATTATCACACAGATTTCTGAGACTGAAAAGAGGCGAAAAGCTCAAAATAAGTACACTGAGAGGAAAGCGACACTAATGCACGTGGGTTTGCCGTGTATGTGTGTGAGCTTTAGCAGAAATTCTCTTTGAAACCTACAAGTAAATCAGTTAATTCTAAGTAATCAGAAGGATGAAACCCTCCTCTATTTAAGATATGGCTTTATTTACCAAAGGTGAGGCCATTTTAATGTAATATTTATGTTGGGAGAGTTTAAGTGACACTGTTGCTTGAAAGATTTCACGTGAACCAGAAGATATCGATATGAAGTTCCTTTTCAAGGCCTTTAACAGCGTAAAACATAGAGAACATAGACACAGAAAGCCGTGTTATCATTTGGATAGATAAAATTCCAGTGGGCTGAGAGGTTGTATTCACCCAGGTCTCATTAAGTAACATCCCATGACAGAAATGAAAGGAGAAAAATAACACTTAAAACATTTTCCATCACATGAGTTTGTGCTGATGCCGCCGGTCATGTGACTCATCGCAGAATGAGGGAGAATATGTGTTAGAAACTGTGATCAATGGAAAGAAAACCACAGAGAGCAGTGTCTGTTTGCTTTATATCAAATATGATAAAGGAAGATGCACACTTTCCTGCATTTAAAAAAAATAAATAAATAAAAGCCTGAAATTTGATTAGAAAGTTTCAGTTTCCCTCTGCAGTGCATGTAAAGGCAATGGCAACAATTGTGGCAGGGAAACCCACAGGAATCATTATTTACATGTATGTACATGTATGTAAATAATCCAGCTTGCACTCTAACAAGCCATTTAAGTTTCTTCTCCCTTGAAGAACCCGATTTTAATTGTATGAAGCTATAAATGACCCTACAGATGAGCCGTATCATGCAAACCACAGGATGGAAACGGGTCATATAAAAGGGATTTAACGAGTCAAAGACCAACGCTGACTCAGAGAACTGCTGTTTTCATCACATTTCGACTCTTTCAGCTCTTTAATTGTTTTATTTTTGGTAGATTTACATCTGGTTTGAGCTGTGACTGATCTGCCACCTTTTACTTACATCTTCATGTCAGTTAGAAAACTGAGAACAACAATCGCATGAACTGTTTTTCCTTTTGTTTCCTTTATGTTTGTTCTGCTGCTTCTTTATGCAAACACAAAAGGGCTCGGCTTATTTAAACTATGTCAAAGAGCTCAGACCTGAAGGGATTAGAGTGGGACTCAGATAAACTAAGCCAATAATTATCCATTACATAGTCTTTATTTAAGTGCTTTTTAACATTTTAGTGCAAAATAGATCAATACCAACTGGAGAATGCTTTTTTTTCTGTGATAAAACCACATGAATTCTCAGTTTCAAAGGTTTCTCTGGCTAAAAGTATGTGGAAGTAGATTCATTTGAAAGAAGATTTCATCTGTTTATGACGTTTTCTTTTTAATTAATTTGAATATTTAAAACATTTTGGCAAGGAAAGATTGGTGTGAGCACCCATCTGCTGGATGTGCGTCATATTTTTGGCATTCAAATGGTTTCGATAGCTGAAAGTATGTGGAAGTGTTTGTGTGGTCAAAAAAGAGGATCTCAATGGCTCAAACCGGTGCAGCAAGAAAATATCATCCATGTGAGGCCAAAATGATGCAGAAAGTTGTGTTTCATGGTCAGTAACGTGGGTCTTCTTGATCTAAAGGCTCATAAGTCGACCTTCACATGGTTGATGGTATTTTTCTGGAAGTGAGTCTTCCAGTAAATTCTCATGTAAAAAGATTTTAAAAAATGTCTAAAAGGAACACATCCTCCTGAGCTCTTCCAGGAACACTGCTTTGAACTTCATGCCAAGACCAAACCGATCTTTGTCATTGTTTTTGGCAAAGTGCTGTTTGTTGGGTTGGGTTGAGTTAATTCCCCATTTTGCAGAGTCCCTGTTGAGCAGGTGAACATCCTGTTTTACACCATCCCACCAAGAACAAAAGACAGCTGATCAGGCCTGGACGTCAGAGAGGGGTTTAAATTGTAGCTTTAAGCATCTTTACATTTTCACTCACGTTTCTGCTCACTTAATTGACGTGCCGTCGCTCTCTCAGATGTTCCAGATGTTTATATTTGTTACTTTAGAGCAGCATCAGAGCAGAGCGACACAGTTATGTTGTACAACATCGAACACGCTTACAGACACAATCTAGAAAATTGTCACGAGGAGAAAGACGAAGGAGAAAATCACCTCAAAGGAATGTTGGACCACTCTTCGTTGTATTGTCGTCACAAACCACATCTGGCATCAAACCTGTGATCTTAAGTGACATCTTGTTTAAGTAGTTGTATCACATTCCAGCTACAGTGAATCATGTTATCCTATGAAAGACGATAAACCACTTTCTCAGACTCAGTTTTTGAGTATTGGACAACTAATTACCAGACTAAATTTCTCTCTTCTCTGCTTGATGTTTAAAAACACATTAAACCCACATAATTGTATTCACTGGGTGATGTTTTTATGATTTTATCAAGTAAGTCTCAGTTTAACTCAGTTCGCAAACTTTTTGCTTGTCAGAACATCTGTTTGGTTTAGCTAAAACTATCACAGCTAAAGTAGATCTTTTTCCCCCATTTGATGATCCGAAACCTTTTTCATAATCACTCAAGTGTTTAACGCGGTTAAACTAATCCAGTTTAGCCAGATCAGAACTCTATTTCACCACTATTGTGTTTCACAGAAACTTTCCTGTTGATACAAAAACAAAGGAAGCACACGCCCACCAGCCAGGTAGTCAGACAGGTGTGTCTACACACAGCTCAGCACCCTATCAGGATGCTGCTACTGAAACAACAGCACTTCTGAGCATCAGCGCTGCCGATATAAATCCTTCCAACAGGGATCAAATCCTCTCAGAGGAGCTGAAACAGCTAAACTCGAACATACGTAGATTCCTGGAACTCATCATCTAACCTTCACAGCATCAAGTAAGTGTCTGAAAACTTAATCTGATCACTTTTAATAACTGGATCCTGCTGTTTATTTGCTCTCTATCGTTATTTATCAGCATGGTTTTAGAAAGCCTGTAAGTTTGTAAATACCTACTTTTTTAAGTAGATCGTTCGAAAGTTTGTGGTGTTGGGCTGCAGTCAAAAAGAAAGAAGATGGACTGATTTTCTGATAAATTCAATAATTTTTTTGTTCATTTTAGCTTGTTTAGCGACTTCAACAGAATTATGATTGTTTAATTGCTATAATTGCAGATAAACCGTTTATTTGAATTAAATATAAAATCCTTAATCTAAAAAAAGAAGTCTTAAGATTTTCCATCTTTAACCTTTAGGTAGTCCAAGCTCTTCAGTTTCATTTGCTTTCATGTGTCCTCCCGACAGGAATGGAGCGCGTATTGATCCTTCTGACCACCACAGTGATGCTCTTCATGGCCACGGGTGTCCAAGCAATGCTGTCATTTGCCAACAATAAAGAGGTTGGTATCCATCAAACCAGACCCCTCCCGGTATATTGCACCACACTAGCACAGTGTACAAAGGTCACTCTAAAACAACGAACCACAGTTGTTTAGCAACCGCTTTTAGACCGTATTTACTTGAAGAAAGGTGGAGGCTTTTAGGGTGCTTTGCATTTACAAGTGGAAGGACTTTGTGTGTTTTATGGGATGAAACTTAAACTGGATTCATTCTTCTGGTAAATCCTGTTTTCTTCAGGAAGGGTGCGAATCTCCACTAAAACCTGGAAAACCCACCTGAAAAGAAATGCAGTTCTTTTTTGTTAAAGGGGAAAGGATACGTTATGGTTAAAAAAAAAACACGGTTATTTATTAAATTTTAACTCTGGCATGCATTATGATGTGCGGTAAGCTTTTTCTTCCTTCTACCCAGCCTGTACTGAGGCCTGGACTTAGTTTTTAAGGACCACACCCCCACCAAGAATAAGATGTCTGAGTTTGGATTTAATTCCATATTTGCAGAAATATGCCATTTCAAAACAAATTACTAAGTAATGACGCCTACAAACGTTGTGCTTGTCTTAGTTATATTGTATATTTTTAAAAAATATGTAGTATATTCTAGATTTAGTCTGACTTTTTATTGCTTCCTACCAGGACCTCAGTACTTCCCTTTTTTCACTTTTATGTACCTCGTGCTCTTAAAGTCCATTTAACGTTTTAATTTTGATCAAATCTGACAAGGTAAAGAATCTCACCTACAATGTGAAAACTCTGACTTTTTGAAAACTATTAGGACACTTAAAATAATCAAAGAATCAGATCAAATAAAATAACAAATAAGTATATGATCTGGTAAGAAATATTTGACTAAAAATACCAATCCCTTGTTTGACTAAGGTTGGATTTGTGGTGTTGGGCTGTAAGTGATGGTTGAGCTTAAAGTGACCTCGATTGGCTTGAAAAGTCATTAATTTACTAGTAAGTGTTTAAGTAAGCATCAGTGTGGTGTTCAAACACAATGAGCAATAAAACAGAACACATCATCCGTGTCTGAGTTGTTTATAAAAGCTGAAGGTTGGAAACTTTCATGTATCAGATCACAAACTCCTGCTGAGTCTTTCATTTTTCCACATCAACACAAACATGAAACTATAGTATCAGTCAGCAGTTAGTCACAATCATACTGGGCTGTTCCTCACAGAAACAAATCCAGAAAATCACACATTTATGACTTCAGTGTTAGATACTCTAAGAACCATCTTCTGACTTTGGCTTTGTCTGTGTTTCAACCAGGTTAACATTACTCGGACAGGGTGTGGAGTCACCAAACTGTGCGTGGAGACACCAGACAACTGTGACCCCACAGGAAACAGCAGCTGTCTTTTTGGATCTGTGACTGCTGGCACCCCGATGCCTCCAAACGGCGTTAACATGTCCTTCGAACTGAGTGGAAACTCCTCTGGTTACATCGCACTGGGGCTCACCTTGAATGAAACTATGGTACAACACTCACAACTCTTATGACACTTCTTTAAAGTTATTAGTCATTATTGTCCTCCTAAATTCTTCTTTGGAAAAGCAACACAGAATTCAAGCTAAAGCATTGATGCTATTCAGTCAGTATCTAAACAATAAAAACATTATTCTGCTAACAAGGAAGAGTGCTTAGAAACTTTTAGCTTTTTACTGAAGGTTCAGCTTTACCACATGACCAAATATTTGACTATTTCCTAACCGAAGTTCACCTAATTAAACTGATGTAGCTACAATAATTTGAACTATGATAGTAAAACTTTAAATAAATCGTTCTTTTCTTTCTTTAATAATTTGAAATGACGATGGCAACATACTAGTATTAATGCCCTAAAATAAATAAATATATCAGCTATATGAAGTATAAATATAATGTCTCTTTTTTTGCCAAATTTAACAACTGCTCAGGCATTTTTTTTATTAGATTTTGAAATTAAACTTCAATTAAACTATTAATGTGGCCATTTTAATATACTTTTAATTCCTTACTTTTATTTTGATATATAAAGCAGTGGTAGGGCAGAATAAGTTTTGCTTTTCAGTGTCAGAAGTTACATAATGTTACATAGGGTTTTACATGAAAGTAAAAGGTGAGATCAGTCATATAGACGTCCTCAAGATGCCCAAAAGAGATGAGTTTAGTTTCTCAAAGACTAAATGTGTTGCTGTGTTCGGTCGTGGCTTTGCGAAGTCAATCATTCACAGCATCACGCTGCTTCTTGACAAATGTAAATATTTGCATTCCTTATTTTATGGTCTTTAAGTTGAATCATTAATGATGCAGCAAATGTCGTATCAGGGTTCCTGATAATGAAATCCATACCACACCTCTTTTTATTTAGGGACCTTTACAGGGCTCTCACACGCATTTCAACAAGTTCACACGCCACACATGACATTTCTCATGCTGAAAAAAATCATAATAAAATAAGTACTGAAAGACCTGTCCAACACCCGGTGGACTCACTCTTGCCTGGACCTGTAGTTTTGGTGAAAGATGATCAATATTATCTATGATCACCAGAAAGCAATCATCTATTGAATATGACCATGTATCAACTATTTTAAGACTAAATATGTTTCATACTGAGTTTACAAAACTGCCCTAAATGTTAAAAAAGACGATGGAAATCAGTAAGCAATAAACTACAATCTGTCTATGCCAAACACGGTCAAACTAGCTGTCCGTGCTAGTATGGTTAATGGACTACATCACCCATAACAACTGATGAGTTTGAGCATTTAAAACTTCTTCTAGCAAACTAAAAATAACCTCTCTGTGCCCTGTAACACTGGCCCAGTTTATTATAATATCACGAAACAGGGGAGGACACATGTGGATATCATTTACAAATGCCAAAGAAAATTAGCCTTTTTGATAACTTGGGAACATTTTTATTTAACTTGTTTATATGTTGTACATTGTTAATTTTACTGTCAAATAAAATAGATTCAAATAGGCTACATTTTGAATTTATGCTGAAGAACTTTTGCATAAGCATTTGTATGACATTTGTGCATTTGTGGTCATAACTGGCACAGTTAGCTACAGTGTTAGAAGTTAGCTTAGGTTGCTAACTAGTGAAGCAAATCTTAAGCGACATTTGAAAAGCTGCAAAAAATCATTTTTGTCTTGCAAGACATTAAGAACCAACATCAGATTATGATGCTGAATGTATTAGATAACATAAATGAAAAACAAATAAAACAAAAAAAGCAGCAAAAGTCTGATTTTTCTTTTTAGAGAGCTAGCCAGGCTAACAAACTAGCATTTACCCCTTTCACAAATACTGGGCAATTTACGTTGAATTGTTGACTTTTTGAAAAATGTTTGTCAGTTATGATCGGACATTTATTGGGCATCTAAATGCATTTGGTTTTTAATAAACATAAAAATTCAGTTAATTATTGAGCCTCATATAGTAGCCACTGGGATGGATAGACAGCGAGTTACAAAATATTTTAAACGAATTAACTACAAAATAAAGATTTCACAAACAACTTGATACGTGTAATGGTTGAATAAATTGCTTGTAAAATAAATATAAATATAATATAAAATAAATATTGACTTCCATTACATTTAATGAAACAGAAAAGAAACTTTCTGTAAAAAAGAACTAACAAAGTAAAACAACAGGACACAGTGCAGAAAAATGATTTGAATTGCAAATAGCGCTTCCTTATGTAAATAAAGTTTCTGCCACTTGGTTGCAAACAAATGGGAGGTATGACCACAGACAAAACAGGAAAGACTGGAAAGTTTTATGCAGAGTAAATAACTTTATCTACTACTACTATTGTGATGTTGAAATGCACCATTGTGTTAACACCAGCTGAGTCTCTAACCACTGCTTCTTTCTTTTAGGGTATCAACATGCTTTTCATCTGTGGACAAAACGGCTCGGATATGTTCTTCTTCCAAGCAGTGAGCAAAAATGGCACCAGTGAAATGTTTGAAGTACTAAACAGGGTGAGGCCTCATTTTCACTGCATCTTTCATATGTGAAACTTACAAACTTATAGTTGCAGCTCCTTCTACAGTATTTTTTTTCTTTTTGGGTCATAATTTATTGTGTGTGCATTTTCTATATAATGGGTCATAATAAATCATAGAAAACACCACATATGACAAGTGAAATGCTTAATCTTCTGGGCTAAATTCTGCTGTATTTTCCTCCCATTTGATTTTGCCATACCTGACTTTGTTTCACATAACATTTTTAGGATGTGATGGAAATACGAGGAACTGTGAATGGCGATATGATCCAGTGTGAGTTCAATGTTCCTGGTTTAAACGCCACCAACACCAGGAGCTTTCACGCGACCACCTTCATCGTCATCCTTGGACATGGAAATGTAATTGGAGGTAAGATTAAGGCACACCTTATCTGAATTTTACTGTGTATTCTTTCATGTGAATGAACACTTATTGCGATACCATGTTAGTTATAAAAATAAAGATGAAAACATCAGCTCATCTTCTTTTCTTTTAACAACTGTCCGTAAACATCTGGGAACCAAGTGAGGACCAGCTGTCGGACTCCTCAGGGTTGGGGTTGTTAAGATGAGATTACCCTCCAAACACTATTTTTCATTTCAACACTTTATTCTTCAGGCAGTCCTGGGCCCCTCAGAGTCGCCCTGACCACCAACCCTCTGAACCTCGCCGACCCGGCCAGCAACGTTAACACAACATCAATGCCCCCGACAGGAGGAGCTGGTCGACCTCATCTCTCTCATGGTAAAATATGCACGACCATTTTGAAGTTTTAAGGCCTCGGGTGCTCAATTTCAGGGGGATTCAGGAAAGCTTGAGCTTTGAGGACGATTCAGAGTACCAGGGCCACAGTTGTTGAGGAAACAATCTAATAAGTGTACAAATAAAATCAAATAGTGAAGTATTGAATTAAATTCTCTTGGCGCAGACGTAGATGTTTCTCAACTTAGTAAAGTGTTTGTGTTTATTTCACATTTTGCTGCGACACCATATTGGTATGTGATAATACAGGCTGGCAGTTACACATCTGCATACTCAGTTTTCTGCCACTTGTAGATAAAACCACGATCTGTTTGGTATAACTTTCACATGACAGTCTCTGATAAATACCTTTTGTGTCTTTTCCCCGGCAGCTGGGCTGCTGCTGCTGAGCATCCTCACGCTGGGCGTCCTGAAGACAGTCTGAGTCCAAAAGGGAAGCTGTGACCCGACGAAGACGCTATGAAGGCAGCCATTTTACACATTGGAGAAAACTGAGTGTGGAACTATTTATAACGTTTTTTTTCCTACTTAACAAATTAAGATCTTTTGCAGTATGTTTGCACCTCATGAATACTCAGGGCTGAAGAAATTGATGAGTTTCAGTCAGCAAATGTTAGATTTTTCCTTCTTTACTTTTCAATTTTGTCCATATAAACTGTGATCAGAGTCAAATTTTCCCACGTACAGTAAACACAACCTGTCTGTAAATGCACTCTTACAGACTTGTGTCAAGCGTGAGCTGATCTTGTCTGTTTAGTCTAACTTCAGCCAACAAACCCAGACCATGGTGGTTGTGTTTTAAGTTAACTGTGACCAATCTATCGCTGAATGGATGACAAAAGACCTTACCTAACCTGTAAACAATACAGTTGAAACTTTTTTGAATCTCGTTTGTGGTAAAACAACTTCTCCCACCACGGTACGGTTAACAGAACAAGGTTTTCTGGTTACACATTAAGCGCATATTCACGCCTCATCTGGGTGAGACGCGTGTGTCTCACAGTTAAATGCTGATTTGTTGAAGGTAAACCAAGACTTTTATATTCTTTAAAACTCATAATGTGGCCTGACAGATGTTTAGTTGATTCACTCCTGTATTCACAGAAGCATCCACTGACGGCTCATTTGGAGCTGAGGCAACCAAAGCACATCTTGTATATTTATGTAGAGATCAGACTATGAATCAATAGAAGATTTATGAGAAACTATTTTGATAAATGAATGAACTCACCATTTTGTTTGACTTCTGATTAAAAGGATTAATTAAGAAAATTATTTGGACACTCCGAGTGTCCAAAGCTCTTTTTCTTTTTATACTGCACAGATGAGTAATATATGTTTATGTGTAACTCCCTGTTTTTTTTTAAAATATTTTGTAAAGTCTGACACATGTCAAACCCATAATCTGAAATAAAATATATTATCGTACACTGTGTGTTATTTAGGTTTTATACACCAAGAGTCCACTCAGTTGTCATTAGAAAATTTGCCAAGCAAGAGACTGGCCCTGCAACTTTGATGCTTATATGGTTCAATTATATAATTGTTGGAGTAATATCAATAATAATAATAATATTATTATATAATATAGTTAATATACCAACGTAATATCAATTATATCAAGTATGGAGCCGCCAAAGTGCCGATGAGCTCCGTTAATCTGTTGAGTTGTGACAGAGATGACTTCACCTTATTTCAGCAAGTTGAAAAGAGGCACTTTTATTTTGATCTCTCTCATGATTTGGATGTTTTTTTTAGTCACTATGTGAAGCTTTGGTCAACATTACAAGTTACAGTCACAGAAGTCACTTTATAGTCTCTATATCTGTTTATGAGAGCTTTTTTAATAGCTACACCTCCTCCAAACAAATGAATTTAGAAAAAGTTCAAATTTATCTGCAAACTTATCTTTGCATTCCTCCTGAATATTGTCGCATTTTAAGAGGTTTTTATTTTTCTAAAGATGTCAAAGGTTTTCTGGTTTGGGTGTTTTTCGTTCAGGTCGCAGGTCCACGGTTTCAGGAGCTGTCAACACATCAAAAGTTGTCCTAGCTGAGGTAAAACTGAAGCTTACAGTTTCATTTACAACTGAAGTGCAGATTTAAAGCAGGAACTGCAGGTTGAGTTAGTTATGCATGTACAGACCGAGTTGTTTTCTTCTCATCACATGATCTCAGGAGGTGACAGCTTTGTGGCCAAAGCTGCCACAAACTCAGACACAAAATTTCCCCGCACAAAAGAAACCATAAGCGCATGTTTGATTTTAATATTTTATTGCAATTTATTCCTTTACAGTTAAACTGAAAAGTATATATATATATAAAAAAAAAGAAAAAAAAGAACTGACTTTAACATACAGACACACAAGGTCAAACAAACTCACCGAAGAAGAAAGAAAAGACACAGAAGCTAAAAACTGTCTTTTGTTGCTGAAATCCGCCCTCACGTTAAGACATGTCCGTCGAGCTGTTGCCTCTGAGAACATCAGAACATAACCAGTCCATGTTCCTGCCTTCCTCCTGAAGACAAGTAAAAACACAAACCTACAGCTATCTATTCCCGTTACAGTGATACTGGAAGACAACAAAAACAAACAAAAAAAAAGGGGACATCTTCAGGGATGTGACAGGGTGTGCGCACCATGCTTGTGTTTGTACGTTTGAGTTTCTATCTACAACATGAGTGTTAAAACAGGAGTCCGAGCTCCTCGTAGAGTACGCCGCCTCTCCCGCTGTGGTCCAAGTCTACGAATCATCATCGCCGTTCACGCTGTCTGCATCATCGTCATCTCCTTCCACATGCTCTCCTTCTTCTTCCTCCTCTTCGTCCTCCTCCCTCTCTTGACTTTTCACCTTTGAAAGTAGCAAAAAATGTAAGAAATTTAAAAAGCCTTGCGAGCCTCAAGCTTGGTTTACACGTATGCGACTGATCGGCCTGTAAAATCATAGATATACAGACGACAGATGAAAAAACACGCCATCGGCACGTCCACACTGCGTTTCTCCAACTTTTTCCCATGCGTGGCCTTCACAAAAATGCTGCATGATGTGTGAACACGGTGCATGAACTCTGTACGTTTCACAGCTTTAATGCTAACGTTGGCTATCACGGCTAAAGTTTCGCTTGAATGCGACCGTCCAACACGTCCTTGTTAGTCTGTTCACCGTTTACCCGAAATCCACAACAAAAGTCTAAATTTCAGAATTATCTTTAGTCCACTTATGAGGACACGAGGCGTTCAGAGTCTGACTGAAGTTAAGCCGTCAGAGTTTTGTTTGTAACTATTCTTTCTGTAAGACAGGAATACGTTTAAAGCTTGTGTCATTTCACCGGCGACTCATTACAGAACATGAAATAACTCTGACATCACATCCCACCTCTTCCTCCTCCAGCAGGTCTCCCTCCTCCTCCTCGTCCTCCTCATCGTCCTCCTCCTCTTCATCTGAGTCGTTCATGTCCTGGCTCTCCCTCTCCCTCTTTATTCCGTCGTCCTTCTTGTTGCTGGAGTGTGGGGGGGAGGTCACCTCGCCTGGCTCTGGTTTTATGCTCTTAGCTGTTGACACACAGGAGGGAACATTCATTCACGATAACATGTCATCTATTAACCTCAAAGAGAAACTGGAAGGCGTTCTGGTTAATACCAAAACCTCCTACCCGACTTCTTGCTGTGGTCCTTCTCCATGCGCTCCAGGCTCTCCAGCAGGTCGTCTACTTTGATTTTAATCTGGCTCAGCTCTCGCTTGATGGTCTGCAGTTCATCCACTCTCACTGCAGGGACATGAGAGGGAGGTGTGAAACTCTCCTTTCCACACGCTGAAAACACGTTTCCCAGTAAAACGAACATGTGAATTTATGTGAAGTGCAAGAAGAAAAGTGTTGTCATTTATCACAAAGTGCTTCAGAAAACTAAATTCAACCAGGCAAGACAGATAGTCAAAGTTTAAAGGTCTGTAAAAAGGAATCCTTCAGCTGTGGTCGTTTTTAAACATGCTGTGGTGTCCCAGGTCTTCTGTCACTAAGGGGAAGTTGAGAGGTTTAGACCATGGAAGGTTTCATTTCCTTTTAGGTTAAATCATAACTACTGGGAGGGAAAGCTGGAGTTTAAGTAACAAACATTTAAAAGAAAATCCTACTTATTTCTACCTGCAGAGTCACTGTCATGCTTTAGTGTTGTTGAGGATTAGGTTACTTAGATTAGATTCTAATCCGGTCTGGCTGTTTGTGACCCCCATCGTAACCTGTGCAGGACTTTGTTGTCGTCTTCAGCCACTACTTAAACAAACTGCCTTGTTTTTGTTCACCCACAGAAAACCCAAATCCCGTATATAGACATCTACGGAGCTTTAGATGCAGTGACGAGGCCGTCGGGACACCCACTTGCTCTGGATGACGAGGTCCTCTGACTGCTCTTGGATGAAGAGAAGCTGCTTTTGGTCCGCCGGCTGCTTCCTCCGCTCAGGCTGACTCGCGGGCGTTTGGATGGGATCACGGCCCGCGATAGAGGAGGCGGCGGGGCGGGGACGCGGGACGGGTACGAGTACATTCTGGTGTCAAACAAGAGCGGGGAAAGTATTCAATGAAATCCCATGAGCTCCTGCTAATGTAAACAAAATGCTTCAACACTTTCACTCACCTGTCATAATAATCTCTCTGAAAATCATAGTCGAGTTCGAATGAAGAGCTGCTATACGGGGAAAAGCAAACAAAGCAAACAAAGAGTCGGTGTGAGGAAATATGCCATTAGGACAGTTTCACTGCATTCCTTCTGGTGTTCTCTTTAGACCGCAAACTTCATCTTTAGTGGCAACACTCGCTCGTGGTGTTTTTACTGAGAAAAACGTCCAACAGCTGTAACATTATCACACAAACTGACCTGTACATGTCTCCTGCAGAGCGCTTGGTGGTTTTTGACCGGTGTGGTTTCGGTTCTCCAGCCAGGTTGATGTCTGAGGAGCAACAGATCGATCAGAGAGTGACGCCAAGGCCTTACGGACATTAAATTTACACAAGTGTCTTCAGCGGTGGTGGTTTTACCAGCATCGTGATGTTATGTTCCCCTCACATTCCTTCCATAAGAGCACTGACAGCAGCGCCTCTTAGATTTAACTGTGTTTCATTACCCCATTCACATCATTTGTTATTGGATTTATCTAAAGTCAATGTCCCAATTGGACTACAGTCTACATCCCTGCAGCCTACAACCACTTGTAAATTCCTTTATCTGGGATGTATCTTTTGCTCTTGCAGTTATTTTTCTTCAGGGCAGTCTAAAACTGTCTGAAGTCATCGGTTAAGTGAGAGCAGCAAACCTTTCGGAGCATTTCCTGTGTGCATGTAGGTCAAAGTTAGTCCTTCATACTCTGCAGTAGCTGCTCAAGTGGCAAAATGTCTGGTTTCTATACTGATAAACAGTGGTCAACCACTCAGTGCACGGAGACACGAGCGGAGACTGGAGCTGTTGTCTTCGTAGCACCATGACTCCCCGTGACACAGCCGTGCACGTTGCAGGCAAACAGAAACACAAAGCAGGACTCAGGCAGAACTCAGGAGAGGACACAACCTGCTGCGTTCACACAAGTTTTGCCTCTGAAACAGAAGTCTAATTGTTCTGGAACTTCCTAATTTACAAATCAACAACAGTTTTCTACTCCTGCTCGGTTAACACACATAAAGTCTGGTGTTGAATGGCATTAAGTGACCTTTGTTGAAGCAGCAGATGGCAGCTCCAGGGGAACAAAGGCCAGTGCTGTGATATTATTTCATGTTTGTCGTTTATGAGAATGAGCTTTTAGTGGGCGGTTTTCACTTTTCCAGAAAACCTTCAGGCTTTTTATATCCTGCTCTTAAACACAGTCCAACTGCAGGAAAGGTTACAGTGGACACAACCAAAAAGGGTGAAAAAGAGCGTCATGCTCACACTTCCTCAGATTTTACAGTTGTGAGTGTGATCAATCTTCTAGAAAAGGATTCTTTGATGTAATATTGTTTGAAATACACACAAAGACCGAGTCCTCACCCAACACTTGACCCACTATCATCCTCCCGTCTTCCCCGCCGACAGCGGCTCGGGCGTTCCTCTCATTGGCGTACTGAACGAAGGCGTAGCCCTTGTGGATGGAGCAGCCTACGATCTTCCCATATTTGGAGAAGATGGCCTCGACATCTGCCTTGGTGACCAGCAGGGTGTTGAGGTTACCGATGAAGACCCGGGAGTTAAGGGAGCGCGGGTCGGTTTTGTTGGTGACGTTGCTGCTGGCCATCAGGCTGGAGGTGGTAGGTGAACGACTGACAGAAAGACACACACACACATTAAGGATTTAGAGGCAGGACGTGAACCAAAAACCCAGCTGCAGGGACTATGACTCCAGACGATCTGCAGGGTTCCCTGAGGAATGAAGGCCAAGGCAACGACAGCTGAGCATGACGGCACAGGAGTAAGGTGGAGGAAGTTAAGACTTATCATCTGCTTTGGAAACTCAGCCTTATTCTGTTGCTTCGATAGGCCTCTTTATTTATCAAAGAGGCCGTAATGGCAGTGTCATAACAAACCAGAGAAGCCCCTTAAAGACGAGCATCAAGAGGCCTTTAATCAGCTCAAACACATTACCAGTGAGTGACTGAAGGACTGGCACAAGCATGGCTTGGCTTCATGCAAATGTCCCAAAAGACACTGATAACTAAATGTGACCGCAGATGAGCTACTGCTGTTAAGAATGCAGGATGTTGTCTTTTAAAGCCGGCCTCTGTGGAGTCCCTTTAATATAATAAAGTGAAAAAATGTGTAAATACAGCTGTGCTGTAAGATTAGCCTCAGGTTCCACATTAGCAGAAATTACTGTTCATAAACTGTCTTTTTTTGCTTAATGCAAAGACGAAGCTCAATGTAATGAGTCATCACAGGAATGCGCTACAAACTGCATCGACACACATCCGCAGAGCAGTTCTGCCCCCCCCACGTGCTTATCTAAGGTTATTACCCATTACACTTTAACAGTTAATTTTCTAAAAACCGTTTCTTCCTCTACTCCAACAAACACCAAAGAGTTATTCATCAGATTTAGGAACATAAAGCGGTGAGATCAAATGACTTCCTATCATTAGTACCCACTGAACACCACACCATGTGACACAGAAAAGGAACTTCTGAAAGAGGTATTCGTACATCACAGGCCTGATCAGGAGAAGGTTGGCACTCAGTATTTTAACTCCATGGCTCCACATTATCCGAGAGCCTGTTGATGCTTTTGTGCAATAATAATCGCCAACTAACCTATTGGTTGATATGCTCATTTCTCTCAGCGGGTGTTTTTGAAAAGCAGTTTTGACAATAATACATTTAAAAAGGTCAAAATCAAATCCAAATCATTAGTAAAGCACCAACAGTACGTTATTCATGCTTGAATTTGCAGGCTGTGTAAACTCTACTGGCCGTATTTAACCGAGCTCAATGTGGTCATTAAACAGGTTAAAAAATAACTTTTCTGGCACAAGGAAGGGCCTTGTGTGCGACTCTGGAAACATGAAAACAGAAGTGGCATCAACAGTAACCTCCCCGAGCTGACGGGGAGAGGGAGGGGGTTTAACATTCATCACTCACTCCATAGCGTCTGTGTGCAGGGCTGTCGTCTGATGTTTGACACTGTGGCTGGGCTCAGTTTGGGCTGGTGTCTTGACCTTCACCTTCGCCCCTCTCGATTTATACTGAGGTGACAGAAAACACACCTCAGTCAAGCTGGGCAGGGTTATCTTGTACCAAGTCTTACCTGGCTGGAGTGTGTGCAGGAGTCAGTGACGAGGCAAACACAGAAAGAGGAGCTCCAGCAAGCCACTGAGGGGGCTAAAACTAGACACCAATGCATGTTTAAATACTACATCTATTGCTTTGCGATATCAAATCTATTCTGAAAACACACGACACAAAACTATCACATTCCCACCATTAAGAAAGGGTGCTGGTTTGAGCACCAGTCGGTCGACAAATGCTCTGATAAGTGAAGCCTTTATGAAAAGTGGTTGAAGCAGCTCAGAGCCGAGTTGATACTTTATTATCAATGTGTCTGATGACCCTTTACAAGTGTAAGTTAAGCACACGCCGTTTAACAAAGATAATAACATGTAGTACCAGTCCAAGGTTTGGACACACCTACAGACTGAAAGTGAACGTCTCTTATCAAACAGAGAATGTGAGCTTTCTTTGTTCATGTTTAGAAATACTGAAAGCAATCACTGATTACTGAAGAGTTGACAGACTCTACTGGAGATAGGATTTTTCATAGACCCAGTTCTCATAAATGATATGTTTCCTTCAGCTTGATTAAGGAGGAGCAGAGTGACATTACACTGCAGAACCGTCACCTACCAACACTCAAATAAACCAACATTAAACACAGCGTCCGATGATGTCAACACGAGCACTTTCATCATCATCATCATCATCATCATCAAAAGTCTGGAGCCGAGCGTCAACATCTCCATTTTCTTTCAGTGAAAACAAAAGAGGTTTCACTATCGACACTCATTTATGTGATAAGTGCCAGAACCTTTAAACTTTCTATAGAACATAAAACTCTGTTTGAAATCAGTGTTGCCAGGTTGGCTTATTTAAGCAACTTTGGGTCACAGATTGGTGGGTTAGCTCATTTTGGCTTAATCTAAATTTGCCCATTTGAAGTAGAATAAAAATGAAATTTTGTCCTCTCCTCCAACCTTGTTCTTCCTCCATCCGCACAGCTGTTAAGACAGTCAGTGAGACTAGTCACACAGGGTGGAGTTCCTGCAGCTACTTTGCCAACAAAGCGGAAACATACAGCAAATATTGGGTTAAAACACTGGATTCATTTGAATCACTTGAACATATCTAAGCAGCTGCTGGCAGCAGGGACAACAAAAATGGAGATTTATTGTGTCAACGATGAACATAAAAGCAACAATGCTAACATTAATGAAGATTATGGGAGAGATGAGGCTTTGATTTAAAGTAGACTTGTAGCTTTTTTGTTTTTAGCCTTGAATGTATGGAAATATATTTTTAATGCTGGTTTGCAGGTCTACTTGTATTCCATTATGTTTTTGGGTGGATTTATGCTGCAACTTAATTCTTTATGTATGTATATATGTGTGTCTCAGGGCTTTCTTTATTGATATCATTACCTAAAAAACAAGATTGTATAGTTTCACAGCCCTGTTTGCTTGTTACTGTCACAACACCTGGCAACACTGGTTTGAATGACTTTGTTTTTATTTCACATGAACGGTATTTTCCTCACAGGTTCCATCTGTTATATAAAGACCAAGGCCCAACACAAATGATCCACTGGCCATCTTCCCTCCATTTTCTGCAGGTACGGAGTCCGGTTTCTCTTTAAACTGAGGGCTGTTGGTCTTTTCATCCTAAAAAATGAGGAGTTTTCAGATGTAAACTACGAACGGAGCATTTGGCAAATGCCAAGGTAAAGATTTCGAGAACATTTTAGCCTTAAATAGCTGATTCCTATGAGCCTGCAGCGCTAAAAACTAGTAGGAGGGCCTAGAACTAGGATTGGGTCCTAAACAGAGTTAATGGGTGTTAACTACGGCCTTTAGATTAATGTAAGGACGTTGTTTGAATTTGGTACACATTAAACAGTCATCTTTCTCATAAAATGTTTAATCAAATGTTTGTTGTGACGTTATGCAACAAAAACCCAAGGCCGCTGGCAGTCCGGCGCATTCAAAATCAGAAAAATCAAAATAAAATTAGAAAAAAAAAAAATTCACTCATCATGCGAAAGAAAAAGAAAAATCGGGGAGGGGAAAAACTCCTTAAAAAGCTGACCGAGCCAGAAAAGTAAAGTCTAGGAATGTTTTTGTTAAAAATTACCTAAACCATCCACAAAACCCGCCTTGAAAGCGACAGCGCCACCGCCAGGCTTCAGTGTGAACCACAGGCCCTGCGCTAGCCTCGGGGGCTCAAAGCCGGCTAGCATGGCTAACGTTAGCCAACCACCAATTGAAAAGCATGAAAAAAATACACAGCAATATGACCAGTTCTTGTGCTTGCAAAAACCAAAACTTGCAAAATTCTGATAAATATGCAGCCGATAATCAGTAATCAATCGTGGATCGGGGGGATGCTGCGGCCACCAGAGCAACTGAGCCTCTGACGCCGTTAGCTAGCGCTAACGTTAAGAGCGTGCCAAAAAAAACAAATCAGTCCCGTCAAGGAAAAATCTTCAATGTAAAGGCTAGAAAAATTCAAACTAGACAAAACTTGCAAAAATAGGAGAATCTGTAGCTAATATGCATCCAAAGCGTTGTCTCTAAAAACAACAAGCATCGTTCGAGTCTTTGAGGGGGACGAGCATTTCCACGTTAGCTAAGCTAGCTACCCCGCTAGCCAGCACATTATGTCCTGTCCACTGGCAAAATAGAAAAAGCATCGTAGGAAAAAAAATCCAAAAACAAAAGAAAAAGGAAGGAAAAATGAAAAATGTCTGGGGACAAAATACTCACCACGACCTTTACGAGCAAAATGTCTTGCTTTCGGTAAAATCTGTCAAATTATTTAGGTCGTCCTTTTGGTGCACAATCGAGCTTTCTTCTAGCCAAACGAGCTAACGTTAACGGGCGATGGCGCAGCAGTGGGCAAGTGTGTTGGTTTTGTATCACAAGCCAGTCCGGGATAGGCGGAGTTTGTAACAGAGGTGTTAACGTAAGTAGCAACGCTCCACCGGTACAAATTAATAATCAAAACGAGCTCTACAATTGATTTTGGAAATCATTACGCCGTGCTTCCAAAATAAAATCTCTTGATATATTGGTGTTGATTTATCTGTTTTCTTTTTCGAAGCAACAAAGGCCTTTAATTTCATGTTTGTTCCCTCCTTTTTAAACAAGTAACTATAATAAGTTATTTGTAAGGCATATTCATTTCTCTTTACGCGCATTTATTGTTTACTTTGTGTCACAAGACCTAATTTACTGTTGCCACTTCTTACATTTTTCTCAACTGTTTAATATTTTTATTTGGTATAAAAGGCTATTTGATGGGAGTATAAAAAGGGATTGTACTCATTTCGGCTACAGAACAGTGGGGACCGTGAGGCAATATGTATTTAAGTGAAATAACTCCGTGTGCCTAATTGATTAGATTATAGATTAGTGTTGCAATAGTTACTGGAAATCATACCTCGTTTAATTTTTTTTCTGCATGTGGAGTGAACATGATATCAAATACAATGTTAGTAAGAGTGCTGCTGAGGTTTGTAGAACTAAAGAAGACAAATGTCTTCGGTACCCACATTTTAAATGGTCCGATAGTAACCTTAGTGTCTGTAATGGGTTTAAATACCTCAGAAATACCTAAGAAATGTTGATTATGATCAAATGACAGATGATGAGGATATTTATAGACAATGCTCAAGCAAAAATTCTGCTGATATTAAGTGCATGCACAGATGGGGTAAGGATGTCTTTGTTTTTGGCATTTATGCTACTCTATTCTGCAAACCTGTGGTCAAATGAAAGAAAAGCTGGTCTGCAGAGACTTCAAGTTGCCTGTAATTATATCATGGGATTATCATTTAGGAGATCGAGATGGTGCAGTGCAGAAAATGAACTTTTTTAAAATCTATATTGTACGATTTAGAAGAATACGATACAATTTCATACATTTTTATTTTTCAAGATATATTTTCGTGTGTGTTTGTATGTTATTTAATTGTGTGCATTTTTTTGTCTTAGACCCTGCGTCTGTAATACATTTGAAATTAATTACATTGAACATAACTTGTGGACTCTCCGTAAAGACCTGTGGTTTATTACCACAGTCAACCAGGAGGTGGCGATGTTGGTATAAATTAGATGACAGGTGAGCCTGGCATTACTGTGACACAGTAGAATTTGGCAGAGGTTACAATGCGCAACCTTTTTAATTGGGTAACAGGTTTGTGAAAAGTTGAGCAACACGAAGTACTGCTGTTGAGAAACAAGTGAAAACAATCCAAAATAAGGCTGTGGCACTGTGGAAGAATCATAAAAAAAACATTGTAGTGCTGATTATTTTGTCACCAGTTCTGGGCAGATTATTCTATTTTTTGCCTGGCGTGAATACTAAATAAAGCTGCTTTCTCAATCAGACTCACAAATGAAGTTGACAGATAAAATAAAACTTTAGGAGGCTGTCCAAAAGGCTTTTGATGTTCTGATAGAGGAGCTAGTAAATGGATTAACAGAACTACCTTTGAAACAATCACGCAAACCTATCTAAGCAGCAGGTGTGCAATCAGGAGGGTTATAAGAAAGAAAGAAATCCACAGAAGTGGCTAAACTCGCTGAGGTCCTCTAGTGTACAGGTGCGGAACAACATATATTCTCCATAACACATTTATGTGTTGATAAAACGCAGATAAAGCGAGCATTGTTATTGTCAGTGTCATGACTTACACTTGCAACTTTTATTTCACTATAATGTTTCCCAGCTGTTTTGACTGGCAACTATCTAAAGTAAGATCATATCTGCTCGTGACCTCTTGAACAATCACACGCAAATCTGACGCAAGTCATTCACCAAACAATGATTTTCTGATCTAAATTGGTCCCTGTTAAGACCTATGATATGTTTTTAGAGGCCTGATGGGGTGAGAATTTTAGAATTTCATAACAGAAGAGAAACAACATCCAAAAGAAGTAAGAAGGATATAAACATTTCATGCTGTAAGTCATTTGGCTTACACCAGGAAACTAAAGTAGAAGAGGTACTATCAGTTACATTTTCTGACCACATGAATAGTTTTATTCTTAATTTTGTGTTTTGCTTCCCATGTTGTAAACCATATTTTGACCTTTTATATATTCATTTTGCAACCAGTTAGTGGGCCCCGTCCTGCAGGCCATGACGTCAAAACCCTTTTATGACCTCCATGAAATACAAAACCTTTTATATCAAAAAGTCTCGTAAGGTCTTGTAAATCTGGAAAAACCGTTCTACTCTGTAAATTTGAACTTCAACACATAATTCCCAGTGATATCTTTGGCCTTCGCTTCATTAACTCAGATGAAAATGAGCGGCAGATCTCCAAAGGATGTGTGTTTTACTTTTGAGTAAAGCTTCATGTGACCCTTTGCTTAAATTCTCATTTTGCCATTTCAGTGAAAAAGGACTGCAAACAAAACAGAATGATACCAGCTGTTTTCTGTATCTAGTTAACAGTGAAAACCCCCTATGTCCCAATTTTCATGGAGAATATGTTCTTTTGTGAATTGTTTTTGCCCATCTGGTTTTGTTTAGAGCACTGTCCCAGAGGGCTTGTTTACAGCTCTGTGCATCATCTCAGGAATCAGAAATCTAACTCTGACGTGCATTTTTACCGTCTTGTACGCAGATGAAAAGTTTCTCTGCTTGTTTGCCTCCTTTGTGTATTTCTGACAGTCTCAACAGTGCACGAGCCAGATGTTTGACAGGCTGTTGGACGCTGTGGACAAATGTGGGATCAACGAGGAGGCACTTCACCTTCTGCATGTCACAGCAGGCAGTGATAGGATGTTAATGTGTGCCATTAATTTTCACCCAAGAATAAATTATACAGAGCTGACGATGACAGTGATACCACTGGAAACTGCACAGACCAGAAACCAGAATATGGTCAGTGTGAGGTCAGTGCTGAGCACCTCAAACCTACTGAGCTAAAATTATAGGGAAACCACTGGAAATAAAAATACCAGAAAGTGAAGAGAAGCCATGTGAACTCATAAGCCATGTGAACTATCAGTTATTATATAGGAATAGTGGTTAACCGTACAGGGAGAAAGCAACCATAAAATATCTTGTGTTAGTTTGGCAGATGTATTCGTCTAAAGTGCATTACATGCCGTTCTGTGCACACATGCAGCTATTCGAGGTCTGATAGCTTGCTTGATCTGTGTGCAGCAGGTACTGGAAATCAATAGATGGCAGGTCTCTTTTCAGAGTTGCACACAATATTATGTCCTTCTATTTTAACACAAGGTCCGTGAGTGAGAGGTGCCATGAAGTCATGTGCGCCACTGCAAGAATATTCCAATGAGTTTTATTCAGTGGCCTCGTTAGTAAATTAAATGACTACCACAGGCTCCAATAGAAGTGTTGCACTTATCACACTCAGGACTATAAAAGTTTTTATTCAAATGAAACGATAGGATGCCACTTGATCTAATTGAAGAAGTCACTAAATTAATTAGTGTTCTATAAATCCAAATGACAAGATTTTATGTTCACTCTTTGAATATTAGATGCAGTAACCTAAAACTGCCCAATTAAATGTGAAAAATCACAACACAAAAAGAAAAGAACACTTTGTGATTGTTGGAAAACCTCATAGCAGCAACTAACTGTGACATAAATACCATAGACCGAGCTCTCAATAAACTCATTCATGATCAAAGCACAGTGAGGCGCTTTCTGAAGCACATATCATACAGAAATTTGAAGGAATAAACATTATCCATAGAACAGGTGCTGTGAAACTAGCTCACAGTTTGAACATACTTTGTAGCAGCCTAAGCAGGACAGAAAAAAACCCCAACACTTTTTAACTTGTTTGTTTTGTTAAAAACTAAAAATACACCCTAAATTCAAACTTATTTAAGTTATACCAGCTGTTTGCTGGTAAGTCATGACATTACTAAATGATTTTGGTTACAGAATATAGACATTTTTTTCTCTCTTATTCTGTTCATTCCAAATATTAAGAGACGTCCTTTTAGTGTTATTTCAGTGTCAGCAACAATTCAAATTTGACCATGGATTGTGAATCCACTACTTCTTAAACAGGGGGACTTTTTCTTGTGAGATTGATCTGGTTCAGTGTTTGCAGATGTGCCGACATTTTAAAATGATTTCCAATGAATATAAAGTTATTTAGTTAATAAGATCTGTTCTCTGTTGGATATATATACACACACACCCACTGGCCACTTTGTCAGGGACACCTTGCTAGTAAAAGGTTGGACCCCCTTTTGCCTTCAGTACTGCATTAATTCTTAGTGGCATACTTTCATCAAAGTGTTGGAAACATTCCTCTGAGATTTTGGTTCATATTGACATGATGGCATCATGCAGTTTCTGCAGATATGTCGGCTGCACATCTATGATGTGACTCTCCCGTTCCACCACATCCCAAAGGTGCTCTGTTGGATTGAGATCTGGTGACTGTGGAGGCCGTTGGATTACAGTGAACTCATTGTGATGTTCAAGAAACCAGTTTGAGATGATAGGAGCTTTGTTACATGGTGCATTATCCTGCTGGAAGTAGCCATCACAAGATGGTACACTGTGGTCATAAAGGGATGGATATATCTATCTATATATCTCTATATATACAGATATATATGTATATACAAGGGCTGTCAAAATTAATTACGGTACTTAATTAACACACATTTTGTTACTTTGGTAGTTAGAAGTTATGTTTAAATGCATTAAATTGTGAAGTGTGTGATCGTACTGGGACAATCACCATAATAGTACCCGGAAGTGAAAACTACTGAATCTACAGTTGATATAAGGTGAATAAGCGAGCTGAGAGCATCCAGCTGGTTTGTACAACTTATTTTCATTACTCAACAATTACTCTAAACAGAGTTGCGATATTCAGAAAACCACAAAAATAATCCAAAAACCAAACTAAGACCATTTCATTACAATGAAGGACTCACTCAAAGACAGATTACACATACACCCAAACAGGGATTTAATGACAAATGCATAAAAGACTGTAAAATAGTTTAGAATAGCATTTGTGGGACCATTTTTCAAATTTTACTCATGAATAGTATATGAAACGGTGACTTGCTGAAATTTGAACGAAGATTCTTGTGATCTGCTTGGACTGTTTGTGGTAATTAAATTTATTGGTCTCTTCTCTGGCAACAACAGGATCACTTTCAGGAATCTTTGTGTTGACTTTGATCAATGTTTGAATTTTTATCCTCACATTAAAGGGTTTTCAGTCTTGTTTCTTTCTTTCAACTATATTAGAATATTATAGAATATTATCAGACTTAAACCACTACTTTCATGTAACAGGGAAACTCTGTTGCATGCTTTGACGTTTTCTTGTTTAGACTACTGTAAGTCTGTCTTTGCCAGCCTCACTCAGTTCTCTGTATCCTGTCTCAAAGTGATCCAGAATATAGCAATAAGGCTCCTCATAAGTCACGTCTCCCTTCATTGGCTACTAGAAATAGTCTGAACTGATTTAAAAATATTAAAGAAATCATCTTTGGCCCTGCATGGAATGGCACCTTCGTATATGAAAATGCTGAGCCCTTATTCCAGTGGGTTTCCTTATCTTTAGATCGAGGCCTTTTATCAACCCCCCTGTTCTAATTTTACAACCAGAGGTGACCCAGCTCCTGAATCTGTGATTTGTGTCAAATGACGACTTAAAACTAATTTCTACAAGTCAGCCTTTTACAGATATCAGGCCTTACCTCTGATTGATATCAAGTCAGTGTTTGCTTCTGGTAGTTTTCAAAGATGTATGTCAGCTAGTGTGCTTGTGTATATGGATGTATATAAGTATGTTTAAATGAATTTTTGGAGTAAGATTTCAGCCTAAAAAGACTAAAAAAGATTAATAGTAGCCCGTTTTCTTGATCTATTTTACCTCTCCAGCCAAATAATTCTTAATCTCCATTTCCTTGACTGGTGTTTTCGTTGTTTTTACTCTAATTGTACATTATTAAATATTGATGAATCATTTATGAAAATAAAAACGGCTGAAAAGCATATATAGAGTACATAGTTCACAGCAGAAAGAAAAAGAGCAGAAATAGTACCATGAGCACATCCGAGCGAGTATTACCATATTAAAGAAAAAAGAAAAAAAGTGTGTGTGTGTGTGTGTTTGGGGGGGATTAGCGTGTGCGCGCGAGCAACAAAGCAGATGCAGCCCCTGACTTGAGCGCGCAGTGACAGTGGGAAGTACAGTCCGCGTGCAGCCAGCGCGAGGAAAAGATCAAGGAACAAGCTGGATGGTTGGACACAATACGGTAAGAGCAGCGCTCCCAGTGCAAATCTGTCCCCGTTGTATGAAGTTTCTACTCGTAGAAACACTTTTATAATGTAGTTCACGACGTTACCACGTGATGCACGGTGTGTGTTGCATGCTTAATTTGAACCTTTTCTGGTGATGATGTGACCTTGATTCCTGTGATGTGACAATAAGCAAAGTGGTAAAATAAGAAGTATTTCTGTGAACTGACTCCAGCTGAGACATGAAGTAACGGTTGGTGCATGTATCAGCAGAAAGCTGTGAATAGTTTCTGATCAATGTGGAAAACCTTCCCTGACAAGAAGAATAGTTCCACGTTGTGATAGAGAAAAGCTATTCTCTGTTTTAATTTTACCTCCATATCATGGATTACACAAGAACTTGTTTTGATTGTGCAACAAAGATTTGAGGAATTAATACAGTGGGTGCTCAACACTGTGGTGAGCTCATACTCAAATGGTTCTTTATGATATTTTTTTCTTTCTTATTACTTATGGGACTCTTCCTTTCCACTCCTCTGCAGCCCACTGATTTATGTAATGTTGCTGGAATGAAAAGTGCTGCGCAGGGGGTGGAAATCTGGCTTACTGAAAGTCCAACAGATGAGGAGGCTTGTTTTAATCATTAGTCTCATGATATCACTGGCATAGAGCGTTTGCTGGGGGATCGTGGTTTATGCTTGCAATGCTATGGCACAGAGGTGCGTGAAGCCAGGGTTAAATCACTGTAGCTTTTATGATCTTCTTCATTTAATCTTATGTATGTGGCTATTAAAAAGGCAATAAACAAGATTTGCACTGTTTCGAAAAGAGCACAAAATTACGTTAATGTGCTATTGGGAGATTGATCAGGTTGTTGATCAGTACCAGTGACTTGTTGATTATTTCACCAGATGCTCGGATTGTTTGGTCAAGTGTTCAGATGAAGCATGGCGCTACAAGCGGGAAACAGCAGCGAGCCAAGATTTGTGTCAATGTGAAATATTTGTTTGGATTGGCAGATGATCCGTATGTTCGTTTCAGTTTCACACCAGGGGAAGAGAATAACAAAAGCATTTCAGTTTGAGTGGGTTGTTTTCTTAATGCAAAGTTTTTATTTATAAGGAACAGAGTCAAAGAGTGTCATTGGGTTACAACATGGATGGATTAACCCTTGGAGGGGTTCAGAGGCAAAAAATGCACTGTTACTGACCTCTACTATGCAAGAAAATAGCATACGTACATAACCAGCAATACAGAGCTGAATTGATCATCACTTTTTATATTCTTATTTTCTAGTTTTACAGTTAATTCTTTGGGCGACTAAATTCTTTCGATTGATGGCGAATGGGCATCAGATAAAAGCAAATAGTGTTGTGCATATTATAATCTGTTCAAATGGGAGCCGAAGGCGAAAATCACGATGTTCACCACGTGCAACACACACGCCATGCAGCTGGTATAAAGCTATGTGACATGTGGGTCAACTTCAAGAAGGAAAGAAATTCAATCTCTTTATTATTCTTATTTGCGTCTGAAAAACACTGTGACAATATCATGAAGCTGGCTGAGATTCCCAGTAATGTGCAGCTTTGTTATCAAGGCTCTCTTACTTTGGGTACATCCATCCATTTTCTATACCTGTTTTACTCAATTCAGGGTTGCAGGAGCCTATCCCAGCTACCACCCTGTGAGAGGCAGAGTACACCATGGACGGGTCACCTGTCCATCACAGCGCCGAATAAAACAAACATCCACACGCACTCACTCCTAGGGTCAACTGAGAAACACCAGTTAATCTAATATGCATGGATTTAGATGGTAAGAGGAAGTGGGAGTACACGGCGAGAACCCACACGTGTAACAGGAGAACAAACTCCACTCCAAAGCCCCCAGCCGAGTTTCGAACCAGGAACTCTCTTGTTGTGAGGTGACTGTGCGAACAACCACACCCTGGTGCAGCACAGGTATTCCCCAAAAGCTAAACGCTTCCATTAACCTGAGCATCACCTTCTTTTGATAATGTAATCGCCCTCTTCTGGACATTTGCGTAATGGAATCAGATGGGAAAAAAAAATGCTAATTCAGCTTTTCTTCTGATGATATTTTGTAAATTTGATAAAAACTTGAGCAACATTTGGATGGAAACAACTCATTACTGCAATTCCCACTGGTGGCCGATTGAGTTCATTTAAAGTCACAGCTTTGTTATTAAGCTGCCTTTAATACTCATGTTTATATTACGTAGCAGGATGACCTAATGTGTTTAATTAAGGGTCCACAGTCACAGGGAAACAACTCTGATCATATGGGTTTCATCAGTGTTGGGCAAGAAACGGGTTTGCTGTCTCACACATAAATATTTGTTACCGCAGGCTGAATTTGTCACATCCAATGTCATTCTATGTTGAACTGGTGTTTTATGACAGTCGTTCTGTATCCGCAGCACGCTGATGAAGCGGTTCGTCACATGTTTTTCTCAGCTGCCTGGACCCTGCATACCTTTCATGGACATTAACAGTGACTGCCCATACGCAGAGCTCATTTTGGTTTGGTTCAGAAATGTTATTCCTGGCCAGAGTTACCTGCTCTTTTGCAACACCCAAGGGTGACAAAGCTGGGTAATATGACCCGCTGCAAGTATTGGAGGTAACTGTTTCAACATTGTTTCTGGTGTGTATTAGCTGAAGGCCAGTATCTTTATAAACTGTGTTTACTTGCTAAATTGTTCCAACTCCCAGAAGTTTCCCTCTTAGCACAGTCCAGAGAATTAGTGGGTTTAAAGGAGTTCCAGTTTATACATGGAGAGTACATTATCTCTACATGATGATTTCAAATTCTAAACTTTGCTTCAGGGTATTCTCATAGTACATAAAGGGAAAACAAATTACTTAAACAAAAGTTTGTTTCTCCTCTTGTGTTTAGATTTGAATCGACATTTGGACATCTGGGCTGAAAGACTTAATGATTCAGAGTCATTAGGTGGAATTATTACTCATAATAGAAATGTCTATGTATGACTCAAAAGAACAACTCCAATCTTGAACAAATAAAAAAAAAAAATGTAATGATTTGCAAATCTCATAAACCAATTGTTTATTCTCAATAGAGAAAAGCATAGAAAGTAAGACATTTTACTATTTTAAGAAAAAGTTGGGATGGGGCAACAGAGGGCTGATGGTTCTAAAAAGAATCATCTGGAGGAGCATGTTGTAACTAATTAGGTTAATTGGCAACAGGTCAGCAACATGACTAGGTGTAAAAAGAGCACCTTAGAGAGGCAGAGCCTCTCAGATGTAAAGCTAAGCAGAGGTTCATGATTCTGCAAAAAACTGTGGAGCAATTTCTGCATAAATGTTCCTCAACATGGAATTTTAGAAGAGTTTAAATGTTCCCTTATCTTCAGTATATAAGATCATCAAAATATTCTGAGAGTCTTAAGACATCCCTGTGCACAGAGGACATGTCCAAAATAGTCGGTATCGGATTCCTGCGATCTTCAGCTCCTCAGGCAGCACAGCGTAAAGAACAGGCATGATTCTGTCAAGAAATCACTGCATGGGCTCAGGAACACTTCCAGAAATCATTATCTGTGAACACAGACCATCGTGCCATGTACAAATGCAGCTTAAAGCTCTATCATGCAAAGAAGAAGCCACATGTGAACATGATCCAGAAACACTGATGCTTCTCTGGACTAAAGCTCACTTAAAATGGACCAAAGCCAAGTGGAAAACTTTTTCTGTGGTCAGAGGAATCAAAATTTGAGACTCTTTTTGCAAATGATGGATGTTTCATCCTCTGGACTAAAAAGAAGAGGGATCATCAGACTTACATTAGTCAGATGGGGTTGCATTAGTGCCTATGGAACTGATGCACATCTGGAAAGGCCACATACAGGTTTTAGAGCAACATATGCTCCCATCCAGACAGCCTCTTTTTCAGGGAAGGCCTTTCATATTTCAGCAAGACAATGCTAAAACACATACTGCATCTATTAAAACAGCATGGCTTCATAGTAGAAGAGTCCAGGTGCTAAACTGACCTTTAACCAACCGAAAACATTTAAGATACAACAAAGAAGAAGAATGGGACAACATTTCTCTCCTAAAGATCCAGAAGCTGGTGTTCTTAGTTCCCAGATATTTACATACTATTGTTAAAAGAAGAGGGGATGCTACACAGTGGGAAACAGGATCCTGTCCTAAGTGTTTTGACAAATGTTTCTGCCATCAAGTTCAAGATAAGTAAATATTTTTCATGATATGGTAAAATGTTTTACTTTCAACATTTGATGTGCTTTGTCTGTTCCATTGTGAATAAAATACTGGTTTAAGAGCTTTGAAAATCATGTCACTCTGTGTCTGCATGCAGCATCTCATCTCTTTGGAGTTGGAGTTGCATTAACAGCTGAGTGTTTTACTGAAAACCGAAGGTTGTCATTACAAAGCTTTTTTGGTATTTCATTATGCAGGAGTGAATTATTCTGAATTGATTAGCTAGCTTCTTTGAAACACGGCTTGTTCAAATGTTTACGCAGTCTTCTGGTTTTCCTTGTTGAATGTTTTAAATAGACTTCGACCTCCTCCTGCACTGGAGAGCTATATCTTCTTTTGCAGGTGTAGGTCGGGCATCCATGCTGGCAGTCGGACACGATCTTTGTGTTTGAGCGCTATTTGCCAGCACAAATGCTGGAGACGTGAGAAGATCCAGCAGGGGCTCTTTTGTCATTGCTGGTTCTCGACATTGGTTTGGTGTATAAGAGCCAAGAGACCGGTGATGTCTTTGAAAAGAAAAAAACATGAGATTTGTTTTCCCAGAGAAGTGACAGATGCTTTCAGATGACAGTGTCAGATGAGACAGATTGAAACATAAAAGAACATTTGAGAGCTAAAACTTTTGATGCAAAGAACTGTCTTTGCAATGATATTATATGATATTGTTGAAAAAAACCTGTGCATGGCCTGAAAACAGTGAGGACATATAAAAAACACTCAGGTCGCATCAGGTTTTGAAAGGAGAACCACACTGATTTCGCTTCAGGACTGATAAACTCACCTATGCAGCATGTTTTTAATCCTCTGTTTGTTCTTATCCCCTTGGAAGCAGCAAAACTCATAACAAAAGACTGATGTTACCTCATAAAGCTGATAAACATCTTGCTAATGCAAACCATATTTAGCGTGAATATTAAATCCGCTCAGATTAAGTACAAAATTCAACCTCCTTTAGGCTCTATTTGGGTCTACTTCTGAGGAGTCTCTTTAGCCGCTAAATGCCTGCTGTCTGCTTTTCGCTGTGTTTGTTATATACTCTCAGGCTTTTCATCCAACTTTATTAAGCTGTGCTGCCTTTGGTAACTAAGTAAAATATTAAAATAAGACACACAACTTTCAAACAATCAATCCAGCCTAGTTGAGTTCATTTCCCTTTAATTCTAAAATCAGATGTTGATGTTGTGGAAGCACAAAGGACAAGAGCAGAGAGTGCAATTAATAAGGCTGCAGCAATAAAGATTAAACTAAAACACAAGGAGGAAGCGTCCCACAGACATGAGAAGATGATCATGTCAAATGAAACTGTAATTCTTACGGGGGATGTAGTCATGACCAGCAGCAACATGAAACCATTTTTGCATTAGTTTGTGTTGGGACATGTTCACTAAAGAGAGGACCAGACTCAGTGTTGAGGGACTTGTTCCAATAAAGTTGAAATATTATTACTGAGAGCCACCTAGGACTAACATACAAGCGCAGCAAATATACTGGTTAAATGAACAAAAACTGTCCAGATTATTTACACCACCTCACAGAATCTACGGAGCAGATGAACACGGCTCTCCTCATCTCAGCTGCTCAGTTTTCATACACAAGAAAGAAATGTTCAACCAGGATCTGAGTTTTCATAGATAATTGTTGGTCAGAGTGTCGTTTAGCATGAATATATTTAGCAAAATTAGGAGCAGAACCTGAAACGAGTGTGCATTTGAAGTATTAATTCATTTTGATGAATTATAGTGAGGTTTTTTTCTTTCTGCAGTGCTCTGTAGATCTTCTTCTTTCCTTCCCTCCATATATTTGAAATATGACTCCAACAATTTCTTTGCCATTCCAGTAATGCTATAGTTGTCCACTTGCAGTGGTTTCTTCGTGTCTCTTAGGCGGCCTCAAGGCCTCTTTCCTTTTTTAAGACTCTCACTTTTTATTCATTTCAGCCGGTACATGTAGCTAAATAAACAGTTACACACCTGCTTCTCTCCTGTTGTTTGAGTGTTTTGGACCACATTTTGTCACATAATGTGCCAGGAGGCACGTGTGGCAGTTTCAGCTTTTGGGATACTTCTTTACCATCTCTTTGCTGCATATTGTAAGTTATCCCTCTATGGGATTACAGTTTTTCATCTGGTGCTTTGTTATGCATTAAAAGTACTTGGTTGACATCTTGAAAGACTGACAGCCAGCCATCTGTCTTTTACTTTATTTCGCTGTGTAAACAAGTCCTGTGATTAAGTGATTGCGCATGCAGCATATTTTCTGGAAACCTTGGCCTGCTGTTTTATTTTATTCAATGCATCTTACCCACATCACGTCAAATCAGCACAGAAAACAATCAAAAGAAAAATTAGAACATTTAGGCAACTCGCATAAAAAGCCTCCCATTGATCCACTGATCATGATATCTTGTCCAGTTCTGTAAAACCTTTAGCCTTTAAAGATGTTTCTCCAGTGTAATCCCAACAAAATCCCGTTGCAACACTTAAAATAAGCTGGCAGATGTGCCTGATATTTAACTTATCTTAAGCCTTCTTGGCTTTTGAGTGACGCCTCACTTGAGCTTTTTGGAGCTTCCATGTCATGTCCACAGGCCACCAAAAAGCCATAAAAGAGCCTGTGTTGCAAGAAAGTACACGTACACAAGTTGTTATTTTAAAACTTGAATTGCATATAAGTAATGTGAAAAAGATGCCAAAACGACATGTTATTTACCTTCAGATATACTTTTTTCCCGTTGATCCTGGGTTAGATACAAACATGGTGATGGTGAATATAGAGATCATGTAGAAACTTTTAGATTTTCAATTTGTTTTCATGGTGACTTTAAAGCCACAGTAGATAACAATTAAAGTGTTAATTGCACGTTGAAGTGATGTTTAAATTGTTTAAACATGTTTAAACAATTCATTCAGCCAACAGTAACAGGTAATTATGATCAATTAGAATAATTCACTGTGTCAAATGCAGAGAAAAACAAACTCTTAATGTGAGGCAGTTCTTATGTTGGGGTCACACACGACCTCTCCCATGATGTCACACAGAGCAGCGCTGGAAGGTGCTGGTTGATGTCGTCCTGACTGATCAACCGGCTGAAACACTGATGGTTCTCCAAACATCAGCTACAATAAACCACTCGATGTAAAACACAGTTTGTTTTTAATAGGTTTTCTCAGACCAAATACCACCCAAACTTTGTTTGGAAAGACACAGTCAGATCCCACCGCCGGGTAGGTTCATCTCACGAGAGTTTTAACTTTGCAAGGCTGCTTTTATTTCAGAACCGGTCTATAGGTGCTGCTTCTGTATCTGGTCCACGGGCTCTGTCCTGTGGTTTGGACTGAGCCACTGTCATTTCACTGGAATTTCCTGCCATCTGTGCTCAAAGTTTCTCACAGATCCACACCTGCATGTAAATGTCTGGGTCCTCTCAGGTGGTGATCATTGTACACCACAGTACTTTTTGTCCTAATTACAAGATCTTTACAGTGATTCTAACACAGTAAACCATAATTCTAATATTTCTAATAATAATATTTTCTTTTTTTGAATGCATTGAGTTTCTTTACAAAACCTATGATTTACTGGCTAGAAAAGAGAGCCAGCTTCTGTCCGTATTTTAAGAAGTAAATCTGGAATAGATTAACGGATCAGTGTGTTATATGCTGTGTGATTATGCATTATGCGAATAGATTTTCTTTTTAACTTTTGGGGTACACACTAAGTGGGGGGTGGGTGTCTGGTGGGGATTTTTTTATCGGCACATTTTCTGCATCAATTTATGGTGATAAAGTCTTTATTTATGTTAAGAAAAACAGAAATCATTTATCAGGTGTCAGTTCATTATATATAGTAGCTAAGCTCTCAGGAATCATGCTCTGTTTTCAGATATTTATCTTCCTATAGATCATCTTTATTCATCTAATATGATCAGTGGTGAGTTAATGCACATATCATCAGGATTTACTTTGTTTCATTGTGCTTGATTTATTGTTGGTTCACATTTGTTTCAGAAAATTATCTACTGAAATGCACTTTCTGCACATTTCAAGACATACCAATCTAATCTGTAATTTGGGTTCAGTTTTTTTAGCACTGATGTATGAATTCAACTTGAAAAATAGTATCTAATGATTCATATATGATTTAGTTTTCTTAATAAACAGAGTGTACACATTCACTGGATTTATAGCTCCATAATCAATTTTGGATTTTAAAAAGATGCAGTGCTGACAAAAAGACACATTTCTGTCTGGGGGCTTCCCGTTATCTCATTTTCCAAATTGTAAATCTCCCTCTCCTCTCTTTGTGTCTCAGTCCTTATCATCAGAGATACAAGAAGAGGAGCCACGAGGAGAGAAGAGTCAAAGTAACAAGCATTAACAAAATGAGACATCCGGGCTTTAGAGCCAAGGACGGGAAGCCAAGTCCCCTTCTTATCATGCAATAAAATGTTGTTTTTAAAGTTAATTTAAGTGACCGAACTTTCACTCTTTGCATTTAAAATTCTGGATTTTGGAACATGTGAATGCTGTTGATTTGAAAGTTTAACCTCGTTTGACGGCACAAATAAATCGTAAAAAAATTCTTTAAGCTAAAATTATAAAGTTCTTTACATTTGCAAGGATGCATTCCTTCAGAAATGCAGGATTCATCTATATATATATTATAAATTTGTGGTATGAGCTCCTTTATTCTTCAACACAGCCTGAACCCTCTCAGACAAGCTTTCTGTCATTTCTTTCAGTAGTCTTCAGGAATAGTTCTCCAGGCTTCTTGAAGGACATCCCAAAGCTCTTCTTTGGATGTGGGCTGCCTTTTGTTCCGTTCTCTGTCAGATGATCCCACACTGCTTCAATAATGTTGAGGTCCGGGCTCTGGGGAGGATTCATCCCTCCATAAGACCTGTTTCCACTGATTTTCAGTCCACTTCTTGTGTCATTTGGCATAGCTCAGCCTTTTCTCCCTGTTTCCCTTCCTTAAGAATGGCTTCTTGACAGCCACCCTTCCATGGAGACCATTTCTGATGAGGCTTGGGCCACTTTCAGATACTGTTCATCTGCTGTAGATAGTTTTTTAGGCCTGACACTTCTTCTTTTGTCCTCCACTTGTCCAGTTTCCTCATATTTTTAATGACACACTGCACAGCATGCTGAGATATGCCAAGTTTTCACTTAATGGCTCTTTCTGAATCACCTTGTTGTTGCAGAAATACTATTTCATGTCTCTCAAACTGTACTATCTTTGGCATTTTTCATCGATGCAACTAAAGAAATGGGAACAAATGATGTGTGACAGGCTGGTAATAAAGTGCCTAAAGATACACTTTAAAACTGTCTCTTTGCTAAGTTGTCGGTTATGTGTGGACACAACACTGATTCATGTCTTGAGTTAGGAACTTTTTTTTAACTTGAATCATAGGTCATTGTTAAGCAGATTTAAAGAAAAAACGACAACAAAAGACACTGAAAATGGTCAGATACAAGGAATGGAACAAAAATCTGTGTAATAGCGGTGAATATCCAAAGAAAACCTTGAAACACTCTCAGGAAGCCTGGAGAACTATTGCTCAAGACCGCTTACAGGAAGAAGATTTCAAGATTACAAGAAAGTCTGATTACTTGGAAGAAGAATATAAAGAAAAAAGTGGTGGTTTCACTGAAGGCTTTATTAAAAAATGTGGAATAATATGTGTACAGTTTTAGTAATGGTGCTCTTGGTTTGACTGAGCTCGTTCTGAAGTAAACTATCAGGGATAAAAAGCCCTTTTGAATGAATGAAGTCTATTTTTTTAGTTTAATTTAATTATTACATGAATATTAAGACAAATGCTAACATTGGTTAATAACACATAGCAGTTGCATATGAATCAGTCCATTTTAACTTTGAAAAAAACAAACTTTCAACACATTCATTTTCCAGTGGCACTGATGAATAGTCGACCTTGGTTACTTTATGAGTCACCATGGCAACAACAAGTCTGTCCCAGTACATCACTTTTTATTTGCCTTGTAGTTTGTGCTATTTGCAGCGTGCTTCTGTATTTGGTTGTGTTTTCTTATTTTCCCAAGCGTTGAGACCACCGTAACCACTTGAGCCTTGAGGTTATTTGCAATATGAATAACACTCCTTTATCTTTGAGTGATTGCTCACCTCGTTTTCACGTTTTGCTTCTTCCAGCTGGAGTTTCCATATAAACAGGGATGGTAGAGTAATCACCTCCTCTGCTGGGGTCCTGTGGTGCAGTTTTGCATTCCTTGCCTCAGTTTCAAGCCGTTTCCATAGGCATCAGTGGTTTGTCACCTGAATAGGCCTAATCTTTAGGTTGAGCCTCTAAATTTGAGCATAAATTTGTGGTTGTGTCTTGATTGGCATCGACATTGAAGTTTGTCATGGTGCATTTTCTGCTTCACACTGCTCCCTTCATTAAGCTCGTTACTCACTTGGATGCTTCAGGGGTTTCTGTTTGGAAAAAAATGTATTCAACACCTTTTTCACACAGACTTGGATGCAGTGTGACTGGCACACCGTAACGAGGTGGCACCTTCTAGCTGTCAGCCATGTGGTCTTCATCAGTGGCATGAATGTCCCCAGACTTTCTGTGCACTTGGTTGTTGGCAGGACTGTGTTTCTGCATCGTCTGTCATTAGTTTTGACTTCCTGTTGGAGCTCTTGGTCCACATGAAGTGTTAAGTTTCTGAAGCCTTCTCACTTTAGAGTCCTTTTTGTGAATGCTTACCTCATTCTATCAGTGTCTATGTTTGTCAAAATGGAAAGTTTATTTTAACAGAACAGAAAAAGTAGCTTAAGGTGATTTGTACAACTGTGTGTAAAACAAGGGGCAAGCTGTATTTATGCTTAGATACTCAGTTCAGTTCGACTTTCCAGCTTTCTGTTTTTTTTTCTATGAAAGCCTGCAGTGTTGATTCAATGACGCACTGCAATAGCAGTTGTTGCGACACTGTGATTCTTTTCTATTTCAGATATTCTATTGCACTGCTTTCATAGTAATTAAGAAGGTAAGTTGCAGCCAACTGCTGATCATCACATACCCTTGATTAATTGATCACCAGCAAGGGTGAGCAGCTATAATAGAAGAAATTGTCAGTTTACTGATCTGAAGCATTTAGATTTATGTTAGCAACAACAAAGCCTCAGTTAACATGTTGACAGCACAGTTAGAAAAAGGCTGAACAAGTATGGCTTGTTTGGAAGGGTTGCAGAAGAAAGCCGCCTCTCTCTAAAAAAAACATTGCAGCACAGCTTAGGTTTGCAAAGCTGCATCTGAACAAACCAGAAGACTTCTGGAACAATGTCCTTTGGACAGACTAGACCAAAGTGGAGATGTTTGCACAGCAGTACGTTTGGAGGAAACCAAACACAGCATATAAGCACAAACACCTCATACCAACTGTCAAGCATGGTGGTGGAGGGCTGATGATCTGGGCTTGTTCTGCAGCCACAGGACCTGGGCACCTTGCTGTCATTGAGTCCACCGTGAACTCCTCTGGATACCAAAGTATTCTAGAGTCAAATGTAAGACCATCTGTCCCACAGCTAAAGCTGGGCTGAAACTGGCTTATCAACAGGACAATGATCCCAAACACAGCAGCAGATCTACAACAGAATGTGTGAAAAAGAAAAGAATCAAGGTGTTGCAATGGTCCAGTCAAAGTCCAGACTTCAGTCTGACTGAAATACTGTGGTGGGACCTTAAAAGAACTGTGACCAAACCAATGCTGCAGACCTCAATTAAGTGATCTTCCTTCTATTTTTTGGCATTCATTGTTTTTGGAATATCACAGATAGATTCATACAGTATATCTACATATCTGCTGCTATATCATCTAAGTTTAGGTCTGCATTTTTTAGACAGACATTATATAATTCTTGGTCATGAGGTAATTCTGAGAAAATGTGTCAACTGTAGTGATATACAATGGTTTGCTGATGCTGACTGTAGAGGACAGCACATGCTGGAACGTGTATAGAAGTAGTTTTTTTCCTGATTTGTTGTTCCAGAAAGTTTTAAGAGTTACAAAGCTGTGGAAATTAAACCAGTAAGAAGCTCATCTGAGGCCTTACAGCAGCCTCTTGTGCAAATGTGTGGTGAATTTTCTGAGTGTGAAAGTGTTTATCTGTTAAAATGAATAACAGGCTGCTGTTGGTAAAGCACATATCATTTAACCTCCTCTGGAAAAACAAAGGTGACCTGAAAGTAAAGTAAATTAGGATTTATTATTGCACCACAAGCTAACAAAATTGATTTAACAGGATTAAGATGTTTTGAAGGTGGAAGACTTATTCAGCGAAGTGTAAACTCTCAGCTTTCAGCGACCTCCGTCCGTTACTTGGATACTGGTCTCTCTTGTCTGTTATAAAGACACAAGCGACAGTTGTGAAACCTGTTTCGTAATTCTTCTGTTTTCTTTAATGCGGAGCCAGACAAACTTATGAGATTTTGTTCTCTTGCAAACATATTGTCCAAACCTGGAACGTACTGCACTGGCAGGGAGTTTTACCCAGAAAAACTGTCCCCTGGTATTGTTTTGAAGCCAGGATTTTCAACACGCATTTTGCCAACCAAACATGAAAACTCTACAATTGTTATGTGGGAGTGAAGTAAGGTTCACTGTCAGGCTTACAGATCAGATCTATGATAAACTTTAAAGCAAATGATGATGACGACATATGGCTCAATCATCTCACCTTGGTTTGATGTGTCAGTAACTTTCCACTGTAAAGCAATTAAGACATTAAAACTGTACAAACAGAGAGTAGAATCTTCAGTATGATGGTCTGTTCAAGTCCTTTAATCAGACATTACATTTGTAACGCTTATCTAACTGGAAAAATGTGAGTGTACATGGTTGTTTGTCTCTGTGGTTGGTCTTGTGATGGACTAGTTACGTGTCTAGGGTGTACGCTACCCATTGCCCAATGGCAGCTGGGATAGGATCCAACCCCCCACGACCCTGTATGAAGCAGATATGGAAAACAAATGGATAAATAACTGGGAAAACAAAATTCTTGAAATTTCAAAATCTCCAGTTCCAGGAGTGTCCTGGCCAAGTTAGGCAGCAGCTCAGGTCAGCAAAAATAACTTGACAAAATTATAAATAATCAGAATTCTAATCATCAAAACACCTCAGAATATTTAACTTTATTGCAGGAGTAACAGGGGCAGAATGGCCAGTCATAGCATTTACAACCAGACAGATGTGCCTCCAACATGTTTAAAATCTTCTTGATTTCATTTAGTGAAATCAGCACCTTGAGATTCATTTGATTTTGCAGCTAATTCCAAGCAGAGGGAGCTGTGTATTTAGGTACCAGTATCACTTCAGATTCCAAATCTGAGGGCAACTAAAGTTTAAGGTCCAGTGTGGAGGTTTAAGTGACATCTAGGCAGCATGTGAGAGAAATGGTGGCAGCTGTTGCAGAACCATGCCAACACAGACTGGTAGGCTCAATGTGCAAAGACCTGCTCAGTTCATAGATCTAAATGGCCAGTTTAAGGAAATCTAATGAACAGACAAACAGAAACAATAACTCTTAATGTCACATGATTACACTCAAGAAAACGTAGTTACAGTTAAATTGTGTTGCTTTTCTAGATCCAAGAAGAAGTCCTACACAGTGGAGCCTTAAAGAGGCTTTATAGTTTTTCTTTCTTAGATTTTTTTTTGTGAGTGTGGGAAAGACACAAGAAATCTCTGCTGTTCAAACTTAGTTGTACATCCAACCCAGTTTCACGCTAAAATGTGAAAAAGCCGTGAAAACATAACCCATCAATTCGTGTCCACTGACATGAAAATTAGACTAACAGGTGGCTACACACATGACTGACAACCTGAAGAGCTCAGTTTCAGGCCCGCACTGAGCACTGATGTTTATCTGACTTACAAAAGTTCTTTTTACATTTCAGTCTCTATTTCACTTGCATTTCCATTGCTGTTTTACACATTTTGGACCTCTCCGTGAAGGGTGGACATTTAAAGCAACGTGATTAAAGTTAGGTATAAAAAATTAGATGGCTAAGGTTTGGAAAGCATCATGAATTCCAATGAATTAGATACTTTAATAATGTAACTTATCAAAATATCCCTCTGTGGGCAGTTTTCTCTTAATTTGTCATAAAAGTGCACTGCAACACAACTTCCACTCATCAGAACATATAACTCGCTTTCTTGCTGTTCCCTGCTGGGCGATAACTGTCTGTCCTTAACACATTACATTAAAATATTGATCAGTCCAGCTTGTAAAGCAGCAGGAGTCTGGCTGCTGTGTTTAGTCTGCTGATCTTAAGCACTTAAGGAGTGAATAAAATGTGGATTTTTGTAGGAAAATTGAGCCCCTTTTTATTAATTTTTTTTTTTTTTTTTTACAAAAGTAATAGTTCTTAAAAGTAAATATTTATATAAACATATTGTACAATAATGGGCTAATATTTGACCTGTATTGATAATCTTTAGGATTGTCAAGCATATGTAACAGCACACAGGATGATTTATAAGGACCATAATTAAAAAAGTATGTTCTTGTGGATTTACACTCCTAATTTCAATGAGGTTATCTTTCCCACGTTTCAGCTGAACCAAAAAGCACAGAAAAAACTTTGTGACTGCAGAACCAAAGTGCTTATTGTTGAGATAAGTACACATTTGCTTGTGCTGAAATGCCACAGCTGTGTTTAGCTAACCTCAGCAAGTGAGTCTATAAAAGACACCACATGAGATGAGGCTGCTATTTTATAACGCTTGCTCGCTTGGTTGAGGCTTTGTGGGTCACTTTTCTTAGTTTCACTGTCTGAGTCTTCTTTCTGGATGAGGACCAAAGTGTTTTTGGAGAACAAACACAGCTGCACTCACTGCTGGATCTCTTACATTTATTTCAGAGTGGATATGATTATGAGCACGAAGGTGATTATTTGTCTTTGACTGTTTTATTTGCCCTCAAAACTCTAATATTGGTTTCAGCCCTGAAAGCCAGCAGGTACTATGGTTGCAATTATCATACTTAAGTCATACCAAACCACTTCTGCTACACAAGTATTATTAATACTGCTGAGTTCGTTGACACACAGACACGTTGCAGCCTCTCTAATTAAGATCCAACCACAGTTCCCATGACTGGTCTGCTACATGACTCTATGGGGGGAACTCCAGCGATTTACGGGAAGAATCATAAAACTGTAAACCAGACTATACCAGGAAACTATGGGCCTGAACCTACATTTAGTGACTCCCTCATCAGCTAATATAACTACAGAAGTGAACTTACTCATCCTCTGAGGTGCCTCGTTAAATCACCATTGGTATGAAATCCTATTGAAGCTTTCCGATGATTAATTACACGTGGCAGGAATCCTGCTGTGAATTAGATCATCAGTATCTGGCAGATTGCAGAGAAGAGTGGAAATTGAGTCCAATAACCAGTGAAGGACTTTCACACAGTAGAGCTACTGTATTTGCGACAGAGGCGAGGAAAATTCTGTTTAGCCCACCATTTTCCAGTCTCCCTGTATTGCATTAGCAGCAAGCAAAGAGATGTGGTCCATTAATTCTTATCTTTTAACAAGCATCTGGAGCAGGTTCCAGGCAATCGGCTGCCATGCAGCACCTTTCTGTTTGCTGCAAGGGTGGCATGTCGCAATGAATCAGCTTTGGCTGCTGCAGCAGCTCAAAGGAAACTAAATACACACTCACTATGGCGACTCTGAAATATTTGACTGCAGACAAGAGGCTCAGACTTCATGTTTGTTTGGGTTTTACTCCATCCAGAACCTTTCCTGCTGGTCACTGTGGTCCATTTGTTGTTAATGATTGAACTCAGAGAGGAAATCATGAAGTAGAGTGGGACATTGCAGGTTTTGTGTTTCAGATTAATGAAGTTTTGTAGCATCACAGTAAATGTCTGACTTAATTTAGCTGATATGGTGGAATAAGCTGCCAAGTGTCATATTTGAAGGATAAATTCATCAGTTTAACACACCATAGCTTCTGTTGTAAGAAGCCTGTTGAGGGAGATGTGTTAAATGTACTGTCAACTTAGAAATGAGGAGTCAAAGACAACATAGATGATCAGAACTTTGCAGCATTTAATGTGTTGCTTGTTGGATAAAGTAGGTTCGATAGTTTGACAAGGAACATGAGTGGACGAAACATATAAAAGAGGACTTACTGCTTATGCTACTTCAATTTGGATCCTTTGTCAGTGCTGAACTCCGTCAACCTTTTTTTCCCCAACTGTTGAATTTTTATGTGGGTTATGCATGAAATCTGCACAGTATCTTTTAACTTATCTAGACTGTTGCTTGTTTTTATTCATTTTAATTATTCTATTTGTTTCTCTTTATATTCTTTTACGTATTTTAATGCTTCTCCCACTCCGCGCTGCAATGCTTTTATTTTATGTAAAGCATTTTGAATTGTTTTGTACATGAAATGTGCTATACAAATACATTTGATTTGATTTGATGTGGGGTGAAGAAACTGAAGTCCAACAGATAATGCAGTCAAGAGAGACCATCTCTGTTTGATGTTACGAAAAACACAACTTATATGCTGCTTTGTTTATGTTTTTGTATTCTATGCTGTATTCTGGTTTCCCTTATTATATAATGTATGCACTACTGACCCTCCTGCATTGGTGAGCTGTGTCTTCTTCGACAGATATAGATTATACGTCCTGGCGGGCAGCTGGAAATCATCTTTGTGGTGTGTTCAAGAACTATTTTGCTTGCCTAGACTCTGGCTACTTGAGGAGATACAGCAGGGGGGCTCGCATTTGGTGTATAAGAGTTCTGTTGTTGGATTTTGAATACAAGGATCATATTCTGCCACAAGGACATTAAACTAAATGCTGTGAAATAATTCAGAGACGGTGATTTTTGTTTTTTAAGATGTCTCATCTGCCTTTGGTTTCTCTTTCTCCCAGTGTTCAAGTTATGACTGACCACTTTGGAACAAATGACAGAAGACTACACTTGCAGAAGATGCCAGATGGTTTTATCTTAAGTGGATTTTTAAAGTTGCTTTAATAGAATCACCATCATCAAACTCTGTTGGTGGTAGCGGGGGCCGGCATGTGGCCCCCTGACCTTGGTCCTCCAGATGTCCAGCTGACTCTTCCTGGTTTTGGGAGCGTGTTTGAGGATGCTGAGGATCTTCAGGCGCCGCTGTCCTCTGGTGGCTTCTGCCAGCCGTCTTTCCATTCAGGAGGACTGTGTTGCTTTTCCAGGACCTCCCTGTCCTCGCTGAGATGTGACCTCACCTCCCTGCTCAGCTGTAAGACAGCTGGACCCCACTTGGAAAAGTCTGTGGAGGAATTTGCCTCCAAAGTTCAAATAGACCCCAAAATCAGCACCCAGAGGTTCAGCTGCTTCCCTCAGCCCTCCCTTCCTGTTCCCTACATGCTCACCAACTGTGCCACATCTTTTGTTTCTCCACCCTCCACCCTCTCTTCTTCCTCCTCATCTTTACCTCTGACCTCTTGCTTGCCAGTTTCTGATAGCCATAACAAAGTATCTCTGCAACAGCAAAATCCACACGAGGAGTATCGCTCGATTAAACAAGAGCCTGCAGATGATTTCTCGCCGTGTAAAAGGGAACAGATTCAAATGAGCAACCAGCAGGGAGAACTCTTCCATCTTGGCCAGTCTCTTCAGGGTTACAGTGGTCAAGACAGGACCCAGTCCCCTCTTCACTCTCCTGGGCTCAACACACCTGCAGGACAGAACCCCGCAGTGGACCAGCAGGAGCAGACGTGTCACTGGATCGACTGCAGTGCCACATACAGCTGCCAGGAGGATCTGGTGAGGCACATCGAGAAGGTGCACATCGACCAGCGCAAAGGGGAAGAGTTTGCATGTTTCTGGGCTGGCTGCATCCGACGGCACAAGCCCTTCAACGCTCGCTACAAGCTGCTCATCCACATGAGGGTCCATTCCGGAGAAAAACCCAATAAATGCATGGTGAGTGTGCTTATTTTGGTCCGGGTCGAATGTAACACACTGGTTTTTTTTTTTACTGTTATTATTACAGGGTCAAAAATAACATTCAAAAATCATAACTGATACTTAAATGCTGCTTTAATGTGTTAAAAATCTGATGTCCAGCCCGCAAGTGGGTAACGTACCGTATATGCAATGTATTAATCTTTGATGGCCAAAATTCCTCTGATTCATCTGATTCACAACCGTTCAAAGTTATATTAGTAACAATCGCTATAATCAACACAAAAAATCAACAAAGAGAAAGAAAACGAAAATGTATAACATGTAATTCACCTGTGATGTGTTATAGAAACCCACTTATTGACACTATAACAACAACACAAGTTTTGTCACGCTGACAAAGGCCCAGAAAATCAAATTTAATCAAACGTTTAGTCCAAAAAATAAGAAATGATTCAAAATAAAGAGTTACACCATAACTTCCTATTTTTTTATTTTGTAATTGTAGTTTGTGTGTAAACATTCCTGTAACCTTGATTTCAAAATGGAGATAACGGGCTGAGCTTGATAGATACCTGACTTTAACCAATAGGATCCTCCATTTATTGTCCACACGCTGCTGTAGCCAGCAAGAGTCTGCATTTAAAGGAAGTTCCTGCTCCTTTTTTTGATGATGTATAGCCATCGAAAGCAATGTAAAGCAAGTCTCTGCTGCCAGTTCTTTGTGCATCCCGTGGTAAAAACATTACACTGTTTATGCTTTTGACTCTGCAAAACAGAGTTTCGAATGGTGTAATATGAAAAAAAAGAATAATAGATATGGGTAATGTCACCTAAAGTTGTACAATCAAGTGTCGTGGCCCTATTTTCTTAGGAATGTGAGCATTATCACTAAATGTCCTTATCTGATGAACACCTGAACATATCTTTAAAAAACCTACTCTAACTGCCCATTAGATTAATTTTTAGTCCCTTGTTGTTACAGTAAAGACCTGAAATCAATGAGGCTTCGGCTGTGCTCTGGCTGTTCTCATTTCTTGTCATATACATGCATCTGTATGCAAGAAGAAGAAGAAAAAAGACAGTGGGTCCCAAACATCTGGTTCTCAGTGCTAGTAACAGTTACAGTCATTCTGAATATTTAGGAAAAGGTTTCAAAACAGGCCAAGAGGGATACAATTACTCTAAATGGCTCTTTCAAAACATGAATTCACTTAATCATCAAATTCTGTAAAAGAGTGTTTTCACACATAAAACTCCCTCCTGACTTCTCTAGAAAATGTTTTCATACTCTTTAAAGAAAACAGTTCTCGAGTAGCTTCAGAAATACAGCAAAGAAGCAGCTGGTGTGTAAAACAGTGCAGCACCTACAGCCATATCATCTACAGCCGTATAGACTGCAGCCATAAGTCGATTCATGGACCGTTTTTTAAAAAATTGTCAAATAAAAGATTTCAACTTTTAAACCTGCTCAGTTTTTAGTCTTTAACCACATTCCCAAATTGCCATGTTGACACTTCATTAAGAAGTGAACCAGCTTTGAGATGCTGAAAATCCAGACCTGAGCCTGAAGTTACCTCACTCAGTCACTAATCCTGCATCAGACCGCAGGAAGTGAAGAAAGTGTTGTCAATGTTGGTCTTGAACATGCGTCATGAATGATTGAAAGTGCAGCGCCATCTTCCACACCCCTCCTGCCTCCTAATGATGACTATGTGGCTTCTTAGATAAAACTCTTTGGAATGACGTCTGTTCTGATGTGGAAATATTGATATGAGTCATATTTCCCTCCTGCTGCTTGTAGGAGTTGTACTGAGGACGCTGTTAAAGGTCACATTTAAGGGTAAGAACAGACGACATATTTGGTCCTTTTGACTGAAGGATTTATTTAAAATGTACGTTTTTACAGTGAAAAAACACTGAAAAAAATAACTTAAGGCACATGTTATAGTGGCCAAATAGAAATGTGTTTGTCCAACGTAATTTAACACAATTTAATAATCCTAAATTTAATACATTATTGTGTTTTTAATGAAAGTTTAGGCTCTTTGGTATGTGGCACACTTCCCTCTGAAGGTTGTTTGTCTGGTTTTGAGACATATTATAAAACTATTGATGAAAACATCCATTTTTATACTTAGACAACTACAACAGGGGAATTGTAATTAAAGTGACCTCAGCCTATGATCTGCAGCATGACGTTTAATGATGTGGGATTTGGCTTTACTTGGAGGTCGCTCAAAAGACACAAGCACGCTCGTGTTACTTTATCACCCGGCCAGCAAAGCGTTTAGACACTGAATAATTCTCACTGGGAATGTGTTCAGCTCAACTTTAAAAGCCCTTTTTGAATTACTCATGATGCATATTTGGGATGAAGACAAAAGCAGACAACATCAGGTCTGAGAAATAAACCTGTGATGTTTCAGCGTTAAGCATCACAACAGTAGCCTTTGAGCTCACGTGACAGCGTCACCCTCCATCACTTCTGTCATCAGTCACTCTCTGAAGCTCATTTCTTCACGTCTATCCCATGATGACCTTCTGTTTGGAGCCAAATTCCCATCCCAGAGAGTGAGTAACTCTCTGTTATTCCCAGCTGTCACCAACCCACGACTCATAATAATAATTCATTCAGAAGTTTTCACTCAGGGACACGCGCTCCCTACTTAACTGAATTACTTCATTATAGTGTCCTGCTCTGCTGCCAGCTCATAAATGTGTTACAGTGAAGAGTCGCCTGCAAACAGATTAATATTGAATCAACATAAACACAAAAAATTAGTCATTGGTTACACTTGAGTTGCTTCAGTAATGTGATTTCATTTTCATAAAGTGCACAGACCTGAATATGTGAATGAAGTCATTCCTGGTGCTGCAATGGAAAACGAATGTCTCACATGAAAGCAGTCAGTGTTTGTTAATGAATTCAGCCTTATTTACCACCTCGTAACGTGGACAGGTGCTATTCAGGCTGTAAACACATGTTGCCAAAGTGTTTTAAATCCGCTGTGGTTGAGTCATAATTTATGGTGCTTCAGAGACATTCAGATGTAACAAAATGAAATGGTGATATTCTATATGTCCCTAAAGACCAAAACCAATAACTAGCTCTTTTCTGTGCCTTGTAGTAGAGCTCCATCCAAAACTAGAGAAAAACATCTCTGAATATGGTTCATCTTGTTTATTTTTATTGCAGTCTGTCCACTTACATAAACATGAATAGCATCAGCATGTGCCCCAATGAAATACAAGAGACAAAGGCTGCAGAAGTGACGACTCCATCTCATCAGAATAGGAGGAAGTTGGGCGACAATAATGTCAAGGCAAAGTCTGGATGGAGAGGGTTTATGGAAAAGACCAAATCGCTTTTAGTTGCCACCTGCAGTCACAGTCTTTGTGTTTATTTCTCTTTAATCTCTCCACGTTTCCAAATATTTATTATTGTAACTATCCTTCCATCCATTTTCTATACTCGCTTAATCCAAGTCAGGGTGGAGCCTGGAGCCTATCCCAGCTGTCATTGGGCGAGAGGCGGGGTACACCCAGGACAGGTCTCCAGTCCATCGCAGGGCCACACGGAGACAAACACCCATCCACACTCACTTCTAGGGAAAACTTTAAGTCACCAACTAACCTAACATGCATGTTTTTGGGCGGTGGGAAGAAGCTGGAGAGAACCCGCACATAAACTCCTCACAGAAAGGCTTCGAACCAGGAACCCTCTTGTTGTGAGGCGATGGCGCTAACCACCACACCCCGTGCAGCTCATTATTGTAACTAGAGTTATGAAAAATTAATCTGTGGAAGTCTCACTAAGCTAGCCGATGAAGATTTCGAACCCTAATCTTCTAAACCTAGTTATTCTTGCCTAAACTAAACAAAGCGGTTTATGTGCCTGAACCTGTGTGTAACTGCAATATCCCACCCTGCCTCATATTGTGAAATATGATAGTTTGCTGCTTGAAGTCAAATCACTGTTTTTCTGTATTTACATGTTGTTTTGTACAACTTAAATCCCCCAAAATGTGTAAAATGTAAAAAAAAAACAGAATGCAGTGTTTTGCAGATTTCAGAAACCCATATTTTATTCACAATTGAACATTTAAAACATATCAAAAGTTGAAAGTGAGACTTTTTTTTACTGTTTTATGAAAAAAAAATCTAAAAAGTAACAGAAGGCTGAAAATGTAAGTTGTACTGAAAAAAACAGCTGGAGGAACATGGTGCAACTAATTCGGTTAATTGGTAGCAGGTCAGTAAAATTATTGGATATAAAAAGAGCAGTTTCAGAAAAATGTTCCCCAACGTAAAACTGTGAAGACAGAATATGTCTACATCTACAGCTCATAATATGATCAAAAGATTCAGAGAATCTGGCGACATCTCCGTGTTCAAGGGACACGGCTGAAAAATCAGTATTAGATTATGTTCGGTCCCTCAGGCAGCACTACATTAAAAACAGGCATGATTCTGTCATGGAAATCCCTGCATGAGCTGAGGAACACTTCCAGATATCACTGTCTGTGAACACAGCTCATGTTATAAAAGCACCAGCTTTTATTGCTCTTATGGAGCGTCAAAGCGAGTTTAGATCCTGCTTCTTGGCATCAGATAAGGTACAGCTGTGTCAGGCCTTTCTGTAAATCTACCTAATGAAGGTGATAAAGTTTAAGATTTGAACTTCTGTTATAAGTGTCTTCCATGCTCAAAGTTATGAGGCTATACTTCTCTGTTGTCAACCTTATCTAACAGTTAATAAAAACAGTTAACATGTATATATTGCACGCAGTTATTTGCAACAAACATTTAACTCGCTCTTTCCCCTCTTTCACAAGCTTTTTCTTTTCCTTTTTTTAGACTCCAAAGGAAAAAGAAAACTCTCCAAAATCAATCCCTTACACCCTCACAGCTGTAAACTGAACAATGTTTGATTCCATCGATAAGCAACCCAATTTCATGCCAGAGTGAGAAATGACTGTTTGATCCACAGTGCAAAGCACTGCAGTTTCACGATGAAAGCTCAAAGATTGAACAGTTACAACATTTTCTAATTACTCTGTTTCCTGCAAAGATATAACCTACACTTCGATTAGTCATCACATCGCCTGTCTACGTCATAGTGTCCTCTTTCAACATCTTCTTTACTTCTTCTTTACTTTACTTCACTCATACCTGCTCAGCACTTTCAAAGTCATTCCGTTCTGCATCCCTCCCTCTCCCGAGTCTTTACTTTTTAATGGGCTCTCATTAGCGAATGGTTAGGCTTAATGGTTAAAAGTGCATGTTTAGGGTGTCCATGGTTATGTTTGGATGCTACAAAATATTTGGTTAGGTTGTCACAAAAATGTGCTGTACTTGGTTTCCACATTTTCACATTCACAGGTTCACATTTCTGTCATGTTTTATAAGAGCTGCAAGACAACTGGACAAAGTGGGTAAATGTGGTCGGGTCGGCCATGGCTCTGTGGTTAGAGTGGGTCGTCCAATAACCGGAAGGTTGGCAACACTAAATTGGTGAACTGACAAACCTTGAGGTTCCCCGGGCGCTGTCCTGCCCTCTGCTCCAGTGTGTGAGCATGTGCATGTGTGTTTTCAACAGGTACCAACCTGGATGTGTATTTCCCTGTACATGACAATAAATCTAATCTTAATTTTCTGGTGAGACGAAGTTTTTTAAATTTCTAGTGGAAAAACATCCTAAAATTCATTCAGTAACAGCCTCACAACTGTAAGACCAAACTGAAAAACTATGGCTAATTACTCTGAGTCTCTATGTCACAACTTCCATCTAATTCAAACTGTAAATGAAAGCCTTGTAACTGAAGTGAGTGACTTAAATTTCTTAATAATAATAAATTTGGTGCAACAAACATGATGCAATGTTAATTATAGTAGTAACATGCAGCCTCTTGACTGAATGTACAGCACGTAAAAGTGGCAGTGGGTCGAGTTTTAATAACAAATACAGCTTGGTTTTAATGCACAGACCTCCAGGGTTACTGAATCGTGCTCTGAATGGGATTTTATGTGATCATAACCCTCAAAAAATTACATTGAATGAACCAAACTGTACTGAAGTCATTCAAATTGAGTGGACTCAAACTCAAATCAAACTATAATGCACACATGATAAAGTGTAGCCTTGAACCAACATCTTGTTTCATGAGGAAATACATACTCACAATTCTTTTAATTTCTATTTTAAGTTTTTTTTTTTTAAATTTCTACCTTTTTTAGTTTGAGGGCTGCTCCAAGGCATTCTCTCGTCTGGAGAACCTGAAGATCCACCTGAGAAGCCACACAGGGGAGAAACCGTACATCTGCCAGCACCCGGGCTGCCTCAAGGCCTTCAGTAACTCCAGTGACCGGGCCAAACACCAGCGCACACATCTGGACACGGTCAGTGAACACCTGATAGACTGCTCTGTCCATTAAACAGCACCTTTAACCTGAGAGAGCGTCTCTGGATTTTTTTTTTTACTGACATTTGCATGAGAGATGCAAAAACGCGATGCGTTCAGTGACAACAGTTTTCAGAAGTGTTCTTGAGACCATGCATTGATTTCAACAGCAAAATCTGTATTTATGAGAACATATCAGTAGTAGTTGTCTTTCTTTAGAGCTGAAATGTGTAGATGGTGAAATGTCATAGGAGGTGGAATAAGGGCAACTGGACTTCTTGAAATGTTTCTCCTTGAATAAGGTTGCACTTATTCTAGCTCTTATGATTACCCTGACTTGGATGGTGAAATCCACATTTCTTTGTAATTGATATGTTCTTCTTTTCATTACAGACTGAAAAAAGTTTCATAAAGTCAGACATCTGAGGCAGCAGTAAAAGAAAAACACCTCAGAAGATTAAAGCGCCACACACAGCTGCTTCCCTGATCTTTTCTTTGTTTCTTTCTGTGACTGAACACACTTATTAAAGAACAGCATACTGACAGTAATAAGAGTGAGCCAGCTTTTTATAACTTAGCCGAGTCTCCTTGTGTGGGTCGGTTTAAGAAAGAAGTAAAAAGAGTGTATGAGTTTATGTACGAGTTTCTATACATTTTCAGTCACAGCGTCTGCATTAATGAATGATTTGATTTCAAAGTCAAAGAGCTTTAGAGACAACACACAAATAACAAATCCCAACATGACTTCATGTCACTGTAGGCTTACAATGTATAACCAGCAGAATCTCCATCTACAGTAACTAATAAGTAAATAATAACTGGTAAGACTGATAGATTAATCTGAGGGATCACCCTCTTGTGTTTCCTGTGGAAACTGCAAAACGAAATTATACAATTAACTTCTGATACACACAGGGATCAGGTCTCTTTCCCTGGAAAGGAAATAGTTTTACTCATCATGGTTTTCTCTCATGCACCAGATATCAAATGTATTCCAGCATTGGGACTCTTTCCATGGGGACATATTCAACTGCAGCACAAAATAAATTTTAATTAACTTGAACTTTACTTTAGTGCTTCCCTTTTACAACACGTTTTTCCACCTGCTTCAGTAAATGTAAGAGGGAATATTGTCACGTCTATATACTGCATTAGTTACATTGGCACAAACCTATAAGTTTATCTACTGGTTGTGCCATCATTATTTTTGTCAGGTTGCTTTGGGTTCGTTTGTGTTTGTCAAATCTAAGCTTGAAAGTCAATATTAGTTATGAGCTCCTTAATTCTCCAACACAGCCTGAACCCTCTCAGACAAGCTTTCTGTCATTTCTTTAAGGAGTCTTCAGGAATAGTTCTCCAGGCTTCTTGAAGGACATCCCAAAGCTCTTCTTTGGATGTTGGCTGCCTTTTGTTCCGTTCTCTGTCAGATGATCCCACACTGCTTCAATAATGTTGAGGTCCGGGCTCTGGGGAGGATTCATCCCTCCATAAGACCTGTTGCCACTGATTTTCAGTCCACTTCTTGTGTCATTTGGCATAGCTCAGCCTTTTCTCCCTGTTTCCCTTCCTTAAGAATGGCTTCTTGACAGCCACCCTTCCATGGAGACCATTTCTGATGAGGCTTGGGCCAACAGTAGATGGATCAGCTGAAGGTCCAGATGCATCTCTCAGGTCCTGTGTCAGGTCTTTGTTGGATTTTTTCCTCTTTCTTAATGGTTAAAAGTGATCCTGTTCATCTGCTGTAGATAGTTTTTTAGACCTGACACTTTTTCTTTTGTCCTCCACTTGTACAGTTTCCTCATTTTCTTTAATGATGCACTGCACAGCATGCTGAGATATGCCAAGTTTTCACTTAATGGCTCTTTCTGAATCACCTTGTTGTTGCAGAAATACTATTTCATGTCTCTCAAACTGTGCTATCTTTGGCGTTTTTCTTAGCTGCAACTAAAGAAAAAGTCTCTTTGACAGACTGCTAATAACGAAGATACAATTTAAAATAGGTTCTTTGCTAAATTCTTTGTTATATGTAGACACAACACTGGTTCATCCGTTGAGTTAGAAGCCTTTTTATTCTCGAATGATTCACAGGTCAGTGTCATATGGTTTAACAAGCAAAACACACATTCCTCTGACTGAAGATTAGTGAAAAAGCAGCCAATGTCAAAAGACAAACCTCCAAAAAGCTTGGAAAACAGTTGCTCAAGACCACTTTAAAAGATTACAAGACGGTCTGGCTGCTTGGAAGAATAATATGTATTGAAATGAGGGTTGGCTTGAGTAGCAGAATACAGTAGGTTAGTGCATGACTGTCTCTTTTTGTTATCCCTCTGATGGACTGACAGCCTATGCAGGGTTTAGCATCCCTCTTGCCCAATATCAGCTGGACAGGGTCTACTCTCCTTAACCCTAAACAGCTTTTATATCCACTGGATTAATAGAATTGGTCCTGAAATATACTATACATTATTACATGTTCTTTGAATATATTAAGAGATCATCATCAGTAACTTTTGACCAGCAGCTTTTTGGTGTCAGATTGTTTAAAAAGTGAATCATAACCATGACTTGATCTGGGAGTAAAAAGTACATAATTTTCCTGTGAAGATACTGGAGTGGACATTAACTACACCAAAATTCATACATTTGTGGGATATTCATACTATTTTTTAACTGTTAATGTCGTCGTAAAGCTGTTGGGGACATTTTTATTAAATACATTATGTTGAATGTTAGGAAGCTGTAATTATACATCATGAATTATGTCAGAAATAAAGCTGCAGAGTGTTGAAATATATGCTATTACACCAGGCTTTGCTTTATTGTTTAAAGTATTTGATAAACAATATTTGAATAGCTGTGTGTGCTGTCCTGCACAGACACACACTAATTTAGAGTGCCACTGCTCCCTTCATCCACCCTCTCTTGAAAGCTGCCTGATATACAGTCTGAATTTAGCAGGACCGTTAAACTGCATACCTTCTGTGGATTTATTCTGCAGCCCGAAGTTATTTTTACTCCTGCTGACAAGCAATGAGGATTTAGTAGTAATCCAGCAAATCAGATCTCTTATTACACGGATGAGATGGAGTTGCACATCCAACTCCGCTGTTATTACAACGAGAGTAGAAAGTTATTTTGCTCCCTTTGTGGTTTCATGCTGGCTAATGGCGGTTTGACAGTTGCGTCACAAATCAGGAATCAGACGCATCTGGCGCCGTTACGGAGGCCCAGTGGAAGACTGGCTGAATGTAAGTGATTGGTAAATATGACAGCCAGCCAAGACAGGCTTTTCAAGTTTGATTAAACAGCTTGTATTGTGTTACTAGAATTACACCTTAGAGTTTTTTGTCTTGCCTAAAATTAAGTCAGTGTCACACAGAAATGCCTTTTTACCAGTTTCCGGTACATTGGTTACTTACTACTCGATTTCCGATGGTAATGATTTTCTTTATCTGCACAACAGGTTGGTGTTAAGCTAATTGGATTGTGTTAGTACTGTACTTTTCTACTTCTATTGATTAGTTGTAGCACTTTACAGTCACAGCCACATTCACATCCTTATCCGTACATGTTTTTTATTCTATACAATGAACACATTTCTCTGTTACAGGCCTTTCGTCTTTCCTCCTTGGCATTGTGTTAACACAAACCAACAAACTGACAAAACATCTGCTTTTATAGAGGTGCTCATACTTACCGATGATCAATTAATCAAATGTATTTGATTAACAGCATCTGGTTGCTTCTCACCCTCTTAATTCCCGTGTCAGCAGTAAGGATGTGCTGAGTTTTTCACATTCTGCTTTTTTCTGCATGTATTAAATAAATAATGACACATAACGTGTTTTGTTGTTCATCTTATGTTGTATTTGCTTCATTTCTTTTTTTGAAAGAGCGCGTTCTGTCTCTTTAACTGTAATTACACATTGATTTGCATATTCAAGAATGTACTGCACGTCTCATTCCTTTAACCATTTAAGATGTTGTGTCACTGTGGATTTATTATAACACACATCTTATTTCTTTTCAGCCTGAATTTATGGTCACAGGTTATGAATCCCTGAAAATGTAAATCTATTTATTTTAAGGTGTAAAGAAACAGTCCCACTTACTTGATCCTACCCCTACTTCCTTTTAAACTAATTAAGCTTTTTCTTTTCCATTTGATAATATACTTATTTCACTTATTTCTTTTGGACCTGATGTTTGATTATCTAAATTTTAACACTAGTCAATTAACAAACAGAGTTATTCTGTAAATAAACACTGTACATGTGTTTTCATTAATTGATTCCAGTTGTTAGTTATTTAGCAATGAAGTCTGTGAGGAGTTAGACTCAGAAATGAGCTCATTTATTTGTCTGTTCATGCAGCTTTGATCAAACTCTGCAGTGAAGGCAGCTTACTGCTGTTTAGCTCCTTGATGTTTATGTATCTCTTTTATTATTATTATGCTATCTTTCAGGCTACAGTATTTTTCTGTGCTACAGGATAGAAACTAATGTGGATAAATACATACAATTTTACTTGCATGCAGCTCACCTTATGAATGAAAATGTTCATGGCTGAGATCTTCTCTCTTCCTCTTTTTAAACTTGCAGATGAAAGGTAAATATATACTGCATTCTCAGCTGAGGAGCAGCTTATGTAACATGTTGACATAACTACACATCCTTCCTTTCCCTGTTTGTTCAGTCATCTCCAAATTTACAACATCCATTCCAAATGTTTATGAATACAGTGTGGACGTGGCTCAGCTGAACTTGTAATTTTAATTGTAAACATATTTCTGGGATATGTCTGGCATTGCATCGTGTGTGATCATACAATCATCATCATGTGCTGAAAGTTTTACAGTTTGCTTTAAACACTCCTAACCTATCCCACATCAATAAGATTACAGGACTTGTGTATGTATGTTTTTGAGTATAAAGAGCAGGGCTCAGTCTGTTACATGTCAAAAACCAAAATCCCATAACTCTGAGTTTATTTTGTTGTCAGTTTTTATTTGTCTTGCTGTTACATTTTGGTCTCAGTACCTCAGTGCTGACAGCAAAAAGTAATAACCAAAATGTCTGCATGTTTGTTTTTACATTCCTTTCAAACTTTTCTCAACTTACCTTTTTGTGTATCGTTCACAGAAGCCGTACGCCTGTCAGATCCCAGGATGCACCAAGCGTTACACCGATCCCAGCTCGCTACGAAAGCACGTCAAAGCCCATTCTGCCAAAGGCCTCCAGGAGAGGGAGGTCAAGATGCCATCAGCAGCTGCTGTAAGTTTTCACACACTGATAGAGCATCATAATCACCTCTGCGATCAACTAAACACACGTCAGCAAATATTAATGGTGCGTTCAGGGGAATTTTGGGACATGTTTCAGCTTTTATTGGTTAGATAGTCCACAGAAAGTACACTGATTAACAGAGTAAGTATAAAAACTTCCCCCTGAGCCAACAGGACTCCAGCACACGGTTAAACATCTTGCAGGAATATGGTGGAATCAACTAATAACTCATCTTTAACTTGAGACCAAAGCATTCTGTTTTAGATTGTTGGGGAAGGTATTTTTTAAGGGAATCTGCTGCATGTCTGCTCAATAAGACGTTTCCTCTACATGGCGGTAAACGGTAAGCTAATGATAATTAGTTAATCCAAATCTAAAGTGATAAGAAATCCGAACAGTAGCTCATTTAGACTAGCATACTGATCATTATGACTTAATTATAATAGATTAATAATTCCCTAAAATTCATCTCTCAGTAGGTATCCATAGACTGTAAATAATAGACAGACACAGAAGCTATGACTTCACTGATTGTTTTGCCTAACTCCAGAATATGTAATAACTACATTTGTTCACATTGCAAAAACACAGTCAGTGCGGTTACATGCGGGCAATCAGATCAGATTAATGGCTAAATTACAATAAAATTGAGTTATTCAGCTCACGTAACAAGCTTAATCCGACAAGAAATCGAATCGGATCAGGTTACTTGCGATCGAATTAAGACTCCGGGATAACGTGCATGTAGACGACAGTGGATCGGATCGAGCGTTCTGTGAATGCTCGAGATTTTTGTCCCGCGATCGTCACCCGGAAGTCGAAGGACACGATATTACTGTTTTTGTCTCCGCTGTCAGAAAGAAAGAAACAACGCGATGGAGACTGCGCCGTTGTGCATCGCGTTTGTGCCATAACCAGCTCATCACAAATGTAGAGGGATGGAGCTTCATCTTGCTCCTCGTTCGCCATCTTTCTCAAATGCTTTAGTTTTGTTGTTGTTGGTGGTGAAGACGTCAACCGGAAGTGGCTCTATTAGGATAGTTGAAATGGGTACAGCGCCACTTATCTACTGTGGTATTGCATGCTTTGTGCCAGTGATTCGATTCCTTCACCACCATGTAACAAAGGATAATTACCCTTGCTCAGATAAGGAGCATAACCCAACTATAGCTATAATCGAGTTAATCTCATCATGTAAACCCACTGAGTGTCACAGTGAAGGCTCAAAAATGGCCTAGTGTCCTTTATACATGTTCATGTAATGTGATGGCAAACCTCATCTTTGTATTTTTCTAACATCTAACTGCAACTGTGTACAATCCCAATTCTAAAAGGTGAAGATACTTTAAAAAATGTAAATAAAAACAGAAGGCAAATCTCATAAACCAGCCATCACAGTTACACTGGATCATGGAAAGCATATTAAATGCTGAAAGTGAGACATTTAACAGTTTATTAAAAATTAGCAGCTCATTGTGGACTTGGTGGCTCAGATAAGTTTGGGCAGGATCATGTTTACCACTATGCAGCATCCCCTCTTCTTTTAAAAACTGTCTGTAAACATCTGGGAACTGAGGAGGCCAGTTGCTGGACCTCTGGGAGAGGAACGCTGTCCCATTTATATCTGATATAGGATTCTAGCTGCAGTCCTGGTTCTTCTTTGTTATCAGTTTCATTTCATGATGCTCCAATTTTTTTTCATTGGGTGAAAGGGCTGGACTGCAGGCAGGTCAGTCCAGCTCCCAGATTCTTCTACTGTGCGCACCCAGGTTTGTTTCTCTGTCAGGGTTTTCAGTCACCTCTGAGTTGGTTGTAATATGTGTTAATCAAACCAACGATGATCCAAAACACTGATTCTCTTAGGCCTTAGATTTACTTAATAATATAATTATTTGGAAAAGGACCACCAGAACACTTATTAAAAAGACTAAAGTTAGCTCACCACAACACTTTGCAAAAAACAAATAGCTTTGCAGGTACTTTAAAACCACAGTTTTACCCTAGAAAAAGTCCCATCCATACAGCACTGCACCCTCTGCAGGGCATCCTGCCTGCATTTCTTGGAAAATACAGGTTTAAATATGGACCTTAGTACATCATGAGAGAAGTTGTTGCATTTTAAATTGCATTGGCTTTCCTTTTGGTACCGTGTGTTGTAATGAATATACACAATCTGGTTTTGTTAGGGTGCTCGTGGCTTTTATTTGAAGGTAGGTGGACAGGAACGGGGCAGAGAGTGGCGGAGGACATGCAGCGCCCCATAAATACGCAGATTTTTGTGCTCCTAATAGCTGTTTGTGAGAAAAATTTGAAAGCAGTGCTTTCCCAACCTGAAAAATACCACCTTGAAATGATTAACAATCTGTATGTTGACATGTTGTGTTATTATTGAACCATCTTAGCAACAGAATCATTCAGTGAAAAGTGCTCTGAAATAAGATCTGATATAGAAATAAGACGGCTTTATTTATGCATTGTAGTTTTGTAAATAAATGGGGCTTTTTGCTTTAGTTCTGGTCTTGACCCCGAGCAGAACATTACCAATATTAATGGAAATAGAGAAAAGCAAAGCAGAACTCTATTTTATGCTTTGCTGATTTCATTTTCTCATTCTTGTCTGATGAACGTCAACATCTATTTTTAGGCCAGAGAGATGACTGCACAGTTTGTTCCCTTTAAACCTCAAGTCTGAAGAAGATAATGCTCTTCCAAAAAGAGTTCTTTCTTTCACTATATATAAAAAAAGGCTCCTTAGACAACAGTGGTTGAAGGTCTTGTTTCTGAGGAAAGGATATGTAAAGCAGGAGGAGAAGGAAAGAGTGAATTCATTAGGATGAAATACAGCTAAACGAAGTATTACACCCATTCCCTGGAAGTCAGAATAGGGAGCCTATTGTTCTGCGTTATCTGGGCCTTGTTTGTTGTCTATGGACCGTGAGTGACACGCTGTTCGTTTAAATAGAACAACATGTGCTTGTAAGTTGTAACATGGCCAACGCACCCCCTTGGGCTAAAAAAGACAGAAATGTTAAACATGCCCTTTCTGATCTCCTTATATTTCCTAAAGCTTATGCGACCAAGCTATTCAAGCTGGCACCTTCATAAACACAGATTTGGGGAAATATTTTTCGCTGATTATATGTACATAACTCTTTTGCGGTCTCTGGGTGTCCTCTGCAAGCTTCATCTAACAATAAATTGTTTTGGAAAATCCCGGGGGATGCTCTGCTAATGGTGGAAAATAAAGTAAATTATCTTGCCTTAACTTCGTTTGAACATTTTGGAATAAGATTGCCAAACATCATTTCTGGATTTTGTACTTTGAGAAGTTGGACTGCAAGATGAAACAAGAACCCGGCATCTGGTGAAAGCATCATTTATTTGAAAAATTAGGCCAGCAGAAAACTCACTGTGTTTTCAACTGATCTACTGTATGTAATCAAATAAGAAAACAGTCCTTTTAAATGTAGATCCATGGGAGTCGAACGGGCCAACAACAAAATACATTTGGAAAACAGCTAAGCTGCAGCTTTAACATTATCATTTTCATTCCTATATGCAGGATCCTGAAACACTAACTGCACCATATATCAGCATTATCTAAATGAACATCTGCATTTTGTCTTACTGGCAGGCCCATACAGTACTGGAATCTGATGTTTTGAGTGATTGTCTGGCAGGACAGCATCTCCACAGCTCTGCATCTTCCCACCAAGAAAACAGCTCACCTTTACCGGCCTTAGATGACTTTGCAGGTATGTGTAGATGAAACAGTAGCAAGTGTCTGTGTTTACTCTCCAACACGTCTCTGAAAATGTGTAAACGCAAAGAAAAGGGGGAACTGCCCAAACACCTGGGCTTTTAAGCTGTCTCTTTCATTTTCTCCCATGGCCTCATTTGCTCCTTTTCCTCGCCCCCTCCCACTTCATTCCTTCTACGATAGCTCATCATGCCAGTGTTTACCTTGTCCAATTACCGGGCACTGACTGTGGGCAAGTTGGCCTCACTCCGCCCGTCCTTCAGCTTCTCCAACACAGGTTTTCCAGCCAAACTCTTTTTTTCCCTCCTTTCAATGGCTGAACTAGGATCAAGAAGCTGTCAGGTACGCTGAGGCTCAATTGGCAAAGCAGAGGAGAAAGCGTCCAGGAGAGCTGTCCATGTCTATTACTTCAGACTACTTGCAGTTTTACCCAGAGGACTGTGAGGGAAAAGCCTCAAACGGCAAACTAAGCGCTATGTTTATTCAGGGTGAAACAAGCATGTCAGTGTTTAACTCAGAAAATATCCCGAGAGGACTTTCCTCTTATCAAAAATGTTGTCCTGAAACCTTCTTTCTGACTGCAATGTTTGTTGTTTGGTTTATTGTAACTCATCAGCTGTGCTTGAACCCAAAGTGTTCAGGATGTTGACGACGTACAGTTACTGCTTTGAATGAACATAAAAAAAGGTTTATGGTATTAACCAATTGGCTGATGTAGGCTAAACAGGTGCTTTTAAAATTTGAAGGGAACAGCGCAGTGTTGCCAACTATTTCCAATGGAAAGAAGCTAAATGATTAGTTAAAAAAGTCACTAAGCCTCACTTTATGATGATGGATGACACCTTAATGGCCTAATTCTTAATAAAGAAGCTAATTTTTGAAGACTGAAAAACAGCCGACTCAGACAACATGTTAACCTGTGGTTTAATGTCGAGACTCCTGCTCTGACAAAACCCACAAATGTTAAAGAGAACTAATATGCTGTGATTTCAGCTGTATTGACAGATATATAGATCCCTCATAGAGAAAATTAGAACAGATATACCACAAGGATTACACTGCACATGTGCAAGCAGCTCACAAACGCTGCAGATTTTCTCCCCAAACAAGAATACTTTGCTCCTGAAGGGCAGTGCATTTGCTGCAGGTCGCTTTTTTGGACCAAAAGAAAAAGGGTGCTAATGAAAAGAAGCTAAATCTAGCTCCAAAATCACCAAATTGGCAAAAGTGGAAAAGTCACCTCATGTTATCTCTAGTGTTACCAAATACCTGTAAACTGCATATTCACACGTTCAGCTTAGAAAATTCCCTGACACTCACCGTGACTCCTTTTTCAGGTTTGTACTCAAACAGCAACACCACCCACAACGGGGGGAATCCAGAGTTTTTGCCTCCGTCTGCAGACACCTGCTCCAGGTATCCAGGCCTGGAGGGAAACTTTGATGCCAACAGTCCAATGTCTTCATTAACAAGCCCGGGCAGCCTGCGAGAACAGTAAGTGCGAGACCAGAGTTTTCTATGACAAAAGCCATTTATGTGTTTATTCATGTCGGAAACAATCACCCCTGTAAACTGGTCATTATTTACAACTGATTGAAACAAGTGGTTTGCTCATGGGAAGCAACAGCAGTACTTAAACTAGAAGTTTTAGGAGTTTATTTGTCTTCCCCAGAGTTTGGCCATGTTGCATGATATGATACACAATAGATGTCAAAAAATATTTCTGTATTTTATCACTTTCATATATCTTAATATTGCGCTTCGGGAGGCATATCACTTTAATGATATTTAATTGTGTACCCAAGGGCAAACTTGAATCACCAGTTCATCCAAATTACAAAAAAAACATATTTTCCCACTTACTCCTTGTGGTCTCTGGCAGGGTTTCAAGTTATCTGCTGCAGGAATATCTTCTGCCAACGTGATACAGTGCAGCTGAATGGGATTTCATTTTGGCAGTTCATTCAGAGCTATTTTCTGCCAAAGATAAAAATAGTGAAAACTTACTGACCACAGTTTTCTGCTCCTCGCTGGATCTGCTTTTTGGAGCAGTCTCTTCAAGAATTTAACCCCTTTATTTGTCTGTTTATCACACAATCCAGCCCGTATCCTTTTTAAGCCTAGCTTTGCTTAGCAATCCCTCCCTGTGTTGTTTTGCGTGGCAACCATAAAATCCTCTTTTATTGTGACTCTAAATGATTCACTGTCACTTTGCTAAGCTTTCTTTCATGTCTGAAAAGAACATGCTCAGGAACCAGCACAGCGATATGAGCTTTCACATTCTTGTATAAACCAGAGACATTATCACCAGAGATGGAGTTATGGCTTTGCGGTCACACTGATTGGGTAGTTGGAGGCCACAAAGCTTGTGTGTGTTGTAAACTGAGACAAATTTTGTCTAGCCCAGAATAAAAGTAGAAGTGAGACTAAAAAGATACAGCTGAAAGCCTCCAGGGCTTCAGTTTGTGGACATTTTGGCGTCAAATCTTTGGTCATTGAAGGATTGCCTGCAAACTGAATTTTATTGGCACAATAGTAACAACAAAGTCACTCTATCCGATAAAAGAATGTCCATAAAGGCCAAGTTAACATTTTTGGGCTTTAATAAATGATATAAAATCTTCACATATAATGCACATTGTTCTGCATGAACCTTTCCTGTATTTCCTCAAGGTCTTTTCAGCAGGCTCCTCGTTTTACTACATTTAATTCGATTCATCCCAAACAGGAATGATAACAAAGAAAATTAATCGTAAACATTTGCTACATTAATAAACATGTCTATAAATGTTACATGTCTAACAAGGAGAAGTCAAGTGTAACCCAAATAATTACCTTATTGTTTATCCTGTTTACAAATGCATGAATATTGTGCTCAACACTCAACAATACATACATCATGAACAACAAGTGGAACAGTCCTGAGTGAAACAAAGCCTCGTCCTCATCAGCTGTACATCCTTACCAACTTAACTTGAGCTCATCGCATTGTTCACTCTATCCTACGCATGATGAGTGTGTGGAGCTTTTCAAATGTTCTTCAAACTTCATTATTAACCTCTGAAAGAACATTGATCAGTTATATTCTATAGAGTGTAAACGTTACAGCCTTACAGCTCTGAGGACGCAAATCAAAATAACTCAGAAATGTGAGGAGATTTTATACTCATAGTTTAAGGCTTTATAGTTGATGATATCCTGCCTGGAACCAGGATGCTTACCATGTGCAGTGGTGACTCCTTACTTTATATTTTGCTCTCACCCACAAATGGTTAGGGTCAGGACTTAAAAGTGCTTGGATAAGAACAAAACTTATGTTCATGGTTATGTCTTCATGTTAAAAAAATACATGATTAGACAGTTAAAAAAATCTTTTTTTCATATTCATGTATTCAGTTCCAGTCATGTCACTTGCTGCCCAAGAGAAAACAACAGATGAGGGATGTGTTGCCATTCGACAGTGTACAACCATGATTCTAACATCACTACATTTTGAAGTGGGAAAATGCACCTTTTACACGTATTCTAGTGAGACTGGGCCACTGAAAACCTAAAAAAATACAAAAGAATTTGTGGACAGTAAAACTCTGGGTTTATTTAGACTATATGCAACAGAGGAATTACGATGTGATTTTGACCGACCTACCACCATTTCAGTGTTTCAATCTAAAGTATGAATGCAAGTAGAGAAAGAGCCCTTGAATGTGGGTTTTCTTTCGAGGCACTCCACACTGCCCGTAAACCACAGAGAGCCCCTCGAACTGTTGGGCCTGAATGTGCTTCATGTGCTCGTCCTGAAAAACACAGCATTTCAATCGAATCTCCAAACACTGAAGCAGTCTGTTTTGAACAGGGTTAAAAATCAGGGGTATTATCTGGCCTGCGTTTTGGGTTGAAACTTGACACACTGGTACATATCCTTATGTGAGACTAATACAGACCTTTAATGCAGCATCTCTCAGCCTGAAAGCATGCAGCCAAAGCTTCCATGAAGCGATGCACAGTCTCTCCACTGACGTCTCTTTATAGAGGCTGAGGATGTCATTGAATCCCACTGGTGCCCACAGTACATGACAACCTGCCAAAGCTAATACCAGACAAGCACTTGTTTTTCCCCCAAATAACTTAGCGAGACGTTAAACACGTGAAAGTAAATTATCTTTGCTTGACAGCTTAGCCTGCATCATTCTCTGGCTTCATAGCCAGGTGAGTGTTTACTCTGGCTGGAATGAACCATCTCGACCTCCTTTTATACTTGAAGGATTCAGTGGCACCACTGAGCTGTGTCCATCAGTGAGTATTTGTGATGATCGGTGTTTGTATATTTTGTGGTCGCAAGGGAGGGTTGGATGGAGCTGGCTTGGCTTTTCAGAGCGGCATGTCTATCAGATACAGGCACACTAACCGGGATGGCTCACACAAAAACACTGTTATACATTTTGAAGGAGAGAAAGAGTACTTTACAGAGTGACACTCGGCCCAAATAGAGGTATTTGACATGTCTGCACATTTTTGTTATTACGCAACTTTAACATTAACTGAGCCTCTCTAAGTACTTTAATGAAAGTGCTGCGATCATATTGACTCAACTGCCATGAATCTTAAATTCTGGAAGCCGAATTCTTCTCATTCCTGATAAACAGCAAGGAAGACAGCTGGCTGTAGTTAGTTAGAAGGGAAAAAGTGAGTATGAGGGTTGGTAACATATGATCAGAGAAACAGTTTCCTGAGGCTGTGCTGACAGCTGCTCCCTCAGGCGTTGGCTCGTGCTCTGTTAAGCTTATGCATCTGAGCAGTTTGGGCATAGCGTCCATAAAGCGACAGACTGACCCTCCACAACTCAAACATCTCAGCTACGTTGTTGCAGCATTACAAGAATGTTTATAGCTAAGGTCAGTGCTGATGTTTCAGGGGCCACTGAGGGGAATCCAGAGATGCGTTGAATTCTTAAGACTTGCAGTCACAGCAGCACAGTCAACAGTCGCACTATATCAAAGCCCACTTTGTTTACATAATCCTATGCAAAGCCTGGTCTTTATTACCATGAGAAGCCACAGCCATCTGTAAGCTATATCAGTTTGGGTTTCAAAAAGCCATTCTGATTGATTTTGGCTTTTATTGTATTTCTCCGCTGAAAGCAGAGACTGTTAAATTAAATGTAATAGCATTTGACATGGGAAATGGGTAATAAAGAGACCTGGGAATGATAAATGATAGATATGTAAAGAAATCTCCAAATAGTTCCTTTCTTTATAGCTGGTCAGATGCATTTATAAACTGCACAGGGCCGGCAGCCATCGGTATCTCTTACTAGGTCTGGATTGTTTATGAAGCCCACTCTAACAGAAACCGAGGCCGCTTGAATCTCCGGGGACCAATATGCTTACAGTACATCATCCAGGAGAGCTCCCCGGTCACATGAAATGCTGAGAGAGAGCTCTTTGAAGGAAGAAGACGGCCGTGGGGGGAGGGGGGACTCAAATACCATACTGGGGGTTTTCAGCTGCATATCTCCTCAGAGAGATTCGGCTGCCTTCCTTTCTTCTCATCGACTTGGCTGCACTGACTCATTTGTTTCCATGTTGAGTCAGAGTGTTTGTGCACAGTCAGCACATTCCTGCACCGTAGCGACGGATACAGCTCTGCACAAAACCCGTTTAAATTACACCCCCTGCGGTGGAAACGCTTGTTTAAAAGAAAATCTCTACTGTTTGTAGATGAGAAGAATTTACATGTGTTAGAAAAGTGACCGGTTAAAGGTTATCTGCATCCAATAAACATTTGTTCTGGTCATGGAATAATTTGATCACAGTCAATATTTCCTTTCTCGAAAATCTTAATGATGCTTAAGAGACCGTAATGTGTTTTTTATGAACCAGAAATCTTCAAGTTTAAGCCAAAAAAGAAGAAAATGGAGTTGGTTGCGTCTTACCACAAAAAGTTACTTTAGGATTCATGTCCAAAGACATTTAATGTTTTTAATGCTGCTGGGAACAAAAATAACTCCACAGAGGAACATGATGTCACTGAATTTTCTGAAATGCTCTAAAAAATGAGGGGTGAATGGAGCCTCGCACCACTCCCAGCAGACAAGAGACATTCCCTGGATATCAATATGACATTTACAACATCCACTAAGTCAGCTACCAGTGGCCACTACAACGTAGCAGCTTGTCATGTGGTCTCAGGACGAATGAAACAGAAATCTGAACTTAAGGGAGTGTCATCTTCCGGTCCTGTGAGCAATGTTTTCTTCTTTCACCAGTCAGAATGGTGCAGATCTGCATGAATAAAGTGTAAATACCTTTATTTATGGGGTTCTTAGTTGATTACATGGACATGGTGGGGAAAAAAGAAGTACAGCTGAAATTCAGTTCATAGAACCTTTTTTTTGTTTTTTGTATTAATCTTTGAAAGAGATAAATATGATCAGATTAATGTGCAACGTCAGCTTGTTGATAAGCAGATCTTACATTCAGTGGAGCTATTTAATTTGTCCTGGAAGATGCATCTTGGGCTGCATAGTCTTAGATCCTGGTTCAAATCCTGGCCGAGGCTTTTCTGTGTGGAGTCTGCTGGTTCTCCCCATGTATGCGTGGGTTCTCTCTGGGTACTCTGGCTTCCTCCCACTGTCCAAAATTCCTAGGTTAATTGTTGATTCTAAATTGTCGCTAAGTGTGAGTGTGCATTGTTGTGTGGCTCCAGCCTCCATGCAACCCTGAATTGGATTATTATGTCTATTAATAACACAGTATCGATATCTAATTTTTTAATAATCATGTTTTTATCATCAGTTCTAGTATATAACCCCAAACTCAGATGTCATATAAGGTCTGAAATTTCAGAAAAGTTGTCATTTCTTTGTCTGGAAAAATACAGAATTCTGAACCAAATAAATGTAGAAACTCTGAAAGTTACATGCATCTAGCCCAGTAACATGCTGGAAGTTTTACTTTTAAGCTGCATTAAATATTTATGTTTGGGCACTGAAAACATAATATATTACCAGGCACAGACCTGCATCCCTGTTTGAGTCAGCTGATGTCAGCCCGGTGAGCTCCTCCTCAGACAGAGGCGACGTCCAGCTGCAGGCCTTCCAGAAAACTTACAACCACCAACAGCCGGTGTTCTCACAGCAGCAGCAAGGTACCAACAGTTAGCTCAACTACAGTCGGTGTGACACGTCCTGTCTGTTTTTAATGTTTTCATGTGTCATTGTTTCCTGTGTGGCTCTCCAAGACTGTCTGTACGGCGAGGGAAAGGTAGTTCCTCCAGTCAGCGATGGAGGCTATGAACCTGCCAGTTACTTCACAAACCCGTCCACCTCCCACTCTGCAGGTAAGAGAGCAATAGTAAGAGTGAGTCTGGGTGGTTGAATAATTGCTTACCCCCCTTTTAAACAAACCTTTGGGAAATTAAAAGCCAACAGTTGTATATTTCTGGTACCACAATCTGTTTCTGAGACAAAACAAATGACTGAGTTTCCTGTTTTCCTCCTCTCAGGGTTTGACTTGCTGCAGGACCTGCAGGGCCAGGCGGGGGGTGGTTACTCCATGTCTGCCTGCCCAGACGACAGCTTCCTCTTCCAGGCAGGAGGTGTCGACCGCTGTCTGAGTCAGATCTACTCCATCTACCTGGACTCGTGATCAGAAGCCTGAAGCAAAAAAACTGAAGCACTTCCATAGAAACAGACCAAAGTGCAGCACGAAGGAGACAGCCTGTCACATCTACAATGTACTGCATGTTCCAGGAGGATTTTATTATCATTGTTCTTCTTAGCAGATGCTGAATTTCAACAGTACGAAAATAACTGGAGGATAAGAAACTGTGCAAACTGGCAAATATGAATGACCAAAGTCTGTCTGCAACACAGCTGTAAATAGCAGTGAATTTCATATTCAGAGATGACCACAGCATTTGTGATCTGGATAGAATGAGCTATACACTTTACATTTTCCTCTGTCTCTCTCAGCAATGTCAGACTGAACCATGGATGATATTTTTGCATCTACAACTCAACAATTTGCAATATAATACAGGGTGGGAAGCCCTGTATTATACTGCCTGGGCTAAATAAGTATGTCGCCAGACACAAAAAAACAAAACAGAAAAGTAATTTGGGGCCCAAGAGCAGTTAGATAAGACAATCTGTGAAGGGTTAGACAAAGACCAAGTCTCAGAAACACGCATGATGTGACAAGTAGGTGTAAGTCATTTCATTTTAAGGTGCCATAAGCCAAAATTATCAATAACCATGATGTTATAATGCAAAGTTTGAGGCTTAGTTTGACAAAATGGGAAAAATCCTCAGTTCCAGGTTGGCCAAATGTGTCATGAGAGGCTATATGACACTTCCAAGCTGCTGCTACCAACTGGTTAGCTTAGCTTTGCATAAACAATCAGCTTGGTTCACAAAAGAATTAGATAAACTACCACAAGCTGTAAAATAACCCCCTTTAACATCCAGTAACATCTGTCTTTTCTCTTCAGTGGAAGAGAGTTCCATCCACATTCATTTCCAGGTAAAATTACTCTGCATTATCATGAATGTTATACGTTCCAGCTGACCAACTTTTGCTTCTTGGTTGGCGCAGTGTAACAATCGACAATACTGCCAAAAGTGCAGAATATTCAGGAACCTGAATGAGGGGCCGGTTTCCAGACTAACCAACTTCAGCTCTCCTATGAACACCAAGTAAGACAAGAAAGTGTTTCTGAGGATGATGAACTGTTCCCTTTAAGTAAAGTGAGTAAGTTTATTAGCTGCCAGGCTGTCTTGTATTGTATTTAAAGTGCACTAAAGTGTCACTGAGCAACCACCAACTTGTTTTTGTAGTAGAAATTGCAGCAGTAAACTGAAACAGTGCTGCTCCCTAGTGTAAATTATGGTACAGAGCATGTTAGTGTGGGAGAAACTGATGAGCAAAAGAGCTGCACTAAAGTATATTTACTTAAAAAACAGCAAAATACCCTTTTTCTTTATCTTGTATATGTGTTGTCGCTTCAGCTCACTACCTTTACAAGTTTGTTGTACAGTTTCTGTCAGTGAGAACGATACGTGTGCCGTTTACAATAACTTCTCTGCACCTTTTCTGTGTCATCATGAAGACTTTAGGAAAATGACTAAACAGAACATGTTTACACTGATTTTGTAGCAGTTCAGAGATTTCTTGTTGTCTCTGAACAGTGTATAGACTGTATAAACATTCATCAGTCTTTTATATCTAAATAAAAATTTGTATTTTACATTTTTAATATTTTGTGACTAGTTTCAAAATGACTTTCACAGTTAGGCTAATTAGTAATTTCCCTATTTCAGTCTTTACTAGACAAGATCTAAATATTCAGATTAGTGGAGCTACAATCACTGCATAATTTTCGGTTTTGTATGAAATATAATCGAAACAGTTAAGTGACCTTTATAACAATTATTTGTCGTGAAGTATTTCCATCTATGTTGTGAAATAATACTGACGATAGAAATTAACTTGTGAGTTAATGCTGCCACCTAGTGGTCAAATGTTTAAAACCTGAATCACAGCTGAGCACCATTTGGCTATAGACAGTTGTCATTTCTTTCTTTGACCTTTATGATAATTTAAAGGTTACAGTATCACAATGAAGTACTTAAAAGACTCTTAAAGGCTTCTATTAATTCAATACTCCTTCAGTAAACTGTTGGAAAAAAGAAACATTTCTGTGTAAACTGGAAATTATGATTTGTGTGAAGATTTAGAAACAATCACAACACAAGATGAAGTTCTGCATAATGAAAAGGAAATGTTTCATTGTTTCAAACAGCAAATCAAAAGCAGATTATAGGCACTGATGTTACTTCCAAGAGCTGTATATTTCCACTGAAGCAGCATTCAGATGTGGATTTGTTCGACTCATCAGAGGCTTGCACACATAAATCAGCCTGAAACGATTGCCATAGATGTTATGAATATGGCTGTGACTCAAATTTCCAGCAGAACATATGGGATAGTATTCTACGCAAAGAGTGGCTCTTAGAGTTAATTTAGGGATAGATTCAAAGTTTTTATGGGGGTGGTGCGTGATGCTCAAGAACACATTTGTTGGATCAGAAGCAGATCATCTGAACACATCAAGCTTAGATCTAATGCATACATAGATGGACAAATTAAACAAGCAGGACTCCAATCAGCAGAAGTCCTGTCAAAAGAAGTCTGTCCAGTATATCAGAACTACTTTTCAGGAGAGGCCAAAGCCTTTCACAGTGGATGATTAAAAGCCAACTTTATGATACAAATCAAGACTTTTACATTGTTAAAACATCTCAATAAGATGTTTTCTATGTGTTGTGAGACATATCATGAGCAGAATCAATTCCATAGCTGAGGATTTCTGCTTTAGCTCCACCAGCTTCTCAGATAGGTGGGGTCAGACAGCGCCTCTGCTCTATATCAGACTAGAAGAACTGAACTTGACAGCTTGCTGTGTGGGACTTTTTGCACTTGCTGTAAGGGAAATGAGAAGTTAGTGCAGGCAAAGTGGAGAAGAGATTTAAAGTAAGGTCCAGCGAGGACCCGGCAACAGGCTTACGGATGAATTATCCTGATATTAGAAGTGCTGAACAGAGCATAACTTAAACAGTCAGCAGTGGGCAGAGATGTGGACAGGCCAGATTAGCCTAGTCATAGATCCCCATTCACTTAATGAGACAAAAGGTGGAGTCATGCCCCAAACTATCTTAATACAACCAGAGGTCTTCTTTTTTAAATGGCAAAAACTTTCACTGTTTTGGAAAACACAGATGAACATTTTAAGGGATTTTAAAGTACTGGAGTGGAACTTCAACAAAAAATCTCAAAAGCTTTGCAAGACCAAAACAATGGTTGTGGGAAGGTTCACGTCTGGAAATAAACACCAACACTGACTCAACTCCACCCCGAGCACGAAGAAGTAACACTCCATGACATGGAGGGAGCAGCACATACTAAATGAGGTAAGAGAGAACTGCAGATGTGTGAGGGCTCACACCAGTTTATACTGGAGAGCTGGAGAAAACCCAACTGGCAGAGAGGCCAATCAGGAGCTGCCACACCACTTACAATCTACCCTTTAACCTTAAATCAGTGGGGGGAAAAGAAGAAGCAAGACTATACTTTTTGTTTCTTTTGACTGTCTCAACCAGCCATACAGAAAGCACTTGAATCCTAAATGTAAATAAATCTGTTAAGCCTAGCTTTGTATTTTTCTTTTTTCATGGACTTCCAGTGTTCAGTTCTTTTTGTTTTTATTTTAAAAATGTGTTTAATCTAAAATCTAAATTAACTTCACTCATATGTGGAACAGGATGTTACAGCGGACGTCCTTAGATAAATATACAACAAAAACAACTCAGCACTTAGAGATTCAGACATAATATGGTGGATGATAATCATTTCATACATTGATCTGATTCATGCTCATCATCCTCATTTATCTACTCTTCCAAAGACGTTATCCAGTATTTAAGAGTCCAATGGTTCCTTCTTTTTCTCAAGAAAAGATTCTACTTTCTTCTAATAGTGTTCCAAAGTGTCTCTCGTAGTCCTTTGACTTGGCGTGTAGTGTCCATCCAGCCCATAAACCTGATTTGAATCAATCTGCAAACAAAAAGATGTTACCATGTTACCTGCCAGAGCTCAAAATAAAATAGGTTCATGTCCTGTTTTTTTTCCTAAATCAGAACCTCGTAGATCAGAGATTTCACGATGGCATTCCCAGTCACCATTAAAAGCATCTGAACCACCTACTTGTGTTGCCTAAGAGAGCCAGAAACACTTCCACGAAGACTTGAGGAGGAAAGAAGTGGGATTGAGACATTCCTTTGACCCTCTGTCGTGTTCATATTTGTGCATAATGGAACTTTACCCACACGCGGTATAACCTGGTACCTGCATTTGTGTTGCAGTTGGGCTCAATTTGAGCTCCAATTTGTGATAACATTTAAATGTTATTGAGGTACTTTACCATGTTTTAATCACTCTTTGTATTTTATCTTTTTTTTTAAATTAAATTGCTATCTTCCCCTTCTCCAACCACTTGGCCTCTGACTTTGTAGAGTTTATTAAACACTTAATCAGTTTTATCCATTAGCCATATATCTCATGTTACCTTTACTTTCAGCACTGTAATTAAACTTGTTGTTGATTAACTTCAAAATTGTAATTGAACCCGTGAAGCTGGATCACAAAAGTCTGTTCAGCCACCAGGGGGCGCACTGTCACCACACAGCTGCTCAGTTCGACTTTGCCCTGCGAGGATAAAATCTATCGTCTTTAATAAGATAAACCCCAAAATAAACATTCAGTAAGTGAACATTGCCTAAAGATAAACTTAATCAACACCACCCTGGAGCTGGAGGCTGTTTTTCCACATTCCGCACGGAGGAGACACACCCTCAGATCCGGAGGAGCTTCAGTCGGACCAGTTAATGGGATGCAGAGAGGAGACAGACGGGATGTTTGAACCATCCATCAGAGTTCCAGAAAGCCCGTGGGTGCAGACATGGACGCAACAGGTAAGAAAACCTATTACTGGTGCTCTGTTTACTTCTGGGCTGCTAGTATATTCCTTAAAACAGTGACTGAAGTAGTTTTCCTGATCTTTTTTACATGTCAAGTCTCTGTTACGGTCATAAACTGTTGACATGAGGCACATTTTACAGTAATGTAAACAGTAACCCAGGCTGAGGAATTGATACTGTCAGGATATGTTTTCAGGAGGTACAACCAGATTTTGGAAGTACTTGGGGCTCATGGGTTCATGTATCCCCAAGTCAGCTCTACCTTGATAGGGAAATTTTTACCACACATTTAACATCTTAATGGACTCATTCAGCTCTCCCTGCATATTTATTTGTGTTCACTTAGTATAATGAACAGCACCTGGGCTTGAAATTGACTTTTGGGAACAGAGTCTCCCAAATTCCCAGAATTAGTACCAGATTTTACTCAGTTATGTCCTTATAAAAGGATTCACGAAACCATTATTTCAGAGGAGGCTCCGCTGGCAGAGAGAAAGTAGCTGCTCACATTGTTAGGGAGTGAGATCATCTATGTTTCTCCAAATTTAAATCCTCTCTTTGGATGATAGGCCCTCACTCTCACTTTAAAGCTCAATCAGTGCCTGTATACTGTGTTACAGTCCAAAGACCAGCTCAGCTGTCTGTGTTTCCACTGAATGCGTGTTTGACATAAATCGACAGAAACTTCACACAGGCCTCTTTTCACTTTAACCTTCACCCTTCTCTTGTCAAAAAGAGATGAGAGTTTGATTCCTCAGGATCTAACGCCTGACTGCATGCACCTCTGACACAAAGTGTTTAAACTTTGCTCAAATGTAGGTGTGAACATTTGAACCAAAGCATCCAAATTTAAGCAAATTACTACCCACATGTAACCTCACAAACTCACCAACTTTCCTGTTCCTTCTTGAGACTGATGGAACTTTGAATGTATCTCTCTGTTGATAGCTATCGGTTAGAACAAAAGCCTTCCACAGGGCTGCACAGCATGCAAATAATTACAGAGTTAAAGGACATGAAATGCAGCACACTATAAATAAACACAGAGCACAACAGGGGCTAAATTCACATGATAAAATCCTCAGGAAGTCAAGATTACTAAGTAAGAAACACATAGAGCTGAGTTCTACATGCTGTCCAGTCATGAGCAAAGGTTTTAGGTTCTTCAGATGTGTGGATTAAACCAGAAATGCAATTTATAGCCCCACATTTATTCTGCATTAAACCTATACATAAAGCCAAAGTGGTAATTACTATCTTCAGCCATAACAAAGAACAAAGATATATGGGAAGTTTTATTTTATCTTAACAGAGAACTAATTTGGCTCTTATTAGATGTTTTGTGCATTTTTACCAGAAATATGTCAGTTTGGCTGTTGAGATGTTGAACAGTAAGAACCAGATGGCAGACAGAACCAAACAGGAGACATGATGACACTGGGATAATGAGAGGGTGTGTGCTAAACCTGTGAAAACAAACAACCAAATTGAACTTGTCCTGGAGTGAAAATGCAGTTTCTGCTGGTCGGAAATCCCTTCAAGATGCTGAAACTAACTCAAAATGACCTTCAAAGCAAGAACAGCTGATGTTGTGTTAAAGACAAGGGTTGTTTTTTTGGGTTTTTTTGTTCGTTTTTTGCTGCACAAATGAAAAAAGATGCACCAATCTGTTGTGCAGCACTATATGAAATTTAAAACCAGAAACTTTTATGTTTAGGACTTTAATGGTCACACCACAGCTGCTTGAATGTGAAAGTAATCGCTTTAAGTTACAAAAGCACTGAGAGTTCTCACCTGACTCTGCAGGTCCCCTCAGTTTTAGTGTCTTTCAGCTCTTTCTTTTGGTTTCAGGCCTGCAGAAGAGGCCACATGTTTTTCTCAGAAGTTTGTGAAGACCAAAACAAAGCTCAAAGAGGAGTGATGTTGGCCCCTCGATCTGTCCAGATGTATGAGTCCTTGTCTGCTGGATCACATGTTTGTCATGTCAACCAGTACATCCATTATGTCAGCAGGAACTGGACCAATAAATCACTAGATTATTGCAGATGTATCAGTTGGCAAATGATTAACAGGAGACTGCAGCGAGACAAGCCAAATGGGGTTTGTTTTGAAACAATCTATTTCAAAATGTGGCACTCAAAAGTTATCTTGGTCACATTTTTAAAAAAAAAACTTTCAAACAAGATTAGGATTTAAGTTAATGTCTTATAAACCCACAGACATACTAAACTAACATCAAGTATCTGCAGAATTGGTTTGAGCTACAGAGCTGTGGCAGTCTCTAAAAGTGGGCTTCCGTGTTTGGACTCTGCGTTCTTCATACCATCCATATTTCATCCTCCCTTATACACATACTGGATATATTAGATCACCTCCATAAGCAGCTCACTTCCTGTCTTTGTTCAAAAGCATTGCTGAGTTTGAAAGATAGTCCTTCACCTCACAGTTTCCATCCTTTTCAGTTACCTTTGAAGTTAACATTGAAGTACATGATGGAACTTTATGTGAGCATGTATAAAATCAAACAACATCATAGGTAATGTTATTACAGATATATTGTCGTTACAGACACAATACACCAACAGTGAGGACTAGATGCCCAGAAAATAACAGAATACTCAGTTTTGCACAGTAATTGTGGGATGGAGCTTCTTCTTGCTCTCTTTTCACAATAAATGCTCCAGTGTTTCCTGTGCTAAAGGAGGAGGTGCTAAGGCTCCTTCCCATGACATTTTAATTAGAGAATTTGGCAAATTGGTTGCCCTTTGGCTCCCCCTACAGTTGGGGTATTAATACCACTGTCGTAAAAGTAAATCTCATACAGCCATAAACATTAATGTGCCATCAAAAGGGGCTGAGACAGGTGATGATGAATCGGGCTAGTCTGTGAATTTTAGTGGTGTTGGTGTGGTTCAAACCCGAATCCAGTGGGACTGTTTTTGTAATACTGGATTTCTGACCATTAGCACACACTCCTACAGATTCTAACTGTTAATGCAATGGTTTAATTGTTTTTCTGTCTTCCATTCAATGTGTGAAACGTGTTCACAACAAAGACAATTATCCAGATGTGTGACACCATCACTGTGGTCAAAGCTTGGTAAATAGCGGAGCCAGTGTCATGAAAGGACCCGCCCATCATAATCTGACAGCCCGCTTCCACCGGCACAAACGTTAAAATCTCCAACTCCCTCTAGATTTGCGTCAGGATCTCACTCTCAATTTACCCCTCTTGTTCAAATTATTCAGACGAAGGGCTTGAACATGGATCTGCACTGAAGCTTTGGAAACACACCTCTACCTATTGTAAAATGATCTTCAGCTCAGTCTTTCACTTAGTTGTGTTTTCTCGTGTTTGCTAGTTGTGGTGAAATTTGTTGAAATTGATCTTTGAAGATCGATTGAAGTCTTTCTCCTCTTGTCTGCTTCACATGTGAGTCATTTGGGAAAGATGGGCCTTGTTTATGTTGACCACATGTGCTATAATGACTACATTTGCTTTAATGTTATTTGCTCCATTTGATTTTAAACATCAGCTAAAATTTGCCATGTGGCTAGATGTGGCATATTTATAGTTTTCTGATGAAGTCAAGCAAAATGTTGGTCCATGTTTATCAGCTGAGCTTTAGTGAGTCAGCTCTAGCCCAGTAATACAGTTGGTCAAGCTTTGGGTGTGTGGATTGGAGCCACAGAATTGCCACTTTTAGTTACATTTGGACAATGGACCATTTATGGTAACTTAAATGTAGAAAAGATAAAGACCTGGTTCAGTTTAAGTCTTCAGATTTCTTCTTCTACTTCTTTCTTTTTCAAATATTTACTTTGAAAAAGGTTTGAAAATGTGAAGGCTTATTGATTTATTGAGATGGAAATAAAAAGGCTGGTCTTTTTTTTTAATTATTCAGATTTAAGAGACGCTACCTTGTTAATCCACTTGGTCCAGGATCCAGGTGTAACTTGCACAAATGCTTGTTGAACTCCCACCTGCTAATAAACAGCATAGCCTTCACGTGAGATTCATAGTAGCATCTGTTTCCTCTCCCACAGTCAAACACTGGACTCCTGCTCCCCATTGACCTGTGTCACCATGCCAACTTTTATGATCCTCACAGCAACCTGGAGTCCTCAGAGAAGCTGCTGAGTTTACAAGCACATTTACATCTCCGTTAGTCTACATAAAGTGGCTCACCGCCAGCTCTGACAGAGAGACCAGGAAGCAGGTAGGGTAGAGGAGGAGGCAGAAACCAGTGCTGCAGTGATATGTGGATATAAAGTTTCTTGTTATTTCTTTCTGTCTTTTCTGTTTCAGAAATGGTTTTCCAGTGGGCTTTTCTGATCATTTTTACATTGCTGGAGAAGACAGTACTTGTTGATGGATGTGTTTGTCCAGCAGCCACCATTCTGTCTCAGTTTCCCTCTGAGGTTCCTCCTGAAGTGTGCTGCTTGAACTACTCTGGCTCTGCTGTCAGCCATGTGCACTGGTCTGTGTTCACCAATGAGACAAACATAGAGACACTGGATCTCTCCAACTGTAATATCAGTTTTATTGATTTTTATGGAAAAGAAGCCTCCTCATTGCAGAAGGTTTACTTGAATCGTAACAGACTAACAGTGTTGCCAAGGCAGTTTCTTGCTGGCCAGCTCAGTCTGACTGAGGTGAATCTGAGTGATAACCTTCTCCAGGAGCTTCCTGAGGGCTTCCTTCAGGGCTCTGATAGCCTCCAGAGGCTCAATCTGCAGGGGAACCAGCTACGCTTCCTTCCTGGTGCTTTACTGCAGGTGCCCAGTCTTCAAAGGCTGAAACTGGATGGAAACCTCTGGGACTGCTCCTGTTTGTTATTGGAAGACCTGGAGGCTGGCAGGCGGGCTAATAGGACCACCAAACTGCAGGATCTTGTGGGGAACTTGACCTGCTTCTCTCCTCGCCACCTTGCCGGCAGGATTGTGTGGTCGGTGAGCATTAATGACGTGTGTCGCCCAGCTGGCATCACAGCACTCTTCATCACGCTCCCCCTCCTCGTACTCTCTGCCTTGCTGCTCTGCTGGTGCTGTGGGAGGAAGAGGAGGAAGAAAGAAACCCCTGCATTTAGTGCTTCAAAGAAGAGGGCTTCCAGTACCAATGGTCAGAAACATCACAGCAAGCAGCAACCTTCAGCTGCTGAGCAGGGTAAAGCTGGAGACTGTGGCAAAGAGGGGATCCTGAAGAACCAGCTGCTGCTTCGCCCGGCGTCCGCACTCCTGGGCAGCACCAGGGACATCTATGAAGAGGTGGAGATCAAGCTGGGCTCAGTGGAGTCACTTCCCCCAGTCTCCTCTTACTGCTCGAGCTCCACAGAGTGGAGGCAGGGCTCCCAGGAGCCTGACGGGGCCAGCAGGACAGAGCTGGACACAGTCAGTGTGACGGAAGTGATGAAAGACTCCGCTGACAGGGAGAAAGCTTACATGACTCAGTCTACGGAGTACTACAGCCTAGTGCCGGGCATTGAACTGGAGGACTCGGACCACGGCGAGTATGAGAATGTTGACCTCTCATGACACCATCTTTAAGGAGAAGTTCAGCATTTTGGAGAAATGTGCTCTGTTTCATTCAAGAAAATTGAACGAAAAAATCTGTTGCTCTTATGTTTATGGGCTTTGGTAACTCACATCATGGTGAAGTGCATCATGGGGCCATATTGTGCGACCACAAATAGAAAAATCAACGGAATGATACTGCTGCTTTTTTACACACTGCTCACACAATCTAACTACTTTTAGAATCTGTTTGAAAAGGAGAGGATTAAAGGTGTGGTTCAAATAGTTACTCTGCTGCACAGTTTCACAACAAGCCATAGGTTTGTTAGCACTGATGCCAATTTAAATACAATGCAGTGATGATTTAAACTTTAACAGTCTTCATAATGAAAATGTCTGGAGCAAACTCAATAATCGTGAGATGCTGGAAAACTTGATGTCTGTCAGTCCTAACCTAAACGAGACTGCATAACTCCTTTTAAAACATTTTGGATCCCTGAAAAATAAATAATTTCTGAATTGAGCCTTTGGTAAAATTTTGTGCAATTGGGTGAATATTTGTCCTAACAACCAAATGTAATGACTAATGACACGTCCTTCCTCCCCATTAGAGATTCTATAGAAGTAGATTGGCATAGAAAAACAAGGCTTTAAGTTTGTGTACCAGCGACAATAAAATGCTGAAAGCGCTGAAAACACTACAGAACATCACTCTTATCAGCCAAGCTGGTTCAAAAAGTAACACAAAGATTTTTTTTATATACATTTAACTGCACTGATGCTTACTTGCTGTTACAAGTATACTGTACTTAAGTTTGCCTAGCTTAGCACATACACTGGAAGCAGGGGGAAAAGGTTGACTGCTGACTGTTAATCTGCCTCTTAGTCTTAGACTGTTTTATAATCTTCTAAACTGTCTTTTAATATGCTTGTTAACAGATGTTCTACTTTAATCAGAAATCAGGCCTGAAATCAGAAATATGAATTCATGTTGCTGCCTCATCTTTAAACAGATGTTAGGGCTTTGGTAAGCAAGTGACTGCTCTCAGGGCTGTTTGGAATACCGCTGGAGCTGGTGAGCTAAAGGCTAAACTGTTGGCACCAGTCCCAACTTGGTCACAGTACTGCCTTACAAAGACAAAAAGTAGTAACTACAGATGGAGAGTTTGACATTTGAAGGCCTTTTAGTGCACTGTGTAGAGGCTGTAAAACTCTGAACATCAGTCACAGATGTTTAGACACTGAAGTATATTAGTAATAACATCTAAAAGCTGCAATGAACAAAATGTTTTTAAGCTCTTTTTTAAAACAATTTTTGACTCAGTGCTAGTTTGACTAATTTGATCATGCTAACTGATAGTAGGCACGCATATCTGCTTGGTCTCTCACAGGATGTTGAGTTAGAAAGGCTATATTTTCCTTATTAGGGTTTCCATTTACCTCAGCTTGTCATATATGCGTAAGTAAAAAGGTCTTAAGCATTACAAAGCCCTCACCAAAGGTAATAATTATTACCCATAGAGTACATTTTGTTTTTAATTCAGGGTTTTCTTCCTCTACTTAATGATATCACCTTGTTACACATTTGCATAATGTCTTGTTTATTTTGGCTCATGTCACACAAAGAATAAGCAGCTGCCTCGTGCTTTGCCAGTCCAATAATGACCAATCAGTACACAGTGGGCCTTTTAAGAAGGTGAAAGAAAAAAAGGTGTTTCAGGACATGCAGTGTGCGATTTGATGGAAATAATGTACATTACATTAAAGAATGTAAATATATTGTAGAGCCTCAAAATAAAGTTGTGATCCTCTACATGAGTATACTTTGGTCTACGTAACATTTCTTTAAAACCACAACTAACTCTGTTGTATGAATATCAGAAAACCATGTGGATAGATTTGCATCAATAAAGCAAACATCAACAAAGAGCAAAAAGTAGTGTCAATTGTTGGTCGATTATAAGAATAGAGTGAAGTGTAGTAAAGTGCAGTATGTATTGTTTCTGAAACAGCTTGAATGCCAGTATAAGAAGTTTAATTACACTGCCTGGTGAAGTACAGGTAATCAGCAACAATATTTATTAGCTGGCGAGCACACCTATGCTTACCACTCTGTGCAATGCTCCAGTATGTTTTAGCCCAAAGTGATCAGTGATGTTTGATTTGACAAAACCATCCAAAGTCAAGTACAACTCATAAAAATCCCTCTCTATGTTAACTGTCTTCTGCTGTCTGTGCATTCTTAACAAAAGCAGCTCTTTCGTACAGGTCGCTGTAAAAACTGTTAGATTATGTGGGGCCTTTCTTGTGTGCACGACCATTAGGAAGCGTCCATGTGAATGTTTTCAGATGGAAAATTTGCAGTGACACAATCATACGGTTTCCAAATCAACTGTCCCTAATCTGTACGTGCCACCTATTTACTTAAATAGTTCAGTATTTAAATTGTCAGATTAACTGTTTTCCCCTCTTCCTGTCTTTATGTCAACCTAAGCAGATTTCCTCTTTGCCCGAACTCCTTACTTTCCATACAGATTAAATAGCTTTATCTTTCTTTTTCTGAGCAAAAAATGTGAATAAGTATATTTCCCAAAATATAAGAATATTAATTTTACTGCCCTAAAGAGAGCGTTTTACAGACAAAGCAGAGTGTTGTCCAACTTCTGGAGTATCACAATGTAAGAGGAAATGATTCAGTCCAGACCTTTTCCTGTGGGACCTTAGGAACGCATTAACAGTATGAAAGGACAGAAAAAGAACAGCTTTTTTAAAGACACAGATACATTTATTCAATTCGATGCTTTTTTTTTTCAAATGTTAATTTCATGTTTTTACATCCAAAAAAATCTGTGCTTACTCAAAGTAAAGTGGTATTTTGTATTTGTTTCTCTTTATTTCATCCTGCTGCAATTGTATCGTACATTGCAGTCTGACTTGTGACCTATTGTTTCATGTTACTATATTGTATGCAAGAAGGTACTTGATGAAGCTGCGCAACCAGAAATGTAGCTGCTAAACAATGAGTAATCCCTTGGAAATTCTCAGTTATTTCAGAGCAAAATGTGGAAAGTAAAGCTTAGATGACAAGTCCAAAGTTATGTCATCCATTCTGAAGGAAAGATATAATCACAAAGATTTGCTATTTATTTGCATCACACAGAAATGTGCAAATAGGCTGAAAAATTGCCAGAGTAGTTTAGCCTTTAATGCTATTTTAAGATTTAAAAAATCTCTGTAGTGCTTCTTTAAATTGAAGAACAGAATATTTGCTCAAAATACTGAGCATCGAGGTCACTGTGAAGGTGCAGGACATAGAAACTCAAATTTTATTTGAAATGTAGAGAACAGATAGATGTATCTCACATTTGCTGCCTCTGAAAGCTAATTTGTTTCAGTGAGACTGACGGAGGGTGCAGCAAGGGTGTGGAACTTCCTGGAATTGAAAAAAACTGAGGGGTATTTTCCAGATGGCTTTTCACATATTTTCCATCTAAGCTTTATTTAAGGTGTACAGCTTTCCGAAGGACAAATAAAAAAGAAATTTTGTATTTTGTAAATCTAAAAAAAACACAACATAAACATGTTAAATGTGAGCATGGCTGTAGCTACAGGTTTCTGAAGTCATGTCCTCTGTATTATTATTATTTTCTTTATTATTCAAAATGATCTTGGCCACCAGTGGGGGGGTAACATTTTTAGTTTTTGTTTCTTTGCCTAGATTTGTGTTTTTGTTATTAATGTACAATTATAACTGCTCATGTTTTCCCATCTATTTGTAACAGTTCATGAAATAGGCCTCTTCTATAGTAGTTCTGTACTTGAATTAGCTAGCAAATCGAGTTTAAGTTCTCTATAAATTGAGTTAAACTGGTCACTTTTTTTCCCCTGTGCTGCTTTAAAACAAGACTGTAGTAAACTCAGTTATATTTCCCTAAAAGCTGCTCAAGAAAACACACAATACACAATATATGATACAGAAAGAATAAAGCTAAGGCGACTAGGCAAAGAGATAGCATCTTTAGTTGGAGACTCATATGAAAGACACAGATAAAGAAACATTATACTTAAGTTACTTTTATATTTTAAACAGTATGTTAACACTTTTACCTTAAATAGAAACAGACTGTTAGCATGTGGGTTAACTGTGCATATGATAAACAAAATAAACCACGGAATAACGTTTAGCTTGTGGTAACCTTCTGCTAATGTTTCTCACTCACTATATTGAATCACAAATTTTGAAAATGAAACCTAACCTATAACCCCTCAACAGATATTATGTGTTAATGATGTGCTCTGCAGTCTGTTTCAGAACTAAAACTCTAACTACTCGCTAATTAGCTGGACATGCTAACATATGAAGCACCATTAATTATGAGTATGGAGATAAAAATTTGTTTGGTAAACACACTAATAACCTCTACATTAATATTCTTCATTATTAAACCATCTTTAGTCCAAACTTTCTCTGTTTGGTGAGGAAAATAATTGTTGTTGTTGTGAAATTGCTAATTGCAGTAGCAAGTTAGCTAACAGTCAGTTGAAATTGGGTATTTAAAATCTTGATTCCAATATTTTTATAATACTAGTATTAAATATATGTAATTTTGCACATTTGATCCGCTGTATTAACAAGTTTGTAAGTAAATAGGGTTAAAGAACATTACAATATTTCTAAACATTCAGACATTAAGAACTTCTATGTTTTTTAGTTTATTGTGTGTTTAAGTTTAAGTTGGGCTCTATAGTGTGAACTTCAATGGTAAAACTGTCCCAGTAACCAAAAACAATGTTGGTATTCATAAGTCTTTTAGCATAAACTGGACACATGTAATAAAAGCACTGAAAACCACTATGATGATCAATACAATAATTTCAATACTTTTTAAATATGATAGATATTTTCTCTTTTTACCATTATAACTGATAAAATCCTCAGTACAATGAGATATGTAACAATGTAGCTGCATAAGATAAAGGGCATGATATGACACCATATAAAATAGTTTAAATAATTTAGGGTAATTAGTAAAAACAAATTATATATAAACAATTTAATACACTAAAGAGAAGAGCAGCTAGACATAAAATTAGATTAAATTAAAAGATTGAAATGGCCAAAAGACAAATAAATCACGTTTCAAAAAATGAATTTACCAATTATGTCATAAAGCATGTGGCACCTGTAGTGTAGGGCCTCCATTAAAGGGTGACATCATAACAACCCAACAAGTAATGAAAAGTCAAAAAGTTTTGATAGCAGTTCACTCTGTCTCTGAAAACATGCTCCGGATCTTTTCATTCTTCGTGGCCCTTTGGCTTTCTGCCCCGACAATGACCCAGGCTGGCCCCATCTACCTGAAATCCCACTTTTCTCTATTTTCCCACTTGAGCTCAAATTTCCCTCACCGTGGGAAGTTGTAATTACAGCATTGGGTTACTGAAATGATCAAGATGGAGCTGCTCGCTCTGTGTGACTCTCAGAAGTCTTTGCTCTGACCAGTGGATCCAGTGGCAAATGTCAGGAAATGACTGGGCTGAAACAGTTGTTGGAGTATTCATGAAAGATATTCTGGGAGTCAAGACCACAGACAAGCCATTGTCTGATCTGATATATAGGACTGAGATTAAAATATGAAGAAGGAAAGCCTATGTTTTTACCCTTTTTCAGGAGCAATGATAGAATGTAAGCAAGATGAGGTATTTTATATAATTCTTTTCTACCTTGAAAATAATTTAATGATAGGAAATTATAGGAAACAAATTCAGACTAAATGTAAAACAGACAGCTAATCTCAGTTTTTGTAGATAAGGAACATTATCATGAACATATAGTTATGTTGAATATGTCAGAATGTTCTTTTGAATGTTTTCTGTCAATAATCTTTGTTTATGAGATAAATACAGGACTCTGGGTCAAAATTTAGCTCCTCTTGATGGTACAATAGTGACATCTAGTGTCAAGGTACTTAAACTTATCCAAGTAAGAAAGAGAAGTATTACACAATGAGAATGATTTATTGTGACAAATACATAAATCTGTTAGTGATAAGACAAAGATAAAAATGCAGGCACTGCAAGGGTCATTGCTCAGCTGCAAATTCAGACAAACAACAAGGAAGTCTACCGGCCCAGGCTCTGATGGAGGATACATGGCCCCATAAATGTCCATTCACTGTAGTGCAAACACAGTTAGTGGATGAAAAGGCTGGAAAATAAGAATCTGATTTACAGTAGACTGCTGTAACGATGTGAAAAACAAACAAGTGAGACGAGCGCAGCAGCCAATGACAAAGGCTGAGATCCAGTAGGGACGGACGCATCTGACAGGTCTGACGTTTGGTCCATTCTTATCACAGTCACCAGTAAATAACACCAGAAGACTCTGCATTCAGTCCCTGTGTGTTTTATTTAATCTTCTGTGCTGAGGCATTAAGTCTTCACAGATAACAGGTCCAAAGTGCTCAGCTGATTTTGTGGTATCTGTTAGATATGTTAACAGAAAAACCTCAAATCAAAATACTGTTTTCTAGCCCCCAAAATGTAAATAAAACTGTATCTAAACAGGAGTAGGCCATGTGGCAATCAGAAAGTACCTCATGGAGCTTTGAAAGTTGAAGTTTCTCACAATTAATTTGTCAGATTAAGTTACATGAAGAGAACGATTAAGCTTCACAAAGAAAGTCAGGCCAAAGGGATCCAAAATCAGCAAATAGGGAGTAAAAGTAAAAATTTTTATCACCATTTATGGTTATTTCCAAATGTGTTATAAAAGCTTAGATAGAAATAAATTCTTCATTCCTGTTTGTATGTAAATATGTACTTAAAGTACATAGTACATGTACATTACTTTGGATAGTTTGTATTATAAGCCTTTTCTGCAACCTTATTTTTCTATGAATGTGAATGAATGAAATATAAATGGCAGATTTTTGCTCTTTTTTATAAAAACAGATGCAATTTAATCATTTTTTCTTAATTTTTCTGACATATTGTAGGAGACTAAATAGGAGATTTAGACCCCATCCTTAAAGAGTTCTCAGTGAAATATAACCCTTTAACATCGATGTGTTTACCAGGACCCTTACAGATGATGAAAACTTTAATGTAATTAATTTATCTGATCAATCTGGTTTGAGTTTGATTTGAGGGGAGAAATGATTGCTTCCATTCTCAGTAGCTTTAGGTGTGTTTGTCCCGGCCTGCAGTTTCCCAGGTAATAAATTTAAGGTGTTAATTTATGACAGTGCAACAGAGGAGTTTAAATTGAGATTCAGAGGAGGAACGTTTTTCTCCAGCGAGGCAGAACACAACACAGGATCAGCCCTCTCAGGTGAGATATGTCTGTTTTTTCTTTTTTATCTGTAAATCTAAATGAACTGTTCCACACATTTTAACTAGTTTATGTATTTTTCAGGAATTCCCTACCTAAAGATGACAGTCTCCTACTCTCTCGAAGTAGCCAATGCAAAGTTTTTTGGCTTCTCCAGGCTCCTGTTCAGGTGGAAGGGAAGCATCTACCGGCTGGTGTATAAAGAGTTCCTGGTGTTTTGTGGAATGTATCTGTTTTTTAGCCTGTTTTACAGGTAAATGAATTGATTCCATGTTTTCATTATGTTCTTTGCAGCGGTGTATTCGAAGTTTCTCCTCCTCCACAGGTTTCTCCTCACATCAAAGCAGCAGGATCTATTTGAGCGTGTCGCCCTTTACTGTGATCACTCCACCAACGCCAACTTCATCCCTGTCCTGTTTGTTCTCGGTAAGACTGAATGAGCAGACTCTTTCTTTCTCAGTCTTAAACATGAATCAGTACAATTGACTTTTTTGTCACGGTAGGTTTCTATGTGACCCTGGCCTTTAACCGATGGTGGGGTCAGTACACCAGCTTCCCGCTGCCTGACAACCTGATGATGGTGGTGTCTGGAAACGTCCACGGTGCAGACGAGAGGGGTCGACTGCTGCGACGAACCCTCATGAGATACGCCAACTTATCCTCAGTCCTTATCCTGCGATCCATCAGCACCAGAGTTTTCAAGCGTTTCCCAACTTTGGAGCACATTGTGGAGGCTGGTAAGAAAAGCAGTGGGGGCGAAATCAACTGTATTTACTGAAATTGGGTGAAGTCACCTTTTCAGTGCGGCAAAATTACATATTTTCTTTCAAAGCAAACTATTTAATGTGCAGCATGCAACACCTATTGTCTGTGAACCCGTGTGTGGACCAATATAGACACAAAATAATCCTCATCTACTAAATAATTTGTTATTTCAAAGTTTTGTCCTCTATACTAAACCAACTGCTGTTAATTGAAATAGAAAGACACTGATACTCCACAGCACCAAGGTTGACGTGATGAGGGGAAACTTCCCACTTCTAAAAGTACTTGATGCAGAAACGCGTCACCTGCGGCTGAAATACTTTTATATGTTATAAATTAAAAATAGGATACTAGTTACAGTTTTATGGTTATGTAGTTTTATTGTTGTAGTTGAGAAGCTAATTTTGAACCATTTTGTCAACTCAATCAATCAAATCAAATCTGCTTTTTTCCTCATGGGAAAATATTTCTTGAACTGAAGTGCTTCTCTGCTCCAAAGCAGAATATTGTGTAACAATCAGCACTTCAGGGTACATTTAAGACACAAGTTAAATGAATACTGTATCTGTACCCCCCCCCCCCCCCCCCCAAAAAAAACAAGAAGAATCAAACACAAAGAAGACAAAACAGTTTTAAAAAGGAATACAGCTAATGATGTAATCAAATCACAAAATTTAATGAAAAAAAAACATAAATTCTAAAGACAAATAGATATAAAAATTATATATATATATATTCTGAATATCACATTTTAGAACGGCAGTGAAAACAAGATAATACCTTAAATTATTATAAATTGTTGTTGGTCAGTTTTCTGGTAATGATCATTTCAGGTCTGCTTTCGTTTTATTGAGTTGTTATAAATCATGATATCTGGACAGCATGTCGTTTTGGTTATGAAGATAACAAATAAGACTTTTGTTATCTTTGAGCTAAAGAAGTAAAATTAATCTGGGTTGAAAATATTAATCTCTGAACTGTAATTCAACTAAATAATTTAAAGTCCAGATAACTGAAAGTTTTAATCTTTATTTAGATATTTACAGTACTTTTTAAAAACTCTTTTCTGGAAAATATTTGTTGTTTTCTATCTATGTTCTGGAGATAATTGTGACCTGGATGACTGAGTCGACACTGATAATTTCAGAGCAGCTTCACATGAGGGTAAACAGAACAAATCTCAGCCTGTTTTCCAAGTCAGGCATTTGAACAGATCAAGGAATTTATATCCTGAGTGGATGAACAATCAGTGGCCATACCAACATTTTTTATTTTCATTGATATACCTGCGTAAGTAAATGGAAGTTTGAGTTCTGGGATTTCTCTCTGAATTCAATTAAATCTTTCTTCAGGTTCTAGGAAGAAGGTGAGCTTTTTGAACATTTACAGAACACTGGCTCTAGATTTGGTTACATATATTCTATCTGAAATAAGTGAAAGCATGTAGTTGTTTTTAAGGCAAGAAGACTGAGATCTATCTTAGCATTTTTACTTGAAAAATTATTCAAATGTTTATTTGATAATAAGAATAGCTGCAACATTATGATATTCCAGTCATTTATCAACTCATGGTTGCTCGTCTAAACACTGATGAAACTAGTTCAGTTGACATGTGATTTATAGAGTTTGTGTGTGATATTTACGCAGGATTTATGACGACACATGAGCTGAAAAAGTTTGAGTCGCTGCACTCTGATTTCAACAAGTACTGGATTCCTTTGACGTGGTTCTCAAATCTGGCGTCCAGAGCACGAGAGGAGGGCCGAGTGAGGGACGACATCGCTCTGAGGCTGCTGATGGATGTGAGCCGTTTGTTATGGTCTGCGAATAAACACAACATTTCATGTTGCTCACACATAAAATACGACTATGATATGTGAATAAACTGTTCTACTGTGTCTGCAGGAGCTCAATAACTACAGAGCCAAGTGCAGCCTGCTGTTCCACTATGACTGGATAAGCATCCCGCTGGTATACACTCAGGTACAATAAACCGTGACATTGTAGAAATAGACAAGTACAGTTCTTCACTGAATATGCGGAACTTCATGTGACAAGCTTATATGGTTGACAACTAAAAGCTGGAGCCAGAGCTGAACCATCAGCAGATCAGTAAATGTGTTAATGTTGCATTCTGATTTAAAATTAAATGATTCAGTCAGTTATCTAAACAATCTGTTGGATTGTATCTAAGTTTTCCAATTATCTTCTAAAAGTATCTTAAAGGAAATGGTCAAATTTATTTTTCAAATCAAAGTTATAAAGTGCTTCAGATGGATAACACAGGTTTAAAACATTTAGGAATCAGCTTTGGAGGATTAAATTAATTCCAAAATAAACAAAACTAATGAAAATTTAGTAAATATAAGACCAAAGTTTAATATATGAACAAATAACAGGAGAAAGAAATCTTTAAAAAGCCAGTTTTCTCACTATCTGTCTTTATTATAAATTAAATCAATGTACCCAACTGACTGTAATATTTTCTATTTGCTTGTTTTGCACAGGTGGTAACTATTGCAGTTTACTCGTTTTTTGCTTTCTGTGTAATTGGTCGACAATTCCTGAATCCAGAGAAAGGATACAGTGGTCACAAACTGGACATGTACGTCCCTATTTTCACCCTGCTGCAGTTCTTCTTCTACACCGGCTGGCTCAAGGTAAACTGATACATCTGTGCTGCCTTACGCTACCTCTATGGTACGTTTGAAAGTCTGCACATTAAAGAAATGTAACAGCCTTAGATTAATTTAGAGGTTCACAATCAACTTGACAGCTATGTTGTTACTGCTCCTTAAATGAGATTTATTTTGTAAACTTCACATGATGTTGCAAATGATAGAGAAGAGAAGCAGTTTGTGTCTCATGATCCCACACATGCATCTTCTGATCATTTGGAGGACCTCGACTATTTGTTTCAGATAAAATCAGGTATAATTGGTCCACCTCAACCTGCTCTTTCAGTAAAATATTGCTAAAGTACGAATGCATCAGCATTATTATTATCTCAGTCTTTGCCAAAATTTGCACTTTTAAAAGTATATTTTGCAATTTTACGACCGGAGTGATTCTTCTACCACGGCTTGTCCAACCAGTTATTGTTATATCTCCACTCTGCAGGTGGGAGAGCTGATCATAAACCCGTTTGGAGAAGATGATGATGACTTTGAAACCAACCAGCTTATTGACCGAAACATTCAGGTTTTCACCTCAAAGCTTTCTTCTTATACACCCAGTGTAAAAACCTACAGTGAGTTCTTTAACTCTGTTCCTGTCTTCCGCAGGTGTCAATGCTGGCTGTGGATGATATGTACCAGAACTTGGCTCCCATTGTGAAGGACAAACACTGGTCGCAGAGCCACTTCTGCATCCCTTACACTCTATCAACAGCAGCAGAGACTCTCAGACCGGCTTTCATGGGCTCCACCTTCGACATGAGGTAAAAGGACAAGCGTGGAAATAAACTTAAAACAAACACTCAAAACAAATCTGGTGTATTTGTATCAGGTAAATTTATTATCTGAAAAGATTAAAAAGTGAAACAAAATTTGTTTAACTCAGTTTACCAGTTTATTATCTTCCTAGTAATTCTAAGTACTACAAGTTATATTCTTCTGCATCAAATTCTTTTGACACGTTAAAACATTTTACTCATCATACTGACACAGTGAAGCCTCGTTTTCAATAGGGATGCACAGAAATATCAGGAGATATTCGTTTTATTGACTTTGTAACATATCAATGGCAGTGGCCGATATTTATCTGATGTTGCATCGACTTTGACCTGAAACTGGCGGACTAGTCTGCAGCTGCAGATTCAGCAGATATCCAGTAGGGGGCAGGCTAATTCTATAGCAGGCAATTTATTGGTCACAACAACATTTTGTTTGGCCAGTCAAGTATTGAAAAGCAATTCAGTAGGTAATGGTTTAACAGGCTAAAAGAGATTTTCACACGAAGACTTTTTCTCATGCGAAAGGTTTTACTGAAGTATGAAAGAATTTGTGCTCATTCAAAGATACTGTGAAGAAAGTCCGTAATACTTACTGTTTTATCATTTTTTTTTAAAAAGCACATTTTATTATTTCACTGATAACAAAGGAAGAAAAAATTGGCAAAAACAATCCGTATCGACGGTTGTATATAAGCCAAATTATTACCTTTATTTACTTAATTGTTACATGTTAAGTAAGACACAAAAGTGACCTTGTTTTTGCTTTAATTACTTTTTTACAGAATGAGCGCTGAAGATCTTGAGATCCAGCATCCGGCAGATGCACCTGTGAACAGACAGTATTTACCACTCCAGGGCTCTCTGGTTAATGGGTTTGACAGTTTCCTGCACAGGGGTAAAGGCGTCCTGCGCAGTGGTAGTCTCCCTTTTCTGATGGATATCCTGTCACATCCAAATGAGGAAGACGAGGCTGATGAAGGTGAAACAGATGCCACCAGTCACAAAGAACAAGACAGGGCGGTTGTTACAGTTGCAGTGGAGCAAAAAGACTGAGAGACATTGATTCTCACCGGCATGTTTTGACTACCTTCATGTGTAACATTGATCACATATATAAGATAAAATAAAACATTTTTGGAAAATGCCACATTAGATTTTTTTAGTATATGAGCACATGACTTTTACAAGAAACAAAAAGCCCAATGTTGCCATGGATACAGTGAGTTAAACTTTAAGCCAGCGTCATTTTTAGCTTGTATTTTTTTAAGGCCATAAAATAAGATATTAACATTTCCTCTTTGCTCTGTACCATTACATGCAGTGACAGTTATCCCTGATTACTTTGTTACTGGAGAAATCTTCAAAACCTGTTGACATTTTATTATTTGAACAGTCAGTTATTAAAGAAAATGGCGTGATATGTCATATGCATTGATGAAATTTATTTTCACATCTACACTATTTTGTCTTCCACTTGTTTTGTCCTGGAGTTTGTATATTATTTTCTACCATGGGTCTACACCACACTCATGGTGGAAAACACTATGTTTATATAACAGACAGGAGGCTATATTTTAAGCTAAAAGGAGGTGGAGTAAAGTGGGAAGAGCCTCTTACTCAGTAGCCAGGGGTTGGACAATGAACAACTCAGTTAATTTTGGTTTCAACTGTCAACCTGTTACCGCATTTGTTGTGCTTACAAATAGAAAAAATTCTAAACTACCTTTGCGGTAATTCGTGCCACAGTTGGTGTCCAAAGAAGACCTTTTAGCTACAAAAATCTTCATAAACAATGACACACAGAGACTCACAAAGTTGCACTATCATTGCTGGTAAGTAGACACAAGAACCAGTTAACAACGCCTTTAACCTGTTCAGAATCAACCTTTGCGCCAGAATATTCACTTTAAGAGACTACTGTAACTGGGCTGTATTTGTGTGTTTTATTGCCTTAAAGGAAGGCTTATATAAAAGCTAAAAATAAACCCCTGATACAACCTCTGGCAGAAATGATGGAATCACACACTTGGAGAATGTTCATTAACATCTAACAGATGAACATTCTGTCTTTGTAAAACTTCAGATGTCTTTAATAGGATTTGTTAAATTCTCTGGATATAAATCCTATTTCAATTAGATGGCTTCTTACAGTTTGGTCACAAGCATTGACTCCTGTTTCTGATCATTTGTTTTTATTTCTTTTGCAGTGAATTTTCTATTCTCTGGCCAATAGCTTTGAGATTTCTGTTTTGGTGCTTTGGCATCGTTCTATGTCAACCTGCATGTTTCCTTTGTATAACCCTCCCATTTTTGCTCCAGATTTTAGCCTCAGCTGACTGGGATCAAACAATACTTTTTGCTGCACACTGAGCTGAAATATCTTCTTGAAGGAGTTTCAGAAACCTTTCCACTGCTTCCACTGACAGCTCTCTTGTTGGATCGAGTTTCCTAACAAATTAGTCATAATTACCTCATTAAGCTCAGCAAGCACTCTCTTTTATCTACAGACTCATTTGCATATTAAAACTTACTCATGTAATTGTTTTAGAAATGAAAATTGGAAAGGATTGAGTGATTTCATTTTTTTTTTTGCTCGTCTTCATCTGTTAAAATTGCTAATAACAACAATTTTAAGCCAGAATGTTCAGCTGTTAGATTAAATTGCTTTGTGTCATTATTTTTTAACCTCCTACAAGTATGGTGGTGATTTCATGGGTTATAAAGAGCTAATTGAAAATCCAAATTCGTCAGGTATTTTCATATTAAAATGGGAAACTTTTATTTTGGTACGATAAAAACGACGGAAGTGGAGAAGGATCAAGATTGTTTGTTGCGCTTCCGCGTTGTCAGAAATCTGTGAAACGGACAGACGAGCTCAGAAACCACAGCACTTCAGCAACGTCAGCAGGTATGTTAACGCTTACTGTTTCTGAACAAGACTCATTATGTGTTTGTCATCTAAAGAGGTCTGACAAATACGAAGACGCTGAGCCATCTGGTTTAATTGATACCAACTAAGAGTCCACTCATGTACCGAACTCACTGCTAGCATGCTAATGCTAGCTCAGTCACTTTTACCTTTCGAAATGAGGAGAGACTTTTGTCATTCGGTGAGGTATCTTTGGTTGTCGGTTAACAGGTTTTTGACCTTTCAGATTGTGAACACTCGCGCTGTAAGGGGGCTTTAAATCAGTATAACTAACAGGTTTCATGTTGTGTCCAGTGAAGGCTGTGTTTCTTGTAAATATTGGGTTTTGTTTGGTGTTGACAGGAGCATCCCTGCTGCCAGGCAGGAAAACGGAGCAGGACAGCGGTGTTATGTCACCTGACGGCCCCCTGCTGAGCTGCTGAACGCCACCCTCATCAACTCCATCATGTCTCTGGGCGACAACCCTCACCTGCTTCTCGGCAGGATCCGCTTCTTGAACAGGTGCATAGAGAGTTTCAGGAGGAGCGAGCCGCTACCCGAGTGCCTGTGTTACGTCCCCAAAGAGGTGTGCTACAAAATCTGCAAGGATTCATCATCTGGCTCCTCCGCCTCCACCGGGGGCTCAGCGGGAGCCTCCACCGTTGGAAAAACGCTGGTGTCCGTCTTTGAAAGTCCGCACCAGGTTCTCCACAGCAAGAAATCATGCAAGTACAACATTGAACCAAAGAAAGGGACATGCATCCGGACTACAGGGGAGGAATACTGCAACAGCCAGGGCCTTTGGGTCAAAATGAATAAGGTACAGTCACATCTCTCCTACTTCTCTAAATCTGCTGAAACAGCTGCTATAACTCTAATCTACATGATGATTGCACTGCACTCCTCCCCTTTACCCTTTGTACCAAGAGTCCTGTGATATATAAGGATATTCCTCAATGTCTTCCATGCAGCTACATCATGTTTTCTAGATAGTAATACTACACAAGTGTAGTTTATATATGTTACACTATGGGCACCTGATAGTGAAGTTACAGAGGTTACAGAATGTTGCTATGAAACAGAAAATAAATTAAACACTAACCTGAAACCTCAGATTCAGATTTGCTGTGATGACCACAGGGGCTTGATGGTCATCTAAGGGTCACATATCATTATGTTGTAAAAGTCATCGGAGGCATTTGCTAGTCAGTTCTTATTCCTAAATTTTACAGACAGAGAGTGGGGTGAGAGGAGATCTGCTTTGGCAGCTTGTCTTAAACAGAAATAAAGAGTATCAAGGTGAGATGTAGGCACACAGAACACTTTGAGCTGATAGTTCGTTGTTAATAACCGTGGTCAAAATTGCCTTGAAATGAGTTTTAAAAAGGTTTAGTCTTATCTATGGAGTGTCTAGTAAGGAGCTACACTTTAAGCTTTGTAGCTTGAGTCTTAATAGACAACATATCACTTTAAATGTTTTTGATCCATTTCGGTTTCCAGGAGCAGCTGGAGGAGCACCGTCCGGGCCAGGAGCTGGAGGAGGGCTGGATCCTGGTGTGTAAACACACAGAAGGAGGCGACAGGCTCGTGCCCGTAGAGTCACCAGACACCATCAGCAGGCAGCAGCAGCTCTTTGGCTACGACCACAAGCCCTGCAACAGGTGGGAGCAGGTGGTGGATGTGGAGAACGCACTCTACATTGGCTCCAAACCCAAAATCGCAGAGTGTGATGCCTCCGCCGTTCAGAAGCTAAAGTGAGTCTGTTTGCGTGAATCAACAGTGTCGTATGGAGTCGCAAATACCTTAATAATAAGGCTAACTTCATGTTTTCAAGGTATGTTCCTCCCACCTGGGCGTATGAAAGTGACGAGGACCTCGTGCACTACTTTTATGACCACATAGGAAGAGAGGATGAGAACCTGGGGAGTGTGAAGCAGTGTGTGACCAGCATCGACGTGTCGTCATGTTCAGTAAGCAACAGTTTGACATTTAACACTCAAATGAACAGATTTGGCCAGTTCTGTAAATCCTGTTTTTTACTCCTGTAACATAAAACTGATTTTTGTAAGTTTGGGAATTTATTTTAACCTAATTACCAATCAAACTGTCATGATATTTGCTGTCAGGAGGATCCCAACGGGGGGGTGAGCTGTCTGACGGACGGCGACACTGAAACTTACTGGGAGAGCGACGGCATGCAGGGACAGCACTGGATCCGCCTCCACATGAAGAGAGGCACTGTGGTCAAGTAAGAAGCTGAAAGTAGAAAAACAAAGAACAATAGTTGTGTGTTTAATGTTGGCCACCACTCTGATTAGCACCACTAACATGCTGGGAGATCACAGATTATCTTTATTTACAGCAGCTTTATTCATTCATAGCCAAAATACAAGAGGAATTATACTCATTCAATTGAAAAACAAGATGTTTCAGTAGTTAAACTGTTACAAAAAGTAAGTATACGCTTGAAAAGTGCGATTTTATTACCTTGATTTACGGTGACAGATTTGGTCCCTCCGTGGATGAATGATCCCACTTTCTGAGTGTGGTTTTCTTGTCAATAGTAGGCTTGTTTTTTTTTTTTCCACCAGTAAGCTGATACTGACCGTGGATTCAACGGATGACAACTACATGCCCAAGAGAGTCACAGTTTATGGAGGAGAAGGAGACAATCTGAAGAAGCTGAGTGATGTCACCATAGACGAGTGAGCTTTCTCCAGTGATTTCTTCTATGGGATTCACAAATATGAGCTTCAAATTTTATAATCTGACACCAAGAAAACCACCTTTTCATTTGTTTGTAGCAATCTGATTGGAGAAATATGTGTGCTGGAGGACATGACCTCCCACCTGCCTGTCATCGAGGTTCGGATCGAGGAATGTAGAGGTCAGGCTTTTTAGTGCCTTTCTGTATTAATTTGATCCCATTTTCCTTGCAGAAGCTTCTTTAATGAAACCTAATAAAGTTTTTCCCTTTTTCTGGCTCTTGCAGATGAGGGGATAGACGTTCGGATCCGAGGTTTGAAGATCAAGTCGTCTTGTGAAAGGGACCTGGGTCTGAACGCTGATGTTTTTCAGTCCTCTAACCTGGTGCGCTACCCCCGTCTGCAGGGCACCCCTCCTGACATCCTGTACCGCAGAGCATTAGTCATCCAGAGGTAAACCAGCGCTCATCGAGCTGATGTGTTGTTACGGTCGCACGTCTGATGCATGAAGATGCTTTTTCCTTTTTAGCTGGTTGTGCCTTTGCAGTAAAGGCAGTAAAGTTCTCTGGTGGGCTGTGTTTTAAGTGGCAGTTATGTTCTTCTGCAGGTTTATCTGTCTCCTGGACAGTGTTCTGCCACATCTGGTGCCCGCCTGGGACTACAGCCTCGGTACCTTCAGCCAGATCAAAGTGAGTCAAACAAAATGTTTGGTATACATTACTTTTCAGGAGCCTGTGTGTCCTGGAAATTTGTACTTTATTTGATTCATGGCATGGAAGTTGTTCCATGATACTTTATATAATAGTTAAATTCTTTTTTTTTTTGTTTTGTTTTTTTTGTAATTGTAGTTTTTTCTGTATGTAGTTTCTTGATCTCGAACTGTAGACACTGTAGAATTACAGTTTGTACCTTTTTATAAGTCAACCCAACATCTGGCATGTTATTATTCCCATGTGTGACTTTGGCGCCCTCTAGAGCATAAAGCAGTTTTTGCTGCTGTCCAAACGCCGCTCAGCCCTCATCACTCAGTGCCTGAAGGACTCAGAGACCAGTAAGCCAAACTTCATGCCTCGACTCTACATCAACAGACGTCTGGCCATGGAGCACAGAGACAACCCGTCTCTGGATTCCAGCTGCAAGAACGCCGTTTTCAGTCAGGTACTGAGCAGTGGGAAGCCTCAAAGATGTAATACTGCCGATGTCCTTACTATGGTCTCATTGGTTTTATCTATGCTCTTGCAGGTGTATGAGGGTCTGAAGCCATCTGACAAATTTGAGAAGACTTTGGATTATAGGTGAATTTTCTCAACCTCATGCGTCTCTATTTCAAAGTTCTAACTTAAGCTAAAATCTGATTTCTGATGTATCTTTTAACATCAGATGGCCCGCTCGCTATGACCAGTGGTGGGAATGCAAGTTCATCGCTGAGGGAATCATCGATCAGGGAGGAGGATTTCGAGACAGCCTGGCAGACATGTCAGAGGAGCTTTGCCCCAGCTCAGCCGAGTGTCCCATGCCTCTGCCGTTCTTCACCAGGACGTCCAACCAGGTAGTCATTCTTCATCACTGCCTGCATTCTGTCAGGACCAGACAGGACTTCAGTGTCCTCACCTTTCTGATACTCTCGTTTGTTCGTCTGACAGGGCGCCGTAGAGGCCAGAGATTACTACGTCCCCAACCCATCCTGTAAAGACTTCCACAAGTACGAGTGGATCGGTCAGCTGATGGGAGCTGCTCTCAGAGGGAAAGACTTCTTGGTGAGTGACGCTCATTTCCATCTACTTTAGGATGTCTGGATCACTACAGAATAAGAAGTGACACTTTTCAGAAACAGAGTCATGGTGGTTTAAACTGAAAGCTTAAAAAAAGAGCAAGTTCAGATGCTTTACTGCACCAAGAGAGTCAGAAGAAGGAAGCAACTATTCCACTATCAGCCAGGGGGAAATAAAAAGGTTTAAAAGTAGCTTTTATATGATTGAACCAGCCGTTGAATGTTTGGGGCTTAAGTAAACTTAAAGCGCCTACAGTGAATGTTGATACAGTTTGATGACAGAGAGTAATTTGATTGTTGCATATTTAAGCCTCAGCTCTTTTAATGGAGCTCTTTAACTGGTGGACTGAGTGTTTGGACAGTTAAAAAAGGTTTTGCTGTCAGAGACACATGTTTATTCATAAAAATGTTAACACAAAGACAGAATTGCATAACAGGGTTGTATCATCAAGAAACCCACACAATGAAGTAAAGTGAAGACCTAACCAAACCAAAAATATGCTCCCATTAGTTATTTTTCTTATAATATGATTATTAGGTGATCTTAGATGGTATCTCCTTCCCACTTTCAATTCTCTTAACTGTCTTTTTCCTGTTTTATAATTTCTTTAGATTCACAAGAGACGGATTTAAAATTTGGATTATTTTTCCTCTCTATTTTTTTCTTGTAATCAAAAGACATCACACGTCATCAGAAGTTCAACCAGCATTCTTAAAAGTATTTCAGTTTAAGTTAATGTTCATGGAGTCTTTTCTCTGTCCTTTTCCTGCTGCAGGTCTTGGCTCTGCCCGGGATGGTGTGGAAGCAGCTGACTGGGGAGGCCACCAGCTGGGGCAAAGACTTCCCTGCAGTGGACTCAGTGCTGGTGAGGTCATTAAGATCATTTACATGCTGCTCAGCAGTCGTGGCATATCAGTCTCAACCATTTGAAGAGACTTTTGTACCTGTAGAGGACGTCAGAATCTTTTATACTTTATTTGGATTCTTTTTTTAAAAGTGGCCACTGAGTCCTCCTTCTCTGTAAATGTTGCTCTAATGTGTGTTCAGGTGAACTTGCTGGAGGCCATGGAGAACATGGACAAGGAGACCTTTGATTTCAGGTTTGGGGAGGAGCTGGTGTACACCACCCTGCTGACCGAAGGTCAGATGGTGGAGCTCATCCCCGGCGGCAGTAATGTGGCGGTCCGCTACGAGGACCGCTGTGAGTTCATCCGCCTGGTGCAGAAGGCTCGGCTGGAGGAGGGCAAGCAGCAGGTGGGGCTCAGATTCCTGTAACTGCTTTGCTTTTTGTCCTCAGTCTGAACTCCTTTAGTAGCCGTGAAGTGCATTCTTGCGTCTGATTTATTTATTTATTTTTTCCTTGTGTGCTGCAGATCGCAGCCATGCAGGCGGGGCTGCTGAAGGTGGTTCCTCAGGCCGTGCTGGATCTGCTCACGTGGCAGGAAGTGGAAAAGAAAGTGTGTGGAGACCCGGAGATCACTGTGGAAGCTCTGAAACGACTCAGTGAGTGTTCAGCTTGGTGTGAATGACAATCAAAGCACATTTGGCCATAAATAAAGAGCTAAAAGTTTACTTTTTGTGCTAAAAAACCAGAAGGAGTTAATGAATTAAAGTAAAATTCCAGTTTTCTTCAACGTGGGTCTTATTTTAGCAGTGTTAACTTTAGGTTTTTATTGATTAATAGACCTTTATAGTTAGCACATTTCCCTGAAAACTGATTTTCAACGCATTTTTGTGTCTATTTTTTTCTGTACTCTTTGTTGCCTTTTAGCATTTAGGCTGCAGTTTTAATGTGATCCGTTGGCCTCCTTTGCTCGGCAACTTTTTTTCAAGTTGGCATTATATGAATTGACCTAATTCAGATTGAGAACATTTTATTTGATTTGTTTCTAACTGCATTACAGTGAGTAATTGGTTTGAATTGGACTGTATCTCTCAGGTGCCTTAAGATGACACTACATTTGGCACTGCATGAATAAAACTGAACTAAATTTAAACTGAGTATCCTAAGCAGCCTCTACTGAACAATCATCTCCTTTACATGTTGAATTGTTGCAGGTTCACACTCATTTGGTCAGCAGGTAAAAGCAGAAGAACCGAAAATGATTATCTAAGGAACCACTTTTATTGTAATGTTTTGTTCTCTCCACCAGCTCGCTTTGAAGACCTGGAACAAAGTGATGTAAGAGTGCAGTATTTATGGGAGGCGCTGACAAACTTCACCAATGGTCAGTTCTTTACAACACAAACTGTGTAACACGAAGACCTATACAGATGCTGTATTTGTATCTTTGTGAAGAAATTAGATCTCACAGAATTTGACTTAAATTTTCAGAGGATCGCAGCAGGTTTCTGAGGTTTGTAACTGGTAGAAGTCGTCTTCCTGCACCTATATACGTCTTCCCCGACAAACATGGGTGAGTAATAATCCTAATAAATGGTTATTTTTCCAAAGTCGATGGGGTAAGAACTGATTTATATAACAAATTATTTCATCATGTTGTCTGTTTCCTGATTCAGCTTTGAAACAACTGATGCACTTCCACAGTCCTCCACATGTTCCAGTACCCTTTATCTTCCCAACTATCCAAGGTATGAAGAGCTGAGGGTTTTGAATGCATGCTTAGTTGCTGCGTATCCTCTGTGGTAGACACTACAGACACTATCTGTGTAAAACTATTTATTGGTGACAAGGATCCCACATTTATTGCGCCTTTCTTCTCACTCTTTTCTTTCTGTGCTGCAGTGCGAAGGTTTGTGAGGAGAAGCTGCGTTACGCTGCGTACAATTGTGTGGCCATCGACACCGACATGAGCCCCTGGGAAGAATGATCCCCCTGCTGCATCGCTGAACACCGCTCACTCCACAAATCATACTTAAATGGAGAAACCCAGCCAAGTTCATCACCAGATCTTCACAACTGCCAATTAATGATAGCTGTATATAATAAAAGAGCTATATGGAAACCTGAAAGTGACTGATTGAGACTTTTTTTTTGATTAACTTTGATAATAAACTCTTAACCATAAATACACTACTGTGCAAAAGGCTTGAGCCACCCCACATTTCTTTATATATCATTGTAAAGTCAGTATTTGGTCTGAGCACCTTTATTCTTCAACAAGATGATCCCACACTGCTTTGTGTACATAATGTTGAGGTCCGGGCTCTTAGGAGGATTCATCCCTCCATAAGAGCTGTTGCCACTGATATCCAGTCCACTTCCTGTGTCATTTGCCTTTTCTCCCCATTTCCCTTCCTTAAGAATGGCTTCTTGACATCCACCCTTCCACGGAGACCATTTCTAAAGAGGCTTCAGTGAATTTAACACTTCTTCCTCCATTTATCCAATTTCCTCGGATTATTTTTGAAGACAAACTTTGCACAATGCTACCATATTCCAAGTTTTTAGCTAATGGCTCTTTGGGTATCACCTTGTTCAGGCAAAATGTCTGTCAAACTGTTATTTTTTGGTACTTTTCATAGATGCAATAAAAGAAATTGGACCAAATTATGTCTCAGTTTGTGACAAACTGCCAGTAGAAAATTCCCTACAGATACAATTTAGAATAGGTAATTTGCTAAGTTGTTTGTTATATGTAGACTAAACATTGGTTTATCCCTTGAGTTTTCTATGCTTGTGTGATTCACCCAGTGTTACATGGCTGAACACTGGCAGCAAAAAGTACATTCAACTGAAAATGGTCAGGAACAAGAACTGGACTGAAAATAAGCAGCCAATGGCCAAAGAAAAAACTTTGAGAAACCTTAAAGTCTTAAGAACACTACCCAAGACTACTTTAAAAGATTAAATTATAGAAAAGATTCATGATGTAAAACTAATAATCTTACTTCCTCTAGTTTATCTACTGATTTTTCTGTGGACGAGACAATATTCAGTCAGATTCATACAATTTACTTTTTAAAAATATAAACGGATTTTCAGTGTAAATTTGTTGATTTTATTATTTATTCACCGGTATTTAATTTTTTAAGCTGTCATTTTACATAATTGTAACAGCCAGAAAATAATAATAAAAAATAGTTAAAAACTATTATATTAAAGTTATATTTAAATGTACAATTTCTAAGAATCGTTTAAACCATGGCACGTTAAAAATAAAACACGAGTCTCGTTAACCTTATATTTTACTATAAATCAAAGACATTCACGATGTTGAACTTTTCAGTCGCGAAAACGAAAACCTCGTTCTCTCTCGCGAGATCTCGTGGGTTCAAACCTCCCCATGAGCCTTTGCGATTCCTCTTTCTAGCCGGCGCCTGAGAATGGGTACGTGTTTTCATGCTCGGGTCGGAGGCAGAATCTTTCTCCATCTGACGTTTTTACCAAGGAATATTCCTAAAATGGTTTGCTGAACTAAAGCTAACTGTTATTTGAATTGATATACCGCTAACTTTATTGTCTAGAATAATGATACTTAGTTGTAATGAAGTAATTTGCAGTGGATTTCAGAAAGGCTCCAAGATGGCTACTCTCTATGGCCATGTAGTTAGCTGCTTATGCTGAAGAGTGGATGAAAACTGTCAATTGATAGTGAGGTTTGAATTTGTTTTAGCTGGAGCAAGGATTGATATTGCAGTGTACCAGATATATAGGGGTAGATTTGTAAATATTTTATGAAAAAACTTTAAGGTATATGGCCATCGAAGAGCGTGTTAGCATTAGTTAGCATGCTTGTCGTGATCGTGTCATGCTGCTGATTTGAAACGCATGGGGAAAACTAATTTAATACACCTGGTTTTTTTTTTGTGAATTAAGGGTGAATTTGAATGATTTTATATTGCAATCGTGTAATCAATAGTAGCCAGTTTCAGTAGTTGTACCTGCATGCGTGTTTCCTTAAGGCCTCGCTTCTGCTACAAGGGTTTATCATTGTTCTTGAAATATTGTTTTTCTTAGTTGTGTCGTCTTAAAAAGTCAAGTTTAGTTAAAAGTGCCATTATTATGATCTATTGGTGGACCACGTGACTCTGAATCGGCATTGTCATTTAGCCACATAAAGTAGTTGCTTGAGTGATGTGATGAACCTCTTAAAGCGGAATCCGAATGTGAAATGTGGACAACCTTTACCTTGGAGAACTGATCACTCAAGCACAAAGTAATTTATTGCTCTGAAAATATGGTGATTGGTTCAGTGGTCTAACACCTGGTTGCTTCTCCTTTTCGCCCATGCAGGTATCTCAAGGGACAACTGGCATAAACGCCGCAAGACTGGCGGTAAACGCAAGCCCTACCACAAGAAGAGGAAGTATGAGCTCGGTCGTCCTCCTGCAAACACAAAGGTGAGTGAAAGCCTGTTGTTTGATAGCAGGAATTGTAAAAAGTGGTGTTGCGTGAGTGATGAAAACATGACCTTAGGTAGGTCTTTTTTTTGAGCCGTGTTGGTTCAAAGCTTTGGGCTTACCAATGTTAGGATTCGTCATAGTTACACTGACACGCATCAGTACATCACTTTTACTTTTTGTACTTTTACTGTAGTTGATGTTTCTCAGTGCTAATGAGATGTTTTTTTATAGATTGGACCTCGTCGCATCCACACAGTGAGGGTCCGTGGTGGCAACAAGAAGTACCGTGCTCTGAGGTTGGATGTTGGAAACTTCTCATGGGGCTCCGAGTGTAAGTTTCTCAAGCAACACCTGCTAAGTTCTCTGATGCTGCTGCTCTATCTTTCCGTGATGATACCTTGTCCAGTTCTGCTACTGAATGCAAGTGATGATATTAGAGACTCTGAGAAAGACTTGTTTGATGTATCAACTTTTTTTTTAAAGAATTGTCAAATATTGAAACAGGGTGATATTCTTGTTTTCAAAATGCTTGTCTCTGTGTACGCAGGCTGCACACGTAAGACCAGGATCATCGATGTGGTCTACAACGCCTCCAACAACGAGCTGGTCAGGACCAAGACCCTGGTGAAGAACTGCATTGTCCTCGTTGACAGCCTTCCCTACAGGCAGTGGTATGAGTCCCACTACGCCACTCCTCTGGGACGTAAGAAGGGAGCCAAACTGGTACGTGAAATACCTTTTAAACTCTAATTATGTAACTTGGTGTGCTAGCTCTGGATTATCTGTATCGATTTTAATTTAAGTTCGTATCGTATTAAGTTTTAATTTCACAATGTAGTGAAATTAAAGATTAGCTCTTAGCGTAAAGTACCTGATGCAGTGTTTCTTTCCATGAAGATAACTTTGTCCAGTTCTGCTACTGAATGAAAGTGGTGATATCAGAGACTCTGAGAAAGAATGCTGCACTTTCACATTTACATCCGTGTTTCACATAGCAACAGAGGAGTGTTTGATGTTGTTTAAATTAGTTTGGTTTCCTCTCCCATTGCAGACTCCTGAGGAAGAGGAGGTCCTGAACAAGAAGAGGTCAAAGAAGACCCAGAAGAAGTACGATGACCGTAAAAAGACGGCCAAGATCAGCACTCTCCTGGAAGAGCAGTTCCAGCAGGGAAAGCTGCTCGGTAAGTCCAGTTTTTGGTGTCCTGAGTTATAAAGTTACACCTAAAACTAAAGGTTTCAGATAATTCTGAAAGGTGTGGGCACAAAACAAATGTTGACATTTTTAACCCAACAAGCAAGAGACAGAAGGTAGCGGCCAGGCTAACAAGACAAAAAAATTCTATATCAGCAATTCATTTGAAAGAATACATCTGATTGGTTGTCTCCTGTAGGTCTCTCCGGGCTGCAAGACTGTAGAATCGAGTCAATGAGTTGGATTTTTGTAGTGAACTCGGGATTCCTGTGGCATATCATGTTTGAATGTGTTTTACTTGAGAATTTTCATAATTAGGAAAAGTTTATTTGTTTTTAAAGACTGTAGAATCGAGTCAATGAGTGGATAGTGTAGTGGTATGATTGCCTTCTTTCATGTGGGAGATCTGGGTTCAAATCCTCTGCATGAAAGGTACTGTCTCCAGTAGGGGTCCTTAGACCCCCTTACCCCATCTGCTTATCTGTAAGTCGCTTTGGATGAAAGCGTCTGTTAAATACATAAACATAAACATTACTGTAGGAGGTGGAATTGATCACAGATGAGCCCTGAACCTGGAGTTAAATTTGGCAAAAAGATGCCACTATTTCAAATGTCCCCTTTAATAATCTGTAACGAGATGGTGATATCGGTGTAAATATTTGACCTTCAAGCTGCTAACATTTTCTGAAGCCTGTTCATCCTCTTCATCCGTTTCTTTCTTTTCCTGCAGCTTGCATCGCCTCCAGACCCGGTCAGTGCGGCAGGGCAGACGGCTACATCCTGGAGGGCAAGGAGCTCGAGTTCTACCTGAGGAAGATCAAGGCCAAGAAAGGCAAATAGATGTACAGCTGTTTGATACGTCAATAAAATCCAACTGTCCCACAAATGTCTTTTTGTCGCTGCTTTATTTATTGGCGGATGTGAAGTAACTGTCAGTTATTTTACATAACCAGAGGAGAAAAATCGGCTCTTGTCGGTAAAGAGAAGTGTTTTTTTTTTTTTTTTTGTTTTTTTTTTTTTGTTTTTTTTACCTGGTATGAGCACTACTGACTTAAGGAAGAGTGATGCCCTGCAGTGTGTAATCTACTGTTTATATGAGGTATCAATTTACACAGTTACTTCAAGCTTGTATTTTTGTAATTGGTAGGAAGCTGTAACTATAACCGCTTCCCTATTAGTCAAAGGAAATCTCTTTAAAGAGCTCAGGTTAAGTTTCCATTTTTTTTTTTTTTTTACTTAAAACTGTAACGGTCAACCCATTCTGGGTGAATCCCTGTAATAAATAATGAATATTGTATCAAGCGCAAAGCTGTGATTTATTGATACCAGTTCTACACAAGTGCTTGTTGGGCTCTGAATAAATGTAGTTTTGGGGTTAGAAGGTTGTGAAAAATTCCTCTCCAGCATCTGCTATTTTGTGCCTTGTTTGATCAGTATCGAAATCCATCAATAGACTCAGTTTACACTCAGCTATCGATGTCCACACATACAGCTGAAGCAAGAATTAATTTTCTTTAGAGTCTTTTGGTTGTATTGTCTCGGGTTTTGAGCTAAGATTATCGCCCTCTGCTGGCAGATTTGCAGCTCTGCAGTGCGTTCAGGATACGTGTCCTGCGTGCCCCGCAGTGTCCACACATCTCAGCACAGTTCTGTAACCGGTGTGAACAGCAGTGTTCATCAGACTGCTTATCTGAGTATGGTTAGAATATTAGATCCTGTGCTTAATTAGAAAAAGTGTCATTTAATGATTGTGTTGGGTCCTTTTTTCAATCTAATACTCTTCGTTTTGAGTCTTGTTTTTAGTCTCATTCTGTCTGTGAAATTCTGAAATATACAGAATATGAATACATAATGTCTAAGAACAAAGCCTATTATAACGTGTCTATGCAGCTGTTTTTTTGTGATTAATGTTAGTCTGAATCATTTTATGGATCCTTAGTGTTTGCAGTCACTTTAAGTCTTTTGTTTATTTTCTTTGCGATGTCTCTTGGTTGTGTTGAATTATCGTGTGTATCTTTGCTGTCATGTCTTTCATTTTTATTATGATTCTGACTCTGTATGTATGAATTGGACTAATTCAAGCCTTTTTGAATTTAATGCATTGGATTTGATTACAATGACTTGGACTCGAATTGGATTGTATCATTGAACTGCCTTGAGATGACATTTGGTGTGATTAGGCGCTATTTAAACAAATTTAAATTAATTTAAACTGATATTAGTGCCATTACATTAAGATTAAATCTATTCAAGTATAGATTAAGCTGCATTATTACCTGATATTGTGATCCTGATTTAGCTGGTTAGGTAACGAAAACTGGGGCAAAAGTCATAGTGCGGATGCCGAGTTATGACATGTGACCAATCTCTCTGCTGTGATTGGCTGAACGGGTGTTAATGTCTCTGTGGGGCAGAGGTAGCAACCAGTTTGTTCTGTTTATGCTACAGGTTCAACACTATCGTAACAATGATGCTCAATAAGGTACGTTTCTTTACACTAGCTATCATTTACTTTTGTGTTTTTTTATAGATTTAACTAATTAAAGCTTTCAGCTGCCCTCCAAGACCGGATTTTCGTTTGTTTTTCGGAAGACATCGAGAGGTTTGGTGGTTACGTCACAGGCTAACATTAGCTAACAAAAGGCTGCAACCACTATAAAACATAGTTTGTTGTTGGTTGAACGATAATATTTAGCTTGCACTTTTAAGATCACGATGTATTTAAATGATCTTACATCACATTTATAGAGCTATATCCATGTTTTCCTCGAAATATCAAACCTAACTAGCCTTAGCAATCTTTGACAACCCCAAGGTCTGTGAAGGTCCAGTGAAACTATTTGTGTTGTCATTGGTGTTTTTGAACAATAATTACTCTCTTCATAGCACTTTTAATGTCAGTAAGTCTACATATGTGGAGTACCATACAGTATAGTACCGTTTTTTTGTTGTTGTTGGTTGTGTGTTTTCACAAAGATAATTAAAGTTTTTTTCTCCGTTTGTCAGAGACTGTCTAATATATATTTGATTAGGTTGACTTTTTGATTCAGGCCTGATCTAATGTGAAGAGGCGGGGCAATGTCTGTCCATTTTGATCATGTTTCCACAAATATAACCAAAGTTTTTAATAATTTTCTTCCATGCTCTTTGTTATTTCAGTTCAACTGTGAGGAGTCAAAATGAAGTAGTTTTCATGCGTGAACACTAGTGCAGTCAACATTGGGGGCACTTTACCCTACTATATACATAATATAATCATTTATATTGTTGCGGCCAGGCTGGCCTCAAGAGTGCTTGTGCACATGAGTCCTTCCCATGATGCCCAAAACAGGCAATCTTACAGATAGTCCCCCCAGCCATAGAGTGAATCATATCATTTTAACAAGGCCAAAAGCATCCTACAAATAAAAGAATGACGCAGAAGTCAACATTTCTTGTCTTTTCTGAGATGAAGAAGCATACAAGTGGATCCTGCAGCTCATGAACAACATTGTTGTTGCTATTGAAACTATCAGAGGTGTGAAGGTGACTTTCAATACTGATCTCCCCAACACGCAGGTCTTCAGAGCCAGTCTGCAGTCTGGCATCCGTCTGCAGAGCACCAGCGCTGCTGCAGCCAGAGCTACAGCAACACACAGCAACCATGCAGGATCCCTTGGCTTCTCTTTCGGTGAGTAGGACTTGACGTTAAGGGGTATGCAATCCACAACTGTTTCACCTGTTCGGTGGGAGTTGGGACTAAGCTGATGATTTGACCTACAGAGATGACAGACCAGCAGAAGGAGTTCCAGCAGCTGGCGAGGAGGTTTGCACGTGAAGAGATGATCCCTGTTGCACCCGCTTATGACAGAAGTGGGGAAGTGAGTATAGAAAAGATAAGGTTGCTGTGTACGTGTCTCATTGAAGTGCATTTTATTGATTGACCTCAGACCTTTTTAAAGAATTTTCTGTTTTTGTACATTTTCAAAACCATTTCTCTCTGTAAACAGCATGCAAGAAGTCAAATGTAAATACTTTGCAGATGGTGATAGTGGCCAGGGCTCCTTTTGATGAATAATCTTATCAAAGTCTGTTATGTTGTGTTGGCAGGATTTAAAACGCATGCAGTGAAGCTTAGCAGAGTAATTCCACTTAATGTGCTTTTGTTTTTGTCAGATTTAGCTGTTCAGCTGCCATTACAAGTCAGTCCAATTCTAAAATGTCTTTCACAGTATCCGTTCCCCATCATCAAGAAAGCGTGGGAGCTTGGTCTTGTGAATGGTCACATTCCTCAGGAATATGGTAAGTCGTTAACTATTTTAAACTTTAAAGTAAGACCTTACTCATCTTCCTGGAAAGTTTTGCCTCTGAAAGATTTTTGTTTTTGTTTTTTTTACACTCTGTGTCGAGCATAAGCCAACATGAAGTCTGGTTTAAATTTAACTCCTCATCTGTATAATTAACAAGACCAGAGATGTGTGTGGGTGGTAGTTGCAAAAACCCCCAAAAAGAATAACATTACTAATCACCAACAATGTAGATGCTTCTCACATTTAACTAAATGAATGAATGGAACATGTAAGACAAAAAGATAAACACTGATGCAACATGTTGAATGTACAGTGGTTTGGTTTTATTTTTATCATGTCAGTGGACACTTTTAATTTCTAGAGAGTAACTGAGCGTCTGTTTGAACTTGTGTCATTTTGATCTATTCTTTGTACTCAGGTGGGATGGGCTTGTCCATCTTTGACAGCTGCCTCATCACAGAGGAGCTGGCTTACGCCTGCACAGGGATGCAGACCGCCATGGAGGCAAACTCTCTGGGAGTAAGTTTGTCTTTCAGTTCTGGAGTTTCCAGTAATTCTTTATTTTGCTTGCTTCTATTTTCATTCTTATCTTGTTCTAAGGTCATCCAAATCTTAAATCAATCTGTCTGTAGAACTGTATTCTAATGAGGAAAAAGCTGAGTCAGTTCAGGAGGAATTCCTTTGAGATACACTGACAGGAGATTAATCAATAAAAAATAGAAAATTAAGATGACAAAATGATGGACTTTTAACATGCAAGTGATCTAATTTTAGGTATGAGAGGAGAGTATACAGTAGAGATGAGCGAATTATAATATTTTACTCACCTTGGTGACTTTTTACTGTCCGTGCAGTAAGACTTTAGTGTGTAAAAAGCCTTTCGGTTCATCATCCGACCACCTGATCAACAAGCAAAGGCTTATATAAGTAAATATTGGAAGAGTCTGCTTCCTGAGCGTCTGGTTGGATGGTGACGTGTTGACAACAAAGAGTTAAACGTCAGACAGCATTTGTTTTTAACGGCTACGAGTGACAACAGATAATGATGCATGTTCCACACCAACTGTTGGCTAACAAACTCGGATATAAGCATTATTGTTTTATTATATATAAGAAAAATAAATGAAATGCTGGGTTTCACCTGCAATGACTCGATTAAATCTGTGCTGTGATGTGTCACATAACCCATAACGGTGATTAACAGCGGACATTGAAGCTCACTTAGAATTAACTTGTTTCTTGTTCTGTCACACAGCAAATGCCTGTTATTATTGCGGGTAATGATGCTCAGAAGAAGAAATATTTGGGAAGGATGACCGAGGAGCCTCTCATGTGTGTAAGTGTTTCGTACTTTAATCCAAAAGCTGTACTTAAGCACACTTAAATCTGCATTTCTCTGTGGCAGTTGCTCTGTTGTCAGAGGGAAATGTTGCTCTTTTTAAGTCCTATTTATTGAGCTGCCACAACCACTGAGATACTCAAATTAAAGTTGTGTGATCAGATGGATCAGACCTGATCTCCTCAGCTAGGCCGCAGACCTTATGAAAATAATACATTTGCAAAATGTTCCTTGATTAAGAAACAATAGGGGCATTTTGCTTTCACTCCATTTTGTTGGTAATATTAAGGTATTTGGCTCAAGTAGAATTGTAGGGATTTTACTTTTACTAGTATATTTATTCTATGCTATCGCTGGCTGGGCTTTCTTCACCACTGATGGTGAACGTGGCGTTTACTGAATCAAAGCAAACCTTAAACTAAAACAGTAAAGAGTCTGTAATATAAGAATTAATTCCACTGTGATCAAAAAAAGACTCTTTTACTTGATGGCAGCAAAGGGATCGAATGTGAACAGCTTTAAATGAGGTGATGAAGAAGTTTCTGTTTCTTGTTTTAATAGGTTTCATCAGAATTTCTTAACATGCAGCTAAAAACTGATGAATCTTCACACTGCTGACAATCAGATACTCTTTTTAAGTCTATTTTTAAAGTTCAGGATAAAATGGCATTTTAGTAGTTGTGTGGCAGTAAAAAATGGAAAAGGTGCAGCTGTAACTTGCTTCAGATCAGACCTCGCTGACTCGCTTTGCGTTTTGATTTTGGCAGGCGTACTGCGTCACTGAGCCCGGGGCGGGCTCCGACGTGGCCAGCCTCAAGACCCGAGCTGTGAAGATGGGTGACGAGTACGTTATTAACGGGCAGAAGATGTGGATCACCAACGGAGGGAAAGCTAACTGGTGTGTGCTCACTGCTCTTTTTCTACACTCAGGAACGTCATGTTGTTCACTTATTTCGATGTTTTAAAGAGGAATCATTCGTTATAATAGCCTGTTTGCAGACAGTGAAGCTGAACGTCTCAATGCAAAGTTGATTCTATGTAGAAGGCTTCTGAACCATTTTTGTCTGCATATTTGGTCATTTCTACATCTTGTATTTTCCAAGGTATTTCGTCCTTGCTCGCACCAACGCAGAACCCAATTGTTCAACTGGTAAGGCCTTTACTGGCTTCATTGTCGATGCAGACACTCCAGGAATTCAAGTAGGAAGGAAGGTAAGATGAGGCTTTTGTTGGTTTATTTTAAAATCTAATTTATATGGAAACAGGATCTGTTCAGTTAATCAGCTTTATCAGGCTATGGGGTTTAACCTGCTGAGGAAAAATCCTTCCATGTTTAAATTAGAGGATTTAAAAAAAACTGCAGACAGACCCAGATGAAATCCATTAACCTTCCTGTAACAAAACTCCAGGAGTTTGTGTTGCCATGTCAGCTGGAACTGTGTGCCACACTTGCATGTATTATGTGATGGGCATGAGATGAAAACAAAAACTTGTTGGCTTAATGAATAAAGGGAGACATGAGTGCTGTCTAATTTATGGGAGAACATTGGCTGTCCAACCAGGACAGCCTGTCTCACTCTTGGTATGTATTTTTTTTATGCTGGTGCACCCACTAAGACAAGCTGTTTAAAGCCTAGCTGACAGTGGGTTTATCATCACTGTTCTGACGGTCCAGAGGACGGACGTGTTACTACGACAACACGAAGGGATGCGGTTACAGTGTGAAAGCTGTGTTTCTGATAATCGTGACTCTTTGCAATAATAAGGCTCGTTTACTACCGTTGACCACCGACTTCAGCTCCAAACAGTGGGACGATGAGTCTCGTTTCTTTTTGTCAGATTTGTTGCCGTCAGTTCCAGCGCTCTGTGTGAGCCGTGTCTCATCTGTCGCTGCAGCATCCTCAGAAGATTAGCAAGTACACCCAGGAGTTGTGTACTCAATGGTGCTGAGCTGAAGCAGGTTTTAAAAATCAAATCAAAGTCATGAAAGCCGATTCAACTTTTTCAGAATGCACATAAGCTGTTTATGCATTAGGCAGACGCTTTTATCCAAAGCGACTTACAAACGAGGATATAACAATGCAGCTAATATCAAAGCAAGGAAAACCACTAGTCAGGCTCTGTCAGAGGTGACAGATTATTTTTTTATCCAGGGTAAAAGGGGCTTCTGTTAAACGGGTACTGCAGGTTAACGGTTTGTCATGCTTGCTTTGTGTCCGCAGGAGATGAACATGGGCCAGAGGTGCTCGGACACCAGAGGAATCACATTTGAGGATGTGAGGATACCGAAGGAGAATGTCCTGATTGGAGAGGGAGCTGGTTTCAAAATTGCCATGGGTGCCTTTGACAACACCAGGCCACCAGTAAGTTGTCCAGCTGTGACTGAACTCAACATCTGAGGAACCTGCATGCAATGTGTTTGAGATCAGAGCAGAGGAATGAAACAGATTTTATTTAGACATTTTTTAAATTTAAAATATGATCAGATGAGTTAGAAATGTTAGTTTTTTTTCCCTGAGTGAGAATTCAGTCGACTGCTGAAGTGAAAAATGCATCATTCACATAGTTGGTACCCAACAGTCAACTGCGTGATGAAAGTTTACTATTTGTATCCAAGGTGGAGAAACGGAGTCTGATCTCAAGTGATAATTTGTGATGTATTGACATGTAAGTGTAACAGTGACACAAAGAGCTGCCACTTGTGATCAGATCTTTGCAACATATTAACTCAACAAATGACTCTGAAAGCTAAAGCTTTTGCATTGATTTCTGATTCCTGATGTCTTTCTCAGACATGCTGAAAAAGAGTGCTGTGTTAGGTGTCCTCAGCAGCTCTTATCTACCCCAGTTTATCTTACAGAACATAGCTAATGAGCTGCCTTTATCGTCCAATAATACGTTTAATGTGAACTTTAGCTTCACCTCAGACGCCTCTGTGGACATTAGAACTAATGAGCTTCAGCTATTTTTCTCTTTAAGCACATAAGATGTACACTAATACTAATTTAAAGGACATTTAAAACACACAATCCAGAACAATACCCCAAGTGTAATTGAATTTTTCATTGGAGTTTACTTGACTAACATGTCTGATGCCATCTAGGTGGCGGCAGGAGCAACCGGCCTGGCACAGAGGGCCCTCGATGAAGCCACCAACTACGCCCTGGAGAGGAGGACCTTCGGCAAACTTATTGCTGAGGTTTGTGAGCGCTGACACTGTATATTTATCAGAAGATTTTATAAGCTGATACGTGTCATCTTTAGGTGAAATTATGATTTTTAAAAACGGAAGAAAAGTCCCCCATCAGATGAGTTTCTTGTCTTTTGTTTTGCAGCATCAGGCTGTGTCGTTCCTCCTGGCTGAGATGGCGATGAAAGTGGAATTAGCCAGGATGGCGTACCAGCGGTCCGCTTGGGAAGTGGATCAGGGCCGCAGAAACACCTACTATGCCTCCATCGCCAAGGCTTTCGCTGGAGACATCGCCAACCAGGTGGCCACAGATGCCGTCCAGGTGTTTGGAGGCAACGGCTTCAACACCGAGTACCCAGTCGAGAAACTAATGAGAGACGCCAAGATCTACCAGGTGAGCAATGATGTTGTGGATCTGATGACTGCCAGCAGTGACTTTGTGGTCAGTCTCAGTTTTAATCATTTTTTAAAAATTCTATTTGTAGATCTACGAAGGTACAGCTCAAATCCAAAGGCTCATTATCGCCAGAGAACACCTGGGAAGGGCCAAGAAATGAAACCTGCTGCCTGACTTGTCATCACACACGTACTCGTAGCTTTTTCTGTACATAATTTGTCTGTAATGATCCGGATTCTTAAACTCAGGATGCAGCTCAAAATGTTGTTTGCCTTAATGCAGTTTTGTACCGCTGTGCTTCATTGGACTAAAAGGAGAGACCACTGTCTCATATCACGAGCGATATCCTTGTTAATGTTTTATGTATCACATGACCCCGTCCGGTTTAGTGTGTTATCATCCAGGTAAACGTATTTCTGTAATATGAAAGAAAAGTCTGCAGTTTGGAAATACTGTCAGTAGGAGATGGATTCTTTTAAAATGTGTTGATCATAGGAGGTGCAGTTTATTTAAGATTAATCTGGAGCTGCTTTCTGTGATGAACTAAAGCTGATGATGATAAACTTGGACAGAAGTGAATCGATAAGTTGACAAAGTCTGTTTCTGGTGATGATTGATTGTGCACATTTGGGGTGGACCTTCATACTTTTTATTTCCTCACCTTCTCTGTTCTGAAGTGTCATAGGATCAAACATTTAACTGAATGCCTTCATGTTTTAAAAGATCAAACTTGTAAAATAGATTTTCTAATGTGAAAATTATTTCTTCACCAGACTGTAGAAACATAGGAAAAGCATGCAATCTGAAGAGTCTTTTCTACCCGATCGATTTTCTTCTGCTGGTTCCACATTTAAAACCAACTCTCTGGCATCAGCTTGCAGTTAACTTCTGCAGACATGCTGCGTAATAATGATGTATTACTGTAGGAGGTCAGTTTCTGACAACACAAGATTTTTGGGTCTGTTTGCCATTCTCTAAATAAAATATTCCATTCAGTCGAGATGTCTCGTTTTTTTTTTTTTAAATAGGCATGAATAATGGAAATAAAACAGTTCTTTTGTTGTTTGATGAAATAAGAAAACCTGCAACCAACAAGATTTTGGTCCATTTCATCAGCTGTTGTTTTTGTGTTCTTCCACAAATGGAGATAAAAGCTTTTTTTATTCAATTGAGTGATCTGTTGAAAGTTCATAACAAACCTGAATACAGTCAAATAATTTTTTCTCCAGTTAAGCTACAGCTTTTTTGGAAGAAATATTTTATATAGTTCAGAGAGTCACTGCAGGAGGATGTAGTTGGATCTTGTACCACAGGAAGTACTAATACCACACTATAAAAATACAGGTAAAAGGTGATCTTACGTAAGCAAAAGCATATGAATTGTAACGTTAGTTGGGAAAATGTATCTTAATTTTAACTACTGACGCTTGATGATGAATTAACCAAAGTCTAATATTTTCCTCAATTATAATAAGACTGGATAAAAAGCAGATTGTTCTTCTTCTTCTGCTTTCGGCCTCTCCCTTTATCAGGGGTCGCCACAGTGAGCCGATCTCACATCATTGATTTGGCTCATTTTACGCCCGGATGCCCTGCCTGATGCAACCATCACCATTTGGATAAGAAACAGATTATGTGGGATAAAAAAGCTTCTGCCTGCACACATTATTGTTTTACCACAGTGTTATATTTAAGGTGTGCGCTATTTTTTTACCTTTTACTTACTGTTACCTCAGAGTTGCATTTCCAGTTCAGTCTATTATCCAGATAAACTCCCAGGGATCAATAGTCCTCCCAGGTTCCCAGTTCTCCCAGGGTGGAAATAGTGGTTGACTTATTCCCAGTCCTCATAAAATTCACAATCATCTCCTTTGTTTAATTTATGTTCAAGATGAGGTAATGGTTTTCGCACCATGCCAAATAAGTGGTTGAACAGTTTCCTGTACTGAGCCTCTTGTCCATCACTGATACACTCAACAACTGCAGAGTCATCAGAGTATTTCTGAAGATGACAGAACTCTGAATTTTACTGGATGTCTGAGGTGTTATAGTGACAAACGATGAGAGTACATTCCCCTGTGGTGCTCCTGTGCTGCAAACCACTTTCACAGCCACACAACAAAAAACTAAACATTAGATGTTTAGTGGAATACAGCTGAAATTCACAGAAGTCGTGTTTTAATTTCAAAACAAAAGGAGCCATTGGAAGTGATTATAGAGGACTGGCAGGTTCTACATTTCGTATAAACTGCAAGAAAGGAAAATATTTAAGTAAATATATGAATTGGAACGTACTGGACAGTACCACTAAAACAATCTGTGGTGCGTCCTCCTAAACAGAAGATGGCGGTAGAGATTCAGAAACTGAGTCCTGTAAAAGCTTCAGTAGAAGAAGAAGAGGGGGAAGGCAGAGGCGTGAACGTCAGAACATGTCAGAATGGTAATCAGCTACTTGTTTCTGAGCTTTTTAGCGTTTTGTGTAAAGCTAACGTTATCATAGAAGGCGTAAATATCCGCATATCACGACTGTGTCCAATTGTATTCTGACACTGACCGTTATCCTGTGAAAGCAGCTACTAGAGAGGCTAAACTGCAGCTAGCATCAACGTTAGCATGTAGCAGCTTGTCAACAAGACGTTTAACATGCTCCAAAGTCTTAGCTACATAACACGAGTTACATCAGCGGCTGAATTAAAGTGTTGGCTACATTTTAACATCTGGTTGTAAACTGTAATATGTGTGACTTATTTTGTTGTGTGTTTCTGTAAGGGTACTCAAATAAAAGATGTCATTATCAAGCCTGACGCTCCCAGCACGCTGCTGCTGGACAAACATGCAGACTACATCGCTGCCTACGGCTCCAAGAAGGACGACTATGTGAGTCAAGTGTTTTACACGCTCTGCTGCCTGTTTAAGAGTGTTTTTTAAACCTTGTTCAAACTGACATAGTCTAACTGCGCCGTCATAAATCACCACCTTCATTCAGATTTTGCTTTCCAGTTTTTGCTGTCACCTTCATTTTCAAATTGTTAGGAAAACCAGAAACTTGTTCGGTGATTTATTGAAACCTGCCATAAGAAATGGAACTACACTATATGAGGCATAGAAAGTGTTTTACCCCCCAAATCAGATGAGCTTTAAAGTTAATATTTGGTATGACTACTTTTATTCTTCAACACAGCCTGAACCCCTTTAGACAAGCTTTGTTGTACTCTCTTTAAGTAGTCTTCAGGAATGATTATCTAGGCTTATTTCAAAGCTCTTCTTTGGATGTTGGTTTGTTCCATTTCATGCACTATGCTGAGACATAGTTAGTTTACAACTAACAGCTCTTTGGGAATCACCTTACTGGTGCAAAATGATGTCTCATTATCTGTCAAACATCTTTGGAAATGTATGTAGATGCAAATGCAGACTTTTTTGACAGACTGTTAATGTCTATGATACAAATTAGATTGGTTCTATGCTAAGTTATGGGACTTTTTTATGTTTTAATAATTTTAATTCATATGTCCCTGTTTTAAGTCCTCTGAAAATGGACAAGTACAATGAATAGACTGAAAAGGAATAAAAAAAAAGCAGCCAATGTCCTAATGAACAGGTTAAAAGACCTTCAGCAAGACCACTTTAGAATATTACATATATAACGCTCCATTAAAGTAAGAGTCTTGTGTGCGGTACGGTGTGTTCAGGAGTACACGTTGTCTGAGTACCTGAGGATGAGTGGGATCTACTGGGGTCTGACGGTGATGGACCTGATGAGCCAGCTGCACAGAATGAACCGACAGGAGATCATAGACTTCATTAAATCCTGTCAGCACGAGTGTGGCGGTATCAGCGCCAGCATCGGGCACGACCCGCACCTGCTCTACACCCTCAGTGCAGTCCAGGTGAGTCCTGGCAAATAGTTTCAGCTTCAGCTGGAGTCTGATAAAGTCTCATCTTCTGTACAATTAATCAGAAAGCAGAACTGTAAATGTATGGGTTTAGCTTACTGTAATTTTTCCTTTCAAATCACCTCCTCAGATCTTGTGCTTATATGACAGCGTGGATGCAATTGATGTGGACAAAGTTGTGGAATATGTCAAAGGGCTTCAGCAGGAGGACGGCTCGTTTGCAGGGGACAAATGGGGTGAGGCAACTTTACTAAGATGCATTTTAAAAGTGAGAAAAGGAACTAAAGCACACGTTGATTTTTGTTCCGATGGAAAACATTTTGTTCATACTTCAACACATCAGGAACATGTCCAAGTTTCTGTGAATATCAAAGAGGCTGAAGATGATGTGTTTCTTCAACACTTTGTTTCAAAATGTCTTATATTCATCTCAGCTCCGTTCTGTAATCATGTTACAAACCGAGGAAACGGTTTTGCTTTTTAATCTTCTTAAAGTCCAGATACATGGTGCAAGGCAGCAGCTTTGATGAGCTTGTGGCTGTTTTCCTGACTGTTGAGACAAAGTTTGAGTTTTTTTAATTTGTTTTATAAAGCTCACATTTACATCTCCTGAGCTTTCGTAGTAATGAACCACAGACCTAACAAGCCAATTAAGGTCTGGGAGGTTGATAAAAGAACTCAGATCTCTCAGCATCCTCTCCTTTTCTCACTCTTACAGAAATATTACACTGTTCTCTCTTAAAATGCTGAAAAGAATGTTTCATCCCTGAATTTGATGTTGATCAGTTCATCTCTAATTTTTCACAAGAACAGAAATTTTGGTGCCTAAACTTTTATGTGGGAGTTGATTGTAATCAGGGTTTTAATGTCTTTCTCAGGGGAAATAGACACACGGTTTTCTTTCTGTGCTGTTGCCACACTTTCATTACTGGTAAGTATTTTCTTTATTTCCTCAAAAACCCCATTAAACAAAGTTTTTAGCTGACAGAGATCAGAGTCTCTTTATATATATAAAAAAACATGCAAAATAGAAATACCCTCCCTTTATAACATGACACAGTCCAACAGCATCACAAACTCCATGAGTTGAATGAACAGTTTGTACAAACAGGACTGTTGTGTTAAACTATGATAAACTGGTAACTGTATCATTTGATGATGTCTGTTCCTTCAAAGGGAAAGATGAACACGATAAATGTCGACAAAGCTGTAGAGTTCGTCTTGTCCTGTATGAATTTTGATGGAGGTTTTGGCTGCAGACCCGGTTCAGAATCCCACGCCGGTCAGGTGAGTTCACATTAGGGATTTTTGTAAAAGTTTGAACATCAGTGATCTGTCCAGATCCAGAACTCACAGTCTGTAAGTGCCTCGGATGGTTTTGACGTCAGACTGTTGCCTCATGATCGAACAATATTAGCTTTACTTAAAGTATATCTCGGTGAGAAAATGTTATTCTTGGAGAAGCATCCTAAGAGGACAGTTGCAACACCAAACAGTCTGGGAAGTGGTCTTTGGAAGTATTTTGGATTTTATATAGTAAACAGTAAGGCTAATTTGATATATACATATAGCACAATTTTAACTACAAGGTTGATCCAAAGTGCTTTATGTGGTACATACTAGCATTAAAACTTTACTGTTTAAAAAAGAAGCAAAGCAGCTGTTTTACTCTGCAGCAACAAATCTATGGACTCGCCTGCTGGTTTTCCACTTGAGGGAGGCAGCGTGGGCATCACAGACAGGCCAGTTAGCGTTGTCTGACTGTCTGCTTTTCAGCACAGCCAGCTTCAGCAGGTCCCTTTGCGAGAGGCCCGTAAAAGTGCCATCATTAACCAGACTGCACGATTTCTGTGCAAAGGTATTGTTTCCAGAGAGGGGTGTCTGGAACTTGTGATACAACTGGAACCCCAATATTAAATTTCACATTGCACCAGAATTTCATCATACACAGTGCTGCTATACTACACCATGTTGGGGAATATTTAGACAGTATTCAAGAATAAGATGCTTTTACCTGAACAAAGACGGATAGCCATTTAAATGCATTCAAAGATAAGAACTTCGTTAATTTAATTCTTTAAAAAAAACAGAGAATCCTTTAAGTTTAGGTTTAAAAAGGTTAGTGTAAAGTTGCTACTGTTTGTGAGATGTGAATCTGCACGCTGGCCTCGATGGAGGTTGAAATGAAATCTCTCCCGTCTCTCAGATTTACTGCTGCACTGGCTTCCTGTCGCTCACTGGCCAGCTGCACCAGCTGAACGCCGACCTGCTGGGCTGGTGGCTCTGCGAGAGGCAGCTGCCGTCCGGAGGCCTCAACGGACGACCTGAGAAGGTTTGTGCCCTCAAGACGTTTTGACGGTCATCTTCTACTGATCAGGAAAACCCATTTTTCTGTTTTTATGGTACATTTCACTGAAGTACCTGACCATCTTTTGTTCAGTTTTGTTTGTTAAGCCAATTAACACTCACCTATTAATCCTTCAAATTCAAAAAGGCACCTAACTCAGGGGATGAACCAGTGTTGTCTACACGTAACAGACAAGAGACTTAGCAAAGAACAAATTTGAAATTGTATCTTTAGGCTCTTTATTACTAGCAGTCTGTCACAGAGACACATTATTTGTTCCCATTTCTTTCTGTAGTTATGTCTGTTTTTGCCTCATATACTGTGTTTTCATTTAAGTTTACAAATGTTTCAGTAAATCACTGCACATTTCCTGTTTACCTGGTAGCATTTAAAGAAATTAGGTCTGACTGAAGCCACCTACATTGAAGTGGAACATTTATCTGGTGACAGATTTGTTAATGATATGCATCTTATTTCTGAAAATATCTCAAGATTTGAAACAGGTTTTCTTTTTAGAGTTCAGACCCATTCTCTCTCTGTTCATTCAGCTTCCAGACGTTTGCTACTCGTGGTGGGTTCTGGCATCACTGAAAATCATCGGCAGGATCCACTGGATCGACAAAGCAAAGCTGCAGATGTTTATTCTGGCCTGTCAAGATGAAGAGACGGGAGGTTTTGCTGATAGGCCAGGAGATATGGTGAGCTCCCCCCTCCAAATACTGTTTACTCTCCACTAACAAGCTTAGATGTTACAAGATGCTGTTTAATGTTGTCTTTTTGGCTTCATCATGTTAATATATCCTCCTCTTATGACCCCTTCTCTGCAGGTGGACCCTTTCCACACTCTCTTTGGAGTCGCGGGTCTCTCCCTCCTCGGCGACGAACAGATCAAACCGGTGAATCCCGTACTGTGCATGCCTGAGGACGTCCTGCAGAGGATCAGCCTGCAGCCAGACCTCCTCAGCTAGCCCCTCTGACACATCACACACCAGACAAACGCTGCTGCCCCCTTACACGCCCCTCAGCCTCACACTAACCCCCACGGCTGGAAGCTGCAAGCACAGAGAGGACCACAACGCACCAGTGCAATTGCTGAATTTTACATTGTAGATGCAGAGTTGTCAGTGACAATGTGGGGGATAAATGGAGCTTCCCATTTAGGAATTCCTCCCTCATCAACTAAGTTTTCTTGCTTCGCTCCAGTAAATGGGTTATTGTAAAGAGAGATGCTTTAAATTGTCATCATTGTAGAAGTTAAATCATCATAAAAGACATTCCCTAACGTCTCATCTTGATCAGTATGTCAGTTACAGGTAAAACGTGTAACTTTCTTAACTGAACGACTGGGCGATAGTTTGTTTTACATGACACACTTCAAAGTGAAAGAAAGGGAGGTTTACACAGGAGGAGATGGGTTCAGATGAATTCAGCTGAGGGAGATGAAAGATAAAGATTAAATGTGCTACTTTTTGATGTTTTGACACCTCAAACTCATGGCAGTTAGTTTAAAGGCACTACGTCTCCACTTTGATTTTTCTGCCTTTTCTTCCAGCTGCTGTTTTGCATAAAGCAGCACCTTGTATATGAAAAGTAAGAGCATGTGAAGACACTAAAGCAATCAGACCCCTTCGTGTTAATGGGCTTCACAGCTGGAGGTGCACCACAGGACGCGCTAAAAGACACTTTTATGTCACTGCTTTAAAACAACCTCAATGAACCATTATTTGGCAGGTTTTAGGGCGAGGGGAGAGGTTCTCGTCCTGGCTGTAAACAGCATTCAGAGTATCATTATGTCTTATCCACGGCTGCAGTTTTACCTTATTTATTTAAATCCGTGTCGCTTTGTGGGCAGCTGTGTTTGATCTGCCTGCACTCTGTGCAAAACATGATGAAATGTTTTAGTCTTACCTTCACTTCGCGCAGCAGATTTTGTGAAATGGCTTTCAGAAAACACACGGTTTGGTTTGTAAAGCTTCTACTCTTGTCATATGGATTTTTTTTCCCTGTTGCCTAAATGTTCTGTTTATTGTTACAAAGAGCCAATAAATCATGTCAAAGATTTGTTACTGATGTCTCCCCCAGTTTGAAGGTGTTATAACTGGCTTTGTTCTTAGACATGTATTCATATTCTGTATTTTTCTAAATAATCTATGTTCCTATCTTGTACTTGTATAACTGGACTAAATAACTGGGTCAGATGGAGCTTCTCTATCTTGTCAGATAGGACTGTTAGATTAGATACACGCCTAAAAAAACCACACACACACGTTTATCACATCCAAAGAAAATGACGTGGACGGTGGTTGGCCTGGTCATGTCACTGATAACTGGCCAGTTATCGGTGGCATGTAAATCCAACCCTGTGAGATAAATGTGAACTATTTACAGATATTGGGTCTCGGCCTTACAGATTTTTAACAGGTTTTAAGATTTATTTGGGGCTTATTTCTTCATTTGATTGAGACTGGTTTTGGATGTCATGCAGGAAAAGGGCAACAGTTGGATTGAAGCAATCAGTGTGTCCCTTTCATAGTAATATTGATGTTGATTGATTTGTTGATAAAAAGTATGTTCATCATAAAGCTAATGGCAGATTAGTTTCAGACTTTACATTCTCAACTTTTTAGCTGCCGTCATTACATTAATCCACATCCTTTTTCCCCAGATGTTGTCCATTCAGTTCCAGGTTCAACTCCCAGCTGGAGCCTTTCTGTGTGGAGTTTGCATGTTCTCTCCATGTGCGCGTGGGTTCTCTCCGGGTACTCCGGCTTCCTCCCATCATCCAAAAACATGCATGTTAGGTGAATTGGTGTCTCTAAGAATTGTCCTTAGGAGTGAATGTGAGCGTGTGTGTGGTTGTTTGTCTCATTTGTCTCTGTGTGGCCCTGTGATGCGACCTGTCCAGGGTGTACCCCGCCTCTCGCCCGATGACCGCTGGAATAGGCTCCAGCCCCCCCGCGACCCGACTGACGGATTAAGCGGGTATAGAAAATGGATGGATGGATGTTGTCCTTTCAACCCTAAAAACTGTTAACTGAAAACATAAAACTATTAAGATAAAAGTATTGCAGAAAAATCTCCCCCTGTTTTGTTACATGTGGAGATAACTGTTATCTCTTAATAAGCTGAACCTTCGTTTAATTATTTCTGTTATTTATACATATTTATATGTAAGTATGTATCAGATTTCCATCCGGAGGATGGTGTGAACTGTGTGTTTGTGTACCACTAGAGGGCAGCCTTGTAATTGAAAGTGATTAGAGGATGACTGACGCTTCCTGCTGCATGTTAGAATTAGTCATGTAAATTTCTCATTGATGATCCAGTCAGAAATGGTAAGCCAATGCTGTGTTATGCTGGATGTCTTTATGTGCAACACACTCGCTTTATAACACGTAACTCAATAGAACAGTTCTGACTAATTGGACATTGCTAAATATTTGGGATATTTGTTTTCTGATTACATTATTAGAAATATTCCCCTGTAACTATGTGGCACGAAATTATAAAAAGTCCAGTCCAAAAATGTCTTGAAAGAGGAGCTCAATGATAAAAACTTCCAGGGCCCCCAGCTTAGTTTTATTCATTAAAACAACTACACTCTGTGAAAAATGCATGTTTTCATAAAGCATGTACTGTGTCACATATTCATGGATAAAAGAAAAAAGTCCCAAAGGAACTTTGGTCAGACTTCTTGTTTTGTTCAATCAATAGCTAACAACAACAAAAATGTGTATGTCTAAGAGTTTATTGTGTATTTCTATGCCTGTTAAAATAGTACAATCATGTAAAATACATCTCCATTCCAAAGAAAAGCAATATACAGTTATAAAAATAAAGCAGATGTAAGTAAATAAAGAATGCAGACAATACAAAGAGAGATTTACAATAAAAGTATGTGAAAGACATGAACTGTGTATTGAAAAGGCTAAATTGTAAGTTAAATTGCAATTGTCATGTTGCTCGAGGGGAAGTCACTGTTCCTCAGTCTGTTGGTGTGTGATATGTGAATCCCGTATTCTCTGCCAGCATTAGGGAGGCCAGTCTGTTGTGTGCATGTTGTGCCTCCTCTGACCCTCAGGGATGTCCTGAGGCTCCACTGGCTGGCAGCTCACATCCAGTGATGTGCTGTGCTATGCATTCCACCCCAACCAGCACCCTGTACCTCACATTAGAACATTAAGTTTTTATGACATAAATGCTCAGTTACAGTGTATTGGTACGGCATGTGTATCAGCCGCCAGCTTCTCCTTTGAATCTAAAAACAAAGCTCTTCACATACAAAAAGGAACACTCTGAGAGTATAAAGCTCAACCAAGGCTGACCAGAAAAACAAGTGGATTCGGCTCCAGCTTGACAGATGACAGATAATCATTTACATGGTGTTGTACCATGCACTTTATTAAAGTTTCATGTGATTTCTAGCCTAACTTTTTGATTAATCCTGCTAAAAACAAACACACCAGTCACACAACTTAGTTAATGCAAACATAAACGACTCAATGAATCAGCATCAAGCAGCAATAAATTGTTAAAAGTCACTGAATAAAGGACAATTTCTTCAGAAATATTGCTCTTTAAATGATCTGCATTGACTATGACGTATCCAAGTCAGTTCTGACAAATATCATTCTTCCCTTTTCCCAGATAGATCTTGAATATTTTTTATTTTACTGTTTTGATGTTACATTACAGGTTAAAGGAACACCAGAGAATCTGGTCATTTCCTCCTCTGTGGCTCCCCCTGTAGCTGTGGGCTATAACACCACTCCACCTGAGCCTTGCACATGGACTCGTTGTCATACTTAAGAAGCCAGCAAAGACACCACCAAAAGCCACCAAAAATGTAAAGAAACACAGTAGAGCAATGTTAGAAGACCTAACACGATTAAACAGCATATTTCTGAGATATATGTGATGTAAAAAAAACACACAAAAACAAAATAATTTTTGTATTTTTCTGTAATACGGTTTGTTTTTTCTGATTTACCTTTTTTTTTGCTGTTTGAATGTGGTGTAGGTGTAAAATCAATTATTTAAGTTGTAGCTATAAATTACAGTGCCATGGACTTTAAGATAGAAGAGAATCATTAGAAAGGTCATGAAATTTGCAAAAACTGACCAAACATTTTTACCTGGTTCAGACAAACCTGCGTGTTAGTCTGAATCAGGACTGAGGTGGCTAACTGTGGCTTCATCTGTGTGCTGCAGAGCTGTGATACAGAGCTCTAAAGTACAAGTCTTAAGTATATAAATGTGTTGCAGTGTTTGCATAATGTTACGCATAAAGATTGCTAACATGCTAATCCATCAAATGCTGTAAAAGTAATGTCTGACTAAAACATATGAAGACATAGGGTGCACAGTGAACAAAACACACCTCAGAGATCTTTGATTCTCAGAACAAACTATGAAGACTTCATGGCAAACCAGCTCAGGTAGATATTAATTTTACTTAGAAAATATAACTATGCGACTTTTAGACTTTTGAATCGTAGCTAAAATGACCTTTTTATAAATCCACCCACAGACAACTCTACCGACAGCCAAGTGAAGGAAACCAGACACAAACAGGCAAGATGAACTACTCAGTCATTGCTTTATAATTGAAATAAGTAAAATGAGAAGTTGTCATCTGTCTTTTATTTATTTATTTTTCTCTGAGCTCTCCAGCGAGGAAAAGTCAGTCTAATGTTTACTCTTTTCCCATCTCTTTCTCTTTCTTTTCCTCGGTTCCTCTGTTGGAGTTGTGTCATGTCTGCTGTGGTGTGTCCATATAGCGAAAGTGTTGTTTTCTTTCTCACAAATTTTTATTTGAGGATAGAAGTTCATGGTAAAACTATCGTGTGACATGGTATTGGAAATAAAGATAGTTGTGGGGCCGGAAACCAAAGGTTGTGTGGTGCGTTATCTCAGATCCTGGCTCTCCAGAAAAGCCTCGGGTCTGGGAATGAGCACGATAAATATCAACGTACTTCACAGTGAGTCAGATGCACATAGTTAAAAGGTTCACGCACTTGTTTTGCGTTGAGTTAACCCTTACAAATGAAATTCAAATGAGAAATGGAAAATCTTATCTCTGATAATTGCGTACATGAGCCAATTAAAAATCTTGGTAGGAGTCTTTGAGGATCAGGAGACTCAGACTGAAGGTCTTACAGCACCTGAAGTCTTCCTTAAAGACAGTGTCGGTTCTGTAGTGTGGAAAATTTATGCAGCTTCTCCACCACTGAATTGTTGATATTGATTGGATGGGAAGAACCTGTGACATTTGTCAGTTTTGCTTAATTATCAAGAATTTCTCTGAGTATATTAACTGATTTAATGTTCCGCTTTTAATAGTCTTTTTGTGCTTCTTTGCTTGTGAGTTGTGTGCGTTTCTGTGTGTCACAGTCATTTTTCAACAGCCTCTTTCTGTGTCTCTTAATAATTGTTCATCACAGTTAGATTTACATCGCGTGCATGTAAGTTAACAGCTAATACAAAGGCAGACAATTGTAATTTATCAGAATAAGTAAATATTGTTAGTAAAAATATCCTCTATTGGTGGAACTAATTGTTGTCCACGATGAAACTATGACTATGTGTATGAAGCTTCCCACTTTTAGAATTAACTTTAAAATTAACTTAAACTTTTAGAATCCTTTGCATCAAATTCTGCTCTATCAGAATCAGCTGCATTATCCAAACAGTCCTCCCTACATATGTTAAATGACTGTTGACATACATGGACGCACACTGCAACTTCACTGTGTATCTAAACAGCTTGTAATTAAAGACAGAATAAATAGATAAAGTTTAGGCTGCTGCCAGCATCAGGATTAAAGACTTTATATATCAGATCATGCTGTAGTAATCATACTGGCAGGCCAGAAATACCACTGCTGATGGTGTGTGAGAGATTGTGTTTCACAGCAGTGGCAGACTGTAATAAAGCAGCAGCAAGAAGATGGATACACTCCGGCTGAGTAATTAAAGGCAGGTAATTCTCCCCTACCTGTTTTCTTCCATGTAATGAAGATAAGGACTTCCCCTGTGGTGTAGCCAAGATAAGAAAATGACACTTTACCTGAAACAATTTCAAACAGTGGCTTTCATAAAATGTCAGACAAATGATGAAGTGATAGCAGTAGCTGTGTGTAACATTATTATCACCACACTCTAATTAGCGTGCGGCGATAGTGAAAGGGCCGTAATGGTTTAATATTCTGATGCACCTCTGGAGTTCTGCTGCAGAAACTCTGAACGCATTAAGGCTCACATTCAAATTGCTGGTTTTGTTGCTTTGATATCCAGGCATTGAAGCTGCAGAAACCTCATTTATTTTGTTTCAAAGGAGTCAGAATTCTTTGGCACAGACAATCTTTATCACGTTTCGACATGTCAAACGTGTCCACAGTGACATCCTCCTGCAGTTACTCTGTTTACAAAGCTGGACTTCACAAAAAAATGAACAATTTATGCAAAAGATATGGTTTTAAGTATTCATTTAAGTCAACAAATGCTAATAGTTAAAATGTTCACTATCTACATACACAGATGATTGTTTCCAGTTTGTGGTTCTTTTAATCATTTTGTGCCTGTTTTGGCTCTGATTTTTAGCTGTTTGGTTCTATTTCTGGTTATTTTTTTATCTATAAAACTTTCCCATCATATTTTCTGTCTTGGTGCAGCAGTTTTATGTCTCTTTTCAGTTAGTTTTGTGTTCCTCTGTAGTTGTTTTGTGTCTTTTGTTTATCTTCCCGCTCTTTGTGGTTTTGTTGCTTCTTTTAAAAGCTGTTTTGTGTTCGTTTGGTTATTTTGTCTTTTTTCAGTTGCTTTGTGTCTTATTGTCATTGTTTTATCTTTATTTTTAGGTATTATTTGTCTCTTTGTGTTTATTTCCTGCCTCTTGATGTCATTTGTGTCTTGTTGTAGTTTTGTGTCTCTCGATGATGTTTTGATTGTTTAATGTCTCATGAGTTTAGTGTGAGGGATTTCTGATAAAAAAACACTTCATACAAGGGTTTTCTGTCCAGGTCTCTACTCAATCAGCCTGTTTAGTATTCCATCCAAGATACAAACAAGCCAACTACCTTCAGTCTTTCTAGGCCAAGCAGATAGTCATTCTCTTGGCTCAGCATCCACCTTTTCTTTGGTTTCTGCCACATGCATTTTTCATTATGAGAATTTTTCAGTGCAGCATGGACTTGCAGAAAATAAACTGGCGGCCCATGGAGTTTTAATGTATTTGTGTATTCAGATACTACATGGGGAAAAGTAATCTTTGGGCCCATGGCATCTGGGTAGAGACAAACATGCTGGTTGTTCGGCTACTGAGAAACCCCACTGGCACTCATTAGTAAGAAACAGGCTGATGAAAAGGACGATAGAACATGGATAAAGGAAGAGAGACAAGTGTGAGAAAGAGAAGCAGGGAGACAGATGGATGGATCACAGCTTTCACCTCACTGTCATGTTTGTTTCCAATGAAAGCAGCACTACATTTTCTTTCGTCTTCTCTTCTGAGTCCTGGCACCCTCTTCTTATCGCTCAGAGCAAAAATACTGAGGATTAGTCCAGGAGACAAGGCTGCAGCCAGACGCTGCCAATCCACAGGCACAGCAATCACCTCATAAATGCTTAATTAAACCACAGCGGTGTTATATGTTTGGGGAGAGAAAAATAAATGGAAATTTGTCTTGTCTTTTCACCCGGTTTGTGGTTATCATTATTCTGCTGTTATTATTTAGACATTTAAGCTTTGATTGTAAGTTTTCACCCATAAAATTTCAGTAAGCTGCAGGTGGTAAAGTTACTTTGGAGAAAGTCTTGCTTAAAAATAAAGATTTTCAGTGTTTTGGTTGAGGTGCGGAATCGTCAAGGGTCTCTATCCTGAATATATGAAGGGGTTCATATTCAGTGTGTTGCTGAAGAAAAATAAAATGTATCCACGCACCACATTAACCCCTGATGTCTTCTTGGATGTTTGAGTGTGTGGCTGTTATGGATGCTTGCTCAGCTTGTAGTTAGTGTTATGTGAGTTACAAACACAATTCATCTACCAGTTGATTTGGAAGCAAGGGATCTGTTAGCTTAGCCTTAAGACAGGAAACGGGCAAATGGTTCACCTGGCTCTATACAACACAAGCAAAACATCTGCCCACCAATAATTGTTATCTGTACATTTTTTTATTGAATGGGAAGTAAAAGAATCAGTTGAGTCTCAGTCCGAAAGGTTTATTCAACACGCCACACATGATCTTTGTATCAGCTCAATCCGGCTTGCTATGTCATCAATGTCCTCAAATGAAAACAAAATAGCCACAAAAATAGAAAAATCTTTAAAAACACCAGTGAAAACAGTCTATACTAGTCTACGAGGGACTAGTGATGGCAAAAAGACTTAGATGAGACTTAGGAGTACCTCAAAGTGGAAACATTTTGACTCTAGATGCTATATTTTTAACAGTGCGCCTTTTAAAAATTTGTCATAAGCATCAGTTCAAAGGAGGAATGTTTATATGCTGAGAGAATGGCCAACAAGAGTAGCTCATTGTTTTCTTTTAAATGTATGAAACAGATCAAGGCTTTCTCTGACAGTGACTGTTTGAAAGACCGTAAGAGAAAAGGCAGCTTAGATTAGATTACTAGCTGCTTGATTACTTATTACTTGATTAACTATTTTGATATGACCCTCTAGCAAATACTGCCAACTTCTGTGCCAGGCCTCAAAGAAGTGCTGCAGATAACTCATCTATCCATCGTTTTACACCCGCTTCATCCGGTTACGGGTCCTGAGGGGCAGGAGACTATCCCAGTTGTCATTGTTTGAGTTGTGGAGTAAACTCTGAATGTGTTCCCAATCCATCACTTGGGACTCTGGCACATAACATCCAAGGTGAAAATGATAATAGAACAGGATGTAGAGCTTTGCTTATGCTTGAATTAGATAGTTTTGAACAAAGTCAGGATCAGCAGTTATCGCACCATTGATTAAGGTAATCAATTGTTAACCTTACTCCAGTTTAGTGACCTTCAGTGTGATTTTAGACTGTAAAATATTGTTTTAATATAAAGGAAAATTCACGCTGAGTAAGCACTGGATTAAAGTCTGCTGTAAATCATTGTAAATTTTGCCAAATGTTCACATTTTCTGTTAAAACCAATATAAAACCAATTATGAAAGCAGCCACTCAAGTACTTCTCTCTGAAAGGTTTATTTATGGGTTCAGACTGCAACGCAGCACTTTTCAGCTTTTGTGATGCATGTTTACATCTACGTCTTTTTTATTTTCTGAGCATCTTCTTTCATGACCTTTTAAAAAGGATCACATATAAACGACAAATCTAAGATAAGTTTGAATATGTGACATGGCTTAAAGCTTCTAAATGGACTGTGAGGTGCTTTATTTGTCCTTAGATGTTGTGTTTGTAAGCAGAACAGATGTGATTTTTATCACACCACAGCAACACCTGATAATCAGACGTGTATCTATCCACCACTAGGAGGCAGTACAGCACAAATATTGCGCACTCAATCAAAGGTTGGGACAAAATAAAATGACCTTCTGCCCCATCATTACTCATTCATTGATATAAGTGAATCTTGTGCTCCAGGATGAGTAATGTGTACAGTAACAGAATGACACAGTGTCCAAAAGGCCTCATGGTGATTGTATTTTAATTTTTTCTCAGAGCCTGAGACAAGTCTGTTACAGCTAAAAGGATTTATCTTTGTGCGCCGTCCGAGGCGCAGACAGGAGCAGGCTTCAGCTTATCTGCTGTTTCTGTTGCTCGATCCGACTTCGTCCTCTGAAATCTTCACATGTGTGAGAATGCTGCTTGAGTTACGACTCAATCAGGTCACAGAGAATTGATGCTTGCCGTACAAAGCTGCAACAAAAAGGTTACTGCTGAATTTTCTGTGGTTCATTATGAAGTATTCGTAACCATACATTTAGTTGTTGCTGCCAGTCATGTAGTGCCAGAATTTGTAAATGAATTATGATGATACATCTGAGAACGAGGGCCTTCATATGAGGATGCAGGGTCACAAAGATTAACCTAAAGTCCACAGATGAGGACTTTTATTTATTAAAAACTGCATCCTGTTCAAAGGCGAGGCTTAGTTTTTTTTTTACTTACAGTCAACAATGACTGAAAAATATATTAGATTTAAAGCTCAGGTATAAAAAGGGTATCAACGGGGTCACTAAACATCCATATTGATTCATTTAAACTCTGTGACAACCTGTAAAACCTGTAAATATATATGAAGGTGCAATTACATTTGCAGTGAATAAACAAAAAACCTTGAAGGGAAGAAATATTCTAGACTCTACATCTTTTCCAGATCAGCATTCAAACTGAAACAGATTAAAAGCATTGATTAAATGTTTTGTAGAGATTTCCTTGAGTTTTGTTCTTCATTGAAGTGTTATGAATTTGAGACGTGAAACGTGGTATTGAAAGTGTGTCAGAAGTCTGATTGTTGTCCTAATATAGAATGGCTTTCTCAGCTTTAAACCATGTTTATGTAGAGAGATGTTCCTCACTGAAGTTAGATACCTGCAGAGGATCTAGTCCACCATGACAACATGGAAGTAGTACGTCATGCTTTGAGACACGGTCTGGCTCTGGGTTTGCATCTTTGTGAGGAATGATTCATACTGCGGGCTCAACTCAGCCAGGCTTTGTTAGCTTTAGTTGCCTTAACAAACCCTAAAGCTCTCGTCAGAGATTATGAACATCAGAACAGTGGTACTGTGATAGATATCAAGGCACTAATCAAAGAAAAAAAAGAAAATGATCAGTAGTTAAAGTGTGCTGCTCTTAACAGAAGGTTTGTCTGAAACTGGACACACCGTTTTGGAGACAACAGTGTAAGTATTTATAACAGTGAGTTATGTCTGCTTGTTGGTTGGTACCGGGGCCACGGAGTCATCATTTCAGCGTCAACTCAAGTAAGATTCTGTACAGGCTAAGAAATGCAAACGGCTTGTCTTTACTATTATGACCGTCATAAAGATAATGAAAACAAATTGACTAACAAAAAATGATTATTTTGCTGTATTACATCCATGACAGTGTTGTTGTTTTGTGTTCTGTGTGAAATCCTGCTCATCCACTTTCACAGCGTCAGTCACACCATTAAAAAGCATTAAAGCCCAAACTGACTCCGCCCGGCTGTCGGGATGTTTAGTTCAGCTTCAGTGAACGTGATGGGAAGAGAAACTTTGTTAACAAGCAGTTTAGAGGAAATAAGCATCATGACATCTCAGGGAAACTTTCACTTAAACTCCCCATAGCTTCAGTGCAGGTCTTAAGTAATGCATGAGTTGCCCTAGGCCTGCTGCCTCCACCTGCAAACGCTCCTCAGTCTTTTTGCATTTTCCATCGCCTCCACCAACACACCTCAGCACTACTCTCTCTGTTATTGTGGGCACTTCACAGTGACACTTTGTCCTGTTTAAACTTCCAAGAGAATCTAATGTTGAAAAGAAACATTTCATTATAAAATGACCAGTAAATAATGTTGTTTTGAAAGTCACTAAGTAATTGTGTCATGAACATAGTACTGAATCAAGCAGACCCAACATAGGCCGAAACATTAATAGATACATACATTTGCAAGTAACAGTGCTACAGTAACACCATAACAGACCTGTCTCCATCAGATGGGAACCCTCATTGGTGTCTTTGTGCTTATGTCTGTCAACAGAGGAGGAGGGTCTCAGAATGCATCATCACACAGGCATCCTCTTACTGGTTTCACTGGACTGAAGCCTGGGAACCAGACCAACGCCAACTGTTGTCATCAGGAAACTGAGCACAGGTTCTCTGAAACTGAGATCAGAGCCCGGCTTCACAGCGGGTTATTCACTAGTTTATGACAAAATGTGCACACTTTTTTTTTGTATGTTCTTCACTAGCGAAATATTCTCAAAAGAACACACCATGTTTTTCTCGGGATGAGTTCTATTAACATTTTATAATCTTAAACATTTCAGTTAGATTTATCATTATGGCAATTTACCATCAGTTTACAGTAAAACTCTCAAGTTCTCTTCCCATGTGTCTGCAGGAGAAGATCGTGGTTTGGGCAGCATTTACTACATACAATCTTTATCATTGTCCATCTTTTGAGATTCCAACACATCAGTTTCAAAGACAGAATGTCCACCTACTGTCTGATATGTTATATTCACTTCATCAATCAGTGGTTAAAATGTTTTTGAATAGTCTACTAGTCATGTTTCTTTATCAGTACACAGTTCATGTGTGCTGTCAAAATTGAACAAAGCTGAGGCAGAAATCTGAGGCACTTTTCCATCTTTTCTGTGTTGTGCTGCCTTCCAAAGCTTCTCTGAGACTGATAGCTTCTTATCACATCTACAGAGGTATCATCCACATTCTCTTAATCATCCAGAGAGAAATTTCAGATGTAGATGACCTTGACTTTCTCTTTTCTAAGAAGAGTTTTCAAAGCCCATACCGAGCTAAGAATTTAATCCAAGATGTGTTACTCTGAGTTCAAGGATTACTTTTTCATGCTCCGTGTGAAAAGCTTTAGAAGATGGAAGATTTGGTGATAACCCCAATAGAGCATTGATTTGGTAAGAGGACCTGCTTCACACCTGCAGAAAATAACTGAGGAGTCTAATCAATGCAGCAACGGCTAATCAAAAGAAGTGCAGCGTTCCAGCAGGCTGTGGTTAGAGGGCTTATGTGAGAGTGTGTATGTGACTGTTCCTTCAGCTGGTGTTTGTACCACTGTGGATTTAAGCTTATTTGTGTCTCAGTAATTAAAGCTGGTACACCTCAAATATTTTTCATGTTCAAAAAGAAAGAAACTTATGTTGGTTTCTGTCATTTGTAAACAAAACTAACCTCTTTGAAAATTTCTATTTACTCAAGGTGTCATGTGTTCTGGCAGAGGCAGGCTGCAGCTGAACTCAATTACAGCCTCCCATGCAGGTGGGAGAAAAACAAAGGCAGCGTCTGAATAACATGATGCAGAAGACCAGCAGAATGTTTGCTCGGTGTCTGTCTTTTCCTCTGATAATTTCAAAAGTTTCTGTGGAAATATAACAAAATCAATAGGATGAACCAAATTGGTTCGTCAAACACATGCTTTAAGAGAAGGTTAAACTAACTTTTGTTAGTTCAAATGGGTTTTTACAGTAGATTTAAGCCTTCGTTTCTCCATTATAGTGTATAATAAAGGCTGCTCTCTCAAAATGCTGCCAAGACTGAATTTTGTCATTTTCAGCACATTATAAATTATTATTATTGTTAACCATTTTTTCTAATTTTGGCAAAGGGTTTGAACTGATGCAACTTTATTCAAAGCAATACTTTTTAAAATCAACAAACAAGTCTATTTTGATTATTTCCAATGAGCTAAAAAAATTCCTCAACACACAAGTAATTGAATATATCTCTCGCAAGTAAAAAAAAAAAAAATTTAATTCAATTCAGTTTACTCAAAACAAGTAAACCTGCCGTTTGAGAGTGAAGTGCTCCAACTATGAGATATTTAAGATATGATGGAGCTTGGTCATTAAGACCTTTATTTGTGAGAAGAATTTTAAATTCAATATTTATGTCTTTAAGACATGCTTGTAGTCTGACCAACCTATTAGTTTCATCTGGTTTCATAGGTAGGTATAGCTGAGTATCATCCGCATAGCAGCAAACATTTATACCATGCTGTCTAATAAGATTACCTAATGGAAATATGTATGAAGTGAAAAGATCCAAACACAGAACCCTGCAGAACTCCGTAACTAACTCTGATGTCGGAGGAAGATTCTTCGTTTACAAGAACAAACTGAAATCTATCAGATAAATATGACTTAAACCAGCCTAAAGCGGTTAATTTAATCCCAATAACATGTAGAAGTCTCTGTGACAGAATGCTGTGATCGATCGTACTAAACGCAGCACTGAGATCCAACAGGACAAGAAGCTAAGATATCAGAAGCTAAGATATCAGAAGCTAAGATTAGATCATTGGTAACTTTCACCAGTGCTGTTTCAGTGCTATGATGCATTCAACAGATTATTTCTGTGTAAATAATCACAAAATGTTGAACTGTAACAATTTACATAAGTGAACTTTAATGATACAACATAACACACTTTATATATGAGCATCGTAGTCATAACTTTGTTTTTTTATGTATGAATTTGCAAAACATTAAGTATTAAATCACAAAGCAACATGCAGGATATATTTAGTGAGGAGTTACACTGCAAAAATAAATCACTGTATAGCTACAGTATGGATCTTCTTTCAGTCATGCTGGTAAGATGAAGGCTGGAAGATAAACTCGGGCCTACAGCCATTTGTTTTCTTCAAGAACTAAATTCCAGTGAAAGTGTTGCCGTGAACAAAATCAATACAAAAACTAAATGAGTTTTATTTAGAATTGAAACTGGAAAACTGAATTAAATTTTAAAATATTTAAGAGCCAAAACTGGCTCTGTTACTCGTCTCCTTTTTCCCCCCAAAACTCTATCGTTTTTTTAAACTGCATCTCAGGACTACGGCAAGCTCAAGGTTGAGGGTCACAGGAAGGTTGAGAGTCTGTCACAGCAGGATGAACACATTCACACAGCTGGTGATGTCTCCACTTGTTCAGACTGTGGAGGACACCAGAGCAAGCAGAGAAAACAGGAGCACACACAGTGAGAACATGCAAATGCAGCAAAAGATGAATTTAGCCGACCCACAAAGAGTCTGACACATCACAGGTTCCCCTTGAGTCTCTGTATTAGTGGGTTTATTGATCCTGTTTTTATCATCCACGTGAGTGAAATATTCCTATAAAACTACAAGGCCTGACTATTTTCATTGCATAATTTATGTGCCACTAGCCTATTCATTGCACTTTTCTTTTTCAGTTTATATCAAAGAAATAAAAAAAATTATTTTTAATGGAGTACCTGCTTCCCTCTAGTCAGTCTAGTTATTGGAGATGCATTTTGCATGGCTGAAAATCGGCCAATGATACAAGAAGTTGTCTTTTTTAGAATTACTTCTTGAATTACTCAAAACTGCTTTTGTAAAAGTTTGGTTAAGAATCACAAAGGTAAATGAAGCATAGGCGAGGATCAGTATGTGATGAACTGCTGAGCTGACTGTTCGAGCGGTCACATTAACCGATGGATTTCTCTTTGTTTTCTCTCTTCTTTACTTCTTTACTTATGTTGTTGTCCTGGCACTTTGTTCATATATGTTTGAATGACAAAAGAAATTAAATTAAATTAATTATTATTAAGTGGTGTGAGAGGAAATGCGTAAGCATACCCACTTCCACGAGGGAGTGCACCACATTCGGTTGTGTGTTGGAAGTCAGTTTTTATCTTTTTTTATCAGTTTTTATCAGTTTTAAGGAAGGCCTGTGCCTCTCACTGGCTCGCAGTAGTGAACGTCAATGGATGCTTGGCTGGGTAAAGGTAAATATATCATACTGATCCTTTCTCTGTGTTTTAAAGCAGTAAAAGATATGTAACAGTGGTCAAACACTAACCTGAGCGACCTAAGTTGAACTGAAAGTCAGAGTTTTCAGTATCAGGAAAGTGGCTCTTGTTTAACTGGGGCAGATCACGATGGTAACTTAAGCTGAACTCATAATGGAGCAGTTTATGCTCTGAGTTTTGGATTTAAAAATGTGCCAACATTTTACTGATTTTTGTTCTGATGGTATCCTGGAATCAGACTTTAAATATCATCCGGCATGATGATATTATGTTGAATCAAAGCCAGACTAGGCTAGGCTAAGTGGCAGAATTTGTTCTTAATAGTCAGTAAGAGTACAACAGTTAGATGTCAATCAAATGTTGGCAGTCAGTGTCATCTTTTCAGGATTTAATATAACAAAGTAAGCTTAACTAAAAATAATCAGTTTTGACCAGAACTCAGTGGTGAATTAACCTGTGCCACCAAAGAAGTTGACAGTTAACCTACAGCAGAACAAAATGTAGTTTTAGGTCCTGTGTTACCATGGCAGCCATACATTCAGTTGACAAATTAAAGTGGATTTATATTTTGTGCCAATTTCCCAAAAAGTCAAATCCATTCTGCTGATTTAACAGATCAGAGAATTTATTAGTCTATTTCCACATATCAGACAATAATATTTGCTTTGATTTTAAGTAATTGACTTTTGTGATTTCCATGTTATGATGAGAGTGTCACAGCTAAATACACTTGTTATCAACACAAACGTGTGAGAGCTTTATGTGCAGCTGTCATGATTTACATGGCCGGCATGTGTACAAATTTGCACAACTAATCATTTTCTGCAGCACTTCTCTGTTGTCTTAGTTGCTGCAACTATAATATATTCATAATGATTTCTATATTTTCACAGCTCTCCATTCATGCAATCTGCTCTCCTTATGAATGAAATGTCCATTGATCAGCACATTTTGTGTGGAAGAAGCATCAAATGATGCATTACAAACAACCCTTTTCCTGATAATGTGCACAGAGCCTGAAGATGAAAGTCTGAGTTAATAAAATTAAGAACAGAACCACCATCGTAGTATCCGATATCTCTGCTTGGAGGTTTAGGTTTTGTCGAAGCAGTTAATACAAAGCAAGCTTGGCTGATTTGAACTTATATGCTCTCTTATATGCACCATTTTTTTGCACAGGGTGTTTATCCTCTGCTTGACAGGCCACTTGGGGTACAAATTAAGAGTATACACAATTATCTGGGCACTAAAAAAAAGAAAATAATTGCTGCTGCCATTACCAATTAAACGGTAGCTTACACATCCAAAAACATCAAACAGACCTCTTTGAGGCTTCGGGAATCATCAGTTCTCGTCATATTCATCATGCATTCAGTTTTTGTGGACGGGCATGAGTCCCGGCCTGGAGACTCTCTGTCTCCTTTCCTGTGTACTCACTGCTGAATAAAGAAATAGGACGGATACAATATAGAAGAGATAAAGAGAGAAGGAAATAGGAACAAAATGGAAACAAGGATCAGGTGAGATAAGTGGCGAGCTGAAGGATGCTAAAAAAATTACTGGTAGAAAAAAACAGAATAAAATAAATACATGACTGAGTCACTGAGGATTTATACATTTCAGTCCATTCAGTTATATCAAATTTGATTTGTAGAGCACTAACACATAATGACGAGCCATCTCAAAGCACTTTACATTAAGGAACTCCAAAATGCAACAGTTTAGCAAAGGGTTCTTCAGTTCCAGCATTACTAATGTTGTAATTCTCATTGTTTGTGCCACAACTAGGGAAAAAACCCCAGAAAAAAACACCTTCAGGGCTTATAATTTATCCGCCCTGTGAAGCTTATTTTAATCTAATTCCAGTGTGCCTCACATGCAATCAATAAAATGCTTAAAAACCAAATTTTTCTCTTTAAAATACCAGGGTGCACTAATAAGTTCCCACCTACTTTAACAGGGCAAACAAATCTTAGACAACATAATACATGATGTTAACCATCACATTTTGTCAAAACTAAAAACGTTTTTCCACAAATACTTACCATATTATATTAAAGACAGATATAAGACATAAATCCAACATTCATTGAGATTAAATGACCCGTCACTGACTGAACACAGCTCCCACTTGTTTGTTTTCTGTTCCTCCTCCTCATGTGGATGTTGTAAAAGCAGAAGTCAGGAAATCAGCGGCGGTCACGTCACGTGACGTGGCTGTGGGCGGGGCTCTGCGTCTCCGCCGGCCAGTAGCAGCGCAGCACTGGTCCAGGTCCCAGTCGATCCGTGGGAGAAAAAAACGCCGAGAGAGGAGACGAATAACGGTACACTCCAACATTTATGGAGCCTGTCCGCGCGTTTAATTGCAACGCATCCGCGTCTCATCCTGTGATGAAGACGTGAGTCAACGTGTGCGCAGACGGACGCGGTGAACGCGCTTTGGGGCTGAAGAAAACAAGCGGTCCACCATTGTCTGCAGATAAATAAGAATGGCCTGGATGTGGAAGGTAAGAGTGGGTCTCCCTCATGCACATTCCAGTAAAAAAAAAAGAAAAAAGAAAAACACGAGATAAGTGCAAGTGTGGAGCCTGAGACGTGGCCAGTTCTCCGTCAGTGAGCGTTTTAGCAGATTTGAGGTAAAATGTGAGTCAGGGAGCAGCATGTGGTGTTGGTGCTGATGCTCTGCGGAGGTATTTACACCCTCCCCTGGTCTACGTCTGCTGTGATTTTCATTTATTCTTCAAATCGATCTCCCTCTTCTTGAGTTTTTGCTGCTGGTGTTTGTGTTTTGCTCTGTGTTGGTGTTTGTGCTCATCAGGCTTCTCCTGGACAGGCAGGCTGGAGAAGGCCAGCTGTGCACACAACATCCTTCATGTCCAGGTGTTCACATGATGAGCTTTCAGAGCTGTGGGAAAGTTAAAAAGCATGTCGCACCCCATATAAAAGACATATTTCAGTGGGTTTAAAAGTTCAGATTTGATACAAAATATGCCATTTGTATGTCTAAGAGATGAAAATAACAATGATCTTCATTTCCTCTGCAGTCTTCCATTCCTTCATTTATCTCTACAAACCCCTTCATAGTTTTCCAGAATTCCTCCCATTGTCTGTTATCAGCAATTTAAAGCACCATGAAATGTATTTAATAATCATGTAACAGAGAAATACATAAAAATACAACATTTTAGAGGCTGAAAGCGGAGACCAAGTTTGTTTGACTAAGAACTAACCACAAAACATATTTATTCAATTATTTGTTCAATTAAAAACTGGTTAAAGATAGTCAGATAATATGGGGAAAAAAAGGGTAATGCTTATTTTGTGGCACCTACACTCTTAAAACCTAAAAAACATACATTTTGTAATGATTGTCAGGGCTATTGGGTCGTCACATTTCCCGTATAAACGCTTAAATGATCAGAATAGAGCAAACTGTCAATCACAACTGCAAAGTTTATGGTTATTTACACAAATAAATTGATTATTTTGTGATTCAACCATTTCAGGGGCAAAATAGCAAAATCCCAGCATTGACAGGCTGGAACCAGGAACTGATTGACATTGTTTCCAGAAAGAATGACTTTTCCAGTTTCACAGTGTAATAAAAAGTGTCCATCAACATACCCCAGTGTTCAACACGGCTCCTTCAAAATCCCTGTCAATCCCTGTGATAAAAAGTCAAGAGGTGAACGATATTCAGTTTTCAGTGAAGCAGAACAGGAAGTTTTACTATTTGGTCTTTTTGACATAAACATGCATCAGTTAGTTTATCAACCAGTTCACCATTTTATCTCAGATTGGTTCGAATTCAAGTGTTTTTGTTTATAACATGACAAAAGATCATAAAAAAATAGTCCACTACAGCTGAAAAGTTCAAGATAAATTGTTTATGCAGATGTTTTTATCCAAAGCAACTCACACTGGTAGGTAGGTAGGGTAAGGGGAGTCTTCCCAAGGACCCCTACTGGAGGTAGTACCTTTCATTTGAACCTAGGTCACCCACATGAAAGGTGGCAATCTTACCCCTACACTATCCAGTCCCAAAGTTTTAAACTAAACTAAAATCCTCAACTGTCTCATTTAGTCCACAACCCAAATGTATTCAATGTGGAGAAGCTGTGAACAGAGAAAGTTTGACCTGTAAAACTGATGTTGTGATGGATTTTGTGTTGTGTGAGCCACAGTCTAAACCTCATTAGAGAAAATGAAATAATGAATCATCTGTAGACTGATTCACTACGTCTGTATGAGAAGGTTTCCGTCCCTCACAGCAACACATTGTGCTGGATCACCCGCTCATATAATCCCACACACACCTGTAAAATGTGTAAACACACATACAGTGACTGCATGTGATGATTTGCTTCACATCTGTGCATTTGTTTCTTTTTCTCAGTGTATGAGATAAAGAAAAAAAGCAACATTTTGTGGCTGTAAAGCTGAAATCATCATGATAAGGTTTACACAAATAAAGTAACAATGTTTCCTGGGTTCTTATGTATTAATAGAGCTGATGTTTCCTGGTTTATTTCATAGCAAACTTTTTTCAGAAATCACAGATTTGCTTATTTTCTAAGGCAAAGATGGTTCAGAGACTGAGGCAGGGCGATGCATTAATCAATGTTTACTGTCTCCAGTATCTCTCCAGTATCTCAGTATGTCTTAGTATCTCTGAAGATTTTAATGTTCAAAACAAAAAAACAACACCTAAAGTTACATCTTAGCTTGTCTGTTTTGTCTGACTCAGGCTGCAATCACTGAAGATTAGGGTTGTGTAGAGTTTCAAACTCAGTACCGCAGAATGCAAAATGACAAATTAAGAGGCATTAAGTGTATTTGATGTGCAGGAATCCAGACTAAACTTTTCCACCAGCAGCAGCAGAATTTAGGGGCATCTGAACAAACAAAATGATTTGCTCAAAAACAGATAGATGATAGAAATGAGCAAACTCCAGTTTCATTTTAAAAGAAAAATGAGACTAGATTAGCATTTTGTGAGAAAAAAAGCCCAAAAGCCAGATGAATCTCTTCCTTTAAAATGAAACTTTTGTTTTGTATTACTGTCGCCTGTGTTGTCGGTAACATTTATCAGTAACGTTGAGTTGCACATTGACTGAAGTTATTTGGTAGTTTGACTTTCAATGAGCAGCACACATACTGGGAATCTTCTGATTGTTGGACAGCCTGTTCACTTTAAGTCTGTATTTTTAGTGAATGGCAGCTCATCCTTTACAACATGGTTGAGTTTTACTGTCATCTCATCCATTTCTGCAGACTGATTAGTTGATTTCTGCTTTTCATATGCTGCAGACAGACCTGCTGCTGCTCAGTGTGTCTGTTTGTGCAGAGTTTATGCGTCGTGTTGTTGTGCTTCATCAGTGTCTCCTATTTAAAGTCTATGGTCAAACTCAACAAACTAGATATCCCCTCAAATGTTGGGCCACAGTGATACATGAAATGCATAATGTTCCATTCTTTTCAGTGTCTTTAGTGCCTTTTCAGCCGTTTCATGTCCTCATTATTAGTTTGAGGCTGCTGTGTCACAGTTCTGAATGCTTGTTTTTCTTAAATACACCATAGTTTAAAGGTCTGAGTAAAGTTAAATGACAATATGCTGTTTACTGAAAGGTAGATGATGAAAGGTAGATGATGACCTCCACAGTTTTGATTTTCATAATTGGGTCATAAAGGTTTTAGCATTGATTGATACCCGAGTATCAGTTTTGGACAATCCTCTGTAAGACATAAAAAAACTGCAAATATGCCAAGTGTGGAACAGAAAATACAGTTTAAATTTCTGCGTGAAAAAAAGAATGAAACAATTTTAACAGTTAATCTAAACTAATCATTTCAGAATTGATTAGTTTTAAAAAAGATGTCTGTCACACAAGCTCAATTATGACACATCAAACACGAGAAATCACTGAAAGCAAATACGAGTTTTAAACTGAGCTAAACAACATTCTTCACAAGTGTAAAACAAACTTTGTCTTTCTGGGAGTCTGAGTTTCATCAAAACTATCTATGATAAGATCTTATTGCACGGTTTAAGTCTGCTAAAGCCCAGTTCTAAATCTATAATACTGTTGTTTAATGTCATTGATCTCAGTGTGTTGAGGTTTTTATTTTCTGATAATTTCTTTGGTGTTATTCTATTGTACTTTAGTTGAAAGTTTTTATTCATTTACTTTGGAGGATGCCAGCCATTTAATAGCCACATCCCTCTCTTTATCCTCATCTGTCTGCTGGCTCACCCAGTTCTCTGAGACAGCAGTTAATTTCACACTAGATTTGACAATGTGGTGCGTTCCTATATTTCTGAAAAGATAATTGCACAACACAAACTGCTGAGTTGCTGAAGTGAATGTAGTCTGGAAAAGGACAAAAGTAAATGACCTGTAGCGTTAAATTAAATGACATCAATGTTCTTGTTTCTTGTTAGTAGAGTTGAGTTGCACAGCTGAAAGAAAAAGTTTGGGAAACTTTTGTAAATGCTCCAATTCCTGGACTTATGGCCCGTTAAATTTGGTCTGATCGTCAACCAAATCACATTAACAGACAAACATAATCTGAGTAAACGACTCAACACACATACAGCAAATGTCATGTATCTATTGAACACACTAGGCAGCTGATTATTGTGGAAAAAAAGTCATAAATAAAGTGAGTCTGGAAATCCAGACTTTTATGGGTTTTATTTCGGAGTGAAAGCTGTCAAGGCAAAATCAACACTTATACTGATTCTTATACTGTTGTGAGAACTGATATGGTTTGTGATGAGTCTCGAGCTCTCGGATAGTATGACTCTTGCACAGATCACATCAGAGACGCTGTCACCTGAGCAGTGTTTTTCCATTCCAGAGACAGGAATTTAATCTTTTACTTGTGCCTCGAGACAATAAGTCTATGACAGACGCACAGACAATATATGTTATATATATATAACATGTATATGTGAAAAGAAATATCTAGCATATTAATCATTCACAGTGCAGGCTTGAAAAACTATGTGTGAACTTCTGTGCTGCTTCCAGCAGATGATGTTGGAGGCGTTGTTTATGCAAGTGACCCACACCGAGGATATAAAGACAGATCACACAAAGTCTGCTCTTGGTGTGAATCATCTCTACTACAACAGCTTACACTCGCTCTTGAAAGAAACAGTAGACGATGAGCAAAGCCTAAAAAAGGCTACAAAAACATGTCCCTGAGACCCTGAAACAATCAGTCAAAGAGCACAACGAAACTATGCAAGAACCTGCGGAGAGATGTAACAGCTTTACAACTTTTTTTTGTGGAAATCTTTACAAAAATCCAAAACAAGATATTCTAAATAATTAAGACGCTGCACACTAACACCAAAAGTTTATTTGAACTCAATTCAAGTTTTACTTTCAAAGCAAAACTAATGAGATCTTTTGAAAAGTGGTAAAAAAGAAACATGAAAATCAGTGAGGCTGCATGTTGCTTGTTGTAATTCTGTAGAAGAAGTAGTTGCCATAACCGGTCAGAAACCTCAAAGAGGAAAAAACTAACAACTGTCATGGTTATTGACAAGAAGAAAATGATCAAAGCTCCTCTTCAGGAATTGCTTCAATCTCTGGAAATGTATGAGGAGGAAGACAAGAGGAGGAAACATCTAGAGGAGTTTATTTGCCAGCTAAGATCAGAAACAACTGATGAGTCATGTCATTTTAGTCTTTGACAGGTCAGATGGGATTTGAAAAGTTGTTTCCATCCCCCCTAACTCCTATTAAGTCATATTTGAAAAAGACAAAACCACCTCAGGTGAGCATATGCATTTTTTGCACTTTAGTGGAAGTTATAATTTAACTTTCAACCATTACCATCCACCTTTTCTTCATCACATCCTGTGAATGTGACTCCAAACCGGCTCGTGGAGCATAGTGGATGGACTCTCAGGTTTAGAGCTCTTTATATTTGGGCCTGAATGTCTTTCAGTTGCCATAATAAAATGTATTCAAAACTCTATTAAGAAATTTACAGGAGCAGGCCAGGGTTCATGAACTAGAGCTTTTGAGAGGTCCAAAGATCTAAAGCACAGAAGTGAATTAAGTAGAGACAGAATAAAATTCATGTTTTGGGAGAGTAATGTCAGTCCTGACAACGGCATGACTTGAAGAGGGCTGTTCAGTCATGACGTACCAGAAATACTGAGCAGCTGTAATGTTTTTCTAAGAAGGATTGTTTAAACCTTCTCCACAATCTACAGGACACATCTGATGGAGACTGTTGCTGCCAAACTCAGCTGTTGATGTATTTTTCCCAGCCTGCATGAAGTTGTGACTCTGTGTGCTCAATTAGGACAAAAAAAGCAAACTGTGGGTGTGTCATTACTTTGATTTGTTAATGCAGAAATACAAAAAATTTCCCATGATTTGCAAACTTTTTCTGAAGTCTCTCAGCCACATAAAGCCCCAAAGCTCCTTGTGCACATACAGAAATATTCATCAGGTGTAGCTGACAATAAACCAGTCATCACGCTGCTCTCCAGCATCACCCTGTATGATTAACTGGTTGCTTGAACGTTGTCAGAAGACATTTGTATCCTGCATGCTGCAGCGTCAGAGCAAATGGGAACAGTTTGCTGCCATATGGTCCTGTTTATTTTTATAATACATGCTGTTGACGGTTTTCTCTTGCTTTTCTGCTTGGATTGTCAGTCTTAGCAATAATGGAAGAACTAAGCTGTATGTTCTGCTCCCGTTTATACCCTTTTTTCAGTATTTGTGGTTAAATTTGGTCTCCCACAGGTCACATGATGCTTATCCTTTTTAAATCAGTGTGTCCTTTCTCAGCCTAGTTTCTATGTAAATATGCAGTTTTTTATAGTAAATTTCCAGACGGTTGACAAAAGAATATGCAAATTATTAAGTGTATTAAGTTTATTCCTTCCATTACTGTTGGGTTGTTGGAGGAAAACAACCCTGACAAGTGGCACCAGTTCTCCATCTAGCTCGTATTACATTAGTGGAGATTGTGGAATTGAAAGAGTATCCCAAATTGTTTAAAACAACGCAAATATTGCATTTATCTACAGCTGCTTATCATAGATCTTCACCGGAGACTTTAGCAGATGTTGACATCACATATTTTGTGATAAGTATTCCCCTTATCCAAGCCACAATGATGAATTTGCCAGAATATATCAGTAGATATCAGGCTATTGCAGATAAATCTGTATTTGTGCGCTTGCTGGCTGGGTTTATACGGGAGCATCTGATACAGAAATGTTTTTGTGTTCTTTGTTAAGGTACAGAAAGCATCAGCCAGGCTAGTTTTCAACAGTGAAATTATGTGGTCTGCACTTATTTTTGTCACAGATTTAATTTAACCCCTTATTGGATGCCTCCTGTTGCTGTTTGAGTCATAGTAACTCCAACTCAGTTCTAGTGATTTGGGGAAGCGAGAGGACACAGGCATTCAGGAGTGCTGTGACCTGGTGGTTTTAAACCCTTTAACATCCTGCTGTTTTGGTCAATAGGGAACATTTTGAGTGACTATACTGTATCTTAATGAAAATTAGTGGAAATAAATCCGCATCAGCAATTGTTTCCATTCGATTTAGGTATGTAATGCTAAGAGTGAGAATGCGTTATGTCAATACTTTTCAGTATGAGGAGTCACCCCACTTAAACACTCTTAAATCACTTTTCCCACTTTTTTTTCCTTTATCTTTTTTGGTTAAGACTTTAAAAGGTGAACGTTATAACACGTTGTTGTCGTTCCTGACGTAGAACATTTTTTTTCAGGGCACATGTTGAATCGCTGTTCGATAAACACTATTTATGTTTGGAATGTTAAATACAGCAATTTCTGTTGTAAACATCTCACTAAGCGGACATTTTACTCTTGAAGCTTCTTGAGTCGTTCTTACACATAAATTGCTGACAATTGCACACATGTACTACAGATCAGTAGATTTCCCATATGAAACGTGTTCTTACCATTAGAAATACACCAAAGTGAGGCCTGGATAGAGGACATGGGGGCAGGACATGATGCAGAAAGTGTGCTGTGGAAATCTCAGTATTTTGTTTGCAGGATGTTAAATGAGGCTCCTTTTCTGTGGATATATACACACTAATACTGTTAGCTGTTAGCATTAGCAGAGATACAGTATTATGTCATGAATGATTTACCAGTTTTATGGTGGGATCTCTGCATGAATGTCCATACATAATGACAAGAGAGAGTGTCAACCTCCCCCAGTTTGGTTCATGACTGAGTGAGTTTAATTTGCAGGAGGCCTGCGGAGAGATCTGACGTGTAGGGTTCCCCCCCGCTTTATGAACTTGTGTTTTAATTGGAGTGAGTTCATCCGTGAAGAACTGTGCTTGAGCTGTATAAGGCTATGGCCTTATCCATCCTGAAATGTTGTCGATCCAAACATTTCAGGGTGAGCTCTCCATCACCTCCATCAGAAAACACAATGCCGCCATTATTTCTGACCACCTGGCAGAACAGGATCAGAGCAGTCGGTTTTAGTTATGGGGTCACTAGCAGAAAACAGACACACTGGTGTGAAGATTTCCTGTTAATCAATGGAAGCAGACAAACATACACTCATTTGTGTGGGCCAAGAGCTTTTGTGACAGCTTTTAAGGATCCAGTGAGTGTCCCAGTTCTTAAGTTTGAGGGATGAATGGTTATTCTGAGCCTGTTTTGTCTCTTGTGATTGTGTTAGAAAGCAGGCTATTAAAGAAGTTCCCCGTCACAGTTTTGGAGAAAAGAACAGGGCAGGATGTTAGAGAAGGCTGATTTTCTGGTTTGTATACGTGCTGTTATAAATCTGTGCTAACATTTCCGTCCTGTGTAATCCTCTTCTTTTATCTGTTTCTGAGTGTGGAGTTAACATCAGACATCTGGAAACATTTTGTTTATCTATTCTTTTGCTGTACATATGAAAACTTTATAGTCCTACAGATAAAGAGATTGCTTCATACAATAATGATCTGTAAGGTGGTTCTATGCTCTAACCTACTTTAGCAGAAGTTTAGTTGTACTCTTAAATTATGAATTCAGTATTAAACAGGAAATAAGAGCTGACATTTTTATCTGAAGAATCATGAAATCGAGCTGCAGTTCAAATTTCCTCGTTAATTCTCTGTTACTGAGAAATCTGTTGATATATCTGCTTACATTTTTAAAATGTATAATCATGAAGTAAAAGTGTACAAGAGTACTTTGTGAAAGCAGTTAACTCTCATTTCTATGTATGTTTCCTGTCTGTAATTCCATGTGACCTCAGGAATATGCACCCTAATGTTCATCTTTTGGAAATAAATATTTCTCTGGATGGATAAAAATGGACCAGTTGCAATAGGAGAAATTCTGATTTGACCCATTACGCCCAGTTTTATGGAATATGTGCATTGAATAACTGTGAAAGAATGGACTAATAATACAAAGTTAGTTAGGAGATATGTCTGCCTGGTGTGCTGTCAGTTTTGAGAAAGATGTGTGTGCGCATATACTGTAAGTTACACAGCTACCCAGTCAATGGTCAATTAGTCAATGTTGGCTAAATACAACAGGAAAAAAAAAGCCAAAATCTATCTCCATGTAAAGCAGAGAGCTGACAGAGCAGATGGAGCGTGGGCAGTTTTCATGACATGTCAAATTCGGGAACTTTAAAGTGTCTGAAGCCATTGTGTTGCACCTCTGATTCGGGAAGCCCATCAGGCACTTTTGGTGTTTCATGTTCTGAATATTCCAACACCACATGAATGCACCCTAACTCCAAGTTGTTGGTGGTAACTTCTGAGACAGAAAATATCTCCAACTTGGTAAAAAGAACCAAGAGTGAACAGATGGTTCAGTAAATGGCTGCAGAGACAAAGTTTGTATCTCACTTGATAAACTTGCAGTAATTGTTTTTTGGCAAAGAATGCAGCATTCATCAGTATCTTTCATCACGGCGAGTTTGTCAGTGAAATCAAACAGTTATTACTTTCTGCAGCCGCTGATAAAAGTTCTTATGTGCACAGATTTAGGCCAACTCAAGCACTGGCTTAAGCCTTTCTCAGACATAAGATATCTAACATTAATACCTTTATCAGTCTGTGAAAGACATTCCGTGTTCTTATGCTTAATTCATTCATGTTTGTAAAAGTGACAGAAGAGCCACAGAGTGTGTGCGATATCTGCCAAAGTGATCTACAAAGTGAAGTGTTATACTCACATCCTCAGGGTTACAGTTTCCTCACAAGAACATGTCACATGGCTGTAACAGTTCACATTAGTGGACCAAGTGCACTGTGAATGTGTTAAACATGGTGGTGGAGGGTGGAAGGAGCTGAAAATATCACTGTGCATGTTTAAGCTTACTGATCTTTGTTCTGTTTAAAAAGAAAACAGAAACTCACAGTGGAGTCTTACATGTGAGGATTTAACTGCACTACTGTAACGAGTGCTGTTGTTATCAGCTGGAGGGAAATGAGATTCTTTTTTACCTCACCTGAGGAAGACGCCAGAGGACAACGACTCTGTGGTGTGTGAGATAAGTAACCGCTTAGTGCCACTGCTTTCTGATAATGACATGTCCTTTTGTCATATCAAGCTAACTACCAAAGGGTATTGGGTTAAAATGGTGGTAGATTGGAGTAGTTGAAATATTGATATTTAATCAGACAGACATCAGAAGCTTCATCTACAGCTGTTGTGGAAAATAAAATCTGTCTGTGCTACAACTAATTGTAGTTGGTAAAAGTACAATAGTTCAGAAAGCCCTGTTATAATATAATGCTATTTGTCTGATTCTTCTCATAAGATGATAAAACAGAAGACAAACCCACTGCCACTGTGCCTGTATGATAATGGGAAGTTCCAGCTTGAACTGTGTTGAATGGGACACATGTATGTCACTGGGTCAGACTTAGTGAAGCTGCCGGTGGGGAATATTACAAAAAAAGCACCAGGTGTGTCATTCAAGATGACAGCGACACCTTCAGTTGCTGAAGGAGTGCATGTCTGAAAAGGGCTTTTAAGTTGTATTTCTGGTCATGTGATTATTGTAACCCTGACAATTTTTCATCTCTATTTTTCATCTCAAAACCAAAATGCCTTGCTATTTAGAAACTAAAATCTATGATAGGTTCCCCGTTCGTTCTCTGCCTGTGTGCGCCCACTGTTGAGCTGCAGTGTGGAGCTGCTTTTAAAGCTTTTCCCAAAGATAATGACACAATGAGAGCAGTGAAAGGGAATCAGAACCATAAAGTTCCAGCTGGATGAACAATGCAAAGCTCTGTCAGGAGGAGTGAAGCTGCACTGTGAAAACACTATAAAAGTATCACATCAAATTCACTCTTTTCGTATTTTTTTTATGTACACCAAAAGAGTAACTGATTTAACCAATCCTCTTTTTTTCTGACTGCTGCAGGACCACGATCATAAAGATTCTTGTTTTTCACTTTATAACATCATCAGGTGAATTAGACAGTTTCCACAAATGAAAATGCTGCATAAAGACAAAGAGTGAAGAAAAATAGATTTCAGCTTTATCTGAGTCTGCTTCCTGGCTGAAAGTCCTGAAAGACAGTCTTTGTTTTTGCTCTGCTGACGCAGTCCATTCTCTGAGCCCCTTTGAGCCAACAGAGTACCATTTAAGCGTGCGGCTGCTTTATTATGGAAATGTAACCTACATCTGTTGCGCAAACACACACAAACACACACATTCGAATGCTGCTGCAGAAGCTAGAGCAAGGTTAGCTTATTCACAACAGTAACCAAGGGTGATAACCTCCCACCAGATTAATTCACAGTGCAGCAGTCAGAGTAGTAACTGGGCCAGCGGCCGACGCTTCACTTGCACGGGGAATCTTATCAGCATCTGGGAGGGCTTAACTTGATCTTACTTTGTGCCGTCAGTCGTGTTATTCAGGTAGTCTCTAATCCTGCTGTGTTTGATCATGTGCCGCTCTGCCAGTTCAGCCTGCTTGAACTCAGCCGACAGGAACCTAGCTGCCAGCACTGGTCTTTGTTTTTTGTTTCTCTGTCCCCATTTTGGACAAAACACAAAGCCAACACTCCAAGGGTTTAAATTAAGAGTTGATGAAGCAGCCTGCAAATAAAGTTCCACTCTGCAATTGCAGTCTCAGTCAACAGCCTAAAATTACATATCATTCACTGTGAACCTCTGGGCCATAACCCCTATTATTACTGTACATGCCTTCACATAAGAGCTGTAATGTCAAAGCTGAAGTTTTACACATAATTTACCTTAAAACTAAAGGAAAAAGGGAACATTCAGACAGCAAGGAGCTGAGTGCAGTCATTAATCTTCCATTGTTCTTGCTGACACAAGAGGAAACACAGTAGCTGCATTTTCTCCAAAAGGTAAAGAATGTTGTAGATGTAGTGAAATTAAAAGTACAGAGCACAGGAGGAAGGTTATACTTAGTTCTGGCTTCTAACTCCACAAAACAAACATTTAGAGAAACTGAAGTGTGGCTCCATGAGGTTATTCAAACTTCACCTAAAAAATACCAATTTCCTGTCTAGAGAGGCCAACAGAGGGATCAAATTGGTAATCATGTGTTTATAAAGCAAGTGGTTTACTGACTGAGCTAAGCCCATGATTTTGTGATGCAGCTAGCTTTTATATTTAACAAAATCGCAGCAGAGGCTGTGAAATAACGTGAAAATGTGTTGATTCAGAAACTCAAGTGGATAATGCAGAGTCAGCTGGTCCTCTGCTATGTGGAGGACGATGAAGACAGAAACAATGAGGTTCTTCTGTTTCACTTAGTTTTCTCTGTAAATGAAATGGGTATGAACGAAACCGAGTTGAATGAATGCAAAATGAAATTGGAATGGGGACAGAAAATGGACACAATGACCTCCTTCTTGGTGTGTGGTGACATGCAGCAAAGGGTCCCAGGCAGTGACTTGAATCTGGGTCTACTGCAACAAGGATTTACAGCCTCTTTACATGCGGTGCCCAGTGACAATAGACACTGTGGAACCTCGAACAAGCTGGTTTTCCCTGAAGAATGGTGAGAACATTTTCGTATGGCCTGTTGTAAAGACTTTTATGAGATCACCTTTTAGCATTTGTTAGTCCTGTCAAAATAGTTTTTCTGGGTTTTCAAGTGGAAAGACATTTTTTTGTTTTGTGCTGCAAAGGGTCCTATATGGAGGTAATTCAAATGTTTTATCCTATTTTTTGGGAACAGAGGAGGGAAAAACCTTGTTTTTTAAAAAAATAACCGAGTGCACGTCTCCTTAAAGCCTGAAAGTCCACGACATGTGATATACCTTTTAAAATCAGATTTGATTTCATGAGGACTCGTTTTGAAATGTAGACAACAACCTACAACCTTATTCCCTGTTAATGAGCTCTGGTGTCTGTATGAGACCGACTGCGAGACATAACTGAATGCTTCTGCAGCCTCTCATGTTCGGTAAAGTGGGAAACATCACAATTGATTTTCAGTTGGATTTATGCTACAAGGGTGATGCGAGTCAAAAGTCTGTTTTATTATAGATGAACACTTGATTTACCCCTTAAACAAAATCTACAAACCTGTTTTTGTGCATGCTGTGAATTATAGTTCTGTGCCTGCAGTTACTGATTTGCATGCAGTGACCTAGACATCGTGAACAATGAAGTAAGTGAACCCCTCATGCTGAGAAAAAGTGACTTTCTTAGGATTATCATAAAGGAAACTTGAGTGTCTGGTTAATTCGATCACACTTAATGTCATGTCTGCCGGCGAGGATCCAAAACTGAACACCAAGTCAAGTTATGAATGTGTTGTCCTGTTAGCTGCAGGTAGACAGCAGACAATATTGTCTCATAGAAGATGAGAAGTTGACCAACTCCCACGTTAAGCTTGATGTCAAATTTAACTCCAAATGACATCTGGGCATTCCTGTTGGCCGTCTGATATTTTCAGCTTAAAGTAGTTGCTACAGTTGTCAAAATGCCTTCCATTCATGCTGGCACGGCCCTCGTGATGTCTGATAACCACGAGAGGAACCCGGCATCAAATTCTGACTCTCTGCTTCTTATCTACTCCTCTTTACAAACATCATTTTGTCTGTATGCTGGTAATATGCAAATATGCTTTACTTCTACTCCTTTCCTCCCAGCTGCCTGCAGGCAGAAGGATTTTCCTGTAGGACCCTGCCCAAGGTTCTTTCCCCATTAAATGAAAGTTGCAGAGCTTTCTATGAAGATATGAGGTAGTCTGCCAGTGGGGAAAATAGCCAATTAAGGAGGACTGAGGGCATGCCCCTCAGAGAAATGAATTCCTCTTAATTATTGCATATGCTAATGAGTTTGCCTATGTGATTGTAAACACGTAATGAATTATTGGAAAGTGGCATAAAGCTTCTTTTGCATTTCAGCCCACACGCTCTGTAAATAACAGTTATCATTGAAAACTCTGGACATTTCTGACTGAGCAGAGAATTTGTGTTTAAAAATATTTAGACCTGATTTTTTTAAAATTATTTTTCATGGATAAACATATGATGGTTAATATATTGTTTCCCTAGAAATACAAATGCGCTCTTATTTACTGAAAATACACGAGGTCATTCTAAGAGGGGACATGATGCAATTTGATTCCATGTTTTATCCAGGTTTGGTTCTGATTAAAGAACTGTTTTAAATCGAGGCCAACCTGTGGTCTTTAATGTAGGAATAAACCATTCACTTTACAAAACAGGAGAGTGATGAATGGATAAATTTGAGGCATGGACACAACATAGGCCTATACATGGCTGTAGCTCAGGAGCAGTCGCCCACCAATCGGAAGGTCGGTGGTTCGACTCCAGCTTCCTCGGGCCACATGTCAAAGTGTCCTTGGGCAAGACACTGAACCCCACATTGCCTACTGATGCATCCATCAGTGTATGTGTGTGTGAATAGGTGAATGTGGAATGTAGTGTTAGAAGCGCTTTGAGTGGTCAGCTAGACCAGAAAAGTGCTGTACAAGTACAGTCCATTTGCCATTTACTATTGTATTACAACAAAAAAATATATAATATGATATTCAAAAAAGATTTGGTGCATGTGAAATTACTTTGAATTACTCATGTCAACAAAATTAGAAAACAGTTTTAAAAAAAGGGAAAGAAAGACTTCTAATTCATTAACCTTTAAGATTAGTGTGACAGTCACCCTATCAAGGCAGGCACTTATTCTGATAGCATTGTTTGTTTTAGAGTCTTAAGTGTACGACTCACCAGTCGCTCTAAGATAATTTCTTAATGTTCTTTTAAGTATAAGGCTCATAATAATGGCATATATGGAACACAGAGAACATGGCACTGTAATTGGTTATCTAGCTGTTTTGTGAAGCACTACTTTACATGCAATTCAATTTAAATGTTAGATGACTCAGAGAAAATTTAAGGCGACAGAATGCTTCTATTTTTCCTCACACGCTCATTCACATCCATGTCAGCTGCTGTACCTTTGGCTGCTTACTGAACTGACTGTGCTCAAGTTAGCAGCCAAAGCTACATGGTTAACTGGTTTTCCCTAAATTCTATGTGTGCTTGTACTCGGAACACTATGCTTGGTCAAATGCATCGGCACAAGGTTGTCCTTCTCTTTGCCTGCAGCAGGGAAGAGCAGTGCAGAAATGTGGAGTGACAGAAAGAGCCAAGGTTTGTTGGAAAGGTCTTTAATGGGGTCTGAAAAGTCATTAAATCTACAAGAAATAAGGTAAGAGGGTTAGCCAATAGTCAGTCGCCCCCTATGTGATTATTTTTGTTATTCAGAGTGGCTGCGTGGAGAGAACGGGCTGGTGTGAGACTAAAAAAGGCTGTCGTGCATGCAGCTACAAAGTAAAATAAGATTTTACTGTTTCAGATATTAGAAAATTGGAAATAAGTTTGTTTACGAGTTCTCCAAATAGACAGTCGTTAAGGAACTTGGCCACCCGCCCAGAGTTTATATGTGGGAGGCACTGAAACCATTTTATCAGAATGAAAAATTATGATGATGAAGTGTCTGGCTGGATTTATATAAAGCTCTCAAGTCAGATCGGCAAAGCTTCTTCACTTCTGTCGCCATAGTGCTCCTTCTAAAGCCTTTTTAAACTGTTCAAAAACACACGAACACATGATAACATCTGACTCTTAAGTAAAATGTGAAAGTATATAACCAGCATTTAGTTCCATGTCAAATGGCAATATGGCAATAGACACATTAAATTTCAGCAAAAATAGGCACAGTTCACATTTTCTTTCCAGAAGCACGCGTCCACTCGCTGTAACGTCCCGCATGGAGGCTCTGAAACAGATTGCAACAACTTGAGGACAAAAAGAGATGAATTTAATAAAAAAAAAAAAGTTAAATTCAAAACTTGTTAAAGTTAAAACAAATGAAAAAAATCTTACGATTAACTCTTATGTAGCATCCATATTGGCATTAAATTCCTGAAAGATCTAGACAGATTTACTAGTGCCTTTTTCTTATGTGATGTAGTTTGTAGTCAAACTAAGGCCATTTACCTTGAGACAAGCACAACAAATTAATTGATTTAGTGTTTAAAGAACAACATGTTTTTTTACCCTGAACAAGATATTTGGACATGGAGTAGACAGGAGTCTTTACCATTTAATGAGTAGGGGAGAAGGGGTAGGTTTAAATAAGAATATGCTTCATCCTACTCCTTTTCGGACTTGTTGGTTTCACATTATTACTTTTTGTCTTGACTATTGTTATTGTTGTTTTGACTTTTCTCATTGGATTTTTTTTTTCAGTTTACTTTGTTGTTGTAATACTCGAACATGTTCGAAATAAACTAAACTAAGCTAAACAATTAGACCTTTAAAAAGAACCCAAACACCACATAAATTCTTGTTTGCCCTTTTCATCCAGCCACTACAAACTATCCCTATCTGCGACGCTCCTCGTGTGTTCAGAATAATCCTCCTGATACTCAATTCCCTTCTTGTTTTACCTACATATCACAAGCCACAGAGGCATTTCATCAGGTAAACGACACGTGTTGTTTGACATGTGAACCTGCCTCTAACCTTCAGCCTTAAATTGTTTTAGCCGTTGGGTTAAAAGACAGAATTTCCATCTGTAAGCATCCAGATTTTTGTAGACTTCATTAATGATGTGAAGATGCTCTTTTTTGATTGCCTACAGCTTTTTGGTTTTGGTGTTATATCAGTGTTTATCTTGATGTTGTGGTGGCAGGATAAATGTCAGATAATCAGCTGGCTTCTGTAATTGTTAGAACACATGTCTGAACTGTCTGCAGTACAAACACTCTGAGCTGCCACTGCTCCTCAGGGCTTAAAGGGTCACACACCAGTGAAGGATCAAGACCGGCTGAGATAGTTGGATAGTTGAGCTTTTACATGTTGATAAGGATTTAGTCAGTGTCTGACTGAGTACTGTCACAACAGAGAAGCAAAGGTGCCAAGATAGCAGTTTGCTGGTCAGGTGACATCATCCATCCCTGATGACTTCCAGGAACAAACCACCTGCCAACCTAACAACAGCGTGAGAATGACAAATACCAGATGGACACACTGAGTTTGTGCCTGCTGCTGTAGTTGTGTACAGAGCTGAGAGCAAATGTTTAGGGAAGATGGACTAATGACTGTGTATTGTACGTAACCTTTCTGTGAGTCATGAACAACTTTGTTTTTCTTTTTTAGATTAGAAGCAGACAGTGGACAGGCAGTTTGACGGCATCCCATGGTGAAATATCTTGGCTTTTACTGGTCTTGGAAAAAAAAACGAGGCTGACTAAAAATGTGGTTGATTCTGAGACAAGCGGTATCAAGGCTAAGACCAACCGGGAGTACAACAACACTGCTTACTGTTAATTCAAACACTTGAGAAGCTTGGACCTTCAATTCATGGCTTCAAATTAATGTGTCCTTCAGAAAATAACCAATCACTATTATTAACCAAATTCTAATAAAAAGTTCTTAAAAGCTGAGTTTTATTGAGCATTTTTAAAGCTCAAAACTGATTAGTCAGGAAAATGATAAGCAGATCAAATTATAAAGAAAAGATTGGAAAACAGCAGGACCGAGATGAGCTTTTATTTTGATTCACCTCTCAGTTAATAATCCATTTTATTTCAATAAAAGCATAATAAGACATTTTGCTTAACAGAAAAAAACCCATCAGCATTTTTTAAATTCTGCACCTGAAGTAGTCAACGTTGGCATGAAGGACGTGTGTTGGATCTTTTTCTTTGGAGTTTGAACAAACATTTCAACGCTGGCAAACATCAAACTCAGTTAACCTTTCAAATTAAAGAATTAAGATTGTCGGTGGATCAGACCATAGGTTTGTTTAGACTAATGCATCAGACATTCTTCAGGAATCAAATACGTTGAGAGAATTGAAGAATTTCATATTAGTTCCGACTTGGTTTTTGGAAAAAGTGGCAGCACGATAATGTGTCTTATTCTACCTTGACACGTTTTAATCACTTTAAACACATTTGAAAATTCAGCAACTTTCAGGAACATATGCCTTCTGTTTCTGTCATGAAGTGGTGGCAGAGATAACCTACAGCTATTTGGATTCATTTGAGTGAGTTTCACTCTTTGCTAGATTACATTTGGCAAGACCTTCTCTGCACATTGTGCGCTTGGCAGGGCCTAAGAGCTTGTGCTCTTGGCAAAGCTAAACTGCCCATTGGCACAGGGGCAAACCCAAGCCCCAGATGAGGCAGATCAGCAGAGGCTGTGTTTTTTGTTATGACCTCTGCTCTCCAAAGACTGTCATGTGGCATAGAAATGCTGCCCAAATGAAAGCAAAAGGATCAGAGAGCAGCTGGAGGTGTGAAACTAGAAAAGTTTAGCTTTGTTGACGTGCCATTACGCAATGTTTTTTTTGTCTAGTGGTACTTTGTATATGACCTTGACTGTTAAGGCCAGAACACATGATGCACATCAAAACAGACATTCATATTATTTTCTATTATAACCCCACATAACTTCAAGTTAATTTCAAGCATTGCCTCTTACAGTTATACCCACAAGTACATCCTGGATCCCATCCCATAGCGGCTCTTCTTCTATGGTGCATCAAATGTGTTTAAAATAGATGAGGAGAGATTATTTACTGAGGCTGAGAAACAACTGCAGCTATACAACCCACAATCCTGTCATCAAATGCTATTAGAAATATTTCTCTTCAGGTTACCACATTTAAGTAGTGTGTATCCACACAGAAGTTTAAACTATTGCCTCAAAGTCACTGAAAAGGGTTTTATGATAAACATTTTATTGAGTGGTGTGTTTTACAGTTGAAGGTCATGTTAAATCCCATTTATTACTACAACTTTGCCACCTGCTGAAAGGCTACCTGCATTGTGTCTTGACTAGCGAGGTATAAGATATAAGAATATTATAGTAAGTTTAGGTTCATTGGAGTCAGAGAACAACTAATATCAAATGCATGTTGTTCTGCTGCTTTCAGGACATAATATCACAGATCTATAAGGTCCAATGGGGCCTGTACTGTTGGGCTTCCTGTTGATATAATGATGCTCTACAGCAGTGTTTTGATGGGTTCTGGCCTTTTTTCTATAATTGAACAATATCCTGTTTTCAGAATATCTATTTAGTTTAGTTAATTTTGTAAAATTCTATTGTGAGGCACAACTTGTTGCTGCTCAATTTTCTTTTTTCTGAAAATCCAAGAGTAGTATCAGACAAGCATTGCGGAGTTAATGCAAGTTGGACCCATTGGAGGATCAGATAGCCTTGATCTCAATGGCACGCTGCTGTAATCCTGTATGCATTTCCTCATCAGCTTTTCCAGACAGTGAGGTGGGAAGATCAGGCTTGGCTGTTGCCCGAAGTAATGCCTGACTTTTGTGTAGCTTGCCTTCAGCTTTGAGTTCGACCTTGAACTGAGCCTCTGAGTAAGCATAAAATCCCTGTAATTGCATTAGTGTTGCCCAGCTATGAGCTGTGTGCCACGCCTGCTCCCTCCAGACCAGCTTTTTAGCTTAATTTATTGCCCTGACCTGCTAGGATTTAGCTTCATCCCTCTGCAGAGTAACAGATGACATATACAGCATCAGATATCCCTTGTGAATATCTTGATTCAGTTTCTCTCTTATTGAAGTGTTAGATTGTGCAACAAAAGTGAAGTGATGCACTTGATTGGAGATGGCCTAGTGATATAAGAGGCCCTTTTCCTGAGGGATATTGACCAGGATAATAAAAGGTTGCAGTGCCACTGTTATTATCCCCAGTGGAAGCTGGCAGTGCTCTGGCCGCCAGCAATGGGATTCTGATTTCCTGCAACAACTGAATAGGTTGACAGGCATGAATTAAAGCGGTTAAAAGAGGGAAATAAATAAAAACCATTCTACTTTTTCACTTGGTTTAATATAATCTTTAGTGTGTTCGCCTGTACCCTGGAACTGGAACCTTCAGCTGTTTTAAAGGAAGTTTTGCACTCTGGGTTTCATTTTGGTTTCTTACTGAGGTCCCTGATGATTGCAAGTGTGCGTTACTGCTGTTTTTACCTTTTTTTTTTTTTTACCTGTTTTTTACCTTTGTTGGCAATCCTGCCACTGCCACCGCCTCTCATGCCACCACTCTCCTGTCCTCAGACCAGCCAGCACGATGCAGTGCTGCCTTTGACAGAACAGACTCTGCAGGCGTTATTTTTGCAGAATGAACACCTGCGTGTGGCACATAGCGGGTGGCCTTTGATTCACCTGCCGTCTTCTCTTTTATCATAAGCAACAGCTGCTTCACTCATGAATGCTGGCATTCAGAGTCTTGGAGAACCCTCACAATCTAAGAGGATTAATGAAAAACAAAGAGCTGAGCTGGCAAATCATTTGAATTCATTCATTGTTAGAAATCTCATGAAGTTTTTGCTGTGGTGAATAAATTGGACCCGGGTGTCTCAGTTTTTCTCCTACAGCATAAAAACTCATACCATTAAAGCTCAGAGCGGGACATAACATAAAACATATGTCTGAAATGCAACGCATCTTATCCATCATATCCTGCTGGTTCCGCAGCTCAAAGAGATAAGAGAAAACTCTTCCATGTATTTCTTCTCTTGTGCCTGGAGCTCATTGTGTTGTAACCTTATCCTGACAAGCATGTATAAAAGGTTTTTAGCTGATGTGATGTGATTCATCTGACCTTCACTATTGGCTGTATATTAATATCTTTATCAACAGTACAGGCTGCAGTGTGCCTTGTTATTTAATCTGTTTGCTGTTGGGATACAATGAGAACATTAAAATACTCTCAGATGACACGTGAATTAACCTTTAAATGGTACTGATAATGACTATTGATTGAAAGTAATGTTTCCTGTTGAATAATGGCACAGAAACAAAATCTTTGGCAAATAGTGTAGAGAAAAAAAAGTTTCTGCAGCACTTTAGCTGTTCCTCAGTAGTGAAAAAGATTATGAAGACCACTTATTGTACTGTATAATGTGGTAGGATTATTGTTTTTTTCTGAAGTGAAGTCAACTGCTCACATTGAATCATGACATCCATCAACGCTGGTTTAAAGACTCTGGCTCGATTGCTGATGCTGCTAAATCAGCATGATGAAATTTCTTATCTGCTTGCATTCGGGCATATTAACTTTAGTCAAGTTTTCTCACAGTACGACAAACTAAATGGGATCCATCAAGGGTATTTTAAAAGTGGAAATTTTTAGTGTTTCAGAAGCTTCTCGGACAAGAAGTAGCCTTCAGTAATGTTAGCTAAACAAATGTAACTTCTGCAGAGAGATGTAGCTCAGCCTTCCTACCATTTGCAGCTGTTAAACACTGTAAACAACCATGGGATGCACTGTGATGTGATGCGAGGAACTTTTGTCTCAGTGAAGGGAGGCAAAGACACACTGAGGAATCATTGAGGAGCTTTGATCCTCCACCTACCAATTCATTTTTCATGGCAGTTGCCAGAAATAACCCAACCCCCCCAAAAAAAATTAAGGAAATAATGACCATGACAATTGACTGATTGAATTGACGAGCTATCTTTTCAGTTCCTGTTAGAGAAATTTTCTGGAATTGAGAGTTACCTTTTAAACTCTGTACAGTTTCTGTTGTAAAAGGGAAAATAGGTAAAGACCAAACAAACAACGCACCTCAGCTGTCACCCTTCTCAGGGTTAAACAAATCACTCTTCTGCCTTCGTTCTCTGGCAGCCTTGAGAAAGTTTCCTTGTAAGACACATTTCTTTAACAAATAACACCTTCTCTGTTTCAGTAAAGTGGAGCAGGAGTGTGTGTCTTTTCGGTCTCATGGATAATACACCACATTTCTCATTCACATCCTTCTCTGGTGTCTGTGTAGTTTGCACTTTTGATTTATCTACTCAGATTTCTCTGTGTGGGAGTCATGCTGTGTGTAATCACTATCGATGAGATGAGGCTCTATTATGGAGTTACAGAGGGATTCTATTGAGTTTCACGGGAAATATCAGTTGCTAAATGTCAGTAATCCTGCTCTGGCATTTGGCAAATTGAAATGGATTTTCTCTGGTCGATGTTTTTCGCCACAGCTAGATTCCCACCAGCCTTTACATGTCAGACACATGAGACTGATACAAGAGACTACTTGCTATTCTGCTGTAAAGTTTTTCCTGCAAACTGGTTGCAGCCCTTATTTGCGGCCTAAAGTCATGACATCTGTGGTGGATGGAGAGCAGTTAAGGCATTACAGTATGATAGCTTTGTCCTTGGCCAGCAGTCTGGTCTCTCCTACCCCTTGGCCATGTGTAGCCATATGAGCCTGGCCTTCAAAACTCAGATATTAAATAAAGATGAAGCTGAAAGGGCTCTTGTCGTAAGTGAGCAGCTGAGGTCATCTTCTGTGATTGGCTGAATGCCTTGAGGCACTCTGGCGCGACATGCAAGTAAAAGAGCCAGTTAATCTGTGCAGCACCCTTAGTCTTTGGGCCGAGTGTGCACTATTTGGCATTATAGGGATATCATATTTCCAATAATATGATAAAAAATCTTTCTAATTATTTGCTGCAGCTCTGCTGTGTTGTTTGACCATTATTCAGACATTACAGAACAAACAGAATACAAACATGCACTCACTGTGAACATCAGTTTATTTTTCCGGCTCAGGCAGCATGCTTGCTGAGTTGACACAGATTTTGGTCAAAGACCCTTGAGGACTGCTTGCAACCATGTATTGGTCCTTAGAAATAAACTGTGTGACAGAGCAGGAAGAAACATATTACATTTATTATCTGAAAGACATTTGGACCCCAAATTTCATATGTGCTGTGCCTGAAAATAATGGACAACTTGGCAAAGAGCCTGTTTTTAATTGTATCTCCAGGCACTTTGTTGAAAGAAACCTGTTGAAAAGACAGACATAAAATTGTGTTTTTGCACCAACAAGGTGATTCCCAAAGAGCTATCATTTGAAAATTTGACATAATTCAGCATGGTGTGCTGTGTGTCCTCAAAAAAACATTGAAGAAGCTGACAAGTGGAGGACAAAAGAAGTGTCAGACTTAAACTAAACAATCTACAGCGGATGAACAGTATCTTAAAGTGACCGTAAGAAATAAGACCAAATCCAGCAAAGACCTGAAACAGGACCTGAGAGCTGCATCTGGACCTTCAGCTGATCCATCTACTGTTGGCCCAGGCCTCATCAGAAATGGTCTCCATGGAAGGGTGGCTGTCAAGAAGCCATTCTTAAGGAAGGGAAACAGAGAGAAAAGGCTGAGCTATGCCAAATGACACAAGAAGTGGACTGAAAATCAGTGGCAACAGGTCTTATGGAGGGATGAATCCTCCCCAGAGCCCGGACCTCAACATTATTGAAGCAGTGTGGGATCATCTGACAGAGAACGGAACAAAAGAAGAGCTTTGGGATGTCCATCAAGAACCCTGGAGAACTATTCCTGAAGACTCCTTAAAGAAATGACAGAAAGCTTGTCTAAGAGGGTTCAGGCTGTGTTGGAGAATTAAGGAGCTCAGACCGAATATTGACTTTCAAGCTCATTAGAATGAACTGTTTTTGCCTTTTTTACTATTACTTACTTTATTCTATTTCTATTTCTATTTCTATTTCTATTTCTATTTCTATTTCTATTTCTATTTCTATTTGCATTTTCCGAGAAATTGTTGCACCCATTTTCAGTTTTCCTGACAATATACTGTATAAAGAAGTGAAAATTTTGCACATTACTGTACTTTGACAAGCATACTTCAAAGTTTGCAATCAGTTCTGTTCAAATGACCCAGGGACAGAGCTTTACTAGTTGTACCAGAAGGTCCGATTCTAGAAGAAAGTTGTTTTAACGGCTGTAAGGAAGACTAACGCAGTCTAACAAAACATCACTTTGTTTTATTTTTTGACAGGTAGACCCATCCTGCTCATGCATTTTGGTTTGCAGCTTCTTATGGTGTCATTTTTTTTCCTCTTTTCACTTTGACAAATTTCTTTACTTTTTCCGGCGGGCGAGCATCAGCCCACGCAGCGGAGCATAGAGCATCATCAAAGTGTCTCCCTGAACATATGGTGCTGTTTTTTCTTTTTTTTTTCACCCTTAGTCCCAAAAGTTTGCTGGCTCCAGAAGGAGAAGTGAATATTGTAGAGCGTTTAATCCTTTATACTTGTGGGGATTATCTTCCATTTGATATCAGATATGCATTAGTCAAATGAGGTTTGACTGCGTTCTTACGTGCTCACATACACACATTTGCAGACATGTAAGCACACACACTGCAGTATTTCTGTGTTACTTCTGTGGAGGATCAATGTGAAGTTTCATCTGCATGAAATCAAACAGCTTCCTTTTAGGGCCCAGATTAAGATGCTCTGTGATGCCCTGCACTATGACGATCCAGTTCCATGCCAGCAGAACAGATTAGTGTTCATTTGACCTGGATTGAAGGATTTGCTTTTCATATGTCATAGCTGATAAGGGTGATACCACAGAAGTAGGGGAAACGGCATCGGTACATTTTGTTGGTAGAGGGGAGGAAGGCTCTATGCCAATATGAGAAGTAAGGGATGTATTTTTGTGCAGCGCAGATATCTGGACTGGAAATATAAAAAACATAAAGGCTGCCATAGAGGTTTACATTCAGATTAATCCATATTCTCCCCTGTAACTCCCTTAATGACTTTACTACAAATAATCCATAAAAGTAATGAGCATCTCTCAAAAAGAAAGCTGGGCTCCAGCCATTAGATCACTTTGATGCAAATGGACAGATGGTCTGGAATACATTAGGTTGTTAAATGGTCTCATTGATATCATGATGCATTCTGTTATGTTTTTCAAAATCAGGAAAAATATACCAACATCTACCACAAGGGTCTAATACGACCTCATATATACAAAAGATATAGCTGCCACATTTAAAATTATTTTGAAATCTTGCAATTAATCAGATTTGTGTCCGCATAACACTATGTATCTGCATGGTTTGTTGTTGTAATCGCATTGAAGAAGTGAATTTGTAGTGATGTGGCTCTGAAGTGGTAGCTTCCCAATAGAGATTTTACCAAAATGCCAGCTGTTGAATTATTTAAACACATCATTCTCTATGGCCCTGCTGGTTGCATTACTGATTCACTCTGGGTTAAGGATACTTAAACTGGAGTCATTTGCAGAAATTCAGTCAGATTTCTGATCAACTCCACAGGATTTTTGCATCTTTTTGAGAAAAGAAATCTGGATACAATCTGGACATTGTCAACAGGTGGTTGACAGGTGTCAACAGATCTTGTTAAATTGTGTAGATTATCTTCAGATGTTTGAGAAAACACATCTTATTTAATTTGCAGTTGTATTAAAGAGAAGAAAGCAGAAACATTTTAGAAATATTGATGCCTAAAAGTTAAGATAACTTATATATCAATCCTTATCATGTCAATATGATGTGTTCCAACTCTCCTTTAGTGTGTGTCATGTGGTCTTTGCTCATGTCTGCTAGTCTTGCTTTACTCAGCTCTAAAGTGACCATCAATGAGAAATAATTGTGGTTTCTTCTCAGTTAATAGATTTTTTTTTTTTACATAGAAGTTGCAAATGTTCAAGCTTCCTTCTTCCTAAAAAGGTCATGGTTGTATTTTCAGAATAACTTTGAATGTTCAATGAGATAAGAAAACTTAACATTTTTGTGCTGTAACTAAACTTGTGAAGGGTGGTTTGCTGAAGTGAGAAGAACTCCACAGATAGTTTTCGGGATGTAACGCTGCAGCTGCAGCTCCTTTGCTCCCTTTTGGCCGCCACATGACAGCTGTGTGAGGTGACTGCCCCCTCTGCTGGGCTTGGCCAGGATCAGCAGGCTTTAAACCTTCAAATGAACCATGAGATTGGTTGCTGTGTACTCATTAATACTGCTGCATATTTAGGAAATGAATGCTACATGTACTTATGCATATTGCTTAGTCATTGATTTAGTTCTAGTTCTTTAAAAAACAAACAAAGATGGAACAGAAACTTTACAGTAATGGCTATTTATCAAATGTTTTCAATTTCAGAGTAGAAAACTACTGTTTTTTGAAGTCTTCAATTTCATATCAGGTTTGAGGTAATGTCTTAATTGTCACACAGCTCAGACTCAAACATCAAATTAAACCGGCTAACTTGATGTAGCACCTCGTAGCTGCTGTTGCAACTATGTCAGACTTATTTTGAATCCATGAGACTGCTGCTGTAACTAGCTGTAAAACAGTTTTTACAGTAACTATAAATTTAATGATGCTAATGCTATGTAGCTAGTCAGGTAACTAGCTATGGTGGCTTGCTAATTTGGTTAGTTCAAGAAAGCAACACAACTAATAGGAAAGGCTCGCTTTGATCCTCAGTTCTATGTTTTTCTCTGCGGAACATCTGTATGCTGCGTTTTCACATGTGTGACAACAAGCTCTCTTCTGTTATTGCATGTAGAGAATTTGAAATTTGTTTTGACATCTTAATGTATTCTTGCTTGTTCTGAAGCTGCCTTTTGTATGGGCAGACCCTGAATTGTAACTTCAGGATAGTGTTTCCACATTCACATTGTAGGTTAAGCCTTTAAAATCACGACCCAGTCCATTTCTAATTCTCACAAGCAAATATGTTGAGCTCAAAAGTGTTGAGCCAGAGACGGTTGCTCTAGCTGCGATTGGAGAAAAATGCATATATTCCATACCCCATAACTTCTCAGCATGACTTCTGGATATGATATACTGACCGAGAAATTACAGTGGAGCAAATGATCAGCTGCAGCCATCAGCAGAATCAGAATCAAGTTGATTGCCAAGTAGGTTTGCTCTTACAAGGAATTAGACTTCATGTAGTTGGTGCAGAGTGTTAAGTATAGACAATATATATATATATATACATATACAGAATCTATACAGCAGTACTGCACTAAAAGACCAGTGTTCCCCCCAATCTTTTATATACAGAAATGCTACATAGGCAAGGCAAGTTTATCTGTAGAGCACAATTCGTACACGAGGCAATTCAAAGTGCATACATAAATACATAAAGACAAAAAAAAGGTCTTCATTGTCGCAACTGAGTTGATTGTCCACGCCTGTGGAGGTGTATAAGGCACCCCTGTTGAGTCTCACAGGGGTTCACCACTAATTTTCTGTTGCGCCTAACTTTACTTTCAATCTATGATTTCTATCTAGTCCCATAGATATACTTTAATACTTCTTGAGTGAAATGAAACCCTTCTTTATCCAAATATAAGTGTCTAATTTAAGAAGACAGCTTGGAAGAGTTACTTATTAAATAGTACTTATGAAAGGTAGTATTACTGCAGTGTGAATATTTATTACACCTGAAATTGAAGAACTACTGAAAAATGTGCATTTGTTATGAGTACTAGCCCAAAGGACTTTTACACATAACTCATGAATAGAATTAATTATGTAGTCACAAACCTAATCTAAATGCAGTATCGCCTACAAATTGTATTAATGCTCGTTCTCAGTTGCTGTGGCAGTCACGGCTCCCGTGGGTAAAATTTGGAGGGGACCTTGTGTGGTACCATGTTACCGGCAGCAAAAACTAAGCCTCCCCCTCCTCAGGGAAAACAATAGTTTGTTATCTTGTACTTGGATGACTTTTGAAGCGAGACCTCTCCTGGAAATAGGACTCGAATGAAGTTGTGTCTAGAGCCACTTTCGAATCTCAAGAGCAGCTATTTGTTTATTCTTCAGTCTTAATGCCTTGGAGAGTAACATTAAGGCTCGAAAAAGAAAGGAAGCTTGATAGAAAGGCTCAGTAAATATATTTTCTCAAACACCTTAATTGAAATTGGATTTTAACTGCTTTCTGGACCATGGTGCCAGGGAGGCGATGTTTTTGCATTGCTGATGTAATTTCGTCTTCATTGTTTTTTTGCCCACTGCCCAGGAGGTTTGAAAATAGCTAGTAGGTATGTTTTTTTCATGAGCCACTTTCCTCAGGTTGAACCTTTCATTACTTCAATACCCATCACTATTAACTTTTTGGATTGAACTACAGTGTGGTCCTGTTGTTTACTGAGCTGGAGGATCAGCTCTTAAGGGGAAATTATATTTCCCTTATGCCCATATAGAGCCCGATGGAGGTGAAATTGCGATTGCACAATATGTATGAGTAAATAAACAGCCAATGTGCCAAGAATTTTCTTTCATCACAAAAGTGACTTGTGGACTATCTGTTGAAAATGTTGCAATTTGGGGATGTATTGCCCATTTAGTGTACTTTATAGTAAAATGGAAATAGTAAATGTTTCAGGGAATAATGTCTGATAGAAGTATTCATACATTTATCTATAGTAAAAGTGTTAATGTCACATTGCATGTGTGAAAACATTCTATAATAGCTAAAATACTCCACAATGAAGATGCTCCTTAAATAAAAGTATGCAGGCATAATTAGATAAAGGAACCTAATATACCAAACACAATGCTTTTGCCGTTAGTATAGTTGAAGGTTTAGGTCACGTTATATGTATATTATCTGGTTTATTGGTGTTTTAAATCTTTGTGTTTACACAAAGGCAGAAAAGTGCACATGAATTATTTTTGCCAAATTTATAAAAGTGTTTGTGCATCTGGTTCTGGTTTATAAATCTCAATCATCCTGAAATTATGTACACAGGCATGAGCTCCTTCTTAGTACTTTGCATGTAAAAAAAACCCCTCTTGCATCACAACTACATGGGCATGATGATTAAAACAGAAGCACAGTTTTACCAAATGTAACAGTGATACAGTCAGCAGTGAAGTAGGGAAATTAAATCAGTTTTATTTGGTGTCTCAGTTCTTGAATCAGTAACAGAGTAACAACAGTAACAGAACTCAACTCTGTAAAGTCAAAGCAAAGGATCCTGTAGAGGTAAGAAAAAATGGTTGTATTCCAACAAGAGCTCACACGACGAGTGCATCGGGGATACAGGCTGAGGACTGGCATCTTGTGCTTTATCTGCATGTTGAGATGATCAGAGGGAGACACAGATGTACAGATGGATCGTGGTATGTTGGTTGTTTTGTTAAACAGCCCTTGAAAGCTGGGTGTGTGCCAATCTTGTGCAATGAAATGAGCACGATCTCTAAATACTTGCTGAGTTTTTAAAGCTTCATTAACAGAGTCTTTAAATACTCTGATGCACAGCTGCAGTTATTTGTAGCTCCAACAAATAAAATTGGAGTCCATAGAGTCTAAGAAACAAAATGGGGGAAAAAAAGCATTATCATACTGCTCAAGCGCTGTGAAGTGTCTTATGTTAAGTTATGTAGCCTCTTTTTTTTCCCCCACCTTTACACAAGACTAAGATTAGTCTAAAGATATGAAGACGCATGGTCTGAAGCTGCATAAAATGTATATTTCTCTCAGTTTTTTTTCTATAAATTCCAGTTTGTGTGGAGGAAAATGTGTGTGTATGCATTGTTTGTGCATCTGGCCCCTTTGCTTAGATTATATAACTCTGTTTTCAGCTTTCAATAACAAAAAGCAGTGTTATTCAGTGGAGAAAAGCGAGAGCTTTTATTGCTTCAAAAGAGACAGACGTGCATGTAGTAGGCACCACTGGACCATCAAGTGACAACAAAGAGCATAAGAGCAAAAAAAAGATGGAGAGCGGCTGTGCATTCTGGTTAAAACATCAATACAAAGCCATTTCTTGAGAAACTGTTGCGAGTCATTTTCTGCTGCTGTATTGAGGTTTAAAATATCATAGATTTGTACTTAAAAAAATACAAATTCCAGTATTTTTAGACTTAGAATTGGACTGTTTGTACAAAGACATAAACAAATAAATTATTAGGTTTTTATCCATTGGAAAGGTTACTGAAAATATTGAAATACGACAAAAGAAGGCTGAAAACATAGAAATAAGGGTGATTTTAATGACATTTTATTACATTTGTTTTTTATTTAAAACATTTACAGACTGGGGGTTTAGGTGGTGGGACCATTTTGAGGATTCTGGCATCGGATCAAACCTGCATTACGAAGTCAAAACTCATTTGTTGTATCTGAAATTCCAAATTATGGATCAAATAATCAATTACATCTGGAGTATTGCTTGGCATTCTTTTGAGCAAATTAACAGCAGTATTTATCTTTTCAGCACAGTATGCATCCATTTTCTATCCCAGCTTAATCCAACTGTAGGGTCACGGGGGGGGACTGGAGCCTATCCCAGCTGTCATTGGGCGAGAGGCGGGGTACACCCTGGACAGGCTGCCAGTCCATCACAGGGCCACACAGAGAGCAACGACCACACAAACTCACTCCAAAGGACAATTTTAGAGTTACCAGTTAACCTCACATTCATGCTTTTGGATGATGGGAGGAAGCTGGAGTACCCGAAGAGAACATGCAAACGCCACACAGAAAGGCTCCTGCCGGGACTTGAACCTGGAACTCTCTTGCTGTGAAGCGACGGTGCTAACAAACACACCTCCGTGCAGCCCTCAGCAGAGTGTCTGTTTTCTAATTATTTCCCGAGATCCTTCTTGCCACTGGGGCGCATGTTACCATGGAGATCCTCAAAGAAGTTAAAGCTACTTGAGCCACGTTTCCCCCTATAACTGAAAAAGTAAAACTATATATTAATATCCCAAAGGAACACCCTAAGAAATGAATTTGCTTTATCACCTATATAAATTAACAGCTACATCTTAATTCTTAATAGAGCAGTAAAGCTAAACGCTAACTAGCCTTGCTTAACAAATAATTCACTGTTGATTTAAGGATTATTTTTAGAGCCATCTCATTAGTTCAAATGGAGAAAGCAATAAAAAAATTGACTCATTCACTTGTCTGCAGACTTTAAATTGAGTTCTTTTTTTTTACTTTATGTAAGATTACTGATTACTTAACACTAACATTAACAGAATATGTTTAAACAGTTATACAAGTTCAGATATTTTTAGCCTTCAAACTCCAAACCCTTTTTTTCCAAACTTTACTTGTATAATCTTTGACGCTAAAGTAATGTTATTACTGATTTATTTGATGTTTGTCCAGTGTGATCTGATCTGGTAATTATTCTGCCTAAAACAAACAGAAATAAAGTTTTCAAATCAGTACAGTTTCGAAACAAGTACAAGTTTACCTCAGAAATATTGTGGAGTAGAAGTAGAAAGTAACATGAAATGGAATACAGGGCTGTTCTTTAGAGATTGTACTTTATTATTATACGCAACTTGTTTCTCAATTTTTGCACCTTGCAGTTTGTTCATTGGCACAAACAACTCTCAGCTCGTTTCTCCTATGTGTAGTCAGGTCACACAGACTTGCTGCAGCAGAGATTAGAGGAAAATTATGGCTGTCTTGTGTCCCAGGTCCCAATGATCCCACACAATCTGAGAACTGAGATCAATAGTCCATCAGAGTGTAGGCGTTTAGCACTTTCAAAAATAACCTCTCAAGCTTTTGTCGGTGTGCATTAAATAAAAAAGTCCCAGGGCTACAACCATAAATAGCAGATCAGTTAATGGCCATCATTGTCTGATCTGATGGTGGAAAACAAGGTCGTTTCAGCTGCATATGGAGTCATATTCTTCAAGCAAAAGGTTTTAATGTTGACAGGAAGCTCTAATGTTCAAACTCTACAGCCTTTTGCTGCCTCTCTGATGGGTTCGGCAGTTCTGTTCTCTTACTGTTCCACTTCCTCAACACAGAACCTTTTGACTTCTGTGTCACACGGCTCAACAGGCTGAGTTAAGATGGCCCTGATGGATGAGAGGCTGAGGAAAGGAGTTTTGAGTCTGTCAGGTACTGAAGGTTCAGCGTCCCGCGACGCCCACGCCAGGCCCTCCGATCGCCTGCAGACTTTGACACATCATTTCCCCTGTGATTTGTGGCCAGGTTGAGGTTGAAGGAGACGAGGAAATTTTCTGTCCCCATGAGAGCAGATGGATGTTTCAGCTGTGCAGACTGAGCTGAGGGTTGTTTCTTTCTTCCCTCCTGAGGAACCCTCTTGCTTTTCAAGAAATTGGTTTCATGCTCCTTAATGGAGTCTTGATGACTGGTTCTTACAGCACATTTTCAGAGAGTAACCTGACATTTTTTTCATTTCTTTAAAAAAAAATGAAATAGGACAGACTGACTAGTCTTCATTTTTTTTCAGTTATTTTCTAACATAATTAAAGTAGAGAGTGGAAAAATAATTTCTCTTTGTGGAGTTTTGTTAAAGATTAAAGTTGAGACCTTTCTGTTTGTGATTAAAGATGAGCAGTATGCTATGAAATGATGGGTGATGTAACATATATGCAACTGGTGAATGTAATAGCCTGTCAGAGCAGCAAATGGTCACCATCTTTTTCAAGCCCACCCCCGCTGCACAGCAGTTGTTTGATCTCATCTCTGTGAAGCAAAGCCGCCAGCGCCTCCCTTGGGACGTTTGATGTTGGGGCTCAGAGCTCACAGGCACGTTGGCGATGGGAGTCTCACCATTACCACGCACCGCATCCAATCTTCTCACCATCAGATAACTTCAAAGTGTTTGCAAAACACCAACTTCCTGAAAGTCCAGAGTTTTGCCCTGATGTTGTTTGTCAGATTAGAAGGTAGGTATTGAAGTTTCCTCGAAAAGGGAAGAAAATTAAACATCTCTGGCTTTGCTGAAATCTATCATCACCCTCAGGCTCTGAGATGTTGTAGCATACTGATATTTTTTCACCCTGGTCTCATTCCTTCTCTCGTCTGTGCATTGATCTCCATCTCTGCCCTGCCAATACCTTCTCCTCTGTGAGACCTTTCCTCTTCCATCTCTTATACATTATTCATCTCCCTCGGCTTTTTCTGCAGGGCAACAATACCCATTACCTCCAGATTCTGTGGCGTATGAAACAATGCTGCCCCAGCTGTTGCTTTATTTGTAGAAATGGTGAAATAGAAAAGCAGATTATGCAGACTGAGCAAGGTTTCTAATCCTCTCTAACAAAACAAGTCGAGAGCCATTCTCGCTGCCGCGTGAAGCCATACGAAGGATGTATTCAGAGAGTTTTATCCAGTGTTGCTGCTAGTTTATCCCAGCAGTAATTTTGTTATGGAAAAAAATCTCAGACACAAAAAGTATCTTTTACATCTGCTTATAACACACAATTTTGATTTGATGTCAGTGCAACATGGAAGCCATTGGGTTGAGTAGGAACAGGAATGCCAAGAAAAAAGCATTGAAGTCAACTTGGAAGAAAGTCAGGCAAACTTAGCAAGCGTTTCTCTTGTGTAACGGGCCGGAAATTTTCAATCAGTTGAGCCAGTGCCAACTTTAGAATATAGTTCTGCTTAATTTGTCCCTGGGCTGTACTGAGGCAGAGTGCTGCTTTGAGATAAAAGCTAATTTTAGCTAAAAAGTCCTCCATTCAAAATGGCCATACAGCTAATTTGTAACTGATAATTCTGTCCTGAAAGGAGCAGAGCTTATAGCTTTTTTAAATAACATGTAGATATTTGACTTTTTCTTGTACATTGTACATAGTCATGATATTTTTGCCATTTTCTTTACAGATTTTTACTGTTTTTATTGATCAATTTGTTCTTTTTTAATTCTACTGGCTAGGAGACTCAACGCATGATTTCCTATGTCCCCAGTTTATCTGAGTGCATAAATACCAAAGAAACCTCTTGTTCATACCTCCAAGTATGTACCAAAATGTCTTTCCTGTAAAGCACCAGGATTCCTGTTTGAAGCATTAGAATCACATTTCCTAAATTCTACCTAAATTCTTCCTTTCTATCCTTCTGGCAGTTTCAACCAGGCTGCCCATCACAACTATTTTCCTCCAAGAAGGGAGTTGGTGGCCCCCAGTGTTCAAATGAAAGTTTTACAAATAGTTGGACTATAATAGTGAGGAGAGCTTTACCGCTGCAGCCAAATGTAGAATTAAGTTCTACATTATTGCACGCTTTGTTGTTGTGCTACCCTAAATCACCGCTGGGTTGATTCCCTCACAGCACCGGCCCTACTACCACTACTTCAAACTACCGACCAACATCCACGCTCATAACTATGTCAGCGATAAAAAATTAATCAGAACTTTGCAAGAAACAGCTCAGTTTTATCAAAGTGTGATCGCTCAAACGCATTAGATGAAGTGAATCTTGTGTGTCAATGAGCAGATTAACTGATAATCTCTGCAAATTGACTGTATATGAAGGAGGATTTTAGAGAGCTCTGTTCTACTTGATACATCTGAAGTGAGGGGAAGATATTACTGTGAGTCACCAGTGTTGAAACAAAAACATAATGATTGAATTTAAGACTTTTGTCAAAGTCTCTCTGCTGCTTTGGAAATATCTCTGTGCAGTCGGAGGGCTCATCTCCCTGGTCAGATATTATTTAGGTGACTTTTGTAAGATGCACTCCAATTAATCCCTACATTGTATCATTAGTAAAACATTTTTCTTTGAGGTTTGACCTTGCTGTGTTTTGAAATTATTAACACGCAAATGCAAAGAAACAGCTTTGTAGACCAGATCGGTCTGGTTCCCAGGTTACGTTATCTATTTGTGTGTCAGACTTGTCATTAATGTTCTCTCTCTCCCTCCACAGAGGAAGTCGTTGATCGCCACCAGTCTGATCGTGGCTGTATCGCTCTTTGTGGTTGTGGTGAACTACTCCGAGAAGCCCTACTTCCTCCTGCAGCCTGTGTTTGGTCAGACGTTCAGCAGTCACTGGATGTTCTCCAAGCAGACGTACAAAGCCTTCAAGCCTCACTTGGGCTATGTCAGCATTCCCAAACAGGAGGTGAGCCTCAAACACTACCTTCAAGGACATATGCACTTTTATTGTGTTTTTATAAGGAATGCTGTTTTATTACTGTTAGCCTGGTTTATCATCCATTTCAGACAGTCTACCTGATTATGCTTTTAGTGTTTTATTGGTCTTGGGTTGTTAACATTTAACTGTACAATACTTCGGTTCAACTCATTTTGTTTTAAATGTGCTTTGTAAATAAAATTCACACTGACATCTGGCGCTGAAAATACTCTAAATATCGCATGCAGTTTAAGAATTATTAAGAGAAAGTAGAGTATACCTTAGGGTGGAGTTTACATGTGACTGACTGGTCACAACAGTTGGTGCATGCGCAGTAGTCATGGGCTCTCAGTCAGATCCATCCTCTGCTTGTACATACACTAATATTATGTGGGACACCAAATGAGCTTTTATTTCACCACGCATTCACTGTGGCATGAGCTTTTGCAATGTCACAATGTTTATTTCCATCCAGAGTTGCAGAGGTCTTGTATTGGTATTGGGACAGTCAAACCGCTGTGCAATGTCTTCTCTAGCGAGGCCCACAGATTCTCATTGAGATTAAGGTGGTGGCCAATCCTGTAAAATGATCTCATCTATCTTATCTTATTATCTCATGATCATAACGCTGCCCCCGTAGGCATGTGCATCAGGCAGGCAGCCCCTCATCTGCCTTTTTATTTAATTTTTTTACCCTAATGCACCTATCACTCTAGCACAAGGTAAATGTGCGTGTGTGTAAATGTTCTTTCCCTATTATATATTGCTGTGAGTCCACTGTTGATTTTCTTCGATTAGAATTCACAAATCCTTTTAGGTGATCTCCAGTCACAGTCATACATCACAGATGTAAGATGTTCTTCTGACCACAATTCTTCCTCAAAGATGATGTCTCACCATCCTTCAGGTTTTCATAAAGCTTTGGATGGTTTTTAACCTTACTGTAGCAGTTTTTCAGTCTCCTTCACTGTTTTTTTTTTTGTTGATGCAGACCAAAAATTTTTAATGCCAGATTGAAACATTTCCATCTTTACCAATCTACTCAAATGATAAAAAATCCCCCCCAAAAAAATCCAGATCCGAGTCGTTAACTAAAACATGTCTCTGAGCATGTCACTACCAATGTGTTAATCATAAGCAGATGTGAGTGTATGAAATAAATTGCAAAAAAGGACAAAATGGTCACATTTAACTTAAATGTTAACAGTCTAACAATCTTGAGGGATTGGGGCAAACTTGTATAAATGCTAAAACAGCTGTTGTATTTGTGCTCGTTGACATTGAACTTGTGATTGCGTAAGCTTTTAACATCATCATTAACATCACATTCTTCTCTTGTATCTCTTGCTTTGCAAATAATTTTGCTACTTCAGTCTTAAGATGAAAGCACCAGCTTCTTCTGTTTCACAAGAAACCTTTTTACATTTTTTGCATTTCATGTCGAGTGTCATAACTTGTGTCATTCATTTTTTTATGGTGCAATGGTTTTCTCTATTGACAATAACCTGTCATCACATCTCACTCAATAATGACAGCATATTGAAATTCACTCATGAAAACGCAGCACCCGCTTAACAATTTCTTTAATTCGTTGTATCGGGTTCTCTGTGATGGATCTGAAAATGCCTGTTTGATGCCTCTTGTGTGCACTATTTCTTTGTAAATCAAAACAACCATGTCTGTGATCGTATTCTTCTGCCTTCAAACAGCAACGTGGTGCATGTTCCCCTCAAAATTTATGGAAATTGAAATATCAAAGCCTTTTAATTCCCACCACATCAAAATGGAAATGCCAAACTGTATGTTTGTTGTTTAGGGAGGCAGCCCACCAGAGGTGTGCTCACACTGGAGCATATTAAGAAGTCACACAATAAAATCATACATTTTGCCAGCAGAGATGCATGTAACAGAAAGTGAAGGCGGATAAGGATTTGTTAACTGTCCTTTCAGTATGTAGTCTGTTTTTTTGAGTTGCAATGGATGCGCTGGTCCTTCATTAGAAGTGGATGCCTTATATTCAGCAGGCTGATATTGGCAGATTAATGCGCGGCGCCTTCCTTTTGTCTCTGGAGAGTTTCATCCACGCACATGGGCCCAGAGGCAATCATGCATTACACCAATCTGTACGTCTGCACCTCCTTCTGCCTTCAGACAAGCCTGCTTAAATCAGTGCCCTCTCCCTGTGGAGATTCATGCAAATCATTGGAAAAGACAGACAGCCTCTCAGAATAAGGCCTCGCTTTGGCTCAGATTCCCCCCATTAGTGGACACTTTTTAGCAAACCAGAGAGGGCCGTGATTAGGTTTAACGTGATTGGCTTTAATATGAGTGTCATAATTGCTCTGCATGTTCCTAAAATTTCTGATAAAGGATGAACAGAATTGTGGAGGTCTGGTCAAGGTTATGACCCTGCTCTGGGTGTTGTGAGTGATAACGTCTGGAGAGAAGGTCTGTTGTGTGAGCTGTCAACCTCTGTTAAGCACGCAACAACACCTCGAGAGGCTGGCATATTTCTTTTGGACAGTAAGGCCTTTTGGCATGATCCACGGTGAGGTGTCATTTGAAGTATTATACATCTCTCACAAGCATGTATTATGCATAACCTGGTAGCATGGGAACAGTCTGCCTTATATTGCACATTTGATTGAGTCTGTCTCCAAGCTTGATAGATTGTAGTAGCTGCTCTACTTTTCAGGAGAAATACAAAACATTTGTCTTGAGGCAATTTACATTCACACCTCTGGTCTATCACACACCAGGGAAAGAAACTCAATATTTTCATTTGGACTGGAACATTTTAAATCCTGTCTCTCTTCAAAGGAAACTATAAACATGGAAGGAAGTCTTTGTACCTTTACTTCTTGTGTATTATCATCTTATTCTAAACAGGAGATTGCCTGAACATGGTTTCTCCATTTCAACGTTTTTCTTGATTAGTAAAGACTCAACATCTGTAGAATCAAGCTGTCAATCAAAAGTGATCCTCCAAGCTTTAAAAACAAAGCTAACAGCTAAAAGAATGCCAGGACAATTATTTCAACTCAACCAGTGTTGCATTCTACAAATGTGAAGTTTATTTATCTTCTTCACAGTTAAAATCAATATCAAGCAGCCCATTTATCAAGTGTCTGGTCAGATATGTCAGTAATAATTCATTTTAGGGTAGTGGCTGTTACTTTAATCATTGCTCTAGCATCAAGTCATAAGTGTGTCAATAAATGAGGTATGATAAATAGAACAATATGATTCAATGCAGTCTGATTTCAGTTGTTAATTTTTTAATGTGGTGTTGGATTACAACCTTTAAATAGATATTTGATAAAATAGACCGTTTGTGTTCTAGTTGTAGCTCTAATGTATTTACAGTATCATGCCACCAAAGTGTCATTTTTAATAACGTAGGTTTGTATATTTTTAGCAATAATTTTGAAAGTAGATAGTGTAAATATCTTTTACCTTGCTGAGTTTAATGTCCAAGTCTTTTTCTAGCTGTGTTAACATCTGTGACCTCTGATGAATGTTCAGATCTGCTGAGCTTAGTCAGACTTTTGTCCAATTTCCTATCCTTCTTCCATTTTCTATACCCACTTAATCCAACTTAGGGTTGTGGGACGAGAGGCAGGGTACATGCGAACTCCACACAGAAAGGCCCCAGCTGGTAATTGAACCTGGAACCCTTGTGCTGTGAGGCGACGGTGCTAACCACACCGCCTCTGCGCTGTAAATTTGGCTGCTGCACAGATTGCATTTTTTTTTTAAACCTCTTAAGTGACAAAGTAGGAAGGATACATTGCTTTTACAGCTACATCTGAGCTGGTGGTTGGGTTGACTGAAATGCTATTTAAATAGTGTTCATGCTCACTTGGCGCTTCATTGTGGTAGTAATGGTGTGGACCCACTGACGCTGACTTTTAGCTGATAGTATGTTTTGAGAAGCCAGACCTGATTAATGCTTTGTACCTGCATCTACTTGGATTTACCACAAGACACTGAGAGGGTCTAATTTATGTGATATAACACATAAATATTTATGTGTTGATGATATGTCAGACAGGCACCAGAAGGTCTTTAAGATCTTTAAAAAAAAAACATATGTTGAAAAACAGAAACTGAAGACAGACATGTTGTTCTGAATGTAGATCTTGGGCATCCTGCAGTATTTTGTCTCTTGGCACTGGAGATTTTTAACATTAAAACTGGATCCTGATTAATAATGGCTAATCTTTACATCCGTAGTTTCTACATCATGTCTTGCACAATGCGTCACCTGTCTTCTACTTATTCTTAAACTTACTTTAGATTTGGTTATTTATGTAAAATGTGTACAATTATTGATGTCTCATCTTGCAGTAGGGGGTATATAGGCTACATATTTTGCACTTATTGAGAGTGTAGAGCTTGCAGAATGGTGGGTGTTGCCTAAATACGAGTTTCTGGTTGCTTTGAAAATAAACAAAAATGCAAATGAGGCAAATGGTACTCTGTTAGCCACTTCATGGGAACTTTGAATAGAACAAGACTTAATTGAGCATGCTACATGTAATGTTATTCATTAATCAAAACATACTGAGGGAAGCCACCCCTTAACATGTTATAGTGTGCAGAATTTAGCAATTTATAACAGTCAAATATGTAAATAATTACACACAAATGCTGTTCTGCGTCTGGTTTTAACTGATATTAATAATATGAGCAACTATTAGATACAGCTTGCTGCTCAGGTCAGAGGTCACAGAGACATGGAACACCTCTATAAGATCACCCATAATCACATCAGGTGGATTCGGGTGATCCGACAACAGGTAAAGCAATAATATGTAGGAATTTTTTGGTTGTGCCTGTTCTGTTTAAAAATGAGACCTGTACATGTTACAGGTACAACTTTGTGTATTAAAGTCTTGGTTGGGAGCACAGCCTTTTATTCGCTCTGTGCTTTTAAGGGGATAAAGATCTAAATAAGTTTAGTTATCATCGACTTTGTTTGTCGATTTCATTGTTTCGTTAATACAAATGAGGCCTGAATTTCAGGTTTTGTTGCTGAATATTTAATTTTCATCACTGAATAATGAATCAGTTTGCCTTTAACCAATGTTACTTCCTCTTTTCCTTGACTGAGCTGAGATGAAATACATGGAAATAGATTTAACCAGGTACCACAGCAAATGTACAATGCTTTTTCTGACAGTTACACTGCAAGACCCTCCCCTTCGGCCTATTGGTTGTAAGGTTTAGTTTGATAAGATTAGTAATGCAAATTAAGTTAATTACAGTTAATTACGAAGAGGCCTAATGCTCACTGCTGTGATGTGGCTCAGGACTCATTCAGAGAGCAACTGCTGAGTGGCAGATGATTAACGGTAGCTTCTAAACTGTGGCTGTGTGTTTGACAGCTCACTTGTCTGAGGTGAGGAAACTTATTAAATGTCATCTTGGTTAGATTCTGATTATCATGTCCTTCAAGTTGGAGATGATTTCCAATGAATAATTTAAACTAATAAAAGAAATTACAGCCGCTGTGCCTCATGCATAAATCGGTGAAACAGTCTGATGCTGCAGGTTTGTGACCAAATAAAAGGAAAGAGTCCATCTGCACGCAACAAAAACGAGTGTCTTCATGACAGTAAAAGTATACTTTTATGGACATATCAGTTTTTATAGATGTTTTCGTTCATTCATTTTATTTCACTCAACTACATAAACTGGTGAGGAGAACAAACAGTGCAACAGTACAGAAAAGGTGAGTAGTGTTATATAAAATACAGTTTATCTGAATAGTCTTAACACAATTCCCCCAAAAACTTTTATGACTTTTGTGATATCAGACTGCAGAAAAAGAACCAACATGGATGTAGATGTAGAATTAACGACATTTTGGTAAAATGTACTTATATAATCTCCTTCGTAATACAACCAAATGACATGTTAATAATCCCCAAGACTGTTATCACGTGAATTTAAACCCTGTCTAACTCTTTGTTGCTGCTGATATTTTCTTTTGAATCCTGAAATGAGCTAACTTCATGTCAGAGACCGTGCTTCACACATGCAACAGAACGCGGGTGTAGGCAAACCTGCCCAACAGGAGTATTTGCAATGAATCACTTTGCCTACGCAGAAGGCTGAAGCTAATCAAGTATCTTTTTTAGGCAGAAGGAATTTTAGTCCCAGGAAGACACTGATACTTGGCATGTTAATGCAATCATTACTGCTTATTAATGAAACGTGTTGAGAGCATTTTAATGACTGTTAGGGTTAACTTAACACCCGAGTACTCTACATCAATGACGGATGTGTCTCCGGCATTAAGCCTGCTTTTTTTAAATAGCACATTTTATTTTCAACACAGCCGAACATTAAAATCTGAGGCTTTGCTGAGTAGATTTTGCCTTTATCAGAGTGCTAGAATTATTGGGATTACACAAGTGTACTCTGTTTGGGATTACTGCATGCTTAACTGAAACAGCACCATCTTGAATGTGAAACTGTGACACAAATCACAGCTGAAGAGAGATTTAATTTATTTACTGGTAACTAGATGATAAATTAAGATATTCCAGGAGGGTTTTTAATCATTAGAGAAGGTTTTTACACATTTCCTTTTTTAATAATGTGCACAGCTGTTTTATTTCTGTGGCTGTGACTTCTCACATGCACTAGTTTTACTTTTAAAATGAGGAAAAAGTTGTCCTTATCAACTTTATATACTTTTTGCTGAGCAGCTCCCCTGCAGCATCAGTAGGTGACATGCCTCGGTCAAAGGCTCCTCAGTGTCCAGTTTCCAGTCAGAGTCGTGTATCTCACATTCAGTGTTCCCCACAGAGCTCAGCCAATCTATGTGTGCTGAAAGGCGTGATGGAGTTATGAGCTGGGCTGAGGGGAGCAGGTGATGATGGATGAGCTGCTGACAGTTCAAGGCAGCCGTGTTGTGTATCTCAACCACCCAACAATTGGAGAACTAGCAGCCAGGTCCTGGGATCATTTCTAAACCTCTGATTGCATCCATAGACCAGAGAAAAAGCAATAGCAGGAAGCTCTGCTGGAGTGATTAACAGACAAATCATGTTTCATGAGAAAGAAAATCGGCAGTTTCTGTTAGTTTGTTTGTCTGCTCTATAAGAAGCTGATCCTGTGTAAGCACACCAATGAGTCGTGAGAGCAGACAAGCCAAGTGGTTACAATAGAATTTGCCAGAATGCCTTATGGGATTGTGTTTGCAGACTGAAACTCACTACATATGTATTTGTTCATTAAACACAGAACACACAGAAATGATTTTATATTTGCTACTGGAAGGCAGCAAAAATGCTATTAGTCTCAAACCAGTAACATTACAGTTATTCTCTTTGGAAAATGATGAACGAGGCTTAGTGCACAATATTTTTTTTTTCTTTTGTAACTTTACTCACTTAAGTTTAATCTTATCAAAACAAAACTTTTTAGCTTCACTTCGGTAAACCTCCTACTTCAGATGAGGGCTTTCTTCCTCTCCTGGCAGATCCGTTTTATGAAACTGGATAAAATTATGGAGGCCTGTAAAACCATGATGGACCCTTTCTTTTTATTAATGATTACTAAAGGCAGTTTATTTAATATTCCGACCAGACTTGCACTCTGCCAGAACATCAATTTAATAATTTGATCTAACAAATAAAATCTTTGATAATGTATCATAAGATGAGGTGGAAATAAAGTATATATCAGAAAGTAGTTTAATTTAATTTGATTGACAGAAATAAAATAACTTTTTATTCTTTATTTTTTGTTAAATGTTAGATTTTTTCAGTTAATTTCTATCTAGTTTTATTTATATAGCACTATATTACCATTTAAGTCACCCCAAGGCACTTTACATAATAAGGTCAAGGGCTTACAATGTTATTGGAAGAAACTCAAAGATTCCCTGTGAGCAAGTGTTTTCTCAGGGGGAAGAAATACCTCAGACAGAAGCAGAGTCAGGAGAGCAGCAAGGAGAAACTACAAATACAGTGATGTAATAATGACAATAAACCTGCACATGAGACATAAAGATATTTTTGGTGATTGGTGATTAATCGCAGTGACCCGACAATCATCTGATCATTCGCAAAGATACCAGTGTCTATGTTTACGTCAGTGTAATTCAACAAAATGTCTTTATAACAGAGATATAGACGATTGCCAATTTTTCCAAAAATGCCTATATTGAGACCTGTGAACATAAGAAATGTAGGAAAAAATGCTCGTTTTTCTCCCGAGTTAAAGTAACTTTTACAGTTCCAATCAAACAGCTGCAGTGCTAATAGTTTACACATATACACATATCTGTCTGGTAAAAACAAGATATGAAGCCCACTAAGCTCTGTTTAGTCAGCTCTGGTGGCCTGATCAGGCCTCTCCCACCGCTCTGCATCAGCTCTGCTGAAATCAGAAGTTTGATTAAAGCTTTTTATTGGAGGTAAAGTTAGGACACCTCCCCAAATGTCGGTCAAGTCATGAACATTTTTCAGTGTTTTTCAGGAAATGATTAACTCTGAAACGTCTTCAAGAATATGTACAAGACTACTTAGTGACATATGAGTGTAGGTGACACACGGCGCAGCGATTAAAATATATAATATTTAAATATTTTAACTTGGAGTTATTTATGTGAATAATTTCCTCTCTTGTGCCCTGTGATGGACTGGCGACCTGTTCAGGGTGGACCCTGCCTCTCGCCCATTGACAGCTGGGATGGACTCCAGCCCCCCCACGACCCTGAGTTGGATTAAGCGGGAATAGAAAATGGATGGATGAATTGTTCTTCATCCTCTTAAAAAGAGAGGATTGGCTGAAATGCCACAAAACAATTTTAAATGTCTGTTATTTCTTTATCAACAAGAAACACGACTTAAAATCCCAGCATGCCACCTTCATATACAGTCAGCTGTCATTTAAAAGCAGTTCAAGGTGATCTTTATTGTCCCCCTATGGGATGTTTACTGTGTAGCAGCACTGACAGACTGCCATTCAACATGAAAACATGCATTGACAGAACAACAGTAAATACATAAATTGTAATAAAACTAGTAACAACATGTGGGTAAAGTGCAAGATTAAAAACAATGAGATGAGAGTGGAAATATAAATAAAAATGTAAAAATAGACGGTCATTGGTTGTTCTGGAAGCCAATGGCTGCAGGGACAGATGGGTGCTTGAGTCTGTCGGTCCTGCACTTAGAAGCCTTGTATCTGCGACCTGATGGGAGAACCTCAAACTCGTTAAAAAGAGGGCGACAAGGGTCAGAAAAAAATTGGCTGAGCTCAAGCCTTGTACAGAACGAAAAGGCCATTTGAGGATGTTCCTGGAATTTTGCTGTACACTTTGACAACTCTGCACTCGTTTTTTCTTTAAGGCTTTCATATCATGCAGCAGCTTTTGTATCCAGTATGAAAGACTTGAAACTCATTACTGGCTATGCGTTTTGCTCAGTGTGTAAATCATTAATTTCACTCCTACAGCATTGTACAAAATGGCAATTTTGATCACCAGTTTTGGACTCTCCACATAGCAAATTGGTGTTTTTCATGTGAGATCTTACATATCCTACCCTGGTTTTGAAACAAATTAGTTGGTTCCTGTTTTGTGGGATGATTAGTTTGAACTGCTCATTTTGATCGTTAAATCTAACTTCCCGGTTAGGAAAAGTCCTACTTTGTGTTAAAATAGACACTTGTTAGAAGGTCATCTTCTTTCTCTGTCTTGTTACTACAGATTTCCATTGAATAATCCACAGGAAGTCACCTACATAAACATGTTTTATTGTAACACTGTAATTGCTCCTTTTCTGATAAATTCAGACTGATTTGAGATGTATATCTCAACCACCTTTTTTGCACTTTCAGCTTTTCAGTAGTTGAGAATGTGCGGGCAACGTTCTCAAGTTATAAAAACAAGTGATAAGGCACTGCAGCATTTTCCACTGTGATATATTCCCTTTGACTTGGGTCTCTGTTCTAATTACCTTTCTGTCTTATGGCTGTTTTGTGAACTGCTGCACGGCCCTGCTGAAGCTGCACTATCAGAATTGATGGAAGTTACAGGTTTCTTATTGTTTCTTTAACTAGATCTCTAAACTTTAAACTTTGAATCAAGGCTCATTTAAGTCACAAAAATGGACACATTGGGGTAGAACTGCAACAACTCTAAATTGCTTATTAAATGTGCTTGATTTTGAGGCATTATTATAGTCAGACCTTAAAAAGTTTGACATTGACTTTCAGATGAACTGTGATTTTTTGTTAATAATATGTATTCTTGAAACTTCAGCTTGTCTCTGTTGATGTGAACTTAACCCTAAAAGTTACCACAGTGACTTCAGACCTGAGCTTGAATTTGGCTTGAAACCTTTCTTTTAGACTTGTCTAAATTAGTTTTGACTTGAGCTTTGACTTTTGCCTGCATATTTGACTCTATTCATTCATGTAATTTCATACTTGACTTGCACCCTCCCGATCCATTCAGACTCGGCTTTTATGATTAGAGACTTGAGCTCGTCTTGTGCCAATTACTTTAGAACTCATTTAGACTTGAATTGACCAACTCAACACTTGATTTGCTTGAATTAACTTGAGACTTGGTATTATCTCAGTTTACAGCAGATATAACTTGGTTTAGTTTCTATCTAAATATATTTAGACTTAACTCGGATTAAACATCTTTAACTTAATACCTAAGTTGGACTCTGACAAAAATGAATGAGAACTTAAGCAGACATAACTTGGGACTTATTTATAGTCATTTTAGGACAAAGATGCAAGTTATCAAAGTTTTTCACTCCTTCAGTCAAAATTACAAAAATATGTTGCTTGTTCAGTTCGTGCAGTTCGATGCAAGTTCAACACCCATAAACAACAATTGCTTTTTCACTTGTAGGTTTTGTTCAGTCAATAACGTGAAAACAATTAAAACAACTCTGTTACTTCCTATAATGTTATTAAGTTGAGGTTTTAGAGGATTCATGTTTAGGACTAAGCTACAACACACTGCCACCGTTTCAATTCGTCTCCCAACAACTAAATTTCTCATTGTCTTCGAAGCTAATTATGGGTCATTATTGCCTGCATCTACAAGTGAGCCATGCAGTCATTTGTTTGTTGAGACTTTGTCAAAAAGACTGTAAACTGAGACGCAGGGTGGATTTTTAAAAACCTAAAAAACTATTATCTGTGCTGGATTATGGTGATGTCATTTATATGCATGTTTATTCGCACTGACTTCATGCCCCGGATAAAATCTACCACAGAACACTGAGGTCCATCACAAATTTTAAAACTCTCCCTCACTTCTGTACGTTTTATTATCGGGTTCGGATGGTCTGCCTATAGACTCAAACACTGGCACATTGTTAACTAAGGTATTCTTAGCCTTCTGTCATGCTGCCAGCAGATCTAAGTTCTTCAAAAAAGTTCAGAAATCTGTTGTCTTCCCGTTTAAATTTGCTGCCACATACACTTGGCATCAGCTCCAAAACTACTCAATCTTAAACAGCTGGTTTCACAAAATAATTTAAACACTGTAGATGTGAGAACATCAGCATCTAAGTGCCACCCTTATTCAGGATGGCTGCTGTGAATGATGCTTTTTTCATAGTTTGTGATGTTTGTAGCTTTGAGAGCTTTGCTGTTTTGTTTCATGTGATTTGTACATGCAGTCATTTATTGTTGTAGCTACTGCCTGTCTTGGATAGGACACTTAAAAAAAAGAGATTTTATATCTCAAGAGTTTTATTCTCCTGCATCTCCTGTCTGATGCAGGTTGTTTTCAGCTATACAGACTTTTAAACAACTTAAAAAAAACCTCCAACCAACATCTTTTTCTTACTAGGCCTAGATGAAGCTTTCTGTGACAGTATTGAAAATAGTCAAATTAATGTGGAGCTGACCTTGTCTGCCCCTCAAATCTTTGTCGATTGATAAAACACATTTCTTTCACACTTATCCTCAGTTTCCCACACTCGCACACTCAGTTCAACACAATACTTTAGAAAATGGCAATGAGAGATGTTGCTTGTAGTTCTGACCATAAAAACACTCATGATGAATACAATAAAAGACACAACAAATCTTTACGATTTTACATATTTGTTCCTTCATTCACAACAACAAAACAAATATACTGTAAATTATTAACAGAATTTGATGAAATGGAAACAATGAATACAATAAACGAAAAATCAGCCTGGTCTAGTTCTTGTATATCTGGAACTTCCTTCCCTCTCCTCCCCCTCTCTGTCGTCCTCTTCCTTCACATCTTCTGGGTTCCAGTGTTCCAAAGCTAAATTAGCTGACACAAGACCCTTTGATCGATCTATTGAAGGTTTGATCGGTGTGTGAACAATGACTCTTTCACTGTTTCCACCTGTTTGATTGTGTGCTAATTGGGTTCAAGCTTTGCTGACTTGAGTGTACAGTATTGATTGCTAGAACTCTGTAAACGATCATCATCTGTAGGCAATGATTTATGAAGAAATGCGTCTGTAGAGTTTTGCAATAACAATTCAACTAACTTGAATCATCTCGATTTGTTGCTCTGTAGTGAGTAGAAAATTAAAAGACTTTCCCATTCGTAACTGAGCTGCTTTCTCTCCTCCAGCCCCTGAAGCTGCAATGTGAGCTGTGCAGCATCGTGTCCAGCTCGGGTCAGATGTTGGGACAAGCTGCCGGCCCGCAGATCGACCGCTCTCCGTGCATCTGGAGGATGAACAATGCTCCCACACGGGGATTTGAGCATGATGTTGGCCGACAAACCACTCTGAGGGTGGTCTCCCACACCAGCGTCCCTCTGCTGCTGCAGAAGCCGCAGTACTTCTTCGGCCAGAGCAACGACACCGTCTACGTTGTGTGGGGGCCGCTGCGAAACATGAGGAAGGACGGGAAGGGCATTGTGTACAACATGCTGCGACAGGCATCTGAGAACTACCCCCATGCTCGTATCTATGTCACCACAGAGGACAGGATGAACTACTGTGACATGGTTTTCAAGAAGGAGACAGGAAAAGACAGGTGAGCCGAACTACAATCAGCTTTTTCAGTGATTGTTTCTCTTTTTTTGGCTGAAAATCACTGAATTCCACTACAGATCACCAGTGTTTCCTACTGACAGATTTTCCACATTGCTTTGCTATCTACTCTTCTGTTTACTTAATTATGACCTTATTGATGCAGATGGTGTGCTTAATGCCCTGTGCCTTTTCTGGTTTCAAAGCCTCCCTTTCATGAGTTTTTATCAAAGTAAGTTACTTAACTTTGCCTCTAGTCATGACATTGGAGGCCTTTTTAAAAAAAAAGCTTAGAGGGATAGACATCAGCCAAATGCTGGTCTGGGGAAAATCTAGTTAATGATATAGCATGATTCCGGCAGTCTTGCTAAAGACCTTAAATCCAAACTGTTTTCCCAACTTCACCGACAGTGTCTTGGCACATTCTGTATTTCCGAAAACGGTCAAATGATTCAAGCTGCAGATCAATAAAAGCGCTGTTTTTATGAGACTTTTCATCATTGTTTGTAGGAGACATTTGGCAAGATACAATATGCTGTAAAACTGTGCACTGTCAGTTAAAGACAGACCCACCACATTACTCCCTGTTCTATCAACTCTCCAGTGAGAATTGCAGGTTAATGACTATGGGAATTAGGCTGCAGGCGGACTATTGTTTATGATGAACCTCATTTCTCTGACTAGTTTCTGCTCATTTCCGTGGAGCTCTGCACCCCTGTCTCTTTCACATGTCATTTAGGCCTCTCTTAACTTCTTAAGAGGATTAACATGTTCTGTAATAGGCGTACTATCCATTCCATTTCAGCTCCATTGTCTGGTTCTTATTCAGGATGGCAGGGTTAACAGTGAATTTCATGTAGAGCGTCCACATTCGGCTTGGCTCAGCTGTTCACAAGGCCCTCAAAGCGCAGACTGAGGCGTGGGATTAGGGAGGGATGCTCAGGGAGAGGAATCTCATTACAGGACATAATGCTTCAGGGAGAGACGCAGCGCTTCAATCATCGCTGATTGGTAACACAGACCATTCTCGAGGTGTAACAATGAATCACATCAAATGAATATGTGATGAGCACTGAGAAGTTCTTTTTCTCTGTTTGTCTCAAATTTGGCTGCAAAAATTTCAGTACTGGGGCACAATGAGTGTCCATGGAAACAGCTTTTAAATTAGCTTGAACACAGCATATTTTTATGTAATCAGAAGGAGAGAAGTGAATAACTGGTGTCATTATATTGAGTTAATACAGTGTGATATGTCCCCGCAGCTCTTTCTTACTCATTTACCAAAGACATCCTCTAACATTAAAGTCTTTGCTGAGACCACAGCAACATAACACACACTCTTACTTCAACGGCTCCTCTGCCTTTACACTGTAATTTGTGTGTCTGTGCATGCGTGTTCGTTGGTTTACTGTAAGCGCTTGTGGTGCAGGGATAATCATCAGCTTGGAGAAGATGGAACAGTGATCGAACACAACTCTAATTATCCAGATTGCTGCCAGCAGCCGAAGAGAGGCGACATCGCAGATTCCACTTGCCTGCTTGACTCAGGCGAACACAATGGCAGTGCTGCTGACTGATTCTCCAGCCGACCGTGTAAACGACTCTCAGCCTGAGATTCAAATGATCTGTCAGGGTCATTTCTGGACAGAGCTGTGGAAATTAAACTCGGAGAATTAGATGAGGGGTTATCGCAACATTAAAGGGATTGCAGTGAAGGCCACCCCAGTCTAGCTGATTTAAGTTAGGAGAAGCTCAAAAAGACGAAGGATTTCTGCACAGACACTTTTGAATTCAAATTTGCTGAATCCTCTCAGGGTCTTTGCTGGGACCAATTTAATATTGACCATCCATTTCTGTTTTTGTAGTTACCACAACAAAGAAAGGTATGCATCAATCAACGTCAATCAACATGCACCTTTGACTTAAAATTGACAAATTTCTAAGAGGGGGGCTGCGCGGTGGTGTGGTGGTTAGCACCATCACCATCACCTCACAGCAAGAGGGTTCTAGGTTCAATCCCTGCCTGGGGCCTTTCTGTGTGGAGTTTGCATGTTCTCCCTGTGTATGTGTGGTTTCTCTCCAGGTACTCCAGCTTCCTCCCACCATCCAAAAACATGCATGTCAGGTTAATTGGTGACTCCAAATTGTCCATAGGAGTGTGTGAGTGTGCATGGTTGTTTGTCTCGTTTGTCTCTATGTAGCCCTGCGATGGACTGGTGACCTGTCCAGGGTGTACCCCACCCTTCACCCAATGACTGCTAGGCTCCAGCTCACCCGCTACCCAATTAACAGACTGTCAGTATAGAAAATGGATGGATATTTCTAAGAGGTTAATCAAAAAGCTTTGAATTTGATGGTGGTGACAAAACAGTTGCAGCAAGACTTCAGAAAGCTTTTTTTTGTTCTTTAAAAAGCAAAAAAAAAAATATTTATTTTAGTATGTATAGAGGTGGAGACTCCAAATTCATCCAGTAATTGACACAACATATCATGCTACAGACAGAATTCTAACCAAACAAATCATTCAATCATCCCTATTGTCAAAGAAAACTCAGCTGTCTCAGGTGTGATGTCGTGGGGATGTCCGGGTTCAGATCCGAACATGTGATGTCCTCATCTTTCCTCTCATCCATTCTGGCATCCTCTTCTGAAAACTACATTCAGTGTCTTACAGGAGCCCTGATAATGTAAATTTCAATGTTTTTGACTGCCTCTTAGCCATATGATTCATGTAATTGCGCACTGCAGCTGGAAGTCGCACGGCTGAGCCTTTCTGTTATCAGCTCTGCCTCCAGAGCTGCAGTCTCTGGCTGTCGGAGCATATCGGCACGGCCCTGTTAGTGGCGGTAGATAACAGACCTTACAATGACATAGGACTTAAATCACACTGTCACCTTACAGCACTGCCACCAGAGCCTGCATGACCTGGGTCTCTACCTCCCAGCCGGCTGCTCCTTCGTAGCAGTAGCACATGTTTGTGCTCATGTTTGTGTTTTTGTGTGGATGAGGACATGCATGTGTGACTCTTGATGGGACAGTACTTTATTCCTGAATCTTCATCCTCAAAATGTAAATCCTTCTTTCAGAAGGTTTGCTCAGTGTTTCTCAGCTGCAGAATGCAGATCAGGCTCATTTTAGCTTTTGACAATTTCTTTGTAACCTCTCGACTTTGCAACTTATTGTGATCAGTTAAGGATTTGTAGCTCGTCTGCAGATGGGTCAAAGTATTGTAACCTGACTGCTAACAAGAGCAAAGTGCAAGGAGTTTGTTGCTCCACTGCTGGCCTCTCAATAATGGCTGCAAGTACAATGCACATTCATTTTGATACTATTATTATTGCTTATCAGGCTCTACATGGTGAGATTATCTTGCTCTCAGATAATATCCCCATAAGAATACATTTGAAGTGTACTTGTTTTATAAGTGATGCCTTGTACTACTCATATCTGGCCTAACATTAACATTCTTAATTTTTTCTAAGAAAGCATTTAATATTTCCTCTGAGTGATTAGAAATAATTTAATGACTCATTCTGGATACAGAGGAGTATGCAAATTTTCCATCAAATGAAAGAAATGTTGAACCTGGCAACAGACAAACATATGAAGTGAAAACTGAATTATAAATTGATTTCCGGGAGAAATATGGTATACGTATGCATTTTCCTTCCATCAGCAGCTGTATGTAAGGTCAAACTACACTCATAGGACACATCTGGTAGTTAAGATAAAGTTTAAGCAACTTTTTCATTAACTGCTGAAGCTCCAGCCTTCAGGAGTTTCTTATAAGCTTGTCAAACTGATTTAAACCCAGCTGGCAATCTCCTTTCAATGGTTTTTATAGAAATTAGTAAGACTATTTCATCTTCATAATGGGAGTAATTTGTTCTGTTTGAGACCTTTGAGAAATGTGTATTTTCTTTTCTTTTGACAGTAGTGATTTATCTTTTGTTGGTTATTTACAGCTTTCAGAGTTAGGAACTTTGTCTTTTTTGTTTAAAAGTGACTTTCTCCTTTTCTAAATAACCAGAATCTATCTGGACTGCATACTATTAACTGTTTTGACCTTTTTGTTTTTCAGTCAAACCAATCAAATCCATTTTTATGATGAAATCACAGGCTTTGTGCTTAAGATGTTTCTTTTAAGGGACTGGATAGTGTAGTGGTATGATTGCCAGCTTTCATGTGGGAGATCTGGGTTCAAATCCCCTGCATGAAAGGTACTATCTCCAGTAGGGGTCCTTAGGCAAGACCCCCTTACCCTATCTGTAAGTCGCTTTAGATAAAAGCGTCTGCTAAATGCATAAAAGCTGTAAAACTGTGAGCTTTAATAAACACACACAGACCTTGAGATGCACAGCAGTTCTGTGCATGCTCCTGTTTTAAGATTTTTTTCATACACGCACTGGACTCCTGAAGTGTTCTGGAGCTGTTCCTGAGCCGTGAGAATGCAACATTCACTCCGGACAGCATCATCTGCTACAGTTTATTTCTGCTTCACATCCTGGGTCCTGCACGATCTACACAGACCAACTTCCCTCCCAACCTCTCCATTTTGCCTTTTGCTTTTCCAGCCGTAGGAGCACATCTCCAGCAGAAAGTCTCCTGTTTTGCGCCTTCTTCTAAAAACTTACGGGGGTTCATGTGTGAAAACGTCTATGGATAGTATGATGTGGCTTCAGTTTGCTTCAAAAGACAGAACTACATTTAAAGCTGTCTTTCCATCTTTGGAGTTGAAAGGTTTTGCATGTGATAGCAAACCAAACAGTGGTTTATATTTTACTATTTTCGAAACATGCAAAAGTAAAATAATGTACAATAACCCGCCCCCAGAGTGAGAGGCTATAACCATTTGTCATGTCACGTCTTAAGATGGTAGTGTCTAAACACAGGATTAAAGCAAGCTAGAATAGATAGTGTGTTCATATTTAGGTCAGTTTGCCTACAATAAAATCAATAAAGAAAACATAGTGGGTAACAGCTCCTGAATATTTCATTGTACTGAAAGGAGAAAAGATTTTGACCCTGCTGATCAGGCAAAGACCAGATTCATACAATGCACAGATCTGCTAATAAAACATGTGTAATAGTGAAGATGCATTAAAAGTAACCTTCAATAACAATAGAGAAGAAGACTCATTCATTCTTCTTCATACTCGATGTATTGCAAATTCCTCTCATCACACTGCTACATATACAGTGTGCAAGTACATCAAAGGTTACCTGATTATTATGAGCAAACAAAGAAGAAAAAGACGTACTTTTGTATTTGCTGTTATAGTCTTCAGAATTTTTTTGTGTCATGTGGGACCTCATACTATTGATATACACATCTTACATGAACAAAAGAAATGTGGTCAAAAACTGCACAATTGGTATATCAGTGTTTTCATGAGAATCCAGGTGTCATTTGGTCATAGCTCATTTATTTCTTTGTAACAGAAATCACTCAGCAGGGCTGACAGTATGAAATTTGCACAACTTGTTTTTACATACTTTATTTTATAGCATCCAATTTGGTTCCAATTTAACTCCAGCTGGGATTTTATAATGAAAAAGAGACATGGATGGGACAGTAAAGACGCAGGTGACACGCTGGATTTATTTCTGATGAGCATTTTGGTTTATTGGTTACCAGATGAGAAGAAGCAGAGTGTGCATTCATATTGCATGAAAGGAGGATCAAACAGAGAGGCTCGACTAAATGTGAATCTGTGAATTTGAGAAATAATAACTTGTGGAAACGACCTGAATAAATGGCAACAAACAGGCCCAAAGAAAAGTTTGACCAAAGAAAAATTAAGAACATGCTATTAATGCCTCTGGTAAAGTCATTGGTCAAACTCATGATGTGAAAATCAGCAACGAGTCACTTAATATTAGTTGCTCCCCTCTCATAGGCCTATGTATGTGTGGGAAATTTTTCTTTAACCCATTTTTACTAGCTTGAATGCCATGGCTGTGTAATTACGCTTCATAATCTCCAGCTGTCCACTTCATTTGAGTGTAAGCACCCCTGGCAGTCAGCGCTTACTCATCTTAAAATAGCTTCAAATGAAACACTCATTTAGCTCAACAGCTTCTCATCTCTGTCATAATCGCTGTATAAGAGATTCTGTTCAATATTTGTGAACAGCTTTTAACCAACTGCGTACTTTTGTGATTTGGTCCGTACATCCACCTCTTTTAGTTTGACATTGTTTGCATCCTCACAGCTCACCAGAAGACCACATAGAGGGATAGAAGGGCTTTTTGCTCAAAGATTCCTTGTTATGGAGTGAGCATGACCCTGGATTGCAGCTCTTTGTGGTTAGTTCTAGTTGTCACAAAGTGGACACACTAAGAGGTATATTGTATCAGACCCATTAAAAAACGTATTAAACTCCCCGTTATGCAAAAGACGAAAGATCAGATCGAAATGGACAATATCATTCAAAAGGTGGCTGAACCCTGCAATCTACATCTGAGTGAGAAGATTTTTTTGCAGCCGCTATGGGAAAGAGCAACAACGATAATGCGCTAAGAGAAAATATATGGTCATAGAAATTAAAATAGTGATATTAGAAATGCAAAATGGATGATACTGTGCAGGCTCTGAAACTCTGAATGTCCCTTGTTTGAATTAAAAATTAAAAAATATTAAAAAATATATGGACTAAGTTTGTCAGGCCGTTGGCTGTATAGACATACACTGACCGCGGCTTTGTCTTTGTGTTTTTCATGCACTTGCTGATATTTGTAACCTGTCGCACACTGTGTGAGCAACGTGCTTGAAAAAAGAAAGTCTGAAAAGACGTACCAGCTTGCACACTCTTCCCGTAGCTCTCCCTAACAGCCCATCATAACCCAAGAAGGCATAACTGTTGCATATTTTACAGAAACATTAAAACAGCTTAAAAGTGAAGCAGAAGAGTGGGAACTGTATATGTCTGTGTGCATATTGTACTTCCTGTAAAACTTGTAGTGCTACTCCTGCAGAGTAGTTATGCAATGTTCTCAACTCTTTTAGAAGAAGACTGCAGATTTTCAATATATAAACAGAAATCAATAACAAACGCAGTAGATTAAGAATAAATAAAACATGATAAAGCTACAGTTATGTAACTTTCAATATTATTAATCTCTTTCAACATAATCTCTTTAGTATTGGCTGTGTACGATATTTGGATAGAACCCTGCATTACCATTACACCAACTTTCCTGAACAACTGCATGTCCTCCAAAAGAGAAAACCCTCTGAGAAAGTGTTGCTGAGTGCTGCACACACTTGTATGTGTTTGAAAGTGGAGGCAATATGGCTTCCAATCAATCTGAGGAGAGGGTGCCGTCATCATCATCATCATCAGCATCAGCGGTTTCAGTTCTCGTCTCCACATTTCAACATGTGGTGCTCTCTGTATCGATGGAATCTTTTTAAGAGAAATGCAGCCACACTCAAGAACATTCAGCTGAAGATGCAGAACGCAGAGCGGTGATTGCTCTCCGTCTGCAAGCTCTCTCGTGTTTTTGTCTGTCCATCTTAATCTCATGAAGACAGTATCTCATGAACATTGTGGTTGATTTGGTACCAACACATTAACAGTTTATGTGTTGGATAATGAACTGATCTAGATTTTGTGGTCACCCGTCAACTAAAATCACTTAAGAATTTGCTGGCTTGTTAATGGCAATATTTCACACACATTTCTAATCCTATAAATTGATGAAGTGATGACATTTAATATCCAAAAGGTCAAATGTTATGGTGATTTTAATGTTGTCCAAAAGACCTTTCTGTCTATAACCCAGATGCATGGATATGACTTGTAATGCTTATCCACTACAGAGGGGTACTGCTAATTTATATTTGTGCATTTGTAATTTTACAGTGAATTAGCTCAACAGATGCAGCAGAATGTTTGAAAATAATGTGACTAATTTGTCTTAATGAGTCATGGAAGTCTAATTTATAAAAATAACCCAACAAAGACACATGCATCTTCATTGATCTGGTACATTGTGTTAACACACACAATTAACCTTTCACAAAACCTGCTGCTCAGTGATTAAAAGGTAGGCCATTGGATGTCAGCTGTGTTATTCACAACTTTGCTGTGGAGGTTAGAGTTGTCTGGAAGAGCTGCACATCCAACATTTTTCTGGAAAGCTAAGATTCTTAATACATTCTCAAAACATTCAGGCAACTCACTTTTAAAAGCTCCTGACAAAAATAGTATTTTTTTCATTGACAAGGGCCCAGACAATTCAGTTAAGTAAAGCTCTTATCCCAGCAGAAAAAAGATTTTTGCAACATATAGAATTGGTTTTGTGTTATTTCCAGTGCTCCAATAGCTGTGCCTCCTCTTTCACATGCGCTGTCTTATAATTCTGGTTTGCACATAAACATCCATGTAATCAGGATTTCAAAATAAAGCTACTGTTGTTAGCTTTGATTGGAGCTTCCTCGTTCATCTCCACAAGCTACAACAGAGTTTATGCTGCAAAAAAAGTGCATGTCCCTGTTCTGCTGTGTTAACTAGCTGTAAAGTAACTTGCTCTGGACTGACTCATATAGCCAATGAACCTTGATGTGTAACTTCTAACTGCCAGCAAGGGAAGCTCTGCATGAAGCAACATGGCTGAAACAAGTTCCTTGTGCTTCCTGTTTGTACTATGAAGGGGAAACTCTTTTCCAGTTAGTTTTTTTTTAGAGTTTCTGAGGTTAAAATGTGGAGACATGCACTCATCATGACAATGACTACTATTCTTTACAAAGAATGTAAAATATAATTTTCTTTGCTGAAATATAGACTAGGCCTTGGTACGGCATTGAGCTGTGTTCTGATTGTGTGTTCAGGCTAATAGCTCTCGACTATAGTCATCTGCATGTGTCTTTCCTCAAAAACTTTGAATGGCCATAGTTTTTTTCCCCTTTCATTGTGTTCACATCTTTGTTACTCGGTGCCAGCAACACTTTGAGTGATTCTGACTGTTTGGGGAAAAAGTTTTATTGTTTAGTTTTAGTGCTTTTTAAAGAGACCAAAATCTAGCATAAGCTAACCCAACTCCACATGGTGCTTGGACAACTGTCAGTTTACTTTTGGTATGCTTCAGAGAGACAATTTCAAGACAATTTTTCCAGAATAGGAAGGGGTTAACATTAATTTCTATAAACCTTCAATGTCAGTCAGGTCATTACTGAGAAAAACAATTCCACTACACGGACAGATCAAATTTCATGAAACAGAAATGAGATTCTCCTTGCAATCTGCCTCACTTCATTGTGCTTTCATCAGAAAATGTTTGCACTGTAGCTTTTAAGTGTGTCAGACAAAGAAGTGTAGCAAAAACCCTGAATGATTCCAACTTAAAATGAAGGAATGTGATAGAAAACAATCACTGAAGCATGTTGATTCAATCTGTGTGCTGGCGTGTTTGTGAGCAGCCACTGAATTCAACGTCAAATAACTCTGGCAGTACACAGTCTTGTGCGAAGTACGTGACTGCATCTGTAATTGTTTCGTGTTTTCTGTGTCAAGAGAGGAAACAGCCGATAGCAGGATTGCTGCTGTCAGGTCATATAGGAGATGAGAACACAGCACTTGCAGCATTACCACATAACGGTAATTTCATGCTTATCACATCGGGCTGTTTAAAGAGAAAAGAGAGCAGGAAGATTCATCGTGTTCTTCTCCACATAAAGCAATGATTTCCACTGTATATGGCCCTAGAATGCTGCACTGTGTTTCATCTAGACCAAGAATTTGTCACTGAGCAAGCGTGTAATGACATTACTTCTGTGTTGAAAGCTTGTAATTGGTGTGAAATTAGCTTATTAAATGAAGCCACTGGAAACTGTGAGACATGAATAACCCTGCGTTCAGGGTGGCAGTTCGGCAGGTCAAAGGCGGTCAATTCAGAGAAGGAGGAAAGTCATCAGTGTCCATTCGAAAAGCAAGAGGGGATTGTCATTTTATGTGTTCATGTGACCCTGTCAGAGAAAGAAATCAGGTGTTTGTTTGAGGGAGAAAAGCAAACTCTCAGCTGAACGCTAAGTGCAGTCTTCCCTACCACTCATTTGCGTTATCATGTAAAGATGAACGCTTGTGCAATACCAACAAACTATTAACTGGACATCAAGTGAGTCAACAGACTTCAGTGTGGTGTGTCAAAAAGCCCAAAAATATTTTATCCTTGATCTGTGATTTTACTCTTACATTCTTGATTTACTTCACACTGTAAAAGCAAAAAAATATGAAGAAGAAAATATGAGATAAAATTAGATATCGACATCACTAAGTGCAGCTTTTTAATGTTTTGACCCAGTTTAGATTTTTTTTTCTTATAGATCAGCTTTAAATAAGCCGGATTCTTAGACCCAGATTTACTAATGCTCTGCAGCTGGTGCAAACTCAGGTGTTCAGGTGTTGAAGACCTGCTGTCAGTATTTACTGTGGAAGTGCAATGGTAATTTAGTGCTTCAAAGGAGCAGACACAGTTCACAGTTTTGTGCCTGGGCCTCTTTCACGAGTAATAACTTGAGTTTTCCTTTTGGAGCAACAATTTGGGAAGGTAAGTATTTAAATAAATAGCTCATTTAGTAAGTACAGCTTTTTTACTAAGCTTAGTGCTTTCAAATCTTTGCTGATTGGATTGTGTGTGAAGGAAAAATTCTCTTTTTATGTAACTTTTAAAATTGGCTGAAGGATAAACTGTCCAAAACTACTGCCAAGCTATGTTGTTATTAATTGACTGGAGGAAATTTAAGAGAATCTGGAATTTCTTACTAGTAGGAGTCGTGAAACACCTTCCACACCAGAACGTTTGGTTGTTTATGTTGTCTTTTTTTGTTTTATCTGTGTTTGTTGGATTTGTTTTAATAGACATACCATAAATGTGGTCACATTTTCACCTGCATTGCCCCAACAGTGCAGAAGAACACTGGTATTATATTACTAAATGGCGAGGTTGCAGTGACACACTGTCATGCAGAGATCTTGCTGTAAGCTCCCGTGATAAATTCCTAATAGTTAGTACTATAAATGTTTTATTGATGCTTTCAGCATGGCCATGAAGAACAAATCCAAGAAGCAGTCACATGACCAAACAACTGGATGGCATCTCAGTGTAATTTTAATCAAATATAACTATTTGACCTAATTTCTACCAACACGTCAACACCCCCACCAGAGAAAAAAACTCTGGACACTCCTGGCAGCTACACAGCCCGCCATCACGTTTCCCTGCTTTTCCAGCAAGCTTGCTGCCTCTTGGTCTTAATTTGAATGGCTTTCATTAGTAACTTGTGTTACTCATCTCTAGTTTTGAAATCCTATGTTGTGTATTCAGACACAGGCATTTGCAACACGTGTAAATATGTTTATAGTGGTTTTACAGTGTTGCGTTCATGAGAATGTTTGTGATGGTCAGTGATTCCACACAGCAAATCAGCCTTTTATTGTGTCCGGTGTTGGTAATAACTGCGTTAGGGTATGACGGCGTTACTAACGGCATCATTTTTTTTTCAGTAACAAGTAATCTAATTACTCATCAGTTAATATAAACATCTTGGACGTTAAAGATGAACGTAATAGTGTATAGAACATGAAAAATAATGTCACAGTTACTTTGCTGAGTAACTAATTACTCTTACAATGAGGTAATTGAGTTACTAACTCAATTACTTTTTGGGACAAGTAATTTGCAACTGCAACTAATTACTTTTTTAAAGTAAGATGACCAGCACTGATTGTGTCTTTCTTTAATGAGCCATTTGGTTAGCTTCAAACTGTTCTATAAAAGCAGAAACGCATCTTTGTATATTTGGACACAGGAAAGGGCCACAGGTGATGCTGAATGCTACAATATGGAGCATGCACATGTATGTCATATATGTACATATAAAGATTATGTAATTAAAAACATGACTACAGAAACCTGCAAAACTGTTTAATTAGCAGCAAACCCCCATTTTACCATTGTCATTCAACAACACTGAATGAGAGAGCCTAAAAATATAAACTGCACAGCACTATGTTCCTGTTTGGAGATTAAACTTGTGGGCTGTTGCTGTACTATTAGTATATAAACACATTTACTTCGGGTCATATGATTCATTGCTGTTGTATAGGTATCTGCAGGGGCTGCCATTAACCCCCCGAATAAGCTACAAAGCTCTGGTCTATGTGCAGTCAGTCTTTCATACATACTGAGAAATCCACTTCTGTAAGGATCCGGCTTTGTAAAGGCTTTTATGGCCACACACACACACACACATGTCTATATCTATATATATATCTATATATATATAGATATATATATATATAATGGAATTAGACATAAAATGTGACCTTTCTTCTCACATTTTATGTCTAATTCCATTTTCTGTGGTAGGAAAACCACAAATGACTTTCATGTCACCAACAGTTACCTTACAAAAATGACACATTTGTCATACCTGCTTCTGTATAACCCTTCTTACTTTTTGAATAAAATCTCTTCACAGTGGAGGCTTACATGAGCACGTCTGGCTTGCACAAATCAGTTATTCAACCAGCTGGGCAGTGACGCAGGTAGACGTGATGGTTAGCCTGCAGCCGTAAAAGCTGTAAATGCATTTTCGACTCTGCTCTGCTGCACCCGAATAAGCTCCACCAGACAAAATCTCTCAAACACACACCTGCATTGCCAGCCATGTAGCAGGCCAGCCTCATCTAATAAGCCTTATTAGATCAAATGTCTGTGTGGCTTCAAGAAATAACACCCTGAAGACATAAAAAAATAAAAATAAAAAAAGTCTCATAACACAAAGTGTCAGCTTGCATTAAGTATGTGTCTATGCACCAATGTTCCCTCCACAAATTCTTGCATATTTACTGTTTAGCGCAATTTTCTTAAGCTTTCTATACATTTAAAACCGTTTTTCCCAGGCCTGATCATCTGAACCTGCATATTTTAGATGTTTTTCTGCTCCAGCCCACCTGATCCAAATGAATGCATCTCCTCAGCAGCTTGTCATCAAGTCCTGTACAAGCCTGTTGATGACCCATAAGTTTAAGACAGGTGTGTTCAAAAGGAGAGGCACCTAAAACATGCAGGGCTGCGGGTTTGGGACCAGGATTGGGAATTACTGATTGAATCATCCTTATTTAAGCTTTACAAGCAAAAACAAATAAGATTTTAATCATTGCAGTAGAATATAAGAAAAAGCAATAAGAGCAGTGTGAGCAATATGAACAGGAAAGTGAAAAATGATATAGTTAACAATAAAATTAATAATTTGTTTAAAGGAAAAAGGATCACATGAATATAAATTTAATATCATGAATCATCTGTGAAACATTAGAAGACTCCCTGCATGGGCAGTGTATCGTAAGTAATAAATGAGAGCATTAATGTGTATTTCTAGCGATGCTAATGGTTTACAAATATCTTGTGTCCTCACATTAATCTGGTCCTCGGAGGGCCATAAACGCTTGTAGTTTTGTCCAGATCATTGCTGAAAAAAAGCAATAAATTGTCTCTGTGCATGTTGCTTTGTGTGTGGGAGCAGAGTGTTTCGGTGTGAAGGTGAGAGTGTGTGAAATGCAGTGTGCTATGTATGTCGCGCTGTAGAATTTTACCACTTGCCGTCCTCCTGTTGCCGGTTCTCCTCCTCCTCTTCTTCTTTTCCCAGGTTGGCGTTTGCTATTTTACCTGCAGCAGGTGCAGAAGTCTGAATCAGACCAGATAATTTGCGCTCCCTCAGGGGTCTTAAAAAACTGCATGACTTAAACATGGTTGTATTTTTACACTTACTGTGGAATCACACTCATTCAATCTGCAGAACTGGTCGAGACATAAAATGCACAACGTGCCGCCTGCTGCATAATTTGAGACAACACTCCCTCTGTGATATCAAGTAATGCACTTAGTGTGCAGATGGTCGGACAAAGATGGATCTCCCATCGGTGTCCTAAGCAAGAAGAATGAGTGCAGCCATAATGCTCCGTGCAGCATCAGCTGTAATGCATCCTGTCAGTCAGGCTCTGTTATATGTTCAGCTCTAAATTGGATGTGAACTAGTCACTTTAGATTATAGTTGAAGAACACTGTGTGAAAAGGGAAACGGTCACCTCTTGGCAGCAGTATTAAAATCAGCTTGTAAAATTGTCAAGCCCTCATCTCCCCAAACAGAGCAATGCCTCCTCTCCTTCGGCTTTCTCAGCCAGTAACAAATAATAACTCAGCTGTTTGGTTTGCCTGACAAATACAAGCTTTGGGGGCTTTTTTCAATAACTGATGGTGCGCTTTACTTCTTTTTATGTAGTGTTCGACTTTTAAATGATAGTAATCCCAGCAAGAGACTTCTAGTCTGGAATTAGATCAACAAAGGCTTTGAGCCTTAGTAATATTGATACATGTCCAACTTAAATGAATACCACGTTGCACTCTGAAGTTATTTGTGCCCGAGGTTCAGAGTATTTTCGAAAACAGTGTTCCAGTGGACTTGGGTACAAGAAAACAATAGTTTCCTTCACTTTTATAACAGAATGAGATATTTTTCCAAAAGCCAGTTCTCATATTTAGTAGTTTAGAAAGGAATTTATGGAACCCAAACATAGGATTAACGAATGATTTGCAGTTGTGGGACTGAAAATTGCTGCCCCGTCACCTCTCATGAACAGCTGTTCACCTCATCTAAATCACCTCTTCCCACAAATCACATCACGATAGCCGACCTTACACCACATTGATTATCACAATGAACTGCAAGAACCTCAATATGACACATTATGAAGCATCATTTTTCAATTTACAAAATGAAATCCACAATCGCAGCTCAAAAAGGCAAATCTGCAAAATGGCTTTGGCACTTGACATCGGTGTTAAAGCTTCTCAAATTCAAGGACCTGAATTGTTCAGCTGTTTTGTAACTGGAATAAACCAAAAGAACAACACATGTTCACCATGTTAGATTTTTGGTTATGTAATGCATATATTTTGGATCAGTGTACAACCAGTAATTATCACTTCATTATGGTTAATCAGACATTTTATTAACAAAATAAATAAAAAATATCACAGTTTCGAAGCCAACATCACCAAATGTCTTGATTTATCCAAACATAAAAATAAATACTCAATCAACTGTCAAAAGGTATAAACAGCCAACATTCATGTTTGGGAAACTGGAAGGTGAATTTATTCCCTTGTGCTTAAAACACGCAATTAACTGAATAAATGGGAAATGTGAATGATTGAATTTCTACAATTAGTTTTCTGTCATATAATTTAAACTATTTGAATGATTAATCTTTTAAGTACACGAGCAGGGTTAGAATAAATGTACGTGTTTGGTCTACATGCTACAAAATACGTTGTTAAACAGTTATTAAAAACTTATTTAGTTATGGCTGACAGAGTTTTATGTTTATGGGTCGTGTTTCCTGTCATGTCGTGTGAACACTTGCCCGACAGAAAACAATAGCCTAAGCATAATTTACCGCCTCACAATTTAAAACCGTCGGATTGTGACACTACTTATTGAATGGGCAAACATCTGTTTTACACTGTCTGGTGACTGGGCTGACATTTAATAGATTACCTAAAGGAATCTGAGATCACATAGAGACCAAAGTGTTGGAAGTTCAGCATTTCTTTAAAAATATATATTATTAGAAACATAATCATTTGAAAATCCATATAATTTTCCCTCTAATTTCTATGAGAACTTATGGAACAGAGCATTGCTGTTTGCAGATAATAAGTACTTGAATATTCCTCAATGAGCTGTGCTGCTGCAGAAGCTGCTGACTGTGTTGAGCTGGCCAGGTCAACATCTGCACCCGTTTCTGTCACCTCCTGCAGTATCTATATGCTTCTTGATCCACTGTCATTGTTTGAGCATCTGTGGCTCAAAAACAACATATAGAAATTGAATTATTTTGATAATGAAATATTCATTATCTCTTAACATTGCAATGTGTTTAAGCTGCATAAATATATACTGTTCAGTGTATTCAGTATAGAAACTGACATGGCATGGTATTGTGTAAAAGTGTCAAATTAGTGATGGTATTACATGTTAAAGGAAGAATAATCCCTTCATTATTCCAGCTGTCAGATGTGTCAGGTTTCTGATTTGTGTGCAGCGTTATTTACCGTCGTCATAATGCGTTGTGATGAAGATGAAAATGTGAAATCGTGCAGCGTGCACTGTAAGCCTCCTGTAAACCCAGGAGCAAGAGGGTGTTACATATTAAGGTCGAAGCACATTTTTATGGGCAATGCCATAAATCTTCTTTACAGTATGTGAGACTGAAAAGCAGCCTGGGAGAGCTTAACGTTACCATAGTTACTGGAACTATTCCCTAATGTTAGGCTTTTTAAAGTATGACACCAGTGAAGAGGCTGCTCTAAATTATTTGAAGATCCAGGTGAGATTAACTGATTATTGAGCTTTAAATTGATGATTATCAGTAGTTCTATGTGTAATTCTGGCTTCTGGTCTTTGTCTTGAGCTCCGTCCCTGGAGAAATCTCTTAAATTGGACCTCATCTGTTTTGCTAATCCTTGGTTTTTACTCGCCACCTTGGGCAGGCTTCCCATTAACATGTTGAATAAGCTGAGGAGCTTTCAGAGTTTGCCTTTTTTCTTCTCTCTTGTATTTGAGTCAAAGTTGTACTTCTAACAAATTTATTCAGATCCCTGCTCACCTCCTCAGACCTTTGTTGAATGTCTGATTTTATGCTAAATAAATCCCCATAAATGGTTTCTGGCTGTTGTGCGTAGAGGTCCAAGCACTGTCGTCACTGTCAATAGGATACATGGCACCAACCCTGCCAGACTTTGCTTCTCTTTGAGGACAAAGGCGGTAATCTGTTATGAAGTAAAGCCTATTTGTTAAAACAGACCTCTCAATTGGCACGAGACTCTTCATACTCACCGTGAACAATGTATAAATCAGACTCTTAGTAGAACAGTTGCTATTTTCTCATGTGAAGTGAGTCTTGGTCTGGGTCATGAATAAAAGTGGAATTCTTTTACTCGAGGCTGTTTGTCATTTTGTTAAGTGGAGCTGTATAAGTTATGAAGTCCAGGTTGCAGTATATCAATATATTGTTCTATCAACAGTGTGGAAATGTTGCATGAAATGCATCTGAAGCCAAATTCAATATGCATTTTTATTTATTAAAGCAGGTCTAAAATGGAGTTGGGGGGAGGATGACATGGTGCCCCCTATGTTATTATGTTTGGATGTGAGTAAATTTTGCAACTAGGAACATCAGGATGACTTGATTTTTGGCCTTTTTAATATATATTTTTTTTTGTTGTCTTTTTAGTGTATCACATATCATGTGAGATACCGCGAGGAAACCAAAATTGGTGTGTGCACGAGCATGTGTGTAGAGCTACCACAAGGCTTTTGTCTTCATATTAAAGGAGACAGGTCTGCATGGATTCCTCAACCACAAATCAGAATCAGATTAACTTTCCTGGGTTTTCAATGTCATAATTTTCCTCTCTCTCCACACATTCTCTGCTGGGGACAGGTCAGGACTGCAGTCCAGTACCCGTACCCTCCTCTTCCTCATGCAATGTGTTTCTAAAGTGTACAGAGTGTGGTTTTGCATTGTCTTGTTGAAAAAGGCACAGACGCCCCTCTAAAAGATTTTTTTCTCAAAGGCAGCATATGTTTCCCTCAAATATCTTTTAACTCTTCTGCTTCAGTGGCTGTCATCACAGAAGTGTTAAATGAGCTTTGCTATGAGCATGGATACCACCCCCATACCATCACAGAGCCTGGCTTTCAGATTTGTTACTGAAAACAATCTGGAGGCTCCTTTTCATCTCTGGTTTGGAGCACATGGCATCCTTTTCTTCCCAAAAAATCTTCAGTACTGATTGTTCTGACCACAGGGCATGTTTCCACTGTGTGATGGTCCATCCCTGATGCCTCCAAACCCCCAAAAAGTCGATCAGCCCTTTGTACATGGTTAACATAAGGCTTCCTTACATAATTTTTTAAGTGGTACTTGTGAATGAAGTGCTTGACAAAGGTTTTTCCACCATGTGGTTATATGAGCTGTTGATGAATGATCACTCTTGATGCAGTGCCATCTGAGACATCAGAGATCGCTGGTGTCCAGCTTCCTCCCTTCCTGTTTATACCGTGAAATTCCTCCTTGAATCTGATATTCTGTACCGTGAATAGAAAAATATGCAAATCCCTTTGAGTCTTTCATTATGGAGCATTGTTTTTAAACATTTCAATGATTTTCTCACACATTTATCGACAAACTGGAAATCCTCTTTCCATCTTTTCTTCTCAAAGACTCGGCCTTTGTACCTCGCTGCTTTTGTACCAAATGAGGATTATAGTCACCCATAGAAAGAATATTTCCTCACTGCATAATTAGCTTTAAATTGCCACTGTCCCATTTTTTTCTGGAATGCGTTTCAGGCCTTAAATGCAAAAATGGATGTATATTAACAAAAAAATGTTCATATGTGCCACACCTTGACATTTAATGTAACTGTTGTAATTAGCTGACTCCTCTCTCGAATGGCTCAGAGTTTTTGGGGATGAAGTAATGCAAAGAAAGGGACACCATGTATCCTATGTACTGCTCTGTGTGTGGTCCAACATTTGAATGGGAAAGTTTAACCACAAAAACCTGGTTAAGCAGAGAAAATGCATTAACAGGTATATGGAAATATGTTCTATAAAGGTCAGCATTGGGTTCAAAAGCAAGGGTGATAGAAAGATGTTATGATGTAATATCTATGGCATCACTTGCCATGACTGTACCATTACTGTTGAGATGGCAAAATTAGGTTAAACCTATACAAACAGTCACTTTGGTGATTCCCTTATTTGTAACATCTGGTCAGCATTTAATATTTATTATGCACAAAAGCGCTGCTTGTTTTTTTTTGGGGTCGAGAGATTCATTTCAGAATGGTCTTACTGTTTAGTTTGTGACCTATAAAAGTCAAAGGCTGTGATGAGTGCATGGGGATGTTTTGTCAAGCTCCTTCTTCTCTTTCACTCAGGATCATTCAAGCAAAAATTTAGGGTCACTGGTTGAAAAAATAATATCCAAACATTTACGACGCAGACTTATTTAAATTGAGCATCATTTTGGGCAGCTGTCATTCAATGTTTGCACACTATCCCGCATCTGGCCTAAGCTGTGCAACACTATTTTTGTTTAGAGCTGCCAAAAATCAGCTATTGAACTCTGGATGAACTGTAGGCAGTTCAGTAATCCTACAGTAATCTTTTTTTCTCCTTCTGCCTGAACCCAAACAAAATCAGTCATATCAGACTCCAGCTCACATTCACTTTCTTCTGCTTTTTTATTGTAAAGATTAGAACATAAAAACAGCGCAGAACATACTATACTGAGGATAAACACATGTGTCAAGCACATTTACAGACAGACAGGAAAAATCTGTGTCGATTCCATGGTTTACAGTCACATAAAGTCATCATAACTCTTGGATTTGGTAAAGCAGCGACAGGTTGAAATAAATGTTGTGATTGCTGCTTATTAATATTGTCTCTGTCAATTAGAAATCAGACCTGCCATCTGTGTTTCTTCTTCCCTGAAAATAAAATGGTGGGGCTGTCGACAGGTGACAGGTGGGTTGTGGAAGGGCTGCTAGATGACAGGTGTCCTGTTTCCATGACACCAGAGCACATGCTCATTAGCATCTCACCAGTGTCCCACGTGGTGTGGCAGAGTGCATGCATCATGTTTAAGCGCTCAGTCTTTGGCCACTGTGACGCTGACACCTGCTCCCCTCACAGTGTGGTTGGTTACAGTTGTGCTCAGGTTGGAGTTTGACGTTGTTTAGATTCAAATCTGAAAAAAAGAGTGGTTCTTTTTCCATCAGGCGTAGAAAAAAAGCAGCAAATAGTGAGCAAAATGGCTCTGTGGATCGAAATGCAGGCGGGTTACTCAGTTCCCCATTTTGGTACTGACTAATATAAACCCACAAATGGAGGAAGGATTGTGATCAGACTCATGCTCTTAAGAGGATAAGTAGTTTTCAATGTAGTAAACAGCGATGAAGCAACCTCTCCAACTTCCAAATACAGAATTTTTATGTTCGAGGATGCAGAAATACCATGTCATGTCATCTTTTCAATGTGATGCAACACTCGTACATGACCATTCAACTAAATGCTGTGACATTGTGTTCCTCTGTGGAGTCATCTTCACTTGCTTTTGCAAAAAATATATCTATGTACAAAAATCAGTTGATTAAATTCATATGTTTTAGCACTGGGTCTATTTTGTTGTTGTGTTTCTTATGAAAATAATAGATTTTTTTTAGACTTTAACTGACAGTTAAGTTGTACTACATCTTCCAAACAACATTTTTTCATCAGTTTCCAAGCAAAAACAGTAGTTCTTATACTTCTTATTTCACATGTTTGTAGTTTTATATGATGCAGGGCATTACGTTGGTTAACAAGCAACTTTTTTCTCAACATAAGCCACTGAGAGTTGAAATTACTACAATGAATTGAATCCAAGTAGCAAGGTGCTGCTTCACTCATCGTGTGACATTGAGGATCAAATTGCCAGTTAAAAGCTTTATAACATAACAGAAACTGTGCACGGCAGTCTTTGATTCCCTTCAGGTCCAGCTTACTAATCTAGCTTTGTCTTTTAAAATGAGGAATTAGGTTACACAATCAGTTTGAAATATCTGCCCACTTGTTACAAAAGAAACGGGAGAGTACGTTGCTTTGAAGTTGAAGTGTGACGGAGACCAAGACATTATCTGTGGGCGGTAATTGTGTGAAACAACTATCAGAGCAGGCAGCCTGCTTTCGACTTCGGCTCACTTTTGAGGCATTCGAGTGCAAACGGTTGACCTCAATTAAAAATATAAATGGAAGCAATCTTACACTGTCATGCACACTTTTTTCTGCGACAGAAAAAAGAAATGTTATTTTTCCTCTCAGAGGTGTAGAAAGTTTTCACAGAATTAGTCAGTCTTTGAATCTTTTTGCTTAAAGATAAAAACACCTGGGAGTGGTCTATTTTATGAAGAAGCACCAACTTGATTATGATTTCTTATCAGGACGATATGCTGCAGTGTAATGTACATAAATAAAATGTTGGAGTTTAGAGGCATTTTAAATGTAGATAGGCTGTAATTATGCATTACTTTTGCCTTGGGACTAGGGCTCCGTCGTAGTAGAACCCTGCATGTATGCATGTAACTCAAACCGGTCGTGCAACAGCTTTTTCTTCTGGATGATACAAAAGAAAACTAATTTTAAGCCATTTCCACCCGTCACTGGAATCCTGAAATGTTCCATAAATGTTCCAGAGCAGTGCCATGAGAGAATGCTAATCTACGCAACATTTGCTCTGGACTTTTTGTGGAGATTTTGCACCCAGACCATTGGTGAGACCACTGGTGAAATCTCTGGGACATGCGAAGGTTTCAGCAAATCTCTGCGTGAGTGTATATGTGCTGGTGAGAGTTTGCCCTTTCTGCTGACCTGTATGCTGCTTTCATCTAGCTATTTCAGATATGTACAGATACATAAAGTGCCCTCACATTTCCAGCTGGGAAAGCGTATCTCCAGCAGCAAGCCTCCTGCTGTGATGTGTTTGCAGAAAAAGTCTGGATCAAATTGGCTGCACCTTCACATAAAAGTCTCCTTTCTTCATGGGTGAGAACAGCTTTAAAGAGATCGTCTGATGGTATAATTCTCTGGGTCGTGTCTCTGGGTCAGGACATTGAGCAGTTGTCCACCAATCAGAGGGATGGGGGATTAAAGAGTTTGTAAACCACACACTACACCAGTGATTCCCCCATTTTGGGAACCACTGGTGTAGTGGTTTGTTACAGTGGGTAATATAGAGAGAACATGGTGTGTTGTACGTTTCAAAATATTAGTAGCTGACAGTATGAAGATGAACAACAACTCATCGTGATCTAAAAAAAAAAAGCCTGCTTCCCTAAAACAGCATCTGTCTCATCAAATGCTCAACTTGCCCCCTACAAAGTAGCATATAGAGTTGTCCTGAGTAAAAAGTATTCATATGGTTTCAACTATGATAGCAGCCAATAAGAAATTTTGGCCCTGGAGAAAAAGTTTGGGAACCACTGTACTACAGTGTTGGTGTGATTTTGTACTTCTTATAACTATTGGAGAAAGTTCCTCCAATTGTTTTGTCTCCACACCACAGGAGCTGCAGCCAATCATCAGGATTTTTTTCTACTCTAGAGTATGAGCTTTCCCAACATCAGGGGGATTGTCTGTGACTTGCAGACTGGTTGAATATGAGAATGCAACACAGAAACCCACCATTCTAAAAAAAAAAAAAAGAAAAAAAAAGATAGATGATTGCTTTGGCATCCTAACAGGGAAGGTCTTTGTGGGTTCAAATATTTGGAGACAAACCAGAAAACGATGGAATGTATGGTTCTAAACCAAAGCAGACCTGTCAATTATTTAAAAGCTGATTGAAACAGCACCAATAATCTATTCATTATTTCAGACTAAGAGTCGACATCTGTGCTTTCTGTGATGAGTCTGACCTTTGCTCTCAGATCCCTCGACCCCATGAGCAGAAGCACTCACACGAACAGGTTATTAGAAACAACCGTCTGGACTGCAGTTTGCATTTTGGTTGTTGCTGATACACACAAAACACGCTCATCACAGTCAGCACTGGCTTATCTCCTTAGGCCTACACAGACATAGCATTTATTATTAAAAATACTTATATATTGAACTTTACCTAAGAGTGTTTTCTGCTAAGGCGCCCCGTGGCTCATTCCTTTCAACAAGAGGGACAGGTGGTCAGATCCATCATCTTTCTGTTAAATGGTGAATAGACTATACTTAGATTGCACTTTTCTAGTCGAATGACCACTCAAAGTGCTTTTACACTGCAAGCCACATCCACTCATACACACACAAAATCACACAGTACGTCTAAGTCTTTACAGCGTTACAGGCTACATAGTGCTTTTTTTCTTTGTCACACACATTCACTCAGCAATGGATGCAACGTAAGGTTCAGTGTGTTACCCAAGGATACTTCAATATGTGGTCCAGGGAAGCCAGGAATCAAACTGCCATGTTAGAGGTGTGAATCTTCACTGGCATCAATTACCCCATTATTGGTTTGGTGTGTCTCAGTGTGTTGCATCTTTAAATTGATATATAGCAAGTATGGCTGTCATAGTTAATGCATTAATGCGATTAATTAAATAAATTAACGCATTTTTTTTTATTGCGGCCCTCGCAATTGGCTTAAAAAATAGGAGAAAAGTCACAGAGTTCAGAGTTCTGAATCTGATGTGTCTTATGACTGCAGTCTTTCATTCATTTAACTCTCATTAGTTCTGTTTGTCATTTGTTGTCTACTACCTCTTCAGTTTTAAGACCACATTGTTGTGGCATTTTATGTCCTGTGTTCTAGAAATAGACATGTGAAGTGGGTCTACAATGCACTTTTTTATTTGAAAGAAGAAATAAAAGCAAAAATACATTTTTTCCTTGTGTTTATTTGATTCTAATTCTCTATTTTTAATCTGGAGATTAATCGTGAGTTAATTATGGAAAACAATGTGATTAATCGCAATTGAAAAAAAAATAATCGTTTGACAGCCCAACACATAGCGACAGTTTTGATTAATATTCTGAATTAATCTAAGTGGTCGACCAGTTCCCTGTACTCGGCCCTGTATTACACGGCCCTTTGGTCCTACAGAATGTGGTCTATTTTAGAGGTAGTCGGTTGTGGTTGTAGAGGCATCCATCTGTATTTTCTGGAGCTTCTCACTTAACAGTAAGTTAACAGCTGAATTTCTTTTACAAGCACCAAAGAACATGATCCTCACAGTGTTGTATGTTTTGTCCAGATGAGAGTGGGCTTTTTCGATGTCAGCCCCAGAATGATAAGTAAGCTGTCATGGGTCCTGAAAGGTGTTCACTTGCCCACTGAGGTGAGACAGTAACAGTGTCTCCAAGACTTTCATGATGTGGGATGTAAGGGCAACTGGTCTGTGATCTTGAGATTTTTTCAAGATAGCAACATAACGTAATTAATTCATTTTTGGAGCTTTATAGTTGAACTATTATAACAATGTTCCTGTTTACTTTATTGTCCCTTTAAATCTTGAAAATCCCATTTTAACAGCAGTGGACTTCAATTTCAGGCTGCAACATCCAATTATGTTGTCAAAGGATAAAAGAAGGCTGGTGCTCACCGACTCTGATGCAATTTAATAGTGCAAACAGACTAATGTTTCGACTCTACTGTGTTTTTGTCAGTCAAAATATGTTGAGTCTTCCATGTCTTTCACAATGTATCCTAAAACTTATAATTTTCACACCTCTAATCTTTGCAGACAGATCTCTCCTATGGTCTGACAGTTAGAGTCTGTGTTTAATGCTTTAAAATGTTTTCTGACCCTAGTAATTAGTCTCAATGTGAATGCATTTCTCTACAAAATCACCGTAATTAATTGATTATTTATGATAAAGCTATCCAAATTATTCCCTGAAAATTATTTTAAAAAATGATCTTGCAATGTATATAAAGAAAATGATGCACTGCTATAATTTATTTTCAAGGGTGCAGCTCTACCCGGGACAGAAAGGAGGGTGTGTTACTTGTAAAACAAACAGCCCAGACATATTCACCTCAGACTTAAAAGGACACAGATTAAGATCTTAATGTGTTTTCTTCTCCTCAAAGTCTGTGCCTCAGACTCACTGGGGTGATGCAAAATTAATGAGAGAAAACTGCTGGGGAGGTGGTGGGCATGAAAGAATCAGACACTTTCTTCTGCTCTAAGAGAATTATTAAAGTCCTAGTTGCCAGGCGGAGGGGATATGTAGGAAGCCAGTGCTGTGCATCTCCGTGCATGTCATGTCAATAGGGAAGGCTGAGAGTGGGAAAATATGTTATTTTTTGGCTCTGGCCATTTAGCACCATCTGCTCAGTCATTTGGGTGTTTGTATTTGCTTTTTTTCCTGTAAACTTGACAGGGGACAAATGCTGGAGTGAGTGTGGAGTGAGTTAGGATGATGGATGCTCTCCACATGCAGAGTGTCAGTGAACACAGCAGCCTGGATCATGCATGAGTCCGCAGGGGAGAGAAAACATGAGATGCCACAGTACTCCAGCTCTTTCCTCATTACAGATTTGATTTATTCATTTGTTTATTTGTTGAATTGTTTATTTACTTTAATCTATTCTTTTTCAGTGCACCCTACTATTGTAGTCAGATTTTAAATGATTTTTAATGTAATGTTTAAAGCACACATGCTTCAGACAGTATCAATCAAAGCAGCTCTGTAAGTACATAATGTTGTGAGTTCAGTCGAAGGTGTTGGTCGAGAATTCAAAACTTGCCCGGTAATCAGATTGAAATTATATCGGTGAATTAGCATAATGCTCATAATACGAACATGCTCCAGATTTAGCGACAGCCAACTGAAGCAAGAAAACATGGCAGCAGACTGCTCGACTGCAGTTTGTTCGGTAATGTAAATAGCATTAAAAGAATATGTCACACATTTAGCATTGAATCAGGAGGGAGTGACTATCATGACTGCAAACCAGAGAAATAAAACGTTACTTTCAGAGTTACAACCCTAGAGGAAGTTGGCAGATTCATTCATTTTATATCGCGCACCAGCTTTTGTGCAGAAAATCAGACTGTATGTGTCCAGGATTTCAAATTATAGACAATGACTGTCCTTCTAACCCACTGCTTATACCATTACACAGAGGCTATATATTTCACCTGTCCTTGTTCACCCTAAAATGTCAGTAACTGGTCACCTTTGAAACCTCCTCAAATATTTATCTCTTGAGTTTTATGACATTTGATAGCCTTTCCAGGCATGCATTATAGTTGACAAGCAAAATTTGATCTTGTATTAGAAAAGGCTCAATAATGACAACATAGTAGCAGAAAACAAATGTATCATCATTATTAGCAGCTTTCACAGGGAATCAATCGCAACTTGTCTGTGGTGATGTTTTCATTGTATCATGGCTGTCTGTCCACTGTGCTCTCCTTCCTGCTCATCATCACTGAAATGGAGAATAATGCTACTCTACAGGCAGAACGCACACTGGGCCTGGGATAAAGTTGTCAGTTACTTCACTTTAGAGAATCCTCTATCCAAAATGTCACACATCACCCACATGGGGAATTTAAGGCCTCTTTGTACCTTTTAACCAGCCCTATGCTCTCCTTGCTTGTGTGCTCACATTGACATCTGCGTCAGGAGTACTACAAGGTCATTAAGTCATGGGAGAGGCAGAGGATAGAGTCAGAAGAGAGAAATAAGGAGAGATGGATAAACAGAGCAAGAGGGGGAAATAGACATGGGGTGAAAGGGTCATAGAGGGAAATTGTTGATAGTGGGGATAAAAACAGGAGCAGAGATTGAGTGTGAACAGGAAATGGTGAAAAAAGGGTCACCCAAGAGAGACAAAACATTTCAAAATGACAAAGACTACTGAACCGGAAACAAGGAGATACCCAAGGGAATAAAAATCCAATATCACCAGCCCTAAAGGACTGCAGCACAAATGATTAATCCTTAAGAAAAAGCAATGCATATCTAGAGCCTAAACAGCGGAACAACAGAACAACCTTCCCTTTGGCATATAAGATAAGCCAATATGTTGAAGAATTCTTTCTAAAGATATTTGTCATCACCCACTAGCAAGTACTAGGCATCCAACTCAAGACAAGAATGGAACGACTCTCAGAGCACACCAGAAACAAATTGTATGTTTACAGAAATGCTGGGCTGTGTGACCTGCTTCCTCTCCATAAGTGACCAATTTTAAGAAATTTTCACAAAAATGTCCATTTTTTCTAAAAATCAGCCAAAAAAAAAAGAAAAAATGAGCAAGCAGTTTCACCAAAAACCTGAGCTTGGTAATCTTTTTTTACTTTCATAGCAAATATTTGAAAAGCTGAAAGCTTCAGGGAATAATAAAACATAATGAAATGGCAAAATATTGGTTTACAGCACAAAATGTAGTTCTACGGTTTTACAATAAAAGTAGTCAAATTACTACAATTTCCATCTCCAAAAGCACTGCATGCGTATGCTTTCTGTTGCAAACTGTAACGTGCTGGGGAGTCAGATTACTCCAAGCCTGATCCGCTGGTCACCAGTCACAGCCTGTCAAGCTGAAATTTGTCTGATTCCTGTCAGCAGCCGAGTCACCGATACATCCTTAGATCAGATAAACAGGATCAGATAAGTAACATTAAAGTCCTGCTGTTTGCTGATGATGTTGTGTTTGTTCCACGGGCAGCGGGCTGAAAAACAGAAGTCATCTTTAATTAAACTGACAAGAAGTAAAAAATAACAAGAATCAACAAGAAAGAAAAAATTTTTTATTTTAAAAGTAAGTCAAAGGAGGAACACACGACTCCCTCTCCAAACATCCTATCCCTCCCCTGCCTGAGACAGCAGCTGAGGAGTCAACAGTCAATAGATGTTTCATGAAATGTGGTACAAAATCATCTTCTTGTTTTGTTACAGCCCACTTCTACATTTTATCATGTTTTTCAGATATAAATGAACTTTTTATTCATGTTACACATTACATGTGTCGTGTTTCAAACTTCACGGATACAGACAGGTCCTCCACAAAGGGTGCAAGTGTGCATTTACTCCTCTCTACTCTTCTCTAAGCATTAGCACTGTTAATGATAGCAAGAGCCGAAACAGGACAAATTCGAGACGAAAAATAGAACATCGTCTATAAAGAAAAAACTGTGACACAGAAATTAATCATTTTTCCAGTGTAATTACACATCATTTTCAAAATAGACACTGAAGGCTGTAACCAAGACTCAGAAGAGCTGGTAAACAACCTTTCCTTCAGCTCATTTATCTTAAACTCACCCACACTCCTGATTTTGAAATTTTCACAGCTGAATTTGTCTTTCATTTCTGTGGCCCCCCCCTCCTCAGTTTGGTCAGAGCACCCACACTTTTGATGTTGAGTTTCTCGAAGAGAGTTTGCTGAGACAGAATATTTGTTTAATATGTTTCCCCAGAACTACTGAGAAATTCTGCGTTGTTTACTAAAGCAACGTTTTTTTTTTTTGTTTTTTTTAAATCTGTATTTTATCTTTTAAACCCTTTGAAGCTGCATCTGTGTTTATGAACTTTGAAAAGAGCACAACGTAAAGACTGAGGAGAAAACACTCTGAGCATTTCAAAAGTAAAGATTCAGAAAACTGTGGTTTTACTGTGGCCAAAAATGTCTTTTAATGTCTGCCTCTTCGGAAAATCCATGCACTTACAGCTAAAATGATTATAAACATCTCTGGTTTCTGATGTTGAAATTTTCTTTACATACACTCAAAATTTAAGTGAAAATGGGAAATAATGCCTCTAAATAAAAAACTTAAAAACACACAATTTACAACAAAGACTTTGATTGAAGAAATTGATAAATTCTATCTATCTATCTATCTATCTATCTATCTATCTATCTATCTATCTATCTATCTATCTATCTATCTATCTATCTATCTATCTCATGTGCTGAATATAGTGCCCCACAACAAAATTTTAGCACAACACAAGTAAAGGATTCATAACTCTGCCAGAAAATGAAAAACAGAATTACTGCCAGGCTTCAGTTTCCTGTCTCCTGTTGCTACGAGACAGGAAACGTTGAGCAAAACATGTGTTTAAGACTTCTCACTTGTTACACCCCTGCCACTGTACTCTTCACAGCGAACCTCCATGTTATCGTACATGTATATTAACCAGGATGTTTTGATGTGTTCTTCTTTAACAGGTTATTCTATGGGTGAAACAAATGGTGCATGTGTTTTTTGAGTGAGATTCAGAGAAGACAAAGAAAGAAAGAAAATACTTTTTTTTTTTAAATTACCAGCTTTTTTGTCTGTCCCACCCAAACAAAAGACGGAGCTTTAGTTTGAATGGTGTCAGGAATCAACGGGAGTCTTTTTGACGTCCTCTCCCTCCTTATTAACGCTGCTGCATATGAGAGTAAACAAAACTAGGCTGAAAGAAAGCGAATTGTCTTCTTCATAATGCAGGTTGTTGAGGTCATCCCCGATGCGTCACGCTGCCTCCCAGCAGAATACTGTTGTTACAACACATTGTTGTGTAGTCTGTGTAGGAGAAATTTTTTTTTTCTAAAAAGCTCTTTTCACCCCCGCGTCTCTGCTCGGGATTTTGTCACCATTTGTTCCCAGGAGTTCCTCAGCTTCTTTAGACACACTGAGAGACATGGTGTGTTGTTCCTCCACACAGAACTCCCCCAGAGGCAAACTACTTGTCTTGCAGCTCATTGCTGTATGAAGTAATCAATTAATAACAGACTCATTTACATCAGGATGCATCCTGCTTGGAGAAGAAAATCACATGTGGATGAGGAGACTGAGGCAGTGTTTTCTGCTGCTCACGACCTCACATCGATTTTAATGCAGAAGTGAGGAAGTACTATGAAACCGTGTCAGATTTGTGGCCCGCAGTTTGATGATACTTGTGCAGCCTGAGACTGTATATATGTGAAGCTCCACTCGAGTAGCAATCTCTTTGAGTCAAAACAGAAGAATGAGAAAGAGATTAAGAGAAAGATAGATGGTTGACATAAAGCTCACCCTCATCTCAGAGAGGAGAGATGCTCGGTCTGATGAAATCCTCTCACTAGGTTGTGTCAAAAGTAAGTCCATAGAGGAGGGATGTATGTGGGAGTTTGTGGGTCTGTCCATTTGAAGCACAGTGACCTGGATGAAAGAACAGGAGGTACTGCACTGATGCTGTTCTGTAGCACAGTAATACTAATATGCGCTCATTTACACAGCACAGTTACACAGTGCTGCAGAGACAGATGAGATCAGACACTAAACCAGTAAAAAGAAGCTGTGCTCTCGTACTGGCTGTGATGTACCGTACTGTGGACAAGCCTAGAGGTGCCCATAATTTCTTTATATATTGTTGGAAAAATGGTGAATAGTTGCAGTGGTTGATTGAAACACGTGCAAACATAAATGTAACTGCAGTATATAAGTAAAAAAAAATCTAGCGTGACCATTTTTTTTCTTCAACACAGCCTGAACCCTCTCAGACAAGCTTTCTGTCATTTCTTTAAGGAGTCTTCAGGAATAGTTCTCCAGGCTTCTTGAAGGACATCCCAAAGCTCTTCTTTGGATGTTGGCTGCCTTTTGTTCCGTTCTCTGTCAGATGATCCCACACTGCTTCAATAATGTTGAGGTCCGGGCTCTGGGGAGGATTCATCCCTCCATAAGACCTGTTGCCACTGATTAAAGAATAAATTAACAACAGCCAATATCCAAAGAAAAATGACCTTCGGTTAACCTGGAGACCACTTTAAAATATTACAATAAAGCCTCACTGCATGGAAGTAAATCATAAGGAGATGAGAGGTGCCTTGAGACTTTTGTAAAATAACTTCAAAGAGATTATCAGAATCTCTGTGAGCCAGGGTTAAAAAATCAAGGATGTATAGAAACAACAACTCACCAGCTTTTGAGAAAGTGTTTAGCTGCAATTACATTCCAACGGGCATTAAAGAAAGTGTTTAATTACAAAGGATTACTGGGAAATTAACAGATTTTGTTACAATATGCTGCCATTTCTTTGTCGCAGAGCAGACTTATTGGTTTCAATTAGGAAATAGAGTAGAGAGTACCACAGGCAGAGCTGCATCAAGTTCAAGAGATCATTTTGCTGGTTGCTGTAATCCCTGATTGCACTTTTGATTGCTCTTTTAAAGTAATTAAAATACCACACAAACTCTTAGATGAGCTCTGGACCTCCAAAAGCTTTTAACTTTCCAAACTAAATATGTAGTTTCCTATGTAGATTCTTTAATTCTCGACATTGTTTAACCGTATTCCTGATTACTGAATGGAAAGCATTACAGTAGTTCAGCCTGCTGGAGGAAAAACATTGAGTTAAATGTATGTCTGCTTGGGAGGGAAATAAAAAACAACAGTAGTCATTACAAAGTTCTTTAGCTTTAAAGTTATCAGTGATTTCTTTTATTTTTCAGCTCCCTGTGACCCACTACGACACAAAGCTGATATAACTAATGATTTGTGGATCACACTGGGCTGAGTTTTAAATTTAAATTAAATTATATATTAAGTTAATTTGGGTTTTTCATATGCTACAGGTAGTCATTTTGGTTAGTGAGCATCTTGTCTTACATATAAACAAAGTGTAGGCGAGAGTGAACAGACAGTAGGAGGCGATGCAAGAAGTTAAAAGGCACTACAGAAATAGATTATTAAAAAAAAGACTCCAAAAATGACATTTTCCACATTGATTTCACTTAGCAGCTTATATGTTGATGTATATTTTCAACAACCACCTGTGTACTTACTACAGGAGGACATTAACTTCCATCATGACTTTTTGCCAAATGTTAATGTACATGTTACACATTGTTGAAGCTTTTACTTGGACTTGCCATGCACAAAGTATTCCACAGTCCATTCAGTCTTCTAACTTCCCCACTACTCACAATTCCTTCTTTTTTTACTTCACTCTCAACTGCAAAGAGGTAGGAGTTGTACTAAAATGTAAATTTTTAGGATACAATTAATGTATGTGGTTTGGTTTAGATATTGACAGGATAATGGTTAGTTTTAGAAAAGTTGTACATTTTAAGTTATGTGCTTGTTGTAGACAACTTCAGAGTTGCACTTTCAGTTCAGTCTGTTGTTCATGTAACTTCCAGGTATCTGTTGTCCTCCACCAGCTGCACCTCTTCTTCCAGGATTCTAATTCCAAAATTATCTCTGCCGTGCCCCAAAGCGGTTATGTGCCCTTGATGCTGCCCTTTACAGAACAGCCTTGTGATTTGTTGTCATCTCACAATTACCAAGCCATGACTGTGTTACTTTTACTCTTACATTTTGAACACGTGGACCATTGTACCCATTACCTGCTGAGACTGGGCTAGGTTGGCATAAGGAGTAGAGGTGAAGGAAACATCTGACTTGGTGTGCAGTTAAGATAACTATCTTTTTAATGTACAGGGCCTTCATGAAAAATTGATCTTCTTTTCTAACTTGTGGGCAAGGGACAAAAATGAACATACTCTCAAAAATGTCAGACAGTTCCTTTTAAATCCTGAGTCATAATTTATGATTTGCCAAAAGCATTTGGATCAGTGCCAAACTTTACATAATCAGAGCTGCTGTTGCTTTGAAAAGCAGTGAAACAGTGACTTGCAGACATCCTGCTATGACTACATGCATTTGTCTTAATATTGCATCATTTACTTTTGTTTATCATTTTGCTGCTTTTAGAGTCAGCATGATTTCCTCTCTGAGCACTCTGAGTAGGATCAACTTCTCACAATAAAAGTGAGCTATATTCTACTAAGTGTTTTTGACAGGTGTCAGATCATATTTGTGCAGCTTGCAGAGGCATCATAAAGCACGGTTTGAATGAACCAACTGTCAGTGTGGATTTTCTCACACACATGGACAGCTCTCCTGTTGTGAATGTCAAGTGTTGAGTCGGAGCTAGATGAGTGTCTCACTGATCCGGGGCAGTTTTGCTCTGCGCCTCAGCCTCTGGCGCTCAGCAGGTAAAGCACAACAAGTTCCAGCTCAGTCAGACTTAGGGGATTATTTACTTAGATGCTGCTCAGAGCATCTGACTTCATTTTCCAGTGCCAGCAGCATCCTTACATGTCACTGCCAATCACTCCTGCCTCACTTGTCTCAGGTTTGTGTTGGAGAATAAGAAAAAGAAGGATTTAACTGAGCTTTCATGTCTTTTTGATCCTGCTTTGTTTGGGCTTTGTTTATTATTTCATTTTTCCAGACCACTGCCTCAGTAAAGGACTGAAAGAGGCAAAAAAAAGAAAATGTTAGGCAAATTGCATTTCCGTGTCCTCGGGCTCTCGGTGTTGTCTGTTGTCGACCAAAGCAGCTTCACACTGTGACTTATCTCGCTTTTAAAATGGCCACAAAAAGTTGTCCCATTGTAATTGTCAAAGGTAAACACTCTGCCTGCTGCAGACCTTGAATTCTATCAGTGGTTCTTCTGGATCCCATCTTCACATCTGCCTTGAAATGTTACTTATCGTTTCAGCAGATACTGCCTCCTTTATCTATTCCAGCAAGCCTTTTGGCTCCTGAACATCCAGCTCTCTGACTCAGACGTGGTGTATGTATGCCCGTGTTTGTATGAGAGCCTGTTTGCCTACTGCTGGAGTGACAAATGGCTAATGAATAATGCAGGGTAATGGTGATGTGTTGACAGCCCTGACGGCTGAGAGCTGGCGAGCTGTGTATCAGTAATAATGTCCCATTTCCTTTCTGTGCTCTTCCACTCTTTTATTACAACAAATTGCATTTTTCTGTAATTTCACCTCCTTTCAACCGCAGTGTCTGAATTTGTGTGTTTTTAGGGAGTTTGTTGGACTCAAAAGCCTTAATAGACTTTGCACTTGGAGCTTGAAACACATAGTTTCAATAATTCAGCAGAAACTGAGCAGATGATTGTTTTTTTTTTACATTGATTTTAGCTTGTTTGCTCAGAGGGTTTTGTATTGTATCATCACATTAGATAGTGATGCCTCCCTGATAAACCCATAAAAGTAATAGCTTTATACCAAAACAAAAAATTCTTTCTCATGTTTAGCTTGTATTAGAGCTGTGGCTACTGGTAAGAACTGTTTCAGTCACACAGACACAAACGTTTCAGTCCTCTAAATTCAAGTGTGCGTTTTATTATTAGCAGTCAAATATATTGGATTTTCGAGGGTCCAACAGCACTCCGTGAATGGATGCCAAGAAACATTACATTACAACAAAATTCAACAATCCTGAGTCCAGCCAGCTAGTCTCTATATGGCTGTATTTAGGAAGATGAGCACTTATATTTATATTTATATAGCACTTATATATATGAGCACATCAGCAGAATAACATGTTGATAATGTTTGATCCTCAGCCATGATATTTAATGACCATTTACACTTAACTCATGTGGCTGGCGCTGGGTTACTAAACTAAAGGATCACCCAAATTATTAGAGTTGATCCTGAATGTGTTAGTGTTAACCCCACAGTACTTGGGTTGGCCACACAGATAATATTCATGGATGCTCTAATATGTTTTAACTTTTTTCTTACCCAACCTGCCCCAACCCTGTGTGTCATACAAAATATGTTTTGTGCTATTTTTCATTGTTATTGATGATAATATGACGGACCAAAATACTGGGATTCATTGTTTTTATTTAATGTATCTATTTGAAGTTATCTTAGCAATACTACATCTATAGAAATACCTCGTGTTAATTTAGAATAGAAAATGAATGTCTTCGTTAAGGCTGACAAACAGTCTGAGTTCGTGGTCAGCAGCTCAGGAGCACCGAAGGGGACTTTACTCCCTCAGTTTCTCTTCACTCCGTTCACCTCAGACTTTCAGACTTCCAGTACAACTCGGGAGTCCTGTCATCTTCAGAAATACTCTGACTTTGCAGTTGTTGGGTGTATCAGTGATGGAATACAGGCTGAGTACAGGGAACCGGTCAACCGCTTTGTGGCACGGTGTGGAGATAATTTAGGATATCAGGAATGAGACAATCACTATTTCCATCCTGGCAGAAGAGGTGCAGCTGGTGGAAGACAACAGATACCTGGGAGTTACCTGAACAACAGACTGAACTGGAAATGCAACTCTGAAGTTGTCTACAACAAGGGACAAAGCAGACTTGTTGGTTTTTTTTCATCTGTATTTCAGATTTGTGTGTTTATTATCAAAAAGTTGATTTATTTTTTCTCATTTATTGTTGGATTGACACTATATTGATCTGTAAGTTCTTAGAAAAGCTCATCAATACCTTTTAAGCAAAATTATGTATTGATGTTTAAGTTTGGCACCCAGCTTAAGTGTCTTTCATGCTCAACTTTGTTTTTAAACGTATTTAAAAATGTGTGTAGCTCTAACTTTTCATTATTGTCAGATATTTTACAGCCAAAACCAGTAATCTCAAGGTTAATTAGAAATAAAGATGAATGTCAGTTGCAGCTCTAATGTTATTCTTTTGAATAAAACTGTATTTTAAAAACACCTGTGGTCCTCCATAACCGACACTGTGTTCACGCTTGGCTGAAGTTGCTGATTATTTATCGTGTTGTGTTTTGGGTTGCTGAGCTACCTCAGGGAGTTTGTGGCGCCCCGCCTCGCTGGGCCTGCAGGTGCTCACTTCAGATGTTACACATCAGTTTTCTGTAAAACTTGAGTAACGATGCTTCTCAGCACCGTGTTCAGTGTTGGAAGATGATCAAAGCTTGCGTATCTTTACTTTGAACAGGCATAACTCAAATACTGCTAGTCTGATGCTGATGAAAAGATTAAGTATGTTACTGATTTGCCCACCAGGTGCTTGCATAAATCAGTGTCGACCACTGATGTTTTTCAGCCTTCAAGCTTCTTATATATGTACAACGTGTGTGTTCATATTAAATTAGTCTCCAAAATCAGATACATGACTTGTTTAAAACTTGACATTATGAAGGCTGGAGGGTGTTTTCCTGCCCTGTACATACTTTTAAATAAAAATTTACATTTGAGCTGAGAACCAGATTTGGAGCAACCTACGATAAAAGCATGTAAGAACATAGGAACTCCACCTCAGATCAGCTGCGTCAAAAACACATGAGCAAAGAGCACAAAGATCAAAGGAACAGCATCAGCAAAACTCTGTAAATGTTTTACTTTAATACACATTATTCTTAAGATTTTCATGCAGATAAATGTTACACTAAAAGTTGTGTCTTACTGTGTGTTGGCAGGATCCAGTCTGGCTCCTATCTGAGCACCGGCTGGTTCACTCTCATCCTGGCCATGGACATGTGCAAAGAGATCCATATCTACGGCATGATAAACGACACCTACTGCAAGTAAGAATCCAACAGTCACACAGTCTGCCCTCCTCCATCCTCCCCTCCTCTGTGCTTGGATAAAAGTGTACATTTTCCCAAAAAACTAAGAAAAATAGATTCACATTAACTTCAGCACTGTCCAATCAGAACCCTGACCATGGACTGCTTGGTTACATTTCCACTGCCTCAGTTTGGCTTTAATGGCTGGATTTCTTTGCTGAAATCCATATTGGGCTCTCTGTGCTGTGAATATTATTATGTCTTCCTGCCTAGAATACCCAACAGGCTGTGGTATCTCTGGTGCAGCACCCAGTTCCTCCTCTGCTTCAAGTTTCACTTGCATATGAGCTTGCCTTCTCTCTGACTCTTGGGTGAGTGGTTAATGTCAGACTGCAAGCATATAGGCAGGATGACAATCCCAACGCTCTCTCTGGGTTTGGCTGCTCTGTCTCTACCCATCCCACCCCTGGTAAACTTGCCCTCTGCTGCAGCTATACCTGAACTCTCTATCCCTTGAAGCTCTTTTACCTAATGCTGGCTGAAAATCCTGCCTTTTATCCTTTGTGTGTCCCCCCCGTGCACAGCAGGAGCTGATATAAGAGCCACAGACGCATGGCAGCGAGGAGGGATAATTCCACCAGCACAGAGGATTTTATGATTCAGCGAGGCAGTTATGGGACCGTTTTCGCTCTCTTCCTTTCTCTCATTTATTTCCTTATATCCTGCATACAACAGAAAATTAGGTTTCATTGAGTTATTTAATTGAAATTTGTGCCTTGCACAAAGTACTTTTAGCAACGGTAAAGGAAGAAGTGACGTTTTGTGCGGCCAGATTCGAAGCCGTTGCCAGAATTGACCTTGGTTGTTGTGTGGAGCAAGCTCCAACAGGTGCTGCAGAGAGGGTGAAATTGAATTTATTTGTTAACACTGGTGCGCACCACTGTGCGACACAGTGGAGAAGCAGTGATTGGGTTGTGTATTACAGTAAGCTGGCAGACAGCCATGGTCACGCTCTCACTGTATACCCACTGGATGCTGTGATGGCTGTTTCTCTTCTGTCTGTGTTCATTCTTCCAATGCAATTGTTACACAAGTCATTCTTTCATATAGCTGTCACTCACCATTAGAAGCTGGCAGCAGAGTGCACAATGAATCTGATCCACTGCACTGTGCTTCCCTCTATTTTTATTGATTCCACTTTCTTTTTAATGCAAACTGTAAATAGGGTGACTCCACAGGAAATTCAGGTCCAAAATAGTTCAATTTTCCCACTTTACAATACTGAGTTTGTAGCATGTTTTCAAATATACTCTGGCTCAGCATAATAATGATTATTGCCATTACATTACATTTCAAAGATAAATGCTGCTTAGTTAAAGATATCAAACTGATTTTTTTATGCCAGCAGCAGCTCCTTTTTCAAATCAGGGAAACCTGCTGAGTGGTGAACTTTACTTTCCAGCTGAATTAGCTCATATTACTGAACGCTGTCCTGAGGGAGCATCAGTTCAGTAGTTTAATAATTTAGTTCCTCTATAGCTCAGATAATAGGTTTTTATTTGTTTGTTTTAGAGCCAATGAAATGCAAAGACATGATATGTGTAAACTGTCTGGCAGAAAAGATATTTAAGAATGCAATTTAAACCTGTTATTTCATGAGGTGTGTCAGAGAGAGACAAAGAGAGAGAGATTGATGTTGTGCAGACGCAGAAAAGTCATTTCAGAATTGCTTCCAGTAACAAACATCACCAACACCTTTCATCCCAACGTGATCAAATCAATATCAGTGTATTCTTCCAACCAAAGAAACATGGCCAAAATGGACACATGCAGGGCTGCAACATTAATCTGCTGCATCCTTTTTTCTGGGAAGCTTTTACACAAGATTTGAAACCTGACTGTTGGGATTTGTCCCCACTCAGACTGAACAGTATTAATAAGATGCTGGCCGATAAAACCAGGCTCACAGCTGCAGTTCATCTCTGAGGTGCTGGATGGGAAAACCTGATGCACCAGATGGTTTGTTACACAGGACCATCTGGGATGATTTTTGTAAGAAAGTGTTTGCTGTAACCCTGCTGTCAACAAGAAAAAAAAAACACTTGGAGGGGATTGAACTAACCAGGGTAAATTCATACTAGTCAGATCAACTGAGTTTGAGCCATTTGGTGAATCGACCTCCTGTTGAACCCAAACAAGAAGGAGAACAGCTTTCAGTGTAACTCTTTTGTTCTACTTTCACTAAAGAAATTCTCTGCATTTCTGATGTATCTAAACAACAATTATTTGAGCTTTTATGGGGTTAGAGGCATCTGTTCTAAAGCATGACCTCTATGACTTTGAAGCTCTTTATAAACTTCACTCTCTAACATTTAAGAAATTCTATTGAAAGACGAACAATAAAACTATCGTTACCATGTTTGAGTAGACTCTAAGGTTGCCTTGGTGGTGAAATTCTGGGCAGATGGTAAAGCAAACTATCTGGCTGATACCGGCTGTTTTGTCATTTAATTTTCTTTTAATGCAAGAGATCCAATGAAATGTGCTTTATAAAAAAAAGCTGAACAGTTTGAAAGTATTTCTGCCCTTTATCACACTGTCATTGAATAAGTATTGATCTTTTCTTTAAAATGTATTAAAAAACCCAAACTTTATAATAAACTTCTACACGAGAAGATCATTTGTAGAAGTCAATGTAGAACACAACCAGGAAACACCAAAAAATATCAGTCACTGCCACCGGTTGATGTTATCCTGCTGATGCAGTGATTAAGCTGAATATCAGCAGATACGATTTTCACTTGATGCATCTTTGCATCCCAAATAGAATTGTGTGGAATTAAGAAATGTTGTAGGTCTCCCCCCTCTTTCTCCACAATGTTTCTGTCATGTTAATACGGTAGCCTACAATGGACAAAACACTGGATCAAGAACAGACCTTTCACATTTGCAAATTTTGTCTCCACATCTGTCACCAGGGACCTTTATTTACAGCAAGTTATAAAAAAGCAGATGAAAGGAGGAAAAAAAAAGCAAATATAAATTGTAGACCAAAGCTGACAGAGCCAATATGCCATCAAGCCACCTTGTCTGCCTTATTTTGTTTGTTGGTGGACATGACAGGATATTACCAGGATTCCTAGCATGGCATTGCATTGTAATGAGGTGATCACTGTGGCTGAAATCACCTGTCAGAAGCTGGGTTTCTATTCAAATATATTTGTGCATGGAGATAAAAGGTGGGTTGTGCGAGTTCTCCAGCTAGAACTGCAAAAGAAGAGACTTCAACAAAGTGGCATAATTTAAAGAGTATCATAGTCAAATCCCTCTCAATTTGAAAAAGTGTATAAAAACAGCATGATGGAGACACAAGTAGCACTTTTAATGTTATGGTTCGTCAGCATAGAGCTGCTGGCTTCACATGGACATGAAGACTTGGCTGTTTGGCAACTCAAACATTTCAAATATGTTGTCATCAGACCTGATAGGCAGCTAAATCGCTCGAGTCATCAGATAGCCAAGAAGACTTTTTTCACATACAGTACAGTATGCACCCATAAGCAGACTTTCATATGTAAAATCTGCACAGTTCTTCTTTGATTACCTGTCTTAGATTACTCCCCCTCTTCTTTCTCCTTCCTTTAGGACGGAGGGTTACAGAAATGTTCCCTATCACTACTATGAGGTGGGCAGCCGGGACGAGTGTGCGGAGTACCTCCTTCATGAGAGTGCCCCATACGGCGGACACCGCTTCATCACGGAGAAGTCTGTTTTTGCAAAGTGGGCAAAGACTCACGCCATCAAGTTTTTCAACCCACCATGGCAGCTGTCGTGACCCTGGCTGAACCAGCATGGAAATATCATAGATGTCACTTTCATCAGCATCCAGAGACCAAACGAATCTCTTTACTGGCACTAACAAACACACATATCCATTTTGGCACAAACTTCCCTCCATATCTGTCACTAAGGTTGTTTGTCAAGACCTGGTTGGTCCCACAGGTTGAGCCTCAAGAATCAGGTATCTGAATCAAATAAATGTCCAACTGGGACAGCAGTGCATATCTCCTGCATCTTGACTGAAAGGTTTCATCCCCCTGAACAACTGAAGAACGCGTACGGCTCACTGCTCTGCACAGACTAATCAATCCATTTGCTGCTCTGTGAGTAGCAAAGCATGGTATGGACTTAAAAAGGCAGATGATACAACATCTGTAGGATCACATTTGACTCAGGCTGAACTTATATTTTATTCCTGACTGCACTACAGAGGCAAGTCACGTCAGCTTGGACGCCTGACAAGCTCGTCTACTGTTTCCTCTGCGTGTCCATCTTCTGTCAGTCCGTAATTAATCTATAACGAGTATCATTCTGGCCTTCATCTCTGGCCGAGGGAGCACTGAAGGCAGATGCCCTGTCGGTTTCAATTTTCTGGGATCCTCTGAAAGATTCTTAGCAAGGTCATTTGAAAAAGAAGGCCTGGGTGAGCAAAATGCAGATTGAAGGCAGGCTTGCAGGTAAACTGGAGTTGTAAATCAGCGGTTTTGCTATGCTGTGTGTCAACTCACACAACTTAAAGATGTCAGCTCTTTTCTTTTTGTTATGATGCTGTGAAATAGAACTTTAGGAGACATGTAGCTAGACTTGATGTCTGGATGGCTTGCCAATTTATGTCTGCAGTTGCAACACTTTTAACAGTGAGCTATTGACAGTGTGAGTGTCACAGCACATAGAGCAATGTGCAATTACAAACTGCATATTTCTGTTAGGAGTTGAGTCATTTGTGACCCTGCAAAAGGAGAGATTTATGTGTGCAGTGAAACCATTTCAAGTTAATTGTATTCTATTATCATTTTGTGCCTGCAATATACTCCGCAGTTCATTGTATAGACACACAGGAAGATGCAGTGGCTCTCATCTTCTCTCAGATTCTCATCCAGCTTTGTGCCTCTTTGTGTAAAGTATCAGTCTGTGAACACATTGTCCCATTTGCCCCCGGATGCAGCGTCAGGTCTCCTGGTTTGCAACTTTACATTTGAATGCATCTGTTCCAGGACAGTGAAGAATAATCTGATGTGATGTGCTGGTGTGTGTGTGTGTGTACATGGGTGTGTGTGTGTGTTGGCTGGTAGCTGGTATCACGATACAAGTGTCCTGCTCTGAGATGCGGTCCCGTGGGGAGACTGGTAAGAGTCACAGACTTCTAATTTATTCAACTTGATGCACAGTCCCTGACAACCTTAATATACTGCAGCTGAGCTTCAGTTCCACTCCTGCAGCAGAGTACTGTTTACCAGCACACAGAGGAGCTCCAGCGTCTCTGTAATCAGTGATTTGGGTATTTGCAGGTCATTGGTAGTTACCAGCGAAAACTGAGCAAAATATAAGCAAAACAAAAAACTGTTATTTGATTTGGAAAAAAAAAACTCCCTTTAATGTTCATTTGGAGCTTTTTCCAGAGCTTTCAAAAACTAAACCAAATTCAAGTTTACAACATTTCAACATCTCTTCATCAGCTATATGTACATGCACCAGCAATGTTCCAACTACTGACCTTAATCAAATACAGACAATATTGTGATCATGGTCTTTACATGAGTTGCAAACAAGAGATCCCATTTATATTTCCGTTTACATATTACAAAGTAACTCGTGTCCACATTACATCGCCCCGTGCTATTGTGAAATTCGTGCCCATCCAAAGCCCTGATCATATCCTTAAAAAAAATAGAGCTTTAGCCTAATCAGTTTCTCCCTTATCCCAAAAATACTTTTACTTGTGTCTTTTTACTGCATCCTTCCTGGTCGGCACTGAATGTTGGTTAACCCAGTGTTGCCCCATCTTGTGACAGAAACAAGCACCTTGATAAATGAAAACAAACAACAGTCAGCATGCTACATGCAAAGTAGATTTGATCTACAGTTACGGTGTGACGAGGCCGGGTAATTGGATCACTCTCCCTTGTCCCTTGAACAGGCACAAGAGCAGAATTAATTTGTTGACTGAAGTATGTCAGATGCCTCGATGCTGTGGATTGTGTGAGAACACACATCAAATTGTCTCTGTGGAAGATTCTGGTATGTTTTATCTACCTGAATTGACTGCACAGATGTTGCCTTGACGGTAGTTGAATGGTGAGTTTGTCAGCTGAAGCTGCAGTTATAAAATCTGAATTTTAATATGGAAAAGTGACAGTCTGAAAATGTTTTAAGACTGTGAGGTAATACGTAACGGTTCACAGTTCACCACCTGGCCAAAAAAGCCCAAAACGTAAGTGTTGAGTGAAGCAGTGGCGAGGATGAGGACCCCAATGTAGGCAAGGCTTCAAAGGCACTTGGGTGCAAAGTTGAAAAACTATGTTTGATCAACTAAAATACTGCAAGGCAGGAAGACCATAGACTTAGATCCAAAATTCTGAGCCGCATGTGAGTCAGAACAAAATCAACAGGACTGGCAGTGAACAAAGGAAACAGTATATACATGTACAGCTGAGGGAGCTAATGACAGACCAAGGACAGGTGTGGTAGTCTGTAAACTAGAACCTGGTGTGTGGGGAAGATGGGAGCGAGACTAACTGAATAGAACAAAGGAACAAAGGATGACCTTAAAGCCTAACTCAGAACATCTGGATATCAGAACACCAAAAGCATAACAAAACCCCACAGAGCATGACATACTGTTTATATAAGAAGATGCACTCTCTGCCTTGTGGTTATTTACTGTTTTTACTGACTTCTTTTTCTTCTGTGTATTGTGAAGCATGTAAAGAGCACCGAGGCCAGTTTGAGTTTGGTTGAGCGTGTTATTGTATACATGTACTAAAATTAGAATATTCCATGTAGCTTCATTTGAGTATTCCTTAGGATCCTCAGGTGATCTTATGATCTATGATCTTATTCAGTTTTTAGTAGATTATTACAGTATATTGTATTCTTTACATAGTGGTGTCTTACTCACAGTAAGGTGAGATTCATGTAAACTGAGCCAATGATTCAAGTTCGGTAAAAATTTTACAATGAAAGGCGAAGTTTCAAATACAGCTGAAACTATATTAAACTTAGTAGTCTTCACATTTCCAGACCCTTAAACGCTTAAAAAACTGGATCTGTAACTGGAGATCCATTTCTAGTCTTAGATAGGATCTTAACATAGTTCCTGAGCCTGGAAGAAATATGCTCTGATGACTGAGGAAGGATTGAGGTTGTGTTAACAGTCAGTAAACTTTCAGGGCAGCTACAGCTTTTGCGCTTTTATCAACAGTTAAGGAGTTTTGTCTTAAGTGCAGCAGCATCACATGTTGTTGGTATCTTGACTCGAGAGATGGAAAATTTGTCAAAATAACCTCAACTCACGATCGGCCTTTTGTTTTTCCCAACCCACCGCTGCTGATAAAGACATTAAGATGTGGCTGAAAACCCTGGAGGAAAACAAAGCCGCCTAATGTATTTTCGAGTTAAAGGCACCCGGTGGAGTTTTCTAGTAAACAACAGTTTTAGTCACATTCAGTTACTCAACAAAATGCTTTCTGTGTGTCCTGAAGGTTTAACAAACACAATTACTGCACTCCATTAAACACTCAAAGCAAAGCTCCACTCAAAGAAAAACAACTCCAGAGGAATACTAGAGGTCACAAACTTCCCACATTACCTGTTTACCTGAGTTATTTCCACAAACTCAGTCGCTTGTTGATACTCAGAGAAGCGTCGGTGTCCTTTGGGACATATTGATAAGTCAGACTAAAGAATCAACTTGATTGATGTGTTGTTGTCCCAAATATCCCAATTTTAACATTCAATTCTCCAGCTCCATGGTTTTCTGAGACTAATTCATGCTTTCTGTATCCAGATGTCCCAAATCTTTCCATGGACATTTATGCGCAGCCTAAAATTTGTAAGCAAGCCCACTGCACATGCCTCAGGAATACAAAATGAATGGAATGTACGTTGTGGTTGCTGAATTTGCTGCTTTAGTGCACATCAGGAGGTTCAGCAGCCACGTTTGCAACTAGCTGCTATATTTTACTGTGGAGATCCTTAAAGTGCAGAATCACAGCCAGCCTTTAGTGACATCCAGGAGAGTCCTTTTGTGTTTGTTTGTGTTCATCACGAGAAAGCAACACGACGTGTCAGGACTGGTGATGCTTCTCTTGGGTGATGCTTCTTATCTCTTGAACCAATGAACTGTGCTGTGCGTGCATGGGAGACGTCTCTGAACTGCGGCAGAATGATGCGTAGAAAAAAGAGTGTATATAACCGCATCTGGGTGCAAAGTGTTTGCACAAAGTAGGGAAACCATGAATCTCAGCTTTCTAAACTAATTCAACTTGTGGGAATTTCTTTCCAAAAACTGCTTTCATGACAAAGGTTTTCATGCACTCTTATTAAAAGATCCTTTAAATCGAATCACACTTTGACAGATCAGGATCTTTTAGAACTGAGCCAACACTTTTCCATCCACGAGGACTGTGTGACATCTTGAAAGCTCTGAAAAATGTTAATATGTGGAAGTCCTTGCCAGTTTTAAATCGAACGTTAATTATTTCTGACCTGCAAACCAACAAAATCACACCATCTGGGCTCTTGTGTATCAGGTGGACATTTGAGAATGGTTGCTCACGTTTCAGGAGCAGAAAAATCTGCTCCCTCTTTGCTATCCAGTTCAGGAAAAGCGATGTATTCCTACGCTCCAACCCGCTGTCACCTTGTTGCTCATTGTAAGTCAGCCCTGCTGACAGGAACATCAGCAAAATGTAAAAACGTCCTGTTTTAAATTCTTCCCGGTGCAGCTCAGAGGATAGGAGGTGGTCGTGACACAGTCAGGGTCAGCGGTCCCATCTCCATGGGGACCACACGTGCTGGAGAGGTGTGGAGTATCCGAGCTCCCTGAGTAGCCGGGAATCAAAGTATTCACTACACAGTCCACAGGATAAGTAATGTAAGAGTAAGAACCTGACGATGGGAAGAGGGCCACAGGAGGACTTTTTCTGTCCCTGTGAGAAAACAAGACACTGATGTCGTGCATGTCACGTGATTAATGAACATTTTTCTACATTTCCCCTCGGCCTGTGATTGTTCAGTCATCTGGCAGCTCTCCACCACTCACTCTTACCTCTGAAGGAGTGCATCTGCCACACACTGTAAAGCGATTCACACCAGTGTGAAGAGTTTTGCTGTAAGACACATTTTATCATCATGCCATGTTATTATAAGGTGTGTTTTGATGAATCTGTTTACTCATGAATCAGAAAGAGTGTTGTATTCTCTTTTTGTCTCCTATTCTCCTTTAGTCACATATTTTTAATGTAATAATTGCTGCCTTTTTTTGCTGATGCAGTGGTTTGTGTGCAGTAGTTTTTTTTTCTTCTGCTTCAGGCCACACATTTATTTTCTGATCAACAATTGCTCCTTTGTTCTCAGCTTAACACACTGGAAGAATACCCTTGAATCTATTATACAGTATATTATGAACAATACGCCCTCCGATAGACTCCCATGAATCATCTCTGGCTCACCGGAGACAATGTAGTCACATCATGAATACTACTGCGGGCAGAACTGGAGGCAAACAATAGTTTCCTTTAAAATTTCAATTAAGATTTGTAGTAACTTGTATTAATTTAAAGAATTATTTAAAGTTTTATGTGAAAATCTGCACAGCTCAGTTAGCTTAGCATAGCATAAAGACTGGAAATAGGGGAAACAGGAAGTGTGCTTCTGTCTAAAACAAAATCCATCCTCTATCTTTGTTTATTCTAATGTTTTTTACAAAAATTAGGCATTAAAATTTTAAATTTTGCTTATGTATCAGACTTTTCCTGGGCCTTAAAGGTCTTGTTTCCAGATGTTTTAAAGCACATTTTCAGTTTGTATTCTAAAGACAGAAACACCAGACATTCAAACACATTCATGTTTATATGTCAATGACATTGTAAACTCTGTATATCTGAAAGCTAAATGCAGCTACGTTCGAGTTCAGCCAAAGTTCAGGTAACAAATGATGACATACCCAAATCACATTACTTATGAATACAAATAGGGCTGTTAGCAGAGCTCTTCCAGGAGAACATCATTTAGTTTTAAATGTCAGCTACTATACTTTGATGTGTCCCCGATTACCAGCTTTTCTGTTTTGTTCATTTACTCATGACTCATTTCCTTTGTTGGAGGTTTGACCTTTTTAATTGCATCATCTTGTTTTGACCTCTGTAGTTTTGGCCAGATATTTAGCACCACATTCCACTTCTTGATGAACAAACTCTTAATATCCACATTATATTTACACATTCAGCAGAAACTTTTATCCCAAGTGTCTCCGGCTGTTATTGTTAACATAATTGCCTGTTACCTACACCTGAGGAAGCTATCACAAACACACAAAGAAGTAAGTAAAAACAATAATATCTCGGACCTAAGAGCACATCACCTCCACTTAATCTCGCTACAATCGCAGTTTTCCTGTCTTTTTTGTCTATGTGCTGAATTAAGCTAACAGCTCGTAGCTCTATCTTTACCATATATACATATTTACTGGACAGATCTGAGAAGAGGCTGAATCTTTTCATCTCACTTTCAGCAAAAAAGACGATAGGATTTCCTATATTTCTCAAAATACGAACTCTCCTCCTGCTTACAATTCTTGTGTTCATTGGTTTACTTACTTCCAGCAACAGATAGATATTTTTTTACTAACTAAGTTTTTCCTTTTCCTTTTCCATCCACAGCACAAACTTGTCAACAATGGCCTGGAGCAGAGATTTTTTCTTTGTACCTCACTTTAAAAGTGCAAAAAAAAGTCCTGTTTGTAGTGCACATGTCTCAAGGTTTGAAAAACAAAGACTTGAATTTCATTATTCATCAAATTGCTCACACCATTTAACTGTGTTTCATGTAGAGAACAATTGCAGTGATTACTGTCTGGTTCAGAGCGGAGAGTTTAGGTTTTAAAGCACTTTTGGTTGTTTGACTCCACGCTTAAACCTCTTCAGTTCTTTCAGTAGCATTTTATTCCTACTTTCCAAACCACTGTTGCCATTTTCTCTAAGTGCTTTCTTACAATGAAAACTTCATCATCTCTTTTTTTGTGTGTGCTTGGCTATTATTTATGTTTTAACACGCTTTCCTTTTCATTTCCGGGTCAAGTGTCCTTTTCAAACTGTAACATTGAGTGTGTTTGCGCTGCATAGATTGTAATATTAGACAGAGGTTGCTGTGATGAAAGACACCTTGTTTTTCTGACACATCTAACACAATCCTCTTATTAACATTCAAATGCTGCATGGATTGTTGCAGGTTATTGAAATGTTCATTTTGTTATAAGTAGTGATTATATGTATTAGTTTGTCACTTGCTGTCTACTTGTGAGCTAAAATTAGGTATTTTGTGAATGTTCTCATTTCCACTGATGTGAATTCTGTCCTATGTGTCTTTTATTCTCTGTGGGGATTAAAGAAAACCATAAAAATCCATTTAATGATTAATTTCTTTCATAACACAGCCAAGTAAGCAGCGTAAGAATATAACAAACATGGTAAAACTTGCATGTGTTTTATGAATAGGACTCAAGCTGAGCTGTCATCTCATGAGAGCTTTAAAATATCAGTGGAGAAGCTGAGATGTGATGAGTCGCTGACAGTTTTAGTTTTGATGTAATCACTGCATAAATTAACCCAAGTTTGATTATTAATGCACACACATATGTGCTTTTACTCCACAGTAATGAATAAAGTATCAATGCAGAAAATGAATTCCTAACAGAAACTATATGAATCCTACATTCTTATACAGATATGCTTTGCAAGGAAAATAATGGTGCCGAGCATGCGTTTTTATTTATTAGAATATTAATTGCAACTCCAATTTAAAAAAAGTTGGAAGGCTTTGTAGAGCCAAATGATGTGCAAATATCATGAGCCAACATAGAAGACATGAGATGTTCAGAAAGATGAAAGATGTGTGCTAATCTTGAATCTTTCTTTCCACGGTGAAGTGGAAACCTATTCTGTGGTCTTACCATATCTGCTTCCTTTCTGTGTCTTGCAAGAGTTACAATGTGCTTATTTGCACAAACCTGTGTGAGAGCACAAAGACAGAAACGTGCATATGCATTCTTTTTGCCAGCTTGATAAAGCTCAGTGTACATATGGTTCTCTTTTATAATGATATACACATACACAAACCTGATTTTTGCTTTGAACATCAAAACATTGCACTAAAACTAAACAGGCATGATAATGGAAGCAACAGTAAAAAATAAGCATAGTTGTACTAAATATAAAGCTGAGACATTTAATTGGTTGTTTCAGTTCTGTGATCATGAACAGAACATAAACTGTTGAATTATAATAATTATACAAATTATTAGCTATTTAAGTTCAGAGCAAAGACCCTGGAGAGGTAAAAAAAAAACTCTAAAAAACGTGCATCAGCTCATACATCACATCAGCGCGAGGACAGATAACTTCTATTTCATCTGCAAATGATGAATGTCCAGCTTGTACAGTCTTTGTGCAGATGATCATTACAACACTTAGCAGCAATTATTGATAGCACCCAGCACTACTATAAATAAGGGGATATTGTGATAATTTTCCATAAGAAACAAAACTAAAATTCACCATCACACTGTGAAATTGTCTGTTTTGATTTATGGTAAATTACACGGCCCCCTTTCCATTTCCACTTTATATCAGGATTACGTTGTAAAAGGTGTGCATGTACGCATGATCTGAAGAATGCATCTCATTGCATATTCTTTCTTTATAAATACCCATTTGGAGGAAAAGGCTCACACTTGGTTTTTGTGAGTACGCATCACTCATGCATCTGGCCTTTGGTCTCTTCAGCCTCCCAATTGTTATATACTGTAGTTTTATTTTTCATCATTAGATGTGTTGTCTTTTACTTGGAGTTGTACATTTCATGTGCAACATTTTATTCGCAGCCATGTATTTCTGTCTAATGTGCAGAAGTCAGGAGTGGCACTCTCGAAGCTCAAATGACTCATGATAATTATAATTAGGAGCATTTTCTCACATTTGGCAAAGCTTTATAAAGCTGTCATTCCTGGGTGAGTTGCACTCTGACATAGGACTGATGCAAAAGAAATGTGAAAGAGGTGGCGGTCTTAATTAATTTTGGTTGGCTGATACTGGGTGTTTTTTAGTGGCTGCACAGACTCTTGGACAGGAATACTAATAGCGGATTTTCAAAAGAATCTGTCTCTGTCATGCAGTGCCCATAAGCATAGCAGGTTTAGCCTTCTATGGTATTAGTTCAAATGATTCACATCAGAGGGAAAGTAAATTTGTATAACACGGTTACACCTCCTCTGAATCGAATAAATTGACACTTTGAGGTGTTGTCTGCCTGAGCTGAGCAGCATCAACATTGTATGCGGCCCTATGGGAATGCTTCAGTTGTGTAAAGATCAAGTTTCAACACAGTGAAAAGGTTTGAGGCACTTTAGATATTTAGACTCCATCATACAGTACCATCAGGGAGGAGTGTGAATGGGCCGCAGGATGAGCCAAAACATCCAGTCAGAGCCATAAACAACAATCTCCTGCCACATGAAGAAGATAATGGAGCACTGCAGCAGATGGTGTGGTCTCTGTAGAGCTCTGATTTAATCTCATCATCAACATCACAAAGTCTGTGTGGGATTATATGAAGGGACAGAAAATACTGAGACAGCCTAAATCCACAGAGGAGCTCTGAAACCTTCTCCGAGATGCTTGGAACAACCAGCTAGCTGTGAATGGCTGTGCACAAGTGTAGCAATGAGTACTGCACTCTCCTTTCAACGCTGAGCAGTTTCAAACAGCACAGCACTTTTGCTCTACATGCCAGTTACATGTTCTGTAGCTTTTTTATAAGCTAATAAACCAAGGTGTCAGGCATCTCCATTCTGAGCTGACTACATCAAATCAGCAGCCTCCTCTGTCTCCTTTATGAGAGTCTCAGAAAGTACAATGACTTGGCTGATGTATTAAGTAATAACTAAATGGCTGCAAGCAGCTCCAGAGCCCATTTGTTTCTCTGAAGTGCAGGGAGCTGTACGCAGACCTACACAGGAGTAATGGACATGATGTAATTTACAACAACAGAGAAACTAATGAGCTGTTGGGTAAGTGAAGGAAATAACTTTTTCGGCCAACCTTACTTTGAAGAGAGAAGAAAAATTCTGCCATTTTCACTTCACTTACCTTGACGGAGACAGAACTCAATTAAATCCACCCTGACCCCATTCTTACCTGATTTTTCCAACCTTTTTTTCTTTTCCTAGCAGCTGTCATGCATTAGGGCTTTTCATTATCTTCACAGCTAAACTGTGCAAGGTCAATGAAACAAGATGAGTCTTTTCAATTTAATGTTTTCAAATTTGTTCTTGTTGAATGTTTGACCCCTTAAACATGTCTGCCGGAGGATGTGTGTTCCAGGGCCGGATAGTATTGTAGGACGGGGCATTACTGTTGCTCAGGGACACTTTCTTGGGCAAGAAAGAAAGAAGGAAAGAGGTCCAACTGTCAGATTTCTCTGCACTGCTTATAAAAATATTCGCATGAGGCACGCACTTTAGAGAATCAAAAAAAAATGTGTTATATGTTTGGATAAATACATCTGTTGCGTCCTAGTTCCTCAGTGTATAATAAATTAAAGTGAATTTCCTCAAAAGATGAATCCAGTAGACTCTTAGACTTGTCATTTCCACATGTACATCACTCCACTATGTCCTGAAATGTTTTGTTGTTCATTTCCCCAGATTTTAACCACATGAACTTAGTTTACAACTCTCGTACATCAGTGCACAGAACACACAGAGGACTTGCTGCAACCACTTTGCTTGATGCAAGGCTTTCCTTTCCGGCTATTTAAAGTCAGACAAGCAAGCGGCATGTCCTCATTCTCAGAATTTGATTGGCTTTTTGATGTGTCCTGATAAAGCTCATTAACAGCTGGTTCTGTGTATACACTGCAAAAGACCTTCATTAGCTATTATATACTGTGGACATGAAACTGAAGCCCCTATAGTCAAGTGAGTTGGCATTCAAAAGCTTTGAATGTCAGTTACACAAGGAGTTCGTTGTTGCATCCTTACCAATACAAATTCAGAGCTCACAAGCCCAGACTGCAGCAGTACTTTTCTGCCCAGCACAGAATTAAGTGTTCTATAGACCAAATTAGCTTATTCAACAGGTTGTCTGCAGAGTGAACACCAAATATCTGTAAATGGCACCCATATGCTCTCCAAAGTAGTGGAACTAACTCCTGCACGCCATTTAACTCACAAAGATATATTAAATGTGAGGCGTCAGTGCTTGATGAATGATTACTGTAATGCTGCAAATTAATGCTTTTTGCACATGAGACGGTGTGTAGCAGTTTATCCCGCTATTTGTTCATCCTACAACATGTTTAAAAAAATAGATAAAAAAATATCTGATTTGTTTCTGAAACATGTTTTAAACCACTCATGTGTGACATCAGACTTAACTAAAAACGTGTTAAAAATTATGGCTATTAACAAATTTAAGTGTACAAACCTGTTGAATTTCTTTTTAACTTTAGAGAAATTATGTATTTCCCAAAATATTAAACTATTTCTTTAAGCTGGGCGATGAATGGTAGCTAACAAAGAAAAAAAACATACAAAAGCCCTGCAAAAAGAAAACCCATCCATATACTGTATGGAAGTTTTTGAGGGGGTACTTGCACTCCTAGAGTTCAAGCTGCTCTATTCAATGTTTTCAGCTACTCATGGCAACAGAACAAAAAGACATGAAAGTATAAACTGTTACTTTGCTTTAGTTTGCTGCTTCACTGATTTGGTCGCTGTAAAATGTTATCATTCAGATCAGTTTTAGCCTGCAAGCAGTGATATCTGAACGTGAATCCATTTGCATCGCAAGAATCTTCCACCCTGGATCTGATTTTAGTGCATTACTGAATGTTATCATACATCGCAATCTAGAATGAAACTCCTCTCATGGCTTCGTGTTTTTTCTTATCTGTTGCTTTCATGACCATCTTGTTACTTTCTTGACAGATGCAGCCAGTTAGTCAGGTATGTGTGTGGAAAACATCATGTCAAAGCACAATGTAACGTATCCCCTTCCCTGGAGCGCCGATGCCCAGCTGTGAAAGGCTCGCGCAGTTTGTAATGGTTTGTTTGTTTGCACCGACTCAACTCATTACCATGTTTCACCAGGACTGTGGATGAAATGAGAGTCATGCTTTTGGACTCTGATACATCCACTTGGCTAAGATTTTATTCAGCTTTTTTTGCTTTTTTGCTGCCAGATTCTGTTAATTGGTGTATTTTACTGCTTTTAACGCAGCAAACGAGTCCTGAAACTGTGACCATTTTCAGAAATAAATGTGAGGAGCAAGCAGCAAGTTTTTTTTCCTTTTTCTTCTCTTCCAGGGATTTTACACAAAGATTTGGGAGTGTTTTTTGTTTTAATGAATTCCATGCAGGTTTTATAAAGGCTCTTTAACAGTAGGTCCCTGTAGCCGCTCTGCGGCCTCAGTAATGACTTCCATGGAGAAAACATCACTTTGGTCGCCACGTTTTCACGCACACATCCCCAAAGAAATATGAGTGCTGCACTAATTACCTCATGTTTATATTGATTACACCCACCTCTTCCGCTAGTCGCTCACCCAACTGTCTTCACTGTCTCTGAGCACATCGAGCCTGTCAGGAATCAGGAGCGCTCGAAGGATCAAGTATACGAGCTGGCACTAAATGTCAACGATTTTCAGATTATCTGAGGCAACAGAAAACATTCAGCTGTGACTAATTGCAGCTGTAGCTCTGAGAAAATAAATCTCTGTTGTCATGCATGGGTACATTCAGTCTGTGATGGCCTTCTGTGGACGTTTTTCTTCAGTAATTAAACCACTTAAATCACAGATATATTGCATCAGCTTAAGCTTGGATTGTGTAAAGCTAAATAATGTTTCAGTTAATGTCCCTTTTTACAGTCATCTCCTCCCATCCTTTCATCAACCTTGATGTAATCAAAGTTTATAACATCCTACATTTCCTGCGGGCCTGGGTATAATTGAATTGTTCTCAAAGGTCTTATCTCTGCAAACTCTCCCTTCTCTCATCTCCATCAATCACTCCCCTCTGAAGCCTGTTTACATTCCAGAGAGCCACAGGTTTCCTTGATGGATTTCCCATACATTTTCAGTTTTATGCCGACGACTTCCTGGTGTGAGTGACAGCAAAGAGATGTGATTGACTGCTCTGTCAAATGCACTGCAGGGAGGTGTGAGCTGCTTTCAAGGTGTATGCGGATCAAGGGCAGTGCTTGGGGACTCTGAGCGTTTCCTGCAAGTAAACGCCTCTCTTCACATAAATAACTAAACACAAAGTATGTCTGATTTTACTACACTTCAGAAGGAAAAAAATAATATATTGTCTCAAATGTCTAATCAGTAGCAGCTAGTTCCTTTATAGATTCAACTTTCATTAAAGACTTAATATACACTGTTATATAGAGCAGGGCTTTTTTAAAAGTCAGTGACCGCAGGCCTCCCCTCAGAAAAAGCTAAGCGTAAAATGACCCCCTTAATCTGGCAAAATCCCTACATGCTAAAATGTATCTTATTTGATCTCAAAGACACCCATGGAGTAAGCCAAAGTCAAATATAGGCCTAGACGGCTGGGGCACCTCCCATGATGCACCTCTCCTCACTTTGCTTTCTTTACTCTCCATGTGCAGACGACATTATTGTTGTCGTTAACTCGTGTTTCTTTTTCTCAGCAGGTATCCCTGGCCTGGTGTTGTGGCGCTTGGTGTCTCCTCTTTCCTGTCCTCTAAAACCCAACCAGTCGAGGCAGATGTCCACTCTTACTAAGTCTGGTTCTCTGAGGTTTTTTCCTGTTAAAAGGGAGCTTCTTTCCACCATCACCTCATGCTCAGGACGGGGGTTGAATCCAAAGCTAATTTTAATGCAATCTGTTGGTTTCCTTTCTTGGATTGTAATTAATTTGTTTTGATTTGATTAGGATTGTATTACAATCAATTGGATTATAAATGGCTTGAATAAGAGTGTATCTCTGAAGGCTGTATAATTAAAATTGTATATTTAATATTTAAATCAATTCAGAGAAAGCCATTTGTTTGTCCTCTCTTTGTGGGCATTATTTGTTTATCTGTAGTTATTTTGAGTGTCTTTGTGGTATTTTTTGTCTCATGTTGGGCTTTTTAGTTTTTCCATGTAATCATTTTGAGTCACTTGGTGGTTTTGGGTCTCTTTGTTGGTTGTAATGCAATTATTTTTGGTTGTATTTTTCCTTTTTTCCTGCCTTACCTTATGGATCTCAAAGTTGTATGTGGTTATTTAGAGCCTCTTTCTTGTATAATTGTGGTTATTTTGCATATCTCTGTGGACATTTAGTCTCTTGTGAGAGTGTTCTGAATATCTGACTTTGTTGTCTTTTTGGTAATTTTGCCTGCATTTGGCATTTCTTTGTGGTCGTTTGGATTGTTTCTGGTTGACTTGGGTACCTTTGGGAAAATTGCTAAAGTTCTCTTGACATTATCTATAAATTGTATCTTTAACCAAATATCGTACTTTTACATGTCTATTCTTTGTGATCTATTCTCAATCAATAATTCAGTAACTATTGTAACGTTTCTCCACTTCCCTTTCCTGAGCCGTCTCTGAAACTACTTGGAGCCCCCTGGGGAGACCAACCTCTCACTTTGAAAACCTCTGATATAGAATTTATAAAATTACAACCTGCTTCCGCCAACTTCAGCTCCAAAATCCTGCATATATAGTCACATATTCATCAATAATAGAAACTGAATATTACAATAAACCTTGAAAAGAGACATTAAAAGGAACCCTTGATACTGGTTCCATTGTGTAAAAACCAAGAAAAACATTACATTAACAGTGTAGACTAATGCAACTTGTGGAATTCAAGGAATCCTTGTCTGTGCATGGTGTCCTCCAACTCATACCATCATGAAACATTATAGTGGAGAAATTACACCTCATGTGGCAAAATGTTATGACACATCACAGAAAACAGTGAAGCCATTTTTCAGTCCATCTCAGGCTCCGGCTCAGAAAACCTGCTTTACATTAACATGATGATTAATCCGTGTTGCTCTTCACAGGCACAAATATCATCATCTCAGTCTGCATTTATCAGACATGATGTCATAGTTCATCAGATGCCTAACGCACAGTGTGGCTTGCGGCAAACTCAGGAGATAGCTGAAATGTAGTGTGTAGCTGCCTTAAAGTACTTTATAAAAGTTTATATTAAATAAGGACTTTAGAGATTTAATATTTTTCAGTAAAAATAAATTGAAGAGGTGATTCATTCAAGCTTTTTTATTATTTAACATTACAGTTACTGTAAATAGATTTAGATTAAACTCATAGACGGACACCAACTGTTCATTTTTCCATATTGTTTACTGATGGAACAGTCGGGCAAACTATGCAGTAGGGGTTGTTTGCATGTGACAGATGCTGTGAGAAGCTGCATTTTAAGTCACATCGTGAGCTTTTCTGACTCCATGTACATGGGCAGTGAATACAATACGTGAATACAAATGAACACATTTCACCAACAGACTGCATGCACATTTCCAGCACCAGCATATAGTAATACGATACAGTGTTTTACTGTGGTTTCACTGAGTTTATAATACTTTCTAATGAAGATTCTGTATGCTCAGGCACCCCTCTCATTCTATACAAGAAGCCTAAAAAAAACCAACCCTAACCCTAACCCTAACCCTAATGAGAATCACTTCCTGGGTTACATTATGCAGTTGCCATGGTTATTTATCAGCTCCAGCTCTGATCAGCAATTTTAAAGATATGACCTGTAGGTGGACTACTCATTTCTGCCCTCTGAGTATGAACCACAGTGACACTCACAATGAAACAGTGACATCTCCATACTGATTTCTAGTTTTGACTGATACCGTTATTGATACTGTTATTGATCACAATACTAGAACCAAATTAATACAAGCAGAGTAGTATAGGATGGATGGAAGTCCACTGCCGGTCTACAATTATCAAGATATGTGAATATAAGCATTCAATTTGGTTTAAAAGAAAGTGTATGCTAACTGCTGACAGTGACAACAACAAATGTAGCTTTTGTTATCCTGATTTTTCAAATCCTGGAGAAATTCAATTAAAAATATCTGCAGTGCAGCACACCACTAGGTGAATGTGAGGAAAATACTATTTTCTAATCTTAGTGAACAGACCCTTTATGATTTTCTGGAGGGAAAATATGGAAACACTATCAGCACTAAACACTGATTTCCTCTTAACTGAGAATTAACAAAGTAAGTTTTATTACTTATAGCTGAGTCATGAGGAGACAGGAACTTGCTAAGACGAGAGCAGAGCTCTTTCTCCAGGTAAAGTAAGTGTAAAGAATTACCAAAATGCAAAAGTTCAAAACGCAGGTAAGAAAAGTTAAGATTTCAGAAATGCTGAGTGACACATCAGCGAGCAAATGTTCCTGGAATAATAACTGCTGTTAAAAAAGCAGGACTGTCTTGGCTTCTGCACTCTTGCACAGAATTCTAGATGATGTTAGATTCTTTGTTTTTCAGTCCTCTTACTCCTGACCTTAAACAGTTCCCTCGTTATTCAGGAGTTTTCCTGAATAGGAACCTTTCCCAGCGTCTGGCCCACTTGCTACTCCCCGCGAGAGTGAGCATGTCAAGGCAAACGAGAGTGCCTCCCTGCGGGGCCTGATGATGAGACGGTGAATTTACATTAGCCTGGTGAAGCAGGAGCAGTGGCACACTGCCAACTCTGAAGCTCACAGCTTACAGCCAGAGCATCTGGCGTATTCATGCGAATGTCAGGAGCAGCCACTCTCCGACACCACACAGACAAACAGGCACACAGTCTGATCATAAAGTCAGATAAACAATAATACTTCAATAATAACCACTCATTATTCATTCAGCCAAATCAGTCATCAGCCAAAAAGGGAGACAGACTCCTGGCCTGAACTTCGGCCAGTTATTACCAGGGAGTGGAAGCTGAGAATGAAGAGGACAGCTTCATTAATGGGGGCAGGTCCTCACTCTCTTACCTTGAATGGTGGGGACACCATGCTGTTCTATTCGCAAGGAAAACCGGATGAAAAAGTGGTGAGCTGAAATTACCTATTACACAAAGTGTAATCTACCACCCTGACACCGACCATCAAGGGGGAATTTTCTTCGGATTTCAGCACAACCTTCAATAAAGATTCAAATGGAAGGGGCTGAGAAAGGGACATTAGAGCCGCACCCTGAAAGAGGCAATGATTGTGAATTTCCATTAGCTGGAGCGGTGGATGGACACATTAATGGCAGTGAGTGCAGCAACATTTTGAGAAGGGTTGCATTACACCTGCAGTAGGTCTTTGTGAAACAAAGAGGAGGAAAACTGCTGCCCTTTAGCTGAGCTGAATTAAAAATGGTTGTGGCGTATAGCTGAAATAAGCAATAAAAATGACAGCAATAGAGCATTTATTACACCACGCAATGCTGCCCAAGCAACAAAAAGCAAAGAAACATGGGGCAGTACAGAGAGGGAAATAGATTGGATGAATAAAGCACACTGATGAGTAATGGTTTCCATCCTTTGTGTCTTGAGCCATCTTCACAGATGAGTTTTATTTAGTTTTAGAAGTCTTTATTTACTCAAAAATGGTTAATTTAAACTATTAATTAATTTACATAATGCATAGCATGGATTACTGCAAATAGAAGAGCTATAATAGTCTTGTTAGTTCACAAGGTCAGTCATAAAACAGGCCTCAATACAAATACACAGGCCAGCTGGAAGAATATACAAAGCTATGCAAATTACGTGTCAGTCATGATCCATTGTTGTGAGTTTCTCTTTTCAGAGGCTCACTGATAAATCCAGCAAGCAGAGAAATGCATGACACCTCCCTGCAGGCACATCCAAAGCTAAGGCAGAAGTTACAGGACATGCAGTATAATAATCTTATACAACATTTCAAATTTGATAAAGTGATCAATTCATAGCATTTAGACAGCTGAATTCTTAATAATCTAATTCATATCAGCCACCTTAAAAGGTTTAATATAAGCATTATTAAACACATCTGCGCAATACAATACTCTTTAATGAAAAAAGATCAAGAATTGTATTGAATACAGCTCAGACTGGTAAACTTAAATTAATCTAAATGTGTCTTATTTCTCTCTGCTCTGCGCTCTCTATGTAATAATCTCTGACATGTTTTATTTCAGCAATCTTATGTGACTAAGCACTGTGCATGGATAATCTTGTTTCCCAGCCTGGTCCCCCTTCATGAGGCACTGTGAGCAACAACCATAATTTTGAATGGCTGAATTTCATACTAAACCATCATTTTGCATTAATCCTATCAAAGAGGCTTTGTTGCCCCTTGCCTAAACATGCAGTTTTCGCAAAAGTCACTGAAAAAGCAGTGTCCAGTTAAAAAACAAAAGGAAAACAATGCTTTAACATTGGAGACACTTGGTTTTCCCAATGCAAAGATCTGAAGCAAATGAGGCCAAAAAGCAGAGATGCACGCAAAAACAGCAAGACATATATATATATATATATATATATATATATATCCTCCTCGTTTTAAAACTAAACCTCCAATTTCTGTTTAATCATCTGAAACAAAATTGTCATACAAATAGTTTAATATTCCTCTCTGCCGTTTTTTTTTTTGGAGAATACAGGCAGTTTTTCAGTGTTTCCCGTCCCATTGCCTTTAGGGGCTGGTGAGAAAAAAAAGGGTTACTTGGTAATTAGTAGGAGCATTATTCATGTTACACAGTGTACTTCATTTATGTTCACCTGTTTCATTTCACCTCTAGTCTCCAATGTATTTTGCTGTGATTCACAGTTTTTTTCTTCATTCCCCTGCAGAATTTTACACTCTACATGCGTGTTGAGTGTTGTGTTACATAACAACTAAAATAATGGATAACTATTAAACTGAATTGAATAGATATGACAAAAAAGGTGCTGGTATTATGTGTATGCTTCTTACATTCCCTGCCTTTAGCTCAATTGCAACTGGGATAAGCTCCAGACCCCCATAAGCCTGAATTGGATTAAGCAGGTATAGAAAATAGACAGATGTATGGATAGATGTTTTGTCTCGAAAAACAGTGAGTGATATTAATAATAGCATGTGTAAACACTGTGAAATCTGTGACATTCAAACTGGAAGCTCTAGTATTTAAACCCAAATAAAATAGTTATACATCTGAAAACTCACAAAGTGACTTGATTCTGTAAAGTTTTAAATCTATTCTCATTAAGAACTATTTACTTGTCAGGAACATGTTTTTTTCAGCTTAATTTTTTACTTATTGGTCTATTAATCACAAACAAAGTGAAAGATTAAGAAGAGGAAATATAGTCTCTGTGTCATTGAACATATAACTTTGGGTTTGTTGATCGCAAAGTCGAAGAATGACACTGATCTGTTACCATAGAGCTGCTTTCCTGTGTGGTGAAGTCAGTCTTTGAGTGGTTGTCTCACCTCCAGCAGAGACACACAACAAAGCCAGGCCTTGACAAAGCATCAGTCTCCCTCTTTACCTGTGGCCCAGTCACCCCTGAAACTAGATTTCCTCTTCCATCATGCCTGAAGGAGCAATTTAATTAAAGGCCAGCTCAGAGCAAACGATACCCATCACCCTATTGTAGATGCACCACCAGTCAACAACCATGCAAAACAAATAAATCCCATAGTGGACAATGTCCTGTTCCAATACACCAACAGTAAATACATACCAAGCGAACAGATTGTGGTGTAATGACTGTAATTCATGTAAGTGGGTAGGATTAAATATTTGGGTTTTATTTTCGTGAGAATGGACCTAATGATTGACACTATTTAGTTTAGTCCAGTTCTGGAAATCTGTTCTCTAATTCACCTGTGTTCCAACATAAATGGGCTTCATATTTTTGTACCATCTGTTAATATGGCCCATTCATTCACCCCATAAAGGCCTGTCAACTGTTATTATGTTGACAATGTGTTCATCGCATACAGAGCAAAACCCACATTTCTGTGGAGATGAACAAGGTCAAAGTGTGCATTTCAGTTTCAAAGTTAAAAGACCAAAGTTTGTGGACATGTGGGTTCGAAAATGAGAAAGAGAAGAAAGTGATATTTAGCAGCATGGAAAACTTTGCAAACCCCTGTCAAGATATCTGGGAATAGTTGATAGCCTGTTCAACTCTGGTGCTAACATACATCCAAGATTGGCGTGTTCATTGTGAATAAGTGATTTCACATGTGAATAAGTGATTTCACATGTGACTAAGTGATCAGATCTGAATGTGTCCTCAGTCTGCCTTAAAAGAATTGACACCTTTATGTAGTGATGTCCACTCGCAATTGGATCACCCACGATGCATGTTAGTACCAGATGTGAACACATGAATTGAGAATGTTGAGCCTTTAACCAAAATAGCTATTATCATTTGGCTTGTTTGGCAGTAACATTCCCAAGTTAGGGCAGGTGATGTGATCCAGATTTCATAGCTTCATTACTAGACTCCTCAAACTTTGTCCCAACAGCCTGTAGCCATCAGCAGCACCAAACTGAGGCTTCATTTATTTAAAAAAAAACAGCAACCAAGATATTCAAGCTAGCTTCAGCAAAACAATAATTAACATACCATTAAATCCTCTAACAACCACCTCAATAAGTGTAAGCTGGATGTTTTGTAATGGCCTTCAGAGTTCCTGACCTGAACATGACTCAATATCTTTAGATAAAACTTCAGAGCAACGTCTTCAAGACAGCCCAAGAATCTCACAGAACGAGAAGTTTTTTGCAAAAAGAAAAGGTGAAAAAAATAAAATAACTGAAAGACTGAATGGCTCCAAGTGCTTAAAATATGTGATAGATGCCAAGAAGAGTCCAAAAAACTGTCCAAAAACTGACCATGCCAAACTTACCAGGTACTCGTCACCCCGGTAACCAAAACAATGGATGAGAACCTTGTGGCTTTCAGTGTGGTAACACATTGCCTTCACAGGCTGCTAAAACACACTGTTTCAGTAAAGAAAGCTGCAAAGTGAAGAATTATCTGCGTGAGCAGGATAAGATTTTAAATTTTTTTGGCATGCTTCAAAATTGATTGCATGAACCAGCGTTACAGCCCTCACAAAGGTAGCGTTAATTGCAGGACTGTTTTTGCGAGGCATGTGTGATAAAATGGCAATGAGTGAATGTTGTTTATAGTAAATGAGCCAAAACACTCAGAGTGACTTATGTTGTCCTTTAAAGCATTGCTGTATGCTCATTCTTCTATTGAAACATGCAGCTATTTTCTGTCAGAGATGTCAGGGGAAAAAAAGAGGATCCCCACTTAACATTTAGCGTGATATGATAATTGAACTACCTTGTGAATGCATCTCCCATCTCTCATCCTCTTGTATGCTCTGTTGCTCATTCACCCCAAACGGGACAGCCAGAGAGCCTGCATTAAACAGTCCTGCTCATCATTTGTCACTGGGCCCAGAGGTAATGAACGGGGTGAATTGGATGTACTCTCTAATTATGGAAAGGACAAAAAGCCAGTCAGATTCCCTTGTCAAGGTCCCTCTCCTGCAGCACTGCAGAGAGCAGCTTTCACTCATAAATCAGAGGTGGGGTTCACATTCACAGCAGATTAGAGACATCATGATAGGGAGAAATACAGGCCTGTGTAGACACCAGACATTCAACCAAGTCACAGCCTAGGACAGATGATATGTAAGTATGTGAACCATCCTGCATGTTGTAGCAGGCAAACACCTGCTGTTCAGCATCCACCTCCATGAGCAGCTTCATCGTCATCATCGAGCTGGTCCTGAGGATCAGGTTGTCAGCACCACAACCTTGATGATACAGGGGCTGTTATGATCTATCAAGGTGCTCTTTTGGCTGCTGGCATGCTAGGCTGTTTGCATGGTGATTACATTTTAAATTTGTATGAATGCTTCCTCGCCAATGGTTATGGTGGGACTACAGAGCTGAGCCACCCACACACTCAGAGATCTGCACTGACTCCTCATGTGTACTCATAGGGAAACTTGCTTTCAAAATGACTGGAGTTAAAGTTCACATAAGACTGCGGTTCTTTTGAAAGTGTGTGCACATTTTTAAGTGTTTGCCCCTGAGTCTGTGGTTGTTTAGGGAGCAGGACTATAAGAGCAGACTTTTGATCAGTTCCTGCTTCAGTTACTTCTTTAACTTGAGCTGCTGAAACTGGCGTCTTCTCTGTTTCTGGCTTCATAGTGGTGCTTACATACTCACAGCGGAGATATGATCCTTTCATCTGACATGAACAGCATCATGTTTTATGTATAAACACCAGCATAACATTTAAGCAGTAGTAATCGTATTCACAGAAATTCTAATCTGATGCCAGAGTGAAAAAAATACTTTCATTTAAATGGTGTTTGAGGTATTGAATACCACAATAAACCACTAAAATCCCTCACAGATCATATGAGAACAGATCATACACCATCACCCGATGTTCATATTGTACTACAAGGATTTTACCTGCTTCCATTTTTATTCTATACTGCTATTGAGAGATTATATATAGAAACGCACAGAATAATAATTCACATCCACACAACATGAGTTACAAAAAATGAATGAATAAATAAAAATCTATCTGTTGAGAAACAGGGAGCATAACCAGAATAAACAAGTGACAGCTAACAGGGTACAAGAGGTTCAAGAGGTACTTGTTTTATTTTTGTCCAAACCACTTGTCTTGACAGTCCAAGGGTGTTTGCTGTCTTCACTGACTTCCCCTCTTCTGCTAAATAGTTCAGTGTGCCTCTCCTCTAAAAGCACTGACAGGTGATTTTATTAAAGTTGTTGTCCCTTTGATGTACAGGAGAAGCAGTTCACTCAAAAACAGCAGAGAAAGTTTTCTATAATCACTTTATTCTCAAACTTGTACCACCAACTACAGTGTCAACTGGGTTTCATCTGAAACATGGATGTTAGCGGCTGGTTCTTTGTTGGATTATGTAGTAGCGACCTCTGTATCACATTAAGACACCTCAATTCTTCAGTATTTTTTAAGAATAACACTCATGTGCCAACTAGGGATGTTACGATATCTTGATTCTCAGAACTCATGTCCAAAAGCAACAACACAAAACTTGAAATAGACTTCAGTACCCTACAAGCTACCCATCATTCCAACAGCAGACAAATGAAATGTAAGTATTTGAGAATAAAATCAGTGCGTAGTCTGAGCTTTCAGGCAATTTACCGCATGCTCTCTTGTACCATCATAACATGCTCCAAGGGTTATTAAGTACTATAGGTCTCAAAGGAGGCAGACCTTTCAAAAGGGAGGGGCAGAGTGGAGTCCAGTGCGTCACTCCATACACAAAAATGATCTGCTTTAATAGAGGTGTGAGTTCATGGAATAAAAAGGAGCTGCTGTTGTGTCTCTCACTGTGTTAATTGGTTCTACCATATTTCAACATAGTGTTGAAATTATTTGCTTGCACAACAAACGATAATGCCAACAGAAAGTTAGCGGTTTTATCATGGTGAACGCACAGCTTCACATGGTGAGGTGAGCATATGGGTTGCCTCACTCATTTGAGGAGCTGCAAATAAACAAAAGCTCAAAATTGGTCAACAGAAGCTTGAGTGGGCGTGTGGATCAAATGCAAGACTTCTTACCAAATTATTATGACTTTTATTCTTAGATAAAGGTTGACGTTAAGACAGTATATGTGTTGGCTGAGCAGAGATAACAATAGAGAGGAAAAAAAGTTGATATACATTGTAATACCCATAATGCCTGTAAACTTTATTCAGTCTCTTTGATTTTTAATCATCACTGGGTGTCTCACCATTGACTTTTTAAATACTTAAAGATATTTCGTTTAAAAATACCTTTGAAATGTAAGCATCAGTTCATTTTCGACATCAATCAATCAGTTTGCAGTAAATTAAGGGTTTGAAATTCAAACTTTCCAAGGAGAGGAAACCCAAGAGCCTCCTCTCAATGTACCCTTCTGAAATGTGAAGCCGATGGCGATGTCATCATCATCATAAGGTTTTCTCTATAAGAAGCCCCATCAAACAGCAGCATAATTCCTGTTTCATTGTTTTGGTGTCTGTGAGTTTCTATAAGTTAAGTGGTGATCCTAAATTCCCTGTCGGTATGACTTTGAGCATGCATGGTTATCGGTCACCGCGTCAGCTCTTACTGCCGACCTGTTCCAGGGGCTGCACAGTGCCCTCCTCACACCCTAGGACAGCTGGGATAGTTCCATCTTCTAGCAACCCTACACAGGAACATAACATGGATGAATGGTTCTAAAAGCTATTCTAATCGTTGTGCCCCCGTTTCCTCTCTCCGCTGTCCTCCTCCCGCTGACATGAAAATCGATCTCATTCGAACATGTTGAAGGATGACTTACTTTCTGAAACACACCTGGATGACAACAGATCGAGGAGGGAAAGGGGAGGATAACCAGAGGGGCTAAGCCAGGGTGCACAGTTGTATTTCAAATTCTATACCAATGTTCCACTGCTTTCTTGTTGTCTCCCATTCCTCTTTTGTGTGTGGGTGTGTATCTTTGTTTGTGTATCTATGGGAGCGACTCCTGCAGCTGGTAGACCAGCACTTCATTCCTTCATCCGTTTCCACCGCTGATCAACATACGTCATCCTCCCAGACTCTGACAGATAGTGTTGTCACACTGTTGGTAACACAATACTAGGCCAATCTTTCCTTTAGACTTACACTTAAGATATTTTTTTTCTTGTGTCTCCACTGACAACTCTGACCCCAGTCACGGTTGCTACCTCACAGTTTCCCAGCTCCACTCCAGTCAAACTCTGCCAGCCCTGAGACCTCTGCAATAAACATTTTAATGGCGCATTGTCCCACACTGTAAGTAAATAAAAATGTGATACCGTTAATGTACATCTGGTAGAAATCACAGAACAGACAGCCCAGAATAGTAAAATATGAACATTTATCCCGATGTTCTATGCGTCATGGTTTCACAATCCAGTGTTGACATGGCAACGTTTTTTTTTAGGTGATTGTACTGTGCACGGTAGCTTCATGTCACATGACGAGAACCATAACCAATAAGTTTAAAAGTTTTTAAATCGTACAGCGTACAATAATTCCTACCCTAATCATGTAATTTGTAACATGTAACTATCTGTGTGTGGAAAGCAAAGTAGAAAGGTAGGTAATCACGGAAGTAGAAAAGCAAACAGCTGATGGGAAAAGGATGCTACGGGTGGGATTTGGACTCGGTGACATTCATTTTTTGTCACAAACGTCACAAACGTGGACACGTGGGAAGAAGTGGGACGAGAAGTGTCTGGCAGTAGAGCGGAAACAAAACCTAGGTTTATATGACATTTTTGAGCACTTGCTACATTAAGTGTCTCCTTATTTCCACTTCCACTCGTTTTTCACGCTGGAGGAAGTTAAAACAAAATAGAGGAATAAAGGAACAACAACTGGGTGAATCGAAAGAAAGGATAGTTGCTTCCATCACTGAAGATGTTTTGACATCATGGTCAAAGTTATCAAAAAAAAAGCATGTTCATTGAAACTGATTCTAACCTCAGGACTAAAGACTTTCAAAGACAAATCTGGTAGCTCTGATTTGCCTAATCACCAACATTTTTCTGAATATCCCCGTTCAAGCTCAGAGATCCACACGCCCTTTAACTGTCCTCCAATAAACACTTCAGAGAAAGCCTTTGTGTGAAACTGTTTCTCTGAAGTGTTGTTGTTATTGTTGAGCCAACAACATGGTGCTATTGCACATTATTCCCCAGTGACTTTGATGGCAACTCTATTTGAGTTGTTGCCTGGGGAAGTTTCCTCTCCATCTCCCACGAGGGTTGTGCATAATCTTGAGTAGATTAAACACAATTGCTAGCAAATAGGGGTGAAACACACGGTAGCTTCTTTCTAGATTTAACATGTTTTTTTTATTTGAGCTGGGGGTTGTGGAGAAAAGCTGCAGTCATGGTGCAGTTCATTTATGGAAATCAAACTCCTTAGAGAATTGATTTAGGGATCAAATATGTTATACATTTAAGCAAAACTAAAATGACCCAACAAGTGTTGTTGGCTGACATATGTTTTCTCTCTACCACAGAGCTCTGTTGTTGCCCACAAAATATTTAAAAAAAAACATCAATCAGTCTGGCTGATACGTTTATCCAGGCTACAATGCAGTGAAGAGAGCTTTTTTTTCTGTCAGTCTAACATACATGCACTATGTGTATGTAACATCCCTGGAAAAACTGCAGCCATAATCACATCAGAATATGCTTCCTGAAACAGCCTGGTCTCATGAAATAGCATCTGAATAACATGTTGCATGTAACTACAACATATGTTGTGTGTGTGTGTGAGTGTGTGCATGTCATGAAAGGGAAAACATAATCCAGGCCAGTGTCAAGAAATGGGTTAGCTTTAAGAAACAGTCATGTCACATATTAAAACTACTCATCTTTTCGTTGGTGACACCCTGTCCTGTACATTTGGACACTGGAACATCTTAAAATGTCTGAAAATGAGGTCTAAAGTATGGCAAAGTGCCTCATTTGTATAGGGTGGTGTTGAAGTCTGGGTGTTTTTTCAGTTGAATAAGGCAAGGCCAAACATATTTTATATTTCACAATTCAACAACAAGGTGACATAAAAGGCTTTATAATAATATCTGCCAGCAACAACACTGAGTAAATGAAGTTGCACAGAGCGGTGAAAGCTTTTATTCAACGTCCCTCAGTTAATTCAATTAATCACATGCAGTGACAAACAGGAAATTCTTAATATTCAATTCAAAGCAGGATTTTTACTTACCAGTCCAGAGCAAAAGTTACACATTCTGCATCAGATTTCAGTCTTTTAAAGCTAAAGCTTTTTACAGAAAAAAAACCCCACAGGTTTTTAGTCTTGCCATGGCTCCTTTCATGTCTTTGCTTCTGAGTGGGATTCATAGTGGGAGGAGCTTTAGACATAATGGTAATTACTGCGTTTTTCTCTAGCTTCTACTCGTCTCTATGCTTTCTGTTTGCATCTTCCAACTCCAGCTATTGCTTCTTCCTGCTTCTTGGGTCCAGGGCAGACAGTGACTGTCCCATCTAGCTGTACAAAGTGGTATTACAGTACAATCCGGCCCATCCCAAAAGTATCTCAGCTGCATATGTCATAAATATGTAATTGTAGTTCTTTTTGCAATGCTGTTGATATCTGTAGTTTAATTTCAGCAGGGCTACGGTTCTCTGAGTTTATTCCACGTACACAGTGCATTAAAAATTAAAGGAGATTCTCTATGTTTAGTTTTAATTCTGGGAACAGAAACCAAACCTGTCCCAGATGACCTAAGATGTGTAAAAGCTTCACAGCGTACCAGAAGGTCTGAAATGCATTTTGGCCCTTAACCATTTAAAGCTTTAAAAACCAGCAGCAGTATTCAACTTTCTGATGAGCAGGAAGTCAGTGTGGAGACCTCACTAACACAACTGAAACTGCAGTGAAATACACTACATGACATTGAAAGTAATTCTGGGTGTCATGGAAAAAAGGAACAGCTTGTGTCCCTCTACACATCGTGGCTGTTTCATGGTTTAGCATGAGACGAAGCTGCGACATATGTTGCCGACAGAATGTTGTTCATGAAGGTCGGACATACATTTTTTCATTTACTGTGGAAGATTCGGTGGCAAACACTCATTTAAACCCTGGAACCAGGTTCAGTTTTAGCTTCTCCTCTCTTTAATCAGCCATCACGTGGACTACTAGCTTCCTATATTCTTCTGTTTGTTTCTTCATACATCATCCAGAAAAATAAAATTATCCTCCACTTCTGACCTTTATAATGTTGAAAAACACTTCTAAATTTAAAGCTGCAACTCTCTCCATGTCCGTCTGGATGTGAATTCCCTCTCCTCTAGTCACTGAAACAACAAGACTTTGCAGTAAACCTGCAGGACGTGACTGTATTACATTTGTTTTCAGCTTCTCTGTACTTGCTGACTGTTGTTGAATCCCTTTTACCACTTCATCGATCATATTTCAAGACTCGTCCTGGACAAGCACACAGCAAACATCTCTGACCTGTTAATAATCAATAAACATGAGATCATCAGGCAGTGAAGGGTGCTGATTTCAGATAACCTGACCTTCTGTGAAGGTAAAATTGATGAGGAAAGCTCTGTCATCACCATAATCTGGTCCTGTTTCAGATCACTTCATTACTAACATGTTGTTACTTCATTTGGATTTTTTTCTTGGTCTATGGGAGGTTGTTGTTATTCTGTTTCTACAGTAACTGACTTTATTTCTTCTTGTATGATTCAATCAAGGTGGAGGTTTTTTCATTTGTACTGTGAACTTATATATATGATAATGCTGTACAGGATCTGTATATGTTAGGCTGTAGTAAATTTAGGAATGTCTATATGTGCTTATATTATGTTGAAAAAATTCATTTGTGATTTCCTTCCTGTTAGGGACATTTTTCATTGTTGATATAATTGCATCAGCAGATGTAGTAAAAATATTGAAATGTATTCTGATTCCTGATTCATTTTGGGGGACATGTCCTGCATGGACCTGTATGCAAGAATCATTTTCAAATCACACTAACTGGTGGGGTGCCTGATAATCAGGGCAGAACAGAACAACATTAAGAACATTCACAGTGACAAAGGATTCAAACAGTATTAATTTCATCTCAGACATGATGTTCATTGCCTGGAACTGTCTCTGGAAATCCACAACTTTTATAAAAAAAATCAGCTGACTAAGAAAAATGACCCGCCTCTGAAGACTGTTGCTGTCTTTCAAACATCTCAAATAAAATGCGTTCTGTAGACCTGCCGCATGATTGGATGGCCTATGACCTCAAAAACTGGTTTGGTTTGGTTGCGAATTTTCTCTCTCTGCGTCCCCTTTGAACTTTGTTTTAAAAAAGATTTTATACATAATGTTCCTTAGCATTCATGTTGAAATCCCCTTGCTGCTTCTTGAAACATAAAATGCAGGAAACGCATCACTTCCAAGAGGATTAAACACAGATTAAAGTTACATATTTTAAAGCTTTTAAGATTCTTTTTGGCAATAAACAATAAATGTTCCTTTTATGGTGGTGCTGCTCTCCTATATTTGTCCACACTGAAGACTTGAATGGAGGAGGGTCTAACTTCTGATATACAGACACACTGTGCACACTAACGTATACACCTACCTGAATAACCAGCACTGAAACAGGTGTAATGCTGACTCTACTTTTAGATACTGTGGATGGAAGACTTTTGTTGATATATTATATAATCTAATGTTTTGGCTGATGGGACTGCAGTGAAAAAGTCTGTCATACATGCATATGAAAAGGTAGATGAGAAGGTGAAGCAGCAAAACTGTGATTTCTTCTTTTTTTTTTGGTTGTATGCAACTGGGTGTTGGTTCATGCAGGCAGATGGATTCAGGTTTTTTTTGCAGAACTGGAGGTTGTAGCTTCAGGACCGTACTATCAGGACTATGAATTATTATTATATCAATATGAGATAACGTGCTAAATTAACATGCTATTTAAACAAATTGACATGGGATCATACAACAAAATGAATGTCCTGAGACTGCGGCCTGTACTACCACAGAAACCACATATTGGACAAATACGGCCAATAATTGCATTCAAAGAATATTAAACCTCTAGTGGTCATGAGAACAAGTGCACACTAAGGGTAAAATTTGACTTCATGAAAGTGACAGCAGGGTTGCGTTGTAAAAAGAATGTTTTTGACCCTGAACCATGATTGTTTTTTAACCCTATGCTGTTAGTTTTGATTTCTAACTCTGACTTTATTATGTTGTCTTCTAAAGTCACCCAGAGAGTGAAAAAGTTCAATTATAACGTCCTGTGTTTACATGTTACCAAGGCAACCAGTAAGATGAAGAAAGAAATGCATGAATAAATGCATATAACAAACAATGTTGTGACCATTTACATTTTTTCTTTCAACAAGCCTCATTTACATTAAATGTTATGACTCTTCTAGAATGCAACAAAAACTAAAGTAAAAAGGAAATAATTCTTCAATGAGTACAGAAAATATAAGTAATGTTGTTGCCAGCAATGCATTAAAAAATGTTAGGAAAAATGCAAAGAAAGTTATCAAACTGATTCGCAGATGAAGGTACCAATAAAACTGAGGTGTGTGTTCAAAGAGTATGTAAGGCAACATCTTCCCCTGACAGGTCTGGTTATTTCAGGTAGTCAGTGCCAGAAGAGGAGAATCAGATAACAATGAAGCTGCTGAAATCCTGTATTCAGCAAGAAAGGACACCGATTATTCTACAAGATTGCAACAATTAACATCCTCACTTCCCACATGATTAAGAAGTGTAATTAAAGTGAGGCTGAGGTAACACAATGGCTGTTTCCCAATTTTTGAGTAGTTGCAGGTCAAATTCTTGCTTTGTTTAAATTTGAAATAAAGTAAAGATTTAAGTTTCCGTTGTACTACTTAAAACATTCACACAACATTTTTCAGGAAACAGACTAGTCTGAAAAAAGAGACACAAAAAACTCAAAATGTATTGTCATAATATGTCACATTATGGTTATGATTTTCATTTAGATTTACTGTAAATTCCAGTCAAGGTGGACAATTTATTCACCAATATGTCCATTGAACCATAACTTATTTCAGTTTCTTTTATGTAAGGGGAAAATTACACATCACATGTGCCCTGCATGGGAACGTATCTTTATTTAATTTTTATGTTCACTTCTACTCAAATGTTTGGTAATAATCTACTCAGTAAAGTCTCCCATGTGTGTTTTATCAAATCTGAAATGATGTAAAATGTCTTTATCTTCATTCTGCTGCATCTTTACAGTTCATAAAAATAACATTGGCTGGTGTTATTTGAGCAGCTTTTAATGTGTTTTAACTTATTAATGGGTGTCTCTGAGTAAATGTGCCAACCTTGTGCCTTGTAAGTCTACATATGTGTCCCCACAGGCAAAATGAAAGGCATCCAACATTCCTCAGTGGCTTTTTATGCTCTAAACTTCCTAAATAACCCAGGTGAAAGTCCCCCCATTTAAACCTGCCACCCTACAAAAATAACACATTCAAAGGTTATACAAAGAGAATTTTTGACTGACCTCTTAATACCTGTATTTACATATAGACCCTGACAGAACACACGTGCATTAAACTGTTAAACAGATGGTATTTCTGTAGCTTCTCTTCTTAGTCGGTGTGAGAATATATTGCAAGTTCACTGTTCTCCAGAGAAATACAGATTTGCATCAAATATTGCTCAGATGAAAATAGGTGTTGAACAATGTAGGTATTATCACAGTCTCTCATATTTTACGCTGCGCCCCCTCCAGCCCTTGAAACTCGCGGGGCTTTAAGACCCAGCAGAGGTACAGTAGTGAACATCTGTCGCCGCGGTCTCCTCTGTATGAATTGCGCCTGGGCTCCAGTTTGAAGACACATAGGCAGCGGCGGGCAGGCTGGCTCTAGGCAGAGGGAGCGGAGCGGATCCGGGATGCAGACAGATGACTCTGGACCATGACAGAAAGTGGAGTCACACACACTGAGACGCAGCGATAAGACAGCGCGCCGCAAAATGAAGACACCTATGGTAAATGTTTCTTTTAGGTAGTCCCGGAGACAACTGTTAGTGGTCGTTTTTAAATTCAAGCTTTGTTCCGTGAAGTCGCTGCCCAGTCGCCACATTACAATGTTGTTCGTACAGTGTCGGATCAAAAGATTAGGCTCTGCACAATGGACATCCAGCTGTGCGCGCTGTTTGGCACTTCTGCTCCACTACAGCATGGATCTCAGCGCACTGTGTGTCTGTTAAATGCAGATACCATATTTTTTAAAAGTGCATGCAATCTTATTATTTCCGTTCTAATTAATTAGGTTCTTAGCCGCAAAACAAACCAGAAGTATGTCATGTGTGATTTTATTTGAATTTATAGAGAATAGTAAATTGATTTCTCTTTTCAACTTTTACTGACATGTGAAACTTTACATTAGCCTACATTACTCACATGCACCTTTAGGCATCTGATCGTTAAAATGCATGCATGGATGGATGTAAAGACCATTAACAGCTTGGCATCTTGTCAATTCCATTAACATGACACAGCCCTTAAATGTTCACAAGAGCAGTTTTTCAGTAAGTGTGCATAAATCAGAGCAGGTTGGGGTTGTATAGCTTAAGCTGAGGACGATGATGATGAAGTTTGTGCACTGAGAGTAGGTTTCTTCTCATCCTGCATTAAGCCCCACAGGTGTAGCCTAAACTCAGTCCAGTGCAATGGGGCTAACTTATCTACATCTGCTTGTATCTTTGTGGCAGCGCCATGGGGTAGCCGTACTTCTCGTGCTTCTCCTGTGCGCCAGCTTGTTTCTCGTGTACAATGGGAGCTTCAACGGTCCTTCCAGGGACACTAACGACACACACATCCAACAGCATGAACAGCTTCGGCAGCCTACTAAAGCCTCCGTCAGTGTGGTCAAGCCTCACCCACCCGTCCTCCAGGGATACATTGGCATCATTGACCATAAGGTAAGCAGATGTGGCTTCATGCCTCTCTTACTACTCAGGGAACGGGTGGCTGAAAAGCTTAAAATGTGCCTCTGATGCACTGCAAAGCAGGAACCAAATCCATTGAAAGTGAAGCCAGCTTGAAATTCTCCAATTAGACCCATTTCTACACCACATCTTCACTTTTTCCTTCTGAAACACATGAGCAAACACACACACACGCCCTTCCTCCTGACCAGGAATCATCTATCGACACAGCTCTTTAGAGAGGGAGAGCCTCTCCTCTGTCATTTATCACAATTTTCTCTAGCAGTGTTGCGCCACACTCAATACCCACCTGTCGTTACTAATAACAGCTTAGTCTACAAATGAAATCCTTGGCTGCATTCTTACACTCTAATTGATAAGCCCAAGAGACCTACCGAGAGTTGAACCCTGACGTCATTGTATGGGTGTATTGACTTCCATCTGTTTACCAAGCCAGGAGAAAACAATCAATGTGAGTACAAGGGAGCAACGGCTCTGCAAGTAAAGCAGACCTAATCACCATGTGAAGGTTTTTCTGCACATCACCATCACCCAGGATGGTGAAGTTTTATTCTCAAGATGATTTGTGGATCTTCCTGTTTGTTTTCCACCTCTGAAGCTATTTTGCATCCCTTAGATGTTATTTTCCATCTCTCTATAGCCATTTAGAGATTTAGTAAACTTTCATCCTTTTGTAGTCTTTTTGCAACCTTCCATTGTCATGTCTCCCTGTAGAGATTTTCACTGTAGATATTTTGTAGCCATTTTGCATCCCCTCATTGCCTTTCATGCATCGCTCTTTAGTCTTTTTTTAACCCAACTGTGGTCGGTTTTCATCTCTGTTGTGCTGAGATCATTTTACATTCTCTGGATTATTACATTTTTTTATGTACAAAGATTTGATCTTTTTCAGTTTTCATCCATCCATTATCATCTTCTGCCAATTCAAATCTCTGTGTGGCCATTTGCATCCCCTTTTTGTCATTGTGTAGTCATATTTTTGTTCTTTACTGTCATTTTTCAAGTTTTTTTAAACATCAGCAGGGTTTTTTTGGCACGACAGTGTCATCACATATTATTTTTCTGCCTCATTCCATTGCCATTTTGCATCCTCTATTGTCATGCTGCATCTCAGTTGTTGTTTGATTGACTTTACAAGAGACAACACTTCTCTGGTCTCTGAGCTCTCTTGCCCCTGGTCTTGTATACAGTTGGCTCATTCAGTAATCACTCTGTGGATGGGCCAGTTCATGCTGCCCTCTCTGTCTTAAAGAAAGTATCTGTTTGCTTTTGGGAGACATGTAAATCATCAGAATATGTCATTTGCATTTGAGTAATTAGACAGCCTGCTGCCTGCTCTTAGAGGAGGCTGTTGCTGTGCAGACTAGACAAATAAGAAGCCGTAACAACATATCAGCTGCACAGATTTGGGAGTTGGGAGTAAACATAAAAAAAAGTGGCCTCGCTGGAAAATCACCGTCCTCTAAATTAAACACAAGGGGATCTGAAGAGTCACTTTGTCATGTGAGAAAATCAGAGGCTGGCGATAAAAAGGGGAAGCCATTTTTTAATATCTCTCTGGTGCATAAACCAACAAGTGTGGAAACCTTTCATGTTGACTAAAATGTTTAGCAGAGAAATGTTGCTCATCTGTCTGAGTCACTCAACTTTACTGTAAATGTGTTACCATTTGTGTGTATTCACTTTATGTATGATATTATAAAATCATTTGGATTGTGGATGTGGATTATCCAGATTAACAATAGTTGTGTTTCTGATAAGAGTTATTTAAAAAAAAACATTTATAGTTTTTATGTGACCATTAGACTGGTGGAAGTTGAATGATTATAGAAATCAGATGCATTTATTTCTCTTGTAAATAATAGTTTTTAATAGAAATATGTGGTCTTTTTTTACTTTTTACTCTAAACTTCAGTAGCACCAACAACAAACTCCAGCTTTATTCCAATCTATATTCTGAAGGCTGTTCTTGAAGGGTTTAATTCTTAAAAAAATAAAAGAAGGCACTTTACTTTCTTTCTTTTTAAATCTATTAGGGGATAGAAAGACATAGCCAAAGTTTCTGGAGTGCCAGTCCTTCGTATAGGTGATATGGGGTTTGCCTGAGGCACCATCTACTAGAGGGAGCCATTAAAGTTCTCATGGCCACTGTACAAAAAGCCATAAAGTACCAAATATCAAACACGACCAACAGGAGAAGAGTTTTGACATTTAGATAAATGTAATCGTCTGTTCTGTTATATTGTACTTTTTCTCTCCTTTCATCAGTCAGTCAGTCAGTGCAACATATTTGAGGCTTTTAGCGCCGCCTACTTGTCACTTTTCTTTTGATTTAAAGAATTGTGTTGCTCATTTTGTCCACACTACAGAAGGTAGATTGACATCTGGATTTGTTTAGCAGGCTATGTTTATTATTTTTATTTTCATTTCCTTTTAGTTAGTTTAATCTGCACTCATGTTAATGACATTAATCCAGTGCATTTTACATTTCCTCTGTTCATCATTTTTACACGTATATAAAAGAGGATCAATTTCTAAAAACTGATGAAGAGGAACGTTAGTAGTAGTGTCTTTATACTTCATTAAGATTCTACATATTATAACATTTGCCAAAGTACACAATTGGCTAATACTTATTAACTATTTATTACTATTTTTTTTGCTTTTATGAGGCACCAGGGATGAAATTCGGCTCTGTGCAGTGTTTCATTCTTTGTAATTAGTAAGTAATACTACATATGTAATAACCTGTTGTGTTTAACTGTAACGGATACTACCATTATTCACATATAAACAAACGGATGTAAATTTTCTGTCTGAACAAATATACCAGCAATAACCTTCAGGCTCAGAAATATAAATCTGATCAAAAGAAATCAATGCTTGGAAAAACGTCGCTACAGCGAATACTGTCACGTTTATATAGCAAAACCGAAAAATAAACTTTGGCTTGACTCGGGTGAGTCAGCTCCACACAGCTCCACTGTTTGCATGCAAAAAAATCATTCAGGGTAAAAAAGTATAAAGTACATCCGATGAATCGTGGTCACGTAGCAATAAGAACCCATACTTTGATTTGTCTGATTCGATCTACTCACTTCTCTGCACCTTTTTATTCCAATCGATGATATTTCAATTTCAGTTGTACACCTTGACTGTGTGGCAGTTTTTAGTATTTTGGGTCATTTATTATCATTTAGAGACACTTGTGTTTGCGTTGTGAATCCAGAAGGTTCTCAGTTCTTCAAAGTGCTTCATTGGGATTAGGATCTTCTTATTTCAGGGTTAAGGTTGGCAGCAGCTTTAATCAATTAGGATAATTAGGTCAGAGGGGTAATGCCTGCAGCTGTGCGACATTTGTCAACACATTTCTTTACGCAGACAGCAGATCTTCACACCCAGCTCCATGTTCTCAGCTCGTCCACGTTCACTTCAGAGTACTTTTCTTTCGTGAGTCATATCAATGAGGATTGTCAGTTTTAAATTTTTCTATTAATTATTACTGTGGTTTTAGGTATTAATGTGGGGTTTGGATTGGGGATCTGATTTCGTAGCCTTTAACAAATCCAGTTAATTTGTACTCCAGAGCTCTGACAGTATTAAGCTTTTTGTCTTTGAATCAGAGCTATTGCTCAGCTACAGAGATCTCTCAGATCTGGCTTGGTGCACAAAAATATTTTGAATGAGTCACTGCTGTCATGTGTTAGGGCAGCCGATAGGGCACAGCACTTTTGACACTGCCTGAAAGGCCAATATTCAGCGACCATGTGTGTTTTGATTTGATGAGGATCTGTCTGTGATGCGTCAGTGAACCCAGCTATGGATGAGAATTGATTTTCCCTGAGTGAACTGGCGCAGCTGAGCATTAAAAGCAAACCACCAATTTATTTTTTCTCTCAGCAATAAGCTTATTGACATTTTGGCAACAAGGGACATCAATTAGGGCCACAGCTTCACTAGACATGCTATTATGTCACCTTCTCATTCTCTCACCACAAACTGCACTCAATACTTCTATGATATGAATGGATTCTGCTACTCCAGCATGTGGAAGTACGGCTGTGGAAGCACAGACTGTAGAAGTTGCTGCCCTTGTCTCACATTAGCTCTTCTGCAGTGCCGAATGATCCAAATTTAGAGAAAATGCCATGACTTGAACATTTGTCTTGCTCGTTTTTTGCTTGCTGACTTCTCTACCATATTGATCTTTCCAAATTATCATCTGGCTGCCAGTCGGCATTTGACCATAATAAAAGCTGCTTTATCTTCCACAAGACTATTAAACTCATCACAACCCAGACACCATCCAACAGGCTGTAGGTTTTCTGTAAACTTTTGGCCAGAATTTGCTTTAAATGTTTCTCCATGATCGTTTGCTCCATCCTTGTCAGGTTATGAATAAAGATGACAGACTCAGAAGTTCCATTAAAATCTTCATACTCTGCATTTTGAATTCAAGTTTGATTCAAGTTAGAATGAAGCTAAACTTATATCCAGCTGCGCAGCAAAGACTGGTGGTTAGCCAGGACTGGTGCTGTGAAGGACAGCAAAGAGAACTTAGGCTATATATGAAAAGGGGAAGAAATTCTTGTAGAGAAAGGCCAAAGAGAATGAGAGAAAAGGACAAAATTGGAGAAGGGTAAGGAAGGAGAGAATGATAAAAGAGAATACAGGAGTCAGAAGAGGTTCAGCCTGAGAGGATGAGACAAGAGCGCAAAGGAGGAGGCAGAAACCGACTCACGAGTGAAAGATAGAGTGAAATCCCCAAGGGGTTTCCTTTCTTCCAGCACTATCCTGATTTTTATTTTCTCGGTGAGGAGAAGGAGGAGGACAGGAAACTGCTCTTGCATGTCTCTCGGTGGAGATGGGAAGACGAGACAGCGCAACCGCCTTCCTCTGATTGCCTTCGTGACACCTGAATCATGCAGGAGGGGCACCTTGATGTGGCGCTGCAGAAGAATGAAAGAGGCTGTCTGTTCCTGTCTCACAATGACGTTTTTCATATGATTAAAAGTTAAATCTTTGACTTTTTGAATTGTCAGACTCACAATGCCTCTCTCTTTGTTCTTTTATAGAAAAATAGATCTTATTTCCATAGTCAAACGCATCAGAAATTACCAAGTAAGGTATAGAAATGGTCATTAAAGTAATTACTGTGGAGCTTTTTTTATTTCAAAGGGTAAAATGGTCACTGACAACTAAGGGTCACTTAACGTTACTTAGAATAAGCTGTTTCAGCTTATATATCTGCGTATAAGGTTATTCTGAGCTTTTTTATCTATTAACTATTAAACTTAATGGCAGAATAAATTTTTATTGTCGAGCGAGTTTGATTTGATCATTTTAACAGAATTAAATGTTTCCACTTGTCATAGTTACTGTTCATTTTACTTTTGTGTTTTTTCAGTCAGCATTTTGACAGTGTTATCGATGCATTTAAGCCTTTAAATCTTGGCCGGGGCATTTCTGTGTGGAGCTTGCATCTTCTCTTTGTGCCAGTATTGATTTTTTTCCTCCTTTGGTCTGGAAAAAAAACCCCAAAAACAAGCATGCCAGGTTAACTGGTTATTCTAAATCGACTGTAACGAGTGTGGGCTCGGCCGTTTGTTTCTGTATTGTCCCTGTGATGGATTGGAGACCAGGCGTGATCGCCTCTTGCCCAAAGGCTCTGTTCTCCCATGACCCTTCAATTAGGTATAGGAAATGTATGGATGACATATGTCTTTCCTTCAGAATATAAAGGGTATATATTTTGGATTTTTTATTAAGTGGGGTTAGATTTAGGACTTATGAGTTGTGTCTTAGCTTTAGCAGACAGGGGTCAGAGTGCTTTCTAAGCTAAAAGCTACTTAAAATGGGGTCATAAGAAGACAGAAATGTTTACCATCCAACACAGCTAATGGATTGAGCAATTTTTGGGAGCAATATTGTAGTTTTTTAAGCCATTTTTGCATCAGACAGTTGTTTAAAATTCACCACATGTTCTCACTGGTACAATGTTTGTTATGTACAGCCCAGTCTGCTGTGTTGCAACACTTTGTGGTAACATGGACCGTGTTCCAGATCCAGTCTGTGTGTTAAAAATCCACAATACAGTCTTTTCCTCCAGTCGCCATGTAACGTTTGAGGTTTGAATTGTTTTAGATTTTGTTACAGCTGGGGCAGCAAAGCATATATACCTTTTTGGGACAATTCCTGCTTCTTGATTTCTTAGTGTGTGACAAAGCTTGATATATGCACGATACAACTCAACTGCTCAATCAAAGGACTAGAGAGATATTTTCTTTTTCACTGTGGCATAATTGCTCTTACTTTGTTCTAAAGAGCAAAAGAGGTTTTTTTTGTTTTTTTACATGACTGCGGCCTATTTTATCAAAATGTAAGACTTTAGATTACAGTGGAGATGCATATAACTATTGCCTGAAGGAAACTTTTTAATTATACTTAAAACATTCCTGGGTCCAAAAGTAGTGGGTACTTTCTGTCAAGATGCAGCATACAATTTCAGCCTCCAGTATGTGAAAATTCAGCTATCTCATCATGCAACTCCGCTTAGACCCACAAAAAGCCAGTATAATGATGGCTAATTCGGTAACTTGATTTCACTTTGAGAAACAGAATTTCTTTGAGATGCCAACATATTAATATTTGGCCAGTAAATGTACAAAGACTTAGTTTAGCTTGTTGGCTTGCTAGCATTTGCGTAATACCGCAAAAAAAAGTGCACAATATAGCTGAGACAGACAGGAATATTGTTGAGATTCATGATATTAACTCATTTTACCTGCATTGGTCTCACATTAAAAGCTCCTGAGTTGTATGAATACTATGATTTCCTGACTTGTTTCCTCATTGAGATGCAGCTTTTTTCATGCTTGTCATGATGTGTTGACCCATGAAAACATTGACTTTTGCAACATCATGTGGCACTGCTGACCTCCACAAAAACTTTGCTTTAACTTTTCTACCCCCACTAAGGAAGTTACTTTTTGCTATCACGAAAATGGATGCAGCATTGTTTGTTCTTCGGCTTCTGAAGATACACTATTTCTGTAAAAATACAATTGTTATCCTCATTGTTCTGCCTTGTAAAAAGCCCAGTGATCACCAGTCTGTTTACTTCATCCTAAGGGAACAGTGAACCAAATCTCATGTTAATCCATCTGTTAGAGCCTTACTTTTAGCCTGGCTTAAAAAGAGAAGAAAAAAAGGAAAAGAAATTAAGAAGCTGGAGATGTTTGTGCAGTTGCAGAAAATCCTACTGAGAAACAACCAGAAATATCAGAAAGCAGCACCAACCCCGGTCAGAGTCAGTTTTAGACACATCGGGGATACAAATTCTCTGACTCTGTACATTTTGCTTGAAGGCGTGAGCACAAATCCATCTGTGCCACGGAGACATGACAAGGAATCCTTCTGCTAACCACAGCTATAGTGACAGCTGGAGAACTGAGATGTTTAATATTTCATCTCAGGCAGCCCCGTATTCTATGACTTTTTCTTAGTAGCAAAGCCATTTTTCACTGTTCATTAGGATTTTGCAATGCATCCTGCCAGCTGGATGGCAAGACAAAAAAAAAAAAAAATTCCCCAATTAGGCTGTTACGGCTGAGGACACTGTCATCTAAAGTAAACAGTAAAGTCTGCACTTATGTGTGTTTCAGAGTAGCAGCGTGTGTGAGGTCCATCATTGTGCTTTGTACATTCCTAAATTTCAGCACAAAGTGAACAAAACGTTAGAGACAGATAACTGCTATTTTTATGCAGAGACCTCGTCTGAATAATAAAAACTGCTCAGTTTAGAGAAGAAGAGTGATTTGGTTACGCCACAGTGGCCCCAACTGGAGCACAGTCTTGGATTGCTACTTATCCCTGGTGCATTCTGCTCCCGCCAAACACAACACAGCTTCAGGCTCTTTCTAGCGCAGTCTGGAAAGCAATTACGGGTGATGGGTGGGAGAAGGAACGTTGCCTCTCGATAAGCTTTCCCATGATGAGATAATCTTACACTCTGTGATTTTTGGCATTCTGTGATTTGGGAATCACCAGTGAAGCTATACAACATAAAGGGAGTGGAGAGAAAAGTCTTGAGGTCCATATCATGAGCTGAATGGTGATTTCAAGCTCCTGTGTGTTTTAACCTTTGGGCTGTAGTCTGTGGAGCCCCCTTCTTATTTATACCTGTGAAGGATATGAAAAGGTTAGGCCTAGATAATGGATTATATCTTTTGGCATGTCAAGAGATAGATGATGGGCTGTCATCCTCACAGCTGAGAGCAAATACAAAATGAAGGCAAGTGAGTGGCGTCACAATAAAACACAGACTCTTTATTTTTCCATTCTCCGGCTTCGCAGACACACGAGGCCGGCTACATTACTCAGCTCTTTAGGTATGATTAATGAGCATGCCCTCCACAGCGAGAGAGAGGAATCAAACTGTTATTTGTATTTTGGTGTAATCTCCTTCTGCGTGCCGTGAGCATTTCACTCCAGATTAAAAACACACTTGATGCCAAACTAATTAATTATAGAGACCTGGGTTTTGTCAAACAGAGTACTGGTTGGCAAAGAAATAGAGCAAAGGAGCAGAGTTGTATTCTTTTCAAACAAAAAATGACAAAGCAAAAGTTGAGGAGGAAACTTTAAATCTAAGCACCGTGAAGGCAGAAGCTGCATTCTGTCAGGCTGTTGCATTTTCTTGATGAGACGCTGTCTGCCTTCAGTCAAAACACTACTAGTTATAGAGATGACTTTGATCGCTGGCTCCCACTGAAGAAGCAGCACCGTGGCTGTGTGTCAAAGGCTCTTTGGTCTCCTGATCTCATTGATGAGCTCATTGATTACACAGAGGTGCTGAGGAGTAAGCATTTTTCCTGAGAGCATACAGAGCCGCAGAGTGCATTCGCCCTCCTTTTCCTTCCTCTCCACTGGAGGGACTCCACATTAACTCGGCTCATGTCTGCATCTGTCATGGGAGCCCAAATCTCTGTAGTGAAACAAAGAAACTGAGGAAAATCAAAACTTTCTCAAAGCCGTTTAAAGCATTGTTCACTGAGCTGCAGTGGCAAAATTGTACACATGATGGACGACAATGTAATGAAAAACCTGAATAACCTAAATTATGCCTGAACATGCCTATGAGAGCTCAGTTTGACTGAGCGCCACAATCATCAAAACATCCAATGAAGAACAATTTTTTCCTTACAGAATAATATGCAGGAATCAGGCAACGTTTAGGGCCCAAGCCTGAGTGGGCAATACAGATTCTTATTTAAATACTAAATACATTTTTATTCATGACAGTCTATCCTATTGTTATCATAAGACACCAGATATTCACATTTTCCCAAAGCATGAGGACACAAACTGCCTGTCTTGTTAAGACATTGGTGCACTTACAAATGGCTACAGCAAAATTAGATGCCAACACAAACACTTCAACATCATTCTGCAGTGTTTACATATGAGCAAAGGTTCAAAGGGTGAAAACCTGTTCACTTTTGGAAATGCATCCTTCTGATGACAGTAGGGGATTGCTTCCGGATAGCAATTGGAGGTTTGGAAGATTGTACCTTTCCAATCTTGGATACAAGTGAACATGCACCCGTTTTTTTTTTCTGATTGAGGTTGGGAAAACTGATGTTTTCACCTAGTGGTCTTCATCAAGACGCAGATGAATAGTGAATAATTCCCTGAAGGCTTTAAATTCTGACGAGTTTGAAACCATATATCAGGGATGACCAAAGTCAGTCCTCAAGGGCCGCTGTCCTGCAGGTTTTAGATGTTTCCCTGCTTCAACACACCTGATTCAGATGAAATGGATCTCTTCAAAAGATTGTGAAGTTCTGCACAAGCCTGCTCATGATGCATTGATCTAAAACCTGCAGGACAGCAGCCCTCGAGGACCAGATGTGGACATTCCTGCCATATATTGAAAAGAGTTTTCGGATTTCTCTACCATTTTCTCTTTAGTTTACTCTTCACCGGATTATGGTTTGGCTGACGACACAGAGCGTTAATCACATACGCTGGATACTGACACGGAAAATACGCTTTATTCCAGCCGGCATGTTAAAAACAGGCTTAAGCATTAGACTTAAGGGTTAATCTGTGTCAATATGTGGCACAAATTGGTCCTGACAAAACAGTATGTGATGCTGGCAGAGTGAGAGGCAATTTGATGGTAAACAAACCAAATCAGATCTAATAGTCACAATCTTTTCATCTGAACTGGACAACTTGCAACCGAGGTGCCCTTGAGCAAGGCACATGCTCCCCAGGCGGTGTGAATGGTTCCATTGTATATGGTATCTCTGTCCGTGTGTGTGACCCTGTGCATGTGCATGTGTGTGTTCAACAGGTTAAATGCGTAGGAGTAATTTCATGTATTTCCTGTATCTACATGACAATAAATCTGATCTTAATCTTAATCAGCATGGCCAAACATAGTCATGTCAAAACAAAAAGTGTCAATTCTAGTCTGCTGGTTCTACAATCAATTTAATCATGGTTTATACTTATTTTTCAATTATGAGTACTTAAAACCTTTATAAGAGAGTGTACTCTCTTTTTGATTTGACTGTAGATATGCAACCACTGATGTGAGTGGCTCTGGGAGAAGTTACAGAAAGAAATGCTCCATCATTTTGATAATACAACATTTATCCAGTTTTAATAGAAAACGGGGGACTGTAATTGTGCTAATCAGGTTGGAACGTGCTGATTAGAACAAGTTAATTTCATGTGTTATCCGAGTGTGACCTCGTCAAAAAGTGTTTTTGTTCTGAGCAATAACAATCAAAAACAGACAAAGACATGGAGGGCTTGATATGTAACTGACAACACTAGTAACCTTGGTTCTATTCATATTTCCACACAGTTGATTATGAAGTGGGTGTGAATATCAGGTTTGGAAAATAACAGTTTCTGAAGGTGTTTTATAGTTCCTCAAGCACTCTTTAGCCACTTCATGCGTCTAGGTCTTATTGCGTAACTCAGATTTGAAAAAAAGTAGAGTATGAATGCAGCCAAAAAGTATCTGAGGCTGTGTGACTTGATTACTGAAAATCAGTTGCTGAAAAGGTCTGAATGCATTCACCCATTAAAGATTCTTTCAAATATTTTTCTGTAAATGTCAGGGTGTGGATGTGGCCGTATGTCTGCTATGCAGTCGATCTTACAGAAATTATACTGAAAACCAGGTTTTTCACTGAACAGGAGAAGAAGAAAAAAGTCATTCACACATAAAGTCTGGTTGTAATTCAAAGGAAAACCATAAACCTTTGACTGTCACAGGGGGCGGTCCTGTGGATCTGTTATATCATGGGGGCATTTTGCTGATATGGACTGGGTTCACTCGTCCCTTCAAAATGAAGGTTCGCTGCAAATCCACACAATGTTCCACTTTGATCAATGCTATCCTATGATGAAACATTTCTATCCTGTTGGGATGACATCCACGGGGCTTTTAGGGGGACAAGATTGTTTGAAGAATATGAAAATTATATAAATCATAGGCTGGGGTCTCATTTTTGAACTGTTGCGTAAGATCAACATAGGGCATGAAAAAGGCATTTATCACTTCTCACACAAAAGTCAGGGTCTATAAAAACTATGTAGAAATGCTGGTCCATGTTTGCAGTGAGCATCAACCCTTCGAGAAACATCTTGAATTACTAAACGATAGAAGCCAACTTGGATTTCAGCTTCATTCATTCTCAGCCTTGAGAGAGGAGGTCGGGCTGCAGCTGCTGATACTTTTGGTCTGTTGTGGAGCACCACAGCTGCTCAAATGCAGGTTGGTGACGAGTGTCGGTGTGACTTAAGTCTTCTGTTGTTGGATGGAGGACAAGTCTTTGGGAACTAAATAGCGTTAGATGACACACAAAAAGTGATGATGTGCTGTTTAGAACTAAGCTCATGTCAAATTGTTTGGGGTTTTCTTCAGTTACTCGGCCGTGACCTTTTGAGAAGCTTCTTTATAAGAAGCTCAGGGTTACATATAGGAGACCAGTACACAGAGTCCAGACTGGAAAAAGTGAAAATGAAAACCAGTTGATGCAGAGGTTGAGGGAGAGCACAGGGTGCTCGGAAAAGTTGTCTGTCACTTCACTGATAACACACTGTCCCTCGTGCTGGCAGGGCTGAGGTGTGAGTGTGGCTCTGAAATGGAGTTGGACAGAACAGAAAGTGGTAATTCGAGGTGTGGGGAGCTCGTTGTCATCCTTCTTGTCACTCACTGAGGAAAGCGGGTTTGACTGTCAGTTTGTTTGTTTGTTGCACAAAAAAGGTAAAATTGAAGCATTTCACTTCTATATCCAAACATCACCTGTGAAGTACAGCCTGTTAACAGAACGATGTGCCACTTGAGTGTCCAGACAGATTTAGCTGTACAGAAATCTTGGACAGGTCTTAGACGCGGAAAGTCTGTCGCACTAAACTGACACGGAGGTCAACAGTGGGGGTTTCTATGATCGTTAATACGTTGATTTGGGTTTGGGAGTGTGTAGCTAATGTGGTCTCACCCTCACAGCTTCAACAAAATCTTTATGAAAAAAATGGCACCACTGCAATTTCCTGCCTTAAAAACATTTTGAACTATTGCACCAACAAGTATTTTAAGATGACACTGAATTCTCCACACTGTCGGAGGACACACAAGGGCATAAACAAAATCTCTTTTATATTTCATAGCTGCATGAGTCCTTGTTCTGTTGAGCTGCGCTGCTAATACACAACGAAACCATCAAACACATAATCAAGTGGGATCTGAGCTCATTGTGAACCAGCAGTAAAGGTACCTCTGTTGTGATTAAACCAGTTAAAGACATTAATTGCCAGTGATATATAACGTCTGATGCATACAAAATCATTTTCTCATTAAACATTTAGAACAGCACATTGGAAACTTCAGCCGTATTGCATGTATTATTTTTTTTTTTTACAGCAATTTAAGTGGGATTACATTTTTTATTTAACAGGGCTAGTTTGGCAGAAACAAGAGCAAAAGTGGTCCCCTATATATTCATATTTCCTTCAAGATCATGTTGTTGATGCCTTAAAAGTTTAAAACCATTAAAGTTGAGCTCAATGAAAAAAAAAAATCTGATTTTAACCCTTCCTTTTATGGAAAAAAAAAAGAACCAGCTGGCTGCAGCTATTGAAATCACAAGATGCAGAGGCTCATTTCAGCAATGCAAAAGAACATCTGTCTGTGAGCTGAAGATGGCTCCATTTCCTCTGCTCGTAATAACCACGTTGATCTCTCTGTCCGTCATCATCTCATCAATAATGCAACAAATGGCTTGATGATGATGAAGGCATTAGATGTTCAGCAAATAACAAGGAAAGTTATCGGCAGCATGGGCATTAATACAAGTTCAAATGTTTCTGCAACTACATGCAGAGGTACAACCTTCAGCCACAGAGCAGGCAGCTGTGCAATCAATCCAGTTTTATCGTAGGGAAATATTGCACTTTAAATTCTATTAATCTGAAAGCAGCTACATCTACAGTTCAGATAAAGATTTTACATGAAAAACTGGATTTGCTGTTTAGCTTACGATGTCTGATAAAGAAGCCGTTTGCTGAAGAGTAATTTCCTTCTTGATGTGATGAAGACGTTTCTGTAGAGTCAAACTCTCATCATCTCACATTCTCTCAGATTTATTTTATGACCCTCTGGATGGAGATTCAGCTTAATGTTGGGATTTACCAAGTTTTAACAGCCATATATAAGAAGTAAAATGCCAAATCAGTCTAAATGTAATATCAATATTTAATAAACAAGTATTTTTTCATAGTCGGATTAGAAAATTCTTTAAATATTCTACTTACTGCTGCAGCTCTGTGACTCTCACCTCTGCCTCAGCGGCTGATCAGGGCTCATTAACGGATAAACTATCATGGGAGCATCTTCCCAACAGAAATCTGTTAGCATGCACCTGTGCATTGTTTGTGTCTTTATAAATTCATGCTAAGCTGAATGCGCCCGGGATTAGACTAATGAGCCCTTTTTTGTAGGGAGGCTTAGTGAGACCTTATTGAACAAACCACTAAAATAATATATGATAATAGCTTTTTACTGAGATGTGTTTGCTCGCTGCATTGGGAAGATCAACATGAGTGAATGTTTCTCATTTTGAGTTTTCCTAATCAACAGGTTGGCTGTTATCATATCTCAGATGTACATCCATCATGATTCAGGTGTCATGATTCATTTCATTAGTGTCTTCCTACTAAAAGTGTGCCTACGCAAGCTAAAAACAGATCCATCCGCTCATCTATTTGGTGCGAATATAACATCTTAGATGATGAGTTTTAAGTGTCAGACGTAGAGGGGCTTCTTCTTCCTAAATGTTGCTATGATACAATATACCAATGCACTGATAGTTGTAGCTGATAGTTTAAAGCAACACTCGAGAGGTTTGGGAACCATACAACTGTGTGCTTCTGACTTGTTTTAAAGTACACTGACTTTTACCGAGCACATTCCTGGGCCAGGCATACCGCAGTTCATGACTTCAGTTTCCAACACTGCAGCCCACTGTTTTGCTTTACAGTAGCTTGAAATGTTTGTGGGTTTTTTGTGGCATCCTTGTGGCCTTTTCAACATGACAAGTTTGTATGCATGGCTGTACATTTGCTGGGCTCACACTATTTGTTTTGATGACAGTGGTGTTACATCCCACAACTTTAACTTGAACTCAGCAAGTGGTTTGTCACATTAGGGATCAAGTCCCATCGAAAGGTCACGCAATGAAGTTTTGTTTTATAGGTTTATCCCACCCCGCAAAAATTAGTTGAAAAGACATTGAAAAGACGTCATGGTATGCGTCCAAACAACGTCTACATTTGGTTGAAAAGTGAAAGCTGAAAAAACCCATTCTCAGGTCGTTGAAAAGACGTTTTCAACTATTTTTTGACTAAATTTGCACAAGATCGGACAGACCAAACACAGCCCAATTTTCAACAACTATTTCTGGACAAAATCAAGACTACGACGGACCGACCAGATTTAGCCCAAAAACCAACGTCCAAATGACGTCTGGTGTTTGGTGGGATAGTTTTTCAAATTAAACACTTGAGGAGTTTAGAGGAAATCTTTCTCTGCTCTCAAGTTCTCATCCAATATTAGTTTGAATTCCAATACCACTTCACGATAAGAAAACATGTATATTCTGCCATTATGTCACTATTAGGTGCACTGAGATCAACAGTGGGTTGTGATCATTTTCCACTTGGGTGTTATTTATTGGCTGATGTCACTGATGATTTTGAGCAATGTCTCATAATAATAATAATAGTTTATGTTGTGGTTTTTTTATGGGTATGGTTCTATACCTCACATTTGTATTTTGTTATTACAGTTCTATGAATTTCTACCTCAGCTGAAGTGTTGAGCAATTCCCAGCATTTCCATTAGCTGTTTTTATGCACAAATTGACAAATGTGCATAAAAACTGGATGTGAAGAGGGAAGCTGATTTGACTACCGCAGCTAACTAAGACAAATACTATATATATCAGATTATTTTAGAAGAACAACTAATACACTGACCATATCAAGTTGAACTAAGAAACTTTACTGACTTTGTATTTCATGAGAAAAGTTGAACGGGAGTCAATTGGAGCCAGAATTTCATGGGCATTAGTGGTATTGCATTTATAACATGTCGGCCTCATGACCAATCGTGGATGACTATGTCTATCATTTTCCACAGACTGTGGTTGACACTTAAAATTAAAGAGAGCGTTTCGTGTCACACTTTAGTGTACACCCACAACTGCAGGATCAGTCAACATTTTTAACTGACAATTAAAGACAAATTCAAAGACACAAGTGAGAATCACTACAAAGCTACTTATTTTTCTTTGTTGGACCAAATGCGGACAGATTGAATACGAGTTGGAAGTTTAATATGATTGTGTAGGAACTTTAAAGCTGATAAAGTTGGTTTTAATGTAAAATTTGATCTAATTTATCTAATCTGTTAATTGGACATACCAACCCAACTCAAACCATTAGTAGGTTAGAGCACAGTAGAAAAGTAAAGAATCGCAGGCGGATGGTACGTAGAAAAGTACAATGGCTGTTGTACTAGCCCAGGACTCGCCTCAAACCATTGATCTCTTGACTAAAGGTGTTCGAACTATCACAAAGATCTGTGTATTAAAGCCTTCTGCCATTTTTTTTTTAAATATGAATTTTGTATCAGTATCTTTATGTTCTAAGATGTGGAAAGTGGATGTCATCAGGCATGATGATGTAGCAAGCCAACATCCTGACAAATCTAAACTTTAGCTGCATCATAATAAAGACAACACCACTATGGAGCAATGTAGCTGTTTTATGTGCTGTAACTTCAAATATTTCCTTATGACTTGTGGCAGCACCTCGAAAACTGAGAAGTACAAATAGTGAAATTGTACTAAAGGGCCATATTTGAGTAAAAACATGCACTGCAAGTATCAGATGTAACAGACATTAAAACACACGTAAACACACACAGTTACAGATGAACTGAAAGACACTCTCACCCATTCTGCCTGCCAATGTGAAATTTGTCGCCTCTCAGGAGATTCTTCCTGCTTGATGAGAGCTGTCACTGGCAGCTGGTGTTTTTTTACACACAAACATCTACACACACTCTTTTTTTGTTACTGCCCCTCATTATACTCTGTTCCAGCACATAATGGACACACTCCAGTGAGAACGTTTAGCACCGAAAATGTTTTCAAAAGGAAGCAGAGATTTTCCCCACAAAGCGGCTGAAGTGTTGCAGATGTATTATTGATATCTTCTTTTTTTGTTTTTCTCAAGCTTGTCACATTGCAAGAACACAACACTAACTGATCCTTCAGGATTTAGTGCAACATGATTTTTTTTGTTCTTTTTTAAACCTGCTAGTCTCCAGACCAGAAGAAGTTGTTTTGGACTAGTGAAAACGGCTGCTTTGCCCAACAAAATCATTGTCTCGAGTTTGATGGTTAACACAGTTTTCTTTGAGTGCTGGATTTCCTCATGCTAACATTTCTCATGCATATTTCAATTTCTACGATATAATTGTGCACCATTTTCTCTTTGGTTTCATTTTCAACTTCTTGTATCTTGGGTGGAAATGGGACTGTAGCAGTGGAGGGGGTGAACGTGATGTGAAAATGAATTAGTGGCAAACACCCTCCACTCAGACATCTCCAATTCACTCTCAGCAGACTTCTCTTAACAAGATCATCATCTCCTTATTGATTCAGTCCGTTGTTTATCACGTCGCATGGGGCAATAACCACACCGATCACTCTCCAACACCTGATCTGAGAGGATTACAGGAATACATGAGCCCACCGCATGAATAAACGGTGATGTGATGAAGGCAGCTGGAGCTTACTTTGCAAATGCGAAATCTCCCCAAACGCAGAATTATATTCAGGTGCGTGGATGCACTGAGGAAGGGAAGTCCTGCAGATGTTTTAATGATGTTTTTCTTAGACTGCTGCTTTTGCACTTGCGTAACGTCCTCATCAGATATTGTAATTTCAAGGCGCTGTGAAGCAAGTAAGTGTGCATTTCTAACTTTTCCTCATCAAAGAATATCCCTGAAATCCCTCCATGTCTTTGCTGCCCTACATTTGTTGGTCTCCTAAGTGTTTCTTTCTCTGACAGCCACTCCTTTTTCTTGCTCCTCTTTTTCAACGATCAGATTGCATTTCATCCTCTCTCCTTTCTCAGCCCATCTGTCACAGCTCCCTATTGCTCTCTTTTTTTGTCTTTCTCCGATCTCTCTGTCTCTCCTCCTCATGTCCCATTGTCAATTCTTTCTTCATTTTTTTCTGTGCTTGCCACCTACTGCTGCAATTTTAGAGGAAAAAAAAGAGGGAGAGGAAGAGATTCTGTGACCTGGTAAATTGCACCTCATCTTTTGTATTCATGCCAAGGCAATCATTCCTTCAGGGTTGTGTCCATGTGGTCCTCACAGCAGAATTTCTCTCTTCTTCTATCTGAGTGGAGGTTGAAGGGACAACCTGTGGTGGCATCATTGTACAGTCTGCACCAGTGGCTAGCTGACTGATATCAATTAAGGCAGAGCAGTGTGTGTTGCAACAAGGTGCAACCCCTCACACTCCAGCTGGCTGCTTGGGACTTTTCTTTCCAACAGTTATTATTAATATAAACTCATGGCAGGAGGAAGCATTTGTTCTCTTTCAGGGTCACCTGTATGGGAAGAGGTAAGGAAAGGAGGAGGTCCACAATTTACCTTGAAGAAAAAAAAGAGACAGAGACAAGGTGCAGCCTTGTTCTTTTCACCCTTCTGTACAGGTGGTGAGGAGATTTAATGACACACAGTCCTGCCTTCAGGGGAAAGTCCGACTGCAGAGGTGTTTCGGATGCAAGGGCATTTCTGAGTGGGAGACAGAGTGGGCGGACATGATAAAAGAATTCAGTCCATCTACTGTAACACACACCACAGAGTTCATGATATCACTTTGTGGTAAGTTTTTAGGGTTTAAAGTCTCTAAAACACATAACCCACAAAAAAGAGTATGAAGGTGATATCAAGATATATTGAAATTGAGTTCATTTTGGGGTTAAAGATTTGTTAACCCTGCTTGCACTGAGGCTGACTGTCTAAAAAAGCCATGCACACTAACCCTCAGGATTTTGTTTTAAGACTAAACTCTTTCAGTTCATATCTACTTGATATAACCAAATCATAAGCATCTGTCTACAGCCATAAAAAAAATTAAAAAAATAAAGATCAAATAAACAATAAACAAAATAAACAAATCTTTGATACCACTATTGCAACTGATAAAACTCACACAGGCCTAACTCTAACCCTAACCCAAAATAAAACTTAAAATAAATTTGAAAGAAACAAAAAATGTATTCAAGAGTCACAGCTGTTTCATAGGAAATGTTAAAATAATTCAGTCACATAATAAATAGATGGCGATATCCATTCATCTGCGGTTTGAGCCACTGTCTTATTCTTTAGTGTAGTCATTATGTTTTTCTCACATGGTGTCATGCAGGTGTACCATGTGTAATTAAACTGTTGTGGCTTCAGTTCCATCATAAATTCCTGAAATTCCCTCAATAATACAAATGAGTTGCATATCTTAAATATTGTTATCTAGTCTAAGAACATTTTCACAAGCCTCCTACGAGGGACCTGTTGTAGCTGACTGTGCAGCACAGCAGGCACTTAGACAACTTGGAACACTCAACACTGACTCGCTTGTATGTGGTGCCTTCACCGTCTCACTTGGGAGGGAAGCTAGCAGGTGAATTTTCAAATTTGTTATGGTTGTAGAGTAAGACAGCAAGTTTGAACAAAGTTGACAAATTACCGTAAGATTGTTTGTTACTATACCATTTACAGTGAAGAATCCAAACTAGATTCAAACACCACTTGCGATTTCGTGATCTTAGGGTTGCATCGCTCGCTAGTTTCCTGGGTTTTTCGTAGCTAAGCAGTGAACATTAAAGTATTCAGAATCGTTTACTGCCATTACGGCATGGTATGAGATCCAGCTCAAGCCAGAGTGCCCTCTGCTGGCTCACAAGAGAAACTACTTCTCGCAATATGCGTTCATCGATATAACCTATGGTCAGAGGCCCTTACAAACTCTACGTTTTTAACACAAACGGGTTACAAACATTCAGTTTGTTTGTAGTAATGTTAAAACTTAAAAATTACATCCCAATTCAATTAAATTAGCTGAATTTGGATTTTTTTTTAATTGTTTTGCTTTAACAATTGGTCCAAAAATAAGGGGATCAGATTAAACGGGAGGTCAGATTAAGTTACTGGTTTGTGAATTAGCTGTTCTTACATCGGGTCACTGCAAAATTAATTAACTTCCTCAGACTTTTAAACAAGGCAGCATTCATTCAGTCCAAAAGTGTAGTTTACAATGTCAGGGAATCTGAGTGGATGTTGTACTGTAGTCCTGCTTAAGAAACTGTTGTTTGCCCAGACACCAGTCCTTGGCATTCTAATTCAAATTCTCTCAGTACAGTTACTTTTCTCTCTCTTTTTCCCCCACCTCCATATCTTTTCTTTTATATTAGATTTGATTATTCTGACCAACTTCTTTTCCACAAAAAGAAAACATGACCAGGTATCCAGAGAAGTAAGTTTATACCCTCCAAGATGGTGTTCTCGACCTGATATGCAGCACAGCTTGCCCTACTTACTTTACTTTCTCAGTTCTCTACAGCTAAACATAATTGAATGATTAAGAAACTATATTTTGTGCCTGTTCGTTGCGTTTTCGTTAAAAGAACGGTCAGCTGGAAACAGATGAGTTTCCAGGGTAATGACTTGTTCAACCTCATAAGGCTGTGCCCACACAAAACAAGCAGAGCATAAAAAACACAACCATCTCTTCAGGGCTAACAACACACAAACAACTTCAGCCTGGCAGCAAGGACACACCCGTGTTTGATTAAAAACAGAACCAGTTAGTTCCACTTTTTTGCCTCTGATCATCAACTTGGAGGAAAATTTAACTTCACAGCATTATAAAACCTTTGCAGTGTTGCAGTATCTGATAATCCTTCAAACTAATGGATCTATTTCTCTGCCCAAATCGTATTTCATTACACACCCTCACAAATACAGCGTTGTTTTCAGTGGGAAAATTCTTGGCTGCAAGCCTTGATATTTTACATAAAACAAAAGAGGGGAAATCAGATCCTTAAAGTGATCATTTTAACAATATTCCAAAGTTAAACCCCTAACTTTTAAATTGTACGATATGCATCGAAAGTATTTATGCGGATTCTAGGCATAAATCAGAGAATTTCAAAGTTAAAAATGGGATACTGGCAGCTGAGAATGCACAAGCAGCTACTTTACATATGTCAGTGGAATACAATGAAAATTTATTTACTTCTACCACTCACGTTGTTTGATTCCAACTAGGCTTTAAGTTGTTTTCTCTATCAACTTGCAGTTCATATGACAGCTATTCATAATTAGTCATAACTCACAAGTTGTCAAGCAACTTTTTTGCTATTGATTTTAAATGTTTACATGCTCCATCCCAGTATTTTCATACTCAAGTTTTGTGCCCATACATAAAGCTTAAGATAAACTGGACTGGATGATAATAAAAGGTATTGTGTGGAGAGAGATAATGCTAGTGTTTTAGCAATTTTCTTGAGTATAGTCCATGTCTGATCCAATGTCATGATTGGAAATGTCTGATTAGCATCTTGTGTTTCACAATTGAATTCTGTGTTCGTAGCTTTGCTTTGCTTTACTAGCATAACTTGTGGTTAAAAATTAAAATAAATAAACTTTTCAAGTTGCAGTGCAGGCACCAGACAATCACATCGCCTGGATGATTCCGTATCTGACCTCTTCACAGAGTTGATATAATTTCAAACATCATCTTAACTCAACATCAACATCAACATCTTAACTCTGTTAAGTGTTAGGCTTCTTTCTGCATGAATCCTGCCTGAAGCTCATGCACCAAGTGTCAAGCTTGTCAGTTGCATGAACAGTCATGCAAAGTAACCATGAGCATTGGTTTAAATGAGGATCCAAACACATGGGGGGTTGCAGCCAGGTTACCAAAAAGCCAACTTAATAAAAAGTGGGGAAAAACAAAATAAATATATAAGCAAGAAAAAAAGTGATGAGCTGTAGCAAAGTTTAAGTGTAAAGTCAACTCCCAGGCTTCACCCAAACAATGAGTCTGGAAGGAAAAAAAAAGAAACTGTAGTGGTACTAGAGGTGATCAGGAAAGTGGATGCAGGTGTGCTTACAGGGAATAAGGAACAGGTGGTGAGTGTCAGGGAAATGGGAACTTCAATAAAAGGGAAAAAAATAAAAGACCAAAATACATGCCAGTGTCAAAGGAGAAATGACTAAATTCTTACACCAACAGCACAGATGCATTACCATTGGCTCATAGGCTGTACTGTCAAGAGGCCACGCTGTAAGACAAAGTGATATTAAATCAAAGTGTGACTCCTCCAAATCATTTTTGTTCACTTCAAAAAAGGTAGACGCTACTTGAAAGACAATTCTGTGCCATTATTATCTATAGGATGAAATTCAGAACACAGCTGTTGCACCACACTGCTCAGAAAACCTCAACAAACATGCACCTTCAGTTTTTCACCCGTTCAATCGACCAAACTGGGTAACATTCAATGTGTCTGTTGTGCATGTGTGAGCTGCTACTGTGAGACGCATCGTATCTTTTTAAGATGTGCTCCCCCTCCCCCATTCAGGCTACACCGCTGCTCTGTTATCTGCCTTTTTTACTAATTAAACACAGTTTGAGCTGCTGGTTTACACTTAGAGCTACTGAGCTGCCGTTTGGATGTGTGAGTTAGAGTATGTTAGTGTGATTGTAGAGCGCAGTTGTTGCAAAAATGTTTTGTTCCAGATGTGTGTTACTGCTATTTATGTGCGACTCAGTTTGGGATCCTCCAAGCAGTTGCTTCCTCCCACATAGTTTGCTTTAACTGTGCACACAGGTGCACATTAAAGATCCATTTTCTATCAGTCAGTGTTGAATTTTCTGTCTTTGACCTAACAACTACAGGCACACACACACTTGCACTAAAGCTCTGCCTTTACATTAGAGCGTGCTTTGAAGATCAGAGCTCTGCCGCCAGTGTCTCCTCTTCTATAAACACTGGGGATGAGCTTTTATTTTAACCAGTGCCCCCTAACAAGATCACCAGCCAAGTCACTTATCCCAAAACACACTCTCAGCCTTCAGTGAGTTTTCATTAGTCTCCTTTTGAGTCAGATGTTGTTTTTTCTGAAGTAGATAATTGTCCTTCATCAAAGACGTCTGGCTCTAAGATCCACACAGAAAACTCTCTCTGCCCTAATTAAGACCAGAGCAGCAGGAGCTGTCAACCTGGAGTATGACTGCTGAACGCTGGATTCCCTAATTGCCTCAGTTTCGTTATTCACTCCCTCCACCTCTTCCTCGCCTTCATTAGTTCTCAGCTTACTTCCCACCTCGGTTCTCTCTAATGACTGGTCAAATGTACATGCCAGACAAACAGCTCCAAACAAGCCCTGCACCATCGACTTTGCCCTGCAGCGCTCAACCTGCAAAAGTGTGTCAGTGTGTGCGCTCATCTACACATAGAAACAGGTTTGATTCTGAAAATGCAGAGCCTTTTCCCACCATAACTGGATTTACCGTTGTCTTTTCTGCTTTTGTCTGCCGATGTTGAGACTTTACTCTAATTGGTGACTGCAGCTGAATCAGCCCTCTCGTCTGCTCACCATTTGCAGCTGCTCTTTCTCTAATTTGCGTTTTGTTTCTCAATTTTTAATGCTTGATTTATTCACTCTCTATATTCCTTTAAAATTCATCTCATTAGCCTGGCATTTCTCCTTTGATATCCACCCTCCTTATAATTATCCCATATCATAAATTGAACAGCCTTGCTCTGACAGTAGGAGCTAGCTTTGACACTTACTTATTTAGAGGGCATTTTTGACCATAATCACATTCTAGAGGTTTTTAGACTGCCTTTCTCCACTAGCTATTTTACTGAATGATTAAATAACATACTGGCATTAGATTCACCCTTGTGAGATTTGTTTAAACTTTATCATGAAATAATTGGCCTCAGTTGACTCTGGATTTTTCACCTTTTCCTCCACAGTGGCTAGCATTGTTAGCCATGCTGGTGCAACACCTCTGGAAACCTGTCTTTTTGTATGACAGGTATCAATTATCTTATTAAACTGTTAAAAAAGCTAGTATATAGATTTATTGGTGGTCCTCTATTTTTTTCACCCATAGTACATTATCAGATCAGTTTTTCTGTTTATGACCAAATATTTTCTGAACTAAAGACATTTTCATCAGCCCTGGTTATTTTTGTATTGGTTGCTACTAATTAGAAAATGCTAATAAGCTAAGCTAAGCTTATGAAAATATCTTTAATTATAACCGCTGAACAGAAGCAAGACAGCATAGTTATTATGAACATGCTGCAGTGTTAGCATTGGGATTTCTCTCTCTCAGTGTCTTACAGTCCTCTCTTATGGCTCATTTTCCATATATTTGTACAGCATCAACAACTATGCCTCCTAATGTTCCATCTAAGGAAGGGCATTTCTTTTCAGATGAATGGAGATCTCGTTTCAACTGCAGGAAGCTTTAGATAACTACACAAAAACAGGACCAATGATGGATGGGAAGAAAAAAAGAAAAACAAAAAAAAACAGGCCAGCCTGCTGGGTGTGTAGCTAGTTTTGTGAACTGCTGTATGTTATTTTTCTTGTGTAAGGTTGCCAATACCCAGGGTCCATATTCTGTCATTGTCCTGTCAGAGCTATTTGTGCTCATCTATGAATCCTAGCGCCGCTGATAATTGGCTAGAAGTGTCACAATTTGTGGAAAAAGTGAGGAGAAGGACCCAAAATGCAGACACGAAGCCAACGGGAGGTAAAGGGAAAGCTGAACTTAATTTCTTTGGAAAACAGTAAAAGAAAGCACAGCTGAACCCTAAAACAAAGAAAAATAATAGAGTAACCAGGAAACATGAACAGGCATGAACTGGCCAAGGTGGCGTCAACATGAAGTGGTTACGAGGATCTGGCAATGAGTGAGAGACTTCAAAGAGACTATACACTGTGGGGAGAGTGATTAGTGAATGAGCGCAGCTGAAGATAATGAACGCAGGTGAAGGCAATGGAACTACTGACCAGAACTGGAGGAAACTTAAACTGTGGAATAATGACCAGAATCAAAACATGGGACTGGTAACATGGAACAAAAGCAAACTGAGAACATAGAACCAAAATAATAAATTATTAAACCATGAAAAACACAAAAGACAGAACACCAAAAACACAGATCATGACAAGAAGAGACTACCGTTCTTCCAAAAGGAAGTTCTCATGTCAGCTGCAAAGGAAAAAGCAGATGATGCCAAGTGAAAGCAAAATAGTTGAAAAGCTTGAAGACGGGAAGTGGAGCGGCCTAAGGCAGCCATGTTTGCTGTTAACTGATAAGAGGATGGATTTCCTCTTGGTTGATATTAAAAATGGGGCAGCTGTGTCTTTGATGGAAGAGTGGTTGTCTTCTAATTGGAAGATTAGTTGTTTGATCCCTCCCCCTTCCACACATCAAAGTGCCTTTGGGCTGGACACTGAATACCTACATTGCACCTAATATACATTCTGGTGTGTGACTGCAAGCTCTGCATATATACAGCATAAATAATAAGGGCTGTATGAGCATTTGTTTCACTGATATGATCAGTGTGACTGTCCTTACTCTCGAGAATGATTTGTTATTCTTTTGGCTGATTTGTTTGCTCAAATTTTTCACCATTCTCAAGGAAAATTTGGGATATAGATCTTAAAAAAGCCAGTTTTGCCAACCTATGTGAAGTGTTGGGACAGAACTAGAACTTGCTCCAACAAGAACACTGTCCAAACTAAATAACAACACAAACTCTGACTCTTCAGGGAACCAAGTCTCATAGAAATCACACAAAGAAGTGATGTCTGTTGTTCATGCTCCAAAGTGAGTGAATGAATGTAAACTTATTCTAATTTGTGGTCAGCATTCATAACCCAGATCTGCAGATGAGCTAATGTCTGCAAATAAGTTATGTGTTCAATTTAGACATGATTATTTTTATTGGTATAAAGTTCAAATGTACAAATGATGTGTAGTGTAAATGATGTATAGTCCAAATAAACAATAGCTGTACTTTGCTTGCTGTCTGCAGTTTGTCATGAAAAAGATCAGCGTAGGAACAGCTGATAAATGGCAGTCATACAGGTTCTTTGATCAATAGTATGATGAAGGCGGAGAACAAGGACGGATTAAAAAATTGGTTTTGACTCTACTGATTTTATAAGACGTTTCTTCACACATCTAATGTCCTAAGACTTGTGACTGCTACAAGCGGTTTCATTTCCCCCATGTTACACGATGAAATATGAACCATAAGTCCCTAATGGGCCGTGGAGGACAAAAGCTGCAGTCATAAACCATATTAGCAGGGTGACACATAGTAAAATATAGTTATATATACATCAAGGTATAATTTTCCATTATTTTTGTCTTTTAAGAGACTTTTGTAAAGATTTTTGCTTTAAGATTAGATTACTATCTTAGCGTGTTAGAAGCCTTTCCCCTGAGGAGGATTTAGAAAGAAAATACAATGTTGATGAGCTGAAAGGTCAGTCCTGAGATGGTTGAAAATACTCTGTTGTGGCATTTCTTGGTTATACTAGACATCTAGACAGCATCCTGCTGGGCTGGATGATTGTCACCCTTTCAGAGTTCGCATTTACAGGCCGTATCCTCTATCTCGCATCCTTAAAGACCCAGTCTCCTCGCTAAGCCCTTGCTCAATCCCCATTTCCACAGCATTCACCCACATTAAATCAATAACAACACTCAAATGCTATTTCTCTGCTCTGAGGGGGTATAGCATATGTCAAGCGTAATGTTTCGTTGCAATGTAAGTATGTCTGTTTCTCAAGGGACCTAGCTGAGACAGAAAAGGGAGGAAGGGGACTCGGGTGAAGAATTAAAGCTGATTCATTCCCCCTGAAGACCCATGTGAGTTTTAACCACCAATTATTGCCTGTGTTACCAAGGGGCAGTGGAGGGCTTTGAGCCCTGACCATGACGCCAATCAGGGCAGTTTTGCACACTCTTTTTTTAATCCATAATCACACAGTACTAATATGTTATTATACAAGTCCTCTATAGATTGCATACCTCCCTGTTGTTTAATTATACACTATTGTACACAACCTCCACATGCCACTCAATAAGACCACCCACCCAACTCACAATCTGCCACAATGTAACCAAAAAAAAAACCAACAGAAAAAGAAAACCACACATTTAGAATGGTTAGCATCATGTTCATTCTCTTTTTTATCAACAGCACGTGACACACTGCCTTTTCTTTGGTACCCAAACCCCCACTCGCCTTGTCTCTCTTTGCTATCAAGGATACTGCTTCTCCAGGTGTTCTGGGGCCAAGTCTCATCTCCCTTTCATCCCCTCCACTGTCTCTCAAGGTTAATCCACCCACCCCTTAGAGCTATGTTTTTCTCTGGTCAGAAAGTCAGGCAGGAAGTCAGACAGTGATGGCTCCTGCAGATCCATGAAGGACAAGCTCAGTGAAAGCAGGCGAGGATTCAGATGCCGACAGAATGAGGAAACAGAGGAGGGCACCCTTGGCTGTCGGGGCTGTCACTCCAGCAGGCAGACAAGAGATGTAACTGGCTGTTGTTAGTCTGCTTTTTTTCTTTTTTTACCCTTACTAGGTCACTGCTGATAGATGGATAGGCTTAACAAAACCAGGGCAGGCATGTGGTGAGCGCCACAAGTGGGACAAGGTTACCCTTCATCCCTCATGGTCTGAAAACTTCGCTACACAATGAAGAGTTTGTTTTAAGTGGGATAGCGCATGCATAACATAAAGACAACCTGTATATAATTTTAGACCCTTTGTTCTTTTTTACCCTGCACTTTTAGAACAGAATTATCATTTCTTGTAGATATAGCACATTTATAGTAATGTCTTCATGGTCCCATTTAATCCAACCATTTAACCAGTTAATTGAAGAAAGCTGGAGATATTTTTTTTCTTTTACTAAGAGTATTTGGTGGAATTAACATGTGTTAATTACCTGTATATGAGCAATGCTTACTGTGAAACTGAGACTTTTCTTTTTTTCAGATAAGAGGAAAATAATCAGTTCTTCAGCTGTCGAAGCAAGCAGTTGTTTCCCTAACTGTTTACCAAACCACCTTAAAGTTAAAGTTCCACAACAGATATTGGTTTATATCAGCCTTATTGGAGGGAATTCAAATCCAATTTGGAGGAAGCGTTTAAGGTGGTGTTCCCCGACTCCTGTCCGTGGGGGCCACTGGCCTACAAAATTTAGATGATTCCCTGCTTCAACACACTCAGCTCAAATGAATGGGTCATTCACAAGCTTGTCCAGAACTTGAGGACAAGCTGTTGGGGAGAGCCACTGTATTTGAATCAACTGTGTTGGAGCAGGGAAACATTCAGAGCAGCGACCCCTGAGGACCGGGTTTTAGGAACATTGACCTAAACCATGTGGTCAAAGAAACTCTCAAGGCAAGTAAAGCACACCATCTGCAGAATGTAAAAATAAAACAAACCTATCGGGGTAATAGCAGGAACCAAATCAACAATTTATGACATTTGCAGTAAGAACATGAATGTGCTTGTGGCAACATTAGAAGATGTGGATCTGGTAAATGATCCACAGTCATATAGCACCTTTTAAACCTCATTCTAAATGTGTTTCTCGTTCGTTTCTCATATGCACTGTACACATAAAAGGCATCAATTTGTCTCTACAGTCCCACAAATAAATGAACAAATCATCTGCACTGAGGCTCAATGTCACACTTTGACAAATAGGCACACTGGGGACTGAACTGTAGACCATTGTTGACGCTTGGTGGGTGACCTTAACAGCTGAGCCACGGCCACCTCATGAACACTTGCATGGAAAGAGAACAGTAGCAGATGATCCCACAAGCTTTCCCATGGAAAGAAAAATCCTTCGTGACAGTCAGCCAATCATTATCCAAGTCTACTATAAAGAGATGACTCCACTAGAGCAAAAACAGAGAGTTTCACTGCAAGGCACAAACTATTCATTAGGCTCAAGAAGAGAAAGGCCAGCGCAGACTTTCCCATAAACTCCTTAAAAAGCCAGAACGGTTGTAGAACCATATTTCTTTTGACAAAATAAACTAAGTGTGTCATGGATATACATGGCTTCCAGTGACACTGAGACACTTCTATTCAATGATGATGTGACAGAGGAGAGAAAAGCACTCAGGTGAATTTTTATTTGTTTGGATGCATATTGTCTGTTTTAGCAAATGCAGCAAAGCGAACTGAATGGCACCTCAAAGTACAAATGGACACTGACCCAAAACACACTGCAAAAGAAACCCAGGAGATTTTGAAGGTAAAGAGATGAAATATTCTGAAATGGCCACTTAACGGCTGAGGGCAGCTGCAGTGACGGCCTGGTAAAGGACAGAAACACATTGTTTGGTGAAATCAATGGGGTCCAGACTTTAGACTGTCAGTTTACAAATTATAAAAAATGAACATCTTATCTATGGTTATGTTAACTTGTCCAAACACATTTTTAAAAAAGAGGATTTAATTTCACCCCCTCATCCAGTTTAAATGTGAATATTCAAATTAAGGCTCAGAGTTTGTACTTTAAGCCAATATTCATTGTGATTGCAATATATGATGGTAAACAGATTAATAACAAACACTGTGTCAATAATTTAGTATTTCTGATCCTAACGATGTATGCTATTCTTCTGTCACTGAAGTAATACATAGGAAACAGTCATAACTGTCCCTGAAGGGAAATTTCTTTCCAACGCCTGCACATGTTCATGACTCATGAGAGATGCACAAATGCACTATTCATATTTTTGACATATAATGTAACATAACAGTGCTCCTGAAGTCCTGCATTAATGTTCACAGGCAGGCACTGAAATAAATATTCATGTTTTATTTAAGGTCAAGTTATATTTGGGATGTTGTTGTAGATGTGACTGTCTCCACAAAGTTATTGTACAGCATTTGCAAAGATTTTCATTTTTATTGCTTTATCACAGAGATTTTTTTAGGTTTTCTTCTTTATCGTGAGATATTAATCTTAAAGTAAGGATGGTGTTCAGATAAAAGTGGTGTTGTATGAGCTAGAACATTTTCGTGTGATTTGTGGTGGAGAAGAAAAATAAGTATGATAAGAATTGGATGAATGTACCAAGTGTAGCAGGTGTCTGATGGATGTTTTGTACTCTACTGGTTACATAAAAAAATAAGAGGGGTTTCCAGGAAAAGTGAGAGGAGCATTTAAGTAGAGCAGCTTTATTTCTTTTTGCCACAGCAGAGAAAGCATTTCCTGGATTTCTTTTTCACTTGCCAGTTTTCACCTCCAGTAAGACAAAAGAGCTCAACAGCAATCATTATCCATTATTTAGGCTAGGTTTGCATTATTGATCACAGCTTTGATCGAGTGTAAGCAGACACTGATGGGGGAAAGGAAAAAAAACAGAGTATAAATGTAGAAAACATTTTAATTATGATCGCAGGTGTTTTGTTCAGTAAGGAGGAACAAAGCCAGTGATACTGGATACATACATGATAGATGTGTTTTGAATTATAAACCATTTATTGCATTAATCATTAAACAGAGTATAATTTTCACAGAGGATTTGAGGATAAATTCCATTTGCAAGAAATGTTCCATTCTAAGAAAGCACTACACTCCATCACCTTAAACCAAACTACCATATTGAATAGGCCATGCAATCCTGGCTGCAATGGAGAGTCCCAACCATCCTACCTATTCATTGATAATAGCCTAACCAAGTTCCCAAAGGCCAATTCTACCCAGAAAAGCCCACTTAGATTCTTACTTAGACAGAGAAGCAGAAATAAGGTCTTCGCAGCTACTTAGAAATGGGATTTCTGACCTGCTGCACTCAGATTGACTGTCAAGGCGCTGGCAGGTGGGAGAGAGAAGGGCAGGAGGAGGAATGGATGGCTGCTGCTGGTGATGGTGGTGATGATGTAGACCACCAAGACCTCATTAGCACATTTCATCAAACAGGATGGCACCAGAGTAGGTCTCACTGTCTCTATATATTGCTTTCTCTTCGTCCCTCCTTTATATTTCCTTGGTTTCATCACTTTCTTGCTCCTTCTGTGGTTTCTTTTTCTTACCCACCTCTTTTTCATTTCTGACTCCCTTTCCTCCAGCACCGTCAGGTCTCATTAAGCAGATGAGCCCATACTGCTGCTAATCTGCCACTAAGTCAGTCAGAAGATGATAATGATAATGACACATTTCCCCGCCGCCACATACATCTACTGTAGCTATAATCATTTATTTTTTGTTAATGCCAAGAAAATGTAAATCTGTTATGGCAATAAAAATGTAAATAGCTGCCACATTTCCACTGGAGTGATATTTCAGGCCACATAAAAGGGCTCTGCAGTCCTGGTTTGCATACCATTGATTTTCAGTGCGATCTGGATGGAAGCAGGGGAAATCCCAGACGTATGCACACATATATGAAGCAGCACCACGCATCACAACAAAATGCAGCACAACATACACAAGTAGGTCCATGACAATGATTTATGTGCTCACTGTGGAGAAAAGTAGGCAACACACTGAAAAAATATTACATTTACAGACTGCCAGTAATGTCTGAAACAGAGTCTGGATCCTTGGCAACAAAAAGGAGGCTACTGTAAAGACAAGAGACAGTAGAATAATCAGGATGCTGAGCCACAATATTTATACAACATGTGCAATATCACTGCAAAGTCAAATAATTCAAAACTGTACCACCTTTCAATAAATTAATAATTTCTAAGAGGAAATTAAAGTCATTCCTCTCAAGAAAATACAAATACTTTCAGAAGACTGTATTGAAAACACTGACTAATTGCAACAAAAGTGAACACAGCAGTGGTTTGTGTCACACTTTGCAGTGTTTGGTTTTATTTGCACCGTCTAAACATAAAAAAATGAAAACTTGACCGATGGGTCATTGTCTCTCTGTCTCATATTTAATTGGTCAAATTTGTGTTGCTGCTTTGGAGAATGATTATTCACAAAAAATATAATTATTGCTCATTATTTTAATTTATAGATGCTGTGTTGTGCTTATATTGGACATTACCATTATTCTCCAGCTGTGGGACACCACAGTCATCCACAGTCTGTCATGCCCATACCAAAGGCAACATACAATAATAATACAGCGCATTCATTTATTGAATATGCTGTTAGTTATTAATAGATTATTGTAAACAATGTTAACGTTCATCCTTTCTTTTTCTAACTCTATTAATTTATGCATGTACATTTAATGACCCTGAAGAGTGGGTATGGAAAATTAATGAATGAATATGTTCAGTATGAACCAGTTTGCTGTAGTCTGTAAATGGCAATAGGTCATTATCTCCATACCATTACCAACAAAGCTGTTATATGCTCTTAGAAAAGATAGACAAGACATATGAGCTGCATCTCAGTCTGTATCACGGCATCATGTTATTTTAGGCCTATCATTTGTCATCTACACTGGATGGACTTTTATCAAATGATTTAAAAAGAGAACGCTATAACCACCATCCATATCGATGACCAGCAAAAAATCAGTCGAGACACAGTTGCAGCAGTAATCAAGAGGTATAGAATGACTAATGAGAGCCGCAGTAGCCGTCCTTCTGAGATGAAACAACACAAAGAGTGCAGCTTGTACAATCTATCTCTGAATAACCGGCTGGCAATCAGTGGAGAGTTTCTGTGACAGTTCAGGCAGTGTGAAGGATATTGTGGAACAGACGCCTCTATGAAAAGTACCAGAATAGAAAGATTGCTTGCGCTGCACAAAAGTGTAGCTTAAACTGTACTGCTTGATATCTGCTGCTCCTGATTCTTTCGTCAGATGAGACCAACATATTGTAAATTATTTTTTTCCAAACCTGTCCAGGACTACCACAGTGAATGCACAGCTGTGGAGCACAGAGGTGGGAGTGTGACGATGTGGGGTGAGACTGGCCATAGATTATTGTGATAATATAAAAAGTGTCTAATGAAAACCTGTCTTGGAGAAATATTCTAGTAAACGCTAACAAGCTTCTGAAGACGAGTTAAGTAAAAACTATGACCTGTGAAAACAGTATGTTTCCTCACCTGAATCCACATTTGAGGAATGTTGGAGAGAAGAGCAACACAAACTCTGCCTACAAAGATCAGTTAATCACCAAAACAGTAAAATGTCTGTGGAGGAAAACACAAAGATATTTAAATCTGCACAGTGGTGTGGTGTTTAGCACCATCACCTCACAGCTAGAAGGTTCCAGGTTGGATTCCCAGCTGGGACCTTCTCCCCGTGTATCCGTGGGTTCTCTCCAGGTACTCCAGCTTCATTCCACTGTTCAAAAAGTATGTATGTTCGGTTCATTGGTGTCTCTAAATTGTCCGTAGGAGTGAGTGTGAGCATGTGTGTGGTCGTTTGTCTCTGTGTGGCCCTGTGATGGACTGGCAAACTGTCCAGGGTGTACCCTGCCTCTCGCCTAATGATGGCTGGGATAGACTCCAGCCCTCCCGCAACCCTAATTTGGATTAAGCGAGTATAGAAAATGGATGGATGAACTGATAAAAATAATTACAGTTAACTTCTCATTTGTAGAAAAAATCATAGAGATTACAATGCTTGTTCAGCAGTTTATAAGAAATATTAGTGAATAATCATAATTATGCACCACAACTAATAACAGAGTTTATGAAGTATCAGTGATGGATATAATGTATTAGAAGTTTAGCAATCACAATGCTTTATGGCTTAGTTTCTACAGTGACAGCATCTATAATGATCTGTGGTTTCTTTGCTTGATACTTTTATCCATCTTGAACTTTATTTGGAGTTTGTGGCTTTTCATTTTTTGGCTGTTCTACATTCTTGACTGTTTCTATGTCCTATGTTGACCTTGTTTTTTGGGATTTCTTGGTTTAATTTTTATTTCCTCTGCTCCTTGGTTTGCTGTAGTTCCAGCTCTAATTTGTTGCTCTTGTTCTCTTATTCATCCTTTGTATTTAATTCCTGTTAACTTTGTTGAGCTGCCTTGTTTCACACCTGGTTTCTGTAGATTGCCATCATGTGTTGTTCATTTGTAATTTCTTCCCTCAGTATTCATTCAGAATAGTTTCCTGCGTTCATTGCAAAATCCTCATTGTCACTACCCATTCTCACACAGTGGATCTTTTGTCTTTGCTCACAGCGCTTTTGTCCTGCATTTAGGTTTGATGCATTCTGGATTTATGAAGTATTTTTTTGCCATTGGCCCCCCTGCCTGTGCGGCATCTTCTGTGTGTTCTTATAAGTTTTATTCTTTTGTAAGTTTTAGACTCATTAGTTTTTTTTCATTTGCCTGCTTCCCGAGTCCTGCATTCGTGTTCAAATCCAGCTTCAAAAAGGGGCTTTTATGGAGTTATCCATGATTGTATTATATATATATATATATATAATATATTATATTATTATATATTATATATTATTATATATAATATATATATATTATAATATATAAGAAAAAAGTTTTCTAGAGCTATATAAACACACAGTGAAAGTGGATCAAAGTCACAGTGTGAAGAAGAACAGGCAGTTACGCTGTATTATAATTTCAAGATCAACAGGATCTGTCAAGAAACAGGTATATATATGTATATATATATACATATATATACTATTACTGTAGGTGCTGTACATGAAGGTTGGTTCTGCAAATGTGCTACATCTAACTACCTGTTTTTACACGAAAAAAAATTGTCTTGCTGTGTCTTAAACTATCAGTAAAACAAATATCTATATAGTTACATATGGTAATTATCATCTGTATTCTATTCTTATGTTAGTGGTACGCATGCCTCTTAAAGTTTCTTGCTACAAATGTATTCTTTGTTAAATACTCCATGGGTTTGTATTCAAATAAGCATTCCATGTGAGTTTCATTCAATAGAATGGTGGTTTAGGAGGTAAACACACATTCCTCTGTTGTGTGTGAGTGGGAGTAAGATTTAAGGTGAATCCTTTGTAAGACCCTCGGGCTTCTACTACTCACAAAGCAATTTGACAAGCTACATATACCCTGGAGGCTCTGTTGCTACCTGTTTGTCAACAAAGCATTTTCTGCCTCAAACGCACAGTGAAGCTTTATGTCGAAGTTCCCCAAAGTGTGCTTTTATTGTCTGCTTTGCATATTCATGTTTAAACCTGGGCTAAACAGAACGTCAGAGCATTTTTAACTTACGGAGTTTTAAACAAATAAATATGGGGGAAAACCAACAGTAAAGCTCTTCCGCTGCTCTGCAGATGCATTACATTTTCAGGCAGTTTTTATTATGTTTTTCTCAATTTACTTCATTGTTTTTTTCCCCCTGCTTCCTTCAATCAGCCTCTCAGGATGCACTGCCACACCTGTGCCCTGGTGACCAGCTCAGGCCACCTCATCGGAGGCGGCCGGGGTAAAGAGATCGACCAGGCAGAGTGTGTCATCCGCATGAATGACGCTCCAACTGCCAGGGGTTACGCCTATGATGTTGGCCGCCGCACCTCCCTGCGCGTCATTGCTCACTCCAGCATGCAGCGGGTCCTGCGCAGTCGCCACGAGCTGCTAAACGTAACCCAGGACACGGTGTTCATCTTCTGGGGCCCCAGCAATTACATGAGGCGCGATGGGAAGGGACTGGTGTACAACAATCTGAGGCTGATGAACCAGGTGCTGCCCACACTCAAAGTCCACATCATCTCCTGGCAGAAGATGCTGCAGTTTGATGAACTCTTCAAGAAAGAGACTGGCAAGGACAGGTGAGTTTGTCACTGAATCAGAAACATTCATAATAAATGTACGGAGAGAGGAATTTATAATCTGACAATAATACCTATGACAGCCTATGTAGACTATTTATTTTAGTAGCACCAAAACTATTTCATCAACATATTGGTTATCAATATTTTCTTGTTTGCCATGAATTTATCATGGGACAGAATATGGGTTAGCTTAACCCATAATGACCTCATGCTTTAACATTTTGAGCCTGGACCAACAAACACATTGCATCAATGTTTTAAAGACACTCAAACTTTTACCTAAAATACATTGATAAATAAGAAGGCAACGTTTTTTGTTTCATATTTTTAGTTTCTTTTCTCTGGTTGAGAAATTAAATGTTTTGGGGGACAGCTTTAAGTTTTTCAGAAAACAACCAACTCGAAAAATTTAAGAATTTGCTGAGTTTTGAGATTTTTATGATGTAAACTGAGTATTTTTAATCGGACAAAATTTGATTCCTGACCATGTGTTTTGGGTTGTTTTACTGAAACTGAAAATCTTTCACTGCTTTAGATTCTTAAAGCAACAGTTATTTTCACTTCAGATATATTTACTCCAGACATTAAACAGAAGTGATGCATCTCATTTTAATTTCAGACCCCTTAGGATGTGATAAATCTGGGGATTTTTAAAAATCTAAAAGAATAAAAAAGAGATAGTTTTATGGAATATTTTCTCCTGTGCCTCCAAACTTCTGAGTTTTTAAGCTGTCTCTAAACATTGCCCTTCTTTTTCTGGTAGAAATCAATTATTCTGTTATGAATACAACAGAACACCCTGAGGTCAGTCTCCTCCTGGAGATTAAACACACAATATGTGTTTTTTAACATCATAAGAAAGTAAGGTCTCATACTCATAAAGCAGATCCATGGCCACATATTTTTTCTTAAAAACATATTTCTGTTCAAAAGATATACTTACGTTATATAAAGCCTGTAGAAACTTAAAATGGGTGTACTTAAAGTGACACATAGAAATTAAGATTTCCATGAACAAGTACCATTGAGTTATGTGAAAAAAACAGCTGCATTTGACCTTTATCGTAATAAGGTAGAAGCTTCATCGCGTCTTAAAGTTGCTCACAAACATTTCAACCACATTAAATAAACCTGACTGCAATTTACAACTAAATTGTGTACGACAAGTCATCTTCAGTGATTTGCACCCTTGGGTTGTAGGATTTAGTGACATCGTGTGGCAAAGCTGGAGATTACAACCAACTGAAAACACCAACCCATTTACCAACTCAGTTGTCTGTGAATAAATGAAAACAAATACACTCTGAAGCACGTGTTCAAAGCCGGTCGTGTTTTTGAATACAAACTGCTTGTTGTAAAGAAATAACTTATTTTCAAATCAGTTCAAACTAAGGAAAACATAGCTTTGAATGTTAAGTTGCATTTCTGCTCAAAGACAACAAATGTTACACACTGGAAGTTTTATAATTCTGTTGCCATCATTCACTCCACCTACGGTAAGTACTTTACAAGATCTGCAACTTGTTGAGATCTGTGACCTGTCTTAATCCACTTCAATACTTATATTTGATACTAACTATATGCTGATTAAGATTTTTGAAACATGATCTGAAGTCTTTTTTACCCTTGAAAGTAAACTAGGCAGCGTTATCTCACTTTTCTGCCGTACGAGCGTTTGGAAACACAGTTCATACCAGTTAAATGTTGGCTGTGGGAATTCATGTCTCCGTATTGTTCTTGAAGTTTAGACTTGAAAGGTGTCAACAGAAAGTCTAGATGTTTTTTTCATGCTGTTGTGAAAGTTTTGTTGAAGGGGTGAAAAACTAATGCAAGTCAGAAAAAGAAAAGTTAGTCCATCTCTTGTGTGTGATGTCCTCGTGGCTCAGCAAACGGTGCTCTGGATTTCACTTTGTTTAAAGTTGAAAAGCATTAAAGGACCTCTTTCCTCAGTCCAAGCTCAGTTCTCAGTCCTGTGGCTATTAATGCTGAACAAAAACCCAACCATACACACACATACACGCACACACACACACACACACACACACACACATGGTATTCATATGTCCCTCTCTTTATCTGAGCCTTTGTCTGGGGTGTCAGTGAAGACTGAATCTGACTTTGGCTTTAGACAGATGCCAGAGAAAGAAAATGCCAAGCTGAGGATTTGGCGAATGGCTTAAACGCCTGCAATTCTTGAAAATGTTTGCAGTGAGCAAGTAGCAAGTTCACTGTTATTTTCTCTTTTGCATCCCTTGTATTATTAGGCTTTAACATCCCCAAAGCTTATTTGGGTCAGTTGCTCTGTATAGAAAATAAATAAACCTTAGAATATTCATGCAAAGCCTTCTAATATGTGAGATCATTTTATAGAGAGTCTATTTGCATGTGTAATGTGATGTACCTCTATAAAAAAGCAATATTTTAACTCATTTACAAAATTATTCTTTTTCTCTGTGAAAGTAGCACTAATAGTTTCTGGATAATAAACAGTGCCACTGGCGCCCCTGCAAGCTTGTAATTGTAATTATGGGTTATGCCATTTCGGTAAAGATAATTAGGATGGTGTGGGATGATGCCACAGTCACTCATTTTAATAATACTGGCAGAACAGCGCTGGGAAACAGGTGTCCCTCTGCATCCTTTGTGCTTCAACTGGTGATTAAAGGCAAATTGGCTTTTGAAACATATCTATTTTCCTGCTAGCATTTTATGCTCCCAGTGTACTTTTGCTTACAGTCCGACTTGGGTTTCTACTGGACCAAGCCAAAGTGAGCTGTGGTGTAGTTTGCTGGAATAAAATGTACAGTGGTTCCCAATCAGTTACCAAAAACACAAAAAGATAAGACCCCTCCCTCTCCTCCACTTTGAAACAGGGCCAGCCACCTGAAAGGCTTAGTAGGCCCACTTAATAGGACACACTTACCAACCTTTAACAGCCACGTACACATCCACATGTTTTTAGTGATTTTCTTTGAGAAGGCTTCTGCTCAGGCTGATGGTGAGCAATCAAGGACTGGGACACATAGATTAACTGTGGTTTCCTTAAACTATAATGAAAAATGATGAAGGAGTCATTTGTAAAAAGAAAAAAATAACAGAATCTGTTTCCTTCTTATGTGCACATGTTCGGTTTTCAGTAATAGAAAGCGATACAGAAAGCAGTGGAAATTGTGGCTGTAAAACATGGCAGCAGATGGTCAGGAGACTGATCTTCTTTCACCATGTTTTCTACATTGTTTTTCATTGATTTCTGGGCTTGACTGGACTGAAGCTCATTTAATTACTAAAATTTACAAAAAAAACACGGCTTTACGTCTTCATTAACTCAGCTCGATGCAACCAAAGTAAAGAATTAATACCAGTTAATGTGCTTCAGCGGTGGATGGAAACATTGCTTTCTTTTGCTGATGTTTTTAAGTTGAATTTAAAATTTGTGCATTTGCTTTTGAATGGAAACTAACTACAGTCCAAGTGTGCCCACACACTTTAAAATGGCAGATCATATGAAGAAGAGTCACCTGTGTAGGTGCACTTCTGGTGTGCAGGGAAAAATAGGCATGCAGTCTGTTTTATATTTTCATTTTTTCAGTTTCGACGACATCTCTCCCTCACTGCTCACTTTAAGGTCTGCAGTGAGATTCTGGTTCATTGCAAGTCACATAGTGTGACGTGGATATACTGAACTCTAGTTTGTAATCACATGTAATGAAATCTGACTGTATGATGCAGTGGAACAGGAGATTGGCATCATAGATGTGCAGCCGACAAATCTGCAGCAACTGTGTGATGCTATCACGTCAATATGGACCAAATGTCTCCAACACCTGCTTTTACTAGCAAGTGTTGGAGACACTTGCTACCTATACAGTGGCCAGTTAGTGTATGTCATTCCATTGGTTTGGTACATACAAACTAGGCTGTATTGTTGTCAGTGCCAGTAAAGGCTACATTCCACATAAACAGAGAAGAAGGTGGAGTGAAAATCACACAGTTAAAGATCTTTGGGGATCACATATAAAAGTTAATGCTTATATATTTTTCTTAATTAAAGGTAACCCTGGTAGGAGTTAGCAGGAAGAAACAACAACAGGAAAGGAAGGTGCTCAACCATTTCAAGAACAAAAATATAAAAACTACAACTGGAATGAAGCAGAAAGGAAAGATTGGTGTTTGTAGAGCAGGAATGTCAAAAAAGACATTCAGTATAATCAACAGAATCTGGAAGAAAGACTATGTGTGTAAAAAAAAAACAACTCTGGCTTTATTAATGCTGCTGTTTTTACATCTGTTGAATTAGCACAACACTGATCTGTCACGTGTCGATTGATCTATATAAAGTGAAGGAGCTCAAATTAGCAATCAGCCCAGAAACACCTGTAATCACTGCAGGTACTTAGGTTGTACTTGTCGAGAATAAACCTTACACACTTTATATGCTTCATGTAAAATAAAAAAAATTGAAAATTGTTGTTTTTTTTACATTGAAGTGAATATTAAAGGTGTTAAACAGACATATCGGCTTGTGCTAATTTCAATTTACTGTGTCTTCATGAACCATCATCTCCCTGCAGCCATGTGACCATATCATCTATTCACAAAAAACCCAAAAGGCAAAATACCTGCTTATTATAAAAAAAGATAAATATGTCTTTGTTCTTGTTAGTGTCTTATTAAAGCTGTGCTCTTAACAAAGAAGCTGTCATCTTCTCTATTGGACCTAAACTGTGTGATAATAATAATGATAATTTCAGTTTGTGCTTATTTTAGTGGGAATAAAATTTTTACCTTAAACGATCGATAAACAATTACACTCCCCACGAAATGGGCAGTTTTGCCACATTAACAGTCGTAGACTGTGTAAACATTAGGACCAGCACAGGCAGTCTGACATCCCACTCACTGCTTGCCTCCAGTCCTGTTTTAAAAGACAGTCATTGAAGCTAAGAGCTTGACATTTCACATTGCATTATTCATCAGCATGTTCATAAACAAGGAGATGAGGAAGACTTCTACAGTGAGATTAGACGCATGCCGCTTGACTAAGACCCCCCCACCACAGATTGCTTTATGACAAAATACTGTGCTTTGAAGTTTCTAATTTACAAAAAAAGAGTGTGTATGTGTGTTTGGGGGACGGTGGTGCTCTTACATAAACCTATCCTGTGTTTATCTATCACAACAAATCAACATGTTCCAGACAACCTGACTGATGTCATAATTAAATGAAAATGAGAAGTGTGTGTTTTGGCTACGATAGCAACACTTTGAGTCGTCGTTGTTGCTTCCATTATGTATACCCTGATATAGATGAAAGTTAAAGCTAATAAGTGCATCATTGTTTGTATTACCCTGTCACTCACTCAGCCAGTCCAGGCTGGTTTATTCAGGGGATCTGATTGTTTGTGCAGCACACCAATGCACAACATATGATAGGCTCTAATGGCTCCAATTTGATTTGACTTGATTTAATCTCAAGTTTCCTTGATACTTTCTCTCACCGTCAAGTTAAGGTTACAAGTCTCATGTGTATGTTGTCTAGCTTGTTTGTTAATCTAATATCTACCTGGCCCCCTTGACAACAAGATGACACCTCTCATAGTGGAGAAAAGATGATTTTGCTTGATTTGTAGGAAGAGAACAGAAAGCTGGGTGTAAATTCTTATACAAAGGTTGAAACACTGTGTAAAATGCAATTAAACAAGGAATGCAGTGAGTTGCAAATATCAAATGTTAAAAGTGAAAAATTTCACACTTTCTTTTTAAAATATATTACCTAATCTTGGATTTCAAGGGAGCAACACATGTAACAAAAGGTTGGACCTTGCACATGTACAACATTCATACAGAATAACATGTTCATCTTTACAGAATTCATACAACCTCTGCTGTTAATCTGTGGGTTGTCTTTAATTATTTAGATTATTGGCATGATCTGACAGCATTTAGCTGGTTAGTATGCTATGCTAGCAAACTAATTAGTCTAATCATGAATTCTGTCATTTATTTTTTCGGTGATTACTTTGGCTTTTGTCCCCTAACTGAACATAGTTTACATATTTTAATATGTTTTAATTTGCTCAAAACAACACACAACAAACAAGTTAGAACTGCATCAACTCTTTTAAGAAGCAGTGTTCATGATGACAAACTTCCAGTGTAATAATCTTGCCCTCCCAATCACATCAGTAGCCAAAGTATGCTAAATTTGATGTTTTTAACTCTGTTTACTACGTCATGGTTGGTGCATACACTTGTACATGTCACCATAAAATAAAGAACATGAAGAAGGTGCCTGATGGTCTCCTGATAGATCATGTATTCATTGAAAATACATCAGCCTCACTTAAAAGAAAACCGGGAAACATTCATTAGTGATCTAACCAGCAGGATTACCTGATTTCCAAACCACATTTATTTAGCAACAGTATTTATAGTATATATAGTTCTACTCATTATCTTTTGATTCATTTTGATAATAACTAATTTACATTGTTTAAATATCAGGTGTCTATTAAGAAGTTTATGTTTGATATGGATGCATGCATATATGACAGATAATGTCCCTATAGTTACTGACACTATTGTTTATATGCATATTATAAAATACTCTACTGTAAAATTAATCTATTAATCTGATTTACCTCACTTTTACATATCACCATAAAAACAAAGGCGATGAAGGAGGTGTTGGATGGTTTGGCATGTTCTTGACAATGCCACAGTTTTATTTTAGCAGTTGTATCCAGGATTGTGTAAGTTTGGACTGCTGCTCAGTTAGAGGCCTTTAACGTCTTTAATGTCTGTTCAACTCCTTTGAAGAGTCAGGAAATCTTTCCTTGCTCCCTCACAGCTTCCCAGAAATACATTATTCCACTCCGCCATCCCCTAACAGGAGAAATGTTATAAATTAAAGATCTAAACAGGCCTTTTATTTTGGGATTTTTGCCTGACATGTATCCTCCTACACAGTTATTTCTTTGAAAGATTGCCTGAACACCTTTTTAAACATTCAAGTAAATCTTCAATTTCAAAAGTGTCATCCTCATCAACAGCAGGCGAGCAGCTTCGAGATGCCTGCCTGGTTGTTCTTGTCAAGACTTTTCTTATCGGGCCCAGACTTAGTTTCTCTTTTCCTTTCCATGTTTAAGCCTCCGCTCCCGCAGCAGCTGGTGTTTGTGGGAACAAAAGCTGTAACAACCTTTGAGAAGCAGCAGGGTGATGAGTCAGGCCGGGAGATAAGGAAAGCACCTTGTCAACCTGCTCCTGAGAAACATTTTAAACCTCTGCAACCTCACTTCACCTCAGTGCCATCATTCTAAAAGTATCCTTACTTTTCCTGAGGAAGAAACAGACATAGAATACAATCATGATTCATAAAAAAATGTGTTTGCACCAAGAAGATGAAATGTACAAGACTTAATGACTTCAGATTTCCCAGATGATGTGTTCCAATCGATGTGATGATACTTTGACTTATTTTTCCAGCACCACCATGAGGATGACATTTGTGATATTGAGTGAAATGAATCAGTGGTTGTGGGGTTGGCTGGAAATTTGCTGAAGGTATGTGTATCCCCACACTCAAAACATGATCGGGGCCAAATTTCCGTTGGTCGTGCACAGCAGAATGAATCATCCCCAGCCAGAGTCTTGGTGGATTATGAAACAACATGCCCCCACGCAGTGTGCACAGACCTTCTAAAATATCCACCAGCCCTTCAAAGAGGAGCAAGGCACCGTCACTGAAATCGAAAAGTCACCTCAAACCAAACAGCCGTACTGCTAGTTGTTGTTTGTGTCTCTATCTTTTGCACGTCACTGTGTATGTTGCAGATGTTTGCATCATTTTACATCACTGTAGTTTTGTGTCCCCTCTGGTCATTTGTGCCTGTTCGAGCAGGATTTATTTACGTTGCTTGACATTGCATTGTGCTGCATCTATTTGTAGTATTTTCTGTCTAATTTAAATTTTTGTGTCTCTGAGGTTGTTTCACAGCTCCTGTTGTTACTTAAGGCTCATCTGGTTTCTTTATTCTATTTAATTTGTTGTCACTTTGATAACTTTGCCACTCTTTGTGGTTAATTCATTACATCCTATGCTTTTGTGGTAATTATGTGTCTTTTTTTAGTGATTGTTTTAAATTTTTCTGTGGTTGTTTATTGTGTCTTGGTTAATTAGCCACGGAACTGTTTCACATGTGTTTCTGATCATCTTTCATCTCATTTTGTGGTGATTTTGTGTCTCTTCCAGGTTGATCTCTGTGGCTGATTTATGTCTCTTTTGTTGTCATAAGGCTTTCGGCATCTTATTATGCTCTATTTAAAAAAAATCTTTCCCCTAATTTATTAGGTGGTCACGAACTTTAATATTTATTAATAATTAGTTACTGGTCATTAGGTCATGCATTACTTTCGGATTTTCCATCCACCCATTTTCTAAACCCACTTAATCCGTCGGTCGGGTCGCGGGGGGGCTGGAGCCTATCCCAGCTGTCATCGGACAAGAGGCAGGGTACAACCTGGACAGGTCACTTTCTGATTTTTAAAAGGGTAAAAAAGTACATCAGATACTGATGCATAAACACATCCACTCGTCACCTGTTGCGATCGCTGTCGTGATGAAGATCAGCTGTTGAGCTGGAGGCACAGAATGTGCAGCTGTGTCTGATGCAGCTGAAGGACCATAACCCTGTTACATCAGTGCATAGTTCAATATCTTCATACTGACAATATGGGAACAAGAACAGTTGTGATGCATGATTTCATTAAAATATTCATAAGCTGGTTTGCTGCATTTCTGATTGTTCCTGAAGGGTTTTGGATGATAGCTACAAAACTCATTTGCACTACTGTGCTTGGAAGGGGTTAGAGCTGTGGCTACAGGCCAGTGAACCAGAAAGGTTTGGTTGGAAGTTTCGTGTCACTACTCTATTGTAAAACCAGATTCCATCCAGCTACTTTTACAGGTCTTTTTTAATTTGAACATTGAAATAACTAGATGTAAACTAGTTTTTTTTTAACATTTGGAAGAGGTGAAAAATACAGTAAAGCAAAGTATACAGAGACTGTACTCCTCCAAACTCCATGACTCCATGGGTTGCTTACTCATTCAGGCCAAAAGTGCCTACAATAATGTTGAAAAGAATATGCAATGTATGGGAGCTACTAGATGTAGAAGTTGCGTTCTGATAAATTTAGTGGAAAACCTTGTTTTCAGCTCCCTGATGCTCCAACCTACTTGCAGATGGCTATGCACTGAATACTAAGCTATTGCTGTGATAATGCTTTCACACTGATGTTTTAGCATATTCTTTAAGTTTTGCATAGTTATTCTCATACTTTTCCTTAATAGTGTCCCTTCATCAGCCAAAACGTTCCTTTGCTACCCCACTACAGGTAAACGGATTTGATTTTTTATCATTCATAAACAACATCAATGTCGCAAGTAGCAGAAGGAAGCTATGAAAAGTTTGTTAATACAAGGTTAATAATTTTGGTAACTAAGAAGAAAACAAATGCTTTTGCTGCATTGAGGATCTTCAGCCAAATGATGTCAAGGCTGTGAAAAAGCCTTGAATCAAGGTTCCATTGCCCTTTGGAAGTGGTGAAAGTTTCATGACTCTACAGCTCATTAAATCTATTCAAATTCTTCAAATAAAGTGTGTAAAGTCGGGCTGGGATGTTTAATCTGACAGCAATCCTGCAAAAGAGCTTGCACTGACTGACAACTGGATGTAAAGATTTTTCCTAATGCAATGTAAATATGATTTCATATTTTTTTCATTACTGCACATCTCTGAAAGTATGATTAATGCACATTTCTTTGCCGTCTTAAAGCAGGCAGACAGCTCTGCAGCTGAAGGGATGTCTTTCCAACTATCAGCAGCACATGCAGACCAAGGCCACCTTCTGATTAACAGTTTGATTACTTGACAGGGTTCATTTGTATCAATCGATATGTGGATGGATCTGTGATTTAATGAGGCTGTGAGAGGACCTAAATGATCTTGCAGTCAGGAAAACCAACCTGTGGATTAAGATAAATATTTATTCAAATGTAAAATGTCAATATGACATTTTTCATATTATCTATCCCTCTTAATCAAATTTTAACAAGTTTTTTTTATCCTCCTCATCTTCCATGCATTAAACCCATGTAAGTGCCAATTTTCTCCCTCCTTCCCTTTGCAGGAGGATATCAAACTCCTGGCTGAGCACTGGCTGGTTCACTATGACCATCGCCCTGGAGCTCTGCGACAGGATCAATGTGTACGGCATGGTGGCCCCTGACTTCTGCAGGTGAGAATGTGGAGCTGAATGTAAATGACAATCAGCCAAACTGACAAGCACCATCTCTAAGAGATTTTTAAGGCAGAGCTGTATATGCAGTCACTTCAAAATTCCCAGCCGCACAAGCTCCTGATAAGAGAGATTAAAACTAAATATATTCAGCAAGCTGGTGATAAAGTTTCAGCGTAGGAGATGTTTGTGGAATACTTAAATTGTGTGCATATTAGTACAAATAATTCAGTAAATTCCGAATGTTGAAGGAAAAGACACAGCTGTCCCTCTCCTGTTTTAGCCACTGATTTACATTGACCTCCTTCCAAATACAGTCTGTGAAAATCAGTGTTAGAATAATGATTTTTATATATTCTCTTCTTGAACGGGTCTACAGGGTAGAGTCACATTATCAGGGAGGTTCAGCTCATTTGGTTTAACGCTCTACCACTGAGCCCTCCTTTGTTTCCCCTGGCCTTGTCAAACCTTTTGGACTGTAATATTTCATTTGCTTTCAGCACCATTCAGCATTCCCACAACACACTTTTCAATATTTCATTCAGTGCAGTCTGGCATACATACAACTAACCACCAATTGACAGACACACAATGGATTATTAGCTGTTGAGGTTGTGCATTCTAAATTCAGGCAGTGGAAAGCTGCATTTTTGTGCTGCGTATGAAATACAACTTTCTTTTTTGTCCTTTATATATTATGGATTATTCAGTATGGAAATGCAGATTTGTGAGCATCCACCCATAAACCAGACCACACTTACACAATGCATGATGCCATGTGTGCAGCTCAAAGGCAAGCTGTGTTTTACACGTGTGATTCCTCTTTCAAATCATTTTAAGATTTGCTGGAAGGATAAGGTGGTATGAGGTCATCTTTATCTCATGCAAGGCTGTCTGTGCTCATCCCATCAGGGCAGTATGCTCAAATACATAAAATATATTTTCTGTTTCTGCTATCAGGCTACAACAGCAATGTGGATTTCAAAGCAGCTGCAAAGAAAATACAGTCCTGGTCAGTAATTTTAAGAAATGGATTTAGAATATCTGCCAAAATTACAGCATTTGAAACAATTTGATTAATTGTCAGCAGATATCAAACAACAATCGAAGTTTTCATCTAGTACCATGTCTGCTTAATATTCAGTGTTCATATGATCTTCACTAATGAATCATGCCTTCGCTGAATAAAAAGGGCTGACTATTTCCAGTTTCTTGTAGGCAAAAGAGCTGTCAAACAAAACAAATGCCAAATGCTAATCTCCAGGTAATCTCCAAAGGATCTTGAGATCCCTGCTTCAACAATCTGTAATCGAGATTATCAAGAAGTGTAACAGTCATAAATCTGTAAAGATGCTCCCAGGATATTCACTAGAGTTAAATACATGAAATGCAATGATAGCAGTTGTTGACGCTCAGAGCAGATTGTGAGAAAAATGTCATCCAAAATATCTAAAGGGGAGATACAGGGTTAATTTGGACAGTTACAGACTGCACAATATTAAATTAAGCAAAACTGTTACAGCGCTGTGCAAGCCTTGAGCCTTTGAAATAGGTTCACCGATTTAGTGAATCATGTGCAAATGTAAATGTGAATACAGTATATGAGTCTTACTTGAAAGTCAGTATTTGGTCAGTATAAGCTCCTTTATTCTCCAACACAGCCTGAACCCTCTTAGACAAGCTTTCTGTCATTTCTTTAAGGAGTCTTCAGGAATAGTTCTCCAGGCTTCTTGAAGGACATCCCAAAGCTCTTCTTTGGATATTGGCTGCCTTTTGATCCGTTCTCTGTCAGATGATCCCACACTGCTTCAATAATTTTGAGGTCCGGGCTCTGGGGAGGATTCATCCCTCCATAAGACCTGTTGCCACTGATTTTCAGTCCACTTCTTGTGTCATAAAGAGTTGAGAGTTGGCTCAAGACATTTGCACAGCAGTGAAAGGGCTCAAAAAGTGTTTAGAGAGAGACTTGTTAAACCATTAATTCAGCCAAATCACACCCATAAATGAGCATTCAGCAGTTTATCTGAAGGTATATAAAAATCTCATTCCAAAATGCAGAAATCAAAGTGTTTCTGCATATTCTCCTTATAATTAAGACTTCTTAAAAATAATGATCAATACAGTTGCAAATAAACACTCTCCAAATGCACCACTAGTCACAGAAAGGAGCAGCTCCCATATTGAATTAAAAATGCTTCAGACAGGTGTAGAAAAATGCTTTGCCCTTTGAAGCCAAATGTGTATTTAAGACATTTTTCTGGTGGATTTGCTGTGCTGAGATTCAGAAAATCTCTAATGAGAAACACAGTGAATATACCAGAGAAACTCCAAGTTCAGGATGGTGGTCCCATGTGGGAGAAACTATGGGATACCGAGCGATTTCTGACTCTGTTGAGCTCCTGGCAACCAGCCTCGTTAGCAGAATTTAATGGTTTGATTTACAGCTCACGTCTCATTCGTCTCAGCTAGCACTTTAATTGGGGGATTTTATTGAACAAGGAGCAAATCTTATTAGATTTCTCAATGAAAAAGAACAAACTGTGTAATGTTCAGTATATCCTTGACCCTGTCTCTGATTGATTTAAGGATTCTTTTGTATTTGGGTCTACAGGCAAATTCAGCCTTGGCGATGATAAAGAGGAAATGCGGGTTTCAGTTCTTAAAGAAATCACTGGCCGGCACTTTGCAATCCTTTTAGCTCTCATGACAACTTTAGATTCGATTGGAAGATCTGAGGATATAAAATCCATGGTTTTCAAATGTCACGTCACATATGCCCCGTTGACATGAAGCATATATATTTATAAAGCCAGAGCATTGATAAATAACTAATGAATATAAATGATGTATCCAAAGCAATAATAGAGACATGCTTGCATTAATTCATTGTGCCTTGTCTTGAAATACAAAGGAATTGTACTTTGATGTTAAATCGCTGCTCTATGCTAATGTTGATTTTCTGTTTTTAAAGTACCTTCCTGCTCTCTTTTTTAATGGACAAAAATTGTGTTTTTGGAATGTTTAATTTCCCATTTGTGGCCACAAATATCAAAGTTAACTTTTGTATTTCTTTGAAATGCTGCACTATAACGATGAGGTATATTTTTCCTCCAATTTTCTATTTCTACTGCCAGCGTGTACACAGAGGCTGAGGAGTGATATGAAATCTGCTCCCATCAGATGCTGGTTGTGAACTGTACATCACTGAACAATTACAGCTCTACCACTTTTCACCGAAGGTTTTTACTAAGTCAAGGCTGTTTTACAAGACATCTGCACAAAAACAAAGACACAAAAGGCACATCAGTCATGTGTTCTGAAAAAGCAGAAGAAAGCTGTGGAGGCTAATTGTTTGTCAAATCTTTGAGAAAATGTGATTTGGAATGTTTCGAGTGATGCGCTTGAATTTATATTTGAAATGGAAGAGTACTGACAAAGCAAGCATCTGATTTTGAAGGAAAATTATAAACCTGAGACCAAATGTTTCTTTGCTTCACACATACACACACAAACTTGTTTTTCTTTCTTTGTGATGACTCATTATTGGGCTAAAGCATTCTCCCACCTTAACCAACACTACTGAATGCCTAACCCTAACCTAAACCTACTTTTCTAATCTTAACCATAAAACCAATTTTGACCCTCAAAAATCCCTTTAAACATAATTTGGTCCCCACAAAACATGTTGGACCCTACCTGTATAGTGGGCTTCCGCTATAGTACACACAAACACTTGTCCTCACTGGCTAGTAAAGCATTTTATGAGATATAAATATTATTCTCTTGACAGTACGATCACTTTACAAGCTCACACTTAGAATTTCTTGCAGTCAAAACATGAACAATTCCAGTTTTGAGGTATGTGGACTGGCCAAATGCCAACAAATGCCTGTAGACTCATTTTAAGACAGATTTGGGAATATAAATATAATGAGACAATGACTAATATACGTTGGTTAATGACTACATGGACATGACTGATGCTGCTAAAAATGCTAAAGTCAGGAAATGATGAAATGTTTCATGAATATTTCAGAAAGATGTGACAAGTTAGGAGAAATGTGCCTAAAGAACTGTTAAACAAAATTCTAGGACCTGTTCTGAAAATGTCAAATGCGCAAATATTGGATCTACGTTTAATTCTAATGTAAAACGGAGGAATTATTAATGAGGGTGAAACATTAGCATCATTAAGACCAACTTTTCCAATCTAAGAAACAGACTGCAGGCTGAGTGCTCTGGCATAAAGGGATGTTTTACACTATAATGTGTTTTAGAGTTTGTTATTTCAAGCTGACAATTCCCTTGTGCAGAAATGTTTTCTCAATCTCATCTGCATCCAACGCCTCAGAGCATTCAGAGTCCACAGTGTTGTGGAATTTCTGAAACCTGAGTGAGTGGAAGCTGTAATATTTTCCCCAGGAGCCTCACATCTAGAAGTCTGCTTATTTTGGCTTCTTGATATATGGAATACTCCTCCGAGTTTATATCTCTTCTGCCTCTTTCTTTTAACCTTGTAAGAAATTGAAGCCATTTAAGGTACATCTGTATGAAACTGTGCTTCAAGAACTGCACTGAATTCAAACCATGCACCAACATATTTAATTATTTGTGCTTAAAGAAAACTACAGGTTTTGAAAATGTTTTTCTTTTATTTAGCTTTTTCATTATGTGAAAAAGATACCACTTGAAATAATTAAACTAGTTTAATTTATCTGTGCAGGCCCTGCAAATATCAGGTTAATGAGAGTAGATCAGTCTCCTTCACCTTGAAAGAAAAATACTCAGTGGTTTCACACAAGACTCAAGTGACTCATTAAAGTGCTTTTAAATGTCAACTGTCTTTGTCTACTTCCATTGTTTCAGGGAGCCTCAGCACCAGTCCGTTCCCTACCACTACTATGAGCCACGTGGACCAGATGAGTGCGCCATGTACATTTCACACGAGCGCGGGAGGCGCGGCAGCCACCATCGCTTCATCACGGAGAAGCGGGTGTTCGCCAACTGGGCACGGACGTTTGACATCCACTTCTATCAGCCGGACTGGAGCCCGCCGCCTCTCCCAGCCAACCAGTCACTGCAGGGGACAGCCCCTGCGGCTCCCCAGAAGACGTGACTGGTGTTGGGATAAACAGATCGCCTTAGTGATTGTTGTCAGAAGGACTGAGGATGGGGAACATTTACCCTGAGGGGCAACTAGAGCCTGAAAACACATGATGAAATATGACAAAGAAAAAGCACCACAGATGAGCTCTGAGTCTTGATCCTGTTGGACAATAGTTTGTCAAATAAGGGGAACCAGTTAAGACTTTTTTGAAAACCTTGTTAAGTGAGTTATACACGAAGACAAGATCATCACACACTAAACGCATGCATGCAGTGTATTACTGTGGAACCCTGCCGGTCTTTGTGCATATATGAGTGACTATGTGTTTGTATATAAGAGAGATCCCAGAGGATACAACAGTTAGGTCTCTCCATTAAGGATGGACATGGAATTCATGGAGAAACATACTATTAAAATGTCTGAAATCTACCAATGTAGCTATGGAGATGGTGGAGGCTGAATGCAAATAATGATGTTCCTTGAGTTGAATTGGGCTGTTTGAAAAAGTGAATTATCACTTCAGACACCAAATTTTTCAGCAGTTTTCAAAAATTGTTTGGTTCGAGTTGGAAGAGATTCTGGAGACCCCCTGTCTCACGCAAGAAAGATCCAATTCCTTTTAAAGCAGTTAAATAAATCACTTTCCTGACTTTAATTCATACTGCCTTTCATATGTGTGCATTATGAGCTGTTCCAATTCAAATTTTGCACCTTTTGCAGCACATCCTGGAGGACTGACAGGTGTGTAACAGTCACTGTAAGGTTTTATCTTGTGTATGCACTTCTTTCCGTGCCGTAGGTGTATATCATAAGGCTTTGTTAGCTCCTGTCAGCAGTTAATAGTGCGATTTATTTAACTACAAGCTGGATTTCCATGTAAAAGCACAGCCATGTCACACAAGAAAAGTGGGAGATGAAGATCGAGAGCCAGGGTGCAGCAGCAGCATCCATCCTACTATATTCATCTGCTGCTGCTTCTGTGAGCCTGAATCACCTTGCAGAGAATGACACTGTTTTGAAGAATACTGGGTATATATATGTTTTTTTTTTTTGCTTAACTGATAAGTATGCAATCTGTTATTCTCGCTCTGGTCTGTGTTTTATGGGCTACATGTGGATTCCCCCACTTTACTCTGTCTCCATGAATAAAAACCAGGTGCCAGTAAGGAAAAAGTGAGGAGACACAAAGTTATTTTAAGAGTACAGGCTGGTGCTGAGTCTGTATCGATTCCGTCTGCTTCAGTGTAACATGACTAATGAGAGCACAGATGCTGTGGGCCGGATACATACATGCTTACACCGTGACGGATGTTTCACACTACATGATTGCCTCTCATACATTGTAAAGAGCTGCAGCCTGGCTCGGAGAGCTGCTCACTTTTTAATGTAGCAAAGATGTGTTTTTATTTTCCACAGATGTTGACCCATCTGGGAATGGCTGTGGCCAATTTGTGTGAATTGCAAAGTGTTAAGTACTTGAATATTTGTGATTTTTTTTCACTAAATGTAATCATGATAAGCAGCTACTGACTGTTTGGTTTGTAAAATGTGAGGAGGGGATGTTTTCAGACTGTTTGCTGTGGAAAACAATAGCCCAAAATTGAACATATATTAGGTAACTAGTGGGAACGTTTTGAGATTCTTCATTCATAAATAACTTATGTAGGTCGACATTTTGGAAAATATAATTATTCCCTTTTCTACCATGTCTGAAGCAGATTAGCACCAACTCAAAGCTGAAATGTGAAAGACCATTTGCTTCACTGTCTCTTGACTTCAGGACATTCTTGGAAATATCTATAAACATATTCCATGGCAGAACCTTGATACATTGTAGTGAAATGTCACACAGATAAAAAACAAAAAAAAAAAAAGCTATGATTGATAGCTTTGGTGGTCTTTTAAAGTAACACTAGAGAATTTGGCAATTCTTTGCTCTTTAGCTCCCCCTACAGTTGTGGGATGTAACACCACTGTCATATAGACAAATCTCTTTGTGAGCCCTGCACATGTACAGCCATGCACATGAATTTGTTGTCATGTTGAAGAGGCCACAAAGAAGACATCAAAAGCCCACACAAATGTCAAGTGACCATAAGGCAAGAAGCTGTGGGGGGTGGAAACCAAAGTCATCAACTGCAGTATTCCAGCCCCCAAGCACTCTAGGATCGTTTCAGACCCAGGAATGTGCATAACACATAGATTTAAGTTTCACAAACTTCTCTAGTGTTGCTTTATTGCTGGAGAGAAGAAGTTACAGTACAAATATGAGTGATATCAATCTTTTTGTTTCAACAAGTATACAATCATCGTTCCCAAATTCAGTTCAATTCAATTCCCAAAACAATAACTTCCAACAATGGCTACATTTACATGCACAGCAATATTCTGATATGAACCTGATTAAGACCTTACTCTGAATGAGACACTGCCATGTTAAACTGCTTTTCTGATCCCCTTAACTGGAATAAAGTCAGATTTTGAGAAGAGTCTCATATTATGTAGACATGGATAGCTGAAATTTTGCGTCCTACTGGAGCTTTTAGACTGCTGCTTAACAGCGCTGTGCTGGTCTTCAGAGTTGCCAGGTCAGCTTAATATGAGCGACTCTAGGATAAAGCGGATGATTGTTACAGACCTGTTTTCATAGATCTGGTTGCTTGTTTCTATCAAGAGATCTGCCAACAGAATTCAGTGCAGAGCAGGAAGGCTGTGGTAAAAAAAAAGACACACTTTTGGGGTGGGGGAGAAACTCAAATAGGCTAAAGCTAAAGGGTATGGATGTAATTAAGACTTTGGTTGGGTGCAAACATAGGAATTGTATAATAGGACGTAATGAGTATGAGCATGAGTCATTACTCTGCCCTGTAGAATGTAAATGGGAATATGAATGGAATATCCTATATGCAACTCATGTAAACACAATCGGAATATTGTCTTATTAGGATCATTAGAATATATCTGTCCAGGGACACATCACCAGTGTTGCTGAATCATTTTCTGTCGTCTTTTCAGCACCAACATTAATCTGCTTTGGATCATTAACAATCCAATGAATAAAATACTTGTTATCAGTGGTTTTGCATCCATTAGTGTTTACATGCAATAATAACTGAGTAAAAAAATGTGACCGTGGAAATAAGATTATTACCCGGTGTTTGTTCACATCAACGACAAGAAGAGAAAATGTTGGTTTGTGAGGAAGATGGGAAGCCAGTGACTAACTTTCACCCCAGACTGACGGCAGCTGACATTTTTACCTTTCAATCTTGCTCTTTCCATCAGGCTGTGTCATGCTGAAATAATAATGGAAGACAGGCAGAGCTACAAGGCCCCCTCATTACTCCTGAGAGCTACGAATAGATCCTTCACCGTGTTCATAACTGAGTGCTGGAGCATTTTTTGGGGCTTTTTAATGGTACTGAACTGCCTTTTTGCCCAAAGGTGAGGCACATAGATCAAGATAACAAAGGAAAATCAAGTACAGCAGAGGGACACACCTCAATTATTAGGCTGTAGAGCCTTCACCTTGATCGATAAAATGTCTTTAATCTGCATTGGATGATTAATGGCTCATTGCAATGTTGAATATACAAGTAAGACTGAGGAACAATTGCTCTTTTTCACGAATATAGCAATTCAAAGGCAGATGAATATTATTTTCATCAATCATTTTTCCCTTAATGTGGTCTCTACACTTCTTCCAAGTTTTTAATACAAAGCAGAATGTTCTTTAATAACTTCTCCAAAATGTTAGAAAAGCATGACAGAAAACCTTTTTTTTTTGCAGTAAAACCCAACAGCATTTTTCACAATTCCTATTAATATAATTACTTAAATTAACACGACCCAGAAATGTGACATAAATGGCTAAATGGATTAACTTTAGTTAAAGATAACTAATTGATTTAGGATCGAAGAAGTTTTTGCTAAAATCATCGACTTTCAAGCTGATGCAGTTGAGCACTCAAATGAAACTGTGTTTTTTGCTTTTTGTTCATATTCACAGACTGATTTAAAAATGGATATAGCTTTGGCATCAGTGCTGTTTTGAGTCCATGAACTGAGTTTTTAGCTATTGTCATCTTGGGTATTTTTACCGCCAGAAGCAACATGCAAGGGGTAAATGAGTGAGAACCTAAGGGCACCAAGCAGGTTAACTCACCTGTCACTCAAAGCAGCCCTGCAAAAGAAAAAGCATTTTTTAAAGTCTTCATATAATACAACCTCAATTCCCCAAAAAATTAGGATGCTGAGTAAATGTGGATGAAAAAAGAAACAGGGTCATGTTTACCTCCAAGTAGCATCTCCTCTCCTTTTAACAACAGTATGCAAACATCTGGAAAGCAGGCAGGTCAGTCCAGCACCTGGACTCTTCTACTATGAAGCCATGCTGTTGTAATAGATGTATATGACTTAGCATAGTCTTGCTGAAATATGCAAGGTCTACCCTGAAAATAAACGTCATCTGAATGGGAGCATATGTTGCTCTTAAACCTGTATGTACCTTTTAGCATTGATGCTGTCCTTCCAGACGTGGAAGTTGCCAGTTCCATAGGCACTAATGCACCCCCATACTATCAGAGAAGCAGGCTTTTAAACTTAGCACTAATAGAAATGGACTCGACATCCACAATTAGTCTGACCGCAGAACAGTTTTCCACTTTGCCTCAGTCCATTTTAAGTGAGCTTTGGTCCAGAGAAGACGGCAGCGTTTCTGGATCATGTTCACATGTGGCTTCTCTTATGCATGATAAGGCTTAGAGAGATAGCTTTAAGCTGCATTTTCTGGATGGCACAATGATCTGTGTTCACAGATAATGGTCTCTGGAAGTGTTCCTGAGCCGATGCAGTGATTTCCGTCTGTTCTGAAGATCACAGGCATCCAATGTTAATTTTCCTCTGTGTCCCTTGCATGCAGAAATGTTTCCAGAGTCTCTGAATCTTTTGATGAATGTACTTTCTTTCTTCAAAGTCTTCTAAATTTTACCTCTCTCCAGCTTAACTTCAAAGAGACTTTGCCTCTCTAAGGTGCTCTTTTTATACCCAATCATGTTACTAATCTGTTGCCAATTAACCTAATTAGTTATAACATGTTCCTCCAGCTGTTGCTCTTTAGTACGACCTAATCTTCCAGCCTTTATGTTACCCTGTCCCAATTTTTTAAATGTGTTACTGCCATCAAATTCAAGATGAGCTCAAGTTTTCTATGAAATAGTAAAGCATCTTACTTACTTACTTACATTTGATATATTTTCTACATTATATTGTTCATGAGATCTGCAAATCATTGCATTCTGGTTTTACTGACATTTTACACCTTGAACCAACTTTTTTTGGAATTGGGGCTGTGCAATCATATGAATTATGAAACAAAACTTTACAATTATAACAGTTTAGAACAATTAGTCATCCCTGTACCCAGTACAACAAAATTAAAAGCAGTCTGAGGCTGCATACCTACATCAAAGCTTCAGATTCACGCTGGAATGAAAAACGTTTATCACTTCCAAGTTTAATCATATTCCACCTCTGGTACAATGTTCTCATTGCATTTACTAGACTGAAAATATGTTGGAGATATGAATACTTTGATTTTAACAGTAAGTCTTGGGGGGGTTGACTCATTATTTAAGCCACCACCCAGTGGCCATTTGAAGAACTGCAGTTTTTTTTCTCACTTCCAAGTTGGCTTTGTGTTTTTCCCACTTAGGCTGCCACATGTTTTTTAATGTATAAATCTTCTTGACAGCTATATTGTATATTAACATTACAAAAAGGCTATCCCGGTCCCTATTGATCCTGCCCTTACCCTTAGAATGTGACTAATGAAAGCACAGTTGTTGGTCAGAGGTGCTCACACCATGAGAGCATCTTTCACGGTGCACTTCCTCATCAGATACAAGGACATGGCTGTCTCTCATGAATCGTAAACAGCCGCAGCCTAGCTAAGATTGCTCCTGACATTTTAGTGTAGAAAAAATGTGTTTTTATTTTCGAGATATATTGACCCAGCTGTGAATGGCTGTGCCCAATTTCCCTGAAGTGGTAACTGAACTGCATAGTAAAGGAAAGAGAAAATAGTCAAGGCTTTTAATCAAGGGCTTTCTAGAGGAAACTAAACTGATGTTCTGCAGAAGATGTGAGGACTACAAGATGCAACAAATTGAACAAAAATTTGAACAAATTCTTCAATTTGTTCAAACAACAGTGTGAACATGGAAATATATGGATATGAAACCAGAAAATAACAAAGAACATTTAATAAAAGAATATTTAAACTGACACCAACAAGTGATTCATTGATGTTGTAACAAAAGCTAAATCATTAAATAGTAAAATGTTGTTTTTATATTGCATCTTTTTGCTCTGCAAGTCCTTCTCCACAAGAGAATAACCATATTACAACCATAAAAGCAGGGTAGAAGAAGAGTGCCATTCACAGAACACCATAGAGGAAGAACGTGGAGAATCCAGTGGTTATAAATGCTTTTTTTTGTGACAAGTTTGAAATGGTTGACTTTGTCAAAGAAGTGAAAACATGAGGAGGTTAAGCAAGTTTGAGACAGGATGCATCACCCGGATGCCCAACTGCAAATGAAATGACCTGTTCAGTTTTCACCTGAACAGGTCATTTAGCCAAGCGATGCAGATGCAGTATGTTGCTGGACAGTGAATGGCATTTGAGATGGTCGCCATCTCCAACTTTATCACAAGATGTCAGTAACTGCAGCACAGAATTCCTTAAATACAAAATCAAGGTCTTAACAGGAAAAGGGTTTTAGCACAAGAAAACAGTTTAAATTAACCCAGAAATAAAGTTTTTTTTAAAACATGGAAACCACATTGGATCTGCTCAGTTATTACAGCTCAGGAGAGGTGCAGTGCATAGATCAGGAGAAGTAGCTGACAACTTAGAAATATTCTATGTGGTCTTTTTGAAAATAAAAAGTCAGAAAAGGAAAAGGCCCTTTATTAGGCTTAGCAATCATTCCTTATTGTAATTAGAGTTTACGAGTCTATGGTCATTAAGCTGTAAAAGTGACTTTCAACAGGCTTTCTATCTTTGTTATTAGAAATGCATGTCCACATGGGGTTATTCTCGCTATGCTGTCAGTGCTGAGATCTGCCTGTATCCCTTAGTTACCCTTTTTTTAGGTCACACATTGTGCTTCCGTTTGGAGGCCAAAACCAAGTCTGACCAATTGCAAGGCATTATGGTTATTGCTGAATTTCTCCCTTTCAAGCTCAAACGGTCCTTTTCGTCTCTTTTGTGAGAGCTCTGAGAGTTGTTAACCCTGAGGTGAGGGAAACTCTGGCTTTCCAGCTCCAGAAAAAGAGGTCACTTGACTTGTAACTGACTCTGTGAACCTGAACTGCTTGTCGGCAGGTTTTTGTCAATAAACTTAGAGTTTCTCTCTGGCTCATCCCCTCCAGCCGAGCCTGAAGAGGCTGTCTGACACACCGTTTCTTTTCGTTATCTATAGTCTGTATCAAAGCGCTTGTAAGCAATGTGCAAAAGTTTAAATCTTTTGAAATATTACTATCCTGGTTAGAAATCAGCAGATGTTAGAAGACTGCTGTTCTAAGAGTACTTTCATACAACTGATTTTATGATCAATCCTTCATCAAAGAGGTGTTAGAACATGTCTGAGTGAAGCTTTCGACTACCGAGTATTGGCTGCTCTAATCATTAAACTGAGAACCGAGACTCCTTTTTTCAGCTGCAGAGCCCCAGAATCATCATAACTGTGATTTCAGGTCTATAAGTGCATTGTGTCTCATCTGTTTGAGCCTATTTTTCATCCTCAGTTATTCATTGGGATTTTGTCTTGCTGCCTTACAGCTAAATACGTGTTAGAAAATACATTAAAATAAATTATGATTCCATCATGATTTTTAACGGGGAGCAGCTTTGACTCTGCCTCTGTTCCATCTTTTTGTTAAATAAGCACAGTGCTCCACATTGAGAAACATTCATTTATACCTTTACTGGATTAAAATGGAGCCTCTTTATTTATCTGTCGCAATGGTGAATCACACAAATTGAGTTCCATTTATAGTTTGATTAATTTTTTTCTATTTATGATGCACATACGTAACTCAGACTCACCTAAATCTTAGTCACTTTTTCTTGCATTCTGAGTAGAGGAGACGAGGAAAAGAGTTGCCCAGGGGACATACATTTAACAAAACTAGACATTTGAACCAACATCAGCTGAATATAGAGAATAATCATACACAGATGCATCATTTGCCCAGGAACACTAGAAGTAGTACTGGCAAGGGTTTGTAAGTGCAAGACAAGAATTTAATTAAACAAATCTTTTGAAGCTTAAGCGTCTATCTAACGTTTATTTAATAGTTTAAATCCACCATTTTTTTCCATATATATTCCATGTACATTTTCCTTAATTTTCTAGCCTTTTATTGTGTTTTATGTGCAGCCTAATGTGCAAATACAGAGCATGTTATATAGCTGGGCTCAAAGCATCAAGGATACAAGTCACAATATTATGGCAGTTAACTTTGATAGCAACGCACCTGAGTACAAGTCCCGTTCCACCATCTGCTTACAGAAAATTAGTTTGTGACTTTATGAGAGGGTTTCCTGTAACCATGTTGGACAACAGACGGGCCCAGCTTGGAAAACTTCGACATTTCATTTTATTTGATAAACATCAGTCATGTCCCCTTTATAAGACCGAAAAAGATTTCTCTAAAAAATGATTGAACTACTTTTAAATGAGTTGTTTTGTTGGTTTTACTCTGATCTGTTTGCACTCATTCAACAAGACCGTCATAAGTAACATAGACAAAATAACTGTTCATACAACAAGACTCAGTTCTGATTCAAAAGATTATGTTCACCCAATCAATATACTGTATATATAAAATAAACAGAAGAGAATCACTGGAAATTTTGTTGTGCGCACGTTTAAAGATTTCGTGGAGAAGAACAAAATCTGCAACAATTACTGTTGTCATCCCTGGTAATCACTGACTTTACAAACACTCTATGACAGGCGAAGCAGCTGGAAACCCAGAGTTTCCATGGAAATTGGACAACCTGTCAGACAATGTCTCCGAACGGTGTGTGCATTTGTGTGAAAATCATTAAATTTAGCAGGCTGCCACACAGGACTAATGTCACTGCTGCTCCACTTCTAAAAGACAAGTCTATGTTTATGCACTCACTGGTGAACACAGACGCTCTTCTTGGCTCGAACGACATGTGCGACAAATTTAGATAATCCTGCCCGGCTCTTCAGCCTCAACTCTCTCCGTCTCTTTAGAGATGGCTGCTCCAATATTGCCCTGTCACCGGTTTCTTCTCAATGAGTCAGGTGTGACAGAAAACAGACACTGATCTTTATTAGCATTGGGAAACCATAGTGACAGGAGTGGAGGGCCTCAGCGAGAAGCAGAGCGTATTCAATTCCATCTGCCGTTTTTGGAGTAGGAGCAAGAAAAACACAGGACATGGAGTCCATTCTGAAGAGGGTTTAAGATCAAACAATTCCATCTGTGATGCAGTGGCTTTAAGTTATATTGTCTCTGCTGCCAGCGCGGTGCACACTGATTGTGTGTGGAGAACTGAGCAGCTGCTCAGTCTTTTGAAATACAAGACTGCAAAAGAAAGGAAACTGCATTTAAAAGCCTCCATGGTCTGTTTGAAATGTTTCCTGTAGGGAAAAACAATAGAGCAGAAGTGTAAGTCAACTCAAGCTCCACCAAATCCAAGGATGTCTTTGTGGAATAGAAAAAAAGGCTTACACTATCTGTAGGATGGGATACCATCGAGATTTGGAACAGTCAGCGTAGATGTGATCTCTTAAAAGCAGATGTACAGTGCAACATTATTTAAGAGCAATTAGGGAGGCTTAAGAAACAAATCAGGCAATTAAGGATGTAAATTTATTCTTTTCATTCATCGTTTCATGTTTAATCATGGTATCAAAATCCTCCAATTGAGGAAATAAAAGGCCTGCTGCTCTTGCCTTTTTTGAACAGGGAGCAGAAAGAAAAAACATTTCACAAAATAAGAAAAAGGAAAGAAAAAAGGGCTGCATAAATAATGTAAAAGGTACACAGTGGCTGACGCAGCAGCTGCCTTCTGATACATATGGTTTCATTTCCAACTCCATCCATTTTCCATTTCAGCCGGGAGGGAGATTGGCAGCGGGCAGCCGATGGGCGGGTCTTCATGCCAAGGAGCGAAGATAAAGTACGACCGGTTCAATCCATATACCACAAGCATCAGTCACCCACTCCCCCACAAACAATGAGTCGAATGCAGAGTGCTTATGGAAGGTGAAAAGGCCAAGGTGTGGGTGCGTGTGAGGGGGGGGCACGTCACAGCATAAAGGAGGTTGGTTTGGGACGCCCAGTGCCTATTACAGTTTTCACTTGCTTTTTGCTCCTGAATCTCAAGACGCAAAATAGCCACGAAAAAGCTGTCCATCACGCAGAATACAATCAGCTGTGAACACGGCTGTGAAGCTAATGGATGTTTCCACAGAGAGGGCAATTTACTGAATAGGAAAGTGGATGGGTCCATCAAGCGAGATGGGATTATGTGCGATTGTTATCCGTCATAAGCGTGATACAACGGTCAAAGAGTGTAATGTATATGGACAGGGGAGACATTAAATAGTAATCTCTCCACAGCCCACTCACAGCCAATCAGCCCACTCTCATTGTGTGTTTTCCTTTTCTGACCCAGCAGACATTCCGAGTAGCACTTAAACAAATAGGCAGCCGCTGTTGAAATATGCAGTGCAACGCGCTCACAAAATAAATTTAATTATCTGCAGGCTCAGTTCACTGCATTTTAAACCTCACACAACTGAGAATCGGCTTCACAAAAAGAACATTGGACTAACAAATAAATATCTATGCTGAAACACAAGAAGTTGTTGTAAAATGGGTGCAAGGTGCACATCTGAAACCAAACAAAGTTTTCATTTAAGGGCAGAGAGCAATCATCCCAACAGTAAAAAAAAGAAAGTTTTCACCAAACCAGTCGTCGGTACTGCACATCTCTGCATTTTCAGTAATATAAGCCTGCTACCAACAGCACCGTCCCCCTAATATCCCCTCAGCTTTATGTCCTCAGATGTCCAGCAGGGCAAACGCTGAATCCTCAGAAGATGTGTTTGAGATGCTTGACGCCGTACGTCTTGAAAAACACCAGGAGGATTAAAGTCCATAGGCCCAGGATGAAGCCATCAGGAGGATGCCAGTCTTTCTGCTTTGGTTTCTGCAGGAGGGCGGGTGAGGAGAGGTGAGGAGAGGTGAGGTGGGGGGGGTGAGGAGGAGGGAAAACAGAGGGGGACGGGGTGAGATTGCAGGTTAGTAATAGTGTGTATATTTCTCCTGTTGAGGCCACCACTGATTGTTCTGTCATTCACACAGGCAGGCAGGCACAGAATCCCACATACACTCACTTTATCTCTTCAAACACTTTATGTGCGCTATCTGCAGTCTCACGTACACAAACACAAAGGTTCACACAGGAAAGCGGGTGGTAGAGCTCATCAGTACACCTCCCCTGTCTTGTGTTTGTCCCATTCACTGCCACATCATCACTTTGTGTATGATTATACTTTTAAATCTTGCTCATATTAAACATGCATCTCACAAGGAGCACATTTATATGCTAATGTGGTGGCAATATTCCACAGAGAGATGAGATTTAACCTCTAAAAAATCTTCCAAACTCCTCTGCCACCGATAAAGCTGTAGATGGGCTGTAAGGATGCACTGAAGAGATTTCTGTTATCCCTCGCTATACAAGCTTCCAATCGGGAATCACCGGTCAGGCCGGGCATCCCACAAAGCAAAAAACCTACACACCGTACAGTACTCCAAAGCCACTACACAAGTGCTACTACAGTCCCCAGTGTGCAACTACTTCTTCTGAAGGACATCCATGTTGGCTGCAGCAGAGGCTAACCGTAAATCTGACAGAATACCCCGGTGCCAAAGCCTCGTCCATCCAGCATCATTTGTGCACAACGGCACAGCCACAGGATTCATTTTAAATTGTATTTTCACATGGATCCAATGCCACCAGTAACAAAAGTGAAAACAAACAACCACAAAGGTTCTGCAGCACACCATTTTTACTGTATGACTAAAGAAGGTACACTCATCTCCTCACAGCCATACATTATCTGCAAAACACAGAATTAGCAGCTTCTTGGTGAACAGAGCGAAGCATCGAGGTTAATGAACACAAAGCACCGCGGACTGAAATGTGGCATCAAATGATTTCTCATCGCAGTCCTCGTTTTTACTTTGATCACATGCTTTCTGATTTGAATTACAGTTCTAGCACAGATAATTAGGTTCTGTTGAATGAAAAAGGCTCCAAAGAAAAACATGCTGATAATTCATTACGGTGAGATATTGAGAAGATGCCCGTTGGATACTGAACCAGATTTATCTGAACAATCATGTCCCACGACACATCGTTTTCATCAGGTGACAGGTCTGGACTGCAGGCAGGTCAGTTTAGCACCCAGAGGTCTTGTGCGCTATAGGCCCCTGTGGTGCAGGGCCCATAACATCTGATGGCTTTTTTTCCTCTTTACATTACTTTTACTTTTATACTTTAAGTAGTTTTGAAGCCAGTACTTTTATACTTCTTCTTGAGTAAAAAGCTTAAGTTGATACTTCAACTTCTACAGAAGTCTTTTTAAACTCTATATTTATACTTCTACTTAGGTAATGAATGTGAATACTGTTGACACCTCTGTCAGCACCCGGACTCTTTTACATAATGTTGTTTTATGTGCAGAATGCAGTTTGGCATCATCTTGCTGAATTAAGCATGACCTTTCCAGAAAGAAAAAAAAAGACGAAAACAAATATGATAATAATATAATAAACAATAATAAAACTATTACTCGTCTGACCGAGGTGAAAATTCACCTTAAATAAATTCCTGTTTCTTTCTCGTTAGCAGAGCCCTATTTAAAACGCTGGAATACTTTACAGTTGTTAACAGCGCCACATTATAATCGGAGTAGTGAGGGTAGCAAGTTAAACTGCCTTGCAGGCAGAATATTTCCTCTAATCTTCACGTCTCATTGGTAGCATTTAAGCTTTGAAAGAGTGAAGTTGCCTTGCAATTTCATTCAAATAGACAGTCTCATATTTTGCTGAATTTCCTCTTCAAACAAGAGGCGAGTACTGCTGAATTGGCATATGGAGAATGGAGTCCTCTGCTATATTTGTCAGCACATATAAATGAGAGGCTGGCACATTCAATACTGAGGCGTGTGCTGAATATGTCTGGTGACTGAAATTACCACCCAGTCGGCACCAAATGCCAATGAAATCTGTCTTTGGCAGCGTAAAATACACACTGGCTGAGACTGTAACGTTTGAACTCCTCTGTTATATTTAGTTTAATCTCCCTGCTGACTACTGAGCAAACTCTGTCCATCAGCCAATCAAATCAAAGCTAAACAATGGCTCAATCTCAAATAGGCTTTTCATCGGCGCTCCAGCAGCACAACGCAGCCTTATCTCCGCTTTAGAGAAGAGGTGATGATGAGCTCGGCCCCAGTGAATGATAAAGAATCTTCAAAAAACTGCACCTGGTCCATTTCATGAAATCTCCTTTGGAACAGTCATTATTAAATCTTTTTTTGCTCCACCTGGGAAAAATGACTGTACTTTCTTATTAGTTGAATAAGTCTTAGTGAATCGAAATTCATTCTCAGGAAGTGTGTACCTGTGTTCTCATGCTTCTCTGCAACCTGTGTGACCTGCACTGTTTTCTAAAGGTTGTTGTTACAATCCAAACTCCAGGTTGCATGATGACTTTGTCCATTTCCAATGTAGAGGGGCTAAGGACAGCAGTAAAATTGGATTACGTCTGACTTGAAATTTATTTAACAGCTCAATCAAGTCAAATCAATGGAGTTCCACTGCCATCCAGAATGCTAAAGCAGAGACTGCAAAGTGTTGGCAGCCCACGTCAGACCTGAGCTCGTAGATAGCCGTGCCGTTAGACAGAGTCAGGGCTGCAAGTCAGAGGTTAACAGCTGCTTATTTAAAGTGGCATTCACATGAGCTTTAATGTTCTGCTTTTAATCACATCGTTTTTCTGAGGAGAACCACAAAAAATTCAATTAAAAAAGGAGACTTATGTTGATTCTGACCTGGAGAGCAGCAGTGCAGCATCAGTGTTAGAGAGTTAACATGAATGTAGGAATGACAGCTACACAGTGGGTTTTTCTAACTATTAGGATACGTGCATCTCTGCCAGTTAGTTACAGGTAACTTTAAGACAAAGTATAAACTACACACAGTTTTTCCACACTTTGTCGTGTTTCAGACTCATCTTCATCTAATGCTCTTTATAGACACTTTTCCCACAGAGCAAATCAAAAGACTGGCATCCTACATCTCTCAGTGGTTCCTCAAAATGCAACGTGACCAGTCGAGCTGTGCCTGACAGAAATCACTGGACATAATACCGAAGACACACACCAGTCTGTGTAGGGTGTCACAATTAATGGAAGAATTAGGAGGAACATTCAAAAGGAAAGGTGTGCCAAACAAAAGACATGAGTCTGACAAAGCTGCTTTAATCCAGCACACCATGAAGGCTGTACATACTAAGGTAAAAGCTACACTACACTGTGTCTTTTTTTTCCATTGGAGAAAACTGTGTAGGCTGATTAACAAAAAGCATTTGAATCGACTTTAAAATGCGTCTGGAACATGAATTGTGGCGAATTCGAAGAGCTCTGAAAATGTTCTGTCAGCACCAACATCCTTCAACAGTGTCTGACTGAAACTAAGAACAGAGTGCTTCAACACACAGACTGACTGCAGTGAACAGCACAGAGAATGATGCTCAAACTATAAAGGGAAGCTTTTAGCATCTCAATCAATGGTGCTTTGTGGGAGATTGACAGAAACTACAGGAAACATCTCAAGCAACAGATTTTGGCCTCGGTTGTCTGACATCAGAACAACAGACATCAAAGTGGCTGTTTAGTCCAAAAATAGCCCAGAATTAAAAAGTCCTGAAAACATCATTTCACTCTAGAAGATGGAGTACATTCGGATGGAGTTTATGAGTTTTGAGCTACAGTTTATCATTGTAAAAATCGTTAAAAAAAAGATTACAAATAGATGTTTTAAGGTCTCAACTTTAGTCATAGCCTCTAACGCCATGTTTTGTGGTGCTTTAAATACATTAAGGCTGTATCTGAAGAGATTATATGTGAAACAGGAAGGCCAGGCTGTGCAAAGACTCATCATTTTCAAGGCTCGTCAGGCTTCAAAACCTTTATTTTTAATCAACGTAGTCGTCTACACAGATGACACAATTGCTGTTATTTGAAATCTATAAACTAGGGATGTATCAATTCTCCAAATCAGTTCATAGATTTTTGAATCGTACCCCTTTTTTGAGACAACAGCTGATTGGGCTCCTTTGAAAGCAGCTTGATTTGTCCATGATGAACACTCTTATGAAGCATACCTGAATGAACTCTAATAATCACAACTTTCACTAAACTATCATGCTGTAGCTCTACATGCTTGATAAGCAAGAGGAACACACCAGGCTGATAACTAATCAATATGATTAGTTCCACTCGAGTTTCCATCAATCAACCCCATTGAGGGGATTCTGGAAGGGGAAAAAAAATAGCATTCCATTACATATGTTACAGAAGTCATTTCATGTAGATCTGTGCTGTACAGAATGACCTCCTCATAAAACAGATTCTCAGATAAATGGTATTTCATCTCAAAACGCAGCTATTAAATCTTTATTGTCCCTAGAGTTCCTCCAACATCCCTCCATTTCTCTGTTAGGCCGTTACATTGTTTGCTTATGTTTAATTTCATGCATAAAGCTGCTGCACTTAACCTTACTTTTAACATTTCTCTTCTCTAAAATGTCCCATTATCACTTCTGTTCATGAGAGAAAGGCAAAGGTGGCGAGAGGGATCTTAGGTGTTTGTTTCAGTATTCTCTGTATTGTCACACCCCAATGTATAAATCTCCTGTGGTATACTTTAATTTTTAGTCTTTTATTCTATCATAATGGATTATTTTTCATTTTCAAATTTTTTTTTTTGCCAACAGTTTAAGATTTGAAGTCTTTATATTTGCATAGATTTGAGATTTTCTTTATTTCTTTAATACTAAATTAAACTAACACAACAGACAAACTATCCTTTTGTGTGAAAGAGGATCTATCCTCAAACTATGGTAAATGACTGATTACACCAAAATCAGCTTCTGTGTAGGAGGCACCCTGTAGCTATTCTATGTTTTTTGTTTTGTGAAAATTAAACTGAGGATATTTACATGATACTAAAAAACATAAACTAATTGTTGTGTTTTTCCAACCAAAAATGGACTTTTGAAATGCATACACACACGTTAATCTGACCAAAAGTTCATAGTCGGGCTTCTCAAAAGCAGAGTGACACCCACAGAATAATGCAGTTGGTGACCAGATCCCTCCTACATGCATGCGCTAAACTCTAGTCGAATGAGGCGTCTTTCTTGTAAAAACAGTCAATTGTAAGTGAATATTAATACAGCCAAATTCCCAATAAAGCTGCTCTGATTCACATATTTTTGTGTTTCTGCCCGTTACAAATACTGAACGTCAACGCGGTTACTCAAAGCATTTCTAGACCGAGCTGTGTTCAGCTTTACTTGCGTGTACGAAGATATCCCGCTATAAAGTTAAAAGGGGCAGAATGTCTTGAACATCTTCTCACACAGTCCAAGGCATTGCAGGGTTGGACGTACTTAGTCGATAATTCAATTCCCTTCCCGTGCATAAATACCAGGACCTTCTGATCAATGTGGACTTGTCTGTCCTAGTTTAGCTAAAACAGTGGGATCTACTCAAATCGAAAGTGAAATTGCCAAATGGCTTGAGACATCTTCTTGGATGTTTTCTGGTCAAACAGAGGGATCTCTCCCCCTGAGACATTTACAAAATCACATGAATACTGATGCACCACTTCAGACCCCCGTCACGTGGTCACTTACTTCAAACAGCATAAATGCAGCAAAAACATGCACAAACGCTGGCTTTTTCTGCTCTCAGAATCAAGCATAACAACATGTGAGTTGGGTTTCTTTCATCTGCAGTCCACTGGCCAGCAGGAAGACAAGAAGAGGAGCCGAGTGTTACACATCTGGAGGACGAGGCTGAGCCCGAAGCAGCATGTTAATAAGAGACGACTGGGAGCATGTGGCCAGCGGGGGCAGCTGACCTCTGAGACGGTAGTAAGCACAGGTGTGTGTGACTGTGACTCTTAGTGGGTGTACATTTATAGATGCGTGTGTGTGGAAGCTCCTGAGATAAAGAAGAGCAAAGGGAGATGGATCGAGTGTGACAAGTGGCCACATCAGCACAGGCCGCAGAAAGAAAAGCAGATGTCAAGAGGAAAGTGAGAAAAGAGCAAAACAGAAGAAGCCATTTTCAGATAACAGTCAGATGAAAGATGGTGATATACATTTTCACCAGATTAAATCTAATAAACTAAATACTGTTTTCACTTAGTCATTTATTTTGTCATAAAATATGTAGCTGGATCAATAATAAAAAAATCTGCATGCCACTTTTAATTGTTTCATATTAATTATATATTTAATCAGCAAAAAATTATTAGAGAGTAACAATTAGTACCAACTGCAATTATCTACTCCATTAGGACTGGATGCCAGACCACATCGATAGATTAGATTTGATTCTATCTATATCAACACATCATTAAGACTGCTATATCAGCTGGTATGACCTACATATTGCAAAACATTCGGGCATTTCGGAGCCTCGGTTTGAGTACAGAAACACTAAATGTGTATTTAGGGTAAAAGAACAAAACTGGCCAAAGAGTGACCTCATATGCTGATGCTCATATGGGAGGAAGTGCTGCTGCTTTTGGATATGAACTAATGTGTGAAGCAGGGCTGCATGGCACATGAAAAATTATCTTAAATCTAAACATAACAACTTCATTTAAAATAGCTTGGAAAGGAATTGTTTGTATTAGAATTATAGAGGTGATTTTATTGAGAAGAACATGGAAAATACATTTTTAAAAAGCTGCTAAAGAATGACTTTTTATCTTTTCTTTGTTGAACATTTAATTGCTTGAGCATTGAAACGGCTGAGAAAACAGCCCTTTGTCCCCATGAACCAGGGAACAGTCATTATTCTCTCCTCTCGGGAGTGACGCTGGAGAAGAATTTGAAAGATGGAAGCTAGCAGCAGAACTATAACGCATAGTCTTCTCAGCTTCCTGTCTAACCAGGGAGTGAGGTGGTTACACAGACTCCCCCCCTGTGGGTAGTGAGCTCTCTCTGGGGAAACCCATGGTGGCAGAGATGATGAGCACACTGCCCCTCTCAACACAGTCGGAGAAGTTCACCAGTAATGATGGTTGTGAGGATGCCAGTGCAAAAACATTTGGTGGATGCTTCATTTCCCTCAGACTAAGACAAATCAACTCCAGTCTAAGAGAAAGCCACATCACTGCTCATGTTAGAATGGAAAAAACATGCAACTAAACCTTCCTTTTCTTCCAATAAATGATCATTTTGCTGTGCACTTGTCATCCTTGTCTCTTGTTTGCAACAAACTCCCTGTTTTCTAAGTACAATTTAAACTGTGCTCACTCCCCTTTAAACTGTTTGACTGTAGATCAGTAATGTATTTCCTTTATTATTCCATCCATTGATCATTTTATGGTTTTAGGTCACTGCTATTAGCTCCTTTGACTGCCAGCTTCTGCAGCAAATCTGACAAATAACCACCTCTCAGTTACTGGGCTCTTCTTATTTAATTTGGCTTAAAACAGAGATATGCCACAGTGGTGCTCTGGTGTTTGGCCTTTAAACTTAATCCGTGACAATAAGGCCAACAGATTCTTCTCAAAATCCAATTTGTTAAGCACCCTGAGATCGGTGCCAATAAACCAAAGCAGAATGTCAATGGCTGTCAATGTTGGAAAATTCCATTTGTACTGGTATCATCTGGCTGTTTTTATACTTACTTACTGAATACTTTAGCCAATGAATATCTAGGGTGGCTTTTACAAAAAGATTGAAAATGGCCTCTTTAAAAACAGGATTTTCTGAAAAACTTTCTTCCCTCATTTGTTTTTGACATTTATGTAAGTTTTCTCTCTATCAAAAGAAAAAAAAATAGCATCTTTTTTAAATTAGGAAAAGCAAACATGAGGGAGGCAGGGGATAAAGCCACTAACCACCAAGATGAGAGAGCAGAAAGGTAATGAATGTTCGCTGACCTTCACCAATAGAACTATTCACATCCCGGCATCAAAGACAGGAACCTACGCTGAAGCAGTCCCCCCCACCACCACCACCACCACCGCCACCCACACGCGCACACACACACACACACACACTGTTGTGTATTCAATTCACCTGTAAAAATCAATTAATGGCTCCTCATCTGATTGATTCGAGCTAATTAACATGGATATGCGTGATGCTAATGGTCAGGAGGGAAGTCCGAAGCACCTTGTCAAACACTCGCACTCCAAGGACAAAACGACAGAGAATTTATGTTGTGCAGAACCGGATGAAGGAACATTCGCCACTGTGCACTGCTGGGACACTCCACTGTCTTGCCTTGACATTTATGCCTCCAGTAAATGCTGAGACAGTCAAAGCATTGGGTGTATTATTCACTCGTGAAACATGTTTTGCTTTTCTAGACAATATACAGCAGAATTTCAGAGCATCAAAGCAAATCCCAGCTGATATTACATTAAACAGACACAGATTGGGTTTGGCCTGTGATCCAAATAATCCTAACATGCACGTTTTCAGAAGTGACATTGTTGCAGGCTGAGTGAGGGTAGGAGGATTTGGCGAGCAATGTGAGGGAGGCGAAGCATTAATTTTCACTGTTTCCATTTTCAATTCTCTGGAGCCATATGGGGTGGCGTCAAGCTGGCAAAAGAACAAATAACAATTTGACGCCAGAGACCACAGCAGCGAGGGAAGGGGCGAGGGAGTACAATACACAAGAGACTAAAAAATAAGAAAAATAAGAGAGAGACAAGAGTTATTTCCAGAACTGAACATATTGTGATTAGACGCTGGCAAGAGAGTGAGATACGTGACGTTTTACAGAGAAGGTGGCAGTACGAAAGGACTCACACTTTCATCACCTTCAATGACGAGGCATTAATCAAGTCATCACATGTACGAATTACACAAAGTTAGTTTTCCCTCCATATAACAGGTCCTGTGCATCCACTGTGTGTTTTATAGAAGACAGTCAAAGAGACCAGAATAGGTCTGTTGTCTGAGGTTCAATCTTATCTTGATCTTCAGATGAGATTTCTGATCAGCAACAACAGCAGCATGAAAACAAAGATATCTCAGAGAATGCTGCACCCTGTATGACAGCTAATCAAATAGAGCAGCGCTGTCAATGGGCTTGATAGACATTGGTCATTCTGCTGCAGTGCAGATGGACTACGGTGAAGGAGAGAGATGACTCAGTTTGTCAGAACTCCCATCTTCAACCCAGCAGGGGCTCCAGCCGATAATCGAAATCCCTGCCAGGGGTCGTTGGGTTGCAGAGTGTGTTTGTGTGCTGCATGTGTGGATGCACTTTTTCTAAAAAATACGGGGTAAAAAGAAATATGAGAAAGACAGAAAAACATCAGAAACTGAAAATGAGCAGGGGGGGGGGCAAAGAGGGAGTGAGCAAGATATAGAGCCAAGTAGCAGATGGAGGAGACTTAATGGGGTGTGTTTGTGTGAGTTATTGTGCAAGTTTTCAATTGTGTGATCATCATTTTCAATCCATAGAAGCAAACAGTTTATGAGAAACTCTTATGAACAGCATGCAGCAGATCTGACGATTCTCAATATTTACAGGCCTTTTTAGGCAGTCCCGAGCAAATATCCCCCACTGGGGCAGACCGCCGCTGTTTCCCATCATGACTCTCAGTAAAGTTCTGACAGGACTCAGTCCTGCGGTCAGCTTTATTTCTGTGCTCAGGCTTTAAAATGGAAAAGCCCGATTTGAAATGTGGCATCAGTTCAGAAACTGAGATTACTTGTGTTTATACAATTAGAAGACAATAAAAAAAGTGTAACATTTTAACCATCAAAAATTGAATCGAAGACAAAACTCTGTTTGTGTTTTAATTCCAAGTCAAAATCCCTTGGAGGCACAACTTACTGTATGGATCATAACACTGAAATCAGAAGGGAAACCCATTTGATTTTTAAAATACTGCAACAAAGATCTTGAGATCTGTTGTCAAAGTCGCTTTATACTGCTTTAAAACAGACTAACTGTTAGAGCTTCTGCATTTTCAGATCAACAAAATTGAACCTGCAAGTGCTGACTATTCCAGGAATACTATAGTTACAATCAACATTAGCATTCCTGTGTTAGTGTCTGCCTGCTGGATCTCGGGCTGTTCAGTGTTCTGCCACCTCCTGAGTTGTCTGAAGGCATTTTCAAACCTCAAAGTCAAACTCGGGTTCATGTTTTTGTTATGTTGTGCGCATGCAGTCCCGTCAGGTTTGGCCTCACACTGCACACAGGTTCTACTCAGTTGGCCCCGTAATAATATTAGTATGGAGTTACCACAAGCAGCAACAACATCAAATGCAATAATCGAGACCAGTTTAAATTCTCATGAGAACTGTGATCTCACCGACAGGCATGAGGTGAAGGCCTCGGTCAGGTCAGGCTGGCTCGGACAGTAGTGAGCGGGAGTTTGGCTGTTTGATCCCGACTGTGGTCCAGAGTTTAGAGTTTCTAAATCTACTTGGCCTTGAGGCCTGTGTGATGTAGATTTCGTCATCCTCACCTGTCTGCAAGGGTCCATCGGGTCAGTCTGTGGCCAACCACAAGCTTCCTAAATATTTGTAACAACACCAACTGAGCATGCCCACAGCTGGACTGATCTTCATTTAGAAAAGCAGTGTGCCAGACACAAAGACAAGGAGTTGAGGAATAACACTGATGGTTGCTCTGCTGTTATCCACACCTCTACAATGTACCGTAGTCTGATTACATGCCAATAGATGGGAAACTTCAGCAAAGCTGACTGAAAAGGAAATGCGTATAAGACAGTTATACACTCTACACCACAATATAACAATCAGCACCACAGAAAATTGGCACTCTGAGGTATAGAAGGTAAATGACAAATGGAGGAATATGTTAGAACTGTTTTTAGCTTGTGTGGCTCATCAAATTCTATTAAAAAGAGTACATTGGCCATATTAATACAACTGTATTAACTGAAATATTTATTTATGTTGGCTTTTATTCTACGTTAACATAACAGAATGAGTTAACTTATTGAATAAATTTGGCTATGAAATAAAGCCGAGTTGGTAGTTGCATTGATATAGTTCAATAAAGAAAAAAATCTTTTAAATATTTCAGATGACATTCTATAATGCAGCATTTTTTATGTTTATTCCTCCCAATTCCCATCTTTTCTACTCAAATGAAAGGGAGTAGTTGTGTCACTGCCGGACTGACGTGGACAGGTTGGGTGAAGAGCTGATCTAATCTAAAGCAAACCCTGATAACAGATTGTGCTTTGTTCCGACCTTTTATTTCAGCATGTTCTGCTGGTGCGTTGACCTTATGTTTGTACACATACGATGGACACTTCAGCGTGGTGTTGAAGGGAGAGACTGCTCTTTGTTGGAGTGTTGGGTGAGTTGTAGCATCTCTGAAAACATTTAGCTCTCCTGCTACCAACATCACAACTGATGACAATTTCAAAACAAAGTCCCTATTAAGTGTCTGTCTGACACACACACACACACACACTACACACACACACACACACTACACACACACACACACACAAGACCTCAAGAAACACCTGTATGCTAAGAACATATCAGAACAAATTCAAACAAACACCACATTTGAAAGTTAAAGTATTAGTTAAACTTGTTAAAGGGCTGATATCAGTTTTTCTGTGTACTGCTCGAAGGAGCTCACGTGCCACAGTTTGAGAGCCATGGATCTAATGGAACACAAAGGAAGTGGACACAAAAATTGTTCAAATCTTTGTTGATTTCACTTTGGGAATAATACATGCGAAGCCTTTGTAGATGCTTTAACTTCTGATTTACTGAATGCTGAATTTCTGATTATCAAACATTCTTGTGTAGACATGCAGGGCATTAAACCCAGAGGAAAACATAAGGTCTATCATTTTTACAAAGTACAGATGGGCAGGTGAAATCCATCACAATTAAACCCCCAACCCCCAGCCTGAAGAAAAGAAAACTACAGTGCACAAGCTGATATTATTGCGATAGCTCTGCACTTTAAACCTGAGCTGCTGAGAGACAGCTGAGCTTCAAATGTAAGAGAATATCTGCTGTTGACTTATCTTTGGCAAAAATTGCTGCTGCTGCTGCTTTTTGTCTTTTTAATGGCCTCATTAATGGCCTGCTGGCCTGGAAACATCTTATAATAGTGATACAGGACCAAAAAACAGCTATTTTGGATGCAGAGCACATGCTCTAAAGGTGGATCGAGGAGGAAGAGGTGTTCATTTGTGAAGGTCGACCTGACTGAAAGCCTCAATCCATTTGGGAATGAGGTGAATGCACAATTCATCGCCACAGACATGCCTATCCATTCTGTCAGATTTCACGGTGGCCCCTACACACCGAAACCAGGAGGCAGTTACATTTCACACTTAGATCTGTCACCATGGAAACGGCACAAAGACATCTGTTGGTGGATATTGCCCCGAACTTTCTGCTCTGTGTCAAAATCAAGGACAAGCGAGGAGGTCTGAAACCGTCATAACCCCAAAAAACTATAAATGGCTAAATAAATACGTTTGTGATCATAAATGCTAATAAAATTAAAAAACAAAATCATTTGTACAAAAATAATACATTTTTCAGCTTTCATTTTAATGTTAATGTTATTTTGCCACTCACCGCCCCCTAATGTGCATATTGAAGGAGAAATGCTTACGAGAATGAATTGTGCAAACATTTCTTTTTTTAATCCATTTTAGCATGAGCATATAAGCTTATTTATTTAGCCATTTATATATTTTTGTATTAATTTCTAACTATGACAGTTCCAGTCGTGCATGGACGAGCTTGGGCACACTGCAGATAACACAGCCTGCGCATAAAAAACATGAGGGTGGGTTTGAGTGACCCAACCAGTGTTTGCATGGGTCTCTTACCTGATGGATGATCTCAGACACGGGCAGCTGGTCAACATAAGAGTACACCTCACTCTGCACCTCTTCGTTCACGTGACTATAAGACACAAACGGCTCTCTGTCAGCGTGTACGATTAGCAGTGCAATCTGCTGCAAATACACACCTTTTTCCCTCCAGATAAAACAATGTTTTTGATAATGATTTCATCACCAGAATTACTCCATTGCACCATTCACCACACTCAGCAAGAAAAGACAAAAATAAAAACAGATTATTTTGTGATGCATAAAATGCATCCTTTCTGTAACCCACTCACCACTTTTTTTATTGAGCTCCAATACCCCCCCCCCTCACAGAGCACAAGCTTTTATAAAAACCTGACAAACATCGATGCAATGTTTCAAACTAGCCAACTTCAACACTCAAAGAGTTTATTTCATATCTGTAGTTAGGTGTTTCTACACAAATACACAGCATCTCCTGGTGTTTCTGTAAGCCTGTCCTCTCTGTGCACAACCTACAGATGATCAGAACCACAATACAGTACGATCATGTTAGGGAGGAAGACACTGTTCCATACTTTTCCTTGCAGATTAGTAGCCTGGCCAAATAGCTGAAAAAGGATCAGTTCGGTGCTAAAAAGTACATTGTGTCCAAGTTGTACCAAAGTGGTTCTTTCAAGTTAACTCTGATGAGTTACTTACTGAGGATGAGCAGATAATGAAACTCTGGGCCAATTGCTGAAGGGCGATACGGATTATTTTTCTCACTTTCTCTTTAATGCCACAAAATCTAAGAAATATGCAGAACAAAAAACAATACTGAAGTATTTTAGCTACCATCTTTATTTGGGCGCAAATTCTATGAATTTAAAACATTTATTTGTAACCTTTCATATAAGAAGTTACTTTTCGAATACTTACAAATGGCTTTTTCAGCTTGTTAAAGCACTCGATTTCTCTCTGCTTACACGGCCAAACAAAATGAAATGTACAGAAATCTGTCAGTATCATGACATAGTCAGCGCAACACAACCAGGACACAGCAGGTAATGTCGGCCGCTGCTGTCACTCGATGTCACCCAATTTATAAATAGGCCGATTAGAGTTAACAAACCGAATATTGGCCGATGCTGATGTGCATCACTATTAGATACTAGATAGATTAGATACCATTGTCCACGTCATTTTGGGGCCTGAATTATTCAGAGATAAAAAAATTAAAAAAACAGAATGGAATTTGTCCAATTTTGAGTAAGAAATGTATAACTGCAAAACAGCTAGTTTGTAATCTTGAGGAGAAATTCTCTGCATCCAATAAAAATGCTAATTTTGAACATGTGATGAAAGATAAACAGAAGTGGAATCGATCAATGCATCTCCTCTACTCTGTCAAAAGCCACTTAACTTTATTTTTAGAAAGGGGGGAGTCGCAAGAATCCAAAATCTGCAGGGCGAGTGATTAGTGACAATTATTGGTACTTATAATTAAAAGTTAAATATAATTTCTACTTTTTATTTATCATGGATATTCACGTTTCACACTGCGACCAGAAAGTGTAATTATAGTAAAGTACAGAGTTTTATTGATAGGAACATTTTCAGAAATGCCACTGAATTTCCCTCTGCATTAATAAAGTATCTATCTATCATTCTAACATCCATTGAGCCTCCACATTTATATTTCAAAGTGTCAATAACAGCATTTCCTCATCAGAATTATATTCTATCTGCCAGAATAATTAAATTCTATTAAATGTGACTATGACAGAGAATGACAGACATACATTATGTCAGTCTGAGATGATGAGTTTCTTACTTATTTATATGTTAAAACACAGCATCAGAGTTCCAATTACTCTACATCAAATACAATTTAAAATGTCCACAATCACATTTTCAGAATGAAGAGAGGGAATTATGGATGTCTACACTATATGTGCAAAATCTCGAGTTTTTCATTTCTGATATCTGAAATAAAACTTATCAGCAAACAAAGTGGAAATTTCTTCATTCCAAGATGCATCACAGTTTAGGCGATGCAGATGATCACTGTGGGAGGAAGGTTTTCTAAATTTACTGTAATAGGATAGGCAATAAGGCAGATAGCGCAGAGTTTCAATAGCAGACAACTGCACACATCTGGAGATCTTCTAAACTGAACAGACAGCAATAAGATGATACACACAGTATGTATAACATCTGATTTTGTTTAGGTAATGTAACTGTAGCCAACAGAGGCGTTTTAATCCTAACCGAACGTCTCTAACCTACAGGCACACAATGATCTCAACTAATCAGCCAGAAACCAAAGAGGCACCGTCTGTGTCAACTTTAAGAGCTAAAGATTTATGGTCCTATTAGGCCAAGAACCTTTAAGACCTTGGACCGGCGGTATTTACTCTCATTACTCTCAAGTTTTTTTTCCCCAATAAATGTTATACCTGCACTCCACAGCCAAGCAAACACCCAGGTGAAGAACTCAGGAAGTAAAGCTAGTCGAGGAGCCATTACACGTGGTTCATCGACTTCCATGGTGATGGATTATACTTTTACATTATGTACACTACTGAGGTGGGTCACCCAGACACTAGCACTTATAAGCAGCAGCTTTTTATATCAAAATATAGTTATTTGATTTTTGATCACACTGATATGAGCAGTAATGAAGAAAAAAATGTGTACTTTTGAGGATACAGGACATTGAGATGCACCTCGTTTTTAAACAGGTGACCCATGAAGGTCAATACAGATTCACACTCCAAATGACTAGTGAAAAGTGGACTGTACACATACAAAATTTGAGTTTATTACAGCAAGAATTATGCTATAACTATATATAACTACAACAGATAATTCATTCTAAATCCCAAAAATTAAAAGGTGCAAATCTGGAATTAAAAGACCAACACACGTGACTGGATAAGTCATACCATTTGTCCCAGGAAAACTGATGTTTTGGCAATTTGAGCTGTTCATTTCGATCAGGAAGAACTGATTTATGGATATCAGCTATGTTTAAACTGTTTGCTTCTGTGTTACTTTTTTTCTTCTTTTCTTTCCAATGTCAAAACCAACATTTCATGAATGGCGAGAAAGCTTGTTTTATCCTTTCAGTTAGTGTACAATGACAAACGACCTCATGCAGGAGAAAAAAATCTCTTTAAATAAAGAAAAGGCCTCTTCTAAACTCTTCATTCCTTTCAGTAAGTTAACCTTGAAACGGTGTAATTGTGGGTTAGAAGTAATGACATATTCATTAACAAAAGCATTTAATTAACACAGCTGTCCTACAATGAATGCCGGCTGGAGCTCAGGGTCTTGTTCCACAACAGTGAAAAAGGTCCTTTTGTTGTAGATGATGGACAAATACGGTAAACATGAAAAACGACACAAAACTTTCAGATAAGGAACTAGTTATTCAGTTACTGGGCTTTCCAGCTTCAGATACTCAAAGATCTGATATATCAGACAAAAACTGTGGCACATTTCCTTAAAAGACGGAATAAGAGACAGTCCCACACACAGCTGCAGTAAATACCACAATAACATATCCATGTGTGAAACTATTCCCAAACACACACCACTTTTGGTAGCGTTTGCTTAACATTACCCACAGAAATTATGAATAAATAATATGCGTGACCTGTTTTTTTCTTTTGTAAAGTCTTCCCCTCCCAGTGGGAATGAGAAATGAGCTTTGGGATGAGTGATTGATAAGTCAGAAAGGATTTCAGAGAAGGACAAAGACTGTTTATTTCCTTTGGTTTCGTGGGATTTGCCAAACCATAGCAAAACTATGGTGTTCCACCAGTCTGATGAATAAATCAACTGGCCTCCATTCACTTGTTACCACCAAATCAAAGAACTCCTTTTTGCCTTTAAACCACAGCTTGGGCTGACACCAATTTAAATATCTAAACTTTCAACTTCATTTTCACCTCCACAACCCACTGACCCGCTGAGCAGAATACTCTCCAGTCCAGCTCTCACCTGACAACTAAAGCGAAATCACCTGATGCTGCCTCTATAATAACTATAGAACAGTATGCCTCGAAGTAATAAACCTCTCCCTTCTTACTTACATTAGCTTATTCATTCATTCACGCTGTCGATTGTTTTGTTACCCAAAGACCAAAAGCTTTGTTTACCTGGTGTTTGATTAATCAGGCTTTTTTTTTTTTTCACTCCTCAATGATAAATCAAACCTAAAGTGCTGCTTTAACTAAATAACTTGTTTGCTACAACAATTTGGTTGCAACTAAGGACAAATTCAGGATTTTAGGACTGAACAATGCGTAGGTCCAAGCTGACAGATCAGGCTTTGATAACTTCATCATATACACTATATTGCCAAAAGTATTCGCTCATCTGCCTTTATGCGCATATGAACTTAAGTGTCATCCCATTCTTAATCCATAGGGTTTAGTATGACGTCAGCCCACCCTTTGCAGCTATAACAGGTTCAACTCTTCTGGGAAAGCTTTCCACAAGGTTTAGGAGTGTTTTTGACCGTACTTCCAGAAGCGTGTGGCCTGGCTCACAGTCTCCGCTCTAATTCATCCCAAAGGTGTTCTACCGGGTTGAGATCAAGACTCTGTGCAGGCCAGTCAGGTTCTTCCACACCAAACTGGCTGGTCCATGTCTTTATGGACCTTTCTTTGTGCACTGGTGCGCAGTCATGTGGGAACAGGAAGGGGCCATCCCCAAACTGTTTCCACAAAGTTGGGAGAATGAAATTGTTCAAAACTCTCTTGGTATGCTGAAGCAGTCAGAGTTCCTTTCACTGGAACTACGGGGCCAAGCCCAGCTCCTGAGAAACAACTCCACACCATAGCCCCCCCTCCACCAAACTTTACACTTGGCACAGTGCAGTCAGACAAGTACCGTTCCCCTGGCAACTGCCAAACCCAGACTCGTCCATCAGATTGCCAGATGGAGAAGCGTGATTCATCACTCCAGAGAACGCGTCTCCACTGCTCTAGAGAGTGGCGGCATGCTTTACACCGCTGCATCTTTGCATTGCACTTGTATGGCTTGGATGCAGCTGCTCGGCCATGGAAACCCATTCCATGAAGCTGTCTACGCACTGTTCTTGAATTAATCTGAAGGCCACATGAAGTTTGGAGGTCTGTAGCGATTGACTCTGCAGAAAGTTGGCACCTCTGCGCCTCAGCATCCGCTGACCCATCTCTGTCATTTTACGTGGGCTACCGCTTTGTGGCTGAGTTGCTGTCATTCCCAATCGCTTCCTCTTTGTTATAATCTCACTGACAGCTGACTGTGGAATATTTAGTAATGAGGAAATTTCACAACTGGACTTGTTGCACAGGTGACATCCCATCAGGGTACCAAGCTGGAATTCACTGAGCCCCTGAGAGCAACCAGTTATTTCACAAATGTTTATAGAAGCAGTCTGCAGGCCGAGGTGCTTGAATTTACACACCTGTGGCCGGGGAAGTGATTGGAACACTGCGAAATCTGTGAGAGGACTTGTCTAAACCGAATAATCGATGCAGGAGGGGGGGTTGCATTGTGTTTTATCAGGTTTTAATGTAGCTTTACAATGTTCCGTGTCCTGAGGAACTGAAAATATTCATGGGGAACTGAACCGTGACAATTTTGTTAACACCAAAAAAACAAATAAATAAATATGACTGAATAGACTGAATAGATAAATAAAAGGGAAATAGAGACAACAATTAACCTGATAAGCTTTGCGTTTTACATGAAATATAACTATACTGCAACTATAAGAACTAAAGTTATGCTTAAAAAAGAGTTTGAAACAAAGTTAAACAACAGAAGTTAAGCTAACAGAGCAGAAATCCTGAATAATAAGACTTGGTTAAAAAGGCTTAAAAGCGTGCCATAACAAAGAAATGAGAAACAAGAGCCATCAAAAGAAAGACGAACACGTTGATGCAGCTAAAATAAATGTCCACTAAGTAATGGGAAGTAGAGCGAAAACAAATGACATCCCTGTATAAAGTTCAGAGAAATCCTCGTGTTGGTGGAAAGCACAAAAGTGCAATTAAAGGTAAGAGGAGGATGGCAGAAGAACTGCAGCTGAAGTCACAAATTGCCTTTCCCTCTCCCAATATGTATAAATTGCCCTTATGCGAAGCAGTAATTTCAGGCTCTGCTGTCATTATACCCAACACTTACACCCCATTACAATAATTTACTTCCACCAACTTGCCAATATTGCTGTGGAAGGTTGTGAAATTTATCTTGCCATTGTTTTTTTTTTTTTAAAAGACTGTAACATCACATTCTGACACAGAGTCAGACATAGCAGTACCAGCTAAATGTCACAGTCGAGTGGAGGTTCAAGTGAGTGGCTGTCTTTCATAGAAAGTTCAAGCCAGCCAGCTTCTGACAAAGTGGGCATTATCCTCCTGTGAGCCACCCTGACTCTCCTCCAACCACTGATGAAGCAACCTGTTCGCCTTCTTTTTGTGTTTCTTTTTTCACTTCAGTCACAATTGCTCAGTGCTTCTCTTTCAAGGTTTTGCTCTCTTGGCCTTTTCCTTTATCCTTTTCTGTGATTACATTGCCTTGACATACTCCTCTCAACATGTCTGTGCTGTAGGACAGATGTTTCTCTGACAGACAAGAGAAAACAGGATAAGTTGGCAAATGGGGAGATGATCTCCTGCTGAGCTCTGTATGAACGCTTTTTGCCACTGGAAACATGTCAGTGAGAGCACTGATGCCTCATCACCGCTTTACCCCCTCCCCCTTCAACTTAGCAAAGGAGATGAGCTCTAATTCAATTCAAACCACTTTCCACTTTATTTTCCATGACGAGATTTTTGAAGAGGATTTTTCAATCCACTTAAGTGATTCTAATGGATGTGGATGCCCCTGATTCCCCACCTTCAGCTTTGATATCACTGCCGTCTCCAGCTGCCATCTTTAGGTCAGACAAATTTCCTTTTAACACCTGCAATTTTTTAACCCAAGCAATTTTTGCAGATCCGGTTCTGTGCTGCAGGTCACAAATTACATTAAGCTTGCTTTATAATTCAATGGGGAATGAATTTGGCCTTAATTCGACAGTTGTAATCATTCTGGGAACAACGTAACCTGCAGGAGGATGCGTTACGGTCAACAACCAACTAGGGCTTCGAGTGGATAACTACAGTCTCATAACGGCGTTAAGCCTATGTCCATTAAAATGTACTCTCCATCCACTTAATGGAAGAGTCAGTCCTGAGGAAAAAAGCGGAGGTTTAGAAATGTGACGACTTAGAAAATGAGGCAAAGCGAGGCACGTATACCAGCACACATGTAATTGTCTTCTAAAAGATGGGTTCCACTTGTCTGAGTGGCCCAACAAGTTGAGAAAAGTGGATTACAGCAGCACTACATTTAATAAGAGCTTCTTTCATACGACTTCTCTGTGGGGACACTCTCTACAATCCATTTTCAGGTCTTATGAAACACTCTTATTTAACTTTAGCAGCAGCATCTGGACAGAGGTCTCATAAAGAGTCTGATCTGTGGTCTCTTTGTGATTACTTTCTGAGATCATCCCAATGTGTTGGCAAAGGTTACGACACACCGTGGTCCTGTTTTTTTGGACAAAAGCCCATTTTTTCCAGATTTTTTCACTCCTTGAGGCAGTAGAACATTTTTCTGTTAAGAATGATATTTTTACTGCTGAAAGAAACTTTCTGTTTCTTTCCAAGTTAGCAAGGACGTTAAATTATGTGGTCACACTTTGCTCGTCTCTGAAAAGATCACTAAAGAAATCTACAACTTTTCAATAATGAAAATAATAATAGTGCCCTAAAGGTTGGCGGTTCGATTCCCACTCTCACTGCTCACAGATTGGTGAACTGACAGCTGGAGGGTTGGCAGTCCTTGTCACGGCCGAGGTGCCCTTGAGCAAGGCACCGTACCTCCATGCTCCCCGCGCGCTGTGATTGGCTGCCCACCGCTCCATCTGTCTCTATGAGTGTGTGACCCTGTGCATGTGTGCGTTCAACAGGTGCCAACCTGGATTAAATGCGAAGGAGAAATTTTGTGTATCTACATGACAATAAAGTCTTAATCTTAATGTTTGCAAAGTAGAAAATCTTCCTACATCCTTTTCAGCGTGCTGTGCCTTCAGGAACATCTTATGTGATGATTACTAAAGGAGAAGTCACACTTAATCTATTTAGGCCTGACATTCACAGCCTGACACATGCTAGCATTAAATCCTTTCAAAATGTCAGGGCTGAATAATTAGCTGAATTGTATCACTATATCAATGGGATATTTTAATTTGAGCCGTTTTTGAGGCAGAAAATTCTGAAGTACGCACCCAGAATTAGAGAATTGAACACTTCTTTAGACGTCCCTGACCTCCAAAGGTGGTCTGTGAAAGCTTTCTGCTGTTATAGTTTGGAGAAGCAAAATGTCGCAACAACTAACCTCCCATTTGTTTTCCACTGTAAGACTTCATTAGAAACCTTTTCCCACACTGCTGTCAGACGCTAACAACATTTTCAGCCTAACTGTTGCAGATAGAAGCATTTCAACTCTGCTGTGCTCTCACCGCTGTTTAACTTTTGCCTTTCGTGGTATTCCATATGGGTCTGATGGCAAAGAATTTCAAACATGAGGCGAAATAGGACCCAATCCTTTGACTTTTGCTTTTTTTCAGACTCACACAGACATAAAGATATCCAGATGTTTTTCATTTATATCTGTCAGATTTTGGTCAGGTTTTATGACTTCCACTTATGTATGATGGTTCAGCAGAGTGCAGTGTGATCTAATCCTCATGAGAACTTGCCTAAAATGGCATCTGCTTCAATCTGGATTTTTCTTTTTTTTTTGCCATAAAAGTAAAAAGTGTGCGAGTCCAACATTCAGATGATAAAGGGAATAAAGACCTGCTTCTGTCATAGATAATCTGATTTTATATAACACCAGCTCAGACACAAAAAAATATTTGTGGACTCTGCAAATGTCAACACATATAATTTGATTACCAGTAAAGAATGAAATATCCCTGAGGTTAAATAAAACATCAATATAAATCATGTCATATGACCATAGTCAAGAGAATATGCCTGTGCCCCACATCTTGCAGTTTGCTAAAGGCTCAGATGCAGCCCAGACACACCCATCAGTCCCTGTGTTAACAACCAAATCGGAACGAGGCTACAGAAGCACTTTAATGTGTCACGGTGTGACAAAAAGCACCGTTAGGCTTCCTTAAGTCTTTGAAATTTCGCCAAAATGGTTTTTATCAATCTTAGAAATAAAAAGACACTGCAGGTGCTTCGGTGCATTACTAAACTTTGCTCTATTAAACATCAAATGAATTGCTGGGTTCTTTCTTTAGAAATTAAGATGAAATGTCTCCCTCTCCCTCTCCATAGGACTGAATCAGTGCTGCACCCAGCTGGGGTGTTTCTGTGCTGAGGCAGACCTAATGTGTTGGCCCTAATCAATAATAAGGTAATAGGGGAAGTTGTGTGCAATGGCAAACTAGCCTAGGGCCAAAACAGCCAATGACTAAAATCTGTATTGCAACTGCCTCTAATTAGTAATTAGTAGCCAGCCACATAAGATACTTTAATGCCTCCCAGTGGTTCAATTAAACCTATCTTAATGAAATTAATTAAAATGTGTGGTTGTATGGGAGTGGGAGTATGGGGGTGGGGGGGTATTCTTGAATAAAGTTTTAATTTCCTTTACATCATTTATTAGAGCACAATAAACTAGCCCCCTCCTCCCAGCCTAATGACTCAGTTGATGAGGAACTGTCATATGCATTGATTTATTAGCAGCATTAATTGTGTGTTTCTTATGACTGTGTTTAGAACGAGATCAGCGTGTGTTCGTGGGAGAGCAAACATGTCACCAGTAACAGAGGATGAGTTAGACAGCTTTATGTAGCCATCTAGTGGCTGAGCCCCTTTATCACAGCAATATGAGACGACTATATTGGACCACAGGGGCTCAATATGCCCCCAGCTCACAGCCACTTCTGAGGAGTGGCAGAATTCAAGTCTGCAGGTAGAAAAGCAAAGTGTCAAATTATAATCTTTGTTCTGCTCTTTTCTAATGCTTCACTGATTATAAAAACTGCAAATACAGACAAAACGGCCTATATATAATTGCCCCAGACAATCAAGTCACTGGTCAGCCTTACAATCAGCTCTTAAATTAGCCACACAGAAGTCATCCACTGAGTGGTTTACTCTCACAGAAACAGGCCGTTAAACACATCATTAGTGGAGAAATCAATATGCTGATGAGAGACACTCGAAACTGAAATCAAAATCTCGTTAGTTGGGAGCTAAACATAAAACTAATTTGGCCCTTGGCATTTCAGTTAAAGCACACAGAGGCTGACATTAGTGAAGGTTGTTATCCAGGTTTTCCCTAAACCACCTCTAACACCACAAAGAGCTTTTCAGATGCTCTTATCATCACTTCTACTGTAATACGTTGTGTCTCTGTTCTTCACAGGTATAAAATAAAGTGCATCTGGGAGCTAAAACTATGATCAACAAGGAGCAATTTGAGGTGGATTTATTGCAAATGTCCCACAGTGAAGCTGGGTTACTTTTAAATTATTTTTCTGATTAAAATGCCTGGACAAAGAATTTGACTGCTGAGGTTTTCCTACTAAAGTTACCATTATATCATTAAAATAAAAGCTAAAGCTCTGACTTCAGCTTACCTCTCCCTCCATTGCTGGATGGGGTCGGTCAAGTTGATGGCTTCTGTGGTGAGCTCGACTTTTCGGACGCTACCAAAGAAGTCTGTGATGAGAACACTTTCTGGATCCCTCAGGAACAGGTCGGTACGGTGGCCCGGAGTGGACACGCATTGACTCTTGGGACAAACTTTGAACTGTGAAAGCAGAGACAACAATCTTCACAATAGGATTACACACCTCTATTCATAGGAGCAAAGTGTGAGGAGCCTCTCATTGCTGCACATCAGTTGCAAATCTTTCAGTCTTTCAGTTTTTAAGCTTGATGAATTAAATGCGCCCTCAGATTTGCCCCATTTTACAAATAGAAACATTAAACCCAAGGTGACCATCATCTCTGTCAACAGAACATGCCTTGAAAAGAAATGTGTGTGTGTTAAAGCAGTTTCGTCAGAGGGCGAGCCATTTTAGCCTGGATTTAAAAAGAAAATCCATAGTATTGATCCTTAATTCCACAAAAAAGGACCAGAACAAAGAGTGCATCTAATGAGACAGAAAAACTAGAACAAAAAACTTGCACTAGTCAAAGCACATTGACTGAATAATGACGTGAGGTGTTTTGAGTCAAATCTCAGTGCAGCAGATATAATGAGCGGTCCCTGGCCCAGCGGATCTCTCCAGGAGTGTAAAAGATGAAAGAGGAGGTGCCGCTGAGACCAAGCCATGACCTGAAGCGGCATCGCCCCCGCCGTGAGTCAAAGTCAAACAACCATGACACAGTATTAGACATTCTGTTTCAAGTGTGCACACGTCCAGCGAGGCGTGTGTGACTTTCATCTGACTCCTTCAGGACCAGAAGTTTTTGACAACTCCTAGAGGAGGTGGATAGATTGTGTCACTCCATTTTAGGTATAAAGCCCAGACACTTTCAACAGAAAAGCGTCGCCCTGTCACAGTTCACAAATTTGTATTGACTGCGTGTTGTATTCTACTGCTGCAACTAGCAATTATCTTGAATGACAACTGTTTTTTGTCTGTAAACTGTCAGAAAACAGTGAGACATGCCCATCACATGGAGCACAAGTCCATCACCACAAATTATACAGACAGAAAACTGACAGAGCATTTTTTTTCCTTTTTTTAAGTTTTTTCCTTACTTGATGGCTTAAATGACTTAAATTAATTTCTAGTTTTATTTGTCAGCTATTTGCCTGTTTGACTGATTGTTTCAGCATATTTCTTTTTTATTTCATTTTGTTTGGTATCATCTACTCAATACCGTTGGGTTTAAAACGATGTATTGATGGGGTCTCGAACTGTGGGAAGTTGTGATCATCCTGTTAAATTTTTGACAAACTTGAGTATGAAAAGCAGTGAGTGCACACTCATCCTCACCAGATCATTCATGTTGGTCTTGCTCGCAGGGTGGATATCCTCGAGGAACTCCAGCAGGTAGAAGGTGTAACGGTCCATCAAATGGACTCCTATGGCCAAATCTGGCTGGTGCTAGAACAAAAACAGAGGAAAGAAAGTGTCAAGATGAGATGATTCTGTGTTTAAAAGCATACATTTAACTTCTTTTTTTTTTTTTTGTCATGTCAAAAACAATTACGTGTCATCTCCCATAGATTTATAACCAAGAAAAAATATCACTTAATATGAGTGAAAAGTCATGGTGAATATTGTAATTTTGTATGTGGAATTGTGAATGGGAAGAGAAAGAACTGAATCACTGCTCCGTGGTGACTGGCTGGTTTTGTGACTGCAATCACCTTACCCACAATACACAGAGCTTTGCACATAGTGTATGCACTGAATTAAGTTCTTCCAGAATTATTAAGAGATGTTGTTGGGATGAAACAAACAGAGCTGACACCAATTGTGGTGCAATGACATCTACTTTGACAACTCTGCTGCTAACTATAACTTTCTGCCTCGCCCATAAAACCCCCGCACAGAGGAGCAGGGTAAAGTGTGTAATGACCAGTGACAACATGTAATGTGGAGAGGAAATAGATGTCAAATGAGCATCAGGTCACAGAGTTACTGTGTACTTTGTGCAGCGCAGTAAGTGCTCACAGAAAGCTCAAAATCTTTGAGGTTTTACAATTACTCACACACTGAAAAAAGTACAAACAGCATTCGACAAAGAGTATCACATTTCACGCTGGTATAACAAGATTGTGAACAAACGTCTGCCTTTTTACACGTACACCAGTTTTGGAGCAACATCATCTTTATTTCTGGGAATGTAGTAACTCTCTGTGCAATATCTGCTGTCTGTGAGCATCATTTTGGTCTCTGCCAACTCCTGAGGGAAATATCTGGCTTCAAGCTGCTTAATGCTTCAATATCTTCCCAATTCTTTCAGAATTTGGGGCATTTTTACAAGAAATGCTTACTTTGGCCAGAAAAGAAAAACACACTAAAGCCTATGTTGAGACATGTGTTATGTGTACTTGCACATGAAAACTTAAACATCTACAGCATTAAGACAGACTTCTGGCAGAGTTTACTCACCCAGCTCCCTAAGAAGTTTTATAATATATATATAAAAAAAGAGCTAACCCATAAAAATAACCCATAAACAGCTTACAAAGTAAAAGCTGTGCATTCAGCTGGAATTTTGGACTCGTCAGCTGATAAAAGATGCAACTAAATTCAGGAGGCAACTGTGTTTAACATGAAAGCAACAAACCTGGCAACAGCTGAACTGATATCTGCAGCTTCCTGAATTTAACAATTAGTTTAAACATAAACGTCTCACTAACTTTTGAATGTTTCAGTGTGGCCTTTTTTACAATAACAGCCTGGTAGTGGGAGTCTTCAAAGAGCCTTTGTCTGTGATCACACACTAAAGGCGGTTAAAGCTGCATGTCCCTGGTAAAAGGTCAGTATGGTGCACTATGAAAAATGGATGTTGCAGTGCAGACCTCGTTAGGCCTGATATCACTGGTGAGATAAAAAGGAAAGATGATTTTCGGCCAACAGCATCCCCAATTTGAATGACCCCAGGCTTTTTTCAAGCATTTACACTGAAGGTACAGGGCAGATGAGGCAAATGAAGTCGCTTCTCACACCAGAGTGCTGGGAGCTGCCTACGCAGACAGTTAAACCAGGAAGTCTGCTTCTGCTGTTTTAACTCTAAATCTCTTTGTGTTAAACGCTTCTGCAGTTTGCGGATGTTTTTTTCTGTGCTTCAGTACATAATCGCTGTGAAACAATCAATGGCTGTTTTACTGCACTGAATAACTTCTTTACTATGACAACCGCTGCTGCCTGTGTCGTCTGCCACCGCAGCACCGGCCAGAGGAGCGTACAGGTCAACAATAAAGTGCGCTTCAGCTCCATTCACCTAAAATCTACTAATGTGGCACAGTTTTATAGGAGTGTGGGCGTTTTCATTCATGCCTTCGAACATAACTGCAATGAAATAATCAAAGTTAGCACGTTGTTCCTCTGATTTTACTGGCGTCTTGCCATAATCTGAGCCATTTGTCGCCATTCATTCTGCTTTACTCAACCATTGAAGCTCCCAGTTTGCTCGGTCTCTGCAGCTGCTTGAAGAAGAAGGAGTTAAATGTTGCATCTTAAAACAGTAACAATTATTCCTGATGTACAACATAAAATCAACAGATCTTATGAACTATTGTGGATATTCAACCTGAGTTGACTGAGATGTAAAAGAAGAAATAAAACACTGGATATAATCAATCAATCAGAAATGTTTTTGTGTTGCATGCCCAAGGTTCAGGGTCATTGAACCTTCTTAGGATGGACATTTTTTATGCATTCTCTCCAGGAAATCTGTTTTCCTGTGGTTGGAACAGAAGGAGGTGTGATCTTGTGATCAAAACGCAACTTAAGATAACACAGATTTCACCAGCATATGACTTTAACTTTAACAGACATAAAGAAACACTTCAACTTTATTTTGTAGTGACTGCGACGTGTGGCAACCAAATGGATGACTTCATTTAAATATTGCATAAATCACGATGGAAAGTAACTCACCGACAGGGAGTCTTCCCCAACCTGACTGCTGGCCAAAGCCATTAGGTTTGGAGAATAAAATCTTTCATACATGGACGCACCCTGACAGGTGTCAATGATGAAGAGCAGCTCGTTGTACCTGAACAAACACACCCAGAGAAAAAAGGAAGATTACACACATTCTCAAATTAAACCAATGAGACAACACACAGCTGGCATTACACTTGCCCATTTGCTCCAATAAACCGTTATCACACCAACCTTCTAACTGTCTTTCATATTGCAGTTACCATAGCGACCAAGTAAAACCAATGGCTCCATTCAGTCCTGTTAACACTCCCACACACCATCTCATCCCCACCCTTCCTCCTACCCTCCTGTTCTTCCTCTACACAGAGAAATTTCCCGACAGCGTCTTTTCTTGTTTAGAGAAACAAAGACTTTTAAATCCCGCTGACTGAACCGAGGTGATCTGGGGACAATGAAGGGGGGTGGCTGTAATGTGGCAGTTCAAGTCTGCAATTATCACATCAGCCTCATAGCTGGCGTCACCAAGCTTTTATCTGGGAGCCTGTGGCCTGACTGTAACACAGACACTCTCCTGTTGATGATGATGGGTTTGGAGGACAATGGAGGCACTCGCAGCAGAAAGGTGCCAGCTCATTTAGTCGCTTGTGATTTACAGATTACAGTTGTACAGCAGCACATTAAAAACAAACACGGCTTCATTTACAGGCAGAGAAAGGCTTTTTTTTTTAAAAAAAAGAAACAATTCAAGCTGAAATTAGTATGCAGCAATCTCCTTGCTATTATAGAGTGAAACGGATCAAGCTGCTGTGAAAATAAGATCAACACTTTCAATAAGAAAATAGGAGCAAGTTAAAACTTTATTCTAAATATTCAAATAGAAAGACTATTTGAGGCCTTAAATTATATTGGATGGTTCATGTTCAGAACAGATAAAGATTAAACGGTCACCAAACGTAGACATTTTTAAATCCAGGTTAAAAACATTTATTTTCTCATGTGTCTATGCATGAAATCTGCACGGAATCTTTTAACTTATCTAGACTGTTGCTTGTTTTTTTACATATTTTAATGTTTTTTCTGCTCCCTGCTGCAATGCTTTTATTTTATGTAAAGCACTTTGAATTATTTTGTACGTGAAATGTGCTATACAAATAATTTTGACTTTGACTAAAGATGGACAGATAATCAATGAAAGCCAGAAGCCTAATTTCAAAGTTTAGTCATCTAGATCTTTATCGGAAATTCCCCACATTACAGGAGACGTTGTGAGCAGAGGAGATCAGTGGATCGATTTGTCAGTTGATTTCACCAACACGGCTTAAGATTTGCTGCTTTTCTTTCCAAATTATAGTGACAGTGTATTTTGGGATTTATTTCAGAAAAAGCATCTAAGAGGCATCAGACTGAGCTAAAGTGAACTGAGACGTACGTTCACCAGAATGTGTTCCAGAGCAGACTTGACAATAAAATAAATTCTGGTTGCTGCGCTAACATCAACATTTTGTGATCATTTCATTAAATCTCATTCAATCTCACCTGGATAACAAACAGAAAGTGGCCTCACAAATGAAAAATGCAGCCAAGTCCTGACCAACATGTATGAATTTCATCGAGGTCACCCTTTCTGGAATAATGGGGCTAAGGGTCTTTTCCTGAAACTGTCATGTTTCCACGGTTACCCCGACCGACAAATCAAATATCGGCTCCATCAGCTTAGAGTGTGTTGGCTGTCAGCTGGCTGCAGTCTAACGCTAGATGTCACCACATTCTACACACTGGAAAATGTTAACATCTTTTGGGAGCTTTTTTAAGGAATCAGAAGATTTTACTTCTTTATTTAGTTTCATTGACTTCTTCTCGTTAAAGGTTTTGATATAAATACTGTCAGTGATGACACTGAAATCACTGATTCTTTAATATCTCAACCACTAGAAATTACCAGAAAACACCAAAAGCAGTGAGAGAAATACGATCATTATTAAAATTCTGTGCCACCAAACTGTTGATGCTATGAGTCACTGAAGCACTGCATGACATAAATCATTATGAAACATCCTGCAGAAGATTGTCCTAACCAGTAATTACTAAGTGTAATGCTGCTGCACAGCAAATAAGCTCTTAGGGAAAGTAAAGGTCAAGTAAAGTGGACTCGCAGTCGGAAAATGACTATATTTTATGTCACTTAGCGTAAGCCCCTTGTGTTTGATCATCAGGTTTATTCACCTCCTTTTCTGCCACATTTGCTCAAAAGCATCAGCCAGTTCCACATTACTGATCTCCTCCGAGTCCTGAAACTTCAGAAAGCCATTCCCGCCATGGCCTGTTGATGAAGTAAATATTGTTAATAACACACCTGACTTTGATTTATAATGAAATACAATCTCTATATAGAATACAATAAAACAAGACTATAAGGGATGGCAGCAGTATGCAGAGAAACATCTGAAAGGACAGACATTGGGAAAAAGAGATATTTTTAAATAAAATCTGAACCTATTGATTGAAAATTATTCAGAGGTTGACTTGGATGGATGTCGACTTTATTCTATGTGTAATAAAGTGAAAAAGAAACACCCTCTTTCAGTTTATAACAGCATTTCAGTCAGGTTGAGGTCTGGACTTTGACTGGACCATTGCAACACCTTGATTCTTTTCTTTTTCACACATTCTGTTGTAGATTTGCTGCTGTGTTTGGGATCATTGTCCTGTTGATGACACAGTTTCAGCCCAGCTTTAGCTGTCAGACAGATGGCTTCACATCGGACTCTAGAATACTTTGGTATACAGAGGAGTTCACGGTGGACTCAATGACTGCAAGGTGCCCAGGTCTTTACGTCCTACCATAGATTCATGGGCAGTAAGAATTGCTTCCCTTAGATCCAGGCCGATGTTTTTCCTCCATCGTATTGTGTTAACACACCTTAATAGTTCAGACCAGAAAACTAACAAAACTAGCTGAACTTTTAATGAGGTGCTCATATTTGTTGTTGATCATTCAATGCAGTGCATTTGATTAGCAGCACCTGGTTGCTGCTAACTCTCTTAATTCCTATGGAAGCAGTGCACTTTTAGGTCATGTGTTGTGCTCATCTGAGGTTACATTTTCCTCATTTTAATGACTGTTTATTATGTCCTGATATGTAAAAAGCTTAGAACTGAAGGAGGGCGTACTTTTACTTGAGTGTATAGAAATAGCACATTGATTTCTCAACTTCCGATTTAAATCTCCTTTTTCTTGTTCTTATTCAAAACAGAATAAGCAGACAAAAGAAGCTCATGTTATGATGAAGAACAGAATCCCAGCTTGTCTGGGTAAAGCCGTAAAACAGGCAATGTTTCTCAGTTTAATAAAGTTGGGAGTCTAGCAGTGTCAGATGAAACGCATACCTCACCCGAGACCACCGCTGCTATCTTCATAAAAGTTCATTAGCTTTGATTAAACTGAACATTAACCTTTTGGAAAAGAGCACATGCAGCATTTAACACAATAACCGTCCTGTAGCCAATAAGAACGGCTGCTGCTGAGGCTTTCATTTGCCAACTAAAATGATGAAAATATACAGTTGGGACTTTAAATAAATAACTTTCTAATGTACTCATTAAATAATATCTGCATTTACATTGTGAGGAAACAAACTTAAGTGTGTCCTTTAAGCACCTGTCAGGTATATGAGGATGTTGCTTCGGTCATCAGAGAGGAGGCGTTTGGAGCGTGGCGTGCTGGCGGGGAGCCGTCCAGTCAATACTCGCAGGAAGTTCTCAACGGTCACCTAAAATGAACAGGATATAGATTTCTGATCATTGTCGAGCTATTGCTCAGACTGAAAGTTATAGCTTATCTGTCTGAGACAAACAAAACACAGAGCAACTGTAACGGTCAAAAGCTTTTAGGGCTGACAGAGGAATGCCAAAAACAGTGGTTCCACAGTTCAAGCTAGCTGTACTAAAGGGATATTTAGGAGTTGCTTAAAGTTAAAGCTGTATTTGTTAGCAGTCAGTGTCTTACCTGCAGTACACAGCAGTCAGAGCGTAGAGTCAGAAAGATTCCTGACGTGGTTAAAGTTACAAACTGCTCATAAGAGGACGAGCAGAGTGAATTTGTCGCCATCTAAAAACAACTCAAATCTATAAAAATTTCATAGTGGCTTGAGGGAGAGCTATATTGTGGATTTTTACACTCCATTATTTCTGCATAAGACAGTTCTTTACTTTGTCAGATTCAAAGTTTATGTAGCAATACGATTCGCAGTGTGTTTTGCTATATATCCAAGTTGTAACATCATGTAGCAACATGGACTGTAAGTATTGCACACAACCCCACTTGGAGACAAATATCCCAGAAACTCGAATGTTAAGATGTTCATCCTTACAACAGAAAAAAAGTTTGGTCCTTTAGATTATATTCAATTAATCTAACAGATGCTTAGAAGTGAAAAACACATCTCAGTGTAATGGGGGGGTTTGAGTATTTTGCACACATACTTCTTCGTGTGACCGGGGGAAGTTGGGGATCACACCAACAACCGTCCAACTGAAAAGAACCCACTTTACCTCTTTATTGACAGCTGCCTCTTCAGGTGATTTCTTTGTTCAAGATTACTTTACAGGGGTTGGATTTACTTGTTATTACAGTTTAAAGCACTACTAAAGGCATCACTTCCACTAAAAGTATTTGTCCTTGTGTTACTCATATTCATAGATGGTAACGGCCAAATGACACCAAAAAGCAGCTGGTGATGTTTTAGTGCCTACTTCCATTCTCTATATCCAGGTGATGGTCAGTGGGGTCCGTAAAAGCTAACAGGCAAATCCTTTTTAACCTTTTCGACTCGTCTTTTAATCGCACTGTGGAATCATCTTATTACTTATCTGTTTTGCTTTCTTAAATCATCACAAACTCTTGTTGCACATGATTATGGCAAAGCAAGCACAGACAGAGCTGCAGTGATTGTTTGGATTTACGTAAATACGCGTACAAAGCAAAGTAACTAATGAAAACCGTGAGTAATTAATGATACAGAGCAGCCAGAAATATTTGCATAGCGCACCTTTTTATACATAAACAACATGGCAGGATGTTCAAATTAAATGTTCATGTATGGGAAGCTTAAAAGAAGATATGCGGGTTAAAACGCTGATGCTTGCTATATATACCAAACAGTTCTTGTCAAATCCTTGTTAAGCAATCTACTGCTTTCACCATTCAAGATATTGCATGTAAGATACATGATACTTTGCATATTCCTTATGATTAATTATCGATCAGAAATAGTTGTCGCTGTATATCTGCTTGACTGCACCGTGAACTGACCTCATATCCTCGGTAGTCCACCTCGACATCGTCGCCGTACACGTTAAGCTCCATGTTCTTGTGGCTAAACACTGTGGCGGGTTTGGGGTTTCTGTGGTTACATGCCATGTCATCAGCCAGCATCAGAACTATGTGGCTGGTCAAAATAAAAATAAAACAAACAGATTTAATATGAATGACATTGAAAAATGAGTAAAAAGACAAATGCTGCAGCGATGTAGTCAGACATGATGAGTGCTAGACTGATGCTGAGATACAGAGCATCAATTAGATTTTATCACATGAATTAAAAGCAGTTTTTACATACATACACATTGACTTCTCTCAAGTTGATGGTAAATTCAGTTTATTGTTGAAGTTTTAACTGTATAATAAATACAATGCGTTTTGCACAGTGTGAAGAACACAAAGAAATGTAAAACTATAGTTAATCTTCCTTTTAAAAAAACACATTTTCGACAAGATTGATGCAATAAGCGTCCACATTAAATTAAGGAAGGAAGAACATAAAACTGGGTGATCTATAATCAACTTAACCAGGGGTCCCCACCTCAAAGCTTTTATTCAAATTTATTGTTCGGGTCTTTTTTGTTGGTTTGTCTTGGCAGAAAAAATTTGGGGGTAGAAATTCAAATATCAGGTAAGCTGGAAATTCTAGCCACTTTTGACATTTTTAAACATGTTAAGGGGTTCAAAAAGCCTAATTTAATTTTTTTTTAAATACTTATTTATTATACTTATGGCTAAATATACTGTACATACTTTGGGTAAAAGGCTCAGGTCACACAAAAGGGGATCATAACACACTGTATAATGTAAATCTGGTGAAACTTTCTGTAAAAATGTCTGGAACTGGGGAGGTTGAGGATTGAACCAGCAACCTTACAATTAATCAACACAGATTAATTGTCTGCTTCTTAACTGACTGACTAATCACTGCAAGAATATGATTTAATATTTGTTGATGAACACCGATACGTCTTTTGCAATTCATGTCAATACCGCCTAAAACTGATTGGTATTCATTACCTGTCAGGGATGCCCAGCCTCTTAACACTTCTGTACACAGACAGAGTATTGGCCACATGTCGGTAGTTGAACCAGAATCTAGAGGTACACACCTGTTTATGGATAAAAAGGTCAGATAATCGTGCAAAGAGATAAAGAAGCAAGGCTACATTGATGAAAACTCACCAGGACAGCCCAGTTGTTTGTGTGGCCGCTGCTGAAGAACTGTCCTGCGCTATCCTGACCACCAAGTGAGAGAAGAGAGGACAAATAAATCTGTATTTTAATTTTAAATCATTTTGAATGATGGGAGCTATCAGACTCAGCACCCAAAACAGTTAGCATGACAGCACACAGAGCTAACAAGAAGGCGATTTCTCTGGGAAAACTCAACACAAAAACAAACAGTCATGGTCGTAAATAAGCTGCATGTGTAATAACACACTCACCTTGATGTTAAGGCTGTGGGTCATAAAGTATGCAGCAAATAAGCTTAGTAAACTGAGTAGTTTCATTGTGCAGCGCTGTCTCCACTGAAACAAGGAAGTAAAACTCCTGGCTCCGCCCACCAAGAACTTCCGGCTGGATGCATGTCAAAATAAAAGCTTAAATACTAAATTGTAAATATTGACGCCCCTGCAGATTTATGCTTATATTCAGAGTTGCATGAATCTTTAAATTAAACCTTCTTTAAATTCCAGAAATATGCCACCTTGTTTGCTCTGAACAAACACGTTGAAAACACGTTGTTGAGGGATTTTTTTGTGATCAGCAATGTGCAGGTTCAGCTGCAGCAGATATGAGAAACTATGACAGATTGAGTTTTAATTAATTTCATTTCAGTGGATCAGTGCTTTATTTGCTGAGAGTTTGACAGTAGTTATATGTTTTTATCAGATAAAACAGATTTGGATATCATTGCATGGACAGTTAAAGAATTTATATCAGTGTGAACAAATCAATTTAAAAGCCAAGACCAAGAGAACCAAGAGTATAATTAAAGTCATTGACTGCACCAAATGGACACCAAATTGACTCTCAGCTCTTGTAAAATGTTTTCCACTGAATTAATTGATATCAACCAAGGCAAATGTGCACAATCGGCTGTTGCTTATGTGGTTTTCTTTGCAACTTGTGACAATTTATATTCAATTACAGTACTTGAGGGACTATTTCACAGTTGACTGCAGGTTTAATTCAGCTAATCATCATGTAGCCCGATACGACAGATACCCTGATGAGAAATGGCAAATGTAGATTTGACATCAAATGACGCAGACAGCTTTATATTCAAATGCCCTCTCCAGGAAATTGGTAAGTGTCTCTGTAATGACACAGTTACCAGGTAATAGAGATCAAAATACATGAGAATCTGAGAGCCCAGTCATGAGGTGAGGCAGTGAAAAAAATTGTCCCTCATGAAATTCTAATGTGACATAGCTGCACAGCAAGCAGAGGGTCAGTTGGAAAGCAGCATCAAAATCAGTTTTGATACACAGCAGGGTGCCTTTACAGGGCAATAAGCCACTTTAATCCCCATCACCTACGTCTGCTGCATTTTAACCTACTGCCAGCCGGCACAGAACTCATCACAGTAATGTCCTCTGGGAGCAACTTCACAATAGAAAATGAAATACCGAGAATAGATCAACAACAAAGCAGTTCTCCTCTAGATAAATGTGACCATGATTCCATTTTTAATCTATAAATAAGCATTTCATTGTTAGGATGTTTTATCTTTGGAAGTGAATGATTCTTGGTCATGCATATGGAATGATCATCACTGTCTAATGCTTAACTAATCTCAGTTATTGTGTGATACAGCTGAAGAGACTTGAAGTCAGCTTTCCGGTTGTCAAGATGATCAGTGGCCTTTAAGAATCAAATCATATGGAACCAAGAGGAAAGCAACTATTCTTGCTCCTGGTGTGCCAAAAAGAAAAGGTCAGAATGACCAGTGACCAGAAGGGCTGCCATGCCCTTGGTTATGTTAAAGTGATGGGAAACTAAGCAGCTTCTTTGCACGACAAGCTGTTAAACGGTGGAGCTGAAAAATAATTGATGTGGGGAAACGTGAGCTTGCCAAAGAAGGAGATAAAAGAAAAAAAAACATTTGTGTGCCTTGTGCTGAAGGTCCTTTGAGTGCAGCTTGAAAGTAATACACTGACGGTTAAAAATATCTCTAAGCTTATTCCACAAAAATGTCAATAATAATAATAAGTTTCAGGGTTAACCGCGTACGCCACGTGGAGGCGGTGCGTGCGTTTTTTGGCACACTAGGCGCGCAGCCATTGCCCACTCAATACAGAGAGACATACACGCGCGCACGGTGCGTACTGGAAGCGAAGCACTGTAGGAGGAAAGACAGACAAGACACACATCCGCACCACTGAGGAGGAGGGTGGCGCGGTGGAAAAGCCTGTAGGAATCCAGTTGTAAAGTCCGCACAGGAGGAGAAAACATGCGCTGAGAGGAGATCTGCCAGGAGCTCGGTTATTAACCAAAGATTACCTTACAGCACTGAGATATCTGAGGAAAAGAGGGGAGAAAAAACACCACGGACAAGTTGTGATTTCAAAGGAAATCCTGCTGGAGATGAATACCAACGATGCCAAGGAGTATCTCGCACGGCGGGAGATACCTCAACTGTTTGAGGTGAGAGATGGTGCGCGCTTTATGGGGTTGGCATGACAGTACACGCTGATTTGACTGTGATATTTTTCTACCAAGATGCATGTTCGATGTTCTGCGATATGCATGACAGAGTCAGGGTACAGATCTTTCTTTTTTTGTGCTATCTGTCACGTCATGGTTGACGAAGATGTGGATACCAGGCGCTGAAAGCTTATTTATTGATAAAGTAGTGGTTTAGATAACAATTAGACCGAGCTGGTCCATAATGTTGCAAAACGCTTTTTAAAAGGGTGCCTAATTGTAGTGTGTGATCACAATTAAATCAAACAGACCTCCGACCTATTCAAGTTACTAGTTTTCAGCTGGACTCGTTCATGTATGGGGCCAAATTAATGTGAGTATTGTGAAAATAAACATATTGAAAACATATGAAAAGTTCATACATTTCAGTATTATCTTTGCAATAAATGAAATCATAAGACAGCATTGGAATGCTATTTTGGCAGCACACAGACATGAAAATACTACAAACTTATCGAGTGTCCAAAATTAACTAAAATTTTGCAAATAAACTTATGAGTCACTGGCTTGTTTCTAAGCAGCACTGATGGACACATCATAGTTTACAGGAATTATGAGATACAATATTCCTTCTCCTGAGAGGATCTTAAATAAGCTCCACTACTTAATTACTCTCAATCCCCTGTGTAGTGCAACTAATGTATGCAAGCAATTCCAGCAGTTTATTTACTGTCAGTTCAAATTACATTGAGCAGTGAAGTGGCTCATCATCATCATAACTGAGATTTTTCTTTTTACTGCTTACAATTGTTGCTCAGTAGCAGGGTATTCATTACTCATTATATATGTACATTAAGTTGTTTTTTAAAAACTTTTTAATGTGTTTTTTGTGCTACTGGTGCACAGAGTTATAGTGATGGGGCTTGAGATGTAGAAGGAAGTCCCAGAGGAAGATACTGTTTTGAAACATTTAGGACCAAGGGGGCAAATGTCAGACAAGCTCGCTTGTATTTCAGATTGGAGTTGGTTCTCACATTAATCACAGTCAAAGGTTTTGTTTCATGGCACTAACGACAGCGAGGTCATCTGGCTCCTGTGTTGATTTGCCAGCCTGAGTCCAATTTCATGGGTGTCTGACAAAATTAGATGTTTTGTTCCCCTGATGGACCCAAGCCAAGGCAGCAAAACTTCACCTCATTAAAGCGGGCAACTCAGCTCCACCACACTGTCACCGAACAGCACATCATAACAAAGATGTAACGTTGCCAGAGCATACATCACCTCCCTCACCCTCAAACCTCATCAAATCCTCTTCCACTGTTCTCTCCAGAGCCTGCTGACAGGTTTGATGTACTATCGGCCCGATGACCCCATCGACTATTTGGAAAGCTGCCTGAAGAAAGTCAGGGAGCTCGGAGGGCTGGACAAAGTGCGGTGGGACACTTTTGTGGGCCAGGAGAAGAAGTCCCTCCCTCCCCTCAACGGAGGCCAGTCACGCAGATCCCTCTTCAGAAATGGTGAGAATGCAGCACACATTAGAGCTGAAATAGCATTGTTTTACTGAATGAATTTTAATCAAATCTCAATAAGTATAAGACTATTTAATACACAAAAGATGTCAGAGACTGACACCAGGTTTCAGAGAATTATTTAGTAACAAAAGTAATTACAAGCTGCAGCCCTCAAACCCATCAAATTACACATTATGGTGCTGTTTTTACTAATCAAAATTCTGTCACAAAGAAAAAGGTGCCAACATATTCTTTTTTATCTTTATTTCTCTGAGAGAAATTGGCAGTAGTGCACGTCACATTCCTCTCATGCACAATCACAATCAAACAGGCTCAGTGTTTGAACAGGAAAGGGTGTTGACATTTTTACTGGACCTTCGGAGCCCCGTCGTATGTACATTCTTAAAACCTTTGCACTTCTCTTTAGGCTTTAAAGACTTTTAAAGTAAAATGAGATTAGATGCTCTTTTTTTATCCTGCTCTAGTTTGAAGCAAATCTGTAAACATCATCTCTCTCATTCCAAAAAAAAGAAAGAAAAAAAAGTCAATAGCTGCACCGACACATTTTTCAGATAAAACTTGTACCCCTAACCCTGTGTGGCTTTCACTGACCAGTTCAAAGACGAATTAACATATACAGTTGATTATTAACCACAGTGGGAGGAAAATAAAGTTCTCCATTCATCAGCCAGTGATTCCAGCTGCAGTTCCCAGCAAGTGTAACTGATAGCAACGTTATGTGAATGCAAAATGTTGTAAGAATTTGCAAAACAAACTCAACTTCACCTGAACTGGCCACAGGATAGTAACATTCTCATTTACCTAGTTTAACTAGGTTTATCTTTACTTCAGACATTAACCTCCCTGTTTGTGAAGTATGCAAAGCATAGGGCCAGAGATAGTTGCTGCCCGTTAGAATAAGATAGAATAGAATAGATTATACATGTACAAGTAGAAATGTACTGACACTCACATCACTCATTCTAAGAAACTGTACAGACGTGTAGAGATCATACAAGCAGCCGCAGCCAGATGAACGATAGAGGAATTTTCTGCTTTCAGAATTCTAAATTTATCTTCCTCTTTGTGTGATGTTGTCTTAAAGATGTCTGAAACCGTTGCCAGCTGCTGCCTTGAGCTGCTGGGAACTGGAAACTGATGAGGAATATTGATAAATGCACCTTGTGGCTGAGGCTCAAATCTGCCAAGTTAGAAAAACTCGATGAAAGAGCATCGAGTTCTGGTAACCTAAAAGTATTCCTACTGAGTCTAAATGTCTGATTGATACATTATAAATGTTAAAAACAGCCCAATTAAGTTAGAGATACAGGCAGCAGGAGCAACGTTCAGTGCTAAACTTTTTGCAAGAAATCGTATGTATTCCCTTTAGCTTGGCTTTACTATTGCTATTGCTGCAACCGTATGATCAGTACCATTATGTGTAATGAGATGATATCTGCTTTACATGTAAATTATAGCAGCTCTCACTTCCACTTGAGTAGCTTGGAGCAATGATTTCTATCTCTAGTAGCTGTTAATGTTGTTAAAGCTATATAATCAGTGCTTTCATCACTAGAGACAGCAGGATAATTACCAAACTGAATGAGGCACCACTGTTTGAATGAATCACTCTGATGACTTCACATCTAATTTAGTGTTTGATTGTTTAAATACACATGACTCTTGTTTTTGCTCTGCAGTGGGTTCTGCAATGAAAACACCTGCATCTATTAAATGACTGATGACACAAATGTGTTGCACTGCTTGGCTGACGAAATCCGAAAGCACAGTCAATGATCTTTTAAAAACAAAAGCCGACTTTTTTTTTCTCAATTAATTGCTTGTCTTGTGTCTGTGTGTGTCTCTGTGACAGTGTTGCCAGACAGCCCCAATTTTCCCTACAGAAGATATGACCGCCTCCCTCCCATCAGCCAGTTCTCCATCGAGAGCGACTCCGACCTGTCGGAGACAGCGGAGCTCATAGAGGAGTACGAGGTGTTTGATCCATCCAGACCGCGACCCAAAGTCATCCTCGTCATCGGTAAAGGACCAGTCCAACAGACAAATACACAAACACAGAAACTATACGCGAGTCTGCACTTGCATTGAATGAGAAAGATGAAACGCAAAATGACTCAGTTTATTAACCGTTTCCTCATCACTTGTTTTTCATTGGATGAGAAACAGCAGTGAAGATCCTGTTGGTGTGTGAAAACAAAGCAAAAAAACCAGTGTCTCTGATCAGAGCTCTATCTATTTTTATCAAAAAGTGAATGGATAAAAAACACAATACAAAGTGGTTTATGTTTGCTGGTTTATGATCTAGAAATATGTAATATGTGGCCTGAATGGGAGTCTATGACTTGGGGAGAAACAGTGTATGTGTATGTTTTGTGTGCATTATTCCTGGTTTTATAAATGTACCCCCGCCTCTTAGTTAGTATCAGCAGTGTAGATCGAGCTGCATGTCACTCTGTTAGACACTCACGCTCTCCTAATCTGATTACCTTGACTTGCCTGCATTAACCTGTCAAATACATTCATTAATCTTATAAATTAATAGTGGCAGTTGTAGTGACACTAGATTAGCTCTTCTGAAATGTTTTTATAAACTAGTAGTTTTTGGAGATCGAGGATGAGCTTGAAAGAGACTTCAGCGTATTTTGGGAGTCGTTCAAAGGGCGTCAGTAGCATTGTGTTATGCTTTTGGAGGATTTTCACTTTGTCTGTTAATTGGATGATAGATATTTGTCCTTGCAGTGCAAAGCCAATTCCTCTTCTTTGAGATCACATTGTGTCCTATTTAGAGCAAAAAGCAGGATGTCAGCCACTGTCGTCTCTGTGGAGGATCATGTTGAATGTTTTGTCCGTCAGGTTTGCAGAGACGGGCCAACAAACTCCTGTATGGTCAGGGGGACGTTGGGATGAGACTGGGTTAAGAACTACAAAGTGCTGCAATGCATACAAATTGCGTCATTATAAGACACAGGGGTCTTTCTGCGTCTCTCTTCAGCAACATCTCCAATATACCATATTTAAATGTTTTATTAGCTTTGTAGGTAGGGGTCAAATTGACAGCATGAATAATGTCTGCTTGAAATTTCTGGGATTCAATTCAGGGGTGCAACACATGTGAGGCAGCTGGATTCTTGTGAAATTCACAATTTCGAGCCGTCTACTTATGAATGTGTTTGTGGTTGATATATAGTGGTTCATACCAGTCAATCATTTCATACTGACAGCAGTGGTTGGGTTCTAGGTGTGACAACTTTCAAATAGCTTCTCCTAAAGTCCTCTGAGCAGATAGTACTGTACAATCAGTTGGATGAGAAGGGGAGATTATTTCTCTGTTGAAAGAAGAACCACAAATAACAATCTTCTCCCAACTGGCTTCGGCCAGGTTCCCCAAATGTCACTGATATGTTGAATTTCACTTATGATAAGACATTTAAACTAAACAGGGGCATATAAACTACTTCATATAAGTCCATGTCATTTATATACAGTATATATATATATATATATATATATATACTGTATATAAATGACATGGACTTATATGATATATATATATATATATATATATATATATATATATATATATATATATATATATATATATAAACAGAAAGTAGGGTACAGTGAAGTATTCTGTGAGACTGTGTACAAATTATATAATAGACAGTCTGGGAAATCCACTTCTTCAAGGCTTGAGAGTGAATTTACAGCAACATGCTACAACATGTAATGGTACGCTGCAGATAGGAGAGCAAAACTTATCACCATAAAGTTCCTAAAACAAGAGAAACACATAACCAAGTTCTTTTTGATGGCAACAAAACCTGCCCACCTTTAGCATTTGAACAGAGAAATCCATGGATCAACATGAGAGTGACAGAACTAGCTATTTCCCAACTATTGCAGGAACCTTCACAAAGTCGGTTTTGAGTAATTTGAGTCTAATTGTCTGTGGAAGGACTTTTAAGCATGTAGCATTCACTGGAATGTGCTGGCAGAAAGACAATGTAATATTCATAACTATGTTTTAATTAAAATGAGCCCTTTATAGTTGTAGATAGCTGCAGACGGGCCCTGCTACATTAAGTCTGCCAATTACACAGCCGTGTAATTAAAGTAGTACAGAGCACACAAATAAACGGTTCCTTCATAGTGGCCCCTTTGTAATTTTCACTATTACAATTGATTCATTTATGTGCTTGAAATGGGAAATGAGATCATTCAATGTGTTGCAGTCTGCAACTTTACAGCTACTGTAGAAGCTTCTAAATTCTACATACTATCCCTCTATTAGTTTCGATGCTACTGCAATGCTATTCCTTCACAATTGTTATAAGTGTTTAGTTGAGATCATCATGGAGAATGCAGTAACAAAACTAACTTGCAAAGTTGTTGCAACATACATGGGAGAATCAAGTTGTTGACCGAAGTATGCTAAAAGCCAGTATGCAATATGGCAAGATAACAGCTTTTAGTATTGGCCCTCTTCTTGCTGACCTATTAAATTGCAGATCAAAACAACTGACAAACGGTTTAGCTGGAGGCAAATCAGTACCATGTTGAAGTGAATTTGACAGCTTTACAGGCCTGTACATATTTTAACAAAAAGATGCACTTCATCCCTTGTGCTCTGTGTTGCTGGCATCTTCTTCTTCTTTTGTGTAACTGTAGAGCATTCAAAGAGCACCTAGGTCAATTTGAGTCGAGTTGAGTGTATACATTCAGGAGTAATTTGACCCTTAACTGCATTATATGGGTTTGTCAGTCCAGCTTTAAGAGATTTTCTTTTGTTACATGATAAAGGAAGTGTGCTGTGCAGGCTGCACCTAAAGCAGGAGGTCTTTGCTCCTGTTAGATATGGCTATACATTAAGGAGCAGCGAAAGGACTGAAAAGACGCAGAGAGCAGTGAAACACCAGCTGAGGATAACTCACTGTCAGTCTTTGCTTAAGGTAGTTAGGATGCAGAGTTAGGGAAGCAGTTGCGTGAAGTGTGGAAAAGGTAATCAGAGAGATGTTTCAGTCATGCCTTCTTTCACACCTCTGTACACAGCTTATTCACAAAGTTTTTTTCAGACAGAAGCTCCATTTCAGGCAGATTAGATGCAGTTTAGGAGGTCTAAAGGGATTGAATGATATGTTAAGTGCATCATTGCAAACACTAAATACCTGTAGGATACTTTTAAAGTCAACGTTTGGATTCACCTTTTACTTGCAATAATAATCACCCCAGTGAAACCTGACTGCCAGAAGTGGACCAACTGAGATCCGAACACAAAATATCTCTGAAATCTCTCATGTGCAGGGATTTTCTTCACTTGGTTGTACACTCTTCCCTCATCCCTTAAAAACCCTTCTTAACACTGAAGCTTGTTCTCTTACTGATTTCATGTCACTCTGGCCTGACTTTCGACCAGGTGACATTTTTGGAGCAGTTAATATTTCTATGTAAACTGGTCATTCTTGAACCCTGGAATGAAACACGATTATTTCTCATCATCTGTATATTATTGCCAGTGACTAGATTTCAGATGTGCAATATAACTCTGGTTCTGACATTTGCACATTTTCTTATATTCTGATCATTTCATTTCTAAACTTCAGTTTCAAAGCTTCTGAAGTTTTAAAACATTCTGTCACTGCTCAGCACATAATTTTCCATGGCAATGCAGTGAAAAAAGATGATTTGTTATCAAATGTAGGAGGTTCACACATACCTGTTTCCTTCACCGCACCATCTCCACATGCCCCTCACCCCCACAAACACTCGCACAGCCCAGTCACAAACACCCCTCTTCCTCATGTGCAAACACAAGCAGATTTGAGCACAGATACACACAGCCTTACATATTTCTCTCACTCATACACACACGCGCCTACACTTGCACGCCCACACGCATAATGTTTCACACTCACACGACAAAATCTCTCCCAAACATCAACAGCTCTCCCTCTGTGCCTAGGTGGCCCTGGCAGTGGCAAAGGAACTCAGAGCCTGAAGATTGCTGAACGCTACGGCTTCCAGTACATGTCTGTGGGCGAGCTGCTGAGGAAGAAGATGATCCACAATGCCACCAGCAACAGAAAGTGGAGTCTCATCGCCAAAATCATCACCAACGGAGAGCTGGCACCACAGGTAGCAGAGAAACATAGAAGGAGAGGGGTGAGGAGGCTGAAACAGTAGAAAATATTAGAGGAGGGATGACTGCCTAGCATGTCCAGTCACTGTCAGGTCGTTATCACAGCACACATGTTACAAGGGTCTAATTGGCAGTATCCACAGCACAAGCATGCTGGAGTGAGGGATGCTTATCCATCTTATTAGCATTCATCTGTGGAAGATAATGACTCGGCCAGAGAGGAAAATCGACGCTGACCCCTCTGTGGTTGTTTACACTCGACTCATTCAATCACCATAAAAAAAATACATGTGATACCCTCACATGTGCCTATTAAACATGTGTAAGACATGAACCATTCCAACTATGCACATCATCTTAACATGTAGCACCTGCTAATAAAACACAACTCTGTGCCATTTTTGAAAGTGTACAGAGCATATGAAATGAAAAGCTGCTGCTACCTGCAGTTCCTATGACTGAAACAGGTTTGAATTAGTTGTGATCAACAAACTGTCTCACCAAAGCTGATAAACAGCTGTATACATACCAGTTATGGTTCCATGTTTGATCTACAGTTTTACAGATTAGTCTGCTGGGAAAAATTGATAAAAATAAGATAAAATAATGAAGAGAAAGTTAGTCAGATTTCACTCTGGCCTGATGAACACACAGTTTTTGTCCCTTTTGAACTCAAGTATGAGTTTATTCAGCATGGTTTGAGAACTGTGGAGCTTGTTGAAATGTACAGCAACAAATACCATAAAAGTTGAGACTTTATGTAAAATGTTGATATACAACAGAATGAAATGATTTGCAAATCTCATAGACCAATATTTTATTTACAAAAGAACATCAACATCAGATATTGAGTTGGGACAGGCACATGTGTAGCATCCCCTCTTCTTTTAATAACAGTCTGTAACAACCTGGGAACTGAACCAACCAGTTGCTGGATCTTTGGGAGAGGAATGTTGCCCCATTCTTGTCTGATATAGGATTCCAGCTGCTCAACAGTCCTGAGTTGTCTTTGTCATATTTTCTGTTGCATGATGCTCTAAATGTTTTCAGTTGATGAAAGGTCAGCCCAGCACCTGGAAGCCATGCTATTGTAATAGATGCAGTATGTGATTTAATATGGTCCTTCTGAAACATGCGAGCATATGTTACTCTAATAGCTTTATGTACCTTTCAGCACTGATGTTTCCTTTCCAGATGTGCAGGTTTCCGGTTCCATAGGCATTAATGCATCCCCATACCATCAAAGATGTAGGCATTTGAACAGAGCACAGATAACGAGCCAGATGGCCCTTCTTCTCTTTAATTCAGAGGACACAATGTCCATGATTTCTAAAATAAATCTGAAATGTTGATTCCTCTGACCACAGAACAGTTTTTCACTTTGCCTCAGTCCTTTTTTCAATGAGCTTTGGTCCAGAGAAGACGAGAGTGTTTCTGGATCATGTTCACATGTGTCTTCTTCTTTGCATGATAGAGCTTTAAGCTGCATTTGAACATGGCAGAGTGAACTGTGTTCACAGATAATGATTTCTGGAAGTGTTCCTGAGCCCATGCAGTGATTTCTATGACAGAATCATGTCTGTTTTTAATGCTGTGCTGCCTGAGGCCCTGAGGATCATCCAGTGTTGACCTTGGGCTTTGTCCCTTGCACACAGAGATGTCTCCAGATTCTCAGACTACATCAATGACATCATATACTATAGATGATGAAATCATCTAGGTTTCCACAACTTTACATTGAGGAACAATATTCTGAAATTTCTCAGCAATTTGTAGACACAGTTTTTTGCAGACTACTTAAACTGAACTAACCTAGTTAGTTGGCAACAGAAAATGCTGAATGTAACATTAGTAACTATGTCACTTATTATGCCGTATTTACACAGTTTATTGGTCTGCTCAAATGTCCTTTTCTCAATGCTGTGAAACAAAAATATACAGTATAACAGGCTGTAAATGTATCAGACTCGCTCTTAATTCTAACACAGTGACTTGCATCCCGTCTATGTAGCAACAGTATCTGCACTCTATTTTTTTGTCCTCAGCCAGTGTGTCCAAACGTTCAGTTGATTCAACATTTATTCAGATGTCTACACATATCAACTCCCCATTTACTCATGGAGCCACTTACATCCACTACCATCTGTTTTCAGTAACCATGAAAAACAGAGAAACTCAATGCAGTAGCATAGAAACCCTGCCAAACTTGAAAGTATTGGACTATAGAAGGCAGGATTTGCATGTGAGTTTCAGGCTTCGGTGGCCTTTTTTCCTATTAACTTTGAGTGATATCATGCAGCCACTCATTGTCAAGCATTAGTGGATCACGTGCATATGAATGCCGCCTCAGAGCAAACTGATGCAGGCACATTGTCAGAGAAATAATGTTCACAGCATGCCCTTTGATTTAATAGACCGTGTCCATGTGCAAGAAATAGACAAATAAAAGAAAAACTGAAGTTATTGACTAAAAGATGTAAAACGGACAGAGTGGTCTGCCCTTGTTAATCTCTTATGATTTAATCACATTTAAAGACAAGTCTTATATCACTCACCAGCCGTACATAGACCAGTGTATCAAGAGTGTTTCTTTTTTTGCAGTGAGTGGTCCTTAAATAATAGCATCTGTTAAGTGTTTCTCTTTCATATAAAATGACCTAGAACTGTCTGAGTGATTCTGCTTGTCTGCATATATTTTCAGTAACATAATGAAAGCACCTGAGAGGATGGTCTTTACTGTCAACACGAGCACTATGATGAATCTGTGATGCTGCAAGGCCATAACATGGACACGAGTCCCCGCCTGCGTCATGACGAGCTCCTTTTAGCTCGTGTCCTCTCATGAATTATCTTGAGTTACTGCCTCGCTCACCATTTATCATCTTTTGCTCTCATGTCAGAGCCCTCACTTCTCCCTTGTAGCGATTCAGTCCAGATATCAGTCCAGATATCAGTCCAGAAAGCAGTGAGACAAACAGCAAAGTAGGTCAAGCAGCAAACATGTCCGATCTCATAAAGTGACTTATGGCATCTTGTCAGGCCCCTCATTTCCATTGAGTAGTTTGGTAAATAAGTTTAGGATGTCTAAATGACTCATCATGGAAAGATTGAATGAGTTCTAAATTGGAGAACTGATGACAGTACTGTTTCTGTGAATATTGCATTAAGATATATAAATGATTCACAGCTGGTCTTCAATGGTACCTCTGGTCATATACATCTTCTCCAATTTTATTCCAGTTGATTCAAAAGATTTTACAATCATTAATTAAAGTATTTGTCTGAAAGGAATATTTGGTTGCTGATCCTGCATGACAATTACACAAAGACTGCTTTAGATTTGATCATTTGTCAGAATAGGATAAACACCCTATTTCCTATGTCCGTAGGAAGATGGATCTCTCTCAGAAGGCTAGAAATTGATTCCTCTTGTCTCATCTTTTTGGAGACCAGAGTAACTGTAACCGTGTTCATTTGCTGCAAGTAATGCTGAACACACACTAAGCACCACTTCATGCTCAGCCAACGACCAAATGCTGTTTGTCTCACTGCTGGGTCATGTGACTCAGTATATTTATGAACCTATGTTCCCTCAGAAATCCCACAGGTCTTCTCAAAAGAGGCTCTTGGATGTTTGACAGCCTGCTCTAAAATTAAAGACTGAAAGCACTTTTGCTTTGATATTCTTAGACTGTGAATAATCTTCATCTTAAGAGGACCCCAGCAGAACCCAGGGTCAGTTTAGACTCTTAGCTGTATTACCCTGTTGAGTGGCTGTTTTTTTTCTTTTGAATCATACCCATAATATTATACTTTATTCAGGAGATTCACCCACTTAATTTATCCATTTATGACGAGCCAAGTTGAGTACTTGTGCTTGCTGATCAACCTTTTGAATTGTGTGTAGACTCCACCCACAAAGTGCTCTGTCTTCAGTGTGGTAGTGGTGCTAACCCACTCTAACTTACATCTCCATTAAATCCCATTCACATTTGGTATGTAGCAATTCTTTCATCACCCCTTGATTGCCTTTTGGACATTCTGTTGTTGCCTCGGTAATCATGTTCAAATGTTAGACTTTGTCCTGATTACAGTAAATAAGCATAAACCCATTTAATGTAATTCAACTGTAGTTTAACATTGACAATAATTCCTTCATTTGATTTCTACAACTATAATAGAAACAAGCAACAAAAAAGAATAAGAAATCCTGTAAACAGACCAATCCAAAACCCATGTGGCACACACATTCACATATTACGAAGGCTGATGAAACAGTTGAGCCTAAACTGTATTTTTGTATATAAATACTGACAGAAAACCCAGAAAGACAGCAAAGATTTTCAGACCAGTGAGACTTTGGTAGTGTGATGTAGTTGTGCACATGAAAAGTGCAACAGATAGTAGCATCATCATCATCCGACACAGTGCTCAAACAGACCATAAATCTTGCTGTGTAAAAAGGTTTCTCTAAGGCTTGATTTCATCAGGGTGCTCTGAGAGACTTCATGAAGTAGTTTAAAAGAGTCTGTACTGACTTTATTCTATTCTACAATATATATCTTGTACACATTTACTTCTTGCCAATAACACCACAATGCAATATTGATGCATGTGGAAATTACAGTCATACAACACTTGCAGGGATGCAGCCAAACAAATGTCTGAGCTCACAGTCTACTGCACCCGACAGAGAACGCCTGTAAGCGACTGTTGTGTATAATGAATGAGTAAATGGGGGAAATTCTGGGCCGAAATTTGAGGAGATTCTCTGGAGCTGCTGTACAGTGCTGTTGGTGGACCGTCTCTATGAGATGATCCAAACTCGATCCACAAAGTGGATGAGGAGGCTTTTCTTCGATTAGCTTTTCTGATTTTACTCTGTTTTATGGAATCTAGATTAGGTTTAGTCTCTACATAGTCTGCAGGGCCACTGCTCACATTCAGACGCAGGGGAGGAATTAAACTTCTGGATCATTCGTCTTATTTTCAGATCACAGCATTGCTCATGTATCTCTTCCGTATTGCAAGATGCATTCTGCCCAGAGAAATGCATTCAAACACGTTGACCTCCTCCAGCCATGAGGAAGTAAATGATGCTAAGACATGTTGGCACTCCCTGGCTTCAAGAGCTCTTCACTCTGCTGTGGTCATAAATAAACAGTATTAATTGTATTGCAGAATTGTCCTGTGTGCTGCTGTACATTTTTCCAAGATTCGCAGTGAGTTTTATACATGCAGTTAGCTTTACTGAAGCTGAAGTTGCTGCTTTATGATTTATGCTGAGTCTGTCTCCTCATGGAGAACCCACACCTCCCCTCAACTCTTCTTTGTATTGATCAAAAACCCATGAGCTCCCTTCAGATACAGCAGCTGTTTGTTTGGGTAGACTGGAAATCTTCGTTATTGCTTCTTTGACATTTACAACTGAGGCTCTGAGTGATGGTAATAAAGAACAATGTTGTGTTTCCTCTTTTCCAGGAGACCACAATAACTGAGATAAAACAAAAGATTATGAAGATCCCCGATGCCAACGGCATTGTCATAGATGGGTTCCCTCGTGATGTCGGACAGGCCTTGTCCTTTGAGGACCAGGTGAGTTTTTGTTTTTATGCATATCCATCCCCTAAGGACCTTTTTATCCTTGGGTCAGATGCCGTTTCCAAGTTTCTATCTGTAATTACTTAACAAGATGAGTCACTCCTGCAGGGTTGTTTTCACACACTTGTAAATCTCACTGAACTCTTAACTTTTTTTTGCTTAAAGAAGATAAATACTAAATAATGTGAGGACACATTTTCCATTATACCATGCAGGCAGTGTGCTTCACTAAGCTTGCTTGAAACTAACACTGAACTTTCTGAAGCAGTCTTACAACACCACCGGTTTTGTGGACTCCCTCTTGGTTAGGTCACTCACCTTAGGTCACTACAGTCAAAGATTGAGACCCTGCGAAGTTGAGGTTAAGGAAAGATTCCAAAAAGCAAATAATAATTGCTTTTAGTGTCAAAAGAGGAGGCCGGATATTCTTACTATTATCAACTTTTAAATGAGCACTCGCTAACTTCATGAGTGGGAAAGAACTCCTACTGTTTATTTCTTTAATTAGTTTTAGCTTTCAACCAGCTTGACTGCATGATGCCTTTCTGTTAGAAAGGTCACGGTCTCTATTTTGTGATGTAGACACGTCACACACAGTAAAAGATGTTGTCATTGTGTCAAACACACACAGAGAGGCATTATAACAGCCCAGTGCTGAAGGCCAAATAAAGTATGTAAATGAGTGGATCATACTCCAGCTGCTGGAGTGGTTTTCTGTCAGTTTGTTCCCCAGTAGCATTCAATCTGACGTTGGCTTCGTCAGCTGCTCTGTGGATTCAGTAACAGCCGCAGGGTTTGATGTGTTTGAGATCAGGGGCTGCGCAGCATTCAAGGGTACCTGTAAAGGCATTTATATACTTTTATAACTAATAAATATGAATCAGATGTGCAAAAATATCTATTATCTTTTTTATTGCACCATTACGATTATTTCAATAGTGTAAAATTATATTTTCACGTTTTTATCATGAATAATTTGCATTTGACATCAAGCAAACAAATTCTCTGCATGTTTTGAAACTAATGACAGTGGCTTTGTATATTTCATCTTACTCAAAAAGGGAAGAAGACAAATTTGTGTGGGTGTTTTCTTCTCTTACATAGGGTTTTGGCCCCAGTTTTGCAGAAGTTTGTAGATAGATTTTCAAAGTTAAAATGTTAACTTTCTCCTGATTTATAAGGGCTGCAGGCAAAATGCTTCTGAATGTAGTTGATAGACCTACAGCAAATCACAGCATGTGTGATTTAGCCCTGGTTTTAAGCCTTTACTGGCATAGCTTTGCCTTTCAGTTCAGCAAATAAGATTTGTCTTCATAATAATTAGGAATTTATGATATTCTCAATGAGGAAATTGGTAGTTACTGATGTGAACATTGACGAAGTTTCAAGCTGCTGGATGAGCATGTCTTAAGGCAGCAATTAGATGAGATCTGAATGGTGGCATTGTTAAGAAACTGCACTAATTATAATTAGAGAATGGCACCAATTGGAAGTGGATACAAGATATGTTGGGCCATTTTTTCTCTCTTTTTTTCTGACAAGCTCAAAGCACTGATTATGTAACTCTTGAAATTTAAGCCATCTGCCCCTTTACAACATTCAGCATTGATGAGGACACATCATGCCGTTTAATCTGGAAGCTCTTAACATTAACTTCTTTATTTATTGTTCTTGCTTGCACAATCACTTTGGTCATCCACATTTTAGAAATATGGATGTCTTGCTTGTGCTATCCCTAATCCACAGGTTTAGTTGAAGTATTTCAAAATGACCAAAAGAGCAGCTTATTAAATTACAGTGAGTGAACTGAGGCACACCAGTTTAGCTTTCAAACTCTTATTAAAGATCCATGTCGTGGTAAAGTGTGGAAAATGTGGTTTGGTGTTGTCTTGCTGAAACAAGCAAACTCCTTCATGATATATTACTATATTATTATATTATAGTACTATTTGCAGTCTGAACCTCACTTCTACTTTTGAGATGTTTTTCTCAGCATCATTGCCAGCTGCGTTTGATATTCAAAGGTTCCCTTTTTAGAGTCATTGACAGATGGAATTTTGATAGTATCTTATTTTCTTCTTTATAGATAGACAAGACATCTTTTGGCATATGATATAAAAGCTAAAAACAAGTTAGTGTGCCCTCGGCATCATCTGGATGTTTCATTTCTGCTCTTACATGACATTTCACATCAGCATTGGGCTGAGTTCACACCAGTCCCATTCGTAGGGCTTTTAGGAAGCATGTTACAGCTGCTGCCTCTGATCAGCTTTTTCTCTTTTCACTGCCCAGTCACTGCTCAGTGTCCATGAAATAAGCACATAGCTCGAGACTGGGCAAAGATGCTGCCCGTTTGACTGGCAGACTTGTTTACAGTCTTGCATTATCAAGTGTCTGCCTTATTAACAGTACTTGAGCAAGACTTCCAAATATCTGTCAGTTGTTCTGGATGTTTTGCTCTATTCTTGAAAAACAATATTAGCTACGAGAGTGAGCTGAATTCTTAGCAGGGATATTTAGAAAGAGTTTTTTTCTGGCAGCCTGGAGGCTATGCTAGGTTGTAATGTTATGTCTAAGAGGGATATGTTGGAGTTGGAGCCTTCTAATGGAAAGTCAAGCTTTATAGTTAATCGGTTAATTATGTGACACAAAGAGGTCGATTGCTTTTAGAAGGAGTGACACGCTTCAGCTCATTCAATCTTTCTTAATGTTTATCAACTTTTAAATGAGCGCTCAATAATTCATGAGTGGTCAGAGTCTATCTGGGTCAGTGTTAGGAAAGCCTGACTTCATAATCTGGTCATTAAAGCTACACCACAGGGCCAAGAGAGAAAGAAAGAAGAGTAGCAAGTCCCATTTGGAAAGGATAAACATTCCAAAAGAGGATGAATATTTGCTTTGTCCTGTAGCAGCTGAACTCATTGTTTCAGATATTATTCTGCTTCTCAGACGCAAGAGGTGGTAGTTTCCAGATGTTTTACAGAGAAGCATGTTCAAATTTCAAAGAATTGTTTTTATCTTAATCCTCCTTTTCATGTATAACAATAATTTGTATTTAATTCTTTTCTTTTCATGATTGCATTATTAGATAACTAAAATTGTCTGGATATATAACAATTAAACTTTATCATCAACTGATTTATTTATTGATTAATTCAGACACCAAACACCCAATATGAGAGTGTATTTTGTCTGAAAATGTTTAATTTTGTGCAGCCATCAGTCCAGAAGCAATAAATAAAAAATAGATAAATAAATGGCACAACGTACTGTATGATCTGAGAGCATCGAACCAGTAAATTATACTGAAAAATGGCTTAAAATATTTTTGTTTATCAAGATAATTCCAAATGAATGTAGTTCAGTCTGATGATAACTAATTTAATTGTTGCTCTAATTGAATAATTGACAAATATGTGAGATGTTTATGTTATTATTGATTTCCTCTGGGCTCTTTGTTGATGTTATTGCAACATAGCTAAACCTTCCTTGTTTTAGCTTATGGGGAAAAATGTGAAAACCTTTTGAATTTCTTTTGAAATATTTCAGGGATTGTTTGTTTCATCCTTCCTTTTTTACTTCACTGAGCCAAAGTCATTTGTTGAGGCTTGTTCAGTCACTGAACCAGCAAGTGTATCAATCAATGACACTGTGTTTTGTTGTTGTGTCAATTAAAGACGCTCTCAGGCAGTGTGAATATAAATAACAGTGACTAAATGGGTGTTTGTTGTGTAACCAGATTCGACTCCTCTGGAAGGGTAATTTTTTTATACTTTATCTCATCTTTGCAGTGACAACACATACAGTAAATGGCTTGCTAACTTACTTGGGCTTATTTCCACAAATTTTTAATAAGATACAGTTTGGTCGAAAAAAAAACATAACTGGACCAAACGTTAGAGCAGAACGTTAAAGGGTTAATAAAGGCAGCCATAGCTAATCAACTGGATGAACAGAGTCTTCAGTGAGTTGACAAATGGTGCAAAAACCTCACATACTAATCACTTATTCCTTACTTCACAATACTTTCTATGTAAGCACACATACAAATTGATAGTCATGAAAATATTAACACATTCATTGTGCATTTTCCTGCACATTAAGATGCAAGTGTGATACAGACAGCAAAGTTTTTGCACACAACAAAATGCATAAGACACAAAGCCAGTCAAGGGGAAACATACATAACTGAATAGAGTTCTGATTGTGAATCCAGAGTCAGACAGAATTTAAATGTTACATTTGTAAAGCTTAATGTGAGCACTCATACATAGTGACAGAATCCTCAGCACTTTATAGGGCTTTCTATTGAGTGTCAAAGCTTTTTAGCTCATTATTGTCGTGTTTTTGCTCATTGTCACTGCTCACACTCCATTGCAGCCTTTTCAGTAGACACACTTTGACTCCTTTTTGGGGGCTGAAGAAGCAATCATCTACCTGCTTCAGTGAGGCCACTCTCATCTGGACAAAACAGGCAGCACTGTGTAGATCATGTTCTTTGATTTCTCCAGTGTTTTTAATACAATTCAGCCGGCACTGTAATATGAGAAGCTCCAAAAAATACAGGTAAATGTCTCCACAGCCACCTGGATTATTGACTACATGACAAACAGACCACAGTTTGTGAGACTGAGGGATTGTGTGCCTGAGAAGGTGGTTAGCAGCACAGGAGCACCACCGGGGGCTTTACTCTCACTATTTCTCTTCACTCTGTGCACCCCAGACAAGTATAAGTCAGAGTCCTGTCATCTCCAGAAATACTCTGATTACTCTGCAGTTGTTGGGTGTATCGGTGATGGACAAGAGTCTGAGTACAGGGAACTGGTCAGTCACTGTGTGACATGGTGTGGGAACAATCACCTCATCTTTGATATAAAAACAAAAAAGATGATTGTAGATGAAGGAAAAGGCCACACCGTATACTGTGACAACACTCTGAGGCGGTCTACAGTAACAGTAACTGTACTTCTTGTGGAACCTTGGGTCCTTCAAAGTTTATAGAAAACAAAAAAAAGATACAAAAACTATGCCTTTTATTTACTTTACCATTTAATTTTGTATTTCCCTAATAGATATGATAATTTATGATCAATTTATTTCTATATTTATTTGTCTATATTTATTTTCCTTTGCATTTTTCCTCTAATTATTTTCCATCAACATTATGATTTCACAATGTATTTTTTACTTAAATTATAGTAATTTTTTTATTAACTGATTAAGGGGGGGTTATCTTGTGCCATTGGCTCACTTTCTCACCTACTGGTTTATCATCAGGGTGCAGAAACCCACAATTTCTGATAAGCATGACTTTCAGAGAAAAATTGTTGTTTTTCTTTTTTTGGACTGGGCCTCGGGAGTAGTCCCTACACAGCAGGACTAAAACCAACTTGCCAATTGCCTTAGCGTTTGCTTGCTTTTATCTGCAGGTTTATGCTCCTGTCAGTATCAGAGCCTCCATGAACAACATTGTTGTTGAGCTGCTCTCACTTTCAGGCTGATTTTTCCTACTGCAGAGCCAGTTGACCAATAGAGTATTTTAATGGAGGTCTTTTTTTGTGGGAAAGACTACATGATCTCATGGCACTATGCATAAATAGTACATCACTTCAGACTTGTTTTAATCTTTTTGCACATTTTCGACACTATTAAAACTTATTATCCCTTCACAGTACATAGTGTGCAACTGTGAGAAATAGCAGGTGGGGGGAAGTTAAAACAACTGTGGGAGATGTGTCAAATAGGTCTCGATTCTGTGGTGTCTTACATGACAGCCAGTAGACATCCATCACCCTACAACGAGCAAATAAACGGTGTTTATTGTGTGTACATTGTCGTGTAGCCAGACATCGCAACCCTACTACAACATGCTGGACTGTCTCAGAGGCCCATTTGCACAGTCCTGTCTGGTGTTATAGACCTCAGTCTCTGTTGCGCTTGTGCTCAGCACCTGTTATTGGGCTGCCTTGTTTAGTACCTCCCTGCCATCTTTCATACCAGCCTTTTCTTGCCACTGATAGAACTTGGTGTTATATTCCATGCAAGGGTGTATTCTTTCAAGTTGGTTCTTTCTCTGCCACTTGTGTCAGTAGTTTTAGGGACTAACTAGGCAGATCTTTGTTTTTTCATCATAGACAGTGGCTCTGACGCTCTCTAGCCCCTGGCCTCTCTCCTTCTGTGTCATGTACAGTCTCAGTATTCAGGAGATTGACAAGTTGGCATAGTAGTATCGTCACTGCCCTTAGAACAGTCAGTGTTTTGATTTCTGGTCAAGGCATGCCTCCAGCAACTTTGGAATAATACATGAAACAAAAACCAAGCCATGCCAACTCGGATGTCGCCTGAATTAATTCAGTCTGTGTCAGAAGTTGGGGGATCAGGACTTACTAATGAGACATTCAGGGACTAGAGCAGAGAATAGAGATATTATTTCCTTTAGGTCCCTATTTCTTGGTTAACGTAGCAGCTTTTTTTCTTTGTTTTTAGATAAATAGCAACTCTTCTATGGATGCTTGGTCTATGGCTGAGCAAATCATCTGAGGCACATTCTTGTGTGTGTACATTCTTTAGCCCATCACAGTAACCACTGTGGACGTCCAACCCTCTTTAATGTCTTTGTTACATCTTTTTGGCTCTGTGATAATTGTACCTCCTCATCTTGTCATTGTAAAGGGGCCAAGTCTCAGCATAATGAGAGCTCATAGTATAGTTGCTTCTGTCTCCCTGGTCCACATAATCTTACAGCAGACTCCACTCAGTACCTGCTTCCTGTCTGGAAACTGCCTGAGGACAAAAAAAACAAACAAAGAAACTGGAGAACATAATATGTGGCTTGCAGATGTACAGCAAGAATACGTTCTAACCATTTAATACCCCCACAAATAGGCACTCCAGCCTCTTTGATAGAGCTCACAAATGAAGTATTACTAAGGTTATAATCAACCACTCAAGCGGTTTCACATATGAAACAGTTAAGATTTGAATACATACTTTTCCTCAGCATCTATACATCTGCCGAGGGTGTAAAGGAAAATACACATAGTTTGAGACCAACTTGCCTCTGTCGCTGCACATTTTTGAGTAAACCACATTCAAGGAGCCTAGAAGTCACATAATTAATTCCTCATCTCATAATTTGCAAAATCATGACTCAAGACCAATAATCTCATGATTTCATTACAGCTGAGCACACACACACATATATATTATTGTCACATTATTTAAGTTGTTGTTGTCAAAGAAGGATCAAAAGACCTTAAGGACCGGTAAAAGTGTACTGAAAGCACGTAGATAACACATTCATGCAGTTGTGTTTAGAACTGTTTCCAGACGACGGGAGATGATGACCACCCAGCCGGTAATCACAGAGGCAGTAGTCACGGGATTGGCAATCAAATAAACTGACATCTGGTTATTAAAGAGCATTTTGCAGCGGCTCGGGAGCAAAGAGAGAAAAGCAACAGGGCTGGGCTGAGACAAATTAAGCGCTTTTACCTTGTCCTGTCAGGGTTGAGGCCAATAGGTTTCAAGTTAATGGGAAAAATCATGTCACAAAAGCATCAATGTGGAATATTTACATGTGGAGCACTTCAAAGGAATAGTCTGACCTTGTGGAAAATATTGCTTTAGGGTTTCTTGTCAAGAACTACATGATTAATGCTCTTGTGTAATTTACCATAAAGTATTTACTGTAAGTGATAAGCTTAACTTGGCAGAAAGACTGAAACAGGGGAAAGTGCTGGTCTTGTTCCCACGTACGTTCAGCCAGTTTGTTCCTCATTTGAAACTATAACTCTGCAGTCCACCATCATCTTAATGTAGTTACTGTGTTCCCGTAGCCGAATGTTACACTTCTGTAAAGTGTAACATTTATTAAGCCATTTATTAAGCAACATTATAAAATATGACAGTCTGTGTGAAGAATCCTGAATAGAGATCCAGGGGAGAATTTTGTAATGCCAGAAATGAAGACTGTATGATGCTTTTGGTGCTTCTTGCCTCTGAAAAGCCAATCGTCTGCAAAACAGGGACATATATCGAGACAATCATGCTGTAGCAGTGATGCACGACTGAGGTTCACAACAGTTCAAACTGTATGGTGGCTGGATTACAGATAGATTTTAAATATGCCCTGCTTTGAAGAGGCATGGAGAAGATATTACATCATAATTGCCAAAGTTAGCATGTAATAATGACCTTATAAAACTGCTCATGTTTTGGAAATTCAGAAAACTCAGGATATACAGGATATACTCAGGAGAGGTCAGGTAAAACGACAGAGATATGTATTTCAACCCTCCTCAAGTAATGCTATTGTAAACCCAACCAGTAAGTGACAAAAGTGTCTTAGAAAAGTGTCATTTATGAAAAGTGTGTTGGGCTCAGTCTCACATCACATAAAGGCCCACAATTGAAAGTGCAGCACTTACTGTAACTGCTCTATCAATCAATAATATGTGAAAATGCACATATTTACGTATTTGTCTCCTGCCACTTGTAGAGGCGGTACATGCCATTAGGAGTCGTATTGAAGGGAACAACCTGTGTGACTATTTCAGTTATAGAATTTGTTCAACATATTGGCTGAAAAATACAGTAAAACGTAGAAAGACAGTCTTAAATTCATACTTTGAACACAACCCTCAAATATAATGTTCTTTTTATGCTATACACGTATGACTGGAAACCTTCTCACTGGTGGATGAACCCACTACGACCAGCTAGACGTCACCATGGATAAGCACACTCAGTTACAAGCCCTCACTTTAGTGGCAGTTGTTGAGACTCCTCTCCAAAAGTTTATATCAGGCCTCTGCCCAAGACTGTTAGACCTGATCCCTGTCTCTTTACCGGAAGAGGGACATCCTTCTTTGCTCACTTTGGCCATGACACTCTGAAGGGGGCTGTTCATGTAAATTAAGTTTGTGTTGTGAAAGGCTGCACAGTCCAGCACATAACAGAAATACTCCCTCTCTCTCCAGTGTTGGCTATACAACTCACTATAAACTTCTGATAAAAAAACAACCTTGACTCACAGAAATGTGTAAAACAAAGTCAGTTGTGCTAACGGACACTAATTGAGTTTATTTTTTTCAGAAAACATAAAACGTTATGGACCTGTTCCCAATTGTTGCATCATGTTTCAATTCAGTACCAATTACATTTTTCAGCCTTTTGTTGCCCCCATTCCAACTTATTTACGACATGTTGCTGACATCAAATTCAAGATGAAATATTTACCATGTACCCTGCCTCTCGTCCGATGACCACCCCGATGGATTAAGCGGGTATAGAAAACGGATGGATGGATGGAATATTTACTATGTTTTATACGCGTTTTTTAAATGGAATATCAGTTTATTAGAATATCAAATCATTGCATTCCATTTTAATTCAGTTTTACACAGCATCCCAACTTAATGTATTATATTAATGTGTTATATTAGTGGGGGGTTGCTACTGTGTCTTGTTTACCCAGAACAAGTTTTCCACTGACTGTGTGTTGGAAAAAGGCTGTTTTAGCTTGTCTGCACTGCATAAAGATAGATTATGATTTTAGCAGACACTTTTATCCAAAGCAACTTACACTGGTTGGTAGTCAGGGTAAGGGGTCTTGCCTGAGTAGCACTACTGGAGGTAGTACCTTTCATGCAGGGGATTTGAAGCTATGTCACCCATGTGAAAGGTGGCAATCTTACCACTACACTATCCAGTTATCCTCTTGACACTTAAGTGTAGAAATAATAACATTACTAAGCACAACTAAAAAAGCTCTGGAGTTATAATTTTTTACACAGTAAGCCTAATGGTTTCCTTCTAATTCTAGTTTTATTGTAGAGCAAAGTCATAGCTGCAGCTCCCTGTGTAACGCACAGACAAGGCAGCAACTAATAAGCATCATCTGACTTTCTACAATTACTCTAAGCTGGAAAACAAATTTTGTTTAAAGTCAACCATTGTGGTCATTTCGTCTCTGGTTTTACGTTATTTACTGCACTAGCTTAAAGAAACCTTTTCTTCTTCTTAATTTTTTTTATGCTAAAGATGTAATAAATGCTGTTGCAGATACTGAAGTTCTCAGTTGCTAAGAAACATCTTTATCTCTATTCGGAATCTGGTTTCATATCTGACACATTCAGCGAGCCCGATCCCAATCAAACCTCCTCCAGACCCATGTTGACTACATGTCAAATGTGGCCTCTTAGTGAGCTGCAAAAATGTTACAAAGAGAAAAGAGATGGGAAGTGACAGAGCTCAGGGTCTATGTCATTATATGTGCACACTGATGTATTTCTCCCATATAATCAAATCATAGCCAGCAACAGAAGTTGTGAGTCTATATATAGACGAGTTAATTGAACACAGAAAAACAACTGCAGACGGGACAGAACAAAAGAGGGCATTATGGACGTTATGTATAATAGTTTTGGTTATCTGTTATCTGTTTCCACCCAGAAGTATGTTGTTCAGTCTGCAAATGCAAAATGTTTTTTTCTCAAAACAAACCTCCAAAATACAAAGAGGATCGGTATTGTTTCACATTCTGAAGGCTGCGACCAGCACTTTTACACAGTTTCACTGGAAAATAATAGTTCATAGTCGTCTAACCTAAATGTATTTTCTCCTCAACCATCACTCAGCTGTGAAAGAAATGCTGCACAGTCCTGAATGGTCTGCTGTTAAATGTCCCAGCGGGGCTGCTGAAAACACAATTTCTCTCTTCATCATTAGCAGCAGCAAAGCGCTTGTAGGCCGCAAGAAGAGCTCAGAGACCCAGGAAAGGAAGAAAGGCTGAGGTAGATGCTGCTGTGATTAAAGATGAAGGAGCCAGACAAATATAACGAAGTTAGAGAGTCTGGAAACTTTATGCAAACGTTTTTAAAACTACAGGCAGAGACTCAACCATTCAGATTTTAATGGACCGTGTTTACACGGATATGAATTCAATATAATGATTTGTGAAATAGTTTTACTTGGGATGATGAAGTGTTGTTGGGTGTATTTTACTAGTATTGAATTAGTGCATCAAATTGAATCAAAATGACAGTTCTAGAGAAAATTATGGGCATACTGTAGTTTAAGAATCTTTTTTTATGAAAGTGGTTAAGCTTTGAAAGGCTGACTGAAATGCAAGGCCATATTATTTATAGAGACTTTTTAATACAAAGACTATTCAAAATGCTTTATATGAAAACCTTTGATTTAAGAGAAGTGTAATCAATAAGAAAAGTCTTAAATATTTTTCCTAAGATCAGCCTTAAAATGTGAACTGAATGTTAAGAGGATGAAACATTTTCCAGGACAGCAGGTCCTTGAATCCAATTAAAGGGTGAAACGAAAGCCAGTACAAGGATCCTTAGGTCGTAGTTATGTGTTCTCTTTTCTTGGTGTTTGACCGCAGCATTTTGAATGAGTTGCAGATGTCTAATTATTGCATTTCTAAGTTGTAAGCTTGAAGAAAGTTTTGATTTAGGCTCTAAAATTCAAATCCAAATAAACAGTTTCACATATAATAATTACATAATAAAACTAGGAGTTGATTTTTAGAGCTTTACTGAAAGGAAACACTTGCCGTACTTTTTATTTCCATATTTTTGTGAATGGAGGAAGCTTTGCTGCAACCATTGGTTGTTGTCTCTTGAAGCAAAGGACTAACAGGTATGCAGAGCAAAAATTTTTTGGAGAGAGCTCTAGATAAACATGACTGTCTTAAGAATAGGAACAAGGAAAAGTAACTGCACAACCATAATAATAATTGATCCTAGTAGGACTTATTTTTCTACTGCCCACTTAGAAGTTTGATCTGAACCTCATAAAGAAGTCATCCGCAGTATTAAATGCGGCACTAAGATCTAAAAATACCAGGCGTTAGACTTATATAATAGACCCTTATTAAAGCAAGTCAGTTTTGTTGCTGAGACCTTACCTATGTGACCTTGAAACAGAAACTCTCAAGCAGCTTCTGTCCAGAAAACAAAAAAAAAACTAAAATGGAGAGAGAATGCAGAGACCTCGAAATGGTTAAAAAGGATACACTGACTTACCAATCATCATCATATAGTTCTTATCCTGATTGTTTTGTATCTTAATTTGGGATTCCCCAGATTTGCGATGTGGTCCTCTGAGGACCCACAGCGGCCATTTTCCTTACTCATCCCACGCTGCCCCTTTACCCTTTACAGCATCACAGCAGCCATTTAGTGGGCCTCTTCAGCAGAGCTGCTCCCTTTATAGCTGCCCAGAAAGACCGTCTACCCCTTCATCCTCCCTTCAAGTCTTTTCACAAACAGATCTGGAGGGGGCAAGACTGTCTTTTCATCCACGTCAACCTGCCTGTGGGTGGGGGGCTCGAAATCCAGAACAGACACACACATTGGTGATTCTAAATTGACCTGAATGTGACCTGGTGTGAGCATGAATGGTTGTTTGTCTTGTTTGTCTCTGTGGCGACCTTTACCCCATCTCACACCCAATGACAGCTGAAATAGGCTCCAGCCCCCCCAGGACCCTGAATTGGATTAGGCGGGTATAGAAAACAGATTAATGGATCTGAAGTAAGAGAATTTATCACTTTTCTTGAGATGAGTTGCAATCGTCCAGTACTTCCATGTAGAGTGAACTTCATAGGGTTTAGCCACGGTAAGTAAGACTCCAAACTGGTTTATAGGCAGCAGAAATGCCCAGGTCAAAGGGAACTGTGAACTGTGCAGGGAAGAGCTGTACAATAAGTCAACACTTCATATTAAGAGGAAAAGGATTGCCCATCAGTTTTTTCAGGTTTCTTGAGTTACAAACTGAAAAGTTTAAGAAAAACATTGCTTATTGAATCATTTACTGTATGTATTATCGTAGTAATCGATGTTCATTACTGATTTGATTTAAGAAATTGCCACAAAACTAGAAAGTTTAATACTTTAAACAAGATACTGCTGACATTAAAACTACCCTGTTAGCAAGCCTAGCTAAGTTTGGTTTGGCTATTGCTTGTTTTCTTGCTAAATATCCACATGGTAAATGACTTATAAACATTTTATTTTTGGTTTCCAGTATTTAGACATTTAAGCCGCCCATCCATTAGATATTCACTTTATCCACCACATGGTCACAAGCAGGATGGCTTTTGGCTTGAGCTTCTCTGTTGCTCCTTTGAATGCAAACAGGAAGTATTTGACTCAGGTTGTAATGGTCTGTTTCCACTTTTATGTGTCTTTTTATACACTAAACAGGTTATCAAGAAAACAGCTCTTCACTTAGAGGTTTTATCACAGGCTGCAAAGCATGTTTGTGGAGAGTTATTCATGTGTGTTTGTTTGGACAAGTTATAGTCGAGCCATTCACAGCTCCCCGATATGCCTGAGAGTAAAAACCTGTTGTTTTCCCTGAGAACTGCTGGATGGGGAATGTTGAGGGGGGAAAGTCCTAGAACAGTCAGGTTTATGCAGATGGATGTCTGATAGTCTACAGCTACAGATGTTCAGGGAAGCACATGACGGTAAACAACTGTGGACTGATGCACCTAGAAATTTAGTTCTTTATATGCAGTGGCTCTGACTGGTACAAAGTTTTTGTTGTTTTCGAATAATTTCCTATTTCTCATTGTACACATGCTTCTGCATATAAGTGTGTGGTTCATCAGTTTTTGCTTTAAAAAAGATGTTATCTCTCTTTTGCAGCTTAACAGGAAGCTGCTTGAATAACTGCCATAGTATTAGTTTATTTCTCCGCTCTCTTTGAGTTAGTTATTTTTACTTTGATCGACTGTATTTAGCAGAACGGATTTGTGGTTGGTAGACGGATCAGGTCAACTTCAGCCCTCAATTACACCTTCATTAGGTCTCTGTGTGTGTGTTCTTGAAATGAGGCCTATCATGCGTTTCCCAGCCCCTTAACAAAAGAGATAGCATCATCAACTGCACAGCCGGTTTAAAAATAACCAAACATGCAGTTGATATTTTTCTTCCCATGTGATCTGAAGACAGATATTTTAATGATTAAAACAGTGAAAAGCTTCGTGTGACAAATGACTGCAGTGTCCAACAGTCCATCCACATCAGCTAGACGACCTGAGAATAGTATAAGGACATGCGCACGGTCGCTATGGAAACTAAAACTTTCATTTGCAAGACTTAAAATATGAATCCCGTTGCTGGAGTGGCATGCGCCTCAGTGGATGCCGTTTGAGCTATTTTTGGCTCTGGCATTGCGCCAGATCAAATGCAGACTCTGGAGTGTTCATCATGTGTGTTTCATTGAAATGAAACAAACGGTAGGAAACCAAGCATCAAAGTATGAATAGTAATAAGCTTTTTATAGAGGAAAGTTTCCAGTGGTGGTGAGTTGAATGAAGAGGTAGAGAGAGATACGAGCATTCTCAATTGAACTCTCAACACGCAGCACACACATATGTGCCCGTTAGTTACTAAAGAATGCCTGTGTGAGCTCCTTATTATATGTTACATAATATTATATATTGTATTGAAGGTAATGCCTATACATGCTTCCACTTAGTAATATTATTTGACAGTATAACATCCTTTGTCACTATTTTGCTAATGTTATATAGTTGTACCTCCCACTAAGATCTTGTTAAAAGCTTTCATGGGCTCTCTTGAAGACATCAAGAGTTAGATGTTCAACTTCAACTTCCTTCAGCTTAACAGTTATGTGCTTTTCTTATGGAAAAGGAGAGAAAAGACATATTCAGCTGTTCTGAGAAGGCTGTGCGAGAGTGTTTTGGTTTTTTCTTTCTAATGGAATTGACCATTCACACACAACATCTTGTCTGTACCATGAGAAAAGATAGAGGAAAATTTAATCTAGGCAGCGGCTGAGTAACCAGAGCTGCTTATTAATGTTTACAGGGACAAAAACAGAGTGAACCACCGAGAAGCACGAAACAGCACCTTTCTGAAAAAGACATGCAGTCTAAGATGTTACATATAGGCTACGTTGTGTGGTTGTGTCTTTGGGTAAGGCAACGCAGAGACTTTTTTAAACACCTTCACATTTATGTTGTGAAATGTGTGTAAAATATGTTATTTGTGATTTAAACTAAATCATTTTCAGGCACAGTTATATCACTGCTCCCATGGCTATATCAACGAGTAGCGCTTCCAAGACTCTGGACGATCTGTTTTTGTTGAAAGGTTGAAAGGTGAGGTGAGAGGGTTTGAGAACAAGAGATAGGATCACTTCCCATCTAAAACAACCATAATAAAAATGTGGGAATTATTTTTGGCTGTTTTGGTCAAAGAGTCATTGAGTGGCCACTTTATTGGAGTTATGAGGGTTATGGAGTTGGATGTGGATAAAATTGGATGTGGTACTGTCAGTTGTTGCTGACCATTTCTAGAGTTGAGCCAATTCGTGCTTCCATGTAATAAAAAAAAGAGACATTTATACTATTGTTACAACTCATTTACATTATTGTAATGCCCTGTATTCAGGTCTCCTCTGGTTATCATTAACTGTTCCAAAATGCAGCAGCAAGGATGCTGACTAGAACAGAGAATAGCAAACACATCACTCCAGTTCTTTACTAATTTCCAAGGTTTCCTGCTTAATCACAAAATTGATATATAACTATGCTGATTACTTTCAAGGCTCTCAGGGGACAGACCCCCTCTTATATCGCAGAGCCTCCATTGCACTCAACTCCCTGGTAGCTTAGATCTGGCTCCCTCCCACTGTCACAGCTTAAATTAAAACATGACAGAGCTTATGAGTTCATGTTCCAAATTGTAGAACTATTGGTGTTGGGTGTAACATTGCTCCCCCTGTTTTTAAATCAAGTTCACAGATACAATTTTTAACCAATCATCCTCCAGTATGAAGCAGAATGAAGTCTTCAGTTCTGTTTAGTCTCCTTTCGTTTATGGGTGTTTATTTGAGTTTCACTAATAATCAAACAATATGAGTAAATTTTTTTGTCACAACTCATTTTTTGTGACAGAAAGATTTGTCAGAACAATGGAACAATGTCAAGGCTCAGTGGTGAGAGTGGGTCGTCCAATAACCGGAAGGTTGGCGATTCGATTCCCACTCTCACCGCTCAAAAGATCAAAAGATTGGTGAACTGACAACTGGAGGGGTGGCAGCCCACCTCTTTGCCACGGCCAAGGTGCCCTTGAGCAAGGCACCGTAACCCCATGCTCCCCAGGCGCTGTGATTGGCTGCTGTCTCTATATGGCCCTGTGCATGTGTGTGTTCAAAAGGTGCCAACCTGGATGGGTTAAATGCGGAGGAGTAATTTCATGTATCGTATTAACATGATAATAAAGTCTAAATCTTAAAGCAGGGTTACTCGCAGTGACAAACCAACAGCTTAATCACAGAACTTTGGCAGCAAATAAGCTAAATATTTTACCATTTAGTTAGAGGAGACCAAGTCAGGGCGAGAAGAGAGCATTTATTTGGAATTGTACTTGTCTTAGACCCAGAAACTCAAATAATTTCATTATGTCGTATTGCTCCTGTATTGACAAGAAATAATCAACACTTTTCTCATATGATACAATTTAGCTTTGTAAAGTGTGTGTTTACAGCTTGCTTTAAAAATACATTGTCATTCTCATCACATACAGGGTGAGATGTCCTTTGCTTTCACGTTCTGGTGCACATGGGAATTGCTCTACAGCTGCATATTAGTCGTTACCCTCCTGCGGCAGTAATTGATGTAGTGGCTGCATCAATTGTAAACTGCAACAGGACAATGGCAATCTTTAATGCTGGCATATCACTGAGTGACAGAATGGCATAAGGAGGTCAGAGGGGAGGAAGATGTTGACCCAGGAACTGAATTCTTGTTTGAATCCAATCTTGACTCTTGCTCTAATTCATTTAAAAACGTACCTGGTTAAGGTTAGGAAAACATCATTGTTCAGCATTCAAATACACAATAAAAATCTATTTATTGTGGAAAGCTTTGTCGAAATTTTCCTTGTTGCCATGGCAGCGCAACTTTAGGGGTACACTCCCCATGTGAGCTGCTGGACAAGTGTCAGTATGTGGTGCCTGTATGTTTGTCACTTAATGTACGAATGTCTTCTCCCTCAGTGTGTGATGCTCTTAGTAGTCCAGGCTTTTTTTCTTCCACTAATTTTCTTCTTTAATGTGCTCATGAAACACTTTTGGCTTTCAGCTGCATGGTGGCTTGAAGGCATGCCTCAAAGGGTGAGCAGCTCTCTCGCACTCTCCCATTGTGACCAGTCTGCTGAGCAGTGAGATCATAATTAATTTTCTTTAGGCAGCAGACTCTAAAGAGGCAGGAGCTAAACCCGAGTGTTTCACACAGATGGTGACAGGTGTTGCTGCAGCAATGTACATTATGAGAAAAATCATGTTTTTTTTTTTACATTGAAGAGCTTAAACATATTCTACTTAGCTCCAAAATTAAAAATTTGAACCTGTAAATGAGGATAATGCATGCTCCTTAACTTTCTTTAAATATATGTTCATATTATCTACATTGAAGTGGTTCAAAATGTCCTTCGAAAAAGCCCACAACTGATATGAAACAGGAAAATATTAAGCAAAAACGAATTATTTACACCAAAGTAAGACAAGTAACGAGTAACCACTGTGATAGTCACAGATGCAGATGTGAGGTATTGTATTGTTACATCATAAGATGTAGAAATACACTTTATAAATGGCTTCTCTGTGACATCTAAAATTAAAACTGCCGTCACAGTTAATCAGTGGGCTGCATGTGTGATCGCACCAGTTGTGTCATTTGCCATTTCATCACAAAAAAGAAACTTTCATGTGAGCATCTACAACCTCCTCTGTTTAACAAACATAAGTAATATGAATAATAAGACTTATAAATAAATTACAATGATAATAGCAATAAAATCATTATCTTGCAGGTTATGTTCTTATTTTCCTCTGGGAGAGTGAACAATATCAACCTGCCGGGCTCATGATCCAACCTGTGCTAAAACTGCTTCCTTGCAGCTGCAGCTGTGGTTCAGTACAGTGAGATTAGTGGGCTTGCTTCAATTTTTACAAAGGTCTTGGTTTGTGTTCCCTCTCTCCATACCTCACTGAGATGACGTCTTTACTTTTGTAAGAACCAGAGTTAAAATGTTCCCAACATTCTGACCTGACCACACTGGATTGAAAATGAGAGTGACCTTAGCTGCTGCCCTCGTCACTTTGCATCAGTGTTCAGCTCAGGGTCAGATTATGACCATCACATATAAATTAAGGTTTATCTGAGCCATGCAAGACTCACTTTAATGGCTCCACACACCCTCTCTCTCCACAGATCTGCACTCCAGACCTGGTGGTCTTCCTGGCCTGCACAAACCACCGTTTGAAGGAGAGGCTGCAGAAGCGGGCTGAGCAGCAGGGACGACCTGATGACAACCCCAAGGCCATTGATCGCCGCCTGACCAATTTCAAACAGAACACCATTCCTCTGGTCAAGTACTTCCAGGAGAGGGGCCTTATTGTGACGGTAAGGCAGGAGGAAAATGATGCACCAAATGTTTGAAGTGAACCTAACATGCATGTTTTTGGGCGGTGGGAGCAAGCCGGAGTCCCCGGGGAGTCCCATGATAGATGGATATATAATATCCCTTTAGGATAAATTAGGTATTTTCTTTCATTTCATTCTTTTTACTTTGTGTGTTTTTGAGCTGATTGTGAGAGGTTTAAAACTGTACATTATGTAAGATTTATTTGTGAACTGAAAGTGAAGGAGAACCACCGGGTAATGTGAGACAAGGAGCTTTGAGAGTCTCTTCGAGAGTCTCTTCAGTCACCTCCCTATTATCTAGCACTAAATCATATATTTCAAGCTTTCCACACAGTTATTGTTCAAATTTGAATGTCGTTAATTACAGGAATTTCACATGACATACATGTGACATCAGGCTTCATTGACTTTCATTAATCAACATACATTTTCCCACACATGTAAGTTGTTGGAGTGTCTCTTCTATTCACTCAAAACAAATTCCCCAAATATTCACTAAGTATTCAGTTAAAGCACCTTTGGTCAGTCTCAATTTTTCTTTAAAAAAATCATCTTTCAAGCTCGATACAGCTTTGCTTTGGAGGTTTATCCCATTTTCTTGGCAGATATGTATAAGCTCAGCCAGGTTAGAGGGGATTTCTGCAGCGATGCTATCCTGGTTCACATTCAAACTCTGACTCTGGTTGAGTCTCCAGGACTTGGTTCAAATCACTGCCTTGCTGACCCTTTGCACTTTGTAGAAGATTATCAGAGGGGGTCACTCCATGTTTATATGAATCTCTCTTTTCCTCTATTCCAACTAGCTTCTCAGCTTCTCTTTTTGAACTTCCAACTGTATGTTTCAACCTTTGTTTCTTCAGATCAGGATTTTGTCCCTCGTGATGAGCGAGTCGTGCAGGTGCAAAATGCCTTTTGGAAACTTCGCAGTGGGCTGCCATATGCTTTAAGTGAGGAAGGGCTTATGTCTGTGCACTCTACCATGAGGGCTTGGTTGGTGGTTTGCTGCACTGATGGTGGTGCTGTGGGTTTAGCCATCTTCACAAAAGAACTCAGGACCTTAATTATCGTGACCAATGACTTGGAAGTTATTCACCTGACCTTGATTATCCTGCTTGCTTCTAAACTTCTTCAGTTTCACACTGATGGTGGCTTCAGTGTGTATGGGCACTTTCTATGCTGCAAAAAATCTGGTATAATTCCTGAGATCTGTTCCTGGACACAGTCAAATCTCACAGTTCTATAGACATTATCTCAACTTCAGGACTTTGATTTCACTCTAACATAAACCATACGTGAGACTTAATATGTATTGTTGTAATAATATGTTTTTTTATGTGGAGATTGATGAGTTAAAAAATATAGTATCAAACATAACAAAACAGCATTTTTCCTATGACTGTTGATCGTGATAATCTCATCTTTGACCCCTAAACTGAGTAGTTCTTGGCATAGTCAAAAACATGTAAGCCGGGGCACCGTATAGCTCAGCTGGTTAAGCAAGCGTCCCGTGTACAGAGACTGTAGTTATCTGCGCAGCTGGCTGAGGTTGGATCTTGTTCTGAGGGCTTTTGCTACATGTCTTCCCCCACTCTCTCTGACGATGCTGAATAAATTCATATTTTTTTCTCTTTTTGAACGGGGTTAGTGTGGAATACTCATGAGTTGTCAGTATATTACTTGTAGTAACCTGCAGTTAGAGTGCTCTCACTTTAGAGAATGAGGGAGGAATTCTGACAGGGGAGCTAAGCTAATAACTACTCACAAGGCTGTCAGAGAATAGTCATCTCAGTTGATCAAAATCTCATATATTCATAGCAGTTCAAGCAAATATTTTATTTAGAGAATTTAATATCATGTCACTTTTCTATCAGACAGTTGTTTACATTGTCACTACTTTCTCAAGTCTAATAGAAAACACATTCAACGTTGCAGTCTCATCAGATGAAAATTTAATGAAGATGTTATTGGCATTAGAGAAAACGTTGAAGCATGACTGTCAGCAGTAATTTAGAAGTTTATGTAATTGTTGAAGAGATATGTGATGTAAACATTCTTATTCATATTGCATAGGGGTGGTTGGATACTTGCAAACTTGCAGATGTGTACATTTTGGTGACATAACTGAAGAGACTGCTGTTGAGGTCTCAGTGTTGATTGGGGACTCTTGGATCTCCATCAGACTGTGTGCTTTGTTGCAGTGGAGCATCAGCTTATCCTCGATATGTGTGAGTCGAGTGTTAATAAGAGACATTGGCTTCTGCAACCAACAGCCTGCTCCTCTGGTGGGAGTCTTATTGATCTGTCTCAGCCAAACTCATCTTCCTTGCAGCAGAGGGATTACTTAATAACTTCTCTAACTGTATTGCTTCTGAGAGAGACACTTGGTTTTTTTTCAATCAAACGTACGTGAAAGTCATTGTGAATCACACAACAAATCAAATGCTCTGCAGATTATGTATCGGGGCTTCGTCTTTGTCTGTTAACACATTGGATTTCTGCTTTACTTTCTGCTGTGTATTACAGTTTATTTATATTTACTAAAATATTACTACATTTTCTATACTACCTTCACTGTGTTCTTGTATGTTAGGCTCTGGTTTCATCCCTTTTGAATCTCATTTCGGTCGCTAGTGATTTTCACATCCATTCTTTCATCCTGCAGTTTTCTAACTCACTCATCATGTTTCCAGAGGCTAACATCAGCAGGTGACACCACTGTTTGTCACAGAGCTTACAGTTTGACAGGCAATTTCTCTTTTTGGGGGGTGGTTTGTTTGTTTTTAGATACCCTAACTGCCATATCTGTAGACTGTGGAAGTTTCTGTTTCTTGTGATCCTCTTGTGTGTAATGTGTTTTTCTGATGCAACCTTTGGGAGAAATGTCCGTGTGATATATGAAATACAGTATTCTGTGCATGTTGTATGTCATGGGATTTGAGGTTCAGTGCATTCAACAGATTTTTGGATTGAGTTTCTTTCCTTGTTAAACAAAAAACTCAAACCCTAGTTCTTTGTTTCGGGCGTCGTAGGTCTGAAAATACCTCGCACAGATTTGCCGTGGATTTTCACATCACACTCCCCTGTCAAGGTGGAAATATGAATATAAAATTATTTCCACCCCAGTTGCAGTTCAAATCATGCTGTACCTCCTTTGCTGTACCTCAGAAGTGAGAAGTTAAGTCTCTTTGGTTCCTTTTTGCTTTACTGTTAATGGCAAAAGCCTGTCACCAGCTATATAATCCACTTAAGAACTAAATGAGCTGGTTATGCTCTATTCGTACTTTCTGAGATCTTTTGATTTGGAAATCCAACTTTTCTCTCTATTTCAGAACCTGCCATTAAAAGATAAACTTCTCACATAAAAAAAAAAAAAACAAAAGAGACATTTATGGAGCCTATATGTGACCGAATAATTGCTACATTTTACTGGTGTTCTAACTAGCTGGGAAGTCATTATATTACTCTATCTGTGGCTCCGTGCAGCAAGGTTGTGCCTCAAAGACGGATCGGCGTCAGCTGCCCATGGCTGAATTGCAGATGAGGGTTATAGAAGAAAATGTGATAATTGAAATTTAAATCAGTTTGGTGTGTGTTAGCCTGAGTTGGGTTTGCTGTGTGTGTAAGTGTGAGCTCTAAGACTATCTACTGTTATCACTCTCGTAAGAAAATAATGTGCTTCAGCAAAAGTATGATCTCAAAAAAGATGGATCCTTTAAAAGATAATCCATTAAGACCTCAAGAAAATGCAGCCAGTGTATGAATATTTCACTTTAAATCAAGAGCATTTTATATGTTGAGACAGCAACACACAGCTCTTGTAATGTGAGGCTGCTGGGCAGTAAGGAACCGGTGAACTTCCACATTATCATCCAAATGAAAAGACCATGTTCCTCATCTATAACGCCTCCGACAAAGAGACGGAGAGGAGAAGACTCAATTTGACTCTGGTAGTCCCAGAACAGAGAACTCTTCCAGCAGCTCCAAATTAGTCTCACTTTCAATTTTGACTTTTTCATTTGGACCATAAGTCTGTATTTCTAGTGTACATTTTTCTAAAGGCGCAGGCAGGGCTCTGAACTCTCATGCATTGGGAGTGAGGCTCACACATCCATTTTTCATGCACTGATGATGTCACGGCATAAAAACAGGAGGCTGACACTCTAAATGCAGACAGAAAAGAGCAGCTGTCTGCAGCAATAGGAAGGTTTTCAGAAAAATCAGCAGGAAATATCCATTATAACCACCTGCGTAGCTAACTTATTCGAGCTGGTCTTGGTCCGATTTATGCAGTGACTGGAGAACTTTATTCTATAGTGCTGGCTTATCAATAAGTGTCAGGAACCACGTAAGGAGGTTGGAGTGGAGGAAGGCAGGAGGGGAATGGACATTCCACTACCAAACAGTGACAAGTTTTTGAGTCACTTTCTGCTGTTTATCTTTTGTCTTTATTTTTACATCCAGTCATTATTTTGTCTTCTTTTGCTCTACAAATGTAGCCCACAATGTAATTAGGAATTAAAAGACAGTCAGTTGAAGTTAGGAAGCCATCATAAAATACACAGTAAAATACATTTTATTGCTGATATTTTCCAAGTCGTCATGACGACACAGTCCACAATTGTTACATGACCAGCTCTGGAGAAGCCACACATCAAAAATGGACACTTTGGGGGTGTTTCAAAAGGACACAGCCAGCTCCGGACCAAGTGAGACGAGATGGGAGTGAGAGCAGGTTCTTTGATAAGATGTGTTTTGTAATTAGTTTTTGCGTCGGCAGACTAAAAACGTTGGATTTGAAGGCTGAAGTTGAAGAGAATTATCGAAATTCCAAAACTTTTGAAGAGAAATGTAAAATTTTAAACTACAGGATTAACTCCCCATGCTTTAAACTGTTTTGGACTGTCTCTTTACTTATTGTTTGGTTCATTAATTCTTATGTGACCAGAGTCTATCTGTACTGATGTAAAACCAGAGAAACATTTTCTGCAGCCTGCCACTTTCTGTAAATGTCTACACAACCTCTGCATTTCCCACCTGACTCGACTTAATTAAGACAAAGTAACGTCGCTAAGACACAGTAAAATAATTTCCCTAGAGTGCTGTCTGTTCAAAGAAAATCATATAATATCCTATTTCCTGTTAGCTTGTCTCATAAAATATCATTCTCAAGTCTATGTTGTGATTTTTATCAATCCCAGTGCTGTTATTCGGATATCAATGATAGATATCCTCAGCATATATGGTCTCTTGAGGATTTACAGCTACACTCCCTTTATTTATCTTAGTTTAATACAAAATGTCCAAATAAATTATTCTATTAATTTTAAGATAATAAAAAGGCTTTCAATTCGTTTTCCCAATCAGCCCGTTTTGAACTTTTTTCTAGTATTTTCTGAAATGATTGTGCTGTCTCTCACATTGTTTTGTCTTTACATGTAATGGCAGTTAAAGTGTTGTTGCCAGGCAACTGTGAATAAAATCTGGTCAAACAACATCCTCCAATGAAAAACCTTCAGGAAAAGGAAGTAGTCCAGAGATGTCGCTACAAAGGCCATGCAGTGATCAGGGTGGATTGATGGGTCAACAAAACACTGATGAAACATTTCTCATTTCAAGTTGACAGTCAGTGTATCTATTAAACATGACCGCATTATTAGAAATATACTTTATAGTGTAACAATAATGGATTAAAACCAGATATCTCATATGTTAATATTTTGTTCATTCATGTTTGCTTTGGAAACTACTTGTTTTTCAGAGTAATCTGTTCATTCTTGCTGAATACAAGATTTCAGCAGCTTAACGGTCTTTGTTTGTTGCCCAGTTCTCCTCTTTGTGATGCTCCAAATATGATAACACAGAGAGATCTGGACCACAGGCAGGTCGGTCAAGCGCATGCACTTGCAGGTCTAAAATAACCACCAAAAAACCTATAAACATGAACATTGATGTACTCCTCGTCATCAGACAGTGGCTTTTCACCTTTTTCTGATAACTGCCAAGTCTAGCTCATCTTTGACACTTGGAACTTGATGTTCCAAAAAACAGCTTTTTACCACAGAGAACTGAAATGTACCCAGACTGGGCTTAAATCCAGAGTAATGATGCAGAAACATTTTGTAGACCATCAGCTTATGTAAATGCAATGTTATGCAAACTGTATTGGCAAATATATAGATGAATTATGTTGGTTTTAGTTTCTTCGGTTGTGTAGTTTGTTGCTGAGGTAACAAAGGTCTCCTACAAGCAGTCTGACATGTGTTTTTGTAGAAACACTTTGAGAGTAATTTCCTCTATCTTAAGACCCGTGAGTAAAAGAAGTCTGCAGTCCCTAGCTGGGTGATTTGAACATTGAGAGCTTATCGATGGTTTGCCCTTCCTGTGAATTGCTGTTGCCACTTTCTTTCAGGCTCTCACAGTGCGTATCGGACAAACGTGTCACTCCTTCTTCATTCTCAGTGCACCTTTGGCTGGCCACATCTTCCCTGCAATCACACGTTTGACAGCTTGGAAATCAAAAGGCTGGCAGAGTCTTTAAAAGAAGAAAAAAACACCAACTTTATAACAAATGATGTTCACATTGAACACCAAGGTGATTCTTGATCATTAGAAGTAACACTTTAAGAGCTCTGCATAAGTAAATATTTTCATATAAGGAGAAGGTATGTTGAGTGGTTTTTACTTTATTTGCTCTAAAAAAACAAAGACTGTCTCTGTTTGACTTTAGTTGTTGAGCTTCTGAGCAGCTACAGGAATGTGAAAAAGAAAGTGGACTTTCTTTGACTCTATGTATCAGAATGAAACAAAAAAAAGATTATCTGGTACTCACCAGGTCATAGAATTAGACAAATACAATCTGTGTGGGTAATGAAGCACTTCCATTCACATTCCTTTGAAATCAGTAAAAGTGTATTTTTACTTATTGATGATACTTTATTTCACATTTAAATGAGAAACGATGTCTGCAGTCCCAATTCAACTTCTGATATGTTCCCTATATAAATAACTAGTTATTGCTGTTTAAAACAGTTACAAACACATAAATAAAAGCCTTCCAGTCAGTCAGTTATCATCAGTTGATAACAAATTATGATCTTTAACTACCTGAAACTGGTTTGATCAGAGTTTACCACCAAATTCCTCAGGTGAGCAACAAGCCGTCTCATGACTGCTTTGTTTGAGAGATGCAGACACTTTAACACTGCTGTTCGTTAAAGATTAAAACCTTTACAGCTGTGTTATGGCCCACTTATAAGAAACATCCCATGGTGTTCATTATCTCAATTCTAGATTAACTACTTTGTCCTAAACTCTAATTTTAAGGTTTGATAATATAGAATAATTTATGAAACAACAATCTGAAGCTTATATTGAGTTAAAGCCATACTATTTGTAGCTTTTCTGATGTTGTTTTTTCCTCTCAAAATGTTATTTTCAACCACAGTAAGCAGCTGTTTTCAGAAGGGGTGCTAGATCGAGTAGATAGACACGGTTAGAGATGAGCAGCTTATGAACAGCTGCAGCTCCACAGGTGATAGACAGCAAAAACAGAGCTAAAAGAAAGGGAATATTAGACTTAAATCCACCATGTGAACACAAAAAGGACTCTTTATGAGGTTTCCACCAATGGGAACGTCAGTGGTTTAATCCCTGGCTTGTCCAATGTCCTATCTTGTGTAAGACATTAAACTCCATTAATCTATCCATCTGTGAGATGCTGCCTAATGGAAAACAACAGCCTAGAGATTTGTTACCATCTCACAATTTACAGCCAGGGTTTGTGACACTTGACGTTTTGGCCATGATGGCAAATGTACTTTTTTCTGTGAGACTGGGTTGTTGGTTGGGTTCATTTGTTTGTCTGTTTGTTTGCAGGATTAATCAAAAAGTTGCTCATGGATTTGTGTGAAGAATTTACAAGAGATCAGGCGGCTTAAGAGTTATTGACTTTTGATGTCGATATGAATCTCCATCCAGGATATTTTACAGTCCAGAACTACTCTGGTTTCATCAAGTTTTCACAAAATTGATCATTTTCAGGAACATTTTCAGAGGAAGGAAGCAGTGTTCAAATCACCAATGATGGAGAAATTAAATATATATCATATCATACCTGAACAGAACAAAATTTAAATGTTCTTCCCCTTTCTTTCAGCTGTCTGTCCTGGTTTGAACGTTGCTTGTAAAATTTACAGAAAAACTTTATTCTGATCGGATATGTTTCTTTGGCTCGTCAGCAATCATCCCAGGTGAACAACCCTGACTGATGAATGCAATAACATCTTACGCTCAACTGCCAGGCCTTTACGTTTCAAAGTAATCTGTTCATTTTAAATGTCAGCCCCAATGTATGAAGTCATAGCCCCACACCAAAAGTAACCATCTCCACGTTACAGCCAGCAACCAGAAGTTGCTGTGAGGAGGGATAATTGTTTGTTGAGGAAACAAGAGAAGTTGTCCTGTCCTTGTAGGGAAACAGACTGATCTAATTATGTTTTTCCCGAATGATTTCAGCTGCAGCTCTCTGCCAGTGTGCTGTTAGATGCCATACAGATATAAACAAAGAAAAGACAGCTCCTGCTGCCTTCCTGGGTGTCTGGAGACTGTTAAAAAATATTTTTCATTATGAGAAAAAAATAACACTGTCATGAATTTCAACATTTCTCTGGCACTGAAATACAGCAGGACTACCTGAAAATATTACTCAATCCTCATATCTAATTCTATTTTGTTCTATGTCTGTTTCTATCAATAGGTGAGCCTTATGTGGCCTCTATATAAAATCTAGGAATGTTTCTCATGAATTGTTGTGGTGAGCAGGAGTCTGTTCAGCTCAAACTTTTGTGCTGGAAACCGAAAAAAGTCCAGAAGGAGCAGCTGCATTAAGCTGTGCATCAAAGACTCAAGCATGATTCAGCTGTTTCCATTAATCTACTTCTCCTTCTGAGATCTTTGAGATTATGGATGATGACTTCTATTTCACTTCCTCCCACCTTGATAAGAAGACGCATCATTTTTGTACTTTTTTAAGGAACAATTCTTTGGAGACATTTTTAGCCGCACTAACATCTGTGTGTTTGCACTCTCTCGTTATTGTATTGACAACGGATGTCTAAGAACACAGCGACTATTTGCTGTTGCCCCTGTTCATTTCAGGATGATTTATTTTAAGTTTAGTGTGGAGATTTGTGCATTTATATACTAGTTCCCTAATTGCGTAAGTGTTCTGCATTTAGAAATAAGCTTGACTGCAAAAAGCAGTCTTGATGATGTGACCTTGCCCAGCATAAACAACTTTTAATTAACTGCAAACATGCAAAAATTATTAACCTTTTTCCCCAGAAATTAGATAAAGTGTAAACAGTCTATTACTACACTGTTTTACAATAACACCTTTGTACTTGTTTTTAGATTGAAGCAGGAGGAGGTTTTGGTAGATTTGCAACTAGATAACGTTCACAATCAGACTCTTATTTTTGGTTTTGGTAAATGGACTGTACTGACCACTCAAAGCACTTCTAACACTGAATGCCACTTTCACCCATTCACACACATCCATACACCGATGAATGCATCGGTAGGCAACGTGGGGTTCAGTGTCTTGCCCAAGGACGCCACGACATGTGACCCAGGGAAGCCGGAGTCACACCACTGACCTTCCGATTGGTGGGTGACTGCTCTTCCTCCTGAGCTACAGCCTGCAGCCCTTGGTAAAAGTTAAAGGGGAAACAAATACTTTTTTATCAAATGTAAATTAGTATTAAATCAAATCATGATCTTAGATCAACATTTAGTGCCCAAACCTAACCATAAAAAAGCTGTAGACACTGTAGACACTGCTAGAAATGTGAATAGAAACCCAATCTGACACATCTGAATGAAAACAATACAAAGACAACAAATTATATGTTCAAACTAAGAAATATTAATGTTGTAAATATATATATAGATATATGCTTACTTTGAAATTTATTCCAGTAATATGATTTAAAAAGAGTTAGAACAGGAAATGTGAACCATGTTGAATATACGTTTATCTCTTGTTTGCTGTAGTCATGAAAGTGAAATGTTCTACCCCTCTGCTTCATGAAGGATTTCAGCAGTTTAATACTTTGGGAATTTATTTTTTCTTTCAAATCGGGGCAAATGTTTCCACCACTGACAGGTCTGACCTGCAGGCAGGACAACACTCAGCTGATCACAGTGGTGGTGGAACAGCTATTTTTTAAGTTTGTAGGATGTTCGATCCATAATTTTCAAGCAGAGCTTCAAATTTACATTCTTGAGACCACAGGGCAGTTTTTGATTTCACCTCAGTTTATCTTAAATGAGCTTCGGCCCTGACAAGGTAAGGCAGTGTGTCTAAAACTTTTTTTATATCACTCCCTAAAGAGAAAAATATACATAATACACAAAGTGAATTCATTTGATAAATGATACGGAAAGGAAATAATGAATAGTAAAGAGTCAGTGTGTAGTTCTACAGCTATAGGCAGGAATTACCTCCTGTATCAGTCCTTATTGCAGCAGACCTGAAGAAGCCTCTGACCTAAGACACTGCTGTTTAATTGCTGTTTTGTAGAGGGTGTGCAGTGTTTTCCATCATTTTTAGCAACTTGAGCAACTTTATTGCACAATCAGCTCCAGAGGTGTCCCCAGAGCAGAACCAGCTCTCCTTATCAGTCTGTTCAGCTTCTTTGTGTAAGAAATATCAATTTTGTTTGTGAATGCTTTGATGAACTGGGTTACCCGGCCCAAGTAAGTATTGTGTCGGTTTTTAATGCAGCACGGCTTGGATATCAGTCATGTTATCTACAAACATAGAATTATAGATTACATTTTTTTATAGTATGTGCTCTACATAATGAAATCTCCAAATATTTAGCTTTTTGGTTTGTTAAGAGATGTAATAACTGCTCACCCATGCTGTCCTCCTTGAATACCTCAAACCTTAGCCTTTCACTCTCTTGCTGGCCCCGTCCCAGCTTTTTTTAAAACATTCATGTACAGTTTGTGTCCTCTGCCTGATGAAGAGACGCTATACTAACAAGTTTTCACTCCAAAAAGTTAACGCTGCTAATCCGTCCTTGAAAAATTAGACTCTCTGAAAAGTCCATCGAGTTTCTTGTCAGAATTAATGGATTTTAGAGGTTTCCTATGCTGGTATCTGAACAAATTCTGGTCACGGAGACAATGCATTAAGTCTCTTTTTCTGCTGTGATACAGACAGGGAGAAGTCTGAGCTCCACAAATGGTTTTTGAATGCCACACTCATTGGGGAATACTCAGTCTGATCCCCTCTGCTCCTCTTCTGCAGGTAGACTCAGGGGAGTCTCCCACGCAGTAGACATTAGACAAAGGCTTCTTTTTTTAGGTTGTTACCATAGTAACCTCAGGAGGAAGCTGGCTCTTGGAGGTAGACTATCCTTATCATACATGTCTCCTGACCTCCACTCCCACTACTGACATTCACTCATGTCTTTATTTAGTCTTGACTTAGTAACCCTGCTGAGAGTCACACACCTAAAGATGCAGCAGGAAACAGGGGGTGGTCATATATTCATTTAGATTAGCACAAAGTCGTCTTTTGTCATTTAGCTGATTGTCATCTGCTCTGATGACAGCAAAACGACAGCCAAGAAGCAGAATGGAGGAGAGAGGAAAGTGTCTGTATCAATCAGCCTCCAGTTCACTCACAAACCAAATTCAGCATGGTCCATCTGCAAGAGCTGCATGTGCGAGGGAAGTCAGCCTGTCGTTGAATGATCGGAAAGAGACCAACTGACACAGAGGAGAAGCTAATTAACGTAGTGTTATTAAAGCTTCCAGTGTATGCTGAATACAAAATGACCCGAGTGTGCAGCTGCCAGCATCAGAGCTCATTTCCAACGTTTCATCTTATTAGGAGTCTCATTTCTGATGTCACAGTGGATTAAAAGACAGAGCTCGGTCACAGTGATTTGGTCGTCATGTTTCAGTTTCAGGTCATGAAGGTTTCAGGTTCTCCTGAACAAAAGGTGATGTGTTAAAGTCATTGTCTTGACAGCATAAACTCAGAAGTGAAGATTATTTTTATTTTACTTTCTATTCAGTTGGACGCTGACCGGGACGAGGAGGAGGTCTTCTGTGACATCAGCATGACTTTGGACAACAAGCTGTTTCCCTCCAAAGAGCCTGCTGCTGGTAAGATCACTTTATATTTTCTAACTAATGACACGCCTCTTTAAATGTTAATTATTAGCTTCTGCAAGATTATCTTGTTCAATATTTAAGCCTCAGAGAGAGTTTAGATCAGTGAATCATGTTTGAATTATTAAATGCTGCTTCTGGTGTTAAACACAAGGCAGCCAATATTGTTGGGATTAAAGACTTTTATAAAGTTCTGTAAATTAGGTGTTTGAAAGTACAATTATTTAGAGAACCTTCAGTATGTTCAATTACAAGTTCCCTATTTGATTTTGGTGTCTATAGGAATGAGGAATAAGCTTATTCCTATAGACATGGATTGTTTTTCTTACACTGTTCTGTGTCTTTAAGACATTTGAAGGAGTTCCACAACATTTAGCATGTGTACATGTACAGTGAAGTATAGCTGATCTTGACTATAACATTTAATTGGGCCTCTTTCAGCTTGTTAGCTTAGCTTTTTTTCCGTCGACCTATTAAGCCAAAGACAAAAACATTTAATAAACTACGGTATTCAGATGGCAGTGAATTCATATTTATTCACATTTGTTTTCAGGTTCTTCTGTTATTTAAATTGAACATTTACATGCGGGAACAATTCAACTCCCACCTGCATTATCTGTGTGTTTTAGTCCAGCTATGAGAAGTGTTATTTAATTGCAGAATTTCAGTTGTAGTAACATCTTTACATGTTTAATAAATATAATATGTTATTAGCTGCATTGACATGAAAGTCTTCTGTTGGGGAGAATGACTCCCTGTGGGTTGGACTTTTCCTAAGACTTTTTCATATAAACCAAAGACTGTTGAAGTGAATAAAACCTGTGCATTTCATTCTCTGAAATACATGAATATTATGCCTTTACTTTATTCCAGGATGTATCTGATAAGTTTAATAATAATGTTGCAGATTCACTTGAGTGTCAATGTATTACTAAATATTTTCAGACTGATAGTCTAGGACCATTTCCATGCCATGGCTTTTATTCAAGTATTTCTACACTGGTGTTTGGCTATTTTTGTTTAAATAAGGGAGTAGGTAGAAGTAGCATCAGATATGGGGTATAGTATTACTATTAGCCCAATCCTAATCCTTGAGCCTGCTGCATTACATACTTTACAGTTCTCTGCTCCAATACATCTGATTCAAATGAATGGATCATAATGAGGCTTCTTCAGATCCTGATGTAGAGCAGGGGAAGAGTCCAAAAAGCAAGATAAAAAAAACACCCTTTTAAATTGAGGTCATGATGAATTAAAGAAAAAAAAAACCTGGGTCATGGTTTATTATTGTGTTAGATTGCGTCCCAGTGAGTGTTCCCATACATAAATAATGTTGTCAAAAGAAATTTTTACCTTAATAACCGGGTTACACACACAGTAAGTAACATCCTCCAGTATGTTTACCAGCTACTTGCACATGTCTAAGATCACCAAAAGAGAGAACAAGTGAAAACCAAACACATCACCCACCAGCTGCCTGGTTACCACACGAGTTGGCATAGCAACCGGTGACAGAGGGTTAGCTGCGCTTTGTGAGAAATACAGACTAAACAAGGTTAGAATGTCATGCAGGCTGTTATGCAAGATCTGATAATCAACTGTTTATAGATCTGCGTTCCTGACTGAAAACACCTCATGTTGGTCTGAAGAATGTGATCAGTCTGCGCACTGCAGGTGTTTCTCCACCAATTTCATAACAGGTTTAGTTCTAGGAAGAAATGTTACAGCGAAATTAGTCATCAGAACATGCCTGGTTTTTGTTGCATATCACTCATTATTTTATAACATCATTACAGAGTGTAGGTGCAACTTGTAAATGTGCCCATGGAAGACATTTTGTGTTCTTTACAGATGCATCAAAACTATTTACACTGAATATAAAAAGGAGGAAATGGTTCATTATTACTTTGTAGTTCAGTTATGTTTCAAATGCATATTTTATGTATAGGCTTTTTACTTACACAAGCCCAGAACACGATTAAACAACTTCCTCTTGATTTGACTGATACAGAAACAGTTCTACATTTTCCTCTGATGGAAAGCTAAATAAGAAGTTCGATAACTTTACTCTCTTAGACATCTTTGTGGGCCCCAGGGCAAAGATTTGTGGTTGGGCTGATATTAGCCCCCCACTATAGAGCTTCTCAAAGGTAAATATTGTATTAGATACATGACCCTCACTTTTCTACAGTGGTGAACTGTGGCTGTTAGACAACAAAAGAAACACAAGAATGATGAAAATATTAATTATTATGAAAATAGCTGTTGATTGCCGTGATTGCAGCCGTGCCAGGCGGCTGGCAGCCATTCAACACTCCTATGATGGAAAAACACTACATTTCCTCAAAGCTATTGAACACTAAATATTCAAAAACAGAAGAAAATGTGTTTAATTATTGAAATTCCATTTGACTATGGCCGAAATGGTGATGTGGTGGTCAGCACTATCACCTCACAACAAGAAGGTTCCCATATCAAATTCGGGGGGGGGGGGGCTTTTCTGAATGGATTATACTGCAAATTAACTCTTCGGTTAATGTCTCCAAACAAACTCAGAACAGTTAAAAGCTGCAGCTCAAACCAGCTCAGTCCATGCTGTAGTACACTTGCATACGAGGGGAATCAGGTTATTGACCAAAGTATTTCAGATCCTATGTTACTGTGGGAGGAAACTTTCTTTCTTTCAAGTATGTAAAACGAGAAGCAGAAAGAGTCTGATTGACAGTCTGCATTTCCAAAGCAAAGTGATTTGCTGATGCTTTTTGTGGCCAAAAACACAATTTTTAAAATATCAAACTGATAAAGAAAAAAACGTGGATGAGTACAGTTTTATTAGGCTGTAATAGTGTGGACTTACTCATTTCTACTGTTATGCGGGAGGTATGTAATCCCCAATCGCATTATCTAGGCGTGTTAGTCAGCCTAAAGCTCATAATTAACAAGCTATTTTTTTCTTTTTTTTTAAAGCTTAGTGACAATCAAAACATATTACACAACTCCTCTCCAGTGCAATGTGCTTTATTCACTTTGTTTATCGCTGCTGTGTCAGTACGCGATGTGAAAAAGTTTCTGCCGTCTGAAATCTGCTGTATGGCTTAATTAACCCCCCAGAGAAAATCTTGTGACTGTGGGCTTCATAAATAGCGTAAACTGACTTCTGTATTGTTTTTGATGCATCGTCATGTCACAGCGCAGAGACGCAGCCGCACCGCTGCAGGAAGCCGAGTAAGAACCGAAGGAAGTGATTATAAACGTTGACAATTACAGAAGACCACTCAAGCTGCTTGTTCTTCTTCATTTTAAAAGCAGTCCAGTTTTATTGTGGATAGCTTTTGTAATTCTGTGAACAGTTTGCAACAACACATTCACGCAGGAGGAGACGGAGGCTCGTGTTAGGAGATGCAGAAACACCACGAAGGGGAACGCCAGTATGTTCAGATAAACCGCTGCCCAGTGTGAATGAAAGACTGCATGTTTTTCTGCTTTGAGAAGTTGACTTTTAAGTTAGATTAACCCACAATACACTCAGCTGTTTGCAGCATCAGGCGGTTGAGGCCAAGCACATAAAAAGACACATTTTCAGGAATCCTTCACACTCCTTCGTGCTACTTGACACTCTTGTGCAGCTCCTTTATACACTCTTCAGAGCAATTCTTTTCATGACAGCTTTCAAATACTCAAGAGAGGCAGAGGGAAAGATTTTATAAACATATAGCACTTTAGTCTGACGGAATTTAAAAAATACAAACAAAATGAGCAACATTCAAAGTTTTAATGATTAATAAGACATCTCTCAGTACCAGTGAAAGGCTGCTGAAAACTCTTAATGTTCTCCGCCTGCCTCGTATTTCCTGCTCATGCTGTTTTCACAAGACGGTCAGGTCACGTGTGCACGAACATGCAAACGTGTGCTTCTCTTTTGCAGTAGATGCAGCAGATGGAAACTGCAGCTCCTCTTCCTCTAAATAACCCACCTTTTTCAATGAAAAAAAGATTCCTACGAATAGAGTGATATAAAAGTCCAACATGACCAGTTTTAGAGATTTAGTAGGGTTTTTCTTTACAGGCTGCACCTTACAGTAGGTTTCTCTTTCAGTTTTTTGGTCAGTTTTCTGCACATTTTGGTCTGCATTGCTGCTACTCACTGAAGGTCATATTCTGTCCTTTAAGATGCCTGCAAACTAAGATTTGAGCATCCTGCAGTTCATTAAACTGTCACAAAATGTAATCTGTTGATCAGTGTCCTGGAAGATGAATTTCTTTGTCTTTGTGAATGTCTTTTATGTACATGAACAGGAAAAAAAATTACTGCTTTTTTATGGTCTATTGAAAGATTGTAAGGTGGCAGAGTTATTCATGCTCGTCATCCAGGAGACCACAGTTCTCATTCAGCTCAGTATATTTTACACAACAATTTTCGATCACTATTTACTTTCACTTTCAATAACTGTTTGGTTAGATTTAGGTATGAAAAACTATGTGTTTAGGTAAGGTTCATAGTTGTTGGTTCGAAACAGAGGTCGTAGCACTGCAAGATGGCAAACACCCTAAATTTCCAACATGGTTAGAACTTTGTCCCAGGCACCTCTCTCGCAGTGAAACGTAGAACTTTTGTTTTGGTCCATTTTTTTGTTCCATTGGTGATGTTTTATAAGAGAAAGTCTAAAGCCATGCTTCGGAAGCCTTTAAAGTGTTGTTATGAACTCAAGAGAAGTGAATTTTACCTCATGAAGGGTATAACTGCTGTCCACTCCAGATTCCATTTTATTAGGAGTTATTATGGAGTTGCACTTTCAGGTTTGTTCAAAGCAGTGTGATATCTTTACATTTCTTGAGGTTATTTTTCTCGTGTTTTCTGTGAAGGAGACGCACAATCGGTGCTCCGTCAAGAAAACCGTCCTAAAAGAAGTGCGTTATTTTTTTTAACGAGACACATAAATGCAGACTGATCTGAAATCTGTTTAGTCTGTAGCTTCAGTTTGATATTGTTTTATAGATAAACTGATGTTCTTAAACTGGATCTGATGTGGGAAAGTATGGGGGAAAAGCTGCAGGAAACAAAAAAGATTAAGCAAAAGCTAAAAATAGACTCTTCGAAAGGAGAGATTGGGCTCTGGTCCATCTGCTGCTTGTAGTTCCACCAGCGAGAGGAGGCTGCTGCCACTGTCCTCCGGCCTTGCCATCCACCGTGATTATCAACAGCAGGCATCCTGGACTGAAGTGCCGCTGACGAGCGCAGCCTCTGCCACCTGACATCACATAACAAAACAAAGAACCCCCACACTGTCGTACCTCAGGGCCTCACCTTCCAGGGACGACATGCACTCTGACATGTTGCTGACTCTAAAGTTGTGAGCTGTCAAGAGCACACGGGACAGTTTTTTTTCCCCCTCAGTGCATTCTGAAGCTTTTTATCATAATACATCTAAGAAATTCAAATCTCTCTGGAATCAGCCTGAGCGCCTGAAGCTGCATCGTTGCATAATCTAACGCAGCTTTTTGATCAGGAGGCGATGATGTGCAGGAGAAAAAAAAACACGCCAAAGGAAAGTGTTATTCACAACCCATTACCACAGAGGAAGGATACAAAGATGTGTTAGAATCTTTAACGCCACCTTCCAAGGCAGCTTTATAAAAAAATTAGGTCTGAGTTCAGGTGTTTCTGGTGCTTAAATCAACTTAAATTTGTGGATATGTCACTGTGTGTTTGTCCATGCTTTGCACGCATGTGCAAGACTACATCTGGTAAACTGATGTGAACATGAACAGTACAAATTTAATCAGCTCTTGACAACAAACAGCACCAGTGTTGATAACTGTATTACAATCGTGTTCACTGTGTTCAAGTCCTATATAACAAAAAATGACTCCTGACTCTAAAATGTTTTCTGTTTTTCCATCTTTTAAATGGTGAAAAGCAATCATTTGCCATCTTGTTAAGAGCTATAGATACCTCCCTTTGCACTGAGTAACAAATTAGGAGTTATTAAGCTTAGCAAAAAAAAAAGAAGCCTGAGCAAAGCAAAGTCCTTGCGCATCTTCAAATTACAACAATAATATATGTAAAACGAGGTCATTTCACCTACTTTGGCTTCATTGAGTCTGCAGAGTGTTATTTTCCAAATTGCCCTTGAAAGTGCTCTGCTCATAGCAGCAAGGATTCAGCTTAGCGCTGCTGTTGATGTAGATTTATCGTTGTTCTCGTCTGTTGTGGTGAAAGTAAAGCTGAATAAATCAGATTTGAGCAGGCAGAGCATTGGTTTCACGCTCTGATTGGAACTGCATCTTAAACCAACTCTGAATAAGGTCTGGATTTTTTTTTTTTTTTTAAATCGCATTTCATGCACTTTTTTTGTCATCCAGACTTTCCAAAATCAATTTGGACACAGTCCAAATATGCCAAGAAATAAATAAGTGAATTGTTGTTACAATCCACTGACTTGGCTGAGAGAAACGGTTAGAAAAGAAAAGGGTTTATTAAATTGATTAAACCAGATAATTAAAGTTAAAAACTTAGGCAAAGAGCAACAACGATGGTGATCTCCTGCAAGCTTCACCAGGTATACCTCATATCCACACCTTTTTAAGTTCAGCCAGTGATGCAAAACCAGGCAATGAAGCTCATATACCCCCCAAAGATTGTTGCTCTGCCACTGAAAGAATAGTGTGGTTGATGTCTCTTTACTACTGTTTTGAAGTCTTGACTTTATGATTTTGTCATCTGACTGAAAACCTGAAGCCTCTATGCAAGTCAATGGGTCAATCTTAAGACTCACCCATCCATTATTACGCATAAAATTGTATAGTTTTGAATTATGGATTATGCCATGTTTAACCTCACCAATAACATTTCCCATAGGGACTAAAACTGTTTTCTGCACCAGGCTGTAAAGATGTTAACACTTTATCTTGGGGGACTATGGATGTGTACTCACTGACAGATCCATCCTCTGGTGGTCATTCAAGGAACTGTAGTTTTGGTACTTGCATGTTGCTCCATATTTTCCGTCATGGATGTTGCCACATGCACAGAATACATTTTCAAATGGCTTGATGAGTTTGTGAGGAGTTATGTGTTTGTATTTCTTGCCTCTTGGCTCCAGCCTAATTATTTTTGCACATGAGTCATGAACTAGAACCTAAAACAGTACGGAATAATGTAATGTAATAATGACTAGTTCCAAAACACAAAGCTATGACTTAAGGCCTAAGTACATGACATATTGATGATTGTTGATGGATTTTTCTGTCCACAGGTCCAAGTGAGCTGGATCTCAGTCTGCTGGGTGAAACAAGCAGCCTGGCCGACATAGCCTGCAAGAACTATGAGGTAAGAATATTATGTACAATCACCAACTGGATGAGAATTTAGTGTCGAGGTCCAGTTTTAATTTGAGAAATACAGATGCTTTTTTAAATTCAAAACTCATCATCCCTATAAGTAAGCCCAGAGCTTTCAGCTTCAATTTGCTGAGAAAGGCTGTAGGAAACTGAAGCTTCAGAAATATCTAACTAAACTAAAAGTGTTTACCAGGTTCCACTGATCGACTGTTCACATGTAATGTAAAAAGACGAGAACCCTTCACTATAAAAAGATGTATGATGGGTTTGATTCCCACATCAGAGAATGTGTCTTAAATCGAAAAGCTGTTGTTTTATCTCTTAATTCACTCTTCATGAAAGCCTAGTAAACATCAGCAGCAGCTTGATAGATATTATTCTTTCACTGGGCTGTTTTATGGCATTACAGAAATCCAATTTCAAATCAATCAAGATCTCTATCAAACAAAAGCTCAGCTCTCACATTCTCCCTGCTTTTCACCTACAACATTACATAAATGACAACTGCAAATTAACTTTTCCAAAGAGGCAAAAAATGAGCTCATCATATCGAAGGCAGGGTGATTCAGCACTGCAAATGTCCCGAGATAGCGAGTAATGTTGTGTAATGCTTGGCAACGTTTCACACGAGCTCCATTCCTCCACACAATCTGCAGTCAGTGAAGCAATAACATCGACCTCTGTCTCATTTAACATCCTCAGAGTGTCTGAAAACAACATCTCTGTCCACTTTCTTTTCCTCTAAGAGCAGATGTAGGCTCTTTATTGCTGTTTTCAAACTAGTCAGGGTTTCCTAGCTATACACATTCTCTCTCTGCAGCACCCTTTGTCACATTTAGTCAATTGAAATCTTGGCTGGAGTAGTGGGGAAGTTTTGGCATTTTGTTCAGCAGTAATTCACTGGTAGTCGATTTAGAAAGCTCTCCTCTACAACTCTTCATCTTTTTTCTCTCGTTTCTCCTCTGATGAATAATCCATCCTAGCTTCTTTTCATCAGATTTCAATGACATTTTTTTTCCTCATGAGGATGAGGGTTAAAGCTTTGAGACCTGGGGGCACTTATCTTAAATTTACTATACTTTTACAGATTAGGAAAGCATAAACTATCATGTCCAAACTGGCCTTCATGCTTTTTAGGGGACTTGAGGAGGGGGTTATTCTATATGACTGTAATTATTGTCTATATTCAAACACTGATCTTATAGCAGTGTTTATTGAAGGAGCATCACACATTCTGGAAAAGAATAAATGGGTTAACGTAATAGGGAATAAATTAAAGAAAACCAAAAATTGCTTCCCAACTAATTTAGCTTTTTATAAAACGCATTATACTTCTAATGATATTACATAAAAACTGATGCATAAAATACTTAAAAAGTGCAGAATATAGGTAAATACAGAATGTACAAGTGTTCATTTATAAACCTTTGTGAAAAATATAGGAAAAATTATTATTTTATGTTGTTATTTTTTCTCATATTAGAGCATTTATTGATGTACTGCAACTGATTTTCTGAATAACTTCTTACTACTTCAAAGGTTTTTTAACTTGTTGTTGTTTAGGGATCCAGAAAGTGTCGTAACCATCTCTTTTTTCGCACTTTGCGTCATAGAATAGATTTTTTTTTATACATTTGAATTTGTCATTTTGACAATGTGAATTCATGCTCTAAGACATATTTTTTAAGAATGTCTTCTGACCTCTTACTGCGCAGGTATGGCCTATTAGCTTTTGTTCTCCTTGCTACTCCTACACTAAGCCATGGGAGAGGAAGCGTCATACAGTGGGGTTCCTTCTTAGCAGTAGGAAAAGCATATTTTAAGTGAAAGATGAATGCAGCCAAATCTAGAAAGCTTCTTGAGGGAAAACTAGCTCCAGAGGAAAGCAGACAGAGTTTAACTTTCAGAACCCAAAACACAGACTTAAAACTTCCGAGAACATCTGTGGAGAGACCTGTGATGAACCCAGGCAGATGAGCCACACAGAATCTGTCAGGTATAATGTTTTAAACTCAAATCCAGGTGTTCAGACTCGCCAGATAAGAATTGCCTGTATGATTGCAGCTAAATTGAGCTCTGCAGTTTGCAAAACAAATACAAACTTTGCTTTGTAAAGAATTTGTAGAAGTTCCTAAAAAAAAGTTTGGACTGATGTGGTGAGATCATAGAAGAAACTTGATATTCAAGCTCAATGCTGTTTGATCTCCATGAGTCATGTTCACAAATTGAATTACTCTCACAGCCAGGTGCTTTGTTACCTGAGAGCCAGCATCCTGCTGGGTGTCTCCAGGGCTTTGTGGTTGACTGTGATTTCCTAATAAAACACTCTTTGTCATGCCAGATAAAGGTGACCTTTAAATGAGGCTGATCGATAATTAAATGATGCCATCTACTCATTATTCAAACACATTCAAAGCCTGGATAAAGGCTGCTCTATCCATACTATGACGTGGTAATCCTTGAAGAGGAACTACAGAGTGGCTTCAAGGCAAGTAGAGTGCTAACAAAACCAGGCAGAACAGCTCACTGAAAACGGTGATGACCCAGTGCAACCCTTTCTGTGTTGATCAGTGACACAGTTTTTCTCTGTGAGGTTGAACAAAACCACCGGGCCGCCTTGTCAACCCTCATTTGTGGCGTCTGATATCAGAAGGAGATGGAATTTGCAGTGTTCTGATCAAAGAGGGGCGCAGAGGAATGAGGCAGCAAGACAGAGTGGATATTTTTGACATGGTGCCAAATCTCCGGGACATAACCTGCAACAATTCGAGCAGGAATTTGTTCATAAATAATGCTTTTGTTCTTTCCCATTAATAACTGATCACATATAGAAAACAAACATGCAATTTCTAAGTGTGGTTTGGGTGACTCAACTCCACTCAAAAAGCATTTATCGTTGGTCTCTTGTTTTGCAGCAGCAGATTTAATTAAATGGAAAAAAGTGGATTTTTTCTGACCTCTTTTTGTGCTCCATCACAGTAACTTTTGTATTAAAGAGAGGAGAAGCTAGTTTGCAGCCTGGGCTGTGCTTTTACTAATATGAAAGCTTATAATTCATAATGTGTACAACACTGACTGTATCCATCCATTGCAAGTGAGCAGGGAATTGACATTATTGTGTTGAAGCTGCTGTACTCCTTAATGTCGCTGTGTCATATCCGATTAAAGCACAGTTCATTTGAATCTCATGGGCTTTAGCAATGCTTTCTTTGCTGATGAAAGAAAAGCCACACTGCAGCCACTATTGCCATATCCATAAAACCAAAGATTAATTTGCAAATGCAGCTAAAGTCTGAACAATAAGTGCATCCACAGCCAGAGCTACTGCCAGCAGAGCCAGGATGAGCAGCTGCAGCTGAGCCCACAGCCACTGGCTGTATGCTGTCACAGCTCGACCTTATGAGAGGAGTAATGAGCAATCATCTGAGGAGTAATATCTTCAATTTTTACAAGATCCTCATAATGTATCCCTAAAATGTCAGCATCACACCTGCTCTGAAATAAAGGGAAATAAGAAAACTACAGCAAGGAAATGCTGAAGAAGTGCAGAAAAGAATTACCCACTGTGACCCTTCAGAGGCTCTTTAAACAATGAAAAAAGGGCAAAAACTAATTAGTATTACCACTTTCCTCTGTGACATTAACCCCTTAATTTCGACTGTAGTTTGTTTTCATTTTCCAACGGAAAATGACCTTAAATTTAGTCAGTAAATCTACAAAACTGTAAGGCCAAAGTGAACATGAGCGGACTGTATGGATGAGTTTAAAGTCCACAGCATAGGTAAAGCTGAAAGAATCTGCAACATTTTGCAGCCTTAAAAAACATGGTGTGTGTTGTGTTTTATTAATAGATACAAGCTGGTTCCAGTACAGGTGGAAGAAAATTAAATATTGAAAGAAGGCCATGAAAAGTGAGCAGTGAGTCACAACAGACACAGCTAATTTCCAATGAGGTGCTCCAGACATTTTTACGTTCTTTGCTCTTCTTTTAAGGAGGACAGAATCCACATTTATCAACCTTGCAGAGAAAATGTTTAAATTCTGTCTTATGAATAAAATTCAGAATTCATTGCTTAAGTACAGATAAAAAAAAATACATATTTATCAAACATGCTCATGCTGGTCATATGCACTTTAATAAGTAATCACCTGTTAATAAATCCGTCATATTCCAAACCACCGTGCTCATGGCATTCATGGTCATTTACACTGGAATGTCCTTTTTTTTTAAATAAATTTTACAAGGACAGAGCACAACAGAACTCATACCTTTGGACACACATATTGCCAAAATCATTGGAAATACATTCACTTTTGACTTGTTGCTGGTTTCTCTGAAATAACTGTCATGTGGGAAATGACAATCAACATAGATGGTGTAATCCGGCTGTTTGAGACACGCTCCATTTGTCTGCCGTCTCATGCTTGCAAGTGCTGGTGTCTTAAAAACCCCAGCGTGGACAAGACTTGCACTGCACCAGCTTTCATTTAATTAATATCTTTCTGCAACAAAGAGTCCAAATCACAGCATTCCATGTGATTAAACAGGATCTCTTTTTGGGGGCGGTATCTGCTCAGAGGTGCTCTCTCCAAGCAGGTAAACGCACTCTGAAGACGCGTTTACCTGCTTACCAAACCTTCTAATAAGACCAGATCGGCCATGATTTGTCTTCAATTATCTGCCTGTCACAGGTGTCTTTCGTAAGTTTTGACACCGGTTAGGCTGCATGTCTGTTTCTACCTAAACGTACTTACTTAGTAATTATTCATTTAAGGAAATAAAGAAATTATGAGGATGATGAGATGGGTTTTTTATGCTAACAATGCTTTCCATCTGCAGTTTCCTTCTTCACCCACTAGATTATGTACATATACATGCTGTGCACACATTCCTACATTTTAGCTGGTAAATTCCAGATATTGTGCGGGAATGTTCTCAAATACTCATTACGCACACATCCATGCACATGAACAATTAATAAATGAAGGCCCTGGTCTGTTTAAAGCAATGCTGTATCAAAGCTGCACCTAAAACCAGCCCTCAGCTACTCATATAGGGGCCTGAATATGTTGATACATGTCAACCTTGAACACTAGCACATAAGTTGAAGCCTGGAAGACTGATTTACTATCCTTCAAAACAAGAATGCAGCTGTCTTGGAAATATTCCAACGTACAGCTGCAGCATTGTTTAAGTCACAGTTGTTTCAGTACCTTCACTGTGTTCTAGCTCTCATAATCTCTCCACCGCTTGGCATGAAGTGTAAAAGATATGGATTTTTAGATCATGTTTTATATACGTTTGGAATGTGGAATCTCTGAAAACAGACGTATACGCTCGTTACTGTCACCATTTCTCGACAGTTACATCTAAACCGAATCGATCAACAATATTGGAATCTCTTCAAACACATCATACAAGAAGAGTCACTGCAGATGAATAAAGGGGATGACTCATTTCAAAGTCTGCAGATTTCTTAAAGGTTAAACAGCTTTGTTCACTGCCACTCTCAGTGATAAATATGCAGGATGCCTGCTGTATGAAGAGCATTCTCCAGCCGACCCAAGAGTCTCAAGACTCATTTTAACGACATGATAGTTCAATACTGCGTCCAGAGGTTTGAAATAAATGAGCTGAGGGCGACAGCAGCAGTTTATTTAATTTGATCATACGGGTGACTCACCAAGACAGTTTGATGAGAAGAAATTGTTTCCACAACTGGAGACAGAGGCATCTTTTGCTGTCGCTAACAAAGTCATCATCTGGAGATGTCTAGAGTTTTAGCCTCTTAAACACAGTCAATTAAACATTTTTGGTTAAGTCGCAACAACAATTTAGATGGGAATTTTATTCAATTTGGTATATACATATATACCAACGGATATACATGTATAACAATATTTCCCTTTAGTTTCTTTTTCTGTGTGTCTCACTGATTGGATGGAACAACCTCAGATTTGCCTCTTTCAAACACCAAATTCACCAAAAATATGTCCCACTGAGCAGTTACAGCAGCTTCTTATGCATTAATAGGTTAAGGAGCAAGACTGCAAGGAGCAAGACTGCATGGCTTCATCCATCATCCATAATGGATTACAGATTTGGTGCATTAATGGGCTGAAGTGCCTTAATTGTGTTACAAATGTGTTACAAATAGGAAACATTTATGTTACAGCAGACTTGATTATGTTAAAAAAAAAATTGTTTCTGTTTACATTGCAATGCATAACTTTAAAGCAACCCTTGGAAAGTTTGTGAACGTGTTCTGAAGTACATTGATTTTCGTGTTGCACATTTCTGGGCCTGAAACTGCCCTAAGCTCCCAGAGGCTGAGGTAGAAAATTGTTGCAACTCTACACTCTACTCTATGCAGTTAAGCATCCAGTGTGTAGGATTCAGTTGGATTCATAAACAGAAATGCAAAATAAGATTAATAACAATGTTATTGTTGGTTGCTGCTTGAAGGTGTTGATGTTAGCACTATCGCATCACAGCAAGAGCGTTCCTGGTTTGAATCTCACCTGTGGCCTTTCTGTGTGGAGTTTGCATGTTCTCCCCATGTGTTCTCCTGCTTCCTCCCAATGCCCAATAACATGCGTGTTAGATTAATTGGTGACTCTACATCAACCCTGGGAGTGAGTGTGCATGGTTGTTTGTGGCCATGTGATGGACTGGTGACCTATCCAGGATGTACCCACCTCTTGCCCAACGGCAGCTGGAATTGGCTCCACCCCCCTCGACACTGAATTTGACCGCCTCCCAAGCAAGCATTTCAGATCTTTTCTTCATATTTTTAGTCGCATGAGTTTTCCCACATACTTTGAAGGCATCACCACCTGATGTCTCATGATTCTCTAAAAATGCAATTCATATGCAATATGAGCATCAGTTAGATATCAAATATTTAAGGCCCGACTCTAAGGGCTTCCTCAAGATCAATGCTTTGCTTGGAGGAGGTCCTGATGGCCGACGTGTTGATTACTAAAGTGGACTCCATATGATGCCGGCGTCTGCAGAACCTTTTCATTTTTTCATATTTAATATTTATCAATTACCAAGCTGAGAAGATAATGTGAGGCCTTTTAAAGCAATAAAGGTTTTAGATGGTCTTTCAAAGAAACTGCAACGGATACTGATGTCATTTTAGGAACCGTTTTTCCCACTGTCCTCTTATAAAATGCCTTGTGAGTGTGTTTGTCTTCACTGCATTACATTAAGAACTGAAGCTAATGATGTAATCTTTCAGGAAATTTAGTTCAAAATTAAAGGACCTGTTAAATAAAATGTTACTGCAAATTTTAAACCCCAGATTAAACATTTCTTTAAGGTCTAAGAAATGTCTCAGTATCCTCCAACAGGTTATTTAGTGGAGTTTAATAAGTGTCACACCAACAGTGTTTCTTACCAGGTATTTTGATGCGTTTATATACATATTTGTTCTCCATCACGTGGAAGCAACGCATGCTGTGCATGTGTTTCTGCCTCTGAGTCATCAGACCATTTGGTGGAACCCACATGCCAAGCTGGCTTGTTGCTGGCACCCAACACTCCCCCGTGCAGAAAGCATATCCATGCTCTGCTTGTCTTTACCCCGTGTCTCCACTATTCTCCAGCTACAGCTACACTTGAACTCTCTGCAAGCAGGGAAATGTTGAAATCCCAACCTTTGCAATCAGAGCAGTGTGAGGTCAAGAGTTGGCTGTAGATGGAAATGTCAGGAGAAGCTGTTTTTCTGATGTCTGTCAGGAGATCGTGTTTGATTTCTGTTTTCTGGCAGTTTCTGGATCTCTGGATAGCTTGATTATCGTCTGCTTCAGAGCATCAGTTCAGTTCAGCACTTCGACTGTTGCTACACTAAGGGGAGTAGTTCATGGACGAAAACATTTGTATATTCATTAAATACTAATATGTCTTCTCGGGAACAGAAAAAGGCTTTACTTTGAATTATTTTGTAATCTCGTCTTCTTCATTCACAACAGATCAACATTACCCACTGTGGGTCATTGGTGTACTTGCTGATCTATTCCCCCATTTCTCCAAAATCAAAATGACAAATATACTCTTTGTCTGTCCTCTTCAGAGCACATCTGCGTTAGCTGGATAATGTCATTTGTCACAAATCACCAAATCTGTTACAAATCATTTCAGCAAAATAGATTGAATTTGCTTAAAAATTTAGCTACAATAGGATACAATGGGTTGGGTCAGCATAATCTCCTTGTTATGTTTCATGGTGTTTAAGCCTAAACCAAGAAAGTAAACTGAGGTGAAAACACAGCCTGACCGACATGGCTCAGCTACAACAGGGATCTGAAAACAGGGAGTTTTTTCACAGCGGGAGCAAATTACAAACAAAGGGCCGATGTGATGATTGGCCAATAGATTCCAGCTGTGCAGGGAGAGCAGAAAACAAGCCCACCCAAGGAAGCGACTGAGGAAGTGAAACAAGAAAACAAGTCATAACACAACAAATCACCCCTAAAACGAACTGAACAAAGCCTAACACAGAGAATATGAACACTTGAATTAAATTTATCCAACTCACATAATCAACTCGGATCAACAAGGACACACTCTCAGCGGCTACCTGGGTAATTTCCAGACTGACCACTTGTGAGTGATTTGTACTAAAGAGCTGGCTGAATAACTCTAAGGTCCAGGTGAAAGGTTTCAGTTATTTGCATTTTCACGTGCAAAAATGTAAAGAAAATGTTTTGAAAACTTCCGGTCTGCAGTGCCTGTGTGAAAACGACTCCAGTGATCAGTCAGCCGGACCTCGGCCCTAAGTAGATTTAGTCTCCCGATGCTTTGCTCTCGTCAGAAACATTACAGCTGTTAGAGGACTTTGTTGGATGTAAACATTTTACTTGGCGGTGTACTTTGAGTCAAATATGTTGAGAGGACCACGTGTGATGAAATGCGGCTGATTCTCCTGGAAGTTTGGTGTCGTAAACATTGTGACGTAGTTATTTAGTATCAGGGCCTCACACTTATGTTCAGCCAGGTTAAAAATATGTGGACCTTCTTGGACTTAGCAGAATACTGCAGCACACAATGATAATTTGTCAAAAACAAGAAGAAAATTGTTTGTTCTTGTTGTTTTTGAGCACCTGTTTTTATTCATTGTGCCGACACCTTTTCTGGGTCTTGTTTTTGCCAACATAGGGATGTATTAAGGCCATGTGACACCAAAACGATTCTACTAAATTACCTCAGCTCAGTTTGTAATGCCAATGTGTATTTCTATCCACACAGAGCTGGCAGGCAGCTCGCAAGTAATTTGCAGTCTCACAATCTTCACAGACACACTTGCTTTTCACTGGAACATGAAATAAATCATGGAGGTGGTGAAGCTCATGATGTATTGTTTGGGCTGTAGACAGCAGTTGCTTGTTTCAGATCTTTGCAAATGTGTTGCACGATTTGAGGGATTTTGAATGCCAACCGACACACTGGTGCAAAAACCGACTCTTCACGACTGTGCTAAGCTCTATTTGAATTATTCATCAGCATTTTAATTTTAACCTTTTCTGCTTTGTAATGATTTAAACAGAAATGAGGCAGCAATTAACTGAGAAGTCCATTTGCCATCTCAGCCCGAAATATTTGTCCCCTCATATTATCCCAGTTTTTTGGGGAGTTTTTTACAATAGAATAGTTTTTGTTAGATATTGGACTGAATGATTTGGCTTAAACAGCTGGTGAACACGTAAACATTATGAAATCACGACATTCTTGTTACTGTAAATGTTAAATTTATCTTCAAGGTTTTTCAAGCTTCAGGGATTCAAGAGTATCAAGAAGAAAATTAAGCAATTAGAGGCATAGATTATTAGAATATTTCTGTTTTACCAGTGGGTCTGAAACGTGTTTCTAATACCTTAAAGTTCCATTATTCGTGCTTGCAGGCCACAGCAAAGACGCTCTGATAAAGCAGCGGCTTCAACCAGTGAACATAAACTCCTTTTTAACTCTTAAACCCTCTAAGAGGTGGTTTGATTTTCCATTGCCAGAGAGTGAAAAATATCACATCACACACCAATGTCCTGATATCACCGGTGTTGTTTAGAGACACTGTTTTAAACAACAGTCGTGTCTTTTCCAAATGCTGACTAGTATTAATGGGCGCTGCTTCAAACAGGATTTATACTCTTCGCTTCGTATTGTGTATACGTATAAACTCCTCCAGCTTGTCATATTTAAAACACCCAACGATGTTTATAAAAGAAAGTTGCAAACGCCGTTTATAATTTCAGTTGAAAGAGACGAATTTGAATGCCGCTCAAAGCTTTATGTATTCTGTCTGGTCTCCATTAAGCTGCAGTGAAACAGCCCATATTATGCTCTTTCATTTTGTTTTAGGTTTATGATAGAAGACGTTATTTTTTCTAATTTTGCTCATTGCTGCTGCACGTCTTGTCACCTTGTGTCCGAAACGCCACTAAAATACCTTGTATACTCTGATTGGTCCAAAATGGTCGAACGCGAGGCAGCAGCTCTGTTCTTCGAGTTTGTTCAAGTGACTTTGCAATTGTGCTCCATGATGATATCATTAAGTAAAAGAAGAAAAGGCCAGACTTCAAACAAGGAATGACAGGCAGTTAAGGAGCCCTGCCTTCTGTTGGAGAGAATGAGACGCTTTGGTTTGGACTTGTGGCGTTAAAACCCTAAGCCAACCCTAACCCTTTAGTGTTTCAGCTTTAACCTAATGTGAAATAATACGAATTTATGACTCTTTAACAGTTAACACTTGACTCATTAGTCTCTCATTTGTGCCAGAATGATGCAGATGGCCAAAGCTTGAGAGGATAGTGACAGAGACCCGCAGCCATCGACTGTGACTAAGTCATTTCTGAAAATGGTCCCCAACACGTGAAGCTGTTATTTGTTTGTATATTTGTTTGACAGAAAAAGTTTGTTGTGAGCTTATCACTCGATAGTCATGACTGTGTGCTTGAGGCTTTTGAGTTTCAGTCCTCCTCCGAACTCCAACCATGAGTTCACTCCAGGGAGACAGAGGGAGACTCAGTCAAACTCAAACTCATTCTTCCTTCTCCCAGATACAGTTGATCTATTTGTTCTATCTTCCTTTGTCTCTAAGAAACAGTTTGTCGGAATGCATCAAATAACATGCTGGCCCAAAATAAATGTGTTACTACTTGGCACGTGCAGCTTGAGTCAAAGGCGAAGAGTGAGGCCGATAAATCTTAACGGATGGGGTGAGACAGCCTTTAAAGAACATCTAAACTGTTAGCCAAAAAAGTTACAGAAGCGGTTGGGTGCAGACTTCCCACACTTCAACTTTAAAGAACAAGGTTTTCAAAGTTAACCATCCAATAAGCTGTTTGGGCACAGCCATATTCGACCTTTCCTGTGTCCTTTTTCCAGATACTCTAGACAGTATCTGGACATGTGCCATCACCCCACATCGGCAGGGTCTGAACACACATAACAGCACTCGAACAAAAGGCAAAGTTGACTTCCAGCTGCCAGACCATCTGTCCCTGCAGTCGACTCCTGTGCAACAAGACATATCTCACCAGTGCAGAGGGGGAACGTAGCATGTATGTTATACAGCAAGGGAAAAAGTACAACTGCATCATGTTTTTAAGTCAAGTCAAACAGAGCTGGTCTGTCTGGAGTCGTGATCCTCAGTTGCTCTTCAGTTCCGTCTCTCCACATTGTTATGAAAGCTTGGATAGATGAACATGACAAATGAGAAAAGACACTTTGTACCTCCAAATATAAACTACTGCAAATTGATGTATTTTTCACTTATCTGGTCCCAAGTGAAATATTAATGGTTCCAAACTCTTGACTCTTCACTTGCTGTCTGGTGCATCTTTCATGTTTGAAAGCCTCAGTTGTGGAAATTCAGTATCTTTGTGACCATCTTTTCCAAGTTGATTTTAAAAAATGACTTTCTGTAACCACAGGTGAAAAACCCAAAACATTTCCACACATTTTATAAGCTTAACTGTTTATTTCACCTCTTTTTTACTAGAGTTTTGGCTTGTTTTTATTATTATTATGAATTATGGTGCACTTAAGGGTAAAATAATGCCGAGTATGTTTTATAGGAGCTCATAGTTTCTGCAGACACTTCCCCCTTAAATACTTTTAAGGATGCTGAAGTTGCTCCGAAATTTAAAAAAAAGTACTGGAGGAGAAATTTTTGGGATTTAGTTGTAAACATCTTTTTTGAAACCCAGTTTCATTTTATATTATACTAACATTAAAATGTGGTGAAGTTTAGTTTCACCACAGCTTCACCACAGCTACTTTAGCTTCTAAAAGCCCACAAAACACATGATAATGCCATGGCAGTTATTTTGATCTAGTTTCTACAAATCTCTGGTTTTAGCTTTAAACCAATGTGCTAATTTATTTCTGAATGAGACTGTACGAATGAAATAATGACGTTTATTATCAACTTCTGTGTGGGGGATTGTTTCTCTTCTATGATGAATAGCCATATACAGCCCGGGAAGTGAAATATACAAGCAGGTATAACCTTTGAAATGGGTGTAATATAGTTAAAGATGTTTTTAAAAAATGTAAATTAAAAATAAGAACATACATAAAAACCAAAAATATGACTATACTCTACATATAGTACATTATACTGTTGTTAATCTTAAATTTCTGTTTTTCTCCAGGTTGAGGAAGAGGAGGAAGTTGGCTATGCTGAAGGAACCACAGAAAGTGAGTTTATTCAGTCTTTGGTTTTTCACTTCAAAGGCGAGGAAACTACGGTAACATTCTTTCCCCTTTATATGTCCTCTGTGAGAAAAATACACCAGCATATCTCCTCCTGCCGTCATAAGCTGCTGACTGACTCCATTCGGCTTTTCAACACAACCGCACAAACTGTCCCTTCTCTGTAAATGCCACAAGTGTCATGTAGCTTTAATGCTATTGACCAGGCGTCTGAATGAACCTCCCTCTGCAGCCCTGTGAGCATACGTGTCTGTGTGTGTGTGCGTCGCTCTGCATCAACAGTATTGATTGGGTGACGTCGGGGGAGGCTCGCCTGTTGATTCACTACTGCCAGTCAGATCTGATGTTTATCTCATCAGCTGCACTAACGTCTCCCTGCAGCAGCATGAGACTGACAGGAGGACAAGCCTGCATTTGTTTTGCATGTTGACTTCTGGATTTGCATGAGCTGCACGTAACACATGAAATGAATTGTGTCTACCAGGTGTAATCATTTTTTCTGTGGTGAGATTTTGCATTGTGTGGCCAACAGTGGCATGGAAAAACAGAAACATTAACGTGATATAACGTCCTCATGTGATGCACAGTGCCTCTGTATATCTGCAGATTTCCTGTAAAATTCGTCAGCCCCAGTTACCTAATCAGGTCCCGCCCACTAGTCAGATTCAGGTTTGAAAGGTTTAGAATAAGGCCTTTCGTCGTCATGATAAAGATTTAATTAAAAGAGCAGGGAATGAATTGTGTCCTCACAAAGACAGCAGTACAAGGATGCGTTTGCTGCTCTGCACCACATGTTAAACTGAGATTTTCTCACTTCCGACAGGTTATTGTACAGAACAGAAGAAACCAAAGGTCATCTTCATGATGGGTATGTAACCCCCAACACACACACACACACACACACGAAACATGCAAATATTTCAGCACTGCTACAACACGCCTCATTAGCAAGATAAAAATGAGACTACAATGACCAGCTGTTGATTGTTCAGCGGGCTGCTCATTAAACTGGCCTCATACACACACACACACATTCATTCAGACTTCAGCTCAAATGAAAAGTCTGCATTCAGGATTGTTTCTGGAGGGAAAGAAGTGAATGCTTGTTCTCTGTATGAAAATTCTCAACTAGACTCAAATGGGCTCTGCAGATGTTCCAAAGTTCCATCTGTTTGCATTCTTTTGTAAAACAGTAAAGCATAAATGTGTATTAAGACAAAGCTGCTCTCTTTCACATACTTTTGTTTCTTTTGTGTGGCGGCTGAAATAAAAAGACACCCATTGTTACTATGTGTTGCCTTCTGGTCTCATAAAGCATGTCGTGAGTGTCGCTCTGCTCTAATAAAATCCTGATTTTATAGCCGCAGCGTCACCTGACAAAATCACCATTAAAGAAACTTACAGACAACATCTGTGCAGGGAATTCAGCTACAGGTACGATGATCACCCGCAAAGAAAAATAGCCTGATTCCAGTTCTGTGCATGTAAACTGTTACAAGGACTTTGGTCCAGTAAAATGCAAAAGTGGAGCTGTAATCTCAACTCACCTGTGCACGTAACCCTGCTCAGTGTGTCCCAGCTTAATGACTGGTACTGTACATCAGATGAAAAACGTAAAGGTCCATCCTATACTGATGCAGCTGTGTTATGTAAGGTTGGTTTCTAGCACCATTGAAGTTATTTGCATAAAACAGTTCTATTTCGTCAGTTTGGGGCTGTTTTCATGTTGCCAGATCAAATAAGGGATTATAAACGGGTGGAGCACATGCAATAGGAGTTTAAATCTCTAAATCTCAGTCACATAATTCATGGTTCCAAGCTGAATTACGGCTCTTTAACAGCCAGATCTAAGACAGCGTTTTTATACTGCTGACAAACATCAAAGGAAGTCAATCAAATTGTGTAACCAGCTTAAGTTAAGATTCAGCAACGATATTGTTAACACAGTCACAGTTCCCAGTCTGTGCAATGTGACAATTAGCTTCTTCTGTTTGTTTTACGTCACTTTAAACTGAACGTTGACTCTTGGACAGCTGGTCGGACAAAACAAGACTTTTGAAACAGATAAAAATCTGATGTGAAAACTAAAAGTTTTCTGGACACATTTGGTCTCTTTTTCAAGCCAGATGTTTGCTTTTATTAATCTTTTCTATTGAGCAAATTGTGATAAAATGCATTTTGGCCAAACAAAACAAGACAATTAAAGACATCAGTTAAGAAACCTATGGACATCTGTTCACTCATTTCTTTACATTTCAGTCTGTCAACCTCGATAAATACAACTAAAATCAGAAAAATCTGGAACAAATGCAACTTTGAAGCAACACCAACGATGTGGTCATTTAAATATCATTTAATCAGCTCTCCGTGTGTGTTTGTGTGTTCTGTGTCACAGCTGTGAGGTGTTAAAGCTAACATGAAAAATCCCACTGATCTTTATTAGCACCAGTTTGTCTGAATATTTGAGACGCAGACATTGAACCAGACAAAGAGCTTTTCAGATAATTGGAGGAAAATGTCACCTGCATATAAAGCAACTGTCATCCAGACTCAGATGTGTCCCCTGAGCAGGTTTTAAACCACATAATGAGAGGGCAGCCACAATTACAATTCAATCTCTTTAAAGCCATTTGCCATCCTGCAGAAAACAGGAAGTTCAGCTTTTGTTGCAAGTGTCATCTACTTTGTCTCATCTGAGGGGAGCCGGACATTAGTTTACCCTGCTGTGACTTCCTATTTTCAAACTCCAAAAAGCTCGAAACCAGCACGTTTCTCTGCTCTTCAACCCACAGTTTCTACTTTCTTTCCGAATCTCTAGGTGTTACTTACACCTCTTGTTCAGTAGACATTAAGTTGTCAAAACTGCTTTGATTTAAAGCTGAAAGAGAAGTTTTATCCTATATCATTTTTCTTCACATACTGTTACAAAAATGGTGGGAAAGGTTGCCCTGAAATCGTCATTTCTTTATGTTAAAGACACCATGAAACAATCAGAAACCATCATACGACGATGCTGTTTCTTCCTCTGTGACTTACAGACCTAATTATATTACAGACCTAGCTCATATAATGGTTTAGTCAATTCATGTAGTTCATCGATTAAAAAATGTAAATAAGCCTTCCAGTGTGTGGATGTGAGGGTTTTATTTCAAACTGATGAGCAGCTTGTATTGGGGGAAACTAAAAAGCATGCTAGATTTCGTTTTGCTGTTCAGATTACATGCATAATTTACCAGACGGCCCCGTGACATCCACAACTGCATGCCTCGTCACACAGACTCCCTCCTTGATTTTATTTTGTTCTCGCTTTGGCTTCGTTTGGATCAGAGCATCGAAGCTACTAGATAAAGATGAACATTTAGCCGTTGGCAGGACAGGTTTGACTAAACATCAGTGAATTATTTAATAATGAGAATGATTTAGAGTAATTCACTGCTCATTCGGGGTGGACTGGGTCATAAAGTCGACCTGGGAAATAGTTCCTGGTCAGCCTACTCTCTAGACAAAGCATTTCTCTGTGTCTTTGGAGACTCTCATGCATGCAGAGCACATCAGGAAATGAGCCGTTAAAACTCTTTCAGAATTAGAAAACACTTGTCTGCTCTTCTCAGGTAAAGTAATCGCCTCACCTGAGCCCTTGAGTAGAATCAATGAACTGCAGTCGAAGCTTTCTTGATGTAGAAACCATATATATCTGATATGAAAGTTAAAAAGTTATTGATCCAGTGCCGTTTGGATCCACCAGGAGTCTGTTAAACATGGAATAAAGTTATACTACCTATAGAGCAATAAAAAAACATTTACAAGTCATTTGAACAAAAGAGATTTGAAAAGAGAAGAAAAGATGCCAAATACACAAATTATTAGTAGTCTAACAAGGTTTTGGCTTGAATACTTTTCGTTTATAGCTGCATAAACAAACTAATAACTCACATATCCACTCACTCGCCATTCTTTGATGAGGAGGGGTTTGTTGCTTTGGGCCAGCTTTAAATCTGGGGCTGTGCTCGCTGTCTTCTGCCCTGGTCTCAGCTGTGTGTCTCACCCATGTCACCTCCAAATCTCCACTTTCACCCAGCAGCAGCAGCAGCAACATGAAAGTTTGGAACTTTGGGCACAATAATGCACCTGCCTCCAGCACCTTCTTTTTTGTTTTATTTGAAGTCAGTGCATCTGTGCTCTATCTTACTGACTGACAGTAAACGGGACTGAGACGGACCCACATGAGTCTTAGTTAATTGGCCACAAAGAAGGGATATGTGAAACTAATTGAAAGATCCAATCATATTAAATCGTTCCTCCATCACTCATCCCTCCAGGGGCCCAGTAACTACACATTATTGGCCAGTTTTATCAAGCCCAATTTTAAGTTGAATTTCTTTCCTTCCCTATTTTAATACAAAGTGTGCTTTTTGGCCCAATTTTCCAGCAGCCCGCTGAGCAAACTTGCACCCCAGATAGACAGTCAAGACAATTTTTTAAACTTGATTTTCACAGTGTTTAGTTTTTCTAATTTTACACCATTTTTTTTTTTATTGGAGTTTGATTCCCAGCCCTTCCTATTAGCTTATCTCACCAAAGCTCTACTCAGACTGCACCCAGGAGTTTGAAATCTTAATCTTACTTAACATTTGGAAATGTCAGAAACCACACATCCAAAGCTGGGTGATCTCCAAACATTAAGTCATGATTTGTACAGATAACATTCATCATCCATAGTTATGAATGCAGCGTCAGTGGAGAACAATCCCCAAAGTGTCCTCAGCTTTGTGAATACTGGCATTCAAAAATGAAAGACCTCATTGCTGTTCGGAGAAACATTTCAATATCAGGTTTTAATTGGATACTTTCTGCGCATTAAGAGGCGTTTAACTGGCACATCTCAATTAGTAGAAGTGAGAAGCTTTTCTCAGCTGTCAGCCATTTTTCATTTAGACTCATTTAGATCACCTTCTGAGACTTTGAGGAAATTAAAATGTAGAAGGGCAGAATACACAAATTAGATTACTTTGGCGATTTTCACTCTAGATACAGCCCTCTGCCTTCTTTGCCTCATGTAACATCTCTAGTCCTCATCTCTGTGTGCCATCTCGCTCTAATTTATTCCATCTGTCACTTTGGCTCCTATCATGGACAGTGCTGTGACAGTGCTGTTCACACATTGTGGGATGGTTTGAGCTTCTCAAATCTGAGCCTCCGCCTAGCTGAATGAAACCAGCAGCTGGGTGCAAACGCCTGCCGAACCTCAACAAATTGTCCGACTCTCAAGCTTTTATTTACTAAAAATAGGAGCTAAGGAATTGTGACAATTGTACAAAAACCCGAATTTGCAGTCAATAATGTTTTGATTTTAACAGCGTGTATTATCAACCTTTACATCTATATTCCATTCTTTCATCATCAATAGTATCATGACATCTCTATGTCAGAGCATCTTAGGCCTGAATACAAATTAAACTAAACAGACAGCTTAATTGAGCTTGCTCTTTGGTTTTATTGTGATTTTTTACATCAGATGTTTTGTCAGGATGGCTGCTAAGGGCACTTTAAGTTAGTCTGAGTATTTATCGATACGTTTCTTTTGTTCCTCTTGAGCTGTGTGAGAAACTGGTTACACCGTAGGCCTGAGGCTGCCTTATTTGCCTCTCGTTTTTAACCTCTGCAGAGTTTGTTTCCCCTGTTACTTTTTTCCATTCAGCAGTTTTTATTAGCAGACCAAAGAAATGTTGAGCTTCTTTGTTGTTGCTTTCATTGTCGTGTCTGTTTGGCTATGGGGCCATTAACGTTTTTCTATACAAATGATAAATTAGGGGCACATCCACAGTCACTCGTGGTAAAGATGGTTTAAACATTAGGCTCAAGCATGTGTACAGCATTTCAAAACTGTTATGCATATTTCTGCTTTTGTCATTCTACATCAATTTAGTCATGAAACTGCACAGAGTTTTATGCATTTGGCTCCAGACAGCCAGAGTAAACTGCTACAGGATGAATATAATCTCAACCATGGATGCTCAGCTTGATATGTCACTCTATAAGAAACCTACTTGAACTCCTAACAAAGTTGTGTAATACCTACAAAAAAAAGTATAGTACTACCTTTTCCTGACCCTTTTCCTGTTTATGTTTAAATCTCACCCGAGAATGGTTAGTGTTAGGAGTTAAAAGTACAGTTATGTATGTGGTTAGGGTTTGAAAAGTACACGCTTTTACAACGTACTCATTTTAAAACTCCTGGGTTTTATACTCCATCACACGACTCTTACGCTGTCCTATACAAAATAACAGCCTAGTAATCCGTGGCCATATCTCAACTCTTAACCATAGACTGACACTAGTATGTTCTCATGCAGATAATTCTTCATATAATATCTTTTCTTGTGAGACTGGGCCTCAGTTTTACACCAAACCATGACGACTTCCTCACTGTAACCAAGTGGTTTTGTTGCTTCAACCTCAAAAGGTCATTTTGGTGCAGAAACCAGCAGTGAGTGAGAATGATTCTCACAGATGACTGACCCACTGAACAGTGTAGTTGTGGAAAATCTTGCTTATCTGATCATGTGTGGCTTTCCCAGACTGACATAGATTTAGACATTTATGTCTTGTCCATGGAAAGCTGCTCAGAATAAGTTTAACTGGCTCACCGGTGACCCATTGACTGTCCAAATAGGTTAAATCAGTTCCTTTGTGTTTAATGTACAATAGATTAATCCATAATCGCTCCCGATTTCTTTTCAGTCGTCCCTGAGTGAACTAAGTCTGGCTTATGTCTCTCCTTGTTCTCTGAGGAAATGGAGATGAGGGCGTTTGCTTATGCATGTGAGCAGAGGGCAGCGGCACTCAAACTGCGGGAGAATATTGATGAATATGAAGCACATCCTGAGTTTTATTACTTGGCTCAAGGCAGCTTTTGATGAATCACTGTTTGTCACGGCTTTGTGGCCACGCAGTTCACCTGCCATCACCCTGCTCACAGTGCAGCAGTCTGACACGGACTGTTTTCTGACCTTAAGTTAAATTGAAATTGTAGCATGTTGCAAGTGTTTAAAGAAACATTATTATTCCCCTTTTGCTTTAAGCCATATAGCAGCAGCTCTACTCCCTCCAAATGGTCGCGCTCCATTGATACTCCATTTGTACTTAAGGGCTGTGTCTCAGGTAAAGACTGGTTGTCCTCTAACTGGAACAGGGCTGAAAGATTTAATCATAATCTTTTGTCCATGATGAATCTGTGGTTTCTGTGAAGAAGTGTTTTAAAACCTAAACCTCAGGTGAAAATAGCCTCCTAAAATCTGACAGTTTTCTTAAAACTTTGACAGACCAGGTCGCTGCATAGCTCAACTGGTTGAGCAGGCATCCCATGCACAGAGGCTGTATTTCTTCGACGCATCCAGCCCTGGTTTGAGTCCCAGCCTGGGGTCCTATGCTGCACCCTCTTGTCTACTCGCTGTCGAAATAAGGTCACGAGTGTCCAAAAATCCTTTGACAGCACTTTTCCCCTGAAATCTTTATTGCTAAGGTTTTAGATATGAAATTTTTAAAAAAGCGCTTGTGAGATGAATTCTTTGACCTTTATTATAAATGATTGAATTTGCCATTATGTTAATCTTTAAAAAACTATGTAGTGTTTATGAGTACACAGCTTACATACATTTCACCCAGTCTTTCCATAATTTATTGCTGAATGGAAGAAGATTCTTGCAATCAGGTTTGAAAATGTATAAAACACCTGAAAGCAGAAGTGTGGAAGCTGTTATAGCAGGGGACTGTTGAACCTTGAACCTTGAACCTGAATGATATGTCCTCATACATTTCGCCATGTAGCCTTAGGCTTTAATTTGAAGATGACAGTATTTGTTCAAATTTGGTCCATAGAAAGAGGGCTAAAAGGACGACAGTGTTATTTATTGTATTGTGTTTTTTGTTTGGGGCTAGGCTTTGTGTGCGCTTGAGGGTGTGTGCGTGGTCTGTGCTGTTAAAGTAAGCAGCAGACAGGTAAATTCAGTTAGAGGGAAGAATGATAATTATCTGTGATAACCAGGCTCCAGGCCCCTGGCAATGAATCAGACCTGTGAAAACACACATACAGACAGTTCATCCTCTCACTTGTTATCAGTTTCCTCTCCCACACACCTTTTTCCTCTGATAAATATCCACATGTAGACTGAGCACTCTCCTACACACTCGCTATCCGTCTCCATTGTCTCCACTCCCCCAATTTTCTCTTTTCTCTTTGCTGTGGGGATACTGACAGATCGCTTTGTCTGTATGTACAGGTGGTCCAGCCTCAGGTAAGGCTCTCCAGTGTGAGCGGATGGAGGAGCGGTTCGGCCTGCGTCGCGTCACCCTGGGCGACCTTTTGTGTAGCGAGCTGCAGTGTCACAATGAAAGAGGGCGCCACCTGCGGGACGTTCTGGAGAGAGGAGAGAAGCTGCCCGAGGTCGGTTTGGTACACTACTCTATCTTTAGGGTTCAACTAACAAATGGTGTTTCATGTTTCAGTACAGCAGTGGAGCTGAATCCACACAATTTTCATCCATGATTGATATTCATGACCACAGTCATCTTTTACCCCAAGTTCTGATGGCATTCTGCAAGTAGTACAAAAAAAGACAAGCTCAGACCTTAAGAAATATGGGCACGTGGTGCGCCCATTTTCAGCTGCATAATTTACTAATTTATCAAAACAAAACAGCCTTTCTGTGGAAATTACATTATATCTGAAGATTACATCAGCGAGCGGCTTGTCTGGAACTGATATAAGAATGGAGGTATTCACAATAAGCAGTGAGAGCAAAAAAATGTCCCGTGGCTGAACGTAAAATCAAAAATAAAGATGTTGTGGAAGACCTACACACAGGTTGATCTGTGGGAGGACTGGTGAAAAGGTATGAGCAGAAAACAAAACAAGATCTGAAAGATTATTATAAAAAAGAAAAAAGGTAGTTTTTCTTTTTTACTACTGAAGAGACTTTTGTCACTGAGCAGCTTCCAGTCTGAGCAGATATTCAGATACTAAGTAAAGTATTTTCCTGCCAAAAGGACTAATTCAGTAAACCAGAGAGGCAAGACTGAAGCAGCAATATCACAAAGCCAAGAGCGCCAAAAACCGTGTTTCACAGAGATTGTACAGCTGTAAACAGTTTAGAAGACAGGGATGACATGTCTGTCTAAGCTTATGTATAGGAGCTGGAAACAATTTCCCTGACACATTGTGTAAACTAGATAAATTATTCACATATCCAGACAGTCAGAGAATACAAACATGCTCATGAAGGCAGAATCGGCTTCATTTATCATCCTTATAAACACTGGACAATCTGCTTGTGGATGTCATGCAGCATGCAGGGACTCTTTAAATGTCACTGTGGTGATGTTAATAAGCTCACCATAGTGTGAAACCTCACACAGCCTGCGGTAGGTTCCTCATAGCGGGACAGCAGGCCATGGTAATGGTTTTGTGTAACTTTATGGCTGCATATCTGAGTTATTCAGGGTCAGATATTTAGAAAAACTGGGTATCATCAGTACAGTGACCTATGCAGAGTTTCAGAATTATATTGCCTAAGTGAAGCAGATGTAAGAGGTAGAAGTATACTATTACAGAACTCTGTGGCACTCCATGTGGGAATCTATCGGAGAAATATGACCAGCTGAGTGCAGTTTATGTAATCCCAATAACATGTTCCAGTCTGAATGATAGAATGAGACCAGTGGTGCCAAAAGCAGCACCGAGATCTAACAATTAAAGTACAAAGAGATCTGAGACCACAACAAGATTCATGCCAAGTGTCAAAAGTGCTCTTTCTGTGCTATGATTTAGCCAAAATTCTGAATTAATATTTTTTAGAGATAGAGATAATGCATTCCTGAGTGCCCAAATACAGTAGCTGCCAGCGTTCATTTAAGAATCTTCATAATGAAGCTGGATGCAGCTCCATTTATCCACAACACCAGATCAAAAGCTTGCTGTACTTATCCTGTTAAGGATGGTTTAATTTGATTGTTATTTAAGAGTAAAACATCTTTAAAAGACATTTGTTTAGATGAAGAATTTAGCTCAGAAAGCTGAGTGGTGTTCTTAGATTGTTCACAGAATTTAAGTAATTATTATGCCTGGTTTGGCTTTTCTACAGGAAAACTTAAAATGTTGTTGCTTTAAATTGTATCTCCTCAAACTACAAGTTGATTAATATTTCAATTCTAGAAGTAAGTGATGAACAAAGATGGTTCCTCTTTAAATGTCAGTTTTCAGTAAAACTCTAAATACTGTATCTGCATAAGCAAACATTCAGTCCTCTTTGAAACAGTACCTACAGATGAATGTGAGTAAAGATTTTACTGGAGTGTGTGTGTGATCTGTCTGATCTCGTCACATGATGCTTGATGAGGAACAGCCAGAGTTTGTAAAACGGCTTCTTTTCCTAACCCCAAACGAACCACACAGTAGGTGAAATTAAAAGCTTCAGATGGACACACAGGAGACTGAAAGAATGGTGTCCAGGCAAAACAAAAAGGAAGAGCAAAGCTCAAGAGATAACCTTCTAATCTTTTAAAGATCGCATACGATGGTGCCAATGAGAAAAGCTGAAACTGTACATATCTGTTTGTATTCACCTCAATAAAACTGAACAGCATCACTCTTTATTTGATAACTGAGCAACCTGCAACAACCTAGAAATATAGATACAAACTAAAGTAGAATAGTACAACAGCAGAAAGATATGTTTGAACAATATTAGTCAAAACAGCACGTTCTGGTAGGTCATCAAGGTTGGAAAGATCCATGAGATGTCAGGCAGCCACTCAGCACACCCACACTGTCCTTTAATGTTAAGATTAAGCATGTGATCATCCACCAGCGACTTAAAACTGGCTCATTGTTCTTAACTGTTCTACTTCCTGCTGTAGGTGATGAAGGAGCAGAGCAAATATTTTAATACCCATCTTTCCTTGACATATTAACATCGCCCAAATGAGACTTTAACCACATTATCAAGGTGACAAATAGCTGAGCTTCCTCGCCTCATTTATTTTGTCAGCATCCACTTCTGTGATTGAAGCAGCACAGACTGAGCAGTGATTCACTCTGCTGCTGGTCGGTAACTCAGCAGTGGTGGTCAGGAAGCTTTATAACTGAACTGTGCTGCCAGTCTGTGACATTTCACATCAAAACACTCTCTGCCCTCACTCACACACACAGTCATCCCAGCTACACATGTTCAAAGCTGTCCGTGTGTGTGTGTGTGTGTGTGTGTTCAGCCAGCATATTGTGTGCAGTAAACCTGAATGAGTGACAAATATTGATTGAATGTTGTTTATTCTTTCTCTCTGCTAGTGCATTCTCAGTTTGTCAGATCACACCGAAGATGAACTTCATTTGTCCTCGGAGAATTATTGAGCAAAAACAACGTTTATTTACCATCAAAGGCAAAATCTTGAAGATTTTCTACATTTTCTTCTTTTCAACGAATTCCATTGAAAGTTGTGCGTACAAAGCCTGATGTAGCCTGCTCATCAAAGCCCTATAATTGTCAAAAACAAACCCTCAGTGAGTCAGTCACACTGCATGACATGTTCTGTTGTCACAAGGAGCACAGCAGTCAATTTATTTCGAGCCAATCCCACATTCATCGCCCTGCTGCCAGAAAACACAGACCTGAGCAATGATTGTGTATTAATTAATTACTGAAAATAGTCTCCGACATTTACTTTAATAGCACCTTTTAAAACAGCATAATCCATGTGTTTAAGGTAAATTAAGCCACTTGGAACAAAACTTCACGTCAGTTATCGTTTTTTAAAGATTAACAATTTGGCTCCCTGCCACTCACCTGGTGGCGCCTGGGACAGTCTGCTCATTAAATGTGGTGTTTGTTCTATTAAGACTGCACATAGCACAGCTTTGTTTAAGGGTTAGGGTGATAAAACAGGAAAAATCTGTTTATCTCTCTTTGTCATTTAATACAGTTAAATTATAATACAGTTAATACAACTATTTAATCTGAAAATGATACAAATAGTGGATATGAGTTAAAAAATTAATTTTTTTAGTAAATTTTCTTGAGGCCAATGCCTAATGTTCAGGATCTTGAACAACAAGTCAAAACTTGTGATTTTTATGTGCACTTTGCTGTGAAGGGAAACTTTATAAATAGGTACATTTAAGACAGAAGATTTATTAGATTTTGCTCAAAAAAGATTAAAGAGCTGTGCAAAAAACAAAAAATCTTGCTAATGAAATAACTTGAAGTCATTCTGAACCATTAAACATAGTTCTGAATGACTGTAATTCAGCACTGCAGGGGGCTCATTGGATGCCAATGGCTCAGTGAAAATGTGCACATGCTGCTTAAAAGTGTATTTTGTGACTTTGACAATTGTGCACAATAAGACAGCCTCACACATCCCGAACCCCCCCCAAAAAAACCTGCTGATCATGACACATTTGAGCTACAAAGCTACTAAAGATTATATGAGATATTTTCCTTCTTTGCAATAAGATTTCATTGGAATTCTTACTGCTTGACTCAAACGTATTCTGCAGCACAGCTAAATAAAAGATCCACATGATTTCTTCTGTTCTGAGCTAAAATTATGCAAAAATCTTTAAACTGCTGTTTTCACACAAGATCTTCTGGTATAACATCTGTTTAATCCATTTATTTCTATAAAACAAACAAGAATGTGGACAAATCTGCAGAAAAAGACTACCAACTGTTGCCATCTGTGGGCATCCAGGCCATCAGTGTGAGCTTTTGTTTTTCCTCAGAAACTGTTGATTACTCCATGCCTCCATACTATTTGGGTTTCAGCTTTATTCATTCTTTTCTTTTCTTTTCATCCCTTGAGTTATCTCTTCAAACTGACCTTCATTCATAAAAACAAACATCAAAAGTTTAAAATCAATTCTAAAACGGACTAGAAGCCAGTGGAGCGACGAAAGGACAGGGGAGATATGCTTGTGTCTGGGCGTACTGGTTAAAAATCGGGGAGCAGCGTTTTGTACCAGTTGAATCCAACTAGTCCAATAGAAGACTGGGAGAGGCCAACATACAGGGCATTGCAATACTCCAGTCTCGAGCTAATAAAAGCATGGATTGCTTTCTCAAGGTCCTAAGAAAAGGCTTCACATTGGCCAAGAGACGGAGTTGGAAGAAGCTAGTTCTGACCACAGAACTAATCCGTTTGTCAAATTTTAGCCTGCAGTCGAACATCACACCAAGATTTTTTATGTGTGTTTTAAAAGAAGGGTACAGGATGACCGAGTTTTTTAGCAAAAGTGCGAGACAGTGGAGACGTACCGAACAGAATACATTCCGTTTTGACTTGTTTCAAAGTCGCTGCAGAGACAAATTAGTGTAAACTTACAATGAAAATAAAACCTTACCTTGAATAAGACAAAAAAATCCACAAACATTCTACAAGATTTCTTACAAGATACTTTAAATTTGATGATTATATTGGACTGATTTCTTTTATCTCACATGAACACAAACAATAAAGTAGGAAGAATAAAAAGACCAACCGAGTCTGCCTATCGCCACAAGATTAAAAAAAGTGATGCGCTGAACAGATTGAAGGCTAAATAAAAACCTCCCACGCACAGATTTACTTTAACTTTGTTGACTGGGTGGAGAAACCTGACCACTTCCTAGCAAAGCTCAGCTGTCTAAGCCTCTTACGGCACATTAATGCCATGCCCCATGTGTTCTCCAACGTGAGAACAGCTAAATGTTTTTTTCTTTTAATGACTGAGACGGTAATATACAGAGAAAATGAAGGACAGTGATTTAAAGAAGAATGAATAATCCCACAGAGGGTTTACTGAAGTGCACCTCTCCTAGTTTAAAGCAGAACATCAGAGGTGAGGGGTTTTATCTTCCAGTGAGATAAAATGCTCTGGCTCACTGGTGAGTGCAAAACTGTAACGATGATACACGGAGTTTGACTTGTTACCGCTCTGTTGCCTGGCAACACAGACGATGCAATTCATTATTCACTGTGAATCATGTCCTGTCTTTCCACATGTGAGCGATAAGTCTGCACGCAGACTGTCACACAGGAACAGCTGTGAGGTTTCCCTGATGTGAGGTGTCCTACATGTCCAGTCTGTTACAAAGTAACAAAAGTAGAGTTTTCCTGTGCATGTTTTCTGCCCCTGATTTGAGGCATCGCCTGTCAAACAAAACTACATGCCTGGAATAATATAGGAATATAAACCACTGTTTCCCCCGATCCCTCATTCTGCAAGTTTTTGTCTTGAAGTTTATCGTGTCGGCCTTTTCAGCAGTTAATGAGCGTCTAGCTGCTGATCTTTTAAATCAATGTATGCATTACAGAAATAATACAATGACTACAACTGTCCACTTGTCCAAAATGTAGTCTGTGTTTGTATGTTGCAAGATGGTGGCATATTCCTAGAATGTTGTTCTTTGTTGGGGAGGGTTCAGATCACATGAATAAGCCATAATCATAGATTTTTGTAACTGTAGCATTTTCAAACACGTATACCAACCTTTAAACATTTATTCTAACCAGAACCATGTATTTTTAACTCCTCATCATAATCATGTGCGGGTGGGAGCTCAGTTGACAAGCAAAGAATCTTAAATTGGAGGGAAGTAGATACAAGTTACAAAAAGTATGTCTTTCAAACCAGCGAGCTCTTGCAGGGATCATAGATTAACACTTACCCTTCTTCCTCTTTACAAGAGTTTGTCACAAATTCAACAGTTGAAATGTGTAAAGTTGACATCATCAGGAACATGAATGGAGAAGAAGGATGAATTGAAGACTCAATTTCAGGGTTTTAGACCAAGAATATACTTGCTTTTTAACCTTGCACTTATGTAGGAAGCCAGCTCCGTTATCAGCGGGATTGTTAAAATGCTTTCCTGTCTGCTGAAAGACACTGCAATCGTACGCATGTCTTGTCCATTTTCTTTGCCAGCTCCGTCAGTATGAAAGCAAGAAATGTTTAAAACTTCCTCCTCATTCTCCGTCTTGCTCCTGGTCAACATGCATAGCGTTTTTTGTTGTTTTATTCAATTCATCTGGGATTTTGTGTCCTTTTGGAAAGCTCAATTAGTCCTTTCCATTTGTAAACAGCTCCTCTTTCGACTTCATCATCATAAAATGTGTTGAAAAGAGTCAGCAGTATGAAGAGAAAAATCACTCAAGCAGCACAGTTTCTGATCCAGTGAAGACAAATCTATGTTTTGCAGAATATAAACTCAGTGGAAAATCTCTACAAATACAAAAAGCACACAATATGTGTTCTGTATGTACATTCTAGAAAATTCAATAAAAAGTAATCATAAGATAAATGCTAAAACTCACCATAAAAATCAGACAAAAGCTGACCAAATTTAATCGACCACTGCATCTATCAAGCAGCTCACATTAAGCTCAGCAACTCCACTGAAAAGAATGTGGGGAATACATTGTAATCTCAGTTTTCTAGTTTATCAGGTAACTAAACCTTACACCATCTAAAACAATTTTTCATTAAGGTCATCGTACTCAACATTTCATGGAACGTTCTGGTAATTTGGGAGGTGGCAGTGGGTGGTGCTGTTGGAAGGAGGATAGGAAACAATTACAACTCAGCTTAAAAACAAACAATTGAGTTTGCTCTCCAGTGATGTAAGACTAAACTGAACAGTTTAGTTTTTGCAACAATTACACTCAGCTGTGCTTTGAAATGGTCAAGATTACTCAAGATGCACTGCTCTTATGAAAAGAAATGATAAACTACAGATAGTTTGAGATTAGAGTAGCTAAATGCAGCATTAACGGGATCTCTGCGGTTTATGTTGTCATATGGACAATACAATTGCATAGAAAGCAATCACATAACCTTACTTAGCTGCAGCTCTAGTGCTTCGAATATACGTCGGTAAATAACTGCTTGATGTTACCTCAACTGCAGAACAAACAGATAATTCAGAGAGGTAGTTTTTTATGTATACACACACACACACAGCATATAATCTAACCCTCTGCTAGAGACAAAACGCTTGAAGGGAGACACGAGATATCCACACAATACAACCAAAAACATGACAATCTACCACAAAGCAGCTCAGTCCAAAATGCCCAGCAGCAATAAAGCATCATAAAACACTTTTCAAACAACCAGGAGATTAATAAACTTTCTAAGGGCTTCAGAGCTGGAGGCACTTTAAGCATAATCATTAGACAGTAAAAACCAAGGGAGCATCAACCAGCACATAGTGGAGAGCAGTTATCCACACAATCATGTTCTGAACAAAGCAGAGACAGCACCAGCACACCTCTGAGGCCTCTGTTTTACTTTAGCCCCAAGCTAATGTAACGTCTATGTGGTTGAAGCTAAAATGATGACAGATACTTTTCCAATGAATGATGCATTGATATTCAGTAACACAGACATGATTATATCCTCCTCAAAGTCATCCTGATGTTAGTCTATAAAACTGTGAGCAGTGTTTGAAACAGAGTTGAAGAGAAGTAAACGTTGCACCCTTCAACTCATTGAAGCAGGCACATTTCATTTTTGTTGTAGGGAGTTGAGGTCATGTGTCTTTTGTATCAAGTTCAAATAGCTCAGTGCTAAAAAGTAGCAACCACAATGCTTTCACCCATTTATTTCCTGTTTCCAACTGTTAAGTTTAGCACTTGAACTAGTTTTCTATTTTTTGGAGCAAGAATTGATCACATCTGGAGAACAGGGTGGAGCTGGAAACTGTCATGTCTCGGTGTGTTTGGTTGCCATACTGTATTCCCGCTCCCTCTGAGGGTGTCTTCATGCACGACACTGAATTCTAACTTGATAGTGTTTCTACTCTCAGACAGTACAATCAGCCTCCAAAATCATACCTCAGTCCATTTCTACTCATCATAACCAATCACCAAACAAAAGAAAAGAGAGAGGGTTCCAGATTTCAGCCCAATTCTCACTTAATAATTATCAGGTGTTGCATTCAGCGGTGCCACTCCTGGTAAGGTCCCTCCTTTTCCCTTTTTCCATCTCTGCAGAGGTCCTAACAAGATGGTGCTCTCATTCCAACATAATGTGACCAATTTTCTGTACATACAATAAGATGTAGATGAGGGAGAGGGAGCAAAGAATGCTGTGGTATGGTACCAACCATACAGCAAAATCATGCAAAATAACAGTAGAAACAAGGATTCATTTCATTTGTACAGCACCTTTTCTGTAAGCATGCAGAATAAAGTCACACAAAACTGACAGCAACGAGGGAAAAAAGTTGCAGGCACAACAATCACATAAATTCAGGCATGAAAATAAAAAAAGAAACCAAGTCAGTTCAAACTACAAAAGATTGTAAAAAAAAAACTTATTTGCAAGAAATAAAACCTGAAACAAGGTAAAAGCACTGAAAAAAAAGTCCTGAGAATATGCAATTCCATGAATGTTTAGTTAAGTTAAAGGACCTCCAAGAAAGAAGAGAGAACAGGAGCAAGGAATCATCATCTGAAATGGTTTACTCAGGCTTTGCTGTAAGCCTTGTCAAAGAGGAGAAGTTTTTGGTCTAATTTTACAAGAGACCCGAACCCAAAGTGGGAGCTGGTCCCACAACAGAGGGGCCTGATCGCTGAAGCCTCTGCCTTCTGGCTCCTGCAAACTCAAGGCACCACAAAAGCCAGCATTATAAGAGTTAAGTGCTATGTTAGGAAAATGTGGGACTATGAGATTAGTATTGATTTAAAGAAATAGAAATGTAAGGAGTAGAGTTTCCCAACACATTCAGCACTGCGGTGCCTAGCACTAAAATTTAGACCGTGTATTTGTTGGTGTACATCTTTTAGGATAAACCTGATGTGTTTCTAGATGTAGAGTAATGGTCAGCTCTATGATCAATAAGTTAATGATGGAACATTGTTCTCTTTCGAGGGTTTAAAAGTTGAAGCTAATAACAAGTAAGAAACACAGCGTTGCTGAGAGGAAGTCCCTCTGAAACCCCCATTATCATCCCAGTTAGATCAGGCTTATACGCGACCATCGGTGTCTTAGAGAAGACATCTTTCAATAATTCAGTGACAGTTTCAAGAACGCGGGTTTTGGTAGCGTCTTGAAATTGACATCAGTCACATGTCAGAGCTTGAAACCTCATTTAACAAAACCAGTATTTTGAGGCGCAGCATCAGTTTGATTGTAGAATGATTTTGAAAATTAGCACCAGCACACTAATCAGAAAGAGTGACTCTAACTAGTGACACCATGGTGACTAGTGGGGAAAATGTATTGATCTGATATTTCATGTTTGTTGAAGTTTTTCGGACGTCTTTTGGAGCAGGCACCTGGTGGTCATGAGTGGTATTGCATATTTGGGCACTAAGGAATTGACTTCTGATGTATACTATATATGATTTGAAAAGTTGCAAAAGCTGAGGAACAGCTCATTATGATGCCTTTTTGAGATCAATCGTCTCGCTGTCTTGAGATAACGACATGTTTATCCATTATCACGACAAAGCAATCCTCGTCATCTCGAGACAATGGCAAAATGAACCTATTATCAGTGCAAAATGAGCTTCATTATCTAAATATAATGAGTTGTCTCAATAATGCGTAATTAACCTATTATCAGTACAAAATTAGCTTCATTAGTTAAATATAATGAGAGTTAAATCGTGGTCTGGAGGTGACATTAAACTTGACTTGTGTAGAATTTACACTTCAAAAAGATAAAAAAGTAAGAAATATAAAAAAAGGACTTTTTGCAATCATGGCATTTGTACAATAAATGCCAAATGTTAGCGATTTAATGAGTGTGTTAATGAGAAGGGGAGATCATTAGTATCCACATCATTTCACTGCGACTCCCCCTCATTAAATTGATGTCACTTTTGGCTCCAAAAACAACCCAAAATGCTAAAATCAAGGCTTTAAAATGATTTTTCACACAGCTATGGTTAAAGTTGCAGTGCCCATGTCTTTGCTTCTATATGGTATATGGATTTATGCATGTGATGAGTACATGGCTGTTGTTCTGTTTAAGTCATTATGCAGCAAAATTTCAAAATAACACCTACATCTGTAGAATTGAGGGGTGTTAGGATGTAATGAGCAAGCTCTGCACCTCTGTACCATTAAACAATGAAGCTACAGCACACAGACAGAACAGGTGCCGAGGCTTTGAGTCATCCTGGTTACATGAGTGACAGGCACAAAGCCAATATATGGTAGCCAGTACATGTTATATCGAGCAGGATGCAAGCAATTAATTAGTAATTCTGAAGTTTAGCCAGCGTTATTAAACTTTAGCCACTTATGAAAGCCATCTGAACCTCTTCTAACCTGACATACCTGTTAGGATTGCATCTGTCTGGCACTGAACAGAACCTGGTCTGAACACTCTCTATCCATGCAAATATTAGAAAAATATTTTAATTAAAGCTGTTGTTGCTAAACAGCCTTCACCCTTGAATTTGTATGGGCTACACACAAATTAAATCTCTAAACTGTTTAGCCAACAGATTATGGTGTCAGGTTACCAGAATTTAATTTTCAGTGGCATTTAAATAGGCTTTTCTGTTTAAGTCACAGAATGCACAGGGATTAAGCAACAACAACAAAAAAAGCAGTGTAGCACAATTTAGCCCCATTTCCCTGGCAAATGTTATTTAATTAAGGTTTCCTTGTGTTTATCAGCACTTATTCAACACAACTCATTTATCAGGTGCCACTTTGCCAAATATCCACTTCGTGCAGACAGGATATGCAGTTCTGTCATTCATTTCTTATGTGGACAGCTTATGGGATGCCTTTTGTGGTACTTAATTTGTTGTTGCAATACTTCAGACACCACTGGCAGCACTAGCTAGAAGCTGAGTCATTTTAGCTTGCAAAGTATTAAACTTAGAAATAAAAACAACAAGATACAAAAATCAGGAGCAGAAACAGGACTGGTACACATGGTAGAGCTGTGACAACAATCTGGCAAGAAACCATGCAAAGCAAGGAACATATATACTGAGAGGGCTGATTGGATGAGTGGATGCAGGTGAGTAATGATACAAGGGACAGGTGGTAACGTGGTGAAAGTAAAAAGGCAACTGAGGATGTCTGGGGGTAAGGCAGGAAACACCAAATTAGGAAAAGCTCTACGAAGAAGCTAAGGGGAGAATCCACCAGAATATTATCAGATAACACCTATAAGTACAGTTGAACTAAGGCAAATAACATGCAAACTAGATGAGAAAACAAAACCCAGAGAATTTAAATAAATCATCAAACTAAAAGCAGCATCAAAGAGGTAAAAAGGTACTTCACAGAGACATTCCCACTGATGCAACAGAAGAGCTCTTTCAGAAGGCCTCGATGTACAGTGAATGTGAAATGTTCCGTTTCGTAGTTTTATTGGTGATTTGATGTGCACATAAATATTTTGTGCATGCCTGCTTCCTCTTTTGGTAAATGCCACTCAGCATCAGCAGGGGGCTTCCAGAATAAAAGCTGGTGTAGAAACTTCCCGAGCAAGTTTGCAGAGAAGCCCAGAAAAGGAGTTTTAGATCACCATAGCTAAGCGCCTCATGTTGTTCACCTGATTGTTATCAGTTCCATTAGGATCGTTTGACGATTTCCTATTTTTGTCTACAATGACCTTTGCACAATTGCTCATGTAAATTAACTGGTGAACAAAATAAATTCAAGCACCAGGTGAAGTTTTGAGTCAAAGCTTCCTCCTTCCACCATTCAGACAAATCCTAAAGTCAGATCTCAGTATGTGACAATGTGTTTGTCACTTTGTCAGCGACCTGCATGTTGCATGCTGCTGATTCCAAGGGGAATTCTTGGTTGACTCTTAAGTACGTTTAGTTATCAGTTGGAATTCTTGCAGGACTGAGTAACTAAGAAGGGGGCTGAAGGAGAAAAATGACCCGCAGATATACAGATATGATGTAAAACATTTGCTGTGTGTGTTCACCAGGACACACTGCTGGAGCTGCTGTGTGACGCCGTGGCGTCGTCTGTACGGCAGGGAAAAGGTCTTGTGGTCAGCGGCTTCCCCAGAGACCTGAGACAAGCGGAGGAGTACGAGGCCAAGGCAAGAGCACCAGAGTGCCGGAACACACAGCAGACATGTGGTCAGAAAGATGAATTAAAGATGTTCTCCTGTATTCACGCAAAGGAGCGCAAAGTAAAGGGATTCAGAGGAGTCATGCAGCACGGCCAGTGTGATAGATGAGAATTAAATGTGACTAAGCGTAAATGCAAGACTAAGAAATGTGCCAAAATGATGTTTGACAAGAAGGACACTCAATAAAATTGATTCAGGTGTTCAAATTGATGATTTGTGCATCACTCATGAAACAAGCAGAAAGATTAATTTGCCGTAGCTGACTGACAGAATACAGAAACTCTTTAAAAGCTGACTTTTCTCCTCCCGTGTTGTGTCTCAGATCGGGGAACCCAGCGCTGTGTTCCTGCTGAACTGCTCTCCGGACACCATGTCCGGTCGGCTGCAGTGTCGCGGGAAATCCACCTCCGGCTTTAATGCCGCGTCAGACACAGAGAGCACCCTGCAACAGAGGGCTGAGAGCTTCTGTAGTGACAGCCAGGCAGTCGCTGCGCACTACCAACGCAAAAGGCTTCTGCACACGGTAAGAGTAAGAGGAAATTGTCATTGCAGCCACCTATTTGAGTGGTCAGAGGTTGAACACCTCACTAAGACAACTTTCATCCCTTAAATGAGAAGTCAAACCCAATTTGTCTTTGCTGACATCCATGAGGAGGTCCTTCAGATATGTTCAACAAGTCCCAAAGTAATCGTGTCAACATCTCTCATATTTGGCTGTAAGCCCACTGGTGTTTACTATGTGAGAAGTGGAGACCGAAAGCAAGAGGGAGGCAGGGAAGGAACTGAAGGATGATACAGGCCTCGACAAGCCAGGATATCTTTTTAAATAGACATTTTTTCCTCCATTTAAAGAAACCATCAACGTCCAAATGAGAGTGCAGAAATTCCTACAATCATGCAAGGCAAGTTGGAGGCAACTCTGTCCACAATAACAAGATGTCAAAATGCAAAAGAAGAGCGCTTTGAGCTTCAGCAAAAAGTACGCCTCATTTGTGTGGATAGAAGTCAAAATTAAGTGTTTGCTCAGTGTGACGTTACAGCAAAAGCCGATGACAGCCCAGGGAAACATCAGAAAAGTGGTCTGTAGGTGCCATTGTTGTCATGGTTTCCAGCTCATGCTCATTACACAAAATAGTGGGCATTCATTAAATCCAAGTTTCTCCATGTACTATGTGTTAATGCTACTTCACATAAATGTTTTCCTTGTCTGCTGAGCTTTTTACACAAAGCTAGTTGAAGTATAGGTTCACATTTCATGTAAATCAACAGTACAGTGCTCATTAGCATTGAGTTTAGGCATTTTAAGCACAGCACAATTATTCCTCCTGTTCTTTTTGTGATTAGCACAAAATGTACAATTGTTGTTCTGTGCTGAAAAAATTAATAAACTGCTGCAGAAGCCAGTGTAGAGCTTGAGCTGTCTTTTGTCAAATCAAGGAGAAAAATGTGCTCGTTATCGTCCCTGCACTCAGCTCGAGAACCAGAGGAATCTGTGATGAGTTAAACAAATCACAGTTGTGCATTTGTCTGGCGATGAAAGGCTATCGCATCTACCGCAGCACAGCAACAGCACCGTCTAGACAGACTAAATGTTCATGTTATATCAAGGGAGTGGTGGATCACTGATAACCAAAATAGCTACAGCTACTATAATTAAACAGAGATGCAGCAGTGATGAGCAGGAAGGGCACATATTTATGTCGCTGTTTACAAATTGCCCTCCTCATTTTGTTCTAAGTGGATTTAAGATATAATTAACATCTCATTTGTATTCTATCTACAAAGCTGCTTTCATAAACCATCACAGTGGTGACACCAACCAGTAAAACTGTGTTTGTGAAAGTGAAAAACGGACCTGAAACTTACCTGAAGTCCCCAGCGTCCCACTACAAACCTTTTATTCTTTACATCTCAGGACGGAGCCCAAATAAATAAATAAAAGGAGAAAAGACTTCTGTTTGATCCCTGGAGCTTCGTTGAGGGCTCTGGCAGGTGATTGATTTCAAGTATATTATGGATAAACGCCCACAGGTGAAAGCAGGTCATTAATGACACCAGCAAAGTGGTCAAATAGTCTCATACATGTCATTTAACTAAGTTAAATTTAACTAAGTTAAATTACATGTTGGCATTCAAATGGGAGCCGTGATATAAGCAGCTCAAATGTACTAAATTGTAAGAAAAAATGGTGGAGCGCTTTCATTCTTGTCTCTTTTACCTGGGGACACGCGGGAGCATCCGTTTCCAAATGAGAGGACGTAATGACCTCCCACAATTAATTTCAGCAGCAGAATTCAGAGTGACACACCCTCTGGCCTTTCATCTCTTCTTATCATGCAGAAATCTATTTTTTCATGCTGTCCTGCTAATGAGGACTCACGTTGATAAATATGCAACGTGAGGGTCGGTGTCTTCCCAAATAACACTTCAACGTGTGGTCCGGAGAGGACGGGAATCGAATCGCCAACCTCCTCCTGAGCTACGGCTCAAAAAAAGAGATCAGGACAAAATGAACGTGTTTGTGTTGTTATGTTGAAAAATACCTGAGATTAAAGACTGACACCATAATCTTTTTATAGATATAAAATGTTTAGAAGTGGGCTCTTTTTTCACATATGACTGTCAAACCTGGGCTGATGCACCTTCATTGTACATCCATGTAATTAGTGAAAATACAGAGGCAGAACCGAGGGATGTAGTTAATCCGCCACTGATAAAGAGTCTGAGCAAAGGAGGTCGTAACAGTGGTGAAACAGGCTTCCTGTGCATGAGGTCAAGCCTGCACCTCTCTAACCAATTACGTTATCGTCACTTGACTCATTCTGCGACTGTGGCTTGATACACTCTGATGAGGGGCTGCGATGTCTGTTATGTGTGAGTTACTAAAGAAGAACAGTGACAGGTGAATGCAGACATCTTTTTTCCACCTGCAGATATGTGAAAAGGACTAAAGACTTTTATACAATCGGACATATTTGTGCATTAGCATGAGTCGCCCCCTGCTGGTCATTAAAGGAAATTCATGATTGGTTCCTCTGAACTGGTCTCACTTTTTAGAGCTGAATGCTGCAACATTTCCAGGCTCAGGTTTACTTCACCGACAGACAATGAAAGAGGGGCTCATTACACACAGAGAGAGAAGAATTTTTAATTACCTCTACAGCAGAGTTGGCTCTTTTTGAACGTTATTGCTGCTGAAAGATGTCTTAAAGGTCGGATATGATTCTTTGTGGGTTTCACTGACCTCACTGATGTTTCCTTTCACATGAGGACAGGTAGAAAATCATATACTTTCTGTTTGGAGGTGAGCCACTCCTTTAAAAATTTGTTGTTTGAACGTTTAAATGCCATATCAGGTGTGTGTGTTTTTAAATGCCACCGCAGGTATTGAGGTCATCAGTCTGCTGTCAGCTGCAGCAAACTGCTGTCTCTGCTGACTCTGTGTGAGGATGCTGATGGCTTCTGAAAAACTTCTGTCCATCTCTGTCTACAGATTGATGCCGAGAGGTCGCCAGATGAAGTGTTCGTCCAGATCTGCCAGATGATGGAGTCCTGTTCCCCCTTCTGATCCTACCCTTTACACCCCCACGTTGTGCTGTCCAGCAGGCCCATCTATGAAGACCCTTTCTTTCTCTCCCATCACCTCATGACCACTCCCACCTGCACCAGCTCATTGAACTCCAGTGGTATGCATGTCCCACCTGCAATCGGTTAAAACCTCTCTCTGCTTCTCACACTGACACAGTGCCTGGTTGTCACATTTCGCTTCACCCACTTGCATTATCCCCACTTCCCTCTCACATCAACCTCAATATATGCTGCCAGCTGCCAGACTGAGGCTCATAACTGTACAGAGACAACCGCATCCCCTGCTGTGACTGAGAGCATGCTGGATGTTCCACCAGTGGAGCTGAGCTGGAAAGTGGAAATGTCAGTGTGTGATCGTGCTCTCATGCACAGCACCATGCTTTTTATTGTAACAAGCATGCGAGACTTACAGTCTAGCTTAAACTGCCTTTTGTGCATTGGAATAATAAGCAGTGGCAAATTAAGAGTATTAGGATTGCTGCATTAGTATGTTTGCGAGCTCATTGTACAGGTTCTTGTTTGAGTCTGTTTATCTAACATTCAATAAAGCCAGTGCATTTGCTAAACGGTGTATTTGTAAGTGTGTTTATTTGGTGCGTTGCATGCGGGTCACAGCTGATCCAACAGCCCCATCTGCTGGTAAAAAGATGGCAACAACAAAAGCAGAAAAAATGAAAGCAACAAGAGGTTGGCGTCCCACTTTGAATGCACAAAAAGATGGTTTCTACAGCCACTTTGAAGCAGATCCACAAACTGGACTCTACATCAGAAAGAAAGTTACCTTTAACTGCATCTCTCTCTGCGTCAAAATATCTGAAGTCCTCCCACAAAGAAAATCTGCATCCTCACGACAAGTGCATGTGGTTCACTCAAACTCGACTACAAGTTGCCCAAAGTTAGGATGGTGGGATGAAGTCCTCTTTGGAAGCTTTTAACTGCCACTTCCCTTCAGCCAACACAAGCTTTGATGAAAGATCTGACCAACTGGATAGTGTAGTGGTCAGATTGATGCCCTTCATGTGGGATATGAATGCGAGTTGCTTTGGATAAGATCATCTGCCAAATGCATGAACATAATGTTCAAAAGCTGCAGGAATTTTACAGCCCTGGTGGGTTTTTTTTAAAAGTTTTAATCACCTAATCATTTGACTCACACTAAAGAAAAAAAAAGCGTAAAACTTCATTTTTGTTTAAAAAAAGAAAAATCTATCACTCAGGTGCACTTACAGTGAATTAGTGAAGCCCACAATTTAATGTGATGTTTTCAGCTACTTTAAACCCTCGTTACACCAATAAAATGTCCGTAAATAGTTTGGATCAGAGTGATCTCTCTTTATCAACACATTATCTAAACCTTAAGGAATAATACAGACTCAGATGTAGAAACACTATTTTCACATACTTTTATTTCCACAGTTCTCCTCTAGCATTTTTTTTTTTACATTATTTATTTAAATTTTTTTTCTTTTTTTTTTTTTTTTTACATAAGAACAGACTGTTATACACAGATATCGAAGCGGGGCAAAGGGGGTGAGGGAAGGAGACGAAAACCATACAAAATGTTGTCTACTCAAGCACAACAAAATCTATGTGTATAAAATTGTGTGGGTCGTTCCACTGTGGAGGCACCAGCCACTACCTCGATTATTCTTTCTGTTTTTAAATAGATTAATAAAAATACAATCTTTTAAATGGACCTTTTAAAGTGGGCTGCAAAATTAAAGATCTAGAGGTATAATAAAAGGATCGATAACGTAGGACAGAGGGGGTCGATGGAGCCACACAGGAAGGGAGAGGAAGTGGCCAGGTTCAGGATCCTTCGCTCTTACAAAAACAATGAAAAAAGAAAGAAAGAAAGAAAGATCTTTTTTGTTTTCTTTTTAAATGGCACACAGCAACTAGCAGTGGCTACTTTTCACTTTTCACCATATACTTGAACACTCAACATGATCAACAACGGCACACATTGGGAAAAGGAAAAAAAAAAAAGAAAAAAAAAAGGAAAATAAAAACACAGCTTTGTGTTTTTTTCCACGTTTTCATTCGCCTGCCTTTAGAAAGAGCTTGCTCTCCGTGCTGTAGTGCTTCCTTGTCAGACATGTTTTAGTGGAGAGAGCAAAGAGAAAGGAAACAAGAAAGTGTGTGTGTGTGCAGTTGAAAGGTGATGGGGTAGAGAGCAGCGTTGTGTGAGTGGTAGGGATGGCAGAACTTCCTGCAGTCTGCAGCCATAAACAGTGTCTGCTAAATTCCTCCCGCTGCACCCCGTGATGCATAAATACTTGATCTATGGATACCTAGCTAAAACATCTTAGACCATATACACACATACAAACCACCTATGCGTATCTCAGCTGACGACTTGACCGTCCACGTGTCTCCATTCGGCGGTGCTTCACCAGAATAATCATCAATTGTCCAGTTTCAAAGCAGCACAGGGAGGTAACTGGAGGCGAAAGGGGGGTGAGGAAAAGAGGGGAAACAGGGACAGCCCTCCTGGAGTCACAGAGCTCGGGAATGTTGCGTGCCTTCTGTTTTCTTTTTGTTTCTTTTTAAAAATAGTGTATCATTTCAAATCACAGATCCATTGAATAACCTGGCTAAGGTGGAGCAGGGCCTCCTTTTTTTCTGAGGAACCAACATGGCCGCCCTTTGCTCAAGTTAGGGAGGTCAGTTACCAACAGCCCCCCAACCAGCAGCACTGAGGTCTGCTCTGAGGCCCCTGGCTGTCTGCCTGCCTGCTGGCCTTCCTGCCTGGCGGCGGGTTAAGCAGTTATCTTGGACTTGGAGGATGGAGCCATGCACAGAGTGGCCTGTGGGATATGTGGAGAGAGCCTGGAGCTAGGGGCGCCTGGGACCCTGTCATCTATTGGCTGGAAAGTAGTTTGGGTCCAGGTAGTTGTAGCCTGTGCTCTGTGGCAGGCAGTAGTCCCTGTCCAGAAAGGTGTCTGCCTGGTACACCGGTTCCAGGTGGTGGTTCGGCTTGTGGGTCTCCGTCTTGAACAAGCTGGAAGATGAGCGAGGCAAAAATAAATTTTGAACCATTACAACAGAAGTTCTCAGTTCATCAATATTTCTGGACTTGGCAAGCTTCAGGTTATGGACTGCTACCCAGATATTATCCTCAAGGACTGCAGGGCACACAGGTGTCTGAGGTAGCAAAGGTCTGTGCTAAAAGCCACAGTTAATACTTCATACTTACAATTTACTACTTGCACATTGCTGGAGAATATGCTACTTTTTCCATGGCAACATTTATCTGACAGCTTTAGCCTTTAGCCAACCGAGCCAAATAAAAAAAAAAAAAAAATTAAATTTAAAAAGTCCTCGGCTGCTTTTCAAAGGAAACAAAACCAGGTTTAAAACCAGGGCAGCGCGTCTCATAGTTGAGGTGCAAACCTGAGATGTGCCTTAAAGAGTTCCCACTCACATCATTAACATGAACACGGGTGTTACCCTCTTTCAGGATGGCGCGTTGGGAGAATCAACAGACGGAAATGTCCTCAAATTGTAGAAAATGTGTGTTGTTGTGGATAGAAGAAAGCCCACATTACAAAAATACTTTGTGGGTGATAGTGTGAAAGTAGCTTTTGTTGGTGATTCATAGCAACCACGCTGCGTCGAGAAGAACAGTCTTTTATATTCAGGGAGTGACACCTCTATAAGCCACACTTTGAGTCTCATGTTCCTGGACACATCATTGTTATACTTTTACATTTCTTCGTGATTTCTCAGGGTGTTCAATAAGAACATGAAGAATACAACTGTGTGTTATAGACGTTTTGTCAGACCATCATTCTGGCAACTGTATGACAAAAATCCCATTCAGCAACACCATCAGTACACTGATAATCATTTCCATACATGCACGTTAACTCTCACCAGTCAGAACAGTTGGAGCAGAAATCAACCGAGTTATCTGGCGGACAATCCTGACAGTGCCACCGCACTCCCTGTATGGGCTCCATCCCGCACACGTCACACTGCACAAAATAAAACACAAACACATGCAACATCTGCAGAACACAAGACTGGATCAGTGTCAACGCAGTTTCACACAACACTCTCCAACACCGGAGACGTGATCTGAACGGAGGAGCACAACAGAGAAAGTGTGAAGCTGGATTACTGCTGTCATGAAGTTTGATGAGGTGAAAGTTTGATGTTTGAAAGCGTGCCAGTATTTTTTCAAGTGTTCAACAGCTGCCTCTGCTTTTCTTGAATCTTTCTTCATTAATGTCTGCACGGTTTATTGTTGCACAGTGTGAACACGTTACATACTCAGCAGGAACACTCTTCGTCTCTGCTAACCAACTTAAAATCTGACCAAGGAAGTCATTTACTCCACAGACATTAAAAGCATACGTATGTATAGATGTGATGAGAGCAAAGGTTTCACCTTATAGCCTAAATGCCGCATCCCAGCATTATCCTCCTGGATCTCCTGCAGCTTCTGTTTTTTCAGCCGCTTCAGCTCCAAAAGCTCTTTATACTCCGGTAAGTTCCTCAACTCCTCAGGGACACTCTCCTCTTCCTAGGTTTGCAGGAAGGAAGACGCAGACAAAGAAAGGAGAAATCAGCGGAGGACGGACAGGCATGGTGACGTGCAAAGACAAATCCTCTCAACATAACCTCGACCCAGTCTGATGAGGATATTCTCTTGATGCATTTGTACTGCAGAAAAATCTGTAAAGAGCATGAGTTTCATTTCAGGCCAACACAAACATAGACACCTGCCAAAGGTTACCTTCTGTTTGGGCTGTTGCATTAAGCATAGATGTTCTTTCAGCTTCAAGTACACAACTGAAAACTTCCCTGTGTTTCACTTTGTTATTCTGGTTTATATAAACCTCAAATTTCTTGTGTAGAAGAAGAAAATAGGGCCAAGGTACAACTTTTTATTTTGCTGAAACTATCAGTCACACTTGGCAAGCTGCTGACACAGCTGCCCTGAGCAAACCTTCATTCCTTCCTGCATGCACAGCCAAATGAAGGACAGCCTAGTGAAGTGAGAAATTATGGTGCATGCTGGCAGCACCTTTGTGACTTAACTCCACATAAGCAAAGTCAGAAGTTTTGTTCGCAGGCTGAAGAGACAGCAGTCTGTTCTCAGCAGGGCACAGAAAACTGGTTTTATTTAAAGGTTACTGATATCAAAAGGAGGGGAAGAAATGTCGGTGCACGGATAATGGCGAGCATCAGTAGTTCTGCAGTTCAAATGTTAAGAGAAATTAAGATAGCCAGACTCCCTGCTCCTATTTAGCAACTTTAAACAGTAAAAACAGTCCTGATTGAAGTGAAAATGATCACGGGTTAAACATCTGTTCAAGCAGAGCTAAGAACAGGAAACTAGGAACAGACTGAATGAAAGCACATTGGTAGGAACACAGCTGTGTTAAAGGGATTTAAAAGCTTGCATCATTTTGGAATAATCCCATATCGCAATATTTTCTTTTTCAGTGTTATTTATTTAAAATGATAAAGAATGACATTAAGTGCTACACAGGATCCTATAAAGGCCAAAACTCATGACAAAGCTGTGGCTATTTCTCTTTAACAAGACAAGGAAGAAGAGGAGGAGCAAACAGAGCCACAAATAATGTAGTTATCAATCATTAATCACTTTTTTCTTTCATGGCTGAAAAGAATCAAATAAATCCACTAACACCCGTTTATTTTTAGTGCTGTGGGAAAGAGTTTAACTGTCATCCGCTCCCAAGTCAGCTCCGCAACGCATCAATGGGAACACAACACCTAAGGGAAGGTGCTAATTTTCAGGGCAAATCTCACTTCTTCTTTACAGAGAAACATGCTTACTGAGCATATTTCCAACACTCCTGTGTGGGGCTAATGTCCGTTGTACAGGTACAAATTAAACTAGTCCAATTAGCCCAGAAAGTTGCCTCAGAAAACTGCCATCCAAACACAGCCTGCAGGGTAAAGTCTAAAACAATCGCTGCTGGTTGTCATTTTTTATTAACCTTTATTTATACAGGTAAAATCTCATTGAGACCCAGGGTCTCATTTGCAAGAGAGACCTGTTTTAGGTAGGCAGCAGCAAAACACAAAACACAGGGTGACTGGCAATAGAAAGGCATAAACTTGTTTTAGTGCAGTGAAATAATCTGTTTAAACACGTAACATTTGCTCTACCAGTGTGAGAAGACACGCACATAGGAATAAGATGGGCCCAGTCATTCCTGCTGCGTGGTGGGAAACTTAGTTTCTCTGCAGCTGATGAAAGGCTCACTGTCGCTCATATAGTTCTTCATTTATGGAATCAAAAATTGCTTATCAGCTTTTTCTCTTTTTCATTTCACAGAGCATGAAGGAGCTGCATACCGCTCACCAGCTGCAGTCCCTGTGTTTAGTTAATAATGTTGGGAAAAAAACTCTTGGCCTATCCAAGAGCCCTAAAAGTGAGTAAATAATCATTTATCACACAGACGAGGTGTTTTCCATTTGTATCATGGAGAAAAATTAAGCTGGAGCGACTCATTTTAATTAATTTGCCCTGCAATTTAAGTACTACACAGGCCAGCATTACAATGTTAATGCTGCACCAATGTCTCGCAGCCCTAACATTCATAAAATAAGCTCTGAAAAGCATATCATGCAGATTTTACTTGTAAGTCTTATCTCGCAGCAGCAGCCCATCAAAAGGAGAGAGTCAGACGGAACAGGATCCGTTACTAAATCATCTTCAACAACAGATAAATCAGAGCTGAATACGGACTGACCGAATCATCAGCAGAAGGGTCCTGCACGCTGTTGTAAAACGCCGAGCGCTCGTCATCTTCGTCCATGTAGACCGGAGGCTCATAGGAGGTCAGGAAGGTGGATGGTCGGTACAGGTGCTTATTAAGGTGGTGCTGTCTCTTACTTGAGGCCTGGAGAACGAACAAAAACAGTCATTGAAAACAACACATTATACATTATTCTAATGGATGTACAAAACCCTTTTTCAGAAAAGTTGTCTAAAATGTAACAAAAACTTGAATCTGTAATTTGTTAATTCAGTCAGACGCCACAGGACTGCTTCACTCAAAGCTAATGCAACAGTAATGAGTTAAACGCCAAGTTTTAACAACCATATTCATGAACTGAAGAAGATTAGCGACTCAGTATGGTAAGGATTTTGATGAATGATACCTTCTTAGTGTACATGCACAGGTTGGGTGTCCTTCCAGGCACAGGGATGCCAGCTTTCGTCAGTTTGATGAAGTACTTCTGAACTCGACTGGCAACCTGGAATGTTTTAAGAGGAAAACGGCTTCATTAATCATTTCGAACTGAGAAACAGCTGCTTGATGTAATTGAGGTCATGCACTTGTATCGTCCCGCTACTTGTAAAGAGGCACTGTTATTATACAAGTCAGTCTACCTTTTAACACTGAATGGCTTTTACTCTTGAAATGTACCAGTTTGTTTCCTTAGTAAAGGCAGAAGGCTCTGAAAACTGCTGCTTTTGCGAGATGAGCTGTCAGTATGTCTTGCTTTCTTATTTTTGAATGTGCAACCAAGTATTCTGAACTAAAACATTTATAGAAACAGCTCTGACAGGAATGCACTTTTTCCATCGTCACCTGCTTGGCAGTCCGATTGCCGAGCTCATCGGCAATCTTCTGCCATCTTCTGGACTCGACTTCTTCAGGGGGGAACTTAAGAAGAAGCTGTTCCAGTTTTTTCTGTCAAAAGACACAAAACATCCGGTGAAAAATGCAACAAACGTTCTCACTAAACCCCAAAAACAAATAAATGGCATCATAATTCATCTGTTGCAAATAAGCTAGGGCTGTGGTGGGCACTGCAGGTCCAGTCCTGTTTGTTAGGTTTTGAGAAGCGTTATTCATATGGTGACCACATGGGTGACTTTAGCATTGCATTCAATACGTTTAACCAACCACTGTGCATTTAAATCATCTGGACCAATCAGCAAATGGCTATTTCACGTATGGTTTCACTCATATTGGTAAAGCTATTATAAGTTATAAGTAGGAGCTAAAATAAGGGGCCTCATAAAGGAGCTCCATCACCTACATTTGGTCTGCAGTTCAGATTAAAGAGGAGGAACTGCCTCAATTAGCTATAAGAACGTATAAAAAGCTCATGTGGTTTTATAAATACTGGCAGAGCCAGTACTGTGCAGTCAAAGTGCACCAAAGTGGTTCCTAACCTAGAACCAGTTCCCTCTGTTTTGACCCTTAAAACACAGGATCAAGGCGTGAAAGAAAATGCTGCAACACTGGCATCATCTCTTTGCTGGTCCAGAGTAAAGAACTGCTTATGTTGGGGGTCGTGGAGGGTGAGGGGATGAGAGAAACTACAACTGTCTGAACGCCATGCTTCAAAAGAAAACAGTGGAGTATTTAGTTTGTCAAAGAGAGTTTAAAATAAAGAGCTTTAGCATGGATATAACATGAGCTCAAAATGTTCTGATGTTTTAATATTACCAGACATCAGTTTGCAGGGAAAGTAAGAAACACTGATCTGTACAGATAAAGCCATCTCCCTGCACTGCAGGCCTCTGATGAAATACATTAGAGGGAGTTAAAAATGTAGTGGGAGAGCTGTTAAAGTGACGTGATGATATGGCTCTGTGGTCAAATGTTGAACCAGCCCTGAACCGGCTGAACCGAGCCAGCACCTGGTGGTCATACTCATCCACCACAAGCACACTTTTCTCTGCTTCTATTATGTTCAGTCAGTGGCAGGGAAGCTGGAGCAGCCCCCACAAATGAGCTGAAATACTTTTTAACTGGGCAGAAAAAAAAAAAAATCTATATGTTCTATATTAAAAAAAACATTCCTTTAAAGCTGATGTGACTGTGTACTAATTAATTGGTAAGTGATTAATGGTAACTCCAGTGTCACTTTGGATCAGCCTGCTCTTACTGCAACTACCAACCTGTTCCTCCACAGTCCACAGCTGGTTGAACGTGTCAGGCTTATTTGGGTGACAAATCCTCCCCCTGATCATCTGTCAAGAGCACACAGTAGCAGGCATGTTTAAAAGACTGACAAGACAAAAATAATGGGCACGCCACCATTTGAAAGGATCTTTACAAATGAACTGCCTGGCAATCTGAATCCGTTGCTTTGACAGAGAAAGTCTGGCTGTCAGATGTGACTGGAGACGTGTCGCTGGGAGGATGCAGAACAAAAAACGGCAACTCCTTTGACTGACAAACAGAATCCTGTTAGAATTCAGACAGCATCGTCTGTGGTGGCTCAATATGAACAGAAAGAACAACGGAAATAATAAAGCGTTTGCTCAGAGTTAACTGCTTTGCACCTTCTAATTCAAATAATCAAGCAAGAGGGAAACCTGGATGTAGCTACGACTGAGAGAAAAGACGCACACACACACATAACTGAAGTAAAAAATTAAACATAATCAGAGAGATGAAAGAGGCCTGCAAGTCATGTTTCCATAGATACCACCTTTTGTGCTCACATGTTCTAAATACTTAACTGTGCTGAGAAGTAAAACTGAGGGATACGAGTTTGGAGGAGGTGTAAAATCATGGTAACCTGATGATTTTGAGGGGCGACTTGCTGGAGATTGGTGACTCATCAGCTACAGTTAGAAACTGCTGCCTCTGCATCTGCCGTAATGATATACTGGGAGGCAGCTACAGTTGTGATGACAGCAGTGGCCTGATCGCGTCGTACAGAATACTGAAATAAAGATGCTGAGACAGACCTGCGTCTGCCTGCCGTTCTCTGGGGCATCACTCGTGGGTAGAGAGGAGTACATGGTGGAGCATTCGCCTTCCTTCTTGGGCTCAACGGGACTTTTTGGTCGAAGAGGCAAACCTGTTGTCGAGTAATAAAATAAGTCTTACTGGTGTTTTTTGTTTGTGCAAAAAATAAATAAATTTAAAAAAAGGAATACTTGGCAAAAGAGACCAAATCCATTCTGAATTCATACATGCCTTTGTCAAAGATCAGTTTCAGCTGCCTGGTTTTGCGTTTCTTGTCGCAGAACTCCTTCTCGAATTCACCAAGGCCTGAAGTGTACTGCTCCCAAGCAATGTCAGGGAGCTGAACGACACGCTGGGGGCACGGCAAGCCCAGATTCACCTGAACCAGAGTCACAAGATTCAAGGGTCAAAATCTCACCAGAGAGCATGTGGCCTCCTTCAACTTCAGTCCAGAGAAAATGTGAACACAAAAGAAAACAAACCGGTCAACATTATGAAACTTCTCTTCCCTTTTATGTTTTAGGCCATAGATGTTTGAGGCTTTGAACCTTTTGCCTTAATAACCCTGCTCAGTCATCACTGACCCAGATCAGCATTTCTTTGTTGAGCACTACAACGCTTCAGTGTATCAAAGGCAAAGGTCTGCATTTTTGTTACCCGTTTCTGCAGCTGCTCTGCAAAGCTGATGGGATCCGCGAGTGCCTCTCTCTGATGACATGCCAACGTCTCCAGGTCCAGGATGGCCTGCGTACGCTGGGCCTCCAGCACTCCGATGGTCTGCAGCAGTCTCTGGTAACTGGCACAGTGACCCAACGTTAGTCATGGGAAGAATGACAGGAATGCTTTCATTTTTTAACCTGACACATGCAATGCTGCAGTGCATCAAACTTTTAGATGACAGCCCATGCATAATTCAACAATGGTGCTGAGAATCTAAACAGTTGCACAAAACATGACCCATTTTCCACTTATTCTGCAAGCACTGTGTTTACAAGTGTTATGACCTCTTTCTCTCCAATTACCTATGCGATTGCTGCAAACTGTTTATCTTCCTAAACCTGCAAACACTCACATTATTAGTCACTCTTCTGAGTGGCTGGCTGAAACTATGGTAAAGCAAATGCACCACAACACAGGCCTGGTCTGTAACCATCTCTCAGATTTCACAGCAAATTTCAAAACCACTGCATGACAAACACTTGCGTGGTGCAGCGCTTGAGCAGCCTTCAGCACTACAAGCCTGACCTTTCCACTCACAATCTCTGGGGCAACAGAACTGCAAACTACGCTGCCAATGACAAAGTGCGATACTGACTCAGAGGCCGTACAGTTTGAGAAGGGCGGATGGAAATCGACAGCATCCTAAAAGGATATAACCCAATGCAGGTGCTCGCAGGAGCAGAGTGGATCAATCTCTCCAAACACAACATGAATGAAAATCAATGCACAGGACACGATTTATTCAACAGCTGCCAGCAGCTTAAACTCCTACGAGCAGAACATTCGGATGAGTGAAGTGTGTTTAAAGTCAAGTTTGCCTCTCTGGTCAACACAGCAGCAGTTTGTGGCACAAACACCGTGTACATTTCAAGTTCTTCAGAGTGATTCTGATTTAATTCATGATCCCTGCAAGAGGCAGCAACAAGCAGATAGCTTCCTTAGATGAACACATCCTCTGTCCATTAATCTGTTTGGGGGAAATTAAGAGGACTTGGCTCTGCTTCTCATTACTCTGGACTCTTCCCAAGTGTCTGGGGACAAGTCTGGTGTTCCGTTGCCACCTACTAACAAACAATGCCCCCCAATGAAAACCTGGCCTGTACACTCGTGTCGATATATTAATGGAACTATAAAATATTTTGGCTTTTGAATTTTAAAAACACACAAACCTGATGGAGAGCAACAAATACAAGACATTTTTAAATTTAAATACATCAAGTCTGTGTCAATTCTGTATATTTATCTAAAATGTCTCAACACACCTCCCTAAAAGTGATCCTGGCTGCATTGATTGAATGTTTCAAACTTCTCCTTATTCAGCACAACCCAATCTTGGCATGCGGTTGAAACTTGATTAAATTACCCTGTAATATGAGAATAGTGAAATCTTACTCTAAAGCCTCTATCCAAATTTAAAACATTTACCAAAAGTGGTGTCAAAGACAAGGGGACTTTAGCTGAAGATCTTTCCGAGGCCACAGAAAAGACAAAAAAAAGAGAAAAATCTCAAGCCCTCTGCCTGTAAAGATGAATCACAACTCAGCTGACCGGCCACAGAGCCTGACTGAACGCAGCGAGGGAGCTTTCCACCAGCATCAACATCCAGATGTTGTATGACAACTAACAACAAAACTACAGACACAGGGCAGCGCTGTGAAATTCATTTCTCATACAACTCTTCTTACAGACGACAGATAACGGAGGCATGAACACTGTCATTTTAAAGTATAATCTTCTCAGGTTTTGTGAGACTGACAATTAGCAGTTAATTCACACAATACCCGCAGATTCAAGTGAGAAATAGAATTGTTTAATATGTCAAACCGAAACAATCAGACAGAGGCTATAGATAGAAGCCCATGAATACTATCTCAACTGCTGTGAAAATTCCAAAAATAACTGCTGTAAATAACCATCCTGTCAAATTGTTGGTGGTGCAAAGACCCAGATAAGCTTCAATGTTAACCCGGCATCTCTACAAATGTGTTACAGGTAGTTTCTGCTACCAGGATGTTACCATTAGATCTCTTTTGAGCTCTTTGGATTACGGGGGGGTTGTCTTTGTGGATTGGCCTTGCTTCCCACAGATCGGTATCTGGAGAGTTTGGAGGCGTGGTAAACACATAACACTCTCTGTTGTGCTCTTTGAGCCTTTCCTTGCTTGTTTTTGCAGGACTAACAGCTGTCCTGAAAGGGGAGTGCTGTTGACATATGGGAGGTGTGATTGGTCTGCAAAAATGCTCAAGTGGGTGGCAGGTGTCAAAGTAACATCCATGTGAATGCCAAAATGCATGTTTTCCCAATAGAACATTGCATCAGAACAAGATGCGAGCTTACCCGTCAGCAGTTTCAGTGTTCTGACTGATCAGCCTTTAAGGAGTGACCACAACTACATTTTAAGAAGTAAAACGCTGGGTGATGCTGAATTAACCACCACAACTGCAATGTTTCTATTCATTTTTCATGATTCTATGCGAGTGTATTGAATGTTAAATAAATACACATATTTATTATTGATAAATTAAAACAATTGTACTAAGCTTTAAATCAGATAAATCAACGGGATGTTATCAGGGTGGACAGTCATTGGCCTAAAGGCTCCCACAGCTAAGCCTCCCCGTCACTCTCCCTGGGACTCCAATGGAGGCGTGTGGGCGATTGCTGCTACCTGGGCCTCATCGTTTGAGCCAGCTGCCACTGGACGGCTGCACTCCCCGTGGACGCTCTAATAGTTCAGAAAGCTGTACCATCACGGCAAATTTTACACACACACAAAAAAAAGTGCAATAATATCGCATGGGGCTACTGAGAAAGCCGAAATCGTTACTGGGTAAATGACCTAATTAAGACAACGCTAAAAAAAAAACACTCGAGGCATTTTCAAAACGTCAGAATATTCTTAGATACGGGAAGCCCTCGTCGCTTCAGCTGCACCTCTTGCTCTTTCAAAACTACAGACCAGAAATAATGCAATAAATCACAGTGAGGAACATGTGTGAGAGCTGCAGCAACAACAGATTACGCAGAATCCCTGGGGAGCTCCCACATACTCTTTGTTGTGTTTAAGGGCCAGGTGGTCCGACTCAAAGTAATACACGTCTGGCTCGTCTTCTTCCTCCTCCTCCTCCTCCTCCACCTCGTCCTCCTCCTCCTTCTCCGCTGTTGCCTGGCTCGGTGTCAGACCCTTGTTGCTCTCAGTCTCTTGGTCTTGCATTAAGCCACTGCCCTCAACTCCTGCCCGGTCATCGGGATTTACAGAGACCGGATCCTCACTGGAGGGGCCAACTGAGTTCGAGCAAAGAGGTTCCTCCAGCATGGAACAGTCCTCCTCCACCTCCCCTTCTTCCCTCAAGGGACCATTGTCTGTAAGAGGAGAGTTGGGTTTGGAGGAGGACACTTTCCCCCCAGACGCAACTCTCCTGGGTGAAGTCCGCAGGGTGTATCTGTGTTCATAGAGCTCTGTAAAAGGAGGGGACATGCTGGATATTGAAGGGTTGCAACCTGGCTCTGTGGGGGAAGGGGGTGTTGTTAGTGGGGGTGTAGTTTCTCCTGAGTTGCTGTTTTTGATTGAACCACAGTTCATGTTCATGGAGGAGGTGGAGGCAGACGCTTCCTGTACTGGTGATGGTGGCCGGCCATTAGCATCGCTCTCACTTTCTGTCACCTGCTCTTCATGGGCCAGACATAATGGGTCACCGACTACATCAACCTCCATTTCCTCCACTTCCTGCTCCTTTGCCACTACCAACTCAGGAACAGGATCCTCTGGAGCACCCTCAAATGTTACTGCAGAGGAGACAGACGATTCCCCTGAGCCAGAGACCTCCATCTGCCCAGGGACAGAGTTTCTAAAAGGCACACAGGGGTCAGGGGATGAGGGAGCCCCCATCGGACTGCCATTGGGCAGCGACAGGAGGTTAGCAGCAGAGGTGAGAGTTGCACTGGGCTGTTCAATGACTGTGCTAGATTCCTCTGCTTTATTTTCTTTGAGTCCGTTAGAGGTCTTATGAACATGAAGGTGTGAAACTGCCCCATCACACTCCACACGACCGTCCTCTGCATCCGCCCCCATCAGCTCATCTTCCTGCTTACTGAGAACAGGTGAGGCAGGTGCTGCGTTAGCTGAGTTTTGGCTGAGTAATTCTTCACAAATGTCCTCTTTACTGGGCTCTGGGACAGAGACTGGACTTTGAGGTTTCAGAAGCCCCTGGTCCTCCTCCTGTCCCTGAGACTCCTCGGAGCGGGAGCACTGTTTCGCCCTTTTGATTTGGGGACAGGTGTCCTGCAGCTCTTTCTGTGTGTCACAGTTCTCGGGCTTCTTGGTACTAATGTCTTTTTCTAAGCAGGACACGCCCCGCTTCCTGGAACTGGTCCATTGATCAGCCTCACCCGGAGAAGCACTAGTGTCAGTTACGTTTTCCTGCAACAAGGCCTGTTGCTGGCCTTTTTGCAAGCAAGTGTCCTGCTTCTCATCCTGATTTGTGTTCTGTTCGACATCTTGCTTTGACTCTTGCCTAGAGTCCTGTTTTGACTCCTGCCTAATGCCTTGTTTAATGTCCTGCTTCGACTCCTGCCTGGCGTCCTGCTTGGCGTCGTGCTTCGACTCCTGCCTCGACTCCTGCCTGGCGTCCTGCTTGGCGTCGTGCTTCGACTCCTGCCTCGACTCCTGCCTGGCGTCCTGCTTGGCGTCGTGCTTCGACTCCTGCCTCGACTCCTGCCTGGCGTCCTGCTTGGCGTCCTGCTTCGACTCCTGCCTCGACTCCTGCCTCGACTCCTGCCTGGCGTCCTGCTTGGCGTCGTGCTTCGACTCCTGCCTCGACTCCTGCCTGGCGTCCTGCCTGGCGTCCTGCTTCGACTCCTGCCTCGACTCCTGCTTGGCGTCGTGCTTCGACTCCTGCCTCGACTTCTGCTTGGCGTCGTGCTTCGACTCCTGCTTCGACTCCTGCTTCGACTCCTGCCTGGCGTCGTCCTTCGACTCCTGCCTCGACTCCTGCCTGGCGTCCTGCTTCGACTCCTGCCTCGACTCCTGCTTGGCGTCGTGCTTCGACTCCTGCCTCGACTCCTGCTTGGCGTCGTGCTTCGACTCCTGCCTCGACTCCTGCCTGGCGTCGTGCTTCGACTCCTGCCTCGACTCCTGCCTCGACTCCTGCCTGGCGTCCTGCTTGGCGTCGTGCTTCGACTCCTGCCTCGACTCCTGCCTGGCGTCGTGCTTCGACTCCTGCCTCGACTCCTGCCTGGCGTCGTGCTTCGACTCCTGCCTCGACTCCTGCCTGGCGTCGTGCTTCGACTCCTGCTTCTTCTTGGGCGAGCGGGCCCTTGGTAGCGGAGACACTGAAGTCTCCTCTGGCTGGGCAATGCTGCGGTTCCTGAGGGTTCGACCACAAAAGTTCTCATCCAATCCATTGAGCCCAACTGATGACCTTGTGACACGCGAGGAACGGGACGCGGCCATACTACGGTGGGTGCCTACAGTCTCCTCATCTTGGTGCTCTCTCCTCTGCAGCAGAATGTGGGCACCTGCAAAACACACACAAACATATACAGATGAGGACAAAATTATAACCCCCTTATGAAATTTAAAGTTTTTGTCAAAAAAATCCCCAAGTGCTTTTGTAACAGCGCAAGGGACTGTAAACAAAGCATTTCTAAACATACTAGTTTTCTTTCGAAAGCATAAAGTATTTCTATTTACACACAAAAGCAGAATTATTTCGGGGAAAAAGCTCAAACTACCTGAGTCAACATTATTAGCCTCCTGGAAAACATAACTTTTTTTATTGAGCCATGGCACAAACCACTGCTTTGCAATGATGTGCTTTAACTTTGTCATGCTCAAAGCTTGTAAAATCAAATTATAAATTAGAGTTATCTTCCAATTTACGCACGGTATTAAAAACTTCAGCAAGGGTTTAAGCTTGAGAAAGCATCATGCCAAAAACAAAATAAATCAGTTTAGACGTAATGAAAAGAACGGTTGATGCTCGCAAAGCAGGAGATGGATATACAAAGTTATCACAGTGTTTCCAAGTGTCAAGATCTGGAGTAAGAAGTATCTTCAAGAAATTCAAAGACAGCCACACAGTTCAGAACAAGTCTGGCAGAGGTAGGAAGCAAAAGATTCCAATGACTGTGGAAAGAAAACTAGGGAGAGATGTGTATAAAGACCCAAGAACAACTGCCAAGACACCAGTGAAAGACTTAGTGGGGAATTGTAGTCTCAAAGAAGACAATCACGAGAACCCGACACAGGAATGGACTGCCAGGTCACAGACCAAGAAAAACTCCACTTCTGCAGAAGAGACGCCTTCAAGCCAGACCGAAGATGCTAAGAAAAACTGGAGAAAGATTATGCACACTGGAAGCACATCCTTTGGTCAGATGAGACAAAACTAGAGCTCTGGCCATTGAGACACTGCTTGTGCTTGGAGAAAGAGGGAGAGGCGTACAACCCAAAGAAAAGTGTCTCCACAGTGAAACACGGTGGTGGGAGTACTATGCTGTGGGGATGCTTCACTGCCTATGAAGGATTTGTGAAGATTTTGTCAGAAAGTGAACGTTACTGACCGGCCTGCACAAAGCCCTGACTTTAGATACCATGTGAACTGAAGACCAAGGTCCATGCCAGAAGACTATCAAGCCAGGAGGACCTTGAGAGATTCACCAAAGAAGAATGGGCAGGATCGCTCGTTGAAAACTACAACAAACAACTGCAAGCTGTTATCCAGCAAAAAACATACACAACTTAATATTAGCATCGGGGGGGGGGGGGGGGCTAATAACTTTGACCCTGCTAGTTTTTTGGTTGCGTGAAATTATTTTGTATCTGTGTGCCAAGTACAATAATGTGAGCATCCAAAATACTCTCTCAATTGTAGAATTAGTATTGCAGGAATAGTCTTGACTAGCTTCAGTGGTCAGCCATGCTAAAACTAAATGTGGTATTTCAAACTAGAGTTCCCAAAAGCGCTACTGTTAAATACTGCTTAGTTTCTGAGCTAATAGCAGAGAACTATTGATTTACTCCATCTTTGCAGTCAAGCAACACCTTCTGCCTACAGGCACAGCTAGATGTCTTCTACCAGGTCTGTACAAAGAAAATCATTCAAAAAGGTGGGGAATCATCTGAGACAAAACAGTAAAAAGTAAGGTCAGATCTTCCATTTAAACCAAATGAACAAACACACAGCCTCTGCAGACTCTTAATAAATGGCACACAGCTTCGGAGCCCATCTGTTTGCGCTTGGCAACCAAAAAAGAAATTATGTCTGCAGCCCAGCAAGCATTTAACTCGTAAAAAATTACCCCCAAAGCCGACAAGCTCTGGATTTTTAGAACTACAGATTGTCTGTTTAATAAATATAAACCATGTAAACCACTTATTTATTTTGTGGTTACAGATGCAGCAGTTTGAGCAGAGCTGCCCGGACCTTTCCTCTCATTGGCCACCTCCTCCAGCTCTTCCAATGAGTTACTGAATATTGTTACAGCAAGGGCATATTCATTTCCTCACTGCAGGGATTACTTCTTATGCTGAGTAAAACTAATGTGTTTCACTAGCTGACTAAAATCTACACTGTAATTCTTCTACACTGCAGACTTTGCTTCGTTATTGTACAATGAACACTGAGGGTTGTTAATCTCTTCAACAGGTATGCCAGGAAGCCAATGGACTGCTAAATATTTCAGTGCATATAAAAACTATAAAGCCAGAAGAACAAAAATTTTACACAAGTAATGGCAATAAACATCCTGACTCAATTCAAGGCAAAAAAAAAAAAAAAGTAATGCAACTGTCCCTTTGAGTCTCAAATGAAGATAAACTGGGGAAAAAAAAAAAAAATTAAAATATCCTGCCTTGTAGTGCGAACTGGACCATTGATTAAAACTAAATCCCACCAGTCAGTTATACATCAATAGAATAGTTTCATCATATACTTAATAAATATATTTCACAGATTAAAGAGTGATCAAATCTGAGTTTTACATAATATAAACACCTTAAAATGATCTTACTCAGGTAACACTGAGATTGTAACTGAAGTAAGATAATCTGGATAAGTAGAGCGGAGTTACTCATCAATGCAAATACACTGACACATACGCGCATCTAGTTTAATCAGCTTTCTTTCTCCATCTCGAAGTCAGAGTCGAGAGGAGGGAAACAACCAATATAGCTCAGTCTTCCAAATAATTCAAACAGTGAAACCACAAACAGAATAGGTATGCCACCATCTTAACAAAAAGATAATCAAGCTACCTGTGAAGCAGCCATCAAAGTAGTAAGAAATTTTAAGATTATAGAGAAAATCCTCTGGTTAGACACAATAAATACTCCAGAGCACTCCAAGTAAACACAGACAGGAAGGTTGCCACGGAGGTATCCTCAAGATCAGGTCCAACTAATATATCCAACAGAGAGGACAATGGAAATGTAATGCGGTAAAGGCCATATTAAAGGGACATTCAGTGGAAGATTATCTCACTGAATGTCCTTCTCCAGAAGACGAGACACAGTTTTTCATTGTAAGAAAGAGAAATATTGGATCAACTGACATTTCAGCTGTGGTGCTCATTTACATTAATTCCAAGTACATCAATCTGTGGGCCGAGCTCTGTCAAAACTCATTTAAAAGCTCTTTGTTGCCTATGCTGGGGAAGTCCCTCTCTTGTTCTTATTCTGCAGTTTACTAGCACAGCAACATCAAAGCCAGAGGCTATCTTTGTTACAAATACTATTTTGATCATTTTTCTGCAAGGAGCAAATTCAACAGTGACCTGGAACAAGCAATACCATATGCACATATTACTCACACTCCACTGAAGACTCCAGCTGAGAAAGCTAATGTGATTTCTCCATGCATACATGAAAAAAGAAAAAAGAAACTGATAAAGAAAAGCAGAAAGGAGGGGAGAAGGGGGCAGATTTTTCAGGCAGAGCACTCATCCTGGCACTCAATCCCAGGCAACAAATTCAGCCAGTTCATACCACCTGCTCCAGAAAAGTAGGAAACTAATCACTACATCAAAAATAATTAAGGTTACGCTTCCTTGTCCTCATAATTAACAACTGACATGGCCTCAATAATTAATCAATCAATCCTTCTGACGCTGCAATTAGTTGTCTGTTGAAAAGCTGCTCTAAGTTATGTACCCAACATAACAACAGTGCAAACCAAGCCATCACTGCGTTGTAAATCTGACCGCTCATCCTAACCCGAGGCTCCAACCAATGTCAAACATGCCTGACAGAGGTGAAATGGCTGGAATGCCATAAAATAAAGAGCACAAGTGGCTTTCATATTTCACAGTCCACGCTGTTGCTAAGTAGGTACCTTTTTTTCCGGAGGAGTAATTGTTAAACAGAAAGGATCCTTGGAGCTGCACTACTTATCGCCACATTAGTTACCGGAAAGTATAAACAGTGTTAACATTAAAATATACACACACACACCTTAGGCCAGTCATTGAAAATCTGAATAAGAGGTTGAAGGAGTTGATACTTTCAGGAGAGAGAATGTAAAGATGTAAAATATTAAAGATGCAAATGATTTTCGGTGGCCGCTACAATGATCCAAATAAACAACAAATCTGAAAGAGGCATTAACATCCTAACCCATAACTAATATGAGCACCAAGGCCCCAAGGTCTAACAAGGAGTTAGAAGAAGACAAAAGGTTTGGAGCCACATCCTGAAAAGCCAAAAACCACAGTTGCATTTGTATTACCATTAATAATTGCAAGGTTGGAACAATAATAATAATAATCCAACTCAAAGAAGTGTTCAGTTCAAATACAAGTTTAAAGCTCAAAGATTAGCTTATCTCTTAGACAGGGACCCATGTGCAACTGTAATCAACCCACTTCCTGTTCCTCTCTAAAGCGCTTGTTTGGCTGTCAAGTTATGGTAGCACGTGTTGATTTTCCTGCATTACAGTTATGACAGATCTGGTCTAAATGAGGGCCACTTTGTAAATATTCACGTTGCACTGTTTTAGTTGGATAGTATGCCTTAAAAGTCCACATACGCACAGAGACACGCACATTAAAAGTAAAGTGGGAAGGCTATTATTGACAAACCAGCTGAGTTTGGGGAGAGAAACGTGATAATGAAATAAGCTTTGTGCAGTTCTGTAGCGGTGCTGTGATGCTCAGCTCTACGCTGATCTAAAGTTCCAACACTTCAATACGGCCTACTGGCAACAAAAAATCCGCGAAGTTGTGCTGGCATACATACCGATGAGAATCGCTCAAATCCCAACATCCCGGGTAATCATATACCGCGAGCTCTATGCCACAAAGTTGGAGGCACGAGGATGCTGTTGAAACTAGCGAGACTAGACAGAGGTGCAGTGACACGTGCAGCCGGTTAACACTAGTGTGAAGCATGTGAACTCGACAAATTTAAACTTCAGTCTCGCGTTGGGCAAGACCACTCGACTGGTCCACGGAGCTGGCGACACAGCTAAACGTTAGCACGGTCCAACTTCTCAGCAAACCTTAGTTGAACTAGCATGCCGTTTAGCGGGCTAACCCTAGCAAACTAAATAACCGTTAGCTCTCACTAGAAGCTATATATCAAACATTAACGTTTCAGAGTCAAATCACACACTGTTGCAAAAGTTAAATGAAATATTACCTTAGACATCCCCCACGGCACTCAACTGACAAATACTCTGCAATCTCATCTTCTTTTTTCTTTTTTTCTGTTGTGATCGACTAGTTAGCTGAGTTGGCTAATGTTACCTTAGCTAGTTCTTCTCGGCTAGTTTTTCTGTAAACTGCATCGTGCCAAGGCGAATCGTGTCGATTTAATGAGTCCCCCTCTATCAACATTACTAGTTTCGGTCACATGCTAGTTAACTCAACAGCTGAAAGAAATGTTAGCTACAACAATACCACAAAATCTGGGTGCAGGGAATTACAACTAACAATGTGTTTCGCCGAGGTTTATGTTTCAGCTGCTGCGTTCAGACAGAAGTAGCATGGTTAGCAGCCTAACGACAGTTGTAAACCAGTTAGCAGCAACGGCTAGCTGCAGCAGCCTCATATTAGCTAGCCAAGCTAGCTGATTGTTCCGCGCATAACTTTGCCGATGTATTGGTGTGCAGCCAACAATTACGGTCATACGCATTTCTGGTGGACTAATAAATTCAAGTTTTTGCATTTGTTCTACTACAAGCAACTAACTGGAGGTACACTTCAAAACAGCTTTTGAAGCTCAAGAATTAGACATACCTCACTTCCGTAAATTTGCTTCACGTTCGGCCGCAGCCATGTTTTCAATCCAGTCAACTAGTCGGGGTGTGTGAGCCGACTCAGCCGCTCTCGTCAAAATGCAACACTATCCTGTACATTTTTGCCCTTGCCAACAGTGCTGTTGGTCAAACACCCTCGATGTCACCTTGTCTTATTTATGACCGTTTATAAACACTTTTTAAGTCACAGACAGCACACAGTATAATCGACTTCTCTCCTCTTATTTCTCCTTGTTCATACTCCAAATCAGGTAACGGTAACAAAATCAAGGGGGCAGTGTTCATTATATTTTCGTCAAGTTTTAATAGTGTCAGCCAGCAAAAGTAAGGATAGATCTCACTTAAATGCAGAAACTTGGGAGTACAGCATTCAGTTGACCCATCAGCCAGCACATTAAGCAATACCATGCCCATACACAAAAATAATGCCTTTAATTAATTAGATTGCGGATTACATACTACAAACATTTCTACTGCTGTACAATTTAGTGAAGATAGATCATGATTGCGTGCACATTTTATGAGCAGCTTTGCATTTACATGCAGTTACATGTGATGTTAAACTGTGCTTGGGTGTTAAGCATGCATTCATTGCAGTCTGCCTGCCACATTTTTTCTACAAAATTAAAAAAAAAAAGAAAAAAAATCTACTGACATCATTAAATTACTCAAGTGCTGAGTATTGACCAACATACTACCAGTATTGATACATTCAAATACAAACCAGACATCTGCGTGGAGCATGCCAATTTGTACGTCTACAGAACAGTGCAAAACACAGTCATTCCTGAGACTAGTCAGAAATTAGTCCCTTCATAACCTTTTGATATTAAATCACTTTAAGAGTCTCCCTACCATTCAGTGGACAATTTTTTAAATTTAAAAAAAAAAAAAAAAGCGTGCTATATCTACAGCATGATGTCTTGTGATTCATCAATATCAGCAACACGTGAACATACAGTATGTGCTTGTTTGGTCAAGAAGAAAAACACAAACAAAAGAAATATGGCATTCAGAGGAAATTTTAGCTGCACATAATTTAAATGCTTGGTTCTGAAAAATAACCAGACACGTGAGTTCTACAGTGCTAATAGAAATTTAAGAGCTCTTTATACAGATTTGTACAACACGACAAACCTTTTGCACGTTACACGTTAAATCCCTCTGTCAAAGGCAGTCGCGTAGCAGGGAAGATGAGGTCCTTTGCTCGAATGCGTTTGAAATAAAAGTGCAAAATAAAAGGCTATTCTTTTTTTTATTATTATTATGTCCTAAATGTTTTCCCCCATTGTCTGCTGTCAAATGCTTGATTAAACAGAGCGTGTCTCCACTTCGATCTTCTCTTCCGACTGCGACGACTCTACTTCCTGGTGGCTGACGTTTGGCCGCACGGTCACGAGTGGACCGCCGCCGTAGATGGAGTGGAGGAAGTTCCACGTCTCCTCAGAGATCTGTCCCGAGTCCGCACCTACAGGGTAAAAACAAAGCACAAGCATTTATTACCAAATAGTAAACGTAAAGATCATTTCAAAACACACAAAGGCTTTAAAGAAGTTGTTATATCGCAAGATTTATTCGTTCCTAAAGAATTAGACATCCATTTTCAGGCAGTGTAAAAGCATTCAAATATAAATACATGTACCTTGTTTGAGCGTTAAATGGCCGTTCTTGTTCACCGTTATCTTAGAATTATCAATGGGTCCTGGAGGATCTAAGATACAAAAGAAAAAACAGACTAAAGTCAAGTTAAATTCACATTATTCCTAATCTTTCCGGAGATGTATTTCAAATACTAACTGACTCAAAGAGCAATTATGTTAAAATGTCACATTTTTCTGACATGCAATGAAAAGCCAGTGCTGCTCCCCCATTTGCTACAGAGGAAAAACAACATGAAAGGAGCAGAAGTCAAAGTAAAAGAAGACGTTTGCAGACGTGTCAGCTACAAGCAGTTATAAATAGATATGACAATACCAAGCGAGAAGGAAAAAAAAAAAAAAAGAGAAACAAATCTATTTTGACACTTCATTTTGCAGGAGCAAGAGAGAAGCCCGACTCTGGGGGCTGCAGCAAATTCTTTGAAGATACATCAAGAAAAAAAGGTCTCCACAGTTTAATTTGAGAATTAGTCGTTTCTGCTAACCAGAGACTTTGGGATCTTCTATTTTTCTATACCCATCCCCCCCAACAAAAAAGCAAAACAAACTATGTTCCAGCTATTTGTTTTAGAAGACAAATCCACATCAAATTAAATCATCACCACATAACGGGTTTCATGGGGTAAACATGTGACCTTTTAACCAGAAATTCAAACAGGACAGGTAGGGGGGGGAGGAAAATACCCCAGACCAATTACCATTGTCTTTTCCTTTGACAAAGCCCTCCCACTCACGAAACCACTGCATGCTGATGCAGTATATGACCACCGGAGACTCCTCCTCCTGGAACGCCTTGTTCAGCTACAGAGAGGGAGGAAAGAGAGAGGGGGAAGTGGGGGAGGAGTGAGTGGAAGAGACAAGAGGGAGGAAGAAGGACGTAAAGGGACGGGGGAGGAGAAAGAGGAGGGGTAGAAGGGTGGGAGCAAAAAAGAAAAAAAATTAGGTGAGGATGAAAGGATTGAGAGGAGAAGAAATGGAAAACCTAATCAATTCTCTCTGGTAATTATTCCAATTAGAGGACAGTGTTAACACCACAGTGCACCAATTTCATCTTTCACAGAAATAACACAATCCCTGTTCTTTCACTCTACATGTCGGCTCACTGGAGCTTTTTCTTTTCTACACACACAAAACATTCATGTCCTGTCTGAGCAGCCATTGTGTGACTGGGCACACCAAGCAGGCATTAACAGCTGCATCTGTCTCAATGCATTCATGATAAGGCTTTTATCTGGCTCACGCCTCTCATCTGCTGTCGGGGTGAAGAGCACCAACACATGCAGCCCATCAACTGGTTAAACAGACTGGAGAATAGGTCTATATACACACACACATTAGTCGTGGCTGCGCAGAGGCAGAGAATACATCATCATTCACACCAGGTTTTTTTTTTATTGTGTCTGGAAGAGGCTGTGTTTTCTGCTCTGCTCGGGCAGTCACCTTCACAGCCTTTTAAGTAAATGGATGCTGAGAAAGCGCTCACCCTGATGAACATGTCCAGCTCGGATTTGCGCCGTTTTTCTAGTTTTTCTATCTCAATCTGACACGTGTGGCAGACGTACAGGTGGTTAACAGCTGGCCCCCCTCCGTACCTGCAAGCAACAGCACACAGAGGAAAAGATGAAATTCATTTAGAAGGGAAGTCACCCTGATAGCGGAAGATCTGAACATGTTTACAGCCAGTCTCACAACGGGCCTGTGTACCTGCTGTAGAGGTGATCCCACACGTTCTGTGGCAGCATCACCACCAGATCATCAATGTACGTCGCTTTGTTGGGTGGCACACCTGATGAAACACATTGGAACATCAAGCGTCACATCTCAAAAGCAACGGTTGTGTGTACACGTTTAACAGAGCAACAGATCGGGTAATCAAGTGTAACTAATCAGAAATCCTTGAATTATGGCTTTACGAATTCATCATCTTTCTCATTTCTCCCACAGCGCCCTTCACCAGAACAAAGGTCCCCAAACCAGGTGTCCGACCTCCCCAACGGGTCTCAAATTATACAAAAGGTGGATATGTTTAGTCGTTCAGGTGTCATCAAGGAAAATAACACCACAATGAACAGTCATATCATGGATATTAGCACTCAGACTGCCAAAACCTGTTGTTTAATGTCTTTTTTAAGATCGCTGGATCGTGGACGGGGCTTTCAAAAGGATGGGAAAATAAAACAGATACTTCAATAAATTATAGAGGCCTAATATTTTTGAGCTCAACAAAGCTCAACATTTCCAGTCTTTCCTGGTTCCTATGAGCTGCCCCTTTTATTGAATTTTCATGTCAAATTGCATACTCCACAATTTCGTTGTACCCTGGTGTGCAATGACAATAAAGCCTCTTCTATTTTCTATTTTTAATGTAACCTGCAAGGGCTCAGAAGCCTCAGCTAAACTTTTCTTATTCCACCCTTTCTAATGATTTATAGGACATGGCTGAACCTTAATAATTACACATCTATTAACTATATGTTGAATGAATTTCTTTCAAAACAAGCTGGTAAGCAAGTTGATGGGGACAAAATGAGAGCAGAATATTTGGAATTATATTAAATGAAAAATCAATTTTTTCAGTAATGTTGGTTCATCTTGAAAAGCCCCCAAACTCAAAATATACACAACTCCCCTTTAATGTTGAATTATGTCATCTTATTAATTTATAAGACATCATTAACACCCAGAAATCTTAAGAAAGAGCTAAGAGTGACAGCAGATACGGCAAAATGTCCGTCTTCAGCACAGTGGGTCTTTTAACTAAGATGGTTAAAATTCAACTGACCACTTAAATAATAAATTACTTATCGTTTCCTCTTAAAAAATATATTCAACCACCATTATAGGGCTATTTATCTTTTTAACATACATATTTCCATTTTCAAAGGAAAGAAAAGGTTCTCCTGAGCCTACATGTTGTCACAGCCTGCCAGAAACAACAAATCTGGGTGTACACTTGCACAGGAAAGTGAAAGTAAGCTGCGATACTTTCAGACTTGTACTCAAAAGAAAACAAGTGGTTGTTCTGCCACAAAGCAATCACTGTTTCGCTGCACTGATATGATCTCGGCTTATGTCCCTGACAAGCCAGTTAGAGCTGGGGGGTGCAAATAAGGACGAAACAACCTTCAGGTATCTGTTTGCACAATGAAACGTATTCCCAGTTGCCATATTATCAGATTTTTGTTTTCCTACTTCCTTTTCAGCTCTAAAACTTCAATAGTCCACTGATGGCAGAGCTCAGCTGCACAAGCCCTTTTAAGATATTCATCTGTGCAAAAAGAGGAAAGAAGGATCATCTGCAAAACAAGCAGTTAAAACCTTTTGAAGCCTGCTGTGGCATGAAGGAAAGGCAACGCACTCTTTGTGAAAATCAAACATCTCCACCAACAAAGCAAAGGCTGTGCTAAACAGGGCAAACCACGGTTTTCCACAAACTATTTGGACACAGGACAAACAAAAAAGGGCAATTTGACCTCGGAGCGGTTTCAGTATGGAAGTGACATGGTCATACGCACCTCCGTGCACACACAGAAAGTCGTCATTGGAAATGGGCCCCGGCTCAGCAAACGTCTTGAACTTGTTAAGCCACTGGCGGGAGATGTAGAACTGCAGCAGGCTGGGCTCCATCATGTTGAATAAGCCCGACACCCTCCTACGTTCTTTCACTGCGTCCTCGTTGCTCTTTCTGCGACAGAAAAGGAACACATTAATCAGACATGAGAATATCAAACCGGCACACCGAGTCTTAAAATGTTAGAGTGACAAATGAGGGCTTGTTTACAAATGTGGAGTAGAAAGTGGTGCTGACGTCTAATTTGCTGGCTTACTTATAGAAGAGCACATAAGCTTCAGCGTTCTGGACACAGGACTCAGACACCTCGGTCACACTTTGGTCATCGAATTCATACCACAGATTGTTCATATCATTCCTGCAGTATGCTATGTAGTGGCCACCTGGAATAGGACGAAGAGGGATGTGTGAGAGCAGCATTCAAAAGTACATGTGAATCTTATGTGCAGGCTTATAAATGCATGACGCTCGTATATGCCAACTGATGGCAGCTGCCCCGGTCTCCTGCAGAAAGGGGAGGAACTGTGCCCACTCACTGCTGGCAGTGCCGTGGTGACAGATGACTGACAGCAGGTCGTAGTTGGTGGTCTGGGCGGAGCTGTCTTTGGCCAGAAAAGGCTGCAGATCCAGGCCCTCGAGTGGAAACGACACGTGGGTGCTTATCTTGGTGGAGAACATCAGTTCGTGTCTGAAGCGCTTCAGGTGAACGCACAGGATCTGGAGCAGAGAGGTAGAACGTTCTGTCAGAATGTTTGACCGAGTGGATGTGGATGTGGGTTTTTTCTTTACATGAATGACCAGGAATTGTCTGTACCTCGGGCAAATTTTGCATTTTACAAAATTTGACCCCATTTCGTAATCTAAAAGAAAAAGAGGAGAGGAAATCATTACAGGTCTATTTGTTGTTTTCACGTACCCATAACTGCAAAAATAAATGGCACAACATTCATTCGTAAGGTGAATTACTCACTTTTTGCATTTTTCACAGCTGTACATATTGTCTCCTATAAAAAATTTTAAAAAACACACAATCATTGAGACATCAATCTTTGTGTTGGTGTTAAAATAACATATTTTTGACCTCATTCGCTTACCCTTTAGTTCATCTCTGGCAAAGAAAGCTGCAAGACAGTCTTGTAGAGTAACCACCGGGCCCCAGAACCAGCTAGGAAATACACAGAGTTGTTTATTTACCATTAATAGTATGTTATTAGATACTACATAATGTACTAGGTAGTACATTAAATATAAAGCACGTTTTACACACACACACCTCTTGATGTACTCCATGACAAATGCTATCCATCCTTGAGGTGCATAAGCTTCCCCACAGGAGCCAGCTTTTACCAGGGAGGTCTGGTGGGTGGATGAGTGGAGCTTGGCCAGGTCTTCCTTCCCCGGAATGGGCAACGAAATATCCTGGAAGTTCTCCAGGGTCACAGACACCTGACAGCCACAGACCGCAGAGACCGTAAAGCTTCAGCTAGGGTCACATTTTAATATTATGCTACATTGTCGCAGAATATCATCCTTACAATCAATATCCAATCATAATCAAAAGTTTATAAGGACATCGGAGCTGACCAATCATACCAGAAACACAATGTCCCAGCATCTAGTGTCACCCCGCTGTTACACACTGACTTTCAAGGCCAGTGGGAATGCAGAGCGGTGTAACGCACCCTAAAACTAAACAGATACACTTACCCGATCGCAGGTGAGGCACTGAACTGAGCTGACAATAGTCCCATCAAAGACATCCGAAATGACACTGCAGTATTTCTTCTGACGCTTGTTCTTTGGTGGGGTGAATGTGGTGACTGCTGTTGGAGGTCACAGGCAGAAATGTGAGAATACCGATTTACAGTTCAGTATGTCAAAGACAAAAGTCGGCAAAGATAGATGGGATATTGTTACCTCCCTACTCTCCTTACAGTACCAGCTTTCAATTTAGACGTGACTGCATCTGATCATTCGGATGAATTCACCATCTAACCTCTGCCAGCAAAAGCTCGGTACCTTTTTTGTGCGCAGGGTTCAGGCCGGGCCAGCCAGACGCAGCTTTTGGTGGGCTGCTGGACATTTTGGGAACGTGTCCTTCCATGGGGACTGGACTTTGTCGTCTTGTGATGTTGGACATTTGGATATCTGGAAAGCAATCTGGTAGAAGGAGGAGCAGGTTTTAGGTTGTTAAATTAATGCAGGTATACAATCAATAAAAAGATGAGAAGGAATGTTAGCCAACATTCTTACCCGATGTTCTGCCTTGAACCTTGATGGCTCCTTGGCTGCTGATAATGGGTGTGGTCTCTGCGGTGGTGTCGACATCTTTGTCGATGTCCGCCCCAGTGCTTCCACCCATAACACCGTTAACGCTACAGCGGTACAGATCATTAATCATGTTCTTCTCCTTCTGCCACTCCCTGTTGGTCTGGATCTCATCCTGCTCAGGAATCAGCATCTCTGCTTCGTTGGTGTCGTCCATCAGCACATTCCCACCCTGCGCCTCGTTATCGGCCCTCTCACTGCTGCCACAGGACTCGCATGACTGGAAGTCATTGTCCGACTGGCTGTGGTGGTCCTCCTCGGGGCCATCATCGACCGTGATGCCGTTGGACTGGTCGCAGGACTCTAGAAGCGGCTCCTTCAGCTCCTCGTGAAGTTGATCCATCAAGCAGCGCAGAAATTCCTGTGAGTCCTTAAAGGTCCAGTTAGGACAAAAATGTAAACAGTTTGATCAAGTTGCCAATAATTTGTAGCTGGTAAAATGAAGGTTTTTGCCTGTTTCACTGTAGTCTGGGGGGGACATAAAAAGTTAATTCCCTCTCGAAGAAAAAAAAAAATCATTACAATCTAAACTCCAAAGAGAGTAAAGCTTTCCCATAGCTAATCTTTTTTAAATTAGACACAACAACCCCTTCACCTCCTTGTTCATCCCAATTCTGGATCACTAAATCTGAAACCCAACACTCATGAATGTGTAATCAAACTCAACGAACCTCAGAAATCCAATCTCTCTCTTCAAGCCAAATTAACTCTCCTCTCCCAGGAGCTGGAATGTTAACTTCATTCATAGCAATGGAAAATCCAAAGCTGTGCAGCCCAGCGTGGCGTGACAAATGAATATTCCTCAGCTAACTCCTCTAAACAAACACTGGCAAGCCTAGAGGAAAGAGGCAAATTTATCATTTCACCGTCATTCAGGCTTACAGAACTCTCTCTTGCAGGCACTGGCCGAAGACAATGCTTCAGTTTAACATCTCTTAAAAGCCCTTATGTCTGTAATGTATTAACTTCGCTTTCAAGCACCACACAGAATCAAATCAAGCGTTTGCTCTTTGGGCCAAATGTGTGTGTGTTTTAAAATGCGGAAGGCCCTTTTTCTGATTTAAGCGAATGTAATTCTGCAGACCAACCAGAATAAAGTGGCATGAAGTGGTGGTGAAATAAAGGAGGCTGGTTAAGATTTGGGGCAACTTCAAACTTTGGGGTCAGAGCAGTAACAACAACCAGCTTGGCACACATTTCACGCTCAGAGGGGAAGCCTCAGAAAGACAAAAACCTCAGTAACAGACCTACTTCTGTATCACAACAGGCAGGGAAATACACTCACACAATGGCTGATCAATTTTTAACACAACACTGCTGAGCAACCGAGGCAACTCCATGATTAAAAAAAGTAATCTATCTATTTCATCTTCTGGGATGACCCACCTGCTGAGAATACCCTCTAAACATGGGGTTTACGGCTTTGATCCCCTGGAACAAGTTGGTCGGGACCACATAGGAGGGTCTGCAATGTGAGAAAACACATCGTGCTTTACAAAAAGAGCACAGGTGCCATCATAAAGTAAAGGTGCTTCTATAAAAATGTTATTCTGACAGGCAGAATAAAATGTGGCTTGTTGGTAAATAGGTTGAACGAATATATGTTTTAAATAATAACTGACAGAAAAAGTGACAAAAGCCTACCTGTTCTTGTTCCACAAGTCAGAAACCAGCTTCTGGTAGCTTTTGCAGAGAGCAGGCTTCTTGTCTGTTCTCACCAGGCCACCGCATTCGAGAAAAAACTGTGTCAAGGGCGGGCTGTGGGGAGAAAAAGGGATGGATATGTTACCTTTAGGAAAATACAAGATTTTAGTCAATATCTTCTTTAAGGAAATAAAAAAAAAAAAGAGAGATACTGTCCGACGATGATATGATTACCATCTGACAGTTTTTGGTTGCACAGTTCCAAATAGTTCTTTTTTCCACAACATGATCACGCAGCACCGCATCTGTCACAAACAGATGATAAACGGATGGGAGGTGAGATCCGCTGAGGTTTAAGCTTGAATTTCTCCAAAACTACCATCTCTACTCGGTATTCTTTATTCATCTCATTTCATTTGCAGACTGATATCACATATTACCAGATGTACTTTTGCCATGCAAGAAAACCCCCGACACAGTTGAAGGACATCAAAACAGCTGAGAGAGAAAAAACAACAACTGCTTTGGGGATTTCATCTGACGGATACAGAATGGACAGGAATTTGCAAGAATGAGACTCAGTACAGAATAAATAAGGCATGAAGAGTTCCTTCCTTTGGCAAGACAGAAGTCTTTCGGACTGAATAATGACCCAGCGGTAACTGAGAGGAACGCGCTCGCACAAATAGACATCAAAGGAAAGTTGGGAAAAAGGTCCCTCCTCCTGCAGCTGCGTGACTAAGATCCTCCTGAATTTGGAATGTGATTTAGATTGCAAATTTTGACCCACATCATCAGCAAAACCCATGGGTGGATGCTTTATAAAAAAGGGGAACTATTTTTGTTGCGTGTGTGTGTGAACAACAGAAAATGCACAAGTTAAAGTCATAAAGTCGCGTCAGACGGGACAATAACAAAGGGCCAGAGTGGAAGAAAAGCAGTGAAGGGGCCAAAGGGAAAGAGGAGAGGAGAAGAAGCACCAGAAGAGACGGAGAAAGAGTTGGTGTTGATTTGTAACAGAAGAGTCTACAGGGAACTACAAAAGGCCATTTCTGGCGTATCGAATGGTGCACTGCACCAATTCTCACTCAGTCATCGTTCTCCCTAATGAACACAGCCGTTCACAGCCGGTCATTTCTCACAGTAAGCAAGAAACAGGCAGTGAATAAAACAGCCAAAGGCTCCGGGAAAAAACAAAGGTGGCATAAAAGTGTGGCCAATGGGATGCAAGTAACATGAAGATATATCACAGGGAGCACTGAAAATGTCAGAGTAGTTGATGTGGGTCTCACCAGTTGGACAGGGCCTGGAGGGCGGCGTTCATGTAGCAGGTGTTGCCAATATTCTTCAGCCCCGTCAGGCCTGAAGGAGACAGAGCACAACCGCGGAGTTAGAGCAAGCCTCTCATCAAACGCTTGTACACTTTGATGGCAGATGTGATGTGTCTGCATGTTCACTCAGACACAAGCCATTTCAGGGATTAATATTTTACAGCAGGAGCAGAGAAAAGGGCAACCTGGTGCATTCTGGCTGAGCTGACATACAATACTGATATTTATGACTTGTAACATTATTCTTTGCCCCATTTCTGTTTTCAGTGTATCATATATGGAACTACTATTGAATGCAAGATCTGTTCTCAAACCGGCACTGAGAAGATGGAATAACAGATTTTGAAGATCTTTAATCGTGCATGAGCAGCCTATTCTGCAGATGATATTACACCTTAAAGCTTAGCTACTCCACCTCATGGTCACGTCATCCATGTTTGCGGCAAATGTAATTGTTGTAGTGACGAGTGGCCTTGCTTTAGCGACACCACGTGAGGTTTCAGACGACATGTCACAGCACTGAGTGAAAAATGGTGACTCTGTTTAAGGCTACAGCTACCCTACTGCGAGATCATAAAATAAGCAAAGGGACAGATAAAGCTGCATTTTTCATCTGTACTTCAGACACTGTAGAGGCTGCGCACATTATGGAGTCATAAGATGACAATCGGATGTAGCGGCTCGAAATCAAGTGGAATAAGTTCATTATATTCATCGTTGGAATGGGGTTTCAGCTGGTTGCTATGATAAAACCGTTAGAAGATCTGAGAAGCAGGGTGAGGCAACACATGAGCAGCCTTTTTCATCAGCTCCAGTTCTTTGAAGTCTGCTCGGTTTGTGAGGTCGTTTACAATCGAAATTTACTGTCCTTTTCAATTCCAATCAGAGCCTTCGCTTTGAACTCAGCCGACTGCAGATTGCTCTGCTCCCGTGTTTGAGGTGTTCATTTTTAATCATATGAAACTTGAATTAAAAGATGACAGAAATGTAATTAAACTTCAATCACTTTGGTGACTTTAAAAGTGTTAATTCATTTGTAAACTGACTGGAAAGAAACGGCAGCTGTGTTCAGCCGACTCTTGATCAGACTATGTAACATGAATACAGAAAAAGCTTTGTTACCATCATTTAGATGGTTTGTTTTCCTGATCTATTTGTTGATCTATTAGCAAATGTTGGCGGGAACAACTTTAATTGTACTTGACACCACATCTAATATCACTTGGTGTTCATTTGCAGCACAAATCCTACTTGTGAGCAGATGTAATAAACACCAAAGATTCCAACATAACACGATCAGCATATATTTTCTTATGCACAACTTAACTCAACTATGCAGTTGTGTCATTCATGATGCGCCATGTCAAAAAAAAAGACGCTCACCTCTGGCACGCAGGTCGTCCTCCTCCTCAGTCTCCATGTCCAGGTCTTCACAGCCTCCATTAGAGGGCACTCTCAGAGAGGTTGGGCTCACAGGGGACCTGCTGTTATCCTGGAGCAACGGGCACACACAGACATCATCATAAAAAGCTTACAGAGTGAGTGAATAACCCCAATGTCAGTGTGACTAAGCTTCTGGTAAAGTTGCAGTCATCATGCATCATGATTATGCAGTAAACTAAACCAAAGCCATTCTGCACCAGTTGCTGCTAAACCTGCTTCCTGGTTCAGACGAACAACAAATAAACCGTAGCTGTACAACACTCGCAGAGGGAAATGTTGCGCTTACCTGACTGGTGTTGGGCGGTAAAGGGAGGGGTTTGGCGTTGGCGTGCGGCGAGTGAGGACCTAGTTTACGTTCCAGGAAAACCTCCTTGCCACAGGCGTAGCACCACACTCGAAGCGTGGTCAGATTCACTGTGAGATTGTGCCTCGTCTCCTGCACACAGATACGTTAATAAAGATCTGGTGAACAGACATAGATTGTTTAAACAAAGTGAAACAAGAAAACTCTGCAGGATCAGCTGTTCTTTGCTAAATATTAACAGTTTCTTTTATGATAAAAAATACGTATAAACTACAGACTAAACTGTTACTCAGAATCTAGTATCACTGATGGTCGACCTTAACAGGAGTTTCTATTGGATAAAGCAACGGTTTCCACTCAAGGTAATTAAACTCAAAATGTTACAGTACGATTTTAGTTGTTTTTTTTTTTACTTTTAAATAAAAAAAGTAGTGACATTTAAATTTCAACACAAGCACATAATCCACCTCAATGAGGTGTCAAATCATCCTCGTAACGCAGCACTTAAGCACGCTCAGAGCGAGCCATTTGTGTCGGTTACAGGTGGAGGCAGATGGGTGCTGCAGAGGAAACATGGCTGAGTTCTCTTGACCCACTGCCACTCTGAAAAAAACACCAGCTGCCTGGCAGACTGACACCAGACCGAACGTGAGCAGCAGCCGACCAGCAGACTCTGTATTATTCATCAGGCCCGCATTAGCCCTTACACGGCAGGGCGGGGCCGATATAGCCGAGGTGACACACCAGACGGGGCACGCCCCAAAACTTCCCCATTTAAATATTTCATGAAGCGAAATATACCAAGCGGAGCATTAATAAAAATCCTAAATTTATAGGACAAATGTTCTTATTAACCCAGATAATATTCTGTCTCGCCATTAACTTCAACTGATATGATTCGCTCCGCAGCAGACACACACACCAAGAATAATACCTGAGAGAGAGGGAACAATGTAGTAAAACCTGTCTGATCATCTCAACAGCTTTCGTTAGGCACACAAACAGTTTGCCCAGAAAAAGCCCCGATAAAAGCTTTTTTTCCTGGTGCAGTGCTGGCGTCAGTGAAACATCTGCCGCAGTGTGCAATCTTCTTAAGAAGCAGGTTGGTTCTTAAACACACTCAACCGCTGGGTCTCCTGTCATCTTCTCAAGATGATCGCATCACTGAATTTGCAGAATTTCACAGAGCAAAACACTCTCTACTTTCAAAGCCCGAGTAGGTCGGCAGCAGGGCTTGAGTTTCTTATCTGCAGCATACAGGAAGATTCTGATCTAGTTTGAGGCGCACTTTATGGTGCATAATGATGTTTTTAATGATGTTTCAAATATGAAAACATGCAAATGCTTTTAATTGAACCCTGAGGTGTCGATTCAACATCTTATCAGTGGAATTAGCAGTAAATCTAAACCTCAAAACTCAGAGATGCTCTTTCGTATTCAATCTCAGTACAGTTTGGCTTCCACATTTATATTCCTATAGACAAAAAAACCATCAGATCTGATCCAGTTGTTGCTTGCAGTGATGAAAATGAGATTCAAATGTTTCTTCCCCCTCTGGCTTAAATAACACTAATTAAGCATTTGCACAAGGTTTAAAGATGCCTTGCAACAAAACCTTCTTACACCAGGAGACAGAAGCCCTTCAACAGACCCTTTCTGGACAAAGTTTGATGTCCATGATGGAGGCACCACTAGGCAGAGAAAACTAGTTGCCTTTCTTAATTAGTCTTCTCTCCTAACCCCATTTGGCTCTAGCGTGCAGAGGGAAAAAGTCTTAGTCAACTGTGTGAACCTCAGAGGGTGAGTGAGCTGCAGAGCAGCAAGGAGGAGCAGCTACTGTAACCATGGAGCTGACAGTGCTCGTGAATCTCCCCCACTTCCCAGGGGAATGGCAGTTAATAATGGATGATCCACTACTGAATCTGAACTGAACGTGGAGGCACAGGAACGGCTTGGTGGCTTTTAACAACACGTGCGCTTCAAAAAGTTATAAGATGCATATGCAGGCTGTGTGATCAGTGAGAAAAATGTAAAAATAAAAGCAGTGCTGGAGGTAGTTTCATTCTAAGTAATGACTCTTGGGATTTTGATGTGGAATTCCTGTCCTGGACTGCCATCTGTGCCTCCTCTGCTTGAAACTCCCTCTTTTGGTTTCATCCATTCCCAATTTAACATCACAGTCAACTCTTCATCCCTTTGAGTTGCTCTTTTCCACTTGGTCAGTCATTTCTCTGCTAAAAGACATTTGCAAAAGCTCTGAGATCTCTAACCTGCGAGTGAACAGTGCTGTGGTCGGCGTGAGATTCTCCACAGCCCACATATGCACAGCCATTCTGGAGAGAAAAACAACCACAGGATTCAGACACAACAGTGTAAAAAAAAGTGTTTTGAGGTCGTATTTGGCACAGTCAGATCAACATTTGTTCCTGGCACGCATCGACTTACCTCCAAACACGCCCACAGATTTGGTCCTCTGACTTTACAGTCTTGGCACTGGCCCTAAAACATATGAGGATGCTCAGGTTAGGAAATAATTTGGAGGAAAATTAGGCCATCACTTCTGATTAGTCATGCTACATTATTAAATGACTGAATAGATATATAAAACTGAACAGATTGAGTGGTAATCTATGTGTAGGTGAATGGGCAGGGTGGAGAAGGAAGGCGTCTCACATGGGACTTCTGTATCAGTTCCTCCTTGGTGATCTCCCCCACGCAGTCCAGGTGGGGGCAGTCGCAGCAGGACGCTGGCGGCATCACTCACAGACTGCTCTGAGGATCCAAAAGAGAAATAAGAAAAACAACATTCAGTTCAAATCCAAAAACTTCCTGTAGTCATACTTACAAAACGGTGGGGCAGCAACAGGCTACTGAAACCTGAGCCATCACCACACATGATGAGCTTTTCCATGCCTGCATGACTTAAAAGATCCTCTTAACATGCTTCACTGACTTGCCAGGCCGTGGATCAAGAACTCAGAACCAGACTTCTCTAAATTCTGTCACACCCAAATATGTGATGTGCATCTTAACAGCAAACCCTGGATTTAGAGCCTTTGTTTTGGTTTTGAGGCACTCAAAAGGAAAGTACAAGCTGCAATGGCGTAACAGAAACCGTGAGTGTGCAGTATGTAAATACCTTGTTGGCTTTCCTGATCACTGCCTGCCATGCATGCAGGTGCTTCTTCCACTCAGGCTAGCAATGATGCAGTAAAGCTAAATGCTCTGAAAATGAATGATGCATTGACGGGAAAGTCACACCAGTGACGCAGAGCATCAAAATTTATGGTCGCACCCAGTTTCCATTCCTGATGGCTAAATGGGAAAGTCTAAATCCAGAAAACCAGACAGCCATGAATCAAATGGGCTTATCTTTGACATTGTCATTTAGCAGAAAGACAGAAATGTTGAAGAATTACAGACACAGAACTCTAACATGCAAATAAGCTCAGGCCATCAACCTCTTCTTTATTCTTTCTACTGGATGTATGCGACATTACGACCCTTTCCTTCCACAGACCTGTCCTTAACTTCCCACCATTAGGGATTTTTTTAATAGAATTATCTATCCTCTGAACTGTAACCGTGAACCCTGGTCCTCACAGTGGAGGTCAGGAGATGCTGCTTCCTTTAATGTGTAACGCTAATAGGCCGTAATTATTGATCGCTGTGCAGAGGCAGTTAAGATACTAATTATATATTGAGTTTTATAAGCAAACCAGACAACTTACAAACCTTCTGCTGCATAATACAGGCCAAGCAAAACGATTGAAATGGCAGTCCAAATGAATGATGAATTCCTGCTGTAACTTTATTACTAAAACGGAAGCATGATAGCTACTCAACAAGACACGCAGTGTACAGTGTGATGACGAGAAACCATTGAGACTTCCTAATATCAGGCGTCTTAACAAGGCCACAAGGTCCCATACCCAAAGAAAACAAGGCACCAACTCAGACAGCCATCAAGGGGAGTGGGGCACATGCTGGTAGAACGACAGCGGACGTTCACGGGTTACTCAGGGTCTATCGATCTGGAGTTTTTTGTTTGAGAAACTGTTACATCATAAAACAAACGCGCCTCAGTGAACACAGGGATCACATGTCCCGCAAGTCAGAAATCATAGCAGCACTGTTTGGTCAATAATTTAAAGACACAACAAAGCACCTCTGAAAAAGACAAATAATGGATAGAATGCATTTTACAAAAGAGAAAAGGCACGAAAAGAAAGAAAACGAAAGCCCTCCACTGCATAATACAAATGATGATGCAGTGATAAAGCATTTATCAGCCGGCTAATGCTTTCCAAAAGTCCCCGCAGCATTTGATATTTCACTCTCTATCGATACTGTACAAGGAAGAAACACAGTATAATGAATATAATACCAGCCCTCTCTTTTTAATGAAAAGACCTCAGACTTTAAATTTGTATGGTACTCTGTAACAAACAACACACCAGATCGAAAGTCTGGCAACATTTATGCAAGACTGCAAAGAATTTACATTCAGTTCATCACATTTGAACTATACTGTACATTTTATAGATCTTTTATACCAAGAACGTGCAAGTTTGAGTTGTCTGCAAGCTTATATGACAGCTGACAGGCGGAAATCATAAAAGAGTAACACCCGCTCACACTTCTGTGTCTTTGGGTTATGAGGTGACTGGGTTTTGAGTCTAGAGACGCTGCCTGTTTGCAGCCACAAAGCACGACTATTACTCTTCCCTGCAAAAAGAGACATTTAAGCACATTGCTTTCGCTAAGTTCAGGTCAATTAAGAAATAAGCATCAACACAAAGAAGCAGCAGACTGAAGTCCACGTTCAGAACGTGCAGGTTCATGTGACTGTTTCCCCACTTCATCAACACCATCTTATCAGACTGGTTTACACAACATCTCTGCCTTTCATACAAATAATAAACTTAAACATATTGATAAGAGGCAAGGTTAGGTATATTTTCTTTTTATCTTATTATGCTCCTGTAATTACCCTGAACTTTGGAAGCAGCCGATCAAACGGTCAAGTGAAATAAACTCAGCTTGCCTGCAGGAATACACACCGACCATTACAGCTAGTACAACACACCAGGAAATTCTGATTAGCCAGTGGTTTCAATATCAAGCCTGCAGCGACAACGCAATGGAGAGAATATTTATGCAAAACCTTTCACCATGGCAAACTGTCCTTTCCGCATCTCCATGGGCAATATGACAACAGTGGAAGTAAACTAATGCATTTCTTCAAGGACTGTACCGAAGTCAAATGTCCTGATGATTTTAACTTTACGGCACATTTGAAAAGGGAAATATTTAAATTGCTGCTACCACTACAGTCATTCGTTCACTCTAAGATGAACATTTTAAACAACGAATAATCGGACAAGGTTATAAATTACAACACACTGTTAAAGATTTAAAACCTTTTGGTCTTTGAAGTCTTACAAACAGAAGCAAGTGTTTGCTTTTTTCCTTTCCTCTCCCTTTAACAATTTGACAGCCCCTCAGATTTATCCGAAATCCCTTCATTTCCAGTGTAGTTTAAACTAGCTCCACCTCATGCAGCTACAACAGTAGTATAACACTTACTCACTAATGCCTCAATAAAAGTCATCTGGGGGTAAATTAAGAAAAATCTAAAAAAATATATGCTTGTCAGAAGGACCAAACCAGTATTTATGCTATGTTATCTCAACTACATTGATGCTATTACTTCTGACTATCACTTGAGTAGTCCTTTTCATGCAGGACGTGTGCAAGTATCAAAGTATTTTAGCATTCCTGTGTTTAAGTGTGTAAACTTCACGTGAGCGCCTTCACCACCTCAGTTAAAGTCGGTACAAAGGGGTGTACATTCAGGGTGGGGCTTCCACACAAACCACTGCCAGCAAAATTTACCCTTTTAAATTCTATGATTGAGAGTAATGCATTGACACGAACAGGTACACACTTAATAAACGCAAGCTCATTTTCATACCGGCGTTGAGTAAAGAGGCTTCCCACAACAGGTTAACACAAAACACTGGTGAAAATGTGACGTTAGCTACGTTACCTGGAAGTCAATGGTAGCTAGGTGTAGTGTGTATAGAGTGCCGTTTTTTAACTTAAAATCAGCTGTTTTTGGTTTCGGTTTAACAGAGGAAGCTAGTTCCTAATTTTCAGATTAAACATCGCAAAATGTAGAAGTGTGTGGCTATGGCCTATGGCTGCTACTCATACCGAGCTGTCAAAGCCAGGCGAGGCACTGACAGCGTCACAAGCTGACTAGCAATATTTCGCTGTTAGCTTTAGCCAACTAACAGTAACCGGCCATCCCATAAATTTTCAGATTTTCAACCTAGCCCTAACGTTCACAACTATGTAAAAAAAATGGGTGTCTCTAAACAAAATATTTTTTTTTTAAGTGAGATGGTTCCGTGCTGATAACCATCTCGATTTGAACGTGCTAACTGATTAGCCTGCTAACGTTCCTGCTGATCACCGACGACTCCACAGTGACTACACCTCAGCAGCTAGCTGGCATCCAAAAATAAGAACAACATCGGTCCTTACCAGCTCAACAACAAGACACGCAGCTTCTCAGGTTGATCCAATTCTTCTTGGTGTATCAGACAAGGAATCAGTCTGTATTCAAAGACATAGTTCAGAGGACAATCCTTCACAGTAGCGATAAGGGATCCTGTCTCCCAGCGTGGTTGCTAACGTTACAACTGTCCCCGCCCCTCTTCCGGTTTCAAAAAAATCATCCCATCCTACTATACTGTATCTTTTGTTTTCATGAACTTTGTACCTAGTCAGGATTACATCTGTACATCATCTCAATGAGCCTATTAATAATCAATAAATAGTTATCTCATCTCACAAACATTGTCAGCTATAAGTTAAATGTGAGAACATGCTTCAAATAAGTGGGCAAAAGTTACCTTTGTGAGAAATTATAATAGCTATAAAGTGATAAGGATACATTTAAATATATTTCCTCAAGGATGAGTGGCCTACAAAGCGTGACCAGAGTCACCTGATACACAATACACAATAAACCCATCCCAAGTGCCATCTAGTGTGAAAAGGGAAGAAATACCCAGATACCCAAATACTCCCACAGCATATTTCTCTCATCAACAAAACACGTTTGGTAAGAATTACTTTTCTCCTTCTCTTTTCAGTAACTCGTTCAATTAAACTTTATTTTCGTCTATTTTCACGTTGATATTACAAGAGGGATAGCACAGCAATTAAAGCATAGGAAATCAGCCTGGGAATGAATATATATATAGATATATATGTATATATATATAGATATATATATATATCTATATATATATATATATGTGTGATGAGGATATATATATATATATATATATATATATATATATATATATATATATATATATATATATAGAGAGAGAGAGAGAGAGAGAGAGAGAGAGAGAGAGAGAGAGAGAGATAGTTAAAACGTGTTGCATATTTTGGTAAAAGTGCACTTGGTTTAAGGTAATAATAGGGATATAAGTTCGAGAATTGTTTTGGGAAGTTAACATTGTGACATGTAAATCAAATGTCCAATAAATCTGTCTCCTTTCAAGAGTGATATTCTTTACTCCAAAGTATTTTTTCAATCATTAATTTTCCTGTCTATTTATTTATTTATTCATTTGTATTGAACAGCACTTTAGTTGACTCATTTAAATGTAGCTTATAAATAAACTTGACTGTGTGATGAGGATAAATAATGTACGACTCGTGAATTGTCATGTCATCACTGACTTTGTTATGGCTGTAATACTAGGGAAAGCCGGATGATGGCGCAGAAACTCCACAACAACAATGACGGGATACATGCTTTCATTTTGAAGGCGAAGCCAGAAGAGCGCGTGGAGCTGCACAAGCGAGTCCTTCATTCGTCAGCAACTGAGGTCAGTTGGAGGACTGTGTGAACAACTGCGAGTCTGTGAAGGAAACCTCAAAATGTATCGGTGATATATAACTCTTTTATTATCGGTTTATCACATCCAATGAGCAGAACTGATCCGTCAGTTTGTTTAGTTTTAGCTAATATTACAAATGTAGCTAGTCCGCTAGTCGTTATTAGCCTTGTTAAATAAGTTAGCCTTTAGCTGTTCAGGCAGGCTAGTAAGTGAACCATGAGCTAATGTGATTATGAGTTTCTCTGCCTCTCATGTCGGCGGATTTATCCCTGGAAACACTCAGAAATCTTAAATCGTAAAATAAATCATTCATTGATTGGAAGAGGTTTGGGATGTTACGAAAGCTAGTATGATTACTTCACAATGCTTTACAAGCGAGCTAACAAAAAGTGTGCTACGGTACAACACATTACCTCCTAAAGAGAAAATTCTAAGCTAGAGGTACAATACCATACTGGATTGACAAAAAATCTAGTAATGTTCACAGTAGACCTGCATATTAGCATCCTTATTAATGTAATGTTCAAATGTTTTTATTAAACCCTTTTAAAAGCTATTGTTCGGACTATATCAGTCTTTTGATAAATCTATTGGAACTATCCCTTGAGATGTAGTAAAGTGTTCATGTTTGCAGAATGCAGATGGATAGAAATCAGTCAGCACTTGGAAGAGGCAACTTTTTAAATATCTTCCCATCTTCTCCTGAAAGCTTCTGAGATGAACAAACATCACTAAATAAGACATTTTAAACAATTAGAACAACGAATCGACTTGTCTTAAGGTTTTAAGCTTCAAAGACTTTCTTTTATCTATGTGGGTGATCCAGGAGTCGTGGTCCAACACTGCGTAACAGAAAGATAAGGCTCTGATTTACCTTTGCACTCTGACTGCTGCTTTTCACTGGTGTAATGTTGGTTGAGGTGTTGGGATAATTTCATTCCTTTTTGTAGATGCTCTCATAGTGTTGTAGTTTAGGGAAAAAACCCTCAGTTTAACAGGCTCAGTTCTTTAAAATGCGTTATTGTGCAGGTAGCAGAAGTGTAAAAGCATTTTATAATAAACACATAGTTGATTCAACTTGCTCTTAGTCTGGGCAAACGTTGCCTCTTGCATGTACTGTACAGTCAAGGTTTTATGTTATAGCGTCATTTTATCCCCTACTGAGCCTCCAAGGTTAAATCCTTCTACTCACTCCTGTCATCCTGTTCAGCTGCAGTGGAACGATGATGGGGACAAGAGAGCTGCCAAGTCATGGATAGAGAGCCATAATGACACATGAGACCCTCACAAGCTCCCAGCTGTCTGTCAAGACTGCTGCCCTGCGCATGGTTGACCTACCGCTGTCCGTGTACAGCTCCCTGGCACAGGTGAGCCTTTGTCTGGGTGTGGCAGGTGTTTCTCCACCTGTCGTGCTGCTATCTACCCGTGTGCACATTTGCAGCCTCATGTGCATGCTGTCAGTACATGTCGTGGAGAAACTGGGACCAGCAAGTTTCTCTTTTTTTATAAATACATATATTTTGTATTTATTAGTGCGATTGTTGTGAATCAGAACTAGTTGCCCATAAGGTCTGATATCTCTGAATATGGCATCGTTCCACTTCTGTGTAAAGTGTAACTTTAATCAGTAAAGAGTTTCTGGTGAATGCTCTTTGCAAAAGAAGGAAACATCCACACCTGCAGCTCAGATAACTGTAGGAAATGATGGTGTTTTGCAGGAAGTAGAAGCCAAAATGTAGTTTTTTCAAACTAAATAATACCTCGTGCAAACTGAGCTTTTTAAAGTGTTATTTGGAGACTCACTTTTGTATTCATCCTTAATAATGACAAAGATATTGCACATTAAATGCTCTCCGGGTTAATGCTCAACAAAGAATTCACAGGGGAATCTTAGGTATTTCCCACAAGGCTTTTTCCTTTTTTTAGTTTCTGTCTGCTTGTATTTGTTTGCTCCCCGGGGCAACAAATGTCTGGTATTTTCCATGTGTTACCCACATGCTGTGTGTTTATAGGATGTAAGCGTTTGCGTGGCTGGAGTCACGGAGCCAGTCTGATATTTTTAGAGTGCTCTGGTGGGAGCCTGTCTGATGTGGTCTTAGAATGGAAGCTGAAGCACTCTGTCCATTCACTACCCTTGTTAGACGGTCAATATTCTGACTGTCATGCCTCTTGACTGATTGTTCCTGTAATCTTTAGTAGCAGGGATGTGCTGGAGCAGAGTCTTTGTGGATAATTGTCTCATTCAGGGTTTCTAACTATAGACTTAGGTGGCTTTGCATGCCATCTGAAATTAACTCTATTTAGCAGACAGGGAGCTGATTCTCAGTCCTGCTTGTTACATCAGTTACATCAGTGTCTCTCTGCTACATTTTGATTGATGCAGTTATTTCCAGCATATTGTAATCAAGGTTTAAATCAGCTCTCCCGAATTGCTTTGAAGGAGGGAGGCATCGGAGACAGTAGCAATGCTGATTGTATAACTATTATAAGCATATGTGTAACTGAGTTATTTATAGGAGTTATTATTTACTCCTTGTGTTGGGTTTTTGTAGGGTGTTGGTTTTATGTAAATATTTAGTGAAAACAAGCAGTTTTCACACATGCACCGATACCCTGAAACTATCAACACGTTTCAGAGGGAACGCATACGTCTCAATCAATTCTGGACATCGTGTGCCCTTATTAGTGCATTTATTAGTATAAACTCCAGATGATTTCTGATTGAAGAGCAGCTCTATCTGTAGAATTCACAGCCGGTAGGAAATGTTCTGCTTTGTCCTAATTTAACTGTCGTCTGTGTTGCTTTCAGTTCCATTGTTGTTGGTGCTTTGACTTTTACCTTCATCTCATGCCTCTGTCCTAAATATGCTGTCATTTAATGTCTTTTTTTTACAACTAAACACAAAGTCTGCGGAATCAGTTTAAGTTGATGTAAGTATGATATGAAGTCCGAGTGATTGGAGGGACTATTTTTTTAAGGAAGTAAAAGGTCACATTTAACCAAACAGAAACAAGACCAAATTTCCAAATAAATGCATGTAGTTGCAGTTATTTGACAAAGTCTTGATAATTGTCTTTATTTAGCTGTTTGAAAATGACAAAATGCTTTATTTCCACATTGTTTTCCAACATTTAATAGACATAGCCAGAGTTTACGTCCCTTCAATTTTTGCTAGATTTGTAAAACGAACATTATTAATTTAACTTTTTTGAAACATGAAAGTATCATTTAAAGCTTTAGAGCTTTGGCACTTTCTGATCCCCACGCTCAAACCACAGGGTCAGTTTATGTGGGCAAGCAACGAGCTTCAGTTTGGTCAAAATTCTTCTTTAAGACATAAATATTGAACTATTCTTCGCTGTTTCTCTTTAAGGTGAGTGTCAGCACAGGCACCAAGAAATTGGTGGCTGCCACCGCCTTTGGCACTGTCTCGCTCCTCCTCCTTGCTCGCCGCTTCCAGAGGAGGAAGGGCAGAAAGAAAGCTCACTCGCCGCAATGGGAGCAGGCTGGTTTTGAGTTTTTCTCACCGGCCTGTGCAGAAAACGGTAAGACATCCTGATGCTGTGGTATTTCTTTTTAATTTTCACCAGCAGCTCACCGGCTCGTGACCTCTAATGAGTAAATAAGTCAATCTCGTGGTTTGTCACGCTGTCAATCTGCCATGTGAGGCGGCTTCTGTATTACTGTCAACAAACTCCAATTAAATACTCTAATCTCTGATTAGTGTCCCGAAGAGGAAGGCTGTTAAATGAGCAGTTCATCGGGGTGATAACGCACAGCACCGTGGTCCCTCAACGCAGCGCCGTAAGCGTTTACAAACAGCCTCAGTGGCGTCACAACACGGCAGGAGAAGCCGTGGAGGAGGTCATACAGGAAGTACAGTGTGCACACACAAACGTGGTGCACAGTTTGAACCTCTCTGCTGCACTTTTAAGCGTTTTGCAGAGTTGGACAAACTCTTCCTGTGTACGTCAGGTCAGAAAATGCTGGAGCACAACCCAACGTGGCACTAAAACGCTCGTAGCTGCAGCTATCACAATGTCAGTTTTGGTGCTTATGAGAAAGGCGGCCAAAGACACGCGTGTCCGAGTCTCTTCTTGACAAATAAACGTAGTGTAATGCATCGTGGAAATGCAATTAAAAGCTTAAGTGCTGCTCGACTCTTTGATTGTTTCCTTTCTCAATTTATGCCGACCCTGTCGCTCTGGAAATCAAAGCAATCTCAACAACTTGTGTATGAATTTCACTTCTAGAATTAGTTTAGGCCAAACAGAAAGACTGTCAACAGCCCACTGCCGCAAAGTTTAATTTCACGCCGTATTTGTCAGCAGATCTGCAAACAAAGCGTATCCACTGTGTATCCATGTTACGCGTCAAGATAGTGTGAGAGTCTACGATGGTGTTTTGATAAGTTTATCTCCCAACTTTCAACCTCATCTTCCCAGATAACACCAGCCAAAACATCACTTTCTCCTTCAACTCCAAGAATGGATCCTCTGGTTCGTGTTCTGGTCTGGTTCTCACGACAAGAGATTACAGAAAACTGTCTGGCTCTCTGCTGAGCCTGGCCTCGGTAAGACAAGTCCACAGTTTGAATAGAGCTCGGTGACATGACATCACAGCCCTGCTGAGCGTGAACTCTGCTTTAACTGTACGACACAGTAACTTAAACCACGATTTTAGATCAGTGAAAATGTTTGTTTTTTTTACTGATGGTTAGTAATAAATCATGGAAAAACTGTAAGTAAATAAACTGTAACATAAAACACAGAAATGTTTCCTTTTTGTTTTACTCTGCATTGGTATTATGTTGGTAATAGAGTTGATATGAGGTGCGTTTAACTCGCCGTACGCTCTGCTACTTAAAGGTTGACTGTGTTCCGCTTTGTTTCTGCAGGTGAAGAGCATGAACTCGTCCAGCAGCAGCACCTGTGCTAATGAATCCACCTGTTGGGACGATGTGGGGGACGCTGATGTCTGCAGTGTGGTCAACTTATCCGTCACCACGCCTGAAAATCTGTACCTTATGGGTAAAGAGGCGTTTATTCCCCTTCCTCTCACTATGTTTGTAATTAGTAAAGAGGACATGATTCCTCAGGTGCTAACTGCTTTAAGAGACTCAGTGTGTGTGTGTGTGTGTATTTCCTTACAGGTATGGATTTATTCGAGGAGGCTCTGCGGCGGTGGGAGGAAGCGCTGACATTCAGGAGCAGGCAAGCTGAGGACGATGCGAGCTGTGCGTCAGTCAAAACAGGAGCCGGAGACACCATCGCTGAGCAGAGCATGGAGGTAAGGGACATTCAGCAGACCCAAGGCTCGTGTCCACATAAGTCCTCTCTCAAGGAAATCCACTGCTGAGTTGTTTAAAGAGGATGTTAAAAGTAAGGTGAAGAGAGAACGATGCCCTTTATATAAAGAATTAAGGTAAAGTTGGATCATCTGTGTCTCATTTGTGTTTGCTGTCTTTGTCTTCAGGAGGTCATCAGCACAGAGTTCATCCACAGGCTGAAGTCTCTGCTGCAGCGGGCTTACCGCCTCCAGGAGGAGTTTGAGGGAGTGTTGGGCATGTCAGAGCCTTCATCCCACAGCAATAGCTTGGGTGAGTCGCCCCTACAGCATTATGTGTCGAAAACAAAGCATTGTGGGGTTTCAGTCCAGTCCAGTAACACAGGACTCAAAAGAAGGTCCTGGAACCTGCTGCAGTCTCCAAAATGTCTCATTTCATTGTGTGAAAAGAGACAAAAATGTTTGTGTGTAAGTTGCAGTCGGTGCATCTGTTTCAGTGAAACAATGAAAACTCTAAAGCTGTGTGAACGCTCTCATTCCCACTCCCAGATCAAATGGCAGACCTTCTGGCCGGAGAGGAGCTGGACGACGCCTGTCTGAGAGACAGCATCAGCATCGCTTCCACCGACTCTTTTGTGTCTGCTGCTGAGGTGAGAGAGGCGATAAACTTCAGGCTAAATCACCTCGTGCACACGGCAGCATTTGATCCTGGTGAACAAAAATGTCTTTGTGCATTTGCATGCTTGTGTAGATACTATTAGATTTAGTCTCATTGTTCCTTATAGATCAGCTGCTGTTGATTTTAAAACTTCAAAAGAATTAAAGTAGAGATTGAGCGCAGCAGCAACCCCAAAAAGCACCTTTTTCTGAAAGTGTCTGAGAGACCGAATCTCTACGTGTGATTCGCAGCAGGAGTTTTACTCAAATAGCTTTGATCTTCTTGCAGGTGCACCACCTGGTGTGCTGCAGAACTCTAGATCTCCTTTACTCGTTAAGTCTCAGTAGGGGCTTGAGCCGTGTATCCGGTGCAACAGGGACACATGACCCGCAAAGTACCAAAATAAAGTGGTTGTTATAAAAATAACATCCAGCTCGTTGCTGTGGCGAAAAGTTCAGATCAAGGTGTAAAAGCCCCCACCAGCAGAGATCTAATGATGATCTGTCACTGTTTAATATTAAACTGGGGGGGGGGGGTGACAACACATCTACAGCAGCCTCATTTTAACAGAATTCCTCAGAGCTTTACATTAATTCAGTCACATGTACAAACTTGTTCAACATTCACTGCCCAGTGAGTGGAAGACAGCAATTAAACACGTGTTTAGTTACCTAAAATAGACCTGAGCAGTCAACACGTAACCTATTATTACTCTGTGTCTGGTATTACTCTGCGCTCCACACATGGACACGACACAGCGAGCTGTTCAGAGCTGCAGAACTCCGCAGCTCAGCGCAATTTAAGAACTAGTAACAGACTTATTGAGGCTGCACGAATGCATGTCCGGCCTGTTTACCACCAGGCTCTTATCAAGAATGTGCAAAAAACGTGAATTGGAATACATGTAGGCGCTCGGATGTTGCTGTTTTCTCGTTGAACTCATTTTAAAAGCTCGGTGTCGGCCACAAACATGAACATGAACGAGTTTTGCACACTTCAAGCCTTCTGTGTGGCAGAAAAATGCTGTTTATTTAATCTGTGACCATCTGTTTGGCCCTCAGCTGTCAGAGCACAGAGAGCTGAGGAGTGTTTTCGCTCTGGGTCATCACCCTCTCTACGAGGAGGCGCTGCAGATGGCTGAGGAGGGCAAGATCACCTGCAGGGTGCTGCGGTAATTAGTCATCAACACATTGAATACAGAAGGATCCAGATTTCTGTGTGGTTTGTGATCATTCTCAGCTGCTGATTCAAAATTAAAAACCTTTCTCTTGATAGAACTGAGATTCTGGAGTGTCTCGGTGACTTGGATTTCCTAGCGAAGTTGCACTGTGTGCGTCAGGCATGTCAGGTACAGTCTAACTTTGATCAGTTCAAGAAGGTGGTTCTCACTATTAGGAATGTTGCATCAACTGCATATTTGGAACATCGTGGGATTGTTGTGCCAAACAGCCGCTATGTTTAGTCTTTTTCTTTCATTGTACAATAACAGCAGTACGAAGCCTTAACAAACCACAGAGAGCTTTGTTGAACTCTGCTTCGTCAGACGGAGTAACAAGATGTCACTTTTCTCTCAAGCTCATTTTGTGTGACCGGGCAACCAGGATGTTTCTGGCTGACACGGGAAAGAAGATACTGTCTTCCATTATTGTTAAAGCACATAAGGTGAGAGCGACGCCACGGCCGGTACAGATCACACAACATTGTCTGTCGTGTTGTGCACCAGTCACTCTGCTCTGTTTGCTTTTGCAGAGCCCAAAGAGATTTGAAGAAGTGTTTGAAGAGATGATTTCCTTCCTGGAGCACACCGAGCACTGGGAGAACACAGAGGTGGAACTAGCTACAAGAGGGGTCAGTGTGGCACGGCAGGGATCAAACCATGTTTAACATCTGAAACAGTGATGTACACGACGTTTACACACAGCAACAACAGCGAAACTAAGCCAGCAAAATGTTCATTCATTAAAAAGCAGAGATGGAATAAAAGCTATGAGTAAAATGAGTTAAAGAAACTATATCTAATGTCTAAAAAATCTCTAATGGCCTTAAAATAACATGAGACACCCACCACCAGATGAGACTGCCTGCTTTCTACTTCCACTGGGGTCATTTAGTTTGAGCCACACAGTGATTTACAAGAAGAAGAAGCCAGATTGTACAAGGTTACAAATGGAATTATCAGAATGGTGATTTATTGACTTTTTAACATTTTCTACAATATTAGAAAAGCGCCGCTTGCATTTTTAGCTGGTTCCTGGTTAGTTCAGCCTGAAAGTAATAAACTCCACCAGGAAGTTGTCAGGATGGGTTCTTTCGGTATTTCCTGTAGAGCATACTGTGACCTTGTTTCTGACACATCTACATGCAAGCAAATGCATTTTGGAGCCTGAAACCAAAGGTTTTGGAACACCAGAGTGAAGATAATCCCTGACTTTGGCTGTAATGTTTGTGTGTGGAGGTGTTTTTTATTTTATTTTATTCAAAGTGTCAGATTATGTGCAGTTGGCACCTTTGCCTGAAGTCAGATGATGTGTAATTTTCCACTTTGTTGACATGGTAACTAACAGGAGATGCCAGCTAGATATTGCCAATGCAGACCTTGTACATTGATAAATAAATGCACATAAATTTAAAGTTACTTTAGAAGTGCACAACAGAGTCTGACCCAGCTGCCAATGTCCCCAAACCAATCAGACCTTGAGTTGTTGTTGACGTGTCTGAAAACCCTGCGGCAGCTTCCTCTGTATGGTTGAGCTCCGAGCCCAGCCACTCTCCAAAGGAAACGCATTCAGCCGCTTGTATTCGTGGTCAAAAGAATGAAATCAACTGTGTATCTGATGAGAAATCAGTGAGGAGATGTTAATACAAGAGTAACGCTCTTTAAATGCTGTGTCATCGTCGTCCTCACCAGGTGAGACACTTTAACTTCTACGACATTGTGCTGGACTTCATCCTGATGGACTCTTTTGAGGACCTGGAGAATCCTCCCATCTCCATCCAGAACATGATCAACAACCGCTGGCTCAACAGTTCCTTCAAGGAGACGGTGAGTCAAACCACCAAGGGAATAATGACAAAGTCACACACAGGTTGCATGTCCTGTGAAGAAACTTGATAGTTGTAGTCATTCCTGTGGATTTTGTGTCATTTTCTCAGGCGGTGGCGTCAAGCTGTTGGTCAGTCCTGAAGCAGAAGAGACAACACATGAAGGTACAAATTAACTGTAAAAGGAGTGACTGCTGGAAGGCGAGCTGTGGCAGTCATTCAGCGTCTGTATTTCCTGTCAAACCTTTATCTAGTCTGTGGTAATACTTATCCAGTGTTTATAACCTGCGAGACAGGACAGCCCCTCTGAGACCTTTGCTGTTTTTCTCAGGCGCCAGACGGCTTCGTCGCCCACTTCTACACCGTGTGTGAGCAGATCAGCCCCGTTCTGGCGTGGGGCTTCCTCGGGCCAAAGAGCTCCCTGCACGACTTATGCTGCTTCTTTAAGGTCAGAAACCACGCCAGGACAGCTTGATATGTGCCGCACCGGGCAGTCGCTGGTTTCCCATCCAAATGTTGAGGGGAACGAGTTTGATTTAAATCACAGCAAATCTCATCAAGGCACCTCAATGATGCAGTCCAGTTCATACAAAGCCTAGCTAAGGAAATCTTCCAGCAGATTTTATGGTCCACATTAACACCTTTTAACTTAATTTTATGTCTCGAAGTGTTTCTTTTTAGAAGTCGTAACCGTTTCAATTGACCGATTACATATTTGTTTTTTTTTGTTTTTTTTCATGTAAGACCAGTTTAAAATGAGCTTTTCAGTAGTTTTTACATTGTTCTGAATGCTCACTCATAGTTCCAGAGAGCAGTGATCAGCTTTTCTTAATATCTTAACAGTTATTATTTTTAGAAGACCTAAAGCTGCTGGCTGAAATGGGTTTTCAGTGCACACACTCATGAATCTGGGCTCTCCTGCAGGACCAGGTGCTGCACTTCCTGAAGGACATTTTTGACCTGGACAAAGTGCGTTACCTGTCGGTGGAAACTCTGGCAGAGGACATGCTCCACCTGCTGCACCGCCGCTCCGAGCTGCTGCTGGCCTACCTGGGGGCCGACTCGCTGCGGCCCCTGAACGGCTGCAGCGCCCCGCAGGTGCAACTGGTTCCCAGCGCCCTGCTGGAGGCCCAAGTACAGTGAGAGGACACGCTCAGTATTTACTCTGTGGTAAATTCACACCGACCGTCGGACCAAAGAAAACTATCCGTAGGTGTGAGCGCACCTCTGGTCTGCGTCGTGACTCCACCGGCTTTCACATCCACTCATCACACCTCCCATCATGCCATGTGCTCTGTGGGTGTGGATCCAGGTAAAGTGTACAGACTGTCTGCCTCCATGCATGTTCATCACGCCTGATGTGGCCTCCTCCTCTCCTCAACCCTCACAGTGCCATGTGGGTGCAGTCACTATGGATTATCATAGCAATAGTTGTGACTCAAACTTATGAGATGAGATACCGACACTGTGTAAAGGTGTATTAATTGCAGTTAAGAGCAGCTTGTGTGACACTAAAAGAAGGTATTTTACCATATTTATTTTACTATAAAGCTAGAAGATGCGGGGTTTGGTTTTTTTTTTTCCCCAGTAGTTGTAGTTTTTCTTGTATTCATAAGTGGATCTGTGATCAACTTCAGCATTCAGACCTGAAGAAGGGTTTGTCAGGTTTATTGAATGTATCCATAATCACAGCGGACAGCAGCAGTTAGTCTAACCACTGTTAAGACTCGCACGCTGCCCATCGTTGAATGATGGAGCTCAAGTATGATGCAGGTGTGAAAGGAAAAAGGGAACAGGGTTACAAACTTCCATGAAATATTCTCAGTGCCCAATCCCAGCTCCTCCCATTGGGCCGACGCCCCCTTTCCTTTAGGTAGCAGTGGTCATCCATCTCTTCTGCCAGTGCGTGAGGAGAGCTACGTGATCACTACTCCTTCATGTCTAAAAAGGGCATGAAAACCTTACTGCTGGAACATAAGTGGTAGGAGCAGAGATGAGAACTTGTGCTGCTCAGTTTGTCACTGAATGTCAGACAAAGTTCTATTTAATGGTATCTGCTCATCGCTCACTGCCATGTACAGAACGCGCACAATTAGGAGTGAATAGAGTTTCTAGTCAGAAAACTATAGCGCTTGCCATTGTGAAGCTGCTGAACGGAGCCCCAAATAAATATAGTTAATTATGAAGACAAGGTGATCCATGAAGAAATAAAAGGCAACCGCTGCTATAAGTTGAGGTTTTTAGGCAAATGTAGATGGTAAAGCGTGGAACTGGAGCCCGTAGTGACTGTTTTTAAGGGTGTTTTGACTTAATGATAAACTGGATTATTGCTACAACATTAAAAGGGCTTCAGTTGACTTTAAACCAGCTCGACCGGTGCAGACCTCGAGCAGTCAGGCCGGATGAGTCCGACAGGACACCTTCAGCCTATAAAACTATAAAAGTCAGTTCCAACATTTACTCCAGTCACAGGTAGTAAATTTATCAACAATGTTGCTTTAAAAAAAAAAAAAAAAAAACAGAACACGCTTTAGTTTTTCCATTTCAGATACGCTTAATTTGTGCTTTTGTTGCATTTCTGTAACCAGGTTTTGCTTTGGGACATTTTTTTTTCTTCTTCCAGGGACAGAATGAACGAATAGACCAAAAACTGTATTATTGTACATATTAACGGGTGTCATTTGAAGGCCGACTTGCAGGTCGTTTTGTGCACTGAAGGAAATGTGTCGACTTTATTTTATGTCTAAATAAAGTACACAAAGACGAATTTGTCTCATTTATTACGTTGTGCCTCTGAAATACGAGTCTGGAACAACTCCAGTTTGTAACAACTTTATTGATGAACATGGCAACATTTCAATAGTCAGAAGTTAAGTCAAAAAACAAACCAATAGATTTAATATACACAGCACATGAAACCTTGTTTACCTCTAAGGCATGCTCCTTGTTTTGTCCTCTACACCCCTTCGAACTCTGTGTTGAAACAGAGCATCTCACATACACAGAATGGACACCCTCAATCAGCATCAAACCCTTTTAACTACAGAAAATGGTTTTTTTTTCCTCTCTACGCTGCACCTCCAAATTTGCTGTATTAAAGTACATGAGTTCCTGCTCTCATCCAACTTTCTGAAGTAATTTCAAGTACAGTTATAGGTGAAGGCATTCAAACAACCATGAGACAGCTCTAAATACACTATGGCATCATGGGTAAAGTAAAAACAAAACAGTCAATCCAGGCTGGTGAAACATGTATCTGACCAACACTTTGCAATCACAAAATTTAAATTTCATTGCGTTGCTGCTTTACCTTATCACTGGAGCTCTTGAACGGTCTACGCTCAGCAGTGGGATTGACTCAAAGGATTCCTCCTTTTGGGGGGGAGGGGGGGACAAACTACGACACGGCCTGATTCTACGACCTAAAGCCTGCAGCATCCTCCAACACTGTGAGCGAGAAGTGAAGGCAGCAGCGTTTCAATAGTAGATTTGCACTGCACTTGAAGGCAGATTCACACCACGACAGAAAACAGTATTCAAAATAAAAAATAGATCATGTAATTCACCGTTTTCCACCTAGCATTTGAGCACATTGCTAACTTCTGGCAACAGGTTTGCACGGCATGCAGTTTGTTACACCAGTGTCAACTTGAAGCATCCTTAAAAACATGTCGCTGGCAAACTTACCAGAAGCAAACAGAACAAATAAAGCCTTTTATCAAACAATAAGCAGATACGACAATAACATTTCCACTTATGCAACTTTTTGGGTGGGAGAGTCACTTTTCAAGAGTAAAACTTAAATGTAACGACTGGTTGAGCTCATCATGCAGTTCATTAATTAACAAAAACAGATCCTAAAAAGGGCTGTTCATACGTGAATATCCTGGACATTTCTTTACTGCTAGGCATAAATGCATTGAGGCATGTTAACAACACAGGTAAGCATTTCTTTGCATTTATAAAGGCTCATGTCACTGGGCAAAAACACTTTCTCCTTAGGTTTCGCTTACCTGTGTTATGCGGCAGAACCTAAGGTGCAAGGTCTGGGATGACACTGCAAAGATCAGATATATTGCACTGTTTGCCATCAGTGAACAATGCAGTCAAATATTGTTCTGACTTGTAATGTAACAGCCTTTCACAACAGTGCCCCCATCAGATTCATTTAAAATAAAAATCAGAATGAGTTCTGGGCTAATCAGAAGCACTTCAACTATTAGCAATCCACATGCTTATATGGGACATGTAAAGAAATCATCAGCAGAAACCTAAGCATGCTACACTGGTATTTTGTGCAGTTCAGGAGATTTTCTAAGCAATTAATGGCATTTGAAAACATTAACTCAGTGGCACTCAGCAAAGGGCAGATATTCAGAACGCAGAAACCACATCGTTACAGTTCCTACCGGCAGTGAAACGGCGCCCACATTCAAACCCTCAGTTCAGAAAAAAACCCAACTGGCACTGAAATGCTACCTACACAATCTAATCATACAGTAAGGTCACAAATATGTCTCAGAAACATGTGGTACAAGAATCATCAGTCTAACTTTAGTTCTATGCCTCTCAACATTTCATACTTACCCATAAGACAAGGGAAATGGGGGGGAAATGGCAAATTTTCACAAAAAAAGTACTACATCCTCTGCAGTTTTAAGCATCAAAAAAGGCGTGAATTTCTCAAAGAGTCACAGTTTTGTACTTACATTACAGGAGGTTTCAACTGATGGATGAAGAGGCTGCTTAGCCACCCCCGACCCTACGACAGCTACGCTCTTATATTGGATAAACACTAACAGAATGGGCACAGCAAAGACGACTTTTGCAATGTTTTTATATTAAAAAAACATTTTAAAAAAACAAATTTTATACACAACGTGGAAATGGGCAAGGCAAATGTTTCAATACAGTTTCTTATACAGTGGCAAATTTACCTGACTGTCCTGGAAAAAGAACAGCACAAAAAAATATATATATGTATATATAACACTAAAAATATGAAACATTTTCTTGGAACCACATTTTCTGAGGAACATGTTCAGAATACCTGCTTACCGCTTTACTAAACTTGCCTGTGGAGGAGGAAGTGACTATCAAGGCAAAAATACAAGCTCAACAATATCTGCAAACCAGGCAAAAGCAAAAAGGAGCGCCACAGCAACGCAATTAATGCATGAGATACGACACACAGATACCTGTCGACTTTCTTAAGACAAACATGTCTACTGCTACAGTGAGTAACGTCAGGAAACAGGCATAATAAAGGACGTTTGTCAGGTCTGAACCACTCGGGATCATTGCACGCACGTGTTTCTACGAGCTTTATAGACAGTTGGAGAGAGACAGGACAGCACAACTTCCAAAGTCAACCTTTTTGGACAACTGAACCCATAAACATGGCTCGCATTTCAAACTCCCCCCTCCCGCGCCCCTTCTCCCCCCCCCCGCCCAAGGTAAAACAAAACATACAGCAATTCATCTAAACCCGTTCGGTTTGAACCACCCCAACTTACCAACACAGGAGGTTTCAGTTTGTTTTATTGCAAAAACACAACAGGCAATAGCATTTTTAAAACTGAGATGATTTACATGGTAATGTCTACAGTTTAATAAACATGAATTCTAACCACATTAAATGTAGATACAGGGCTGGAATGACCATATGTATAATTACCTCACTAAAAACAAAGCATTTACAAGAAAAAGAAAAATAAACAACAGAAGAAAGGGAAAAAAAACAAAACAAAAAAAAAAAATCAAAGAGGACGTGTTCTCCGGGTTATCTGCCATCTATGTGAAACACTTTCAAACCAAGGAAATTTAAGATCTTCATCAAGGCGTCTGCATCCAAACATTTAACAAAGGATTTTGTTTCGACAATGTAGCATTTACTTTATGTCCACTTCACATTACTGGCCCTGTGCAGAAGAAATACATAGAAGATACATTGCATGTTAACAGCAGAAACAGTGGACTCAGCTTCCCAAAATAAAAAGCTAAAAAAAGGAGAAAATTAATTAAAAAAAGCCTGTGTAGGGAGGAAGTTGTTTAGTTAAGTTTGTGAAGCTGCTGCAGTCACTGGAACCCTGTTAAACCCTGAGGAAGGAAGCGGGTTACGGAGCAAAAACACTGAGTCCAAATGAATATTGAGGGCAGATTCTAGTTAAGTGTGTACCTGAGGAGCTTGTGGTGCTGCACCCATCGCCTGAGGGTTGGCTGTGCCGTAGTACGCAGCCTGCTGCCGGTAGTACTCCGCCCAGGCAGCGCTGTAGTCTGGCTGGCCCCCGGGCTGAGTGGCAGCGGCAGCAGCTGCTGCGGCTGCTGGTGCGGCCTGAGGGGCCGCTTGACCTGAAGGGTCAAACAAAAGGACCCATTGGTACGGCCCAAATACAACAACACAGACCCCTCTCTCTGTAACGTGTTCTCTCACAGGCGCAAAGTTGTGTTCCAACATAAACGGCGTCCTAATTTACCATTAAAGCACGTCTATGAACTTAAAACCAGTGGAACAGAAAAACATGGCGTCTCCAGCGCGTTATTACAGCAACACCACAAAGAAGCAGCTTATCTTAGGAGGCCGTAAAAATCACCTCATCTCCAAAGAAACAACTAGATTCTTGGCCCTCATGTCAAAAGTTGGCGTTCACCATTATTTTCAGACCTGAGTGCAACAAAATATGCAGCACATGAAAAATCTGAGTTTTTAAACCGCCTGCTGGCTCTGTTGCACGAAGTCAGAGCACGAGTGAGCGTGTTTGTGTCCACACAGTCTCACTCTTACAACAGAAAACAGTATCAATATTATCGCATGATTCGAGCATCACTTTAAGCATTACCCGTGCAATCGGGTGCTAAAGGCAGTGCGTGTGCTGCCTTTGTGGACCGATAATAAGTTCAGTAAATCTCAAAACCCACCGCATACACAACAAACATCTTTTAGACAAAGAAACTATTGAAACTGATGTAAAAACCATTTGTGTGCATGATTCAACTGATGAATACTTAATGAAACGTCTACAGAGACTCTTAAGGGTTAAAAAGGGTTCAATGGATGCTTTTGCTAAGCTGATCTGAAGCTCCTAACACCCTGTGACTGAGTATATCCATGACAGAACACGTTACTCCGTTCTATCGACACATTCAAACAGTTTTTGCTCCACAAAGAGCTACATGAAGCACAGATTTAGTTCACGACAACTGAAATGGCCTGAAGATCAGGTGCCATTATGGCCTGACTTCAGTCTTTAAAAGAGCAGGACAGAAAAAAGAAGGCAGATGTGTAAAATCAAACAGGACTCATCTGAAAGCAGCCAGTCTTATATGAATAGTTACCCGGCTACAAAACACAGTATTCTTATACAGAACCTTTTAAAAATAGCATGGAAAACTACACAATAATTGACTTTCAAATGCCTAAAGTCTTTAACAGGTTGAGGCAGGAGACTATGAGAAGGGGAACGAACCTACCACCCACATCTCTGGGTAGCAGGTCAGAAACCTTCTGCTTTTCTATCGGGCAGTTGAGTGAACAGCAACTCTACGACAGAGAGCTGATAGAGAAGCCAACCACCCTTTAACAGCATTCATCTCAGAGTTAAAAAGGTCCATTAGATTAGACCCTGATCAACTCTGCCAGAAAAGCAACTTCACTGCACAGCTTCTGGTCAATTTTCTCCATTTATCTGAGCTCCTCCTTCATCTGTGACATGAGGTACTGACCTTGTTTTTTGTAATACTCCTCCCAGGCTTTTGTGTAGTCCTGCGGTTGCTGATTCTGTTGACCTGCAAAGAGAAGAAAAACGTGTTAATGCGCTTGAGTCCCATTATAAAGGAAAGAAAGAAAGAAAGAAAGAAGAACAATCAAATCATCCTACATTGCTTATATTCATAAGCCCCAAACATTCATGACACATGCCATCATTTCAGACAAAACCCTGAAATAGTCTAAACAATGAGATACTCTAAGCTCATTATGGTGGTTCTGTGTCGACAGCTCAGTCCTGCAGATAGTCAACGTGTTGCAGTCTAAACAGCACAGGCGTAAAATGTCAAAGCAAGTGGAGGAGCACTGAAAAAAACCCAGCAGGCCAAATATCCAGACCTGAAAAAGAAGCTGACTGCACGCTCAGTGGCTGTTTAGACTGGCTTGTGTTAATAGATGAACACTGAAACTATGTTCATATACCCATTTTCTTGTAATATTCCTCCCAGGCCTTGGTGTAATCTGTCTGTCCACTCTGACCTGCAGCCTGTGGGTCACCTGTTAAAAAAAACGGTACTTGTAATTAGTGAATCATTCTCAGTGGTTTGTCCTCCACCTGCCTGGGTTGGTCTCTCAGCCTAGGGATGGTGGAGGAAAACTACCCTGTCCCTGGGGTAATATCAAAGAGATATCAAAAGAGAAAGGCTCTCTGCAAAAGCAAAATGATTGGAAAGTGAAGCCAATCCAGCCTGTCTTCAGTTAGCAACAGCAGGAAGAAGTGAGCACAGAACACTGCTAAAGTCAGTCTAGCTGGCTACACTGCTCTATGCTTATCCAAACAGACTGCGTCCACCAACACAAAGAGCACTGCTGTTACCTTGGCCATTGGCTTGACTGGTGCCTGGAGCCCCGCTGGTTGGAGTCATGGAGGCCTGCGGCTGCTGGCCGTACTGAGCGTAGTAGGCTGCCCAGGCTGCTGCGTTGGCATCAGCTGCTGCCTTATCTGGATAAAACAACCAGCTTTTATTATATAGATCTGACTTAAAACCCTCCAAACAGCAACATAAATAGGAAATCATGACTGGTTTTAATGTGTTCCTGCTTTAAGTGACTACTCACTTGGATCAGGTTGTCCCTGCTGCCAGTGTGGATACCCATTGCCCCATCCTTGAGGCTGATAAGGAGCAGGAGGACCACTGATGACAGAAATCAAACAAACGATCAACTCTCCACACGCTTGGAGTCTAAATATCCATAAAATCATTACGAGCTTTAAAGGAGAGAATAAAACTGTACATACTGTGGTCCTGGAGGTCCCTGGTTGTATGGGCCAGGGTTGTATGGGCCCATGGGAGCCCCTGGGGGTCCGGGTGGCCCTGGAGGACCATGCGGACCTGGACCTCCGTGTGGACCAGGGGGACCGTGTGGGCCACCCATCGGGGTAACTGGACCCTGAAAACCAAAGAATTGAGGCACACTGCAGTAAGTAAAGAAGCTCAAAGAGCTTTAGAGACATCTTCATATGAGGGGGTGGGATTATTCTAAATGACTCACCCCAATTTTCTCCTCCACCAGCTGCCTGGCGTAGTCAATCTGTTGAGGGGAGCCTCTGACTGTGAACATCTTTATGTTGGGATCAGCGTTGGGTGGAGGGTTCCTCTGGAGCTCGATCCTAGCTCCAGACTGCTGGCTGATTCCTTTGATTGTCTCCCCACCTGAAGAAGAAAAAACACAAAACCTTCCCTAAACCACAGCATCAGCAGCCTTAAATGTTCTGCTCAGCTACACAAAACCAAAGTGTGTCTTGTCGAGGAGCCACTTACCTTTTCCAATGATCAGTCCGGTCTTCATGGTTGGAACTGTGAAGGTAAACTCCTGCAGGCCACCAGGGGGCCCCATGTTCCAGTTTCCCTGCCCACGACCGCGCCCCCTGCCACCTCCATGCCCCGGGGGTCCTCCAGCCTGGACGCTCCTCAGCAGGTCAGAAATGATCTCTGCTGCGTGCTGAGCCTGATCAGGAGGGCCCATGATCTGTGCTATCCTGTCCGGTGTGCTGCCATCATCTGAACGGAGGAGATGGGGCACAGCTGTTAAACTGCATCACAATCCCGATTAATCATTCTACTGTTTGCCAGAAATCAGAATGAAAGCAATGCTCCTTTTAAATCAGCACAGCATCTATGTGTTCAGGTCTCAGATCAATGTAGGGTTAGGGTTATCCATCAGCTTGTCAGCGTGGTGCATGAGTTTTCATCACAGACCATACACACTTTAAACCAAAGTCTAAATCACTTCACTCATTTCTTCCAAATCGCTCACCTGGTTTGAACTGAATTCTGACACCCGTGTCACTCTGTATTTTCTTGATCATCTCCCCATTTCTCCCGATAACAATTCCTACAGCAAACCGTGGGACGGGAACCTAAACATTTGACAGAAAAATCACATTTAAAACAGTGATTTAAACTCAACTCCAAGCAGATAAACAAAAAGAGGTATGACCAACACTCACGTCTAAACTGTCTCCACCTCCTCCTCCTCCACCTCCTCCAATCCTCGAGCCATACTCTCCCCTCTGCTCTCTGAAGCCCTGGTCTCTGATCAGCTCCATCACCATCTCTTTGGCTTGCTGAAGAGAAAAGAAAAACTCATTTATAGTGTTTCCATCTGGACAAATAATCAAACAAACAATTAGACATCTTATGATAAGATATCCTTCATTAATAGCCGTGTCGATGACTTACTTGAACTTTAAAAGGTTCCCCTGAGATGCGGAGCGGCTTGTCTGCACCGGTGTTCTGGGGCCCATCTTGGATCATGACCATCTTCACTCCAGCTCGTTCCTGTTTAAAAAAAAAAAACAATCATCAGTGGGTCAGATGTTCTCTGGACATTATTCTACCGTTTGCCAGAACTCAGAATGAAAGCAATGTTCCTTTTAAATCAGCACAGCATCTATGTGTTCAGGTCTCAGATCAATGTAGGGTTAGGGTTATCCATCAGCTTGTCAGCGTGGTGCATGAGTTTTCATCACAGACCATACACACTTTGTCTGTCTCGTTTTCCCCCGGACACTCACCTGAAGACTTTTGATGGTTTCGCCACCCTTTCCGATCACAAGTCCGGCTTTGGAAGCAGGGACCATAATTTCCTGGACGGTCATTCCCGGTCCGTCGTTGTGGTGGAACGCAGGGGCTGGACGTCCCTTCTCAACTATCTCTGTCAGTAGCCTCTTTGCAGCCCTGATGGGAGAAAAGAAAAGAGGGTGTGACTGACATGACCGCATGACCGATTTTTTTTGGCATGAAGAAAAAGGAGTTTGGCGCTTACTGGATTGATTCTGGTGCTCCTGTTAATGTCACCGACCTATCTGGCATTCCTCCGCTGTCTGAATGTCAGAGAGAAAGAGCTTTAGACACAAATCTACAACATCCAAAACAGTTTTTACACCACAGTCAAAGCAACAAATCCAAGCTTACCAGGAGCAATCTGTATTTTACATCCAGACTCCTGCTGAATACGTGATATCTGCTCGCCTCCTCTTCCGATAACTAGAAACAGAGGGTCAAAAAGTAAATATAAAAACACCCACCAACGTAGAAACTGCAACTAAACTTTAAAGTAAGAACTTACTGAATCCAACCATTCCATCTGGAACCTTGAACTCCTCAGATGCCGACCTGGGAATGAAAAAATAAATAAAAATTAATAATAAAAAAAATCAGCTTCAACTTGACTAAAAATAACAAGTTTTGTTTGTAAAACTTTCAAATCCAACTCGACCATCTACCTTGTGGGGCCGCCCATTCCTCCCATCGCTGAGAATGCTACATAAAAAGCAAAAAAACATTAAGATAATATTAAGACCAAATTGTGACCTATTTCTGTAGATCTGAAATAATCAACAATGACTCACCATCATTTGTCGCTACTTTCTTCGACTCTGGTTGATCTGTCACACAATGACACAAAAAAACCAGAATAACTACCTTCTACTATAACCTGAAAATTACCCGTATATATAAATAACTTCTGAAAGTTTTATTTACACGACCTGAAACTTATGGGAACTGTTTTCTATTCAGCCATCATGTCACCTGGGTGGATATAATGTTTAATCTTCTCAGACTGCAGTTTTGGCCTCCAAAAGCAATGAAAACAATATATTCCCGATAATAAAACCCAGCACACTCCTTTCATTTACACAGGTAGCTTTTTTCCCCTTCCTGAAAGCAAAGACTCACTCACTGTCAGGTTGTTGCACCTTAAATGCAGTTTCTATGCAATTTTACCAAAGACACCCATTTCAAATTTTTTTTAAGCAGCTCACTACTAAAATAAAATCACATTTACAGTGTTAGGCATTAACTCCACAAACAGCAGATGAAACAAACAAAAACAACCCAATACACATGCCATTGTTAACAAATCACCGGAGGTTTCAAATAAAAACATGAAGACATACAGCTGTTAGATTAGTAGGATTGTACAGTGTTAAGACGTATTGATGAAAAATGCAGTGATGGTGTCCTATAGTAGAAATAATGGTGGGTTAGGAACATTATAACAGAGGTGAATGCAATTTTAGTAGCTGCTAAAACACGTAAGCAGGCGTAAACTATAAAGACTTGTATTGAAATCGATTTAAGTCACTGACCGATATCCAGGTTAGGCATGGGAAAATACCCACCAGCGTCCTCCAGGGGCCTTTTCTGGCCTCCGTAGCCAAATTCGTTTGTTGGGGGTGCCGCAACACCGTCCCCGCCAATCTTCGCTGCGATCTAAAAAAAAAAGCAAAACCAAACATTAAAAGTAATTAAGAAACACGGTAGTTAACGTTTATTTGTTTGGGGTTTTTGTCGTATATTAAGCGTTTTGGAAACCACGTTGCGTGTGGCCTACTTTTTTGTCCGGAAGTCGGACCAACAAAGGAAAGCTTAAATTTTCCTTCTTAAGTTATCGATTGCTGTAACGTTTATATTTTAAACTAGTGCTTCTAGTAAGTTTTATATTTCTATAGCCTCGAGTCTGATCTCTCATCCACGATCGCTTCTGGAACGACATCTCTTTTCACCTTTACAGTGAGACGTAACGTTAGACATCTTCATCAGACATTAGCTTAGCCTGTCGTGATCTCAACGGTCAAAAAAGAAACGAAGAAAAAAAAACACCACAAGCTCTGTTCTTTCCGACTTTCAAATATTAAAAGTTTAAATAATCCGAGGGTTCTTCTTACCTGTCGTGCTCGCTGTAGTGCGTCTTTAAAAGCATCGTTCATGCCACCGCCAGAATTAGAGGACGGGGGAGCCACGCTGCTGTAGTCTGCCATATCTGCTGCTCTTCTCCTCTGCTTCTCTACAAGATGGCGGGTTTCATTCACGGATGCTTGAACGGAAAACTCGCGGTAACTTGCTTGCTCTCGCGATAACAGAAACCATTGCTTTGATTCAGTTCCTCTTACCTCTTAAGAAAACGGCTCTCGAAATACACAAGCTTTTGACTATTGCTTTCTGACTTGCTATTGTGGTTGTCCTCTTACTATTGTCTTTTCTAATGTTGTTAATATATAATACATATAAGTATATGATATAATAGTTGGCATTGTGACCAACACTAAGTACCCTGTGCCATGTGTGCTTTCAACAGGTGCCAACCTGGATGGGTTATAAGCGGAAAGCAAATTTCGTGTATTTCCTGTACATGACAAATAAATCTGATCTGATCTGATCTTAATAGTTGGCATTATAATAGTTACGGTTACTATTAATGAATAAGCATGCTGATATTTTCATTTTTGGAATAGAATATCAAGCTTTTATTGTCTTGTACAGCAAGCCACGCTGGAAGTACAACGAAATTACGTTGTTATGTATTTACCGATTTTGCTATTTTTGTAGTTGTGGTAAAAGTGGTTTGTATTGTGCTGTTTTTATGCTTGCAGTTTTTACATATGATTGGTGGGGGGTTTTTACAACAGAAAGTGATAGCTAAAAATGGTTACCAACATGGAATTACAATCATTAGTATTCATGTAAAATAAGTCAACGGGGAAAAATGCAAATGTTTGAGAGTATTGCTGAGTCAGAACTCCCATCAGTCTCACCAGGTTCTTCCAAAAATAACATCACTACTTTTCAGTCCACACACTTGCTTTTAGCAGCCAAATATGAAATGCATTTATTCATTCAAAACGGGTCAATTATAGAGAATTTTTTCTATTGTCTCAATTAAAACTCAACTTACAAACTAGCTATAGCAGCCAATCAAATGTTGTGAAGTGAAGTCACTGGTGGATTTCTAACAAAATATGTGTAAACAGGCTGAGAGTTAATCAGATTACAAAAATCAATAACTATAATCAGGACAGATTATGTTTGGAAAAATGTATAATTAGATTATAATTACAGTGTTAAGGTTTAGTTGATTACATTTTGATGTCATTGTGAAAATGCAACGTTAAAGCAAACAAAAATTTTATGTTAGGCTACATATTCGTAAGCGTTATCTAATATGACAAGTCAATGTTGCGCCTTTTATTCAGCCAGTCTTGTTGGTGACTTAAAAATATTTGCTTTTGTGATTTATATATTAAAAAACATTTCTCATGTTCAAAAATAAAACGCACAATACACAAATGCATCACTTAAAATTATGCAAACTGCATTTGTTGGCACTCAAATATGTTGGGTTTTTTTAAACTAATACTTATTAACTATACTTAGTCACTCAGAGTGTTGTGACCATATTAATTTTTAAAATATTTATGCAGTATTCCAAAAGTATTCATTTAAGATACATTTCTTTGTAACCAGATTGATTACTAAACACAACAAATTCAATGTAATTTGCAGTAACTTCAGAATAATCTATCGCAATCCTGAATAATGCAGCTGCCTAACAAAAATACTGAATGAGTCATTTCAGAATGCCTCATTTCCAAATAAACAACCCTCATTGCATGTTTTCTTTTCACATTCATGTTCTATTTTCTGTTTTCTTTGTGAGACTCTTGAAGATCAATGCTGCTGTTTATAGTTGAGCCTGCTTTGGGCTGTATTATAATGTTTTATGCTAATCGTAAAAAAAATTGAATTGGAAATAAATGTTATGATGTAGCTGCCTTATTATGAACTATGGTCATTATTTCTTACATTGATAAATAAAAATAAAGTTTTTTTACTAATTTAAAATCAAGTAATTGCCAGCAGTTATATCAAAGAAACACATCAGCACTGTTAATGATACATGGAAATAGACTTTTGGTATGCAGCTGATTTTTATTAAACCCCCAATAATACTGTACATTTATTTATTTACATAGTGGATTTCTAGTGCACAGTTATTTCACATTATATATTTCAAGTTACCATGTATCAGGTCTTCCGTATTCAGAAGCTCACTTGTGTTGGTTTCACTCTTGATCAGAGGTATTAAAACTTGAAACAAACAGGAAAACTTCAGGTATTTTCTAACACGTAAACAGAACTTAAACAGTCACAGTTGTTGGATTTTTCTCTGTGTTTCTCAAGTCTCCGTGGAAGAAAAAACATCTTCAAACTTCTTTGTCAGAGTGTAGTTTATCAGCGCACATGGAATAGCTCTGATGAAGCTGGCTCCCATGCCGTTATAATATCCTCTAAACCCATTTCTTTTGTATATTCCAATAAGTCCCGGTAACACACCCGAGGCCGAGCGAGAACCTGAGCTGAAAGCTGGAAAAACAAGTCAAACCGTGATGAGTAAAACATTATCTTGGATCGCGTCCAGTATCTGAAACTGTGTCAGAGTGTTGACGTTTGGCACCTTGCGCTTGCTGCTGAGTTCGGATCACTGCCAGCGGGTAGCTGCTCATTTGTCCAGAGGCGAAGGCCACAAAACTGAAGAAGAAGAGTTTGGAGTCACTGTTGTAGGCTGGATGGCTCTTAGCCCAGTTCATGATTGACTGCAAAAGGAAGCACATTAGTATCTCTTCAAATTAAAGTGTACTTGATCTTTCTGGAGTTGCTCCATCTCACCTGATGAACTGCACACTCCACACCTGCGTACGGGATCATACAGAGGATGCTGGGCTTGAAACCTCTGTAAAAGGAGGACAAAGACTCTTGTCTGTAAATGGATCGGGCGCACGCCGCGACACCTCGATACGTGCCGGCCTGCTGCAGGTTCAGCCTCACCTTCAACACCTGTGAAACAGAGAGGATCATAATGGGAGCACTAAAACAAGCCCCCACGGACACACTGAACAGATTTCTCATTTTAGAAATGGACAGTAACATTCTGCACCTTGGATTTATAAACACAGCTGTTTCACTACACCAGTATCAGGGAATCTGTTGGGAATCAATTGAAGTTTTACCATAGGATATTATGATTACAAGTGATGAAAAGTCTCTTAAGCGATCTTTCCAGACGTATCTGTAACATCTCAACATCCTCCCGGTGTTCAGGTCACAAAATACAGGACAGAACAGAAATGTGAAAGTACTCAGACCTGCCTCTGATCTCTGATACCTCTAAAGGGTAGAAGACAGCGTGAGCGACTGCTCCGGAGATGCAACCCAAGCCGAAGCGCTGCTGCACCGTCAGGGGCTCCTGGGTTCTGTTTTGAGTGTAAACCTTCATCTGGATAGAACAGAGAGGCTCTGAGTGTGCTCATCAATTGGAAACAAGAAGCCTTTCATGTATTATTCAAATCAGAGATGCAGGGTCTCACCTGTGCATAGACAAGGCACTGCAGTGTCGACTGTGGTGTTCCTTTCAGCACATTGACAGCGTTGCCTTGCCACATCGACCGCAGGCCGCCTGCCTTCATCTCCCGAAAGCCTTGGGAGAGGGCCTTGGATCCGCTAACCTGTAAACGAAGGGGACACATACAATACAATGTCACGGTACTGATTAACCTAATTTTACTTGCTCCATTTCTCAGAGCAAAAACAGCACTTCAGGCAAAAATAAATCCATATTTATGAGACTCATAAATTATGTGACTCATTTCATGTGGTTTAGATGTTAAGGTTATTCTCTATCCCACAGTACCACCAAGGAGGCTTCTTATCGATTCCATTTTCATCTTGTAGCAACACAACAGGCCCGAACATACAGTACTGTCAAAGTCTACGAACAAAGCATCAAACAATGGATCTTTAGGCACACAAGTGACCCTTTAGAGTCATTTTCCAACTCTGGTCCAATTCTATTCATTTTCTTTTGTAACTGTACACCTTTCTGTGGCGTTTTTTTGGTTATTTCCCTGTCTCTGCTCTCTTGTTTCAAATATTGAGTTTCTTTTTTCACTGTTTTGTATCCATATGAAATCATTTTCTGTCTTTTTGTAGCTTTTTGGGTTTGGGAGTTGCATCTTTTTATTGTTAATTTGTGTCTCACATTTTTAATTTAGCATCTTCATTGAAACTAGCAAATAACCTAAAAAACTGTGGTCAAGGATATCTTCTAGGATTCTAGCTGCTCAACAGTGCTGGGTCTTTCATGCTGCTCCAGATGTTTTCGGTTGCAGTTGAAGCTTTACATTTCTTTGAATAAGTCTCTACAATTTTTGAAAACCTGAATTTTGGCAGTTCATTCTGCTTTGTCTGACAGATCATCTGAAAAATACATAAAAAACATAAACTTTACCCCTTTAAAATTAAATCTATAGTTCATTCAAGTTCATTGTTCATCTACAATTTGTAATTGTGTTTAAATGCGGATGAATTTGAATAAATAAATCCCTTATTGTGTATCCCCTGTTAACAGTCTTCAGTTCACGTATAATGGAAATATGTAGTGGACTTTTGAGCCTAGATTCTGGCCTTAAGGTGAGGTTTTCAACTATAAATTTAGTCTCTCTTGATAACTTTTGGATGCATAATAACTGAGATGAAGGCTTTTGACTGAATTTAAAACTCTGCACACCTTTAACGTGCAGTTCTTTCAAGATCAACCTACATGAACTTCAATAATGATGACAGAATGACACCTGACCTGAAACTGGGTTTTCAGACGGTCTATGGGGGCAGTCACAGTCCGGGACACAGCATCTGACAGTCCAGCGGCCAGAACAAACGTTCTCCAAGCACCAAAACCAGACGCCTCCTCTGGGAACTCAATGGGCATCGCACGGCTCTCCCCTACATCAAAAACCTGCCGGAGGACCAGCAGGGGTATTCAATTTGAAGTCCAATGAGGTCATTTCTTCAAAATGATTGTGTTAGTTAGTCTCACCAGACTGTGTTTCCACGAGGACACCAGCTCCCCGATGTTGTCCACAGGGTTTAGGATGATATGGTGCAGGAATTCACCCCAATCCACCGTCATGGAACTGTCCTTATCCATCCTGGTGACAGCGAACACAGCAGAAACATAAAATGAGTCTTTATGACCTGCTGTATGCTGTTTGTTATAACCAAGTCCAGTAAAATCTTTACATAACAGTAACAGCATGTTAGAATTCAGACATTGAATTATTATGGATGTGTTGTAGCCCAAAAGCTTAACTCATTCATTTACTCTTTTGTTGCTGGAGGCTTAGTGGTTTATTCCCAGCATTAGTGAAGGGTTGCGGAGTTTGGAGTCCTTTTGTAATGATGTCATGTGAAAAAGAAGGTGCAATAACACATAGCATATTACACCATGTCATTATGTGATTAACCAAAAAAAAAGCCAACAAGCAGGAGCAGTGTGTGAAAAACCACCCTATGATTTAACAGCTTGTTGAACCATCTTTAACAGCATTAAGGTGGAGTAATCCTGTTCTCTATGACGTTAACAGTCTCTCAGATTATTATGGAGGAACATTGGCCCACTCCTCTTTGTTTGTGGGAAGTTGTTTCTGCACAGCTCTCTTAAGGTCCCACCTCAGCATTTCAGTCAGGTTGAGGTCTGGACTTTGTCTGGACCAAACAACACCTTGATTCTTTTCTTTTTCGGATATTTTGCTGTAGATTTGCTGCTGTGTTTGGGATCATTGTCCTGTTGATGACCCAGTTTCAGCCCAGCTTTAGCTGTCGGACAGATGGCCTCACATTTGACTCTAGAATACTTTGGTATACAGAGGAGTTCACGATGGACTCAATGACTGCAAGGTGCCCAGATCCTGTGGCTGCAGAATAAGCCCAGATCATCAGCCCTCCACCACTATTTGACAGCTGGTATGAGGTGTTTGTGCTGATATGCTGTGTTCAGTTTTCTCCAAACGTGCTGCTGTGCATTATGACCAAACATCTCCACTTATAGTCTCATCTGTCTAAAGGACATTGTTCCAGAAGTCTTGTGCTTTGTTCAGATGCATCTTTGCAAACCTAAGCTGTGCTGCTATGTTCTTTTTAGAGAGAAGAGGCTTTCTCCTGCAACCCTTCCAAACAAGCCATACTTGGTCATCCTTTTTCTAATTGTGCTGTCATCAACTTTAACATTTAACATGCTAACTGAGGCCTGTAGAGTCTGAGGTGTAACTCCTAGGTTTCTTAACAGTTTCTCTGAGCATTGCACAGTCTGACCTTGGGGTGAACTTGCAGGGACGTCCACTCCTGGGAAGACTGACAGCTGTCTTGAATGTTTTCCACTTATGAATAATCTTTCTTAGTGTAGAATGATGGACTCCAAACAGTTTGGATAATTGCTTCTCAAAGATGTCTTTCCTCCTCATCATTGTGTTAATACACACCTGAATGCCTTTTGGCTTAGTTTGTCTTAAATTAATAATGAAATGTTGCAATACGTATTTAGTTGTATCTAAGTTTGTTTTTACCCAATTCTAAGACTTTATAGGGGCCGCATGGTTTTATTTCCTTATGTCTTGATATGTTAAACCTTGGAATTGAAAGAGAGTCTGCTTTCTTTTTCATATCATTGTACTATAGATGATGTCATCCAGGCCAGTTGAATGAAGTCCTTAAAATATGTTAATTAAGCTTCATAACTGTTAAATCCCGTTATAACAAAAATAGACATGACTGTAGACACTTAGTACAATGATGCCAAATTAAAAACAAATAAAGCTGTACAGAAGATGTGAATTAGTTCTATGATTGAACTGCATAAGACCACTGCAATTCCTTTTTTTTCAACTAAACAAAGTGATATCCAATTATTATGAGTCCATGAGGTAGTGGGCAAAAAAATCTTACATTTGTATAATTTTTTTTGCATTCGGCTTTGAAATGACCACTCCTAACTCCTTAAACAAACATATGATGTCCTCCTGGTCAATCACTCCTGATCAGAGAAGAAATACACAAAATTAAAAACACATACGGCTTCTGCTCCTCCTGATATTTCCTGCAAGATATCAAGTGATAATTGTGCCTAAGGTTTCTGTGTGAGTGCAAGGGTCACTGAAAAGTTGCTGTGCTGTGTACCATAAATAGCTCTTGTTTATCTGTGCCAGTCCTTTCATGTCTGACCTTGAAAAGTGCATTTTACGACCAAATAAATCCTTCAGTTTAGATGAAGAATAAATCCAGGTCGGAAACATACACATTTGTACAAATTATGTTCATCATGTTCTTTATAATGTGTAAAAAACTAGGTGCAAAAGTAAAAAAAATAGCCAATTAAGAAGTAGTCACGTGCTCTGCCTTTCCTGTAAAAAAAAAGACAGAATTCCTAGAAAAATAGGCTTCTTTTTTCAGACGTGTGACTTTTAAAAAAAGCAGTATCACTCACCGCACTTGTTCTTGTCAAGGTCATGAAAGTAAATTTTCCATTTCTTCTCTCTGTCTGTCATGTAGCCGAGAAACTCTTTATAATCCAGCAGGCCATCTTTGTCTTTGTCATATGAATCAATGATATTCTAAAGGAAAAACATACCTAATTCATTAGCAGGTTGTGAATGAATTAGACTACAGAGGTACACATAGAGGTCATTAAGCACCAGATAAATTACTACCTGGACCTTTCGATCCGCAGACAGGATCCCATGTTTCCTCATTTCCTCGTGGAGTTCTTCCACTGATATGAGCCCATCCTTGTTCTGGTCCAGTTTGACAAACAAGCCATGAAACTGATCCATGCTTCATTGAGAAAATGCAGAAACTCTCAAAGTATAAAAATGTTGGAACACTGCCTGGTTCATTCGCCGGGGGTCCTTTTGAACGAGAGGATTATTGCATTGATGGTCATCAGAGATTACTGACCTGCAGCTCTGCACCGACGCTGACTCATTGGTTCAGAGACTCTGCAGCGAGAGAGCTTATATCAGCTGTCTAAGAAGGAAGACTCACTTCCTCTGCGGTGCAGCAGGTGGTGCTGTGGATGCAAGAGAAAACACCATGATAACCAGTCTTCTTCAGTACGGTGTACATTTTAGGACATCCTCAGGATCAGGCTTCAGCGTCATACCTCAGAAGAAAAGGTGTCACACTCGCACCAAAAGGCTTCATAAAAAACTTGTGTCAGACAAACAAATGTCAGACTCAACAGCTTCAGCTAAAAAGTTGTCATTTAAAACGGCTTCAGCTAAAAAGTTGTCATTTAAAACGGCATCAGCTCAAAAGTTGTCATTTAAAACGGCTTCAGCTCAAATGTTGTCATTTAAAACGGCTTCAGCCCAAATGTTGTCATTTAAAACGGCATCAGCTCAAAAGTTGTCATCTAAAACGGCATCAGCTCAAAAGTTGTCATTTAAAACGGCCTCAGCTCAAAAGTTGTCATTTAAAACGGTATCAGCTCAAAAGTTGTCATTTAAAACGGCTTCAGCTCAAACGTTGTCATTTAAAATGGTATCAGCTCAAAAGTTGTCATTTAAAACGGTATCAGCTCAAACGTTGTCATTTAAAATGGTATCAGCTCAAAAGTTGTCATTTAAAACGGTATCAGCTCAAACGTTGTCAGAATGTAAATTTCATAGCTGCGCTCCTTCTCCACGATAGATACGGAGGAGAGCGTTTAGGAGTTTTATAGTCTTTTCTTTTGCGCTGCCGGGAGATCGCCCTGCAGTGCTGTGATCTGCTGTGTTTCTTTATTTAAATAAAACCCTCTTGTAACCACACGACCCTGCATCTGCGTCCTGAATCCCCTGGATCCCCTGAGCATGGACACTCACATGTTGTTATGTGTAAAATAAGGAGGAAATAAAGGTACATTTTAGGTACCTCATTTGTGTTAATCTTATATGAAATATCTGATACTTCAGTTTAATCTGCTGGCACATCTGGATGAAAACGTTATTGTGACCATGTTTCCCTGTTTCTGAACTGTCAATAGTTTGTTGTATTACTTTAAAATCATATATTGTTAGTATATTACTGTAATGTTGTCTGAGTATTGTTTTGAATTGCTTCTGACCTGAGCTGCTGCTCCCGTCTTGGCCAGAAAAGGAGATTTTAAATCTCTTGAGTCTCATCTCCTGGTAAAATAAAGGTTAAACAAACGAGATGATATCAAATAAACACAGAGTTCTCGAGTTATATCGCATGTTAAACACGTTTTATATTCACTCAATTCACATATCGCTCAATACAAGCTACACTTTTGTCTGTGTATCGTTTGTGTTCATGGAACTGAGAGGTGGAGGTGCGGGAGGTGGAGGGAGGGTGTCAGTTTTCCGAGATGACGTCATTCAAATAAACCACCACGAGCAGGACTTTTTTGTTCACCTCTCACCTCGACGATGTGTAAAGGACCCATGTATAGTGAATGACGGACCTCAGCATTTGCTTTCTAGAAAGGGCCGCTGGATCCCTGCTCGCACACCGTCAAGCTGGACTGAACCAAACCGGAAACTGGCTGTCAAAATAAAAGTGACGTGTTCCGCGAAATGTTCCCCCAGAAATGCTCAGTTAAACGGGGTTAAATAAAAATCATAAATTTTTTTTAATGTTTTCTTCCAAGCTTTAAATGGAAGACATAGCCTACTTGTATTTTTTTTAAGTGCTCATGTTCAATAGTTCCAGGCTCTCTGAAGGTCCTTCAGAGTTTTTATTCGGACAATTTTCAGGGTGACGTAACATTTTGTTCAACTTCAACACTGACCTATGAATCATTCAAGCATAGAAAAGGCACCAAACCCAAGAGATAAATAAGTGTTGTGTCCACACATAACAGACAACTTAGCAAAGAACCAATTCTAAACTGTATCTTCAGACAAATTTCTTACAAGCAGTCTGTCACAAGGACACATCATTTGTGCACATTTATTCAGATTCATCATTGAAAAATGTAAAGATAACTTTCTTTTTACACTGACATGATGATTCCCAAAGAACAATTAGCTGAAAACTTGGCATATCTCAGCATGGTGTGCGGTGTGTCTTTAAAAGATTTAAGGTAACAAAAGAAGAAGTGTCAGGCCTAAAAGCTACAGCAGATTAACAGTATCTGAAAGTCCTTAAGAAAGAGGAAACAATCCAGCAGACACAGGACCTGAGAGATGCATCTGGACCTTCAGTTGATCCATCTGCTGTTCACTGAGGCCTCATCAGAAATGATCTCCATGGAAGGGTGGCTGTCAAGAAGCCATTCTTAAGGAAGGGAAACAGGGAGAAAAGGCTGAGCTATGCCAAATGACACAAGAAGTGAGCTAAAAATCAGTGGCAACAGACCCGGACCTCAACATTATTGAAGCAGTGTGGGATAATCTGACAGAGAACGGAACAAAAGGCAGCCAACATCCAAATAAGAGCTTTGGGATGTCCTTCAAGAAGCCTGGAGAACTATTCCTGAAGACTCCTTAAAGAAATGACAGAAAGCTTGTCTAAGAGGGTTCAGGCTGTGTTGAGAATAAAGGTGAGAGATGCATTCACTGGATGTTTTAATGTCGCACATTTAGGAGGAAATCATGGATCTGAGGAATAAGCTGATGTCAAACACACCGGAAGCAGAATGATGACTGCGCGTGACTTGACTTTGGCGCTATGGATGCAGGGGAGGGAGCTGCGGCTATTTAAAGAGGGTCATCCAGTCCTGGATAAATAACAGAGGCTCCTCGGCGTTGACTAACAACCTCCAAATGGTCCTCATCCTGCAGCCCGTATCTATCTGCAGCTACTTATTGTTGATCAGTTTGCTGTGACAACCATCCGTCGACCAGACCCAGATCCAGCAGCTCTTTTATTTTTTATTTAGTTCTCTCTCCCATTTTTGAGGATAATGGGTAAGGATTATTACAAGACGCTGGGTATCTCTAAAGGAGCCTCTGAGGAGGATATAAAGAAAGCTTACAGAAAACAAGCGCTGAAATGGCATCCGGACAAAAACAAGTCTGCAGCCGCCGAGGAGAAATTTAAGGAAATCGCCGAGGCATATGAAGTCCTGAGTGATCCGAAGAAAAGGGAGATATATGATCAGTTTGGAGAAGAAGGTAATGTGGATTTCTTTTATTGCTTTCATTCGCCGTGTTGCCTGTTTGGAGCAGCTCTTTATCGGCATAGAAACTCCCGTTATACTCCCCCTGTAAAGCTTGATGGCTGGATGTGAAATACAACTGGCTTTAATTCAAGTCACACACTGCAACCAGCAAACCAAAAGGCCCAGAAAACAGCTGTTCAGCAGATCATGGGCCCACAGCTCTGTGCATTTTATTGTAAGGATTAGCCTATTACATCATTTTCTTTTCTGATATAAGCTCTGTTTAAAAAAAAAAGACAAATCAGTTTCCACAACAGATTTCACACAAAGATGTGTTATAGTGTGTTAAAAAGAATGTATTTGAATCATTTAACAGCCTCACTGTAAAATATGTATCAGCTGAGTAGTGTGTGGACATTTCAGCCCAGATAGCTATGGGTGGAACCCATTTTCAGCGAACTGACTTGGTTTCTAACCATGATTTACCCTGAACAAAAAAAAGGCTCAGTGTATGAGTGTGAAAGGGTGTGAAGTCTAAGTAAATCATTTCAAGTAAAACCCAAACCTTTGTGCTTTTATGGCCTAAAACCAAGCAATATTGGAGAATCTAATGGGTCCTAATTTGTGGTTAGATGCATTTTGTTGGATTAACCCATCACATGAGTGAGACAATGACTTGTTATCAAGGACTTAAGTTGCTTTTCCTTTATTAAAGGTCCCACTTTATACCCCTTTTTAAGAAGGTTAAATCTATTTTTCTCCCCTTGGCTCTACCTGTCCCTTTTTAGTAGCCTGGTGCCCCTTTTTCTTGCGTGGATGAAGACATTGGTCTTTTAATGACAGTGGTCATTTAATCCCTCATCAAGGGTGTTTGGGGTCATTAGGATAGCTAAATGGTCTCTAGTCTTAATCTCCAAACAGAAAAGAGGTATATATCCGACTTGCAAGAAAGCAAAATGGAGGGGAGGTCCAAATGATATGAGCAAGGGGAGGAATTGGGCTCAGACATGTTTTGAAGGCAAATTTCAGCCATAAGCGCGACAGATGGCTCGGTCTATCCTGCCTGGACGCCCCAGGTTTCCAGCTCTGTGCCACACTGACTGTTTTAGAGTCTGGGGCTTTAAAACAAAAAAAACAGCAGCATCACACTCCTATGTCTGGAAGAGCACTGTCCCTTTCCACCTGTTGCCACGGTTACTCATGCTCCTAATGTGTCAAATTTAGGGGGATATAATGGCACCAGAGAATCTCTGAAAAATCATGAATTTACTGAAAAAAAGAGTCCTTTCCATTACTTGATGTTGAACTTTTTTTTTATATCTATAGATGGTGCAGGTCCTGTTGAATGGAGTCCGCCATTTTCCTCCACCATTAGTCTACATACAATGGACTAATGACTGAACTGGCGTTAGTTGATGCCTAAAACAGGCCAATAAACATGGTTTATAATCAAACCAAGAAATAGGAAGTTCATTCTAACAAATGAATTCTATTACATAATTATTTCTAATAAATAAGACTTAATCAATTAATTATGTATTTCCTCTGCTGATAGAGATTAGAACATTTCCCTTCAGTTTAGTTTACTGTTTTTTTTTTTCCCAAATATGTGATGCCAAATATTGCTACAGCATTAAAAACAGTTGCTCGTTCACATGGCAAAAGGAATTTAAACTAAGATGAATTTTATCACAGCATCAAGCTGCAGCTGACATTGTTGTTCAGATCAGGCCGTAACATTTAAAAAAAAAAAGAATATGGCCACCAAGTCACACACTGTTCAAGTTAACATATTTGCTTTTGACACTTTGAAAACCTGAAAATTCAGTTTACATTAATTTAAAGACAAGAAAAACTGACAAATGGCCTTTTAGTCTGTGATGTGATGTTAGTTCAAAAGTACAACTGAGTATCAGGCTTAATTCCAATTAATTCCTTTTGACAAGAGTACGTATCTCTGTTGTCAAAGAGGACCTAATTTGAGCTCTAAATAATAATGTTGTTCGGACTGATAAATCATTTTTGTTACCCACCAGGTCTCAAAGGTGGAAGTGGGCCCACTGCTGATGGACAAGGCCCCACCTTCACCTACACCTTCCACGGGGATCCTCATGCCACCTTTGCTACTTTCTTTGGGGGTTCCAATCCCTTCGAGATGTTCTTTGGGCGTAAAGCGAATGGGCGAGACGACGAGGACATGGAGGTGGATGGAAACGACCCTTTCAGCTCGTTCTCCGGCTTCAACCTGAATGGCTTCCCTCGGGACGGCCACATTGGCCTCGGCGGGCAGCAGCGCCGGAAGCAGGACCCGGCCATCATCCATGAACTGAGGGTCACCCTGGAGGAGGTCTTTCACGGCTGCTCCAAGAGGATGAAAATCTCTCGCAAGAGGCTAAATCCAGATGGCAGGACCATGCGCACGGAGGACAAGATTCTCACTATTGAGATCAAGCGGGGATGGAAAGAGGGAACCAAGATCACTTTTCCACGGGAAGGAGACGAGTCGCCCAACACCATTCCTGCTGACATTATTTTCGTCATCAAGGACAAACCTCACCCTCACTTCAGGCGGGAAGGCTCCAACATTGTGTATGCTGTTCGTGTGAGCTTGAGACAGGTGAGGCTCTTTCTATTTTGGAGTGTTGTAGTATTAATAGAGGCTGATAGATGGATTAGTCACACACAGTAGTGTCCAAACAAGTTAACATTTGAACGCTGCTTTAAAGCTCTGCAGTTCAAACTCTGAGAAGCCTGGTTTCAATCAATAACTGTAGGTAGGCCTTTAAACCCTGGCACACTGAATGGGAACTGTACCGAGCCACACACACTCGTTAGCCGTGCACTTATGTAATCTAGATCATCAGCATTGAGAAATAGGAGCTGCATCACAGCGATGGCAGAGAGGCGACGACCGCCCACGTGCACGCAGGGCAACATTCAGTTTTATGGTTCCTTCCACTCTCTCCAACTCTGAGTGATAAAACTCACTGGACCAACTTATCTGATCAATATTTGCAAGCAACAGCTTATGACGATCAGCAAGTGTAAGCGCCTCTTTAAAAACAGAAATCTGGTCATAATGCACAGCAGCACGTTTGGAGAAAACCAAACACAGCATATCAGCACAAACACCTCATACCAGCTGTCAAACAGTGGTGGAGGGCTGATGATCTGGGCTTGTTCTGCAGCCACTGGACCTTTGAGTCCACCATGAACTCCTCTGGATACCAAAGTATTCTAGAGTCAGATGTGAGGCCATCTGTCTGACAGCTAAAGCTTGGCTGAAACTGGGTCATCAACAGGACAATGATCCCAAACACAGCAGCAAATCTACAACAGGATGTCTGAAAAAGAAAAGAAGCAAGGTGTTGTTTAGTCCAGACAAAGTCCAGACCTCACCCTGACTGAAATGCTGAGGTGGGACCTTAAGAGAGCAGTGCAGAAACAAACACACATTAACAAATGCAAACTGAAGCAATGCTGTAAGAAAGAGAACCAAAATTCCTCTACAACAATGTAAGAGACTGATAAAGTCAAACAGAAAATTAATGAATTATTATCTACATTTTGGCTTATTTTGGTGAAATAAATAATGCCAGTGTTCTATGTCGTGTGTTGTTGTTCATTTGATATTTTATTTACCTCGTCTGAAGTCTTGGTGAGAACCAGATGATTTCTTGCAAAATCCCAGAACATTAAACCCTAAAACTGAAGTAAGGTGTACTTTCTTTTTCATGACTGCAAATATATTCGTGCATCAGCAGAAGAGTTCTAAATCGGTATGGCTTTGGGTCGTGGTTATTTGAAAAGATAAGTAAGTTTTCCAAAGCTTTCCACCACGTCTGACAGGATGACAGAAGAATGACAGAAGTGAAAAGAAGAAGATCAAGAAGGTCAAACTTTGTCAGAATAGTTTAATAATGAGCTCAGTGTTCAATTATCTTTGTTACAATGTTGATCTGTAATATAGAATAAAAGGATTATTCAGAAATCTTCTCTTATAACAAATGTCAAACAACTTCTCGAGAATCTAAGTATTTATAGGAGGGCATTTATAGCTGAAGAAGGGTGATTCAGATTCATCACTTGTAACAACTGGTTTTCTACCATTTAGAGCATCTGATAATTAGGCAACAACTAAATAACTACAAATGCTGTTCTGAGATATTGGACCAAGTCTGTGTTATTACTCAATTACCAGAAATCTGCTGAAACAATTCATGATTATAGGTGTAAAAACTGTTGGCTGAACCATACTATTACCGTGACCTAAATAAGCCTCAGTGACAGTTCAGTGTCGCTGTTTGTGCAGCAGAAGAAGGCAGTTGAAATGATATTTTCACATATGAAGTCTTTTGTTTTGAGTACACTTGCCTACAAACCAATATTAAATACATGTTTCGAAGTGTGGTGCATTCACTGAAGGGGGCACCTACAGTAGTGATGCTGTGAGAAAGAACAGTTTATGTTGTGCCTCATTTCTGCTGCATTAAATTTGGTTCAGTGACGTCAAGCAGTACAGGTAGTTACAGAGGAGAAAGATAGGTTATTAAATCTCCCTTTGGCCTCACAGGGCTGCTCATTTTGGTCTCATGCTTGTGAGAGTTACTGGCTGTATTCTGAGACAGACAAGAACATTTCTGTGTTTAATCACAGGAAATGAACAGATTCATGTGTTATTCTTACCTGCAGTGAATCATGTGGGGGTTGCTCCTCACCTGCTGCTCCTCACTGACGTCTTATCTCTGTCTTTGCAGTCTCTGTGTGGCTGCTCGGTTACCGTGTCGACGATAGACGGGAAGACGTGCAACATGAAGGTCACGGACGTCATCAAGCCAGGCATGAGAAGAACTGTGGCCGGGCAGGGGCTCCCCTTCCCCAAAAACCCCGAGCAGAGAGGAGATCTGGTGGTGGAGTTTGACGTGAACTTTCCCGACATGTTGCCTGGCAACGCCAAGGACGTCCTGAAACGGCATTTACCTGCTTAGGAAGAAGGGACTGAACGAGTGGGGGGGGGGGGGGCAGTATGAGAGCGCTGACCCTTGAAAAGAGACACTCTCACACAAGGACGGCTCTGACGGTTTGCAGACGGACCCCCAACTGATGAATGTGCAATTTCTATTTTTGAGCTTTTTGTTGTTTTTATAGATATCGTGCATGCTGCCGAGCCAAAACAAGTGCCAGTGACAGACTGCTTGGAGTGTTAAGTTAAAGGACACACACTTTTTGTAAGTGGGTCTCTGCCACGGCCATTTGATCTTTTTGTTGGTTGGAAATGTTTGGCTGCCAAAACAATCCCAGTGATCCTGTTAGAAACTTTAGTGCCAAACAGAACGTCGTCTTTCTCTCATTTAGATCCGACGGGATTCATAACTTTCATGATTCAGCACTTTGAAAACCGTCTCTCGTGGTTTGTTTGTTTTTTTCCGTCGCGCTTCAAATCATAGACTGTCTGTTTGTGTGCAAGTCTTTCAAGAAGAAAGAGGTTGAATGAACTTACATTGTGCAATGCGTGCATTTTCAACATTTACACGTAAAGACTTGAATTTTGAAATAAATATTTACCACATGAAATTATCTTGAGCCGTTTCAGTCGAGGAGAAGAGACATTCAAAGAATCCTCTTCCATGAAATGTTTCATTGATAATCGGTTTAAACCTGCTAATATTATAATAATTAGAATTATTAGTTGCCTGTGTGGCAAGATGATAAAAGAGGGTATTTTTCAAGCCCAGCAAATTAAATTAAACTATATTTTGATAATGAATTGTGAATATTTTGTTGATGTAAAACATATACGGTTACATTTCTGATGTGCAAAGATCAAAATTAAAAATATCTTGACTGAATGTAATGTTACAAGTTGCTAATGGCAAAAGTATGAATGTGTAAATATAGCTGTCTGGTCTCAGCTGCTCAATTTCAGCTGCCAACATGAGAGGCCTTTATGCTTTCCCACAAGGGGACGCCACCTTACTCATCAAGACTCAGGGGCCCACAAAAGGGGAGGCTCTAATGGTGTCGATAGAGGAGGCTAAACCCATCTCTCTTTTTGTTTATCTATTCATCTCTGAAGGAGGTTGTGGAGTGGTGCACTAATTAATCCTCTTACAAGCAAATATTTGTATCAAATGTTGCATCTGTCCCTGAAATACTTCTTGTGTGTACATCAGAATGAGTCAAAAGATTTGTGCAAATGCTGAGTCACTATCAACCAGGGAGGCTGGAGTGTAAACACACCTGCTCAGTGTGGGAGCTTTCCAGCCGGCAAGCTTCTCTGTACAATAGCAACTGATCTGAAACCAGATATTTACGCATTTCCAATCATAGTTTCTGTCAGTGTATTGTGAAAAAAATCACGCGTAACTTATCTAATCCAGAGTGCATTACGTTCTAGGGGCTAGATTTAAAAAGCATGTGTCTGTGTCAGGATCCCGTGTTCAGTAAACGCCACGTTATTAGATAGCCTGTTGAAATTCTGCATTGAAATGAATTAATTCATGTATAATTTCATATAGATTACTCTGCTCACAGTAAACAGCTATTATCACAATATACCACGATCAGGAAAACCTTTACCTTTCATGATTAGTATTTGAAATAGTTCTTCAAAGCTTGTTTTTTCTTGTTATGTCTTATATTTTCTTTTTATTCAGGTAGCTGAAAAGATAAATATTCATGTCATACAAAATGAACACCTTTAACAACACGTCAATAAAATAGTAGCGACAAAAACAAGCTTCTATGTGGAATAACTTCTAACTCGCCCAATAGGAATCAGTATTTTGTGTTTTTATAAGCGTATCGTTGTCTTTTTGCACTGGGGCTACTACATTGAATTTAATCTCAATAATTTCCTTAGGTAAGCACAAACTTAACAGGAAAGAGAGATAAATATGAATATGATAAGAAGGTCACATCATTTCTGAAAAGTGGCCACTGCATTAGCCAAGTTTATATAACAATACACACAACATTTTAGGGATTTAGTTTCATCACTGAACTATCAGTGAATTATTACAGAAAATAAATGTCAGATTAAAAATTTCTGCTTGGAGCCGTTCTATTACAAAATCTCTACAGTTTAAAATAATTTTTACTTAAAGGTTTGAACGAAATTTTTGGGCAGGCTCCATTAATCATTTCCTTGAATCTAACGTGATTAAAAAGGCCTGACAAATTGTTTTAAGGTGATGTTCTCCCTGTGGTGGTGTACAGGTGCATTTGGGTGCCCTACCCTCTCGATCCCGGGTTCGTCTCTCTGCGCCTGCGTGCCAGAGCACGCTGATTGGCAAACAGAGGAGCTATTGTTAGTCCGACGAGGCAGCAGCAGTGGCAGGTTGTTATGAGGTTGATCCCGCATTCACCCGCTACCTGTTGACTATTTACACTATTTATTTACAAGTCGAGTTACAGTCGAAGAGCAGTGTCAGAGCTAGTCTGTGTGCAGGGGAGGAAAGGAAAAGTGTTGGCGGACGGAAGGAAGACATTAAGGAAACGAGGAAGTAAATAAGGACGACACGACCGTTGGGCTCGGAACTCAACAGGTCAGCCACTTCAATGTTGTAGCAGTGGCTCGGACATTTTTATCTCACGTCAAAAAACAAGCGAAGACAGCAAAAAAATATGCCGTTGGGACCATGGAAGAAGAAAAACAAGGCGACAAAGGAGCATTTGGTAGAGAACGAGGAGGTCAGCGGCGGACACGCAGGTGCCGGGAGCTTTGGTAAATCCGCCGTGAATGGAGCGGGGCTCCCGCCTCCACCTGCCAGCCAGCGGCCCAAACTGGTCTTCCACACGCAGCTAGCGCACGGAAGCCCCACCGGCAGGATCGAGGGGTTTTCCAACGTCAAGGAGCTGTACGCCAAGATAGCAGATGTGTTTGACATTAGCCCACCTGAGGTAAGATCTCACCTGTCGTTAAAAAGGGGGAAGGAAGTCATCTCAGTGATTTAGTGCTGCATTCAGGTGTTAAAGCTCGATTTTACGCTAAGTACGTGAAGTATTCATGCAGACTTGGTTCTGGAAATCTACAAAACCATTAACCGTGTTGTTGATTAAAGTTTAATTAGATTTAAAGGGCCATCGCAGGTAGTTTTTGCTCGGTACTTTTTACATTACTCATAAATTAATTTTGCTTGCACATTTATTGTAGTTACTTGCAAAGACTAAAATAAGCAAAGAAATGACACATAAACACGCACTTAACCCTTTAAAACGCCTCCACTGTTTTACATTTTTTAATAAAGAGATGTAATTATGAACGTTTTCATAAAACAGCTCGGACTGGACAGAAGTACCCCCTCTACAATTAAATCAAACATGTCAAGCTGAACGTAATTTTCTATATAACTTCAGTTTAATTCTGAGATTCTGTCTTTGTTGAAATACACAAGGGCTTTATTCAAATAAACAAAACAATGGTAAACAAAACCAGAAACACAAATTCATGTACCAGCAAGCACAGAGCATATAAAACAGTATTTGAATTCAAAATGAGGGAGAATCAAAACTGTAAATGAACGTGTGATATAAATACCATTTAATACTTTAATGACTGGATCATATTACAGGATTAAAAACTTGTGAAACTTCTTGCTATAATCCCAGACCATAAAAACAAGGCCTTATATTCTTCTTCCTAGCAGATTAAACTATTTTAGGTGTTTCTGTTCACATCTGAAACTGTAAACTAGTTGTCTTAGAGGAAGTATTCCTACTCTTGCGATTAATTCCTCAACATTTCGTATTTAAATGCAGGATAGTTATCGGTAATGGAGTTTCGGAAGCGCTGTAATAAGAGAATATACTCTTATTGTGGCCGTTAAAAGTAAGCTTTGTGTCATGTTTCTAAAGACACACCCTGTCAGCTCTTTACCAGCCAGCACACCCTCAGTTCTGCAAAACTGCGAGAGACCTTTGTCTTATCTCCTGTGTGCTGTCACTGGATACCTAACATATTAATGTGTGTCTGTATTTAGCAACAATTTCTCATGTTCATTCAGCATCATATTCTGCTGCGGAAGCGAGTGCAAGAGCTGCATGTGCACGTGGAGGTCCTGAAAACAAAAGCAGGTTCTGTGTCTTCCTTGGAGACAGAACTGTTTAAGCTCTTCTTTTGGAAGGAGAGTGTGAGTGGCAGGTTTGGCTTTTGTCAGCTTTTATGTGTTCTCTCCCCCCGAACTTTAGAGAAACTGTTGCTTCATTCAACAAGTGCAGTGATTTGAAAAGAATTTGTCTCAGTGGCATTGGTATACAGTGACTCACACAACACAGGGCTTCACGTGTAGATCCGGTTAGTAGTGAGCTGCTTCTTTGAAACCAGCAACTGTTTGGCTGATTTCATACCAGATAGTGTCTTTAATGAACCTTTGAGGCTGCAGCTTTTTGTTGTTTTTTTTATTCTTTTTGCTTGAATGAGACACCAGCCATGTTTCTGTGGTGATTCGTTCCGTCACGTCTATTAGTAACGCTCATTAGGAGTCTTCTGTTTCTGTCTGAACTTGTTTTATCACTGAAACTGCCTTGCAGCGTGTTTTTTTCTTTCTAATGACAACAAAATACTTCACAGGACATTGTTTGTTTTAGCTGTTTTACAGCAAGTTTCAGTGGGAGTGTCATTTTTTTCTGACCTCTGTTATCAGTACCGTAGTCTTGTTTTGTGAGTTGCATGTAAGAAAGAAAACATTTACAGGACAGGTATGAGTTAAAGAATCCCAGTGGAAATTATTTTATTTTCACGAAGAAACACTGAGGTAAAATGAGCAATTTCCTGCTTGAGTAGTATTATTGCACAGTTGGCAGGAGAGTAGAAATAACTGCCCAAATGTCAGCATGTCAGCCTGTGCTGTTAAGCAAATATTCCACATAAAATTCTGCAGCTTGCAGCTACTTAGATTAATAATTGGTTATCAATCAACTCTATTGCCTGTTGGCAATGTAATTAAAGCTTTTCACTAATGTGCCAGTGACAGATAAACCTGAGACAAAGACGCACAGACAGAGTGACGGAGCGCGATGCGATAATGCTCGTTGTTAGACTCCACAGATTTTGTCACAGGAAGTCCCCGATGTCCGGCTCAGTGGGCACTGCCTCAAATCTACCCACATAACTTGTCCCAGACCCAGCCAGATGCTTCCCAGAGGACCCAGGGAAGCAGATCTGCCCAAGGCCTCCTCCCTTCGTAAACATCGGCAAACCTCGTGCTGGTGACTGAACGTGACCCTTTTTCAGGCTGGACAAAAGATAAAAGCGCCGTCAGTTCTTTATTTTTCGATTAGTACTACATTATACATGTGCCTCCCGAATAACTTGGAATTTCCTTTTATATCTCATATACATATTTCACAAGATAAACATTGATTCCATTACCTGTCAGTAACTTTTTGAATGTGAAAAGTCTGGCTACAGATCTCAGGTGTGACAGTGTTAAGTTTTTAACCAAGTATGTGTGACGTGGAAGTTAACATCATCCACAGGCTGGAGTCGTCGGTAAATGTTTCCTTCCACTCGCGAAATGAATTACAAGCAAACTTTTGAAATGTTGCTTCATGAAAAGTACAAATGACTCTAATTTCTGTCAACTCGTCTGTCGTGTTTTCATCAGGTGGTGGTTTTTGGCTGCCTTGTGGAAGGGTTTAGAAAATCCGTTGTCGTTGCTTTGAGGGTAAAGACGAAACCAGTCCTCCTAGCTATAGGAGAGAAACAGAGAGGGTTCTTCTGATTATATTGATTAGGACTCATTATGATTTTCCTTTTTAATGTGTCCAAGTATTGTCAGAAACAGCTGATCATTGATGTGATGATTTTGATCTACAGTATGTGCGTCTTCATCACTCCAGATTCACATCCACACCTTTTCTTTGTAAAGATGATAATTGGCTGTTATTATTAACCTTTTCTAGTGGTCAACTTCAGTAGGCACATTGGATATGAGGATGGAAACGAGGTCACTTTTCAGAGTTCAAAGGTGGTCTGAGGCAGACCGATAAGAGCAGCAAGGAAACTTTCACATTTAAAAAAACGATAAGCGCTGCAGCAGGAGATAATCCAGCAGAAATGCAAACCTGTGAGGGGAATCTAGGCAGAAAACTGAGCGAGAACACACAGTTTGTAAAGAAAAGAAGCAAAGATGAAGAAAAGGTGTTTGCATAGAGGGAGGGGTAATCGGTTGATGGAGCACAGGTGAGGAAAAGTAACTAACCGAACACTGATGTGGACAAAAACAAGCGAAACAAAAGAGAACATCGAAATCTGAAACCCAAAAGACAAAGTCCAGAAAACATGAAAGAAAGAACCAAAGACCATGTACAAAGGACGGATACACCACTTGTAATGGATATAAAGGGAAAACTGGTCTGTTTTTCTGTTTGCAGACCGGGTTTCTGTGAGGCTTTCGTACAACTTGCTTCTCTCACTCGTGATGTGAGCAGCTTAATTCTTCATTGATCATCCTGGAAACATAACCAACTCCATGAGCAGTTTGCACACATGCTGGAATTAGCTTGTCTCTGTTGGACTGACTAACTGTGAGAAACGTGCTGCTGGCCTCTGAGGTGTTTCCCTCATCTTTTATTCCTTTACAGTTTATTAAATGTCATTTGACACAAGTAATGCAGACTCTGAAGTTAGATCTCCTTTTGTCCATCCATTTGCTAAATGCTACAGTACTTGTGATCTTGGGGCTCTGTTACTTGTTATTCCAGCTGAATTCTAATAAAACCGATTAACTTTTTAAGATTTAGAAATGTAAATCTTTAGTGGCTGACGTGATAAGTGATTAAAGGTTAATTATAGTCTGTTTCTCCACTGATAATTAATGATTTAACCGGGAAAGTGTCGTAATAATTTAAGAAATAGCTTCAGCAGCGGTTGTTGTACTATTCTTCTGCAGTTTTTAGGCAGATGTAGTTAACAAACTGGTAAGTGGGTGTATTTCCCAACAAAACACGTCTGTTCAAGACAGAATTAAAACATGCGTTTTCTGAAGTTCCTTTGAATTTATTCAAACTGTCAGATGCAGTCTTCATTCGATGAGGAGGCTCATTTCCACTGAGCAGCTTCAGCTGTCATAAAGCTGTCATATGGACTTGGACCTTAAGAAGATTTTCTTTTTTAAACTGTGTAGTGTGGCTATGAATAAGAAGTTGCTCACTTATTGTCTGAAGCATCAAAATAGTCAGTTGATGAAGATTTGTTTTGGGGGTAATTCTAGCTTTACATACAGCTATTTAAAGTAGTTTTTATCTGATCTACACTTAATTTTAGTGGTTTCTTTCATTAGGACAGCTCCGTTAAACGTACGAATCTTTAATACTTAATTAACTACTTTCCAATGAGGGGATTAAATTATATAAGAGGCTTCTAATACTACTTCTAATAGATTTCACATTTCTTTGCAAGCAGAGGTCAGATTGTATTAAAACATGTCTGGATTCACAAGGTGTCTGTTTCTGTGGTTTAATCAGGATCTTATCATGCTCTGAAGCCCAGGGTCAGTCACAGTCGCTTTGTTTTTGTTTTCAGAAAACAAGCTAATAACTGGAATTTAATCCTTCACAGCCACAGAAATACTCCAAACTGAGAGCTTCACACATGCTGAACGCAGTTTTAATTCTTGGATAGGTTCAGGTGTTTTATGCAAGTCAGCAGGCCATGTTGTAGTCTGGATCTTATTATGTGCTCCCTCTGCTCTGGTCAAAGTCTGATTATTGGCCCTGCAGCTGGAGCGTTTGAGGTGCGGCTCTGTGACTTTGCCTCTTGTTCACCTCCTCACCTGAAAGCATATATCCATTTGCCTATTGTTTGAATATCTGGGCTGCGGACGAGCCACACGACTTGTTTTTGTCTTTGTGTTTTGCAGCTTCCAGAGAGTCGTGCTTCCAAGCTCGCAGCCACACATTTCTTAATTGGGGGCTGTGGGGGATTAGGTGAAACAATCTCATTTGGTGGGGCTTTGGGTGGCTGTTTGTATTGGCCAGTCTCCTGGCTTCACTTCCTCAATGTTGTGGAGAAAAAACACAACAAGCCAAGTCAGGAGGAAATGCAGCCACCGAGTTGTGTGTTACACGGTGGATTGTTAAACTCGGTCTGCCAGTTTTGTTATGCAGAAACATGACAGCTTTTCTCAGCTGTCAACATATGAACATTTGCGATTGGTTATAGAGCGATTTTGTTCACAGATCGAAAACAGGATTTAGGTTGGAACATCGTAATCAGGCCACTTTATTTCTGGGTGAAAAAGTGAGGTCGATGTAAAAAACGCACAACATGATCGTCAGCCACTTCTGCCCAAGACGTACAAAAGAGATCGAAGGTAATAGCTGCATTGAAATGGAGTGAGTAACGCAGGAAAATCAGTGACGCAATGACTGCAACGTTTTGTCTCGGTTTGTGTGCGGATCGAGTTTTCAGTGATTGAAGCATCAGAGATGAGGGTGACAGTAACTTTTTAGAGAGTTTTTTCAGAGTTCACCTCAGGTTGTTAACACCCCCCCCCCCCCCCCCCCCCCCCGCCTTCTCGCTGTGTCTTACCCAAGACTTTAAGGAGCTGTTTTTCAAATCTGCAGCACTAAACATTTATATTGATGCACTGGAAATGACTAATGAGGAAGTAAAGCAAACAAATAAACAGAAACGGTTCAATTTGACTGATAGAGCTCATTCTGATCCTTAATGAAGGTCTAAGTGACCCTGAAAGGAGACTTTTCCAAATCAGGCTAGTTTTCAGACATTACCTCATAGATGCCTCATATTACTGTCCAACTGCTGGCAAAACCTGCTTTTATCAACAGTTTTCATCTTGATATTTTATCCTTTATTTCAGGAAGATGGACATATAGATATATGTGTGTGTATACATAAATATATATATCCGTATGTGAAAAAGAACTCTCTTAACTAAGGCCTTTAAGCCCTGTTCAAAAATAAGCTGTCACACATGAGGAACTTTTATTAAACTAAAAACAAACATTTTAACTCGTTCATTAATAGAAAACTTTTTGTTTTTATCTCCATCTTTTCTCTAAACCTTTCCCCCTTTATACAAACTAACACACAAACCCAGCAACATTAAAAATCTTTATTTTATTCGTCTTTTTGAATTTCTTAAAATGGCGCACCTGCGGCCCTTTGGTCCCACGTGCATTTAATCCTCGATATTTGATTTCCTCGCTTAACAGGATCCAAGCTGGGTTTATGAAACAAATTCATCTTGGTTTCGTTCATCGCAGACCGTCTTTTGACAGCAAGCTTTGCTTCGCTGAAACAATTTCCTGCACATCGCCGTCATCGTGTCATCCTGACTATTCTCACATCAGCAGTTGGGTAAATGATTATCCAAGGTTAAATGCTGATGAATGTTATTTCCTGTTGAAAACACAGCCACACCACAGTACACACAGCTTACATCAGCTTTCCCTGTTAGCTATTAAAAATCATATTGGGGAAAAATCCAGTTATATTTGGCAAACCTCTCTAAGTCTAAATGGTGAAATCTGCTACTGTGGAGCTCCCTTTTTGATACACCTTTACCAGGTCAAACTGCAACAATGTGAGGAATGTTCATTAGGTTCAGTTACACCGTACCAACTACAACAAAACGTAATTATGCTGCTTCCTGTGTAAGACGGTCGCTCTCAGCTTCACTGTTCAGTGAGTCCAGGGGAAGCAATACGATAATTGGTGTTAATGTGAGTGAAGGAGAGGGAAATGAAGGCGTTCTGCCGCTTCTAATGTAAAAATAACGAGTGAAAATCTGAGTATAGACAAAAAGTAAATGGGACATCCTGAAAGGATTTAATTAAAACCCTTGTTTGTCTTTAAATGTGTCTTTAAATAATTCAAAAGATTTGATAAAAGGATTTAATGTAAAGTATGTATGGCTTTGAGTTAAAGTAACACAAGAAAATGCATAACAAAGGTCATTGTACTTCAAAATGAGTTAGAGGCACATGCTCTTAAGGTTCACAAACTTTTATTGAGTAGCTTTAAAGCTGAACACGTAGCCCAGTTGGTATAAGATACCAGTATATATTGTATATATGGCCTACCCACTTAGGACAAAATGGGTATCGATTCGTATTTCTTTTTTGTGGATTTTTTTAAAAGATGGATTCCCATCAGTTTTGCTAGTTAATGATTATTAAATGTGGCATTTTAGGAGGGAGATGGTGCAACAACCTGTTGGTGATCTTGACATTTTTGATAGAAAATGTATCTAATGAGCAGAGACTGACCCACAGTCTCAGGAACTACTTTTAATTCCAATAAATAAATGTACGAGCCACTAAAAACTGCTTGAATTGACCCCTAAATGGATCTGGAATTGATCTACATGTTTGTGCTCAGAGCAGTTAGTGTGAGGATGACGTTTCTCTTCCCTGCTTTTTAAAACCTGATGCAACTTCGGCCTCTCACACAGGAGTAAGAATGAGGCCGGGCCAGTTGGTTGATGAGGGAGGACCCCTGTCAGAGAAATGAGTGCCACTTTCGTTTGGTTTTGACGGACTACGGTGATTACACTGCAAATGTTTAATTAAAACGGAGAGTTAAGCGATTCTCGTGTATTAGCAGTGACATGTTCCCAACCCACCAATCAAATTCTACATCCTCTGCAATTTCCTGCAGTAAGCTTAATGTTCCCAGTTTAAGCTTTCTGATCCTCTTTAGTGCCATTAAAGGGCAAGTTGAAGAGGCTGTAAATTGGCAGCAGTTTAGTTGCCAAAGAAACGGGTCTCCTAAGCTTTTAGTCAACACTGTTTAAATGTGGGGATTGTTTCAGAGGCAGGTGCACTCAGAGGGTGTGTTTATCCAGTCTTACCTTTCTTCAAACAGAGGCAGGAGAGGTGAGCTTTCGTTTTACAGAGTCGCTGTAAAGGAAGCATGTAGGTGGAGAGTTGAAGGTACATGTATTATTACTGTTATTAATATTTCATCTGTGTCTGCTTGACAGATTACCACGATTTAGATCCTACATTTAGCAAGACGAGGTTGGACCACTGTAACTCTTTGAGTGTAGGTTTAGATCAAACAGCTGTTTGGCGGGCGCATTCCCACTGTGGGAACCTTTTGCAGTTCCTATAACCTTTTCAGGAATAGGGCCGTTTTTTCCTGCATTCGGACATACAGGAACTAGGGACCACAGCCCTCAGTTCCTGTAACCATTTTAGCTCCTTCTCCGAGGTCTTTTCTGGGTTCCACAGGAACACATATGATGTAGGTGTTTGGTAGCTACGCCCCTTGTCTGAAATGTTTACTCATACGACACGGACACATGTCGTCCCCTTTGTCTGCGGCGCTCTGCTCTCCTTCTTCCCTTCATGAAACGAAGAAGTATCGCCCGCTGCTCGATTCTTCGTCTCCTGACTCTCGCTGTGTTCTCTTCCAGCCTCGATCCCAGACGCCTGATGTGATCGTCCATGATTAATACTGTCGTCATGCAGACCATGAACACGGTGGCCTCCTCGCTCTCCATGTTAGCTTCTTGGTTTATTCTCTCCATGCTTTTCCCGGGTTTTGTTTTGTTGTTGAGTGGCGCTAAAGTAACACGTCTGTCGCAGACGGCTGCGTCACATCAGTCCCTGTCGAGGTCCCTGACTCATGTGTGAATGCAAAATGAAACCGTTCCCCTGGGGAAGGGCAGTTCTTATAACGAAATTCGAGGTGGACAGTTCTTAGAGCTCTCTGTCCGAATGCGGCTTGGTTGGTCCAGACTGCGGCTGCTCGACTCCTTAAAAAGTGTGAGCCCATCACTCCTGTTTAAGCTTCACTTCACTGGCTCCCTGTCCCCTTTTAGAATAGATTTTAAGATGTTATTGCTGGTTTTTAAGGTTTTCTGCTTATTTATCTGAGCTTTAACATATCCATGTCCCAGTTAGAGCCCTGAGGTCATCAAACCAGATGATTCTCGATGTTCGAAATAAGGATGTTGTTACTTTCACGTCTTTTCTCAAGACCCACAGCTTCTCTTTGGCTTTCATTTCAAGTTGAGCCCAAACATCTTGGCTTTGTCCATGTATTTATTGTAGTTTCACTGTAATTTTGTTCGAGTTTTTTATTGCTGGCCGAGCCTGTAAAGCTCTTTGGTCAATAGTTGTTGTTTTTAAATGTGCTATAAAGATAAAGTTGAAGAAAACAGCAATGAGTTGAGTTGTTTCATTACTCTGCTTTATGATAAAGTCTCACTTATTTAGTTATTAGTTAGATGTTAAAAAATAAATGCCTTTTTAGTCAAACCAACAGTGAAAAAATGAATCATTAGGTTCAGCCCATTGACACAGGTGTAACAAATGATTGAAAACCAAATAAATTTGCCAAAAATAGGCAATGAGACATGACAGATATTTGACACTTGGTGGTGGTACACAGAAATATGACCGAGGTGGTCCCTTTGGTCTGTGTTCTTTAAGGAAAATGGGTCTGGGTTCTTATGGGCTGGACTTATTGAAATCTAAATATATCTGCAAATTAGTCCTCGCATTTTAGAGTTTCATTGACAAGTGGGGAGATCAATTATCTGTTTTTGCTTCTGGAATCAGACTGCAGACGTTACATTACAGAAGTATTACCAGCTGAACTGTTGCTTCCAGTCGGGTCCGATTTTCTTTCCAAAAACTGCAATTGAGAGGACACAAAACTCTTTTGAGTTCATATAAATTTGATCGAAACTTATTTATGGTAAAAAAAAATGGTAAAAATTGTCTGCTGGTTGCTTCTCTCTGTCTCAACATGTAAAGATAAAGAGCTACAGCTTACTGGACTATGGAGCTTGAGGGAGGGGGACCTTATTGATGTCATTATCTGGAGATCACATTGATTACTCACATGATTACTGTGAGATGATTAACTTGTTATGTGGCAATAACGGGATAATTATGTCAGTGTCTCAATAACAAGGATTATTTTGTCGTGATAATGGATTCATTTATGTTTTCTTGTCAACTGCCTGAGAGGAATTACTGAATTACTTCACTGATAAAGATCCGCCACAGCAGTCGTGATCTTAAGAAAACAAAGCTCATTTTGTATGTTGTCATCTGAAGGAAACAAAAGGCTGATTTCCTCAGATGGCGAGATAATTTGACCTCTTATTATGCAAAAGACGAGCATCGTTATCCTGCAATAACAGAATAATCTACTGGTGGTCTGGAGATGATTGCATTGAAATAAATCGCTCTCCGCTTCCTGCTGGACTGAGATATTAACACAAAATACCATTAGTAAAAGTGACAGGACGAGCTATACGCATGTTACTTATTTCATACCAGAGGAAGATGGCTGAGCCTTCAATTGCAGATGCTTTGCCTTCATTCACTTCTTCAGGTTGGACATGTTCAGCAGGGCAGGTTTCAGCTGTTGGAATAAGTTTGTTTTGGCTCATTTCTGCCTTAAAGACATTACAAATGGTGTGCTTTTGGTCTGACTGACGCACAGTGAACGTGTCTGTCTGTGCGCATGATTCAATAACCTGATTTGAACTCTATTTCAGCGTTTTGCTTTTAATTTACTGTGAGAATAGTTTGAGATGTGACTGCTGAGCTGAATCAGGATTGTCACTTAATAAAAACGTCTCATCTTGTCTGAAAATGTGGAGGAATGTCGTGTATTTACACAAATTCATACATCAGCATTGGCTTGTGCGTAGAATCTCAACCTGCTTTCGTGTGTTCATTCCCTCCACGTATGTTTTAAATCCACTGATGGCTCTGCCTGGGGCGATGCTGAACGGATTGAAGTGAATCTCCTCTGGTTTTCCATTTTCCCTGTTATCAAAGTTTTGGTGTGTGCGTGTGTCACAGGCAGTGGGAGGTGTACGCGCTGTTCTTGTGAGTCAGGGTGTTGGTGGAGCGTGTGATGCTGCTTGCTGTAACACAACTACACCCGCAGTGTGAACACAGCCCAGGCGAGCTGCCTGCCTCGAAGAGAAGCAGCTTAATGCCCATCGCAGCCTTGGTAACCGAGTGTAGGTGTCTGCTGCTGTTCCTCCCACCCGCTCTTGGGTATGCCGGGGGGGGGGGGGTGTCTGCCATGGAAAAAAAGATGAAAATCGTCAATGCAGCTACAGCGCTCCCCTCCCCTGGACGTTAGTTCCTTTCTTTCCATAGTACCTTTGACTCTCTCTTTCTGCTTTCTCCTGCAGTGGCCTCCCTTTATTATATCCTCATTCTTTTATCTTCTTAGTCCAACATATAAGACCATGTCAGCCATGCGTTTCTGAGCAACGCCTGCAGGTAAACAAGCAAGGCAGGTCTTGCTGTGAGAGGCTGATTGGTGCACAAAGTTCACCCCACTGTGGAGCTAATAAAAATCACTCCCTTAATGCACAAGATTTCCACTTGTGTTTTGAAGCCAGTCTCAAAGCAGAAGTCAAATGCAGGATTTATAAATGGGCACATTAGAATTTTCCTGATAGTTGATAAATACCAGTTAAAGTTCAACTCAGTAGCTCTGCTGTCTGTCCAGGTGAGATGACCCTGAATAAATGATTCATTCACTGCAGTCTTCCTCCTGGGTTCCACTGTCTGGTCCCTGTGTGAAGTGCTGTTAAATCAGGCCACTTGTGCATCTTGTTTGCTGCGATCCCATTTCGCTGTTTCCGCCCTGGCAAGACGCATCGGTCACAAGGTGCGAAGCCAGATTTCCACATTTGTAGCGCAGGAGGAAAGGTCGTCCTCCCAGTTTGCTCCATGGACAGGCAAACACAGCCGTGCAGAATAAATAGACTGATGTGAGAGTGGAAGTGGACGTATATAAGTGGATGAGTTTGCTGCAGTGAAAGCAGAACTCCCTGATGATTCCTCTATTTAGCAACGTGACACAGCGCTTTAAACACTTTCATTTTTCAATCTGTCTCAGTTTTCAGGCTGTTACTAAAAACAGAAATTGGAGGCGTTTCCTCTCAGTTTTAGAGCCATAAAATATCAATCATTCCAAGTCTTCTATATTTTGTTCCTGCCTGGTTTTTATTTATAGTTAAATGCCATCTCATGTGTTTAGACTTTTATTTTAACATATTTGTTAATGTACTTTACGAACCTGTCTCATCTCTTTACAGATCCTTTTCTGCACCCTCAACACCCACAAGATTGACATGGAGAAGCTGCTGGGGGGGCAGATCGGCCTGGAGGATTTCATCTTCGCCCACATTAAAGGCATCAGAAAGGAGGTAGAAGTGTACAAATCAGAAGACGCTCTGGGCCTCACCATCACTGACAACGGAGCAGGCTACGCTTTCATAAAGGTAGGAAGAAACGGGACTTTTCACCTCAAACACATCAGCTTCATCTCCCGATGCTCAGAGGTGTTCACTCATGTCTTATAATGACACGGGGAGTCACACAATGAGGTTTATTATCCAAGAACGTTGAGTGGGATTCATGTAGGAGAAAAACAGGGATTTTCTTTGTGAATTTCTGTTATTATGATGTCATGTTTATCTATATGTTAGAGGCTGTTAGAGTTGTACAAGTTGGTAACTAAAAGTTATCAGGGTACAGTTCTCCAATCAGTGATTTATGTTTTTTAGATTTCAAAATGGATATTGATTAACCTTCTTATGCTTGCATTATAAAATTTAATTCAACTCAAGTTTGACAGAGCGAAAGGAGCCGCTGAGTGTCGAGTTTGTAACCAAACACAAGAAAAAAATGTCAGTACAATACTTGAAGTTATCTTGTAATCCTCTTGTTGTTTCAGCTTTTCTCTCATATGACTTTACTGAGGATAATATACAGTAGTTATACAAGTTGATTAGTGAATGATACTGAGGTAAACTATTCAAAGCTTTTCAAACTTAGCTTTTGTTGTGGTCATAATTCACAGAAATAGGTCGCCTGTGTTGATGGATCTCGGTCTGATAAGCTTACCTGGTCTCGGTCGGGTAGCTCCACCAGATCAAACTGCTCACATGTGCCATCATGTGATGCTGCCACAGCACTGCATCCTGGTACTCCGACCGAGACGCTAAAAGGGCAGGACGGTCACTTATCGTGCTGCTGCTGTAACATGAGAACTATTTAAGGAGACACAATTTACTGAGGTCTTAATAACATTGGTCAAAATAACACAGGGTGACAGTACAGCTGCTCCTTATTCTTCCATCAATTTACACCTCTGTTGAAGCAGATCATTTTAGGGCGTGAAGTGACCCAGTCGACTCCTCTCCTCCCCTCTCTTCATCAGTTCTGCCTAGTTTGAGATCTATAATACCTTATAACCCCCAGGAAAGCATGATAAGGGTATGATTAGGCTCACAGTTAATAGCCTGAGGGCTCAGACTACACACCAAACTGAGTAAAACTAACATTGTCCTCATCTGTCGTTGGGCAGTTCTTATTCCTCCATCACATGTCGACTCCATAACTTCTGGACTTCACTGTTGTTCCATTCCTTTAATTACTATTTTCCAACTTCAAATGGTAAAAAAAAACATGTTAAGAATAACAATTAGAAGTCAGATTACCTTGAGAGGATATAAGATATTAAATAAAGTACCAGTTAAGCAACATGAGCTATATAACCAATAATATTAAAATTAATAAAAAAAAGGAGAGAAAGGAGGAGGGGTAACCTTGCAGTGTGTTTCCCCTGCAAATCTGAATGGCTCACTGAATGTCACATTTAGGAGTTGTTTAGGAGTTTTTGATTTGAATGGGACTTTAAACATGCAAATATATGCTCTCAAGTATAGAAAAAATGTACAGTTTCCATAAAATATCCCCTTTAAACAGATGTTTCATCTTTTCAGACAGAGTCCGACTGTAGTTATTCACTGATTTAGATTTAACCTTTGATGTCCCAGCAGGACTAGTCCACCATGATCCAGCTTATCTGTTATTACTGAACATCTTTACACCTTCAGTACAGGTGACAGTAAGTCAATGATCATAGAGGTTTGGAGACTAAAATGTGGGTCAGGGAGCATTCAGTAAGTCTGTCTGTAACTTTAAACAAGTGAAGATGTGTTCAAATAAGCAGGATCCTTCCAGTGGGTAAAACATCCACAGAAATGGGTAAACACTACATGCCTCGTATGAAGTGTGGATGTTTCCACATGACTAACAGTTCGATATGTGGACTGTAGAAACATTCCTTCGTGGTGAAGTGGCCAGCCTTTGTTTATAAAGCAGCAATCGTCCACCTTTACCCTCCCGCCTCTCAGATTCATTCCTATTTCCTTGCAGCATCTAAAAGCCTTCAGTGGTAATGATCTTATATATAAAGTCATTCCTGCAGCCATGTCTCTGTGAAACATAACGACACACTCAGGAGCATGACCTTGTATTCTTTACTCTGGCTTTTGGCTTTTCCATAATCTCACAATTGATAGAGCGGAGAAATGGCTTCTATCTCCTCTTCATCGACCACTGTTGTCTGGACCCATCACTCTTATTTCATCCCTCTTTTTGAAAAGCACCCAAGTCATCCCAGATTTTTATTTCTTTTCTTCAAAGCTTTTAAAATCTCACTCAGTCATGGATAATGTTACTGTTTTGGTTGGCTCTCGAACAAAGGAGGGTGTTTTATTGTGCTGATATGTGTATTAACTTTGGTTGGTCGGCTTATTTGTTTGAGGCTGTGTTTTAGTCTTGTGTTGCTCAGAAAAAGAAAACGTAATGTCTTTGGTGGCGAGTTTACTGTCCTGTAATTATATTTGACTCTTGACTCGTTCAGATTTCCTGTCTTTTCTCTTAATTGCAGCGAATCAAAGAGGGCAGCATTATGGACAGTGTGAAGGTGATCAACGTGGGCGACCACATAGAGTGCATTAACGGACAGAATATCGTCGGGATACGGCATTTTGAGGTTGCCCGCATGCTGAAAGAGCTGCCCAGAGACCAGACGTTTACGCTGAAGCTGGTGGAGCCGATGAAGGCCTTTGGTGAGTAAGAAGCGAGGGAAGGTCACAGTGGAAGTACTTGTTTTAGAAGGTGCTTTTTAAGTAGTTTGTCTATTACCATCACAGATATTCTCTTCTTCTTCGGGCCGGTTGTAATGCTGCAGAGTGAAATTATGCCCGATTTTACATTTCCCTGATGATGCTGAATGATCTGTGATAATCCAAACATATAAAATGCTGTATAATTAGGCAAAATGGTGCCAGACTCATGAGTTAGCAGCGGCCATTTGGAAGTAAGTGTTCAGATGGTAATTTAACCTCTCAGGCTGTAATGGCTGTTATTTCATAGATTAATTCCTTCAGTATTTGCTGATGATTACATCTCAATAATAAATTAAGCTATTCGGAGTTGTAACAGGTGTTTTTTTTCCCCCACTACTTTCTGACATTGTATCAACTAAGTGATATGTAGATAATGAACATTTCTCTGCTCAGGTGAGAATATCAAAAACGGTAAGCTTAACACCTTTTGTGCAGTAAGCTGTTGACCACAGTGGTTTACAGACCAGACGGGGGTCAGGGAGCAATCCGAATATGTCTGTGGCTTTAAAAAAAGAGAGGAATAAAACATGGGAATAACACAATACCAGTAAGATGAGTCTTTGAGAAAGTTTAAGAAGATTTGACCTACTCTGCTCTTTAGAAGGTGAAGTCAAACTCACAAAGGCTCTATTTTAGCAGAAGAATTCCCACAAAACACATCTTTTCAGTAACACTGTCGTCATGTTGACAGAAATGCTTGAGCCAAGGTCAAAGGGCGCCAAACCTGCCAGTGACAACAAGATCGGCACGGGGAGGGGGACCCTGAGACTTCGCGCCAAAGGTCCAGCGACTGTAGAGGAGGAGGTAAAGTTATTTTGTGTTTACTTCATTTAACCATCAGGTCACCTGAGACAATATAAGTAGTTATTAAGATTCATTGTTGATCCAAGGGCTACGTTAAGCTTTGTGAGCATGCAGATCACGTTGTTTAACAGTCAGACGGTAGATTTATAACTGACATTAGACCTCAGAGGTTATTTTTGCTATGTTTGAAGTTAATCCAGGTCTTAGATTGTAGCTGTCTGTTTGTTTTTTTTCACCTTTCTATTAAAGGTGTACCGTAAAAGCCCTTCTGACAGGGTTAAATATCCTTCTCTTCAATTAGAATTTAAGATGATAAACACTGAGGAATGCTGAATACTGCTGAGTAACATGTGTTTGTTGGTGTCTGTAGTAAAGTGTATATAGAACTGATTGATGGTGGAAGCCAGTGATTTGAACACGTTGCTCCCTCCTCAGTGAAACTAGTAACTCCAGCATTGTTGAGAATAATCAGGTATAACCTGGTGATTTTGGCAGCAGTGAAACTGAAAATGTGGTGAAACTGAAAGGCTCATGGGTTAATACGAAGTTGTTTGTGTGTTCCAGCCGACAGAATTTGAGGAGAAAGCTATAAAGAAAGTGGACGACCTTCTGGAGAGCTACATGGGCATCAGAGACTCTGAACTTGGTGAGGATATGCTAGCGAGTATCAGTCTTTGTATATTTACGGTCACTGTGACGGTTATTTGTCATATTCTGCAGTACGCAGAGCTCTAACCGAGGCTGTCTGAGCCAACGCTGCCGGCAGCAAACCCTGTCATGATTGTTTTTGTTTTCTCGAGGTGTTGAGGCGTTGGATTGATTAATATACGAGGCTTCAGCATCCATGGCCTCACTCTGAATGCTTCACTGTGATTCAGGCACAAAATGTTCCCCACACAAACCTTGGGGGGGACAAAAACAAAACATTATTTTGCAGTGCAGCTCTACTTTGCTTCGTAGGCTCCGAACGTGGCCGCTAATGTCTGTGAAAATATTTGATTTAAACATTTGTTTCAACCTGAGCCAATATTTTATCATCCAGGGCAGACAGTGGGAGGCGGTGATATCAAGAATATAACCGAGTGAACACTGTGTGACCAAATCACACAGTAGTGGAGTGGAAGGGGGATGTCGGGATGCTTTTTAAATTTGATGAGTCGAAGCTTTTCAGTTCTTCCTGCTGTGAAGTGTCTGATCTTTCCTCCCCAGCTGCTACGATGGTCGAGGTCGGCCGTGACAAGAAGAACCCGGATGAATTTGCAATGGCGCTCGATGAGACCCTCGGGGACTTCGCCTTTCCCGATGAGTTTGTCTTTGACGTCTGGGGGGCAATTGGAGATGCCAAGCAGGGAAGAGTTTAAGTTTACCAATGCCCCCCCTCCCCTTTAAATACACACACATACGCTCCCTCCCTGAATCCCCTCTTAATATCTCCAGAAGCCAACTGGACAAACAGCACTAAGAGGGCGGATGAAGTGTTCTTACGATCACTTTGTTCTTAGGCGTAGCTTCGCTCTTGGCGGGAGTGTCGACTCAAGATTGTCTGCGTAAAGAATTTAACATGTTAGCGCTTCAGTGTAATCTTGTAAAGATATCCTTGAAATGTGGACCGTAGTTTCTGACCCTGGGCCTGCCTGCAGCGGGTCAAGCGTTGGTGTTTCATTCCAGATGTTGTATAAAGCTTTTTGCACACCACCTCAGAGACAGGATAGCTGTCGCTGCATCTTAAATCTCACAATGCAGCAAACTTAGTCCACAGGTTCGTCACACTGGGTATAACTTGCACAAAGTTAAAATTTAAACACTCTGATCATATTTCTAGCTGCGTATTTTCGAATTTACAGATGTGTCTCATCTTTTTATAGACTTTTTTTTATGTAAAAGTGCTGCTTATTTTGCAGCGGCAGCATTGTGTAATTAGAGTAATTATAGTGATTGTAGCAATAGTTCTCTTTACAGCAACTTTTTAATGTCTTTTTAAAGCCTTCAAATGAAAATAGTCATCGCATTGCTAATGATCTTTCCTCTAAACTCCTCTGTGCCCTTACATCGCTCAGCTGGAGCCGGACTGAGCTGTTTGAAGAGCAGAGGGCTTTAAATGCTTTCAGCCAAACTGACAACACGCATTCCTTATATTTCTCTTATTCTTCTAGTTTAACATATGTTGCTGTATTTACAAATTCATCCTGTTCCTGTAATTTATTTCTTCATGTAAAATCACATGCTGCAAGACATTTTATGAGCACATGGCTTGATGTGAAAGCCCTTTTGAGGGTTATGTCTGGAAAAAGCTCAATTGCAATATCTTAAATAAATGCACTGGCATTAATGTAACTGCACTCTCTCACCGTCAAGATGAATTTAAATAGAGACTTGATTTATGTAACCATCTGATGTAAACCATCTGCAGCAGTTTTTTTGGACAGACCATAAGGGATCACTGTTGTTGGATAGACAATAAAATCTGATATGCTGGTGTTATCAATACTGTCATAAATGCTTCTGGCTCATGATGAAATGACTCAAACCGTTCAATACAACAAACTTTATTTGCACGCTTGCCTTTGTACATGTATAAAATACATAGACACTTTCATCCCTCATTTTAAGAGTTTAACAAAGCTAGTTTAAAAAAAAAAAGAAGAAGAAATTTGAGCACTGTCACTTCAACTGTGGAGACGGAGCAGAGTAAGTACACACAAACTGGCTGGTTATATAATATTTTAGACTGTGGAATCAGTGGTTCCCAGTCTGAGATTAGGGAGGCACAAGAGATCAGGGGTTGTCAAAATTAGAAATGCACAGAATCATAACACAGGATTGAGCATGTGCGTTCCACACAGGTGTGCGCCGCACAGGTTTTCTCTAAACCAGCAGCCAACTAATGCGTTTTGCATACCTTGCAAACAAATTCAGACTCCACAAAGAGACTTAACAAGTGGGTGCAGGAACCTGAATCAAACATGCAGTGAAAAGATGCTCTGCGAGCGCAAACTGCAGAGCTGGAAGAATGCCAAACGGGGAGCCACAACAATCTCCACAGCTAGAAAAACAGTCCGGAAGCAGAGACTTGAGCAGCCATTTTACTCTGCGTATGAACACGCATTAAGTCTCATTTCACCAGTTTCCTCATAAATTAAAAAAAAAAAACATGGGTAACTGAGCTCTATATTTCCAGCCTTGAGGACATGGAAAGTTTTGGATTATCAAAAAGAGACGATGTTGCACCACAACAAGCCAAACATGGTTTTAGATTATTCTCCCGTTCAGCACCTTGTAAAAATATGAACACATCAGACCTGACATGTCTTACCTGGACAGTCATGCAAGCTCAACGCGGCGACTTGTTTTCAATGAAAGGAAACGTCTGATTATTGTTCTGGAAAGGGGTTTAATAACATTTAGACGATCCCTGTGACGTGAACATGGCAGCAGCGAGACGGGTGGGGAACTCCAAAGGGAAAAAAAGTTGGAAACCAGTGATCATAGATACAAAGCTGTCAGTGTACATGGTGAATATTGTCACAGATATATTTAAAATACTGAAGAGGATCTTTGGAAGCACATCACTGTAGGTGTTGGAAGTATTCGTTGATCATCAAAGAACTACGGAAGGAGCGAATGACCATCCGAAATCACGAGTTAAAGCTCAGTTTTTGGCACAACAAACCTTGTTTTCTTGAGATAACGAGTGAGTCTCTTAGCGATCATGAGAAAAACAAGAGGCTTTCCTCTTATATTGGCATGTACAGGAGGTGGTCAACCTCTGATGTCTGCTCTCAAAATTTGACTTGTACATCTTTTAGATTTTCAAAAGATGAAGTCAAGTGTGAGCAAAGCTTTCTGGTACTCCATGAGATAAACTCACCCCTTACTACAAGAAAAAGCTTTGAGTCATCACAAATAAGGTGCCGGCACAGCTGCCCTCTGCTTCTAGACTGCTGAAACCAAAGGGCTAAATCTGCTCCAATAAAAGACTGTTTGTTGTGCTTTGAACGGAAAATCTAAAGTGAGATAATATCAGACGACAGGTAACGTGGCAAGCTTGAGTTGGTTAAATCCTCTACAGTCAAGTACAGTATATGGCATTCAGTTAATGCGAGTAACTTACAAATATCCATGATTAAAAAACGATGAGAATGAGAGACAGTGACGGGAAACCTTACAGGACACAAAGAAATACTTGAGCACAGATGTCATTAAGAGTCGGCTTGGTTCGGGCAGTAAGACGGCGCCCACTGTCTGCTGTAGGAGTAGAAACCATGGAAGGGGTTGTTTGTGGGAGGCCTGAAGCAGAGGCCTCAGGTGGAGGAAGTGTAGCCCTTACAGCCCGGCGCCCGTCTCCGGCTCCTCAGAGCTCATCTCCAGTGTGACCTTGTTTGTAGGCGTCGCCCGTCAGCTTCTCCTGAGCCTCCTTCATACCTGACAGGACTGAGCAAAAAGCAGGAAGTGCACCATTAACTACCTTCACTGGCTTTAAATATTGCACTGAAGCTTGTAGATATTGTAATTACCTTGTTCTGCGCTGCTGTAAAAGTACTTGTAGTTGGGGTTCCCGATTTTGTTGGTGATTTCAGGATGCACCTTCCCACTGGGATCTGGGAGCGGAGGAAGAAGAGTCAAATAAAAGTGTTCAATTCAAGTTTTAATCTCTTAAAAGTTAAAGTAAAACTGCTGCCAGTAAATTCACCAGCTGCTTTATCGGTGACTTGAAGATTCCCAGTCATCAGATGAGGCTTTATCTCAAGTTGCCTTCAATTCAAAGACAAATCTACTTTTTATCTGGATTTATTGTCAATTCCAATTAAAGTGATTAACTTTAGAACTTTGGTTTAGGTTTAAAACGAAGAAAAAACAATCAAACAGGAAAAAATCCTGTGACTAATTCCTGAAAAACTTCTGTAGACTGCGACAGTCACACAGCATCATCAAAAATGTGTCTATTGGGTCCTAAAGTCTGCAGCACCACAACGAGCTTGAAGATCCAGCCTGAGACACAAAGAGCCATCTTCCAGGTACTCATGTCTGAGCTTGTCTACAGGCGGCCGGAGCGATCCTGCTTTCATGCCCACAACTTTTGTGCAGGTGCGTATAAATTCTCAAAATACATCTCAGTATTTTCTGTGCAATAACTTGAGGAAGAACATATCAGAGAAACTGACTCCAAAGGGAATCCCACAAGCTGGTTACACGCTGGGTGACTTCACCCCCCTTTCGTACCGAGGAAAAGAATCCGAGGAATGTATCCCCCGTCTGGGCTGAAGGCCTCGTCCTTTGGCTCCTCTTCATCCTGTTTTTAAAGAAGATTTAGATAATCATTTACAATCCTGGGGAAAATCGAATTAAATCAAAATAAAAGAAGCAGCAGCAACATTCCCTCACCTCCAGGTTGACCATTACAAAGTTATGTGCCAGTTCAGAGATTTCCTTGGATTCAGCAAATTTGGGCTTCAGCGCTGAGCGTAAAAACAACAACACAGTGAAAGTTAACACATGACCCCGTGTTTGTGTCAGAAGACTGACTTTCACAGATGAAACCTTCATGATAAGAAATTATATTCATCAATCCATCATGCCTGGGTCTGATTAGTGAGATTTATATACTGTATGAAAAGAATCTCAGATCTCCCAAACACACAGGTGAACTCTCAGGTCATCGCTCTGGCGAGGAAAGTCCAGGACACCTACAGCAGAGCTCCTCTAACTCTCACAGCGCCGTTTCCTGCTCATAAGGTTTGTCTCGACTGCTCGTGTTAGCGATTTGGCCGAGCTTACAGGATGTGCTTACAGTTGTTCATCGTTATGCAATATGGTTTTACTTTCCGTCTCAGTACCGCAGCTCACCATTAAAAAGGTGGTAAAACACCTCTTAATGCTGACATAAACTGTTAACTGTGCTTCATGCTGACACAACCCTCCTTCCTGTGGTGTTTCTGTAATGTCCTCCCTTTAAATATTAAACTCCATGTGATAAATCAAATTTAAGTGCGCTGATATAAACGAGAAACCCCATTATTTTGGCATGAAAAGTGACTAATGATCAATCAATCCACCTTATTAAGTGACACATCTCAGATATTACATCTCTCACGAGAGAATCTACACATATACTGCTTCTTTGTTGCTGTTTTCAGGTTCTGAACAGCCCTTTTCAAGCCAGACGTGCGTTGTTGCTGCTATACTAGATTCTACAGATGTTTATGACGTGTTAATGTTCGTCTTTGTCTGGAGTTTCCAGTGAAAGGCTTGAACACTGGTTTACCTTTGCAGGCTCCACACCAGGTCTTGTGGACGATGACCATGATCGGCAGCCCGCTGTCAAAGCAAACAACAAAACAAAACTGATTGCTGCAAATGATCTTTGAGGAACAAAAAGTAACTAATCAATCATCTTCCGTCTTCAGTGGACACGTAGACATGAGAAGTTTCTGCTGGGGCCTAAAATGTCGGCTGTTACAGGAAGCGTTTCTTCCATTTCAGCTCACCTGGCCTCAGCTTCTTTCTTTCCATCATCCAGCGTCCTCCAGTAGATTTTATCTCCAAATCCTGCGGGGAAAACACATCAATGAGCACACCAGCATTGTGTGAGGTGTGTAATGTTTCCACACAGCAGGGTGGATCTGCCCTAAATACAGCATCAATAGAAAGAGCTGTAATACAACCAAATGCTCGTAATTCAATAGCAGCCGGTACTGTAACCTGTTAAGTGCTTTGGCCAGCTTGTAAGTTTGTTTGGCAAAGTGAGGACGAGCTATGACAGACAGATAATCAAATATTTAACAACTGACCATCGTTAAAACCGTTTATGTAAAGTGTGTCTCTTGTAACCGAGCCACCTCAGACGAAAACGGTAGAATCCCAACTCTGACTGAGGACATCCTGTCCATCTCAGGGCGACCATCACATGCCCAAACATCACTCCACGGCCCCGGCTGTGGCTGATGAAGGAGCAGTGTGCAGCTCGGAGAAACACGGATCATGTGCAAGGTCGTGGTAGAGATCAGACTGTTTCTACATTCTTAACCTCTGGCACAAATTCCTTCATATCAGTACTAACAACAGCTAGTTAGTAGCAGCAAAAGAGGAATGCTTCTCATTGTGATGCATTCTCCAACCGAAAGAACAGTCTGTTTCACATTTTAATGACGTTACACGTGCACGTGTTGCCCTGCATGGGTTTATGGGTAATGAAACACATGTGGCAATGTTTCCTGGTATGACTATTCTGCATAATTAAAACACAATAATGAAAAACGTGTCTAATAAACACATTTGTTTTTCATTGCGTAGTTAAAATATATCATTAACCCAACTTAGTTGAATGTAAAGTACATCACACTTTAGAGGAATTAAAACGAGAGATACTTCCTTTCAATGCAAATATTTTACCACAGATAGCCAAATAAAATCAACTAACTGTCATCTTAAGGTTTCTTAAGGTTATTACGTAGCTTTTTTTTTTTTAAAAATAGGTTCAACATATGAGCTTCATTTATGTTTAAATACCCGATTTAACCTCACCGTCTAAAAAAAAAAAAAAAAACGCGTAAAGCTGAAGTCTGGATAATGTAGCTCTACCAAGCTGCTATAATGTTGCTGTAACTCACACCTGCATCAGGAATTAATCCAGTTGGACTGCAGTCACATAAAAGCAAATATACACATTTTCCTGACAGTCAAACAAATTCAAGACATTAAAAAAGATGAATGAGGGGAAATTAACTAATGCAAACTGTGATGAGCATTTTACAGTTTCTACTAGGGCTGCCACAAACCGATTATTTTTTCGATTAATCGAAAAACTAATCACCGATTATTTTTTTTCGATTAATTAATAAATGTTCAGTATGGACTCAGTCAGGACATTTGCTTGCTGAGGTGTGGCATGTAGCTAGCTTTGGAACAACAAGATGAAGTACTGTTTTAGCACTGAAACATAACGTCAGAAAACATTAGCGTTCCTATTCAAACACATCACTGTTATAACGTTACAGAAAACACATGAAATATGTGTGCTAAGGCTAATTAATCAAATCGTCATCGCTAATGTTAGTTTACAGCTATCAATATCAGTAAGTAGCAAGTTAACTCTCGGTTCACGCTAATTTTAGCAGCTAACTAGCCAGTTAGCTTACCAAGATGACTGTCCCTCTTCACAATCAGCCACAACAACATGCTTCCTTTTCAGGTGCTCATGCATCGTTGTCGTGCTGCCGTGGAAGGCAAGTTATGCCTTGCAGATATTGCATTGCACACATTTGTCTTTAGTTTTCTTAAAATGCTCCCACACTTTTGAGCTCTGTTGCGGGTAGGCATGATACCAGAGCCCGTCTGGTTTAACTTCCTGTGATATCACGGCTTACCCCGGTTACCACTACTTTGTATCAAGGACAGAAATGCAGATGCAGCAGTGGAAGGTGCTGCAGCAGCTTTGAGAGATAAAAACAAAGTTGTTGTTTTTTTTTTGTTTTTTTTTTAAAAGAGGTGTCGACTATTAAATTTGTCGTCGACGATTTTAATAGTCGACATAATCGTGACTAGTCGACTAATCGTGGTAGCCCTAGTTTCTACTACATAAAAAAGACGAATCACGAAGAAAATAATCAAAGGTTTGATAAAACAACTAATGGTTAGGTGCAGCCTATCATTTGTATCTAGATACTACTGTTCTCCATAACTATTCATCATCTGTGCCTTAAATTGTAAACCTAATGCCCTCTTGTGTCGGCATCATCTCCAGCACATCCATCGGTGTGCATATTTTTAGTTTAAAACATATTCTCCTATTTAAGTCTTCTAAGTAACTTTGGCATAAAACATTATCTCAGCACTACCATAGGTGCACAATCTCAGCAGGTAAATCATTAAACTAAAAGGAAATTGTGTGCCTGTACATGTATTGACAGTAAAACAAGTTGGTTGCGATAACCTGAAAAACTGGAAATGAAGGGTCTGACAAAACACACCTTTGCTATAGTCTTAAACAGGACGCAGACCTTATGATCCAGGATGCTGGCACAAAGACACAAAGCTCCCCTCTGCTCGTAGTAACACTGAATGAAGCTACACACTCGTATCTGTTTTAAATACATTACTCTACATGTCAACTCACCCCTCCCGCTGGCGGCTTCCACGACCTCCTGAAAACACGACAAAGACAATAAAGCCTGCAACACTGAAAAAAGGACGATTTTCACTATGGAGGCTTGCATTTTCACTGGCTTTCTTTCCCTCAACTGCAGCTAACTGGTAATGGCAGCAAGTGCTCGTTAACCGGTAACCCGGATGTTCATCCGTTGCATTTCACAATAAAAGGCTCCCTTAAAGAGCTGGAGGAAGTGTAAGCGTTCGTGCGTGTGTGTGAGTCGCTTCCTATTGGCCGATAGGGACTCATATTCCATTTTGAGGGCTGTTCACGTGACATCACATCCATACAACCGCGTGTTCCTCTCCGTCTGTGTCAATGGTCAAGTTATACAAGGAAAAAGCGGTGTAAAACCGGAAACGAGAATGGAAAATACAAGCTTAAAAGCGTTAATAGATCAGAAAATGGTCATTAGTTCAGCATATGCACATTAGAGCTATCTGAGATAAATTTAAGCTTTTTATCCCACCTTTTGATAACTCAATTTCTCGGCAAACATGAAACAATTATGAATACTGTCATTTGTGTGAAATCTATTGCGAAAAAGCAATAACCGGAAGCACATTTCATTATTGCTAACTTTATGGTGGTTTAAGACGTGCTGCTCCATTTGTAGCAAGAACAGTTGAACGGACTGTTAATCCCCAATCACAGGTAAATATATCATATAAATTAGTGTTAAACATCTCAGCTGTTTGTTTTATCGCTTGGTTTAAAGTAAGCTTTATCTGTTCGTGTAGTCGACACCCAAACTGAAGTTCGTATCGCTTGTCATTTTAAACCGTTACGCTAGCATTAGCTCAATTAGCCCACCACTTAGCAAGTTAACCAGCTGCGCTTAAGCTAGACACAAATATTGATTTTAAAATACTACGGTCCAGATACTTCTCTTCACTGCAATACGTTTATTTTAGTCTATTATGTCACTAACTATGCTAAAACTGTTATTTGAGCTGTTTGCATTCTGCTAGCCTGTTGCTAATTAGCGAGGATGGAAATTATTGTAGCTCTTGTTGCCTGACTCATGCTGTGACCAGAACCACATGCGCCTCCTTCTTTTGTAAATTGAACAGATACAACCTGTTTTTATTGTTGATAATTGGAAAAGGTCTCAAGTTTTTTTTTTTTTTGTGTGTTTTCTTGTTTTGGACAGCAGAACACTATGAATCAAGAAAAACTTGCCAAACTTCAAGCTCAGGTCCGGATAGGAGGAAAGGTACGTGTTGATACTACATTACATCTGTTGTGTTTCTGCTAATTTGGTTGGTGACAAATGTCCAGTGCTACATTTTTCTTGCAATGCATTTAGATATGTCCTGTCGTTTGTTCAGTTGTTGCTCATTTTAAGGAGTGAGATGGTATTCAGCATCTGCCAGGTCTTTCCTCCTGACCTCAGCATTCCCTTTATGAGACAAACCATTGGCCCCCTCATCTGTGGCCTCTATGGCTTTGTTCACATCTACTGTTTGGTTCTCATTCACACACTAGGTGGCAATATTTGTTACTTTTGCCAACCAGAATTAAAGGTTTGGCTCTTAAATGGTAGTATTAGGGCCCATGGCCGTTTGAGGTCTTCTCACAGGAGCCTCGTTTGAAATTTTTAACCAATTCATGTTGTTTTGCCTCGAGAATATCAACTCCATCGGCACTGTTATTGGCCTTGGTTGGGCCAAATTCTTTGCAGTAGATGCACAGCATGCCTAAACCAAGGCAAAGCTAATCATTTGAATTATTGTGGCTATTTTCTTTTTAGTGTGCTCTTAGTCTGATGGTACCTTCAATGGTCGGTCAGGGCAACTGAGGGAGGTGGAATGCTTAATAGTTACAGCCACAGATGCTGTAAGACTTATGCTGGAGCTCTCGGAGAATGAGGGATATGTATAACATGCAACACTGCATTTCACCAGCTGTTAGTACATGTCATTCTTGGAAGTAGCTTATGGTGTCACAGTGTCAGAAGAAATGGGAAGAGCCAGTTAAAGGAGGATATCTGCCCCTTCTCTGCCTTTGATAGTCTAAATGAGTGTTTTCATGGCTTTATTTTCTTTCCTCTGCCTTATAGAAATGTCTAATCATGTAGCTGCAGCAATAAAGTTTATTTTTAATTTTAATTTTTTTATCATCCTTACAACTCCTTTATTGAGTTCAGAAGGGAGTTTCAGTTTGAGAAGTATTTGTTGGAGTCACTGAATGTACAGATGGCTCTGAGTTTAGATGAGCTCATTTAAGAAATTCAATATACCCGATGGTATTTTATCTGATCACAAGTTTAATTATTAGAAATGAGAGAAACTGGACAAATATGAAGAAGTCATACAATATCTAATTACCTTGATGCTCCTAATAATGAGGAGTGTATTAAAAAGTGTAGGCAAAGCTTCACATTTACTACACAACTCGTACTGATCTGTTTAATCAAACAAGTCTCGCGTTTCTCAGAAGTTCACAGCTGATGTCGAGAAATAAATAAGCTGGCTGTCAGAGACGAGATGCACAGTATGACCTGTTGGTATTTAATTATGTTTGACATTGTAGTTCAGACAGCTCTCTAATCCCTTTCTTTGGCACCAACACCTGTTCTTTCCTCAGGGAACCGCTCGCAGGAAGAAAAAGGTTGTGCATAAAACAGCGACGGCTGATGACAAGAAACTGCAGGGCTCACTGAAGAAACTGGCAGTGAACAACATCGCAGGGATAGAAGAGGTGAGCCGTCAAAGGAAAGCCGCTGTCGCAGCGTGTTTGTACTGTTTTGATATTGTTTTTGTCTCCGAAACCCTGAATCTTTTATAAGTGCTGTGTCGTAAGGCTCGAGGAAAGATAAAAGACTGGGGAAAGCCTGAGTAAAGCCTTCTGCATTTCATCTGCACTGCGTGTATTTTTAGACACTTACCACCAAGTATTTGAGTTACATCAGAGTACGAACAGAAACAGATGCCAACTTGATGCTCAAAATGAATTTTGGTACAAGTTGGGACTCATTTTCCCACTTGTAGAGAATTATTGATATTATAATTGCAGCAAATTACATCCAACAAAGATGTTTTATAGCCCATGATTTATGATGTGTTGCTCTAAAGTAGCTCCTTTAGCTCACCTGAAATAATTCTGCAGTTAAAAACCCAGCAGTACGAACAGATCATGCATCAGGTTCTCATCCACACTCTCATCCACTCAGGTGAATATGATAAAAGACGATGGAACGGTGATCCACTTCAACAACCCCAAAGTTCAGGCGTCTCTGTCGGCGAACACCTTCGCCATCACGGGCCACGCCGAGACCAAACAGCTGACAGAGATGCTGCCAGGAATCCTGAGCCAGCTGGGAGCCGACAGCCTCACCAGCCTGCGCAAGCTGGCCGAGCAGTTCCCACGGCAATGTGAGCACACACACAAAAACACGCAGGATGCAGGTACCCATGAAGGCAGCACTGGCAGGGGTGTTGTACTGTCGCGATGACCCTGAACGTTACCCTGGGGCTCGCAGACCCTGAACATTTCCGATTAGTCGAGTACTCTGTCTCATTTCCTCCTTTCTGTCACAGTTAATATCTGCAGTATCTTATATAATCGGTTAACATGAAGTATGCCAGAAGATTAGCTGTTGCTGTCTGTAAACACATTCTTACCTGCTGGTGACTTTAGGTGTGTCCAAACTTGCGACTGGTTCTCTATTGGTCACTTTACACAGCTTTCTTCATTTGGAATTGTATTACTTAAATGATTTGTGGTGATTTATAGCTTTCTCTTTAATTTAGATATTCTGGCTAACCTTTAAGCTGCTATATTACTGTTGAGGAAGAATATTCTTGGCTTTAGATGTGGGAGGATTATTACTTGGACCTTTCAGCTACTTTTGGCCAACCTCCTTTTTGTTGTATTACATTTTAATGCATACAGTCTCTCTTAATTCCTCAGTCTGTGAGGTACTTCTTTCTACTCTGTGGTGAAAACATCTGTTTTTGAGATTTTATCCAATAGTAGAGTTTCTGTTCATGGCTTCCAGCATCTACACTCCCTGATCAGTAACCACAGGAGCTTACGCTCAATTAGATTCACTCCACTAATTAAATTCCCATGTGAATTTGAAGAACTTAGCAAACTATATTAGAGTAGAAATTAAAAAATGAAAAGCAGTAACACACTCCAGCTCCATATGCGCTTCTCTTTAATTTAATTAGAGGGGGTTTCGGTCCCTAAGCCGCCGCCTTTATTAAACCTGAAAACAATAGAAAAAAGGCACATGGAGCTCGAGTGTTTGACACCTTTTTTCTTTCTTAAGCACACACCCTGCTGACACTTGCAGTCCAGCACACTTTCTGAGCATTTGGATGAGTTGGTTTGAAGCGGCCTGCCATGACATGTGCATGTAGGTGAAAGTAAACCCAGTCAAGCAAACAAGGAAAATACTTTTTCATGTCATACACAACTATGCAGAGTCCAAAACACGAGAACCTCTGCTCAGTCACATAGTGTCCTTTTCGGGTGCTCGTTCTGAAGCTTTTGGCCAAATCATTCACCACGGATAGTTTGTCCAGTCATTAGAGTAAGTCACCCGAGTGCCTTTTAGTCGGGAAAAGAGAACTGAGTAGAGACGCTGTGTGAAAGTAAGGGGCTGTACGGTACACATAAGAACAAAAGTAATACCATTTCAGGGAGTTTTTATAAGATTTGTTGGAGTCACTGCAACATGTCCTCCTTATCGACATGTTTCTGATATGTTAAACACTTACAAATGAGGATATAACATTACAGCTGCATCAAAGCTCACAATGAGCTACATAGAAGGAAAACCACTAGTCAGGCTCTGTCAGAGGTGACCGTGTCGGAATAGAGTGCAGGCATAGAGGGAAGTGCTGGGATAGGAGATGCTCTCTGAAGAGCTGGGACGCCCCTGTTCTGGTAGCGCTCGGTAGGTCATTGCACCATCGTAGAGCGACACATGAAAAGATTCTGATTATCTATTAAGCGTGGTGTAGGCACTGCAAAACGACAATCCTGCAACGAACGGAGGTGCAAAGTTGTGACATAAGCCTTTGCGAGAGCATTCAAGCAGATGGGAGCCGTTCCATTGAGCACTTTGTAGGCTAACATCAGTGACTTGAGTCTGATGCGGGCGGCTAAGGGTAGCCAGAGGAGCTCAATGAACAGAGGTGACGTGTTCTTTTCGGGTGATCGAAGACCAGACATGCCGCTGCGGTCCGGACCATCTGCAGAGGTTTCATGGCACAGGCTGGGAGACCAGTTAGGAGAGCGTTGCAGTAGTCAAGGCGGGAGATGACCATATACTGCACCATGAGCTGGGTGGCGTGTTGGGTTAAGTACGACCTGATCTTTCTCATGTTTAACAATGCGAAGCAGCATGATCGAGCGACAGAGGCATCATGATCTTTAAAGGTCAGCTGGTCATCAATCGTGACACCCAAGTTTCTAGCTACCCTTGACGGAGCAAGAGATGCTGTGGTGTACGGTTGGTTTGGCTGGGAAGACGAGCTATAATTCCTCAGTAATGATTAAGGACTTTACGTTTGAGTCTCAACTTTTGTTTGATTTGTGTCTGCAGCTATGGACATGAAAGCTGTCAAGGAGGAAACTGCAGAAGAAGAGGACGACGATGTACCAGGTAGAGATGCAAAGAACGTGGTTGAATTAGAACACGGTGTTGTTTTTTTTTTTTAATGTAACACATCTTCAGCTTTTGTGCTGTCAAATAGCTCGTTAAAAAAGTTCTGATGTGGAAAATTTGGCTCAAATCTCTCGCAGTCTTTGAGCCAACGCTGTGCGTCTGCATTCAGCACAAAATTCTGATCTTTCTTCGTTTTCTGCCTCGCAGATCTCGTGGAGAACTTCGACGAAGCCTCAAAGAACGAAGCAAACTGATGAATTCTCTTGTCCCTCTCAGTCAACCGTTTTTAATTCCTGACCTCTTGCGGACTCACAAAATGTAATTTCCTCTCGTGGGGGAAATGGTCGTCAAAGGTGCGTCGCCTCCGAGACGGGAACCACTTCAGTTTCTTCTGCCCCCAACAGCACAACAACACGGAGAGAGGTTCTGATTTCAGCAGGCAGTGATTTTGTGGACGACTCTCGCCACCCAAAGGACTCAACCTACTTTAAAAATAAGTTACCTGTATGACTAAACATGGCTGGTATTTAAGAGATTCTTTATTAATTTACAATTAAAGTGAATGGATTATTCACTTAGCATTATAATGGTGACTATGAATTTAATAAAACGTTTTTTGGGCTATTTGTGTCTCTTTTTGTTGCTGTTCAGACTTACTTAGCTGCAGGGATGATACTTAATGTGTCATTAGTTCAACATTTTCCTACATATCTTCATTAACAAGTCGTTTTAATACGGTGGTTAAAGCTCTTGAGAGAATATCAGTCTAAACTTTTTTTTTTTCTTTCGTAAGGGGGAAAAAGTTAACAAAACAAAGTATTTAGCATCAACTCAAGATTAATCAAGAATAAAGGTACTGTGACTAAATACTGACTTTCAAGCTTGATAGGAACTCTGTTTTTACCCTATCGACTGTATATCTGTAATATATAAAAGAAGAGCAACTCGAGCACAGTGTAGAATCCACAGTATTTAACAGTAACTAATATTTAAACTAAACTGATAATTTCACTGTTTGATTTAACATTAACTATGACCATACACACAAGGGAAATACCCAGGTAACTTTGGCAGCTGAATTTTTCACGTCTTTATTCTACTTAATCTTGAGCAGAATTGATCGTTAATCGGTTGTAAATGTGATACTTTTCATTCATCATCTGCGTTGTTAAACTCAGGATCTGTGCCTGTCAGTGAGGATGGTTAACAACAGTTTGGGTGGCTTTTACAAACCACATCCTTGTGCTGCATCGCGCCGACCATCCTTCTTTGCTGTCATTCCCTCAGAGGGCTGACAAGGTTACAGGAGATGAACGAGCCATTTTGGCTTCTGGGTGGGTGGAGGGGTGTCGTGTCGTGCGCGGGAGCGGGACGGAGCTGCGGACCCGCCCCGGGGCTCACCACGCCACCTTCCGCCCGGGCTGAGCCAAAATGTCCCTTCTGCAGCGGCTGGACCACAGAGCGGGCTGGAGCAGATTGAGCTGGGGATGAAGGTGGAGCTGGACATAAACAGCTAGAGCTAAACCGGAAGCCGCATGGTGACACTGGAAAATAAGAGCTGAGTGATTCAGCCACCTATAGCGATGAAACATTACAGCAAAGTAAATAACACTGTGTTGATCATTGTGTAAGTAGATTATGAAACTGATGGAATATGATAAAAGATAACACTTTTATACAATTGTGATATGTTATACTAGCAGCTGTTTAAAAGAAACTATTCATTTCAGTCATCATTTGTTAGAAAAAAACAGACTTCTACAGCATTTTCCTGACAACTGCAGCCTTTTGTTACTTTCTGAAATGATCTGAAATAATTGTACCATGAAGCATTTCTATACATGCAGTATTATATACAGTAATAGCATATCCCACCAAGATGAGCCATTATACTTGATAATAAAAGCTGTTTTTCATGCGGCTGCTAATTTTGAAATACTTCCAATATTTTTTCAGGAAAAAAATCGAATACTTTGAATAGTAATTTCTGTCTGACAGTGAGGTTGCTGACAATTTTGGCAGTTGTTGGTGAATAATACTGTCCTGCCCCACTTTTCATGAATAAAGTGCCTTTTGGGCTAATTGCTCCTGTTTGTCCTCACATTTTACAGATGGCTTCAATCCGTCTGGACTCTGTGATGTTTCTTTTTGTTGAATGATGCGTATAGTTGAGAGGTTTCCAAAGCTATAGGCAGGCTTTCCAGGGGAGCTCAGTGAATGGACATGAAAATAAAATAGGTTATTTTTTAAAAATAATTACCTAAATGTTTGTGGTATGATTTAAGAGCTCAGATACACCATTTCTAATAGAATTTAATATCCCAGAAAATACATTTTATGTATTTGGATATATCAAACAGACATTTATGTTTCTTTAGGCCCACTTGTCGAGGGTGTGTGGGAACAAAAATACAATTAAACAACATAATCATGATCTTATAGGTATTTAGAAATTGTGTAGAACTATGTGAAAAGATGCAGTGAGTGAACGTTTTCTGATGGGGAGCTTACTGGCAAACTTTGGAAACATTTGATCTAGTTATTAACAAACGTGGCAAATGCTGCGTATTTAGGGGTTATATTTTGAAAGGTGAAACCGGAAGTTGGAGATTTCCATTCTGGATGACTTAACATTGCTTCTTATTTTCCCAGTATCAAACCTTGGGGGAGGGATCCATGAGTACTGTCGCACAACTACGGTAGGCTAGAGGCTGTACTTTCCGACGAGTGCAGTTTGAGTCAGGCAGTCGGCGGAGGGTCTGAACGGGGATACTCAAAAATAGCTTTAAAAGGTGATTAGCTATGACGGGCGCTCGCGAAGGGGCTCCGCGGGAATGTACGTAAAGATGAGGATTCCTCCGGTGAGTAACTGGATTTGTTTTCATGACATTTCACAGGTCTGTTGCTCCTCTAACGCTTCAACCCGCCATTGTAACGGCAAGTATTGGTATAGCCAAACTGAGTGGATGGCTGCGGAGGTATTTTATGGTCTGTGTAGCTCCTGAAAACTGTTAGGAATTCCAAGAAGGTGCCGTTAACGGTTGCTCCGTATTTTACGCCAATTACACAACACCGTCTCCCTTGTATTACAGGCTGTAGGAAGACGTCAACTATAATCTTAGCAGAGCGATAGGAGGGAAATACTTTCTGTGGGAAATGGGTCTGAGCTGACCAGAGGAGGAACGTCTTTGTGATGAGCATGAGAAGTGGCTTGATGCGAAACTCACCGAGTCAGTGACGGTGTTGGTGTCCGTCAGAGCAGCAAGTCGCTGCCGTTGACTCGGCGCACGACTGACCGCTGAACCTCTGGGGCTAACACTAGCTCCTTCATTCCCATAGTACAGCCTGCTGTTGTTAATGGGTGATATTAGGTATCAAAACAGAGGCATTTTACAACTCTGTTTGAAAGACTTTGTGATAACTATTTTGGAAACTTGCTCGTGGCCTTTCGCAGCTTTGGTGTAAATTCAGCTAGCAGCCCAGCTAATACAACAGCCCAAGTTCTGCAGCAAGCAAACCCCAGCTGGTGTGATTATTGTGGCTGGGCCGATTTGACCTGCTTCGTTTAATAACACTGAGTCGTTTTCCGCGTGTTTACCCAGCCTACCTGTAAATTATATTTATCCAGTGAGTCTGTGTTTGGCCTGGAGGCAGCAGGCACAGGCACAGTACCACTTTTGGTTGCATAACCCAAGCTAATGGTCACCTATCTGGTCTCAAGAGTTGGTTTGTTAGTGCCATGTCTTTTGCATTTACCTCATAATGTGGTCGTCAGGCCTTTGTTAAGGTCCAGAAGCGGATTTATGAAGAAAAGGGCCCAGCCCAGTACCACCTTGAATAGTCATCAGCTGTGAGAAATAAAAAAAATGGCATGAAATAAAATCATCTGCACATTCCAAACCTCCAGACTTTATTGCACCCATTTCTAGTCTTATATTAGAGAGCTTCTTCCATATCTGAACTGACTGTCACCTATGTTGAATGGGAAATATACTGGATAATTAATAAGGGTGTGTACCTGAAAGAAGAGAATGATATCCTTCTCCATCTTCAGGTGGTATGAAAACACAGAGGGACTGATTGAGTAGACAGATCCAACAGGCGCCCATGCAAAGACAGGCTCTCATGTGTGCAGAGACTTCCCAGATGTAGGTTACTGTATGCTTTCAGAAAGTATTACGAGAGTCTCCCTGATGGCAGCCCATCTCCCCGCGCTGTTTTTACTGTCTGAAGGTGGCTAAATGTAGATCAAAACGTAAGGGAGAGAAAGGAAGCTCATAATCGCTTTTGACACTTGCTGTGAAGCAGAGCTTCTCTTTCTACTTTTCTTTACCTTTTCCACTTCAAATCTCAGTGGATTTTCCTTTTAAACCTTTGCTGTCAAATAAATTATCTCACGTTTGTGGGAGTGCGGCCTTTTAGTGGATATGAAAGTATTGGTGTGTTTTTCTTTCATTTATTCAATCTCCAGCAGAAGTTTAAGTGTAAAAACAAAACAAAACAAAAAAAAAACTTAAAGGATGAGGAGGTAGACAACTCCCAGTCAGGGCGTTGAACATTACATAATAAACTTGTCTCTCAGTCATGCGATCGTGTTGTTAGAAAGTGATGTCAGTCCATTCTTAAAGAGAGGAAGCGATCATTTGAGGTTTCCTGCGTTCACCGTCAGTAGACAGAGTCTGGAGCACGACGGCGTTAGATTTGGATCTGAAAGCGCTGTTTAGCAGGATGTGAGCTGTTAGCACCGGGAAGTTGGTAATATTAGGAGGGGGAAAAAAGGAAAAGCAGAACGGATTCTTTGGCTCAGTCCTAATTCCTCACCTTCCCTCTTCCTCGTGACTTTTTCCCTCTGTTTTTCATTCTGAATAGCTCCCAACACCCCAGTTGAAGGGCTGGATGACCGGTACCCTTTGATCCCCAAAAGGAAGGTGCCGTCTAAGGAAAGAAGTCAAGCTAGGACCCTCGTTGGAGCCTTGATTTCATGAGAAAGTGTTCATACTGTTTGCTTTTACGCTGAGAGCTCTTCCCCTAATCTGAAATCCCCAGTGTCAGCTCATCCATCGTTAATCATCATGATTAGTCATTTCATATGAATGTTAGCACAATAATAGCATGATATTTATGCCCTTTCGTTCAACCAACAGTCCCCCAGAAAAGGCTGCAACTACCAACCTTCAACGTGAAAAATGGCAACACTTTCTTCAAACCTCTATTATTGCCTTTTATGCATCTTGTTTTATCCAAACATCTGTCAAAAAGTTAGAGAGAAGTGCTTTACAGGCACATATGACGAAGAAAGAATAAAATACTTGAACTTATTGTGGAAACTAGTGTAAGTTTTGGCTGATTTGTCCCAGACTCTTATAAAACCGGCTCCCCGTTGCTTAAAAAGCTGATTTATTGCTGCCTTCATGGCCCCACCTTCATATCTGCTTCATAGCTTTAATACCCAGTGGATCTTTAGATTGATTTAGAGCTTTGCAGATTCACTTTTTTTAAATTTATATTGGAAAATTTGAAGACTTAAACTTTCAGAAAGAAAGATGAGACAGATGTGCACTCATTTGATGGAATATAAGGAGGGCGATGATCTAAATCAACCGGATCAGAGGTTATGCATGAATACTTCACTACACCGCCACACGTCTTCATGCTTTAACGCACAGCTTGTATTACTCCCCCTGAAAGCCAAGTCAGAAGGTTATACTAATTACATCGACAAGTACCGGAAGTTATTTGTGGTTTGTTTTTGAATTCTTCGAGATGACAGGATGTGGAAATCTGGTAAAAAATTACATTTAGCTTTACATTTGGATCAGATTTATGATGACAAATAAACCAGAGGTCCACTCTCTGACCTTTTTTGAGCTCACAACAGCACCGCATGATGCACAATAATCCAGCTCCCCCTCACTGAGGTTTACATTACTAAATGATGAGTTCATTTTTTCACATATCTGCAGTCTGAATATGAATTAAATGGATTAAGCTTCTTTTTATCGTTGGTTTGTTTAGATTAGCGACATAATTTCTGGTCTAAAATGTCAGAATGAGTCAAAGTAAGATCATCGACGTGTTTTCAGTGACTGAACATCTAAATTTAAGTTTAAGAAATTAAGTTACTTTCATATTAAACAGGAAAAACAGCAAATTGCTGGAAAGAAATCAATGGATTGCTTTTCAGCACATCTGAGCATGTTTTTGTGTCACTCTTTGTAACTTTGATAGTTTGGTTAAAGTGTATTCTGAAGAATCTCTGAATTCAGAGCATTTCATTCTCACTCTCTTGGTCAAACCTATCAGTAAGACAGTTGATGGTCAGTATGTTGTGCATTTCTAAATCAACGATCCAGATCTGTCCCTTCGTGCGGTCTTCAGTTGTTGCTCCCTGCAGGGTAACTGGACCTCTCGAGCTCTCTTAAATACTTAATGAACATTCATGGAGGCCATTTTTTTCTTAATTTGATGAGGAAATCGTGGGTTGCTCTCAGAGTTTGAATAAGCCTGGGGCCAAAAATGTTGCTTTAGAATAACTCCATGCACGCTTGCCTGAATTTTCTGCTGCTTTTGCCAGATTTTTTTCCGAAAGCAGTGGTGGAATTATTAACATTATCGAGGGTTAGCGAGCACTGCGCACACAGTCCATACCTGAAGCTGGTGAATTGTGCACTTGAATGCTATTAATTCATGATAAAGTTTGCATATTTAAATGTTTGCCACAATGTGTGAGAAAGCATCCTGAGATAACAAGCTAATACTGAACCTAACAGAGCTAAAATTTCTTCAGCGCGTGTGTACATTACATAAAGGATTTCCACCTGATTGGGGAGGAAGGGGAATGCAGCCCATGACTGGAAACAACAACAGGAAACACAGTCTTGTTCTGACAGCGTGGACTTAATGAACTGTTTTAGCATTCTGCAGCGTCCGAGCCCCCTCACTGTTTATGCCCTTGTCTTACTTAATTTAGCTGCCACGCCAGAGTGTCCAGTCAGGCCTGCTCTGTTGTGTTAGAGATGCATCGGGCCGTTTCATTATTAGCATGTCTGACTTACACTGGAGCCTGTGGCGTAACTGTTTGTTAATGCAACTTGTCTTTTTAAAGATTTAGAAATAGAGTTTTGTACTTTTAGATATTTGTTTGTGTGTTATTCTGTGAATATATTCACATATGCTTTCTAATTATATTTAAACACAAAACTGCTATGGATGAGCTCTGATATGTCTCATAATATGTTATTTTTTGTGTGGATTAATCTTGAGGAAATCAAATCTCACAAGGAATTTTGTTTGAGTTTAAGTTTGTTGATCGGTTTGAATTCAGCTGCGTCTGTTAAACGCTGCACGAAACAGAACATTTCAAGTTTTTCTGTTCTATCCTAAGACATTTGATGGATTATTTGATATATTGTTACTGAAGTTGAAATAGTTGATCAATATAAAACTGCATTCAGGTTCTACTAAGTCGTACTGAGAAACGAGACTTTGGAGTCTTCACCCATATCAGCAGCTTTGTAGTTGAGTGTCATTTAATTCCTAACCAAAGGATGCACTGAAGCAATGTAAAGACGCTGTCTGTGGAATCTGGACATGTCGTCTGTCATTGTTTGGGCTGTGGCGACGATCGTCAGGTGAGCTGTTCTGTCAGGCACCGCCGTGATGTTGGTTTTACCTCCGGCCACATCACACGCCTGCTGCTTTGATGGTTTTTGATCCGTTGTGAGCGGATGAGTTTCAGCTTGTCCGTACACATTTTGTTAACGTGCCGTAGCTGCTGGATCCCAGAGCCTGTACCTCGACAGACTCTGACTGACGCTCCTCCGTGCACGTGTGTCTCCTTTAAAGCGTGTTTCCAAGTTTACGTGTCTAAAAATACAACTCCTTCACGCACTTAGACTAAAGATGCATTATTCAGCGCCTCTGCAAAGTAATTAAATCTTAATCAGGGATGGGCTCATGTCCTCATGCAGACACATCTGTGCGTGTTTGTGTGCGTCTGTGTTTGCGAGCGCTCTGGATTTGTTCAGGATCTTAACATGCGAGTCCTTTTCGGTTTACAAGGCAACGTCTCAACGTTAGAGGTCAAGAGTGCCAGCTTTGGTGCTTGGCATTGTTGGGAAGTACAGGTGACGGGAAAGTAATTTCCCCCTCTCAAACTACATGGCAACACAATCTTAAACATATAATAATAATAATTTGCGGTACACTTTCAAATGATACATTACGTGTTATAATTAAATAGTTTTGCTTACTGGGTTTCCTGCTTACAAACCAGACATACTGTTGAGATTCGTCAAAAAAACATGTAAAAATCACAGTAAAATAAGAGTTGAACTGTTATTTTACTGTGTAGTAACCCAATTGATTACGTCTCCAACTGAATTTAACAATTAATCAGTCCACAACCCTTCATGTATCAGGCAGTGATTGTGAACATGCAGTTTTATTCCCTAAATTAGAGGGTTTAATGGCTGGATTAACTGTAATTTAAACAAAAGGGCGTATATTTGAAGTAATCTCACAATGAACGCCCTGTATATCTACCGTACTTTGTTACAGCATACAAAGGAACCGCCCAGAAGGGGGAAAATCATGTTTGAAGTAGAGATTGCAGTAGTTGGAGAGCGACTTTTGTGTTCCTGCCTGCATATAAAGGTTTCATTAGTTGGTAGTAACTTTTTGATTGTGTTAGCTGCTGCATTAGGGATTAAAAATAATGATGATGTCACTACTGCTGTGCTCAGACCTTCTGGTCCTGCTATAAAGCCTTGTAACATGCTCTAATTAAAACAACGCTGCTTTGTTAGTCAGTGGGCTGTCTTAAAATAAGAAGGTATTTTTGTTGCGTGTGCAGTTTGTGCGCGCCGTCTTCTCGGTGTGGCTAAAAAGGTGTGACCCATAGTTCATGCATGTGTAGCTGTCTGTTTTGTGCTGACATCATGCCCGTGCTTGCATTTTAAACATGTAAAACGTGTTGACTCTACTCGTCTCTCTGAGGCCTTACCTGTGCAGAGTATTCGGTCCCTGGTGTAATCCCCGGTCACTTTTGTCTTTATGAGAATGACCCTGAAGTTCAGCCCGGCTGTTACTCATTCGTAGCCCCCTGTACGCACACACTTCACACCCCGTCTTCAAGGTCTCGTCATGAGCAAGGACAGTCTGTGCAGGTTTGCTGGGCTGGGTGTGATTGTGCAGCACACGTGATTAGCCAGATGATGTACTGCACTGTCAGTTGATGCAAGACGTTTATGACCTGCACTATCCCAAGAATTTTGTTCTTATTCAGGTTTGTCCTCGCATGTTGTGGAGCTTGTTAATGGGATTCTTTTCTTTTTCACAATCACTGAATGTTTGATGATTGCAGTTGGGCTTCAGCTGGTAGTTATCTTAATCACTGTTCGTCTTGGGGGTTTATTCTCTCAATTAATTAGCCCTAGAGTATTTGAAATGTCTCAGTCCCAAGGTCAAATCTCCAGCTCTCTAAAACGGTCTTTTACAGTTAAAAAGAAATGCATCAAACCTATTTGACTATTACCTCTAACATCTTCTTCTTCTTTAATTCCTGCAATCCTGCATCAGTTGCCTTTGTGATTATATTATTAAAGAAAGAGTTAAATAAATCCTTTTAATACTTTTAACCTGCATGGTGTGACATATTAAACATGGAGAAAGAGCTCAAGCAGTTAAATGGGCATTTGTAGCAAGTAATCTAGCTTTACTTTGTTATGATGATTAAAATACAGCAGTTTGGGCTCGGTTGTGTTGTGTAGGCCTCTTTTTTGCTGTTAAATTGACGCAGGACCCTTTTGCAGTGTGTTGTATTGTCTGATTCTGGGATACAAGCAGTGAATCCTTTAAGCCTCATCGGTTGCTGGTGGGGCCTCACTTGATCGAACTTGTTCTGCTGCATCCCAGAGATAATCTATCAGATTGTGTCCTGGGGAGTTTGGAGGGTGGGTCGATGCCTTGAGGCATTTCTGAGCAGTTTTTGGACTGTCGCAGGGCGGATTAACAGGAGGCCACACCTGTTGTGGAAAGGCATCCCATGTTTCGGTGAGCGAGGTGTGTCAAAGTAACGTCCACGTTCGTGCCAGGAGCCAATGTTTCCCAGCACAACATCGTGTTGTAACAAAGTGATCAGCGCCACTGATTTCACATGTCAGCGGTTTTAATGTTGTGGCTGATATAACAGAAGCTTGTGGATGAACTCAGCATTTCTCGCATACCTTGTTGTGCAACGAGCAGTCACACATGCCGCCGTGTTTTCGCCAGATGAATTGAGAAGGAGCTCATGACTGAAAGACGTTTCTCCTGTGGGTCTCAGGTGTGGGCGCTGGGCGCTTGCCAGACTGGGTGAAGTGAGAACCAAGAGGGGAAACCTGCTGAGGAAGAACCACCACCTGGGGCTGCTGAGGAGGACCTCTGTGCAGGTGAGGACTGACAGGAAGAGGGCATTTCTTTAAAGGCTCTGTGTTTATGCAGAGCTCTCCACTTTTCTCAATGTGCACTTGCATGCTATTTGATTCTGTAAGATATGTGTAGTTTAACCTGGAGGTGTTAGTGGAGCAGGAAATGAGACAGCTTCAGCTATCATGCACCTTTTCTTAGAGGAGTATTTCATCTAAAGCTGAAACAGTTTGGCTATAGGAACTAGAACTATAATGATAATGATCATAGACGTTTCAAAAGGTCAAACGACCACCAATAAAGCTGCACAGCTTCTCAAATGTGATGATTTGCCAGTTTTCTCTGATTTTAAATACTATTTAATACTATTAAATATAATGATGCAGGAAATAACCTTTAGGAAATAACCTCTGATTTAATAGATTTATTTTCTGTAGTATTTGGTCAGGGTTATTAGGGATATTGTATCGTGTATCAAAACACTTTTACTTACTATTCTTAACCTATCTGATGAGTTGAGGCAGTCAGGAACCTTTTTAATCAAGAAAATGACTTCGACCATACCCAGGATTCTCTGACACGAAAGAAATGAGGAATAAGAGGAATACAGAGTTAGAGGGGATATTTCTACCCATGGTATTGACGTGAACAGCAGACAAAGATATGTAGAGGGGGACATTTTTCAGACCATGGGGGGCATCTAAATGCAGTAAGGAAATAAGACGACACACTCCTCTTGCTCCTAGGTTCACACGGCCGTCGGCAGGGTGGAGCTTCCTGACTCATGGAGAATTATTTCCAGGCCGAGGCCTTCAACCTGGACAAGGTACTGGACGAGTTCGAGCAGAACGAAGGTGAGCTTTGACATTAGCTCTGATAGATTTGGACTGAAAACGGGGGGGAAATGCTAAGACTGTAGGGTGCAAGTATTCCACTTCTGTTAATTGATTGGTAAATGATAAAGGTGTCACACAATCGACCTCCACCCACTGAGTTTGAGTAACATTTACAGGAGGTGATTGAGGGCAGGCACCGAGGGAATTGGACTAATTGGATTTTCCGTTGCCTGTGGGCTTTTATAAAAGTGTATAATTGGTGTAAGACAATGGTTTTCCTTTTTTTTTTTTCACCTTTAATGATTATAGGGCATTTTTCAGGGCAATAGTGAACAGTGTATCTGCAGATTTAGGTTTGCTTGTTGGAGAGGAAATTTGCCCCCCCCCCCCCCCCCCTTTTTTTTTTGCCTTCATAGAAATTACTTTATTTGTGGAAAAAAAAAATGCAAGTTCTGCTGACTTGCACACACACACACACACACACACACACACATATAAATGAGTACTGTGAGCTCAGTGTGTATTTTGGCTGTGAGTGATTATCTGTGTCCCCTGCCAGAGATCCAGCTTGGCAGATTAACTCTGTGTGTGAGAATGTGTGTGTGCTTGAATCTTGTACATCACATACTAAAACAGCTTAGCATGTATTCATGTGCAGGGAGGAGAGCAGAGTGGCTGTGTGACAACGTTAAGTTATACAAATTTATTAATTACACAACGTTCATGTGTCAGCTTGTCGGTTGGACTGATTCCTCCCAGGGACAAGCGAGCCATTTGGCCCACTTTCTCAAAATGTCCCTGTTCATCGGCACACTAATTCTCCTTTCCATGCCAACCTCATTTCTCAATTTGTCCCCTGGTTTGTTCGTGCCATTTTTAGCGCTGTCGATCACCTGGGATCCTGTATCTTTCTTTCAGTGCTCACACAAGTTCTTGTGAGGCATCTTTTCTCTATGTTCTTGAGTCATGATCTCTTAACCAGCTAATACCTCCTCTTATTTCACATTTTATGTCTTTAATGTGACGAGAAATCTACAAACTGTCTGATAAATGAGGACAGAAATTGCATTTTTTTGGGTTTTTTTTTTTTGTCATGTTGCTAGAACTTTGGGTTTTGGACTTTTATTTGGACAACAAAGCATTTTAAGGCATTGTTTAGATTTCTTTTAATGTCGTAATACACACTTGATATTTGATATTGTTGATGTGGCATCTGTGAAAGACCAATCAAATCTGCTGATTAATTTGTGATGAAAATCTGCCTCAGCTGTTTGTGAAATTGAATCTATTGTTATTTTGTTTTCTTCTGTCCCTGCAGATGAGACCGACACGCCAATTCTCTCAGATGCCAAGTGGACTCAGATTTTGGCCCCACCTGCCCACATGCTTTCTTTGAACCCTGCGCTGGCCCACACAGACCTCAGCCCCCGGGAGAGCCCTCTTCCCTTTAAGACCCTCCCCGACTCTTCCTCCAGTGCCTCTCCCGGAGCTGACCCTAAAGTAGAGGAGAGGCCGGCAGACGTCCACAGCCCACCCCTCCCTCAGCCCAACATCGGCAAGCTGGTGGGCACTGACGACCTCTCGCCTCCTCCCGTGACGGCCTGTAGCGCTGTGGAGAACGGCTGCCCACAGCTGGATGGGCTCAGTGAAGACGCAAGCTCTCCTGCAGACATCCATCCCGGTCCCTCTGACAAGGAGATTAAACCTGGAGAGACGCCTGCCTCAGTCAGAGAAGAAGCTTCCACTATCGCTCACTCTCACTTTACCTTCGAAGTGGGATTAGGACAGAAACAAAACCCCTCTGAAAATATAGATCCAGATCATTCAATTACAACACAAAGAGAAGAGAGCAGTGCAGCTGTCTTACAGGACTTTGGTCCAGAAAGGCAAACTGTAAATTTAAAAGAGGAGCAGGGAGAAAGTGTGAATGGGGCTAAAGTTGTTCAGGTTGGGTGTGATTTGGAAGAGAATGGTGTGTCCCTTCCTGGCAGGGTCAGAGAGGAGGAAAATGAAAGGAGATGTGGTCCAGAAGTACAGAAAACCCAGCTTCTCAGAATAACCAGCCTTCCTAATGGTTTGGAGCAGGAGAGCGGGAGCAGCTCCACACTTAAGGAGAACAATGAGGAAGAGGGCCTTTCGCCGTCTCCTGTCCCCTCTAAAGAGGACTCTGTAACCGAGGAGAAAGAAATGGAGGAAAGCAAGCAGGAGGCTGGCGATGGAGGAGCAGTAGGATCAGGTAGCATTCAACCAAAAGTCAGCAACAACCGTCTTCAGCCGGTCAGCGTTCCGTACGGAGGGGCACGACCAAAGCAACCTGTCAGCCTCAAGCTCCAGATTCCACAGCCGCTGTCAGGCCAGGTCCAAAACCAGCTCGGCCCATCTGCAGTCAGCAAGAACAAGAACCTTGAAAACCACTGTCGGCGAGGCACACCATCTGAACCATCGCCCGGTGGGACTGATCAGGGCACAGTCAGTGTGAATGGAGACCACTCTCCTTCACTGATGCTCTCAGAAAGCCCAGACAACGATCTCCAGGCAGGCCAGCAGGGTGCTCTGTGCAGGAAGGCTGCCAGCTCGCTGGGAGAGGTCGCCCCTGTGTGGGTGCCGGACTCGCAGGCTCCCGTCTGTATGAAATGCGATGTCAAGTTCACCTTCACCAAGAGGAGGCACCACTGCAGGGCCTGTGGCAAGGTCAGTGTTGTGCCAGAACTGCTTCATTAAGAGCACTGTAACCGAGATAAAAAGCAATGACGACCTGCATTCAAGAGCAATTTAGGTTGTTTCCATTTCCAATCATTTTCCATGATTTAACCCAAAATAACAGATGGTTCTTCTGGGTTTTTTTCTTTTGCAGCTATTCTAAGAGCCAAGAGTTTTGATCCTCAGTGATCAGTGAGGGCTATACAAATGATAAATTATCTTCACATTTTTGAGTACCTCAATCACGGCTGTGGTTCCTGGAGGCTTTTAATGCCATATCACTCTCTCTTTAGCCATTTGTTTACATGTAGACTTAGTGGAAGTGCAGGCAGCTTCCCAGTTTTATGGCCGCCCACACATGGCAGGGTGTCCGCACAGTGCTTTAAATGGAAGATGGGGTCGCTGACACTGCACTGGAAAATTGCTGGACTGCTACTAAATTTCCCATGGTGGTAAACAAACACTCTCACACTGCCACTTGAGCTGGGAGGAGCTGGCACTGCAGTAATATTAACACCTGCACTGGGGCTGCAAACAATAGATGCAGCACGATCCTCAGAGAATCCACTGGCAGCGTGGCCGGTCCACAAGGCAGGCTCTGAAATTAAAAGGATCATCCACTCTGTGTTGAATCGTTTTCTAAATACATGTTTCAAGATGATGACGTCTAACGAGGTGCTAATGCACTGAAAGTCTTGTACACAGCCGCAGCTGTTGCTGAAGCATCGTTAAAGTTCAGGAAATCAAAGGGGGTTTAAATTAAAGGGTGCGTTTGCATCTTTAATTATTTCAGGATGTTGTCGTGCAGTTTTGCTGTGCATGCATTATCATTTGTAGGACTCTGGTCCTAGTGATGCATTTCTGTGTCATTTTGAAGGTGTTTTGTGCAGCGTGTTGCAGTTTGAAGTGTAAGCTGGTGTACATGGACAAGAAGGAGGCTCGCGTTTGTGTCACCTGTCATTCTGCCCTGACAAGTGGTGAGCATCATGAAGCAGAACGTTTCTTCTTTTAAATGTGTTTTTCAGATATAAGTGCACACAAGTGTTGCAGTGGTATGAATAAACCATTTGAACAGCAGACATTGTGACATGACTGAACAAATAATTAATAATGAGGCTGCATTTCACTCCATGACTATAACGAGTCAAAATGCCTGCTGTGGAAATCCATTAAACCTGAGAGGTTATTATAAGAGTGTAGTTACCAGCCACTTACGGTGTGTTTATGATACACACACACATATACTAATGCCTCGTAATGTTAACTTATGATGTTTTCTGCTCAATCAGCTCAAACATGGGAGACACCAGCGACTGCAAGCAATCACAGTCCAAACCCCAACAACCCAGCAGAGTACTGCTCCACTATCCCCCCTCTGCAGCAGGCTCAGGCCTCTGGGGTGCTCAGCTCACCCCCTCCCACCGTCATGGTGCCCGTGGGAGTCCTGAAGCAGCCTGGCAATGATGGTACAACCTTTACCAAGAATATGAAATACTCTTAAAACTGTTAACATCATGCAGTGACATTCTGTCCACTTACAACGCAGATTATTTGTCAGGCTACAGGTTTGCACTTCTCTTTGACTCAACCCTGTGGTGTTTTCACCAAATCCATCAGAATGTGGGTTTTAAACAAAGACAGTCTTTCTCATTTAGGGTCCCTAACAAGAGACCAGAGGAGGGTGTGGTTTGCTGATGGGGTCCTACCCAACGGGGACACAACAGACTCCTCCAAACCGTCAACTTCCAGTCCAGCTCCTTCTCAGTCAAATTCAAATAAATGCTCCACATCTGAATCCTCAGAGGTAAGCTCAGCATGAAAAGCATTCAGCCTCAACTAATGGCATTAGGTTAGCTTGTAGGGTCACATTAACCCCTGTGCAAAGGATGGAGGCAGTCACAAGGAGCTCTTTCTGTTGGATTCTAGGCGGTTTACTGGCTGCTTTACGGATTTCAGTACAGTAAACAGAGTTTAGAGAGAAGCGTTCCCTGCGGCTTAATCAGAATTAGAAATACCATTAGACTGAAACGCTTAAAGCTGAGATGTGCCGTACTTTGGGTGGTTCACTAAAAGTCAATAAAAGCGACTTAATATGTGAAAGTTTTCTTCACAACGAAAAACAGAGCCGCAGGTTAATGTTAGTTGTTTTTGTGGTGTGTTGTCACTGAATGCCAGCTGTCCTGGTGATTCATGGCCTGTTGAACTGAGTTACTGTTTGAAACGGCTCAATCTCAGATGCCCTAATTAAGTTATGCAGGCAAAACTTGGGCTTGGATTCAGACTGTTGCAAGTGAAAGTGACATTTCTATTTCAAAATTCCTCTTAAGAGTAGACGAACTCTTTAGTTCAACGGTGACACAGGGGAAGCCGTTGAGACAACATTTGGTTCAAGCCAGGAGGAATATTATGAAGGACTTCATCATTTTTATATTTTATTACTCACAATGTGTACAGCTCAGCCCATGGGAACAGTTGCAAGATGTCCTCTGCTGCTCAGGAATAGCTTTATCAAACCTGACAAAATAACTCAAATAACACTGAAGTAATCTAATTCTGGCAGATTCTTTCGCAAAGTGGTCATGTGGAATTTAAAGAAGTTAAGCAGACAGGGAAGGAGTGCTTTATTCAAGATTCTATCAATTAGTGGATCTATTTTCTGAAGCATTGACCATGACAGTTCTTTTAAAAATCCAAACTTTAGTGTCTCTAGCACAGGATGTGCCCTGAACCTGCATCCTTTCTTAAGAAGCGAGCAATGTGGTTGAAGAAGAAGCAAGATTTAAGTCTTTTTCCCAGGGGTTCACGCTGTTTTGCCTTTACGGCACATTGATGTCTTGTGTGTAAGCACAGAGAAGGAATAAGAGGTCAGAGATGATGCGCCTCTGAGCTGTTCTGAGCAGTTATAGAGCCAGATAGGCATGTGTGTGTAAGAGCAAGCTGGCATTTACCAACAATGTTTTTTGTTCTGCATGAATTAACACACGACTTCTCTTTTTATTTACAGTCTGAATAAATTATTAACAGGTTTTGGGTCTCCGTTGCTCAGTTTGGTAGATTTAGACCATAACAAATGATAAAACTGTGTGTTTTAGGCTTGGGGTTCATTGTGACTGACAGTTGTTTCCGTATGGGAGCACATAATTTACATGCTGGATGGTTGCCTAGGCTTCAAAATGTTCATCTGCATGTTCATCTCTGTGTAGCACAGAGCTATGTCTGGAAAGGAGAATTAACTATATTACCTGAAACTCTGAGTGTTGTCTGTGGATATTTCATGGGGTGACACTTTTAAGAGAACTGATGTGACTGTGGATCTATAACCTCACTGTTCTACATGAGCCACAGTTGAGCCACACATTTGACTGTGATTATAAGTCCTTCGCTATAGTTAATACTTATTATGCCTGTTCAGTCCATTATCAAAGCCATAAGCGCCCCGTCGTGGGACTCTACTGTCTCTGTATTATTACATCTCACCGTGTGTTGTAACCTGCAGTACATCTAACTCCACCCCACCCCTCCTCTCCACCCTTCAGGCAGCCCATACCCCTGTTGCCCCAGTGGGCAGCCCCGTGGGCAGCTCTCTCAGTCTGATCCCGGAGGACGGGCTCCCTCCCATCCTCATCTCCACCGGAGTCAAAGGAGGTACGGGAGGCCACATCACAGGTGCTTGCCCTCATCCTCACCATTCTGCTGCCTCCTCATCGCTGCTGTTTGTGTTTGTTTAGTGTGTTCCTCATGTGCTTCGTGTCACTGCTCATGTTTTAATCTCTCATCGCCAACAAGGGGGAGAAGTTTTGTATGAGGGGATGTTGTGGTGATATTTAAATAACGAGCCGGGTTTCCACTTAAGTCTGTTCTTCATATACCTCACTTAAAACTCCTTCACCATTGTCCGCTCGCCCTCCCTCGGGTCTCTTACATTTCCGTCTCACATCCACCCCTCTTTCTTTTTTATTGAACTTCACATTGACTCCTCCCTCTGCCTGCCTCTTCTTCTGCTCTACAACTCGCCCACAGATTACGCAGTGGAGGAAAGGCCGTCGGAGATCGTCCTCATGCAGCAGTTAGAAGAGGGGGGCCCAGACCCGCTGGTCTTCGTGCTCAACGCCAATCTGCTCGCCATGGTCAAACTTGTGAACTGTGAGTTCCATTTGTAGCACTGATTTTGGGGGCGTTTATGGCAGAATGTTAGTGAGTTAGTGAATGGTAGAATGTAATATTGTTAAGTTCAGCTGTTGGTTTATTACTGCTTTCTGTCAGTCAGATATAAGAATCTGTTGCACAAATGTTTCTAATGTATTGATTGAAATATTATGGGAACACTTAACACAGAAAGAATAACAGTGTCAGGCAATGTTTGGCCTCTCGATAGACAGATGGATAGATACTTCACTGATCCCGAAGGATTTGTGAATGGGCAGGAGTAAGTGGTGGCACCACTGAGACCAGCAATGAGTTGTTTTTTTTATCATCTAATGACCACAATAAAGTCTTATGTTCCAAGTAATTATTTACAATGAGGCACTGTCCTTAACGGGAGAACCCTTTAATACATTTTCAGATTAATTTGCTACTTAATTGTGCCTCTTGTTGGAGCAACAAAAAAGCAGTGAAACACCAGAGGTGAAGACTCCTATTTGTTCTCATGCTGTGCCCAAAGCATATTTATTTATCTCTTCAAGGTACAGATGTAAATGAATAGATTATTGTGGCTGTATGTGAGGATTAAGTCATTGTCATTTGTGGGTTATACATTTGTAGGTTTCCTTCCAAAACTGATGCAAAGTGCTTTCAGAAAGAGAATTGTTTCACTTCTCTTTATGTAAAGTGCCTTGAAATGGCTTTTCTTGAAAAGTCCACCGCATTAAAAATGAGGAATAAGTCATGCATTTAGTCTCTCTGCAGAGTTGATATTGTGCTGCTGTCTTGTTGTTGAGACCTGAATTGTGCCGAAAGTGTTACAAATGTATTATTCAATCTGACCAATTAAGATGGCTGCTTTTACTTAATATGTAAAATTGACATGGTGAGTAATTAAAGTAAAATTCCCGAGGTTTTCTGCTCTCTTAACAGACGTTAACAGGAAGTGCTGGTACGTGACGACGAAGGGCATGCATGCTGTCGGACAGGCGGAGGTTGTCATTCTGCTCCAGTGTCTGCCTGACGAGAAGACCATCCCGAAGGACATCTTCACACACTTTGTGCAGCTCTACCAGGAGGCCCTCAGTGGTAAGAACAAATCGAGCAGCTCCTCCAGGAGACCCACTGTGAAACAGCTCATTAGTAGTTCTGTCTGGAGGTCCACAGGTCAGGCCCCCTGTTTCATTCAGTTGCTGCCCAGTTAAAAGTAGCAAAATTGAAAGTCATGAATAATAATAGGAAGGGAAACTGCCTGAGCTGTACTTCTTGTTCCACAGAGACTACAGGCGCTTCTCATCAAGCTTTATTTGGAAACCAGGTTACTGTCGCTGTGTCTGCTTCATGAAAAATAGTCCAAACATTAGTGTCCTGCTGTCAGGTGGCCATCCTCCAGGCGTGACACCACCAGCACTTGTCTGGCGTGTTTTTTCTTCTTTTTTTTTTTTTTTTTTTACCTCCGTATGCTGCGGAGCAAAAACCCCTAATATCGTCTGACTTTGATGGCTTGCTCCCTTCAGGCCTTTCCTCGTTTCATATTCACACTGGAACAGTTTCATGCTGGTGGAAGGGAGCCATATTGCGTCTGTCGTCCTCGATTAAGTCTGCGTCAGTCAGGCTGTGGGAAGAAGTGCTGGCTTTAGCAAGTCCAAACCCCTGAGCTTTTACTTGCCCTTTCGGTTATTCCATAATGTGTTATTTATTTGAGCTGTCCGAAGTCATCGCTGCGCCACATGGATAATAAGACACATGAACTCTTTTTGGGTATCGTGAGGTTGTTGCAAGGTTGTAGAACTTAATACAGATTTAACAAGACTCCTAATCCACAATGAGTGATATCAGGAACTCCCTGTGACCCCATGTGATATCTAACTTCTGTCTTTGCTGCTCATGTGAATAAATTCTTCTCTTCCGTTTCATCATTTTAAAGTGTGATTTACTTTGTGTAATTCTCTACTTTTTATTCTGTTGCCTGAAAACAGATTAGATCACTGCTTTCTTCCCCACACTGTCCCTCTGCTGCATCTGTTTTTCACCAGTTACACAAACTCCTTCTTCTCTTCCTCGTCTCATATCAACCTCATCTCCCTCCTCTTTCTCCTCTTCTTAAGGCAATGTGCTGAGCCACCTGAGCCACTCGTTCTTCACACAGAGCTTCCTGGGCAGCAAGGAGCACGGTGGCTTCCTCTACATCAGCCCTTCCTTCCAGTCGCTGCAGGACCTGCTGCTGCCCAACCCGCCCTACCTCTTCGGCATCCTCATTCAGAAGTGGGAGACGCCGTGGGCAAAGGTCTTCCCCATTCGCCTCATGCTGCGGCTCGGAGCAGAGTACCGATGTGAGTTACATTCGCATTTAGTCATTTGGCAGATGCTTTTTTTCCAAAGCCAGATGTTCCTGAGAGGAACGGCGCATAAGCCTTTATGACAGAGTTCAGGTATCTGGGTGTAGACCCCACAGTCTTTCTGTAGTTAGCATTAGTATTCAGGCAGCCGTTAGTAATGAGGTGACGTGTCATTTTTGGTTGATCAAACACCAGACTCACTGCTGCGTTCTGAAGGTTTTACTCTGTATGCTGTGTGACCTGCTGTAGCATTGCAGTAGTCGGGGAGGGAGATATCCATGGCTTATTCAAAGAGCTCGCTCAGATTATTCCTCTGTTGTAGAGTGCAAGATGACATGGTCAGAGGATGATAGTTTGTCATCAGTTGTGACACCAATAGGCTTTGTGAGAAAGATTGCTGCGTTTTTATTTTGATATTGTGCCAGAAGAATAATTGGCTGGGTTAACCAAAGTCTTAAAGAGGTTGAGTTGAAGGTTGTGTTTTTTTCATATTTATGTCACAGAGACAGGCTGACATTTGTGCTGAAATTGTAAGGTCATCTGATGGGAATGATGGGTTCAAGCAGATATCATCATAACAGTGAAACATGTGGGTGGATGCCTGGGCACAAAGAGGTGGTGTATATTGCAAAGGGAAGGAGTCCCAGTACAGAGCCTTGGTGCACCTTGTCAAAAGATACTGAGATCGAACAAGATGGGAACCTAATTTAGATTAATACTAACAAAGGAAATGATTGCAATGTGATGATGCTGATTTAAAGTCATTCATTCCACATGTTGCTAAAGAACTTAGGTTCATATTTAGTTTTCACGGGAGCAGAAATCTAAACACTCAGATAATGTTGTGAACTTAATCTGAGTTTTTTTTTTTTTTTTTTTAAAAAGGAGGGGAAAAAATAAAATAAAAATTATTGGCATGTATCTGATTAACTTTTTTACTCTTTGCCTCTCCCTACATCTGTGGGATGTAATGCCGCTGCCAGATAGCAAATCTCCACGTTACATGGGATTTATTATGTTACAGAGGCCACAAAAATGTCCGATGACCATAAAGCAAAACAGTATGGTGCAGTGCTTGGAACCAAAGTCTAAACGGCGTTTTGAAGAAACGCAACAACAAAACCAAACAGCAAAGTCCTGATGACAGCACACATTTCAGACACACAACATTTCCAAAGTATTGTGCTTTTTTAAAATCTATTTTGCTAATTTCTGACACTTTGTTGCGATTTTAGTCAAGTATTTTGCTTTGGACCAACGGTTTACATGGTCAAAACCCCCCAAACATCAAAAAAAGTGGGAACTTTCCGGCAAAGTTTGAACACGGTTTGTTTTGGTGAAGTTCCAGATCAGTTTCCAGAGCTTATCTCTCAGTTGTCATGAGAAGACTGTCGACATCACACCCGCCTGCTCTCTCTCATGTTAATCAGGAAGTGAGCAGTTTTATCAGAGAGGCGCTTCTCCACCAAATCCTCTTCCGTCACAGCCAGAGCTGCCTGCGCAGGGCGCCGCCTGGCTCACTTAAGCCTCTCGCCTTCATCCAGCGCGTATGGATAGAATACATTAACAAAGACATTCATTTGAAGCTTTTCTCCACAAAATGTTAGCTTCACTGTGAAATGAATCCACCTTAAAAACGGCTCTGTACTCGACAGTGTTAACCAATCGGCCTGTTTTCTGCTGATAGAAGCTGAGATTGTTTTATTTTTATTCTTAATGAGAGTTGGTAGTAAGGTCTTTCCCAGCTGTTGGCTTGGATAAGGTTTTAAAGTAGTCGTATAAGAAGCTCCAGTTGCTGAAGACAAATGCAGCCACATTTTTCACTGTTCCTCATCACTGCATTAACACAGCTCGCTGTGTTTGATGCGTGGGTCTCTGGTTCAGTTTATTTGCATTTTTTTGAACGAGAAGAGGTGAAAAAAGCAGGAGATACGAGTTCTGCAGTTGATTTAAAAACAGGAAAATACCTGAAATATTTGACAAAAAAGGCCAAAGTAGACCAGTTAAGTAGGTTAATAAGCCAACAACAAACACTAAAATTGGCATTTCTTTTTTTATTTGCTTGTTTTCATGACAGCTGAGTAAGTACAAAAGAAAGGCAGCACGTGTGTTGTTCATTTACGAATAAGCATATATGTATCTCTGGTTTTGCAGTTTATCCGTGTCCACTGTTCAGCGTTCGCTTCCGGAAACCTCTCTTCGGGGAGACCGGTCACACCATCATGAATTTGCTTGCAGTAAGTGCGTTTTGTCCTTTTTCTGTTCTCTGACTGTTAGAAGCTTTTTGGCCTCAAATCAACTTGTTTCTGACGATGATCTCGTCTTTTGGTTGCATTCATTTGTTTATTCTGTTATGTTTTTTATTTCAGTTTTTATTTATTTCAAGCGATAATCTGCCTCCCTGTCCCTGTTACAGGACTTCCGGAACTACCAGTACACTCTGCCAGTGGTGAAAGGTCTGGTTGTGGACATGGAGGTGAGGAAGACGAGCATCAAGATCCCCAGCAATCGCTACAGCGAGGTGAGCGTCTGGCTTTTTTAGTCCTCATTTTAAAAGTATATTATTGTTTAAAAAAAAAGAAAAGAGACCTGCACTGAGAAATATTACGTGATAAAACACTTAGAGAGAGGTTTGTTGTCACATTGAGAAAAGATGCCAAAGCAACGTAAACATGAAATCTGAACTGAATCTGAAATTAGATTTTTAGCTTCTGTTGCTGCTGTTGATATGATCCATATGGATGGATGTTAGTGGCTCAGTGTGCAAGCTGATGATGTTTAATTGATCCTGTTTTTGTCATTATCTGCTTCGGTGTGACATGGACTCACCTCAAACTGTCACCTGTGAAGTTAAAGACCGTTTTAAGAGCCGCTATTATGATCATTTTAACCAGCTCAGTTTTATTTTGATTGTTTGATAGATTTACATAATTTAATGTTAAAATAAAGGTCTTACCATTCTTATACCGTACACTTCAGCTTCGTCTCTTGAATTGTTCTGTCTTTAAGATCAGCCTCGTTAAAGTCTACTCCGATTGGTGTGTTTAAATTGTTCTTTTCCTAAACTTATGAGGGGAAAATCTCAACAATCTCACAAAAAAAAAAAAAGGCTGTTGGAGCTCTGCTATAAAAATGTGTTACGTGGTGATGTCATTAAGTAAATAAAGAAAAAGCATGGTGTTTCATGTTTGAGTGGAGCTCTTTAGAAATAAGTTTTCTACTTAGTTGTTGACCATGAAGTGACAGATAATCAGTCGGGAAAAACGGACCAGGAGTCAGTAAGTGAAGTTATGTTGTGGTAATTTTTGCTTGAAAATAACCATTTAAAATAACCATAAAATACCCTGAATATGGCATATGCCTGCCTGTTGCAGTTTCCCAGAGCCCGGGGAACATCGTCATGATGCTCGTTTTGTTGGACCAACCGATTTTAAAAAGATACCAAATATGAGTTTTAAAAAAGAAAGAAAATCAGGAAAAAGACTTCATGTGACGTGATTTTTGGCTACTTCGTGTTATTTTTTATTTTTATTTTTATGAGATGAGGCAGGACTTGAGCATAGAAACGCCCCTGTTCGGGATGCTGAAATGTTGTTACCACGGTTACAAGAGGAGGTGGTGTTTCTACACTGGGTATTACGGGTTGTTTCACTGTTGGTCTGTGCTCAGAGGATAGGCTTCAGTGTACTTTGATATCTGTTCTCAAAGGACACTCACTTTCACAGCTCAAACACAAAAGTTTTCCACACGAGTGTTTAACAGTAACTTTCTCACATTTAAACAGATTACATATGTCAAGAGAAAGCAGAGCTGGTTTTAATAAGTCACGTTCAGGCCTTTCTTCACGATCATGCAGGGTTTTTTAGGTTGCTAAAACCCTCTGTCAGACTAATGACATCAGCGGAGGAGGCGCTCTTTAAGCTCCCCGAACACCAAAGCACACGTTCTTTGTGCGTTGGTGATATACGACAAACTCTGGGATCCCTGCAGCTGAACATGAGGCGTGGGCTGCCCACGTGTGATAAAGCTGCCGCCTCTGGGGTGTGAATGAATGTCCAAGCTGAAGAACCGATGCTCGCTGAGAAACATTTAGCTGAGAAAGACCGCTGCAGTGAAGAGACTGGTACTGGTTGTAGGGTTTGGCTGCTGATGCGCGAACAGATGGGAAGACAGTAATGTGAAGTGGGAGCCGTCACTAAACAGCTTGCAGGCAAGCCTTCAGCGCAGCAAGTGGCTAAAACCCTCCAGATTTTCTGTTCAATTTCTGATGAGCAAAGGACGGCTTCAGAGAGGTGCAGAGATGGGAGACTTGAGCAGAATTAATATGCAGGATCTTTCAGCTGCTGATATGCACCAGTGTCGGTGTCTGTCATCACGGCGCCATCCCATTTAAACTGAGGTCTGTACCCACAAGCCCACTGCAATTAGGCTTAACCAGATAGCCTCTCTTAAGCCCTTTGTCCTCAGCACACACCCAGAGGCCTGCTTAATTAATCATACTGTATATTATTTGTCCTTGCAGCTGATGAAGGCCATGAACAAGTCCAACGAGCACGTGCTGGCCATGGGGGCGTGTTTCAACGACCGGGCCGACTCCCATTTGGTGTGCGTCCAGAACGATGACGGGAACTACCAGACGCAGGCCATTAGCATCCATCACCAGCCACGAAAAGGTGCTGATGCAGACACACTCGTCGCATCCAGGACCTCTTTTGTCTCTTCTCCATCTGGGTTTTATGTCCAACGTGATGTCTGTAAGGCTCATTTCTGCTGTGAAATCCTCCTCCTTACTGCGTGTCTCATTATTTGTCTCGTCTGTTTGCCTGAAGACCGAAACACCTCAGTGCTCGATGTGGAAATCTAATTCCCAGTTGTGATAAAATTTTTTTTTATTTTCGTCTGTTTCTGTAGTTACTGGAGCCTGCTTCTTTGTGTTCAGTGGTGCTTTGAAAGCCTCGTCTGGCTTCTTAGCCAAGACCAGCATTGTGGAAGGTGAGAGCTGTGAATTACACACATTAGTGGAAAAAACGACTCTGAAAGGTTTTTTTATTTTCTCGCCAAGTTCAAAGGTCGTGCCCCCCACGGTGGACTCATGCAAAATAGATCACCTGGTTAATTACCATCTTGTGCAAAAGATTTCATACCCAGAAAAACATTTTAGCCATGGACATCTTCCCATATCAGTACTTCAGTTTGCACACAGAGCATCTTTGCACTGGATGTTTGTTTCAGGACCCTTTGAGTGCTCGTCGGTCTCTGTGTGGAGACTGAACGTGGCCGCGAGGCATGCCGTCAAGCAGCTGTTTAGAATAAGTTGTAGATTTGCTCCTTTTGAAGAGTCTTTTATTTCCTGCAGCTCCGTAAAACACACCCCTTTCACACACTTTCATCCTGCTGAATGTGATAGTATTTAATTCAGTAAATCTAATTTTGACAACCTTCCCAGAGGAGTTAAAGCCTTACATCATGTTTGTATCTAATTTTAATCTTTTTTTAAAAACATTTTTTAGACGGTGTGATGATCCAGATCACAGCCGAGACCATGGACTCTCTACGGCAAGCCCTGAGGGACATGAAAGACTTCACCATCACGTGCGGTAAAGCCGACCAGGAGGAGAACCAGGAGCTCGTCCACATCCAGTGGACGGAGGACGACCACAACTTCAACAAGGGGTAAGACGAGAGACACGAGGGGGGGGCGCCGGAGGAGATGCTCTTATTTCACAGACTACTGAACTGATTCAATCCCAGTCGCTGCTTTTATAACTTTTTGCTGAGAAAACTCATTTTGCTCGCCCGGGAAGCCGTTAGGAAGAAAATGTGGGTCAGCTGGACGTGACTTTGGGATCCAGACCAGTGCAATCAATTTTACAGCCGTCTGATAAACCAGCTGCTTTAAATGTGACCTAACTACATCGCCTCATTAGCAGAAACTCATTAGAGTTTCACCTTTACCGTAGAAACTATTTTACATACACTTGTTGATGTATCAGCTGCCTGCACAGAGCTGCGAGTTCTGCAGTTCGTTTTGCTGAAATTACTTTAAATTAAATAGAAGAGCAAAAACTGATGAGATACTGAGAAGATGATTGCTTTTAGCTAACCAAAGACACATTGTATGGAACAAAAAATATGCTTTTGGCGTAAAAAGTCTAACGGTTTTAACTCTAAATTCAACATCTGGCTCAGGGACATTTCCGGTGATGCTGGCTGCACAAATCCAAAACTAAAACTGAGCTGGCTACAACCACAATGAGGGTCTCAGATGTTTGCCATGCTGCGGCTCCTCCCGTATTTGTAATAATTTTTTTGTTTTACTCAGCGTCATCAGCCCAATTGACGGTAAATCCATGGAGTGCATCACCAGCGTGAAGATCTTCCACGGCTCGGAGTTCAAAGCAAACGGCAAAGTCATCCGCTGGACTGAGGTACAGTTTACTGAGCATCAGTAAGAAAACCAGGCCGCTAAAGATCGAACGTTCAACCGTTTTAACCTCCGTCCCATGAGGCCGCAGCTCTATTAACGGAGGTTAACTAAATACTGAAGTGACACACAGGCACCTCCTTACAATTCAGTCACTAATTACTTCCAAGTCACGACTGAAGACACATTTCTTCTTCTTGGCATTTGACTCCAGTATGACATCATATTGGCTGATCGCATTCATTTGCTTTATTGTGTTTTACTGTGTTCTGTTTTATTGATATTATTGTTCTTCTTAGTTATTACTTAGTTTGTGTTAGTTTGGGCTAGTTTTATCAGATTTTATTGTCTTTTGTTGTTATTTACTTACGTTTACGAACGTTATCGTTTCAAATGTGCTCTATAACTGACTTTATAAACTCGACCTTGACCAGCAGGATACCTCCCCGCTATTTACAATGAGAATTCAAGAGCAAAACACAGAGAAACTGATCCATCTGGTGCAGTTCTGAATCCATCCATAGTGTGTTTAACCTGTTCTACAAGTTAAAAAACAAACTGCTGAGCCCCGGTTCACCTGCCTTTACCCCTCCACCTCTTTTCTATGATTCCCTCAGGTGTTCTTCCTCCAGAGCGAAGACCAACCCAACGGCCTGAGCGACCCGGCCGACCACAGCCGGCTGACGGAGAACGTGGCGAGAGCTTTCTGCATGGCTCTGTGTCCACACCTGAAGCTGCTGAAGGAGGATGGCATGGCCAAACTGGGACTGAGGGTCACTCTGGACTCTGACCAGGTAGAGCAGGAAGAGAGGAGGAGGTTTGGTTGGTGTGGTTCTGTTTTTGAGTGGCTTGTGCGCTGCTGGGGGGGGTTGTTTGTTTGATCTAAACCATCCTTTATTACCCATCAGTGTAAACCAGCAGTTTGTGTGTTTGTCCTGGGAGACTTGAGCAGAATTCCTGAAGATGAAAATGTTGCCTCATTCTACTTTAATCGAATCCCACAAGTTCAACTCGGTGAAATATTCAGATTTTAATTTGGGAAAAGGAAAGTTTGTGGTTTGGTCTACGTTAATGTTTCAGCATCTTTTACATGTAAAACCTGTTCATTTCTGATCATTGCCTCATACTTGATAACCAGAAGACTTGCACTCATTTCCTCATCCAGTAATACTTCTTTTGGACAATACAACACACAATAATGATTTTGTGTATTATTATTTATAAATATCACACAACGATGATTTAAAAAAATGGTGCCATCGTGTAATCTTCTGCATCCAAATCCAAATGAGTGACATTATTAGCAGGAAACACAGGTAGATGGGGAGAAACAGAAGCCCCTATTTTGGCCTCCTTCATATTGAAATTTCTGTGGACTTGGATTGAATTTGCTGTCTGGACTGAAAATTGAGAACAGACTCAGTGCAGTGTGTGGTGAGCAGAACTGGTCGGGCTGAAATGAATCAGAAGCCATGTTTGTTACATCAGTCGCAGATTTTCTTTCAGAAAGTCACGTGAAAACTCTTAGTAAATACTGTAAAATCCGACAGCTTTACTCCAGATACTGATCAATGTGTGAGTTTATCACGTTGTCCGTTAAACGGACCGTATGAAGAACCCGATCTAACATGTTAACCTGTCTGCACAGGTGGGTTACCTGGCAGGAAGTAACGGCCAGCCTCTTCTGCCTCAGTATCTGAGTGACCTGGACAGCGCTCTGATTCCCGTCATCCACAGCGGGGCGTGCCAGCTGAGCGAGGGCCCGATGGTCATGGAGCTGGTCTTCTACATCCTCGAGATCATCTCCTAGAAGCCCGACACATCCCACCAACCTGCAGACTGCAGAACATCATCTCACAGCCTGGTCCTCCAACATCTCCCTTCAACCATTTTCACCTCAAAAGAGCCAGAAAACTGTGCCGTGCCAGGCGGGGTAGCATTCCTCAAGTTAAACCTATGCATCTACCCGCCGTCTGTTTTGCTCCAGAGGGATTCTGGGGCCTGAGGAAGCTCTGAGCAGGACACTGTCACCTTCAGCTGGCAGGTGGAGCGACCTCTGGTCATCTCCACAGCTCACACTGCGTCCTTCCTGATACCCACACTTGTGGTGACACGTCTGTTAACTGTAGCATTGAATTTAAACATAAACAGACAAATAACTCCAATCCACAATATGATAGGTTTCAAAATGGCTGATATAAATATTTAAGGGTGGAATGTGCCTCTTAAAGTAAAGCAGTAGTAAAGCAGTGGGAATCAATCGGTGGTCGTATCCATCCTGAAACTGGCTGGTTCAGAGCGTTAGGGCCTGGGCCAACTACATGATTTCCTCAATGTTGGTGTCTTAAAATGGAGAAACACGATCCTTTAGTGCTCGCTCAGTACAATATCTGTTGTGTTAGTCCGACTAAAACTGGACTTTTAAAATGCATGTAAACACATTAGCCGTACGGAAATCGCACTGAATCAAATCGTAGAGGTAAAGACCTGTAAAGCTGTTGTACCGACTGCTCCAAATTGTACCAACCTGCTAACCCTTTGCAACAGAACGGTGTACCGGGAAAGCTAACACGCTGAAAGGGAGCATATTGTCACCACTGTAGCAGAGTTGGACATTTTTCAGTCCATTAATCGATTCCCCTCCTTGAGACTCCCTTAAACGGCGCAGTCGAGCCGTAATTGTAGCTGAACGGAGTTAGCATGTTTCCATGTCAGTCATCCGTCTCACTGAGGGATCTCAGTCTAATCTGAGCCACAGTCGCAGGTCGGCATTCCCGGAGCGGTCGTAAACTTTGGCCGAGATGGGAATCTTTAGGCTGTCAACTTTACTAAATGACCCCGACAGGAAAAGCCACACCCTGTGTACCACCTGGTTGTTAACACAATCCCACAGCCTCAGAGTCCGATGGGATGCGTCTCACGGTGACGGGTGAGTAAAACACCTCAGTTGTGGACTGAGCTCCCACCCTGAGACAGTTTAAAGGCTCATTCATTTCCACTTAAAACTCCAAGTGTGGGTATTTGGACTGACCTGTTGGCTCCTCGGCTTCTTATCGGACGTCACTCTTTATATCACTGTGGCAGCTGGAGGCCCCGAAGCAATGAACTCTGGGTAAAACTTGCCTCTGTGTAGCACGGATGCTGTTACAAGGGAGATGCAGATCCACCGCTGAACGTTTGGATTATATGTTGGAGGGGCGAAGAAAAACTACGGATGATGGCAGGAGGAGGATGAAGGTGCCTCTGTGTGGAGATTTAGATTTTTGCTCAGTGCCTGCAGCAGAGAATCATCAAGGGATGAAAAAAAAATCAAATCTTGGCTTCACTTCTTAAGCTTTACTCATCGATCACCAAATGCTTTACGTCACGGACAAACCGCATCGACTTGTATATATTTTTATAAGCAGAACAATTTCCTCTCCACGCTAAGTGTATCGTCTGTAGCCTTCAGAGATCCCAGTACTAATGAAGTGGCCGTCACCAACGACTCTGACTGATGCCCTGTGACATAACAACGCGTTACGCTGACATTGCAAAACCTGATTATATAAAAACAAACGAAACAAAAAAAAGGTTCTGATGCTTTATGATAAACTCAAAAACAATCTGTACATAAAGCTGTGACAGCAAAAAAAAGGGAAGTCAGTTTTTAACCTTCAGCAGCATCTCATCTTGTTTTTTCCATCGTACGAAGATGTAAAGATATATAAATATATACAGTATAAATATATTAAATTGCAGAAGCAGTGCACTGGATTCTAAGCCATTTACAGAGTTATTTCAGCAGCAGGATAGAAAAAGAAGTGCAGCGTCTGTAAAGATCCGGGGCTGAATGTAACTCACCGCACATTTTCTGCATCCTTCCAAAGCCCCCGAAACCAAGACTTTGCAGAACTCTGCAGATGTGTGTGTGTGAGGGCCTCAGCTGTTAGAGCCAATAAATCTGCAACAATGGACCTGGAGAAGAAATCTACGAATGTATTCCTATTGTTTCTGAACATTGAAGAGAAGAAAATCGCCCCGCCATGTCAGAAAGCTCTCTGTACAGTAACCGTCCTCATCTTGTAACGGAAGCGACGACTCAGAACACGAGAGGTTCTGTCAAAGTGTTTCATGAGAGAGAAAAACAATCTTAGAAAAGTCGGGATCTGACAATCACATGAACATCTGCAGAAGAGCTACGACTTTAAATCGGACCTGTAGTCAAATCTGTTCATTTATGTTTCGAGTGTTTAAGGAGCTCCTGTAGCAAAGTGAAGACTCAGTGAGAGGTCAGAGGTCAGATTACTGTGATTGTACCACAGATGGTGTCGCTCGAATCACTGTGTCCCTAATGTGTGATGTCATCAGTCATGCTTTTAAAAAAAAAAAAAAAAGGAGCATTGTGAAGAGTAGACGGTTTATTTATTTTTACTCCCCGTTTTCCGCTTCTTCTTATTTTTGGCATTATCTGACGTGTGCAATATATCCGAAATCCAAAATACAGAAATATATTTGTGTGACTGAGAAAAGTAGCATTTGTTTTGTTTGAATCTAAAAAGACTGCATGCAGACGGAGGCGAGCGCCGCGCTCGTGCACTTCTGTCATTGACTGGCTTCTCTTTTTTTTTTGTTTTTTTCAAAATTGTTTGAAAATCCCCCAAAAAACTTACTTTTTGTTTTTCTTTACACTACAAATGTCATGAAAATGGTTCTTTATTCCTAAAAAACAAACAAACTGTAGTATATGTAAAATAAAAACTTCTAGAAAACTGAGACGACTTCAGCTTTTTATTTCAAACAGTGAAATTAAAACAGGGTATTTATTGGTACATTTAAGCACGATCAGCATATTCAGTCAATTTAAAAGTCTCGATCCTGTTACACGTTATTTTTGGATAGAAACATGACATCATTGATTCTCTGTAAACATGATCCGAACATTAGAAAATGAAATGAAGAGTAACTCTGTTTTAACCATCTGAGGCTAAAAGTTGCATCAGAAACCAAACGATGTGTTTTCTTTCTGCCCAGAGAGACCGAAACCAACGGAAATGTCGTGACCAGAGACCGACGAGTGTGGATCTAAAACCTGTGAAAGTTGGGATTCACACGCTTGGCTCAGTATGTTTAAAGGGTCAGTTCACTCAAACACATTTTCTTGTTGCTTCATCGCTTGATTTTGTTTGTTTTGTGAGCAGCAAAAAGCTGCAAAACACTGTAAAAGCTGTAAGTCGCTCCCCCAAAGTTGTTACTTTAACCAGTTTTTAAAGTCACGACCCCTGACCCCTCCTGAAGACACTTGTGCGCGCACAGTTTTTCCACAAAGACACTTACAGGTAGTTAACTGTGAGGTTGAGGAGCTGCTGAGAGCACGAGTCTCCCTGTGATGTCAAAAACTTTTCAGTTTTCTCCTGTGACGTCCCCGCCAAATATCTTTGTCTAATTTGAGTGAACTGGCCCTTTAAAACACTTCAGTCTCCATCCCATGAGAAGACTGATGCATAGTCTAAAATATCTTCACACATTCTTGCAGAGAATTAGATGAGACTGATAACTTCTCGTTTCAGTAGCTTAATTTTTTACAGAGTACTCGGGAGAGAAACGACGAGCTTCACACAAACAAACCCAAAACTCAACGATTAGGAACATGTAAACATTATGTGCCAATTGTTTTTGCATGCCGTTTGTGGTGTAAATTACGTTAGTAGCTGTCAGTCAGTGAGTTCGATGGGTGCTTGTGGGCGTCTTTCCCAATCTTTATGCTAAGCTAACTGTTTCCTGCAGTCGTCCTTTCTGAAGAAAACAAACATGCAAAAAGTTGAACTATCCCTTTAACTGTATTAAATGAAGGATGCCCAGCTTATCTGCATATATTATGAAGGATTCATCTTTAGATAAAATGAGCATGAACTGAATCTGCAGCTTTGTGTGAACACCTGCAGTTTAGTGCAAACACTTAAGCCCAAGCGAAAGGTGCCAAAAAAAGAGGGAAATGATTCGGTACCTTGTGTAGCATCATTATTTCTTGGCTTACTCCTGTAAAACATCTGTGAAGGCGCTGATGCATCTGCCCCGTGTTTCCACACTGAACTCCAGATCAGCTGTGAGGAAACAGTGAAAGCTCCCAGCAGCCTACGGTGCATATATTCCACATGTACTGTATATATACTGAACCTCTCGTGTCACTGTAACAGGTTTGGCAGCTAAAGGCGACTTCAGATATGCAGGATTTTACAGCAACTTTGATTACTTTGGTATTAGTGCATAGGTGCAGTTCTAGATACCAGAGCTGTATAACAGGAAGAATATTTACAAATTCTTTGATATATTATATTATCTAAAGTTATGTCAGGCAGCAGGATCAGGGAAGCTCGACACTGAGCCCGCCATCGTTAGCGGAAAACACGCCGCCGTCCTCCAGGAGCCCCACAGATGCAACAGGAAGCTTCAGCTTCTGCCCGATGCATCATAATGATCCCACAGAGAGCTCCTCAGACCGGACTGAGGCGAAGGCTTGAAGTGAAATGTCTCCTCCTGGTGGACAGCCGTGTGAAAGGGGCTCGTGTGTCGTGCAAATGTGCAAAAGTTTTAATAAATCAAAGACTGGTTTAGTCCTCAACAGAAATCTTCCCCTCCTCCTCCTCCTCTTGAGTGTTTTTGATTGACTCATCTGCGAGAGAAAGACATGTCCAAAAGTCCTCAAACAAAGCAAATGGTTACATTTTAAAGATGCTAAACTGCTGCTTACGTGAAATAATATCGCAAACATCAACAGAACAAAATTACCTTTATCTTGTGATTCGTCTTAAATTTGGCAGAAGCACCTTAAATGAGACCCTTGAGGACAAAAATTAATGAAAGTCAGACAGACACACGTTAACATCAAGGAAAATGGCGAAGTCTGTGCGTATCTCAGGTCACCTGTGACGAGTCGATCACCAGCCAGCGCTCCGTGCTCGTCTGCACGTCCTGACCGCTCAGAGGCTCCCGCAGTCGCACCTTCGCCTCGACGCGGCCTCCTGTGTGTTTACGGCCGTCCATCACCTGCCAGGTCAGACACCAGGATGTCACATGCACATACTTTCTATGATTTACCAACTCTGCTGTCGTTGAGGCACGTTTCTTCTTGTCTTTATCAAACTAAATGACGCTGACCTCTACGATCTCCCTGATTTCGCTCTGCGACTCCAGTTTGTCCAGCTTCACCAGGGCCGTCCCGATCGGCTTGTCGCTCCGCAGGAAACCGCTGTGAGAAGGAGATCGGGACACAAAGCTTTGGCTCTCTCTCTGACACTGAACATATTTGGAGATCAACAGGTGTTTTTCACTTTAATCTGTAAAACCGGACGACGTTTCACACACAACCGGCTCCCAGATTCAGAGTTCTGCTGCACGTCAAAGCTTTCGGCTCATGTTTCCTGCTGCATTTTTACTGAATTCCTTTTGATCAGAGTTGATTTTGGCCCTTGATTTGACCCTCTATGGGCACCAGCACAAGAGGACACAGCTCGTCAGAGTAGAACATGGCGGTAATTAGTACGTTATACAACGAGGGAAACCGGGCGACTGCATAGATTTCAACAAAAGGGTAAAAAACGTCAAAATGATCCTCAGTTTCTTCACTCTACATCGACAGGTTCTTGTTCAATAGGTGCTCATAAAAAGAAAAAAAAAAAAAGCTCTTGGCCTCATCAGAGGGAGCTCCTTTATCTGAAAAAGAGACGCCAACGCACCAGACGTGCCCAACAGCTGATTGGTTAAAAGGTCTTTTGATACTTTGGCCTCGATCGTCATAGGCTGAGCTTTGTCCATCAGAGTGGACATTAAGTAACTGGACTAATTTGACAAATGTCAATTTAAGGACTTTGACCATTTATTACTTGTCACGCTGAGCTGTGACACAACATCTCCAGTCACTTTCAGATCCTGGTTGGAGGCTGTTCACGTGCCACCCACCCTTTGTGCAGCAGCTCCAGTTTGAGGCCTTTAGACGTCACCGCCCTCCTGAAACCGCGGTGGTTGCGGTTTATCGTCAGCGTGAAGCTCTGGCTGTATTCTGGTAAAACCCCACACAAAGACAACATGTTGAGCAAAGAGTTGACTCTCGTTCAGCAGATCAAGCATTGTGGACATAATTTCTCCTAAAAAACATGAAATAAACTTTTAATAAGTCAGACCTCATTTGTGTTTCTACAAACAAGATTAATTTCAGTCATTCAGAAAAGGAGGAAGAAAATATCTGAAAAAGAGCTTTAAAAACATCTGCGATGATGGAGCGAAACAACAAAGGCACCAACAGGCAGCAGGTGGTCTGACCTGGGGAGTTGGTGTTCTTTATGACGGCTGTTTTATGTCTTTGCGGCTGCTCCTGGTGGCAACAAAAACACAAACCTGTCAGTGGTCTGAATGATGTTGTGAAGATGAAACCAGCTGCAGTTTCAGGGTCTTACCGTGCTGGGGTAGGGGAATTCAAACTTGATGTAGGCATCCAGGTCGTTTGATTGGATTCCTAAAAGGAAGAAGAGGAAGTTTGTCACCGAGCATAAAAAACAGCATGTTAAACAGTTTTAGAGCTACTTAAAAAGCAGAGAACAATGAAATTACATACTTTATTACACATATTTATGATTCATGGCCTGAAAACTGGATTTAAGGTTTAAAATACAGCTCATCAAAGTATTCAAAACTAAGAATGTACACATGCTGCTGTAGCACAGCTCTGGTGTGAGTAAATAGAGCTTTTTACCACTTGGAGCAGGAAGATTCATCCCTTTCACAATGATAACAACCATGTCGGTGCTGCTCAGCTCTGGAAATATTCTGGAAGGCAGGGAAAGAAACAAGACAATCATTTATCAACCAAACAGCACAGAACCGCCTCTCCAAAGCTGAGTTCTCAGCAAAGTTCTCATAAGTGCTTCATGACATAAAAACCTCATCTGCAAAGTGAGGAAGCAGCTGCAGTGAAACTGTCAACCAATCATGACACGAGTAGCTGAGAAGCCATTTAAAGTCAGTCAATCAGCCTTGTGCTGCTTCTCAACTGATGCGTTCCTCTCATGGACGTCGTCCTGTGCTGCTTATCCGTCCACACCAGGCAGTCTTAATCTAGAGCCATCAGCCTCTTTCAGATCAGGACTGCTGCTTCTCTGCATTCAGGAATCTGCTCTCAGATGATCCTTCTGAGAATCCAGCTGCTCCAACAACCTTCATTCAGATGTAGGTGTGACACCGAAGCTCAAACCCATCCATACCGCACAGTCGATACATCACTTGCATTTGACCGTTTCAACTTGAGACGCCGCAGGTGAAAAGAGGAACTTAATCTGTAGCCTAAAGCAATCGCCACGTTTAAACGAGTTCAGTTGAGTTTTGGGCCAAAATACACATGCAAAAATATGCTTTAATCAGATTCCACCCATCCTGATAATACCAGTTTGAAAACGTTTAGTTCAGAAATCAGGAGTCAAATGTTCTTAAAGATGGGATTTTAAGTGTTGAGTCTCATCACTTCATTAATATAAAACAGATTTTTTCTAATTAACAGCCAAATAAAACGGATTTTAGCAGTGTGTGTTTGGAAATAGCAACAACATTCATAATAATGAAGCACGTGAATGTAATAAGAGGAGATTCAATGTGTTAAAAAACTAATAGAAAAGAGTTTTGATTTACACTTTAAAAATACATTTTCAATAAAAAAAAACTCACAGCTTTACTTGTTACCAATTTGACTATTTCAACACTTTCCTTGCTGTAAATAAATCAAAACATCAACTTTCCATATGAAAATAACCCTTCATACAGTTAAATGTTGTGTATTCTGGAAAAAAAAGTAAACCAGCCCAAAATGACCGAACTGGCAGTGATGAGGCAGTTATTTTAGCTTATAACTAACGAATAAGGACTTGTTAGGATTAAATCAAATGTCTTATTGGTGAAAGACATCAAACAAACAAAAAAGTCCCACCTTACAGTGCGAAATGATCTCTCCTCGAAGTGATGCTTGGGTGGGGGCAGACCCCTGGACTGAGCCAGCTTCAGGACCTCCACACTCTTCTTACAGCTTTCTGCCATTTTCTCAAACCTGAAACAAACGTTCGAGGACCAGTTTGATGAAGTTGTTCTAAACTCGGCGATCCAATGAAAAGTGCGAGCCCCTTTAAAGTGACGTGGAATTAAAAATTAACTTGTGGTGGAAGAGCGAGGACGCTTACTTTGTTGTTTCGGCCACGTTCCCCAGGTGCGTGAACTGCTTGGAATAAGTCAGGCACTTCTAAAGGGAAAAGTTAAGAGGACATCTTTACACATCGTTGTCTTCACAGCCGGAGAAATAACAGAAAATAATTGTGTTTGGCTTCAGAATGAATTCATCAGGGAGCAGAAAACGTTCCTCTGAACAAACCGATGGTTTGTATGAATGTTTCAAGTTTCCTATTTGTGCAAAATAATGAGTGTAAAACAACTTTAAAAAGCACAAAACTCCATTTATTCAAAGCCATCTAATCTAAAGTGGGATCTGATACAGTGCAAATGTGATGTGTGTCGAACGCTCACTTCCATCCTGATAATAAGCTGTAAGTCTGCAGTTTTACCTCATGCTGCTCCTTCAGGATCTTTGCCAGTTGTGTGTAAACCTGCTCCGCTTTCTCCGAAATCTGCACGTCGCTGTGATGAACCAGGATGAAGTCGTCCTCTTCATCGCCGGGGGGCGACGGCATCTTCAGGCACAGCACAAAGAAAGTTGAAGTTTGACCACCGTTTGTCAGGATTTCTAACCTATGAATCTCTCCCTTTCACATATCAGAAATAAGAAAATCGTGATGAGCCTTCCAGCCGCCTGCTCACCCTGCTGATGTCCACCGTTTTTCCGCCGCGCGCCGCCTCGATCATGGGGTCCAGGCCCTTGGCAGTGCGGAGGAAAACCTTCGCCTGCTCCATGTCGTTCTTCTGCTTCGCCTGCAGAGCCGCCTTCATGTACTGCTTCTTCCGACTCTCCAGTAGCTCCAGCTGCTGAAGTGCTGGTGTGTGGAGACAAAGAAAAGACGGCCGTCTTCTCTTAAACAGAACAACGCAACTCTGTGTTGAACTGAAATATTCTAGAGATATTCTGGAGGGCTGACATGTGGGAACAAAAATGTCTGCAGCATTTGCTCTGGACATCAGCGGCTCTCTAATAAACTCTCTGGAAGATCAGTGGGTGAGCGGAGTTAGCAGCAGAGTTAGCAGCAGAGTTAGCAGCTGAGTTAGCAGCTGAGCTAAGCGGGTGAGAGTTGCCACCTCATTGTCTTTTCTGCTGACCTATTTGTTGATTTCCATTCGCTACTCAATGGCGGTGGATTCCTTCAGCTACATGCGGCATTGATACGTTATTTTCAATGTTTTGTAAAGGAAAAAAAAGTACTTTCTTCGTTATGTCCTCAGATGGACGCTCCCGTGCACCTCAACAGAAAATGACCTTTTTAAATGGGGTTGCATTTCAACATTGCTCCTAAATACAGAGATTTAGGTAATCTGCGTCACAAGTTTCCCTCTGAATTATAAACAGAATAATAGAACGTGAATATTGTTGGTGTCGTAAAAATGAATGAGAAGATCCTACTGAAAATGAACTTCTGGGACTCGTTTATCTGGCGTTTTGGAGGACGCGTTGGTTGGTTGTTTTTTCGGACAAAGAAGCAACCGATCGACTAAAGTTAAATTACTAAAGCTGACCTGTCGGTGAGAGCTGCTCCCTCTGAGCTGTTCTGTCCGGTGAAGCTGACGGAGACCTTTTTCGAGCCGGACCTGCGGTGGGAACGTCCAGCATGGGCTTCTTTGGCTTTTCTGGAACAGCAAGCTTCGACTACAAGAGACACGTTGTATCAACTACTTATCGACTTAAAACATACATAACATGGCATGTATACTGATAGCCTACCTCTTCCTCTTTCTCCTCATCTTCTTCATCTCCTACTTCAGCAACATCAGTGGAAGCGAGCTTGCTGGCTGTTTCAAGGGCAGCAATGAAGCCCTGCTCAGCTCCTGCCGCCTTCTGACCGGGGATCGGAGGAAAGCCTGAAGAACGAGTGCGAGAGAGGTCACAGGTCAGCGATTTCTGTTGCAGTCGCACAGACTGACTGACTGGCAGCTTATTCGGAGCGTACAGAAACAGCCTGGAACTACAGAGCTGAACACATAATCCAAATCCAATTTCATGGAGCTGAATGTAACGTGGACACAAGCCTGTGATATTCAAAATACGATTCTCACCAGGAGGAACCGGCAGCTCATCAAAGTCCACAGCTTTTCCTGCCTTGTGAGCTCGGATGGCGCTCTGATATTGCTGCAGGAGAGAGGTTAGAAAGGTTTTAACAGCACGTGTTTCCTGTTTTCAGATGCAAAGCCATAATCTCCATAAAAAGCAGCCAATTTCTGTTTTGTTGATGTGAAAACTCCGTAACAGAGTGGGACAAATCTTTTAGTAGCAGAGTTCCCTAAGTGTCGTCACAGACACCAGTCTGAAGTCTCTCCTTTTACCTTAGCGATACGGTCGTGCATTCGGGCCTTGCGGTCATCTCCGCTGGCTTTGGCCTGAGCAGACGCCTCCACGTACTTCGCTCGTCTCTGTTCGAGAGCCTCCAGCACGTCTTTGGGTGCTGATGGAGCAGCGGGGGCTGAAAAGGAAAAAAAAAAGCTTTATCTTCTGAAATTTTACCTTCAAATGCTGTTCAAAGTTTAAAGTGTGTAACTAACTAACAATTATCATCAAGCCTAATGTTTGATCATGAACTAAACGCTTAGATACACTTCATGTGACCTGAAGTTGGACTACTCGAGTTTGCTTACATTTCAACTTAAAATATCACCAAAAAACCCTTAAGATCATTTCACTTATGACAGAAATTAGGTTTCGTTTAGAAACCATTCAGCTTCCGCCTGATGTGCTGCAGATGATGAAAAATATACCAAAGTAGAGCAGAAATCCTTCATTTTCTCTCAAATGCATTCGTACAACAAGCTGTGGATGAATTCTACCAAACAACAATCCAGTGCAAACAGGAGTGAGAGAGTGAATCAGTGCTGTGGAGCCAGTTATGTGTTAAAGCTTAAAAAGTTGTAGGATTGCTCATCTCATCATAGCTTCGGCTGCAAGTAACAATATATCAATAAATGTGCATAACCACGATAACTATTCACTACACGGTGTGTTTTCTTTTCCCTGAAGATGTTCAGAAATATTCTGTACATGGCTGGTAACTGGTCGCTACCTGGAGCTGCTGCAACCGGTTGGGTGACCCGTGTGTTTTGCCCTGAGGAGGATTCGTTCACAGAAGCAGCGCTGCCGCCTGCACCTGCAACATGAAGACATGCGATCTGATACAGACACTGTAAGTTTTAGTTCAAACTGTTTGTTGGCTTAACGTATACAGATGGATGATTGAAGTATCTTTGCAAAGTGTATTTGTCATCCTGGAAGAGATGAAACTGATCTGCAAAGAGTCTTCCCTCTAAAGCAGTGGTTCCCAATCTGGGGGCATCACTGATGCTGGATAAAAACACGGCTGCTTGAGTCTTTACGGAACTGCAGGGAATTAAATAAATATTCAAAGAGTGCAACAAACAGCTCACTGAGGCGTGTCGTGGTTCAAATAAGACACCTCGCTCTACAGTGAGGCCAACAAGTCAGTGCAGGGTCCTGAATCTGACAACATGCAGTCCAAAGAAGCCCTTAATGTGCAAACTGTAGTGCAGAGTTGGACATTTTTTAAAAGGGGAACGACAGCATTGTCCCCTGCAGATGGAGCTGTCAGTAGAGCTGTGTGAAAGTCTTTAGGTTAAACAACAATGTATTCAGGATATTCAGAGGAAACTAATTCGGCTGCTTGGTGGTCATAAGCAACGTCACCTCACAGCAACCAAGTTCCTGGCTTGAATCTTTCTGTGTGGAGTCCATAAACATGCCTTTCAGGTTAATTGGTGATTCTAAATGAAACCCTCGGAGTGAGTGTGAGAGCCGATGGCTGTTTGTCTCTCTGTTGGTCCTGTGATGGACTGGCAACCTCTCCAGGACGTACCCTGTGTCTTGTCGGGATAGAAAATAGATGAAAACTAAGTCTTGTTTTACCAACGTTTACGCCTACTAAGTAGCAAAAAGTCAGTGTTGGTCAGCGCTGGACCGCAACATTTTCAGCCTCAAAATCGTAAAAAAAAAACACGATTCAGTGTCAAAGAAACATTTCCAAGAGTCAAAGGACATACTATTGAACCGGTTCAGCACTATGCAAGCAGCTTTCAGCACGATTTACAAAGAAAAAAGGTTTTCAGAAACATAACACCTGAGTTATTATGGCAGTAACCCAGAGAATGTTGAAAGGATTTCATTCAGCTGACTCCCAAAGACAACTTATGGGAATTGTCAGTCATCATGGGGACCAATCTGCAGTCCTCATGGGCAGGAGGTGATGTTTGAGGGTGAAGACTTGGTTTTAGGGTTAGATTTAGGATCTGTACACATATGCATGTTTTTCTATGGATATGCATGAATGTATTATATATTGCTTGCAAGATTAAAGTTTCAGTTCAGTACAAACACCTCCAGCAGAAAACATGACTTGTTTTTATCTTTAGAAAAATAAAATTAGATTTCTGTGTTACTGACTCTGTCCCGGAGATGGAGGAAGGTCACCGAGGTCGACGGCTTGTCCTTTCTCCAACGCCTCGATCACTGCATCGAACCTCTGCACACAATAAAAAATACAGCCAAAAAACCCAACATAATGATGCTCTTTGTCAGCGTCTGCATCGTTGGCATATTTCACATTCTCCTGAGAGAAATCCTCCAGCAACACGCTCAAAACAGAGCGAACAAATAAGGCAACGCCAACATTTCGATTCTAAACATCACATTAATTTCTCACTGAAACATAAAAACACTGAACTGGGTGAGTCCCACGTAATGAACTGAACATATTATCACATGTCCTGCTTCCAGTTTCAGTATTTAGCTTCTGCTGTTGCACAGATACGTGAAAAATTACATCATTACATTTACAGATGCAATGCAGCTGATATATAAAGTTTCTTTAATGATAAGTACCGTGTTTTACTGGTAAAATGCTAAATAAATATGGTAGTTTAGATGTTAATGCTCCTACTTTAGACTTTAGTTTAGGTTAAACTAAAGTCTTCTGATCTACAGATGAACATATTTCGCTGACACATTCATTTCGGAGAATGAGACGCCGGTATGTAGTTTTAACTCACCTTGCTGGTCTTAAAGAAAAGCTTAGCTTGCTCCATATCACCCTGCTTCTTCGCTGTCAGAGCGGCCACCCTGTATTCTTTCTGCCTCTCCAAAAGCATCGTCTTGGTCGCCTCATTCGCTGTGGATTTCCCAGACAAAACAAGCAACAGTCATCACAGTGAAAGGGCTCATTCATCTCATATTGTGAAGCTAGAAGACACCCACTTTCACCTCAGCCATTAAAATTAGTCTTCCTCCAATCAAAAACCAATAGGCTGAATAGAATAAACTCAGAGAAGTATGTGGTCGATTATAGAAAGTTTAGTGGAGAATCGAATAAAAGAAGTTTGAGATTTAATTACTTTGTGGACAGTTGTTTTCGTATCATAACAGATAATGAACCAACACTGAATTCAGTATTTGATAGTTTAGGTTTTAATGTGCTGGTTATTTTAGATTAGACATGAAATAATTTCGACACAAACCTCTAGGTTAAAGAATTGGGACCACAGGATTGATACAAAAAAAATAATAATAACTGCTCTCTGGTGGCCAAAATAATCAGGCAAGTACACACGGCTCAACAGCATCGAGGTCCAGAAACGGAGCAGCTTTTAATTCATGCTAATCGTGCCCTGCTCCTTCTGTAAGCGTGTGCGCCCTCAAGCTTTCTACCAACACACCTTCGCAGTGTTGAATCTGCAGTTCTGATTTCTGTCGGTGTGCAGGAGAAAAGATTAAAAAGATGCTGCCGTACGGCTTTTTAATACCACACCAAACGAGTGCGAGTGCTCAGATCTGCATCTCGGGCGCAAAACTTATCCTACATCATAGAAAGAAAAAAAAAATGCTCCTTTTATCTATCCTAAAGGACATTATAATATGCTGCTGTCTCTTTTGGGAATCAGCTGCCCCCCCCTCCCCTTTAAATCTGGACCATTCTGTCATATTAATGACTATATTATTCTGTGAACAGTGCGTTTTGCTGCCTTATTTCTGCTGACCTCAGCTACTGCCTTTGTTGGCCAGGACACACTGGGGGAAAAAGAGGATTTTAAACCTTCTATTTCCTGGTTAAATAAAGTAAAGAAAATGACTAATTCACAGTATAGACAAACAAAGTGTAAAAAAAATGAGTCGGATGGCTTTCGGACAACAACCATCTTAATCTTTGGATATTAATAACCAACTCGTAGTTTCCCCAACATCGATAATCAGTCAACCGCCACAAAAACAACGTTTCTTTTCTGTAGCACTCGACTGAAAAATCAGGATGTTCCTCATCCCAACAATAAAACCTGGAGAAAGCAACGGCACCCCTGAAATAAGAGGAGCATACCATCTTTGGACAAAACCAGGGGGTTCTGTAAGATCTGGCAATTATTCTTTGTATGAACTTGTGTGAACGTGTCCGTTTCCTTCTTTTGAAATGGGCTGCAGGCTGTAACATAAAGGTGCACGTTGTGAGCGAGCTGGAGTTTCCACACAGTCTGCCTCGTATGTAAACACATCGCCGTGTGGGTGATCGTGCTTTTGATTTGGTTAGTTAGTTTTCCTTAATGGAGATTCCAAAACGCAGGTTTTTGTCTCTGGGTTTTTTCTTCATATGACATAAAAGCGAATTATTCATATGTAAACCACATTTTTTTTGGAAAACTAGAGAACGAACGTCAAGTATCCCTGATACGTAGTTTCTCTGAATCTCTACAAAAAAACGTGGAGACAACGCGCATCAAAACAGACACAATAGTGACATTAATAAGGAATAAATCAACTTGAAATGAACTGGGTAGAGCCATTAAGCGTTTAATAAATAGCTCTGAGTGTATTGGGTATCCGAGCTGTCTGAGAGGAAGAGGCAACGCACTGATTAAACTGAACATCTTAAATCACTGGAAACGTACCCGTTTGACTGTTCTGCGAGAGGTCGGCAGCCTGCTCAGCTCGCTCCTCTTCACTGCAGGGTGTGATGATCTCGGGCACAGCAGGCGGCGGGGTCGTGACCTCAGGCTGAGAGGGTACAGGGGGAGCAGGTCTTGCCGGGGGAGCAGGTCTTGCCGGGACAGCGGGTCGAGGGGCAGCACTCGGGTCTCCGGTGGCGACAGGTGGCGGGATCTCTGCCTCGTTTACAGGCCTCCCTTTTTTCACAGAAGCCAACATCGACTCCAGTGTCTATAAAGAGCGACAGTAACAGGCAGTAGCGTTAAGATTTGTATGAGATTTCTGAAACGAAGAGCTGTGAAACTACAGCGTGCGTAAATCAAAATGTGATGAAACATCTCAACTAATGTGACTGAGAACTCTTGAAAGATGGTAAACAGAGGGATTTCTTCCTTAAATTAGCTTAAATTCTCTAAATAAGCAAGTCTGAATTAGTCATTTGAACAGAAGAAATGTGAATCAGACGTTTCACTGAGTTGAAACAAACAAACTACGGTGATTCGTGTTGCCAGAAGGTAGTTTAGGCTACATTGTAAGTGGCTATAATTCATCAGAGGAAGTACTTGTCCTTACAAGAAACAAACTATTCACACGATGAAAAAATGTAGAGAGCTCTTCCTTAGGAATTACTTCAATCTCGATGAATATCGTCTCCTATCTGGGAAGAAGCTGGTCAGTTATGTGAGTTTCTCGTTGAAACAGCTGGTGAGTCGCGTTATCTCAGTGAGGTCAAACGCAGTTTACAGAGTGGTTCCCAAACCCCCTAAAGCGCATCAAACCTTCTTTCATAAACCACCTAAAACAAGCAAATTAACTCTTAACTATTAAGTGACTCATTACATGAAGTTGTTTTCCATTTCCTCATTCATGTCCTCTAAATGAAAATCAAAACCAGCAACAGAAACCCGGCGGGCATGATCACGCCCATGAGAAGGAAGAGACGGTTTGTTTCTCGTCTTTTGAGGAATCTGTTATTTTCAGCTCAGATCGGAGAGTTCATTCACCTGAGACACGGTTTCCAAAACAAAGTTTGGAAAATGAGGAGCAGACCTCAGGCTACACCTAAGACTATTAACCATCAACCAATCAGGTAAAAATAACAAAAGTTTACCTTATCACCATCATATTAGAGCGAGTGAGGATCATGAAAACTGAGCCTGAACACCAATTATTTCTAAGACTGCGTATTATGTGGGGAGAAATCAATCTTTTAACAACCTTTAACACTAATTAGAGAGTTGTTTAGTAACAACAACTCTTCATTAATGACTGATTAACAGGTTTTGATTCCCAAACTGAAACAGCATGTATTAGTCCTGCTTGGACTTAAACTTTAGTGCTTAGTCCTGCACTGCTTGGTATTTCAAAGCAATTCAACAGTTACTCTTATTAATCGATAAAGTGTGACTAAACTGGTATTTCCTAAATGCCTCAACAAGTATACAAGGTTGGACAACAAGATCATTTGATAAAAATGATTGTAACATCTGTAAATCCCATCATGACAACTGAAAGAGCTGCTAAATCTGTGGCCTCGACACGTAGGTACACCCTCATCAGGCTGCAGTTTCACCGACCTTCAGGCCGCGGTCATATCTCCTGGCTTTGGACGTCTCCCCTGCAGTCTTGGCGTTCCGCAGGGCTGTCTTGTACATGGCTACTCGCTCCTCCACGGTATGCTGGAGGGTGCCGGGCGCCGCCGATGAGACCTTTACTTCCCGTTGCTTCACGTACAGAAAAAACACCGAAACACAGCCAAGGTGAATATTCACAGTAAACAACTTGTTTCACATTCAGGAACCACATCAGCAGGAATGCAATTAGATGTGCTAGAAAGAATGGGAATAATTTACCTCAAGGGCATCTAGTTAAACCTCAAACGCTTTCAAGTTAACATCTATTGTTTGAATATTAATAATAAACTCGGGAGGCTAATTTTATGTCAGCGTAGGTGGACAAAGACGCCTTCCCTTCCTGTTAGCTCCTGTTACCAGGAATAGACAAAGATTTCTGCCATTTGACACGCATGCTGGCGGTGTCGGTTTCGAGGCTGGCATCGAGCAGCTTGTTTTGTACCTGTGCCACTGGCGACTCTGGTGTTTCAGCTCGAGAAGATTCAGCAGTGGCAGACGACACGGAGGAAACCGTTACCACATCCTCAGCTTCCTCCTCACCCACCACTTCCTGTAGCTCTGCCTGATGGAAAAAGGAGCACATTAGCTGATCAAACAGCCAGTTTTGATCGCCCGGCTACAGAAAGCACTCAGAGAGAGACGAGTTTTCCATTCGTACGTGTCGAATTCTGTTTGATGCTGCAAAACAAAATGCGTAGCTGAGAATGAGACTAGTTCAACTGGATTCATTCAGTCATGAGGACGCCTAGCGTTACATTTACACCTGCTCTGCTGAGCAGTTCTGCTCCTCTTGTACTGGACTGACCACCTTTTGGCTACAAATCACTTTGAAAACAGCGTATATGAAAAATCTAAAGGTTCCTAACAGTTCCAGTCGGACTTTAGCGACACTCATCTAAACGTCTTGGCTATAAGGGGCTTTTAATGATGATTTATTAGTTTTAACTTCCGCTTTTTTCCTGAATATATCTATTTGGCTATTTCCTTTGTATCTTTAACAGATTTCATGTCTCAGGAGAACTCACTTTTATAATCAAAGAGCTGAACCACTGTCGAGTCTTCATTGAGACAAAGATACCAAAAGACACCACTTAAGTTCATTTACACTGGCTCGTTGTGTGCCGTGGACATGTTTTTTAAAACATTGCTGTTAGACCGTCACTGAGCTGTTGAGGGTAACTATGAGTTTATCAGGTGTTGATATATTATGACTCATTCAGCCTCTCGGAGCGGAGTTCAGTGGTTATATACTTAATGTCTGAATAAGACTTCAGTTAGAGTCTAAAACCAGTGCTTTAAAATGTTTGTGTTCAGATTTTCTGTCCTATTGTTTATTAAAAAACAGTCTTAAAGATATTTGTAATTTTGAGCCATACCTTGCGCTGCTTTATAATAATCCTGCTTCACACACATCGATCCATTTATTATCTTTGATTTGATTCAACCTTAAGTGTTTCATGTCTTTATATAAATATAGGGAAATTGCTTTTGGGAATTATTGTGATTAGGAGTAAAACATCCTGAAAGAAATTCTGTAAACTTTATCTTTCCACTGATTTTCTTCTTTTGTCTCTGCTGCTCCTCAAATGTCCTGACATTTAAACTGACATGTCCTGACAGTCTAAAAGTCCAAACCAAAGCACCTACCAACAGATCTTCATCATCTTCAATGTTGTTGTCGTCATCCTCGTCATCCTCATCCACATCTTTCATGCACTCGTCAGCCATTCTTGCGATGTCCTCCATCGGCAGGGGGCCTACGAACACAAACATGATCTCATGTGGTCACGTGATTGACAACAAGAGTCACATGACGCAGTAACGATGATGTCAACCGTGCTGCGTTTGGGCCGGGTGAAATAAAAATGAACCCAACTGCGCAGAAACATGTCGCTGAGGATGTTCAGCAACTAAACTGGATAATAAGGAACCAAACGTCCTGAAAATCAGATCTCTGAAAGGAGGCACAGTGATCTGAGAACATGCCATTTTCTTATAAATTAAAAATGAGGACACTTTAAAGAGAGCTGCAGTGAACAACGCTGCTAATCTGGGAGACGGGAAACACCTTTTACACAGTTTAAATCCACTTTTCTGCTTAATGTCTTGCACACAATTGTAATAATACCCAAACGTTAATGTCTTGGCTCTGCGTTATCAGATTTTCCAGCTCTCAAACACGTCGGTATCGATTTTGGGTTCACCTGAAAGGTTTTAAATTGGTAGAGGCAGAGTACGTCAGGCCAGTTTGAGGAACGTTTAAAACTCAACGTGGCACACGATCATAAATACTGCTCATTTTTCCACTTAACAGGGACTGTCGTAGGGTTTATTTAAATCAAATCCCTCAGCAGAAATAAAAAGTGTGGCCAAAGGAAATGACAAAGAGACACGTGAACAGGTGAAAAACAAATGCAATGTTGTGATCTCAGTCAGGTATGCAGTGTGCACACTGATCAGCCACAAACTAAAACCACTCACAGATTAAATTAATATTTATCACCTTGTTGAGCTGCAGTTTTCCAGGCTTTCCTGCAGATGTTCCCTTAACACATCATCCACCTATATATTGAAGCAAACAGTGCTGTTTTAGCGACACAAAGGCGGTCTGAGCAATAAAAGGAAGGTGGTTTTGAGGACATGGCTGATTGGAGTGTTGGACAAACACCTGTTTCAAGGTTGTCAAAGGTAGCAGTTAGATTAGTTTAAAATAAACAAATATACAGAGCGACGGTGACAGAGCAGAGATAAAAAGCACATTACAAATTAAAAAAACAATGGATTGCAAGTCAGGAAGCAGGAAATGAAACACAGAGTAATAATTGGTGTAAATGGCACCTGACAAACGACAATTGTAGTTTTGCGTCTTTTTCAGACGTTGGAGCTTTTAGTGAGGCCCATAATAGATCTCTGTCCAGTGTTTCATGATGTTATTACCCGTCAGTGTTCACAAAACTTTTAATCCTAAGCATTACACTCACTCTTCCCCTTCTGCTTGGCTCTCCCTCCAGCAGCTTTATTTCCAGTGATAGCAGCAAGTTCCTCCTCCAGGTCCGGGTCGTCCAGATTCTCCTCAATTCCCATCATCATCTCCTCAGGGCTCAGGTCTACAAACAGACCCATCTAAAAGCACATATTCGATGTTCAAATTTGCCACCCTGATAGCAGCTATGGTAGAAAAGCAGACGTTACCTAACATAAGTTTGTCCTTAGAGTTGTTGTTACCTGCTTGGCTGCAGCAGCGCCCTGTCCTTTGGGCATCGGTGCCCTCTTCTTTTTACCAAACATGCTGGTTACGGCTGCCGAACAACCCGGTGATCAAAGCTAAGCCTATAAACAAAAACACAACATTAAAAAAAATAACTTCCTGTTGTCTGCAGTCTGGCAGCAGTAATTGAAATCATGTGAGTGGTTGTCAGGTGGTTCCCCAACACTCAGGCTGTCAACGAGCTGGTGTTAGCCAGGCTAGCTGGAAGCTAACCGTGTTTTTCTCCAACTCGAAAAGTTGATTTATGAGCAAGAAGCGCTTTCTCCCCGTCACTGTTAGCGAGTACCTGAAATAGGTTAATATAACGTGAGAAAAACGCGTGTCTTCACCTGCTCCTTCACCACTTCATGAGGTAGTTTTCAGAAGAACAGTTTCGTTTCTGTGCCCTGACATCACTTTTTTTATTACTACGCATGCGCAAAGCGGACAGGATGTCAAACAGTCTTGGGAAGCTCCACAGATGAACCCTCAATCTGGTCTGCCAGGCAGACAGCACTCCGGTGCGTGCTTAATTTAAACGCACACAGGATTTAGCGACATCATTTAGCGTTTGAATAGATTAAAAAACATTTAAACATGAAATAAGATCCACAGTCCACTCCCCAGTTTTATTAACATCTGCATATTAAACGCCATAAATCCAAGCAATGCCAATCCTGTCAGATTTATGTAAAGCTAGATTGGATATACATGAAAAGGAAATTGTATTTCACTAATTATATTGACATATAATTGTGTACGTAACATTATAAGTATGCCAAAAACAATTATTTTACGCTGGTTCCAGGATCTTGATCTATAATGAGTCTAAATGTGTCACCTATCTAGCGGCTTCTTGCACCTGTTTGAAGTTTCTGCCACACTTTCATTGCTGTGTACTGGAGTTGTTTTTAGAGTGCAAAAAAAAATGGATTGATTTGCATTTATCTCTTCAGATATTCTAAATTCTTAACGTTTGTAGGTGCCAATAAAAAAATCCAGGTACTTATGTCGTGGACTTTTTCGTTCTTTTTCTTGATCAGTTTTTGCCCATTTAGTTGTCTGATAGAGCTTCCAAGAAGCTAAAAAAGTTACATTAATGTTTCCAATAAGATTTCAACTCTTTGACAGAAACTTATACAACTACAGAGTTAAACCAGCCTAATTTTTCAAACAGAGGAGAATACAAATGAGTGGCAGTGTAAACAAACAATTCATAATACTCATATGTATCAGAATACAGTATATAACAGAAATAAGATGAATAGACATGTATGTTCCTTACAGATTATCAATCAAGATCAGATTTAGAAACAGTTTATGCTTTTAGTGCAACGATAACAACTTTCTTCAGGTTTGTTTTGAGATTGTACCGCACAGAAACTAAGTAAAAGTTGAACAAAAGATCAAAAATGTTTACAGGACAGCAAAGAGCTCAGCGGGGAGCGATGTTACAAATCTCTGTTGTTGCTGCTGAGCAGTTTGGGGTAGGACGTGCCGATGGATCGGCCGTGTCGATACACAACCAGCTCCAGCATGTACTCGTCCACCTTCACCTTCACAGAGGTCATCTTCTCTGTCGACATGAGGAAGATGATGGTGAAAAGAGCGACCTCGAACTCTGGACTGACGCCAATGAAGGAGCCACCAATCGGCTTCACCAACCCCTTCCAGCTGAACTGCAGGTTCAGCACATGGTCGTCCTCATCCGGCTTTCAAACAAGCAAGAAAAGGAAAAGACTTTCAGCAAAGTTTACCCAGAGTGGTAAGTATATTTACGTAGACCGACATGACACGTCGGATTCTTACTGTGTCTTTGTTGTCTCTTGCTTTGTAGCCTTTGTAGTCGATGTTACCGTGTTTTTCCTGCAGGTAGAACTGGACCCAGTTGTGGAGACCCGTGATCTCATGGCCGAATTTGGTCTCTCCAACAAACACATGTTCGAAGCCACAGGAATCCTCGCTGTGGAAGAAAAGGAATTATTTACTGTGCTTCCACTGTAGGTGAGACGGCAAGATAAAAACACTGAATGTGACACAACCTGTGACTCACCACTAAATATTGATTATTAAAAGTATGCCGCTGTGACTAAAAACAACGCCAGCGCATGCTCTAACTCCAATTTCGTCATTAAAAGAAACAAACACTGAGCAAAAGATGGTTAAATGTTCATGAAAACTCTGATTCTGCAGAAAGGAAACCACTCATTCAGTGGATGGTTAAACTACTGCCTCTGCAGTAGCTCCCCCTGGTGTTACAGTGACACTCACCCTCCGCTCCTGTCCCTGTGGTAGAGGCGGAACCAGATGTCAAACAGCTGCCTCTTGAACTGTGCGGGGTCGGAAGGCGACTGGCCCTTCCTGACCAGATAGTCGTGGGCGCACTGTGACCAAAACCAGACATCCTATTTTCAAATCGACTCAAACAGTGCGGTGAAAAACAGAACAGGCTAAAACTCTTTTTTTTTTTTAGGGGAAAAGTATATTTTTGATCCTGAAAACAGGAGATCTGACGTAGATGAGAAGGAGAACTAACATCTACGGCTTCCTTGACACAAAAGGGATATTTTGGTCCCAGCGTGCGAGGTGGACATGTTGGATCGCTTTCTGCTGCTCATTATTCTAACAAAGACGTAAAAGGTGCAAAATGTTTGGCCTTTTTATCCAATCTTATTCTCACAGCTGGGTCAACATAAGCTATAAGGCTTCTTAGTGAGGTGAAGGTCTAACTCCGGCCACATGACTTTCAAAGAGTAATTCACACCTTCATTACCTCTCGTTCAGATTATTGCCTTTTTGTTTTGTTTTTTAAATGTTGGTCTTGATCAGTTAGTCGCCTGCAGGCAGTAAAACAACGCAGCAGCTCGCCTTCTGACAGGAGAGAAACAGCAGTGATTGCACCTGAACTGGCTTCCAGTCTGTATTCAGTTTAATGGACGTCACCCTTACCGCTCCAAACCTTAACAGTCTCACACTTCAGCCAGAGCACCAAGATCCACACTGAGATGCCTTTTAATCTGTGGAACAGCTACTTTTCAGATAAGAGCTCATTATAAAAAGCTGCCGACAAACTATTTCTTCTCACTGGCTTTCAGTTCTGGTTGAGTAGATGTAGGCTTTTATTGTGGAAGTTCAGTAGATTTATTTTACTCTGGTTTTCTTTGATAACGCCTTATGATTTTAGTTTAAATCTATTGCAGATTTATTGTTTGATTATGTTTGTAAATTTGGCTTGTACGGCACTATGATCAACTGAGGTCATTTTTAAATGTGCTATAGAAATAAACTTTGACTGGTCATAGGCAGTATTTTGGCATTAGACTGGAGAGATTGTGAGTCACAGATGATCAGCAGCTAGACTGATTCAGCAGCCAGCCCTCATGCAATGATAAGTCATGACCAGTCATCCCAATTCATGAAACACTTGTGTGGGAATATTGACCTTAAGGTTTGTGTTAAAGGATGTTTCTATGTGATAAAAACGCTGTACCTTCATGACATCAGTCTCCACGATGGCGTCGATGAAGAGCTTGTTCTCTTTGAGCTCCTCAGAGGTGACAGTCTCTGACACACCGGTGGACATCTCATAGTTGTCCAGCAAGTTGATGAAATCTGCATAAAAGGGAACATGTTTGTTAAACTTGTGAAACATGCAAAACAGAAACGTGAAAAGACAGAAATAAAGGTCACAGATGAAGACCCAAACGGCTACTTACGTGCATATGTCTCAATTTTCTTCAGTTTTTCTTCGTTAACATGTGAAAAGAGAGGAGCGCTGGCCCGATCTCGTGCGTAGTTACTGCCCTGAGCCACATAACCTGCCCTCCCCTGAATAAAACACACACAGCAGCCAGCATGTTATCATTACACAAGTAACCAACTGACCAAGAATTAGTCATCAACACACCAGCACACACACCCACAAACACACCAACACTGTGACTTTTCTGCCGTAACGCGTCGACTTTCTTATTGTATTAAAATAAAAAAAAACATTTCAGATGTTATATTTTCCTCCATAACACACAAACATTTATGTCTTTCCTTTTTCTGGGACAGAGCTCCGACATTTCATCTGTTTTCAAATAAAACACCAAAAGTCTGACTGGATTCCCACAGACCGCCGACATTCACACTGTTTTGCCATCAACAATTCGAATGCTGTGACACCGAACAGTGGTTCATCAGAGAAACAGGGTTTGATTTTGTTTTCCCAAATCACACACGTATGCCGAGTCAGTCGAGATGTACACAAAGCGCCATCAAACTGTTTCACCTGCAGTGGGATATATTGTGACTACTCATTGGACATTTACCAACTATGTTCTCCAGTTTGAGCACGAAGTGTAGAAGCATGTTTGGACTGGATGGTGTTTAATTCACGATCTTTAATTTGGTTGTTTGTGTATTCAAGCCCAACACTCAGCTGTTTGCTGACTCTTTAAACAATTTTTTCGTACCTGTTTGTAACAGCAGTGTTTGATGCACTTCATCCTCACTCAGATTTTTGATAATCCAGTAAATGTATCACGCTGCAGGCTGCAGAGCAGGGAGGAGGGTGTACATGCTTAAATTGTGTCCATTTAATTTTGACAACTTAACCACCTCAGTGCAATTAAAGCCTTGTGCATCCACTGTGATCTTTGGACCAATTGCTGGAAGCCATTTGAACACCATGTAACACCAACTTTGAGTGATATCACATCTGCTTCTGCAGATAAACCGGCTTCTGGTCCAGACACGTTTGCATTTTATTACACCAACTTCTGAGAGCTTTGCAATGCAGAGAAGCTGCAACAATGGACTGGTGGTACTGACCTGAAGGGAAATGTTGTAATCAGTCCCCGGCCTGAGACGGTTCGTATCCAAACGCCAGAGTTGATTGAACACCTCGGTGAGCTCCTGGTTGGCCTGTTGACTGTGAAAAAGAAAGCAAAATCAATTGATTGATAATCAATCAGTGTTAGTTGTAGAAGAAGAGAAGAAAAAACAAGAAACTTTTCAAGGGGACTGATCTGTTTCTGATCTTCTGTTGTTTCTGATAACATTAATTTAGAAAAAGTATGTGAGTTGCAAATGACTTCAACGGCAGCAACGTCCTATTAAAGTTGAACAATCGAACGTTCCCGCCTACAGGACCCACAGCATCAACAGAATATTCCGCTGCATGTTTTATCCTCACATGAATTAACGGTAAAGAGGAAGTCTGGTTTTATTTGTTTTCTTAGTCAGCACAGCTTTGGAAGAGTTCTCCTTTTCAGCAGTTAAATCACTCAAAAGTGAGATAGTGCTGCTCAGGAAACCCACTCTGCATCTGTAGCCTCTGCTAAATAATGCAGTCAGATGACAGGCGTAACGAGGATGCTGCTGTAAACACAGAATGGATACAACTTATTGAGTGAATCAGCAGAAAACAGTGGCCTGTTTTACTCAGATGTTTGCTATTCTAGAAAGTTGAGGTCTCTGCAACATCGTGCTAATTCAGCATCAAAAGGCCAAAAAGAAAACATTTTGAAGCGGTGTAGCATTCAAAAAAAGAGGGAAACATTCAAAACGGTGTAGGACTGTGTTATAAATCAGCACATTAACTCAGTAGTCACATGCAGATAAAAACTGGGATCTCCTACGAAAAAGATCTACTTTATCTGTAAGCGATTCAAAGTACAGTTTTGTAAACTGAGTCTCGTCTGCAACCTGTACAGCAGCGAGAGGCCTTGTGTTGCTTTTATCCTTTTCACTCCCATGGACTCATATTACCTGAGGTGTTTTCTCTTTCTTTTAAATGAAACAACGGTAGCAAGGCAACACCTACAGTCCAGAGGGAAAACTTGGCTTTAGAAAGCACCACACTTCCATCATTAAATTACCAATAAAAGTACTTTATGCATATCCAGGATTATGAGATCAGATTTTCAGTCGTTTGATTGGATGTCACGAACGTCTCATCTCTCAAACAATACGATTAAAAGTGCATTAATATTGACACACCCTTACAGTCGTGTAATCTCAACAGATGGTGAGTAAGAGGCAAATGACAGGAAGGGGCACAAAGTGAGACTGAAACTCCTCTGTTCTTAATTTAGTCCGTGCACGGCTGCAGATATCACAAGGAAGGGAAGTTTTATTGCAGCAGAGACTGTCTCAACGCAACTATGTCCTGTTTGTTCTGTTGTATAACTCAACTCACTAATCACAACCAGACTCTGCTGCATTCACATCCCATCAGCAGCTCTTTTTCTTGCGCACAACATCTAAAACATCCACTGTTCAAAACATGTAATATGCACCGTGAACAGCTGTCTTGCCTGAAGGGACACTTTGTTTTTAAGTGGAAGAAAGGGAAAAACTAATCGTAAACACAGAAGACGACTTTTTCTCGACATAACAATCCAGAAGAGTCATGAAAAGTGTCGAGACGGCGCTTTGCTGACACCAAACTGCTCTAATTGACACAATCTATTGTCGGAAGTAGATCGACGTATCTGAGTTAAACTTGAGGACAACTGAACTGAACTGAAACTGAGGTAAAATGTAAACATTTAAAACGGGTCTCTGTCATTTTAAGGTTGAGACTTACCCCCTTGCCATGGTTTCTTTGAGTGGAAACGATTGACTTCTTACATCCCCAGAAAACTACGGTTGTATGCGGACAGTTATGTTAGCCGTCAATCATGACGAATCCGAGAGAATCAGCCAATCACAACACTTTTTGGCGCGATCTGTCCCGCCCCCTCTGATATTACAGGGGATGGTCTCATCCTGGAGTTGAATTAAGTGTTACGTGTTTCATGTGAGTAGTTTTTAAAGTCTCCACATACTTGCACCAGTAAGTGCCACCGTAAAAAAAGATGTTTTACCATAAAAATCTGTAACAACATATCCGTGATTATTCATACCCACATATCTCTTTAAAAGCGTATATCTGTAAGGATTTAGGTTTGGGGCTGTCATTTTACAAGCTTTGGTCCACAAATAATTCTTTATTCAAGGTAAAACAAAGAAATAACCTATTGGAAGAAAGCGTTATTGCATTTTTTTTAAAACACACACATTACAGTTGGATTTAGATAGAATAAGTTCAGTTTTAAAATTATTGTTGATTTATAAATTTATTGTCAATAGAAAAATTCATATTGTTACATTTGATTAGAGTAACACCTAATTTCAAATTCGGCTGAGTAGAGAGGGTTATAGTTATCATATTTTTGTCATATATGTCTGATAACCCGTAACGAAACAATGCTAAATGTATCATTGCTCTACTGCGTGTTGAATAGGAAAAACTAAAACAGTAGAAGGTCGTTGACATAAGTTTAGTAAATCAAAAGCAAAGGAGGTTGGTCAAAATATACGTTATTAGATTCAGGAGAGCCTCTACATCTGGGAAACAGGAAGCCTTTAAGCAAAGAGGAACAATGTGTGGATAAAAATAGGTTGAATATTACAAAATAATGGCAGGCTTTAAAAAAAAGTTTGACCGGTTTACAAATGAGATATTAAAGAGAGAAATGATCAAGTTTGATGTGGAAGTAATAAGTTTAAAGTCTGTCGTTGAAGTGGTGCTTAATATGTGTTTCATTGCCTTAATATTGCCTTAAATATACAATAGTAATTGAGAGAATGCGCCTATTTTCGCTGTTTTATTCTGTTTAAGAGGTGACCCACACAGTAACGCTGGGTGGTGGTAATGAGTCTTTATGTTGGATTCCACCTGCCAAAAAAAAGAAGCAGAAGAAGAACACGGACAAACTGCTTCTGCGCAAGCGCGACAGATCCGCACGTTATTTTGGTTGTAGAGAAATATAGCAAAAATTTATAGTTTTATTACGAGTAAGTAGAACTACTGCGTCGTTAGCATTGTTTGTTTTTTTTACCGTAATTTTCGTGTAGGAGTATATTTGGACAGTTAGTAGTTGCTGTTGAAATAAGGTGACAAAATTCTGACTGAAAAAAGAAGTTTAAATTAATTAGCCAGCTAGCCTGCAGGAGCAGCATGGCAACTGTGGTGGGGCTCATCGCTGGGAGCTACGAGCAGATCGCCTTTGGTTTCCGAGTGAAAACTGGTGAAAAAGTGAGTTGGACTGTTATTTCGCGGCGGTGTGTAAATGTCATCAGTCTGCAGTGGATGTTTCTATAAGATTACAACATGTACGTAATAATAAAATATTCATTCTGTCATGTTATTATTTTGAATACAACGTTTAATGCCTCCTCTTTTTCCACTTTAAATAGAAGTAATGAGTTACAGTGATTGCAGGCATTACATAAGCTATAGTCTTTACATGCAAACACATGGATGTCATGTATTAAATCCAGGAATTAATGACTAAAAATGAATTCATAACTAATTGAAGCCTTTTTTTAATGAAAAAGAAACTGGACTACCACCTACCAAATGCCTCAACAAAGTAATTATTTACTGTAAGACAAGGAATTGTCTCTTCTTGCCTCCTTTGCCCTATTAAATATTCAGTAAACCTTATTTGTTAAACCTTTTGCTTGGGTAAATAAAGTTGTGTAAATTGCAAGGTTGTTTTCTCTAACAGTTGAGTGTTTATTTGACAGTGTCCTTTTTCTTCGTCATGCAGGAGTGGACAGCTGAGGCTGAGTTCACACATCACGCTCACACAGCTTCAGTATCGGCCGTGGCAGCAAGCGAGAGGTTTGTGGTCACTGGAAGCAAAGATGAGACCATACAGTTGTATGACATGAAGAAGAAAACCGATCACGGGGCTCTGCTTCACCATGACGGTATGATCAGCTTATGTTGTCTGGTTTTATGAAACAAAACCCTAACCCTTCGACTTGTGTTTACTGACTGATCGGACAGGACGGAACAAAAAGATGTCACTCACATTTCTTGTTTTATTCTTTGAGATGTCTGAGGAAATATCTGAAATGTCATCAACAGAAAGCAAAGCAGAGAGACAAAACTGTTTAAACAGTTTCTTTAGTAAAAACAACAATGCAGGATATGACATCACAGATTGATTTGTTTCTACATTACTTTGACATTTAGTGGATAAGAAATGCCGTTCTCTCCTCTTTATCTGAAGAAAGATTGTCTTTATTCATGATGAAGAGGAGACACAACCAGTTAAATATGTGCAAGAAAACATTCTCGTGTTAAAGAGAAGAGCAAAATAAGTGAATTAATTGATGTAAACTGAAATGGGAAAACAAAATATCGTAATAGAACTGATATCTGTTTGATTCATTGTGCTTTTTAACATCTTAATAGAGTTTTCATACCTGCATCTTCCACCTTCGTATAGACAATATGAAGTTGAAGTCACGCCACAGTGACTTTTGGGTGAATGAGTTTATGTTCCATATTATAAGGATCCCACCAGGATTTGCAACTCTTAAACTTGCACAAAGTGGATACACTCAGTCCAAAAACATAGTTTGCAATGTGCAGGAATCTGAGCAGATGTGGTGTATCAGGGTCAGTGAACAGGTTCAGTGTTTGGATCCATGTTTTTTCAATTATCTCTCCCTGTGGTCAATGTCTTTCTCACTTTTCCCATCTGCATTTGTCCTCTTCTTAACCTGATTTGACCATTTTAACCAAATTTTTAGCCAAACTAAACCAAAGCTAATTGGTCAACAGGTAGATGATGCTCACATCCCAACGTTCATGTCAACGTGACATACATTCTTGTTCTTTATTTTTCCATACTGATTAGAGATCTCATTGTGTTCTTTTCTTTGACTTGTGTTTAAATTTATAGAATTAAATTAGTTATAATCGTGGAGACAAATTCATATATTTCCCTCTTTATTCTGGGCTGCTGGATTCAGAAATATAAAAGATAATCCCGGAACTACCCATGGTTAACTTTTGTAAGGGCAATAAAGACAGCAGCTTGTGGTCTGTAAAGCTGACTCAAACACCCTTCACTACACAGGCACCATCACTTCCCTCGAGTTTTATGGGACGACTCACCTACTGAGCGGAGGAGAGGATGGGCTCCTGTGTGTGTGGAGCACAAAGAAGTGGGAATGTCTGAAATCCATTAAAGCTCACAAGTAAGAAACATCCTGCAGCTGCACCGTTTGTTGTTGCAATAAATGTTGCTGAATGAGACAAGTTGACATTCTTCCTTTAAACCTCCTTTTTCTCAGGGGTCATGTCACATCACTGTCCGTCCATCCTTCTGGAAAACTTGCACTGTCGGTCGGAACAGATAAGACTCTGAGGTAAAACTCACAGCTCTCCTGAAAAGTCCGTTAGGCAGATGATTCATTGGGAAAAGAGAAGGAACAGAGACTCTTATTTTTTTATCTTTTCAGAACATGGAATCTCATCAACGGAAGATCAGCTTTTATTAAAAACATCAAACAGAGTAAGTTTCCCCCTGACTCTGTGTTAAGAATAAAAAAGGCTTTTTGTTGAGTAGAGGTGACACCAGCCTGCTTTCTTCACACCTCTAACAGATGCACACATTGTCAGATGGTCTCCAGACGGGGATAGATACGTGGTCGTGTTGAATGACAAAGTGGATATCTACAAGCTGGAGACGGCCTCCGTGACGGGAACAGTCACAAACCCAAAGAGGATCTCATCCCTTAAGTTCCTAAATGTGAGTTCTTTGGCCCACACTCAATGACACATATGCAGGCTGCAGTTTAGAAGATTAATGTCTTGTAATCGAGCCAAACTAAGACATCAGAAAGTGACAGTAAGTGTTGTGACCCTCTTCGTCTTACAGAACTCCATCCTGGCTGTCGCAGGAGACGATGAAACTGTGAGGTTGTGTGACGTGGGAAAAGCACAATGGGTGTGTGAGTTCAAGGCTCATGAAACCAGGTGAATTCAGTGTATTTGGTACAGCTGTGAATACTCTTTCATTTCTTAGCGTTTGAATGTGCTGAGGAAAAAAAAAAAGGACATTTGTAATTGTCTCCATAATCCTTTTTTGAATTCAGAGTGAAAGCAGTTGATAGTTTGATTGTGGAGGATTACTGCGTGCTCGTGACAGCTTCGAATGACGGCTTCATCAAAATGTGGAAAATCCATCTTAAAGAAGTAAGTCTCATGTTTGTTTTTAACATATGAATAATGGTCATTCAGCTGCTGTACCTTCAACCAAAAAGCACGTACACATTCACATTTGCGGCAAAGTTCAGTTCATTATTATATTCATATTTAAAAAATTACTTCTGTCGAATTGTTCTTGTTAAAATATATTTTTCAAAAGTCAGTATTTATGAGATTACTGTGCTGATGTGTCTCTGCTGTCGAACAGGATCTGGAGTCTCCAACCCTACTAGGGGAAATTAGCACAACAGCCAGGCTGACGTGCCTCGCTGTGTGGAAACCTTCATCAGTGCAGCCGATCGCTGAGGAACCAGCGTCTGAGGCAACAACATCTGGAGGTGGAGTCATGGAAGCACTAACTTCCATTTCACTCAATCTATGTTGTTAAAAAAGTTAACCCCTAAAGAGTATTTTTACACGAAGAATAATCCAGACAGAAATGCGTTAGTTTTCAAAGATGTGTCTCTTTCTGTGTCGTGTTAACACTCATCTTTCCTCATATGTTCAGAGCTTTCTGAGGTGCTTACAAAGAAGAGGAGGGTCCAGATTACAACAGAAAAAGTGATTCTGGAGGATGAGAGCAAGCCCAAAAAGAAGAAAAAGGACAGCGGAAAATAGTTATGATATATGCTGAAACACAATGAGTGTTTTATTATCCATGAACTTTATTTTATCTTAGTCTGCCATTTATAAATTTGCTCTATGTGCCTCACTGAGTTAATTAGCTGATCTCACGGTATTTTTCAGTTTTCTCAAATCAGTTGTCTTTTAAATAAAAAAAATGTCACGAATTCTCTCTTTCTTGCACAGTTTTAAGAAATGACTATATTGATCAATTCAAATAACGTGAGTAATACTTTTATTTTGAAGGCAGTTGAGTTGCACCGGAAGTTGAACGTTTCCTGTTTCCGGTATTCTGAAGTCGCCAACAGAAAAGCTGTTGCATACTTTTGGTTTGTGTCAAGCTTTTGTTTTTTAATCTCGTAGGTCCATTTATCACTAACATACCGAACCTGATACTCAAGTTAAAACCCTGGAAAACTTCTTCCTCGCCGGGTTGTAAGTTTACCGGCTGTTTCTGGTTCTGTGCGACTAAACCGATCTCAGGTCTGTCCTACGGTTTTCATCGCGGTTGTAGCGACGTGTTGTTTGGTGGTTATGGACGTAGACTGGATTGGGTTCGGTTATGCCGCTCTGGTGTCAGCAGGAGGAGTCGTTGGTTATCTGAAAGCAGGTTGGCGCGGTACCCAGACATCTAATCGTTCATGTCTTGTAGCCAGAACAGAGCTTTTGTAACTTGGATGTGTTTAAACCAAACTCTGTAAATCCATTGGTGCTTCTCACTGGAAGCAGGTTAGTTAGCTGGACATTTGAGCTATTAAAATGTGAAATCAAAGTGTGCTGCTGCACCATTCCTGCAGGAAACCCAACTTTCACAACATAAAACTGCACTGAAATTCACTTGTAACCTTCATAAAAATATACTTTGTAAAGTGTGATGTTTGCTGTTAATCCTGATATGTTTTCACTTAAAAAAAAGGCTTTCTGACAAATATAGATGGCTACAATGGCAAGAAAACATGCAAACCTTTTGGAATTTCATGGTTTTCTGCATTAATTTGTCATAAAATGTGATCTGATCTTCATGTAAGTCGAGGGTACAGACAAATATAATGTGCCTAAAATAATAACACCAAAAAATTCAGATCTTTCACGTCTTTACTGAGCACACATTCAACATTCAAAACGGCAGTGGAAAAAGCAAGTGAACCCTTTAGTTAATTACCTTAAAATAGCTCATTGGAATGAGGTGTTAGCTTATCTGGAGTCTTTCTAAGAAATATGAGTTTGAAGGTGTGGACTGGAGCTACTTTGACTGATAAAAAACACTCAAACTGAAAAGATTGCTCTGCACGAGAAGAACACGCTTGTGAGCCGTGCCTCGCCAAAAAGAGCTTTCAGAGGATCTGGCTAACGTCTGTTAGTGAGTCTAAAGGATGTAAAACGCTGAACAAGCTGGGTGTCCGTGGCAGAACACCACAGAAGAAGTCTTCTGTGAACCTGAAGAACATTTTTGCACACCTGAAGTTTGCAGATGAGGACGTTGACCCTGCACAGCGGTACTAGTAAAATGTCCAGAACTCAACTCAAAAGAGAGCCATACACATAAAGCAGTTCTGCCAGGAAGAAGACAAAAATTCAACCTGAACTCTGACCCACAGCTTACAGGAGCCAGTTATTAATTCCAAGGGTCCACTTGCTTTTTCCACCTTTTTTTAATGTTGAATGTGTGTTCAATAAGAATCTTTTTATTTATATTTTTTTATGAAGATCAGATCAGATCTTATGACAAACGAATGCAGAAAACTGAAATTCCAAAAGGTGGGCACACTTTTTCTTGCCGCTGTATTTTCTGACAGAAGCGAAGACGAACCTCACACTCGCTGCACTTCCTCCCCAGGCAGCGTCACCTCCCTGGTGGCAGGGCTCCTGTTTGGCCTGTTGGCTGCTGGCGGTGCTTATCTGGCATCTCAGAATCCCAAGAATGTGTGGGTCTCTTTAGGTGAGTGAGTTCAGGCTGCTCCGCGTCAGCACGACTGCGGCTTTCACAGACTCCCAACGCCACCTGTTTCCCTTGAAATGCAGGCACTGCAGGAACGCTGGCTGTGGTGATGGGACAGAGGTTTCTCAGCTCCTGGAAGTTCATGCCGGCTGGTTTGATGACTTTAGCAAGGTAACGCTGATGTCCGTATGCCCTGACGCCTGGTGTGGACTGTTTGAAAACACTTGTTTGTCTTCTACCCTCAGTGCACTGATGCTGGCGAAGATCATCAGAGGAATGCTACAGACAAGATCGCACAAGTCCTGAGCACGTTTTTGTCAGTCTGGAAGTACTTTGAATGTAAGATTTAAAGCATTCCCAGAACTTTTTCAACTACAGTCTGTGTTTAAAACTGTTTGCATTATTGTGCTGCTATTGAATAAATAAAAAAACTCCGTCGACACTGACAGTCGTGTAAAACTGAGTAATATTTATTAGTGTGATAAATATTGCTACATACAGTCGGAAGCACGAAACACATTTCTTGGGGGGAAAATTGCTTCTGGAGCTTTTCCCATGAGTCACTGGTGGAGCCGAGCGGGCTGCTGGGCTACCGGTTGCCTCCGTATTTGGCGGTCCAGTCCACTCGTCCGTGCACGGGGTGCACGTTCGAGTTGCTGGTGAGGGCGGACCTCGCTATGGAGCTGCTGCTGGATCCTGAGAACTGAGGATTCAGAGATCTGCTCCTCCACCCTTCGGCTTCTGAATTCAGAGAGAAACATAAAGTAAAGAGCAAAAACTGACACAAAGCTGCATCTTTACCCGCTGATGACGGCCTTTACCTTCCTTTGAGGGTGCCAGCTGTTTTAGGGAGGTCTTGCTTTTGGGTGTTTTGATTTTAGTGTCAACTCTTGGATCAGCAGCAGGTGACAGATCCACTAAAACACAAGCAAAAGGAAAGTTACAGTCCATCATGAAAGCTTTCCAACTCCAAGAGGTGCTATTTATTTCAAGTTAATATATCATTTAAAGACTGATTATAAAGACTTTGTTTGAAAATAAAACTTAACCACCAGGACACTTCTCAGATTAAAGCACGTTTGACCTTACAAACTACATCTCGAAATCTCAGAATATTCTCTTGTATGATTTGAACACTGAACCTAGAAAGATTGAGCCAGAGAGAAATAGTATGAAGGGCTGAGTGCTGACTCACCAGCTGAAGGACCTCTTATGGGTGCCAGTACTATCCTCTGCCTGCCTGATCCTGCCTTGACCTTCTGGAAAGGTGACATGAAAGTCTCGAAGTTGCCCACGAAAAAGTCTGGAAAGATTACCAAAAAAAAGCTGATGTTTCTCTACTTTCAGTAGAAGTAGAGAACAACTTTTTCACACCAAATTTGAGAGATACCTTTGGAAAGACTGAGATCCACAGGAGTCTTTTCTTTCAGTGGCTGCTTGTCTGTTATTTTCTGAAGACCAACATCTAAAACCACATCACAACAACGAAAGACAGAGCACGGAGGAGGTGAAAGTGATGCTCCACCAGCCGAAATAAAGCCGAGGGTAAATTCACTTCAATGCAGCTCACTGGTAAATAATCACTTTGCTTTTGTCTGAGAGACACTGAAATTAGCTGCAGTTTGTAATGCAACATTATGTAAAAAACTTTGGGAAATTTAAATGTGCTGTCAAATCATCATAGATCTGCTTAATTGAGCTCAAACTTTTGGATTAGTTTGCTGGATCAGCTCAGATCAGACCACTGCTTGACTTCGGTGTTAACATAAACTGCAGAACAGAGGACAACATGGGGGCCAGAAGCTTTGTTTTCCTCTACAACGTTAAGGACAGAAATGTTTTAATCACTCTTACCCTGAACCAGAGGAAACTCCAAGCCTTGTCCTCTGGTTAAACACCAGCTGTCCATCAGATGCTTGCTGGCCATCTTGCTTCCCAGAGAGGAGCTGCTTTTTGGATTCACACCTGAAAAAGACCAACAGCTCAGGGTGAACTTAAGGTCCCCAAAACACCGACCCAAAAGGTCGAGTCACCTCAGCTAATTCAGAATATCTTCCTGTGGTCAAACTGATAATATCCTGTTTGTTGTAGTGTTGTTCTGTGGGGTTTAATTCTTCTGATTTAAGCACAAAAGATGTTTCTTTCACTGTTAGCCACTAGATAACAGTGAAAGTGTAGTTTAGCCACTGAATGTAGTTTAGCTACAAAGGGTGATGGGCACGTGACCGGAGTCACCTCAAAACCCACAAGAAACAGACACAGTCCTCAACCTGGAAAGCAGAAAGCAACTGAGCTAAAAGTATCATTGTTATTCAAGGCTGTTACGGTGTGAAAAATGCTTTATTTGCTCTTACCAGGTATGTATCTGGACTGCTGGAGATAGTGCTGCTTGGCAGACGGGATGACAGAGTCAGTTCTGTTCGGCCCAGTGTTGCTCTGCAGCTTTCCTCCTGCACTGTACTTTGATTCTGAAGATCTACGTAGTTAAAGACGTACAAACGGATGTGATCAAAACTTAGATGAAAAAACATTCTGATCTGAAAATGAAAATTCCTCTAACCGAAGGCTGGGCTTATCCAGAGTCCGGTTCTTCAGAGAGGTGATTGTGGGCTTTTTAGAGATGGAAACTCCATTGTCGGCATCGTCGCTGTCGTCCCGGCTGACTGACTTGAAAGAAGTCTGGACCCATCGCCGACGTCCCGTCCGAGCCCCTGACACGCTGTTCTCTGCCCCCGTGGCGGCTCCCCACTGTATGTGTGGATGTAAAGATGTTTCTGTCATTCTTTGCTTTGTCTAAGATACGAAGCTTTCGCTCTGTAGTTAACATTCAAAGATTAGCCAAAATTTGAAGTATAAAAACAGGAGGAAGGGTATTATAACTTGTGACAGTTTGCTCTAAAATGCAAGCCTACTCTAAAGCATCATTATCCTTGCAAGAGGTGGAGAGTTTTGCTTCTTTCTTTTTGTTTTTTTTGGTAGGTCTCACATGAACATGTGTACCTGAGTGATGCCTACACCTTGCGAGCTTCCTGGCTGCCTGTTTTTCACCAGGCTAAGCGGCTCCTTCTGCCCCTCCGTCAGGGTGCTCGAGTTCTCCTGAGGAAGCCGGATCTGCTGGAGAGGCTGATGGACGAACTGGCTGCAGCTCTGTGGTTCTGATTGGCTTTTGCTGAGCTCGAACAAGTCCAGGTCTGTCCTGCAGAGGGACAGATGCTTTGGTTCTGCAGCTGCCTCTGGCTCCTTTTCTTGGGGCCTGTGTTGCTCTGTGTGCTTCAGAGGGGCACCGAGTGTGTGGCCAACATGAAAGTAAGGATACTTCAAAGCCTGGAAAGAAGAAAATCAGCAGCTGTTCATGTTCAAGCATGTGTTTTTTATTCTCCTTGAATCTTGCAGTTTGACACAAAGATGTTTACAGAAAAATGTCACGTACAGCCTGGTTTCTAAAAATAAAAATGTGGAGAACTGAAACCATTCTTAAGGAGTGAATTTTGTGGCAGACTGTCTCATCACATCCAGATGTCAGCTTTGGTATCGTATCAACTGCCAAAGTAAGCTGGCTGATTCACGCTTGTACCACTGATGCTAAAAACAGATTCACCCGAGGTGCGTTAAACGTTCACCAAAAGACTCCTTAACCGTCTGGATCCCTGAATTGGCATAAAAATAGATCGATGTTTATTTCGACCATTCTAAACGATAAGTTAATGCCTTTAAACGTACCTGAGCGGCACTCGGCCTTTTCTCAGGGTCCCACTGCAGCATGTCTTTCATCAGCGTGACGGCCAAGTCACTGGCGTTGGGAATCAGAGATCTGAGGCTGGTGGGAACGTACTTTGGGAAGCGGAAGTTCATGGAGGCAGCCAGGTGGAAGCCTTCGGGCCAGTCCGACTGATGTGATGAGAGTGAAAGTTAAAGTTTTACTCTTATCAAATATGTCTCAGCACAATTCACGTCACTGAGCAGTTTGATATTCAGAGCATTTGAGACTTCTTGTGATGGCTCCTCACCTTCTTCAGCGTTCCCAGCACCTGACAGATCTTGAAGATCTCGTCTACCTCGCTGTTGCCAGGGAACAGGGGTCTGAGAGTGTACAGCTCCGCCATGATGCAGCCCACGGCCCAGATGTCGATGGGAGAGCTGTAAGATCTGGACTTGAGCAGAACCTCTGGGGCTCTGTACCTGACGTAACACCACAGAGGAATAGATGGTGAGAACTGGACGCAGTGGTTTAACTCTGTTCTTTTATGACTTTATCTTTGCTCGTTAAGAAAGAAAAAACATGACTTTTTTTTCCTTTTGCTACAGCATTGGAAAACAATTGCAAAATACTACATATACTAGTGTTGCTTTGCATTGATGCCCCAGTAAACAATGTTTATGTATACTATAAACAGGGGATATCAGCTGATTAAACCCTTATAATGTGAACACTGATGATGTCTAAATGTTTATGTCCTCAATAGAATTACCTTTCTGTTATCAGCAACCAAACTGTTTTTAAGGTACTTGCTAAGACATTTTATAGCAGACTGTTCGTCACAGCAAGCTGTCCGTGTGCCCTGATAGTTTGTAAAACCAGTCTCACCATCTCGTGGACACATAGTCTGTGTAAGGCGGCTGCGAGCGTAATTCTCTCGCTAGTCCAAAATCTGCAATCTTGACCAGCTCCGGGCCCATGCAGAGCAAGTTTTCTGGTTTCATATCACGATGGAAATACCCTAAAAAACAAGAGGTGCTCATTACAACCTCTGCTGAGCCTCATATGTGCACATATTTGCATGGACATTGAAAAGCTGTTGCCTCTACAATTGTACTATGATAGAAACCACTTATGCTAAATCTACCACCAAACGTGACTCCCTACGAATGCACATCAGCCTTAAGAGGCCTAAATCTGAGAGTCAAGTCAGCCCTTTACGTTGAATGGAAAGGAAAAGACAAAGGGAGGAGTCTCTTACCGTGCTTGTGCACAAATGCTAAACCAGATAAAACTTGGAACAGAATGTTCCTTATCTCATTTTCAGAAAACATCTTATCTTCCCTGGCAGGCGCGTTGTGGTAAAAGAGAGAAGAAAGAAAGAGGATAAAGAAAAGCACTATGCAAACAATTTGGTCTTATTGAGGCAGGAATGATACTAAACCAGCACAAGTGCAAAAAACTGTGCTTTTTTTCCCCCCTGAGGAGTAAAATTTTGCTCTTCGGTTCAACTCCCACCTGCTCTCCTCAGTGAGGTAACATCTCTCATGGTGACTCGATCATTGGCTGTTTGACAGCGTTTTACGAAAGACGGCAGATTTAGTTTATCCTCTATCTGTACTCAGCAGCTTTCCTGAAGTCACCTACCGTTTTTATGAATAAAGGACAGTCCCTGTAATATCTGAAATGTCATGTTTCTGATGACTGACTCAGGGAACAACTTGCTTCTGTAAAAACGAAGACCAACACATGATGACTCAAGCTGACCTAGATAAATCTCACATTCTAAATCAAAATGGAAAAGCAAACCGAAGGATTAAATATCAAAATATCTAAAAGGCTGCCACATTGATTGTTAAACAATAATTTAATGAAGGCACTGGGATTTCAGGTAATAATAAATATAATGTCTGATGTGTTCTTACCTTTCATTCATGAGCTGATAGAGGTTTTCTCTCATGTACTCAAATACAAAGTAGAGGTAGTCATTCTCCCTGATCACTTCCTTCAGTTTCACCACATTAGCATGGTTTAGCTTCTTCAGAGACTGAAACACACAACAGAATCACAATTAAACCAGCTAAAAATGAAGTAAATCATAGAAATGTCTAAACAATAAGCCCTTTCATTCAGCTCCTAAAGGTTTATGAGGAGTTTAAGACAACTAAATCCTTCTGTTGACGATGGGTTTGGATGTGCAGGCCCAGGGAGTATTGATTTAAAGCAGATTCGCTCCCTTTTGCAGCGGATCGCATTTAAAATGTGTTCAATTTCAACATTTTCCTGGCTTATTGTCAAACAAAATCTAGATAAGACAGGAGTTGCAGGGGGGTGCTCGGTAGTCGAGTGGTAAGGAGCACGACCCATGTTGGCAACAACAGTGTCGGCAGTCTGGACTGTGCCGATCTTTCCTGCATGTCTTCCCCAGTCACCCTCTTTACTGTCTCTCTCCACTGACCTTGTCCATTAAAGACAAAAGAATTTACGTTTATTTTACTGTTTAACTTAAAACCTTAACTTTTCTTACCTTCACTTCTCTCAGATTCAAGCACTCGTCCCAGGAATAAAACTTCTTCTTCATCCTGTTGGGGGGAAAAAACACATTTCCATGTGTTTATTTTTCTTTTCTATAAAAGTAATACCTGAAATGATTCCCTCTTTTTCTCTAATCAGAGTCCTATTTGACAGAACAGCAGTCACACGCATCTTATCATAACAGCTTAGGTTTTCTGCTTCGGACGACTGCAGGCTTACTCGCGATCGCTCTGTGAAAATGTGTGGAAGTAAACATGTCTGAGCTATCTCTGTCACTTAGTTTAGGTACGCAAAGCTAAACGTGAATTTATAACCCTTAAAGTTGAATTTGAATAATCCAAGAAACCCAACTAAGGTTATCTTGATTAATCAAAACAATTCTGTTCCAAACGTCGCAGGAACGAGACTCAAACAAAGAAGAGTGTTTAGTCAGCAACGGTCAGGTCAAATGAAATAAATTAGTTTTTTTTTAAAGGTAAAAGAAAGGAAAAACATTCATTCTGGTGAAAACTGTCCCCATGGTATGACGTGAAGGTGGCACATTAAGGGCTTCTTTTGTGAGCTGAAGTAAAAAGCATCGTGATAAGTCCTGACTACTGTGGAGGAAATTATCTGAAGAAATAACTGACGAGACAATAGGTGTGTTTGACTCGAGGTAATGAGCATGCTGGTTAAAGTCTGCAGGACGTCACCGTGTCACATGACGTTAAGACCTGTGGTAGCTGCGGGCGGGACAGGTCAGGTGCTGCAGCTCCTTTGCCCAGACTGGCTGAAAGCTTCACCAACACATGGGACGCGTGATGCACTTTTTTCTCTGACCTCCAGATCTGTTCTCTCCTGTGATCATCTCTGCTAAACAGGATGTTGTTTATTTGTTTTCCCATTCTTACAACTCATCCTATTCATGGGCACATAATCCTCATGGTAATGATAGTTGATATTAATCTCAGATCTGTGTGTTTCAGTAAAACAGAAATAGATAAATGGTCTCTCTAAACAGAAACCAGCACTCTTGTCTACCAGATAAGAGTGATGAAACAGCCCGAAAAGGCCTAAAGCCCTTCCTTTTCTCTATCCTCTGCCCTCTTATCAAATTCATTCCATCTGTGACCCGAACATCAACCTAACTCCACCAACTTGTCCCAATTCCTGGAGACAGGACTGAGGAGAGAGGAGGCTTTCTGAAGGAGCTATGATTAGGAAGAAAAGGTGTATCCTTTGCTGAGGTCTTTTCAGTCTAACACAAGTGCATCCTTTGTTATCCCACAGTGTGAACTGCATTAAAAGATCATAAAACACAGCGGTAGGCTATAACAATCAATTAGCTAATGACGCAGATGTGTGCCACACATCACAATTTACTGAAATGACTTTACAATGATGGGTCAGTGTTGTGATGAGTAGCACTGTAGTGTCACTTATTCATGTCAATTCCAGACAGAAGAAACCTTTAAGTCATTTAAGGAATAAATAAATGCTAAATTTGGCCTTGGTATGATTTTTTTTAAATTTAACAGTAAAATACTAATTAAATGGTGATAATAGTGCAACACTGTTGTGCCCAACACGAGGGTAAAAATAAACCTTCTCAATTCAAAGGCTTAACTTCTGCAACATGTGATGCAAACACAGAAATAAATTTCAAAGGTTCAATTTCAAAGTAATTTTTTAGCTTTAGAGCCTCAAAGCACCACACGGCAGCAAATCAACGTTTAATCAGCTTAATGCTCCGAGACTAAATGACTTTGTCCTTAGCATGATTGGTGGAGCGTTGCTCACCTCTTAATGGCCACCAGCTCCCCAGTCTCGTTGCTCTTGCCCAGGAGCACACTGCCATACGTGCCGTCCCCCAGCTGCTTGAGCATGGTGTATCGGTTCATCGTCCACACGGAGCCCCGTCTGTCCTTCGGCCTGGAGGCTTGACTGTCCCAGACACTCCAACAGTTGGTCATTGTAAACGCGGGGACATCCCTCCACAAATCAACAACACCAGCGCTGCTTCAGTGAGGCCACTCAAAGGCTTTCACTGCAGAAAACGCACACATAAAGCATCCTGTCATCCTTTATTTTTCCTCTCTGCAGATGAATGAGACAGGGTAGTAAAGCGAAGCCTGTTGCACTGCTACTAACCTTTCCCGAGCAAAGCTTTCACGGCGGCAAAGGTAGGGCGAGCCCCCGTGAGAGCAAGTGGATTAACGTCATCATGTGATTAAGAATATGTGTCAGGAAACAGACTCACCGGAGATCCAAGAGGTGCAGTTCAAGTCCAAGAGTTTGAAAATAGGACCACAGTGACACATTTGTGTCAAGTCAAGTTGTTATCAACAGGTTAAACCATCAGGTCTGGAGTTAAAAGAACATAAAAATACCAGCTTTCTGTTACACTCATTAGTAACTCATTTATGTATGAATTATAGTGATGATGTAGCTGGCAAATAACTGGGTTTCATGCATATTAAAAATACCAGACAACTTATATTATATATACATATTTGCCTTTGACCTAGTTTGCATACAGTGCCTGGCAGCAGCTACTCACTAATTACACATGCATATAACTTCAGTAAATGTATATTCTAAATTGTGAGTATAATTGTTGCTTGTATTTTGTTTTAATCTTGTGCTTCATTATTTTGTTTTCACACTTTTTAGCATCCATTAACTTTATTTTTTAAGTGAGATCTTGTCATTTCCTCAATTTCCTCTTGTTTTTCTCTCATTTTTCTAAATCACAGCATTTCTAGATTTGTTGAAAAAAATGTAAATGGTTTTGGCAACTTTAATTTATTCTTATGAATTATTACTAATTAATAAAATATGGTGATTTTAGACTTAGATGACTTATCACCAGCTTAAATATAAATATTACGGTATATATATATGTAATTTTATATAAAATATTGACTAAATATTGTAAGGTGACTTTTCGTGCTATATAGACAGATTCAGTTACACTACAGTAGTATTTTCAGTAATACTAATAATAAAGTATGCGACAACGTTTGAATAAACTACGCCGTAACAGTTGAAATCTCCACAGTATTTGGGACATAAAATCTGACAGGTGACATAATTTGTTTTTACACTGGTGTCATAAAAGTTTTTTAACCCTTTAGCTAGTTAGCACATGAGGGTAACTTACCGTTAGGCTAAATTCTCTGGCTAAGAAGTTTAAAAAGCTAAATTTACCGCTCTGATTTTCAGTCATAGGATATAACAGACTCTTTCTTTTAATAAAAAAAAGTATTTATTCTATGTCACGGACTTAATCAGTTCAGTAACTTTTAATTAAATTACACATACCAGAGGAGACGCTACAACTGTGGTGTTAGCGTGCAATACTTTCTCCTTCCTGGTCGCCTAGGCAACAACACCTCCAAATGCAACAACGATGTATATGGAGCCGATTAACTAAATCATAAAAGACAAAAAATAATTAAATAAAATATAGAAATAAATGTTTTTTCACAGCTGACAAAACAACCCAGCCCTTAGAGCTATTTTAGTGGGTATTCTGCGACTTTCACAACATTTAATCACATGGATCATGTTGTTCTGTTATACATGTTAATACATACACGTTGAGAGTCCTAATAGCAAGGTCCATTGAGTCACATTTAAGAAAAGGTTTCATGGTTTAACTGTTTTGTTCCTTTGTGTTTTGAGTGAGCTCGCTTTAAATGTCTTTGTCCACCAAGCCAGTTGCTTGCTGTGGTACCAATATCCAGGTTAGAAGAAATTTTCTGTTGTTCTTTGGAATAAATTACTCTGATCTACCCAAAATATGACTTCTTTTAAATCTTTTTTGAAGACATACTCATTTGAAAATTAAAGTAGACCCTTCTCCAATTCTGAGGTTTTCCACATGACTTACTGCACCTTCTCACTACTTATTGAACAAAAAGTCAACCAAAATGTTGAAGCAGTGTGTGAAAAGATAGGTACACCCTGTGATTCAAGAGCTTGAAGGATCATCTTTAACAGCAATAATATGAAGTAATAGTTATTCCGCTATCAGTCTCTCAGATTATGGAGGAACATTGGCCCACTCCTCTTTGTTTGTGGGTATTTGTTTCTGCACAGCTCTCTTAAGGTCCCACCACAGCATTTCAGTCAGGTTGAGGTCTGGACTTTGTCTGGACCAAACAACACCTTGCTTCTTTTCTTTTTCAGACATTCTGTTGTAGATTTGCTGCTGTGTTTGGGATCATTGTCCTGTTGATGACCCAGTTTCACTCAAGCTTTAGCTGTCAGACAGATGGCCTCACATTTGACTCTAGAACACTTTGGTATACAGAGGAGTTCACGGTAGACTCAATGACTGCAAGGTGCCCAGGTCCTGTGGCTGCAGAAGCCCAATTCATCAGCGCTCCACCACCGTGCTTGACAGTTGGTATGAGGTGTTTGAGCTGATATGCTATGTTTGGTTTTTTCCAAACGTGCTGCTGTGCATTATGATCAAACATCTCCACTTTGGTCTGGTCTGTCCAAAAGACATTGTTCTAGATGTTATGTGGTTAGTTCAGATGCAGCTTTCCAAACCTAAGATGTTCTTTTTAGAGAGAAGAGGCTTTCTCCTGCAACCCTTCCAAACAAGCCATACTTGTCCAGTCTTTTTCTAACTGTACTGTCATGAACTTTAACGTTTAACATGCTAACTGAAGCCTGTAGAGTCTGAACTCTTGGGTTTTTGACCTTGGGGTGAACTTGCTGGGATGTCCACTCCTGGGAAGATTGACAGCTGTTTCTAATTTCTATTTGTGAAAAATCTTTCTCACTTTAGAATTATGGACTCCAAATATTTTGGAAATGGCCTTACAATCCCTCCCAGACTGACGGGCAGCAACAATTGCCTCTCTAAGATCATTGCTGATGTCTTTCCTCCTTGGCATTGTGTTAACACACACCTGAATGCTCCAGAGTAAACTGATAAAACTTCCCAACTCACACAAACTGATGATCAGTTAATCAATTGTATTTGAGTAAAAGCACCTGGCTGCTAGTCATCTTCTTAAATCCTGTGTACACTGCTTAGTTTATCGTACATTTTTGGTTTATTGTTTGTTGAAGAAATAAAAATTTCCCTAATTTTTAAGACCTGTTGGGACCAGATTATCTTTTTTTTTTATCATGTCCTGACACATGTGTTCTCTTTTTAATGTGAATGTTTTACTTTGATATAAAACCACTTTTAATAGATACTATTAGTTGTATCCATTTAGCATGTCTTATTGTCTTCTTTCCTGCTTTTGGACACACTGTCATGAATGTCATGGCATGTTGCTGTTTTGAAATCTGCTACATAAATAAACTTGACTTTTGCCACCAAGCCGCAGGGTGAACGTTAAGCCTAAACACTGAAACTGAAATGATCGTGAGGATCTTCCAGGGCTTTTTCTCTTTGGAAAAAGAGAATTTAACATCAGCTTATTACTGACAAGGCCTCGTAGAATTAAGCAAAAAGCTCCAGAAAAGCAGGCAAAGGAATTTTGCGATACCATTGGCTGTTGCTGGTCAGGAATGAACTTTTTTAAAATATTTTCAGTGGTGAAGTTATACATATCTTTCTTGTATCTCTGCATCAGGACTAGGCTACACTTTGACTGGTTTGGGGCCTGGTGATTAAGCGTTTATTATTATGCAATTACTGACCATTCCTGCACAAAAGTTTTATCTGGGATTATCCTCAGGTGAGCATGATTTAAATTTACAGTAAAACGAATGGTCTAAACTAGAACATAAAATAAGGCTGCTTTGCAAAACAAGGCAACAAGATTAGATAATAATGTGAGTAATGATGTATCACCAAAAGCAAAGTAGACTTTGTGTTTTTGGATGGTTAGAGCAGCTTGGTACTGCAGCTATGCATTGGGGTGTAAATGAGGCATTTTGTTAGAAGACATAAATAAGGATATCCTCCTGTTTAGTTTCCCTGGTGTTTACGCTTACTCTCAGCCCATTACCCAGTCATTTCTCTGTGGATGGATTTCACAAGTGCACCATCTATTGGCTAACCTTTCTCTGTGCATTTGTTCCTGACTTTGGCCCTGTGAGCCCTCTGATCCTCACATCCTCACACTGTGACACATGCCACAAATGTTCTAGATTTTTTTGCTCAAGTAAACCAACAGCAGGAAAAGCAAAATTTATAGATGCAGCTGTAAATCCCTATGGAAATGCCACTTGTATACTAGGGGCGATTACAACAGAAATGTTAGTATCCGAACACTTTTTTTAAAGTTTTGATCAGTCTTTGTTTTGATTATAATTTTTGCTGTATTACAGAAACAGCCGAATTAAAAGAACTCAAATAAAGGTTCAAAATAAAGGTTAAATATAAGGATCAATGATCCACGCATATTCAAAAGGACTAATTTGATCAGTCAAACGTGGAAACACCACGTTGATAGAAACATTATTCATAAATATCAGGCGTGGGAAACTGGGTTTTATCGACTAAGGACACGTTGTACCTCAGTGATTTTGACAGATAAACATATTAGAAGTTTGAATCCAATTAATATTGGATTTTAAACCGGCAGGAAATAATTGGTTTTGTTAAGTATCCGCTTTGCCAAATAAAGCGGTCCTTTGTTGTATTTGTGTTACAAGCAAAAGCAGGTTCATCGAGCAACAGACGCCTGCTGCTTGAGACATGCAGGCATGAAATGTGAGGAATGAAAATCATGACCAGCATTCTCGAAATGGCCATACTGTAGTAATATGACGTGCCGTGCATTGCACCTAACAACGGAGCAGTCAGATTGCTGACTGTCTGCGCGGCGGATAGACGCGTTTTTCTCCAAGGCTGTGCTTTTGGTTACTTACGGTAAGGTGGACCCGCAGTGTCCACTAAAGGATCAGGTGATCCACTAACTACGAAGCGAAGGCTGACTGGGGAAAATGCAAAATGACATATAGCAAATGTCGGAGCATTATTCATTCACATTTCGGCTCAAATTCGGATTTAAATCGCACCACTGGAGCTCCAATGTAACTATGGCTCGTTAGGGCTGGTGGCGCATCTGCGATTTTTTTGATATTTTAATTTATGAGAAATCACATTCACAGACAAATATTGGTTTCAACATGGGGCTGTGCTACAGTTTGCGTCCCCGGCTCTTCGGGGACCTGAGCGGCTCTATCTCCAACGCCACCTCGGACTCGGACCAGCCTCCTGACTCCGCCGTGCCGACTCGCGCCGGGGGAGCTCGACAGGAGGACACCGGGGGATGCGGGGAGACTTCGTCGCTACGCGGCGGCGGTGGCGGCCTGGTGCGCCCCGGGGACCCTGCCAGGCTCTCGGCTGAGGTGCACCGCCGTGGAGACACCGGTACCGACAGTGTGCTCATTCAAAACGGGGGCGGCGGTGGCGGCGGAGGCGGCAGCGCTAAGGGCTCAGGAAAGGACCGCGGCCGACGGTTACAGCTGCTGCCAAAGACAAGCACCCAAAAGCAGAAAAACGGGGACAAATTGCCGGTGGAGGACAAGGAGGCCGAGAAGGATGCAAAGAAAGTCAGTAGGACCATCGACAAGGAGCTGAGGGAGCTCAAACGCCAGTATAAACAGACGCATCGGCTGCTCCTGCTCGGTAGGTTGTTTCCCCTCTGTTATTGTTGGAGTAGGAAAGTGTTTTATTAATAGAAACAAAAACCCACTCGCTTGTCCAGAAATTATATCACTGCTCTGGTGAGGCCTGTTTGCCACATCTGATGGCTTGGCTGTGAACACTACCCCCTGCGGCTGCCAATAACAAATGAAGAAGATGTACACTGATGGGTTTGTTATCCAGTTATTGGTGCATTTAGTCATTTTAAATAACCAACTAACGAAGGCTGTGAAAATTAACCAGAACACACCGGTATACACACAGATGCAGACCTCTTAGCTGGGGGCTATTTAGTCATGACTACCTTTCAACTACTATTAGAGTATTATGTAAGGGTGTGACATCTGTTCAGGGACAAAAAATTAAAAATAGAAACCAAAGATGTTTTGATTAACTGGCACATTGTAGTGGAATCAGATAAAGAAACTAGTGGCAGCATCGGGTCACAATTGAGGTGTTGCTTTTTTATTCCAACTGTGGATCATTTACAGTCTGTTATCTTTTTATTCTAAGAATAAGTAATCGCATAATGTGGTAGAAAAGAGGCTGTAATACAGTTGTGCTGCAGTGTAACATAAGTTCCGTTTAGTACACTTTGTACTCTATATGCAGACAACAAGTTGAAAGACTTCTGACAGTCGTATTACACAGTAGTAGTGTGAACTACGACCTCTTAGTGTTTGATTGTGAACTGTCCAGACCAAACAGCCTACAGCTTCTGGGCCACGACTGAGTAAGAGAAACCAAAGTTTAGAGTGCCCTTTAGTGAATTCTGACATGTGTCCAGGGACAACAGAAACAAACAGTACTGTTGCAGAGCTACAGTGAGTTTTCTCCATACGTAAATCTTCTTGTGTGGCACAGTATAGCAGAGTATAGTTTAACAGCTTCTGTTACGTGCAAAGACACCAACTGGCTCCTGAAACCCACAATAGAATGATAAATCATATTATGATACATAAGAAAAATAACCATTTGGCTGTTTTACACTTATGGTAATGGTTCAGTAAATGTGTGCTCGGCTTTATGTTACGACGTGACACGTTGTGGACTGTGATGGAGTGAAATCTGTGTAGGAATACACAGAATATAGACACAATGTAAGGTGTATTATAGTAATATAGAGACCATGAACCTGGACAAGTTTTTTTTCCCTGACAGTGTCGTACTCCATAAGAGTTTAAAGTGTAGCACCGTACAATAAAGGGATTCGCAGATAAGAACGACAGCAGTAAAGTGGTCTTTTAGCTAACCAGCTAACTGGTAGAATTAGTGAAAGGTACTTTGAACTGGTGATGTAGTCGAGGTTGTTGCCAGTAAACTGTGGATGCGTCTCCTTTAAAAAGAAGCTTTAAAAAAAAACAGCCATCATGTTTATCTCGTCGTGTTTGTATCTGGTTGATTGTTTTTCATATCTACTGTTTAGTTTCTTATGTGTCTTTATTTCATTTTGTTCTGTTTTCTTCTTACGCAGCACTTTTCTATTTGTGATAAGTGCTGTATGAATACATTTTACTGACTTAATACTTTGTCCTGTGACATAACAACATAGAGTCTTAGAGTCTAGCTAATGAAAACTTTGTTGTGATTCACTTTGACAACTACAGTAATTCAGTGAGTTAGAGCTCAGTTAGGTGTGTATGTAACACGTGTTTTCAGAGGCTATCCAGCTTTTTTCCGTTGTGCTTCTTCGTGTATGCTTACATAATCTTACATAATTTTATAGTTGAACATGCAGTGCATAGTGCTCTTTTTGGTAGAGTTGCACATTGTCAGTCGTTTCATTTTCTCAATGAATTGATATACAGCTTTGTAGCAGTATTTGTAGCATAATGTTGTATAGTTTAAAGCCTTAGAGGAAAAACTTAGGTGCCCATGTGCTTTTGCTCCCTCTTGTTCTTGTGGGCTTTGAATATTTCTGCCATCATTTAGCTCACTTCACACCAGCTGAGTAAACCTCCACCTATGGAAAAAAAAAAGAAAAAAGAAGCTTACTTTAGTACCTAAATGACCGCAAACTAGTAGCGATAGTTTTTACAGCTTCAGCTGGGGTCTGATATTATTCTCTTAATTATCTATCTATCTATCATATATCTATTGGATAACATAAGAGTATTTTTGGACTCATTTATGAGCAAGTTTTCCAGCTGTTGCCCTTATCAGTTTGACTGTGTTCATATAGATTACAGGGCTCATATCAATTTTAGTGGGTTATAGTTTATATTAGACTCTTCAGATATCAGTTGCATTCCAGTGTGTTCAGATGGAAATTATGTGTCCTGGTCTCTCTGGCTTTAATCCAAACTACAGAGCTAAATCTCACACCAGTCATTTAATTCACCTCTCCAGTTGCTTTTGACTGTTTACACAGAAACAGTTTATTCAGTGTCGTAATAATTTATATAGACTGAGTTTGTAAGTTGTGTACTTTCGCCACATATTCACTGGTAAATTATGCAACTGTGCTGTAAATGAAAGAAATGAACACGCTTATCTTTCAGTGGAGAAACTCTGGACCAGAGACGGACATTTAGTGTCGCCGCGGCTTCGACGCTGAGGAAAAGGATGTTTAAATATCGGCCCATTTTCAGTAAAAAGAGATCTCACTTTCTTTTGTCACTCTTGACGCTGCACTGCATGCATCTGCTTTACTATGAAAAGTGCAGTGCTTCTTTTCTCTGTATGATAAATGGCCACCAGTTTAATTTCCTGAGTAAACAACTCTCACTAATTACTCAGGAAGAAATGGCTCATCCTAATGAAGTCACAGAGGGAACTGTCATACATTCTTCTATGAGCTACTGTTGAACACTACTGTACACAGCATGTTTGACCCGTGTTACTGTCACAGCGTGTCATCATGGTTTGTGTGGCTCTCTTTGCCTCTATAGAGTCACACTTATTTCGGTACGCCTCAACACGAGCCACAGGCCACTTCTGGGTTTTCTTAAGAGGCCTTCAGGACTTTATGCCCTGCAGGACTCCTGTTGCATGCCAGAGAACCGAAGTGGTTTGTGTTCCTCTGAAAATGGACACCTTTCAAATAGTGTTACATTTCAAGGCAACGTATGCTAGTTAATCTGGGTCACTTTATCTGTTTGTATCTGTAATGACAGCCATAAGGAACAACATTTTTACCCAAAATGAGCTGCAATTGTCAGTTTGAACTAGTTTCATAATACTTATTGCCAACTAAAGTAAATCTTTGAACGTCAGATAAAGTTTTGCTTTCTCGCTGCGCTGAGGTTGACATTTTGTGACATGGTTACAAAATATGAATCAAAATTCAAAATTCAGGTTTGGTTTGAATGAAAATCCATGCGTAAGTAGTAAGATGTGACAGGGTTAATTTCGATGAGCTTTTGCTGTAAAAACAACAAAGATTACTTCTTGATGCTTCGGACATTCCTCTGAGTTTATTATTATATAGTAAAACAAGAGTAAAATTTATAGTGAAATTTTTTATATATTTAATCATTTTCTCATACTGGACAGATAGCCTATTCAAATTAGATGCAGTAAACTTGTAACATTTAACCTTTAATGCATCAGAGTAGAGTGTCCTGATTAAGGGATGTTTAGCTTTATAAGGGACTCAGTCAAAATTAAGTTTTTTTTCTTTATTCTTTAAGACATGGTGTGACTGCACAGCCTCAGCGGATTCAACAGTTTGATTCAGAGGGAAAATGTTATGGAAATTATCAGAAGATTTTCTGATCAAAAGAAAAGTTTGAATTTAAGTGAAAATGCGACAACTTTTCAAATAAGAATTTTTGATGTAGTTCTTGGTCATTTGTAATATTAAATGGGATACTTTGGATTTTGGAACACAATAGAAGAACAATCTTTGGCTCTTGACATGCATCACCTCCTATTTTATTAACCAAATTATCAATCAGTTTATTGACTTATTGAAATGATCGTCTGTTACGACACTGATTTATATCAGAAGTCAGTTTTATGGAAAGTCCCCAACTTGAGAGAACATTACTCAAGTATTAATTGCAATGCATGATGGGTTGTTGTAATCAAATTTGGACCCAGCTGCAAAGGTCAGTGGAGTTGAGATGCCATCAAAGGCAACTTGTAATTTTGCATTTTATTTTCAGGAGGCTCTGAACCTGACTTAAAAATCAAGTCTTTGATCAGTGAGTTATTACACGGGCTCCTGGGAGCACATTGGAATTTTTCAAGAATATTACTGTATTAACGTGGAGTAACAAACCTAATGTCAAGCACGTTTGAGCAGAGGAGAAATGGAATGATTTAGCATATTTTAATAGAGTTCCGTTAGACTTTATAATTGACTGCAGGAATACAAACATGGGAACTGCAAGGCTAGTTCCTATTCTTTCTTGGAGAGGAAGTTACTTTATTGTTTGGTCTTTTGGATCAGATTCTGCGCTGTCCTGTGATAGTATCTGTTGCAGCTTTCCTAGAAGTCCTTAACTGGCCACTATATATCTCAGTCATATCACCTCCATGAGCCTGAACAACAGGTTGCCTGCTGTGTTGTGCGTCTTTTTTCAAAATACTGAAATGAGGCAGCAAATAGGTCGCTGGAAGTCAGCGCTAACTGTCATGTTCTGTTTTATTGTTTGTTTGTTTGAGCCGCTGTCCTGCATGTGAAACCACATTTCGGAAACTCTTACTCATCTACAGAGGCACACAACACAGGCCTGCTGTCCCTCCTCTTTGAACACAAGTCGAATTGGGTGAACTTTGCTTCGGTTTAAATTAGTTTTATCATTGACCATTGCTGAACTTTGCTCGCCGAGTTCCCTGGTAATGTAATCACCGGCAAGAGGTACTGGAACATGAGTTATTGTCACATTTATGATACTGATAGCAGATGTGTGAATTGTCGTGAGGCTTGCATCAAAGGTAACCATGCCACACTTGAAGGACTTTGGATTAGACTTATTATCCAAGATTGCTTACTGTATAGTTTGTATTTTATCAAGAGCTTTGTTCCCTACGGAGTGCTGTAAAGTTCTCTCCAGCTTAAGGAAAAACATTTCAAGGAGGCTAAATTTAGGCTCGATATCATTTGGATGTGTGCCTCGTTTATACAGTACATGCTTCAGTTATAGCCTGGGCCAGTAAATAAGTGCCGAAGATTTATATTCAGGAAAGAACTCTTTCCAGTGCAAGTTATTATTAGATATGTTGTAAGAGTTCACTGGAGGTTATTATCTTTACCCAGCTAGAAAACCTGTGTTTGAAGGTATTGAATGGATGGATCACTCGGCCGCTCTGTACACTGTCTCTACACTGGCACTGTGTGAGAACTAAACTCCGATCACTGGAGGTGTGGTTGCTGTTTCGCTATATAAGTGTGTTGGTCTAAAAAATATGGGGGAAGAAGTCAATGTCAAAGTGTGAAATCAAACTTTAGTTATGATAAAGTAAGCGATCTGAATAGATCTTTAAAAACTGAGCATGCACACAACTGTCATTTTCATAAATCAAACTATCTGACCACTCATGTGTTTCCGTTCAGGAGTGTAGCTGCTGGACGGATGATTTCATCAACTGTACACCTCACCAAGTCAGTTTGCACTAGATGCTTTTAACATCAGTCCCACAGTTGCAAGTTTCATATCGAACCTCGTTTGGCTTTACAAACCACAACCCTGTCTCAAAAAAAGTTGTGAAGCTGTGACGAATAGAAAAATGAAATAAATAACAGAACTCAAGTCTGTATTTGAGTGACTGCAAAGACAACATCATAGATTTGAAAGATTAAAAGTTTTATTGGTTATATTTGGAAAATACGTGCTTAATTTTGACTTTTTTACTCTGTGTCGACAGAGTTAGGAAAGGATGATGTTTGACAAAATGCTGCATCTTCCAAAGTGTTTCCTCATACGAGCCCTGATGTCAGAGCTCAGCTGATACAGAGTGTGGAGAATTTGGTTTGGACTGTCTTACTGAAATCAACACCACCTTCCCAGGGAAGTGTGTTCTGGATGGGAGCACATGTCTCAAAACGTGTATATATTGTTTGGTAAAGTATTGGCTCAAGTTAAAAACTGCAACAGTGCACGTCAGTATCATCTCAGATACTGATTGATGGTCTCTCTCCTCGTTTTCACGGATCTGATTTGGATTCATCAGACCTCAGGACAGTTTTCTGCTCCACATGGGTCCATCTTACGCAGCTCAGGCCAAGATGAGGCGACAGTTCTGGATCTTGCTTGAATATGTTTTCTTTAAATGGTAAACTGCCCTGTGATGGACTGGTTCCTGTCCAGGGTGTACCCCGCCTCTCATCCGATGACCACTGGGATAGCCCCCCCCCACCCCCCGACCGGACCGACGGATTAAGGGGTATAGAATGGATGGATGGAGTTTTTTTGGGTTTTCTTTTTCTGTTTTTAAGCCTTATAAAACTTTTCTGCTGTTTTTTAAAAATATTTTGAGGGCAGTTAAATCTAAAGCAGCACATGTTCTTGTTTAAAATAAAATTAACTAAATTCCACAGCTTCAACATGTTAAATCATTGTCTTCCAATTATTTTCAAACAGATATATAGTCTAATTTATTTAAAAATGATTACCTTTTGTTATCAATTTTCTACACAGCATCTCAGCTTATATGTATTACATATTTAGCATACAATGCATAGTATATTTGTCTTCATTATAATGTTGCGTTGAAACATCCCTCCTTTAGCAGATGAATGTGAAAACTCAGTAAAGTGAACGTCAAATATCAAGTGAAGTTATGAGCAAAAACAATGTAAATGAAGGGAGAATTAAAATGAATAAGAGGATGCCACAGCAAGCTAAATATAAATTTAAGACAGTGCTTCCTTATAAGGACAATGATTTATGCAGCAAAACCTACTTGTGTATCATTCATAGCCAGCTGACAGTATCCCCAGTATACATGCAGTTCTCGGCCTGACCACTAGAGGGTGATGTGGATCAGTCACTCGTTTTGACCTTGCTTTTTAAGGTGGGGAAACAAGATTATTCTCTCTTTTGGTGACAGAGGTGCTCTGATAGTGGCTTTATTGTCACACAGGTATAGTCGGAAAGTCTGTGTTTTAGGGTGGATTTGCATGTTCCACTACTTCCACTCCAGGAAACTAGCATTTGCATTGTATTTGCCTCATAGAGATAATAATAGCATATTTTTTTATATCTTGTACAAACAGTCCTCCATGAGTTGTCTCGTGCTATTTAGTGACCTATGAGGGATTTTGATACATGCATACTGATTATTTCCGGTGAATTTCAAGGACCTGAATGCAACAGAGTTGTAGTGTTAGCCTTGCATCAGCTGAGGCAGGTCTGCCAATTTTAATCAAGTGCTCTTTAATGAACATAAAGACAGAGTCATTACTGCTACTGTCACCTACAAATAACACAGTGGTAGTCTCAGAGTAAAGTGATGCCTAATGAGAAGAGTTCATCTCTGACAAACCACACCACTTTTTTGCTTGAGAGGAAGTCACAGCAAGCTAAACATAAACACAACGGAGACAGGTTTTCTGTTTCCTTTACAAAAGGATGACTTTCACTACCAGAGTGCAGCTACTGCTACACAGGTCCTGTTTTTAGATGTGAAACTTTGACATATGTCATTGTAGGAAATGAAGATGATTTGTTTCTGTCTACAAGTGAAGTACTTACGAACTGAATGAAACTTTCAGGTGGACAGTCCTTCATATTGTGGTGGTGTATAGTTGAGGGCTGATCTATTTAGTAAGATTGGCAGGTAAATATTTATGAGTAAACAGGCAATTGCACAGAGCAATTATTTATCCTGAACATCTCTTTCTATTTGCTAAGGTGGGGCACACAGTATGCCAGGCAGGTGTGTTAACTGTGCTCCAAGCAAACATCACATTTAGACTGTGAGCTCATTTTGGAATTTCATACACTGTAAAATACACAAGGGCTATTTCTTTTCTTATTGCTGAAGGTATTATCAACATATTCTTGCGCTATGCTCTTTGGACTTTGTATTTTGTGGTTGGGTAGATTACGTCTTTATGGTGATGTAAAAGATCTAAATGACATTTTTATCTCCTTTGGTGTCACAGGCCTTTTGCAGAAGAATCATGCCCTGTGTGGATCTTGTGAGTTTAGGTTGTTGCTTGTATGATTTTTAAGTTTTGTTCTCTCCACAAAGGAAAAATTCGGGAATTAAGCTGGTATCTCCCAAATCCTTAAAGGGCAGGTGTCCCTCAGGCTGGAAACTGCAGGTCTTTAGAAACATTAAACAGCACTTGGTCTTTTACTGTTTCTACTGCAATAGTGAAATATACTGTTTTAATTTACACAGGTAAATGCAGAAATATTATAATCAATATTACTTGGGTAAATATAGAAATTTATCAGGAAAAAGTAGTTTATGCACCAGAAAGACTCAGTAATACCTAAATTTGTAAGAAGTGATTTACTGTTGTTTCTGGTGGTTGGAAGTTGATTTAAATGACTTAATTTAGCGTATTTTGTATGTCTTTTTGAAATATTTGGAAGTGTAAAGTAGGATTGAATTAAACACAACCCAATTACTCCAAGCTCAATGTTTTAAAGTACTTTATATTTTCATTTCAGTTTCTTTTAAATTAGTTCCAGTAAGAGAGGTTTACTTCTGCTGTAGTATTATTTTTAAGTAGCTGTATGTGAGTTTTTCGACCTATAGCATGTCATAGTTGAGCAGTATGAGCAATTTGCTGTACTCTGCATATACATATGGTGACATACTTCACACTAAACTGCCTAACAATATATAATATGGTTCAAACCAGCTCCACCACCAGCTGCAACAGTAAACATCTGTCTGTATCTTAATGCATCAGTAATATTATTTCATTTACACACCCTATAAGGGGCATTTCTTCTTTCACAGATAACACGTCAGGGTTGTTTCTTGAATGATGGAGTAATTTTAACTGAATGATACTGCTACTTATACTCACTGGTACAGTGCAGTTTAGAAGTAACTCTGTATGATGAATTAATGTTGTAGAGTGAAAAAGCCTTCTTGTGGAATATGTAAGAAAGTTAAAATGTGATGTAACATCAAACGGAGATATTCAGATGAAGTGCAAAATCTTCAGAATTGTCCCAAATTGCTGTGCGTGTGTACACGGACTTGCTGTACTACACTGGAGTACATTGTAGTTGTGTTATATATGTTTTTGTATCATTCGTGTTATTTGTTTAATGTGAACTTACTGAATTACTTAATATACAGTTTTAATTCTCTTGTACTTTTCTAAATTTCTGTGTCAAAGTGTATGTTTCATTCTTAAGATTTTACTTTTTTTTATTGTATACATACTATTTACTATACACATTAATTATTTTCTTCCAAAACATATACTATCACATATAAATGAACGATTGTTATAGACGAAAGTGCAACATTCAAAATGCTTCTTTCACGTTAGTAACTGCAAAGTCTCTTAGGACATTAATTCAGCTCTTCTACTTTAGTGCAGAAAATGTACATTTTTCTGCTATTAATCATAGATTTTTTTCAGTTTTTACATGACTATATTTACTTGATTACTTTAATTACTCTGCTTATGTAGATTAGTCATAACAAATGTAACATTTGAATCAAAATCCATCAGTTTTGGTTCAGATAACACTGCATTAACGCTCATGGGGAAATTTAAACCTGCCCTGCACTGTATAAAGCAGGGTTCTCAAAGTATGAGACAATAAACTTATAGGAGATGCCTATAGGATCATAGCTGTGTTGTTTAATCCCATACACACTACGCAGGCGAGCCAGTAAAACCACATATTGCTGTTTTACACATCAAGACTACGTTAAATGAATAAATAGTCACAGTAAAATTCCCCCAGAACTAGTGTGTCTGCGTTTTAAAACACATCACATCCATTTATATTATTCTTTTAATAGCTAATGTCATAATTCCTCACCTCCATTCACTGACGCTCCACTAAAAAAAGCTTGGAGCTCCTCTGGAGAGGCCTGTCTCACACATTCAAAAACTTCTGGCTGTAAAACCGTGGTCACATTAATGTTTCAGTCATTTAAATCCAGTGATAAGATATACACTGTAGCGAAATGCTACATGAGAAGTACTTTAAGTGTATTAGCATGCTGGTACTTTCTAACATTCTGATCTTTTACTTCAGAAAGATTTTGAAGGCAGGACTTGTAACATAGTATTCCTACTCTGTTGTATTTCTACTTGTATTGGTATTTATTCAGCCTCTAAGGGCAAACCAGTTAAGCTGTTGTTGTTATTTCACTTTTCTTTCAAATCCTTTACTTAAGTAAGCACAGCAACACTACAAATACTTAAACACACACAAAGAAATGTTGTTTTGGAACAGAACTTGTATTATTGTTGCATGAAGGCCTACATGTGGAAGCCAAATGGCTGTTTTAGAGAAAGTTTGAAATACTTTATATAAAGTGGAGTTGTTTGATATTACAGTTATTAAAAAAAACAGCATGTGTTTGGAAGGTGAAACCTGAAGTATTAAGTCAGATTATATGAAAAATATTCGAGTAAAATACCTCCAAATTGGTTTTAGGAACAGTATTTAAAGTATAATGTCACCTGTGGATATTTCCTGTAAATAAATAAACTGCAAATACTATTGATCAAACAAAATATCTATAATATGACAGGAACCATTTTGTACAAGGACTACACAAGTAGCCTACATTTATTTAACGTATTTTACATAGGTTTACAGACTTTAATGTTTAGAGAGATTAGCGCTACTATAAAATGTTGCCAGACCTGTATTTAAAAGCAGGTAAAACCCAGTGCACACACGGATACTGTAACTGGGTTGCCAGTTTGGTGTCAGGGCCATCTCACAGACAAGAAGCCAACAAGTAGAGAGACCCAGCCCCTCTTGCAAAGCAGCACAGAGGCGTCCGGGCTTCCACCCCTTTGGCTGATTAGTTTGATACCGGGATAGCGAAGGACTAAATCGGGAATGGCTCCTCTCTCTTTACCACTCAAGTTGGTAAATGGTATTTGAGCTAGGTTTGTTAATGTTACAGTTTAACGCAGGTTTGTTTTCCACCTCCACGGTCTACGGCTACTTCCTGGTGCCACAGAGAGAGGCAGTGCTGAGTTAAAGAGACAGAAATACTGATATAAATTCAGATAGAAAAAAAAAAGAAAAAACACTGAGAGAGGAGAGGGGCTGGAGACGCGATAGGAACATTTGACTGGATTCCCAGAAATTGAAATCCCCCCTCTCTCTTCTTATTTATGTCTATTTTTTGATATTTCTTCGTAGAAGCGAGTCGTTATTCTTCGTCGGTTTGGATGACGGTTGGCTGCGGCTGAAGCGGAATTGTAACGGGGAACATATTCCTCCCTCCGACGGAGAAGCCTCGCAGAGATTTTGTTTTTCCCTTTTTATTTTACAGTAGACATATTCTGGTGTTATTCTTTAAGCCACGATATCATCCCGGGTGTCATTTTTCTATTTTTTACGATTCCACAAGGAAGGGTTAGGGCGACGGAAGATGGGTTGTTTGGGCAACAGCAAGACTGAAGATCAACGCATCGACGAAAAGGCACAGCGAGAAGCTAATAAAAAGATAGAAAAACAGCTGCAAAAGGAAAGACAAGCGTATAAAGCCACACACAGGCTCCTATTACTGGGTAAGGCTGATTTGTATGTGATGGCTATCTGAAATGTAAGCTAACCGTAATCCCTTTCGTTTACCGAACACGTAGCCCCATTTGACAGCGCTTGCAATAATATGTCATGGGGGTGGATATTGATGGAAGCGAAGCTCCAGAGCCTACAATTAACTGGCTTCGTTTCCTAAACATTTTTTGGGGGTTTTACGCTAACCAGGATGTCCCCGTTTGTGGTCATTTTGGTGATATTTTGGTGTATTTTTCTGGTGTGTTTTCGAAGGTGCGGGAGAGTCCGGAAAAAGCACCATTGTGAAGCAGATGAGGATTCTACACGTCAACGGCTTCAACGCTGAGTGAGTGCTATTCAATATGCTTATTAAATAGCAACATTAACGGCTCAAAATAACGCTATTGCCTATTTTTACGGCTTCCCTCATAATGAATAACACTGTCGAGGCCAGAGTACAGCCTGTGAATGGATTTTCCCCAGGCACTGCAGCGCCTGTTGGGCCCAGTATCCCATGCAAAGCAGCTAATATCTCCTTTTCTCCTCCTTTTTGTGTGCAGTTATCAGTCATATGTGAGGATGTCAGTTTCACACAGATGGCAAATAATTCACTGTTTCCTGTCTCATGTGAGAGAGTGAAAGGCTGTGATCGACACAGGCCTATTGATGATTTGTTTTGCTGCAAGGCCTTGCATGGCATTGATCTTAACAGTGGTCTGTTTTAAACAGGCCTAGAACATGTCAGAGTCATATAACTGTATGAAAATCCTCTTAATTTATATGCATTCAAAGCATTTATTCAGGGGAGGCAGTATCACAAAGGATATAAGGTATCATCTTGCAGGTTTAAAATAATAATAAAAAAAACCTTTACATGTAGATTTTATCCGCTTTCATGGAGCCTGACTTCCAAACTTTTGTTTAAGATACTGTGCAACGTTGTGTTTATGATCAATTTGTGAAAGATGCTGAGCATGAAGAACTTGCTTAGGCAGGTTGCAAGGATCCAGCTGCTAACTTCCACACATGAGATCTATAAATCCAAAGATTAGTTTATGTCTTCCTGGTTTAGCTATGAACCAGAATTGGGGGGGGGGGGGTGAAAGAAACCTAACTTTTTCAAAGTAGAGCACATTGAAGCCAAGCACGTATCGTTCTGTGGACTGAATAGTGGTTTGACAAACAAAGCAAACAGCCTATGAGTGTGTGGCCGCTGCAGTGAACACTGTGGGATATAAAAGGCTGATATTAAAAAAAATCCATATATATATATATAAACATGTTCTGACCTTTACTGAAAAAAGCCAAACAGCTGTACATCTTAAATTATGCTTGGCAATTACTTCCTTAAAGTTACACTCGAAAATCTAACCATATATTTGGACTAATATGCATTAAAAGCTGCAGTACCTCTATATGTCCAGCAGGAAAATCACATCTAGACATCACTACAAAGTAAGATTTAATAGATAACTAGTTGGATGGGGTTTCCTCCTGGAGTCACCTTGACGATCATGAGTCGTCTTCATAAACAGACCCCCTTCGCCTGTATGTAAATTGCGTTACGTCGCAGTTTAACCCGACCCTACCTTGTTCATAATTTGACGGTAGAGCTATCGTAATTTGCCACGGCAGACGTTTACATAATCGCCACCTCGCTCTTCTGTTCTGTCCCCATGCAGAGAAAAGAAACAGAAAGTCCAAGATATCCGGAAAAACGTGAAGGATGCCATAGTGGTGAGTTTCATTTGCATCACCTACCAAAATGTGCTCAGTGACTCAGATGTTACACTGAATTCCACAGCAATCCCATTTCAGTGATTATTATACAGGCTTACCATCAGTTTATATTTTTCTCTATTCATCCCACTTAATGCTTTTTTTTCTCTCTCTCTCCTGCAAACTCTGCTTTGTAGACTATAGTGTCTGCGATGAGCACTTTAATACCCCCAGTCCCTCTAGCCAATCCGGAGGACCAATTCAGAATCGAATACATCAAAAGCATAGCACCACTCTCTGATTTTGACTATTCACAGGTAAGACATTTTTATAAAGTTCCTGTTGGTGTGTGTGTTTTGTGTGCTAAATATGCACATTTTTATCTTTTGAACGTGTGGGTGTTATGGCATGTGAGGGTATGGCTTTTCTCTTTTAAAGAATGGTATGTTTAGATCTTGGTGATATAGCTCATTTGTTTTCAGCTGTAATTTAGTTTCAGCAGACCCACCGCTGCCTTTCTCCCTTATTTCTCAGCTTTTTTTGTTTGTTTGTTGTAGGTTTCTGTTTTTAAAAGCCACGGCTAACATGTTATATCTTTGCTTTGGAGGATATGAAGTTCAGAATTGGTAACTTGTGGTTGTTGAAGGCTTGAATCCCCCATTGAGGCTGGAGCTTGTGCACTATATGTGGATTTGAATGCAAGTTGGGGCACATGGGACTGTTTTCAGTGTGTGATCAGCCATTCAATAGCACGAGGTCATGTGTTGGAAATGTAGATAATGTTTTACATAATTCTGAAAGTCTTCCTTGTTTGACACTGGTTGTGCAGCACCACAAAGCAGAAATGACAAACTGATACTGAGCTATAGATAGACTCGTGGAAGTTTGACCATTTTGATTTGTGTACTTTTATTCGAGCCAAACGGAAGTTTTAACACCCTATTTCGTGTGAAGGAAACACAGGGTTGATCTCTCATTTGGTGCGCTGAAGTTGTTTGATAACTTTTAGAAGGAAGAAACGTTCCAGCTTCTCCAGAGGGAGTTATGGACAGAAAATGTCTCCTTTTGACTTTTGCAAACTGTGATTCAGCTAAAACTATTGATAAAGGAAAGTTAATAGAGTATGTGGAATATTTGAGCTCTTTCTTTAGATTTTAAGACGTAAAGTGCTGTTGTTTCTGCACTACCACCTTACATCTTAGCATGTTGTTTCCCAGCTTCTCTCTCAACAGCTTTATTTAACTCTGCATCACAAGAGTAACCATTAGAAGCAGTTTGGTGTTAATTTCCTTGCAGAGCTGCGGTGGCTTGCGCTGCTGTGATGTGTTGTGTGAGGGCCGGGGCCATGGGGGGAGCCGGCGTTGAGTTCCCAGGCCTGGCCAAGGCAAAGGGAACAACATGGCTCTGTTTTGAGCGTCTGCGCTTGTCATCGGTCTCCGGCTTCACTTGTGCCGTCAGTGTCACCACTACATTGTCACTTAGTGCCACCAGGCATGATATCCAATACATCAGCACAGGAACACGGCCAATCAGTAACCTGTGGCTTTCATCTGTTGGCGCCGTTTTGAAATGTGCAAGGATATTTTGCCGGTAAAATTCTGGACGGATGATGTCATGTTTTGTGATAAGGTGTTAGAGTGGATAAGAGGGAGCAGACAATGTGAAACTCTGTAGATTTAACTGAATGTCTTACTGTGTAAAGTATGTGGATGGAGATTTTCAGCAGTGGATTGTCACGTACCAAAATTACCTTTTGTCCAGAGCTGCAGCTGTTTCAGTTGTTGGTTCTCAATTGATCTGTTTAAAGTACTGTGTTGGACATGTGTCTGAGTCTGTGACATGTCAGGAAAAAGTAAAGAACTGTGTGATAGAGAGAAAGTGATGTAAGCTGTTCTCTCTTTCTTTTAACGTACGTTACTGTCCTACGTTGTGAAGTGAAGCTTTGGGTGTCCAGATATTTTACAGTTCATGGTCTGAAATCAAAATGGCATGAAATATCTTCTTGGTCTGCTTTTTGGCGTGATTCGTCACACAGCTCAGCAGTTGGGATATGCCATCAAACAACCTACCATCCCGTTTTCAGATAGCAGATGATGGGTGGATATTTCATTAAAAGTTTCATACAGTTTCAGAGAGCTTCTTTCCCTGTGTGCCATATGTACATTCACATGCTTGTTTTGATGGCCTTTATAAAGACAGCTTCCCTTTCAGAAACTTTTTCCTACAGTTATTGGCATAACAGTAAACCCATGAAAACCGAAAGCACCGATGCAAACTGGCATATATGCAAATGGAAACAAATGCCACTGCTGTAGCAACATTAGCCACTCAGCGGTGTCAGTCAGCTGAAGTGAAGCAAATTCAAATGAGCCTCGGCCCCGTTTAGCACCATGTTGTTTCTCTCAGACATGTTGGCTACACATGTAATGCCCTCCTGTTACTGCCGAAACGACTGTAACTGAGTATGATTTGAAACCTGTTCATGTTTCTTATGTATAGCCTAAACAGGAGGGCCCGGATTAGTCCCACAAAAGTTTGTTCTCTCATTTGAAATTGCCTGTTGCAAGTTTACACGATCATCTGCAATTATTGCTTTCATTTAGGAAATTTGGCCCCGTGTTTCCAACTACATTTGTCCAGTGTAACACCTTTTTGTAGCATTCCTTTGTTGTTAACTTGTTAGGGATTTCCTCATGTGGAACATTTTGAGTCCTAGAAGTTTGTTTTTCCTCTAATTGATCACTTGAGGATACCTGAAGTGGGCCAAAGGGTGGCATGGAGGGCTGATCCGTATTTGGATCCATGTTATGAAAGATGAACAGCCGCTCGCTTCCTCCTTTTCCTTTTTTATCTTTCTTCTTCAGCTTAATATGTCTGTAATCTTTAACTGAAATAACCCATGAAAGTCATGTCTTGTCATGTCGGGTGACTGTTATCTAACAGTGATAAACTATTCAAGTCCAATAAATGGGACGATGGTGGTTTCTTGAGCAGCTAACAGGTGGTCTGGTTGGCTGTTTATGGAAGGTTTTCAAGGTTATTGGCAGTTTCTGTACATTTAAGTTCAAAGGTCTTTGCAGAAACGCAACTCTTGAGACAGAAGATGCAGGCCATTTGCTCCACAGCATTGTTTAGATAAGTTGAATGAGATGTAGGCCATTTTGTTCTGTGTCAGCTTGACCTATATGATTCAATTGACATTACATCACAAACTTTACTTGATTAAACTCAGGCTGAGCTGAGAGTTGGTTCTAGCAGAGAGCACAGGAAAATCAGCATCTCATGGCTTTAGATGAAAGAAGGAGTGCAAACAGACTGAGAAGACATAGGAAAGAGTTTCAGAGAGGGAGAGAAGAGAAAAAAAGAAGTTGCATTAAAGCAAATTCCCTCCTGGTCTCTTTCTGTGTTATCAGTTCCTCTGTAGGGCACTGCAGCACACACTACATTTATTCAAAGGCCCAGTGTCACACGCCTCTGTGGAAAAGAGCCCTGAGGACCATACTTGCCCCCCCCCACCTGCCCCTTCCACCCTCTACTCCTCATCCTCGCTCCACCAAGCCTCAACCAGCCCAGTCGGGCCCTTCTTTAGGGCTTCGAGCCCCTCGATGTCTGCTGGTGTATAAATCTTGTAAGACCTGCACTATTAGCAGCAGAGTGCAATCAGTGATGTTGAATCTTGCTGATATTAGCCGAGGTGGGTGTTAAAATTTCACTGCAACTGGAGGGGAAGCAAATACAGGCAAGAAAGCAAATATAGCCCCATTTGTTTGTTAATCTTGACTTTGGCACTGCAGGTAAACGCTTCATTGCAGGTAACTGAACTACGGTCGTATTGTATGATTGTGTAGTATACTTTAGTATAATATATGACACGATGGCATGAAAGTGTTTAGGTTACTCCTAATTTTTGCCTGAAGCGTAGCAGTCAAATGCGTATTAATGTGTTTTTATGAGGCTCGTAATGGCTGGATCAGTGGATTTTCTCCATGTTGAACTTAATCACCGGATCTGCCGAGAGGAGATCTCCCGGAGCATGTGAACATTTATCAGCCTCCTTCCCCCTCTCTCTGGTTCGGGGCTACTTTCACCCTCTCTCCCCAGTCGGAGTGCAGAGCCAGTGCTGAGTGCAGTGAGTCATGTGGTGGTGCCAGGGTAGAGGAGGAGCCCATCTGAAAGACGTGTTCACAGGAGGCGACGTGGGATGTTAGCCCAGTCATCGTTGTTTAGGGCATACAGAGAGTCCTGGGAAATGTCTTAAAGTCATTGATGAGATGAGTTCCCCTCATAATGCTCTTCTTTGTCCAGTAACAGGAAGTCAGCTGAAGCACTAAAACTATGTATAGTCACTTTCAGCATTGTGCCTATGGATGAGTTTTGCACAGCAGGAGTGTAGGTTGTATCTGTATATTTTAGGGGATGTAAAGAACTTTTTTAATGACTTTATCAGCTTTTTTATGGTGTAACTAGGCTGTAAATTAGATTCTTAATGTGTCTTCATATTTTAGAAAAGGAAACACTGTGGGGCATACACATTTTATCTAAGAGTGATATGACTTTAAAAAAAACAATGGCATGCTGGTTCTTTCAGAGAAACACTATAAAACTACAAAATTATGTGTGTGTATATGAATATATATATATATATATATATGAATATATATATAAAATTGAGTTTACTAGATATGAAGCTTAAAAAAAAGTGTAGTTCTGTAGTTTATTGTCATGTTGGTGCAGCGTGTCCCGAACAGGTGGTTAACAAGCTGGGATCTGATTGGTTTGATTAGATATGACAAATTCTTGAGAAGCTTTGCACAGTCTCAGACTTGTTGCTATTTAACTGGAAATCATACCTGTTGAGCAAGATATTCTGCTACCTCTGCTCCTGTTCGTCATGATGCTTTCTTGTTCTTTGGACTATGTTACCAACACTTGAACAAAGATGTTGGCTCAGGCTGAAGTCTGTGTGTGCAGAACAAACTGGAAATAACTTTAAGTCTGGTGCTTGGGGTAGCTCATCGTTCCCTCTTTTTTAAAAAAAAAAAAAAAAAAAAAAAAAAAAAAGGATATAAAACAGTTTTGTTAGGTTATTTTAGCTTTCCACACAACTCTCGTTAAGGGTCATATTTTGAATGTGGCTGTGTTTGCATCTCCGGACTCACCTGGATACAGCATCACAATGTGCAAAAGGGCCCGTAGAAGTGGAACATCGATTGAAAGGCAAGGTGATCAGTGAATAAACTCTCAGACAGTAAAGTTCTGTCATTGAAAATTATATCATTCGGTAGGAAACAATACCATTTGGCCAGTCTTGTTCATCAATAATTAAAAATTAACCACCTGTTTTGTTAAAATACTGTTTAAAGGAAGAATGCGCCTTAATTCTACTCTGTCCTTTCAGCAGTCTAGTTTGTGAAAGTGACTGTGTGTGTGTTTGGTTATTTTGAAGCAGCCTGGTGTCATTTCCAGGTGATTTATTGAAGGCATACATGGTGGATGATCATGTGCGATGGCAGTACGTCTTGGTGCAGCACTTCTGCATTCAGAGGCTGCAGATTTCTCAACATGTCAGCCCTGCTGCTTTCAGGTGTCCGCAGGAGTTTGATGAATTGAAGGAACAACTTTCTGTACTGTATAAACCTTCTGTGGATACAACAGATAATTTTACATTGAATGTTTCTTTGTATCATTTCAACACTTTTACTGGTTGGAGCCGAGTTTAAATGATTTACATCATTATTCGTAGCATTTATAGGTTATTGTTAGTGGTAGCAGGTTGGTGTGCACCAGAAGCAGAGGACTGGTTCTGAAACTGCTCTTTGCATCAAAATGCCTGATTTAAATTAACTTCCTATCTACTTTCTCTTCTTCCTCCAACTTTGCAGCGAGTCCTCGCTCAGCAAAGCAAATTTATAATGACAGGAAGTTACCAAAATTTTGAAATGCTGCTTGTGCTGTTTTTCCTATTTTAATATTAATTAATTTTTGTAGACTTTTGTGGTCGTGAAGTGAAATTCGGGTTGTTAGTTGCACACGTGGTACACCTAACTAGTTTTATTATGTGTTGTTGGTTATTAATGTGATTTATTTTTTCTTCTTCTTCCACAGGAGTTCTTTGATCACGCAAAGAAGCTGTGGGACGATGAAGGAGTGAAAGCATGCTTTGAGAGGTCCAATGAATACCAGCTCATCGACTGCGCACAATAGTGAGTTAAGACTTTAAAAAAACACATTTTTTGCCTCATGATATTCAGCTTTAACGTGCCCATGTCTCAGCTCTGAGACCCAAAGAATAGGAAGTCAGCCGTTTAACTCTTGCACCCTACAAGTTATAGTTCTACCCATGTTTTGTTTGTCCTCTTTGTGTCCTGTTTGAGGTGAAAGCTATGCGGTGTGTGCTGGTGTCAGGTCATATGTGAATATGGCTGACATATGTTTACTCTGGGTGTGGCAGGTCGAGCAACAATTGTAGTTGTCCTCTGGAAAAATTCTACATATATCTCCTCACGCCATCGTGTTTGACATATCTCCATGGCAATATGCAAAAGCCCGATCTGACCTGCACTGAAATGTCAGTGTCGATTTCATTGGAACTATTTTATTGATGCAAAAATAGTCAGTAAAAACTGTAATGACAATGTAATGATGCTTTAGCTAAAGCCAGTTTAGTTTTTCGGTAGGTTACGGTTGACAAAATCTATGTGGGTCATGATTTCAGTTTGCCTATCATCTGTGTTGAGGTTTTCTTAATACAATTGCTCTTTAGATACTGCAGTTGGGAAATACTGATAACCGCTGTGTGGCAAGGTGCAGGCATTGATGACTCTTTGCATGGAAGGCTCCTGCAGGACCTTGGACACAGTGGAAGGCCCCTCTGTTGCCTGTAAAAGGAAGTTTAGATATGCAAAGTGGCCCACTGATTATAGTGCTCTTCTTCTGCTTCCCCTCTTGATTCACATGTAAATATGAGGACATGTACAGTGTACATGTGCGCAGGCTCAGGAGGGGCAGCCCACTGAAAGTTGTCCCCTCCTATACCAAAGGTTGGCTCACTTTATCTCCGAGGGTTCGGTCAAAGGCACATTTTATCAGTAACTGGGTATATTGGCTGGTTGCTGCCTACTTTGTGAGCCTGTGTTTTATGGATGGAGTATATGATTGTTTTAATGATTTCGTTGCTTCCAGACAAGCATTTCTGCACCTATTTTTCTCTCTCTCAGTATCTTCAATCCCCCCTAACATAAATTTGACTTCTGGTCAACTCTTCCCTGGTTGTGGTGCCTGTAAGCAGCTGCCATAGAAAGGAGAGAGAAAGTCAGGTGATGGTTGGAAAGTCACATGAATCTGTAAGGTGGAGCTGATACAATCCAGAGCCTGTGTTTGTCTTTGCTAGTCAGAGTCATTCAGTGTTTTTGCACAATATGTAGGGGAAAAAAAGCATGTTGGGTTTTATTTTAAGTCCGTATTCCAGTATCACGATGACATCATGTAATATTGTGGTATCGTAAACATTTCAAACCTTTTATTACTTCCTCGTTGCTACTCAGTAAATGCGGTGGTCTTCTGAATGTTGAAATCTGCTCCATATTATGACTAAAATCACTTTTATCAGTGCTTGAGCAGCTCGCTGGAACACTGATAACACAGTTGTCCTGTGACATGAGTAAACATTAACACAGTAAAATTAAGACAATGAAAGGCATGCAGTATTTCACTTTGGTAGCAGTTCAAATGTGACTTTTCTTCTGTGTGCACTGATTTTGAACTCTGCTGCTCTGCTGTTGCTTTTCATACCTTTCAGAGTCTAAAGTAATGCCAAAAAACCGAGGCTTCAGTCATCATTTGATTTATTTTTTTTTTTGTTTTGTTTTTCCTCTTTCCTGCCCTTCTTGCTATCCTCCTATCACTACCTCTCTGGCCATTACATCACAGTTCCTGATTGGTTAAGGGCTGGTGGGCAGTTTTTGTGTTTAGTCAGACAAAAACGTTCAGTTTTATTTGTTCATAATGATTATAAGTTAGAGCTTTGTGTCAAATCGGCTCATAAATTGAGGATTGTTTTGCGCTTAAATGGCATTTAGTGTTGTTTTACTATCTGTTGTTGTGCTCTGTGCTGTGTGTTTCTGTGTGTAATTTAGCTCCATTATTTCCCTGAAAATAACATGAAAAGATCTAAATACTAAAATGCTTGTATTAGTCTGTCCGTCTGGAGAATTTGTTTACACTGATGTCTGGAAATTGTCAGACTGCATGGCCTTTCCCTCACTTCTTCTTCTCTCAGTTTTAACCTGTGAATGAACTCTGAGGATGGAGGGCATTCACAGATACTGTGTCCTACCTGGCAGCAGACCTGTCTGTGTCTAAAGAACCACACATGCACAGGACATGTATTGTTGTTACGACCGCTCACCGACACTAACTGGAAACAGTGGCAGACAGCTTCAGCAGCCAACTAGGTTAAAAGGAAGGGAGCAAAGTTCATCATACTGGACATACTATATCAAAGCAAATGTATTTTTGACTGTGAGAGTCTGTCAGTAATCTGGGCCTTATTATTTGTCAGCACCAGCTACTTTGAGCCTCGTGTAATCCTGGACTGAGCTTTTACTATGCACATGATTTCCCTTTTTGTGTTGAATTTCTATTTATCTGTGTTTGTGTAGTAGGATCCGTGAATATGAGCGGATTTGAGCATGAATGCGATGGGACTGCTTTCGGTCACTCAGACTAAGTGGAAGAGGAAGTTTGCTGGTGTAAGAGGAGCGGATTGGCAGTCAGAAGCTTTACATGTTACCAGTCAAAAAGCGATCTCGCTGGACAAATTTTTGTTAGATGTGTGTCAAATTAAGATTTGGTGCAGACAGATGATATATCTCTGCCTTTTCATCTGGGTTGTCCTTCACAGACCTTGTTCCACTGCAGATATTTTTTCCAGCAGGCCTAACCCTGGCTGGCCCATTGGATAGAGGCACAGGAAATAAGTACGGGCCGATGGCGAGAGCTTGTTATGCCAAAGAGCATGTCCATATCGATGCTTTTGGAATCCTGTCACCCATCGATCCGCCCTCTGCATTGCACATTTATACGTTTTAAGAGCACAGATATGTGTCTGCCAGTTGATTGATTATGAGCTATTTTCAGCTGCGACAGGCTAGTTCCATTGCAATGCCTTGGTTGTGTCAACGGCAAAATCAAACACTTTTCACACGCAAATCTGAACTCCGGGCCTGGTCCCAGGAAGCTCCCTCTGGTTGGCGTTCTCAGGAAGTGTCGGCTGGGATGCCAGGCTGCAGCAGCAGGGAGTGGGCCGGAGGAGAGCTGCACTGGATGGTCATGGTGCTGGAGTCAGGGAGTGTTACGGAAGAAATTAGGCTATGAAACAGCTGAGCGACACAGCTGGGGGTTTAATCCTGCAGTGAGAATGAGGAAGAGTTGATGCCAGGTCATATATAGGCGCATGTTTGGGCTGGAGCTTGCCTTGAAATGTTATTTTCCTGAGTATGAGTTACGCATCTCAGCCTCCCTCTGGTCACTTTGTGTCAAAAGACCACAAATCTGTGGAGGTATTTCATGACAGTTTCATGAATCTGATAGTGATGTTATTTAATAAATGGTATAATATCTCCATCCTGTAAACATTACAATTAAATGTAAACTTTGTCATGATAACTTGAAAAATGATTTTCCTAATCAACAAAAGTCACTTTGGATATTTTCACAAGATCAGGCTGTTGATTGTTAAGTCAAATAAAAAAAAAAAAAATAAATATATCAGTATGTTGTCGCTTAACCTTTAAGCCTTTAAAGATATTATCTCTACATCATGTGGACTCCTGCTGGAATTTAATTAGCAGCAACTTTTTTTACATGCAAAACTTTGCAGTTTTGAGCATTTAGGAGGTCCGAAGTAACATAAGTCCTTTTTAGAATGTTTTCTAATGTAATTTTAACAGATTTTCTTACTGATTTATTTTTTTTAAACCTCTTGATTATGAAAATGTATATTAGAATACAACACAGCCATGACTAATTGCCACTGATCAGGTAATCTGTTGGAGTTTAGCTTTTCTAAGAACAAATATATCAGACACGATACAAATTATCAGCTAATTTACAGACGATTGACTAATTGATTTAGTGACCTTGCGCTGTAAAGGGTGTCTGGACGCTCTGGTCAGGGGTAGGTATGTGCTTATGTTTGCATCACCAGAGCAGCATTATACTGCCATACAGATGCACACACAGCTGTGGAAACCTCAGACTTCGAGCTGTTCTTACACTACTTTCTGTTGACGTCTCATTTGCTGCAAACCAGTTAATTAAAAAGTGCCTAATTCTTATCTCTTCAGAAGGTGCGCTTCAACTTGACAATTTCATGGAAACATGGCTAGTGACAAAAATAGAAGCTTCCGGTAGCAAGTAGCTCCGGACATTTTCACACAGCCTTTCCTCAAATTCAGCTTGCGTTTTCATCTTCCAGCGCACGCCACGACAAATTGGAGAGTACATGGACTTCCACACAGATCCTTCATGCCCCCTCTGATGATATGCTACTCTTACCTTAGCGGGCCTTTGCACACTCACCACAAGGAAATTATAACACAGAATTCACACATAGTTTTTTGGGATTACATTTTTGACGCATGTGTCAAAATCCATCCGTCATCCTGAACTCAGATTATAAACCCAGCAGCCAAAACCTTGAAACCACTGATAGAAGATGCTCAAAACATTTATCATTTTGTTTTTTGTTAGGGTCTAAACTGTAAATGTGGATGTATACTGTGCCACATATTGTTGACATCACCAGCCTCCCCCAGCAGGACAAAGCACCACTCCACAATGGAAAAACTGCTCTCAGGAAAAGTTTGAGGAGTAGGAGAAAGAGCCTTAGGCATTGATTTGGCCTCCAGACATTGATCCAACTGAGAATCTATGTGATGTGCCTTAACCTGCCTGATCCATGGAGGCCGCACCCCACAAACCACAGAACCCAAAGAATATGCTGCCAGACACCAAAGGACATCCTTAGCTGTGTCCATGCCCCAAAGGGTCAGAGCTGTTTTGCTGCTTGTTGTGGACTTCCGCAACATTAGTCTGGGGTTTTTAATGTAGATTATGCAGGTTTAAACTAAAAGTTGATGTATCGTAAATGTGAGGAGCGTTAGGTTAGAATGTAGTCTTGTGAAGATGATCGGCCGCTGGCATGGGAGAGGTTTCCCATCATCCCGGCGAGTTCTGGAGATTCGGCTATGCTGTGTATAGATGCATATATTTCAGCATGGGTCTAGTTCTGGGCCTAGGCTGCGACTGGTGTTGGGGCTGGGGTTCAGTGCTGGTCACGGGACCCTGTCACCAGCCTGGGGGCCACTGACACAGTCATCTGGGGCAGTAAAGTGCTAAGAATGGTGAGCATTGTCAGCCATTCCCAGCCCCTGAAGGGCTTACAGAAACAGAGGGGCTACGCTTCACAAACAGTGGCTCTCCTCAATAAGGAGCCTCTTCTGTTCACGGAAAAGCCCGAGAGAGTGATATTTATACACTGGCTGCATGTCACTGCCGCTTTTTTATGTCACCAGTAAGTAGCTCCAATACTTAATGTTTTAGCGGGTTTGATCTGCAGCGTATAATGCCAAAGGATGAGTGTGACTGTGACTGTCTCCGAGCTCTGAGTGTTTCTTACATGTCTAAACTCATCTGTTTATTCATATTTCTGCTTCAAAATGTAATAACATTTTCCTGATCGCTTATTTCAAACGTCTCACACGGTGATAGAATTCATCATATTATTTTATTCGCCATTTTGGTGTCTTACCAGTACGACATTGAGGCGTTTGAAGCTATTCCTGACCTGTGTCTGTTATGTCTGAGGCTGGGTCCGGTGGTGTGGACTGTCTGGCCACTCAAAAGACTGATGAGAGAGAAAAACAATGAGGAAGAGGAGCATTTAATTAGCCAAAATGATGACTTTCCCATCTTTGCTCTGCATGTACCTAAGTTAGGACTTTCACACAAAGTGTGTTGTTATCAAGCTAAAAAAAACAGCCTGAATTATTTAAATTGGTGTCAAATCGCTTCCCTTTCTTGAAAATTCAGCCTCTTTTTTTTTTTCTTTTAGCCTTCTAGTGACACAAAAAATTATGTTAACACTTATATTTACTATAGCAAAAAACAACTGAAACAATAAAACCTGGATTCTTTCGTCATGAAACGGATAATAAAAGGCCCTAATCCAGATTAACAAAAACCTTTGTGTCACTTGTTATAATCAGATGACCCTGCTGTCAGCTGACTGAGAAATAATCAAAGAGTGCACTATGGTAGTGTGTGTGTTTGAATTTATTTGAGTGTGTAGTTGTTTGTTTTGTGTGAATGATTTCTGAGTAAAAGGGAGGAGTGGTTTTGAGCTGAACTGTAGAATGATCTACTGGAAGCTCAGTGGGACTCGATCTACACAAACCGCTGTCCTTAAGGTTGTTAGAGCCCCCTGTGGGACCGACTCTTTCTCTCACACTGTCTCTCTTGGTCGCTGTCTCTCTGTCTATCTGTTCAGTCCTCTCTTGAGGCCAGAAAGCGATCGAGAAGATGTTGCAGAGCACATGAGAACACATGCCAAGCCTTTTTCCAAAGAGCGTGTGTGTGTGTAAAATGTTTTCAGTGAAGGGCGTCACTTAACATCTTCTGTGTGCCTGAGATTAAGTGTTCCTGTAACTGTTAATTGTTTTTTGTCTGTTAGGTTTGGATTTAAAATGTTTGTGAAGCTGTAGATGTCGGGTCTGAAAACCTTTCAGTCTGGTGGAGAAAATGGTTAAGAGAGCCTAAAGCTGCCCAGCATTGCATGCTACATGTCACAAGATTAGCTACACTGCCAGGGTGTTTTTATTTTGTTTCTAGAGACCAGAGGCTCTGACAGCCTCTGTTTACTTTTGTCATTAGCCATGTTTCCGTGTATTTGTCAAGTTGCAGCACACCTTATGAAGAGATAAGAATTAGACATTTTTTAATTAACTGGTTTGCAGCAAATCAGGCTGCAAAGCATCATCAGGACATAGTGGTGTGGGAGGCTTTTATGTTTAGTGATATAATTATTCTATAATGATTGGGATGACTTTGTGTGTCTTTTGTTGAAATAAATGTTATGGGGAAGAAGTGGTTTTGATTCGGGTACCATCGGTACTTCTCCCCTCCTCAGGAGTTTCCTCTTCTAGTGCCGGTCTGTCCGTGACGTTAAGGAGAGCAGTGCACAAGAAGGTGGAAACCTCACAGCAAAACTGAAGCTCGTTCTCAGCGTAATGTCTAACAGGAGAAAGCGGCAGAGATGCGTAAACTTTGAGGAGCGATAACTGAGAGTCAGAAGTCGGGTTCTGCCATCCAGTCACATTCATAACACGAATGAAGGCACAGGTTAGCTTTGCCTAAAGGATTCCTTTCTGAGCAGTCATGCGGCGGCTTCATCTCTCTCAGTCAAAGAGAAATCATTTCAATCTAGACTGAGGTTCCACTGTTACTTGTATGAATAAATCGACTCACCTGTCCAGTTCGTTGTTCCTTTTTTGCAGGCAAATGTTTCCACTCAGCATGTGAACTCCTCTTCCTTACTCTTTTCACGTCTATGCAAATACTTCATTTCACTCATCGGGCACAAACTCTGTTTTGTAACTGAGGCTTAAAAAAAATCTGCCTATCCCTGAGCCGGGGAAGCCGAATGAATGATACCGTAACAGGCCGACTCTTCTTGTGGACAGTAATGGAAAATGAGGACTGTTAGAACTTTGTGTTTGTATCAAGAAGCAAATTAAATTGCGTCTTTGAGTCTTTCCCGACTTATGTTGCATATTCTGCAATATTGATGCTAAAATGATATCATGCAGACCTACTACAGGATAGTGATTGCAAACCAGAAGCACAAGACCTTTTCACCTACGCTATTTAAGCGAGGATGTCATGTGTGAAAGTACAGAGGTGTCAAGGGGAGCTGAATGTGAGTTAGTAACAGTGACAAAATGGACTAGATATGCAAGAATAAGATGGTGTCATGGAGCATACCACTAACCAATGTCTGTTGTCACTCAGCTGATTTTATAACACACACTGATGTGGGGCTGAGCCCCCTCTGTCTGACCTGTGAATTACAATCTTCTTTTTTCGCCAATGAGCCGCAACAGACTTATGAAAGGTGCTAAATGCGTAAACAAACCCTTTGTTTACTGTATGTTAGAGAAAATTGAGAGAACTCCTGAGGATTTATTTTTCTTCCAATTATTCTTTCATGTCTGCCAGCATTGATTCCTCCCGAGGCAAAAACTGTCAGATCAGTCATGTGAGCTAAATGTGAGATTTTAGTGGCAAAAGATTTTTAAAGATCCTTGTATGTTCATCCACTCTTTTTCCAAAAAGATTAAAAAAACAGTTTGTGGCTTTGTAAAAACTTTTGAACGTTTCCATCAAACTTTTCCGAGGTGCTATTGCAGAAAAGGTGTTTCCTCAGTCCCCCGGTTTTCATAAAGAAACCGAGTTGTCAGAATTGGGTCAAGCTTAGGTTATTTGTAGGTCTGAGTAAATTGTTACTTTTGTCTCTTTCGTGTGTACTATGAGCAGTGATGCAGGAAAAAATGAGAATTTATGTTTGACTTATAGACGGGTAACTATAAATAGAGGTTTATTTTTGGGTTAAAATGTGCGTCCATTTTAAAGGACAGACAAAGAGCGAGGCCGGTGAATGGCGGATATCTGTGAGTCTGTTACTGTGTACAGACAACACACATATACCTTTCTTTTTCTCTCTCTCTCTCTCTCGCACGCACACAGAGCCTCCTGTTGTCCAGGAGTGTACAGGCACAGTCTGCTGGAGGACAGCAGTGGCGCTGCAGGTCCCCTGCTCTGAGATTGTGGAATGGTCGGCCATAGACCCCCCTCCTCCCCGCCTTCTTCCCCTCCTTCGCCTATTACTCTTCTCTCTCTCTCTCTCTCTTCACTGAGACTCCCCCTCCTCTCTCCCCCCTCTGTCGCTCCCTTCTCTCCCCCTCCCCTTCCACCCCCCACCCCCCTTAGAGCTTATGTAAACTAGCTGTGGAGCCAGGGCAAGCTCAGACTATTTTTAGCAGCAGCACTGCAGAGCAGAAACTGGCTAGGGTCACGTGTGCGCAGTCGAATCAAAGGGAGTATCCCGGCAATGCGCTGTAAACAAAGGGAAGGTCAGTAACAGAAGGTGAGACACAAAACGCCTCTGTGTTGGTTTTGTGTATGTGACTGTGTGAGAGTGACTGCGCTCTGCCTGGCCATACCATCTCTTCTCTTAATGCCCGGACATAAAACAAATCATTGTGAGAGTATTAATGCACCCATATGCTTTCCTGCTCCCTCTGTCTCCCCCTACCCTGCTCACACACACACACAGCTCAACAGAGGTTTCAAAAGTACACACAATCTATATTCAAGAAGTTCATTATACTTTTACAGAATTAAAAGAAAAAAAAAGAGACCTTGATAAAAGCAGAAGTACTTATTCAAATCATTTACTAAAGTGAAAGTGGAAAAGTACAGACTCGGAAGTATACCTCTGAAAGTAAAAAAGTAACCGGTACCTTCAGTGGACGCTTCCACCTTCTGTTTCAGTGAAAAACTAACAGATCTTACCATGTAATATATTTTTAAGACTGTCAGTTAATAGATTAATCAATTTTCATTACAATGTTCACATCCCATGATTATACAAACAGTATAATCGAGCATAAATGATTGTTGTGCAGGACGCCATGTTGCTGCCACTTGTCTTGTGTTGTAAATGCAGGGAGGAAGGGATCAACCCCGTGCTTCTGGAGTTGTTTGGTACAGTAGACAGGTGCTCTTTGGTTGGTAAGAAAGGAAAAACAATTTTGGGCGTCTGAAAACGCATGTTGTACTTGGAACAAAAAACTAGTGAAGTTTGCTCAAAGTTCAAGTTTAATAAAGATATGATGTTCTCAAATAATGAAACTTGATTTCTCAAACATGATTACGAGTTTTGCCACGATCGCGCAACCCTGATGTAATAAAAAACAATATAATGAAAACTGGCAGAACATACACCCGATAACTTCAGTCGACTTGAACAACCAGTGGATGAGGAATAACTGCATCACCCGCTTCTTTCATTCATATCGTGAGATGCTGACTCACGATATGAAAGCTCTCTCAAGTTTGCCTGTTGCCTGTTTAGGTGGAAAATGATCCGTGCATCACAATGATGCAAAATTTAAAAAGATAATTTATAATTTTCATTGCGTAAAATAAAAGTAAATTAACAAGCTTCTTTTTATATTTTAAGGAGTAAAAAAAAAAAAAATAGATATTTGATTTAAAATCTAGCGGTTAAAATGAAAGTCGTCAAGAAAGATAAATACAGGTACCTGAAAGTATTTGTTCTTTATTTCCAACCTCATCAGCCCGGCTCTTTCTTCCACTGCTGGAAACAGAGAAGCGAACTGATGAGTTTGACACATAAGCAGACATTTTGCTGTCTAATGACAGGGGCTCCCAGCTCTACATTCTCCCTTTTGCTGCCAAATACGTCTACCAGAGTGAGCAACAATGGACTCGAGCCAATGCAAAATTTATCAAAGAGCACGTGGTCATCTGTGTTTAGCGTCCGCTTTAACGTGTTTTGTGTGACATGGGTAATTTAAACCCTCAGAGCCTGCTCAAAGTTAGGCCTCGTCATTTACTGAAGCTCAGGTTTTGTAGCCTCCAGGCACAGCTAGCTGTGAAGCTACAGGGTGGTGGTGTCCAGCCACACCCAGGCAAAAGGTCTGCCTCCACCTTGGCCACTATTCAAACAAGCTTAAACTTTCACCTCCTGTGGAATGTGGTCATAGGGGGGCACAAAGCTATTTATGGAAACCTTCCTACGTTTTTGTGTCACTGTGGTTTGTTGACACTTTGAGCTGTAGGTTATTTCATCTGGCTAGGCTGCAGGTAGCTCAGAGGCTAACTTAAGTAAACATACAGCTGCTAGTTTGGCAGACAAAGAATTTTAGAACCTATTATGACTACATTCACCCAACAGAAAAGTCTTTCAGTGTGATCATCTGCTTTATCCTGTCGTTTTTATGAACGACGCTCTACTCTGAAGCAATATTTATTCAGAAATGTAATTGTTGTTCACAGCTGATGTTTTTACAGCTGTAACAGGTTAAACAAAGGCTCAGAATGTGTGTGTTACTAACTTATAAGTGACCAAGAATTTTAGTTTTATGTGCTATTCTTTCAGTTTTTGGACACGCTGAAAACATACAGAACTTTTTTTCCACTAAAATAAAGCACATTTTAAACAAAACCCTTGAATTCCAGATTCTTTGAATTTTAGATTGAGCTTGTGGGTGAAAAACTGTAGTGCATCAGTGTGTGTATAATCTGCAAGCTGAATGGGGAATATTATTTTTCCCAGGAACTATTGGAATAATCTGCAGTACCTCTATATGCCCTCTCAACTTGTCCGTAGCTGTTCATTGCCAAAGTAATGACACTCATTGTTTTGTGCAGATATCCCTCTAATCACCTGGATATAAGATCACCTCCCCTCCCATTTCCCTCGATCTGCTCGTTTCACAGAAACAAACAAACAAAACGAATATAAAGCTTGTTAATTGGTTCTTTGAGTTTTGGATTGTAGCAGGAGGCCTGACGCAAAGCCGCCCCAGCATTGCCACAGTTTGCAGTTACGTGCACTACTCGAGCCAGCCTGATTTCACAGCAATCCTGCTGACCACTTTGTGACTTGTAACATCCTTATCTGTCATCCCCACAGCTCAGCTCTTAACTCATGTAGCCCTGTTTGTGTATTTCATCACAACTGAGCGTGTGTCCATCAGGTTGTGACAATATTCAGTAACTTTGTACTTTACACTTCACACAGTACATATTACGTTCCCTCCTTCTACTGAAGATGTGACTTATTTTTAGTTATGTGCTTGAGACCGTGGCCCTCTAAAATAATCTGTCTTTATAAGCCTAATTTTGCTTTGCCCTCCCACTAAACACACATGCACACAGTGACAGTGACACACATACGGCGCAGAGAGCCAGCGCAGAGCCCGGTCCTGCTTTGTGTTGATGTATGGGAGAGTCTGGGAATGGAATGATACAAGTGCAGCCTGGCTTAGGAAGAGAGGAGGGGATAGAGAGAGGGAGAGAGGAGTGGTATGGACCGACTGGGGTTGTCATGGGAACCCAGCTGCTAAAACCAGGCAGGGTCAGTGTGGAAAGGAGGCTGTGTGCAGCAGGAGCGGAGGGATGCCACCCGGAGGCCAGATTGTGAACTACACAAACAGCATGCACAGGCCTGGACGGCCCGAGTTCCGGCTACATTTCAGTCGGTTAAAACTATATGTTTAACGTCTGGAAAAGGAGAACTAGAAATTTAAAGGGACCTGCCGTTTGTAGTTGAAGTTGCTTCTTCCTGGGTTGCTGTGTTTTGATTTATAATCACCAGGTGGTCTAGTATGAGCAGCTTAATACAGGCTTATGCAATCTGCACTGATACAGTAGACTCTCCTGTCTGATATTAGCCATTGCTTATTGACTTTTGATTAGGGAAAAGAGGAAAAGCTCATTTTGACTGGGTCACTGGTTGACTTTCAAGCGGAACAACTAATTCGACATGGAGGCTGCTGTTGTTTACAGGCAAGAGAATTAAAACCTGTTCAATACAGTTGATTACACTATTTTTGCTTTGTTTTCTATTTTTGGTACAGTTCAGTATCTGACATACTGTATTGATAATAGGCTTCGGTATTATCTGGAGAAACCTATTGGTCAATTATGCAGTGGGAACTGTATTTGGAAACCCCACATGGGACATGATTTAGGCCTGACAGAGTCCCATATTCCCACTCTGGCTCAAATTTGAGGAGCGAGTCTATTTTAAACTGAGGTAATGTAATGGTCCACATAGACACTGAGCAGAGACAGAGGGCATTACGATGTATTTTACATTTTTATATACAACTCCTTCCAAAACCGTGACTTGATGCGGCCCTGGAAGGCGATTTGGCGGACTTGAGATAAAGCAGGCACTTTTGTTTACACAAGATTTGGTTTGACTTTCAGGAGTGTCTCCGTTCTTGCTCCTATATTTAGGAAGTACCCACTGAGCCGTTGATGGATTCTTCTAGTTTCAGATCCATCTCCCAAACTTCACACTGTTCCTGTTTGGATGGATGAGCTGAACCCTGGGCTCAGATCTTTCCACCAGGTGACCAGGATCCTGCACAGCTCCACCTTCCTGTTGTCCCGCCGCACGTGGCTCTGTGTGCTGTACCAGCTCACTACATCTGACAGTCTCTGTGAAGCGACGAGCTGTGTTGTGTCGCTGGTTTTAAAGCATTTGTTACCAGGCCACACGTGGTCCGGAAAAGCTTGCACGGACCCCCCCCCCCCCCCCCCCCCTTTTTGAAATAAGCATAGAATACCAAACTGTAATTATTATTCCGTAAAGACATGAAATGCAGCTTTGTTTCATGAGGAAACGTGCTGCTGTGTCATCTTTTTTCATCTCTTAATGGTACCGTGATACTGACGAGCGGCGCGTTTGTTTTATTCATGGGAGGAAAATATGAGCTTGGCGTGTATCGTGAACATAAACAAAGAAATGTAGCTGCAGCAGTTGAGCAATAGCTTTGGTAATACTGTATCTATATGCTAATTCCCTATGTGTTTATTACCCTATGTTGAACATCTGTCTCGGTTTTCAGGGTGGATGCATTTTTATTTTTTATTTATTAAAAAAAAAAAAGGAAAGGAAAAATAAATAAAACCCACCCTGAATTTCTGGCGTGACCTCATCGCTGGTTTTAGACGGATTAACACTTGTTTGGAAACACTAATTGGACTTGTGGTAGCACGGTGACTTGAAATCAACACCATTGAAGTTATCTTTGCCACACAGTACAGTTGCTTTACTGTTGCCATCTGCCTGTGGTGCTGACGTTATCAGTCGAGTGGACGTTTCTTTGTTTTATTATTTACTTCTGACCTGACTATCAAGCGTCAATAGCTCAAAATAAATAATAGTAAGAGTCATACTGCCCTTAAATAGACTTTGTTTAAGAAGGTGCAGCTTTACTCTCCTTTTAGAAATAATAATAATGTTACGGCCTTCTGATCGGCCTCTTTAGTGACCACCGATCACATATTTCAGAACTAAATGTTGTCCGATAGCGTTTATCAAATGATGCACCCTAAGATTATAGTTTAAATGACTGAAGTAGAGCTAAAACCATTAAATCGTAAATGGTCTAGACTTATTTGACACCTTTTAATGTGGTCTGAGGTTCAACAAAGCGCTTTACAATGGCCGCCCTCACATTACCAGGACAGATCAGATTGAAGAGTTCACAAACATCAACAACAAGTGTCGTGCATCGGACTTTAACTGGAACGCGACTGCATCCCTCAGGAGATTAGATTGAAATGCACAAATATTTCTGAGATGGAAGCTTTTCTGGTAAATTTGTGGATGACATTTGGCTCCAGAGAACTGCAAACGTTTGTCCAGCTACATAGAAAAAGAGGAGAAGCTACACAGATACTTTGCACCGTTTTAGCTGTTATTGCTGGCAATGCTGAAGTAGTGCTGTGTGTTTATGACGACAACCCTCCGGCCATGTGTATGAGCAAAAAGGAGCATATATGAGCGTCTGCACTCATGTCTCATACGGGATACATATCCAATCTAAGACCACAATTGGATTTCTGTGTTCACACTGCCCTGAAAAAAAAACCAGTTTGTAAATCACTTCGGCTCTTAAAACGTACATATCCAGTGTGTTTCTCATGCACCAATTCACACACATGGAGTGCTTCTTATTCTTTATTTTCTAAAATCTCCCACGGAGGATATCGACAGCAGTGTGGGTCTAATGTATTTCCTGAGGACACTTGGAGGAACTGTGGATGGAAACCTCTGACCTTCCAATTAGAGGACGACCAACAGAGAGAAAGCCCTGCCCACTTAGCCAACTTTGTCCTACTCGCCTCTGTAGAAGAATATCATCAGTTTTGCATTTTTGGCTTGTATGTGAGATAAAAGTGGACATACATCATCTTGGGCCTTTTCATATTACATTTTCAGACATTTCATACACCAAATCATCATCAGATGTGGCAAAAATAGTCAGAATACGTATGAAAGAATATAATGGTCATTGCCTACATCCATATGCTTTCTAAAATATTTCTGAACTTTCTAGATGTATTGAATTGAAGTCCTTTTCAGTGATAAGCTACCTTTGCTGTGACTCATGTTTAAGATAATGGAGTAGTTCACTGTTAATTTAAAGTGATAAATGTTGTGATTTCTTACTTTAAAATGTTCTTTTTGGGCTTGATGTAGTAAAACTTCTAAACAGCTGAGTTACAGTGAAATTACCAGACAGAAAACGTTTGCATTGTCCCAACTGAAGACATTTGAACGAGAACTTCCCCAGCTAGAAACAATGTCACGGTGCGGCCGAGTTTCAAAGCGCTGTCACCAGTCAGTTGGAGACTAAAGTGGAGTCCATTATGCTGGCCTGAGCGGCTCAAAATATGGAAACTATTGATCCAATCCTGCTAATTAAAGATGGTCTGCTATTTGTAAAAAGTCAACCCAATTATCAAATGAGCACATGAGGCTGGGTGCTGCTGGTTGGTGGGAAGGTTTGCAGTCTGTTGGAGGGGACTTCTTTTCCCAACGTTGATTGAAATGTGATTTTGACGTTTTGAAAATTAGTTTCTTTTGTGTGTAATTTCAACTAAATTACTGCCGTTGGGTCCAGTCCTCCTCCAGTTACATGCTTTGCTCTGTTTGTTGTTTGGAAGCAACTTAACGGCGCAAGAAATTTATATTTGTGTACTCCAATATTCAGTGTTTCAATACCCTCCGCCTCTCCTCATCACCACCATCTTCTCTGCCCCCTTTTCTGCTCAATGGGCAGCAACATGTGACCTGCACCACGTGGGAGATGAGCCCTTAGGCCCCCAGCATCAACCGTCCCTCAACATATTGGAGTGTCTGGGTGACGTTCAGGCTGTGTGAGCGTTTTCATGTTTGTGTCTATGTCGTGTGGAAAGATGAGGCAAACGACACAGAAAGACCAGGCCAAGTCAAGTGATACTGTCCATAACAGACCTATACATAGCAACACAGACTGGCCCGCAGGACTAGTACAGTGTGTTTAAGCTAAATACAGAGCCAACCCAGCCCAAAGGAGAGAGCAGCAGCGAGGGGGACTGCAAAACACAGGATCAGTCATTTCCTAAAGAAAAAGAAACCGTCAGGGAACTGTAAGAGGCCTCTTTATGATGGGGGTGTGTGTGTGAGGGTGAAATGATTCATAGTGTATCACTACTAAAGCATTTTAGTGCCATGTATGTACTGCACACATACTGAAAACGACGTAGAAAAGTGGTGGCCATCCCTCACACCACAGGTTTGGCAGAATTACCACATCACACAAAGATCACTGATGCCAACGAAGTATAGTTCTGAGAGGAAACTGAGGGAAACCGGCAAAAACCACACATTTCCCTGAACCTTAAACCCAGCTCGTCTATTTGTAGCCCTCAGCCAGAACAGTTGTAGTCACCGAAAACTGCACCCAAACCTTTTGATAAGGCATTATCTGGATGGCCACACGGTTAATCAGTGTTATCTCCTTCAGCATTTTTTCCTGGATCCAACGCCCTCGTTCTTTTCTGTCATTTATTCTGGTCTTTTATGGAGACTATATTTGGATCTCCAGTGCTCTACCAATAGTACTTCTGTCACATGGCAGTCACAAAGCACTCGGTAATTATAACCTAGCTAAGTTTCTGCAAGGAAGACTGACTAAAAATACTCCACATTGCTGCAGTGATGAGGCAAAAGCTGGAGTTTGTGTTTTTTTGAGTGAATGTGTCTGTTCAATGTGTTTGTGATACAGTGCAGTGGGTTTGTTTCCTTTCAAGCGAAGCGCTAATAGACAAACAGATGCATTTATTTGGGTTATTTAATGAGAGTACTTTGTGTTCTTTGACTTAAAAGTCATGACAGAAGTCACCGCTGCACACCAGGTCATCTCATCTCTTGGCTTGAATAGTTTCTTTTGATTTAAAGGAATGCATTTGATTTTAAGACGGGGCAAGTCCTGGTTACTTTTTCAACAGATTTTGTTTTGGATAATAATTTTACACCATATATGGGCATTTGTTGGATTAAAGTGTTAATCAAGAACATTATCGGCGGACTAACCAACGAGGAAAGGTGCATGCCTCTTAAAAAAACTAAAACATTTTTGGAAGTCTGTAATATTTACTAGGTTTCGTCATGGTTTTCCACTTACATTTTCTGCCTTTTTTAGAGTATTGCAAGCTGCCAATAAATCTTATTGCTCTCGATAGTCAGCAGAAATGCTTATCTGTCCTCAGAAGATGCTGACAGGGCAGTGGTTCACACCATGGGTGTCACAAAGTTAGATAAAGAATTGAGATCCATTCAAAGCTCAATTCATAAAGAAGTAAAGTTTAAACTTAGATTTTTTTTTCTTCTGAAATACTACTGAAATCATTCATATAAAACAAACCCATTTTAAATGCACTTTAATCGTCACATTCCTTCAGGGTTAGAGTTTATAAATATAAATAACTCCAGTGGTTATAAAGTCAGGTGCAGATGTTTAAGACCTGCAGAGAGGGCTTATGCTAAGGATAAGCATGTCTGACCAAAAAGTAACAAGAGTCCAAAGGTTGGGTTGTAAGTTAAAGACGGGAAAGAATTATGAGAATTTTACACTGGATTAGACCAGTAATCAGCCTGGTTAATGAGTACATAGTGCTGTGTATAGTAAATTAATAAATAAGCAAGTTATAGATAAACTTCAGATTGTGCCAGTGTGTTGAGCAGTTTATAATTACTTTAGATAAAGGTTCAAATAGTTAAAGGCTTGATAAATTAATGATGTGGAACACACAGGTCGAATGAGAGTTTAGTTCTGATTGCCGAATTTGCACAGTATTTCTTCTTTAACGATGAAATGAAATGAGTTTTAAATGTCAGTGTCTTCTCCTCCACACTCCCTGCTACCCCTGTTAATACAGTAGATCTCATGAAATTAGGGTGAGAAAGTTGAGTGCTCTTTCAGAAATAGCCTTACTTCTCCTTTTGTGTGGACTGTTTGAGGCAGAAATAGTCAGAATGTGATGAAAACATTGTCGGAGCACATGAGCAGCGTGGCTGTTATCTAATGGTTTATAATACAGCATTCATTCTCTGTTATTTAATCCTGGTTGGGTATGTTGGTGTGCTACTTTTAGGGCTGAAGTGAAAACGAAGCGACAGTCGTCCCCGACAGGAACCTACAGAAACCCTAACCGTAAACGCTGATCTCCTGTGCATCGGGTTTCCTGTGTGCTGCAGCTGTGCTGTCTGTGTGGTGACATCCTGAAACTGCAGAGGGTTTAGTGAGAAAATCAGCGATGCCGAGAGGTTGACCCTGTTTGGTCCACATCTGTGTCATACTTACCGGAGTCAGTCAGTAACTTCAGCTCAATTCTGGGAAATGGTCGTAGATACATCTGACACATCTGTATTTCCTTTGCTCTGACAGGAACAAAGATCTTTCTCTCTATTGTAGTTTTATTGTAGGAATATCGCATGGTATCAAATGGTGCTTTGCAGACGATTTAAAGTGAATGATGCCTGATTTATCCAACCAACAGTCCAAAATCCAAAGAATATCCTGCACTCAGTTTTTTTTCTTTCTGGGACTTTTAAGTGTATTTTGGGTTTTTAGAAAGAATTTAATCATCTTTTCAGGTTTTAGTGCTGATCTGGTTGTTAAAATCTCACCATGATCTCGTCAGTCGTTGCTTCTGTGGTAAGTCTGTTACAGTAACAGACGAGTTCACATCTAAAATGTTGAAACGGCTCTATAGTGATTCATGTACCACCTTCAAATACCCATAAAGTGTGTCTCCCGCGCTGCACAAACTGGCCTTGAATTGATCTATATCTATGTCTGAGTGTATGGTGGCCCTTGGAACAGCCTCGCTGAACTCTTTTCTTAGAGTGATGCAGATCATTCAAAGGCCCGTGTGATCGGTGTCCCGAGCCTGCCCGCTGTGCTGCAGAGAGGCCCAGCTGCTTCTGCTGCTGCTTCCACTGCTGTACATGCTCTCTCTGTAGTGAGGAGACAGCAACAGCAAGCTGTCTAACCTCCACAATAACCGCCTTATGTAATCACTCTGGCTAGAGACAGACCAAAATAGCCCAGACTGAGCACGCCTGCCCTCTTGTGGCGTTCAGCTGCCTTAACGCCAGCCTCCCAGGCCTCAAAGGGGGACTCAGACATGGCGGCCGTGTCTTATCAGATAATAACTGCAGTTCATGGATGGGCTTATAAAAACGTACACGTTATTTAGCATGAAAGGGGCTTTGTTCTGTCAGGTGAACTGTGACTCGCAGTGTGTAATTTGGTTTGGCTTCATCAGTATTTATAGAGACAGGTGCCATTCTTTTCATAGTTTTCTTATGCAGATTTTTTTCATGTGTTTCAATCTCTCCTAGTCTATAAAAATGGTTGGCTCGTACGGCAAAATCTAAATCTGTTCTGATTCTCTCATTACAGTTTCCTGGACAGAATTGACTCTGTAAGACAGAGCGACTACACGCCAACAGACCAGGTCAGTTCTGCTAATCTGCTCAGTACGAAATGAGTAAAAATGACATCCAAAATCGTTTTCTTGTTGTATTCATTTCCTGAACTCGACTGTGTCTCTTTGTGTCCGTGATTTACAGGACCTGCTACGCTGCCGAGTGTTAACTTCAGGGATTTTCGAGACGAGGTTCCAAGTAGATAAAGTGAACTTTCAGTAAGTGTCTGCGTAAACACACGCTGGTATATTTAATCGATTGGAATTTAGAAATGAAAGTAGAATAAAGACCAAACAAAAAAAACATCACTACCCCATTCAGATCAACAGTATTAATATGCTTCCAGCAGATTCTGCCTCTTCTATAAATAAAATCTTCATGCCCCACATAAGGAAGTATTGTTCTGTCCTGGCCACATCTGCTATTACATCCTCGGTTTTGTTACCCACTTTTGAAAAAGAGGCTCTCAAGGCGTTTTTCCAGTAATTTGCTTTTTTTAACGTTTCTTTTTTTTGCATCACTGTTCATCACTGTAATCTCAGATTGGAATGCCCTCTCGGGCGATACTGCTATATTTACCTTTGCCTCGTGTTAAGAGGCTGAAATGTCATAAGTTTTGCCCGCGCTAACGGCAGCGCGTCCTCTAGAAAAACTCCAGACATTGATCCGCTCGACAGCCGGAAGCCGAGGTGGAAAAGCGTGTCATCGATGTAAAACGAGTCCAGTGTGATTTCTGAGCCAGATGACACATATTTGGCGTTGGTTGCAGTTATAAGAGCAGCAGATTGAAGTTGGAGTAAACGCTTTGATGCTCTCTGAAGACATTTCCGCAGTCGCAGACACAACAGTCTCATTCTACCATCTGAAACAGGCCTTTGTATCACATTATATCATCCTGAATGATTGAAAAAAGCTCCGGGTCAAGAATTCCCTCCGGGTGTCTGTTGGGTATTATTTGGCTGTTATGACTTCCAAACATCCAGCCGGGGGTCGTGCATCCATGGAAATGATGTTGTGTCCACAGTCAGCCCATTCATGTTAAGCATGTATTTTTTAAACATGCATGAAATCAGGAGCAAATGTAATCAATCATTAAACTCTACCTGGTTAAATGTTGCCATTAGGTTTCATTTTGGACTTGATAACCTTAGTCTCTGATCACAAGAGGACAGCAGTGAGAGTGTTGTTGTGTCTCGAGTCTGACCCAGTATTTTATCTCCTCCACAGCATGTTTGATGTTGGGGGCCAGAGAGATGAAAGGAGAAAATGGATCCAGTGCTTTAATGGTAAGACTCCTTGCCTTGTTCCCCTCAAATAACTGCACCGAGCATCCTCCACCAGCAGCACGTTCTCCTCCATTTACACCTCAGCCTCAGCCTTACGGAGTTTTCCGTCCGCTCCGTCGTTAGTCTCCTCCCGAACATGTCTCTGCCTTCTTAGGAATGTGATGCACATGGCAGGAGATTTACAGAATGGGTAGAGTCTGTGGTGGCTGTGACATGAAGTGGATATTTTCTGTATACCCTGCACTACACCACTGCATGTAAGGTCAAAATGTTGTCCTGACACACAACCTTTGCTCTCCTTCCAGACGTCACTGCTATCATCTTCGTGGTGGCTAGCAGCAGCTACAACATGGTAATAAGGGAAGACAATAACACCAACAGGCTACGGGAAGCTCTGGACCTCTTCCGCAGTATTTGGAACAACAGGTGGGTCAGAACCTCCTAATTCAAATCCAGAAGGCCTCCACTTATTGCTTATTAATGTCCCACAGATGCTCTTGTGCTGCATCACACTTTTAATCTTGATTTGAAAAGTTAAACAAAGAAATCTCTTCAGCTCTCCAAATACTTAAACTTACGCTTTTCTACCAAGGACGGCGACAGAGAGCCACAGTATGTGGGGATGAGAGGTCACATTAGCCGAACAAACGCTGGAGTTGTGCACAACATGTCAGTGGTGGATGTGCGTGGTTCAGAGAATCACTTTTCTGCATTTTAAGGCCTGTTGAACAGCTGGTGTGATAACAGGCTGTTATTGGCTTGTTACTCATGGAGGTTTTATTGCATGTGATGTTTTTCACGGTGTCCACTATCACCACTCTGCTGTCTGCTGTGTGTGTGTGTCTCAGACAGAGTTGAGACAACATTTAGCTGTTTTCTCCCCCATTTATTTGTCACAGGTGCGGTGAAATGATTCTCTTCCCTGGGAAATGGTTGGGAAATCCATGGCACGGGACACCGTTGTTTCGTTACCCCTCTTATTTCTCTGGAAAGCGGCACCCTTAACGGCTGTTTGCTCGTCTGCTAATGTAACTGTCAGCAGTTCAAAGATGGGCGGGTTGAAAGTGGTTTACTAAGAATTTTGTCAGGACGTTTACTCTGGCTTTGCATTACTCGTGTTAAGAGATTAAAGCATCCACACTTAGCGTGGTGCTTATTTTTCACACCTGAGCTTCAGCAGAATAAGTTGAGACTTGTTGGTCATCGCATTGATCGCCTATCAGTTGTAACGTACTTTACCCTTTAGTGTGGGGACAATATCTTACCTGTTATGATGACAATTTTTGGCAGCTGCATGAGACATGTCCTCATTTTTCGCGTCATATCAACCACAGATCGATTGAAACTGTGTAATTGTGAACTTTAACAAAGACAAAGGCTGTTTAAAACATGCATTCAGTCACTGCACTGAATCTACGCCACGATGGAGACTGCGCCGGGTCTTTTACAGAAGCCTGCATTTATTTCTGATTCTAGTTGTTGTTAGTGAGACTTTTTATGTTTTTCTAAAACAAACCAAATCTGTAACAGTGTGCAGAAACACACTCACCTCTCATTTCCTCATACCCATGTGTTCATATGCAAGTTAACCGGAAATCTGATAAATCCTAAGGGAATCGCTGTAAACTCTGAAACTCCCTCTTAGTCTTGGTGGGTTGTGGAGAGAGACTGCACTGTGTGCCAGAAAGGCTGGAGAAACTAAGCAGAGAACAGGCTGACAAACTACCAGTTTGATAAGCAAACTAAAATTCCCTTTTGAATATATGAACGGGTGGATACTCTTAGCTTGGCTTTAAGTGTTAAAAATATGCACACAGAAGTGGTTCAGGATCATTTAATCAAACAGCATCATTGTGGGATGATATGAGGCTTTGACAAAATGTTAATCCAACACAGAAAATGATTAAAAACTGATTATTTCATTAAATGAAGATAAAAGTGGTTATTGTCCTTTGTTTGTTCTACTCGTGTGTTGTCTGTTTACATATATCTTCTTAAGTTGCAGCACGTTGAGTTCTCCTCTAAAGATCTGCCCTTTTCAAATACCCAAAGGATGAAATAAATCCTGCATAAGCTCAGCTTCCTCTCTTGAAGTTTAGATAAAGTCTAGATGGAAAAGCATCACACTGAATAGCCTGGATCATTTACTCTGTTGTGCAGTTTGTACAGCAAAACAACTCCACACACAAAAGCATAAAAGAGAACCATAAATGCAAACTGTTGCTTTGCTTTACCGGTGTTTGTTGTCTGTGTTTCAGATGGTTACGCACTATATCAGTCATATTATTCCTGAACAAGCAGGACATGCTGGCTGAGAAAGTATTAGCTGGAAAATCCAAAATCGAAGACTACTTTCCTGAATATGCTCGCTACACCATACCAAATGAAGGTGTGTGCCCCGCTGAACTCGCTGTAACGTTAACATGCTTTGAGCCTCGCTGTCTCCGTCTGTTTCACCACGACTCTGCTGCTCTTACAGCAACTCCTGAACCCGGCGAAGACCCGAGAGTGACGAGAGCCAAGTTCTTCATCCGAGACGAGTTTCTTGTAAGTTCATCTCTGCATGTGGGGCCCGTTTGAAGTTAATCAGTGTCCAGCCATGAATAGACTTGTCCAGTTAATTCCTAACTCTGTATTTTAATATTCTCTGAACTCGATGAACCTTTTTTAGTGAACCTCCTTATAGGGACAAATAGTCCAACCATCAGTGCTTCTGTACAGCCTGTGATTACTATGATTAAAGCATACAGTTGCATTATTTGGACAAAAATAGCTTTTTCAGGAGCCTCTTTTGTGAATAGAGTTGTTATGTAGTTGTATTCTACTTGTAGATACAGTTACCATGGTTACATGTAAACTTTTAAGACTCAAACAGCATTATTATCTATATTGTTGCTTTATTTCCAGTTCTCTTTGTACCTCAGTAAGAATCCAGGATTTATTTGTGAGGACGGAGGATTATGTCTACTTTTAGGTTTTCTCTTTTCGTTCTTGGTGATACCGCGAATGTCTTTCCTTCGTGTTGGAATAACGTCATCAGAGACAGTTTAATGTTGGCTAACATCGGCCTCACGGTGTCTGTTATGAGCCTTGCACGGCGCTCTGGGTGCTGCCTGACACCTATCGTCCACAGAAGCTGTTTTTTAGAACAAAAAATGACCTGGAAAAAGTCTAAATGGTGAAATGACAGCAGATTTGTTCGATCCGATCCAGATTTTTATCACTTGTTGTGTAAATGGCAGCGATTGGCGCTTGGATGACTCGCAGTTTGAGTCACAGGAAGCAGTCTGATGTGACGCGTGCCGTAACATTTTATTTTTTTTTGCCCGTGCGCGTATATGTGAGGTGACAGAGCAGCACGCCTCGATGCTAAAAGGGGCATCGCGAGGTGGAACCCGACTGTTTTCTGACGTCTCGTGTCTCGTCTCCCCCTCAGCGGATCAGCACTGCGAGCGCCGACGGCAGACACTACTGCTACCCCCACTTCACCTGCGCCGTGGACACTGAGAACATCCGGCGGGTGTTCAACGACTGCCGGGACATCATCCAGAGAATGCACCTGCGGCAGTACGAACTCTTGTGATGGATGGGAGACCGTCTCTGTCAGCCTTCTGTGTTTTTTCTCCACCATTCTGCATCCTTGACGAACCCTTCACGAACCCTCCCTCCTCCTACTCCCTTCCCACATCCCTGAAGAGACCCTCAGACAACCCCTCCTGTCGAGGACTATGAAGTACTACTGAAGTGTGTCAAATCCTCTTCCTCTTTTTAACATTTTTCTCTTTTTGTACTTCTTTTTCCCCCCGATTCGTCCCCGTTTCTCCGATGTAAAAGGAAGGTTGGGGAACAAAATTTGTTGTGTGCCGCTTCTACTTTTTTTTTTTCAGATTTTTCTTTGAATACTTCCTTTTTGAATGCCTTGATTTTTGTCATTCCACTAAGCCTTGGGCTACCTCCTCATTTTGTTTTTTTTTTTTTGTTTTTCCCCCTCCTTGTCCTGTTTTTTCTTTTTTTTTTCTCTCTCTTTTCTCACTGGACCCGGACCGGTGGGTCAGAAGACACACCTGCAGGACCTCGGTGTAGAGGCCGTGTGTGTAATAAAGAGGAGGAGGAAAGCCGTGTGAGTGAGCGGATGCGCGTGTATCCGTTTGTGTCACCTGCCGGTTAGCGCTGGCACCACCGTGACTTCGCCCCACCCATCTGTTGTTTTTTTTTTTTTTATTAAGTCACCCCCCTGCCCCTGCTCCTCCTCTCCCCTCCCGACTTGCTTCAAGTGGACGGAGGGGAATCGAGTGGACGAAGAGATGAAAATGCACTTTGCATCAGGTTCCTTAATAACTTTTTTTTTTTGTTTTTTTTGTCGTCGTTGTTTTTCTCCAGAGGAAGCATACACACAATGTAGCATCACAATATTTATTACCCTTTCACGATGTTAGCTTGCCGAGCTGCGGGGTGGACCGAGCAGCCCGAGAGACATGTGGAGCGAGAGATTAAAGAGGGGAGGGGGCAGGAAACGGCGGCGACACGAAAACTGATTTAAATGACGGAAAAGGGACTGAGCTCTCTGCTCCTTAGCCCTGCTGCCTCCACGGACTCGGACCTGCGTCCTTTTCCCACCCAGACCATCCTTTTAGCTTAGAGATACTGACGGGGGAGGAGGGTGGGAGGGGTGGGGCGGAAGAGAGAAATGTATTGTTCTTTTTTTTTGTTTGTTTGTTTGTTTTTGTTAACTTGTACACTGTGCAAGGTTGAATTATCCTGTACAGACTGTAAAATGTAATATTATTTTGTACAACTTAATTGAAAGAAAAACAAATCTACTTGTAGATCTTTGTGCCTTGATTATGGCTGTACCTGTAAATGAGCTCAGATGTAAGTATGTTTTCGACTGCGCTGTACAGCTTGATGTCAAACTCTATCGGCAGCAAGAGGCTGCGGGTGGGGGACTTTCTCTGTAGAGTTTAGTTTTTTCTGGTTTATAAAAAAGAAAAGAAAAAAAAAAGGAAATGCTGTTTAGTAAAAAATAAAAAATAGGGAAAAAATCCTAAAAACCTGTATACATTATGCAAATTAACCACTTACCTGCAGTGAAGACCAGATGTTGCAGCGCCATGCCTTTTGTTTGTTTGTTTTCCTTTTATTATATATATTTCTTTTGAATTTCACAGCTTTAAACAAACATTGGAAATCCATTGAAAGTGTCCAAATTGCAACCTGGTGTTGTTTTAATAGGAACCAACTTCTTTTTTTTTGTTTTGTTTTGTTTTTGTTGGGGTTTTTTTTCGATATGAAGTGTGTCTGAGATCTGTACTGATGTGCGTGCCTGTGCGCATGTGTACATAAAACAAACATAGACTCACAGACGCATTGTGTGTGCGTGCGCGTGTGCGAGGGCGAGTGCGTGTCGTGTGTAAAATTTTATAAATGTATGTACATGTAAATTTATAGGTCTATATAAATATATATGTACAATTATACATGTTTAATTATGTGTGTGCCTAGGTGTACATACCTATGTATGTATACGGTAAATATGTATACATACACACATAGGAAAGCATGTTTAGAATGGAGATGAATAAATGAGAGCGTGCAATATTAGTAATTCTTTGGTCCTTTGGAGCCATACCTAATGGCACAGGCACTATGAATGTGTGAGCAGCACCCAACAAGATGAGCTCTTCTCCTTGTACAAACAGCATCAGCCTTTTCTTCTGCTACAGTACACGTCTATCCCCGAAAGAGAGTGAACTGACTGGAGGTGCAAAAACCTTGTTTGGCCTGGGAGGATGATTAAATGACGTTTTTATTTTCTTTAAATAAAGAGGCACATTAGAGGACTTTGCTTTATTTCCATCTTGGTGTCCAGTTGTGTTCCGGTTTGTTGCCACAAAGATGCACGAGAGATGTTGCTCTGAGCGGCGGGAAGCTGGAAATGTCCCCACTGAGGGTGTTTTTTTTTGTTTTTATAGATTTAAAGGCCCTTCACAGCAGCACCGCTGCTCGAATTGATCCGATCGTTTCCACTGAAAACATTTTGAAAGGAATTATGGCTGCCACTCTGTCCTGATTTACTGGGACACTTTAGTCCAACTCGGTAAAAACTGAGAAGAAAATGAGTCAAACTATACCTTAAATACGTCAAAACACCGTTAAGAACTCAAAATGATGTTTAGCTGAAATAAAAAAAGGAAATTGGTCATTATACCCAGAATGCCGCTCATGCTCCTCATGCTGGAAACATCAGACTCAAAAACATAATGTGGTGAAGAAAATTCTCTAACACAGTCTATGTTGAGGTTTTCAGCCAGTAAAAACACCATGTTCTTAAAAAAGTGTCCCAGTGGGCTGTGACAGTGGGTCACCTGTGTTTTCTGACCTCACCCGGTGCTTTTTTATGGCCTCACAGGTGTTTTCAGTTTGGATGATTAACTAACTTTGTCAGTACGAGGTCCTGTTTGGAGGAAACTGAGATAAGTTGATTTTGTCTTATAATAGAAACAAAAAGTTGTATTATGATGATCAAAGAAACTGTATACAAGATAGTTTGTTGTGTGGAGTGTGGAAACTGATCAAATCAAGAGCAAAATAACCTGTTGGGCCTTTAAACAGCTAGTGTAACTAATAAGGGAATGTATTTGAGTAAGAATAAGCTCTTAATGGATTTTATTCATATTTTCTACATTAAGTTATATCCCTGCACCTCTCTGATCATTTCTGGTTTCCCTTACTGAGGTCCACATTAGACAGAACATTCATTATCTGATAATATATATATATATATAGAACTGAAACAATTGTGGAAAGTAGTTAACAACATAATATTTTAGCAATATACACAAACTCAGTTCAGATTTTGTTTTGCTCTGTCATATGGGATTTTAACACAGATAATAAGGGGGTTTGTTGAGGGTCTAACTGAGCAAAACGTTCAGCTTCATATCGAACAAACATCGTATATGAATCTTAAGTCAATATAAAAACAGAGCTTCTTAATGTAGCGTTTCAGATAGCTGCGGAAGATACCGAGTCACTCATTTATTTATCCACCAGAAAACTCTTTATTATGTACAGTTCTTCAGAAGCATTTCAACAGTTTGTCAAAAACCCTCACAAACATTGACAAGAAAGTCGGAGATAAATATTTTTCTGATGTGCGTCATAAAAACGACGAGAAGCCTCGATGGATGATCAACGACAAGAACTGACAGTGTTCTGAGTGTGAGACGGTCGGCGTGTTCACAAGAAACATCAGATCAGAGGTGGGAACAAAGCACCGACAGACCTCCAGCTCACCCCCTTACAGAGACTGTTGTCAGGTAGTATTTACATATGTACGAGTTGGATTTGATCCGCCTTCTAATAATTAAAACTTCCTGCTGATTCGTTTCACAGAAGTCTGGACCTCACAAAGAAGTTAAAACAGACGCCACTGATTTGGCTCCCGTCACAGGTTTCATCCACATCATCGTAAGCATTTGATCAACTCTGAGTGCTATAAAGACATTTAAACAAATACTCGTGTCCCTCACAGTGCCGTGATGCGTTTGTACAAACTGAAGGTTGTATGAACAGACTTCGGGCCCACTCTGAGAATGAGGAGCTTCACATTTGCAGCAGTGTTGCCAGGTGGGAAATGTAGTGTTATCGTACCGGAGACATAAAATGATAATTTTTTGAGGGAAATTATCGTACACTCGTCATAACCAAAATAACAAGTCTATTGATGCGCTATAGTCACTCCAGTGTTGAATAGCGTCTAACAGGCACTCACGGCTTTGCGTCAGTACGGAATGGGTTCATCTGCAGCCCCACAGTTGCGTTAGGCTAAATGTCCCCGTAAACAGTGACGAGTGGGAACTAATGAGCCAAATCATGAGGCCTGGGGGCCACCTACTGTTAGGAACTTCTGAGGCAAACGCACGCACGTCACTCGTAGCTCACATAGAAAAGCACGATCGGCTTGAAACTTGTCACATGGAAATGGAAATGCCTTCAGGGTTCACAAAAAAATCCGAAAGACAGTTGCGACAAGCTGATTACAACCGATTACAGCCACACATTCACAGAATGGTCAAATTATCATACATTTGGCCTTTCGGGATTATTGTCGTACAAATACGATAATTATCGTACACCTGGCAACACTGATTTACAGATGCCCTCACATTAAGCTCCAGAAGCCGCGGTGCGCTCTGGGTAATGTAGTTCACAGCGACTTGTGTTTCCCCAGCAGGACCAGGCTGAGGCACTGCAGCAGGCCCTTCATCCACAGACAGTGAGCCATGAAGAGCAGCAGCAGGCAGGCGCCGGCCGAGCAGTAAACGCTGATCACCGTGCTCTCCTCCGGCAGGAAACACTTGGACAGAGTGTAGCTGCTGGTCGACACCGACGCCTGGGGAGGAGAAACTGGGGTTAGAGGTCGTACAAGAGTTCATAAAAGCTGAGAGGCTCCTCGGCCACCAGGGGGCCCCCAAAGATAAAAGCTGTCAATTCTATTTACCCGAAACAATTATTCTACAGCATCACCACACGACTAATTTATATCCGTTCAACAGTTTTCATTCGCATCTCAAAATATTTAGTGATAAAGTAGAAAAATACTTAAAACACAACATTCGACAAAATATGAAAAAACAAGAATGCAAAATAAAGAGAAATAAAATGGGCGAAATGCGAAAAAAATGTTACAAATTTAGAAAATACGACGACACAAACGCAACAACGCAAAGTTTCTTCATACACAACATTTAAAATACAGATAAAACATCTGTTTAGTTGTTTTTGAGATAAATGTTTTTTCTCCTGCTGACACCCACGATAAACAGCTACCAAACTTCTTATCAAACACATGCGGAAATGTTCCTTTGATATTTAACTTAGAGATGAGATGACAAGGTTTCATCTTCAATGTTTCTCTAAGGGAACACACATGTCATTAACTGTTAAAATTCCTCCCACCGTAACAAATTACATGCATGTTGGGTTAAATGGGAACTCTAAATTAGATTAGATTAAACTTTATAGTCATTATACATGTACAGATACAAAGCAGTTGAACATCTGACCAGAAGTGCAATAAGTAGTGAGTGCATGCAGCATAAATAGTGTGGTACATGGAGGTGTGTACAGGTTGTTTTTATAGCATATGGACAGTATTTGCAGATGAAAATCTATGTGCAGGTGAGACCATATATACAGGTGATTGAGTAAAATATACACAATGATTGATTGAGGTGTTGAAAACACATTATACAGATGGATAAATTATGCACAGGAGCTATAGCATGATTGACTGTAGGAGTGAGTGTGAGCATGTGTGTGGTTGTTTGTCTCGTTTGTCTCTGTGTGGCCCTGTGATGGACTGGTGACCTGTCCAGTACCCCGCCTCTCGCCCAGTGACCGCTGGGATAGGCTCCAGCCTCCCGTGAACCTGAATCCCTTTAAATCGGTGGATGGATCACCTGTGAAATGCTAGTTGACGGTGTCTGTCTGCTGTTTGGTACTGAGTGGGTAGTGCACCCTTGTTTTTTTTGCTCTATGAAACCACAAAACTCTCAGATTTATTCAAGTTAAAGACTTAAACACACGAGGCTACATGAAAATGCTAATCTTGCAGGTGTGTGATGGGTAAGCTAATGTTGATCAACTACTGGTATCAGTTGTTGTCGTATGTGACCTCTTTAATATGGAATTAAATGAAATTGCACATAAAATGCTCTTAGAAGTGGTTTCTTGCTAGTTTGTGACACTAAAACAACAGATTTACATCTACAGCTGCTCTTTGGTCATGAAGAAGATGCTGAAGAAAGTTAAAGAAACTTGATGTTGAGAGTGAACTGAAAGAAAATGAGACTAGCACTAATACACGCTGCTGACTGTGACTTCTCAGAGAGATACTGGGTTATTCTTCCCACCAGCACCTTGTTTTGGAGCCTCACATGTTGCCTGAAGGTCAGGTTTTCACTCACCAGGATGAAGCTGGGGTTGTTTCTGTTCCTCCAGCTGAAGGACGGCACACTGATTTCTGGGTACTTGTTGTCATGGAGAACCTCACATCCGCTGTGGGTGTGTCCGCTCAGGATGAGACGAGGCTTAAACCACTGCAGCAGCTGAGGAGGGAGAACAACATCCACGTCAGAGGCCGGTTGCTGCTTCATTACATCACCACTGATGTTTCTATACTGGAGCTTCTGGACTGTATTTAATCGGATGAGGATGTCTGACTGGAGATTAGACTTTGAGAGAGGAAAAGGAGGCTGTGATGAGGCTGCAGTGTACTCACCCTCTGTGAGGCCTCTTTTGAGAGCACGTCGTACTTCTCTCTGAACAGCAGGTGTCGCTCTTCAGGCGGTGCGGCGTCCCGTCCCGTGCAGCTGGCGTCGCTCACTCTGTACAGAGGATAATGCTGGAGAACACAGCAGACAGTCAGGAGAACTTACTGTTTCTTGATCAGAAACAGAAAAGAGGACGTGTGCAGCAAAGATGTGGGCTCAGTTAAAGGTCTAAATATCGAACTGAAACTTCAAACTGGATGTTTGTAATGCTACCGCTGATGAAATTATATCTTTAACATTCACCACTGGCATAAAGTATCAAACATTTACCAGTTCCAGCTTATATCTTTGCATTTTGAGGCATTCGCTGGACAAAGAGGTTTGGCTTTTCCTCTTTGGGCTCTTAAAGTTTGCTCCCATGTGCACTTTGAGTGATTTGCATGAGTGATTAATCATTAAAACTGCAGAAGAGCTCTGTCTTCCCTGTCTGGCAGAGAAACTAATCACACACACACACACACACACACACACACCATCGAGCATCTTTTTGTCCTCGTTGTTGGCCAGTTTCTGCTTTCATTCCTCTGAATTTGGTTATTTTCCATCTGCATCATCAGAAAGTTTTCTTCCTCGACTCATACTTGCTGCACCCTCGTCCGTCTTCAGCTGTGGCAAACCAGGCCATTGTAGGTTAGCGTAAAATGAGTCACTACCTGTGCTACACTGCAGGTACATCATCACGTGCCCCAGATCAAAATCTGTGGTATGCTGTGAAACACAGGAAGGAGATTTACCTTAAACTGACGGGCTTAACCGGTGTTGTGTAAACTGGTTTGGTAAGAGCTTGACTGTAACAGACTTTCCTGAAAGAATCCTGCTGTGCAACTTTAAACAAAACAGTCCTTGAGTTCATTCAGAGGCTGCAGGTTTAATCAACCCAAAACATCTGTAAAGTAAAGATTAATGTAAGTTTTCCCCTAAAAGGCTTTAGTTGATAAAACAGACTCTGACACAATAATCTAACCTCTCCATTACATGGATGGACCTTTGAAACAAACAAGAAAACGTTTTCTTCAAGGAGAATATTTTACTGTTTAACGAACAACTGGATGATCCAGAATTTCCTTCAGTTAAACAAAGATGAAACAGAGGTCATTGTCTTTGGAGCCAAAGAGGACCGGTTAAAAATCTGTGCTCAGCTTTAATATCAAAAAGCACAAAACAAGGCAGAAATCTGGACGTTATCATGGACTCGGACCTGATCTTTAACAGCCATATCAAGTCAGTAATGGAGTCCCGGGACTAATGTGTCAGAGTGAGTTAGAAAAGCTGCTCCATGCATTTATCGTGAGCAGACTTAATTACTGTAACAGTGTATTAACTGGTCTGCCTAAAAGATCGATCAGACAGCCGCAGCTGACTCAGAACAGTCCTCACTAAGTGGATCATATCACTCCAGTCCTGAGGTCTCGACACTGGCCTCGTGTCCATCAATGACTTGATTTTAAATTACAGCTGTTGGTTTATGACGCTTTAAATGGTTCAGGGCAGAAGTGCATCTCAGGTCTTCTGGGACAGCTTTGCTTTCTGTCCCCAGAGTTGGAGCTAAACATGAAGAGGGCGCTTTCAGTTTTTATGGACAATTGAATCTGATTAACAACCCTCACTGTTGTTTTATGTTAGTACGTTATGCTCTTCTGTACGATGCAAAGCACTTTGAATGACCTTGTTGTTGTGCTATGTAAATAAATTTGCCTTGGCTTGACAAGAAAATCAATTCCTATTCAGTATTTAACACATTTTGACTGTGTGGTCAATGAGCCTTCCTAACGGTTCTACTGTTCTTGTAGTCACAGCTCTGGAATAATTGTACATTTATTCATCTTTATTTTTCTCCCCCTTAGGCCAACCTTAAAAAGATCAACCGCCCTGCTCCCCCCTGGTTTGGTCACAAGTGCTCTTCACATCTCTTCACACTTCACATCCATGGATTGTAACACCACGAGAGTTTGGACAAGCTGACCAATTACACATTTTCTGGAGAGACTGAGATGGCGCACCGTCCTGGTTGTGAAAACTCTTTAGACCACTGAAGCTGAGAGGGAGAAATAACCTTTCTATTTGTCTTTCTAAAAATATTAACTATTGTGTCTTTAATATATAAAACAATCTATTTTGACTTGTTCAAATTACTTGTTGAAGTTTCATGATGTTAAAACAGTGAAATAAGTGCGCTCAAGGCACATCTGCCCCTTTTATTCAGATATTCTAGATATATTATGCATTTTTTTACTATAACTGCATATTTTGTACATTTCTTTGGAGTCCCCACCAGATTTCTTTTTAATTGCATGAATTTGTAAAGATCAATCATCAATTGTTAGATGTGAGTTCTGAAAAATGTTGACCAGAAGAAAAGACCATATGACAGACAAATAGTGAGCTTTAGTTGAAGCAGGTGCGAGCAGATAATAGCTTCAGGAACACACCAAAGAACACTGGGGGGAGATTATTAATTCGGAAAGTGGCTGTCGGCAGCTCCAGCAAGATACAGGCAGGCAGGCAGGTTGAAGCACAGGATGGAGATGAGACTATTTATACACACTGACATCAAACTGAGCAACAGAGTGAAAACAAAATGAACCCAAGAAGTTCAAACTATGAGTATTTATGTTGAATATTAAGACCTCGGCTAAATCTAAATCCACCGATTACATCCAAACAGAGACTTTGGTCGCATATTTGAATACTTTATGTTCACAAAGTTGTTTTTATTTGCTGATGAATTCAAAGTTTGACACAAAAGCGTCATCACAAGGTCCGCTTAAATTTGTATTTCTGTAACTTTCAAACACAACTCGAGGCCTTCCACAGCTGACGGAGTTTCTGAGTCATTTCAGCACAAAATTCCTCCAAAAATCAACTTCTAAATTTAACAGCTAACTCCACTGTGTGTTTGGATTTTCTCACTTGTGTTGGAAGAGATATCTGTAATCCACACAGCTGCGAAAACCTGCCTAGAGAGACTACAAGCATCCCACTGCTCGTTCAAAGTTCAGCTGGTGCAAAGACGAGGCTGCAGGAGGCTTAATTAAATCACTTTAATATCCTCCAAAGTTACAGTAGTTCCAGCACGGTTTTTCTTCTTGTTTTCCTTCTGATGGAACTTAGTAGAAGAAAGAAAAACAAAAATGGCTTTTTACATTAAAACGACTAACCGTGAGCTTAAGCTGAAGTTGAGTTGCGGGTTTATTGTGAGAAGACAGAGTAGGTGAGAGGAATCAAAACACCTTTTTCTGCATGTGTGAGTGCTGTGTCAAACATGAATATATTTATTCCGCTTCCTACTAAATGTCATGATGAGTGGAGCTTGTGCAGCTTCAGAAATAGAACACATACAGACAGAAAACATCCACTTTACCTGTAGCATGATGGGGGCTGTGGGAGGATAAGGCTGCGAGCCCTCACAGCTCTCCATCCCTTCGCTGCTGGTCTGCGAGTTCTGCAGAGGAGTAGGCATAAAGAATTCCTTATTTCGCTGTACACAAGCCCACAATGTGTCCTCGACATCTTTATGACTTATCTCTGCGTTCTGACTGTTCTCAGGAGGAATGGTGCCGTTTGCAGAATGAAAACACCTGCTTTACCTCCAAGCCTGGATATACTGGAAGTTTATTACTTCTGTTCTCACTTCTTCGAGTGCCAACGGCAGAGTGAGTGTGGCAGTGCTGACGGTGTTAAAAGTGTGACTTCCAGAAATTTCTTCCCACCTGAAGAGAGCAGTTGAGGTCTCTGGAGAGTTTGATCAGCTCCTTTTCCACCGTCTGGCAGATGGGACAGCCGTCACCGTGCAGGGCGACGCTGTTCACCAGCAGAAAACTGCAGAAAGAAGGGATTCAGACAGTTTTAACCTGCATGCTTTCGGACTGTACTGATATCTCTACTGGATAACATCTCATGTCACAAATAAACCTGATAGCAGAACAGCTGCTTATTGAGAAAGATTGGCACAGATTTGGCAAAGGGCCCCGAGGGATATATATCTGAGTCTGTGTTGACGAGCTCTCCCTGAGTCTCTCCACTGGTTTAGAGCAGAAAACATGCGATGAGAGCAAATTAGGTTAAACCTCTGCATGACATTTCTCTGTAGAGTTTTCACCTTGGCACATTGCTTTCACATTGTCTTTGAACATTTTTGTGAAAGTAAATGGTGCCACAACTCAATATCATAGAGGAAAACAATGCTATAGTGACCTCTGTGGCTGCAAAAGTTGTGGTAAAAGTTCAAAGTACAAAGCAGGCTACCAGCGTTGTAGTATTTACTCTATTTACTCTCACTGTGAATGGTGAAAATGGATCTGATCTCATGGATTTTAAAGGTTTTAATCAACAGATTCCAGATTTTTTTTCATGCTTTTTATATTGAGGATTTACAATAAATATATATATATTTTTTTTATCAGAATCATAGTTTAAAATCAACATTTATTCAGTTTTTTTTGTTTGAATTTTGTAATTTAGCTACAAAAATATTTCTTTCATTTTCAAATAACCTTCAGATTTGTTGATTTTTGTTTGTTTCTGTGACCTCAGTGTTTCTTCTATGTTGTTTCTTTATTGAAATTTCAGTTTAAAATGATGAAGTTCACATTATTTATGTTTATAAAAAAACACAGTTTACTAAAGTAGATGAGATTCATCATTAATAACTGATCAGATGTTCCCTGAATGATCGCCTCAGTCACAAAAGTAAATGAATACATGAATACTGAGTGTAGCCCTTAAAATACTTTGAGCACATAAATCATCTTACTGCACTGATTGTTTTTTGTCTTCTTTACGTTTACTTAAGCTTTAATAACGCAGTTTGATTGAAGTCGAGCGAGAAAGTAAGTACATCTCTATGGAAGTGTTGGATTTTCCAACATATTCCAAATATTTGGCCATCTTTCATACATAGATTACAGATAATGTAATATTCTATCATGTAAAAAGTAAGTACACCCATGGTCTCAGACATTTTTGATGTAACCTTTTAGCACAAATGACCTCTTGGAGACTTTTGCATAATTCTACATGTCGTATCTTCAGGAAACTTCAGGAAAGTCTAATTTCATGCATCTAAATGTGTAATAAATGTACGGGTGTACTTTCTTTTTCCATCACTATTCACCTTTAACAATACAGCTGTTTCAAAGGGGATCAAATATTTGCTTAATCAAAAATGTTGACAAAGGCAGCTCTTTCCATGGGATGCACTTATTTTTCACATGACCGTGTTGAGAAAATAAGATTTTCTGTGTAATCTGCCAATCAGCACAATTAAAACCCGTGGTTCATGTCTTAAAAAGTGCTTCTTTGGTACTGACTGACTCAGTGGATAAAACTGGCTGTCTTCCAGCCTGTGAAGTCACATGTTCTTCCCCACAGCTGAATTTTCCTGAATGTCGCATCCGCCCAACACTCACTTGACTCCCTTTTTGGTGACGATTCTGGTGGAAGAGGCGTTGAAGACCTTTTCAAAGCGCTGCAGCTTGAACCAGTCCATCCTGCAGGGAGACACAACACGTCTGTCACGCCACACGAAAAACCTCCTGCTCAGTCTGTCATGTCTGTCTGCCATGCACTGTTACATAAGCGCTGTGCCTGCTCGGTTCGTGCTGCACGGGGGTCGAATCAAAGCACACATGAGCTGCTGCAAGTCTGCCTAATCCCACATCTCTGAATCATACGCTTCAAACATTAAGCTGTGGGATGCTTTTATGCATCAGAGTAATTTAGCTTCTGCTTAGACATTAAGAAACACAATATATGACAAAACAACAGCTCTGAACAAGAGGAGAACACAATAAAGACAACACAATACAACTAAACAATGATGGATAAAGACCTCTTAGATACAGTCTGTGTAAGCATTAAACATGATCCTGAGTGGTGACCGCTTTTTCATATCTGTAGAATGACTTTAAATAAAAATAGTAACTGATACTCTTTGTTTGAATCATTTCATCATTTTAATTTAGTTTATATTTTTACTCTGTCTTAATTTCCACATTCCTTTGATTTTAATCTAATTTTCATGCTATTTCTGTGTTTGTGATGCTGCAACGTAATCTCACAAAAATCTTATCAGGATTTTAGAATTAATTCTGTCTCTCTGAAAATAAATATATTTATTTAAATTTGCTCTTACATAAACATCTTCGTCAGCCACTGAAAACAGTGAGATCCTCTACTCTGGCAGTAAGCTGAACATAAATGTTTGCATAATGGTTTTACTATATATATATATATATACAATTATATCCCTCATATAGTGGATTAACATGTATTTAATTAAACACTCTTAGAAGGTGAAACCTTTGCTCGAAGTGCTAACAGGAAAGCGTAACCTCCGTTAAAGGGCTGTGGAACTGACTTGTCACAGTTTAAATAGATCAAAACCCACAAAATTGAGATAAAAGCAAATTCACAGCCTCCTACATGACAGCTGCTTAATTAATAGCTTTTATTTGGATTAATACAAAAACAGAGAGATGGTGTTTGATGCCAAAAACACATCTAAAAAAATATGTGACAAGAGCAACAAAATATTTCTAGAAGTTGTGTAACGCTAACAAAACAACTCGTGGATCATTAAGTGTTTTCGGCTTCCTGGTTTACTTTTTGCTCTTTAACTTCCTTGATCCCTGCTACCTGAGTTCAACCCCCGTGTGAATTCAGCTACATTTGCTTCCTGTGTCACACCTGGCTTCCATCACTGACTGTCTCACCTGCTGTTTATTTGTTAATTACTCCCACAGTATATATCTCCCTGGTTTTAGTCACTGTCTCTGGGTCGTGTCTGCAGTCTGTTCCTCGTGAGTCTCCTTGAAGGCTCATTTTTCCCAGTAATTCCTTTGTACTGTTACAGTTAATTTGTAGTTTTTATTTCCACCTTCAGCAGCACCTTTGGTTTAACTCAACAAAGCCTTATGCCTTAAACCAAAATGTGAAATGGCCAAAAAAACCCCTGTAACTATTGATTTGTGACCACAGATGGGATTTTTGCTGATTTTTTTGTGCTGCTGTACACAAAATAAATACACAGAGGAACGCATTGTGCAACGTTTTGAGAAATAGCCATTTATCATTTAACATATATCACATTTAACAGAAAAGGTTGGAGGTTGAAGGGGTTGGGTGGTGAAGCTACACACAGGACTGTCAAACCAATAAATCCAGTTTGACCAGAAACTTTACTTTAAATGTAATTTTAAGATTCTGTAACTGCTTTACTGGGCTTCCAGCTGCTGTTTAGTCTCCGTTTTACACTTTACAAAGTACATGTTTCTGATTAGTGTTGAAAACGACATCATTATGGTTAGTACAGCATCGTGGTACTGGCTGATGAGTCCCGCCCACGTCAGTTTAACACACAAAACATGTGGGGAACACACATGAAAACCTTGTGTTCACCAGCACTAAATTATTGAAATAACAAAACTATTTAAAGTTTTGTTGTGAGACCAGGCTGAAAAGGAGCCTCAAACTGTAAATAATTGTTTGGGCAAATGGTAAAAATACTGCAGGTTGCAGAGGTTTTAGGTAAATTACATAATTAATACATTCAGATAAACAAGAAATATCTACGCAAGGGACAAGAATGAATAATCTTTATGGTTAGTTTAAGATGAACTGAGGTGAAGTGGAAAAGTGCCCTGTGATCTGAAGAATAGAAACTTGAAATTCCTTTAGGAAACCAGGAACTATGAGCCGAGCTAAATAGGAGACAAAAAAAGTATCTGAAAAGTACCGCCTCAACAAGCAGCTGAAAGGAAATATGAGTGTAAGAAGCCACAAAGTCCTCATATAGACGAAGGAGGGTGGATGGTGCAGTTAAGTTTCAGCCATGTGTGGCGTGAGATCAAGGCCTACAAATGTTCAGTCTATAACACAAGGACACAAGTAGGATTTAGAAAACTATCATCACAACATTGTTTTTACAACATCACTGTCAAGGACGCCATTTGATGGGTCGCCTTGGTTATTATCAACAAAAGATGTTACTATTACATTTTATAGTTACCTTTAGTGAATAACATCACTTTTTTAGGGTTTGAAATCTAAACTACTTGGGTTTGGCTTGTTAACAATGATGGTTAGGGCTGTTAGGGCTTAAAAACGTTCTTTTCACAATGCGAATACTTTGACGGACGCCATTTTTACTCTTCACGTGCAGTTCCTCTCACAGCCACTAGATGAAGCATGTTCCTTTAATGTAAATATCAACGGCGTGAGCTCTATGAGCTGCAGCTGCTGCTTCTGCTCTCTCAATATTTTCGACTTCTCCCTCCCAACGACATTTAGTTTAACGCGATTTTTTTCATGGCAAAAAGACATGTTGTTAGCTTAATTCTATACAGAAGGTTTTCGCCTTCTCATTTCACTAACAGCAGTGACGTTGGAGATGATGCTTTCAGATGAAGTAAAAGATAAAAATCTTGAGTTGAAAACAGCCCTGTTGTTACAGTTAAACCATGAGATGTTAAACACTGACTGTCCTGAGTTGAAGCATGTAGAAAAGCAGCCACGTTTCCATCCACAGCTTCAATGCTTTACACAACCAATGCTCGCTCGGTTGGCACTCTAATATGAGCTGTTGTGGCGATATGTGACTTCATGAACGTATCATTATAATACGCCGCACTTGACGTACTGCGCAGTCTCACATGGATGGCAAACATCAAACTGTGGCTCTCTACCTCACTTTTACAGGCATGTCTGAATGAAAATGCAACAGTGTCCGAATGACAGAAACACTTTCACAGACCGATGAAGTCACTGATGTCACATATCTGATGTTAGGAAAAGGCTAACGTCAGCAAAATGTTCTTAAAGGTCCTGTTTGTGTCATTGACTCCTTCAGATCAGTGAGCTGGTGGTCATTTTGACAGTAACAGAATTATTGCATGTACATCATTCTTCAAAGACTCTCGTTCTTGTCCAGTCAGGTTTCAGGTATCACTCGTCCGAATGTGGTCGTCTCCAAAAAACGAACAAGACGGCTGTAAAATGCTAAACTGAAGTCTTGAAATGGGCAGTTGACAAACCAACGGATCCCATTGGATTTGTCTACTTCTCAAATAAAGTTGACGTATCACAACTTCCAAACCCTTCATAGAGTTGTGCAGTTGATCATTATTGACTTGAATTAATATGAAAAAAAAAACATTTGATCAATTAAGTTCAGAAAGTGTTGTCTTGATGCTGTGGTTCTAACTGCTGCTTCTGAGGTCAACAACAAACCCGCAAACTCAGTGCAAACATTTTAAAGCTGTGTAAATCATTTCTGATCAATACGTTGTGTGATTTAAAAGGCACTCAAAACACGACGTTTATTGATCCGTCTCTGAAATTCTTGATGATGTGCAATACAAAAACATTTTGTTTGATATTGAGAAAGTCACATTTAATGATACTGAATCTCCAAAACATATAGAAATGAGCTCATTTCTTCACGTAATCCCAGAATGAGGACCGTTTCTCTTGTATTTTCTCTTCTGACTGTCAACTGAAAACACTAAAAGTCTAAAATGAACAACACGTTTGTTTGTCATGTATAAAGTTCAGTCACTTCCCGAGCAGCTGGATTTTGTACGTGAGGCCGACTATAACAGAAGCCACAGCTCCCATTTTTATTGTGTATGTCTTTTGTGTATCGATAGGCTTTTGTGAAAGCCTGTTTCCTTAAAGGACAAACAACCTGTGTGTTCTCACGGACAGCTTCTGTCTGGACTTCTCTGCATCTAAGCCCTGCATTGTCTAACAAAATTCCTCCTGATTGGCTCACATGTCAAATATTTCTTTAAAGGTTATGCAATGTGGACAAACTCGTCTTATCCTTTGTTTTCTGGCTCTGCAGTGAAGCAGGTTCTCACTGACATCGCTGGCAACCCACAAACATCTTTCTGAAAAGAAAACCTGCACAGCAACGAATGCCACAAAAAGAAAAGTGTGAGAAATAATGAAATCAAGGTCCATATTTTCTCAGGGTTTTCCTCAGCCTCACACAGCGAAACTAGAGGCAAATAAAAAGCTGATCAACCAGAATTACAGAACAAAAGGAGAGCAATGAAAACAAGTGAAGCAGTGGGGAGGAGAAGTCTTTTCTTACTCATAGTGGAAACCGATGTCGTGATTTCCAACCAGTACAACCAGTTCGGTTTCAGTGGAGTGTCTGAACATCCTGTGGAAGCGGCGCACGTCGTCCTCCCAGTGCTGCAGAGAGAGAGCAACACAAACGCAGCTGAAGAAGCAGGTTTCAGTGTCTCACAGCAGCCTCCACAGACAACAAGAGACCTTTAATCACATCAGAGCTGTTTGTGTTTCCTTTCACGTGGCTGCTTTTAATTAGTACTGAAGCCATTATCAGCTGAGGTGATGAGAAAAAGCCAAATATTTTCAGCTTTCAGCCTCTGAAATGCAGAAATTTGGAGCCTTTCGTTGGTTTTACGTCACTGAACACTAACTTGCTTGGGTTTTGGCTTAAATTTCTAAAACTACAAATGAAACAGTTTGTCGGTGTTCTGTTAGTTGATTTACATAATGAATGAATGAGAAAATAAATGCTGCTTTTAGCTTCTAAAATGTGCGGATTTGCTTCATTTAAACCATTTTAATTGAGGACATTTGGGTTTGTGGCAACTCATCAAAAATAACAGATTTTCACAAATTTTTTAATATTTCACAAGCTGGACAGAAAACAAAGGAAAATAATCACTGGCTGTAGACCTGCTTTAAGAATTATTTCTCTTTCTGCAAACTCACTGCTGCATATCCTCCCCGTAAAAAAAAACCTGAAGCATCTTTTGACTCTAGTACGAATCAATATTTTCAAGTTCTGATGTTGAGGATCTGCTGACTCTGTTTATCTCATTTCTTTGTAGACTGACTATTGTTTCAGAATGAATGGTCGGACACATATTTAGATTTTTTTATAAATCGTCCGAGGTTTTAGTTCCTGAAAAGGGCATATTTGTTTTCTATTTGTGTTTTCTAACATTTTCTTTTTAAGTACTGCAGATTTTGGCTCAAAATCTGTAGTATTTAAAAAGCGGACACAAATTTTTCAATACTTATGGATCAAACAATCCAACAAAAGAGAAAACTATAAATTTCAGCAGTTTGTAGTATCGTTTGTCTCTCTGCGAACTCTCAGCTCATCAAGAAAAAGCCTGACACATGTCATGAATCAAGCACAAAGACCAGATATTTACAAGTTGTGTTTGGAGATTTTCTGCCTCTTTTTGTACTGTATATATATATATAAGCTAAAACGTTTTTTGACAGCTTTTCCACTGAAAACAAGTCATTTTAAGATTTTAATGACATATAAACCAAAGAAAAGACGTCAGCTCTCTGCTTTAATGGGATTTTCTCTTGTATTCCTCTTGCTAAATGTATCAGACTCATTAGACCCCATTTGACAATCCAGCACTAGTTCCCAGGCTGAGGGATGCAAAGAGGATACAGGCTGCAGTTGTTTACCTGAAAACCTGCAGCCTTTGGGCCCAAATAAGAGATGGTGATTATAACCGGGCAACACTGGCCTCTGCCCTTCATCCACAATCTGTTCCCACATTTTTCTAAAGCACCATCACCACCCTCATCACAATAACCAAAAGCAGTGTTGGTTTGCAGGCAATTCAAAAGGCAAAAGACGAAGCTCTACGTTACCTTCTGCGAGCTCCACTTGCCTTCGTCGAAGATGTCCCCGAGAATAAAGACGATTTCAGGCCTGAGCAGCCACAGAGCGGTCTGGAAAGCCCTCTCCATCTGCCATTCCCTGCGCGTCGGGACACAACAAGTCAGCGTTATTTGTTGTTTTTGTTTACAGTCTCCCCCGCAGAGCCCGGCGCACGGAATGGTGGACAGAGCGGTGATGATGGATTGCTGAAAATGGAAATGGTGACATTACCTTCTCAGCTTGTCGAACCAGTGTCCCCCCACAGCTCCGAGGAGGTGGGTGTCCGACAGCACCATTGCGCGGACGGTTGAGTCCATCGGCCGGCCGTCGATGCCCTCTCCACCGCGGGCATGAGTGAGTTTCGGCCAGGCGCACTTGAAGATGGTCGGAAAGTAGATGAGGTACTCACAGAAGAGGAAAGCACCCCCGATTACGCCAATCAGCACCACCGCAACCACCCATCTGGCGCTAAACCTCGGCATTTCTTTGTTATTCGGCGCTTGGGATGCCCTGAACTGGCGCACTGGCGGTGATGGAGCTGTCCATGATGCATCTTCACCTCGATCCAGACCTGGAGGTTTAGGTCTCCAGCTGTCTGAAGCTCATGGCAAATGTCTGTGAAACGGCGCTAGATTAAAATCAAGCTCCCGAGTCTCGGTGATCAAAAATGTATTTTTTTTCAATATGATAGAAAGTTTTAAACACCCTATGTTTTGGGGGAGATGGCGAGAAACATCACCCAGCTCAGCTGCTGCGTCTCTCAGCTTCTGTCGCGCTCAATGGTGAAGCTGGAAACAACACTTCCGGTGCCACTGTTACTAAAAATAAAACCAAAATAACTTCTACATGTGATCAGCACACAAACAGCCTAGTTTTTGTAGTAGTTAATTTCACGGGATTCTGTACTGAAGTATTTCAATCCAGTTGATAATTTAATTTCTTTCACTCGCATCTCTGAAGAAAAATATTGCGCATTTTACTTGACAGCCACAGTCTACACTGGATTAAAACCAGGAAAAAACTCTCCAGTGTCACTCTACTCTAGATCTTTGCTAAGTACTTTAAAAGCAACACATACAACATCAAAACTAGTGTCTCCTATTGTGCTATGAACGAGCAGTAAGGCTACAATTACATTTGTTATTACATTTTTATTTAATGATTTAATGGGGGGAGCACGTTTTTGTTAGTTTGTTAAATATTTTCACAACTCAAAGCAGTTGATTGGATATCTTTATTCTGTCAGTGAACTAATCAGTTTATCAACAAGTCATTTCATCGTCCTGACATTCAGGATGCAGAAGTGTCTGTAACATTTACACTACATTTAATGAAGCGTTTACACACACAACATATGACTAGTTTATATACCAGTCATATCTTTTAGAGACCATTTACAATATCAGAGGAGCCCAATGTCGTTTAATCCCAAGCTGACACAATTTCTTAAGATTTTTATCAACAAGCATCAAAAGGTGCTGCTCACATGGACAATATTTCACATATTTTTATTTTATTAACTGTCACCATGCAGAACTTTCGGTGCATTCAATAACAAAAGAAAAATCGGAATTTATGTTAACCAACTTTTAAAAAAACCCACTAAGAAGTCAGATTTCCTTGTGTCAGTTAGATTGATTTGATTCCAATCTGTACTTCACTACATTCAGACAAGAAACACTCAAACAAGAGGGAAACATACCAAAAATATACCTTTTTATTCTTATGTAAATAAGGGATTTAAAAGGGTCAGGGTTTTGTTTTGAGCACATGCAAGATGAATCCACAGTTAAGATACTAAACTATCTCCAAGGTGCAATGTGTTTGAATAAAAGAAAATGCCACAGGCAGTGGAGAAGCTATTTTTCAGAGTATGTAGGTCAGTCAAATCAAATTCATTGATTTAAAAAGCATAGTTAAAACAGGATCAGTTGGCCAAAGTGCTGCACAAATTAAAACGCACATCAATTCCAGCGATAAGATAAAACAATAAACAAACAATAAAGATAATGCTGGAAATTGTAGAATATGTTAAATATAATTTATTAAATGCAGAAAAAATGTGACATCATCCACTGCTCCATGGCTCAATATACGTTTGAGGTGTAAAGTCAAGTAAAATAGTATAATGTCATATAGTTTACAGTGGGAAAAAAAAGATATTTATGATATATTTGTGCCTCTAATAGAGTATCTGAATACATTTGATTATAAGCTTTCCACTACCGGCTGTGACAAAGTGTGGCTCCTATTACTTTTGCAGTAATTTTAAAAGAGGTGAATTAAACTGGGTCACTTTTAGCGTTTTACTTTGAAAGAACCCAAAACTTCCGGCGTTGATCTCGTTAACATGCCTGTGTTTGACTCTGCGTTTGGGAGACAAGAGGGACTGAATGAAAACATTGGGAGTTGAAAGTTATAAAAACTAAACGACAGTCTGAAAATCATAAAAGAAAATAATTCTGTTGTTAATCTGATCAGTGATCGACAAATCCACAAACACAAACAGACGGAAAGGAGACAACAACTATGGAACAAATGAGATTAAATGCTTAAGAGCCGAAATCTAATCAGCCACAGACTGCTTAAGAGTGCAGCTCTTTGTCTCTAATGATACTGGTCTAATTGTGACCTCAGGCTGCAGTTACCTGCTCTGCCAGCCTGTTTGCAGGAGCCGAGCATGTTCCCCTCATACTTAGTGACAGAGGGGAGATTTACGCCCCATACCTCCGTCAAACATTTCCCAAAAGAAGAAATTCAGTCAAACTCTGACCCATGCAGAATGAGGATGTTGGGAGAAAAGTGGAGCTCAGGAAATCCGAAGCTTGGCAGTGTGTCTGGAAGGGAATGCTCCTCAGTTTTCAGACTCGTGATTGGCTTGTGATCATGAATGAGCATGTTTGTCCCTAAAATCAGAATGGGTAGACACATCCAGATGTGCAGTATGACTCTGACTCTCATTTCTAGGTTAAACGAGTGCTTGCTCGCATGGAGAGGGAGATAAACAAAGCCGCTCAGATATATTCACACAAATCAAATCGATTTTCATCTGAAGCTTTAGAATAAATGCAGTCGACATCAAAAGAAAAACGTACTTTGAACACAATAAAACTCAATAAAAGGTATCTGAATGTAAATGAGCGTACACTTAATAATGCACAACAAATATCAAGTGTAAAAAGCTAAGTTGACCCCAAGAAACAACCCTCATTCTCACATTTCTTCATCATATTTTCCCATAAATGTACACTAATGTATGTTATCGTAGGGACACTGAAAATAACATGAAAAGCCTTTGTATACCTTACGCATTAATGTCATCGTACTCAAACCTTCTGTTGTCTCACACCCACAACATTCACCATTAAAAATGACCCTCCATCTTATATGTTTTCATAAGGTAGTCCAACTATCAAGTGAAACCAGTGACCTAAAAAAAAGAGCCTTGTTTTGGAAGCCCTTGAGGAAAAGTGGCTGTTTAATCCAGTCAGCTTTTCTTTCCCAATTTCCATAAAGACCTGAATTGTGTTTTAAAACCTTTTTGCTGCTATCATGAAATAGAACTCAAGTCGCTTCCGGCTAATCAAGAGCCAAGAAGCTAAAATGAGCCAGAATTTGTGCTTGTTTGTCCAGCACTGTGAATTCAAACTCTCTTTCGGTCGCTGAGCCTCCCAGAGAGTCTTTAGAGGACATCGCTGGTGTGAGAAAAAGCAGAATCTGTAAGACTGAGGGGAAATATGTGCCTCTGAACAGTTTGTGATCTGTTATTCTTAAAGCGGCCCGGGGGGGTTGTTCCGGCTCCAACTCCACCGACCCACACACACACATGTGGACAGCTGTTAATGAGTTAACATCCCCCCCTGAAATCGCTGCTTCCTTGCTGGAGCCCCTTGTTCTATGTCAGGATGTGTTTGTTATAAAAACAGCTTTTTTTTGGGGGGGGGGGGGGGGGGGTTCACTCTCGAGGAGAGTATTTAGAGCAGTTTCAATAACATCACTTCCTCACTGTTACTGTATGAGGCTGTAATCTATCCTCTGATTTCATTGGGCGGAGCTAAATGTGTCCCCTTCAGAAGCAGATTTTCAAATCCTACTCTTGCTTCACCACCAGGATTCTCTCCAGTGTTTCTCATTCTCTCGAGCCGAGGTTGTTCTGTTCCGTTTCGCAGTTGTGGAAATTCTGCCAGCTGAATCTGAAAAGTCATTAATTTTTTCTTTGCCGGAAGCCGTGGTGCTGGGATTCCTAGAGAGGAGTCGATTCACTTAATTTCTGATCTGATTTTTTTTCAAGCAGCCCGATCGGCAAAGAACTGTCTCATAACATTTGGAACAGAAGCTCTTAAGCGCTAAGAACTTCTTAGGAGCCGTCTTAGGAGTGCTGTGAACGAAGGACGTGTTTCCCAGAGTCGTTCTTTGCTTAAGAAGATCTTTCACTAAAATGGAAACGTAAGATTGCCCTGACCCACTCTTAACAGCCATCTTAGCGACCAAACGCTCACTGCAGCCGCGTCAGATAACGTTAAATCTGACACTCAAAGGAAAATAATGATGAATGTGCGTTCATAGCTGCAGAACATCGACGCAAGAAAAATAGCATAAGAAGAAAAATAACAATATAAAAATAAAGAATTGCCCATGTGTTCCTGTACCTACATAAATAAAATGAATCATCATTACTATCATTCATACGTTTTCACTCACATTCGGCATCTGCATATGAGTTTACAGTAGCTATAGAAACATCAACAACCCTGTGGTATTTCACAGATATCAGGGAAACTGACAGGTGTATCTGAACTCGGCTGGAACTTCATCAAGAGAGGCTCCACCTGCTAAAGGCGTTGCTGAAGTCCACGCGTGAGACACCATGGCTGCAACACAGCATATTCTCGCTGCTAACCAACAGCGTCGCTGTGCGCGAAGCCAGATGGTTTACATAACAACCCAGTCTCACGGCAGTTCGAGAAACTGTCACAAAATTAAACTTTCAAATTCGCGCTCCCTGCCATGGTTTAATAATTGGTTTTCGTGCCCCTCAGCACGACTTTAAAATGAATGCATTTCAATAGCAAGCATCTTTCGTGCTGGTACCATATATTTTACAGCTGTCTGGTGGTGTCTCTGATTATGCATTTATGTGTTTTTAATGTCTTGTCTTTCTCTAATTATTAGATAATTAATAGGTCCTGGAAGCGCAATGTTTTCATGTGTAGGCGCACATATAACACAAAATAAGAGCGTTTTCGTGGTTCTTTCGGGTCAAAATAAAATACAAATATACTCCTGATCATTAACGATACTGCAGAGACGGCCATTGCTAAGAAATATTTTTGTTTGTTTTCCAAGAAAAATCGTAATTTCATTGGTTTGTTACGTCAGTTTACACTACAATTCCATGACTCTCAGTACATTTTATGTACGTTTTATTTGCAGCTTTTAAAGCCAGCACAGTTAGAAATGAAAGCTTTTATGTTTAGGATAAGCAGTATTTTACTGTAAGATGGATATTACTTTACTTCGCGCTTCAGCAGTTTCCGGGGATCGACCCATTGCATCAGACTATGACCCTGGTAGATTGTGTGCTCATTATGTTCTGCTGCCTGTGTGACAGAAATGTCATTAATGATGCCGTTCTTTGCCATGACACGCATAGTTTATACATTTGGCCAATGATTAAAAGACTGGTAGTTTGGACTTAGTCAGCAACATAAATTTATAAATTTGACAGTTTTTTTCTGGTGAAATGAGGCTTGCTGGCTAGCTAACGTTCAACATAAACCAGCGCAATGCTTAATTTCCATCAGGTGAAAGGAAGCATCATAAAAAGCATCAACCTTTTTAAAGACTAGAATGTGATTGCATGTCCCTGGATTAATTGCTCCTTCTTTAAAATTTCAGCGACCGTGGAGCGATTTCACCGGAGCGAATACATTTTTATTTCGGTGAGCGGGGCGTTTTGGTGTGACTTTGAGCGGTGGGAGCGAAGAGGAGCGATTTTTTTCCCGCTCACCTCCGTTCACATGCCCTGCTCCAAACCTGCATGAATGTACCTGTAATGACAACATTGTTTTAGCCTGCCCTTTAAATCTCAGTGAGGAAACCCTGGACAGTATTACGCGCTTTTAACAGTGTTACAGGAAGTGGACAACCAGTGTTTTACCGGAAAATTACAATTAATTTATTCGGATAAACATTTCAAACCTTTCAATATTAATATAGACATGACTGTGTAGTAAATGATTGTGTCTAGGTTAATCAGGATTACATTTTCAGATGACAAAAGAGCAGTAAGTAGAATCAGCGTTACATATTTGATAACATCTTTTTTCTCCACTCAGCAGTGGTCCTGGTGAGAGAAAAAAAAGAAAGGTGTAGAGTATGCAAAATGCCTCTTATAGCCACTGAAAATGTTTTGAGATTTTGTGTAGAAATATATATTTATTTTGAATTATATGTATTTATTTATTTAGTATTTTGTAACTACATTAACTTTCTCTGTTCTCTCTGCAGCTACATCCAACACACGATACACGACAACACACAACTCATACTACACCCACACTACAAAACCAACGGCACTTTTAAGAGCCAATCTCTGTTTCTCTGTGTATATTTTCAACCATCTCTTTATCTTTACCTCTGTCTATCTCCTCATCTGTATTTCTAACCATCTCTCTCATCTCAATCTAAATCTTTATCCCTACCTTTCTTTATCTATCTATCTATAAAGATGCTTTTGGACATGCCCTGTGATGGACTGGTGACCTGCTCAGGATGTACCCTCGCCTGATGGTAGCTGGGATAGGCTTCAGCTCATCAGCAGCTCTGGCTGGGATAAAGTACACTCAGTGCTGTACAGTCACAATATCCAATATCACTGGCTGTTAGATTGGTCAGAATGTCATGACATGTGCTTGCCAGAAGCAACAACAGCAGCCAGTCTAAACATCCTGGTGCTGCAGCAGGGATTCAAAGTCTGAAGAGCATCAGGAACAAGCGAGCCTCTCTTTTTTTATACAGTTATGTGGAAAGAAAGTACACCAATCTCATGTATCTAGATGTGACTCAGAGGACACAACCTCCCACACCACACACAAAAGATCATTTCTGCGTAAATCTCTTCTGTGCAGATGTTTCTTGGTGTGTCAGAGGAAACATCTGTCTAACTGCCAGCGCTCTTCTCCTGAGACCCGCACACACTTCTTCACAACAGAGAATTTAAATGCCAGTGACTCAGCTCGCCTGTCGCTGGGAAGTGTGAGATAATGGATCTAAGTTGAGGGAACAGCAGTTACCTCAAGCTCAAAACTGGATTTGGGAGCAGTTTATGGAACCATTTATCGATCCGGTGTTTTAAATATCATATTCCCCCTATTCAGACGATATCTTCCTTAAAAAAACACTTTCAATCAACAGTGACAGCTTTTCTCAGTTGAGAACTATTTCCTTTTTTGGCCCACTCCTCTTTGTTTGTGGGTATTTGTTTCTGCACAGCTCTCTTAAAAACAGTTTGACAGCTGGTATGAGGTGTTTGTGCTGATATGCTGTGTTTGGTTTCCTCCAAATGTGCTGCTGTGCATTATGACCAAACATCACTGTGGTCTCATCTGTCCAAAAGACATTATTCCAGAAGTTATGTGGTTTGTTCAGCTGTAACTTTACAAACCTATGCTGTGCTGCCATGTTCTTTTCAGAGAGAAGAGGCTTTCTCCTGGCAATCAAAAGTACTTTAGTTTCCTCTCTTTGCTTCAAAGTGGTTGAGTAATGTAACTGTATGAGATCAGTCACAAGTGTTGAAGATAATTGATGAATAAAACATATGTGGGCTCACTTGGGAAGATGTTCTTGTCGGTTCCTGCAGTCTAAACAATAAAAGACTCTTTTTGTTTGCTAACTTTAAGATAGATTTTATTTTCAAGGCCTGGAATTTAATCACAGAAAATCTGGATGGGGTCTAGAATTTGAAGGTGAAACCCTAAAGTAGAGGGTATACCCACCTCAGCACTGCAGTGATCGTGCTAAGGTAATTTACCTTTTAGAAATGACTATATAGCAGCAGGTAGCTGGATATTGAGATATTTAGATCCTCAAACCACCAGGCAGAAGCTCTTACGAACCAAGACTTCAAAGATTTGGGCGAATTAACTCATAATGAGGGCCAAAACTGACACTTGGATGATCGGAGTCAAGTGAAATAAAGACAACACACAAAGCAAATCAATCCATGCAGCAGAAGATGAGCTGTCATCGCCTTATTCCTCAGTATGAGAATAACTCCTAAGAACACTGGATCCTACGTTTTCCATAAAACAGCTCACTGACTGAAGAAATCTGCAGGGTTATTTTTAAAATGTTCCCCCCAGAGTCACGGGGAACGTTATACAACTGCGCTCATGGGCTGAGCTCGATGGAGAGTCTCTTTTAGCACTCCTGTTGTCATCATCAGTCTGATGGTATGATAAACAGTTTTTTCTACGTTCTTGGCCACTGAAGAACCAATAAAGATCAACATTTTGTTGACTCAGACCCCCCCCCCCATGGTGTTCTGTTAACTCCTTTATTGTTCAATGTTTCAGTGACCCACACTTTAAATTCTGAAAAGCTCCCCTGAATGTTCCTTTTAAATTGTAAAATGGCTGCTAAAGCTTCCCGGGTCTCCCAGCAGAGAGGACACAACCTCCCACACCACACACAAAAGATCATTTCTGCGTAAATCTCTTCTGTGCAGATGTTTCTTGGTGTGTCAGAGGAAACATCTAACTGCCAGCGCTCTTCTCCTGAGACCCGCACACACTTCTTCACAACAGAGAATTTAAATGCCAGTGACTCAGCTCGCCTGTCGCTGGGAAGTGTGTGATAATGGATCTAAGTTGAGGAAACAGCAGTTACCTCAAGCTCAAAACTGGATTTTTAAATATCATACTCCCCCTATTCAGACGATATCTTCCTTAAAAAAACACTTTAAATCAACTGTGACAGCTTTTCTCAGTTGAGAACTATTTCCTTTAATAGTTATTTCCAAAGGTCAAACATGACACGAGTTAAATGCAGCATCTATGTAACGACAGGGTCTCCGTATGCACAGTTCTTCTCAATACCCAGGTTGAACCAGTTGCCTTTTCCTTTCTTATAGTCGCTGGTAACGATCCTCGCCCAGCCGTGTTCTCCCTGGAAGCAAGGAAACAAAACATCTAAGAAAGCATCTTTCCTAAAAATACTTCCTTTCTCATCACAGCATAGAAAAATAAATAAATCTGTGGTAGTGAATTTATAGCTTCAGGGGGAGCAAAGAGTAGCTACAGAGCTGATGAATGGAGGCAGGAAACAGAGAACCGACCCAGAACTCTCCCCAGGAGTTCCTGACGATCCAGTACTCGGTCCCTTCTTCGTCTACGCCCCAGCCCGCCACGGACACGATGTGGTTCGGCAAAGAGAGGGGGTGAAACTCTGAGAAGACGCCCCCCGAGTATTCCTCCAGGCCGTCGGTTGCCATCAGAGCACAGCTGCGAGATAAAGGCAAGTTACTCAAATGTGTCTCATGCAGTTTTGAAAGTTTGCAGGCAAAAGTTTTGCAAACAGTCTTTTACTTTGAATCCCCAGAAGGATGTTTGTGTAACTCCTACTTTTACCTCTTCAAAGTGCCTCTGACACATAAATCTGCCTTGAAATCATCTTTTCTGACAGGCTGATTTTTGAATCCTTACATCTGAAAAGATGCGTGTTTGAAAGTTGAATCCTGCTGTTTTTTAATGTCACGGTCTGTGAGTTTTTTTCTTCCCCGTTTACGTTCAGTTGGTATCTGCTTAAGTTCTTTTGGATTCTGTTCAGCCTTCAGTTTTTGTTCGAGTCAGTTTCTACACTTTGGGTTTCTCTGTTGTCGCCCCCAGACGTCTCTTGTCACTTCATCACCGTGTTGTTCCCTGTTCTTGTTCCTCACCTGGATCCACTCGCCTTATCACCCATCACACTATATAAGCTCCTTGGTTTTCAATGTTTGGGGCCCAGTTAATTCTCACTCTGTTATTTGTCAATTCAGAAAGAAAAATCCCCATTATCTAACCTTCTCCTCCTTTAAGTCCTGCGTTTCCCTCCTAACTCGAACCATGAATCATGACACTTTAAAAAGTTTTAAAGACCTTGTTAACACTGCATGAATGAATTCAGAGACACCATAAAGCTGTGGATGTTGGACCCTCGTTTAGAGAGAATAAAAGCTGGTGAAACTATACGTACACAGGGAGAGGAAGAGAACAATTCACTGTTCAGCTAAATAAAGCCAGAGCATTCAAGGTGAAACTGCTTCTCTGTGATATTTAAAATGTACTAATAAAAAACTTCACACAGATGAAGAGTCGCACTGTTTTCGTCCTTCTTCTCAGAGAGGAAGCAAACAAATGGATGAAAACTGGTAAATGACTCTGGAGGACCGTTTCCTCTACCTGATGGGCCCGTTGGTGTAGATTTCTGCTTTCATGTCGTCCCTTCCGGAAACTTCTCCATAGTCTCCCACTTTCCACACGGTGTAGTTCTTCACGACAGCGCAGGACTCAAAGAACGAGCACGTTCCACACTGGTTGAACTGCTGGCACCCTGAAACCAGAGGGGTTTCCTGTGATTAATGCTTCATTTGAGCAGCAACGTAACACGTTTCAGTTTGAGGGCAGCTGCAGACTACAAAGTTAAAAACACCTTCTCAGTGATCGCTCCTTCTGTAATCTGCAGATGTTGCTGAAAGACTAATGAGGTTACGTCAGCTGGTCAGCTGTTTCCTCCTGGCTGCTCCCCTCTCTCAGAGCACACACACAAAGCCAGTAGCAGCAGTGCATTTCCATCTGAAGCACTTTTTGTCTCATCTTTTTTGTGGTCTAACGCCCCTGCGGGGACACATAAGATCGAGTGACACCTCTGTTCTCAAAGTGTTTGTGGGATAGCGATGCAGAGCCACCGTGACGGAGGACCCTGTTCACACCTGACATAAATCTGTGCCGCCACGTGACCTCTTGTGATGGATCTCACCTCCCTGCACTCTATGGAAATAAGCACGTTGGCTCCGACAACAACCAGCTGTTGAAAACACACAGAATCCTAAATTACAACCAGTTATTTGTGAGATCAGACATTATAATTAGCTTTGATATGAATCTGAAGGTACACGAGTTGACTTTTGATATTGGAGAACTTGGTGCACCAACCTGACTAAAGACACAAACAGAGACGATTAAACTTCTCGCAGTTTTTTATTCAGAACCAATCTCTGTGCAGCATTGTGAAGGAAACCCTGCCAGCTGTAAAACTAGCTGTACAACCTGTAATTCACCTGTGCTTCACTGAGGATGTGTTCAAACACTCAGACGTTCAGCTTGATTAAAACAGACCCTGATATGTGAGTGCTCTGTAACCAAACAAGCAGACAGTGACGGCTTGAAGAGGTGGGTCTTACTCCACCTCCAAACAAACTCTACTATTAATGAAAAACGGACCAAAAACTGACACATATACAGTCAGTCCATGCTGTCATCTCATTTGAGGAGCGCTTAGAGGTATTTCAGGTAAGTATCTGGACAAGGACGCATTCATTTTCACTATAATAAACACACATGGTCAGTCAGGACTGAGGGATCAGGTTCCGATCCATCTTTAATGTGGCCTGAGTGCGTTCATATCTGCACTTGGAGCTCAGATCACCAAAGACATGTGTTAACACCAGCCGTAAATGGGTCCCAACTGCCTGTAATGGATGCACACACTATCCGTGTAGTTTTCACCCGTTTAAATACAGCAACGTACCTGCCCTTTAAATATTTATCCGCCCTTAAAATGTCTAAAGGAAGCTGATTCTGCAGCACTCCAAGACACTTTAAGTTGAGAATTCAGCACTTCTCCAGATTTGATCTTTTCTTAATCTACTGCTTTAACTACCTAAACTCTCTGAGGATTTTGGAGCCTGTATGCAGCATTTTTATGGAGAACATCAATGAGATCAGGCACTGATGATGGATAATAAGGCCTCAGTTTAAGGTCTCTGTGCAGACTCATGTACTGGGAAGACCTCTTCTCATTAGATAAAATGTTCCCCGAACTGTTGCCACAAAGTTAGAAGCCCATCTGCCAAAAATATCACATGTGCCTTTTCTCCAAATGACACTTTTGGTCATTTAGGTCAACAATAAGAACATTTGGGAAGAAAAACAGGATTTAAAAATGCATTTCTTACTTTGATTTATTGCTTGGTAGTTGTTGCAGGTTTCATCAGGAATCCCTCGTGCGTGTGCATACGCGTAGACTCTCAGGTGATCTCCTCCATAGCAGGAGCCCGCCCCCCCGCAGTCTATCACGTTCTGGACAGAGAGGTAGGCTGAAGGCCACGCTCCGCCACGCTTGATGTTAATGCGATCTGAACAAAGCAAGAACAGCAGCTGTCACGGGAAAAAACAAAGTCCTTGTAAAACTATATATGTTTTACATTCATTTTTCTAAATCCATTCCTCTGCTTTATCTAGTGTGCCGTCACCTCCATCCCTCTGTTGTCATGGTTACCTGCCAGTGCGCTGGTGGCTCCCATGGCCCAGCAGGACCCACAGTACTGGGGGATGTGTTGGTTCCTTGTGACGCTCACATAATTCTTCCCATCTATGTTCCTCCAGTCCCACGATGGAGGAAGATCTGACACTTTTGTGTACTCGTGCGGCCGGGCCTTTGTCCTGCAACATAGAAATAAGATGAATTACGTGTGTCGCTGTGACTGTTCAGGCACCTACACACACTCAGTTTATCTCTTATCAGCGCTGCGTCTTCATCTGTAAGAGGCGCACCGGCTGTGATTGATTATCAGTTCAGGCGCTCCTAAGTCAGCAGGATATTGAGTGGTGAGTCCCAAACTGTAGTAACCTGAGCGATAGTGAAAATAGTGAACACGATAGTCAAAATTTGAAGGTCATCTGATGCAACTTCCTGTTGCCTTGATCATGTGTTGAGTAAAAGCTTTTATCTCCGCTGCTAATAAAACTAACCTTTCACTTTGTAAATATCAGGTTAAATTAAACGTGTTTGTTTCTAGCATCAAGAGGTAAATCAATTTATAATAAAGGGTTCTCTTCCCCGTCTTATTTTGTACATGAAACCCTGCTGCCAGTGCTTTTAAACATCTCAGAGGAGTGAAAAGGAGTTAGGGACAATCCCTCAGATGCTTTTGAGTCGCTGCTTCCAATAAATTAACCATTTAAGCCCCCGGCTGAGTAATTCTATGTAAATATCTAATGTGGACTGGTCCAAACACAGGAAAATGAAGGAATTCTCCAGACTTAACAAGTCATTCAAGTTAAATAAGATTCAGATTTTCAGGTAATATTCTGCGTTATTTTGATGTATAACAAGGTCCCTGTAATTAACTATATGATAGTATCAGAGTGCTCCAGAGCGATGGGGAAATGTTTAAATGACAGCTTTAAGGTTCTGTGTTAATCATTTCATATTTCTGTGAAAAGTACAACTTTATGCTACTATTCTACTCTATACACCTATTTCACTACATTGCAAAGAGAAACATTGTCACCTTTTCGTCAACCTGACAGCAGGTAACGGCAGATTACATTTTAATTTGAAATAACATCATAAAATATGATACATTTTTAAATATTTGTGTCTCCCGGTATTATTAGGAAGGGACGTCTATATTAAAGATTTATTTCCATTTTAAACTCCTCCATAAAACATAAAGATTCATGTCTCTCTGAGCTGTCTTTTATTCTCTCTTGTCCCATTAATCACCTCATGATGCATCAGATTTCTTATTCCATATCAAGTAGATCCAGTTTGAGCAGCTACAGCAGTAAATTTCTGCATGTTTTATTCATGCAACAGTGTTGGGGACATAATATATATACATGAATGCGCTTTCTATACGTCTTTACATTATAATGCAAAAACAAAACTGACTGCAAGGATGTTTGAATATAAAATAAATCGGACAACACATCATATAAATATATAAATGAAAACAAAATCTAAAAAGCCAAAAAGCCAAATCACTACTTTGAGGTAGGTTATGACTATAATATTACACGTAAATACTCAGTACACAAACAGTACCGTTGGCGTTAAACAACCGGAAGCCCACTTCATTAAACTGATCACTGTCAGCGCTCATTATGTAAATGTTCTTCTCACTTACTTGACCGAGTCCGGTCTGTCGTCGTCGATCGGCTTGTAACAAGGCTCGGATAAAAATCTCGAGGAACCGATTTGTATTAAAAATGCTAAGCAGAGCAGCAGCAAGCCGATGTTGAGAGAAGCCATGTTGGCGCCTCCCCCTCATCTAACGCTGTAGCCTGATCATAGGCCGCCCCCTTCTGGTCATCCAGGGAATAGCACAATCCTGCATTTTGAGAAGGTGAGGTTCATTCAACACGCAGAAGTAGCTGTTGTTTTATGACAGTCAACATAGAAATCATAGACAAAATCTATTTATGTATTGGTTTCTGTTTTCTCAGGATCAACAATGTGTTCTCACAGTTTTTGATACCAAATAATACTTTGTAATTTCAGATTATTAATAGAAATGAATGCTTTATGATGAAAAAAGTAACAACCCGGACGCATATCAAGTATTCAGAATTAGTTTCCCAATTACTATGTTAACGCACATTAATAGAAAGTCACAATTAAATATAAATAATTCTGAAATGAGCCACCTTTCATACATTCTATCTATCTTTATGCACATGTCTTTGCTTTATACAGTTTTTTAAAATACTTTTCATTGTGGTATTGTGATTTTTACCTCACGCATTTTAAAGACAATACTTAATACATGTACCAAATTAATTTTTTTTCATACTGTGTGATTGCTACTTTTACTCAAGTAAAAACTGAGAGAGATTCTTCCATCTGATGAACAGTCAGGTACTGTAATTCAGTATTTTACATGTTTTTCTCTCACTCTGCCACAATTTAAAGAGAAAAAGAATATTGTCGTCTATTCAGCTGTGAACATTACAACATCTTGTCAGAGCATGTCATCTATTTGAATAGGAGAAATTATGCATTTTCTGTGGGTCAAAATGGATGACTGCCCTCAGGCATCAGAACTCCAGGTGCTCCAAGTGAGCTGTGTGTAAACAATTTTTCACTTGTTCTTGTTCTTCACAAGTTTTTTTTTTTTGCACTTGTGAAAACATGAATTTGTCCTGATTTGCTTTGTTAGGCTCCAGACATTTGGTGTTGCTCTTAACTTTCTGAGTGCTGTGCTCTATTGAAGCGATCCAGTAATCCATGATACAGAAAACAAAGCAGAATTTACCTTTAATTCTATTTTTATTATCTACATTTTGGGATTTTATGCTTTCAAATGCCTGCTGTTAACCCCCTCGTCCATGAATCCACTATTGAGTTCGATTTATAGTGCACATGTTGTGCTTCTAAGGCCACCTTCTCACCATTGCTCACATGCAAAAGAAAAACTTCAGTTAATCCTCCACTGGTCCAGAATTTAACATTTTTCCTGAACAATGTTTGTCACAACTTCCTGAGAAACAATGCTAAACGTTGGAGAGGTAAATTATATTAACTGAGGTAGTTTTTTTTGGCCCTGAAAAACTATGAGAATCTCTTGCCAGTCAGTTAGTTACTCTGGACTGCTTTACCTTGGCTTCCAGTTCTACTCTGTGAGGAACCTTGGAGTAATTTTTGATCGAGATTAGCCTTTTTTCACATGTGAAACATGTCTCCGGAGCATTTTTCTTTCATGGATGTAATATGGCTCAAACACGGAGCATCCTGTAATGCTGAAAAACTGGTCCACTCATTCATCTCCTCTATGCTGCAGTGCTATCTTTGCTTGCTGCCCAAGCTCCATTTAAACCCCTCAGTTGATCCAAAATGCTGCTGGCATAGTTCTTGTGCCAAGAACAGATTTCTCCTGTGTAGGCCTCTCTAAACTGCTTCCCTTTTAAAATCCTTCTGATCACGTACAAAGCCCATAATAACTATAAAATATATATCTTATTGGTTGATCTGTTTTTCATGCTTATTGTTTCATAGATTGTCTATGATAATTGCACCACCTGTGTGTGTCCAGGACCTCTAGTGTGTGCTTAGTTTCTCACCACATAAAGAGTTTTCTTCCTCTAAACATACTATAGTGTGTATAACAGTACTTTGGACAATACCCTTTCTGTAATGCAGGCCAGAATGAAAACATAGTTACAATTTCTTTGTAAAATCTGATAATTGATTAATTGCTTTAAAGCTTTCATAGTGGATATTTTTTCTCTTCCTCAGAGCGATCAATAAGTTAACTTCATACAAATAAAATAAGTGGTTGGGCTCAATAATTTTTCTTTACTCAGCAGGAAACTTTTAAATAACATACTTACAATCACATTACACCTAATGCAGCACAGATGATTGGTTTGGGTTATCACGGAGAAGATGCAGCTCTTCACAAGGTTATTATGTTACAGGATGAGCTTCAGCGTGGCCTGTTTTTGTGATGGGGAAGCGCTGTTATTTGTACTTCAAATTATTAAAGATTACATCAGCATTAGGATCCTAATGAACCCTCAAGAGGAACGATCGATAAATCACTCACGAGCTGTTGTTCACTGTGCAGTCCATCTATTTGTGGACTTTGTCCTGACAGTAATGACAAGCAGCTCATTTAAAAGTTGTTCAGCAGAAAAAAGAAGTTGTGTATGTTCTGTAAACTTTGTGTGTCATGATCTCTGCCCGGTCATCAGCCATGACTTAACTGTATAAATGTCAGAGGCTTCACTCTCATCTTGTATCCAACACATTCATTTGTAGGTTTCCTTCAGAAAACATTTCACACTTTAGGAAACATTCCTGCTTCAGCTGTGTTATAATTTATTATTTATTATAATCTATTTAAATTACACACACAGAGCAGAATAAAGCAAAAGCACCACTTCTTTCTAAATAGATTTATTTCCTGAACGATATTAGCATTTGTTTTGTTTCAGCAGTTCTTTTTTGTCACTTAAAAAGATGAAAACATTTGTTCTTCCAAGTCACAGCTCGGTTGTGTCTTTACATGATGGGAGCAGCAGTTTGGGATGCAGCTTGAAACATGTTGGCGTTGATGAGAGGTATTCACATGTGGCTGACCTCTCTGGGGATGATTTGCAGATGTCCTGGTTGTGTTACACTGTTACAACACAACGACTAACATGGCTCTTTTAGCCTGTGGTTCAGCCAGTCATAATATTGTACAGACATGTAAGAATCATTTCATGATGTGGCCTTTCTACAGCCCTGGACCACACATGTTTTAGGGCCGCTTGATGGGTTCGTATTGAGGACAAACTGACTGCTGTCTGTTACTATTCGATGACACTGAACAGGAAAAGTTACAATTCTATTTCTTAGACCTTCCCCTCATTGAACAGCTATAAACATAACTAATAAAATAGATTAAAGTTTTTGTTTAATTATTACAGAAAACACCTGCCAGTACAGAGAGAAGAAAAGCAATTCAGAAAGTAGTCAAATATACAGAAGTCCTCTTCCTCATACTGATTACAGCCACATTATAAAGCGCACACCTCTAAGCTATTATGTAATTAGTGCATTGAATGTTGGCTCCTTCCATTTTATTTATATATACATCATTTTGTTTGATGTATGCTTGAGAGAGGTGAAGTGATAACATGTGTTGTCATTATCAATGAATAAAGTGTATTTTTATTCAAATGGAGTCTGAAATGAGGAATGAAATGAAACATACAGCTTACAAAACAAGCAAATGTTTGAGTGCTTATATATATACGTAGCAACATGTAACAGCATTTAAACAGATTCATGTTTAAATTAAAGAGCATTTTCTAACTGTTGCATGCACATCAAATAAGTTGTAAACCATCTGACTAAACAATACTAAGCAATAGTGAAATACTGCTTGCAATAAGTGCAACTATAGTATAAATCTAAGGGTATTATACAAGGAATAGTCTTCATTTCAGACTGGAAGTATTACTTTGGCTGCGTTTAATATTGGAATTAAGATTACTTTGCTATTGTTTTTTGGAATGTCCCATGCAACCCCGAGCTGAAAACATCATTTTCAGAGTTATGACTGAGTTTATTCTGAGAAATGTTGCAAAACAGTGGAAACCTTTGAGAGAGGCTGAGATACAGCTGGTCACATAGAAATATAAACAGTCCTTCATCACAAAACAAACACCGAATTACAACTCTGAGCATCAGAAAATTATGACAGATGTACAGAGAGGACGGGTAGGTTGAATGTTCCCAGAAGGAGTCGCTAACCTCGAATGATTTATGCTCTAGATTTAAAGCTTCTTAAACATGTACCAAACAAACTGAGTGGTTGCTAGATGAAAGTTAAGACAGTTGCCGAGTATACAGTTGAAAAAATGCAATTTTACTGAATACTGTTGGATGAAGCTTCAGTTCTAATAGCAGACACACTCAACATTCCTCTTCATAAAGGGAATTACTGTGTGTTTCCTCTGACAGCAGACACGCTACACACCCTGAGAAATGTTTGTGTTTTCAAACACACAGACGGTTGTCTGCATGAGGACCAGAGGAATAAAGCTCTGCTGACCTTTAACCTCTCAGATCATCACTGTCATGTTAAAAGCCGCACTCTTCCGTGCTTTGGTACACCTTCAAAAGCACAAACAGGCCTTAATTATACATAGCCTTACAGCATAAGAGAGCGTTTCAGTTTGTGTGCTGTAAATTTTTCAGGATGTAATGCGATGCTACAAACAATCTGTCAACATGTGAGTCCTTTATGATGAGGCCGATATCCTGGATATGTGCATTAACATGAGCTTCTTCCTGCTTTTTGAAGCAGGGGCGATAAAAGCCCTAATGACACGCTAAACAAACTTCAATCATCATCTAAGGAGGGCCATTATCCTGCATCAGTTTACAATAATAAGATAGCTCAAAGAGCCAGTCTGCTGCACACAAAGAAATAAGAAAATTGTCATGTAGTTGTTGCAGTTAAGCAGCTTGAGCTCTGTCCATTTGTCTTGACTTTATAAAAGTTAGGTGCCTTGTTGGTAAGTGATGCAGGTTAATATTGATATTTAAGGTTGAAGGTAATGCAGTCCTGATGTGTCATTCAGTCTTCTCTGAAATGATTTAATCAATAACAACACAAGTAACTATTATTACAAAGGACTAAGTAACATTGTTAAGGAAAAGTTTAGAATAATCACTTTAATTGCATTCATTTTGCAGTATAACTAATCAATGTATGAAGTTATTGGGCAGGAATGGCCTCCTGTAACATGCTTTGTTCCAGTGTAGCTGCAGAAGCCTCAGACTGAACACACATTGCTGTTTGATCACTATGTTATATGGAGGGTGTGTTGTTTTGAGCACCTTCTACCACATTATTCTTTGCATAATCAGCTCCGGGGGCTCCAGAGCAGTCCTCAGCACAGAGCCACCTCCACTTGAGGTTGAAAATAGGAGTTGGGGGTCCTCCTAAAATCCACAGTCATCTCCTTTGTCTTGTTTGCATTCAAGGTGAGATAACTGTTTCCACACCACGCCACAAAGTCCTCATCCTCTTGTCCATCTGGTTCTGGAGATGACAGGACTCTGAATCGTACTGAAAGTGATCAGCAATAAAACACAGCGCAAGTTCTTATTTCATGCAATAAAATGTTTTAATATTCCCATGAAATTGATTATAAGCCTTACAGAATATGTTTAAAGGGACATAATTGCAGGAAAATCTCAATTTGTTCCGTAGTTTGATGATCAAATACTAACAACCCCCCTAAAAGCACTGAATGTACTTTGTATTTAGTCATAGTTACCGTATACTACCATGTTTAACATCTTCACTTTTGTATTGCTCACCCCTTGCATTCACTTGTGTTAATTCACACTTCCAACAACTTATAAAAACTGCTTCTTTGCAGTTAGATTACCGTGATAACGGAAGTTGACTCTTTCAAAACATCGGCTCGACCCAAACTGGAGTAACAAGGTTTTTACACAGGACAAATATACATATATACATATATCTGTCCACATTCCTAAAGACATAATCTGCCCACATCCACCACAGAAAGATGCTAAAAAGCCCACTTAAACCTTTAGAGTGCATGGAAAGTGCATCCATGTAAACATTGAGCACGCATAGTTTAGATTTCACTCATGGATCAATATTGAAGCAATTTGGACATTAATCTAATTACCTCTGCTTTCTTCTTGGCAAATGCTGCTTCAGGCGGGCAATGTGAGATCTCCAGTGAAATTAAAAAAGGAAAAAATAAAAATCTGTATTTATAGAAATTTCCCCTGATCACATGAATATTTTATTAAAGTACAGTTCCTGAGCCATTAGATGAAAGAGATGATCAATACACACTCTCCTTACATGTAATTTTATATTTTGGTAAGAATATTTCTGACAGACCGAGCTTCGAAGAGCCACTTTTGTGGGGAAACAAAAGAAATTCCTGTAATTATGTGATATGATTAAAGCAAGTTGACCTTTTTCCAAAAAGTAACAGTCAACCTAGAAAAGTTCCAAACTCTTTGATGTCTGTTATCATGTGTTGTCTCCTCATTAAACTGCTCTTATGGAGCCACAGCAGGAATTTGAACTACCTGCTTAAGAAGTAATAAAAGTATAAATTTGAACAAAGTATGTGGACAGCTGAATCTGTCTCGTTAGAGGAGACATCCTCGACCAATACTTTAATGAAAGTTATCTATGTGGGGATTTAAAGTTCTTTTCATGCTCATCCTCCTCTTCCTCACCAAGTTGTTCAGGTAGTTTTTGTCTAATATTCTGGACAAGAGGCGGATTGCTGGTTGAATTTCCAACTCGCCCAGTTTAAATACTGTCTTCAGATGTTAGGCAGGTTAATTTTTTGCCTGTTTCTAAATCTCTTTAGCTTTTACCACAATGTGAGTTTTTGAACTCTTATTTCAAGTTGTTATTTTTCTTTTTCTGCTGTTTTATGTTTGCTCTTATATGTATTTTAATGTTGTGTTTTAAGTATATTTTGAAATTTATATTTGACTGTACAGCACTTTGTGTCAACTCTGTTGTTTTTATGGTGCTTTGTGAATAAAGTTGGATTGGAAGTGTCTTTGGCATTCTTATGTATTTCATTGGCTTCATAACATCGTGTTGAAACAATGGCGTGTGATCAGTTTAAGGCTTCTTCAGCAGGAGGTCCTTGTTATTATTCAATTTCATTCAGTTTCATAATAACTTGTGTCTCTTAGTATCTATGTTCTGACTCAGCAGAGGGGGTTTTGTGTGAGACACTTTCAATTCTTTTGTCTGTGGCTGGACGTTCCCTACAATGCCAAAACGTGTTTAAAATTCAATGGCGGAGACAGACTTTATCAGTTCATCCCATCTGAGATTCCTGAACAGAGCTGATTCACATGTGAGGAAGATAGCAAAGCTCGCTGTGAGTGTCTTCCTGCTGCTGCTGATGGTGCCGACTGACAGCTGCGAGTATGAATTCATGATGATGTATTCGTGTCTCTTATTAAACAGTGCCATTTAATGTGCTACGAGGCCTCTGCATGTATTTTTGTTTATTTTTTAAATCATTTTCTGTAAAGATCCAACTGAGTTTTGCTGCTCAAAGGATAACAAAATTCCAATCCTGTTTGCATTTCTGATATACTCCATGATCCAAGAAGACATGGGTTACAGCAACATAAAGGCAAGACGAACAATAAAACCAAGTCAAGACACATTAGTATAATGTATATGTTAATTATCAGCTCTGCTGTAGTACTAATGTCCAAACTTCTGCACGCATTTGGAAAAAGTAAACTCCTGACCGACTGTGGATGAAGAGAGCTACAAAGTCTGTCCCGGTAAGATAGTATATTTACTTAATTCTAAAACCCTAAAAATAACTGCACCAACACTGATTCAAGATTAAAAACATGACTGGCTGAGCAGCAGATAAACAGAAATTAGGGACTTCAGTCCTTGTTCTTGAACATTTTTTGGTTTGTTTGTTTAAGTCACCTAACTTGGAATCATCCAAGCATAAGAAAGGCACCTAACTCAAGGGATGAACCAGCGTTGTGTCGACAAAACAGAAATCCTGGCAAAGAACCAATTTTAGATTGTATCTTTAGTCACTTTGTTACCGGAAGTCTGTCATAAAGACACATCATCTGTTCCCATTTCTTTAGTTGCATCTGTGAAAAACACCAAAGACAACACAGTTCAACAGACTTAAAGTAACATTTCTGCACCAGCAAAACTTTGCTTAAAACTTTCGTATCTCAGCATGATATGGAGAGTGTACTTTTGAGGAAACTGAACAAGTGGAGGACAAAAGAAGAAATGTCAGGCCCAAAAACCTATCTACAGCAGATGAACCGTATCTGAAAGTGATGTCATTAAGAAAGAGGAAAAAATCCTGACACAGGACCTGAGAGATGCATCTGGACCTTCAGTTGATTGACATTAGTCATCAAGAAATGGGGGTGGTCTCAAATTTCTGCACAGTACTGCAGATCTCAGTCTTGCAGTGAATTCAGTTTCTCCTGTTGCTTTATTTCGTGAATAGCTGCTGATCATTTGCCACTTCCACATGACAGCTTTCAAACTTGGAACAAACAGCAGTTATTGGAGATGTCCATCCTGAGCCACGAGTTTGTTAGTTTTGATGTAAAGTAAAACCATGAAAAAAACAACCAACAAAAACTGTTGGTCTCTGTTCGTCTGATTCATCCCGCCTCTGAAACCTCAGAAAAATCCCCCACACGTCCTGCCAGGATCTTAGCTTGGCTTTCCAAAACACCACGTCAGTCACTCTTCAGTTTCTCCAGGTGCTATTCCTTCTCTCCCTTCTGGCTGACATGGAGGACGGAGTCATTTTAGATGCTTTCGACATCATATATTACTTAGATTTTTTACTGAAATGACTGGGTTGGACTGTCAAAAAAATCTCAAACTGATTCTGCTCTCTCTCTATGTCTATTCAGATTTTTCCTTTGGTGTTGGCATCAGGTCAGTCTTATAACTTTTATCATCAACATCAGCTCATTCATGGCATGCTGGTTTGGTGATAAAACTGCTCAACATCTGGACTTGCTTGTAATTATGTGTATTATGTTCAAAGCATAATTTAGCTTAAATGCAGCTGCTTTAGTGTGTGAGAATAAATTCAACCAGAAAAGATCATTCAGCATATTTCTTTCACTGCCTCTAAATTATGAGACTATAAAACACAGCAACCATATGGAGGCTTGGAAAGCAAAAGGCTTCAGCTTTCAGAAACATAAACCATCTTCTTGTTGTTGGACAATAATTCAGAAAATATGAGACAGGTTGGTCAGAAGCAACTTAACCTGAAGCTCCTCTGCTGAGTCCATTTGACCCAGAGAATTTATCGATAATTCCCTCCCAAGAATCAGATGAATAATGGATCAAAGACGAATGTTACTTAAGATTTGCATCCGTCTGAGGGATTAGATCAGCAGGTCTGGACTTCAAACAACACAAACAAATCAAGGCCTGACATGTTTTGAGGTTGGTTATTGATTATTGCTGGCTGCAGTTCAGCAGCCTGGTAGGCGACTCCAACTGCTCCCACATGACGGCTGCAGCACAACATCCAGCCGGTCTGGACCTCCGGTGAAAAGTGGAGCTTCAGGGCAGAGGGGAACAGCAAGCAGCTTTTCCTTCCCTTATCTGTTTATTTTTCTACTTTCATAAACTGAATCAGTTCTTTTGATTAGGCCAAACGATGATTCATCACTTCACAAGCAGGACCTTTGCCGCATTAAGTGCCCCAGCTTTTTCCACGTAGAGGCACAGGAGGGTCATTTGGATCCTTCCCTTGCTCTTGCTCTCCTTCTGCATTATGCACTTTAGAGAAAACAGCATTGTGGATCATTTCCTTGTCAATAGAGTCATAAAACAGATCAAAGAACACTTGATATATTTATTGGTTTTATTCTTGAGTTGATGATGCACTGCAGAGTTTAGACAAGTTCACTTCTGATCAACTTGTTCTTAAAAAGTGATGACAAACAACCTCAGGTCAAAGTCTGCAGATTCTACAGATATTTGTGGAGCTATAAAAGCTCTCCAGTACTTTTCATGGTGTCGAGAACTATCAAACCATTTTCTAATTGTCTAATTCTTTTTTAGATACAGAAGACAAAACATGCCTGAGATGTTCTGCTACTGAAAAGCTTGATTGTTAATTGTTTGAAATGAGGAGAAAATGACTTTCAGTTTCTTGTGGTTATACTAAAATTGAACTCAAACAAATGCTGTGTGAGTCAGCACTGGCTCTCAGTATACAGTGGAGCTTGTCCAGGCAGCTTTATTGATGGCTTTTTAGGTTTTGGTATATTCTATGAGTCACTAATGCCTAAATTCTTAAGTAATGATGGAGAAACATGATGAATGTAAGTACGTAATCATTCTCTGTTAGATGTATTCAGCAAGAGGAAAAAACACCTGACTGAAACGTTCGTATCCTGATGAAAGTCTCCTGTGATGACAGTGCACTGATCCACAGGAAACAATGGACTGTTGAATGATTTGATGAGTCTGGCCCTCAAAGCTCGGTCAGGAAGACAACCACATTTTCCTTTTTCTACTCCGTCAGCCAATAAAGAATATCTCCACTCTTCCGTTCCACCAGTCAGATGCTGATGTCAGCTGTCATTGCAGTGTCACATCAAGGTGACCCTTCTTCACCCAGTTTACGCCCTACTTTCAGCAGATCCTGCAGCCATGGGTCCTTCAGCTGAGTTAATCAGAAATCTCAATCTTCATCACTTCCATCCAGCTCAGAAGAGACAATAAGTGTAAAAAGATGGTCTTAACTTCAACCTTTTTGTCAGAAAAGCTTCATGTTTTTTTGTGGATTAAACAAATATCATCACATATGGCATCAGCAAAATATCAAAATATGTCCATTTCCACAGAAAAAACAGATCTCTTTGATAAATGCTGATTTTTAGGAGTAACCTGATGTGAGCAGAAATTGGGTCTTTTATCTAGTTTATGAGCCTCTATGTTGAAGTTAAATTGACATTAAAATGGGTCATCAGTTTCTTTATTTCTGTAATATTCTTAGTTACTTGATTTTCTCAGTAGGAACACTTTGTCTGGCTTCTATTATGGTTCAGGGATCAAATGTTTTTTGGGGACTCTAAAGTATCCCGGAGTAACTAACATATGCCAACACATGCTGCTATCCAGACACCTTTTTAGGGAAATCCTTGGTTATTTCAGCAAGACAACACCAAATCCCGTTCTGCATGAATTTTTAAATGACTCTGTAGTAAAAGAGTCCAGATGATAAACTGGCTTGTGCAGTCCAGACCTGCCATCCAGTGAAAACATTTGGAGAAATGTGAGACTAAAAACTCTGCAAACGAGACCCTGAACAGCTGAAGTCCTTCATCAAACAAGAGAAGGAAAACATTTTGCTATCTTGCGACGCAGTATTAAACCCGCTCCTGTCCAAATATTCATGAATAATATGGCTGGTATTAAATGATCTGTGAGCATATATGTTTTCAAATAACAATAAAGTTTCTCAGTTTTAACAGTTGCTATATTGTATTAGATTTTTTTTCAAATAAAGACTTGAGTCAAGTGATTTTCACTCCAACATGTTCGTCAGGTGTTTTCCTAATTTGTGGAGAGATAAAAAAAAAGCTTTTTTTAGAAGCATTTTGCCCCTCTAGGATAAAAAAAGACGTTCCTGCTTATGCCACCAAGGCTTGCAGATAAGCATTAAAATAAGCTGCATGCAGCTATAGTTCTGTATATTTTTTTATGAAAAGCAGTCTATTTATGCGGCTTCTCTGTGATGGCTACCACACTCACTCACTTTGACCACAAGGTTGATGTTTTTATATGTCAGTGTAGTACAGATTTACCAAATGTGAGCTGCAAGGGTGCTGCGAGCCACACTTTGATGTTTGGAGTTTTCAGAGAGCCTTGCTGTTTCCTCTCGTTTGGAGTCTAAACTAAACCGATTTCCTTCTGGCTTCAGCTCAACGCTTCATGATAGCACTAAAGTAGTCTTCTCGTTTAAAAAAAAACAAAAACAACAAATAGGTTTATTGCTTTATTGTTGTAAGTTTAGATAAAATACTTTACTCTTTTTTCATCTGGGAATCTCCCAAAGCAAAACCTGCTTCAAAATATATTTCCAATCCCTCTGATCACATGATTCCATTTTCTCAGAAAACTCAGAAGGCAAACTCAGGTGGAGAACTGGAGCCACGGCCAAATACAACATCAGCCACCTCAGATCACTTTACATCGTCAAGACTTTACAGTTTTTCTTTTTAAAGAAACCAAACAATTTCCTACAAGAAGCAATTTCAGCAGGAAGAAGCCTCCAGTAAAACAGAAGTCTGAGGACTGCAAAAGACAAAATAACCTCACAGAGAAACCTCAAACAACATCACAATTAATCAGATTTTCGTCTCCTGCAATAAAACATATGCAGCTGCCACTATTCACTTCCTCTGCTTGTCATTCCTCTAACAGCAGACGCCACAGTAATTCAATTAAACTTCAGAGCTGCAAATATTTTGGGTGTTTTTAGGTGAAAAAAACAACAAAAAAGATCACAACAGTCCGTGTTGATGTTTAAATCAGGATAAATGTCTGCTTAACCATTAGAAATAAATTATATGCAGAAAGGATGTTTTGCCTCATCCTTCCTAAATATTTCAGTGGTTGTCCTGTTGTGCACAGGCTGGTTTCACACCAGAGTACGTCGCTGTTTCTCTCGAATATACAGCAGAATCTAATGATGAGTGAAGTTCATAAAGTCCTCCTGGAAGAAGTCGTTCTGCTTTGCTCTTTGATGCTTTGAATATAAAGCTCCAGGAACAACATTTTCTGAAAGCACACATGCTCTGCGGCGCTGTGAAAGCCCTTACCTTTTTATACTCCATCCTTCTTCGCGTCCCACCCCTTGGTTCCAATTATCTCAGGGGGCTGGACCGTCAAACCAGGCGCACACTTCTGATTGGCTGAGCCCGGTGTCACTCTCAGCCTCATTCTGTATCCTCCTGTTGGTGAATCCAGTCCACACCAGAAGTCAGAAAGTCAAATTTCACTGAGGGGGGCTCCAAACAGAGGTGTCGGCTTATCCGGTTTTTCTGTGTCTTCTTTAAACGATCCACAATAGAGAAGTGCTGTGAAGACAGTTTGGCAGTTTAACAGCTACTTCTTAATGGGTTTTTGTTGTTAAAAAGGGAGATTAATTAGATTTGAGGACTTATTGGCTCCTTTCTCTGGCTTTTTCACGCGCCTTCCCCGCGCGGCTCTTTGCGCACCTGAGTCCGCTGCTGCTCAGTTTGAGCAGTGCCAACATGTCTCAGACTCATTTGAACAACTAAACTATCATGGTGACATTATTTACCAGCGACCTACCTGCTGGGGCGAACCTCGCTGAATGCGCTGTCTCCCACTGTGGAATGGCCGGATTCCAGGTGTCAACAGGGGAGAGCCGATGTGGCCGATCGGAGGAGCCAGCTGGGATTTGACAGAGCCCAAGAGAGTGGGATGCGAGAGAAACCTTAGAGGGACAATCTTCGGCTTCTTTTACCTGGATTCAACGTGGACTACCCAGAGCCATGGCCTCTGAAGTGGTGTGCGGGCTGATCTTCAGGCTACTGCTGCCGTTGTGCCTGGCAGCTGGTGAGTTTTCTCTCAAATCCACAATTTTTACGCATCTTAATTATGTTGTACGTGCGCCACGTGGGGTTGGATGTTTAATCAATTAATCAGCTATTTGATAGCTACCCATAAAGTTCATTCATCAGTTTTACATTGTAGCAACATGTTTTTACCTTTTTCATCTTTTCAGGCTGAAATACAGTAGCTTATGTGCACGTCTTGATCAAGACCCCATTTCTTTATATTTTGCTTCCAAGGAGCCAGACGTCTTGAATCTTTGAAAGTGGTCTTGAGCAGTAGTTTTCAAGTTCAAGTTTTTCTTTGGACATTGGCTGCTTTTTCACTAATTTTCAGTCCAGTCTTTGTACCCAACCACTTTCAGAAGAATGCGTTTTTTTGTTTAAGACGTTAAGCACTCACCTATGAATCTTAACTCCAGGGATGAACCAGTGTTCTGTCTATTCGTAACAGACAAGATTCACATTATATGGCAGCGTATGAAGAAATGATTGTTGGCTCAAGAGATTTTCACTGATATGCAAAGTTCTGTAGCTACCACAGGACAGTCTGCGAGTATGTGCGAGTATAACATTTTATGATCTGCAGTGAGCTGCAAAATTGTATTTGACCTGACGATGAGGTAGCTTCATCCCTCACCAACGCTCCAGACAAAAACACTGCACTGTCATACACCAGCTATTGCAGACAGATTGCAGAGCACAGGCGTCACTCACCAGCACTGTCCTCCACCTGGATGTCACCTTTTATTGGATTAAGTTAAGCAGACATCTCAGTGTCCATTCACTGCAAAATGCTTGTCAAAAGGATGGTGTTTATGTTTCAGTTAGAAGGGTGTCATTAAGTGCATCTTTGAAATACTCGAATCACAGAAACACAGATTTGTTTTCATTATGGTTGCCAATACCAAAGGCATATCACTATTGCTCGTTCCTATTTTCATCTGTTGTGTTTGAGTGAAACCGGAAACTAAATTATAGTGCACAGAAGCAGCACAAGTGGCTGAGTTACTGCACTGTGTTAACACTAATCTTACTACCACGCCTGCATGATTTTGATGAGTTATATCTTTGTGGTTTTTGTTTGTTTGCTGCTCATGAATCACCAGCATAGTTAGTGATACAGCAGCTGACAGCGTTACTGTTATTAATTAACATTTACATTGCACTGACAGTGTTTTTCCTGCTGTTTCACATTCCTCTGAATAACTGTGCAGGAGTTTGTTTGTCTCTTGTATAACTTTGTTAAAAGTGCTCCTTAGAATTAGACATTACTGTGTCAGTTGAATTGTTTCACTCCTTTGCTATGCTGTGTTGGAGATGACTCATAGTGACTCCTTTTTTTCTTCTCTTTTTTTGGACTTTTAGCAGCTCAGACACTAATTTGAGTGTGTCCAGATGTTGCTCGAGGTATGGCTGCACCTTGGATGCAGACTCTTTTGTGTAGATGCAGTTTAATTACTGCTGTAATCCTGTGGTAGGCCACAAGTGAAAAATGATTAGCGTCAAAGTGCCACTGAGGTTCCAGTGTGGTGTCTGCTCCAGTGTGGTCTAGTTTTAAAGCTAACAGCATGCTTTCTATAGATAAGACCCACTCAGTAGCACCATAATGCATTGCTTGACAGGCCGACGCGCCCCTTATTTCCAAAAGCAATTGTGAGGCCATGCGTTGTCTCCATTAATTCGTGGAAAGTCGTTTTAACAGTATGAATTAATAATGCGGTTGCAAGGGAGAGAAGAATTTCTTTCCCTCTTATCGTAAACATACCTTTAATATTTTATGTTTTTTCAAAGTGCCAATGAGCAGCTGTACATGGTAACTGACAGGATGGAGGAAATGTAAAATGGAAAGAGGGGAATGTGTCCAGAAACATGAAAAATGGAGTTTCTCTTATTAGCATTGATTTTTTGTGTTATTATTTAGGGTATCAGGTTTTTTTTTTTTGTCTTCTGTTCTGCTTTGAGCTCTCAGTTTTATGTTTTTGGAAAATAGAATAAAAAGTGTACTTATTTTCCTCTCAGTGCTATATAAACAGATATGAAACAAACTGCTGCACAGCAGATGTTATCGTGCCCCCAACACCTATGTTACCCTTATTGTATATGTACATGTCTGTAATGTATGTTGCAAACTATTGGTTTTCATGTCCTAGTGACAGACTTGTCTGCTGACGTTACATAGTCAGTGTTTCCTGTTGGCCATCTGACAGCACCTCTATTGAAACGCGCACAACTGCTGGGCCCATGTGTACACAATCCCCTCAACCGACACACACACACATTTGCACACAGCTATGGTTTTACTGATCAAACAGTCCACTGTTTATGTGTTTACTGGCAGAGTTCGGAGTGTGAACATAATTGTGAGCATGCACTTTCCCAAATGTCTCGTCTGATATTGAACCTGTCGTGAGAATGTACAGCAAGTCAGCTGCGTTGAGTCCAACACTGAAGCAAACACAAACGGAAGGCGACATGCAGATGCTTAGCTGCTGTGAGTGTCAGTGGAGTTATGATGCATTGAATTTTTACAAACACGAATCCATACGTGCGCAGTTTGCAGATCTCTAGGCAGACAGAGTGATCAAAACCTCAATAAAATTTTCAAATTGATCAGAATTTGTGTATTGATTTTGAAAAATAAAGACTATTACAAAATAGCCAAAGTCAAAGAATTTGTCAGAGTCAAGATCTTAGTCAAGAATGTGAAAGCTCAGATTTTAGGTGAATTATGGGAAGGAAACAAATAGCCTTTGTTTTAGTCATATTACTGTCAAATCATCATTGTTGATGTATTTTATGGCAGGTTAACACTTATAAGAAGCTACTGTTATTAAGTTTTGAACTTTTGAACTCTCAACAAACCTTTAAAACAAGCCCTTGTTCAAGAATACTTCTGGAAATCTGGAATGAGCAGAAAAGTCTTACACTGGTTTTGTTAGCATTTGTTTGACCTGTAACTTTTGTTACATTGGCTTCTGTTTGAAAATAAATTACAACTGACTCCCTCAGTCTGTTACATAACCAAACTAACAGTTTAAAGTAAGCTAGTTTTACTGTAGCGGTCCAGTTTAAACTGTAAATAATTTGAAATGTAATAATAAATACAGCACCCGTCGCAGTAAGTTACACACTTTGTTTGATCACAATGTGGCTATAAGTTAGCTTTTAGCATTTGTTACGTAGCCAGCAAGCCATTGATGCTAGCTAGCTTGTTAGCGAGTCTGCGTTGGCATTTTATTTAAAATGGAAAGAAACAAAATGATCCATCAAATGGATTAAAGCATTTAAAGCAAAATTGGCAACAATTGTCATAAAAGATTAATTATTTAGTTTACAGCTGAAGTGCAACATTAGCCAATTAAAGGTGGTCAAAATTTTATTTTCACTCCCTCGTTTCAGAAAATCTTTCATAAAAAACCCAAGCTTCTCAGATAGAATGATTACTAATTTATACTAATTTCATATAAGTTAAAGAAATTAGCTGCTCTTTGAAATTGAGCTTTGATAGCTGATATTACTTCCCCAGAAAGTGTCATGCTTGAAAGAAAAAAAGGTGATGTGGAATGTTCTTTTATTACTTTGCCTGAAAGGTTTAAATTCCTGTGTTATCTCCTAGTGCTTGAGTTAGCCTGGCACTGCATTGCCTTATCTTCTATCATTAAGTTTTCATGTTTTTGGTTCTTCTGAGTTGACACATATTTCTTTAATTGGGACAAAAGACTGATTCAGCCTCGAATGGGGATTTTTACAGTAATCTGATGTCTGAAACAATGGCAGTTTATTCTCATTCTCTGTGTGAAATCCTCAGATGGTGAGTCATAGAGCAAGGGCAAATGGTCAAGAAGGCTACGGTCAATTGTCTGTGCGCTATTACAGCAGGAGCAGAACCTGTAGATACAGACATTATCTGTCACAATAATCAGTATAGATACAGACATGTTTAGATGAATTACTCTGCCACATCTGGCAGATCTAGGTCTAATTTGATGCTACATTTAATGAAAATAAAGTGGGTGGAGGATAGAAATGGTGCACTGTGATTCTGAATCATTCCTTCCTCAAGCCTGAAAACCCATTTTACCTACTTGTGTCTGCAAAAAACCCAAAACAACAACAACAAAACCCCCCTAACAATACTCAAAAAACATATTTTTTTAATTATATTTATATTTTTGGTTTGTTAATCTGGCTTGTCAACCATTTATGCATGCGTGAATAATCACAGAGATATTCTACAGATGTTTGTGATTTGCCCAAAGACGGCAAGCCCCATGACATTTATTAATTTTTGTTAGTTTTCATTGGTCTGTCTGAGCACCGCCAAAACCAGGAGGTGCACTTACTTCTCCTCCAAGGGAAAAGTCTGAGCCAAGTCAGATGTCAATGAATAGGTCCATTGACTGTGCAAAGATAAATACAAGCACCATTTTCTGCAGTTAAGTGTAATTTTTCAGTAGTCCTGCACACAGCAGTAGCTGCTGATGTCTGACTTAGACGATAACTCCTGCGGCCGACCGGGTTGTAAACTCTGAGCTTGTTGATATAACTGCAAAGAGAAATTTGGAAAGTCAGACTCAGTGTCCACATTTTACACACAGTCACTGTGTACTTTCCTCCTCGCTTCCTGACGTATAAAAGTTTAAAGGCTATATTGCAGTTAACCCCATATTTTGTGGTTACTTCTTGATTTAACTTGTTATTGAAACTATGATTCTTAAGATAATTTTAAAGGGGAAGTTTGGTTTTTTTAAAAACTGCTGCTGCAGCACAGCTTATTTACTCCTTGCTCTGTGACGGTCGGCTATCTTCACAACTGCTAGTTTTGTGCAACAAGGCAGAATATTTATCAGATTTTGACGACATGATCTAACAGTGCAATGATACACGTTCATTCATTTGTTCATTCATCTTAAAGTATTGGTGAAATAAAGACAGATAATGCCTTATTTAGAGGCTGTATTGTCTCTGCCCCGTTCACTCCTGTTATATATGGATATACACGGATCTCGAGTGATCTAAATAGCGTCCGAAGGGCGACTTTCACCAAGCTGTTATCGGTGAGTAGATGAATGTATTGTATGAAATAAGAAATAAGGTCCAGGATTTAAAAAAATGAACTTCCTCTTTAATGCCGTAGTGCTTGGGTTGCTAAATAATTGAGGATGTGCTTTATGTGTAGGCAGAGCGGTTCGTTTTGGACGCATTAATTGACAGTTACTCAGGAGGCAGTGGGAGCTGTTTAACCACTAAAAGCCCTGATCAGGCAAGGTGGTCGATAGTACATGAGAAACGAGGTGTGTTAAAGATCAATAGATCAATTAGCATTTGTTAGAAGTCACATTTGCACTTAAGAATTTTAACTCTCATCGAGAAGCCTAAAAGACTTCTGTTATAGGTGTGGATACAGTGTATATATGCAGGAGGAGTGTTCGGGAAAGAGTAGTTGGAGGAAGTTACATAATCTGGTGTCATGTGGTGACACACTAACTAAAATCACAATGGAGCAAAGCTGGAAAGATTATTTTGATTGCCATTTTATTTTATAATTAAAGTGGTTCATGATTATTTAAAAGAATGTCACAAATCGAAGAGATAAGATAACTGCTATTAGATTTATGAATTTAACCTTTACTCATCAAAAAGTCAGCGCTCGCATGCATTTGTCTTGTTTCATTTCAATATTTACTTAATGATAGAAATAAAAACATTATCTTGGTACTTGATAAACTATTGACTGATTATTGGCATTATGGCTGATGCCATCTTTTAGTTTGTGACGTGTCTTTGGCAAAATTTTGTTATTTTTATTTATAAAGAACATGAAATAGTATGGGATTCTTGTGAATTAAATCTTCACGTGCCGATCTAACTTCAGGCAGTTAATTGTGTCTCTTAACAGCCAACCACTGTCAGGTGATTATTGTACTTTAAAACAAATGTCAGTTTCCTGAGTAACTGAATTAACGGCAGGTTTGTTTTTTGTGATGGAGGCCAGATGAAGAGATAATTAGGCTTCTGATTGTAAAGTTTAGTCAGAGGAATGTTCTGGTGTTTAATTACCACAAGCAGCTTTTCTCCACTGGGAACATTTTAATGACTTTAACCATGTGTTTTTTCTCAGTTTGTGTTAAGTTGATCCCAGTGATGATCACACTGCCAGCCTCTGCCTTTTATTTAAAGACTCAAAGAAACTGGTGGTATTTGAAGAAAATGTTGTTGTTTATCATGATTTTGGGTTGATTTTTTTTTTCTTTTTTTTTTTCCTGCAGCTTGCCTGTTCAGGTACAATGTCCTGTCCTTCGTCTACCTCATCTACCTCCTGCTTATTCCACTCTTCGCAGAGCCCACAAGCACAACAATGCAGGGTAAGAGCTACAATACAACTCTGTTTGAAGCTTCTCATTTTCGATGGCTTTGACTTTGTCCACCACCCGGAGAAGTTGACTGCCTCCCAAAAACTTTTGGTTTGAATGTTGTCCTCTGTAATGCAAACCAGCCCTTCTCCAGGAGACTTGAATTTCCTTGTGATGACGGTGGATTTGGCACATGGTTCAGTTCATGAAAGGTAATATCAGTTAGTGCAGGCATGAGTCCATCTGTAATAATAAAAACGATCCACTGTTAGCCAGATCTGAGATAGAAAGCGATCCATCAGAGCCAGATCTGAGATTCGCTTGATAAGAATTGACATTGTAGGCTTAGGTTTGGTTTATTTGGGCAGATAATTCCCATATAAATGATAAAAACCAAGAACTCATGCTATGCTATGAAACCAAAAAGACCCTGTAAAATGTTTTTAGCTGAAAAAAGACAGTTCTGAGCAGCTAACCACTTCAGTTACTGACCGAGGGATATAAAAGTTGCTCTTTGATACTTTGAGTTGGTTTTATTTCGTAAATCCATGATCTGTGTGCGTTTTACAAGTACTATGAGTTAATTCAGACAATGCAAGGGTTGAGTTGAAGCTTCATATTTCAACTTTTTGGTCTTAGAACCACCCTGAATTGGATTAAGCCGTTATAGAATGGTATTGGAAATGAGTGCAATAGATGAAAGCCACTCTTAAGGCTGTAAAACTACCCTCTATATCATTCTTTCATGTTTATGTAGAAGCCATTCATCCCTCAAAGTATTCTTAATTACAATGGACCTCTGTGGTTTCTGTCAAGCGACTGAGGTGGCTGTTCTCCTTAGAGATGATGAGTGTGGGATTGCAGCCGCCAAACGTCAGCCGCGCCTTCATGCGCCCCATTCACCGCAAATTACAACACAGCACACCTCTCAGATCTCTGCAATAACAATATAGGTTCCTGTAGAAGACCACATGCATTGTTTAATAATACATAAACCCGTAATGGTGGCTGGAGCAGTCCAAGATCCGTCTGCTCGTCTCCAGCTGAAATACCAATCAGGAAGTTAAACGAGAAGAAAGTGAGAGGTAGAAGCGGAGAAAGTGGACCACTTACAGTCTCATCAATAGTTAAAGAGGAGACGTATAGTAAAGCTGGTTGTTCACCTACCTGATGGCCTTTGCGATAAACACGGTCATTCTTTACTGATATGAAATTTTCCTGTCTCAAATGTTCTTGTAATTGATAATAATTCATAATTGTGGCCTTAGTAAAAAAATTTTGTGTGAAAGGTCCTTTTATTCAAACTGTGGTATAGTTTTTTCAGCCCCTTTCGCACATGCACAGCTTTTCATTAATCAGGTGGCAACCAAATGTGTTGTTTACTTTGCCTGAAGCTTCTGCTCTCTGTCTAACTACATATCAATTTAAAGTGCTCCCATCCCCAATAGTTTTTAAAATGACTTTTAATTTATTTTATTCTTATGAGAAAGCTGTAACTCCAGAAGGACTTGCAGAGGTCCTTCTGTGACGCTGACTTCATATCAGCTACACTGTTATTGTGCAAAGAAAAGCTCAGGAGTTTAACAGTGATTTTCCTGTAAAAGTGACATTTTCAGCTGCTTCTGTCCACTGTTGCTACGATTTATCCAGACACTGCTTGTGCTAGGATGAATCATTATGGTGATATGAGATGTTGGTTTTAGACAGATTTGACTCTGTGAACTTTCTGCTTATCTGGCTTTAGTCTAACAAGGATTAATAATCATACTTTGGGAACTTATTTGACTTGTGATTACTAAATGTATTGTATAGATCAAAGTGAGATGAAGTAATGCTAATAGAAACATTGTGTTTCCATAGAGAGGTCTTTTCAGGTAAATGAATTATCAGCTGACAAAGTGTTTAGTAAAATTGAAATGAGAAATTACTCACTGACCTTAAACAAATTTAAATGACCATATGCTACTAATTTATAAATGATATTGCTTAAAGCTACAAAATAAGAGAGCCAATCCAAATGGACACATGTCACAGTTTTACATACACCGCCTCCACCACAGACAGAAAGAAAATACTGTTATCTTTGTTAGCCTTTATTAAAGAAAAGTTCAGCCTGAGGATGATTACATTTTCACACGCTCATGTTTACATGACATTTTCTCAGACATCTGCATTGTTGGAGCGATCATGTACAGGATCCAGATCACAAAAGAAGAGAAGTAAAGTGCCACAGGAATCAGATAGTGTGAGATATTCTTGTAGCGTAACCTGCCAGGACTTGTGTTCCATCTGTCGGCCTCAGCTGTCTGTCATCAGCGAGGGGGCTGCCGGCTGACAGACACAGTATGAGGAAGTTACAGCCAACACCACCTCAGTTACGGGATTCCTCATATATTTGTTAGATAACTGAAGATGAAGGAGTTCGGGATATGATATACCACTCACCATTTACAGTAATTTCAAATTCCTGTCATTTAAGTTGTAGGATTGTTAAAAAGCAACCTCTTGAGACTAACAGCTCTCTGTTTGGCAGTGACCACAACATTTTCAACAAGGTATTCAGACAATATACACAGACAGCACAAACTTTAGAAATATGTATGCTATTGCACAGAAAAGTGGCAAACTCTACTCTTTTGTAGTTATTTTAGATGGAATAAGGAAAGGGATGCAGTCCTTTGTTTTGTTTCGTTCTGTCCTCTGATCTTAAAGGACTGTTAAATCTCTTAAATTGACAGAAAACACATTTTAGACATGAATAATTCATTGGGTGTAATTTGCTTGAAAAAGCCAGCGTGCCCAAGGATGTGACAAACGGTATCTCATGCAACTTGTTGTTGTTTGGGATTTACTCTCTAATATTGTAATTGCAGTATTTGGCTTTTTATCCCTTTCAAGGAATTGAATCGTCAGTAGAGCTTAACAAAATGTAAACTATTGTTCTCATACGGTCTGGGATGATTTTAAGAGCCCCTGAGGTACGTGCTATATGCTCCGCTCAATGGAAACTGACGTGACAAATTCACATAGGGGAGTCGTCAAACTCTGTTGGATGAATCTGTATAAATATTTGATGTTATGGGTGATTTATAAAGTTTAGCTTGTAGATTTCCAGTAGTGAGTGTTCGGCTTTAAAGCATCTCATAGTTTGACTTTTTGAAAACCCAATTTGTCACCGTACTATTTTGAGACCTAAGACGCTTTTCTCCCCCTGCCTTGTTAAGTCAGGCACAGACGTCCTCATTACGATAAAAATTGCATTGGCATTTAATTGGCATTTGGACCGTGAGGCCATATCAGGTCTAAGTGATGTCAAATGGGTGCAATTCTCCTATTGATGATGGAAAAGGGGCAACTATTAAATCTGAACAATGCCCTCTATTTTAGATTCATATAAAATTCACTCGGGAGAGCGTTTTCAAACTGAATAGCAAAGCGAAATACTTATTCAAGATGAGCGTCGCCAGACACAGATTGCTGTCAGACAACAAAAATGTTCTATTACAAATAGGAAAAAAAAGGGGGAACAGCTTTAGGACCAATTTGGACACAGACGTTTGCTAAAACTCCTCATTTCTTCATAGTTACAAGCGTTCTTTTCCCTCATTATGAAAGCTCAGGGAATTGCAATGGGAAATTTGCACGAATTGTTTTCAATTTAACATTTAATAAGCTGACGTGGTGTGTTGTTGCACACGTTGCGATAAGGTTAGCCCCTAGCGACCTGGAGCTCAGCGGTAGTGCCTCACTTTAGCCAGGATATTGTGCCACGCTACAGTAAAATTGTTAATGTGTTCCCCACAAGGATGCAGTAAATGTAATGAGATGTTGCACCGTTATTAACGACCGGACCAGACAATGTAGATATGTATGACAATTTAGCATAACAAGGTTGAAAGCACTGCTGTTGTTTGTCATTTTACAGATAAAGACTGAGAATTTTAGAACAGAGGAAAATTAACATTTTAATTTTTATGGTAAGAATCTATCTGGGATATCCTACTTTAGAGAATTATCACCATAACAACCCCTGAAATTATTCCAAATACCTGTAGGTGCTCTATAAAACAGCCATGTGTTGAACAGCTGTGGCAGCTCCCCAGCCTGCTCTCATCCTCCGCTGTGTTCCCACAGCTGTATCCTTTACCTGCATTAAAGGAATACGCCGGCTCAGTCAACGCCTTTATGTTCTTGTGGCTTCAAACGGCCAAGTTATTATTTGTGAATATGAAACCAAAGAAGAGAGTCATGTATGAAGATTAGTTCTGCTCCTACTGGGATGCATCAGAGACTTAAAGGTCTCATGGTCCACCAAAGTGTTTGTTTGACTTTTCGACTGAAATGAGCTTTGCTCAGTGGCGGTGGTGCCAGTTCTTAGCCAGGATATGGATTGTGAACTGCAGAAAATCACTCTTGGTTGGTCTCCCAGTCACCCTCACCGCTGTTCCAGCTCATTCGAAACGGCTTTTGACCACGTAGCACATCAAAATCAATATGATACGCAATAAGGAAACAGCTGTCTGTTTTCAAATACACTCCTTTGATCTGTCCTAAGATAGCTACAGTGTAAGAGCTCAGAAATACCAAGACATTTTTGAACGAGCAATACTCTGCGTCAGACAAAGTTCTTTTTGTCTACAAAAACAAGACTTTTTCTGTATATCAGTGCACCAACAGAGGGAATAACATGTGGAAGTTCTTAAACTGAGTGTTGTTTAACTCACTGTTGTTGTTCTCCCCCTTTAGGCCACACAGGGCGTCTGCTGCAGTCCCTCTGCTTCACCAGTATGTCCTTCCTGCTGCTCCACATCATCTATCAGATTACCGTCAACAGCCTCTTGGCCAGCAACTCCATCTCCTCCAACTTCAACTGTGAGTACACTGCAGCCTTTATAGCCATGGCTTTGAGGCTACTGAGGTTTGCTGTGTGCAGAGCAATCAGCATGCTTAAAAGGTCAAAGAACAGGAGCTGATTGCTTAGGTCACAGTCAGTTGTTCTTACCTTCTGAAAGCACAGAAGACATACAAGAAGCAATATATTTGTTTTTAGAAAAGTCAGATTATTAAAACGTTATTAAGTTTACACTTTAGATTAATCCTGGAAGAGAATATAAGCAACACCCAGTTCTCTGAAGCCAAGAGGCCCCAGTGTGTTTGTTAGGGCGTGCACACAAGCTAAGACGTAGCTGCAGTGTTCATTCAGATTTACAGCGAAGGAATATGAATGAAGCTCAAATATAACTGTAAAGACTACTCAGTCCTGCACAGATTTATTCAGATGGGGGAGGAGGGGGGGACACTCTTGTTATTCCACATGTTCTTGTCAGACTTGGCGTCCTATCACACGGGTCGTTATCTGAGCTTCACCTCTGACCTCAGCGGAGTCATCAGAGATGCATTTTCACAGCCTGAGGGAATCTTTTTTATGCAAGAATCTAAGTGACGTCACGTGATATGTGAGTAAATATGATTCACGATTTCTATAAATATCCCTTTTAGTCTTTCTTGGATTTTGTCACATCATGAAGATTTACGACTCCCAACACATTCCTCGACTTAATAATCTTTCTTGCTCCATATGGCAAAAAGATGCCAGTAAAGCAAATACTGTAAGTTGCTCACTCACCGTTGGGAAGGTGTTAATAGTTGGCTCTGGGCTTCTCATGAAACTTGGTATCAAATTGTAAAATTTGAATATGTCTAGACGGGACAGACCCTGACCTTGTGGTCTAATGACTTGTTCTTTCAAATGGAAGCAGCTTGCCTTCCTCAGTTGAATCGCGGCCAACTCAGAAAGCAGAACGAACCTTATCGCCTCAGGCAGAAACACACAGAGCTGTTCAGAGAGGGTAGACTAAATATGCTCTCATGGAGATCTTAATTGCTAGATTCTCAGAGACTGCAGTTTTTTGTGGCTCAAACCCTGGCAGGTTAGGTTAAGAAATGTAATTAATCTACTTTAACTTTTGTCTTTGTGTTTAGTGATCTGATGGATGACTTTTCTGCGTGTTTTCAGGATGAAGCTAAAATAAACCAATTTTTATTTTTGGCTTCAACAGGAAGTTAGACATTACTCTTATCCTCTTAAACTGCCGCCTAAATTCTGAGAGAGTGCCTTATCTCAGATTTCTATATCAGGTATTTAGCCCACTTGACACCCTTTCCCTTTTGGCAGCCAAGCATAAACAGGGAGACCTCCTCACCATCAAGCGGCCAACCTTCCCCTGGATAACTTCAAATAATTTCTTCTGTTTTCTTGCGGCCAAATACACCATTAGAGCAGTAAGCTGAGTTGAGTATATTTCCAAAAGAGCTCACACCTCCAGCTGTTAGGGCAGGTCAGCGACTGGTCACCAGATGAGCCGGGGCGGGCTTCCTTTGGAGTCATCCGTCATTCCTGTGTGCTGAGTCGACACGGGGGGAACTGCATTTACAAACAGTTTGCATTAACCACGAAGGAGCACCAGATGGGTGGCGTTTGCTACAATTCATGTCAGCTAAATTGTCCACAGAGACAATACACTTCTCCGACTTTGAGATATTTTACTGTAATTTTTGGCAGACATTATCCTTAGTGGCAATACCCACCCATCTGGTGTAGGTTAAAACGAAAAGGAACTGTTTTGATTTGGACCACATCTCATGGTGATATATTATCAGCAGCTCAGAGGGGCTCAATAGCCTGTTGAACAACTTTTTCATGGCAGTCTCTGCCCCTCTTATCTGTACACATGCTTCCAGCTGTTTGGAAGATGTGAGGCGTTTTCTGAGCTTTTTGTGGCTATGTGATTACACTGTATGCTATGACATGTTGAAATTCTGAAAAATTCCTCCGTCTGTGGAGAGGCGTAACAGGTATTAGGCCCCAGAGATAGAAGAGAGTGCAGAGAAATGCTGCACTGAGGTCAACAGTCCAGAAAGCACAAGGGGTGTTTTATGATGCTCACATAAAGTCTGAGGACAGGTATTTTTGGTGCCCAGCTGGGGTGAAATGGGGCCTTGCCTCAACAGACAGAAAGTCGCACTCCCTCTTCCAGAAGTCTCCATGCTGAGCTCAGCCTGTTTTACACAATATTCCCCTTGTCATGCGGTAGATTGGACTGGCCTCATTTTACCTCTGGCATTTGTCGAGCGTGATGTCACACACAGGATGGGTGTCCTCTCACACCTGCAGGTTTGGATGGGTGAAGGGTGAAGTTACATGCTGCAGATGTTTGGACTCAGGAATCACTAAAACAGATTTGTGATTTGATTGCAGTCTCTGGGTATCTGTTTGAAGATATCATTTGGACTTTATTGCCTCTGTGGGCGATCATCAGCAGACTTTATCTCCCTCAGTACATATTTATGGCTCTGCCTTTCATCATGGTTACTTTAGCTTGTTGAGGACAGTAAAGTTGTTCTGAGATCCAAACTTGTATCCTGAGCTGATTGTGCCTTTTCAGTCGCATCTCTCACGCACTGAAACAGCTACTCCAAATCAAGTTGTCCTTCTTAGAGTTAAACTGAAATATGTGACCTTTTCTTTAAGTTACTTTCATGCTGATTTTTTCAGATGATGCTGCAGTTATAAAATGAGGATTTTATTAGAGCAGAGTGACAGTCTGGAAATGCTTTAAGTGACCTAAAGTTGACACTCAGCCTTAATGGGCTGATTGTCAGTGACAATATCTGATGCGTTTAGTCGTCCGACTAAAAAATATGTGAATGAGAGCAACTTTATTGGAAATTTATCTGTATTGATATACACTCACACTAAAAGATGCTAAAAGATGGAATTTTGGACCATGCACATGCATGCATTGCAGCGCATAAGATTTGCAGCGTGATTTGAGCCCTGACTACATTATCTGGGTGTTTGGATCCAGTTTTGAAAGCTTTGATTTTGTCCGGTTGGACCCAACATGTTTAGATGCATGTTATAGGTCTGGATCTGTGTGGACACAGTAATTGTTTTTTTCTTGTGTCATGCAAACATGTACATTAACTTTTCCTTAACACAGCCCACTTTCTTGCTGTTGCTTTTTATGATCACATTCATAAAGATAAACACAAATGGTAGCTGTTTGTTTTAAAGACTTAATCTGAATCTGTTTTTCTGCTCAGAGTTTTTAAACTTGTGTTCTTATATGTTCTCTGCTTCCTCTTTATCCATTTTGTTTACTGCACTGTTGTCAACATTTGTAATGTGCCATAAACTGAGTTATCTTGACTTTAATCAAAAACAGCACCATGCAGAGTTTGTGCTACAGCCTGCTGGCAACACAGATATTTACTGAGTTGAATGGATAGACTTTCTCTCCAATCTATTTTTGCTTGTGTTTGTGTGCTTGTGGTAAGTTTTCCCTGTTATTTAAGATCACGAACCATCCTTTTAATCAGGTGCTGAAGATTTTGGAGCTAAGGATTCCAAAAGTAGTTAAAAAAGCATTGCACTGCATTACGAGACCATTGGCTGATAAGTTTTATACAGGTATTAACAAATCCAATGGACCAATATGACAGTGTATTGGCTAATGTAGATTAAAATAAGGTTGTTTGGTCTTAGATAATCTCTGAGATTAACTATTAGATTTGTGGGGGAAGAAAAATCCTGAATTCTTGAGAGAAGAAATGAAAACAAAGCTTTTTGTTGTTTTCTTTTATAGGAGCCTTATCTCTTCACTGCCCCATAAAACGCTCGATTAACCAACAGACAGATGCAGTAAAGGCCTTATTTAAATTAGATTTTTAATCAAATTTACCCCAGAATTACCTCAATGTTGCAGTTTTAATGTATTTAAGAGAAGAAGAACGTGCTGACGAAGGTCACCGGGGATTTATGGTACAGCAGGTCATGTGACAGATGGCACTGGTGCAACATTTACATTTATGTGTCATTCTCTGTATCCTGGTGGTGGCTTCGGTTTTGTGATGAGATTGATCCAACTTTAAGTTGTTTAGAAAATTTAGACCTTTAATCCTGAAGAATATTAATCTTTGATTCAATTCTCAAAAGATTAGAGAGCATTTCAGACTGTAATCTTAGATGTTTGCATTTTTTTCTTAATATTACTCCTGTTCTCTGGTTAAACAATTCATTTCTTATTTAATTTCATTTGTTTTCGTTTGATCATTTATTGATTTAGCTGATTTTCAGCTCAGGTTTGGTCTGCCTACACCAAAGAGAGTAATGTGTATCTTTAGATTTCTGGTTTGTGGATGTTTTGCTCTCTGCTCTTTGCTGTTTTATACTTGTGGAGCCGAGCTTTTGTGCTCTCAGTTATGTTTTTATATTGGGTGGGAAATAGAGTGAATCAGCCACAGTTGGGCGGTTGAAAGTTGACAAACGCAATGGACCGGCAGATTTGGAATCGGTACAGCATAATTTTAGCAGCAACAACCTGTTTGAAATATATTAAAATCTGAATAAATGTTTAACAAGCAGTAAAGTTCTTTTTAACCCCCCCCCCCAGAGGTAGTAAAACAGATTGACAATTTATTTGTTTGACATTTTATTTGTTGTATGACTCCTTTGCTTCTTTAATCCACATGTGAAAGAGTGTAGACCTCAAATTGCTCTTTACACAAGGGTCTGCAAAATAAATGTAATGAATGGATCCACAACAGACAGCATCATTCTTTGTTTGCGCCAGTTAAATGTTGTGCTTTCTTAATTGTTTTGGCCCCTGATTTAGTAGTTTTGTATGTTCAACCCTTAATACATTTTCATCTCTTGCCACTGCGGTTAAACTGTCCATTAATTAATGATGGAGGTGAATCTATAGTTGATGTCCCGTAGCTATATTATAATGCATCACAACGTGGTAAGTAGTGACATTTGTTTTGGCTTTTTAGCCATTCCAGATAGGTTCATTTTCACCACCGAGGACTCTGTCTGTTTGTCCTCTTTCACTGAGCTCTTAAAGGTGGGAGTGGCTGTGTGGAGGCGGCCAGATAAGTCTTAACAGTTCACTCAGACAGTGGGTCAAGTGTTTTATGTCAGGCCTGAGTCATGTGGCCTCCTCCCTTCACAGATGTTTTTGTCCTTTTAAATTTCGCCCACCCACTGACTTGTTCCCTCTTTTTCAGCCACCTGAGACTGAGGTTTTTAAATTTGAGATAGTCTTTTGATTTCAGATAGAAAAATAAGGAATTTGGACAGAGAACATCTGCAGCGGTGAAACTTTTCTCAGGGTTGTTTGTCACAGGGATATAATTGTCACGGTTTATGTTTTGACATTCTTGTTTTCAGGCTATTTGTTATGTTTTCAGGTTCCTCATGTTTCCATGTTAATTTCTTGTCATGTTTTTTTCCCCCGTCACTTAGTTCACTCAAGTCACCTGTTTTCTGTTTCACAGCTGCACATCATCACCAATCACCTCCCCACAGTATATATTTTCCTGGTTCCTCTCACCCATTGCAAAATCCTCACTTCACCTTCCACACTCACGCCACGACTGCTACGTCTGCGTTTGCCTCATAGTCACAGTGGCATAGTCTTGTTAATTCATAGCCATAGTTTTCACAGCCATTGTTTTTCATAGTCTGGTATTTATTCACAGTCTAGTATTTTTGATAACCGGCTCAGCCGCACCTTCTGTTCTTGCCTTACCTTTGTTTATGGAATAAACCTTTTTGATTTATTGAAGTCTGCATCTGGTTCCTCCCTTCCTGCACCATCGACTCTGACAATAATAAACTTCAGTATCAACATTTTCAGTATTTTTTTTTGCAGCTGGAGCTGAATCCTGTTTGTTTCCTTGTATTTCCTAATACGTTCCTAATTTAGATGACTTTTTACATTTTCATTTTGACTGAAAATGTGTTTTTTTTGGTCTTAATTATGAGATTATTAAAATGGTATTTTGTTATTTTTTCTGGGTTTCAGTGTAATTTTTGCACTAAGCTTTTGTTCCTTGTTTTGTCAATCCTCTGTAGACACCGAACCATCGTCCAAATGAACTATTCTTTATCCACTCTTGAATTTAAGATCTGAAAAAGGCTGTGACATGCATGCTGGTGACACAGCAGATAGATTAGTGAGACTATTTATCTTTTATCAGTGTTTAACTCTCCTCACTGCACTTTGTAAGACAGATAACTCACCCCTGAACAGTTCAGCACCTCATACAAAACGGCTGATGAACTGATGTTACGTTTTCTCTGGCTGTAGAATAATTAATCAAACAATCTGGAACTATCTGGAAGTCTCTGAAGAACTGAACGAATCAATGCAGTCCAAGCTGTGGAAACACAATCCTTATCTAATGTTTATTTCTTGTTTTTTTTTATTTAGATTGCAGAACTCAGAATAAAATATACATTTTTTTCACCTAAATATGATATACATTTATTTAAAAGATTACTTCATCATAAAAATGTACAATATTCTTGTTTCATCCAGAAAAGATGGCCCCTCTGGTCATACTGTCATACTGTGTGGTTGAAGGATGCAGGACTAACAGCCAGCAGGTATATATATACGGGCATATATAAGGCAAAAGGTGAAAGCCAAAAATGTATTTCAATGACTTAATGAACCGATGGTGCTGCAGGAGCAGAAAAACGGAAATCCTAATCAAGTGGGGGAGAAAAAAGAAACAGGAGGGAAGACGATCTGACGCTAAGCAAAAATTAATCGAGGAGAACGCTTTCAGAGGGAAGTATGCAGAAATGTGTGGTAATCGTAGTAAAACTGTGGCTCATCGGATTTGTTTATGAGAAGATCTCTGACCTGAAAGTAATCCACAGCCACATATTTTGAAGGAGAAAAGAGGCTTGAATGAACAGGTGTATCCTTTTCAACACCTGAAGGGGGCGTGGCATATTCATTCCACATTGTAAATGATCTTAATAGTAAATATATAAACTGTCACAGACAGATTTTATGCTCATCTGACAGGAATGATTGAATAGGAGCAGGCTGCATCGAAACAGAGTTTACAAGTGACAATCTGAAGGAAAGAAATGTCATTCTCTTAAATGCCCATAACTTCAGCTTCTCCTCGTGTCGTTTGCCGACTTTTCTGGTGGGAGGGACTGAGATGCAGGGGGAGCAGTCAAGGACAGGAATCGAGTGTGTGCAAATTAGGAAATGGGACAAAGGGGGTAACACCTGGAGGAAACACAACTAACTGACAAAAAACAACAAAGAAACAGACTCTAGAAAATAAACCAGATGATGAAGTTAACCAGGATACCCTTATGTAAGGCAAATACTAGCAAGACGTAGAACAGGCTTAAAACAAAAGCAATGAACATAATAAAACCAAGAATAACGAAACTAAACCAGGAGATTTAAAGAAACAAACCTCAGAACCCACAGACCAAACATTTACCTTCTGGATGTTTCTCTTTTAGTCATTTTGACTCATAAGGAGCAGTCACCTGTAACTAATGAGTCATACAAGAGAAAATCTCTTTTGTTCTTACTCTTTTATTTCTTTTTAAAGTTTTGTGTTGCTGGACCACCTGTAACACTGCTGTGCATGTTTTACTGACAATGATAATAATGTTGTTTAATGCTGTCGCATTAAGGTGCGAGTCTTTGCCAAACAGACAATAACTGCATTCATTAAATACACCTTTTATGTTTCTGTCCAGGTTCGGCGTGGGAGACGTCCATACGACAAATTGGCTTTGAGAGGTGAGAGAATACTTAGTCAGACGAACAAATTCTCTATTTTGACAATAAGCTTGATACTTGGCAGCCTCAGAGAAATCTCCTTCATTCCTCTGCTGAAAAGCTGTGACTGCATCATAAATCTCTTAAGCAGTTTGACTCGTTGACTGTCAACTGGTGAAAGGGAGCAGCAGCAATCTGAGCTGCAAAATCAGACTTCTTTATTCACGATCAACAGCAGAGAACCTTCAAAAGTGGACATTTTTACATCACTTATACAACATCGCTCATGCAGCTCTAATTCTCCACTGACTGTGTAAAGCATCATAAATATTGCAACCACTTTTTGCTTTTACGTGCACCGGCTCGTCATCTGACAAGCTTTTTAAATGCTCCTAACCGGTCCCTGTGTGGATATTTGATGACAGCTAAACCCAAAGAGCCGACAGGGCTATTTTTCAAAGCTCTTGTGTTTGTGTCTGTCTCCACACATGCCTGTGATCATATTAGACGTGGTTTCCTGAGTACGGGAATGTCTAAACTCAGCCACGTCCTTTTTCCAGTACTCAACAGCCCTCAGTGGATAGTATACTAAAGAGTAAGTGGCGGAAGTAGGGTCATAAACATTTTTATCTCACCTGCATTTACCCGTTTGTGTTGAGGATCATATACAGTGCATCTACAAAATTTACTGCTGCATTTGCTGCGTCTCACTGCCTGTGTGGAGAAAAATGTAGATCAAGTCTCATATATGGGAGTCCACAGAGGGTTCACAGCTGTCTGTGTGTTTTTTCTACCTGTGTTGACTGACCTAAATCCTTTAGAAACACCAAATATTTACGTGGTGTCCAACATATTTTGCAGACTTTGTATAGGTAGTTTTCACTGAAGCGATAGCTTATTATTCATGCAGCGTGAGGCAATGAAGACAGGTTTTAGCATACTAATGTAACTGTAATTCCCTCACATGATAAGTAAAGGAAAGTGGGAGTCATTAAAGTTGCTGGCTCAACCTTTCTGTTTTTGGCTCTGATGGTTTCCATCTCTTTCATCCACGTGAGGATGCATGAAGCTTCTCAACAATAAAGCAGATGGAAACAGACGTCCTTGATTAAATTAAACTCTCCAACAGCAGCCAGAGCCCAACCGTTTCTCAGAGTGTGCGTTTTCCATAACGATGATTAGCACTCTGTTTTCAACTTGTTACTTTTACAAGCTTAACATCCACTCAAGGCCAGAGTCAGATCGGTTCTACTTGAAATGACCAGTTGCTTTACAGCCAGGGCCAAACATTTGGCTTTTTCTCTGCTGCCTGTTTTGTTTATTGTGAGCTGCTTAATTACACTTGGAGCTTGGTTTGAAATGTCAAGAAAACACTTACAGTAGGTGGCCAAACACAGGATGCAGTATGATTGTTGTAAAACAGGAATAGAAATTAGTTTCGATGTAAAAGAGTTTTAAAGGTTTTGAAACCTGTTAGCCATTTCAAAGACATTTTTTTATTGGTTTAATTAAACATGCAATCATGACACCTCATAAAACCTATCCCCAGGCAGCATAAAAGCATCACACTGGATTAATGTTACTGTGTCTCTAATGACAACAAGCTGCCTTAACTGTTTAACTTCCTGTCTGAGCAAACATTTAGCTATTTACAGGTGAGCTGACAAGTAACAAATGCCACAAAAGGTCCATCTGCTCAAACAGTGTTTTATTTTTCTTGATTAATGAAAAGCACAGGTTGAGTAAACCAGAACTCAGGTGAATGTGATTTGAAGTGCTGCTCAGAGACTTCAGGTCACGTCACTAGTACCTTTTTTAAAAATCTTATTTTAGTTTGTTTCAGTTGATTTAGATAGAAAAAGCCAAAATTGTGCCAGCTCCCTTATTATAAACAAATGAAGCTGTCTTCAAGGGAGTAAACATGTTTTTCACTGCTGAGTTTTAAAAAAAAGTAAACAACACACTTTCTCAGGGTCTTTTTGTTTGAATGGAATTTCACTCACTTGTTAATGGCAATACACTTAAAAACCCGCCTGCCTGATTTCATTAGAGAGGGTGGTGCTCCATATAAAAGCTGAAGCATTCAACACAACACATATTAAAAGAACAATTAAGTAACGGAAAACTCCAGATTCCCATGAATTCATGTGAGGGGTTGGTGTTTTCTGAAATATATAATTGCTGCAATAATATTTGTTCCCATGAATTAGACGGCACTTCAATACATCGAAGAGAAATTATATGAAATAACAACTTACAGGTCAGTCCATACATTTTCAAATGATGTTGCATTTTAAGACCAACAGCGTGCTGTGTCACAGATATCCCATTTATTCCTGGGCCAAATTAACAAAATGATGATGATGTTTATACATTTAGCAGACACTTTTATCCAAAGCAACTTACAGATAGAGTAAGGGGGTCTTGCCTAAGGACCCCTACTGGAGGTAGGACCTTTCATGCAGGGGATTTGAATCCAGGTCTCCCACATGAAAAGTAGCAATCATACCACTACACTAGCCTGGTTTCTAAGAAAACCTTCTTTATATCAAAAGTGACTGTCCGTGAATAGTTTAGTGGGTTGTACCATGGCCAATTTCCATAATTTTTTGGGATCCTAGTCTGCAAGAATTGCTCCAAATCCAAATTTTGTAGAGATATTTGGATTAATTGAGTTTTCAGGAAACAAGCATCTGCTTTCTGATATTAGTTTTCCTCTGTTTTTCGTGTGTCCACAGCGTGATTGGTGCAGATGCAGGGAATGGCATCCGAGTGTTCATCCCTGACATTGGCATGTTCGTGGTCGGCTTGGCCATCTGGCTCCTGTGTCGCAGTCTGGTCCAGAAGAGGCCGCCTGAGGACATGGCCCAGTACAACGAAGACTTCGAGGCAGAGGAGCAAGTGAGTTTAATTTGTGCTGGCGAGCAGTGCCTGTCTGTCCCAGTGATTACATTTAGGAATATACCTTTTGGTTATTGATATAGTAGAAGTAGCTGTGTTTTAAATAAACCCCATAATTTATATAACATGAAACAAAACTGAGAAAAGCAGTGAACAACACTGCAAGTTTCCTTGCTAAATTGCATGGATAGCGTCATATTTCTTGACTCTGTACCTTAAAGAGAGGCTAAAACTGTCACAGTATCGCATTTTTTCTTCTTGGTTGTTGTACATTTTAATTACTTCCTGTTGATGATGATTATTAACCACAGCATGCTTCACAGCAGAAAGAGGTTTTCCAGTTTAGTTTTTGCAAACATCAACAGTGGCCCTTTTTTTAAACTGCTCAAAAAGCCCACAGCCACCTGCTAAGATCTGTTTTTTGCGATAAGTAAGTGTTTAATGGGCATCGAGTTTTGTTTCAAATCATTCTGGAGCAGTAGTGGGTATTTATTGACTCCAATTGGCACTGGCATAACAACTGGGTGTACACTTGCACTCAGGGCTGCAAGGCTGGACACGGCTTGCTTTTTCTTCAGAGAAACACACATTTACTGATTGCAACATCACACATGGAGGCTCCAAAACTCTCAGCAGCAGCTTTTTGACGAAAATAAATTAAATTGATTGATTTTACATGACTGCACAACAGCTAGCAGCTCACACTCAGGCCCACTGTCCTGTCAAAAACAATTAACTAGTCTAATAATTTTGGCTATCATGAAACTGTGTAGCATGTAGGTGGATACTAACCAGTCATGGCTTGTCCACAGAGAGGTAGTGGTAGTTTCTGGGCTGTTTTTCTATTAGTTTCTTATCTATAGGCTGATATCAACCCATATATAAGAAACTATACCTGTTTAACCACACTCCTTTTGTTTAAGAATGCCATGTGTGGGAAAGTGATAAGCCAAAAGATGGGATACCTTGAAAGAAATTGACATGACAGCTGGAATTATGGTTTCTGCAATGTTTAACGTAGACAATCAGAGAACTTGAATTTGTGACACATCCTGACGGATGTGTGTTATGATAGATAAAACTGACCTGTAGACCAAAAAACTACCCCAAAAAACTACGACAATCGTTTTTTTATAAACATAAATAGGAAATGTCTCAGGCTATTTGAAGTATGTCTCTCCAAAACCTCTGTAGGCCACATCCTAGAGTAAACATCTTGTCACCAACTGAAAGATCTTAGGTTCATTTACACGGTCCGAACAGTTTTTTTTAAATGGTTAATTTTGTCCCCAAGTGCAATTTGCTTAAAATGTTCAGAAAATACCTTGCACCTAAAATGCAAACTAACAAATTAAAATGTTTATAGAAAGGTTCTTTTGCACAATAAATCAGTGACGTTGAGGAGACAAATGTACATTTTATGCAGTATGCAGTCGAAACAATAAGGCAATGTCACTTTAAATCTGTAGTGCAGTGTAACTGAAGTGGTAATAAGTGCTTTTATGATATATGTAATTTTATTTGCAACTGTGGATGTGATGCAAAAGAGTAAGTATTAGTTGCACCCTTTTGTTGACCCTAAGTGCTTGAATAGAACTCAACTTTTTTCCTTGGTTTCATGAGGGCTTTTCACCTCTCATCTTAAAGGCTTCTGTGACCAGGGTGACTAAGAATCTACACTCAGTAATTATTGAAACATCTTAGAAAATATCTAAACCCTTATGAACCTTCCACAGTTCAAGGTAAATTGTCACCCTCAGAAAGAACACGTTGTTTTCCAGACTCTGAGTTTGTCAGCTGTTCCTTACACCCTTACACTCGTTGACATTTCATGTATGCAAACACAAAGTTCAGCGATCAACCTGACTGATTATGTTTATTTTCATTTTGAGGCTTTTTTTAGAGTGGTCTCTGCTACAGAGAGCAGGAGTTGGAATATAGACTTCTGTGTGAGAGTTGATGACTTGGAAAACAGCCCCCCTTCCCTGGCAAGTCCTTCATTTTATGACTCAGTCTTAATTAAATCCACATTCACTTTCGGTTCGATTGCTCATGCTGGCACAGATGGCACAACTTCCCACCACTGAGAAAGACCAGAAATTGGGGTTTGTGCTTTTGTTTGTGAGCCATCGGAGCTGAAATGATTATTTTGGTCAAAGCACGATTTATACCACCTGCTCCTCAGGTTGTCTAGTGCCGTACATGCTGAATTGAATGGCTTACTTGTTCTTATGTTTCCCATTTACTGAGGCTAAAGGAGAAGAGGGAGACAGTTGGTTTGATATAGCAGCCAAGGAAGAACTGACTGGAATCAAACTCGAGCCAACATGTGGTTCCAGAGGAAAACATTTGCAAAGGACTGCTGGTTATGTCTCAAGCATTCATGCAGACCACAAATATAATCAGATATGTTCTGTTACATGCTGGAATACGCTCACAGGAAAGACCTTTGTAAAATAGTGGAGGATGCAGGTGGATTGTTATGCTAACGCTACCTGTAGGAAACAGTCTTCAGCACCATGGAGAGCTCTGACCTTCAAACGGCCCCAATTGTCTTTGAATACTAAACTATTGTGGTTTTATTGTGATGCACCTTTAAGGAAGAAGAGGAGAAGCTGAGCCTGGATGACAACATCTTACTGGAAGAGGACCTTGAAGCGGGGTATGAGGCTGAGGAGGATGAGGACAACGAGGAGCTGTATGAGGAAGAGGAGGATGAGGACGAGGAGGAGGAGGAAGAGAAAGAGAGCACAAAGATGAAGATTCTGCGGCTGGTGGCCGAAGTAGCATCTAAAGTGAAGGAGATCATCGGGAATTTGATTACCACTGCGGGGAAGGTTGTGGTCACCATCTTGTTGGGCATGACAGGTGAGTTTTTTCTGTTTCTGTTTTTTTTAAGTAAAGTGAAAAAGTTTAGAGCATATCTCAACATTTTATTGAATGTTTTTTTTTAACAACGAGGCAGTGATACATTCCAGTTAACGGTGGATCAAAATTGAAAATATTACTTGTGTAACAAAACGGGCAATGAATTTCATCAACCAAAATCTATGACTTGTATAAACAGAATGCTGCACAATATAATTATAATTATAAAGTATATAGTCCGTTTAACTGCTCAGGCAGCTTTGCTCAGCACTTTACTGCCCTGGGCCTGTGTCTCCACCTCCTCTGTAGCTGACAGCAGCAGATGTTTTATCAGTTTCCATCTTTTCTATACTTCTATAGATTTACACTTCTATATTTTATATATATATATATATATATATATATATATATAACATTGATTTTGCCTTTCCAGATGTGCAAGTTTCCAGTTTAATAGGCACTGATGTGCCTCCATACCATCAAAGATGCATGCTTTTGAGCCATGCACTCGATGGTTTCTCTCCTCGTTAGTACAGAGGATGTGGCATCCATGATTTCCCCTCAAAAAAATCTAATGTTGATTCCTCTGACCACAGAACAGTTTTGCACTTTGCCTCAGTTGATTTTTAAATGAGCTTTGGTCCAGAGAAGACAGCTGTGTTTCTGGATCATGGTCACATGTGTCTTCTTCTTTGCATGATAGAGCTTTAAGCTTTATTTGTGCATTACACGGTGAACTGTGTTCACAGGCAATGATTTCGGGAAGTGTTCCTGAGGCCATGCAGCGATTTCCATGACAGCATCATGTCTGTTTTTAATACAGTGCTGCCTGAGGCCCTGAAGAGCACAGATATCTAATATTGATTTTTAGCTGTATCCCTTGCATGGAAAGAGGTCTCCAGAGTCTCAAAATCTTTTGATACTGTGATCTGTAAATGATGAAAAATTCAGTCTTTACTTTTATGTTGAGGAACATAAAAGGAAAGATGCAGTTTTTTTTTTCAGATTGCTAAACCTCTGCTTATCTTTACGTCTGAGAAACTCGGCCTCTCTAAGGTGCTCCTTTTATACCCAATCATGTCACTGACGTGTAGTGAATGAACCTAATTAGTTGTAACAAAAGTTGGGTCAGGCTGTAAAGGTGACATGTTATAATAATGAGGTGAGCATGTGTATCGTGCTTGAGGATGTGCTTGGAAGTGCCCGCCTCTGTCTTTATTGAGATAAAGAAAGTGGAGAAGAAAAGGGTGCTGATAAAATGACCAGTGGCCAAATGAAAGATGATATTGCCATTTCTTTTCCCCCCACCACCAACACCTCAACATCATCCATGGCATAAATGATGTTAATACAGCCTTTTGTTATCCTGAGCAGCCCCCAGCCAACAGTGAGAGCTCCAGAACAGGCTGGCAGGATGAGATGGACAGTGATTTGATCTCCTTATCTCATCTCATCTCACCATCTCTGATTATTAGTTTAAGTCTATATTTTAAATGGCAATTCATTTTATTCTAAATAAGACAGCAGAGCCTCAGTCAGACTAAGTAAGACTCAGATTTCTCTCTATCCCTAAGATTGTGTCTTCTTTTTACACACAGCCATCCGATTCTGCACCGACGCTGCTGCTGGAGTTGGTGTTGCCAGATCTTGTGACAGAAATAAGTAACCCGATCAATGAAAACGAGTCCTATAATTAATGAAGGCATTCACTGTGAAGCATCGGTGTGTGTTGACAGATACCATAAGACTCATATTGCGATTCAGGTGTATACAATTAGATTTTTCCTTATTTTGATCTTCTTTGGATTAAGGTGATTGGATTAAGCTGTTTATTAAGATTATTATCAGGTTAATATGTGGCTGCACATGTAAACGTAGCCACTTTTGTTGTTGTTGCTTACAGTTCTCACAGAGTCACCCATAAACTCTATTGGAAAGATACTCTCATCATGGGAACGGGGATTTATTCATGAGAAAAAAGGTGGTTTTTATTATATAAGCCATTTTTCCTGTCAAAAATGTGTCACTTTATGTTTGATATGTGCATTTATTTCTCCTCCAAAAGAATCTGGTTTGAACTGTTTGAACCCCCAGGCTGAGAATAACTGATTTAATGTGGCTGTTAATTTAATTATAGGTTTCTGCTGGAATGGGCAGCGTTTTCTTTTCTATAGTTTTGTACAGTTATAGATAGACCTGCTCTGCAGTGCTGTGAAAGTGCTGTGAAGTGGCTGGTTTCTGTGAGATTAGCACAGTCATGATTGTGAGAGAATCTATCTTGGCAGGCTCTTTGCTATGTTAGCTCTTACTGCAGGTGTGATTTTAGGCTCTCAAAAAAGTTTTATAACTCAGAGTTAACTGGGGAGTTGTTTTCTTTCAAAGAAGAGCAAAGAATGTAAAGAGAGGCTTTTCTTTTCTTTAAAGTCTGTGTTCTTTCTTCTCTCAACTGTGTTTGAGTTGCATTTTACCTTCTGATTTGACTCGGTTGTGGCTTCACTAAGTAGATCTGTTCTCTGATTTTAAGCGTCCTGTCACTACTCCGATTTATGTACAAACCACTTCCACAATCCCACAATGGCTACAAAATCCTTTTTCTCAGATTTCCAACTTTCCTAACATCCTCTGCTCATGGTTCCTGCCAATCTGGAGCTCTGTGGTCTAAAACAAAGATGTATATATATCTAGAGTCTTGGCTGTTCAAATTGACCTTTGTTTTTGTGTTTGCAGGGATCATGCTCCCGTCGTTGACCTCTTTCGTTTACTTCTCCATCTTCCTATTCCTGTGCACCTGGTGGTCCTTCTGCCGGACCGTCAACACGCTCATCTTTAGCTGCATGTGCGTTCTCATGGCCATTTTCAGCGCCGGACACCTCATCGTGCTCTACCTATACCAGTTCCAGTTCTTTCAGGAGGCGATCTCACCACGTGACGACTTCGTCAGGTCAGACGCGTGGACTCTGTCTCCAGAACCGCACACTGCACCAAACATTGAGCTATCTAACCCTTGTAGATCAAAGACCTTATCTGTATCGTGCAACATAGCTTCCTACGAAGTCATCATTTTGGGCCACCACTTCTTTAGAGCAGATGTAGAGTACCAAGATTATTTTCTACACTTTGGACTTTGTTGATGCACTTTACTGGGACAGACTGAGATTAATCAAACCTTAAAGAAGCTATAAGCTGTTGCCTCCACAGCAGTGACAAAAGTAAACGTTCAGTGTCTCCCGTCCCACTTTCCACTTTGATATACCGCTGAATGTGTTTAATTAAACAGCATAATCTCATACTAATGCTGTCTGCCTTCTTGATAAAGTGAAAACACATGCTGTGATGAGCGAGGTCAGCAGCCAGATCTGCTCTGACTCAAATATATTTATTGCGTTGCATCGAGGCAAATTTGTTTAGATGTTAGTAAATATTTACTATTGTTACAAACAAGAAGGCAAAGGAATCGTCAACCCTAGCTGGAGGGTAGACGTTTCCTACTCACTCACAGCACATCAGCATGAGAAGCAGAGCTTTAATGCTCCTCAGTGCAACCAATGTCTTTTATTATGCATGAGGAAGAAGGCAATCAGCGGTCTGCGGTTGCAGCGGTGAAACGCTGTGGTTGGATTAAAGCCACATTGTTGTACCATCTTGCCAACATATGTTAGTCACAGTTAAAGTGAGAGCTGACTCTGTACACTAAAAACAGCTAAAAACTCTTTTAGCATTCAGCAAATCTGCTGTTCCAACTTAATGGATACTGTATATACAAGGGTTTGATCTCATTAGATTTAATTGGGTTGGTCAAAGACATTTTACATGTGAAGTAAAATGTGTAAAAGAATTAGTTCTCAAACTTTTTTTGGTTTTATGTGACTTTGTTTTTACCTAATGATAACACAACAATATGTCAAATATCATCAAAAAGGCCAAATTCCATCGAAAAGGATTAGCTAATATCAGATTTTTTGTTTGCATTTAGACTGGTAATAATTCAGTTTTGCTCTCATTTTCCACCTGCTGGCAGTGTGATTCTTCTTGATATGTCGGGTTATTGTTTCCACTTTGGATTGGCCTCATTCATCATCATCATTTGAATGAAACTAATGCATGCTGAACGGCTAAACTTCATCCAGAAACTTTTTGATTTTTGATTTTATCTCTTTCATCCAGCGAACTTGAAATTATAATACAGGTGAATCTTAGTTTGTTTATTTCAAACAAATAATCTCAAATAAAATGAAATACAAAACAAATTCAGATAGTTTAATATCAGTAGTCTGGTGATGTTTTCAGTTGAAGTTTCCACTTATTGAGACTCTTTTATCAAAAAAGAGACAAGAAAAACCTTCATACATGCTTAAACAGGCAGATCTGCTATAACTAATATAATAATAGTAACAATAATAATATAAATATGATCAGGATGAGACAAATAACCACAGTTTTCTTACTTGGCCACTTCTTTCTGATTTTTTCTTATCATATTGGTTTTAAACAGTTCTTATGAAGTGATAAACATTGTTTTATTTCCTCTTGTTCCACACACTTTACTGTAATGTTGTGCTGTTTAGCATTAGTTCTTACAGCTGCTTTAATGAACATGTAACTTCCTCTCAATTCATCACATTTGGGTGTTTTTTTTTGGAAAAAATTCTGAATATTGTGGAGCAATGATTGGTTTCTTGCTCTGCATATAATTTAAATCCTTAAACCTAAGTGTTTTTGATTTGATAAAAAGTTAATTAAATTCTTCTGTTAAAGCGTTTTTTTAATTAAAGGTAACAATCAGACAAAGTTCATCTTGTTTGACTGACAACTTAGAATTCTGTTCCAGCTTTAATAAAAGAAAATATGTATTTGTATTTAATTTATATATATATATATAAATAACATTGTGAAACAGTAAGGTGTAGGTGTACGCAACAACAACTGAATAACTCATTCAAGCCGCAGCAGTTCCAAGGTGGAGGTGCTCCTTCATGGTGTTCACTGCTTGTTTCAGTCGTGTCTTCTAGTCTTAAAAAACAAACATATTAAAAAGAGCCAAATCTGACTGCTGTAACATTAAAGTCGATTTATCCACAGTAAACCATCAAAATCAAAACAGAAAACTGTTTAAAAGTCCCAAAACATTTTCCGTGATGTCTGCATTAGAAGTAAAAATGACAAGTTTACTCAACTGAAAATTCAAACATTGGGTAAAAATGCAAATGGTTGAATATGGAATAGAAGCACACACAGTGAAAAACACTGAACACTGTGTTGCTGTTCTATTAACTTGTATGACGATGTGTCTTTCAGGCCTCACCAGCTGCACGGTAGCTGTGTCAGTGTAGCCGGTGTCTCGGTGCCCTTGGTGTTGCAGGGTTTTATCGATCTCCCTCGTTCTCATTTAAAAGCTTTGCTGCTGTGTGTCAGGATCGAGGCTATTTACAGCTGTGTATAAGTGAAGCTGCCTTGAACAAACCTCGTGCCTTCCGCATCCCTCTCCTGCCTCCGATGGCAGATAAGGTGGTTAATACAGAGTTGCTTTGGAAGTTTTTTTCATTAAACAACAGTCTCATATGAACCTCTGTTGTTCAAACTGTGCAGCTGTGCTGACTGTGAACAGAAGGTGTAAGATATAAGTAGGAGTTTCCCAAAAAGGTTTATTTGACCAACAGAAACCAACGTTTTTGACAGTTTCTAAATTGACGGTTAAATTGATAAAAAATAGATTTATTTGGAACGGTTGCAAATGAGAGCAGATGTCGACCTGATTGGAGCAAGCATTGTGATGTCACTGACAGGAGTTGGCATGTGCTTGAGCTCTGAAAACAAACAATTTCTTTAATGAAGCATGAAACTGGTGCTGAGACGATTTGCTGCTGGACTTTTGGTCCCCGAAAAGAACTCATGTGCCAACAAGAACCAAACCGCTTCTTTGTTAGTCAGAATGGACCAAGAATCTGTGTTAAAACATACATAAATGCACTACGCACTCTGTACTCAGTCAAAGTTGTCAAAGTCAGCCTGGCATACTGAACAGTGATCACACTTTCAATAGGACAGGTAGGTAACAACAGAATAACCACAAGAGATAGTGTGCATGTGATTTGTAAGTAAAAACAATAAAACCTATAGCAAATAAGAAATTTACTGCACTGTAAAGTTATCCAATTAACTCCTTCACAAGGTACCAATTTGCTGCCAGCCAGAAAACACCCAATACTAACAAGCTGAAAGTGGGCTTATTGCCACCTGATGGAGTCTGACACACTTTAATCAATAAGTCGGTTTTCCTCCTTTTCTTGTATGCTGTGATAAAAAAGTTCAATTAAATGGCCCGACTGAGCTTTAACTGTCGCTCAGCTCACCTGCACATGTAAATGTAGTGAGCCTCAAGAAAAATTAGGTGATTAACTACGTAAAAATAAAATTCTGTGTCATACTTGCTACTTTTTTCCTCATCTGGTGTCCTAAAACTTACTTTCATTCAGCCAATCTTTTCACATATTTGGACCTCAAATGTACTACTGAGTTTTAAAGGTGGGGAACGGAATGCACTGATATTAAAGATAATTTGTTTACATGGACGTTCATCAAACAAGTTTAAGTATTACCAAAAAAAGTCAGATCATAGAGGAATAGTCAGCTTGTCAACTTTGCTTTGCTTGGAGTGTAGGTGGAAAACAGCAGACTCCTCATTTTTGAAAGAAGCGCTTCATTTGTGTGTTTAGAGGCCTTAATTTGGAAAGTTTGCCATGGCTCTGATTTTTGTGTGGTCGCTCTCTATACTATTTCATCATCTCCCTTCTCACACGTTCATGTTGACTTTCCACTGCTCTGAGGTATTTTTGTCTAACTCTGTATAAAAACTGAGGCACGGTGTGATGTTTAAAGTAACACATTCTTCTGTACTCTGCCCCGTTTCCTCCGTGCACACCTTCAGGGAGTTAGAGCCAAGCTCTCAGGCCTTAAATATGTGCATCCCCCATTGGACAATATGCCACTGCCTGGCCTAATTGTCCTTGTTGACAGTGACTCGGCCTTGCTGTGGGTCTGGTGCTGAGTGAGACCGTTGAGATTCCTGGCTTCCATGGCACTTCCTGCCTCCCCCACTTACAATGGAAGTCCCCAGTCATGTGACCATCAGGCCTTCCCCAGCTGTAAGAAGAAACAGGAAGTTTGCTGGGATCAGGAGGGTGGTCACTTCTCCACATGGCTTAAAAGAAAAGACCCAGGGGGCTTCTAAACTTGAGTAATTGTAACACGTACGTCAGTAGATTTCCTGCGCAGATGAACTTTGTTCTGCTCAGGCGGAAAAGAAGTGAACCTTATGACATCTTTTGTTTTGTACAAACAAACTCTTAGACTCACTGTATTGTTCAAATTCCGACGTCTGAAGATGTTCGTCAGGAATTACATCCTCCAGAGTGCCTTCAATTTCCTGAGCTGAGGAAGTCTTCGTTTGCTGTTTGATTAATTGATCTTTTATCAAAGATTTAGTTTTTATGTAGAGGTTTTAAAAGTGAACACCTAAGTAAGCTTAACTACTCTGAGTGCGCAAAACCTCTCTTAGATGAGAAACTGTCAACTAAACTACTTACCTTCATCCATTTTTCACAATATGTTCATCAGCAGTAGTGGTGTTCACAAGATGATGTTTGAATAGGAACATTTGGGTCCAGGCATTTATGTGGATGCTGCTTGGGCACGTACAGTCCACCTTAACATTGTTGGAAATCAAACTTACACCTATATGGCAGCAGCGTTTCCCACCAAACTGACAAAAACTGCTCAGGGTCTACCTGAAGAACATTACAAAGATACTTGAAAGGGACGTCCCCATATCTGCTCTGTGACATCTGTGGATCTGCTGGGACAAGCCCTATGCAGTATTCAGAAGTTGGTTTTTAATGATTTGGCCTCTATGTGTATTAAATATTTGGAAATTGGAGATCTTTCCAAGCCAGGTTAGATACCTCTTTCTACCCTGGGAACTAGAGTGCAGCTCAGGGCCTCTTTCTTAGCACAGAGGTCCACACACGTCCACATGTACAATACATATCCGCATCCTTCTTTGAAGTGCCTTGAGATGACATTTGCTGTGATTTGGCACTTTATAGATAAAAATTAATTGAATTGAATTGAATATACTCAGTCAGGAAACTACAAAGTCAAATCTTTACTGGGACAAGAACAGGCCATGGGTCGTAGCAAACAGAAAGGGGGGAAGGAAACTGAGGATTAAACCACTGATCTTGCAATTAATGGGAAGCCTGCTGTCCTCTACACCAAAGCCAAATCATTGTGAGAAACAGGTTTTCAGACAAATATCAAATGTCTAATATTTCAAGCAGAAGTGTATGTTAACCTCATTGTAATCACATTTTTAATTTGTTATCATTACATGTAAGTAAGTAGGTCCATTTTATATAGCACCTTGCTCATATTACAAAGTGTATCACAGTAAATACAATAAAATTACATAAAATCCCTTTTAAACTGAAAGCTTACTGAAATAAAAAGTCTTCAGCTGCTTTATGGAGCAGCATGAAAACGGGGGAAGTGCATTTCATAGATGAGGTGTAACTTGTTGAAAGCTTTTAAGTCAGGTGTAGGGAACAGTTATAAATCTCTAACAGTTTTAACAATTCTGAATTAACTGACTTTCACGTCAGTCTTCTTCATTTTTAGATTTTCCTTAAGTGGAAAAAGCTAAATTTAATACATGTGTTTTCTCTACTGAAACCTTTTCTCCTGTTCCTTTACTTACATACCTGTCTGTTTGTCTCCACAGTGTATTTGGTATCTCCCCCGTTGTTCAGAGCAACTGCTCCTACACATGGAAGCTCATTGTGCACCCGGAGCGTAAGTGGTACCACTTTGTCAATCCCATCATGCTGCTGATTCTCTATTACACCCTGGCTACGCTCATCCGCCTCTGGCTGCAGGAGCCCATCGACCAGCTGATGGTGAGGACCACAAACAGACATGCACACAACATGACTCCATGACGCCTTTTTTTAGTGCAACAGTGTGATATTTGTAGTTCATTATGCCAATTATCATGTTTATATTAGATATATAGATATTAGATGTTTAAACACTTCTTGTTGTTGTAAGTCAAGGACTTCAGTTCAGATTTTTACTGACTGATTCAATGCTCTAACTGTCTTTAATTTACAAAAAAAAAATGTCATTCACTCATCTATGTCTGATTTTACTCTCCCAAAAACTGCCCAAAATCTGTTCATTCACATCTACCTCCTGGTATTGGATATTGGATGAGCTGAAAGTGGATGCAAACAGTCAGTGGGCATCTGAGATGTATCTTATCCACATTCTGTACTAAGTCAATTCTAGACTGCGAGCTGAAATAGCTTCAGATTGGATTAGACTGGCAGCCAGTTGGCCTCAAGATCAGAGAAACTGTACTGGTGAAAGATTCCAGGACAATCGATCGTGGATGGCTCTCTCTGTCATGTGTAGCTTACAGTATGTGTCATCTTAGAGACTGTGGATCTGATTTTGACAAAGCCTGAAAGGAGAAGACATTTTGGCACAGTGTTGCTGTGTTACAGAGCTCTGTTGGGGTGTTGCATAACAAACAGACACAACTGTTTCAAATTTGTAGGATTGTCAGGGGATGATGAATTGTGGCAGCACAGATGATGGGTTGTGTGTACTGTCCAGGTCAAATTTGATTTACATCTGCGAGCAGCTGCTACACGAGGAACACAACGCACCTTAGGTTTTCTCTATGATGTTGACACTTAAAGATTAATCCTTCCTAATCTGAGGCACTCACTTCAGGATTTTGCACAGAATCTCTTAAAAAGTGTCCTTAAATGAGAAAACGTGTTGTGAACATGCGATTTAGTCAGTTTTCCTTTTTCCCTGCACCAACACTTGGCATAACTGTTATTGCTGTTATCATCTCACATAAGCAGCACATAAATAGTTTGGAAGAAGTAGAAGATGGAAACTGGACAGCCAAATTTGTTAGTTAATTTTCTTTCTGTTAATAAATTGATCTACGTGATGTATGAACTCCTGAATCCTGATGTGTGTGCTGTTACACACACTTCTCGGAAGGCAAGTGTGTCTCCTCCTCTTGTTTAGACTGAAATTAACCACTTTGTTCAGCACTCAGCAAATGTGCCACACGGACATGAAATCACTCACCAAAAATTGAGTGGATACATCTCCCGGCATAAACCATACGGCGATCATTAACTGAAGAGAGGCTGAAAGAGCACAGCTACAGAGAGTAGATCCAACTGTAAACGATCAGACAAATCGTGAATTGTGTGTAAGTCTAATCTATATTGTAAAATCCATCGTTTGTTGTTCAGTGTATCCAGTAATTTCTCTTTGTCAGAGAACACAGACACTGCCATGCTGTAGTTAGGATACAGTTGTTGTTAAGGTTTTTTACTAATTTCAAGGGATTTCTGAAGTATAAGGTCAAGATAAGGAGAAAACCTTAAATACTTTTCAAGAATATCTTAAGCACAAACATTAAGGGTGTTTTGTGGAACTGGTTTTATATTAAGGAACTGTGATAATGAGGAAAATCTTAACTCCAGGTGTCCTGTACAACAGACTGAACACAACTGCACGGTCACTCATCATCTTATTTAGCTTGAATTTAGAGCGTCTGTCCACCCAAGTGATAAAGTATTTGATGTTTTCTTTGCAGTATGTATAATATAAATTTCTATATTAACTACATATCACATAACTTGCATATAAGAATAATAGTTTTTATGGAATAACATAGAATCATCTGCTGATTCCTCAGCTGTATGGAGTAATTAAGCATCTTAAGTTAATTCTTTTGGCTCTGCTGCATCATTTTACTGGAGGAAAGACATTAAACTTTTGTTTGGGTGAATTCACCCGTTCAGATTTGATCTAATGGAACTTAATCTTTGTAGATTTCACTTTTACTTGAGAGAAACTTTACTGCTTTTCTGCTGTGAGTGAAACATCGTGCGATATGGCGACATTCAAGAAAACCCACCCCTGTCCTCCTTCACCACAGAGCTCGAGGCTCAGCTCCTCTGTCCTCTAATGGAGTTATAGATTAGTGTTTTTATAGAGGGGTCAATACTTCCCTGCAAACCTGTAGGGCTGTATGCATTATTGATCTTTCCACAGAAGGGTGTGTATGTTTTTACCTACTCTTACACTTTAGATTAAAGGCTAATAATAAAAAGTTATTAGTACTTCAATCATCAGCTGACAGGTTTGTTCGATGGCTGAGATGCGGGATTATGATGGACCTCATCTCTGCCAAAAAGACAAGGCATGGAGGATGCTCTGTGACCATTTCCCAGTTATTTTCATTTGCAGTTTATCAGTTGTAAACTGATGTTGCGTGATGCGTGATGTTGGTTTTATTAACCAATTATGTTGAATCCACAAACGTACAATTGCAATTTTTTCAATAATTTACCATCCTAACCACTGCTATAAACAAGGTAGCCTCAAACCAAGAACCAATAATGAAAACAGTAATTCTTCTTCAGGTATTTACAGCTGCCATTGGTGGAAACCTTAGTTAGAGATTGCTGGGACAAAGGGGGGAAAAAAAGAAAAGTAAATGTGACTGACTTTTTAATCCTATATCGTCAATAAATTTCTGGTAATTGTACCAAACTATTTTCCTATCCATCTTCTACTTATTCAGTAAGTATTAGGTGGGAGTTGGAAAGCCAGGTGAACACCTTTAATTCTTTGTCATGAACCAGCCAAATGTGAAGGTCTTGGGGGGGGATCGAGAACAAAGAGTTCCAACCTCCCACTTTCCAGGCACAGTGAATGCAACACGACATCTTCACAAACAGTGGACCAAACTGCGGTGATGCATTGGAGGGGGAGATACAGATTTCATCTGTAATCTGTTAATCTGCATAGATACTTAAAATACCTATTATACACTGCCTGGTCAGAGAAAATGCCACACTTTAATATTGTGTTGGAACCCTATTAACTTTGATAACAACACATATTTGCACTGGTATTGATTCAATAAGCTTATGCAAAGTGACAACATTCATTTGTTGCATTAATTTATCACTAAGATCTTGTATTGATGATGGGGGAATCACACCGTCACATAAAGTCTTCTCCAAAAAGTCCCAAAGATTCTTAATGAGGTTCATTTCTGGACTCTGTGGTGATCCACATCCATTTGTGAAAATGATGTCTCTTGCTCCCATAACTACTCTTTTACAATTTGAGCTCAATAAGTCCTGACATTGTAAGGGTAGAAAAAAATATTTTGGTTGCCTCTTTTTTTTCTTTTCGGACAAATAACATTGCTGAACCCAGACCGGACCAACCTCAGATCATAACGCTGCCCCCTCAGGCATGATGGTTGCAACACTTCATCACCGCTCTTCTTACTCCGATGTGCCCATTAGTTCACACTACAGGATAAATCTGCACTCGTCAGACCACACAATCTTTTTCCATTGATCCAAATCCCAATCCTCATGCTCCTTAGCTGTTGAGTACCAATAGCTTGAATTCTCTTCATGTTGAGTGTGTGAGTCTCCATGACTTCTACCATTTTCTTCTGTTTGATTTCACCTAATTTTGAATTGATCTCAGATAACAATCATGAAAGATTTACTTCAGACCACATTTATTTGTCAAAGATGATGCTTCACCACTCACCATTAACGTAGTGTTGGACAGTTCTTACTCCAGTTTTATTAGTTTTGGCAATCTCCTTCATTTTGTTTCTCTTGATTCAGACTAAAAGCTTGAACCTTCAGAAACATAGTGACAACTTTTCCACAACCACAGGATGCATCCTCCTACACGGTTGCTTAAGGATTGATCAGCCTCTCACTGCATCAGTTACGGTTGGGTAGCTGCTTACCGGCTGAAACATGCTAATCACTCCTCCAAAGGGAAGCTCTTACCTATTTTCTTAGTTAGATTCAGTTTTTTTTGTTTGTTTTTTGGCAGTCTATTAGTTCTGATTATTCATAAATGTTTATAGAGAAATGTTGAGGAACAAAACTCTCTGTCCCAGGAAGTGGGGATCCGGGCACCACTGTCCACCCCCCGATTTCCACATAAACTTTCAGTGTGGGAATGTATTTTATTAAGAGAAACTCATGCTCAATGCCGAAAACCAAACACTTAAAAAGAGTGCTTCTCTTTTAAGTAGCTCGAACATTTTTATTTTGTTCATGATCAAGCACAGCATTATTGTGTCCTGCTCCTAAAATATATAAAACTGCGCAGTCTTACAAATTCTTCCGTTTTATTACAAACCGAAGGAGAAAATTTCTCTGACGGGGCCAGTGAGTGGATTACATTATGTGCTCTTTTTCATTTTGTTTTGGTATTTGAAACACATAGGCCCTGCCAAGATAATACTCATCACTTCCTCCTTTTAAAGGTTACCAACTCCCCCTCAGATTCTGCACTCCAACTGCAAAACAGTGTTAAACGAGAGCCGATGACAACCATGACTCTTGAGAGTATCATCTCAGTTGCACAATAGTGGACTGAGCCCTGAGATCAGCGTGGAAGATACACATGAAACGCCAAACTGTCTATCTGTGTTTTCTCAGGACGACAAGGACGACGATATGTGTGAGGAGGAGGAGGAGTGCGGAAACAGAGGGAATAACTCAGCCAACAGGAAGAGGCAGCTGTGGTGGGAATCACGGCAGGGCACAGATGAGAAAAATGTACGTCAGGGTTAATGCACTCTTGAGCAATGCTGTATTGATTATTGGACAGGTCATGAAGTAAACATGATTTAACTGACATATCACCGTACAATTCCTATGTAGTATCCAACTGTGAAAGATTATAAGCTTAAGCAGGACAGTTTAGAAAAGTATTGGAGATCTAAACAACCTTAAAGTGATCTGAATGCCAATGGCAGCTAAAAACCCAAATGACTCCCCTCCATGTACCAAAGTTAGAGCTGATAAATGTTATTATCTCTCATAATGAAGCAAGCCAGCAACATTTTGTTGAGGTCGCAGTTTCCAGATAAACAGGAAACCAACTCTCTAAACAAAACTGTAGCAGTTAATTGTTCTCACAAGCTTCATAATAGACTCGTCCCTGGAATGATTTCAGGCCAAACCATCATCTCTCCCACACTCTCTCTCTCTCACACACACACACACACACACACACACACTCTGGCCTTGTTCTTGTATCAAGGACCGTAGCCCGTCTCCTGCGGCCACCTCCTGTGGTCTAAAAGCTTTTAGTGTGTGCAGACACAGATGAGTGATGGGCTCAATTTACAGAGTAGCACTGCTCGGCTTTGTTCCTGCTTATCAGCGACTGCTAAGAAAAAGACCTCTTTTGATTCCAGCTGCTCATCGATAACACACCTTGCCTTGTATGCTCTCTTCTCCTCCTAGCTCCTCTCCACCCAGGATGGCATCAGTACAACTGAGGTGCGGCTGCTCTGGATGCATTCTTAAATCTTTATCTTTATCCCTCAGTCTTGCTGCAAGGGAAGGGATACCTGCAGGGTGCTTTTCACACTGCATCCTCATAAAACAGGGCTTTGTTAAAGCTGATTCCTCAAAGCTCACCGATGTCTCAGCCCAATAAAGCTTAGAAAACACATCTGATGAATGCTGATTAAACTTTTAAAGAGCTGGTTTATATTTTTTCAGGAGAAAGGTCTCAACCACAATCAATGTTTGTGTTCATGCAAGCACAGAAAAATAAGTTTTGATGAGATTGCACCATAATTACCATTAATTCTGTTAAAAAAAAAAAGCTTGATCTGAGGTTTCAGCATTCTTGTTTTTGCCTAATTAAGTAACTGACTTTTCTTTTTTCTAAACTTCTGCATGTAGATGTACTTACAGCAGCTGTTGTTTAAAGTGTGACTGAGTGTATGTGAACTTTTCTTGTCGCTCTGCAGCTTCTATTTCCTATATTTTCAAATAAATTATAAAGCGTTTAATTTTCATGGTTTGAAATGCTTTTATAAGGCAGGTTGTACTTATTTAAATCAGATAAAGTGCAGTGTGAAAAGTTGCTTAATTGCCCAACAAAGCCAAAGCATAGTAACTGAAATAAACAAAAATCACAGTTAATCTCCCAGTAACGAGATCATTTAATCAGTTAAGTTACTCTTTTTTGCCTTTGTGGGGCAGAATGTTATAGAACAGCTTGATCCCATTACAGATCTTGTGTACAGAGGTTTATTTGTATGTTCTGACGATGATCTGCAGGTTATTCCCACCTCAAACGGGACGTCTTTTGACTTCGTCACGACTGAGAATGGGCCAGTCTGTCTGGACTTATACTCCACACCCCAGTATAAAATGGACCAGCGCAGCGACAGTACAGGTGAGCTGTTCACCGTCTGCCATGACATTAGCAAAACTGAGAGGAATCATAAAACCACACAGGAATATATAGAAAGGCTACGGGTATTTTATTGAAGTTTTTTCTGAGGCATTTTTGCTTCATACACAGAAATAGTAGGTAAATGGTTGGAAAGCTGATATTCTTGTGATCCGATAAAGACAGGTTCAATAAGAACAAAAGTCACAAACTGGAGGTAACTCAGCTAATAAGTCTAATGGCAATGGCAAAGTCTTTTTACATTGAGAAAGGTCCTGACAACCCAGTTCAGGAAAACTTTTAACCTCCCCAAAACTTCCTCGATACATATTCCCACAGATTGCTGTTGCATCATTATGTAGTAGGCAGCTGCGCCTCATCACTCACGTATTCATTTTAAGTATCAAGCCAGCAATATTAACTATGGACTGACATCTCGCATGAGTCTAAGAACCAGGGGGCCTGGTCTGTAAAAAGCTCTCATTTTTGTGCTTTTGTTGTCAAATTTGGACTTGGACAGGTTAAGAACGTAGGCTGTGATCTGATTGTGTTTTCTAAATAAGAGGTCACAGCTACAGTCATCTATGAGCATCTGTTTACTCAGAAGTTTGGATGGATAAAATAAATTTTTCCTTTCAATGTGTTCAAACATCTGTAATTCAGTCTCAGTAACGCTTAGAGTTTAGGAAAAGAAATAGTGTTTCAAAAGAGACCAAAATCAATAATTTACACCATGTTGCTCTAGAGCAGCTCTTAATTTACTGTGGTTATACCATAGATAAGCAATTTAGGCAAAGTTCCAAGGGTTATCATATGGCTCTGCTGCAGGGAGTGCTGTAATGACTGAAGAATGTTTATGCAATGTTTAAGCTGGTGGCCCAAAGTTTCCACACAAAACATTGAACCGTAACAAGATGAGCTGGTTTACGGCGTTAGATTCAGTCTTTCCAAACTTTTATAAACCAGCAAATGAAAGTCAGTTTATCTGGACCTGCTGTAACTACTCTCATGAGGAGTTTTTTTCTGTCCAAACAGAGAAGAAAGAGGAGTGTGTGTATGAAGTGTGTTTGCCGCCGGAGGACTCTGTGTTGAAGGAGTCTGAGGATGAGGAGAATGAGATAAAGAAAAAAGGAGTTGGTGCAATGGTCAAAGTCTTCCACTTCATCATGAAACAGAGCTACATCTGCGCTCTCATAGCCATGATGGTGAGTCCTGCAGATGTGACGTACAGAGCTGACTTATGCTGCATTTGTGTAACTTATTTTGACGTTAAAGTAGGACCGAAAACGGTATTGACCCCAAGAAAACGGTGGTAAAATTGACCAAACTGATGATAAATTCATGCTTTCTGTTTAGAACAACTTAAACTCTTTTAGCTTGCTTGATCAGCATTTATTGAATAATTTTTCAAACCCACTCTGCTCCAGTGGAACCAGCCCACAGGAGAAAGTAGCTGTACTGGCCACTTTCTATATCTGCATATGTGGTGGATATAACGTGAGATACTCTAACAGACACTTTGTGTGACATCATTATGATCTGATGACTGTGTGATAGACTGTGGGTTTCTGTTTTATTTATGAAAATAAGAACTTGAAATTGTTCACTCTTCACCACAAAGGACAAAAAAGGCCTGATTTTAGCTCATAAAAATGCATTAAAAGAAACCGATAAAGCTATGGAACAAAGTTTGACGGCTGCTGTTCACATCAGTGTGTTTTTGTTTCAGGTGCATTCATTCAAAAATGTTTTGCCGTTTGTCTTCTGCAGGCGTGGAGCATCACATACGTCAGCTGGCTGACGTTCATCTTCCTCATCTGGTCCTGCGCGCTGTGGATGGTGAGGGACCGGAGGCGTTACGCCATGTTGTCCTCGCCCTTCATGGTGGCCTATGGCAACTTGCTGATAGTGCTGCAGTACATTTGGAGTTTTGAGAACATGAAGCCCGTCTCAGGATTTTTTGTCAAGAAGAATAACCCGTTCCACTCACTTTCATCTAAGGTCTGGGAGTTTAATTAACAGCACTTTGAGTAACAATTGTCTCACCAATTCTCAACAATTGTCAGTGTAGTGACATGTTTTGGAATAGCTCTAAGACTTCAATGTTCGCAGCTACTGAATTTGAGCCTATGTTTTTTTTATGTGTTTCTGTTTTAATAAACAGTGCATGTGTGTTTATCCTATTTTTGATCCTTTTGTTGAATGAGGATGCAATTATATTTCATACCTCAGTCAAACTCATTTTATAATGTTTAGTCTAAGGTGCCAGATGAATACAAAACATGCTTTTGGGTTTGGAAAATCCAATTAAAGTGTATAAACTCATTTCTGATTAACTGTATAAACAATATATGTGTTTTTTTGACCACCCATTATTTGCTCTCAGTGAGTGTAAGGAAGCTGACTGACTGAATGTTTTAGTTCAGCTTTTCTTTTCTTGCTTGCAATCCATCTATTAACATTTTATTTATTGCGTGTAGATGCTGTGCCTGCTCAGCTTCTGGTTGCTGCTACGACAAACGCTTACAGAGAGACAAGAAAAGCAAAAAGAAGACAGTGCGGGTCTCTCAGACGTTTATGTGGAGGATCAGAAGAAGAAGGGTAAGTCTTACACTTAATTCAACTTATTTTGTTTCTAATTTGCCTTTTGGTTTATTAGTAAGAATCAAACTGCTTTAACCATTTGAATTAAAAAATGTACTTCCAGTCACTTCCGTAAGTGCTAACCAGTACAATGTTACACAACCCCAACTGGGATACTGTATAAAATGTAAATAAATACAGAATTCAAATATTTAAAGAGCTTATGAGACGTTATTTTATTCACAATATAGGATTAAAAAAATTCCAGTTATCAAAAGTGAGACGTTTTTCTAAGTAGTAGAAAAATATTAGCTCATCTTTAATTTGATGACGGCAGCCCATGTAAAAAAAAGTTGGGACAGGTCCATTTTCCCCACTGTGTCTGTAAATAACTGTGTCTGTTAACATAAACAAGATGTCCTCTGTGCACTATATTTCAATCCAAGCTGATATATGATACTAACTGTTCAACATTTTGTCGCATTTTACGATGGTAAATGGTAAATGGACTTGTACAGCGCTTTTTTAGTCTAACTGACCACTCAAAGCTTCACTACATGTCGCATTCACCCCACTCACACTCATACAGCACATCTTAAGATTCATAACTACGTGCTTTTCTAATCATTCATACCCCTATGATACATTGGGAGGCAACGTGGGGTTCAGTGTCTTGCCCAAGGACGCTTCAACATGTAGCTCGGTGAAGCCAGAGTTGAACCACCGACCTTCCGACTGCTCTTCCTCCTGAGCTACAGATGCTCCAAATGTTTTCAAGTGGTTAAACAGGCAGGTTTAACCACCTGGACAGCAGGCAGGTCACCTGGACTCTTCTATTATGAAGTCATGCTGCTGTAATAGATGCAGTATGTGGTTTCGCTTGGTCTTACTGAAAAATGCCCTCTCAGAAAAAGACGTCATCTGAATAGGAGCAAATGTTGCTCTGTATAAACCTTTCAGCACTGAAGGTGCCTTTTCCAGATGTACAATTTGCAGGCTTTTGAACTCCGATAACAAGCCAGATGGTCCTTCTCCTTTTTAGTCCGGAGGACACATTGTCCATTATTTCCAAAAAGAATTTCAAATTTTGATTCGTCTGATTACAGAACAGTTTTCCACTTTGCCTCAGTCCAATTTAAATGAGCTGAGGCCAAGAGAAAGCGGCAGTGTTTCTGAATCATGTTCACATGTGGCCTCTGCTTTGGATCATAGTGCTTCAATCTGCATTTTGTGGATTGCACGGTGAACTGTGATCATAGGCAATGATTTCTGGAAGTGTCTCTGAGCCCACGCAGGGATTTCGATGACAGAATCCTGCTTGTTTTTTTAAAAATTACCTCCTGAGAGCATCTTTACTTTTGAGAGACTCTGCCTTTCTAAGGTGCTCTTTTATATGAAATAATGTTACTGACCTGTTGCCAATTAACCTAATTAGTCTTTTTGTTGCCCGCGTCCCGACCTTTCTGAGATATTTCTCTTGAAATAGTAAAATGTTTAAATTTCAACATTTGACATGGACACAACTGATTTTTGGATTTAGGGTTAAAACAACCATCATTGCTTTTAGGGTTTCATTGGACAATAAGTGTGCTTATTGCACCTAGAGGTGTGTAATAAAAACAATCATCCAGGCACCTTGGTTGATGGTTAACTTGGTTGATATCAAAAGCTGTTGATAAATATGCTTTATTTTATAGAGGAAAAGGAGTCTGAGGAGGGAGGAGAGCAGGACATCGTACAGGTTCTCGGGAACATGGTGATGTCTCTGTTGATCAAGTACTGGATCTACATCTGCGGTGGCATGTTCTTCATCGTCAGCTTTGAGGGAACCATTGTCATGTACAAGATCATCTACATGATGATGTTCCTTTCCTGTGTGGCGCTCTACCAGGTACCACACACACCAGAAAACAACAAGTTAGACTACTTGAACTATATTGTCATCAATTCTGTCTCTCACTTAACTTCATATAAATTCAGTATTTTCTTGTTTAAAGGTAGCATAACACTCAATGCTCATTGAAGTCCGAAACATCACTTTAATGGCTGCTGTTATGCCACAAATCTGTGCACATTTCCATGACAATAAGGCAGCTTTATCCTGGAATGATGATTTCCAGTCATTTCATTCTTAATCTTGGGTACCTCTAGATTAATTCTACACTCATCGTAACTCCAAATGGTTTTTAATTTCTTCAGAGGCAGAATGGTAGAGAACTTTCTTCTCTCTTTGGGTATTTGGGTAAGCGACCTCTTGAGAATGAGAGGATTTGGCTGAAGTGTTGTTGAATGGTGAAATTCCTTTTGGCCTGCTGCGGGGGCAGGGGAGGTGAAAATGGTGACTCGTGAACATGCACAACTCAGGAAGCTGCGACTCATAAGCGCATAAACAAGTACAAACTTTGACAAACACACCACATTTTGGAGCATGTTGTATACAGTACGTAAAGTAACACAAAGTGAATTATCTGCTGTTTAATAACTCCACACAAGATGAAACTAGAAAGTTAACATAAACAAGATGTCCTCTGTGCACTATATTTCAATCCAAGCTGATAATGATGCCTTTAAAATGCAGTTATTATAATCATTGTTTCCTAGGTGCACTATGAGTGGTGGAGGAGGATCCTGAAGTACTTCTGGATGTCAGTGGTTATGTACACCATGCTGGTCCTCACCGTGGTCTACACCTTCCAGTTTCAGGGATCAGAGCACTTCTGGTCGGGAATGCTGCATGTAAAGAATGAGAGGTGAGCTCCACTGAGAAACATCTTACTGACTCCCTCCTGGTTTCGCTGCCCACATGGGAACAGCTGGATCACAGAAGACAGTTTACAGCAGCCGCACCACCTATAGAGCTTGAGCACTGGCCAACATTTGTTCACATTTTAGTAAAAAGGGATTATTAAAAGCATACATTAGGCATTAGTTGCTGTTCTTTGCAATAGTCAATTATCACTTGATTTCTTCAATTTGATTATTCTTAAGTTTGTTTGTTCTTTTCTGAGCAGATACATTCATTGATTTACTCATTTACAATGGACTAATGAAATACCAATTCCAGTAATAGTGTACTTAGGGAGTGAGTAACACTTTGCTGCTCCATCTGTTGATGATCAGACCAAACTATGAAAACTGTTAGAGTTGTTATGTCCCCTTCCTCTAATGCCTCTCATTCCTCTTGTGCTAGGGCTGTTATGATTATAAGAGTTAGGCTGAATGCCATGTTGATCTTCTGTATTAAAACTCAAAACAAACACAGACAATGCAGACGGAAGCCAAACTGCACCAAAATGCCAACAAAATGTAGGGTTTCTTCGAACAAAAGCCTGTCTGTATGATTTAAATTCATTGCATGACCGTACCAAGAGGGACGCAGCATAGAAAGAGAGCTCCTCGTTGTTGTCTTAAAACAGGGCAGAATACAAAAAGGCAAAAAAGAAAAAAAATCAGTACCTTCACAGAGAAACAAGTGTTTTTGCCGTATATCACCCTCGGTCTTTACTCCACTCATTGACGGATCATTGTTTGAGCCAGTCTGTTAACAACAGGTTGATTTACCGCAGTTTGACAGGATAATGGAAGTCAGGTGTGGAGGGTAACTGCCAGGGAGCTGGAGACCATCCCACAGCACACATGGGAAGAAGACAAACAAGCATACAAGAGGGAAAAATGGAGTTGGAAACACAAAAGAGAATAAAATCCAAGCAAAAAGCCAAGAACCTTACTACGAAAGCTGGTTTAGTGGCTTATAACCTCAGGTTCAACTCTGGATTTTTCAGCATCACGAAGCTGGTTCGTTTCTTACAGGAGTGTATTACCATGGCAACTGATGCTGGAAACCTAACCTGCTCTGAAGCAACTCCATTTTTTAGATATGAGATCAACACATGCAAAAGTACTGCCTCTCCACTAATCAGATCTCAGTTAGATATCAGTGCTTGAACTGCGACAGAGGCTTTCTCCGACTGCAGCTGGAGTCAGAGATCGACTACACTCTTTCACCCAGAAGCATCTTTACATGAAATGTGACCTCAGAAGGCAGCCAAGAAACAGAGACCGATCACTCTAAAGCTCTTTCCCGTTGACTTTTGATGTGGAGCAAACATTAATTACCTTTATTTATCAAAATCATCACTAAACTGTAAAATATTCAAATCTCCTGTTTTCTGAAATTTCTTTCATTGACGCAGCTTGAAGGACCTGGGCTTGGAGAGGTTTTCTTTGAGCATGCTGTTCACCAGGGTGTTCATTCCCACCTCCTTCCTGCTGGTGTGCATTCTCCACCTGCACTATTTCCACGACCGCTTTCTCCAGCTCACAGACCTCCAGGCTGTGGTGGCGAAAGAGCAAAGCACTATTTACAGGTGAGGCACATGATGCTTGTCTTCTCTGATTCCAGCTACCATTGAGAATCTGAATTTCCTATATGTACTGGCATCTTTTATGTTCATACGGCTGAAATTTAAACTGACAACTGACCCTACATGGAGGTTATTAGTAAACCTTTGTGACTTTGAGACTTCACTTCACGTGACAAGTCATATGTTCATTCTCTAATGTTACCCCCCTACCTCTGGGATGAAATATGTTACCACATGAATCTATGAAAAAGAGAAACAGTTCAAATACGACACTGATATTTTCCATAGATTTTACTGACAAATAGAAATGAATGCATGTTAGATGAATGTCTCCTTTTAATTACACTCTAAACATCCCTTATAACCGCTGTTCTCATCACAGACCTGTCCTCGTTCTGCTGTGTCATAACATCAACATCTCTCAGTCTGTGGCACGGGTTCTTTATTTAATTGTTGTGTTTTGAGTTTTCCATCGTTGTGCTGAGCTCAGCTGCCATCTCTCCTCTGCCACCCTTCTCTCACAGCCACGCCAAAGTCAATGGGCGTGTCTTTTTGATCATGAATAGGTGGGTATCTGCTCGCTTTCTGTGGCATCCATCACCATCCCAGTCCACCTCTGAGTCTCAGAGACTTCCTCAGCCCCCCACACTCTCCCTCTCACCTTGTTTTTTTTCTTTACAATAAAGGTGTTGTACACTGATATTCTACTGAAATGTTTTACTTCTGGACTTTTTTATGTGACATGATTGATTTTCATTTCAGGTTTTCCAGTTTTCCGTTTTGCTTGTAGCCACCTCTTGTTGGATTTATTTGGTTGCTTTCCAGATCTTTTACGCTCTCTCTAAACCCGGTGCTTTTTCAAATGAAATCCTTTTCCCTCTGAGAGACGACTTCTTTCTCAAGCATGTTTGAATCAGCAAGAACTTCTTCATCCCTTTCAGTATCTTGTCAATGACACCCCATCTGTGCACTGAACCCCAGAAAATTACACCCTTCCTGAAAGAACTCCCCCAAACCACTGGAGTCTTGTGGCCAGTTTCTGTACATTTACCAATGCATACATAAGTTTCCGCTTGCTTATGTTAGCTCTCCTCCTCACTGTTCATATTGATCTCTGTGTAACTTTATTGTCCTGAGCAGCATCAAAGACAAAATTACCACTCAGCCGAGCAAGTAAGTGTGATCTCTGGACAGCAGAATGCTTGCCTTGATATGCAGCCAGTTCATGTAAACCAAACCCCAACTTTGACCGCACTCCATTGCCTGAGAAGACCTGAAAGGGTTACTGCCTCCCTCCAGCTACTGTTTATCTGCTGCAAGAAGAAAATGACCTACCTAATCATGAAATAACATACATTATTTTAAAGAATGCAGAAGGAATGTGCACTGCTTTTCAGTTTCAATGCCTGATGAAATGCTGCTCTGTTGTTCAGTTAGCAGACAGGGCTGATGAGTCCCATCTGAGCGTTTGTATTGGTGCCTCTTGACAATCACCTGGACCATGTGAATGAATCCGTGTATTTATATACTTGTGAGGATGGGTTTCTTGAAACTGAAGCTTTTTAAACTCTTTAAAACTGATCTCTACTCATCAAATTTACAATTAAGAAAGTCTTTTTAATGATCCCCCTTAAAGCCTGTGCGAATCTGGGAAATAATCCAGCCTCCACAGCTCTCCTCGCTGCAGCTGCTTACTCTCCTCCACTTCAACACTCAACTACTTTGCTTGACTATGTTAGCAAACAATTAGCAATGTTAGATAAGCACTGGTCAAGATCATCATTTCCCATCCTACAAGATAGATTTTGTAGTTTGTAACATATGAATCCTTAAAAGGGAAAATGCTCATCCAGAAAACCGCTAATTTTTCTCATGGTTTGTCTTCTAACAGAAAAACACCACATGGACAAGTTAACAAGATAAAAAAAAATCGATTTCCATTGGATGGGCCTTTTAAAATCAGATGCCAGTTACTTAGTCTTAAGGTTTTAATCAAAGGGCAAGCAGTTGGATGGAGTAAAACAGCTTTGATCTTCTTAGAAGCCAGTGGAATAAAATGGCAGCCATTACACAGCTCTGCATTAAACCAACTTAAGGAAGTAAAAAACAAACAAAAAGAAACACTGATCATTCAGTCTGGTAGCTCTTTAAAGGATTCTGCAGAAAAATCTAATCTCCCTTAAATGAACTGGAGTTTGGGTGCTGTGGTTGCAAACAGTGTTGACATTAAAATAAGAGCAGAAAAGTTGATTTTCACGATAAAACACCCACTGATGGTGAAACACAGAGGAAGCAGCCCATCCTCTTCAGCTAATGTGAGTGATGAGCAACGAAAGTGCAACTTTACCTTTTTCTAATCAAGTCAGCAAGTAGCATCAACATTTTCTGTTGCGAAAAGTTGATCGTTGAATCAATATTTACTGCAAGCATGTATTAGATTCTTGACAAAAAAAGAAGACCCAAAAATGTTATCACATCTGGTGGAACCGTTCGATAAAGAAGTTTTTTTAGGTGCTTATATTATACTAATTCTGAAAATGACCCGAGAAAGACACAAAAATGTCTCTGGTAATCAAACAAAACAGTGAAGGTCCTCATAAGTATATTAATACAGATCTGCATATGTGCACATGTGTCTTATTGTGTAAAACCTGCCCACATCCTCAGACTGGTGGACCAGGATGGCAGCCTGGCCGACCTCACCATGCTCAGCGCCAGCTCGGTGGACGCAGTGCTGCCCAAAGAGAAGGAGGAGCTGCAGGAAAAGCAGGAGGATCAAAGGGGGTGGGACTCTGAGAAAGAGAGGGAGACGACCCTGGTGGTGGTGATGGATGACACCGATATGACAGGTGAGAAGCCCAAGAGCTTCTCTGACCAGCGGCAGTCCAGCACAGAGGAGAGCCACCGCTGCAGCGCTGGGACCGAGCCAGAGCCAAGCACCGAGCAGAGCTCAGGTAGTGACCAGCACAACAGGTCCATAAACTTTGACATTAACAGTACAAGAAGCATCGAAGCCAGCAACTTACAGTCATGATTGTTCCGTTTTATGGAGCCTTTCTTAAGTGATCACTGATAAAATATTAAGGATTTCTGCGTGATAAAGGATGATAAACTATGACAGGCTGTTTATGATAAATCAATTTTGAAGAATAATCGACTGCCATTTAGTTTGGTTTGGCCTGTCAGTCCTATCCAAGCTAGAGATATAGTATCGGGCAACAGTCTTGAGCCACCCGCCAGTTCTTTATGCTTTGCCAGGAAATAGGTGCAGTGCAGTGCAAATATCAACATAAATACAGTATAAAAAGGGAAAAAACAGAGATTTTTCATTGCTGATGAGCTTTGAAGTCAATATTTAGTGTGAGTACACATATTATTTAACCTATTCGTCAGTCTTTATTTTAACTTCTGTATGTAGTCTTGATTCAGGGGATTCTTTTGTGCTGCCTTAGAGACCAAAAATCACAGGCATTCAACCCTAATTTTTGCCCATGTCCCCTGTGCACAGAGATGTCTCCTGATCCTCTGAATCTTTAGGTGACATTGTGTCCTGCAGATGATGGAATATTCAAAGTATTCATGTTATTGTTGAGGAACGATATTGTGAAATTGCTTCACAATTATTCGACGCAGTTTTTGGCAGATTGTTAAACCTCTGCTAATCTTTACTTCTGAGAGACAACCTCTCAAAGATGTTCTTTTGTTAATTAACCTTAACCTTAACTTCATTTTTCAGCATTTGACAGAGTCTCTATTTTGAATAAGATATTAGTTTATGAGTTTTAGAAATCATTGAACAGTGTCTCAACCTTTTTGTAAGTAGGGTTGTAAATACAAACTGAATGGGGTGTAATTACTTTCCCCTCTATACCAAAAGGACAGTGGGTGCAGCACCTACTTGAGACATGTGCTGTCGGTGATGTAATCACACAGATATGTGGCTGTTGCATGCTTTTACTCATCATGCAGTTGGCTGAGTAGTAGATCACAAAGTTTCAGTGTCTTGGGCAAGATTTTGTCTTCAACGTTAAGTCTGTTGTTTTGCTCCCTACCCTGCTGGCCATGTTTACTCCCCTCTTTGTATGTGCAGAGCAGCTGAGACTCAGATGTCTCGTCATGTTGTGGCAGTTTGTGTATTCAGCTTTCAGTGTGAAGAGAATTTCTTTCAAATCTCTCTCAGCCTGTAGCACTCCAGTCTGCTCAGAACTGTGATGCATAGAGTTTTTAAAGGCCAAGTCTCAGTCGCATTAGGTGTCAGCCGGCCGCACTCTCACTAGCCGGTCATTAATCATTGCAAGAGAAGTGGTAAAAAAGTGTCCGTTTAGCAGATTTTGGGGTTCAGCAGATTTATTTTCTAATCTTTTGTTCTGACACAGCTTGTAGCTCAAGTGCTCACTTTCACGCTCCTGCTCAGACAAACTAAACTTAAGGACAGTCCGGCTGGTCTTAAATTAAAATGTAATGTATATACACAGAGAATAAAATAGGTAATAAAACACAGCCTTGCAGGACCTCTTAGTTCATAACGATCTGGGTGCTATATGTGCTAAATGCTCTCTCAGAGTTTCTTATCCAAACAACGAGGCCTCTATTAAAACCCAGATAATGTGGCCTCTGTAAAGGTATACACCCACCGCCACACTGGGGTTTTAGTTTTTATATTCTTTATGAGAATATAAAGCCAAATATTAAGTCCTAATCCTCAAGTCATTAAAACAACAGTTTGGAATTTGCTTGTAATTCATTTTTTAAAGCATGTTCATTTTAATCTCTGCTTGTTGGACAAAAATCTTTAACAGCCCCGTGAACAACATGTGAAACAAATGTGGAAGTGTTGATATTTCTCCTTTTGCTGTAGTTACTCTTGTTGTTTAAATCCCACCCCAAGCAAAACAGATATATACGATTTATCTGACTACATGTGCAGATAAATTATAAAGCTGCTACTTTGTGAAATTTAATTTCAGTCAGTATTAAAGCGAGTGATTCGGGGAAATTTATTTCCTTGCTCTTTTGTTATTTTTTCGTCTTCTCTTTTCAAAGGAAGGAGTGTTATTATCCGGTTGGTCAGAGAGGGTTTTTTCATGCCTGGTACAGCTTAACTCTATCGGACTCCACTTTCCACCACAGACAGCATCCCCTGATTGTGGGCCGGATCATCTGTTTATCACAGCAGCACCGTGTGAAGCTGACTCAGGACACAAACTTTCCTGTATCTAGAGTTGTTTAATGCTTTTACATCACCATTAAGTGTTGGCTCAGTTTGCTTGAAATCTTGGTTAAGGAAGCCCTAAAAAAAGATGTCATGAGTTGAGTTGAGCTGTGCCAGCTTAATGCCAGCCCTGATGAGTAAATTTGGTACAGATATGTCTTAAATTCCCCTGAAATAAATGTTGTCCTTGAAAGATGTGTTTTTTATAACTGTATCAAACCATTCTCAGGCTTATTTAGGTATTTATTTATTTAATCAGAGTTCTGCTTAGTATTCTTTCAAGCTTGTCATGGAGTTCATCACGTCATCATCTCCTCAATCCTTCCAAGGCACGTTTTAGTTGCATGTCTTATGTTTCTTCAGAGGCTGAGAAATAAAAGGTTTTAGTGGGCTGGTTAAGGTTTTCCAGAAAAGCCTCAGATAAATTCATACCTGTAAGGGTTTGAGTGATTATGATAGAAATGTGTTAACCACAGTTACAGTAAGGTCCTTTTATTTGCCTTTAATAGTTTTGGACAGGTCTAATGAACATAAGACTAATATTTATCGGACTTCAAGTTAACACACAACACTAAATACAAAACACCCCCCCGAGTTTTTCTTCCCTCTGTGCACAGACAGTCGTCTTTAAAGACGGGACAAACTCATGTAATTAAGAGCTTAAACCTGGAAACACTTTCCATTACTCCTCTTCAGTTGGTTTGATGCTCCATTGAAGTGGATCTGGTTTTCATGTCTTTTTTTTCTACAGATTTAAAGAATAAGTGGCACCTTGTGGTCGACCGCCTGACTGTGCTCTTCCTCAAGTTCCTGGAGTACTTCCACAAACTGCAGCTGTTCATTTGGTGGCTGCTGGAGATCAACATAATCAAGATCGTAGCCTGCTACATCATTCTGGTCTCTGTCAAAGAGGTATGAGAGTCCTGGAAGAGGAGAGCTCTGATTCACCTCAGTGGCTGCAGCAATAGGGAGTGAAGCCACTTAAATATTTAACAGACCAGCCTTGCAGCTGCTCACAGGTGGTTATCGTTCCAGATGCTTCTGTCACTTCTTTGTGGCATCCTTGAATTATCAGCTTTTTACAAACGTCATCTAAAATCAGTAAAAAAAAAACTGATACAGCAGGAGGGGCAGTTAAATGTGGCACGACACTGATACAGAAGTAATCAAATGTTTTTTGTCAAATTATCTGTGGACAGCAAAGACAAAAATCCTCCTGAGCTTCTGTATGTATGACGGGTACTTTGGAGGGATTTTATTTATCATATATATTAAAGAAAGAGGATTTCTTGTCACAGTAAGCCAACCTGATCTAATTTTAAATGAACTTTAAGGGTTTCCCATACTGCAGACCAGCCAGATTACATTCTGGAGACGTCTGGTCAAATTTCTGCAGCTTTTCTAACTTATCCTGCATGAGCTCATCTTAAAAAAACTCACTTTAATTTGTTGTTTGCATTTCTTTGATTGACTTTGTGTTGTTATTATTCTAATTTCTTTCTCACTTGTTTTTTTAAGTTCTGTGCAGTGTATTTGTCATACCAAAAGATGTAGAAGTCCAATATTTCTGATAAGGAGAATATAGGTGGGGTTTTTGTGTCCTCATCACCTGTTTTGTCGCTTGTGCAGGTGTCTTTGCTCAACTATGTGTTCCTGGTGTGCTGGGCCTTTGCGCTGCCCTTCAGCCAGTATCGACCCCTTGCTTCCAGTGTTTGCACTGTCTGGACATGTGTCATCATTGTGTGTAAAATGTTGTATCAGCTGAAGACGATACAACCCCCACCGTTCAACTGCTCTATTGTAAATATCACTGTTCTTTATAACTGCCTGCATTGTCACAATCCAATCATTGTTTAATTGTTTTGAAAGATTTCTCGCTAAAACTTAAAGGGGAAGTTCTTTTTTTTTTTTTAAACCTGGACCTTATTTCTGGCATAAAATACATTCATCTTCTCACCGATAACAGTTTGGTGAAAGTTAGCGTCCTTTGGACACTATTTAGATCACTGGAGATCCGTGCCGTGTTGTTGTTATCTGGAGCTTTCTACACACATGTCTACTGGGATAGTACTAAAAGTATTGGTGAAATAAAGACAGATAATGCCTTATCTAGAGGCTGTATTGTCAATGCCCTGTTCACCCCCTAATATGGATATACGCGGATCTCGAGTGATGTAAATAGTGTCCGAAGGATGCCGACTTTCACCAAACTGTTATCAGTGAGTAGATGAGCTTATTTTATGCCAGAAATAAGGTCCAGGTTTAAAAAAAAAACAAAAATACGTGCTTTATTTATTAAGTGCACTTACATTACATCAATATTTTGGTGTAATTTAGCAGTTGAAATCTTCTATAAAAAGTTTGGATTTCATCAGAGGTAACCACACTTGCTGTCTGTCTGCAGCCAATCAGTTACAAGGGTGAGAAAAGGGATGAGATGGAGAAGTCTCTGCTGTATAAGGGCGGCGATCCAGCCAACTGGGTCGGCCTGAAGAAGTCAGACGACCTGCTGGGCTACCTCAGGGTGAGGACAGAAAATATATTTTTATATATATATAACTTTTACACTTTTACATGGTGGTGGGTCAGTTCTGTGACTTTAAGATAAATCACTGAGGAAGTTTTTAGGCATAAAAAATATACCTCTGATGGTGCAGGGTTCCAAAATTAGATTAATGTGATATTATTATCACTTTTTAACAAACTGTGGATATCGCAGAGACCGGTCTATATATTTTTTCAAAAATTCTAATTTACACAAATCGTACGAAATCAATTAATTATATCCCAGGAAGGAAAATAAAAAATATAATAAAATTCCTAGAAATGTATTATCTATAAAGGTTTGATTACATGTAAATACGATCCAGTAGTCACTTTTTAAGACACTTTTAATGGATAGAAGTTGTTTTGTTTGAAAATCTTGGAGAAAGAATGTGTCAAAGCACACTGATCATGAGTGAAGCTTTAATATGGAGAATCATTTTAAATAATCCATTTCACCACAAAATGTTGTGTTGCTTTGCTTCTACTATAAGTGTTCTGAAATTGTAGGCTTAAATATGCAGTATTTGATATGCATATATACGCAATGAGGCCTCATCCAAGTAAATACGTACTGACTGTCAAGTGTGTGTGATCTGAAACCCAAATGCAGGTTTGCGGGCAGGAGGCCAGCAGACGGAGGACAAGAGTCTGCTTTAACAAAAAAATCAAAGCATTAATTGAAGGCCACAATAGGCTGGAATCACTCACTCCAAAACAATCCACATGCACGGCCGGGCAAGAGAGAGAATTACATGAAATGAGGCCAATAATATAATACAACAATCTAGCAGTGATCAAAGCAAGTATAAATGCTGAGGGCTGAAATGGTTTACAGAATCCAGGCGTGAAGCACAATCAGGAAGCAGGACTGCAGACAATGGAACAAGCTTTTATAAAATTAAAAGAGGAAATAAAGTTAACTTAAGAGCAGAACAACAGATTACGTCAAACTTTAGATCAAACTAAAACAAGGAAATAGAGAACAAAAGCTGATAGATGCTGATTTGCATGAAGTGATTAAGTGTCGTAATACACTGAAATGTGTATTTCAGAAAATGTATAACGTGATACAAAATATCCCAAAGTTGACCAGTGAATGGAAAAAAGTGTAAAAAGAGTATGAAAAGTTTCTAAAAATGTATTTTAACGGAACCAGTCAAGTTCTGAACATTTGAATACAATAAAGAGATTTTTTTTTGTATTTCTATTATGAATTTTGTGAAAAAATATTACTAGAATTACATTTAAACTAATGTTAAATGTAATAAGAATATGACCAATATCTATCAGATGTTGCCAAATTAACCTGCATTTAAAAAGTATTTCATATTTCATACTCACCAAATCCTTATTTATTGTTATATTTATTATTTTAAATAATTATTTGGTCTTTCAGGAGTCCAACACTTTCTGCATTTTAGCCTCTAGCTAATTTGCTCCTGTTTAAGATAAACATCTGTCAAAACCCACCATGAAAGCATTTTTTAAAGTTAAAATATAATATATTTATAGTAATGATTCCCTCTCTGTGCAGAACAACCTCCTGATGCTGGCTCTGTTGGCATTTGAGGTGACCATCTACCGCCATCAGGAATACTTCAGGCTGAGGAACAAACTGTCGCCTCCTGCTGCTAGAATTATCTTCCATGACATCACACGCCAACACCTGGACATCGGCATCATCTGCTTCATCAAATACTTCATCAACTACTTCTTCTACAAGTTTGGGCTTGAGGTAGAGATTGTCATAAAGTCGTCAGAAGTGCACGTCTCGTCGCACCCTGCTCCGTCACTTCTTGTTATTCTTGTGTCCCTCAGACTTGCCTGCTGTTGGTGGTCAATGTCATCGGACAGCGTATGGACTTCTACGCCATGCTGCACGCCCTCGCCTTGATAGCCGTCATGTATAGACGTAGAAGGAAAGCCATCGCTGAGATCTGGTCCAAGTACTGCTTCTTCTTGTCCTGCATGCTCGCTTTCCAGTACTTCGTCTGCATCGGGATCCCTCCTGCAGCCTGTAAAGGTTTGTGTGTTCGATGAAGTCAGATTGTACTCGCGCTAACCAGGCAGTTCGAGTAATTCACTTATTCAGTCCCTCAAAGAAAGTATTTGGTCCTGTGTTAAGTTTTAGATGCCCGACTGGTCAAACTCTATCCCACGTATGTGTCTCTTAAAGTGGTGATATATTTTTAAAAATGACTCGATTGATCTTTTATTGACTGTCATTTCCATGATGTGATATCTTTTGTTTATTCACACCTCATTGGAACACAATATTTTAACCAAATATTGATTATTTTATTGTTTTTTTTAAAAAACTGTAATTAATTTATTTAGTCAGTTAAGTAATAAAATATTTTATCAAATGTTAAACGTAACAAATATTGTCCACTCTTAGAAGCTGACAACAGCCAGTTTTTGGTATTTTTGCCAGTAGTAAATTACTTAATGATAACTTACACATTTCTGCCAGGTCATTTTATATTCATCAGTAATTTACAGACTTATGCCCAGATTTCTGTGGTTGATTTTCTAAAATTAGGCTGATTTTCAAACAACAGCTCATTCTGACGAATCAGAGTCACAACTAAGGGAATCTGTTCAAATATCTAAGATGCGATGCAAGGCTCAGATCAAAACTCTCAGTTTATCAGGTTTATTATGAATAATTAATTCCACGATTGTTGCAAGACTTCCTCAGTTTAAGTGCATGCTTGTTTTGGTATTTTATGGTTCAGTATGGACAGCACACATCAGTGCTGAAGCCTTATCTGTTGCCAAATATCAGTAATAAGGAAAAAACCCTTGGACTTAGTGACAATCAGTATATTCCAACATATTTTATATTCTAATATATGATATATGAAGACATTTCAACATAAACATAATTGCAGAAAATGTGTGAAATTGCCCTCCATCTGTAGAAGGAACGAAACATGAAGAGTTTTTTTTTAACTCCTTCTTAGTAGAGATCCCAGGTCCTCTTAGATTTTCCTCCAGTGTTCCACAGTCACCGGTGCAAAGATCACTGTATCCATGCCTTAAGGTGCGAATTTCCTACTGTGCCTCGATAATTAATGCAGACGGTAATTTAATTAACAGCAAATCAGATTTTGTGCGAGGCACATGATAATAAATCTGGCCGTTAGTTTGTGTTGCTTTGAGGTGATTTAAGTCTCATTGTTGGTCACTTGTAGATAAAGTTTCTGGATTAAATTGTGTCTGATGTTTGAAAGGCATGAGTGGCTGTCTTTGTGAAACACTTTTTGTGTGTTTCTTACCATGTTAAGGCTGCCATTGTCAGTCCTGCCTTTAAAGGTGCTCCACAAAAACAACTGACATTTTTCTAGTGTTTATATGCATGTCTTATGATAATGTTTTCGTTTCAGACTATCCCTGGAGGAGCACCACTACGAACTCCAATGTGATCAAGTGGCTCTATGTCCCAGACTTCTACATGAGCCCCAATCCATTGTTCCTCATCTGTACGTTTTTTAAACTTTTTTTTATTATAAACTAATGTGCTTTATGTGACTGTTAAAGTGTTATTTATCCTATAAATATGTCAGTATTACTCATGCATTTGTGTGTAAGTAGCCTTTTAGTGCTTTTGAGATGGAGCTGATTTAAACTTCCCAAGTTTATCATGTTTTGTATTTAAAGCAGTAATTAAATTATTGGGTTTAAAAACTGCTGTAATTCCTTCCTAACTGTTGTAGACTACAGCAAAAGTATAACGTTTCTTGAAATGGAAACACTCAAATAAATTAGCTCCAATTTTTGAGAGCAGAGTAAATTTTGCTTGTAGAGAAAAAGAAACATGATTGAGACGTAATGTCCTTTTGAGCTAAATGTATATTGATTGTTTCATCTGGATATCTTGGTTACAAAAGCTCTCCTCTCCTCTCTTCCCAGACGACTTCATGCTGCTGCTCTGTGCCTCGCTCCAGCGGCAGGTTTTTGAGGATGAGAACAAGGCAGCGGTCCGCCTCATGGCCGGCGACAATGTGGAGATCTGCAGAGACCTGGACGCAGCCTCCTTCAGTGTTCACAACCCCGTACCCGACTTCATCCACTGCAGGTGCTGCAGCTCACACTGACTCGCTGCTTCATTCACACCTCAGCAGGAGGTGCTCCAAATATGCTTTTAAGATTCATATTAATTATATAGCATTTGAGTTCATCCCATTTTTAAATGATTTTTTTTCAAGTAGTCTCACTTATAACAGTTGCCAGACAGTCATTATGGTTTCAGTTCTTGGCTCGGTAACCATTAGCAAATAGGACAACACACTGAAGTAGAAAGGAAGTGAGTGAGACAGCGTAATTGATGTCTAATTATATGAAATGCCAGCAATGAAGTCAAACCGTAACATGTTCCAGACTCTCTGAGCTATTAAGACTATTTGATTGAAGAGTTGTGGTGGTAACGTATTTAAAGCTGCATAACACAATTTCATTAGTCAGATATTAGCTTGAAAAATGAAAGGATTTGAAAATGATGAACTAGTTTATTTATTATTGATTTATTCCAACCCTCACCTACAGTATGGTCGGTCATAAGCTGTCAGGAGGGACTGAAAGAGTGTGATCCTGAATACATTCAGTGGAAATGAGCTTCTTCTGAAGGTGGCTGCGCTCGCCTTTAGGTATACGATGAGGAGTTCTGTCATCCCAGAGAGGCTGAGATTAGAGTTGCTGCTCCTCTACAGCGGAAGGAGCTAGTTGTGGTGATTTGGGCATCCGGTGCCCTTTGTTGCATGTTTTCATTCTATATTTCCTGCCTGTATATCTATTGTGCTTCCAAAAACAAAACATAGACCAAACTCTATAACTTATGTCGCAATCTTAAAGAAATTGATGCAAAATTTGGATCACACTTCTGCACAAACTCCACCTCCCCACAGAGTTTCTAGAAACTCAACTCTTGAATTCAACTAATTTTTTTTGGTAAAAAGGCAATCTCCTGTTGGTGCCTCTCAACAAGACATTGATGTTCATGTTTAGGTTTCACCTCACAGGCTTCTTCTTGTCCATCCATGTGTGTGTGAGAAACAGTTGATTTATACACTGTAAAAGAAAGCCCAAAAAAGTGTCAAAGTAATAGTTTTGTGGAACTTTCCACTGCATTAATGACACAGATGGTCTGTCTACTGTTTGTTACTGCCAACAGTGTTTTATTATTGTCTACTTATTTGTGAGATAAGTACTCAAACTTGTTTTATGTCCACGTATTTCTGTCAAACTGGGATAATTGTGCCTGTGTTTAAAAAACACCGCAGATTGAAAGAGCTTTAAAAGTTAATGCATGGATAGACAGTCCACAAACAGTAGTAATAAGTGGCTGCACATTCAACACTCCTTTCTGAATTTTGAATTATAAAAGCCAGTCTGGGTCCCAGTAATAACAATAAACGCTGGGATGAGCTGCTTGTGCACCCCTTTCTTGTCTAGATGGTATGTAAGTATGTAAGTAGCGTGGTGGTGAATATGAACAGTCAGCAAATCTCCTTTTCTGAACAAGTAATGGTAAGAAATAAACTGACAGATAACACCGGCTCATGTCAGTGGCTTTGTGAGAGATGTTCTTAAATACCCACTGTTTGTATAATTTAGGATTCTGTCGTTCGATATTCAGATCCCGAGATAGACACTGACTTAGCACGTAAAAAAAAGCGAATCTGAGACAGAGGAGTAGAGAGCAAGTGAGAAAGACGGTGAGAGCATCCTGACCTGTCCACAGTCATTGATTACGTGCTCTTCACATTCCACTGTTTTGATGTGCAAAGTGGACAAGTCTTTTATTAACGCACTCTGTGTCCATCAACAAGCCCAAGTAGAGAAAGAGCAGCACAGCCCGTCTGTCCGCGCCACAGCAGCTCTGCACTTATTCCATCGTTTCCCTCCAAGATCGAATTACGGATACAGGGTGGGGGAGAAATCCATAATCCACAAAAACACTCTGTCCGTCACTCCGTGACTCAGACGCTTTTGCCCTGTACTCTAACTCAATAAATAGCTTTCAAGTATGGAAAAGGTATTTTCTCCCCCCTGATGAAAAAGGACACTCACTCAGCTGTTCCGGCCCATCAACGTGTCGTCCGATCCAAACCCACTTCATCAGAGCCGCTTCCTAAACAGTGCTGCTGTTGTTGTGGTTAATGCATGTTACATTCCAGGTTTTCGCTCCACACATCACTCTAACGGCCTCTTACATAGTAACGCAGGAGGCATTTACATGCTTTTAACATGTTAGACACACAGAACATGCATTGGTGTACATGTGACAGCATTGGGTTACAGCTCTTTTTCCCATTCGCTGATCAGACTCTTACCGGTGCCCTGACGCTAAGTGATGCACTCTGGGTGATTGATGAGGACATTATACACACAGCACCAGAATGAACTGCGGTGTTGTTTAGACTTTTATCACTGGGAGTGGTAAATGCATCCTCACCTGTATTAGTAGCTGCCAGGGGTGCGCAGCGTCTACTTCCAGCACCGCGGCACTAAAATCAACTCATGAACTTTGATCTTTATGTAAATATAAATGCGTGTCTCTCCATTAAATGGAGGATAAAAGCTTATTCTTTATCTTTAGCTCAGGTGTTTGACAAAATTATTTTTATTTAAAGGTTTAAACCCAACGGCTTTCAATTAACTCAAACACACGGGTTTGTGCATGAATTTTGGTGTTGGTTCTGTTGTTGGTTTGAATATTAAGATTTATTCACACCATAGCATACTGAGAGATGCCTGAAATTCCAGGCGTGAAATGTGGATAAGCTTGTAAGTCAATAGGCTATTCTCAACACAGCTCTGTGTGCCTGAAATGTCAGCCTTTTTTACCGCAAAGGTAAAAAATATGAGTGGGTGGTGCCTATTTTCTTCTAACAGGACAGTTTCTTTGCACCACAAAAACAGTGAAGCATGCGTTGTGTGTGTTGTCCTCCCGTCATCTTAGCTTGTAAGTGAGCATGTTTGAGGGTTGTTGTATGAAATCAGCCTTCCGTAATCGTTCTTAATGTATGATATAAATATACGAGAAGAGACCAAATGACACAAAAGTTTGGCTGTTAGACTCTGAGGCTGCATCACAGTGGAACACGACATGATGGATTATCAAAAATAGGCCCAGAGTCTAGACGCTGGTGGTGGGCTTCCTCCAGACTCTATCTTGGGCAAGTGGAGAAGGGCGAGTTAGGGAGGAGATGGGATAGGCTACACACAGAAATTAGATTTTAAAAGGATGGAAAGCAGACTGATTGGCAGGTTGAGAAAGAAAACTGGAAGACCGTTGGACCAAAGCAGCGATGTTATGAATAATGTGGAAGGCTTGACAGCCTGGGAAAAACAAAGCTTCATTAAGAGTTATCAGGAGTAAAATACTAACTTTGGTCTTTTTGTTCCATGGTGGCAAAGTGAAAGATTATCTCGTTAAAAGATTCTTTAATGCTTTAGGCACCTTCTTATTTCCAGCTTTCACAATTTTGAAGTAACTAAATGGGCCCTAACAAAAGTTTGGGTATCCTACTTGTTCAAGATGTAGTAACACCCCCATGTTTCAAGATTCACGGCTTGTAAACACTTTTTGAAGTAGCCAAAGTCTTCCAGTTTTCTCTTGGAGATGCCCGTAATTAACTGCTCTTTCTAGGTTTGGTTTTGTTTAGTATGGAGGAGGGCCGTAGAGAATCATTCAGGTTATGCCTCTTGAAGTAGGCCAGTGTTTCTCAGTTCCAGTCCTCATGACCCCTGCATGTTTTCGATGTTTCGATGCCTTTTGGAGATCAGTTCATTGTCCGTTCACAGTAAGAAAATGTTTGATAGTGCTGCCGATTAACAAGCTGCTACAATATATGCATTGATAAAACGAGTGTAGTCTCAGGGTTTACTTGGGGAAAAAACATTGTGAAATAAAGTGTAAATGCTTGATTTGGAAGATTTTCCCATTCCTTTAGAGCCTTTAACTGCAGTTTTTAATTTTTTTTATTGATTTAAAATGTAACATTTTTATAAAGGGCCAGTTGGTTATTAGTTTCCAGTCACCTGTAGCTTTCTTCCTCTCCAGGTCCTACCTTGACATGCTGAAAGTCATCATGTTCAGCTACTTATTCTGGTTTGTCCTCACCATCATCTTCTTCACCGGAACCACACGTATCAGCATCTTCTGTATGGGTTACCTGGTGGCCTGCTTCTACTTCTTGCTCTTTGGGGGCGAGCTGTTGCTGAAGCCAATCAAAAAGATCCTCCACTACTGGGACTTCCTGATCGCCTACAACATCTTTGTGATCACTATGAAGAACATTTTGTCAGTGAGTAATCTTTTGATTAATCGATTTAAAGGGTTGATAAAATGCTCACGTGTGCAGTAAAGCTGTTTAAGATGTTTTATTCTTAATTATATATATGCTATCATAAAACTTTAACTGATAGTTAAGGCTTAGTGAACTGGGTGTTAGTTTGGTCATAAAATGAAATATATAAGCAGTAATAATAATAAAGGAGTCTTGTTTGCAGATTTTGGCCTGTGGCTACATCAGCTCACTGATGAAGAACCAGTGTTGGTTGATCCAGGTGTTCAGTCTGGCGTGCACCATCAAGGGTTACAATCAAAAAACAGATCAGGCTACAGGTGAGTCGCTTTAATTTTGAGTCCAGCATGAAGAAAAAACTCCATTTTATCCTCCACTGACATCCAGTTGGTGTTATGAATTCAGTGTAGTCTTTATTATAATTAAACTAATTCACAATGAATAAAAAAATGCTGCAGCAATAAGCAGTAAAACCGTAATACGGTGTCTACACAGTCCTGAGAGTCTGTGTAAATCACTCTCATAAATGTCCCTTAGCATCAGAAGTCATCGCTGTTAAACTGAAAATTTCTGTGTTGTGTTGGTGATGATTTTTTTTTTTTAGAGTAACTATACAGCGGTTCAAACTCAGAGGGAGGAACTGCAATCAGTTTGTACAAACAAATGAATAAGTTGCTGTTTAATATGTGTGTTCCAGACGCTGGCAAGTACTGTGAGCTGCCCAAGGACGAGGCGGGCATCATCTGGGACAGCATCTGCTTCGCCTTCCTGCTGGTGCAGAGACGAGTCTTCATGAGCTACTACTTCCTCCACGTGGTGGCAGATATCAGAGCGTCACAGGTCCTCGCATCCCGGTAATCGACGAGGCCTGTCGCACAAAGATGGTTTATACTGAAGGGTTGCACGCTGACGCTGGAAGCACTTTGCTTTCATCACAAATGACAATGTTAGTTGCATAGAATTGCAGCGATTCGTCGAATGGCTGCATTGATCTAAGTGAGGATGATTTTAGCTGTTCTGGGGCGTTTAACTGGGCTCCTTGTCCTAGTTTACAAGCATGATAGTGGAATTCATTTATGTATTTATATATTTACCAGCGTGTGTCCAGCTCTGCTATGATAGGTGACGATATGTTCCTTCACAGTTTGTTAGAATGTTGCTTTTTGAGGTGGAGCTGTTTAATTTCATAACAGTTTAGCTGGCAGTGAATAAGTTACATTTCGAGCGTTGAACTGGAAAGCTTTACAGCTCTTAACGTTTTGTATATGCTGGATGATTTATTTTACAAATGATACACACTATCTCTTGTGCTTATTTTTTGCTCTTACTAGCTCTTTCTTCTTTTGGATACTTGCTTTTTCTGTCAAAACCTGGTATGGGAAATGTGGGGCATACATTAAGCGCCTAACTGAACTTCTACATGCAGGAGTAATTTACTCCCAGCATGATTATTTGTTTGTGTTAGTCCACCACCAGTAAGATTTCAGGGGACCATCTCAGTAATTCAATTTTTTTCTTACGTACAAATGCTACATTGCGTGTGTGTCTGACCAATGTGAAATTATTTCAGAAACAAGAATGCTCTCATGATGAAGTGTGAAAGCTATTAAGATTCAGGTTCCCTCTGGCAGGGAAGAAACAAAAACCTGGTGATGCTAACTAAGCAAACACATTTTGGAGGTTTTTGGAGCTCTTTAAGTATTTGTGAGGTGAAATATTTCAAACATACACGATGAGTTTGGTAAATTAAGGTATAAGGCACAATTAGGTACAGTCATGTTTTAGGGTGATGTAGAGTGAAAATCGTAGGATTAAGACTTTACTGCTGTGCGTTTGTGCGTTTCAGGGGAGCGGAGCTTTTCCAGGCCACCATCGTGAAGGCGGTGAAAGCCCGACTGGAGGAGGAGTGCAAATCTGTGGAGCAGCTGAAGAGACAGTGAGACTCTCAGTGTTTAACCCTCATGTTACGCAACACGGTGTCTGTGGTTACCATGTGTGTACAGCACTTGCTCTTACACAACATTTATTTTCATAATAGATTAATAGCAACACATATAACTTAAGATGTTACAGCAGCTGACTCTTTGGATTTTGGTTGAAACATCATATTTATGAAGATAAACATCCTTTTTTAGTATTCTTCTACATCTTAGAATTTAAAACCATTCTTTGCATTGCACTCCTGATCAGTACTTCTGCTATTGGGGTTTAATTTTTTGATGCATTTATCCGTTTTCTTTCTTAGAAACTGCTCATTACTGACTATATTTGGCTGTTTTTCTTTCATTCCAAATAAAATGTCAGTAGATCCCATGAAAGATTGTCACCAAAAATGTCAGTTAGCTCTGAATTCTTTGACCTCCTGAGCGTTTGTGCTCTCATTTGAAAACCTGCTACAAATGTTTCACTTTTATGAGAGCTTAAATGCAACTCAAATATCTGTCGAGTCTTGTTTTGACTGCTGCATTAACCCTTCTGAGACGCCCTGTTTATATGGAGAGCAGAACGCTGTAAATGTGGGAAGGCATAGAAATAAACTCAGCATGTGTGCTTATGCTAAGAAGGAGCGTGTGCTTCACTGACATGTTTTTGGCTGGACCGCAACAGCAGAGTCAGACTTACAGCACTAATCAGCCAGCTGAATGTTGGAGGTTTCTCATTGGCTGATACTCTTTTTTTTTTTTTATGTTTTGTTGCGATCTGTCAGTGCTCTGTGTCCACATGCGCAGCGTTTAGCATCTATCAAGATAGAGTCGTGATCTACATTTGGACACCTCTGGAAAGAATGAACCACATACTAATGGTGTATCGTGCTGTTTTCCTTTGCTGTGGAAAATCGTAGTTAATTTCTCTGTGTCCTGAGTATGCTATCAGTGTCGAGCCCACACACGGAGTAAAAAACAAGTGCACTCATAAATTCCTTGAAATGGTCAGAGCATCTTTTGAACTGTTGTTATAAAACTATAAATACCGCACAGTAAAATTTGCCAAGCATCTGTTCATGGTGGAGCTTTTAATTCTCTGTCCACAGGTCTCAGATCTGAGCTGAAATAGTCATAGCTGATGAATTAATGCACTCATTTACAGTACTGGAGTGAAACACAGTACTGGTAAGAGGAGTGCTACTCTCACCAATGCAACCAAGATCCCACTGAACCAAACAAAGCGGACATAATGTCGTCATTGGGCCTGATTTCAGATTGCATGCTGGTGTGTTTTTAGAAAATCAGACAGGGAATGTCCAGAATTATGGTACATTATTATATTACAATATGGACAATGATCATTCCTGTAACATACTGTTCTTACTGTAACTCAAAGAAAATGCGTGTTCCAGCCAAATATTTGGTTTCCTCCTTGTCTTGTTGGGCCGCCACTGAACTCTCTGGCACAGAGGATCGGAGACTTTAGCTTCACTGGCACTTCTTGCTGGTAGAGTCAGTTCATTGTATGTTTTTCATGGGATTTTCTGACAATAATCTACACTAAAAGAGTATGCTTATATCTACTTAGATATCTTTCATGAGCCTTATTAGGTCAAATTTAGTCCATAATTAAGTAAACATGATTGTTGTGGTTTAAAAGCATTTCCTGGCTCAGACTTTATCATTTCCTGGAAGCCAGCTCTTAGTACATCATACCATAAAAAAGCAATGTATTTCCACGACTTATAGGTAGCTCAGGGGCTACTCATGAGCTCTGATCATACCCACTCACCCTCTCTAATGAGCACTCCCCTGTAATGTAACATTCTTTCATTTCCACATGAGGCCTCAGGATGTTTATAGTCAGTCTGTTATGATGTCCTTCTGTGTCGATACTTTGTGTTTCTTCACCATCTCTCTGATCTAATCAGGATGGATCGCATTAAGGTGAGGCAGCAAAAGTTTAAGAGGGGCAAGGAGAAAATGCTGAGCCTGGCGCAGGAGTCTGGGGAAGGACAGACAGTCGTCCAACCTGAGGAGGAGGACGATGACGGTATGATAAAGCTTGCTGGAGCCTGCGGCAGCCATGTTAAAAAAGTTGAGGTGGAAGTTGTTTGATAGCTTGTGGTGCTCAAAGAAGGTGGGCATGAATGTATCGCTGATTCATGCGTATTGATAACAGAGATGCAGCCATGTTGTGTAATAATGTTACTATTTGAGCTAAAAGAGCAGCTTCATGTAGTGGAAATATGATTGGAAGTTTGAAGAGAATTGATTTCTTAAAGTGTTGCACTGATGTATTTGTGAAATTTTAGGAGCACAGCGAACGAAAGCCAAGACCAAAAAAAAGCAGTGGTGGAGGCCTTGGGTTGACCATGCTTCCAGTAGGTTGACCCCCAAACCCTCTTTTTTCTCTTCCTCCACTCTTATCGGCCCTTTTGTCCTTGACCAGAACGCTGAGGATTCCCATACTGCTCCTGGGCTCCGAAGGCGCCATCACACAGTAGCCCTGCTCCCTCCAGACTTTAATCCTTTTCTGTCTCTATTTAAGGGCCCTTGCAACCTATAGCTCATGTGTATAACTTTGCACTGCATGTGTGGAGAGGCACTTCAGTTTTATGAAGATCCATAAAACAATGTGAGAATTGGCGCAGAGCATGGTTGCCTTAAATAGACACAATGAGACAGTGAGGAAAGAAAAGGACTAATGGCTGGAGGTTTGTGCTTGACATGGTTTAGAACTCCATCATTGGTCTCTCCTGAAGAGCCCACAGTAGAGAATCACTCTGTTGTGCAGCATTTTCAAGCAAAGACATGAAGTCGGCCTGCCTTTGTTTCTCGTTCTGGAATAAAGGTGGAAGGGTTTGTTCATTCTTTGTCAGTAGACATGATCACCAAACAGGTGTTAAACAGAAGAAAAAAAACAGCAATTGGACCAGTGATCACATAAGGAAGTTTATGTTAAAGAAAAAATATCAGCATTTCTCCAAGATGTTGCAATGGTTGCCTGTTTGGTTTGAACTCATGTCTCACTCCACCCCCACATGACATTTTCAAATTATTTTATCTCTTTGTCATTTGATGTTTCGTCTCCATTTCCCAGCATCCTCCCTCATTTCCTGCCCACTGCGGTTCTGTTCAAGGACATAAGTCAGCCTTATCTATCCTATGGCGACTGACACTTAACTGCTGTAGTCTGGAGTCATTTGAAGTAGCTTAAAGGCGACTGTGCATACTGAAAAAGGAGTCATTCTTCAATTATATAGACATCATAGTAAAACTTTGATGTGCTGTGTTTTCTGTATTTTTAATCTTATCATGTTTCTAAAAGCTTGTCTGTATCATTACTAACCATAGATACATTTAAATGTTTAGTAAGTAGTGAATTATATAGAATTAATGGTAAGTGGTTTGATTTTCCTACATCCTCCTTTCTTCAAGTGTATCTTCTCTGATCATTGATTTATTGTCATGAAAAAGTTTAACAACCTCAGCCTCAGACAGCATATGACAACATTTTGCCCTCTGCCCCTCAGTGGTTAGAAGTGGAGACTACTACTTGTTTGAAACGGACAGTGAGGAGGAAGAGGACGAGGAGGAGAAAAAAGACGACGAGCCACCAAAGAAGTCGGCATTTCAGGTGGATCATTAATCCTTTGGTTTCAAACCGGAAGGAGAAGTCTGTCAGTCAGCTCTCAGCCCAGTCAGTTTGGTTTTAACTGGGTTTTAAGCTTTTATCCTTAAAAAACAGCTGAGGTGGAGTGGGTGATTATGTGCTCCTTCAAAGAGAAATACTGTTAATTTTCTTCCAGTTCTTTTGCTGTATCTAAATACAGAACTTTTTCACATATGCTGATCAGAATGTACTGTGACAGCGATATAAAACATTTTCACCACAACTTCATTGTATGTTCAACATATGAACAAATCAAAAACTTCACATCAGCACCACGCTTTGGGACCTAGGCCTGTTTATCTTTGTCTTACATCAGCCCTTCTTTTCCTTATGCTTTTTTAGTCATTAAGGAAGTGAAGATACCAGTTGTTGCAGCTTTTTTAGAGAAATCTGAGTCCATTCTTACTGAGTACAAGATTTCACCTGCTCAACAGTTCGTAGTGGTTGTTGTCTGATTCTCCTCCACCTCATGATGCTCCATACATTTCCAATAAGAGATAGATGTGTACTGCAGGAATGCCAGTCAAGCACACATAATACATCTTTTTGGAAGTTGTGCAGAATGAGCTCTGCCACTGTTGCTGATAAAACAACAAACCTCCTGGGAGAGCACATCACTGCTGCACAGTCCTCTGTATCAGTGCTACCTTGATACATATTGTCTGCATGGTCTTTCTCATCTTTGGCACATAGAATTGGTCATCAGTTTGACTCTTCTGACCACAGAACACGTGTCTTTCTGTCCATCTGAAATGGCCACACGTCCAGAGAACTCAGCAATGTTTCTGCACAGAGCTGATGTCTGGCATCCTTCTTATTTAATACAGTCACAGGTTACATTTTTTGATGCAGCAGCTAACTGTATTGTGTGAAAATGGTTTTCTAAGGTGCTCCCAAGCCAACATGGCGGTTTCTCATGCAGTGCTACCTGAGGGCTCGATGGTCACATGCGTCTAACAGTGGTTTAGACTTTTTTTTCCAAGTTTGGCACAACTCATCCTTCCAATCCCAATTCCTTACCGTGGCTCTACCACGGGGCACCACCCCTTTATATTGAAGGAGTAAGATGCTCCTTAACTTTTAGCGTCTCGGAGTAGGGATCCAACAGCCCTTGAATATGAGTGTTGTTGGCCATTTGGATGGATAGATGATTAAAGCTCCTTGATCTCCAAAAGAAAATGGGCAGCTTACCTCTGCAAAACTGAAGGTTAGGGCCCACTGGTGGGGATGAAGAGGAAAAACTGGGATTGGAAAAAGCCTTTGGTGGGAGCTTCTTATATACTCAATCCTGACACTCCTGGAAACTAAGGATGCCAGTCGTTGCAGTTTTTCAGAGATATCTGTTTCTGTCCCTGCTGAATGCAAGATTTCAGCTGCTCAGCAGTCCGTGGTCATTATGTGTGAGTCTTCTCTTCATGTTGCTTCATACATCTTCAACAAGAGACAGATGTAGACTGCCTGAAGGCCACCTGTCACCATTTAATCTGCTAACTCTAGAACCTCTCAGAACCCCTAGCTCCTAAGAACTTACTAGTCTTTCTTTGTGTTGCTGGCATCAAATTCTGGATGTGGTTCAATTTTTTAAATACAGAATAATTGACCTGTGAAGACAATGAAAATAATTTTTTGAAATTTGTGTCTAAAACTCGAGTTTTATTGCATTTCAGAAAATCTTACATCTTTCTTGTGAAGAGGTTTGTAGGACGCAGTTCTTGGTATTGAAAACACACAGAGGGAAAATTTCTTCCTTTTGGCAAGTAAATGTTGTTCTGTTGAGGTTTCATTTCCACTTGAAGACATAACACAGCACATAACGCTTGAGTGGAGTCTACCACAAGACTGCCGACGGCCTTTATTTCATCATGTTGCAACCACAACTGCAGACGATTTCGCAGACATATTCCTCAACTCGTCTCCAAAACCCTGACACTCACCCCATCACACCCAAGAATGAGTGAAAGCAGAATAATAAAAGTAATTGCAGATCTTTTTATATACTAGAGTGCCTCACTGAGTTTAATCTCTAGACTTTCTTTGCTGTACTGTAAAATCTTATCTTTTTCTGCATTTTTGCTTTGCAGAATGGCTGATTTTTGATTAGTTCTGCGTTTAGAGAAACTGAGATGACCATTACTTGTGTTTTGAATCATCTTGTTCACTGTCTCCTAACAGTTAACCTCCTCTAACAGTTTGAAACAGTCTTACTCCACTAATCCTCTCCCTCTCTGTTCTCCCTATCTTTAGCGAGCGGTCGGGAAGTTTGTCTCCGCTGTCCTGGCTTTACCCAGGTCTATCATTAAGCTGCCTAAAACTGTACTGCAGTATGTAGTCAAGGCAGGCAAGGTACTCACACTCATCTAACACGGCTTGCTTTCTCTGTAAACTTCTGCCCGCTCAAATAACTACTAATACCACAGCTAACTGTCATTCCAGCTCTTGTTTGGTGTACACATGGTTCATCTTAACAGAAGATGTGTAGCATCAAATTTGACCTGGAATAGAAATGCTTTTGTGCTGTTTGTTGTTGCTGTCTGACTTTTTTTTCTTTTGCATGACTCAAGTTTTATTTAGACAAAATTTGGAAATGTGTTGGTGTTTCCTGGCCTTTTCCATGCCATCTTCTGTTCTGGGAAGATGTAAAATAATTATTGTACCCTGCATATTCAGCATTCAACAGATTATTCTGGGAATAACAGAAAGACGTTACCTTCCACACAGCTGTATTTTTCTATATCTTTCTACGTTCCATTCCGCTCTTTTCTTTTTGGTAGGGCACATTTTTCAGTAACTTTACTGAATTTTATATCAAATTTGTTAACGTAAACATGCCTGAGCCATCTCTACCACTATGTTTAAGTATGCAAAGCTCAAAGTGAATATATGTTGAGACGTTTAATATCTAAATCATTTAAAAAGAACAACATAAATTCTAATTATTCTTACGGACATTTAGGGGTTGAGTTCTCTTTAAACAACCTGGAATAAAGGTGCAAAAATATCTTTGTGGGTTTATGTTCACAAGGTTATACAACATTAGAGGTGTTGTGATATACCAGTGTTGATAATAATTCTGGTATTAAAAGAGTAAAATATTAATATTTTATTGATGTTTTATGAGTATATTTCAATTTCAATTGCCAGAAAGTTCTCCATTTATATTTTGCCAATATTGTTACAGTTAAAAATGAGCCGTAGACTTTGTAGTCTCACCGTCACACCGATTGTCTGAATAATGGAAGTGAAACAGTTTAAATAATATAAATATTGATATGATGCCAATATACAAACAACAGTATTTAAAACAATCATTGATAAGGAATGAAGATCAATATAACAGGTGTAATATAATAATGATATAAGTCTAGGTTATTATAATTGATAAGATAAGCAGTCGTGGATTTTATGTTCAGCACCTCAACACTAATTAGTCTAAGTTAAGTATGAAGGATATAAGTGATGCTTGAAGCTTTTTGCACATTCATTTTAATGCTGGATTAGTAGGAATCAAAACTGGTAACAAGTTAAAATATATGACCCGATTCAAAAGCATCAAGGTAAGTTTTAGAAAATGCTTTACAGCAGCATACAGTAGACCTGATGTACGAACCATAAAACGTGCTGAACTACCTTATGTATAATTAACGGTTTGGCCTTATTCCCCTCAGTGACCCTTGTGCCTCATATCTTCACACTGAAACCAAACTGCTGCTTCCTGTTCTCCAGTTTCTTTACCAAGCCTGGATCACAGACCCCAAAGCTGCTCTGAAGGCCCGAGGCAAAGACAGACGCAAATTTTGGAAGAAATACACCAAGAGAGTGAGACACAGGAAAAGCAAGAAAGATGGTAAGAGATGTTTAGCTTTTTAATGCGTTTTCTCTGCAGCAAAGGACATTTATGCAATAATGCAAATTACATTATTTTGCCATTGATCAATGTTTATATTATGTTCCATACTGTTCAATTAATTATCATTGTGTTATAGTTATTATCTGATTGCACATAATAGTTAAAATGATTAATTAACGTCATCAGTCACAGTATTTCTAGTGCATTTGGTATTATGATGTGATTAAGCTGCTGTAGATCCTGTTTTATATATGAGCTTGTGTGTGTGTATGTATGTGTGTTTGTGGGTGTAGAGTGTTGAACTCTCCTATGAGCAGATTTTGCATATATGTATTTAAGTAACCAATTGGGAACGTTTCATCATGATTTTTATTAGTTTTCATGTGTAAATTGTAATTACAGAAAAAATGTATCGAATTGAACAATTAAAATGAGACTGAACCACAAATCTCCAGTTATGTGAAACCATCATACACCAAACTTATTTATATTTCTATATTATATATATCTATATTCCCATAAATCCTTAAAACGTGTCGAAAAGCATGTTGTGGCTGACAGTATTTTCCCTTATCGAACAATCTCCTCTCTAAAAACATTTTACTTTATTGCATCAAAAAATTTGATCATTTTGAATTTTTTACCTTGTTTTATCTTTATGTTCACATTTTCCTCTATAAATCTGAATAAATCAGAGTTTATGTAATGAGATTGTATCTCAGAAAAGGCTTAAGCCGGTGAACATTGTTTCTGTAAGTTATAACTGTTAAAATTGTGTTTATTTCTGTTTGGAGCTGATAAAGAAAGGGAAGTTGTCTGTGCTGTGCTTCAGCAGGTCATGTGGCCATCGAAGTGGGAGAGCTGTCTGACGGGCAGGAAAAAACAGACGAGAACAAGAAGTCTGGTGGTCCAGGTTGGTTTTCTCATCAAAGAAGCGTTTCACAAGATTTTGGAAACAAAATATCAATTTTTTTGCATTGTATCATGAATGTGCTCTGAGCTTTCAAGTAGAAACACTGAACTAGGAACATAAAGACCATGCATGATGTTTACTTTTGATACTTTTCCACAGCTGCCTTAGCATCACAATGTGTTCCCATTATTTTATTCTCCACTATCTATTGATGGTTGATAGTGTCAGTTATTGATCTGTACTATAACTATTAGTTTGTTGAGATTTTTGAGGAGCACTGTTCCATAGCAGCATTGATGTTGCCCCCCCCCCCCCCTGCAGACAACATCATCAAGCGAGTGTTCAACATCATCAAGTTCACCTGGGTGCTCTTCCAGACGACAGTGGAGAGCTTCACCAACTGGATGAATGACATGTGCAGGGAGTACATCGACATCTCCACAGTGCTGCGTATCGAGCGCTGCATGCTGACGCGGGAAGTCAAAAAGGTACACAATCACACATGCTGGAGTGTAACATGCAGATCAAAATGTGCCTTCTGAACACCACTCCCTATAAGTTCCTTTGCTTCTTCCAGGGCAATGTACCGTCCAGAGAGAGCATCCACGTCTACTACCAGAAGGCCATGAGGCTCAACATGTCCAGGCAGGCCAGCTTGGATCAGCTCAGTGAGGATGAGTCCGCCTCAGGCTCCACAAAGGTACGAAGGAGGCAAGGAGGCTACCGGATGGAGAGCCAAGACTCCACTGCCTCCAGAGACAGCATCTCTAGGTACGTGGAGCCTGATGGTGGCTGTAGCATGAGGAGTTAAACTCCAATCATTTGACTGAAGGACAAAGGCAACTCTTCTCTAAGTTCAGGGTGTTTTGCACACATGCAAATTCAAATTTACTGAAATTTCTAAATTTTCACTGCATTTCTAACATTGTTTTTCATCTTAATAAACTTTGATACAAGCTGTTTTTAATGACATTATCTAATTATCTCTCTAAGTGTGTTTTGTCTTCTCCTCTGGTGATTTAACGCATTAATAAACTGATGCGACATATGTTACTTTATGTTATTTCATTTAAGTTACATTTAAATTCACTCAGAGCTTTTTGTTTCTTTTTAAGCAAAGTCTTTGGTCGCAGTGGATTAATGACTCCTGGCTGCAGAAGTTTCACTAGCTGCTAATCTTGAAACATCTATTCTTAACAAGGTTTTGTCAGAAGGAACATATGGTTTCTGGAAGGAAGCATTAATACTTCTTAAATTCTTAAATGCCTTATTTACAGTTATGATTACCACAAAGTGAATTGGTTTAATCAATTCATTATTTGTCAGAACAGACGTCACAGGCCAGCAAAACCAAAGATGTAAATAGTTCAGATGTAACTCAGCAGATGCTCTTTTGGCTTTGAGTTAACGTATACACTTTCATGATCAAATCACTGAGCGATGTCAGTCAAACTCTGCTGCATCCCATCTCATTCTTCTCCCTTGATCATTCCATCTCACCACCTGTCAGTGCCTTCACTGAGGCCACCACACTGTTTTCCCGCCAATCCACCCTAGAAGACCTGGATGCAATGTCAGAGAACATTCCCAAAACCAGTGAGCGTGCCAGACCCAAACTGCGAAAGATGTACAGCATGGACATGTCCAACTCATCAATGGACAGTGGCAGCAGCTTCATATCCAGGTGCCTGGCCTTTTCATCACCCATATATGCACCTCTTCCACTCACAGTAAAATCACTGCACCCCTGCTTGCATTTTCATCATCACCTAATTCACTGCTTGGCTTTTATGTCAGACTATTGTTGAATTGTTCGGTTTTAGCTGGAAAACAAATTTGGTTTCAGATATCTATGTTTAACATTGTTGGAAAGTACAAAGTGGATTCACTTAAACACAAGTTGGGACAATTTGTGTTTGTTTGTCCTCTGCAGCGAAGCAACTCAGTGCGTCATGCTGTACTCCAGACAGGGCACCACAGACACCATCGAGGAAGTGGAGGACGAGCAGGATCAAGGGGAAGATAAGCAGCAGGTTCCCTGGGAATCGCAACAGTTTGAGGCAAGTCAGGGGCCTGTGGGAGAGTCATGGAGTGATGGAGAACCCAGGCAGAAAGAGGAAGAAGAGGAGAAGGGGGAGCAGGAGCATGAAGAGGGTGAGGAGGGACAGCAGGGAGAGGAGGCACCAGAGGAGCAGGAAAAACAAGGGGCTCAATGGGAGTGCCTCAGCCCAGATGATGGTCCCTCCTCGAAGCTGGAAGAAGCAGAGTCTGGCCCCTCTGCTCGGGAGAACGACTCTATCAGTGAGAGTGAATATGAAGGAGGACAGCGGGACTTCATGCAGACTGAGGGTCAGACAGCCGTGCTCTACACCCCTGATACTGATGCGTCCAAAACATCTGACGCTGACGTGCCTCCCAGCTACAGCAAGGCGGTCAGCTTTGACCGCCTGGACGTTAGCGATGATGAAAGTGACAAAGACAGGAAGAGGCGCATGGTTATGACATCTGACAGCCGCTCAGACAGCAGGTCGGACATCATGCTGCCCTCTATGACCACTGAGCTGACTGCCAGCGAGCTGCTGCTCAACAAGTAAGTCTAAAACTGGTTTAGCATGAAGCCTCAGATCAACCAAAAACAAGCTGTCTCAAATGCTTTGCTACAGGTTCATCTTAGAAATGGCTGATAGTTTGTTAAAAAATGTTTAAATTTGAGCTCTTCACAGTATCCAGTGTATCCATCACCTGATATATAAAAAACAACTCCACTGATTTTATTCATCAAAGTTAACAAAGTGGGACAAAAATTAGTAACCAATGCGTGTTTAGTATCACAACTTTTATCAATCGATCTGTCCAGGATGTTCTATGACGAGGAGCTGGATCAGTCGGATAAATTCTACCAAAGCCAGCCTCTGATCCTGCAGCTGTGCTACGCCCTCTACAACACGCTGGTGGCACACTCAGAGTTTGTCTGCTACCTGGTCATCATTATCAACCACATGGTGTCAGCCTCCTGTGTAACCCTGGTCCTTCCCATCACAATTTTCCTCTGGGCCATGCTGTCTGTGCCTCGGCCCAGTAAGCGCTACTGGATGACTGCCATCATCTACACTGAGGTACACCAACACTTGAACATGTAACTCCAAAAACAATAACGGTAAACTTAGCATTAGTAGTGTTTTATAGCCTAATTCAACCCAACATGACAGGGGTATGTTCACCACTCACATTTTCTCACAGAACACAGAAAGATTAATGCATCATTGCTCTCTCTGATTCAGTTCTCTCTCTGATTGATGCTGACATTGTTTTCCCTCCAGGTCACCATTGTCATTAAGTACTTCTTCCAGTTCGGATTCTTCCCCTTCAACCAGGGCAAGGTTAATAAAAATAAACCATATTTCCCTCCAAACATCATCGGTGTTGAGAAGAAAGATGGTTACGTCCACTATGACCTGGTCCAGTTACTGGCTCTCTTCTTCCACAGGTCCATCCTGAAGGTGTGCAAGTCAAAATATGTGGATATATGACACAAATGATTATATATGTTCAAGGAGATCCAGTTTTTTTCTTTATGGCCATGGATTCTTATGTAAAGCAAAACCAGGTGTCATTGAAAAGAGTCAGTAACAGCTGTTTGAGTAAGTTTTTATGCTGTTTATGTTGACTCACTACAGAACAGCTGGAAAGACCTACATTACCCTGTTTCTGTTGACAACTACAGTGTCTTTAGGAAGTATTTTATGATTTTTCTTTATATGACATTGTGCAAGTATTCTTATTTACGTGTATTTTCATAGTTTCAAAGGTTTAATCTTTAGTAGGAACCAGTGAGTGCTAAAAACAGAAGAAGAAGAAGGGACAGAGACACCGACTAGCACATTATTACTATTTGTCGATTAATTTGCTGACATGAAGAAAAGTATTTTTTATTGACCAGTTAGTGTTACTGTTAGTTGGTTTAATTTATGCTTACCTATAAAATTGTGTTGCCAAATGTTTTATGAACATTTTGAATACGTCACAGAAAACGGGACATGTGTTTGATAAGTGCGCAGACAAAAAGCAGCTTTGATGGACCCACATCATATCATCTTTTGGCAGCAGAGAATATTTTTATATATACAATGTTAGATAAAGCTAATATTTGCATAGATTTCCCACTCTTTGAATAAATGAACAAAATAGTTTTTGTGGAAGGTAACATCTTTCCTGACTGTGTTCACATCGAATGTAATTGTAAACTCCCCACAATGCAGCACTCCTTGTGTTTCATTTAGATCGACTGCAGAATAAGACACCGCCTGTTGTTTTCATCCTCAGTGCCACGGCTTGTGGGACGAGGACGACCCCAAAGGAAGGAAGGAGGCCGCCCGTCAGAGTGAATCTGAAGATGAGGGAAAAGACAAGGTGGAGAGTGAGAAGGAGTCTGAGCCTGCTTCATCACTGATTAATGAGAGGAGAGGATCCACTCACACCTTGAGGTCTATAAACTTTGGGACCTCCATAGATTCAGGACATGTCCAGGTGCAATACCCACAGCCGCAGACCTACCAGCGACGCAAGAGCTCCAGTGGAGGCTCGCATGTTTCTCATCGATCTCATCTTTCCTCTGCAAGATCTAAAAGAGGTGAAAGCTCTTTTCTATTCTCCATTTTTCCTGCCTCTGCATTTTAGTTGGATTGTTGATACAAGAAGACGACTTTCTCATGACACAAAAAAAAGAAAAATGAGGAAAGTCAGTGTGTCCATAACAAAATAAAATGTTATTTTATTTATCTTTGTACTTGTTTTACCAAAAAAAACCCTCACTTCTCTGACTGACACTCTATCGGGTGCATCAGTGACTCAGTGCCTCCTCATGGGTCATTTCCAGCTCAAAATGTAAATTGTTTCCACAGGAAGTACCACTTCCCACAACAGCAGCCTCAAGGATGGCAGCCAGGCCAGCATCCATCAGAAGACCCGCAAACAGATGATCATAGAGAAACTGAGGGAGCAGCTCTTCAAAGCAAAAGCTTTCGTCATAAAGCGGTACAATTAAAAAAAAAAACATGGCAGCGGCAGCTCTATTTTTTGTCCCAACTGCTTTGTGGCCACCAGTAGAATACAGGAAATACTATGATGGCATGGCATTGATGAGAAATGTGCTCAGCAAGTATTCTGGATGAATGATGCAAGACACTCATCATATCAGCGAGACACCAGTAAAAAACCTTTCATGGATCTAAATTTAGACCTTTAATTACAGCATTCCCGTCCAGCCATTCAGTGCTGCTACAGACGATCAAAACTCGTTATATTTTTCTAAATTTAATCACGATGGAACTAGTGGTTTCTGAGATGTTGTGCCTAGAACAGTAACTGAAACCCAAAATCCTTCTCCTGTGGTTTTCTGACTAATTACATTTAGTTTGATTTTACTGCATTAAAAACAACATTCACACAACAGCACCTAGACATGCTGAGATAAAAGGAGTAAATTATATCAAAATGACTCGTAGGCAGTAGGCACTTTGCGTTCAAAAGGTGTTTACACTCGAAACATAAGCTTGAAATGAAGAAAAAAACAGACAATGTTACACTTATTTGTGCAAGTCCTTAATTAATTCAGCTCGTGACTAACACCACTTCTGCTCTGTGTAGATTCATGGAGATCTACCTTCCCATAAGGCAGTTCTTCTATAACTTGATCCATCCAGAGTACAGCGCGGTCACAGACGTCTATGTGCTGATGTTCCTCGCCGACACTGTTGACTTCATCATCATTGTGTTTGGATTCTGGGCATTTGGTGTAGGTTTTGAATTTAAATGCAGAAGAAAAATTTATTGATTTGTCCCACAAATCAGAGGTTAACCTTTTACTTGTACTTTTTCTCTTGTAGAAACATTCAACAGCAGATATTACTTCGTCTCTGTCGGAGGATCAGGTGCCGGGACCCTTCCTGGTCATGGTCCTGATCCAGTTCGGCACCATGGTGGTGGACCGGGCTCTCTACCTCAGAAAGACGGTTGTGGGCAAGGTCGTCTTCCAGGTCATCCTGGTATTTGGGATCCACTGTTGGATGTTCTTTATCCTGCCTGGCATGACAGAGAAGTAAGAACTCAATCCCACCTGTTAGTCATCAAGCGTACTGAATACAAGAAGTAACATGGAAATATATTCAGCAGCATGTCGGGTTTAAGATATGAACAAATGAACAGTTGACTTTTATATCTGACGAAGCCACCAAAGTCTAGTTTTACAGCTGTCTCTCTGCTCTTCCTCTCACAGGCGTTTCAGTGAGAACACGGTCGCTCAGATGTGGTATTTTGTCAAGTGCATCTACTTCGGGCTGTCAGCTTATCAGATCCGCTGTGGTTATCCCACCCGTGTCCTTGGGAATTTCCTCACCAAGAGCTACAATTATGTCAACCTTTTTCTGTTTCAAGGGTGAGCAAGAAAACTTTGATTTGTTCCAGCTGGACAAAGGCGCCATGTCTTCAAGCTGCTGCTGAATTTATTCCCAGCTCCCCAGAGTAACAAGAGACGACTGCACCTAGCATGCATCAAGAAAGTGTAGCCAAAATGTTTGCTAAAGAAAATAATTATTCTGCTTTGTCTTTGCATTTTATAATTATTTACGTCTTTTCATATATTAAGTTGCAGCATCAGGCTGAAATCATTTAAACTGATTTTTCCTCATCAGTGTAAACTTAGGACCCTCTAATAACAAAGCCAAGACAGTAAATAGAAGAGTAAAGTAGTGTAATTACTTCCACATGCTCTGTATGTTGCAATCTGAAAACATCACAGTGGGCTCTAGAGACTTATTTAAGATTTCAGCTTTTGTTTTCAATAAATCAGATGCAATAAATCTATCTTCAGCTGCTGTTATATATTAGAAAATGCATTTTGTTTTTTATATTTACAGTATGAAGGGGATGAGAGGTTTCCTGAGAGGTTTAGAAATTTGTTCATATCAAATAAACAATAAATGAAATGAAAGATTTAGGGAAGAGATTTTGTTCCTAAAATATTTAGACACTAAAAACCCGAAGTCACTAAGATTTTTTCCTCTTTTTTTAGCTTAGTTTTTCTCCAGTTAACAAATTATTGTATTATTAGTATTATATATTGTTGTACCTATTGTACCAGCATGGACTAAAAAGTATTTTAGCATCACTGATAACAAACTTTCTTAGGGAAGAAACTGTATATTTGGTTGTATTACTGATTTATAGAAAAAAGCTGGCTTCCTCTGATCCAAATGAACAAATGAATGAGCTGGATTCTCTGAGTAAAAGAGTGAATCTGTTTGAATGTAAGCCACACATTGTGTGTGATTAACTAGAACATGTCTGCGGCTTTCAGTTTCCGCCTGGTGCCTTTCCTGACCGAGCTGCGAGCAGTGATGGACTGGGTTTGGACCGACACCTCGCTTTCTCTGTCCAGCTGGATCTGTGTGGAGGACATCTACGCCCACATCTTCATCCTCAAATGCTGGAGAGAGTCTGAGAAGGTGTTTGTCAATGAGGCATCAGTGTGAAAGGAATTAACATGTGTCATGTTGGAATTCAAGCTGAAATTTATTTCACATTTGCTTTTTTTCAGTTTGGGAAATATTACAGGTGTAAGAGCACATGTTTCTAATAACATTGACAGAAATGATAAAGTTATAGTAGATCCTGCGTTCAGGACACTCACACACTTGTCCCCCACTGCAGAGATACCCCCAGCCGCGAGGTCAAAAGAAGAAAAAGGTGGTGAAGTACGGGATGGGAGGAATGATTGTGATGCTGCTGATCTGCATTGTCTGGTTCCCGCTTCTCTTCATGTCCCTTGTAAAATCTGTTGCTGGAGTCGTCAACGCTCCACTGGATGTTTCTGTTCAAATTACACTGGCCGGCTTTCAGGTGAGCGTGCTCCTTGTTTTATCAGATCACTTGCTACAAATGACTTCACTCTTAAACAAAGATGCTGTGCACAAAGCTGAATGTCTCCAGTGTGATGAAACGTGGGACATGGCCAGGTTGGTATTTAAGTGTAGTGGAAGTTTGTGTGTTGCTGATGGTTTGTGGGTGGAATGAGAAGCTTGATGAATGTGATAATTCTGGCTGCAGGAAAACAAACACAAACCCAGTTCTCCGTTAACAGGTCGTTCACGGAAGGTAGAAGTGATTTCAGCCTGAACAAATTAGCTTCTTTCAAAAGCGATTTTTCTCTTCACAGCCCATCTTCACCATGAGCGCTCAGCAGAAACAACTGCAAGGTGTCACAGAGAAGGAATTTCTCAATTTTAAGGATACATTTAACACCTTTGATGAAGCCGGTACAAATGTAAGATTTCAGTTGTTTGGTTTTCTAAACTCAATCTTTACTGTATGATAAAAACTACTATATGTCACTGTAATTAGAAACATCTCAATAATTCAATAAGTTAGAGTGCAACTGCCTGATATTAACAACCTGCAAATCTTACACAGACTTACTTTTATTTAGACATGTTTAAACAGTTGATTCGTGTAGATTTGCCCCATCAGACAGTATTTAATTGATTCTGTTTGATTTTGTGCTGTGGATTATAGGCATTGCAGTGGTTGGATGGATACTCTCCAGAGGACTTGATCATTGCTGAGCTGAAAGGCAGCTCCAACTCTCTGTGGACCATCAGCCCACCCAGCAGAGCCAACCTTATAGATATGTTGGGCTCCCCGGAGGAGTTCCCTATCACTGTGTCCTGGTCTGTGCAAAGGTATGCAACGTCAAATATTACTAAACATCCTCCACAGCTCCATGAAACTTTTTGTTGACACTCTTTTTTTTCTACTGCATATTGGGGTTAAATTCCTCTAAAAATATGTGTACTCATGATCTGTGGAATGCGTGAGATGTGCACATTATAACCACATGTACAGATACTCCAAGCAGGTGTGCTACTTCATACTCTTCTGCTCACTTTTATGCTGCTTTCCACTCGCTTCCAGTATTTTGGAGACTTTCAGACACATGTGACACTTTCAGTCATCAAGGACCCTGATCTGCTATTTCTCATGTCCTGCAAACCTTCCAACTGTGCCCAAACTCTCAGTAATATTGGCAGCTGTCAAAACGTGTGTCATGTTGTCTTGTGTTCTTCTGAAACACACAATAGAATAGAGACACAATAGAAAAGCTAAAGGTCGGTGAGGTATAAAGTCTTTACACCGAGTAAGGTGGTTTCTCTTTTTCTCAGAAATTTAAGTCTTGGTGCCAAGGCTGAAACTGCGTCTGGAAAGAACGTAAAACCTCTAAGCCCAGAAACAAAGCAGGATCTCATAATGCTTCTAAATGGCTCTGTAAACCAATCAAAAGTGTAAGTATATCATCTCTTCACACTTTGCTGGCTCTAACCTTTCCCACAGGCAACATACTTTCTCCGTCTGCTACTTAAACAAAGACAACATGTTGAATTTTAAACCAACTTTCTGGGGTGTTACTTTATGTTCTAAAGGCAGAAGTAGCACCATTAAACATGAAAACATTAAACTTAAATATGTTCAACAGAACAGAGAATTTAGAATAGAATGTCCTAATATGCTCCATCAGATGGAGAAACTACACATAAACTCGGCACTAACTGCATCTCTTTGTCTGCAGGATCATAACGGAAATCATCCCTCGCTACATTCGAGCACCCAGCGACTCAGATGCCACACCTGTCGAGCAGCTGGGTAAACTACCTTTACTTTGTCACAGATACAATGAGATATACTTTAATGTCGTTGCAGGCACGATGGGATTTTGATGGAACAGATATGAACAAGGATATATATAAAGATATGAATAGAAAATAAACAAGCCAAGCCAACTTTATTTATAAAGCACTAAAACAGCAACCACTGACCAAAGTGCTGAACATAGGAATAAAAATTAAATGAAATAGATAGAAATAAATAAATAAAAGGACAAAACACAAATAAAAGCGTGAATAAAAGCAGACACAAATGAAGTCGTCAATTAAAACAATAAAATTAGTATAAAATCAACATCACACACTGGGTTGAAAGCCAAGTGGAAGAGGTGGGTACTAAACTCAGATTTAAAAATGTCCAAAGAAGAAGCCTTTCTAATGTGTAACAGCAACAAATTCCACAATTTGGGCACATCCGGCATCAGCTGGTCAGCTGATCTGAGCAACCAGGAAGGGGAGTCCAAGTGCAGCAGCTCAGAGAGGTACGCCGAGGCAAGACCGTTTAAAAATTTAAAAACAAACAAAGGAACTCCAAAATGGAGAAGCAGCGAGGATAAAACAGGAGTAATGTGCACTCCCTTTCGTGTTGCAGTTCAAAGGTGGGCAGCAACATTCTGGACCAGGTAAGGACAAGACAGAGAGGCCTGGCTTGCATCAGCATGGAGAATTTCAGTAATCCGGTCTAGTTGTAATGAAAGAAAGGATCGCTGTTTTAAAGTGGACCTTTGACAGAATGATTTAAACTTTTATCAGCTGGAAGAAGCTGGATTTCACCACTGTACTGATCTGACGGTCCAGTCTAAAATCCTTGTCCATCTTAAAACCAGGTTTGTGACAGAAGGCTTTTCATACTGTGCCAGAGGTTCCCGTGGAGAAAGCCCACTGGTGACACTAGGACCAAAAACGATCACCTCTGTCTTCTTTTCATTAGAATTTAAGAAACTCTGAGGCGGCCAAGCTTTTAATTAAGAAGGAATCCTTTTGTTTTAGGGGCACATGAATCTGAGTATCAGACCTAAGAACCCTAAGAATGAATTCGAGGGGCAGCAGATAGGGAGAAAAAAGAGAAGGGCCAAGTATTGACCCCTGTGGGACCCCACATAATAATGGAGCAGAGGAGGATGTGAAATTGTTTAATCTAACACATAAAGTTATCTGGGCTAGGTACGACCTGAACTACTCTACTCCACAATGCTCTAAATGAGAGAGCAGCACAGATTCAGTGCTATGACAAGACTTAAAACCATAATTTTCATCTAAAACGGCTTTCTGTTGACTATAAAACAGAACTGGTAAGAAATGGTTGCATAACACAGGGGGATCCATGCCAGTTTTATTGATCAGTAGTTGCACGTTTAAACATATTAGGAACCACATCTGAGGACAGGCTGCTGTTAATAAGTGCAAGAACAGACGGCCCCAAAACAGAAACAATCTCCTTAAAAAACATCAGTGGGGGAACCCGATGACTTCAGATGACCAACAATCTCATAGAAATAAGAAGAAAGTCACAGGTTCAAACTGGGGAAAGACATCAGAACATGAAACAGAGACTGTAGGGTCAAAAGCTGGAGGTGATATATGAGCCCTGGCATAAGTCACCTTATTCATGTATCCTCGTGGACTCTGAGGGGCAATCAGAACATGAGGGCTTAGTGTATGAAAGGCGAAGTCTTCTGTTGTGGATGTATTAGGGAAACAGTTCTGTTAAAGAAGCTATTTCTCAGTCTGGAGGTGTTAGCTTTAAGCATCTTGTAGCACTTATCAGATGGTTGGGGGGGCAGCGGACAGGTTGCGACAGGGGTGTGAGGAGTCTTTGACGATGGCAATAGCCTTCAGGGCCCTGCTGATGACCTACAGCCTGGGGAGTTGGGAGCCGGACAGTAGAGAGAATATCCATATGACATCATCACCTGATGAATGAATCACTCTCAAACTACTTGTATGAATCTTTGAGATTAATCTTTTCACATTTACTTGAAGTAGATCATCAAAACATATCGTCCACAAAATTCAAATTAAATGTGCAGAAACTTTTAACGAAACAGTAGCATTTGTATTTATATTTTATTATTTATTTCATGATCTTTGCAGGTGACAAGATGCTTGACATAAGCCTGACCTTGATGCGAGCCCAGAATTCATCGGATCAGGTACAAGAGTGGTGGATTGTCAACCAGGTAGAACCTGGTCTCATAGACAAGAAGAGTCAAAAATACGAGCCACTCCTGCAGATATACATATTCAGCGACCAAGTCAGTCCACCCAGTTTGGGCTTTCTGGCTGGTTACGGGTACGTGCTGATTGATAAACATGATTTTGTCTTAGCACGTCGCTGAAATGCCTGTGTCTGTATTCACAATATGTATATATGTTGTCTGACACACAGTGACAGGTCTGTAACCTAAGATTGTACCATGACTTCTCAACAGGATTCAGTCCTTTTACCTTCTCAGTCAATCTTAATTTACTTTAAACCTAACAGTCTGTGGAGTAATAATCTTCTTTTTTTTCTTGTCAAGTATCATGGGCCTGTACGCCTCTGTGGTTCTCGTTATTGGCAAGTTTGTGCGTGAGTTCTTCAGTGGCATCTCCCACACCATCATGTTCGAGGAGCTGCCCAACGTGGACCGCATCCTCAAGCTTTGCACCGACATCTTCCTGGTCCGAGAGACGGGGGAGCTGGATCTGGAGGAGGACATGTACTCCAAACTTATCTTCCTCTATCGCTCGCCAGAGACTATGATCAAGTGGACGCGGGAGAAAACGCAGTGAGGGGGACGTTGAGTCAGAGCATTTCAGAAACGCTGCGTGGTCACTCTGTGGGTCTGAGCAACTTTTTCAGCACACAATGCACCTGAGGACCAACTTTGTCCTCTTAAGTTGAGCTCAGGTGGCAGTGATACAGTGTTAGCTTCACAAAGAAACACTTCTTTGAGTTAAAAACTGGTGTTTTTACTATTTAATGATTAAAAGCAACAACTCATTTTTGAAAATTGAGCACAGATTTACAGGTGCTAAAAATATCTGGCAAAAGTTCAGCCTCCAGGGGGGAATTAAGCAGCTGATGTGCAGTTAAAGATCTTGTAGGACAGTTTCCTAAGACATAGAGAGCACCGTCACTTCTGTTGGAGGACATTTTTAAATACCCCTCACTGCTCTTCACACCTGCCTGCTTCCAACATGTTCACGGCTGTGTGGTAGGTGGCGAGATAGACGAACTGGCTGCGGCATAACTCTTTAAGGGCTTCCCACTGACAAATATGTGCACAACGGAGTTTCTCCAACTGGAACATTTGGATCGTGGGATGGTGCAATACTGAGCTCTTGTTCTTCCAAGATTTTGAAGGATGGGAGCACAAAAAAAAAGGCCATTTGCGACCAAGAAACTTTAACATAAAGTCAACTTTTTTTTCCTAAATATCAGAAGGACTCCAAAGACAAAAACACCTGAAAACATCAGACAATCTCGCCTTATTTTGTTTGTATGAGAAGAACTTAAACTCATATGGATTACATATCTTTCTCAGGAAGAGCTGTTTTCACAGATATTCATTCTATGTGTTGTATGTAACATATGTAGGCTTTGATGGATCTAAAAGAACATGAGATTGTAGAAAAGGGGAGAACTATTTAACTGGCATGAAATATACTGTCGGTGTCCCTCACACAGACTGATGTGGAGTTTGTTTAGTGCACAGGGACATAAATTTATCGCTTTGGAAGTTTTACTTCATAGGGAATGACATTATTGCCAATCATCCATCATCTCAATCACCTACAGGTTGGCTTGAGTCGAGACCAGCAGAGTGCTGTTTGTGAGTCATCATGATGTGCATCAGGTGGTAGACTCGTGCGCTTCATCGTCTTTTTTGGGCCTCTGTTTTTGACATTCACACATCGAAGCGCTGTGACACTTAACGACCGTGCATCCAGTCATCGAGGAAGACACGAGCAGACACAAAAAAAATAACTTCCAACCACAAAGGGCTGAGAAACGGAGCCCTGTGGTCCAAACTATGCATTAGAGGACATTGTAGCATGAGTGAAAAAATTCATTATTGCCATGACTAATTTTCAGTACATAAGGGTTACATTAGGGGGACAAGTCACGGAGGGATGAAATGTGAAATTGTACCTGTATGTTGAGGTGGTGTGGTATCATGAAGGTCCAGAGATGTGCAAATAAAATATCTGGAATTGTGTTTTGTGGAAAGGCTGCTGTTTACGAGTGGAAAAGGACTGTGAGTGAAAGCAGAGAATCTGTGTCCGTCTACAGGGTTTCAACTGTGTTATGATGGAAAACAGCTGCAGCTGACTGAACCTCGGACTCTGCAGCTTGAAGAAGAACATCCCACTATTTAGATTACAACTTCAATACAGATAAGAAGTTGGAAAGCTGTGCAAAATGTAGATAAAAACAAAACACAACGATATGCAGACCTCAAATCGGCATTTTATTCACAATAGAACATAGAAAACATAATAAAGTGACAGTGAGACATTTTACTATTTAATGAAAAGTGATAGCTTATCTTGAGCTAATATTGGAGATTAGAGCCCTCAATGCTGTCATTAAAACTCTGGCTCCAACAGACTATTAAAAAACATCAACGTCTACCACAAAGTGCTAAGCAAAGAATTATTTCTACCAGTGATAATGGGCTTTCTGGCTATGTTCACTTTTGATCGTTGTGCTTGGGCTACTTCTATCAATGTCAGAATTTAGTAGCAGACTTCAAATATACATACTTTATCAAATGAGCTTTCAGGTGTCATCTGCAGCTGTCCATCTGTCTTCTTGTCCAGATATCTGTTGCTCCATGGTACCGTGTGCTTTAATACCGTAGGTCACAAAGCGGTGGCTGGGGTCATGGTGACATTGTTTTCATATATTTATGGAGTATGTTAATAAGAGGTGTTACAAGGCACTGACCTGGCAGAGTACCCGAACTTTTGCCTGAGGCCCTTTTCCATTTTTATTGATCATTTGAAAGATTAAATGATCTTACATAAAAACATGAATGAAATGTACAATGTTCATCTTTTTTTTACTTACCTTGTCATTCACTTCAGATGTTAAAGGATGATGAAAAGCTTTATTTTGATTCAAACTTGAAACTATCTTTTAATGAAGAGTTTTCAGATGTGTCAGGAAGTCAACCAACCACACAAGTGAGATTATCCCTTTTTATGTTATTATTATTTATGAGATAATCTTCGGGTTTCATACCACTGTGTTCCCTGAAAGCAGTAACAGTGCTCGGTGATGACCCCAGGAGTCCTCTTGTGGTCGATTGTGGTAATTGCTTTTGTTTCGCCTGCTGGGAGTTGATTAGTCTGATTTCGTACATCTGTAGCACTTTGCACATTCTTTTGGTTACTGGTGTCCTGGACTCAGTCTAACCAGCCCCTGCCCTCTTCTACAGGTACTGTGCCACTATGGTTTGTTATGTTAGCTCAGTTAGACACATTATTACACATTATATCTCCCACTCTTGCAAACTACATATAACTGAATAGACTTATTTATACAACCTGTGATATAAAAATTCGATTTTGCTTTTTTTTTTTGTCTCATTTGGGTTTATAACATTGTTTATTGTGCAGTTAAACACTTTGAGTGTCTCCCTTTTGTTTAAGCAGCTTGAGGTCTGGTCATAACAACTGCAACCATAATTTCAGAATGTATTGGACATTTATATGTAGGAGAATATCCAGCAATAATCAGCCTGCTAAAAGACTGTTATCACAGCACACATACAGCTATCTTGTACCTGTTGGCTTAATTTTGGCATGTTGGCTTAAATTGTCTGTGTTATAACTCTGCGTAATATGTAATTTAATGTTATTCTTCCAAGGTTGTATTTACATAATCCTAAAATCTGGTGAAGACCAGATGGGTTTTTAAAATGTCTTGATAGTAAAACCTTAGGGTGTACTTTATTTCTTTTTGACATGACTTCAGCCTAGAATAGTTTAGAGGAACCAGCCTCAGGAACCCGTTTCTATATAAATCAATGGATTAACTCTCCATTGATGTCAGTGATTAGAACATGTATCTGTATTGCAGTCATGGGACTCATGTTCCCAATTTAACTGGATTTTCCATACCTGAAATTATGCTCTTGAACTTTTTCAATCCACATGCTAAAGGAACGAGGGTATCTCAACTGTAAAACCATCATTAAAACCCTTTGAGAACCAGATCGTTAAATAGAGCCAAGGAAAAAAGAATTCCTTGTTGTAAACCAATATTAGCTTTAAATACATAGAGAAAGTTATGTTTTGGACCTTTTTATCTTTTTTGAAATTCTCAATGTGATTAAATATTTTGTTTTTAAAAAATGGATTTAAAACTCAGTCCCAGACGCAACCAATGGAACAGCTCATGTACCCACAAGTCCAGCTTAGATTCCCATAATGAAGATGCATTGCAGTCATTGAGGATTGGAGGCATCACAAAGGAATAGCATGAATGCATGTGCATTAAACATCACTTAACAGGAAGAAAGCATTAGCCTCATCAAAGATAAATTGATCTTAGGAGGCTACACAGTCATCACATGTCTGTCGGAGGCCATTTTAGTGTAGACATCTGCTGCTGCGAGACTCACCGATGTTGAAAACCTGTCGGCTAACTCGTTTAAGAAAATGTACACAAACCAACCATCAAGTGGAACACAATGGAAATGTTTATTGATGCATTTGCAGAGTCTGGACTTTTACCTTGGAGGAATATACAAGAAGTGGGCAACAGCATAAATAAAAATGTAAACAATCCCTTTTTCACCTTAAGCAGCCTAACTTTAGAATATCTTTTTTTACCAAATATTATACTTAAAGTAGGCCTCTCGCATTACCAACAAAAGGAAATAATATACAATGAAATCACGTGGAGAATGCACTGAAAACCTCACTGCACGGTCTCTTTTTTTGTCAGTTTTAAATATTTAACTGGAGAACAAAGACACAGCCAGGATAGTATTATATTTTTTTTTAGTTTAAAGTCGCACAAACCTCGAGGTAGACGAACAAAATTGGAATCGTCTACTTTTGGCTAAAAGTTGTCATCGCGTGTTATTTAAGTATCATTCTAAAGCATTAACATTGACAACTATAGCGTTGATTTTATTGAACCATTTTATCTCCTCAAACATGCTTTTACACAGTGTGATTGCATATTTCTCCAGTAACATTTTCAACAGGCTGCAGCTGTGAATACTGAATAAATTACCTCTGTACAAATAAACACTTACACACTGATCAAGTCATTATACATATTTAGAGTATCTCTGATTTGAATACATCTGTAGTAATCTTACATTTTTACCCACAAACAAAAACAGCCAAATGTACAGCTTCACAGAGATGAGAAATAATAGAACATGTACAAACAACAGGCTGAGGATCCACCTCAAAGAAGAACAAAAGGCTTAATGTCAACTCTTCTGCAACATCTACTATAACTGTTGGTGCCAATATTGCTTTTTGTTTTTTAATTCTTGCACATTAAAGATTAAACTGGCAGCCGTCAGAGCTAAGAGGGTTTTCAAACTCGCACACAGAGGGTGGCAGCGGATGGGTGGAGTCGACACTCTGGAGTCTGAAGGCTAACACAGCCCGCCCTCGTAGTCATCCTCCTCATCTGCCGCAGCAGCTGGCGCCCCACTGGCGTCACCTTTTGGAGCAGCAGCCTTCTTCTTCTTTCCTCCACCTCCAGGTACTCGCAGGGAAATGGCGAGTTTGGCATACTGAGAGGAAGAAAATGTGACATTAGCTCTCAGATTAAAATGTTATCCCTCTGGTTTTTACCATGATGGGATACAACATGGACACATGTTCTGCTGTAGTTATTCATGAGACATTTCTGCATGTGAGTCACGAGCAGAGTTTGGCATCAGTTTAAAAAAAAACATCTAACCATAATTAAGGGGTTACTGCTCATTGCTGCCGGACCGCTGCTAAGTAAACCCATTCTGTCCTGATGAAGCAGGTTTTCACTGTTAAAACTGTACAAGATAAATGAAGCCCCGTTTGGATTGGATTTCTCTCTTTCAGGGGAGGTGATGATGATGGGTGGGATGATTAAACGTTTCATTCTGAAAGTTTAGTCTTTGCTAGTCCCAGCCCATCCTGTCTCGTGTTTCTCTCGACGTCATTCAGCTGCCTCCTCGCCGTTTTTGACTACAGTTAATGATTGTTTTTCCTGTTCAGGAATGGGTCACACGTTCACAGTGGATCTCCAAGAGAGCAGAACAAGGATTCGGTCACCTGTTGTAGTCCGTCCATGGGATGAGGTCCACCTTCTGGCCTTGGCCCTCTATTTTGCAGGGATATGGTTTGCCTAAGGATCTGAAGATACTTCTGCAGACTCTGCATTGGGCTTTGCAAAGGCACGCTCACATGTTATAGCATTTAGCTGGCATCTTGGGGCAGTATCTGAAACATGTGGAACAGTCTGTGCTGTTGTCCGTCAATGAGACGCTTTGTGATTAAGTGCAGGTGCTAAATAATGTAAACTGTGCTTTTCAGCTGAGCTTCTTTGCTCATAATAATTTTTGGCTCTTCATCGTCTTTGCTATGAAACAGGTTGTCGCCTCCTCCTGGCTGAAGCTAAATGGCGCCCCAGTGCCCCACTAGGGCTATTTGACCACTGATCCTTCATTCCAAAAAGGAAACCATGGGGGTCAGTTGGGACTTGGCAGGACTCACTGAATATGCTACTGAATGACATTAATGACGGCCACAACAGCAACCAGGCCAAGCTGTGGGGAGGGAAACGCAAGACAGGAAGTGCTGGGATTGGGTGCCTGCATGTAGCACTTCTAAGAGTATTTTAAAAAGAAGCCTCTCAATATTTCTTCAAGAAAATAGTGATCTAGACACACCTTTAAATGGACTTGAAGCAACTCTCAATGTAGACATTTGTACGAGATACTAAACCCGCGGTTCTCAAAGTGTGGGGCGCGCCCCACTGGTGGGGAATAGACGTGACAGGTGGGGCGCGCCAAACGGGAGGAAATATTCCAACTCTCCCGCATATTGATAGCGACTCCCTGACATCTCACGTGTAGGCTCTGGAACTGAAATAGTTGATGGCTGGCAGCCCCACTCAGCATAACAGAGACTGAGCTACGTTAAAAGAAATAAACTCAACATGAAAGTCACAATTATGAGAAACTGTGGTCTAACAAAGCCTGCAAGTTCAGTGTAACGTCCTCCCTTCGTGCCAATATAGGCTCGTCCCTTGGGAGGTGGTAGAAGGAACTTAATGTAACTCCAGTTCTGTGTAAATTGTAGTCCTCAAAGCACAGAAACAGGAAAGTGGGAAAGTATTTGTCTAATAAAACAACCCTCTTTAAACCCTGTGACTTACTTAATATAAAGACAATCAAAAAAACTCTATGAACTAATAACCATGTGTCAATAGTACTCACATCATTGTCCATGTACTTCAGTAAAGGTGAGTTGCACACACGATGGACCTGGTCCTCATCCTGCTCATCGTAGCCTTGCAAGAGTGTCTCCATGGCAACGGAGTCTTCACTTCCACTATAGCCAGGCAGACTGGTGGGAGATCAATCAACACCTCATGTAATGATCCTCAGTTTAAGAGGCAGCAGTGCAACACATGAACATGAGGTAATGACAAAGACACAGGAAGCAGCTTCTGCATGACGAAGCTGCAGATTTCTTGTGTTTTGAATCTTCATACCTGTAACTTTCTCTGACACATTTATCAGCTGCCACGTAGTCGCCTCTGTGAAGATGAATCAGCACTTGAGCAGTAGTTTTCTAAGGAATGAGACCATAAATTCATTAAAAAGGTTTTTTAATAATCTGGACCGATTATTTGGCCGATGTTCACCTAATTCTTTTAATAAAAATTCAGCTAATAAGAGGCTTTCTGGTCTTTTTCCCCAGTCTTCCTTCTTATGAGACCACAACTCATATAAAAGTTGCTGATATTTACTTTAAAACTGCTCCAGGACTGCATTTTCAGTCTCTGGTCAGTAGCTCAGAGTCAAGGCAGACTGCACTGTTGGTGTACTGATGAGTGAGGAGCATAAAGCAATCAGCCAGTATTTAATTTAAAAGGAAGCTCTACAGCCTATAGTTACACTGACTCTGATAATAAATTAAATTTTGATAATGGTGCCAAACAACAAGCAGACCCACCTTGAAACACATGGGGAAGTTCTCAATCTCTTTGTACATGTTCTTCTCTTTCTGCAGGGCGACTGCAGCGTCGTCCAGCCTGAAAGACAAAACCAGAGGCCAGCTTGATGAGGAACCGGTAGTGGACTGTACTGTGCAAAAGTCTTGGACAGCCCGTGATTAAATGCTCCAGAACATTAGATGCTACATTCACATGGACACTGTGAACTGGACAATTCATCTGAAAAATGTCTACAATCAGTGAGGAGCGAATGTTGTGGAGCCCCGTCTGGAACATCTGGAAAATTTAAGAGCTGCAGTGCATGTGTACAAATTTATGGCTTTAGAACATACTGGACATCTCATCTCATTCAAATAGTCTTGAATGATGGTGACGCACCTGTTTTTACAAAGCTGCAGACAAAATCTCTTGTGACCATACAGAACTGTGCAAAAACTCAGCCCTCTTTTTCTTTATATATTGCCAGTAAACGGGTGCAGTGATTTACAGAAACAGGGAAACATGAATATAATCATGGTATATAAACTTGAAAGTCAGTATTTTGTATCTTTATTCTCCAACAAAGCCTGAACCCTCTTTCATTTCAGTCATTTCTTTAAGTAGTCTTCAGGAATAGTTCTCCAGGCTTCTTGAAGAACATCCCAAAGCTCTTCTTTGGATGTCGGCTGCCTTCTGTTCCGTTCTCTGTCAGATGATCCCACACTGCTTCAATAATGTTGAGGTCCGGGCTCTGGGGAGGATTCATCCCTCCATAAGACCTGTTGCCACTGATTTTCAGTTCCACTTCATGGAACTATGAAGGATGTGTGGAGTATCCGGGTTCTTCCAACCGCATTATTTGGCTTGTTTATCTGGCTTTGTAAATGGTTCAAAGGCTGGACAGAGGTAGTTAAAAAGCTGCCAGTGTCCACAGTAAACTTTTTGGGACCTTTAAAATCCTGCAGAACACTTTAAAAGATTACAAGAAAGTCTGCTTGGAAGCAAAATATTGAGAATTGAGGGGTGGATGAAGACTGTTTGACCGTACAGTATCTGACAGCGATTACATTTTCATTTTAAACTACAGCAAACAAGCAGAGAAAGAGTGAAATGAAAATAAATTAAACTAGTCAGAGACAGGTTTAGTGTTAATGACCCATAAGTCTTCATTTCCTTCACCTTTTTAGTCTGACCAGCAGCCTGGAGGCTTTGCCCAGCAGCTCTACTGCCTGACGGAGGCGGTCCTCGTTCTGCAAAAGGAAAAGAAGGATGCATGAGCTAGATGAAAAATTAAAATGTTCAAGGCTTAATTATTCTGGTTTGTGGGGGGGCGTTTTCACCTCATAGACACCAGCTGCCTTCTGATACAAGTCAACAGCTTTCTCCAAGTTGAGAGGCTCAATCAGTCTGAGGAGGAAAATTTGTATTAGTCGAGAGAAAAGAGCTTTTTTATTGGAAATTAAATAAGAAGTAATAAAAGGCTGGAATAAATAACATGAGAATAAGCAACACAAGTACCAGCATGCATGAAAAAACTTGTGCCACAACCAGCCGCTAATTGATTACACATATTCCAGACTATAAGCCGCTATTTTTTTCCCAGGCTTTGAGCACCGCGGCTTATAATACAGTGCGGCTAATGTGTTGTTTTTTTTCATGCCGCCAAAAACATTTTGCCTCGTAACATTAGACCAATAAAATTAACAAACAGTTCACAGTGGTCCAACGAAATTGTACGATAAATCAAACACACTTACACTGCTAAATTATTGTAAATCGGTCATTTGTTCTCTCCCTAAACATGGAAAACAAACGAAGAAATGCACATGATGCAGCTTTTAAATTAAAGGCGATCAATCTGAGATGAGATCTTTTTGTGTAAATATCTCATATTACAATGTGGACACCTGCAGCTTATAATCCGGTGCGGCCTATACAAGTACAAAATGGATTGTCTTTTAAAATTAGAGGGTGGATTTTATAGTCAGGTGCGCTAATAGTCCGGAATTTACGGTAGAATGTTAACAGCGAGCTTCAGCTGAACTTAAGGTCTCCTGTCAGTAAAGGCAGTAAGAAGAGAAAAGAAGGTGTCATTTATTACTTTCCCGCCCGGTCCAGAGCCATGGCAGCAGTGTCAGGAGTCCCATTCTCCATGTACATCATGCAAGCTTTCTCTATATACTGGATGGCCTCTGGCATTTTCTTTTGTTCCTGTCACAGCAGAAATCAGACAATTTATAACTGTGCTGGAGACATGCGTTGCCTCCATCTGCCTCATATTGTCCTCGCTGTGCCGCACTCACCTTCATCATCATGCCCGCCTGTTCAATGGCCCTGAGGAGAAGGAAGACAATTAGAGACAAACGAGTGGTTTTACGTTTGCAGTTGATTCTGAATCGGGTTCATGAAACAAGATACTCACTTTGCAGCATGAAAAAGCCTGAGGAGCAAGTTAAGGAAAAAATGGAAAGAGTACAGCAGAGCAACAACTAACCATCACTTTGCTTATCCATTAATCTGCTCTTGAGCATGAGGGGACATCAAATGTGTCTATAAATCAATTCTAAACACAAATATAACCAAGTGTCATACATGACAAAGAAAGGCAGCATGTTTTCCTTATAAAAGTCAAAAAGCAGTAATTCTTTTGCCGTAAGTGCCCAATATAAAGTAGTTTCAAAGTCTTGATCAACTCATTTTTGCTTTCAAGATGACAGATATTCTCGTAATCTCTTTAAAGTGGTCTTGAGCAATAGTTGAGACTTCTGAATGTCTTTTAAAGTTTCTCCTTTGGATTTTGGCTGCATTTTCATTCATTTTCACTCCTTGTACCTGACAAAGTTCAGAGGAATATTTTTGAATCACTCCAGCACAAAAAAGGCACCAAACTCAAAGGATGAACCAGTGCTGTGTCTTCATACAACAGACAACTTAGAAAGAAGTGTATCTTTAGTTACTTTGTTACTAGCATCCAGTCACAAAGACTTTTTATACATTTGCTTAGTTAAATCTATGAAAAATACCAAAGATGACACAGTTTGACAGACAGAAAATAGTATTTTCAACCCAACAAGATGAAAATGCTATTACCACAAAATATCTCAGTATGGTGTCCAGGAAACTGGACAACTGAATACAAAAGAAGTGGCAGATAAAAAAACTATCTACAGCAGATGAACAGTATCTGAAAGTGATGTCCTGAGAGATGCATCTGGACCTTCAGCTGATCCATCTGCTGTTCACTGAGGCCTCATCAGAAATGGTCTCCATGGAAGGGTGGCTGTCAAGAAGCCATTCTTAAGGAAGGGAAACGGGGAGAAAAGGCTGAGCTATGCCAAATGACTAATGCCAAGTGGACTAATGTTGAGGTAATGTTGGATAATGTTGAGGTCCGGGCTCTGGGGAGGGATGAATCCTCCCCAGAGCCCGGACCTCAACATTATTGAAGCTGTGTGGGATAATCTGACAGAGAATGGAACAAAAGGCAGCCAACATCCAAAGAAGAGCTTTGGGATGTCCTTCAAGAAGCCCGGAGAACTATTCCTGAAGACTCCTTAAAGAAATGACAGAAAGCTTGTCTAAGAGGGTTCAGGCTGTGTTGGAGAAGGAGCTCAGACCAAATACTGACTTTCAAGCTTGTTAAAACTGTTCAAAACGTTTTACTTTGCACATGTTTAATATTTAAACATCCCTGCACCTATTCTCTGTTTTCTTTAGACAGTACTGCTGTATAAGCCTTTCTTGTAACTCGTGGTTCAGTTGCGGCTCTGGAAAACAGAGGATACGTCTTATTTTCCGTGTGGTACTCCGCCTCCTTCAGGTAAGCATCCTTTGCTTGCTCATACTGCTTTGCGTTTTTGAAGCACACAGCTGCAAACAAAACACAGATCGATCACCAGTAAAGTCAGATTTCTGATCACCCTCCACTCCAGTTTTGAGTTGTAATAAAGACCTGCCTTACCTGCTTTGGCGTATTCTGATGCAGCACTGTCATAGTCAGGCTTCCACTTGGTCAGACTTGTCTTTAGGCTATAAAACATGAATCAGATGATCAGAAACTCTCATCACTGATGAGGAGAAATGCCTCACCATCAAATCTGTGTGTGAGAACCATAACAGGACAACTGTGACTGTTTATGTCGCATAAGCTTCCTGGTGAAAATGCCACAGTGGCCTTACAGCTAGCTTAAAAAACAGTAGTAACACAAACCCGTTTTTCTTTTTTCCTGCGCAGACCAAAAAAAAGGCGACTCACCATTTTTCCCCTTTAGCCATGTGCTCGTGAGCTTCGTTTATTTTCTGAGCAGCCATGCTGTTGATTAATCTCTAGGATAAAACGAGCTTGTTATCGATAAAAGGCTGGTTGTTTAGTCGATGTTTGGATTAACGGGGGCTCCTCCCTCTGCCGCAACGTCATCTGATGTCGCAGCCTACGGGTGCCGCCGAGGACAAACAACACGTCAGAACGGCTGGAGTGCAAGTGGACCGGAAGCTGTGATTTGTTTACGTTTATTTCCAGAAATTTCTATGAAGATATCGTTAACAAGCACCCAGCTCTGTAAACCCTTATCATGGTTTTATCTTTAATGTGCCAATGTTGCTTTTTAAAATACTGTATGTACTTTTACATGTCTACCAATAATTGAGCACAATAACTCATTACCATGCCCATATTTCAGGTAAAAATCAGCATTTTTATGTAATTTCTTTTTTCGTGTGTGTTTGTGTTAGTATGTGGACTGGTGCTGTGTGTTTTAAACAGAAACTACTTTTCCGAGTTATTTTGTATTAAAACAAACATTTATATTAAACTCTTTTCGTTTATTATTGGTCATGGTGCAGGAATGTATCTTGAAGATCGGTTTATTCTTGTGACTTCTTGTATATACTTCTGAAAGAAGAAATGTGCATCTGTCATTGCTAAAATGTACCATTATGATCTGAAAAGAAAATATATATTTTTTGCTGTTAAATTTTACCCTTTACACATTACTACTCCATCAAAAGACTAACAGAGACAATCTACCACACTATAATCTAGGGTAATTTCAGGGTCACCAACCTAACGTGCATGTTTCTGGACTCCAGGTGTAAGTACCAAGAGGAACTCCATGGAGGCACAGGCTAGATTTCAAACTGGGAACCTCCTGGCTGTGAGTGCGGACCACTGTCCTGTTTGGAAATATTCAGAAATATGTGCAACATCCACAAAAGTCTCCTCGGACATAAAAGAAAAACTCAACACCACTGAATCTTTTTTTTTTCAATAACATTACATCTTATGTAAAATGTAGACACAGCGACAAGGATGAGATGTAGACATAAACTGGAAGTGTCTTGATAAGAAAGATGATTGCAAAAGCTGCCTCCAAAATACCTCTGACTCAAACAAGCTCCCACTCAAAAACTGTCCACTTCTTGTGAAATACTAAGGAAATATTTTTTTTTCCAAAAAGTGTCCAACTGAAAGGATCATAAAGCTCCTTTGTTCATATATAAATATGACCTTTAACAGCATCCTGTTGTGGGTCATATCTAAGGGTAAAATATGTTAAACACATCAAAGCAGACATCATTATCAAGTGTTTCCTTTAAGAAGCCACAAAACCCTTCACACGACTTAAGAGGTGAAGTTGGACGATGTGGTAAAGCATGATGCTTTTAATTACGCATGTGTTTATGACACTTATTCAAGACAAATGTATGAAAACAGCCTTTTTGATTTCTTAGTTACGTTCAGTTAAAAACATGTTACTGCAACACTTTAGTCACTTGTCAGTTGGGTTTATACAATAGTATTGCTTGTTTAGAGATAGGGAAAGATCATTTTTACAATTCCCATACAGTTGCTTGTATAACCAAAAGAGGTCGCATTCCTCAAAGATGGGACATGTCAACCTGCATAACAAACGCTCTATGGGGTCATATTTGGGCAGGGGATTATCTCAAATCTACACACAAGTCTTTATGGCGTCATTAACCAGATTCATTCCCCCTGATCTGTGTGTTGGCGATTATTTTGAAAATAGTACCATAACTGAGTAGCTGCTAGGCCACAAAGATTTGCACTTTTGTACGTCTTTTATCACTTTAAAGCTGCACTGACATGTCCTCGATAATTCCTTTATAACTCGTCTTTAAAAAGTTTATCTTTGCCAAAATACAGTGTTTTGCATCTTCTGTCATTATACCCTGAACAAAGAGAAGGAACCCCCAAAAAGACTAGGTTAAACAAAAATTAAATGACTTCAGCACCTCAAAGTAGCCATCTGAATATAGCCACATATGGCCACACATCAGATGATATACTCAGCCACATTGCACCGTGTGTGAGGACCTGAGTTTGAGCATTGCAAAGACTTGGTTCACATTCGCCACTCAAACTTGGTCCTGAAAGCTAATTCAGACAGAATAGGGTGAACTTTGATATTTATTGACTATTTTGTTGATGACCTGGTTTTGGGAACATCAGAACAAAAGTGCAAAATCCCTGCTTTGGCTGTAAAGTGTCTCTATTCATAAGGATAGATGCTGGATATTCACATTTGAAACGAATTGAAAATGATTGAGGGCTATGTTTCTTTAGTTATCTTTAAGAAAAACTAAGTTTTTTAAAAACGTTTAATATCTACCTAACCGGAAGCGGAAATTACGTAAGACGACCCCGGTCTCTAATGGCTGAACAACAACTGTCGGCGAGTGACAAACTTTCCCAAACTTCTTCACCGACAAAAGAAAGTTGGAAGCAGCGAATTACTTTGGTTCTGTAACCGTTTAGTCGTATTTGTCTGTTCTTTTCGTAATCACAAATGTGGAATTACTGATGGATCCCAGATATGACATACCGCGGAGGGCCGCCGCCGGTGGCGGGGGCTCCGCTAACTCGTCTCCCGCGTTGGGGGCTCAGTCACGCCGCAGGAAGATGCCTCCCAGACCCGCTGATTTCAAACTCCAAATTATAATTATTGGCTCTCGTGGTGTTGGTAAAACAAGCCTCATGGAGAGATTTACCGATGACACTTTCTGCGAAGCCTGCAAATCGACCGTAGGTGAGGACAGGATGCGTTTACAGGACTTGTTTTTGTTTACTTTCTATCCAACCAAGTAGCAGGGCTCCGACTACTTACTGGTGAAAAAATGTTTAAACTACCTTGGCATGGACGTAGTAATCATTCTGCCTCTTAGTTTATAGTCTAAAGGGACTGCACAGAGGTTAAATAATAGCTAAAGCTGGCTAAATTGAGCTAACTCGAACAATAAATTTGTTCAAGCTAACAAACAGTCAACATGTTGCTATGAGGTAAATACGCTAATATTTCTCGCACTTATTTATGCACATTGATGGCTTGGAATAGTATGTGTGTCCTAATTATTTGAACATATTATTAAAAAAGGTTATTCTCCGTATATCATTAACCTGGGCGTCTTTCTGAGCCTGTTTTGCGCACCTAAATGACGGCATAGTCTTGTCCAGTGTAGGGCCACCTTGAATAAATTTATAAACTGCCATAATTTACATTAAAATAAGTTATTTATTACTTCTGACATTTTTCTCTTATCAAAGACAAGATCACCTTTAAAAAGTGTACCATTTTATACTTAAAAGTAATGAGATATTTGTTTGTGGAATTGGATAAACAGTCCTGTGACAAGTGCAGCAGCCAACCATAATGTCCACTCCTAAAATAGTCACACACAAGCAGCTGCTGCGCCCAAGCTCCATTTTGTGCCCGGTCATTTCCATGACACAGCCGTGCCTCACTAATATTATGCTCCTATTATCAGGTGTTGTAGATGGAAGACTTTGACGGTCAGCCAAGTCTGTCTGAAAATGCTGTTTTTTTTAATCATATGATTTTTTTACACATGTTTAAACCCTCCATCTAGTTTTACAACCTGAAAACCTGTTTGTTGCCAAATTTCGGCGCTTGAGAAATGTATAATTCAGTCCATTGCAATACTTTTAAGGAACTATTTTATTATAAATCTGAGTAGCGTATAAAGTATGCCCGTGTAGAACCAAAGCAGCGCAGGAAATGCTGGTATTTGCCAGCCTTCACATGTTTGTTGTGATTTCTCTCTCATAGGAGTTGACTTCAAAATCAAGACAGTAGAGTTGAGGGGGAAGAAGATCAGACTACAGATATGGTGAGTATCAGGGCAGAGGTGTTGCTTCTTTTTTCTTCTGCATGGAGCATTTCCTCTGTCTGTCCTGTCACCCTGCAAGCAGCTCTAACAAAAAGGGCCTAACGATACCCGACTGAGTGCCTTTCAGCTTTGCATTCGGCATGTTTTTTTTTTTTTGCATTTCAGTTCGTGCATTCAAAGCAAGCTGGTTCGTGTGGAAATGTTTCTTTTAATTTGATGCAAGCTGCACAAAGTCATCCTCGGCACATTATCTGAAGTTACCGACCAGTTCATTCTTGGTTGCATCAGGTAGTTTTATGAGCTTCTGGATTTTGTTTTATGTGTCCAGTTTGAATCCGTAAGTCACGGTTTTCACACATAATTAAGAAATGCACATGATGGTAATAATAATTTTGCAAAGGTCAGTAAAATGTCACAACCCATCACTGCCCTTATTTTAAGATTTTTAATACAGTTCTGAAATGTTGATGCCTGTGTTTGAATGTGGGATATCGGTGTGATTTTATGTCCTTGTGGTTGAAGTAGCGGCCGTTTCTGCTTGGTGAGAATAGCTTAGACCTTTGTATGTTACACACCCACCTGATGAGGCTATCGTTTAAATATTCACTCAGTAGATCTCTAAACTTTTGCATGTACAACAACTGGCCTCGTTTGGAAGTCGTCTTTGTTTTTCTTCCACCTCCTCTGATCCAACACATCTTTATTATCGTCGATAATTGTTCAGAATTTGCACTGACATCCTCATACAGTCTCTTCAGAGCACTAATAGATAGTAGTTGATTCTGGTGGCACTAAATTATCTGATTTCTCTGAAGAAATAATCTGAGTTGCACAGGAAAAATGGACTTAAATGTCTCGAAATGGATGGCTGTACAGCAGATTTTCATACACTGATATCACACAGTCGGTACGATTGCAACTTGATCATCAGATATTATTTTTTTGTTCATTGTTCTAAAATACTATTTAGAAGTGAGAAATCTGAGAAATATGCATTGAGTCGGAGGGGTTGGACCAGACTCTTGTTTTTGCTCCAGAAGGCCGTCACTAACAGGGATGTTGTTATTTGATTCTGTTAAGTCTTTACTTCTGTCTTGTGACTCCAACTTGGCTCTAATCACATTTTGAAAGCACTTACTATCCAACCAGTAAAGAGCTGATGAACATTCTCCATTAGGAAGGCTTCAGTACTGACTGAATATAGAAGGCATTCTGTATTATCACAAAGCAAAGAACTGCTCATTTATTTTACACAAATCCTATATACATATTCTCTTTATGCAAGTATTCTCGTCCTTTCTTATGAAACTCACAGCTGAGGTCTGGGTCATTCTACTTTTAACAGCCATCTTTGAGATGATGGGAGTTCATTGGACATAATTAAGTGGAAAACACCTTTGCCAGAAAGAAAACGAAGTCATGAGGTTGAAAGAATTGGTTGTAGATCTAGAGATAGGATTGTGGCAAGGCTCATTCTTAGGAAGGCTCCAAGCCCATTTTTTTCCCATTATTCCTAAATGGAAGGATCACCCATCTCTATAGTATCATCTTTGCAGTCAGACGTAGTGAAAAAGTTGCTCTGTAACACGGGCTGGGAGACACACCAGGATGGAGGGAAAGATGGATGCAGTATAATTTAGAGCAATAAGTGAAAACTATTCCAGACTGCTCTGAAACTCTGGCTCTGATGCATGTTTACATGCACCCCAGCACACTGCCAAGAAAGTACATGACTGCATTTTGGAAAAAACTCTGAAAACCCCAGACAAACCCAGCCAGTGTCTCACCTGTAAAAACTGATAAACTGCAGTGTGGGGTTTCTCTGGTGAGACCTGAGAGTGTCTCCACTGGTGCTCCCCATCAATATGGAGCTTGAATTAGAGATGCATTGATTTATCATTGATTAATCCAAATTAATCTGTAATTCCCAATTTTTTCTTCTTTTACTTTTCTCTTAAAACCCACTAACATTTGGCTTTTGAGTGCATCGGAAGAGTGCTTAATCCACCTTCAGTCGGTGTAAAATGACTCTGCACCACCTTGGAACGGCGTTGGTGGGATGACAACACGGGGGTGCACACACTAGTTTTCATTGGGGTGATCAATCTCGCTTTGTGGACCAGACATCTACAGTCTCGGCCAGAAATGATAAACCACCTCAGTTATCTCAGAAAGTCATGCTCATCAGAACCTGTGATCCACCGCAGCCCGCAGGACACACCTTCATGTTGTAGCTTCAGGCTCGTCTTCGGGGGGGTTGGTGGGAGTTGCTGGGCCGGTTCTGTATAAGATATAGCCCTGAGGGCATTGAGGGTGAACACAACTGCTGGCAGTGGGAAAGATTGAATCATCTTGTTTTTGAGGACGTAGCCGCGTTTAAAGACAATGCTTAGGGTGTAGAAATGGCCGTAGTCGAGGGACATGATACTTGAGTACTTGAGCTCAGTCATTTACATAATCTGCTTCAAACACATGTTGAAAACACTCAACAGAACTTGCGTGAAAAATGATTATGAAGAAAAATAGCTTGTTGAATCTGAAACATGACGAGAATGTGGAAAATCTGACTGGCTCAGACAAATCTATGAATACATTCTCTATATTGATTATGTGACTGTGTTTGGCTACATTGTGGGAACTCCAACGCTTGGTTCACTAACACATTTTTCCTGCTCATTAACACCCCTCCACCTTCCTGTCACCTCCACCCTTTACCACACTCCTCTGCCCGTCCTCGATCTGTCCGGTCAGGATCGCTGTCGGCACTGTGTGTGGTCTCTCGCGTTGACATGCTCTCATCAAGCTCCACCGCCGCTACGCCCAGCCTTACCTAACCCTGCCATTGTGCTGCTGTCTCTGTCCACCCCGCTGCTCATAAACCTGACTGTGACTCACATGGGGAAGGGAGAGATGCTAGCTGGCTGAAGGTACAGTAACTCTGCACTGTGAGTGTGGCTAAGAATGCTTGTCATGCTGTTAATCCTCAGATGATCAGCTGAGTCAAATCAAGCAGTGCATGTTTGTTCAAAATCAAAGGGTTAATTAACAAAATGCAGCAGATTCGTTTTGAAAGCATGCATCTGACGTGTAATCACTGGTTTGAAAATGACCATCCTCAAAGTGTAAAAGACTTTTTTTGAGCCAAACTCTTGAGTTTTGTGATTCTTTTTTTTTTATCTTCAGATAATGACGATGTGAACACCAGATTTAGCTCAAACAATGGTCATGATTCAGTGTCATGTAAACTAACTGAGGAAACTACAGACTCCTGGAAAATGACATCATCAGTGTTGATCTGTGATACCAAGATTCCACAGAAGTCATTCTTCATTACCATCTTTCTTTTTCTTTTTTTTAAAAAACATGATCCTGCTAATGACAGTCATGTTTAAAGAATTTTAGAAAAATAAACGAGTTAATCAGCCGTTTGAGATTTGAAGTATCTTTGACTCCACTCACATGACTTCTTATTAAGTTTGGTTAAATGTAATTCTTCCAGGGACACTGCAGGCCAGGAGAGGTTTAACAGCATCACATCGGCCTACTACAGAGGAGCCAAGGGAATAGTGCTTGTATACGATCTTACCAAACAGGAGACTTTTGATGACCTTCCCAAATGGATGAAAATGATAGACAAGGTAAATAAAAGCACAGCTTTATTCTTCCCTCTTATTAAAGTACAAAATGTTCATATTTACCTAACTTAATATCATATTCACTTTGCTGTTCTCCCTTTTGTTGAAAAGTTCCACGGTTGAGTTTATTCGTGAGGAATCGATATAAATGTATGTTCATGTGAAAAAGCATTACAAATCTCTTGGTGTTTTCATGCCTCGGGGACCTTTTCATAGTTTTTACAACTATTGGAGGGGAATCCTCCCTTTTTGTGTACATATTGCAGGAACTGCGGCGGATTTGTACTTTATAGAACTCCATTTATTGGGTCTTTTTTTTCTTTGGAGGCATTTCAAAGACTATGAAAAACATTTGTTGTGTAACTGCACTGTGATTGGTTAACGTACAAAAGCAACACTGGAGCCCACCTTTACAAAGACACCACTTTGAGAAATGGTGCCGTATTGAATAAAGAAAAATAAACCAAGCCCAGGATTTATTGAGCATATATGCAGCAAAGGACTTGAGTTATTTGGACTCAGCTACCACCTGTGTTGTTCATTTCTGGTGCAAATACAAGAGGAAAAAGCCCTTCAGGGAGCCTCTCAGCTCCTGTAACCATCAGAGTACCCAAAGAATCTCTCTTTATTTATTTCCAATATGCCTTATATTTACAGATGGTTCCTCCAGAATGTCTCATGTTACACCACCATGTTGCTACACCTTCCCAAAACCAATAAACCAAACACAAGGGACTGCCTTAAACATTTTTCCTGGCCATTGTTTCTAATACGTGCTTTAAGGGTTGGGTGAAGTAAAGAGTATTCAGTTAGTTGTAACCTTTAACTTTGCTGCTAGATGCCTAAACTCTGCACAGTGCGAGCTTAGTACTTTGCAGCTCTTGCATGAGCTAGTTGTGTGTTTTTAAGGGCATTTTTCCTTTTAATGGGCAGAACTTGTGGTACCAAATACTTTGAGATAATTTATACATTTATTTGAAGGAAGTTCCACCCCAAAGTCAAGGAAAGGAAATACTGAAAAACTGCAAAGTAGCAGTGCCAAGTTACACTGTAAATTGTTGAAAACCCAAGTTGTTGTGTGAAATGAGAGCTTACTGGTTGTGCTGATGTTATTCTGCTCTGCTCTCTGTTTCATGTCAGTACGCCTCAGAAGAAGCAGAGCTGCTGCTGGTTGGGAACAAGCTGGACTGTGAGGCTGATCGCATCATCTCCAGACAACAAGGAGAGCGGGTGGGTTCAGAACACAAACTCTCCATCATACCGCACAGAACCACAACTTTTCTTTGGTTTTAACGTGGAACATCCCTGAACATGGACTTCCATGTGCTTCATACACATAATGCTGACTGAACTTTCTTGGTTTCGCAGTTTGCCTCTCGGATAAGTGGAATGCGCTTCTGCGAAGCTAGTGCCAAGGATAACTTTAATGTGGACGAGATCTTCTTGAAGCTCGTGGATGACATTCTTAGCAAGGTTAGTGTGTTATGATTTCCAATATTGTATTCGTAAGAATACATTCAGAAGCTGCGCAGACGTGAATGTTTTAACTTGAACAATCAAGTTAAAACATAATAATGATAATGATAATAATGATAATGTAGCAACGACCTGCTCGGTTTTACGTTAGTTCAATTAGATTTCCTACAGTCATTTCTTAAATATATTAAACATATTTTATATCGCTCATAAAGATAATTTCAATAGTCTTTTAGTTGAATGTTCACATCAGCAGTTCAGCATTTAAATTCAAGCTAAGATCTTTTACACAGTCTAGGTTTTACCACAAAACAGCTGCAGAGTCTGCTGAGAAGTTGAGGAACACTTTTTTTTGGTGGTCTTCATCACGGATTTAACTGAAATGCACCGAACAAGCAAATATGCACAGTTTTCAGGACCAAACAGATCTTCTTTATTGATGGGTACCATTGCAGCCTTTGCTCCATGTACTTTATTTTGGTAAAGTTATCTTCCTCTGTTCTTTCTCTTTGCTTTGAGGAATCTTTTGTTATCTATGTATTGATGCACTGAACAGTCCGACTGCTACACTAAGTCGATGTGACTCTGTCCCTGATCCCACAGATGCCACTGGAAGTTCCCAACAAGGAGCTTTCCAACAGCGTCCTGTCTCTGCAGCCTGAACCAGAAGTGCCCCCGGAGTTACCCCCTCCCCGCATGCGCTGTTGCTGAGAGTCGGGGTGGTTCCCTCCCCACCCTTCACACACAAAGCACACCCACTCACTCTCACATGCAGTGAACCAATCTGGCCACCAGGGGGAAGCATCCAGCAGCATTTTGGAGTTGTTGACAGCCGCATGGACTCTCAAACAAGCAGTATTATCCTTCTTCTATACTTCTCCTGTTTTGTTACTGAAAACTATGACCTGCAGCACACTAACACTTAGGCCTGGAGAATCACTATCTTCCTACCACCTTTCTGTCTACACTTGACCCAGACTACCTCATTGCTCAGATGGTTAGGCTAGCTGTGCCCCACAGGTGCCTTCCAAGCAGAGAGCCCTCTGGTAGCAGTTGTACATTTCCTGAGGAGGAGGGATTATTGAGGGCCTTACAGCTTGTTTTCTTCCTTTTTTTTTCTCTGGTCATCACACATACTTCCCTCCATCTTAAGCATTGTCTGATTCTGCCCAGCGGTCTGTTATCGCTGCATTTTCAAGTTCACAAAAAAGGGATTGCAACATCTCACATCTCCCCACTTCAGTTTAAACTCTGGGTCTACAGGTACACTAGTTTTATATACTTATTAATATATATTATTACCAAGTGACAGGATGAGTTTAGATAAACAAAAGCACATGGTGTAAATACGGTGTGTCGCTGTAATGACTGGACAAGGCGCAGATGTTTGTGGCCAACAGTAGGTGGTTGTGTGGTGGGGATCATATCAGTTTAATTTGCTCTGCCTTAAAGTGTTAAAGTGGCTGGAACAGCTTGATTCAAATTTGTATAATTTTGTAATGTTTTGCACTACAATCCATCTTCCTGGTAAAGCTGACACGCAGGAAAGGAAGGTTTAGCACTAATAAAGATCTAAAAGCCTCAGTAGTGGCTGCTCTGAGCTCTTAAATAAACACCCTTTCTGTAAGTGGGATGGAGATGCAAGGAATGATGGGTAATGTAGTGTTTGAGTGATTTGTGTTTGTACAGGGGAATTCTCAATGTGCGTTACTGTCTAATCAGAGGGAATAGAGACCGTGAAAAGCTAACACGTGGTTTTAGACTTTGTTTTGTTACTAATATCTTTAGTGTTTGATGTTTTTCCTCTGAATTCAGATACAGCTGAAGGAAGAGAGTTAGTTTCCCTTTTGGTTGGGGAAAGTGCAAGAAGGTTGGTTTAGTGTTTGAACGACTCAGGAAACTTTGATCAAGTGATGGCTGCACACGCCCTTGACGACAGACTCGCGTTGTGTTGCGTTTCATAACAAATTAAAGTTCCAGTGTTTAGGATGTGGTGAGGGTGTGAATCACGACGAACTGACCATTACCTGCCAAGCATTTAGGAAAAGCTAAGGGGGCTGTGGAGAATGTAAAAGATCCACTTTAGACTCAGTGTTTGGTTTGTCCCTTTTGGGCCTTTGTAGCAACACAGCTGAGGGTAAGAGGTGGAAACGATGGCATAATTGAACGTAGATTGCTCGTTCTTAGAGCCGTTGTGAAAACAAGGAATTATTAAGGAAGACGTTTGTGGTTTTTAGGTCTTTTTTTTCCACCAATTTAGGATTTTGACAGTTTGTTATGGACCACAGACGTCCCCTTACTTGCACAATAAATATCATCCCTCCTGTGTTTGTAGACAATAACACTCTTTTAATTCTTCCGTCTTTTGTTTTGAGATTATTGCAATATTAGCAGTGTAGCACTGCGAGTGTGTCTTGTTTTGTTGTGACATTCTGGGGTTAAAAGCTAGAATCTGAGGGTGAAGAAGGGGCCCACTCAGAGGATCTGATTTGAAACGACTCAAACTGACTTTTCTTTCATTCTTTCTTTCAATTATTTAATGTAATTTTATGTTAAGTTTAAGCTTTTGGGGGCTTAAAATGGCACATTGTTGTACTCTAACGGATGAGCGGTTTCATACCAAAATAAAGGGGTTGAAATTTGATAATTTTGCTGTCACTCAAGCACATTTTGCAATAAGATTATCAGCCAGCAGAAGCCCTTTGCAGACGAATTATCTGCAACGTTGGAGTTTTATCTCCTGTGTTTGGACGTGAGAGCATTTCTTCAGTGAGTGGTCTTTATTTGGGAATGAAACCATTCATTTGTCCTCCTCTGACTTCTTGGCACTAACCTTGTGGACTTTGTTTTAATAGCCAAGCCTTATACTACTCATTTTTAAAAAATATACATTTAAAAAATGCTTTTATTTGCAACATATATCCTTGAAGATGGAAGACTGTACTTTGTATTAAACCTGTTATAAGTCTTTGGAAAGTTTTGGCATGTTCAAAGCAGTTTTGTTGTATTTATAACTTGTGGCATTCTTGAACTAATGAAATGCGATTAAAGATGTCTATATTTATTACTAGAATTTTTTTTGTCTTCATTCATTTTACTATGTGGATGTGTCTGTTTTTGAGCCTCTGGGGTTCCGGGTGTCTTCCTGGATACTTTGAAAGCCACGTTTCACTCTTCAGGAAAAGCCCCAAACGATCGTCTTGAAGAAGTATTGGTTCCAGTGAGTGCAATCTGTGTGAAGGTGTTCAGTAGCCAAGAGTGGGTGTGTTATTCGGACATGCGTACCAGAGCTGGTCCCGCCCGGTCCCATAGAAAACAACGGGTGTGCTCGGGTGCTTGTGAGGCAGCAGCAGCGCATGCGCCTCGCAGAAAATCACGGGCGACGCGCCTGACGCCGCAGCGATTGCAGATTTTACATGACAGATAGAAGGAGAACGAAACACGGTGGTCCGACACATACAGCCTGTGAAAGAGGGATGGAGACTCGGTCCGCGGAAGAAGAAAGAGACTCGATGTGACTCCGACTGACTCCTCGGTTTTCAACTTGAGCCTCGCAAGCCCTGTCTGCAGATGCAACCTGTCACTCTGCCCGTCCGTGCCTGTAATCCGTTTTTTTTCTAGCAGCGTTTCCTCTGAAGAGTCTACAGAGAGGGGACTACAATGACAACCTGGTGAATGTCAGGATGGAGTAAAAAAAAAAAAAAAAAAAAAAAAAAACATCCAGCACGACGCAGGATGCGCATCCCCAGCCCGACGAGGAAGAAGGTAGAGAAACCTGGCTGCTTTTCTGGTGGCGCATGTCAGAGATTTTCCGCGGTGCCGTGGATTGACCGTTTCCTTCCTCACCCTCCTGCTGCCGGTGTCGGTGTATAATGGAGAGCTCCAATGGCTCTGGCAGCGACACCAAACCGCAGAGCCAACAGTTGGAGAAGAAGAGACTGAACCGAGCGCCTTCCCCGGCCAGACCTTTCCTGAAAGATGTGCATTCCCGCTCCACCAAACCACCTGCCATCGTCCCAAAATCTCCCAAACTCGGCAAGCTGCAGTCTGCCACGGTTTCCTTAGCGCACCGCAGCTCCAGGCGCAACACAACCGGCACGAAAGAGAAACCAGCCACGACTAAAAGTAGCACCAAGTCTACCGTCACAAAAAAGCCCTCAAAGGCGCCCCAACATGCAGCAGCTGAGCCGAAAGCGGCCAGCATCAAACCGGACACCATCAGCAGTCCGATCCTCACCAAAGGCAAGAAGGGGAAACTAGCCGCGGGGTCTCCGGGCCCTCCCAGTCATGGATCCCCGATCCGAGTACCGACCGCAGCGCCTCTCGGCCGAGTCAGCCAGACCGACAGCAGCTCAGACCTGTCAGACTGCCCGTCCGAGCCGCTGTCGGACGAGCAGAGGCTGGCACCAGCCGCTAGCAGCGACGCAGAGTCCGGCACCGGCTCCAGTGACCGGGATCAGCTGGGAGCCGATAATCCTCCGCGCACAGAAGCCACTGCTGCTACTCCGCCGCGCACCGGCGAGGCTTCTCTCGCCAAGGGAGACATGTCTCAGGCTCAGCCCGCTCCGGGGTCGCACGGAGAGAAACACAAACCGGAGAAACACTCCACAAGCGCACAATTCAAACTGCCAGGCGCCAAGGATGTGAAGGAGGAGGACCTGCTGCGGGAAATTGAAGATTTGAGATCTGAAAACGACTACCTCAAGGTATGGACATGTTTATTTTAGCAAATTGGGAAAAACAGTGGCTTTTGTGTTGCATGTGCTCCATATAATCTCGGGATTCTTATTGCATTTAAAATGCAGCACTTTTGCTTCCTGCTGCCTCCAACCAGACAGCTGTCAAAACAAAACACCAACACCAGTCTCACTCAGGACAGATCCAGCTTCTCTGGAGCTTGCAGTTGCTCATTAAACAGCAGCACCGTACATTTTGATTTTGTCAGCTGCAAACATGTTCCTCCTGATCATCCATACATCATGTCATGTGTTTAATCCCTGCAGGCTTCCCTGCTGATTTGACCTTTATTGATGGGACATCTATTAATCGCGTCTTCATCCTGGTGTTCCCATTTTAATTTCGATTTTTTTTTCTTTTCTATTATATTTGCCAAGTCAGCAAAGTCTGCTTTGACAGAAAGACTCAACATTATGTTGCATTTGGGACAGAGGGAATTACATCTGTCCCTATTAGGATATGAGCAGACTGTGCCGACTACACATCCATCATTTTTCCAATATTTTGTCCAGCTTGTAAACACAACAGAGCCACACAAACTCATATATAGAAAAGTCCTTTTAAAATTAATATTTGTATAAAGATCTTAGTGTAGCTTCCTGTCCTTCCCCCTTCTGAAAGTAGACCATTATCCCCTTAAGTCAAAGCAGGGACAGGCAAAGACTTAATGCAGCAAACAATATTGCAGCTTTTCTTTTCTCCCCCAAATGCAAAGCAGGTTTATTTGCATGTCACCAATGAGAGTATTATTTCAAACTTGATCGCGCATGTCTGCTGTGCCTCTCTCTGGCTCGGTAGAGACACAAGAGAGTTAATCAGCTTTACTGGCTCTGCTGTAATGACTTTATCCCACGGGAGTTGATAACAGTCAGATGTCCCTTGTGAGGGCGGTTCAAACACCCTCCTGCCTGGATGTCAGTCTGCCAGCTGGGTCTCTGAGGCCTCTCACCTCCCCCATGCCCCCAAAATAACAGGGGAGCCCACCCACTGCTGTTGCTTTTTATCTATTTTTCTTCAGAATGAAATGGTAAATAACCACCAACCAAATTCTGCTCAAATTTAAAAGTGTTCGGTTGAGTTCAGATTGAAAGAAAACATTAATATACTCTTGAGCAGCTGGTGAATGTGAACCTTCATCTGTTTTTGGCTGGCAGATGCTCCTATTTTAAACAGTTAATTTCTTGCCCTGGGGGAGATGTTTGGAAAATGCAATGTGCATACAATTAATCATTAAATGGAGTAGCCAGTCAACAGAAAAATGACTAGCAGTCACTTGCCTTTTAATCCAAGCGAAACCTCTACAAATTATAATAATAAACACAGACTAGGATTCTCACTCTGGGTGGGGAGGGCCTATCCCAGCTGTCATTGGACGAGAGGCACCCTGGACTGGTTACCAGTCCATCACAGGGCCTGAATCAGTGAAATAATTAAGTGATTTATTATTTTATCTGTTAATTGGTAAAAATAAATGCTTCCTTTTGTGCAAAAAAAAAGATAATTCTAAATGATAAGTAATTTAATTTATTGCAAACAAACTAAACTGCAGTTCACCAAATAGAAGCTGTTTCCTCGAAAAATGACTAAATTCTTACCATTGACGTGATCTGAAACAAATTTGTTGCTGTTGAGATGATCAAGTTATTGATTGTTTTGTGTCTAGAGCGGAATACTTAAGTCATTTAAAGACATTACATTTTTCAGGAAAAAGCTCCAAAAGTTGATGAAACCAGTTACTCAAAAGGGGGAAATTGCCACTTGCTTCACTCTCCTAATGTTTAACGATTCTTTCTGTGAGATATCATGAGAAATAGTGGCATCTAGTGACCTGAATTTCAAATAGCAACCAAGTGAAAATCTTCCACCTCACGCTCTACTTCAGTAGCTTGAATAACGTAAAAAGCCGGCTATAAAGCCAGTGTTGGCTCTCAGTTTGAGCACATAAATGCTCGTATTGATTACAGCAGCTGCTAAGTTAAGATAACCACACTTTAAAGGGAGGACTAAGTAGCAGCGGTGACCACGCTGACACCCTTTACAAGCATCAGCCATATTCCCTAAATATACCTGCTCCCAGGATGCTGCCCTGCCTCTTCCTCAGCTTTTAAACTGGCCATCGATTGGGTCGAATGAGTGCGAGGTCATTAGCTCCTTACTCCAGGGCCCTCCTCAGATAACAATGGGCTTCGTGCTTTCCCAAAAGAGGATAGATTTAGTTTTCTTTAATTGACCCGCTCTTCCCTCCCCCCAATTGTCTTTTCATCAGATGTTTGAGCCTGCGGAACACCAATCCCAGGGGAAATCTACAAAGCAAACTGATTCTTTGAGACGGATGGCAAACAGATGCCCTAGCAGTCACTTATCAAACTAAAGGTGCACCTCAGCAGTGCAGATGAACTCAAACTGGGATGCCACGTGCTTATGGAAGCCAGCGAGCATGAATGCATCCAATCTAGCAGATAAGATGCTTAGAGCCAACTAGTAATGTTACGTCATCACCACACAGAGTACATGCATTACTGGGACTCATATGTAATCATATGAAAGTATTAGCATAATCCACAAAGGTATATCATATTCTATCTCCTCTCCAATAGATTTATAACCCAAAACCACTTAAACTCAGCTCAAAGTAATGTTCATGAATGGGTGACCTTCACATTCAATTTTCAGTACTAAACTGTAACTATGATACTGTTCCCTGAGGCAGAGTGATGAAAAAATACAAGAACAGTCGTTTTTACGTATCAGAACATAATGAAAGCTCCTCTGCTCCTTACAGGTGTTAAAATGAGGTACACATATTTGTTTATGCACAGCTCTCTTAAGGTCCCACCTCAGCATTTCAGTCAGTTTGAGGTCTGGACTTTGTCTGGACCAAACAACACCTTTATTCTTTTCTTTTTCAGATATTTTGCTGTAGATTTGTTGCTGTGTTTGGGATCATTGTCCTGTTGATGACCCAGTTTCACTCATGCTTTAGCTGTCAGACAGATGGCCTCACATTTGACTCTAGAATACTTTGGTATACAGAGGAGTTCTCGGTAGACTCAATGACTGCAAGGTGCCCAGGTCCTGTGGCTGCAGAAGCCCAGATCATAAGCCCTCCACCACCGTGCTTGACAGCTGGTATAAGGTGTTTGTGCTGATATGCTGTGTTCAGTTTTCTCCAAACGTGCTGCTGTGCATTATGACCAAACATCTCCACTTTGGTCTGGTCTGTCCAAAGGACATTGTTCCAGAAGTTATGTGGTTTGTTCAGCTGGAACTTTACAAACCGAAGTTGTGCTGCCATGAAGAGGCTTTTTTCCTGAAACCTTTCAAACAAGCCATACTTGTTCAGTCTTTTTCTAACTGTACATTCATGAACTTTAACATTTAACATGCTAACTGAGGCCTGTAGAGTCTGAGATGTAGCTCCTGGGTCTAACCTTTGCATAATATAATGTAACTCTTCCAGAAGCTGTGAGGGTGTACATAGTTTTTCACACCGGCTTCATTTTTGTTCAGTAAAATATTGACACCATAGTATGTCTTGCATTGTTAATCATAATTCTAAGACCTGGTAAGGACCAGATGGTCTTCTATTGAGCCCTGACAAGTAAAACTTTAGATTTAATAGAGGACGTACTTTCTTTTTCACATGACAGCATATGGATTTTATCACTTGTTGTTCTGTCAGCTGATTTATCCGTGTTATTCCAAGACTTTGGTCAACATAATGATTTTCTAAAAGCTCTTTATATTGTTCCCTCTCTAATCTTACCTGGACTGTCTTGCCGGTCTGAACTTTCAACTTCGACAACATTTTTGTCTTTAAGTACTTAAGGAAACTGATTCAGAATCAGTTTCACTTTGCATTAAAAATGGACGTTTTAAGCATTAAACAAAAATCGTCATTGAATTGCTGAATGCTATGCTATGTTTTAGTTACATAATTAAATTAAATTAGTCCATCTGGGTATCTCTGAGACAGAGTGACTCATTTGGGCATTTTAGTGTAACTGGGAGACTGAGCGTATGTTGTGTTGTCGGAACTGAAAATGATTGTTGCAGCTTTGGTAAAAATCTGTTGTCTTACCTTCAAAATAGAGCTAATTTTGGTGACTGTCTGCATATGCACTCAGTGTTCAGTGATGATGGGCTGTTTCTGGAACACAACAAAGGTCATCTCAGGGCAACTTGCATCACAACCAGAAAGTTTTGTAACTTTCTGCTGGTTAACATTTCATCTTCCTGTCAGAAAAAGACCTGAAAAACACAATTTAGAGCAACAGAAGTTAAAGTTGGAGTCAATACATTTGACCTTTTTAAACAGAAAGTGTTTTGCTTAGTTGGAAAACAACAGATAATCGTGACATAACCAAAAGAGTTTAAGAGTTTAAAAGCACCTCTTTTAAAGTGCATTTTCTGATAACGTGTAAAAAAACAAACATATACTGACACAAGTGTTTGATATCAGCAGTTTTGTTTCCTATTGGGATGCAAAAGAGGACTTTAACATCTGTGTCTCTCAGGATGAAGTGGACGAGCTGCGGGCCGAGATGGAGGAGGTGCGGGACAGCTATCTGGAGGAGGAGGTGTATCAGCTGCAGGAGCTGCGGAGGGAACTGGACCGCTCCAACAAAAACTGCCGCATCCTGCAATACCGCCTGCGTAAGGCCGAGCAGAAGAGCCTGCGGGTCGCTCAGACGGGCCACGTGGACGGCGAGCTGCTGCGAAGTCTGGAGCAGGATCTGAAGGTCTGCTTCATTTGATTTCTAATCCAGTATTTATAAAGAATGATTGAATATGATATGTTTAACAGTGCCATGAAGGAAAAACAAGCTGGGCCACATGATTCTTCATGTTTTAAAATCCAATTCCATGTAGTTATTTAAAATGAGTAATTCTTTCATTTCCCAATGTTGATAGCAATCATGTTTATGTAAATCAATTATTTTTCTTGTACAGCAGCTCCTGTGTAGGCTGACTGTATCTGTGTCTAAATTCTTGAGCTGCCTTTTGTGTGCTTAAGGCCGGTATGGTAAAATATTAATGGGCCCACATTGTATCATCTTCTCAACCCAAACTGACCTCAGGTTGCCAAAGACGTGTCGGTGCGTTTGCACAACGAGCTGGAGAGCGTGGAGGACAAACGCAGCAGAGCGGAGGACGAGAACGAGATGCTCAGACAGAAGATCATCGAGGTGGAGATTTCCAAACAGGCTCTGCACAACGAGCTGGAGAGGACCAAAGAGGTAAGACGATGATGGTGATGAGATGCTTGTTATCAAGAGGCATGTTTACGGTTCTGTTTGCTCATCTGTCTGCAAGATGACACAAAAGCTGCCCGGCGGAGTTTCATGAAGCCCAGTGAACAAGTGGAACAGACACTAAAAAAGTGACGCTGATAACTTGGCTCTGTGTGCTTGGTAGAGCATAGGCTGCTTGTTTGCTTTCTTGCACACAGAGAAGTGTGTTAACTCTGGAAAGAAATAGTTTAATGCAGGCAGGATAAATGTGGGACAATAACGATCTTGTTGACAGTGCAGCTGTCAGTACAACAGTGAAACTGACTGAATTATCACAGCAGTCGTGTGAACTTGTTAATTTCCAGCCATTAGGTGTTAATATAAACAGATGCAGGCTTCTTAACACAGATGAGTGGAAATCTCAGTTACTGTGATGCTGTTTAAGATCAATGGTAATCTCCTGCATGAAATATTTACTCTGTTCGGTGATGCACAGGCTGCCTGCACATCTTTTATTTTAGATGAGTCTCTTAATCTTGCTACAGTATATGAATCTGTTCATATAAAGCTTCTTTCCTGTTAATCGAAGATAGTTAGTCAGATTCAGTTAGAGCATTACAGATATCCAGTTAGACTCAAAACCGCCTGAAGCCACATCCTCCCTCCTCATAGCTCAGGTGTGTTTACAGGCGCCGTCAGTTCCTATAAATGTGCGTCTCTAAAGAGCTTCGACAAGCCAGCGTTGTTTTTCATCCTGTCATAGCCACAGAATTAAATCCAGTCAAAGCAAAATCAAGCATAAGCTGTAGTCTTTTGTCAGTCTCTTGGTTAACCCTTTTAATCCGAAGCTCTTTCAGCATTTCCGCCATGTGTCTTAACTCGGCGAGCTACATGTTGATCTCTGTTCATACAGTATAATGAAAGAGATGAGAACTCAATGAAATTGTCAGTCAGAAATTGTCTTAATTTGGTAGAAATTCAGTAAAAATGTGAAGAGATTTTGTTATTATTGTGGCTTTTCTTTTCCTATCAGTCGCGATGGATGTGGTGTAAGTTTAGGGACTGCAGTTCCCATCATGGTTTAGCTGATATAAGCACAAAGTAGGAAGCTTTTATGATGTCAAAGGTGTAGCTCGAGACTACACCTGAGACCTGTTTTTGCTGCTTTTTCTTTGTTTGCAATGAGGAAAAACTGCAGCACGATAACTTCTGCTCCTTTAGTTAAAGTCTGTTCTCGTTCGCATTGTTACTAAGCTCAGCTGTCAACTTACGTTGTTTTCCATCTGAAACAAGAGCTGGATGTTCTTCCTCCTCTCACTCTTCTATTCAGAAGCACAAACAAACGAGCATGAAAAGCCATTTCTACCCAGACCCTACAACTTGAGGCACATTCTCACACATTATTTTTAAACAGCTTGGTCTACATAAAAAGATGATAATTCAAAACTTTAATCTATGAATGTCCTAAATAAATCCTCTGCTTTAAACATGTCAATTATTCAACCCTTTTTTTCAGTTTAAAAAAGCATCTTGTTGGAATTAAGAGAGAGACCGAAAGTGACTATTCTAAAGTTTGTGGATTATTTCACAAAATGAATGCCTCGGGCTGGAGATTGAGCCCACAGTTTTGTCCATTCTCTAAGTTTAGTTGTGCGTGTTCAATAGAGCATTTTCTTTTTGGGCTCATGATTGATCAAACATCACCAGAATACTTTAAAGCATCAGTGGTTTTGACTGAAGTGGAACTCTGTTCCTTAGCCTATAGTGTGTGTGTTCACCACTAAGATCAGACCAACCTAAAATCACAACCTTTCTCATCTGTTAAATGTAGTAAACGGTCCTTTTGTGACAATTTTACAACATGTCCCGGGACTGTGTTCCTCTGGCTGTTTACTTTCATGTCCTGAGGCGTTGTTGCCGTTGCCCGCTGTGTCCCATTGGGATAATTTTTTTAGGGTGCAAAGGTCTAATTATGTGTTGGTGGCGAGGCTCTGCTTGTCAGTGATGCAGCATTTTGTGCTTGTGCTTCTTAATAGAGGTCATCTACTGTTAATCAAACACCCTCATTCTGTTCAATTCTTGTAGCTTAAAGCTATATTTCGCATTGATTCACTTTGAATTCTCAATTTGTGCATTTAGCTGCTTTCAACAGATTTGAGTCTTTTGTCTATGAAGTTCTGTTAACTCCTTTCTCTCCTGCTGCTCAGTATATTTGCATTGATAATAGCAAGGGAAGTCTCACGAGTAAGAAGATGGGCAGAGGCTATTCTCAATGCTGCTCAAGTTCATCTGCTTAGACTAATCGATTTTGACAGCAGCAGGTAACTCACCGTCTGCCAGCAAAGAGAAAGTAGGCTAATCCCAAGCCAGTGGGTGCGGAGATGTGGCTTTCTCTTGGCAGCTGGATGACACTGTTTCTTTTTATACTGTCATCAAGTGTGCTGCTCTGTTTGTCCCTCAGCTCTGCTGTCTCCCTTTGACTTTTATTGGTTGCTTGTGTCCAGTCTTCAAAAAGGTCTGCCACTGGGTTTAAAATCTATATTCTGCGTATGACCTTCGCTGCCAGTGCTTCCAACGCTGCTGTTTTCAAAGACAACTTATCTGTAACTGAGCTGCACGAGCTGGAACCGTGACAGCAAATCCATGTCTCTTATGGATGTGGCAATGCAGCAAGTGCAAAGTCCAGATTTGATTGTTGCTGTGACGTTGATAACCATCTGAAAGGGAATGAAACTGCCATCAGAAATTCTTTCTTTTCTTTTTTTAATTTGCAGGGATTGTGCCGGTATGACGGCTGTAACGGCTGACTTTGAGGCCACATCAGGCTCTGTTATTGTGACGGAGGGCAGTTATTGTGCAGCTTGTTCTATAAGTCCTGGGGGGGTGAGACGATGCATACATGCATGAGCAGAAGATGACAGGCTGTCTCGTACGCACAGAAAAAAAGGGGAGGGAGTAGTCGAAGGGCTGCTCCAAATGATAGCAGATTTTTTTTAGTTCCCCGGAGGTTCGTCCCAGAAAAACACACTCCGGCTCTTTAATGCTGCCTCCACACACAATATCTTAAAATACGGACTCCACATCTTTTTGTCAAGGATTTTTAACAACAATCTTCGTGTTGCAAAAGTCTTCAGTTCCTGAGACATTCATAATGAACAGAGGATAACAATATTGAGACTGTTTGCAAACACGCTGAAGCCGCTTGCTTGAGGATCAATTTTAATAACTGAATCTTTGAATCGGCTATCTGTTTCTGTCACAGAGATAGAGAGAGAGGAGGATAAGAATGTTGTTCGACTGGATTGAGAGGTTGTTACTTTCCCTCTGCTTTTGTCACACCCTGTAGACAGTGACCCAGGTGTAATGTGATGCAGGGAGAAGCATGACATCTTCAGCACTGCTTTGAGTTTTGTACTGTTGTCTGTCTTTGATTTGTCTTCTTCAGTTGTCTTTTACAGCTCCTCTAAAGTCAAATGATTACAATTTGAGTTGAAAGAAGCTCTTTAAAGGTTTCAGTGAATTGATGCAGTTTTTAAAGCAACAAGATGTAGTAAATAGTGTTGGAAATCGTCCACATGAAAGCTTTCCATCTGAAAACACAGCTCAAGTTTATCATAATCATTCAACCAGGAGAAAAAATGGAGACATTTCATTCCAAGAAGTTGGCCTGAACCATCGTATTATGAACAATACTCTTGATGCATCAGATCTTTTGGTCCATGCAAGGCTCGACATACCAAAAAAACATCTTTTATTTAGACACCAGGAAGTATTTATAGTACACATCAAGCTTATTGCTCTGTTATTGCTTTTCATGATTAAGAAAGCAAAAGAAATTCCGATTAAGTTTCTGTCCTCAGTGCTAAAAGGGCAACAAATCTGAAATAGTGTGAGCAATTCTGGCCTTTGAAACCCATCTTGCCCTGTCAGCGTGACTGTTCTCGGCTGTTAGGAGGCTACGCAGTGTAATTCTGGCCCAGAGATTGGCACCCCGGCGTGGATTAATCCAACAAGAAGGGCTGTTATAAAACAGGCCGGCATGTTTTGGTGCACTGTGACGGGAGGGGAGAACTGGAGAGGAAAAGACAAAGAGACAGAGAGGCAGAGAATGGCAGTAATCAGCCGGCTGTGGGCCCTGTGACCCTGCTGTATGACAGCTTACAAACTTCAAATTAAAGAGTTCAGGAGAGCTGGTTGACGGGATCTGCTGCTGCTACGGTGTTTGTCTTCGTCTGCTTTTGTGTGGTCAGTGTGAAGGTGAACAGCAACTATCTGAGAGATTTTTCACTCCTCTGACATTTGAAGAACAGCCCACTGATATGTGTAATGAAATGGAACTAATGAAATGCCAGCACGCAGAACACCAGCATCAGGTGATTTATTATGTGTTCCCAGTCCCCCGTGATAAATTCATCTTTCATTAGGGCCAAATGGCAATCCTTTGTGTTCTATTGTTCCCTGTCAGTGACTACCAGGTATGTCTTGTGACAGATTTCCTCATTGAGTAGCACAAACGTAAGGACAGTACTCGGTAAAATAAGGACATTTACACGCACTCTGGTTCTGTTTCTATTTAGAGTGTATATGCATTCTCACGTTTAGACACTGGTCTTTGAATATATTTGGTCTCTCTTGTGGTGTGAGACCATGTGAGCAGTTACACAGGAGCCTTTTCTTCTGTTAATAAGGTTTCAATTAACTCATTCATTATGTCTAGAAACCTGCAGTGTTGCTGAAGCTCAAGTGCCACTTCTGTTCTTCTGGAGTGGAGGCAGAAATCTCTGGATTAAGATAACATCTGGATGGTTGGAATGGTTTTAACTAGTTATTGTTGTAAAGTGGGTTTGTTTTAATTGGTTTTCAGCTGAAAATCTCAATCTCAAAAAATAATAATAAAATCTTTTATTATCCTCAACACAAATTAATTTAAAATGATACAAAGCAGGGGTGCTGGGCCAGTTAGTCTTTTAATCAGTCACTTAGTTGACAGAGAAGTAATTGATTATCATTCTAGTGAAATATATGACTTTGTGCTGGTTTTTTCTCCTTTCACTATCATGCACCACCTCTTTGTTTGAATAACCAGTTCTTTTATGTGAGAAATTCATGACGCGTGATAGTCTTTAAGCAATGCGTCCGTGTAAGGAATCTTGACCAACAAGTCATTGTGTCACATGACGTTAAACCTCTCCGCCCCTATGAAAGCTCAATTTTTGCTGATTTGATTAAGGATTTACCGACAGGCGTGTTTTATGATGCATTCCCACTCTTAGAGCTTCATTTCCCTCATCTCCTATTGTTACCTCTCTCAAAGAGGATGCAGTTTATTTAACCTCCTTTTTCTTTTACAGCAGGAAAGCTTAAATTAGGAGTTTGTATTGGTCTTTTACTTATTTCTTCCTCTTTATCTGGACAATATGGTTTGACTTGTTTCCATCATCAAGCCACTCACAATCAAGAATCTGATTTGGGAAGAGGTGTACAGCTTTTGATCCTTTTTTGTTGTACAGCTGTTTTGTGGTTTGCCTTTTTCAGTTTATTGAGCTGCTTTTACATGCAGGCTACAGTTCACACATCAAAAAGCTACGAGCAGTGCTTTTAAGTGTCATTCAGTGTTGTGCAAGTTCACACTAAATTAGCTCATGTTCATTTTTCATGTTTTCTTTTTAATGAGTCGCTGAGCTTTCCTTTTTCAGTGTAACCTTCTCCCACCACTCCCAAACATTGACCACTTTCCAAATGAAATAAATTAGTTTTAAATGTGAAGAAAAAACTGTGTCAGTTAATGTTTTACCACCTAATATTTCACAAACCAGGACAGCACGAAACAGATCATTTACAAATGTAATTCAGTCCCATAGGAGCTTTACAGCTGCCAGCTCATGGTATTATCCTGTGATAAAGAGTTCTTGGCATCATCAGTTGATGGCAGATACAGTATGTCCAAAAACTGATCAGACGCTTCAACTTGATGTGCTTTAAACTACAGACGCAGCTGACGTTCCAGCTCAGTGAGACAACTTGTGTTTTGTCCGCATAACCAAAACATAGAAGTTTCACAGTCCATGGTGGTAAAGTCTGAGCTGGCACTGTGTCCCTTTGCTGTTGTCTTCTGCAGAACAGCAACGGGAATCATGACCCATTAGTAGTAAAACGTGTAAGCCATCACAATGTGCATTATTTATTCTGTTTGTAAACCCAAGCGTGAAGTTAAAAAGTAGATATATTTTAAAAAGTGAAAGCATTGCTTCATTCCTGCAGGAGTGGTCTTAAACTCACTGTGCCTTGCATGAAGGCCTGTGCTGTAGCATCTTCTGCCATCTCCTGCTCTCTTCATCAGGACTTGCAGCACAATCACCGGTGGCCAACTCATAAGACAAGCAAGACAAACTTGACTCTTTGAACGCCGAAACGATGACGTATCAAGTAGTTCACTGTGTCTCTGTGTGTGGAAACGAAGAGCAGAAAACCTAATGTAAGGGACCAGTTTTGAGGCTTGACTGTAAAACTGCAATCTGGACCACATATCTATCGCACTCTGTCATGAGATCAGGTGGGATGTTCGGACAGAATTTTTCTTTATTGAGACTTTATTGAGATTCAGGAAGGAAGATTCAGGAAGGCTTTATTGTTATTGTACTGCAGTGAAGAAACAACGAATAAATGTAGGCATCCTTGAGTTTACTACAATATAAGTGAACAACAAACAAGATAAAGCAGACACAAGGCTGTAAATAGTGAAAATAATAAGGAGAAAAATAGGAGTAAAAAGTCTGAAGTCTTTATTGGAAGTGGAGCGGCTGGTCAGGAACTTCTCAGATGTACAGCAGCATGGAGAGAGTAGCAGCTCAGCATCTTTATGTGGAGGATCAGCAGTTCAAACAGATGGTGTGCAGAATGGGGATGGCATCTACACAGGTGGACGTCCAAAATGCTGCAAAGCCCTTGGGTCCAGTTTAGTCCAGTGGCCACGTTCTAATGCTGTGAGAAGTTGAGGAGGAACTTTCTCAAAAAGTAAAGTTGTTGTGCCTTTCTCATGACAGCATAGCTGGGTGGGGTTCAGTAGCACATCTGTGATGTGCACTCCCAAGAATTCAAAGCTCTGGACCCTAATGTGCACAAAATCAGTACTGATTTATTCAAGAAACAGTTATGTCTGAATCTCCACAAGCACCAGCCATCCTGAGAGGGTGAATGAGTCCTTATATACTGGGTTCAATTTTAAATTGGGAGTTGGAATTTCCAAGTCCTCAAGTTTGATTTCCAACATGAAAGGTCAGAGAAATCTAACCAACCAAATCCAAGACTAATCCAACACGGCTGCTTCATGAATAAAGTGTTGAAAGCTGCAGTCATTCAACATTTATTAACACTTCAGTCTCATACAACCAGTTGCACCCATAGCACTGTCAAACCTGTCTGTAAACGCATTGCAGACGTGTTTGTATGCACAAAATGCCACATGATATTTTGTTATCAAGTCGTATCGGTCATTTTTCGTGTCGTATAATCATTTACAGCTCCGAGACCCGACTTCTGAGCTGCATAGAAGACAACATACAACACGAGGAGGACGTTCTTTCTGGCACCCGCTCACGCTCCCAAAACTGACAGGCACTCACTGCTTATTTTACAATTCAAGTCTCTCGATCAGTTCACCAAAAATAGGAGCACGCTCGGTGAATGCACAACGCTGTCAGTCTGCATGTGAAACCTGTGTTTGATCTCTGAGAAACCGTCACGCTTTACTCTTACATTAGCTGCACCTGAGTGGGTTCAGCATCATGAATATTTACCGCACATGCACAAGTAGACCTTAATGATGTTTCCATAGGACACGCCAACATCGAGTCTTTTGCTTGTCTACTACAAAGGTTTGAGTAGGAGATATCCGCCGTCTTATTAAGTCACGATACTTGAGCGAGAGTCGCTGCAGACATCATTTGTTTGGTGTCAGAACATTCACTTTATGCTCCCTTCGTACTTCTTCCATAGCAGATGAACTACCTCCTCATCTTTTTGTTCTCATCTCTGCTTCTCACCTCTCTGTCATGTCTTCCCTATCTTCTCCTCTGCTGTGGTTTCCCTGCTGGAGGAGTGTAAATGAATCTCATTGACCTAGTTAATATCTCGTGTCTGACTCCACCAATGGGAAGGAGAGCAGGCTTGAGGAGAGGAGTAGCACAGGGACTGTGCTGTAAGTCAAAATCTGCTGCAGTGACACACATCCATATGGAGCTTATCATCACGCTGCTGCTGTGCAGTTTGTTAATGTGGAGAAATTCATTATTTCTGCAATGATACAAAAACGTAGCTTCAAACCTGTGTTGTTAAACACATTTTTGACCAAATATTTGAAGCATAAACAAAAAAGAATACAATTTAGACTGAGATTGAGGCTGTACCTGATTACTTGTTTGCAGTAGGAAGTTTTTAACTTGTGGACAGATGTGTGTGTGCTGTTTTGTAGACTCAACTATAAAGATGCAAAGCATTTTAGAGGCAACGACATTATTCTTGTTCAGCCAAACTATCACCGACACAAAGGAAATGGGGCAAATCTTCACTCCTGCATGAAACCCCGGGGTGATGTGTTACAATTCTGAGGCACTGTCCTTTGAAGTTTAAAACCCATGAAAAATTGAATTTCTCCTCCATGCAGATGAGTTTTTCTGATGCATACGGACGTGTTTTGCAAGTGATTTGATTTGCTGAAGTATCAAAGCTACCACTTTATAAATCAAAAAAAGAAATCCTGAAGTTGGAGTGCATCTTTAAACGTCTTTGGACACATCAAGGGAAATATTTAAAAAACAGATTTGTGGTCATCTTGAACACAATGCACAGAAATCCTGTGGCTTGGCTTGCATTTTGCATACTACATCACATCAAAGCTGGGAAAATACCATTTATGCATAGAACCAGTCAGAATATTGGTCTGAAAGTAGTGAATTTAACACGAGTTTTTATGTCTGCAAATTCTTATATTAGTCAGCAACTCACGAGAGCTGCTCTCTAGATGCTCATTTTACCTGTCGAAGACACAAACCCTTCTCTTTCCATCCGTGACTGCTGCAGATTCAGTAATTTTGCCAGGTTTTGAGGCATGTTCGTGAGAATATTTACACCTTGAAATACAAAAAAGATTCCCACCAAGGCGAATATGATCAAGGACCATGAATGATTGATTTGCTCCATGATAAAGAAAAGAAAGGCCATAAAAAATTAAAACAAACAAGACTGCTTGTAATCTAAACAATGTCCAAAACATGTGTTTCTGCAACACACTTAGCTAAGATACAGGAAGCTCAAGTGTCAGTTCAAGAAAACATCCTCTCATTGCCTGTTGCTGTTCAGCTTAACCCAGATTGGATAACGGCAGAATTCACTGTCCAAAGATGGTATCATGGATTCTTCTCATCTACACCGTAACAAACAGTATTAGCAGTTATATTTAGGGAGGTTGACAGCAGTTTGGCAGGCTGTAACTCTGGCTGATTCGATGTGTTTCTCAGCTCCCCTTCAAACATGAGGAGCAGGCAGGCCATCAGGAAAATAGAGCTCCCACAAGTATGCTGGGGCCATCGCCTCGAGTGAAATATAGTCAGGGAAAGTGTTTCAGGGCTCGCCAAAGATTGTGAGGGGAGAAAGGATGTCAGTTTGATCTGTGTTGTGCTGCTGGGATCTATGAAAGAATGGACCTTCAATCGGCTAATTGTAAAGGTTTTCAGCAGATGATCACGGAGGAGGATTACTCCTATTAAAGTTCTACTTGCTGTCAGTGTAGATAATTAATGCATGTTATTTAGCCTCTTTTGGCTCACTTTTTGGTTGAGTGAGTCTGTCTATCCTGGTCTCAAACCCTGTCCAGAAGCAAACAGATGTTTCGTCAAAAGGGCATCCCTGTTAAAGCAACCGTACACCAAATCAGATGTTGGGAACAAGCTGGTGAACAATGGTGAGCAAACAGCCAAAGAGGAAACTCTTTGCGAACAAGTTTAACGTCAAGTAATCTCTTCTGCCCCCTAGGGGCCTGGCAGGTAATTAATGCAGATTTAAAACTCATGTGACACGATACATGAGATGGTCTGCTGTTCACTTACATGTATGTATTTGTTTCCTCTTTTTTGGACAAGGTTACAGAGGATGTCCCTAAAAACTGTAGACTCGACCAATAGTGACGTATAATGCAAAGCAGACCATATACAGACATTTGGACATTAAATCTGATTTATTTGGAACTTTGCAGAAAACAATGAAAAAGAAAACAATGAACGATGAATGATTATCATCTTAAATCATAATTTGGGTAATCTTTTTTTTTATTGCCTCACATGCCTTACATTATAAGTATATCCTCATCAATGCTACACTAATCTGAGCACCACTTCTCATTTGTTTTCATCTCCAAGCAATCAAAGCCAAAGCAGTTTCGTTTTCTGTGTCAGGCTTAATTCCTCCTGTCAAAAACTGTGTGTATCTCTGTTCAGAAATGAGACTGGAGTCGGCGAGGTCCACCAAAGTCTGGTGGACTTCATTTGATGTGGCAGCAGTCGGACAGTGTGTCACAGAGGGCAGTCACCATGTTCTGATCAGCTGCTGCAGCGCCCATCAGCGCTAACCCAGAGCAGCATTTTCATTCATTTGGAGCTGTGTTTCTGGCCACTTTTCATAGTCTCCAGAGAGGAACTCTGGCTGAAATTTGTTGCTGCTAAATGCGCTGCTTTTTAAGATTTGTAAGTGACTTATAAACCAAACAGATAACCTTAAATATCCTATAAAGAAAGCACACGTGAGGCCCGTCATTCTCTGTTTATCACTTCTGTTTGCTCGTTTAAAAATATTGAACAGCTATAGGGCAAAGTTAGATTTAGACATTTTTAAAAGACACTTTGGTATCAGAATTGAATCTCACACTATAAACCAACCACCTTTGTACACAGTAATGAATTGTGTGATGCACACTTTCCCTTTTTCTGAATATTGCCACGCTCTTAACATCCAAGTGAGTCTTCCATCATGTCAAAGTGCTCTATTTCAGGCAATATATAAGTCTGAGACTAAATCCTTCATAAATGTTTATGCATTTAGCAGACGCTTTTATACAAAGCGACTTACACTGGTAGGGTAAGGGGGTCTTGCCTAAGGACCCCTACTGGAGGTAGTACCTTTTCATGCAGATATAAACCCAGGTCACCCACATGAAAAGGTGGCAGTCTTACCGCTACACTATCCAGTCCCTGGATATTTCGCCACACAGTAGCAGTAGATGCAGGTCCAGGCCTATGACATAAGGGTGACATAAAAAGTAACACTAAATGACAACATAAATATTTCTCCACACAGTAGCAGTAGATGCAGCAACATGTTCAGTGTGGAAGAAATTGTGCTTTGGCTCTGGGGTTGTACGCTGCACACAGTCAAGATGAAATGATAACTTATGCAACAAAGACGATGACCTGCTTACTCACTCCAAGTCAAGACTTCTTCAAAAACTGCAACGTCTTAGTGAATCCTATCGCCCCCTCACCTACGCCCTCTTCTTACTCAAGCAGCTCATCCACTGAGTAATAATCTCCTTTTCCTGTCATAAAAATCTCTTTATCTGATACTCGTAGGATCATTTATAGGTCGCATAAAATTTTTAGTGTCGTGTTGGTCCTAAACTTTCTTCTCTGTCTCTGAATTTCAGTGTAATATATACAGCACTGTCACAAGTATGAGACTTTACTTCACATTTAAACGACATAAAGAATTGCAGTTTAATTGTCATTTAGTGTTAGTTTTTATGCCACACTTATGTTATAAGCCTGGTGAACACCTTTTGGAGAATTACAGCCGTGTATCAGCAATGAATTTGCAACTCTTGGCTTTTGGATTCTGTCATTTAAAAAAACGTGAGCATGTCATATGTGACAGAAATTTAGCATAAGTATTCAAAGCCTGTTATTGAAATATATGCTTGGATATGCAGCGTGTTACGTGGTCTCTCAAAGTGCACCTTCTGATACTGTTTATATTTAGATTTTCAATTGAAAGCTTTGCTGAGGTGGATTAGCAGTTGTTTCAGTCATTTCAAGTTTTGGTAAACTGCAGATAAATTGGTTTATTTGGTCATCTGAATTAAAACCAAAATGTTCCCACCTCAGGCTGTGGTGTTAGGAGCTCAGTCCATGACGTTAATGTCAGTAGGTGCTCACTATAATGTAGTTGGTGAAATATTCAAAGTGCAGCTAATCTCTGCGTGTTTGTCATTAAACTGCACCAGAAAAAGGGTGAAAAAAGATTAAGTGAACATCATCTCTGTCGATTGGTGGAAAAATTATGTGAAAAATATGACGTATTTATTAGATTCACCTGTTTTTAAGAAGGTGAATGAAGATGTATCTAAAATCTTTGTAAGACAAAAAACATGTTAAAATGTAACAGATTATTGCTGTAAATTGCATGATATTAAATTAGACTTTGGTTAACTTTAATAATATTTCAATATGCCAAACATGCTGCTCAGTTGAAGGTAACAGACCTTCACAGTTCCTCTTTAGTTGGTCGCTGGTACAGACACAGCCTCCTGATGGAAACCCCCATCTGAGCTAAAAAGTCCAGGTAACGACTCAGCAGATGACTTGGAGCCTCTGCTGCCACCTGAGCTCAGGATTTGGCATCTTGGTGCTCGTTTGGGATTTGATAAGAGTGCAGTATTTCATTTCTCACTTTGCTCCTTTGTTGACTCCCCTCACAACCACAAAGATGACATGTGTGCGGACCCTCCCTCTTATTAGCAGGCTATTGTGAACCTTTTGATACGCTCAAGGCCACAGTGAAACACTGAGTGGTGGGAAGTGGTGCGGGGGTGAAGCCGACCTCATTGTCAGGGACACTTGCACGGCCCCATTTTCACCCTCATCCCCCAACCAACACCCTCCTCCAACGCCTCTCCCTCCTGTCATTCGTGAGAATAATGTCCCGTTGTCTTCTTCGTATTAGTGGGCCGAAAAAAAAGTGTCTGGAGCTCGGGGGTGGGGGGGGGACCCAGACACAAGTTTATGAACACAGGGTATAAAGGTTTTATTTATCCGTGCCTTATTACCATAAACATGCTTGAGGGCCACAGAATAAAGACCCAGACTCTTCTCTTGCTTGTCACAGATGACATTCGAGGCGGCTGCAGTCCCGAGCGCGTGTGGATCACGCACTGTAGGAAAATTAGCTGCTGATAAAACCTCAATTAAAGTTCAGCAGCCATCTTGAAAAGGTTGTTTACAGAAACAATTCAATGTAAAACGGGCTCAAAAGAATGACTGTTTTCTACTCCGACACAGGAAGTCAAAAGCTTTTCTCGTAAGATGCCTGACATTCTAACATTACAGCCAAACAACGCTTTATGGTTTTGTCCTGGGAAGAATGCAGCTTTGTTTTTGTTTATTTGTAGTTGATCTCCTGCATGTAGCCTAAACTGAAATTCCAGGCTCTATTTGAAACTTTGAACTTTGAAAAGTTACTTGCCAAAACTGAGGGAAAAACATCAGTGTGCTACATTCGAATACATTTTTAATTTTAATCCAGGTTTATTTTGTCAGCAGGTTAAACTCAATGCTGGATGCAGGCTTATCATGGGATTTGACTACGACAAAGCGATTCATCTGTTGCTGTGGACGAAAGCATCTGGTAAAAGAACGCATGCCATGATAAAATCACAGCAGCTTTATCCTGTAAGTCTGCCTTGAAAGATGAGTTCTTAATCTCAGCCACACCGATTGGATCGCTGCAGGTAATGCGCGCGAAAAAAAAGAGATGATCCCTGCTCTTTACATGTCAGAGCCAGTGATATTTGTTGTGGCAGGAACAGCTCGGGAAATGCGGTATCTCCTCACATGTGCTATTTATCAGAACTATTTTGCCTGTGGGCTCATCTTGAGTGTAACTCTTCGATCCTGTCCGTGCCCTCTGCACATCATGATGAATGTGGAGCGACTTCAGCCTCTCCACATGGCTCACTTTCTCTTACAGCACTCACCACTGGCTCGCCGCCAGTCTGCATTCCCAGAATGCTCGGCAGACCTTCTGAGGAGCTCACAGGCAGATGACATGGCAGCACTTCCCTCCTCCTGGCCTGTCTGAGCCACAGTGTCATTTATAGCTGTTAGTGTTGCTCCACAAACGACTCGACTCCAGTGACACATCTGATTCTTTTTTCTATAGCCTCACTCTAAGACTCCGTTATGCAAACTGCCTTTGAGAGTGCAGGTTTTTAGGTGGGTTGTGACCTCGAGACAGAGCAGCAGAGAGAGTGCCTTTCAGATATTTATGGCCTCTTTGTGTCACCTGTGGCTCCCCTGGGATGAGTTTAGCTGAGTGTGCATGCTCTGTTGTAGCGGTTACACACATGCCCACCTGTGGGCTGCAGTCTCATGGCCTCACTGAGGACTGTGAATATTGTAGAAGCTCATTCATTTGGCCTGGTTTCAGAGTCCAACTCAAACGGAAGCGTATCTACTCTTTGGATTTTTATGTTCCTGCCTCTCTCTTATTACTGCAGTCATGTTTGACTTGCAGCCTTCTTGAAAAATTAATTGAGAGCACCACACTTTTTGTGTCAAATATTAAGTCTTGACTGTTTGGGTTTTTTAAAAGGATCCATGCAGGCGAGTTATTATTGGCATTTGGGCTGAAAATTGGATTTGCCTTTAAAATTTCAACACCCCCTCTCCTTACAACTCAACCACATTTGCCAACAAAGCTGTGTGCACCTGCTAACATTTGGCTTTTGAGTGCAATGGGAAAGTTTAATTGGCATTCAGTCCCACACTAAATGACTCTACGGTAGTCATAGGTATTTTTCGGCTCCAGCTCACCACAGGAATACAACACCAAGGTGCACACGCTGATATTTAATGATAGTCCTGATTTATTTTTACCTGTCTGCAAGAGAGCTTGCAGCCACTCTTACTCCCGCTGTGTGTAGCTGATGTTCGTGAGCCCATTAACTATCATAAACTCATTATCAGAAAGCCATGCTCATCAGAAACTGTTCTGGAAAATGCTGTGTAGTACCATCCCTTCATGTCATTGTAGTTACTTGCCTGTCCTCTTGGAGGTAATGATATATTGGATTGATTCTTAAACAGTTGTAGCCCTTAGAGCTCTCAGTGGCAATATGAAAGGATTGAATGGGCTTATTTTAGTACCTAAAGCACCTAAAAGGGATATTTGGGTTTATTTGAAGTGGGGGTGTGAGAAGTACTTATGAGCAGTCGATGTCTTGCCTGCAGTAGACAGCAATGCTCTCAATTAAATAATTGGAAGTTAAAACTTAAACTTACAGTTTCAATTGGAAGAATTCTGATGGGGAGCAAAGCTCATGGCTGCTCAAAGTGTGACCACAGAAGAGTGAATTTCAACCATCCAAAACAACTCAAGTTGTGAAAAATTCATAGTACGGTAGTTTGAGCAAACGTCATACAAAGGGAATTTGATACCACAGAGTAAAAGTATCTAAAGCAGCTAAAAAACTAAATGTAAATGTGAAGTTGACCCAAAAGCTGCTGAGCCTAAAGCAAACAAGCCTAGTTCTGTCTAAAGCTGTAAAAGTTTCCTCACCAGCCCTTTCTAGCTCAATCTTCTCTCGAAAAGTTAAACCTTACTATAGTTTATTGTTTCAGTTGTCACGCTTGTGCACAACTGAAAAAAACATTATTGTAACTATTGTAACAAAAGTTACTCTGGTGATGTGCATTTTGGTTTGGGCAACTTCATGTTTTGTATGAGGCACACTACAGGCATCTGTAGTGTCTCTGTGTTTGAGCTCAGTGAGTCCAAGATGGCACAGAATTTATGGACGGAGATTCCTGCAACAGCTGGAAAAGATGAAATCTGTGGAAAAATCCCTGGTGTTGTTTCCCATTTGCTCTTCTGCAATGCCAGCAATGGAAGGTGATGCAGGGCATCGTATTTTTGTTAATGTCACAGGATGTGACTGCAGTGAGCAAATTCAGAGGGTCGGTGCTCCCAGATGTTGTTCATCAGGAAATGGTTGTAGCCGCAATGATTTTGTGGAAACACACAGTAGCAGCTACGACATGGCAGACAGCGAGGAAAATCCGCACCATCCGTGGATATGAATGTCTGATTCACAGGCAGCAAGAACTCAACTGTTCGGATTCTGCATTAATGAAACTAAGGCTAAACATTTTTACTATATTTCTGCCAATAAATCACCTTAAATCCTTCTCACTTGAATTTAAACAAGTAACCAGTTATTAAAAACCTGTTAATAAACCCATGAATTGCCCATACATGTATTACACAATAAAAAGTTCCCATTTTTTTATTGTTAATGGGGTAGTTAATATATTTTCAGGCTTCTTTACATTTCTGCACAGAAACTAGTTCAGAATGAAAACCTCAGAGTTTAGGAACATATTTTTAGACAGATGTTCTGCAGCGTCACAGACTAATAAACATTTCATGCTTTCCATCAAAATCCTGAAATTTAGAACGTTTGCAGAAACAGTAGCACCACCTGTAAATCACTTCATTGCAATTTCTGCACCCATCATGACTCTAAATACAGTTTTTCTGACCCAGGAACAGCTTTTTCCTGAGGGGGAAGTGTCCAACTGAGGACGTGAGGATTTGGCTAAACTTATTAAATCCAAACTATGGCTTCTTGTGTGAGTAATTAAATTGTGTGTTTGAGCAGTTGTAGCAGCAACAAATGTATTCACACAAATGTGTTAATACGTTAGTATTAGCTGCCATTTCACTCAGTGTACCCATAATGTTTCTTCTTACATGTGTTTTTATACACCTAATGCCAGCACAACATGGACAATTAACAGTTTAATTTACTGCTTTAGGTTCAGACTCATGAACTTTTAGTGCTGGACAGCCTCGACTTTCAGCTTCAGTCTCCCCCGTAAAGCCAGCGTCGTACTGGGTCTTGCTCATAAACCTGTAAAACAAACTGCATCCACTGATCTAAGCTCACTTTGTCAATAGAAAAGCTGATATAAGTTGTCCTTGTAATCAAAACCAGAAAACACTGAAAAACATACCAAGTGCCCTTTAAATTCAGAGATATTAGGTCATTTAAAAATTACTATGTGACAAAAGCTTGTTGGCTTAATAAGAGCTGTTTCGACTTGACATTAGTCTCAAGGTTGATGGTGTTCAGGACAAAACGCACGTTACTGATGCTGGTCCATTCTGCTCGGCCCTCTTTTGTGTCCCTTCCATAATGGTTATATCAGTCCTCAGTTGCCTCCTCTGGCCTTTAGCAGTCAGTCTCCCTGATAGACTCCACCACCAGCTTTCACACTGAGCCACAGGGGGAGGCTGCCTTTTCTGAACTCGTCAACCGTTCACAGGGCCAAATTAGGCCCACAGCAGCTCAGTGTTTGTGATGGCTGCATCCCGTCTGTCAGCTTGCCCTCTAAAGTCAGACTTTGGTGCAATTTCAAGCAATCCTATAATCTAAAGATCAAATTTTATGTGGCAGCACACTGCAAACAGTTGAAAACATAAATTTAAAGAGCAAAAACTGGGATTCTGTTTGCTGGATTGTAGTTGAATTGCATGATTGGTGTTAACAGCTGATAATTACAGCTGGATGGAAACACTCAGACAATGGGGGAAAAAATAACCCAGAAGCAGTACTGCTTCTCACAAAGATTCCTACAATGAAAATAATCATTTCAATTGATGTAATGTAATTATTACAAGTGTCTGTGTCAATGAGGCCTCAGTTCTTTTTTTACCAGGCAGATCTTTCGATTTGGCTGTCTTAAACCATTTGTTACCATGGCAACCAGTGATGGACAGCCCAACTGGACGAAAGGTCATTAATTACTGTGAGAAGATTTGCCGCCTTTGCTTCTGTTCACAGGGTAACCGAGCGGTCGCAGCTTCTGAGTGTGAGCCAGCAGGGCTGTCCGCACTGTTAATAATTGGATGTTCAAATGCATTTGTATTTAATTTAAATTAGACTATTTGCCTAATTTAAAACCATACGCATCCACTGAGACACAAAGAGAGTTTTCTATACCATAACATTTTTCCAATGATGATATATGATGTGTCCTCTGCTGAGCTCATATTAATGTGTCAATCTGCCTTCATGGGAAGCACACGAAGCAAAAAGTTTAGGAACCACAGATTAGGTCATTAACATAAAGAAATCTGAAGAAGAAATCTGGAGAAAACAAGGTGACAACATGTAATGTTCTATGTAATGTTCTATTTGGGTTTAATTTCCAAATAACTAGGGGCTGTCCCTAAAATCATTGTACTCATATTAGCTTTGATTGGTGACATACAGCACAACAGTCTTGATTCATCCCTCATTTCTTCATATGTTGCCAGAAAATGTGGTTCTTTGCTCATTTGTCTGTTGTGTGTAGACACCACACTGGTTTATCCATTGAGTTAGGGTGCTTTAAATGGTTTGGGTAGGAGGACTGAACTGAAAATAAGTGACAAAGCAGCCAGTGTCCAAAACAAAACAACAACTTTGAAGATCTTCAGAAAGCCTGGAGAACTATTGCTCAGGACCACTTCTAAGAAAACCTCGCTCTTTAGAAACAAAATGTAAAGAAATGAGGACAAGACTGAGACTTTTGCATAATATTGCTACATTATACTTTGTTAGCGTACATGGTTGCATTTGCCCAAAATTTTCCTTCTTGTGAAATTGTCATTTCCCCCAGAAACTGTCATACATTTTATTCTCCAACTGTTGAAAGTCGAAATCTAATTGTTTTTGGCAATGCCCATCAAAAGAGCTGCTTGTCACACAGTAATTTTCCCAGTTGGTTTACGATCAGTTATGTGTCCCAGTATGAGCCTCATACTGTAAGAAGACTCTGAGGACTCTTGGGTCGACTGAGGAGATCCTGAGGATGAGCTTCCATTTAGGGTTTTCTGCCGTTGCTGCTTTTATGCGTTTGACCACTCACATCCTCTGGACCAATCCCTGTAGAGTTAGAAACTACTCTCAGGTAGGAGCTAAAAAGACCCTCCAAGTGGGGGTCCTCCACTTCCTTCAATGTGAACACAAATCAGTAATTATGTAAGAAATATAAAAGATTAAAGGGCTCTATGTGCCCTTACATTTATCTGTTTCAAATTATTCTAATATACTTTTATTTGGACGAAGATAACGCAAAATCACTGCAAATCCAAGGCATAACTTTTCATTCCTCGTCAGTGATGCTGATGTATGAAAGAAAATTTTCTGCATCTGCAATGTATTAAAATAGAATGACTCGGGCCAGAGTGTGGGTGTCGTTAAATACATTTTATTTGTACAGGACTTTTCAAGAACATGTCACAAAGAATAAATAGATAATGATAATAAAAGCACAATGTAGTGTCAAAGAAAGATAAAACAAACCATACAGTACAGTTAAATGAAGGCCAATATAAATCGATGTGTTCTAAGAAGCTTCAGCCTCCTTCAGCTCCAAGCCTGGGCAAACCCTGATCCCATTGTTATGACAGGCCTGCAGCAGATCTGAGCATGAAGGGGCATGACCATGCGGCGCTCTGAATGTGAGAACAAGAACTTTGAACTGGATGCCGAACCTGACCAGGAGCTAATGTAAAGAAATCAGGACTGGTGTAATATGAGACCTTTTAGAAAAGGGACCCTGAGGTGGAGCTGATTGTAATTATACGTTTCAGAGAAGCTGAAGCTATTAATTGGAGCGCTCACTCAAGTGAACCCCCCCCTCCGGTTTCTCCTAACCGTGGGATCTGCAGAGTCAGCTGTTGAAAGCAAATGAACGTGTCACGCATGTGACACACTGTAGCCTACAGAAAGGGAATGCATTCATTATTGATTCTGATTCACGTGAGGAAAACACTCCGCTGCTACTGTTGTTTCATTGCTTAGCTGTGATGTCCTGAGTGAACTTTGGAACTTTAGTATGAAAACAAATTTCTGATTTCACCCACATGTCACTTCAGCCTCATGTCTTTGGTCTCTGCCAGTTGGCAGAGTGGCATCGTGTTTTCTGCGAGCAGCATGTCAGCTTGTTTGGGAAGATTTATAAAGCATTGTGAAGGCTCTATTGTGTCTTGCTCACACCCAACCCCCAAACAAACACACACAGGCAGAGTGTCTCGATACTACCTTACAACATAATATACAGCATGTGTCTCTATAGCTTCCGGGGGCAATTCCTAAGAGAAATGCTGTTTTCTTTATCTAGTGTCTCCAGTCTCCAGTGGGAAACCAGGAATAGCCACGCTGTTGCTACACCTATTACTTGACAGCAGTTGTTGCTAAAGCAGCAAGAGCTTTTGCAGAAGATTTAATGGCATATTTTTTTTCTCTTTTTTATCCAGTTTTGTTGGTTTTTCTGATGTTAAGAGGTGTCTAATTTGATTTATCTGAGAAACTGTAGATGGAAAGTTATTGATCCAGTAATCAGTTGATTAGATGATTATTTTAAGCTGATTCTCAGTACAAGGTGGTCATCCCATCTCAGTCCAGCCATAAATACGCTGCGATCATATACTGCTAAACAATTGGTTGAATATAATTTATTTACCATTTCTTGGTTAATCAGAAAAATGCTTTCCTTGGTTTCTAAATGTATGCATTTGTTGTTGTGACGTATGATAAAACCACACAAACTAGCGAGGTTACCATGGTTGGAAACACTTTCCCCACATATCATGAAATATTGCTTTAGATAGGTTTAGAAACAATTGAATGCTTAAAAATCCTGAAAAGTGTTTGTGATTTGCAGAAGATCGGACACACAATGATAGTGTTTTAAGATATAAATGATAGAATATAATAAAAATTATAATAAACTCTAAATGTATCTAAAGATAAAGGCTGAGAATATACTTGCTTTTAAATACATGTTTGTGCACTTCCTCAGAAATCTATGCTGCAAGTATGCAAGATGCAGAGCTGACCAGTTGATCGATCAAACTTTAGTTATTTAGCACTTTTCATACAAATTTGATGTAGCACAGATGCAAAAACCAGTGAAAACTATTTGTATTCATTCCATCACTCCTTTCCAACTAGCTCTGATGCACTACAGGGTAGTTTTTTCTGAAAAACGCTCAACATGAGGTGAAGAAATGAGGAAGAACTAATAAGACACTATTAAATTTAGATTAAAAAAAATCCAAAAAACTGTGTGATATCTGTGTGAGGAAAAACAAACGGCAGAATTTTTTTTTGCAAAGGGTCACAGTCAAAATAGAAATAAACAAATATGTTTATTAGTGAAACAATTAAATTAGACTAAATGAATAAATAACTAAAACACAATCAAAAGGCTATTAAAACCAGACTAAAAGTGCAGTTAATAAGTTAAGACACCTTAAATTCATAGTCTGGTGCGGACTATGAATACATGAATCAATAGTGACATTGTTGTTTGGCCTGTTCTTGACTTTACGAATGCTTGTAGGAACAGACACTAAGATACAGGCTAAAAGTGGTGCTGTTTACATCAGAGTGAAGGCGTCGTGCGAGGAGCCAAAACATGGATCTGTGAAACGATAAAAAGCTACACAGAGTTGAAATTAGCTGTTAAGCTGAATGATAAAAGAGGGGATGTACAGGCATATCGGCAGAACATCTGTAACGATCGTTTTGGCTCCTGTTGACTGCAGTCGTCCATCGGCAGACAGGGTGACATCAACCAAGGGCAGCGACTGATATTCATCTGGTGGTTCCCGGTTGTGTCACATTGAGTTTTCCCAGAAACTGAATAAGTTCAGTCATTCTTTTATAATTCTTTATTAGCATTAAAGGTAAATTGAATGACAAAAAGAATCGATATTGGTCCAGAATTCCAGCCAGTGCATCTTTAATTAAAAGCAGCACCTTTCATATCACACAGTCGTTGAATAAGTTGTTTGAAACAGTTGATTTCTGCAGATTTAAGAGGACTTGAGTTCAGTTTAGAGGTGGAGAAAAATCTCTGAAGAGTCAGTAATGTCAAGAAGGAGGGGTGGTGGAGGGGCTTACAAGATGCTCACATCCGCTTGGGATGCCCTGACAGTGGAGTGCCCTCAGAGAGCGCTGCACCCAGTTTAGGTTCCCTGCTAGATTCATGCAGTAATATACAAACTGACGAACACATGCACCAGAACAGTCTGACAAAAGTACAAAAACAAGCCAAAACTCACAGATTCTAGGAGATCGATGGTGTCAGATAGATGAAAATCATCTGTGTGCCACACGTTATTGGATCTTTTTAATCCATTTAGCATTGATGGATATTAGGAAATATCGCCTTAACGTGCACCATATTCAGCTGGAAATTGAATTTCGATGGTTGCGTGGTGCATATTTGGCTGATGGAGCACATCCAGAGACGGTATATTTAGACTCCTGCAGGTGCAGCAAGCCAGAGATTGATTGTCTGTATAAAAATAACAGAGTTGTGTATATCCTGATGTGGCAGGAGCTCTGACAGAAAGCTCTTTTTTTGCATCTGAATGTGTCCTTGGACTGAAAAGAAATTAAATCAAGTGACAAAAGGAGGGCGTTTAACACTAAAATGCTTTCAGTCAAGAGTGCTGAATTAATTGATTTATTGAAACGGATTACAGTTCAGAATGAGCACTCATTCATCCAGATCTCACTAATATAATCTGGCTCTAAACATTTCAGAGCGACTTATCTCTGAGCTCTCTCGCCGGGTGAGACTTATTTATTCTGTTGTGTTGGAGTCTTAGCTTCCTCTGTCAGGGCTGAGAAGGGGTTTATCTGCATCCAGCGGCCGACGCAGCTCCTTTTGTGTTCGACTCCCCTGCCAGCCCCTCTGTCCCGCCCACTTTCCCTGGTCACATCACTCCTCCGGTTAAATCCCATTGCCAGAGCCAGACGCCGCTTTCTGCAGCATGCTACAGATTTTGAGCAATCTCATAAATAGGCCAAGCTGTTGAGCACAGATGCTGCTGGAAATACACTCGCTGGGCTCCTGTTCTTCCTCATCTTCCACCCCCAAAATGTTTCTTCCTCTCCACTGTGGGATGTAGTTGGTGATGTCACTGTGTGATGTCATCCGGCGCTCAACCCAAAAATGTTTCAGTGTCTTACACAAACAGACGTGTCAAAGTACATAGTATTCTACTTATTCCCCTTGTGAAAACACAAGTTTTTCCTGGCTTATGTTTGAATTTGAGTGTTTTTCCCTCAGCTCACCCACGTGTACTCACACTAGTCCCACACCTACAAACACACACCATAATGCCGGCCTTTGAGGCTCTACTAATGACTGTGGAGAGTGAATTAATTAATGCTAAGTACTTGTTGTCCAACTCACTGTCACACACATTATGATATTTCCTAATGTCACAGTCTAAATGCTTGACACACATTTGTGTATCTATATTTCTGAGGGCCTAACCTCAGCTCTCATACGCACAAAACCTTCACCTAATAAATTCCATCTACAGCCTTATGTTTACATCAGATTCAGCTCTTTTGTTGTTTTAAGCTTAAATCTGTTCTTAATTCTGATTTCAGTCTGAGACTCAGTGATACAGAGGAGTGCCGGCGGTGCTGGTCAGAGCACCTGTTAAGCCTGAGGTGAAAACCATCACTTTCGCCCCATAAAACCTAGTATTTACATGCAAGTAAGAAATCCCACAGTATAGGATACAACTGACTCACTGATGGAGCCAATGATTATTCATGATGAGGGATTTCAGAGGGAAGATGTAATGATATAATCAGACAAAGACAATAATGTTTAAGGTAACTGTAAATGCAAAACATCAGATTACTGATGACATTGAGCTTTTTTGAGCATTTGTTTAAAAAAAATAAAAACAAAAACATTTCTTTAGCATATTTAATCATATACAGAATGTTAACTGAGACTAAATCATTTGCAAGAAAGCTCTGATGTAAGCGTAGTTCCTGTGCCTTTTCATGAGTTTTAGAAAAGGAACTTTTTTGTTCCGAAAAACATTCGACAGTGACAAAAGGAAGAAATTTTAAATGCTTCTACAGATATTCTGTTTTAATATTAACTCCTCCTAAAAATGACAGAACAACCAAGTAAGTATTACAGTAATTAAAATACTTATTGTGGAGAAAATTAATTCCTCTGTTCGAAGAAAAGGCTTTTAATTCCTCTAGACTGCAAACTATTCTGTGTGACATGAAAATGGGACAAAGTTTAAACACACTCCGTAAAAATAAAAGAAACACCATATTGAGTAGAATTCAACAAGTCTACTAACAGCCTACTTTAATAGGTTATTTAGAGAAAAAACACAATATAATAGAACAGATCTAATCTGTTCTAAATGTTAACATTTAATCTATGTCTCTAGGCCTTAATGTTTATAAAAGCTTTCACTTTTGAACCAAATTTAGCTCAGGACCAATTATAATGTGTTTTATAAAAAAGACTCAGTTATGACCTCGTGATCCCTTGCCCGGATATGGGACACCGGGGCCTCCCCCCGGAGCCAGGCCCGGGGGTGGGGCCCGGCAGCGGGCGCCTGGTGGCCGGGTCTGTGCCCATGGGGCTCGGTCGGGCATAGCCCGAAATGATGACGTGGGTCCCCCTTCCGACGGGCTCACCACCCGTGGGAGGGGCCAAGGGGGTCGGGTGCGATGTGAGCTGGGTAGCAGCCGAAGGCAGAGGCCTTGGTGGTCTGATCCTCGGCTACTGAAGCTAGCTCTTGGGACGTGGAATGTCACCTCTCTGTTGGGGAAGGAGCCGGAGCTGGTGCGCAAGGCTGAGCGGTTCCAGCTAGATATAGTCGGGCTCACCTCGACGCACGGCTTGGGCTCTGGAACCAGTCCTCTTGAGAGGGGTTGGACTCTCTTCCACTCTGGAGTTGCCCGTGGTGAGAGGCGCAGAGCAGGTGTGGGCATACTTATTGCCCCCCGGCTGTGTGCCAGTACATTGGGGTTTACCCCAGTGAACGAGAGGGTAGCCTCCCTCCGCCTTCGGGTGGGGGGACGAGTCCTGACTGTTGTTTGTGCCTATGCGCCAAACAGCAGTTCAGAGTACCCACCCTTTTTGGAGTCTCTGGGGGAGGCACTGGAGAATGCTCCTACCGGAGACTCCCTCGTTCTGCTGGGGGACTTCAGCTGAGCCAGAAGGCGAAGCTCTCTACTTACTGGTTAATCTACGTTCCCATCCTCACCTTTGGTCACGAGTTGTGGGTAGTGACCGAAAGAACAAGATCGCGAATACAAGCGGCCGAAATGGGTTTCCTCCGCAGGGTGTCTGGGCTCTCCCTTAGAGATAGGGTGAGAAGCTCAGTCATCCGGGAGGGGCTCGGAGTAGAACCGCTGCTCCTCCGCATTGAGAGGAGTCAGATGAGGTGGCTCGGGCATCTGGTTAGGATGCCCCCTGGGCGCCTCCCTGGGGAGGTGTTCCGGGCACGTCCCACTGGGAGGAGACCCCGGGGAAGACCCAGGACACGCTGGAGAGACTATGTCTCTCGGCTGGCCTGGGAACGCCTCGGGGTCCCCCCGGAAGAGCTGGAGGAAGTGGCCGGGGACAGAGACGTCTGGGTTTCTCTGCTCAAGCTGCTGCCACCGCGACCCGACCCCCGGATAAGCGGCAGATGATGGATGGATGGATGGACTCAGTTATCTCCAGCCACCCTTTGTGGGGATTCATAACTAAATACCTCAAAGTGACGTTGAAGTGTTTGCTGCTACCGTCTTGACGTGGCTGATTCTTCATGGAACTGATGCCTCGAGACATTTTTAGGAATCTTTCAGAAACATTGAGGAATCCTGACAAAATGTTCATATTTGACGCCATAGAATGAGAACATTTCATTTGCAGAGCAGCGGTTTGTGTTTTTAAACTTACTTTCATGTCAGATTAATGTAACCACTGCTCCAAGTTTGCAGTGGCTTGCTTAGTCAATTGAGTTCTCACATTTGTGCAGATGGGATAGAGCAGTGTGTAACATTGCTTGGTCATAAAACAGGGAACTGACAGTTATATCATCTGTTTCGAGGCAGTTAATACAATATAAGTCGATACAATATGCTGAGATGGGTGCAGTTAAAGTCAACAACTGTTATGGCCTTTAGGATAAATGTGCCACCGCATTTTAATAGATCACAGTATACCTTGGTGTTTACATTTAAAAGCCTGCATTCCACATCCAGTCCTCAACCTTGTCCTTCCTCTAAGCATCACCTTAAAATGAAATCCAAAGCTTAATTCAACCCCAACTTTCAATCTGCCCTTAGGCTTAATCCCATCCCAAGTTTCAATTAATTTAACCCCCAGCCGTAATCCTCAACTCGAGTGAGAACTTTGAAAATGTTCTCAGGCGCTTAAGGGAAATAACTTTGAAGCTGCTGGTCCTCACAGGGATGTAACTCACCAGTGAGAGCACATATAGGAGATGTCCTTCGTGGGTTGGTGTGTCAGGCAAAAAAAAAAGCAGGAGACGATGTCGAGGACAGAAAGCAGAAATTGAGGATGTAACGTTGGGACGAGGGGGTTCAGGACGGACAAAAACGAAAAGGCTACAGCCAGTCAAGGCCCACCACGTCTGTTTCTTTTAGTCCCTGCAGAGCAACCACAGTGTAACTACAATCCCCTAATCCTGCAGGCTGGCAGAGGCAATGAGGAGTAAACCAGCTGCACCAGTCCTGCAGCCTCACCAGCCAGAGCTGCAACACACACTGCTGCTATCTCATGCAAGCACTTGTTCACTCATTCTTTTATGTTTATGGCAGACACTTTTATTCAAAGCCACACACTCATATTCCAGGTAGGCAGGTATTGCCTTGCCTAAGGACACTGACTGGAGGTAGTACATTTCATGCAGGATTTGAACCCAGGTCACCCACATGAAAGGTGGTAATCTTACCTCTACACTATCCAGTCCCATTTGGGGGTATGTTTGTGTGAGAGAGGAATGAAAAGATCTCACAGAAAATATGGAAATGTGGCAGAGCTGCTCAGGAAGTAAAAACTAACCTCACTGGCTGAGTGAAATTTCAGTGTGTGCAACAGGAGGGATGCTCAGCCGCTAGCAGTGTTGTGCATCTAGTGCTACAAATGATTATTTAATTGTCGATTAATCTATTTATTTTTAAATATTCGTATAAAGTAATGACAATAAACAAATGAACGCAACCAGTGTGGTTGTGTTTTGTTGTTAAAAATTCAAAATGAATCCATTTTCAATCACTAATAGCTTTTAAATATTCCACCAACTGCCATAGGGTTAGAAAGACCTCTGTGGCCTGCATCATATCTCAGCTTGACATCAGCAGCTAGAGGCCACAGCTGTAGCTGTTTATGTAACTCAATCAAACCTCAGATCAAACGGCCTCCAAACTATAGGTGAGCAATGAAAGCGGGGACTCTTTTAAGGGCAAAACTGTTTACACCTCACTATAACACACCATCGGTTATCGAGAGCCACCCCTTGATGCTGTGGTTGTGACCTCTTTGCATGTCTGTATCTCTTACTGGCCTGTTTTTGTGACCTCGCTTTATGAAAAGCTAATCTTATTGATGCTTTAGTGGTCTGCAATATAATCCCAGCTGCGCTACAAGATTAATTCAGCCTTCAAATTAAGGTTTTGGGTTTTTTTTTTTTAAGGTGCCAAAACAACCCTCTTGGCATTTAAGTTGTGGCATCAGTGCTAAAGCCAGAACTGTACTTTGTTGTGGACATGCATACTGACAACTGTGGGCTCCACGAATGAGTAGTTCTAATTTTATTAGTCTCTGGTTCAACATTTTAGTTATTTTTATCTGTCCTTGGGTAGTCTGTCCCATCGGGTTTCCATGCAACTGACAAATTAAATTTGAAGGAAAATTTTGTCATGTTCCTCCCTCAGAAAAAAATTTATCAGACTTGTCTTAATTAACTGACTTAAAGTGATTAAACTAGACTGAACTGTGTAATTGGCAGGTGGTAATATTGGTAATAGTGTATGTTATGAATAGAGAGGTGTGAGGGGAAAAAAGACCAAAACCAGCCATCTTAGCCACAAAGGACAGGTTTGGGGAAATATTTTAACTGCCGTGTATTGATTATGTAGATTGAATAGCTGAAACATTTAACAACTAGGCGATCAATCATGTAAGTCATATGTTGGCCACATCAGAACTGATCTACGCTTTTTACAAAAAGGGAAAAAAAACACGCATGAAAATCCTTTACAATGTATAAACACCACACAAGAGAAAGAGGAACAAAAAAACCTGAGAAACCTACAAACCTCACCAGCAACAGTCATAATACATTTCACCTCCAGCCAACTGCGATGTAAAAACATCACTTGTATCCTGGAGGGTTTTTTGTTTCTGAATTAATCTTGTTTTGCATTTAATTCCATGTCTGAGTATTAAAAGTGAGAGCAGATTTACAAACCATGGGGAAATTTTATAGAATTTTTGCATAGCTTTGCAAAAATACTGCCAGCGACTTCATAATGAAAGGAATTAAATAACAGGAAGGTGTCTTGCTTTGTTAACAGAAGCTCTGTATAAAAAAATGCTTAAAGAACTGACATCACATGAAAGATATCATTTTTTTTTTAGTTTGGCCACGGTGGCTCTTCTCATGCTGGCATTTTGGAGGTTCATCACTGATGACATTTTTGCTGTGTCAGCACTGAAAAAACCTGCCCTTTTGCGCATGAGCTAACACAAGTTCAAGTCAAGTATATCTTGCTGTCAGAGGAATGCATTGCCCCGGATATGTCTTCTCAGAAGTCGAGATGAAAGAAAAATGTGGTGTGGCTGGTCAGTTCAGTTGCTTTTATGGCTCCAAAATCTCTGTCGTTTCAGTGATTAATTGTACTAGAAAATGGCCAAAAAAAGTAATTCAACTAATTGTAATTATATAAAAATTTGAAAGTAGCTGAACTATCAGCAAGCGACTGCAGGATTAATTTATGCCATGTACAACATATTTAAGTTAAAAGTACAACATTTGCATGACTTGGTTTTCCTTGTAAACATATTTTAGCTTTAAAGGGTATACAGAACAGATGTATAATAGTTCATTTTGATTAATTGCAACTGGTATTTAAAGGTCTGTTCACATCACTGTATTTCCAGGTTTGATGCTCAAACAATTTGATTTGTTTCTTCACTTTTGACTCTCATATTGACTTACACATACAATAAACAGGGATCCCTGATTATGGCAGTCTGGGGCTCTAAGGAGCTTTGCACAAGATGCACTGTCTAATCCGCCGTCTCCCCGGAGAGATTAGCTCTGTCACCACGACTGGGAATTAAACCACAACTGGTGTTGAAGATGCTGACAGACTCGTGGCTGAAGCGGGACTGGGATGGATAGGGAGGCTAAAAAGCTTTCTAAGGCTAAAAAGACGAGCCGAGTGTCATCACTCTCAGACATTTTGCTGTGTATCTGAGATCTAAAGAATCAAATGTGACAAGGTAAATTTTAGGAAAAAATAGATAAGTTTACCTTCCTTTGAAGGGAAAAACCTGAAGATTTATGACGGAATGAGATCAAACAACTAATCGGAAACATCATGTCGATGATGTTCGGCGTGAAAAACACTGTGCAACATTGAGGCTGAAACATCAAAACAGACTATTAGAGACCTAATGTGACAGAAATTAGAAGCTAGTGCTCATGAAACCAACCTCAGAGGAGAGCGGTTTCTTTGCAGCAACAAAAAAGAAATCTGTCTTAATCTAAAGACATGGCGGGAAATGTAAGGTAAAATAAATCTAAGGCCACTGAACAGTGTTCAGTTCACATAGCATCCACAGAACAGGAGGATCACATCTCTTTCTCTGCCCACGGCTGTGTTTTGGTGCCGTTTCTAAGTGGGCGCTACCTTCCTGACGCCGAGCCAGCGAGTGAGTCACGGTCCGTTCCTTCTCTGGGTAAAACAGGTTGCCGCTCACACTTTCCATTTGTCTGGCCATGAGTGATTCACACTGACTTTTTAGGCTGGCAACAGAGAGTGTGCAGTGAAGAGTTACAGTGTACCAAGTAAGAATAGGAGTGAGGCAGAAAAAGCACAGTGTGAGCTTAAATAGTAGCAGCGGTAACACTGATGATTAATGTTCTGTTTACTGACTAATTGTTGGTCTTCACTGGGGAAATACTCAATTAAATTTAAATGACTTATTCTTTCTTTGATAGACCATTTGAGGCGAAACACAAACAGTTCATTCACACATATAAAACTAAAAAATTAAACTATAAAATTAATCTGAAAATACAGACTTTGATCATCTTGATATTTAGTGATTTAGGGCAGAAGCCACTCCATAGACGACCATCAGTGTCCTGCATCAAAAAGGTCAAACTTTAAATCACATCTGTTCTTGAGTATATGACAGGTGGACTTCTTTTTTGGCTCATGAGGGTTCCTCATTTCTTACTAAATGAACTGAGCTGAACTGAACTGAACTGAACTGAACTGAACTGAGCTGTTTTAGATCCACATTTGGGTTATTACTGGTCCAGGGACAGATGTCAGGATATTTTATGTGGTTCATAGATAGTGCTGTAGGCCACTTTTTGTGTGACATCTGTCTGAATTGTATCCAGTAACAGAAAATAGGTCATATTGTGCGTTTGGGTGTTTTGTCTTCCCCTCAGTGTGTTTGTGAAAGGTTTGATTTTACAAAGCTCAAAATCTAAACCAAAAGGATTTTATCTCTCCCAAAGAAGACACAGAGCCTGAACTGCCTGAAACACTTCCTTTGTAGTACAGACTTTTCCTCTTTAGCTTTATGGCCATCACCATTAAACATATTTAAGTAATGCCTGTCTAGTGGCAAAAAATGACGAGCTGTCTTTTACGTTTTTGACCAATCAGCTGAGCAGACGGTGCCTTTTGACAGCCACATGCATGGGCATGCAACAGGTCTAACGGGAGGTGGCGTTCTGAATAGATACCGAGCCTGCATGTGCAGTTGAGGCGCTCAGTCAATGCATTTATGAATATTTGAGTTACAAGCAGTCAGTCATAGTATTGGACCCATCAGACCCTTGCTGACTGGTGAGGATGGCAAAATTAATGTCACAAAGGCCTTACAGATGAGCAGATGCAAAAAAATTATTTGTTAACTGATCGCTGTTTGCAAAGGCATCACTCACACTCTCCCGCCTGGTCTGCGTGTGTTCACAGAGAAAAAGAACGCAACCAGCCACAGAGCAGGAAATTAGAGGAATAAAAAATGTATTTACAGCAGTTACATTTTAAAGCTCAAGTAAACTCATCTTTGAACATCCCACAGGAAGGTGATGCTTTAGCTGATATACGTAAAAGTTCCCATGCTGTGAGAAGCGATGGCACATTGGACTTTGCTCCAATAGTCATATGGAATTTCTGTCAGTGAGCGTCTCCACACACGCTACCCAGAGGCTGCAGCCCCAAAATGTCGCTCCCATTACGGGACACGACCCCAGTATGGGAAATACATCACTTGAAGCCTGGCGAGATGGATTATCTGATGAACTTGCAAACTACAAAGGATTCAAGCTGCTTTATAGAGGGTGGGATTGAGACATCCTCATGCTTTGCAAAAGCTTAGGAAAACATCTTCCAGTTTGTTCTCATCCTTTTGACTAAGAGAAGGAAACCAGTACAATAATTTCTATTAAGAAAAGGCATAAAACCATCATGAATTTAAATGATTGTCCTCATTATCAGTTTAATTAAAACATTTTTAATTGCTTGAACCGTTTAAGTAATTTATAAATCTAAATGCAAACATTTGCAGGTTTCGTCCCCTAAAACAAGAGGATTTGCTCAATTTTCTGTTTAATAAGTGTGAAAGGTTCATATCTGCATGTTGTTTTGGTTCGATAAAAATATATTTTTTTACAAGCAGTTTATTTTTTAAACTGCAGCCCTGATAAAATGATTAGTTATCACTCTCAACAGGAGTAATACCCTGAGATCAGAAATATTAATAACATGTTATGCTTCCTGAAAAGAAGCCCCGCTGATCATCAAAACCTTTAAATAGCTCTGTCAGGCCAGCGATCCGTCTCTGGAAACAGCTCTGCAGTTTCCCTTTATAGAGGGGGATTTCTTCCTTCCTCTTTTCCTCTCTGCCTTCCTTCCCTCAGTGCTCGTCTATCTCCTGCCTGTCATATGGAGCTGTAGCTGATGTAAGACAGAGCTGATAAAAATGAATGATTTTATTAGTCGTAAGACTAAGCCGGCGTGCAGAAGGCCCAATTTTATCCGGGCTTTGCGTGCCTTGTCTGCTCCACTGTTGGCTGCAGGACAGACTGGATAGGCAGATGCTTTCCCCTCAGAGTGTTGCAGAAGCTCCATGTGCCAGTGAATCTGAGCCGGGATAAGACGTGTCTCACACTGCAGCTCTGAATGGGACCATAAGCACCCTGGTGCATCATACAGCAGAAGACACAGCCGAACAGCCTCATCATTGGTTTTTCAGCTGAATAAGGAGCTGAATTGTCTCTGGGATGATTTACGTTACAAGACATCAAATAAAACCACACTCAGTGTCCACTGAATCCTGGCAGGATTGGCATGGTAAACAGATGTTAGGCTGTTACCGTGACTGTGAATGAATCTGGCAGAAATCATGTCATATGATCTGCGCTCTGAATTAGAGTAAACACTTTACTATTAGACTTAGCCTTGACCTGATGATGTTACGTAAGACATCCACACAGATTGATGCTCCTTTGGCTTGTTTCTGCGTCTGTTTCACATTAGGGAGTTGGCACACATGATGGCAAACACATTCGTTCCACTGCATTGGTGTTATATCATAACTGCGACCGTCTATAAGAATCGGGATGCAAAGGGACATATGGAAAGATCAATAGCAGCTCAAAACTGCAGAGATCATCATTACTAATGCTCTTTTATTGCTCTCATTAGTTGCTGAGATGTGTGTCTTTTTAATTTTAGTAATGATTTTAGGAAGAACATTGTACAAAGTTTGTTTTACATTCTTCATCCTTACATCCTTGTTTTGTCTTTCACAGACTGCACTGAGGCGACGAGGAAGCAGGGAAGCTTTTAAAGACAAGAAATCCACAAGTCAGGTAAATAACTCGGTATGATAGAATACAATAGGCACTAAAAGATATAATATATGTCAGTTTATATTATTATTGTCAATAAGTCACATTAAAAGGGCTCGTGACTTCTCCCAGTAAAAAAAAAAGGATTCGCTGTAGAGTTTTAAGACTTTGTGAGGTTAAAAGAAGCTTTTTTCAAAGACTGCTTTACATCAACCGGTCTGGTTTGATGAAGCGGCCTAAAAGTCACAAGTTTGTCTTAAAATGATTAAAAGCTCTTCATTTGATTTATTACACTTGAGACAGGCTGCTCTGTATTTGCCTTTGTGCGTCCTACATACACCCTTCCTAAAAGATGAACTGCTTTCGTGCTGTTTGAAACACTTTTTAAAGATTACGACAAAATATTTAGTTTTTCTAAGTTAAACTATCTCTTACATTCGTAGTTTGTTCTTACTGTGAAGAAATGGGACTGCAGCTCACAGCCACAACCAAGGGTTATTGAAAATATAAACTATCAGCACCTTTAATTTAGTTGTTTTCATTGCCATCACCCTTGTAGGAGGACAGTGCAGACCTCAGGTGCCAGCTCCAGTTTTCCAAAGAGGAGTCCGGCCTGATGAGGAAGAAGATGGCGAAACTCGGTCGAGAGAAGGACGAACTTGAGCAGGAGCTGCAGAAGTATAAATCTGTTTATGGGGACGTCGACAGCCCCCTTCCTCTTGCGGAGTGCTCTGGCGGTGGCCCTCATACTACACGAGAAGCCGAACTACGATTGCGTCTCAAGCTGGTGGAGGAGGAAGCCAACATTCTGGGAAGAAAGATTGTGGAGCTGGAAGTGGAGAACCGCAGTTTACGGGCAGAAAATGAAGATATTCGCAGTCAGTATGAAAGAGATTGCTTTGGCCGGGAGCCTTTCTCCAGCATGCCCTCGTCGCCTTATGGTGGTGATCCGCTGGAGTCGGCCAGTGAGCTGCGTCGCCATCTCCAGTTTGTCGAGGAAGAGGCTGAGTTGTTGCGCCGCTCCATCTCTGAGATTGAGGACCACAACAGACAGCTGACATCTGAACTCAATCGCTTCAAGTTTGGCCCCAGCAGCAGTTCAGGGCCTGTTGGTGAGGAGGGCAGCGAGGGGGGGTTGTTTAAACCTGGGAATGGGGGGAGCGGAAATGGCTCCAGCAGCAGTATGATGATGGAGGAGCTTAAATCGGCCAGGATGCAGATAAACGAGCTGAGTGGAAAGGTGATGAAGCTGCAGTACGAGAACCGTGTCCTCATGTCCAACGTCCAGCGCTGTGACCTGGCTGCACACCTCGGCCTGCGTACCAGCAGCCCTCGAGACAGCGATGCAGACAGTGATGCGGGCCGGCGGGAAGCCACTGAAGATGAGGAAGCAGGGCGGCTTCATCTCCTTCAGCCCAAGAGGGAGGGCCCCATTGGAGGAGAGAGCGACTCTGAAGACCTGTTTGAGAAAACAGCAACCACCTCAGGGCTAGGAAGCATCAAACCCTCAGACGGCAGCGAGCTCAGTGCCACTGAACTAGCCAATCGCAGGAGGGAAGAGCGGGAGTCATTCGCTAATGTGAAACGGGAGGCTGACAGGCTCGGCAAGACGGTGGACCGTCTGATCACGGACACTGACAGTCTGATCTTTGAGGGGCGGCTGCTGGTGACGACAGGGGAGAGCCTCGAAGGCGGGACGGTGTCTGGATCCAAACCAGACACTCAAGTCCTGGACTCCATCAACACTCGCATGAAGGCTTTCCGCACTGAATTACACATCTTAATGGAGAAACTGGACCACGTAGGGGAGGGGCTTAGAGAAAGGACAGACGATCTGTCACCTATGCCGAACCTGACAGAGTCCAGCAGCTTCCTGTCCACAGTCACTTCCATGTCCCGCGACTCTCCCATTGGCACCTTTGGAAGAGACCTCTCAACAGACTTCCAGGTGAGCTTAAGTCATTTTCTTGTTGTTGTTTGTTCTTTTAAAAACAGTTAGCCTTGATGGGAAAACAGTCGACACTTAAAATTTACTGACAACCACTGCAATAATTAGCCAAAAACTTTAAAAACTTCTCGCCTGCTTGTCCAAACAATCATGACATGCAATATTGTAGCAGAAAGAATGAAATTGTCTCCAACTTTAAGTAAACATCAGCAGAATCCAGATACGCAGCTAACCATTAAAAAACCCAGCAGTGTATTTGTAAATGTGAGAATCCATTTAGGTTTGAAATAAATGAGTGTTTAGTCATTAGTGGACCATTTAAGGCCAAAATAAACTTAGTTGAAGCTCAAGTCAGTAGTGTGTGCAAAAACATCAGCTCTAATTAAAGACAGTGGCAATTCCAGTAATTCCAGTGATTCCCTGTCGATAGGAATCTCATTAAGTTGAAGGCAAATGTGGCCCAAAGGATGGGTTCGGATTTTCTCAAGTCTGTCTTCTCCCTGTACGTTGAGAGAGTTGCAGTGATTCAACTCTGCAGCAAGAAATGAAGGGGAAAATTAAAGGAAAAAGAGTATACTCCATTACTACCAATACTCCCAGTTTTCAGTGTTAATGTCTACTCATGTCTGAGAAATGATAAGTATCAGTATAGAATTAATTCCCCACTTTTTGCAAGGCACCAAGGAGAAGTCGTCACAGAGCTGAATTGATTGTCTGTGAAGGAACCATTGTCAGCAGCATTATTAACGTCCAACAGTGGGGGGTGGCACTTAACCGATTGGACACTTCTTTAAATTCAAAGCTAACATTCAACCTGATCTCACAGCAAAATATGTAATAGCTTGGCTAGCCCATAGAGCAAAATGTAGCAGTTTTGTAATAAAGGCAATACACTTAAGACGGATAATTTGGTCACAAATTAATTATTATTAGCAAATTCTTACCAAGATGAAAAGGAGGAGTGGTTTGGAAGCATTAGGACTTGTTTACGGTAGCATGTGGGTATGATTTGGGTCAATCTCACGTCGCGCTGTGTGATAGAACCTAGGTATTCAACCGGTGCAAACAGAATTACGAGAAGTCCTCCGAAAGTCTAAAAGCATGTAGCCTTCTGAAATTATGCTACATATAAGGCAAATACGTATGGTTAAGATTACAATGTATATTCTATCTATGGTTTAGGTGCTGCAAAATACATGGTTTTAGTTAGATTTAATATACACCACATGGTTAGGTTTAGGTGCTGCAAAATACATGGTTTTAGTTAGATTTAATATACACCACATGATTAGGTTTAGGTGCTGCTAAATACATGGTTTTAGTTAGATTTAATATACACCACATTGTTAGGTTTAGGTGTTGCAAAATACATGGTTAGAGTAAGACTTAATATATGTATACTATCGCCAACTTTAATTTTGTTATTTTCATTTGTTATCACTCTTGTAGGAGGACAGCGAAGACCTCAGGTGCCAGGTACAAAATATGTGGTTAGGGTTAGAAAAGTATAAATAATGGTTAACAATCTTACTATTTATGGGTTGCACTTTCTGTCCTTTTACAGTGGGTTAGGGATACGTTACCATCTCATTATGTGGAATTTTGGATTTTGGATTATGACACACTAATATGAGGCTCCAATATTCTGAGACAGCAAAACTGAACAACTGTCTTCCAAAAAAGATTTTTCATAAAGCAGAGAAGTGTATTTTTCCTGGGCAAAATGATCAACTTGCTGTAATGTAATTAACTCGGACGAGGCATAGCAAATAAGGTGAATTTTTGGATTATTTCTTTCTTGGGGTTGCCAAGTTTGAAAGGGGTTAAACATCAGTTTAACTCCAATTATGTGTGTCAACAACTTTCCCCACTGATTAAGTGCTTGTTGTGGACAATCTTTAGAAGTGATGCTTCTTTCTGACTGTGATGTTTACTATTCATCAAGATGTAGACTTTACCAACTGGTCAGCCTGTGGTAAGGAAAGAAAGCAGGGCCTGGGCCATCATGAAACAAGTTTAATTGACTTGAAAGATCCGAACCCCAATCCTCAAGCAGAGGTGGATATTTTGAAAAACTTGATACCCCCACCCCCCACAACAGTAGCGCCAGCACAGGATGACATGCAGTATCACGTCCTTGCATAATAAGCCACCCAGCTCTACCGCACTGGCAACTCTGACACCTCTCCCCAGACCCACCGCCACCACCATCGCTTTTTATACTGCTGCCACCTTCACATCTGCATCTCCATGCACATCTCATAGCCAGCAACCCTGCCCGCCTGCTCCCCTGCACTCTCTGTCTGCAGCTGCCCTGCTTCCACTCAGCCGGGGCTGGAGGGGTGGGGGGTGCTTGGTGTGAATGGAGTAAGTACTGAAGGATTTATTGCAGCTTCTTCCATTTGGCTTGACTTTCTTGACGCTGTGAGTTGTTTTGCTACAATGTCTTTTCTATGACACGTAAAGGGTGTGGCTGTTATGTTTCCACAGCATGTCATCACACACACACACACACACACACACACAGATGCACGTGGGATTCGTTACTCCATGGCGTTTCCAGGGAGACAAACCAAAGAAATGTGAGCACTGATTAGAATAAGCTGTGTTCAACAAAAGGAGCCTGACACAGTTGCATGGTGCTGTGCCATTTGCCTGTGGAAGAACCCTGCTGGCTGGCATCTTGCTTTTTTTTTTTGTCTTGTATTACAACAGCTTAGTGGAAGTCACCAATCAAATTACAGTGTTTTCTTTCAAAGCAGGTCCATTATGTCTGTGCTGCATGATCAGGCGGACAGCTCGTGTGTCTTTTCTAATCAACCAGACTACCGTACAGAATAAAACAAACATCTCTTCAAACATTTCTCTCCTGAAGAACTGAGACTGCTTTGTAGCGATTAGAGACTGAAGCTGCCTCCATACTCACGCTGTCCAATGACTTGTTTCTGCTTTGCTCCTCTGCCTGTAGGACTCACTGGTTAGTCTGGGTGAAGCTGGGTGGTTTAGGCACAGCTGACTGCTGCACTAACAGCTCACACAATATAGCCTTCAAGAACTGTTCAAGAATATCTGAAGAGAATCTCATGGTTTGAAATGTTATACGCAACAGAGCAAAGAAACAAGTGTTCAGAATTTCCCCCACGGGGGATGAACAAAGTATTTTCTATTCTATTCTATCTAAATATAATCATTGCAGCAGCAAAAAGTATTACAGACAGTGAATTTATACATATTGAAGATAGAATTGAGGTACTCACAAAAGTGCATTTACAATTCTTTCTTTTACTAGAAATTATTCACTAAAGATTCATCATGAATATCGTTGCAGCATCTCGCATTTTTGACTGAACATTTTGCATTAATATGAAACAGAAGCGTGCTTAAAGAGATAATAAAGAGAGACCTTGCTAATTAAGAAGAAAAGTGATTTAGCTATGCACTAAAATTCAGCATGTTCTTCCACTTATTTGCTCCAGTTCAAATGTCAAATTAAAGCTTGTAATTAGATCCTTTTTAAGTTGAGATTACATTATCTCTGTTTTATCTTCATATGAGCATGCTAACATTTTCTTTAAAAGTTGTCTTAAGATTATTAGTAACAACTCAGCATCTTCTCACTATGAGAAACTGCACTTTGAATAACAGTATTTTTTAGAGCTCTAATATTTTCACAGAACTGGAGATGTTTTCTCACAATTAAGCTTGCTTTATCTTTATTGTTACTGTATCTCAGAGAGTTTTGCTGTATCCAGTTACCATATTTTTTGTATTAACTACATTTATACTTTTCATTTACAAACATTATAAACCTGCAATTATGTTGAAAGCACAGCAGTTCAATTCCATGTTCAAGTTTTTGACATCTCACAATAATTACAAGGTACTGGCATTGGTTACAGCTTTAGATTCATAATAATACCTTGATTTCTCATAAATTCATCGAAGACTTATTTTTTTACATTACTGAATATCATAGAGACGAAACTCTCTTATGTTTATATGACATGACGCTGTAAAGCACCAAAAAAAGGTAACTTTTTACACACATGTTCTCTTTAAACCTGCAAACGATCTGCTAATATTCAGAAATCCAGATCATGCTGAGATAAAACTGCCTCACACACAAGTTATTAGTACAATGTCAGTCCTAATTACATAATCTTGGAATTATATGCATGAAAAACACAAAAAAATTTGCCTTTGGTGAACGCTTATCATCTTTGTCAGATAACTTGGTTTCCACATAGAGGCAGCTAGCATATTGATGCCTCAAAGCTCAACTAAAAGCCTCTAAAGCATCCGGTTTATTTCTATGTTGTCTTTCATTTTGAATTATCTGAAAACAATCTGCATCACACAGGCTCAAGATGCAACTGTCCTTAGTGTACTGCTTGAACAACACACACATCTGTGCACGGGCATGTGTTGAGAACCTTTAGCGTGCTAGCTCTCGCTCTGCAGTTTGGTGTGGTATCTCTCAGTTGTTGGTTTGGACTCATGTATCCCTCATTGCATGCGCTTCATAACAAGTGTTTTGCATTCTTTTTCCCCCTGGTTCCCTCTCTTTGTTCCTCTTTGTGTTCCCGCCAGATGTTTCAGCCCATGATTTTGTTCATCCTCATTCTCGTTCTCTTCTCATCTCTCTCATACGCCGTCATCTTTAAGTTGGTCTTTCTCTTTGCGCTTTTCTTCGTACTCTAGTCTGTTTGTTCGTCTCCACACTGTAGTCTATTGGTTGATTTTCCCCTCCTCTGCTTATATTCTTTACCCATTTTCTGTTTTTTTTGTTTGTTTTTCCCCTTCCGCATTCTTTTCTCGTCCCCTCACCCGATTTGTTGTCTTATGTCTTTTTTGTCAACGATCCACTTCACACATGTCCCTCCCCCTCCCTTCCCACCTCCCCCCTCCCCACCCCCCAACACCTCCATGCCACCACCTTCACCTGTTTTCCCCTCCCCCTCCACTCCCTCACACCCTCCTCCAACCACCCCCTTTCCCTTCCCTTCCCTTCCCTCCCCACGTCACTCAGTCCGTTCAGAGGGATGAGCTGGAGTGGCGTCTAGGACAGGAGCGAGGCGTGGAACCCCAGAGCCAGAGCCAGGGTGGGGGCCAAGCCCAGAGCAGGGGAGCCACGGGACTCACTAGGTACCACAGGCCCCTGGCTTTAAGAATAGAGGTCAGTGCCTCCTCCCTCCTCCACCTCCCTTCCACCAGGGGTATGGGCCTTCTGCCAAGTCTAAAGCATGATTCCGGACATATTTTGAGATGGACGCTGTTTTCTTTTAGCTGCTCCCTCGCCAGCTGATTCAGAAGGAAATGTTGTTTCAGAGGAGAGCAACGTAGCTTTGACCTCTTAGGGTGAACAGCTCCAAAACTAACCAAAGTTCTTCTCAGCATATTGATCAAAATATATCAATACAGCTGGGTGCACCAATCAAACATTTTCTCTTCTGATATAAACCCAAACCTCAGTCAGGGTATCTGCAAATTATGTCCTTTTTACAGGTGTGAAATACTTATACCTAACAGATGGTGTGTACAAACATTACTGGAAGTGCACGCTTCCAGGGGGCAAAAACGGAGTTCCCAGTCAACCAACCAGAAAACTCAATTTCATATATCAGAGTTTCATATAGGCTTGTTAAAAATTTAATAAGACGATATTTCTGAATGATCTTGCTTGGTTGTTGACGTTGGTTGTGTATCTCTGCTCTCTCTAATTAACAATATGAGCAGCGGTGATCAAGGTAATGTTACTGGGCTCAATAAGAAAAAACCTTTACGACAAGGCTGCTTTACAACAGACTACAAGCATTAACAGTTACAGTTACAGGTCAAATCTAAAGAGTTTGATTTGGCAGATAATTTACAAGTATTTAATTTAGAAATAAACTCATATCGTCAAATATGTTGGCTCCACATGAAGACTTCAGCCAAAACATGTGAGGAGTTTCTGGGGAAAATGCACTTCAAATTAGCTTGGCTGATATTTGAGTTCCACATTATCAATTCTGCTCTTATCAGAAGGCCACTCAGTCCAGCATGTGTAGTGACACCCCAGCCACGGTCACGTTACAATGAACACAATTTCACTCCATTCACTCACTCTGCTTTCACACTGAAATCCACTCCCACAGCTACTGAAGTTTGCTTGATTTTGACATGCTCCAATTTATTTTGTGCGACTTACACCCCTGGGCGGTTGTAGATTGATTTAATGATCTGAGGAGACAAGGAGAGGATATTACGCTTGCTTAAGAGGAGCGGTAACATTTTGTTTAGCGGTCGGTCGCATGTTTTGTTCCATATGAAGAAATTAGCCTGCCGGTGGACAGTTTATTGACCTCTAAAACAGCATGAAGCAGCAGCTGTGTACAGATACAGCACAGTATATTGACATGATGTGAGGATTTTGGTGGTCATTCAGTGCATCAGAGCTGAGTCTGCATACCTGAAGTTATACCCTCTGGCACTGGTTCATCACCACCAGCTACACTTTCATAACTTGACTCAGCAGATTTGGCACATGAAAAAGTGTAACCTGCACACAGAAGTGTCACAGAGTATTTTGCACATTCGCACACTGCAATCAAAAAGGCACACGTCTCAGATATATTAAATCCTTCGGTGTGCATTGTGAGTCGTAATCGCTGCCTCATGCTTGTGCTTGTGGAGATTCTGCCGACTGTTATGTAATGCAGAGCACTCTGGCAGTGGTGATGTGACATATAACTACAACAGTCAGTTATAGTATGTTCGTGCGGGTTTCTTTTTGTCCCCGTGCTTTCTGCTGCAGCATAATCTGTGAGGTAAAATGAATGAAAGAGAAAACAGCTTGGATATGGCAGGATTAGCACTGCACTGTCAGCATGTGAGATTTGCATTTGACATTGGACTGACAGGGAGGCGATCCAGGATCAGCACGCTTTGATCAGCTCAAGTTACTGTTGGTGGGTTCGGTAGCGTCCCGGCAACTCGCATTTAAAAACAGCTGGAGTTTCTAAGATGTTGCACATATTAGAAAATGAGAAGGAGAGGCAGAGATATTCTTGTACTTGACTTTAAGGGTGAAGATGAATCATCACATTCAAAACCATTCACATAAGCATCCCATTTCCCTATAAGCATTATCTCGAGTAGTTGAGCAAACTCCACCAGTTTCTCTTCCAGCTGCTGTATTTGGCTCACGAGACTGATTTAGAACAATTTTTAGGTGCATTTTGGGAGATGATTACATGTAAGTGATGTTCACAGTGATTTAATTTGGTGATAAATTACCTATTTGTTTGGTCAGATTCCTGCAGCTCCAGCTCTGTCTCTGTCTTAATATGCTGCTTTTATAATACGACATTTTGTTACTCGGGCCTTTATTAACTGTTCTGTTAAACCAAAAGTCTTTTTTTTTCGCAATTTAGAAAAAGTAGCTGAGTAGTTTCTATTGAATCCTGTAGTTTGGCCATAAAGCTGTGATGTTACCGAATAAAGATGCAGGTAACTCGCTCAGAAATTGGCAGCATTGAATTGTTATAAATAAGTCTCAACTTGTGTGAAACTAAGAATTAATTTGAGAATTTTCAGGTCTTCACAGCTATTCTTATTTGTAATCCCAGCTATAACTTTAAATGTAGCAAAATATCAGTTTGTGTTAACTTACTGAATGAGCTGGTTAAATGTAAAATAAATGTTTGTTATGCTGTTGCGGGTTCAGCTGCGGGACACGCCTGCTTCTGACATCCAGTTTCGTCTGGATCACGAACGAAGGATGAGAGCAACAACGGAGGATCGGGAGGCTGCTGGTACTCTGCCTCAGGTACAGAATCGCACGGTTTTACAGGGAAGTTGCAGCTTTAATGCTCATGTTTGTGCTCAGCTTTAGACTGAGGCTGACATGAGTCTCTTTCCAGTGTCGTGCAAAAGTCAGCCTCACTTCACCCAATTACACAGGATTTTTCAAAGTTGCTATAATCAAAGTTAGAAAAAGAAAGAAAGAATAAGTTGAGTTTGTGTTTGAAATGCAAGCTAGGCTCCACCCAGTTTTAGGGGAGGCTCAGTGAATGGATGTCAGGAAATATTACATCAGATGCTGAATTGGTTACCAAAAGGAGATCACATAGAAGAGCCCAAATGTGTCAGATTTCTTTCAAAAGACAGCTCATAGATGCTATATTTTTTTAAATAAAATGTACCGCTCTTCAAAAAAGAGACTCAAAACAACCAAAAACAGTGCAAACAACCAAGAGTTAACAAACACAACAATCAAGAAAATACTCAAAATAACCCTGCTGACATGTAAAACAGTCGCTAAGACACTGTAAGCAACTACGAAGAGATTCAAAATAACCAAGAAAATCTAAACTTGCAAAGAGACTTAAAACAACACGTGGACAGACGAAAAGCCCGCATAGAGACAAAAAAAAAGACCAGAAAGACACTCAAAACAACAACAAAGGCAGACAAAAAAAACACTAAGTGATTCACAATGACTGCTTCTCATGAGTTCGAAACAAATAAATTGGCCTTTGGACCTTTTTTTTTACGAGCTGAGTATTAACAAAATGTCTCAGGAAATGCAACTTATAAAAACACACACACAAGTTTTACAAGTACATAGATTTGTTTTTGTTGAAATGTCAAATTTAAAGTTGTTTTTTTTGTCTGTGTTTTGTCCAGTGTTGCATTTTGCACTTCAGGGCCACCGTAGCTGTCAAAAAGAAAATCTCAACAATAGCTTTATTAAATCCTAAAAGACATTTTCTAACATTTTTTAGACCAACAAATTACCCCAAATATGCTTTTCTTTTCATTTATGAAAAATAAAAACCAATACTCACAAAAAAATGAGGGAAAATATCTGAAAATGAGGAATGAATGTCTCTGCACAACACTCGTGAGTTAAGTCACTAAACAAGTATGTCAATGTGATCATTTTGAATTAGATTAGTCGTTTGCTGATGGCGTAAATCACCTTTTACCGTAGCAGGAGGATGATCGTTTGCGTCTGGAGGTGCAGCGGGAAGGTTTGGAGCTTCAGGGTCTTCAGAGTCACGAGGTGCCCTGGGCTCAGGAGAGAGCCATGCTGCAACAAGAGGTCCGCCTCTTCAGACGCAACACCATCATCTTCTACATGAAGCTCAGGTGGATCCTTACGCACTGGAGACTGGGCCGCAAGGACGACTCAGGAGACAAGACGGCGCACCCAGAGGTGAGTCCGATCCGTCGTTTCAGTCTGATCATCCAAAACATTAAGACCAGAAGCAGCTCAGCCGACTGGAGGCGTCCTGACATATTTGACCTATTTGAAGATGACATTTGTTGTGATTTGGCGCTTTCTAAATAAAGCTGAATTAAACTGAACATTAGCAGCAGATCCAATAAGTCCTGTAGCGTAGATGTAGGAGCTTTATAGAGTATTTATACTTTGTTCCTCAAACCAGAAATGCAGCAGTTAATGTCACGGTACATCTGTACGCAGCATATCAGGATGTGGTTAGTCTGTCGTGAGGAATGAAGTGGTGAAACTGACAACAAACAAGTGACTCATCATGAATCACCAGCTGTCCTTGAGGTATTTAAATCCCACAAGGACTCGAGTACCTGCAGGACTGGAAGTTAATTGGCTGCCCGGTTGATTGAGCAACTCCATTTGTTGTTTGGCTTGTCGATTCAGTGGTTGATGTTCCACTTTTTCTTGTTATCCTTTCAGGCTGTAGGTTGGAGGCACTTGTAATTTGTGAGATTCATGTTTTGTTTTGCTTGTCTCAAATGTTTAGATGCTCCCTGGAGATCACTGCAATCTTAAACCTTGAATTTTCTGTCAATGGAGACTGAATTTGTGTAGTTATAGTTTATTTCCTCAGCTGCTTTGTACATCTCTGCTCACGCTGTCCGTAAAAGTTTGGACACAAACTACTTTTTCAGTTGCTTTGCTTTGCGGTTCAGTATCAATTTGAAGCACTGACTGACTGAAATTGCAATTATTCATTGAAATCAAAGGCTTTTCTTTTTATCTGGGGCTGAGTAAGTTAATATCAGTCTGTACTGTAATTTAACTCAAGTAAATCGGCGTATCCTGACTCATCAGCTTATTCACTTAGGACCCCGTCCTGAAATCTAATAATTGCTTACAGATGGTGCCACAGTGAAGAACCACCTTGCTGGATGTTTATCATCTTGAATCCCAACAGAACCTTTTGTAAAGTTTCTTTTTACACCTACAACAGAGTTGTTCTCACATTTATAAAAAGGGTGAGAACAGGAGAGAGCATCTGCACTCCTATAACACTTGTCCCAGATAAGTCTGAAAAGGTTCACTTACTTTTTTTAAAACTTTCTGAACACTTTCCACTGAGGTCTGAATTTCACTCGGCTTTGTTTGCATAAACTTACCTGTTTTCTGTTGATAGAAAGACAATCATGGAGCAAATCTGAAGTTAAAGAAATCAAAAAAGCAGCCATAAAACAGCTTGAGGCATTGTGGCAACCTTTGAACATACAGAGTTTTCTATTGAAAGCAGTAAAAACTGGTCACAACTTCACTACTGACAGTAAAAGATGTGGATGAAACGTTTAAGTGATTAAGAAGATTTCAGCACAAAGATAGGTGACACATCGAAGGCATAGTTAACCAAACTAAAGAAATCAAGCAATCCAACTTCAAGCAGGGGAAACATACTAAGGGGCTTTTTACCGAGCTGGAGCATTAGGAATGATCAGAGTGAGTCATTCCTAATGCTCTAATGAGTGAGTTTAACAGATGTAAACCACAAAATGTCTCTCGATGCTCGCCTGATGGGCAGAGAGAGCCAGCCTGATTTCCGCTATCACCTGAAATCTATCATCCAGTCTGGGCACCCTTCAGTTATCATCTGATAATAACAAGTAAAAAAGATAATAGCAAAAGTTTCCAAACGTTTCTTGAGTTATTTTTGATGCATTCTGCCTCTGTTTCATATACACAATGCAAACAAAACCAGCTCAAACATGGTTGGTCAGTGCTTCTCTGACCACTAACAGAAATCTGAAATGGATGAGGGAAAATTCTGCCATGATTTTGTATTGTTTAATAACTCAGAGCCCCATGATTCAGAGCATTTTAATCCCACATCAGCAGTAGCATCAGAAACTGTTCTGTACATAGTAAAAAAAGAGCGTGCTCACAGAAAAGCTGTTTTTTAAGCTTTTCAGTCCTTTAGTGTTTGACCATAAGAGTCCAGGCTGGTTCTAAGCTTAAGTTGTTGTTTTTTTGTTAAAAACAGAAAAGAGGGTGAGTGTAATGTTAAACTGTGTCCTTTATTTTTGTACAGCCCAACTGTGTGTTGTTTCATGCCAAAGTATGAAGTCCTTGAGTGTTTCAGCACCTTGACGGGCCGTTAAGCTGCTCTTCCACAGTGATTCTCTGCCTTCAGCTCAGCGTATTGTCGGAAAAGCTCACTGACTGCAGCCCTGAGACAAGATGTGTTGATATGAAATATGAAGTGCCTGAATTAAAGCCTAGTTATACACGGTTGTATAATCTGTTCCAGTTTGAGAAGCTGGAGGGCTTCCCAGAGCTGGGAGTGATAATGGAGCAGTCAGAGGGCGAGCCGGATCGAGACGACAGATTGTGTTTACCACAAACTCCGGGGGACGCTCCGGACGCCGGACCCAGCGTCCCTCTGCCATCACCCGATCGGCCCCTGCAGCATCAAAGACAGGTACCTGACGCTTTAAAACTACTTCCCTGGTGTTTGGTCGCATATGTATGCGTGCACCCTTCCAGCAGTCGTAGGTTTTTACAACTCTTCTGTGTTATGTAAATGAAGCAAACAGGACAGACGATTTGACAATTTACTCACAAAATTAGATGTTTGATGAAGCGGATACTTTTGGGCAAACAGTTCCCATATGAATGGATGCGGCGTACATGCAGTAAAGCATCATGTGTTCAGGTTACAAACCAGTCAAGAACGCTCCCCCCAATCCTCATACAAACCCAATAATAGATCTCAGTCATTTCTAAATGTTTTGCCAATAAAAGGAGGAATCTTGGATTTGTGGTACATCCAGTCTTTGACCACCGAGTCAGTCTGTGTTTGTGTGACTCATTTCTAACTGAATTCCAATCTGCAAAAGCAGATGTCTGGACAGGTGCGGGTTCAAACATCCCTGGACCATGAGGCTTTATTGTACACACTGTATCGTCATTTTATGATGCAGAATTGCAAATTAAATACAGATGAAATCATCTCATTCAACAGCCACAAAAATTACACAAATTATACCCAAAAATGAGGGCAATGTGAGGTTAATTTATTTTAAAGAGCAGTTCAGCAACAGAGAGATTCAAAATGCTTTCGAGAGAAATAAATGTATTAACAATACATACAATGAGAAAGGGAAGGAAGGAAAAGACTCCTGCAGGTCTGCATGTACGCTGCATAGAAACTGAAAGCAGCCTCTCCAGGTTTAGTTCTAACTCTGGAGACAGAAAGCAAACCTGTTCCTGAAGACTCATAACGTCTTGAATTAGCCGTCGCTAACTCATCGATCTTTTTTGCAGACCAATGAATACGCTGCTACAGTAATCGGGTCTACTAAAGATTAATCCAGGGAGCAGTTTTTCTAAATCAGTCTGACAATAATTCTTGAAATATTCTCCAGGTGACAGCAGGCTGACTTCATAACTGACCTGATAAAGCTGTGAGGGTCTGAGTCTGTAATAGCACCCGAATGTTTGGCTTGGTTTGTGCTTTTGAACGTCACACACTGAACTTGAGCAATTTTTAAACCCTTCTTCATTTGTTCCAAAGGCTGTTGCGTCTGTTATGTCTTTGTCAAATTGACGGAAAATCTGAAATAACCATTAGTTTGTTCAGGACCCTTTCTGAGTATGTCTGAAGTAGATTTGACCATATAACTATGATGATATATTTCGTTGCTTTGTGTAATCTTTGGAGGATGTAGTGTTGAATAAAAGAGGCCTCAGAATAAAGCATTTTGGAACTACACATGGCATTTTTGTCCGCTCAGGTGTGTGATAAACCCGTAGACAACCTCTTTCTTTGAAAATACATAGTTAACAGAAACTAAATGGAGGAAAATTATATGATTATAGAAAAACACAGAAAATAAACTCCTCAGTAATATCAGCAATGAAAATTTTAAAGAAATAAAAAGGAAGTTACTGTATTTTTTTCTAGTAAATTGGTGTATTGAGTAAGCTTGGACACTGTAATTATACCTTCTTTATTTGAAGAAGTGAACGCCAGGCACCATTAATTAGAGTTGTTTGGAACAGTATGCAGATTTTGACCCACTTAACTGGTTGGAGGCAGTAATTATTTTGAGAACACCCAGTTTTATGCTTCTTGTTGAGACTCTGTTACATGTGAAGTTTAAAAGAGTTTGGTTTTTATTGCTTCCGTCCAGACGCAGCAAGTGTTGCGATCTGCTTTACCTCAGTCCACCGCTTTACCCGTCTGTTAAAGTAAACGCAGTACGTAAGCATTTTGGGTGGGATGCATTATTAAGCAGCCCTAAGTGCTCCACTTTGTCATGTGTTTTGATTCACACACACACACACACCCTAAATATGGTTTGATCTGTCATTACTTTACTCTGAGCAGTTCTCCGCTATGAACGAGCGTGTCATGTCAACTTGAAATATACCAGCAGACCTGCTTTGGTAAGCATTTGTGCACGTGGCTACTACAACAGAGCAGATAAGTCCTGCAACCAGAGGAAGATAATAGTGTGTTAAGCTGTAAAGAGGTCGTTCAGCTTTCCCCGTGAAGACTTGGATAGAATTTAGGCAGAATGGCACGTCGGTGAAAGAGGAATCCTGACTCACACTGCTTCAGCATATATAAATTACATTAATAATGTAGATGAGATAGTTCCCCTGCAGTGGTTGAAGACTCTCATCACTTCTGGTGTTGGAAACTCTCCAGAGTGCATCATAATGTACTTATCTGAAACGAGTTATTCCAACAGAATGGGTAACTCCCACAGTATAAATCAGCTGGAAATATTGATCGGTGGTATCCTTCGTGTACTCTGGTGTGTTTGAAAGACGGCTCGTAAACTGCAGGGCTCCTCTTGTTGCTGCTTTAATGCACCAAGATGACATTTTGAGCACAGCGAACCTACAGTACAACACCATCTAATTTTGTATATATTTAAGCCATGAATCTCTGCAACACTTGTTCATTAAATAAAAATAGAATTTTTTTTGCTTGTTTGTTGATTCACAGATAACAATTTTGGCATCAATATACACAGCTTCCCTAATTAGACTTTACTGGTACCTGATTGGAGACCCATGTTACCTGATCACATTATTTAAGATGGCGCTGGATTGAGCAGCCATGGTCATCCACGTGTTGGGCCACACAATGAACTCCACATAAACCCCTGTACATATGAGATCTTTGTTCCTCTGGCTAGAACATGTTAGCATGCTAACAGTACTGAGCACGGCCCTGTACATTATATGCAGTGTGTGACATTGGTAGCAGTTTTTGAAGAACATGATTACGCTCTATATGTGCCCAGCCAGGCTTTAGGAGGAAAAAAGAAATAAGAAATAAAAACTGTAATAGCAAAAGCGATGCAGAACAATCGAAATGCATCTGATACATAGAAGAAAATCACGGAATTTCAAGCAAATACTTGGGAAAAAAAAGAAGAAGAAGAAACCAACAAAAAAGATTCTATAGATTACAGAGAAATGTACATGTTTTTTTTCCTCCACATCTATTTTTCCTTGATGTCTTGATCTGTGTTGTTGTCCGTCTCCTCCGTGTGCAGTTTGGTGAGAGCCGCCGAGTGCTGCAGGCCACGCGGACGCTGCTGGAGGAGTTTCGAGAGGAACTGCAGGAGGAGGAGACGCGCCGATGCCAACTGCAGCAATCGTATGCCAATGACAAAGCTGCCTGGGAGGTCAAGTGGGCAGAGATGAAGTGCCAGGTTGCTCAGGTACAGATGGCATCTCAGCACCCACCTTTAAAGAGGCAGGACACAATCTGGCCACAGAGAAAACTAGAGGTGCTTTCAGTAAGCAGCAAGGCAACAGCAAACATGTTGCCTCTTCCATGCGTGAAATCCCTCTAAGGGCAGAAAGAAAACATTTTTTCTCCTGTATTTTTAGCACTTTTTTTGGTCATCCATTTTAAGCTGTGCTGTCGTGAGAAATGGCCCCAAAATGTGTCTCAGTCCAGACCAGAAATCAATTCATAATTTCCTCTCAATAATTATATTCAACAAAAGGACAGCATCCAAGATGATAACGATAAATCGTATGAGGATTGTGTTCTATCATAATGCAAACTAATTAATTCAGCATTGTGTTTTATTTGCCTCTGAGCACTTCTTAGTGACAGCTGTTCAAGTATTTTCTGATATTCCTGATGGGGATCTTCAACTGATAGGATTACAGAAAAGGAGACAGTTGACTGTTGATATCGTGTGGATGTATGTGTGTATACACAATTTAACAGTCTCCTAGCAGTGTTTTTACCAAACTATTCTTCTAAAAACAAATCAAATGGCACCTGTGGACTCCAGACTTGTAGCCTGATGGCTATATTATATAATATCATGTAATATTATTAATGATAATTAGTTAGAAATTAAAAGAGTTCATAAATGTCAGTTTGAGTCACAGATCAATAAGTTTGAAGGTTTATTAAATGTAAACACATCTGTACACCATTAACTACAACTCTGAAAAGTCATTCCAATAATTGTTTTGTCGTCTTTTGGGATTATTGTGAAGTAAGCAGTGGAATAACCCAGCTAATTAAAAAATCAAGCAGGAAATTTCAGCTGAAGGGAGATTTTTTTGTTGTTTTCCCCTGAACAGCCACAACTAACGTGTGCATCAACGAGCTGCTTTAAATAATGGAAGAAACAGCATTACTGTCATCTCTCTAAACAAGACTTTGGCAGGTTTTAAATAGACTTCAGCTCATTCATTCACTGACAGAAGAATCTCAGAAGTTTTTTATATAATTTAATTTTCTGTTTGCAGAACAGTGAGACATCCCAGTCTATGTGTTGGTTACATTTAGTTACAGACAAATGGAATCCACTGTCAGTCGCCACTGTGTCTGTGGGTCGTCACAGTTATGACATGTATTTGTACCACACTTAGTGGCATTAAAGCAGCTGGAAACATAGGGCCCTCTGCGTACTACCTGCTCAGCAGCAGCTGGTGATCGTGCCAGATAATTTAGCTGCTAATGAGCCAGATATGCCCCTCTGGAGCTGGTGGAGACCAAAGCGGTGCCAAAAGAGTAAACATTAAAGCTAACTTTTATAAGGAAGCGAAAAACACAACTCCAAGTGAATGATATAAACAACTAAAGCTTTAGCTAGCTTACGTAATGATTAGGGGCATCTTTTTGTAGGGGTGCTTCGATATCTAATCTTAAACCTAGAGTTGAAGTGACATTATTTGTATTCAGATCCTAATCATGTGATTACAAGAATTAAACTAAATCTGTTCGGAGAATTGAGATTCAGATCTTGTTTTTTTATTCTAGCTCCAAAAATCGTCAGACGATCTTTAAGCCAGATTGCCTATTCCTACATTGTTCACAAAATCATAAATGGTCCAGCGTCAGTAACTATCTGGTTGACACCTGCTTTGGTATTGCACATGAACGCCTCCCTATTCTGCCCACAAGGAAAGGGAAAAGACCAACTGTACCCGTTTTATTAGAGAAATATAAAGATCTAAAGACTCTGCTGCTCTAGTGTGACATCCAGTGGTTTTATGATTTAATTTAATTGAAGGCGTACTGCAGTTGTCAGGATGAACCCTTTAATTCTGACAATATAACCAGCTTTAATCCTGTAATGAGCAGAAACACTTTATAGAAAAGCTATAAATGTTTGGTTAGGAGGGATTGAATCCATACTGATTTGATGAGTGCGTTTTCTGGACATAACAGTGGGCGCCTCATTGTCTGCTGTGTCTGATTTAACCTCAAGATTTTCTTTGCCCTTGAGAGTCGGATGACAATCAAGCCAGATAGCCAACCATGTGGAGAAAACAAAGCCTACAATCAGCTGGAGGACACCGAACATGTTCTCTTTTGACTGCCGTTTCGGGAGATCAAATCTGGAGCTCACGGTGTCAGAGAAGTCACTTCTAAGCTTTATCTGATAAAAAGGAAAATGCAGCTTTTGGAACCAATTAAGAGTTTTGAGTTATAGGAGGAAGATTATCTTTTAACTCGCATGCTTTTAATCTGTGAGGCTCTTACATGGTTAAGTCCTTCCACAGAGCAGAGGTCGCTGAGGGCTGCAGTGAGCACTAATGTGCTTAGTTTCATCAGATAACATGATGTTGAGTTCTTTCCTCCCACTGCTGTGCTTCTTTCTGATTAAGCCTCTGGAAATATTCTTTTTTATTCATGATCATGCAGTCCAGTAGAGCAGAGTAGAAATTGAAATAGCCTTCACCTCTGTATTTCTAAGTGATCATACAGTAAGTTATGCTCCAGGTTCGCCTCGGACTTGCTCCTCAATAAGTGTCTACATTAATAAAACCTCAGCAGTCATTACTGGACAGTTTTAAAGCTTGATACATACAAGACAAAGATTTGTCAATGAGACATGTAAGATAATTTTTTTCAGAATGGCATTGAGTCGCTCCTCGCACAGCTCAGGATTTTTACCATTATGTTGTGGGTTCAAAGCCTCTGAAGACTGCAAAGCTCTGTTCTGCAGAAGAAAGAAGTAGCCCAGTTCTTGCTGTCCCGTGGCTTTGAAGATTTCCATGGGATGTGTGAATCCTCCATTCATGCCCTCCTCCTCCTCCTGCCAGTGTGTAGTCTTACAATGTAAATTCATGAAAGCAGTGCTCACACACCAGTGAGTCTGGTTGTGATGACTGTGCAATCAGTTTCCTGCTTTTTCCACTCAGAAAGCTTCTTCATGGAAAAGTCTGACATTTTTAAAAACATGCTTATACAATTTATATAATTAAAAGTTCAATATCTCTGTCATGTCTGTGCAGTAATTTCAGTTTAACTCATTTTAAGGGTAGAGAGATATTGGGAGCCTCCTGAACATGGTGTTTGTCATAGAATTATGCATACAAACATTAAAATGATAAAAGCAAATTAACGTGTTATAAAAGTACTGTTTAGATAAAGGCATCTCTGAATAGAAAGGAAAATCTTCAGCTGCCTTTTATAGAATCAATACAATCAATGTTACGTTGAAAAGTACATTCCACATTGAAGATGCAATGGCTGGAGAGAATGAATGGTGAGTGGGGTCCGTCCCCCCACAGGATGTTAAATGGGGGACCAAAAGCTCCAAGTTAAAGAGTCTCAATGTGTCTGTCATCAGAGTAATCTTGTGATATTTTAAAAAAGGAATTCCTTTCTGAAATGGATTGAGTCACATTATTTCTGTTGTTTCTGGGTGGACGGTTTTGCCTCAAAATATTTCTAAAAACAGCAATTTTTTTTAGAAGCACAAATGGAACTGATCCTCTGTGCAAAGCCTTGTATTTGTGTGAGGGTGGAAGGAGATGGTTTAAGTTCAATGGGAAGAAGCTGTTATTCGTATGAAACGTATCACAAAGTTTTGAACCATAGGATTTAAAAGGAATTTGCAGCTGGTGCAGCGGTAAGGCCTGTGTGACATAGATTTAGTCATCCTCACCAGTCTGTGAGGGTCCACCAGGTCCTTCCACGGCTTGATCATGCATGGGAAGTGTCAGCACAGTTCTGCACAGTTTGTCTTATACGTTGAGGTCCAATTTATAAAAGCAAACATTAAACAAACCAAATGAAGATGAATGATATCTCAGTTTGTATTTTGACACATCAAAGCATGTGCAGAGGTAAAAAAAAATAATGATAACAATAATAACTACTCACTTTCAGTAACATCTCAACACAGTAGCTCTGGATTTCGGCCTTTTGGTAAATTAGATATAAATGCTCATGAAACTCGGCAGCAAACATCTTCACACTGTGGGATGAGACTCTTGTTTTCTCTTTGTAATATGTCATGTAGCTTGAAAATGACTCCCTCCACCTGACCCCACTGTTTCTTTGTTTCTTTGACCAGGTGGAGGAAGAGGCACAAGGGAAGGTGCGAGGTGAGGCACAGGGAGGTGAAGGTGAGCCGGCCGGAGACCCCGAGTGGGTGATGACACAGGAGCGTGAGGAGCATCGGCGCCTGCTGGCCGAGAGCCACAGCACATCGCTGGACCTCCGCTGGAAGCTGCAGCATGGGGAGAAGAGGTGGAGCCGTGAGAGGACAGAGCTGGTGGAGCGCTTTGACCAGGAGCGACAGGAGTGGGACAGCAGCATGAGGGAGCTCCACCGTAAGATGGAGAGGGTAAGAGAAGGGGGGAGGTGGACCGGAACATGAGGTGTAGTTTATTCCACACCACAGCCGGGTCACTCCCACTCCAAGGCTGAGTGATCTTGTTTGTTGAGTTTGTGAGTAGAAAAAGAAGTTTTAACAAACAGAGAGCACCACGGTGGATTAATGCAGTGTGGCTCTTAATCAGTACATTTCCCTCAGACTCAGAAAACAAGTAAATGTCGCCAAGTGCTCTGTATAATCCTTAAGGTGTTTCTACTTGAACTAACTGTAGATAACAGTAGAGAGATGAGTGGATTTTTTTAAATTGTAAGTAGGTAAGCTGTATTAAGGATGGGAGATATAAAATCTTTGTTTAATCTGATGACCCAAGTGAGTCCAGGATATTTTTTTGTAATATGAACCTGAAGTGGAGGGTAACAAGTGGGGAAATTAGAGCAGCTTGTGGAATCTTTACATACTAAATAAATACTGACCATTTCTGAATAGTGGATGATTTGTGCAGTTTTAATGAACAGTTTGCAGCTTTGCACGTCCCTCGTGTCTGATTTCCCTGGCTGGAAGTAAGACTACTCACGCAAGTGGGAGAGTATCATCGTATAAGGCTGGAACAGCTCTTTAAACACAGCTCACGTTTTCCAGCTAAGAAAAAAAATCTGCTGACGCACCACTGCATGGAGATATAAAACGGGAAGCAGAGATGCACAATTCAGCGAAGCTGCAGAAAACAATGAACTGCTGGTCATCAGCTGAACTTCTCAGTCAGGCAGTGTGATAATGTGGCCTGGAACTAGATATTTAACCCCAGATGCTGCAGGTGGAATACTGAAGAGCTCAGAGTTGAAGAGTAATGTGTTTTTTTCTTAAGTGAATCAATGATAGATGTAGATTATCTGCACCAACTCCTTGTCCAGCCAGCTTTGCACATTTTATAGAACGAGATAAAATGAGTAAGCGTATGGTCCGGTATGGGCTTTGAACTAAATTACTACATTAAAATGTATACACACGTAACCTACTGTGTGTTTGAGGCCATTAGAAACAACGTCCATTTATTTTTTCACTGTAAACAAAACAAAAAACTAATTTCAATAGCTCCTTAGCTTTTTTTTTTTTAAAACCTTAAAGCTTGTTTTGTGTTTTGACCGTCTTTGCTCTAAGCATACCTGCGTGTATAACCCATCCGTTGATTTAAATCTAACATAAGATTTTAGAGTGATATTATTCTTGTATCATAAACAATCAGAGTAAGACTTTTACATAAATAACAAGCATCCTTTACCTAATAGTTGCCATGCACAACAGACAATAACCATCAATGTCATTGTTTGTTAGATCTTTCTATAACTAACAGCAGACCTCAGTTTGAAATCTGCCATTTTTGGTGTAATTCCAACATATGGCGATCTTTGGCAATACTGATGTCAGAGAGCACTGACTGGCTGGCCACAATTCAGGATGTGAGCAAGCATAGAGATTTAGATGGTGGAAAAACACCATTGTGGTGGAAAAACAGGAAGGGTTTAAGAAAATTATATAAAGCTATGTATAACATATACGTATAACTTTGTATAAATTTGGAGTTTAAAAGAAAGATAGAATCAGACGTGATCTACAGGGACAACAAACATGGATTTGTTTACCTCACAAATGTCCATCAACATTGTTTTTTTAAGTTACACACACAGCCAGAAGGGGAAGACTAATTGAAAATCTCTTTTTCAAATGTTCTACGAAAGGAGGGCTGCGAGTGAAAATCATGGAAAATGTTACACCTAAAAATCAGCTACGGTGGCTCTTATAAAGACTACCCAAGAGCACTATGAAGACCGTAACTCAATAATACATACGTTGATAAATTATTCTATATTAAATTAATGAGGCTGGAACTCTAAGTTTATGAATTATCAACTTAACCATCATAACTCTAACAGTATGGGGAGAAAAGCAGAAAATAAGCTGGGGGTGTTCAGACAAATAAACATCTTTCTCTGAGATTTATCATCTTTATGTTTCATTCGTCATACAGATGCAGAGAGAGATAAACTCCAGAAGAGGCGAGGGAGCTGACATCAAAGATGGCAGCTACGCACACAGAGGGGTCTTCTCACCTCAGGACAGTCCATGCAACGCCCCGCGGTCTCCTCGTGCCCCCCGATCCCCCTGTACATCCACTCCTGTGCCGGTGCTCCCCACTCGCTCCCACTCGGACTCTGAGGCCATGCTGGAGGAGCAGGGGGCCTTGATGAGGTTGAAAGGCCCAACAGAGAACCTGTTCCTTGATGCGCTGTCTCTGGACCCCCTCAGTGGACTTGAGGTCCCTCCACCCTCCAGACTGGACAGTGAGAAGAGGTTCCCCTGCATGAAGGAGGTAACGCCCATCAGTCAAGTCAGCTTTGTGAGAAGTCCCACACAATACTTCCTAATGAATAATACTTTATTACATGATTGCACATGATTAACCCCTGTGAGAACGTTATTTTTCATATATTATATTTCTCTAACATAGATATATATATATTTTTAAATAAATAACAAAAGAGTAATCTTTTTACAACCCATGCTTGTAGACCATAGGTGTTGGACTGATGACCAAAAATGACATTTAAAGGATATGAGACCTCTGTAGGTGATGAGAACAACTGCATGTGAAGTGTCCAGATGGGACCCAGCGGGGTGACGGTTGCACTGTAAAAAAAAGAAAAAAGAAGCATTCTAGCCTTAACTGTGATCACTTTCTAACTATAACCAAGCACAGTTTTTTTACTCTATAAAAGAATAAGGCTTATGTCACAACTCGGTCACTCCGGTCATCAAAGGATTGTCGTATAGCAGAGCCTCCACCACACTCAAGACAATCCAGACTCTTTTCATGTGTCGTTCCACGATGGTGGAATGACGTACCGAGTGCTCCCAGAACAGGTCTATCTTTAAGAAACTCTTGAAGACCAAACTCTTCAGAGAGCATCTCTTTCTCTCGCACTTACCCTGTACTTCCCTCTATGCCTGCACTGATCTATTTCTACGCTGTCACCTCTGACAGAGCCTGACTAGTGGTTTACCTTCTATGTAGCTTATTGTGAGCTTTGATTAGCTGCATTGTTATATCCTCATCTGTGAGTCGCTTTGGATAAAAGCCAAATGCATAAACACAGAAATACATATTACATGTAAATATTGCTGTAGATGATCTAGCTGATCTCGGTCAGCTTATGTGAGCTCATCTAGTATCAGTAAACTTTCTTTGGGTTATGACTGAACTCCTGCAACACAGACTTTCCGATCGGGTTAATTTTACTGTGTGGTGGTGAGCACGGTAAGCATTATACTAAACTAAGTTTTAGCATTGTCATTGTGTTAGTCCTCTGATGATTCGTTCAGCTCAGAGTGCTTCTGTGTCTACTTAAGGCATCAGAGCTGCTAACATAGCTCCTCTGTGACACTTCAAAGCAAACTAATGAATGGGACAATAAAGATAATAACAGGTTGATTTAACAATTAATTTAATGATTTACACAAATTTTGTTTATTGCAACCTTAGATCAAACAGCTCAACAAGATAAAAATGTTTCGGTCCTCGAATAGAAGACACTTCTTTATGAAAATTAATCTAAATCTCTATTTTAATTAAACATAACTCGTTTGATACAGACCTTTTCAATATGTTTAACTATGTTGAACTCAGTCAATTTCTTAATTCTTTATACTTTATTGAACCTGCCTTACCAGAAAGAATTGATGTCTCAGGAGGATCTCATACGTGTAATTCAGTCTCTGTATCCACCTATTATCTAAAATAAGATGAATGCTCAGATTTTTCTTCTGTGAATGACTTTTTTTCTGTTAGGCTGACCTAAAATAGATTACACTTCATCATTGTTCACTGAATCACCTTCAGGTTCTAACTGTTGTGTCTGCTGTGTTTCAGGCCCTAAATGAGATTTCAGAGAGAGAAGCTGTTCCCGATTACCATGAAGAAGAAGAGATGAGGGAGGGTGGGAGTCTGCTCAGGTAACAACTCAAGAAACAAATTTTTTTTGTAGATGTTAACATTAAATTTGTCAAAGAGAACTGGTCTGACTTGCTGTAGATTGTTCAGGTTCTTGCTGCATTTACTTTAGATTTTTTGCTCGTACATACACGTTTGTCTCTGGGGAGATGGGCTGTTGGTTCTATTAACCGTTACTTGAAGTGGCAGGGAGTTTCTCCCTTGTGATTTTCTTTTAAGTTTATTTTTACGGCAGGAAAGAGATGCAGATCACTATGCTGATGAATAATTCAGACAGGTTTGAAACACTGAAAAGCAAAGAAAACTCCACTGTGGGAATATAAATGAGACTACAATCTGTTTTTTGTGATGTTTGGTCCCAGATGACTGTAATGATTTGTATGTTTTCGTTGTGCGTCCAGAGCGAAGTCTGTGTGCTCCATGAGCGACTTCCAGCGGTTAATGGACAGCTCGCCGTTCCTTCCTGACAAGACGCGCCATGATGATTGCGACCAAGACGACGTCACCCCACCTCTTTCTCCAGATGACCTCAAATACATCGAGGAGTTCAACAATAAGGGCTGGGATTTCCCATCATCCACCTCTGGCCCGCATTTGGTTCGGGAAGTGTGGACAGACAAACCCACTGAGGTCCGAGAAGGGGAGCCCACTTCTGCTCCGTTCCAGCCAGCCACCTGGTTCCTCACCACCAGCGCCACCCTGACCACCAGCACCCTAAGCAGCCCTGAGCACTGCCACAAGTCCCCGCTCAGGGGCAACGAGGCAGGGACAACAGGGTTAGGAGTGGAGCACTATGGGGTTCACATCCTCCACAGTCCCACCAGAACTGGGGAAGCTGAGTGTCCTCCTGCCGAAGACCCGGACTTCTTGTATTCTAAGGGGACCAAAGCCAGGGCTGGAGGAGAGGCTGGGGTGGGAGCCAGTGGCCCAGATGAGGTGTTCAGTGGTGCAAGGTGGCCCTGTCTCCTGGAGGGTGGGGCGCTTAGGACTTCTCCTAGTCAGTCTCCTATCTGCCCCACAGTGGGCTTTGCATCTTCTCTTGAGCTTCAGCTCTCCAGAAACATGAGTGATGATATGAAGGAGGTGGCCATCTCTGTAAGGAACGCCATCCGCTCCCCGCCAGGGCCTGTTGTCCGCGACATCGCCTGCCAGACCAACGGATTCACCACGCGAGGCACTCAAACCACCCAGACCATCAGTGTGGGTCTGCAGACAGACCTGCTGCGGAACCTAACCAGCAGCCCCCACCGCTGCCTCACGCCAAAAGGTGGTGGCACACCAATCTCATCTCCATCACGCAGTATGAGGAAGGTTCAGTACTCTCCTGTGATTCAGAGCAAGTTTGAGCGACCCTGCTGCTCACCGAAGTTCGGCTCTCCTAAGCTTCAGCGCAAACTGTCCACATCCAATAAGACCGAACTCCCCAATAACAGCCGTGCTCCAACCCCCACCACACCTCAGAAGGGCAACAACGAGTCAGCGTGGGCCCGCTCCACCACCACTCGTGACAGCCCCGTCCACACTACCATCAACGACGGACTCTCCAGCCTCTTCAACATCATCGACCACACACCAGTGGTATACGACTCCCTGCAGAAGTTCAACAAGTCCCCAAGTCGCTCTCGCCCCACGCCACCGTCCACCACAGAGCCCAGCCCTGCTCACGGGCCTCTCGCCACTGACCCCAGGAACATGCAGGAGTGCCTGCGGACTGCCCGAGGGCGCTCGCCCAGCCCCGTGCAGCTGATAGTGGAGACTCAGGGGGACAAAAACCCAGAGGTAGTGAGCATACGACAGGACCTTTCGGCCCCTCCAGGTTACACACTGGCTGAAAACGCAGCCCGCATCCTCAATAAGAAGCTGCAGGAGCAGAACTTTAGAGAGGAGAGGAGGCTGCAGACAGCAGGACAGAGCACCCACACCAGAGACAACAGCAGGCAGGCCGACTCAGACAGAGGACAGTCTGGATGTATGGAGGTAAATATACAGACCCACTGGATTCACCGCTTCATCATTCATTTGATCTGGGGCCCATGTTTTATGACACGGTCATATTTATGGCATTGCCTCGGATTTCTCTAAAAAAAATTATTGAAGACAAACTTTAAGTCGTCTGTGTTTGTTCATAGTAAAGCTATAAAGTTTATAACATGCACTAAAATGTTCATGCTTTTCTTTCTCAGATCGAAAGCACTGACTGATGCGATGGTAATGTTAAGATATTTAACCCTCCTCAGCAATACTGAGCTTCCTTCCACTGCTGTAACTTAGAGCATCTACGGTTTCTTCTTTCTCTGTACTTCCCTCTTCCTTACAGTTTGGCTCTTACATCTGTGCTCCAACTATCACTGAAGCCGGGCTTAAATCTAATTTATGTGCATGATGAGTGGAGGAGTGAAATTAAGGATCTTACTGTGGCGTAGGCTTGCAGTAACAACGTTACATAATTAATATTGTTGCACTCCAATCAGACCTTCAACCAGAATTTGAAATGATGCCAGTTTTTGAAGTGAGGAAGAAAAAAATAAAAGTAGTAATTTTCCCCACCCATTCAGCTGACATGTGGACAATAAATGGCAGACACTGAACAAAATTTCTGGTCATGTTTGAATGTGAAGCGACTGCATCTGCTACTTCTCTATTGTTGCACTAATACCTCGTAAAAATAGGTCATGCTTTGTCAAAGCAATGCCCTCAGACAAAATTATATTGAAAATCATGTGTATTTACAGTAAGCAACACAATCCCACACATACAGATTAATATGCTCACTTACATCCAAATTGCAGCTGTTGTTTTCTGACGTGCAGAACAGAAAGACAGCTGAGTAATAAAAATTAAAATGTTTGGTTCAGGGGGCGAATGTGTGGATGGATCAAACTCTGTGTTTGTGATGCAGTAACTATGCAGCAAATTTAATCAAAGAGAACTGAAAATCTCCTAATTATTTATTTAGCGTGTAGAATTAAGGCCACAGGGGTTAAGGCCTGTATCTGTATTTGTTCTATGTCTATAGGTAGATAGATATTATTTTATGTTTTATTAAATATTAGACCTAACAAATAAAATGATGTAAGTAAAGCTCCCTAACATAAAATCATCTTGTATAAATTTGAAGTGCACATGTGAAAAAGTCGTGTTGTGTAAAGACTTTCGTGGGAATGATCAGTTAGGAAGAAGTGAGCTAGTCTCAGCTGTAGTATCAGTTTTCTCGTTGAAATTTAAAAAAGAGAGAAATTAAAGATTTGAATGGTATTTGAATACCTGACGGATAAAGGTACTTCATCACACAAATATCACCCAGCCCTGTTCGAGTGTACTTGTTGCCTTTCATACTGATTGTTAGACCCGATGCTCCAACACTCAGTGCGTCTCTACATGAAGGTTAGCCTCCTCGTGTGTGTTTTCCAGGTCTAAAGTGAATGTGTGTTAGCTGCTTTCTGTGTGGTCTGCAGGACGAAAGCAGCCACCTATTTCTGCCCTCGATATGCCAAACTTATCATGTATCTCCTCTTTCGCTTTGCTCGATTTTACCGATTAACATCTCCCGCTCTATATCTTTCCTCCTCCTCTCCCCCCTTCTCCTCCCCCCTGGGCTTTATCTCTCCTTCCTCCTTCCTGTCCGCTGTGCTCTGATCCAGAACCACAGTGTCATACTAACAACTCCTTGGGGACTCTAACTCTGCTTGTCTCCGTGATGTAAGTTCCTCTTCCTCCTCCTCCTCTTCCTCTATGACCTTTGGCGGTGGGTTCACCAACCACATGGACCTTTCACCTCACGCCCTGCAGACCTGCTCCTCATGCCCCCTCTTCATTAATGCATGCTTCACAGGTCAGCAGAGTGACAGTGTGTAAAGCCATCGGCGTGGTGTCAAAATTTGTTCGACAGCCATACATCTGTTCCTTCTTGTAAATAAGTGCATGCTCAATATTTTGAACTTATCATATGTTTTTTTTTCTAAAGGACCATACTAGTGGTTTTGCATGTTGGTGCTGATTAACCATCAATCTCATCTACTACTAGCTTTTTAATAATGTGCCATACATGTATAGATTATTGAACTTTCTGCCAACACAGTGTGAAACTGCATCAGAGAGCTGGAACTTGGGATGACTCTAATTTAGTGGTTTCCCTCTAAATTTAGAAAACTCAATAAAGCAAATTACCAAAAAAAGCCATGTCCACTACAAATAAACATATTTTACATAAAAAGATGGACAAAGCAACTATGATGTCACCTATCACTCTGCAGACTACCATTCTAATGCTTTGTGTTTGTCTTTTGGCTGTTGCCATCTTGGGTTTTTGGAACCAAATATGATGTTTGAAGGATGGATCTGATTAACGCCACATTAGTCAAAGTACATTTTGACTTTTCGATCTACGACTGAGGAATAAAATTAGGTATTATTAGGATTCTTAGTCACAATTTATTTGAAAAGAAACAACGCACACCAGGGAGGCAGGTTTTTAAAACGCAGCACAAGACCTTTAGAATACTGCGTAAGATCTGCTGTGGTCTCATAGTGTCGTCACGTCAATAGGAGTGAGTTAACTACAGATTTTAATCTCCCATTTAACTGTCATGTTGGGGAGAATTAGTTTAAAAGGCCAAAACCAATTTTTGAGTTTATTTTTTTCTTTTCTGCTATAAAGTTGTTTTTGAAGTTGGGCCATTTTAGGAAGTTTATGCTACCTCCATGTTGGCTGTTTTTTCACCCCGAGTTGTTTTTGTAAACCAGTTGCTTCATGACTACCCTATCATATTCCCTACACCTCATTTTACACTTGATGTTGAACGATAGGGGATTTATAAACTATTATCTCACAGGGCACTTTAAAACGTGTATTTTTAGATGACTGCTAAGTAGCTAGCAAACGTTGCTACTAGCTGACATCGACGTTAGCCCCTGTGAATTCCTAGTATAGAAAAATACAAATAGTTAACACCAGATTGGTTGCAGCAAAATTGCTGTGGACACATTTTTTTTTCTTATGCATTGACTTGACTCTGGAAACCAATTTAAATCCACTGTAGAGAGAAAAATATATTTTTTAAGGCTTTTAAGCAACACAGAAATTGACAAACAAATTATCGTGGTCTTGATGTGAATGATTTTGTACATTTATGTTCCACAACAATGGAAAAGTAAATAAATATACTAATGATTTATTGTGAAGCTAGTTAAGAAACTGCAAGAAATGCACATTTGGACATTTGAAATTTGGACGAATATTGTGGCATCCCATCATTTCAAAATATTTGTTCTTCTGAAAGACAAACATTAGTATCTAGACAAAATCCTTTAAAGTTATTATTGATTGATGTTGTTTGCTTGAAACAATTACTATTAAGTATGATATTTTCAGCCAGTTCCTGCTCTCTGTGCTCAATTGTAGTGTGACAGTGACTGTTGTTTAAGGAAAATCATGCAAACCATTCGTATGGTCCTGCCAGCTCATGTGACTCACCAGATTGTGTCTTGATTACTGGTTGGGTTGCATTTTAATATTTGTGTCAAAATGCTAATCAGTGAACATGACACAAAACAATTGGCCTCTTACACAATCACCAGATGATTGTTATCTGTTTGAGCTGATTATTCTAACACTGTGTTTCCACCAGGTCTTTATGTCACCATGTGTGCAGCTGGATGAGCTGTGATGTTTTCCTGTTATTTATATATTTATATTTAGTTATTTGTCCATAGAGTGTTTTCTTTCTTCCTCTTACAGTTTGCCCTCACCTTGCTCTCACACTAACAACTCCTCCTGAGATTAACAGATGAAGATGACCTCTAACACTCATTATTTCCTGTGCACTCTCACCTCTTTTCGTTATTTGTGATTCATGGTGGAAATTGATTGAATGTTCTGGTACATTTTGCATGCTTAAAGGAAAAATCCATCATCAGACACACATAATACAGTTTATCCTTGTTGTGGGTTATGCATAGCTGTAATTAACAGGGTATGGGGTGTGCAAACTGGAACAAAACCTAAAGAAAAATAAAGAAAAAACTATTTATTTGGCCCTATATGTGCAAATTTTTTAAAAAATGAGAAAGGGCTTCAGACATTTTTTAAATGTATACAATGTTTTTATCCTGCCAAGTCAGCTAGTTTTGGCAATGTTTCCTTTCAAGAAGAAATCTGTTCATGTAATTTTATTTAGTTTTTCAACTTAGATGTTTCTGTGTTTCCTTAGACTCAAACTATTTTCCAAAAAAAAGCTAAAAACCATCACAAAATTGTGTTTTTTTTTATCCTCCATTGTGAAAAAGTAGGTACTCATATCTTTATATTTTCATCAACCGTCTTCTAATCTTTTGTCAGATGATGCTGAGGTTATAAAATTAGGATATTATTAAAGCAGAGCGACAGTCAGAAAATGCTAGAAGTTACCGCAAAGTGAGACGTGGTCTGAATGGGCTGATTTTCAGTCACAATTTCTGTGGTGTTTAGCTGAAAAATTAGTAAATGTTGGCTGCATTCTTTTGAATTTGACTGTATCAATATACAGTTACACTTTACTGTTTTTACAAAAAGATGCATGCTTTCTCTTGTGGTTATTCTTTGTTGTTGCAGGCTTTTTATCATTGTGTGTACTGGACACCATGGCCAGTTTGAGTTTAGTTTAGTGTATGAATGCAGACGGATTTAACTCCCAACTGCATCATCTCGTTTGTCCAGCTTTGAGAGCTTCCATTTCGTACCATTTTTGGTTTGACTTACATATTAACATGCCCTTTAAAAGTCCAGTTTTGACCAAAGTAACACAATAATTCATTTTTTCTAGTGTCATGTTAATGTACTGAAAGCCAGTGGCCCTGATAGTATCAGTACTTCTCTGATACATCGTGACTAAACTTGATTCACCACAAATGAAGCACAGCGAATGCTTCATTGATTTTAGTCACTGCTGTGCCAGGTGGCCTCCTCACTGAATGTGTTGCTCTGTAACTTTAGAAAAATTACAGTGTAACCTGGCATCATCAGACAAATGCAAATCAGTCCCAAACTTCCCAAGCTAACAAGGAAGCTTGTTAAAGTGTAAAATCACTGATGGCTGCTTGGTGCATAGCTTCAAAACATCTCTGGCTTCAATAGATTCCTGTAAAAAAAAAAGAAAAACCCTAACCCTCCAGCAATCCTTGTGGGTCACCATCTAGATCCATATCTGAACAGTGTTCTGTTGGTGATTTAACGAGATACTAGGTCAAATATCCATATTTTTGTCCAATCATATTTCAAGTATAACTCTCCAGCTCCACTTTGTTGTCCAAACACGGTCACTTCTGGTTCCAAAAAGACCAAGAGGAGAACAGCCAATGCCAAACTCGAGGTTTCATCGTTCATGGCAACTCACAGAGATGTCTGATGTCACCGCTGCTACATCCAGTTCTTATTTGCAGTTTATGGTGCAAACCTAATTGCCTCTGAAACTTATTTAATTGGCCTATAAGCACTCAGTGCTACAAAATGTGTGGTGTATCACTCAGAGTTGTGCCTTAACTGCTTTCTTCTGCTCAAACTTATGATCGTATCATACCAGTTGAGTTGAATGGCTGTTATTGGCTGGCATGGTCAGGTAAAAAATCTGTGGACAGGACAAACACATTAAGCTATAAGCTATCATCAGTGTAAATCAAGACCATAAATCTACATGTTTGTCCTGTTCAGAATGAATTGGATGACATCACTGAGCACAGGATTTCTACACATTGTATTCCTCAAGTACACCGTGCCGCTCTCAGATTCATGTGGTCCCCACGCTAATGATAGAAGCTCGTGCCATGCTTTAATAAAGGGTGATAAAAGAGTGCAAAGGCAAAACATCTCCAGCTTTACAGACTAAGACAAGCTTTTAGACAAAACATTATGCCTAGTCTGTGCTATAAGGTTTTAGAAACTCTTTTCATGGAGGAATAGAGCAGTACGAAGAGAAACAGTTAATATTTAACCATCTAAAGATCATCTTTTAGTAATTCTTATATCAGGCTTATTCTAAGATTGTTTTCTTGTAAAATGGTGTCATAGTGTTTGAAAGTGGATTTTTCCTTTAAGACCAAAGCACATGGAGGTTGTTCACTTTGCTTTCTTTCATAGCTGCTCCTTTATGCTGACTTCCTGTACACAGTACTGGTGCATGACCTGTGGTGTTATATGACCAGATATATTAGCGCCTCATATAAACTCTTGTAGCAACCCACAAGCAACCAGTTGAACAAGTTGCCTGTATTTCCAATGTATACAATCAGCTGCATTCAATAACAGCTGACTTATTGTGGTGAAGTTGACCGTCCCCTTCATCCATGTAACTTTGTTTTTTTTACCGGTCAGTCGGGACTTCCTGCAGGTTGTCCTTCTGTCAGAGTTATTTGTCCTCTACTTCTCCCGTCTCACGCCACTGCAGGTTGACTTCTGTGTATTTTTAGCAGAACTAGACCGTTGCTTTGCCTTACCAATGGCCCCCATCCTGCAGCTGAAATGGAACACCTGGAGATGAGCCTTTTATAAGTCGGGCCAGTGGTGTGATCATTCAGTCAGTCACAACATTCTGAGGGGGATTCTACTTTTCTCCTCACCCTCTTTTCTTTCTTTTTCTTTGCTTTTTTTCATGAAGGGGTCAGATGTATAACACTCTTTGGCCAATCTTTATACGCATAACAGTTTATTCTTAAGCTCCCGAAGCTGTTTAATTCTGTATAGATGGTGTCAATCATGGTGAAGTGGACCACGAGCCATGTTTGGACAGCAAACAGGACGTTCGTGCCCTTTACCTGACACTTGCAGTTTTTTAACTCCAGAAAGACAAAAAGCGATTATTCCTTTTAACACTTGTCAATTTTTAGGACTGTTTTTTATCCTTTATAAATTAAATAATCATAAAAAACTATGGCAGAACCCAGAATTTTTATAGAAATTTGTGGAAAATATAAGATGACCATATCTCTAAGTGATCTTACCTGGATTAGACGTTGGTCATGTGTTTCTGTTGTTTAACGACCTCAGCAGCTCGATGGTAACGCCTCGCTGGGCTCAGTCATCACAAATATTACACCTACTATAAACACACCAGTAGCAATAATCACAGTGTTAGCTTACATCAATTCATTAACAAATATGAGTTTTTACTAAGGAAAATCCTTACATACATAATGTTGTTCTCGCTGCATTTGAGTCTTTGTGCCTTCATATGAAAATGTCATTATCATCAGAGATTTTTCTATTTTCTGGCAGGCTTGAGCAGATGGCAGGTTTAATTTAGGAGATATCACTTATCTGTAGCAGAAATATGTCAGCAGGCAACCAACTGAGAATCTGTCAGTTTTTACTCAACCACATTCTGCTTTATTACATTTTATGCAGTTTTCATAAGCTCCTAATAAGGAGTTAAAAGGTCTGTTGCCAGGAAATGTAATGCTTCCCTGTACATTCAACTCTAATGCTAACACAGCAGTAGAGACTGTCTTCAGGTTGACTCAGTGCTGCAGAGTCCAACACAGAAAGTATTATATTTTAAGTCTAATCATTGTTATTGTGTGGCAGGTGAAATGCCAGATATAAAAAAACTGCCCTTAGATAAATTTAAAAGTATGTTTGTACAAAGAAAAACTATTATAAGAAAATAACACATAAGTGAGCAGAAGACTCTTTGAATTAAAGTGCAGGAAAAAAATGTTTGTTAAAATAACTTCAGAATCAAATACAAATTTACCAATTGCATAGAATAAGAATTTTCTTATATGTTCTGTGTTGTTTAGAAATAGAAAATATGTTGTGAAGTCGGAATGCAGGCATGAAAAGATGAAAAGACACTGGACAAAGTTATGTCGTCTTTTTGGGACTTTACACTAAAAACAACACTCACATTTGCTTAACTTTCAGCGTTGACTCGAAATTACCAGATTTATTCTTATTGCATAAAACAAGCTGATTGTTTCTACTCCACACATGTGAAGACAAGAAAGTTGTCCAAGAACATCAGAAATTATATTTTTGCAAGTAAAATATATAAAATTCCTAAGATTACAAGAGAATCGAGGCTGGCTTGAGAGAGCACTTGAAATATAAAAGAGGACATAAATAACTGTATATGTGTGCATTTACACATACTAATCACAAAAAATACCATTTAGAAAAATGGCACACTTGAAAGACAGGAAGTTTGCTTATAGGTGATGAAATTAATCCCATGGGGGGGTATCTATAGTAAAACATGACAGAGGTTCCATCATGCTATGGACAACAGCTTTATTGCTGTTGGTATGGGATGCACTAAATGTATGAGAGGAAGGATGAAATGTAACATTTTAGAGAGATTTGTGTTACCTAGAGTTAACAAACTCTAGTTAGGTTTGTTAGGTTAGGTTTGAGGTGTGGAGTTTTTTTAGTTGAACAACACAAAAGAACGGCTTAAACAAAAAGGTGGACTTTTAAATCGGCCAACAGCGAGTTTTCGTCCTGAACCCGATTTAAATTCTGTGGAGAAGGCTGAAATCGGTCACTGCAGAGGGACTCCAGACTTTAAACTGCTTGAACACATCACAGTGAAAGAAACAGACAGGTGCAAAACAATTCTTTAGTAAATCAGCAAACAAATGTTGGTGAAAGATGCCAAAAACAGTGTCTGATAAAAAATTCAGGAGTGTAAATAGACATTATCCCTCTCTGACATTTTGGGCACATCATTTATACATCTGGCCCCTGCTCACTCTTCTCTCACTTTCTTTCATTCATGTATGAATCTGTTCACTTCCTGTTTTCTTTGGCGGCGAGCAGCTGCAGACCTCCCTCTCTGACAGCTCCTTGTCGTTGGCAGGACCTGCCTCGCTCTCCGGTGGCTCCGCCCCTGGACTCCTGCTTCCTGAGACCAGCACGCCCGGCCAACCGGCGACCCCCCTCTCGCTGGGCCGCCCGCTCCCCCTCCTCCTCCCCAAAGTGGAGCGAGGGCATGAAGAGGAGGTTCACCTTCCCACCGCTGGGACACCGAAAGCCCATCCTGGAGGGCGAGGAACCGGCGTGAGGCTGTCCTCTACCTCCTCTTTCCCTCCTCCACCTCAGCCTGAAAAGACCCAGTACCTCAGAATTCCCCCAGAAGTAGAGACTCCCAGGAGGTGGAGCCTGAAGTGGGGCTGAGGATCCACCAAGTAGCACCAGCTGACCATCGAGGAACCAGAACTTCTTTTTGGGTGAACCTGGAATGTACTGAAAATTCACTGACATCAAGACATAAAGAAATATTTCCATGAGAGGTGCCTGTACACTTGAGTTAATCATCACCCCAGATGTGTGTGTATATATATGTATTTAATACATACACATGTATAAGAAGCCACTATTTTGAGCTTTTTTTCAGGTGAAAACTGTCAGGCAACTGTTGCATTTGTTTGAAGTTTACATTTTTCTTTCTTACACACTTCTTCATTCTTCCCTGTAGCATTACATACTTTTTTTTCTTTTGCCAACCTTTTCCAAACTTTTCTGTTTAGGTGCAAGAAGTGGAACAACTACACAAGCTAATCAACAAACAAACAAACAAAAAAAACTTCCACTTCATCGGGTCTGAAGTGGAGACACATGATGTCATTTCTGATGCCAACGGCCTAATTTATTTCTTCGTTTGGATGAATATTTGGATCTGTCGTCGGGTAGAAGATGGATGACAACATCCCGAGGAAACTTATGCATATTTGGAAGGCGGTTGTACGAATATCAGTCAAATATTTGCATGCCTTTTGAACACTAGCACTTTAGTGCATGTACATACAAGCTCTAGTTATTCGTGGTCGCTCAGCTCGGTTGTGGGGAAAAACAAAACTCTTGTGAACATCGTGAAGGGAACTCTTGAGCTGTTGTGTCTGTTGTCACAAATGATTTGCATCGACTAAAATAAGAAGAGTTTTTAAGTGAATTATTGTACCTACCAGTCTTTGTTACTATTGGATATGAACAACTTTTTCTTTTGACAAGAAAAAGGGATTGTGCAAATAAAAATATGAATGTTTTAAATGAAAAGTCTATGTCAAAAAGTCTAACAATCTATAGTCTTGTGTAAAAATTAAATGGTAATAAATATGAATGTGTATTTACAAGACCTCCTCCTCTGTTTCGTGTTTGGTATCCATGATGAAGGTTTGCTGCGGTTAATGATAAAACTGTTCGCTCTTTTGTTACTCTTGAGTTAGTGTTCGCCGACACTGATCTCGACTCAGATGTGTCTGTGGATTACAGCCACAGGATTACAGTGGGTCAGGGGGGACAGACAGAGAGAACATAAATAAGAAGATTGCGTCTTCTCAGAAGTCAAATCCTCTTTCATCGCGGTCATACATGTGCCACCTTACTCGTGATTTCCAGTCTGTCATGCAAGAAGGACCACTGTCACAGGGCTACTATCTTTTAAAAAGTCTGATTATGTAAAGAAATTCTTTTGGGGATAGTTTGCCTTCATGTGGTAGCACAGTTAAAATATACTGGAAAGCATGCATGCACCTTAACCACATGATCATTGTGTTTGCCTTGTCTTCGGTCATGTAGATTATGTCTAAAGTTTGTTTAATTAGTCTTACTTGTGTCCCATCCAGGTAACCACTTCTCAAGAAGTGTCAGAAAATAGTCAAACGGCATCAGAACTACACAGTAAAACATCCTGCAGCACCCAGAAATGTGTAGTTTTCATTTGATTCTGATGTGTTGAATAAATGCTCTGCTGAGAGTTCTCATTAAATACAATTTCTAAAGACACACATCAGCATTTTTAAACATTCAGTTTTCTCTGTAGGCACTCCACTGTTTTATGTTTAAAAGAATATTATTGCATAATTTCAGAAATTAGTATGAGTATGGACTGATGAAAACCTCCCATGCTGAAACTCACAACTGAAGTGCCACAATTTACCCCAATAGATGATGATTATCACATTTAAAGAATGAAACATCGTGCTGATCCCTTGTGTTAGCAACAGCCTGCACCACAGGCTGGCGTTATCTTAGAGAGTCCGATTAGGTCAACAAACAACACTTTTGTACCGTGAAGTCCGCCTGGCCGAACGGGAATCTGACCGACATCACAGGCAGGAGAAACTAGGGCAGGACACTGATTCATGGAGGGACTTTCATTTAGTTTTCAAGATCAAAACTGAGCCTTATGTAAAGTCAGATATAGCTCATAGCTAGAATATAATCACAGTTTAAATCCAGTAACTTTATCTCCTGCCATAATGACAGTCAGTTATGTTCATTCACATAAATGTCTTGCCACAGGTTAGGCTGATGTCCAGGGCGGTGACTGCATTTCTCTTTGTACACAGGTCTGAGTATATATTGATCTTGTGGGACGTGAGTAGGAATAAATCTCCATGTCCAAAGTATTCTTCCATCTCAGGCTCAGGGGACCATGGCTGAAGCAGTAGAGTGGTTGTCTTCAAATTGGAAGATTGGTGGTTAGATTGGCAGCCCCTCCTTGTGTCTTTCCTCTCTTGGTAAATGGGGAAAATACCACTTTTTCTACAGTAAGTGAAGTACCCCTCCTACTGTTACTGTTGGCTCAGTAAAAAGAGACATATTAAAGCTATTTCATTATATTAAGTTTGAGCAGCAAAGATGCACAGGAATTAAATCTGTAAATTTTATGGCTCTTATCGGCTCTGAGGAAGAGTCTGAAGCAGGGAGCTGAGGGCCTCGTATACCTTTCACAGAATTATGACGTTGAATAATTAATGCACACCGACTGCACACTGGGAACTGCTGATGGCGCTGAGTGGGTCAGCGAGGCAAGAAGAAGAAGACAAACTGCTTTTACTTCCATCTGCCCGGAGAGGAACCCACCACTGCTGAATAATTTACCAGCCCTGAAGTCCCTGCACACTCACACGCACTGTCCACTGCTTTAATGTGTGATGTCAGCGGCAGGCAGAAGGGCGTGGAGCACCCAAATACAGTCCTGAAGTATTGATGAAGATGAAGACAGGACTTCCAACACCTACTTTGATTTTATGAAAGTGGCATTTTTGTTAAAAACACAGAACATCACAGGATTTTTTTATTTTTACTTCCCCTCATGGCTAGACGTAGACATAAGTCCTTTATTGGATTTTCTTTGTTTGATTATTAAAGTTTGCTCACTACGCTGCTGATGTACTTGACACCTTGCAATGTCTTCATCTCAGAGATTTCCTGAATAAAATCAGCTTCGACTAAGAATAAAGGAAGGACAGAAAGAAGATCAGCAGATCTTCACGTATTTTTAGCTCGACATAGTGCATCCGGTGACAGTGACGGGACGGGACCTGAGGCATGTCCCTGTAGATTTTCCATCAGCTTTAGATGAGAATCCCAGGTTTTCCCACCAGAATGAGATGATGTTTCTTATTTTTTCCCACAAGCATGGCTACCACTGGTAATGGGAAGTACTTTTGGCATAAAAACAGTATTGAAAATCACAAGATCAATGAGCTTGACAAGTCACGTAAAAAAGTAGTTAACCTACCACAGAGTTTTAAGATTGGACTTCAGAATAAACCCTTGTGACTTACAAGAGATGTGCAAAAGAATAGGTTTCGTGTGAGATGAGCCAGGTCTGAAGAGGATTGTGCACAACTTGTTCTGATATTTAGTAAATTTAGTAAATCCCTGCAAGTCTCAGTTCTTTGTGAAAGTTCAAGCTGAATGTATTTTCAACCCCTTTTCAAATGCAATCACAACATTAGCCTGTCACATAGGACATGTTTGATCATTTTGATCATTCTTTAAGTTTTGGATTAAAACAAAACCCTTATTAGTCATACTTCAGTTTCTGTACACAGACCTAATTTCGATCTCTTTCAAGATCAAGGCGACTGTGGTTTCTGGAATCAGACTTTGAAGTTTCTTTGGACTAACTGCACCACCTCAGGACATGATGTGTGAATTGAAGTTTTTCACTTTCTCTTGCCCATATATGATTCAGCTGTTGGTGCAACTTTCGCAGAGCGATTTTGATTTCACTTGTCTGATTTAGCATTATTTGATTAAAGGAGTTCTTTTAAACCTGGCCCTTATTTCTGGCATAAAATATGTTCATCTACTCACTGATAACAGTTTGGTGAAAGTCAGCATCCTTCGGACCCTATTTAGATCCACGTATATCCATATAATGGGAGTGAACAGGGGCATCGGACGCCCCAATATGGATATTTGCGGATCTAAATGTCGTCCGAAGAATACCGACTTTCACCAAACTTCTCCTTTAAGGGTGTGTTTTAATTTCATTCAGTTTCTCTGTTAGTGTGTAAACTAAAAGTCGACAAACAATCTGTAGTTATAAGTTGACTTGGGCAACACAAAAAGCATTTGTTGGGCATTCAAAAGGTTCTTGAACTGAGTTTTGAATTGATCTACACTGTGTAGTGTGAGATTGACAAATCCCACAGCCTCAGTTTATAGCATCAAACTGATATGCTTCTTTTTCAAGTCACACAGAAAAAACACTGAAACATTATTGCTGAACATTTCATGCAGCTGATCGAATTATCTCAAACTTTTTATTCAATCAGGATGCGATCCACCAGGAGACAAGTGTTTCTCATCAGTAACTCTCTGTCTTTCCCCCTGTTGTGCAGCTCAGTCCCTCCCTGCTTTAACAGAGGTTAAATAAAATGTCCTTTCTTTCTGAACTAATCGCCTGATCCTCCTGATCATCAGTTATTCTCTTGAATCTTGAAAATTTGGTGGATTTCAGAATTACTTCACTGTTTATTCCATCTCTGAAATGACACCACTTTACAAAGTCAACTGTAACAGTTTCAATTATCTGATAAGAAAAACAGATTGGTTGTCAAAAAGGTCGCCGGATGTTTTTCATGACATTTAGTGACAAACATCTGCTGAGTCGGAGTCACACACCAGTGATCTAAGGAGCAAAAGTTAAAGAAAAAGCAAAACCGAAACGGTATGAAAGTGCTGTCAGGGTCACTGCTATGTCTAACAGCTTTGATCATTTGGAACAAACAATCTGCTGCTGACATCATGAATAAATCAACAACGCAGGACATTTGCTGCAAATGCGATCAGATTTCACAGGTTGGAGAAAGTCCATTGAAAACTATTGAGCTGAACTATTGAACCACCTCTCTAAATGAGTCTTCTGTTGAATATTCGCTGACACTCGACTGCGACTAAAAAAGATGAAAAGCTCCAGGTTTTCCTTTCTGCCTCTGATGAATAATGCAGCGACGGCTGTCTGTGCCCCTCTCTGTCAGACTGTTTAGTGCTGTTTCCCCCTCGTGTTCCCAAATCTCTGCGCGTTTGGCTAAACAGATGAGACGAGACTCTCGTTTCCTGTTTTGTTTTGTTGAGTTCTGCAGCTGATGTATGAGGACTCAGCTGACAGTTGTCAGTCTGAGCACTGGGGAGCAGTGTGGGCAGGGGCTGGACCAGTGTTACACCTCAGTGAAAGCCATCTGAGGTCACTGAAGAGATAGATAGATAGATAGATAGATAGATAGATAGATAGATAGATAGATAGATAGATAGATAGATAGATAGATAGATAGATAGATAGATAGATAGATAGATAGATAGATAGATAGATAGATAGATAGATAGATAGATAGATAGATAGATAGATAGATAGATAGATAGATAGATAGATAGATAGTTTCCCAGGTGTGTGTGTGTTTGGCCTTTTGACTCTTCACATATGAGAGCAGCAATTGTACAGTTTTTGATTTTTGTTGGTTTGAAACTAATAACTCCAACATAAAGGTTAGAGAGCAGACTATAAGAACAACAACCTGATCTTATTGATTTCTGTGTCTTTTGCAGAGGGGGAATGACTCATCTCTCAGTGAGCCAGAAAATGCAGATTTTGTACAGTAGGTTGTGTCTCCTGAGGAATAAGGGGAGGAGTTTGTTCATCAGGCAGAAGCCCAGAGTAGAAGTAGCCTGCTGAAGTGGTTTGGGAATCAGGTCAGGATGCTTTCTGGATGCCTCCCAGAGAAAATGGATGGAGGCAGGAATGTTGTGAGTGTCCATTATGTTTTCTTTACCCTAACCAAGTTTTTGATGCCTAAACCTAACTACATGGTTCTTTATCTTTAAAGCTAACCAAACAAAAATCAAATTTAGAGCTGAACTATTTTCTTTTTAAACCTTTTAAAGTTGGGATCTTGTTTGTACTCAGGACCTGCTTTCCAGCTTGCTTTTATATCTATCATCTGTGTTCTAGTGTTTTCTAATTCATCTGATTTCATACTGCACTTTTGTCGTCATTCGTCATTCATAAATCTGCTAATTAAAGAAACTTACGATTTTGTGACAGTTTAACAAAATGCCTGAGGAAAATCCTCCTCTGCACAGAAATGTTTGTGTCCACAAGCAGAAGAGAAAAAAGAAAATTGTGTCGCCAGACAGTTGTGTTGCAGAGAGACTGTGAGAGAGAGACTTTATTTGTCCTCACAAGCAAAAATAAGGATAAAAATACGCATTTACTGGGGTTGTTAAAGTTAAAAGGCTTTAACAAATCTTACTTGAGTTTTGTTGAAATAGAAAAAAATGTGGCGTTATGTATAATTAGATTCCTGATCCTACGTCCCAACAAGCTGAAGCTGAAAATATTCCTTTTCTTACCAGTTCCAATACAAATCAGCTTTAACAAGTTTCTTTTCACGCTTTCAAGTCCTTTTTTAAACTCGAGTAATTGACAATAAACTATAGTTAACTACATGGAGTCGTGATTAAATTAGAAGAAATTAGATTAATTGAAATTACAATGTGTTTCTTAAGAATATAAAATAGATGAATCTAAATGAAAAGAAGCAAAAACACTTTATAAAGCTGATACACAAACATTTTCACTGCAAAATAAGAAAAGTCACGAAAACCTAACCTATTGTTTTGATCTATACACATGATTTTTCACAGGGGTTTTTTTTCCTGTTACTAGACCTGAAAAAATTACATACAGTGTAATAGCATTTAGTCAAACGGTGACAAACCGACTCATGTATCACACTTAAAAAGCTAAACAGTCCACCTCTGGAGGTCCTTTGCCAAGCTGAAGAGGTAAGACCAAGTCCTGGTCTGATCATTAGTCAGTGGGGTTACATGGCACTGTAAAGAATTGAATAAATGGCTAAATTACGATAAGACTGAGTTATTAAGTTCATGTATACATCTTAGTTTGACAAAAAATTGGACCGGATCGGGTTCCTCGCAGTCGGATTAAGACCCCGAGATAACTCGGTTGATAGTCACACTAAATGTGCGGTCAATTGGACTGGCAACTGGACTTTGCGTTCTGCGCATGCTTGAGATTTTTTCCAGGGGTCTTTCTTCCATAATCATCGCAACCAAGAGCGCCGTTATGCATCACGTTTGTGCCATAACCATGCTCATCACAAACCAAATGTAGAGGGACATAGCTTCATCTTGCTCTTCGTTCGCCATCTTTCTCGAATGCTTGAGTTTGTTGTTGTTGTTGGTGGTGGTGAAGACGTCAACTGGAAGTGGCTCTTCAGCGATAGTTGAAATGGGTACAGCGCCACCTATTGTACCGGGGTATGACATTGTTTGTGCCAGTGATTAGATTCATTCACCACCATATATCCAAGGGTAATTACCCTTGCTCAGATAAAGCGCATGGGTGCATCAAACAACTTTTTCACAGCTCAGCAACTCATAATTAACTGATTAATAAGTGGTGATAGACTCATGATGAAAAGTGAATAAAAGTTGGAATCTTGTACATTTTTATAGGAGATAAAAAATTCAAGGAATAATGAATTTCTTATTAATTTCTTTGATATTCTTATCTAATTTCTTAGATGTTTAAAAAAAACGTCTGTTGGGTCAGTTCAAAGACAGATACATTTCAGTCAACTGGACTTAACTGCCTCATCCTCGATGTCTTCCGCTGACAGCTGTAACCTTTCTGAGGCCTCCGCACTCATTCGTTCTCCGATCTGTCAGAATTGGACCCCAAATTGCACGCGCCTGCAGCCGTGCACGAAGACCTCAAACAGACAATGAGCGACACAATGGGACTGGCTGTGCCATTAGGTTGTCATGCCAACGATACAAAAAGCTCAATGCTCAGCGCAGGCAGAAATGTTGGGCCCCAAAGTGAATTCACAGAGTTAGACCTCTGCTGCTGAGAGGCCCTTCCCTGCTCCTCGTTCTGGGTTACATCATTATTCTTCCTGTTGAAGCAGCAGACCAGAGCGGCAGCAGCTTGCAGCGTGTTCAAGCTGGGGAAGCAGCATGGCAGAGGCTGGGCGTCCAGTTCTTTGGGCTTTAAGCGCCACAAGAAGCACACTATTGTGGGAGTGAACAGACGGCCCCTTTGTGTGGCGAAGTGTGACGACCGTTTGAACCCGGAGCTGCAGGAGCAGGGCCGTCTCTCAGACTGGCATCCAATCAGAAACACCGTGTCGAGCCACAGAGAGGAAACATTTACAGGAAGTTTGACAACTGCACAGCACGAAAAGTAGACGAATGTAACAAATTGAAATGATTAGTGCAGCTGTTTTTTATAGAGATTCCTGGATTTAAAATTTCTCTAAACTTAAGGAACTGAGGGGTGTAAATGTCTCTGCTCACTAACACACAATAGGTCAGCTTTTTTCAACATACTGCTGATGCATCAGTGTATAAGCATCATTCAATTGTAGAAATTTCACAGTTTATTGAGTTTAAGTGCTTTATTTACAGCTATATATTTCACACCAGTGCAACCCAGGAGTCGCCCTACACCAACTCCACACCCACTGCTTAGTGTGAGAAAGACACATTAAAAAAGCTACCTTTAATCCTGTCAACATACCAACATAATTAAAATCCACAATAGGATTCCACTGCTATAGTTTCCCCCTAATAACAGCAATATCTGGAATTAAATAAAAATTATTAACACAACACCTAATGATATATTTCTAAAGTCTGTCACTTGTTGCCTGCACATTAAAACAACTGTGAAAGGTATGTTTTTCCTGATATATGATGACCAATAAATGTTTTAAGGGAGAATCTTTTATGCTTTCCTCCCACATGAAAATGAAGACGTAATAAAGACGCCACAATGAAACTGTAGCTCGTATGTGGGTGTGCCTCAGAATCGCAGCATAAATCTCTGGGGTTCATTTGGCCTCTCTCAGACATATAAAGAAAAATAAAACCATGAAGTTAAGACTTTTATCGCAGCATCTCAACAACAAAGTCCGAGTGGCTGCTCCTGAACTGCCTGAAACGCCTCCTTTTGTGGTCTGTCTTCTTTTATTTAATGACATTATCGTGAAACACATTTGCATAGTGCCTGCTTCGTGGATCCATCCATTGTCTTAACCTTCTTGATCTAATACAAGGTTGTGGGGAGCCGGAGCCTATCCCAGCTACCATGACGCATTACTTAAACAAAAAAAAGATCAAACAGCTGCTTTTCACACCATCATTTTTCAAAAATCACCTGACCAGTCAGAGAAGGTTTTAATAAGGTCCTAAAGGAGACATGAGCTAAAGCGTGAGTGTTTGAAATAGACAGCTTGACAGCATGTGCTTCAGAAATGTTACGCATGAGAATGATAACATATGATAATGATAGTGGGCCCCCAAATTGAAATTATAAATTTCATTATAAAGATCATATTGTGGGCTCTTTAATTAGAGATGAGGAGGCGGGCTTTGGGACATAAGCTCATTAACTCCTGGCTCAGCATCCTGCAGGATTTTAATTCACTTCAGGCCCGACTGACTTCTGCACATTCGCAGATTTCCTGTAAATACTGAAGTTAAGAAAACGCACTGTTTGCTCTGATTGGTCAGCGCAAGTGGCCTGATCATACCCTGCCCTCCATTCTGAATCAGCCCTGCTCAATTAATAAAACAACCAGATACAGACCGATGGGTGGAATATCGTGCTGGACGGGTCCTACATAAACATTAAAACATCCCATTTGCATTCCTCTGGACTTTCATTGGCTTAATTTTTAAAACTACATCAGATTTTAAATGGTTTAATGGTTTATGTGCCGAAATTCTCCAAACACTACAAACATTTTGATTTGTAAAAAAGGGAAAATTTGTCTTTGCCGGAGCTGCTCATAAAACATACAACTTCCTCTCAAAGTTGCTCTTGTGCACAGGTATGCTGCACTTTATTTAGTATGAAAGCATGTTCTTTTATCCACCACACTGCTTGTTGACCTCCGTCAGGCAGTTTCAATGTCGTCCTCGACGTACACATTGGAAATGAAAAATGTTCAACGGGCTTCGAGTTCAGTTAGACCATCTGTCTCTTCTTTGGAAGAGCAAAAACAAAAAGATGCCATTCATTTGGTGCCTCCTTGATTCTCCTTTTGTTTGTGTAATTTGCTTTGGATGTGCTCAGTCTTTTTTCATGGCCCTGGCACAAACCCAAACACACACACACACACACAGACTCGCGCTCACATCTTTGTGTCTCCATACAGGCTCAGACGTAGTGATGAAACCTTCGGGTAATCCAACAACACATGAAGCTTGGACAGCAGAGTGTTCCTACGAGTCAATGTGACAGCATGAGACAAAATAACAGAATAAGGAGGACTTTTTTAATACTGGTGGAAAAATACATAAAAGACTTGATAAATAATTTAATGCTGCAAAAAAATATAAGAAACTAATTCATGCTATATTTATAGCAAAATTTGTACAGAAAGTGTTAATGGTGAGAGAACAGAGCTGGTTAATGCTTTGTACCTCACTGAGATGCTCGACTGCTGACATATATGGTATTTGGTTCTCAAGACATCAGAACATCTGGCTAAAGAAACCCTCCTGACAATGGGGAAGTAAATAGGTCGAGAAGACATTTCAAAAGCAACATTTTATAAACACAGCAACAAAACTAAGAACACTTTCCCCAAGCACGACATTTCACTCAGCCTTTCAGAAATGCTGCTCTCTGATTTTTCTTTCTTTTCGTATGAACATCTGTTTAACACAACATTTTGGCCTTTCATCATCATCTTATCGAAATATTCACAGACGTCCCTTTGCTCTACTTCACCCATTCCTGCTTTTGCACACATAATGTCTTTCAGTTTGCAAAAACTAATAATCAGGGTAAGAAAAAGGTCAAAATGAACATTCTTTTAATTGTATACATTGTTTTTTAGGCCTTTACTCATGTTTATGATATCTGGTGTCATCTTTTATCAATGGGCCACTTATAAAGAAACTTTCTTTTTTTAGCTGTTTGGTGTCTGAGAAGATCTGAAATTTCTAAAATGGCATTGTTTCTCTTATCGTCTTCTGCACTTCAAGGTCACTGTTGATTGATTAACTGGATGTTGGTTGATTAATTATACAACATGGGGGCATTTAAAATCAGTGCTGGAATTTGCTTCATTATTTGTGATCGTCATCTGTAGTTGGTTTTGGTTATTTTTTCCGTCAACTAAACGAGCGATTAAAAGTATGTAGACGTGTAGAAATAAGGAGGGATTGCATAAGATAACGAACATCTACAGATTGCTGTCTGTACCGCAGGTGGAAAAAAAGGATGGAATCAGGGGGAAAGGAAGAAGTGGGGAGGATGAGATGGTGGTGGCAGAGAAGTTGTCATGGTTACCACTCCTCCTGCATGATGTAACATAACCCATAACTGGTCTGTTTTCTCGTCCTTGTCCTCCCCACCTACACGCGGTCACATTGCTGTGCGCATGTGACAAGGAGGAGATAAACAGGGAGAAACAAAGGAGATGCCCACTGACTGCACACGACCCAACTCTACGGGAGGATGAAACAGCAGTCGCCCCCCCACGAGCAATGTTCACGACAACCTGCTGCAATCTAATCTCTTAAAAAAAAACATTATTGTTCCCTTTTTGTCCTTTTCAAGTCACCTGATGCTTGTAATTTCAAAAGAATCCCACACTCTTAAGATAAAACAGCCTCTCCTCTCTTTGGTCTTCCATAATCGCTGAGCCCAGCTGCACAGATCACATCATCAAAGCTCTGTGTGTTTGTGCTTTGTGGCTCATTAGACGACAGAAGGGTAAAAAGCCTCAGCAGGAGAGTGATAAAAAGGCTTTTCAGTAAACCGTCGGGCAGCAGCTGCAGAGGATGATCCCCGTCACATGAGGGCGACATTCAACTGCTCTGTTCAAAGGTGGAAGAACAAAGGAAGAAGGCGGACTCAACACTTTATTCTCGGGTCATATAAATGTATCACAGCATTAAAATGTACAACAGGCATCAGTCAGAAACAAAGCTGACTTTAAAAAGACAAAAAAAGCTTCACTTCTTCACCCAGTAAAGGATTTGACTAGTGTGACTGACATTTTGGCCCAAACACAAACACAAAAGGCTTGGCATTTCAAATTTTTTCCTGTTTCCAAAGGTCTCAGTCCCAGCCCTGTCATTCAGTCCAAAAGAGAGCACAAAGAAACTCAGGTGCTGATCCAGATGCGGAAGCTTGTGATTGTTTTCATCAGTAATGTTGCATAGTTACAAAATAGAGATGAAGGTGTGTGCTCAAGCTGCGGTTTCACTCCTCTGGCTGAACAGCACCTCCACCACCTTGGGGTCGGCCAGGGTGGAGAGGTCTCCCAGGTCCTTGTCGTTACGAGCGATCTGCCGGAGGATTCGCCTCATGATCTTCCCTGAAGGAGAGGAGGGGACAAGTGTTTCAGAGGAGAAGTGTGGAAGAAGAAGATGAGGAGGAGGAGGAAGTTTTTACCTGAACGAGTCTTGGGCAGCGCTGGGGCATTCTGAATGAAGTCTGGCGTGGCGATTGGTCCAATTCTCTCCCTCACTGAGAAGAGGATACAGAAGGGGAATCATTGCAGGATAAAGCTTGTCTGGGCTGTAATTCAATGATCACAGAACTTTTCGCAGATAAAGAAAACAGCTGAACAGGTTTCCATTAAAAACGTTTCTATGAGCATGTTTGCTAGTTTGGGAAAATATGCTCATAGCTGTGTGTGAACAGAAATGCTCTTACAAATACACACATTATATCACACAAATAAATCAACTATAAGTATGATAGTAGTCATCAAAACAAACCAAACGAGATTTAAAAGCTCTGAAAATAACATGAAACTGACAAAGACAGAGTGACCCAAAAGAAAAGAACAATTTATTCCAGATGTAAGGCAGTTTCGAATTCTGGTCCATCGAAGGAGCTGCATGAGATAGCTGCTCGTTCATCATTTGATGCATTATGCAAATGTCTCAAACTGTGAAGAAAAGCTTGGACTACAAATGAAGCGTTTCAGCAGTTCAGCAGCAGTGCAGAGTATAGTACCGTTTTTAACTCTTTCTAACGCAGAAGAAAAGCATGATAACTCCAAATGCATGCGGCCTTACTGACACAACAGCTAAGCTTTTGAGAGAAGGAGAATATCTTAGAATTATCTTAACTCCCCCTAAAACATCTTTTTAGGGGGAGTTTTGGGGACTCTGTCAGATAGAGATGCTCTGTTTCTTGTCCATTTATGTAAGATATTTGGTCAATACAGTTAAGGTTATTGCGCTATTTACTGAGACATGCGCACACAGAACACATCACACAAAAAAATGTTTTGAGTGGGTTTTTCCTTTAACCCTGATACTATTACATAGCCAGAGAGCCTCACCCAGTCTCTTTAGCTCCTCCACCAGTGTGTGGTTGAACTCCCTCCTGTCTTTGAGAGTGACAAAGCAGTAGAGACACTCTCCCTTCACCTTGTGAGGTCGGCTCACCACGGCCGCCTCAGACACAGCCGGATGAAGCATCAGAGCTGCCTCCACCTCTGCTGTGCTCATTAGGTGGCCTGGAGGACAAAAAAATAAATAAATCATGAACTAAACAAGGTTGGAAAGAGAAATGTGTTGAAGATGTTATCTGAAGGACTTGACATAGGTTGGATTGAGGCTACAATGACTTCCTCTGAAGGTTTTTAGAGGCCGCAGACAGAAACACCTCCCGGCACACTACCTGACACATTCAGCATGTCGTCTATTCTCCCTGTGATCCAGTAATAGCCGTCTTTATCCCGCCTGCAGCCTGTGATAGGAGAAAACAAGCTGTATAACCCCCAAATAAGGTTTTATCCTCCAGAGACACTTTGGTATTTTAGTGAGAAATCAAGATGTGCATTTAGTGTAGAAAAACCTTTGAGTGATATTCAATATGTGAGAGATACAAAAAAAGTGAAATTAAGTTGATTTTGGCATCTCACCATCACCGGTCACATAAAAGCCTGGGAATTTCTTAAAGTAGGTGTTCTCGAAGCGCTCGTGGTTTTTAAACACAGTGCGCATTATTCCGGGCCAGGGCCTCTTGAATACCTGCAACAAAGAAAGGTAAATACTTACCTTAATATCATAATATGATAGCTGCTCTAAGACGCTACACAGTGAAAATCAGCCGATCACAGTCGGAGAGATTAGAGATAATGCCCGCAAGAACAGGAGGATTACATTTCCTTCATAATGTGCATCTGTTGATCTGGGTGGCGAGCTTATCTACTCATTTGTCCCAACAGTGAAAAAATATTATGCTGAGCTGAAACTTACCAGATAGCCCTCAGCCTCGCCTTCCACTTCCTCTCCATGTTCGTTGAGGATGGTCGGCTCGACCCCGAAGAAGGGAAAGGTCTGAGAAATGAGTTGTAGATTTAATGTGAGATAACTGTGCTCGCTGATGTAAATAACTGTGTGGCTGCAGTGATTCTTCCACATCATATCACAGAAATTCCAAGCGAGGGCTTTTTCTTTCTTATGTTACTTCCTAAATGACTTTGTTTTGGACATGGACTGATGGAGGACCAATCAACAGCGACTGCAAATCCTCAGTATTTATTTCTGCACAACTGGGTCACAAAATATACTTAATATACTTAAGACAAAGGTTATTTCCATAATAAACAAATGACTAGTTACACTATCTCTGCTTTGGTGGCTTATCCATTTTAAGGTCAGGTCATATTTATGCAGGAATATATATAAAATTACAAAGGTTTCACAAACTTTTAAGCAATATTGTGTTTAGTCTGATGTAACCCTTCATGACTTGTATTGTGAAGATACAAATATGCTTTAGATGAACAGAGAAATATCATTATGAAGGGGATGTTACTCACAGCAGAGCCTGGTTTCAGAGGTGTGGCCGCAGGCAGAGGAGTCAACACATGACCTCCCTACAGAGGATTCAACAACATGATAGTTGGTGTTACACAGAAAACCTGAAGTGTGATGACTCCGAGTATCTCTTAGAAGAGTGTTTTTTCTCACCGTCTCTGTCTGCCAGAAAGTGTCGACCACAGGACATCTGCCCTGACCGACCACCTCGTGGTACCACTGCCACGCCTCGGGATTGATCGGCTCGCCCACAGTACCCAGAATCTTCAGGCTGGAGAGGTCATACCTGTCGAGTCAACAGATTTCCCTTTTAAATCTAAGATCGCATCATTTTGTGTCCCTCATCACTGTCTTAAAGTAAGGAGCTCCCCTCTGACAACAAAGATCAGTGACGATGTTCATTTCTTCCTTCACTTTGATCTTCTAACTGCAGCGTCTCATCCAACAAATTTTTAACCAAAGATATTCTAAAATTTGGCATCTTGAAAGACTCCAGGACAAAGCCAAGCCAACTAAGTTAAGCCAACTAGCTGATCTCGCACCAGTGGTGAGGAGTAGCTTGATATATTCATTCAAATCATGTAGTTTTATACAAAGTTAAGATCCCACTATTTGGATTCAATTCATGTATATATATGTGGAAAATTAAAATGATCTCAATAAATTGATTTCTTTGATTCTAAATTCCAATGGAAGAAGTAAGGGTTCACTTAGTTTTCCACACACTGCTTCTGCATTTTGGTTATTTTTTTTATAAAATAGATAAGGACACAGTGTGCTATGTCAGGTGTTTTAGTTTATCTCAAGCTGTATTTATCTGAACACACATAAAACATAATAACCTATAAAATGTGATGACTTGTTAGAGACAAAAGCCAAAAGAAGAAGCATAAAGATGTGCAACATTAGCACTATTTTGACAATATTCAATTATTAATAATTATTATGCTATTTTCTGTCATCCGTCACAGATGAGCCGTTAAACATGTTGTTCCATTCAATCAAAGGATAATCTAGTCTTCTGTTTCCTGCTTATAAAATATACAGAACGATATTTACAGCACGGCAGGGTTCATACATAGTTTACCGTCTTCACCACAGAGCTGAAAGCCACATAAGAAGAGAACAAAGCAACATGAGGTCTTTTAAAATTAAAGATGGAAGTTTTCATCTGAAAAGTTGAGAGATCCTGTTGCAAAACCACTGCTCATGTTAAGCTGTGCTTTGAAACTCCTCCAGCTGCTTCTAGAATAACCTTTTCATTAAAGAAAGATGTGTTACTCTGAACTGCTCTGACTCCCAGCAGATTAATTCACTTACTTCTGCAGTGGTTCGTGCCCGTACTTCATCAGCAGGCGGATGGCTGTTGGAGCTGTGTAAAACTTGGTTACTTTGTACTTCTCAATGATCTCCCAGAGCCTGCCGACATGAGGGTGGACAGGGATCCCTTCGAACTGGAATTACACACCCGGATGCACACGTACACACACTGATGAACTGATCCTGTTAGACGCATTTATGCATTAAAGTGTCCATCATGAAACAGAGCTGATTTGACTCACAAGGACACTCGTGGCACCGTTTGCAAGGGGGCCGTAGGTGATGTAAGAGTGGCCGGTGATCCAGCCGATGTCTGCCGTGCACCAGTACACGTCGTCATGGTGATGATCGAAAACGCACCTGAAGGTCAGAGACGTGTAGAGCAGATAGCCAGCGACCGTGTGGACAACACCCTGCACAGCACACAAAGAGGAGTCGTCAACATGGAGAGAGACGAGGAATAATATGGGACAGAGATGTGGGTGCCGGTGTGGAAAGTAACAGAGAGAAACAAAAATACAAAGAGAAGGAATAACTTTCTACTGTATGATTGCATTTAAGCCTCTAAATGTAAAACAGAACATCTCACTGTTTCACAACAACTCAAAGTCGTTGCAGACATACTGGAAAGCAAAACAGTTGCTGTAATTTCTACAAAAGATTTGGTTTCAGTGTAATGTTACTGATGATGTGAAACCATGCCTCTACACGTCTTACTTTGGGTTTGCCGGTGGAGCCGCTGGTGTAGAGGATGAACAGCGGGTCCTCAGCGTCCAGCCACTCAGGTTCACACTCCTCAGGAGAGTCTCTCATCGCCTCGTCCCACCACACATCTCGTTCTGCGTCCCAGGGGGTCTGAATGCACCGGGGAACAGGTTCAAAACATAAACCTGCTCATTACAGCAGCTCAAATCGTGTGCAGAACACACCAGCAGCGGCACAGCATGCCAGGTTTGAATCTAATATAACCATGATGGAAACAGACTGGATTACAAAGCTCAGATATAAGCAGTTTCTCTGTGTTAGTGAAATTTATGCACAACAAAGTGTATGACATGAGTACACCATATGTTTTTTTTAAAGAGATGATTCTAGATAAGCAATTGTATGTTTGCTATCAAACATCCTATTAAAAGTGCATATGTTGCAAAGAGAAAAGTAGCAGAAACGTCTTGAATTTGCAAATCAGACATTTCAATACTTGATTTTTCCCGGAGTGCAATATTTTAGTCACGCGTCAGTGATTTTATACGGTCTTTGTTTTGTTCACTGATTGCCAAACCTGTACAGAGATGTGAAGATGCTAATTCTACAATCACTGCGTCTTCATTACTCTGCTCCCAACACAGATGCAGCATAAGTTTCCATCCGTCAGCTTGTGGGTATCTGTTCCTTTATTATTACGTCCACTTTCCTGTTGTTAGGGTTGATGCCACAAACACTTATAATGCGGAAAGGAAGGAACGGCAGAAGACTCTACTCTATTGGTCTTTGTGACACTCTGAACACATACTGGCAAAACATCTCTGGTTTGAGACTCACCCTCCCTTCCAGCTGTTAAATGTGCACAGTTAGGTTCAACTCATAAGAACCTAGACCCATTTTTCCTTAAATAAAAATGATAGGGAATATAGAATAAACCAAATGGCCTTATAGTAAATATAGTACATATAGTTTGCACAGTTTAATATGTCGCAATTCCCATCACATCAAGTGAACTGTTTTAAGAGAAAGAACAATCCAGGGAGGCGTTACCATGTCACAGTTTACAACAATGTATGTTAACAGACATACCTAATACACATTTTCTGTTTAGACTGGGCTGGTGGAGCATTTCAGTTGTTTATTCCGATTTAAATCAATTATGTAAGACCATAAAAATGCTATCTAATATTTAGATATATTATGTAATATTTTTACATACACAGCTTCTTACTTTGTGAGTCAATAAACTTTAAAATAATACACCTAAAACAAACCTACCTGCAATTTGTTGCATGAAGTGCCACTTTTTGTCCTTAGTGCATGGTGCCTGACGACCAGGCATTTGGTGACACTGGATGATGCTCTGTGACAAAATCAGAAAAGAAAAAAATAGGCATTATTTATTTAGGACTTTTTTTATGGGTTAAAAAATAATCTGTTTGAGGTTTTCTTATGTTGTGTTTTAACTTCATCTTATCTCTCATTTTTTTTCTCTTAATATCCATATTGATACAATCAGTAATGGTAGATGACACATGGTAAGTGAAACAGAGAGAAAATCAGTGATAATTGAATAGTAAAGACAGTCTGATTTTGAGTTAATTGTAAATAAAAACAGATGTTCATGTTTTTACAAAAGAGAAAAATTTAAAAATCTACAATAAATTAATTATTTTCATCTCAGTCATAAATAGTGTAGGAAACATTATCATCACATTTATTCATTTTGAACTCAAACTCTCAACACATCTGCGTTTCTGATACTTTGTGCCCCTCAGCACACCCTGCCTCAGCTCACATCTCTTCCAGGTTCTCGTTGCCCTGGGAGACGAGCAGCTTGGGCTTCCCTGATGAATCTAAGTGCTCCTTGTTGCCCCGGCAACCCTGTAATCTAAAAGCCCAGTGGTGTGTTTCTTCAGCCTGAACAGCTGATTGCAGTGACTGTGCATGTGTGTGTCCGTCCTCGTGTTCGAGGAGGCTGAGTCTTATTACCAGCAGCAGCCAGTGTAATTACAGGTGGTTGCTGGGAACTGGGAAACTGTTGGTCATATAAAGCAGCACCTACTTTTCCTTGGACTTCTCCAAAGCCTCGTCTGAAATCTGCTTCAGGTTGATCAGCTTCTCTCCTCTGTAAACACCATCTGTGTGTTGTGGAGATACAGAGGGGGGAACAGATAGACGAGGCATGAAAAAACAAGGGGGGAATCATTTTACAGCCCGTGGCGCTGCCACACATCAGATCCTGATGCTGCTGTGTACACGCATGTTTAAAACAGACAGCTCAAATGTTAGGACATACCTGCTGTCACCAGGACGCTGCTTTGGGCATCAATAATCCTTTCACACAGAGACTCAGAGGAGAACCCTGCAAACTTGACATGCAAGGAGAAAAACAAGGTGAAGCAGTGGTCGAGGTGTTTGCTTAAAAGAACAATATCAGTTTTAAGAATCCTCTCTTGTTTATGAAATCATTTAAGTAATAATTGAGGTTAGAGACCACTGCACACACTTGTGATTTCAGGGCTTTTAAGTGTTGGTTTTACCTCCATAAAGTGTTTGAGGCAATGACCAGTTGGCTGATTATCTGGATTTCTAGCCACTTGATGACAGTGTGTTTAGGTAATGTTGCTTTTTAAACAGTCGGTAGACGTAGCTCAGTTGATAATGAACTGAATGTTTGCAGTCTTAAATGTTTTGTTGTGACTTCCTCAAAGCCTCCGAATGCAGTGCAATGCAGCAAAGCATTTCAGCACAGAACTGATTGTTTCTGTCACAGGGACTATTTTCACGGGAGTCTGCGTTTCCATTTGGTAAATTAGTGTTTATAAAAAAGGAAAAAGGATGTATCTGCTCAGACTCTTTCAGTGGATTAGCTGTGCTTTAGAATCCAACTGCTATGAAAAAAGTCAGATAATGCTGTTTCATTTTATTCATTTCTTTTTATTTATAGTGGGGGCCCCTCTTTTATTGCTTCCTCTGGCTTGTTCGAGCACCACAGCTCTCTTTGTGTCTGCTCTTCTGCTTTATTTTCAGACTCTCTTTCTGAATACTGGTGTCGTCCAGGCCTGCCAACTCTCAAACTGTGGTGTAGCTTTTCCACAGGTTGACAGCTCTGGCATGACAGTGGACCAGAGGACAGTGCTTTCAACGTTGTTTTTCTTCTGTTCTTCATTGCTCAAACGTAACTTCCTCGCCATCAGCAGCAGAGCTTTTAGCCTTGTATCCTCATCAGTACGTTTATATGCACAGTGGAGTCGGTGTTCAGTTACAGCTCGACTTTGCCAGTTAACTGGACCACCGTACATGTTTCAGAATACGTACACAGGAGGGGATTTAACTAGTTCTCTGACCAGTGAGTCCAATGTTTCGGACTGTGTGCGAAAATGCTTAAGATATTCGGCGGCTTCTAATTTTCTCTCCATACATGTGAGTGAAGCTTAATTCACCTCACAGATGTTGCCTTTAAGTTACTTAAATGGTGATTTTGTCAGAAGTGGTTATAAAATTGGGATTTTAGATCATTAGATCAGAGCGATGGAGTGAAAATGCTTTCAGCAACCATGAGTTGAAACATTAACATCTTAACGGACTGATTTTCACAGTTTCGGATGAGTTCAGGACCCTGACAAAACAAACTGAAAATATGTGAATGACAGAAGCTTTACAGGGAATTAGACGTTTTATGCAAATCCCTTGTGGTTATTCTTTGTTGTTTCTGGCTTCTTCTTCTGTGTGCCAAACAGGAACTCTGAGCTAGCGCAGAGTTCCTCGGCCAGTTTAGGGGTCCTGTCCAGTCATCTTTTTAACCTTAGCAACCTTCTGAACTGAGTGAAATGACCCAGTAGTATCTGAGCTGCAGCCACAATAAAGGAAATGAGCTCTAAGAAATTTTATTGCGGTGCTTGATTATTTTCATCCAGTCGAATGAGTATGAGCAGCCTGTGACACCAGCATATTTAAGTTTTTCTTTCCTTTTTTTAATTACGAGCCTTGATAATTATGTGATATTATGCATTATGTCTAAAATTATATGTGTGATAACCTTTGTGTAACAAGGTCATAAGATATGTGCATTAGATAAAGGATCTAAAGCACCTTTATGAGAATATTTATTGAATATCTGAGGTTTCAGTGCTGCAGATCCAAATCACAGGTGCTCCTTGAAAATGTTTCCAACTGTCTTTCCTTAAGTCCATGATGTTTTTTCCATCGAGATCAAGGAAGAGAGCTTAGGAAAAGACTATCTAAAGTAATTATTTTACCATTTGACCAAACCCTCACTCTAACTGAGTGAATACATGCAGAAGGGATGTGGTCCCCAACTGGATTTGAAGTGCAATTTCTTACTATTTTAGTCAGACTAAAGTGTTTTTTAAAAGCCAAACTGACACGATAATTCTTTTTTATGTGTGTTAAGTGTTGTCCTCCATCTCCTACAACAACCATGACAAAACTACCACAGATGACACCAAAACAGAAGATTTTCACTGTGTTGAAATGAAATGAATGCACATTATTAGGTGAATAAGATGTGTTTCGCTTTGGTTTTGGTCAGTGCTGTTACCTTATAGGATCTTCACTACACTACTATTATGGCCAAAAGCATTCATGATAACACTATCATTTCCGTATTGGGTGCTGAATAGCTCAAATTGTTAAGCATATGCCCAATGTACAGAAGCTACAGATCCCAGGATGAGTCCTGGCCCCAGGCCCTTTGCTGAATACATCCCCCACTCTCTCTGTCCACCTACTGTCAAATAAAAGCCGATAGCACATTTTTAGAATATACACATTGCTGTCACATTTTTCCTTTGTCTCCTTTGATTAGAAATTGAATGACAGAAATTATACAAAACCAATCTGTATTCAATAATGTTTTGATTTTTTTTAAGCTAAGATCAAATCACAACTTTATCATGTGTGTTTTATCAACACGAAATCAATATTTTGTTCTTAGGATACCGAGATCACCGTGAATATTGATTTATCCCAACACCCCAATTTGTTGATATTACATGTGGAAATACCCAAAAGAGCCCATCTACCAAACTACTGTTTTTAATCTAAGATGTTTGACTCATAGCACAATATTTTACAATTCACACCCTTGGAAATGCAAAGACCTGCATGATGTTTTGACTATTTGATGTGTAATTTCCTCATGTTTTTAAAGCTGGGGAGATTCAGACTGTCCGAAATACTATGAGTTGTGACAGAGTGAAGGGAGCCACGACAGTGCGATAGTCAAAACTATACAATACAATGTAATGACGAGCACAGGCAGCGTTCACTCAAAACTTTATCAAGTTCAGTCAAAACTAAGCAGAAGGCTGGAAGAAAAATCCAGCTGCGATATCTCAGGTATGACTTCTAATAGTAAATCCAGCTGACACGCTGATACCCCGTGCTGCCCCCTCTCGTTACCATTTATAGCTGAGCAACTTGGTTTAATCTTACATAATGAACCAGCCATCCATTAATTGCTCTTTTGCATGACTGTCATTTTCTACATTCCCTGCCAGACTCCCATTCTCCGTCCAAGGTTAACAGTTCATGGAGCTTAAAGTTTCAGTGTTGATGGCAGCGTTATCAATCTGGTCACCGAGGACTCTGAACTCACTGTGTTGGCTGAGCCAAAAGTGTCTGGCTTCATCGCTGACTGAATTTTAGGCCAAAATTATTCCTGACTTATATTAATGGTCACATGTGAATCCAACAGGCTGCACTGGAGTGTTGTTTGTGTCTAATGTAATAATAAAAAACTCTGCTGGAAAATGTACAACAATGACTGAGCACAGACAAGGTCAATTCCATTCAAGTCTGCCAAACACGGACCTTTGCAGGTCATAAAGAGTCCAACCCAGAGCTGTGGCCCGCAGATATTTTTAACACAGCTCCTAACCTTTGCGTGGAAGAGGAAGGTTGAAGATCCAAAATAGTCTCGGCCAGCCTACCTTCCCAGGCTGGAAACATGTGTGTGACCCATATATTGAGTGCAGGTGCTGTCAGTTCTGTGTGAACACTGATAACTGCTGGAATGAGGCAGTCTGCACTAACAGCAGCAAAAACGCAGGTTCAGGTGGAGCTTTCTTGTAGAAAATGGGTCAGAGCGGCAAAAACAAGCAGCCTACGTGTTGATTGTATACAAAAACGATGCAAAAATGAGGGCAGCGTTTCCATCACATGTGGGTGATAAATAAAAGATGGCAGTTGTCAACGACAGCAGGGACGTTATAGAGTAAAAAACACTTTTCTTTGCTTGAGTGAGACGGGACATACTTTAAAAAACACTGCCACTTTGAGCTCCCCCTTCCCCACAATAATAAAAAAAGAAAATAGCTAATTCTATATTTCTGTGATTGATCGGAGAGCTCACCACGATGGAGTGAACAGCACCTATTCTGGCGCAGGCCAGCATGGTGTAGACGAGCTCTGGGATCATGGGTAAGTAGATGGACACCCTGTCTCCCTTTTTCACCCCTTGATAAAAGAAACAAACACACATGATTGTCAAATTTCGAAGAGTTGAACTGAAAAAAGGGATACACCTGGGTCATGTCTCAACTCAGTTTCCATAATGACAGAGATGACAGATGTGAGCCAGACCCGTACAATACTGTGTGTCTGCAGTTAGTGCACATCGTACTTATAGTCTTTTGGCGTGCATTATCTTCATGACCTACATAACAGTGCTATTATTATCCCATAGAACATATCTGACTTACCCATGTCCGAGAGTTTGGACATGTTTGCACTTACATTTTATACACAGATAAACATCCATGTACTAAAGATAAAGATACTGTTCTCAGTCAACCAAAATACTCAGCTACTGTTTAAGTTATACAGAAAATAACTTTTCTTTCTTGTTTTCCTCTTAATTATAGATAGTCATCATTGTGTCACCTTTTCTTTTGTTTAGTAAGCACGTGAAATAAAAAGAAGTTTCGATGTGGAATTTTCTGTGGTTGAGGTTGACTTCTTACCCATTTTCTTGAGCACATTAGCGCAGCGGCAGACTTGGCTAAGCAGCTGGCCATAGGTGATGGTCATCTGATGGTCAGGTGAGTTTCCCTCCCTGAGAAGACAAGACGCAAGAAGAGAAACGCTCTGATCTATGAGAGTTCTGCAAAAACCTGGCTCAGATTCTATGTAGGGCTGCTTATATGTGCCTCTGTAGAATCATCAAAAGATTCTTTTTCAGATAAATTTCGATAATGCAATGAAAAAAAACTCAGTAAGAACCAGGAACTGCCACCATCTCTGGGCTCAAGTTTGTTGAAAATAGTCAGAACACATCAGGAAAACTGTCCTGAATTGGAAATTCTTCATGAAAAACATGGAATTCTGCATCTTCTGAGATACAAATGAGAGGCTAGTTACGAGGAGTCAGCTCAGTGGGGGTCCATTAGCGCATACAACATGTGATTAGCTCTTATGTGAAGGCATCATTAACACCAAACAGAGTAGAGAGGTTTTGGAGCAACGTATGCTGCCATCCAGATGACATCTTTTGCAGGGAAGACCTTACTCATTTCAGCCAGAAGATGTCAAACCACATGCTGCACACATTACAACAACATATCTCAGTGGGCGTTGAACTGGCCTGAGTGCAGCCCTGACCTGTTGCTTTAATGGGTGCAAAAATGCCCAGATCTGTTCAGCTGAAATCCTAGATCCAGCAATCACAGGATAATTTCACACTCAAACATGTTTTTAAAATGTTTTTTTTTTTTAAAGAATCTCAGTTTTCATCAATTAATTGTGTCAGTTTTATTTTTGCAAATCACTGCATCCATCCAGCTGTTGTAGATAACATCAGCAGTTTCTTCCAAAAGTGCTTGCTCAGACAGCAGGAGACTGTTCAAAATTGTCCCGTGAGTTCTAAGAGTTCACAGGCGAGATAACCTGTTCCAGTTGTTGCTCAGTCTATATTTGGTTTGGATGCTTGTTGGGACAGTTATTTGCGAATCTATGTGTCACTGTGTGATTGACATGCCAGCATAACAGATTGTTAGCGAGCCTCAACAGAAGCCAAAATGCTGCAACAAACCTGGCATCCATCTTGTCGCCCACCTGAGAATGATGAAATAATTTATTACAAAGATCAAACTCTGCAATCATTAATTAAACATACTGATTAAGTGACCTCAGGAGTAATGTTTTTTATTAAGGTTTACCTCATTTTAAATTTCCCCAGGGGTCAATTCAACCGTTTACATAGTTCTATTGGCTTACATGATGAAATACCAGCATATCTTCTGCTTATTTTTATGAGGAAACTGAAAATTGCATCGACCCACCCACCAAAAAGTGTGCCAAGCAAAGTAATGATTTAGTGAGTATTTCAATTTTAATTGTTTCATATGAAAGTAAATTCACACAGAAATCTAATTATGAGTTCGACTTAAACTCATAAGATGAAACATTTCCCCCTATGATAACACAACCTTAAATCTAAGCTAATATTAAATATGATTCTCCTTTACTTTATTCATTCTCCCACTGGTGCAGATACACATTCAGCATATTTAGAATTAAAGCCATTTGCTACCTGCCCATCATAGACTTATCTAATTTGAGTCAAAATAACTTGCATATTTAACAAGATGATAAACATCTCTTACAATGCTGATCACTGAATCTAAAAGCACTGCTTCACACTCTTTTTATCAAGTAACAGTTTGGAGGGACTACTGTTGTGATGAAACCTTTTGATTGATGGTCTGATTTGTCAGGTGAAGGTAATCACTGAAACTTAGTGCCCAGCTCTGTTATATTGCTGGAATGCAACAACCGCTGGTCTCCTTTGGCCTTTGTACCTGTTGTGGGTCAAATCAAAGAAAAGGACTCTTCTTGATTTTCTTGCTGTCTTATTTTTTTGCAGTCCTACTAATGGAGACAGTGTTGCAAAATAAATTTGGATCAGATATGATCTGAAATCCTAACAGTGTTTAAATAGAGGTCATAACAAACCATGTACTCGCTGATAACTTCTTATATCAGCGCAGTTTATATTGTATGTGAGTTGACTTGTGCAAACAGTAATGAAATCTCCAGGGTGCCCGTGTAAAACTGAACCCCTATACAGCTCAACTTGAAACGCAGCTACTTCTTGTTTGCTAAGCTTCTGGAGTTGACAGAGCAAATACGTGCCATATTACAATGTCAGAACAACATTGTGTTCAGCCTTAAGTGGGGATTTACTGCAAGAAGCTGGAAACCTAATTTAGAAAAAGTTGGAACGGAGGAAGATTGAAGCTCTGACATTGTGTTACAAGAGAGCTACAGGGTGTGTTACAAGAGCCTGGTGCAATGTATTTGGCACAGGGGACACAGCAGTTGTTATAGACTGGAATACCTGACATAACTGCAGACAGCACCTCCTATCAAAGCCATCCTTCACTCTGGAGGCATGTTGTTGCTTACCAGTAATAGGCAACCTTTTCACCGAGGTTCCCCTCCTTGACGTGCCTGTCCAAGACATTATAGCACATGTTGGTTTTGGCCCCTTCCATGCACTTGATGTATATGTTGCCTTTTGTCACGTCAAAGTTGTACTGCAGCATCAGCCCAGTTGCTGGTTTCTTCCAAAAGAATTTATCAGCAATCTCCTTCCAGAAAGCTAAAACAAAGTGATATTTTTCTGTCACATCGGACAGAGCACGAAGATACGGTGTAAAGAAAGGCTCAGAGAAACACAGACCTATTTGACCTACCTTCTGGAGTCTCCAGCGACTTCCTGTACATTTCCAGATAGGAATTAAAATCAGGTACATGAGCATCTCTCTGCAAGTCGACAGGAGGGTTGTACATCTTGTCCTGGGATTCAGGAACAACCATTGTGGAAGGACAGATGTAGACAGGCCTATGTCATCTGAGGGTAAGCAAACGGGTAAATCTGGAGTCACTACTGGTCTGTCTGGATCCACTAGAGTAAGGTAAGAACAAGGCCTTCTGCTGAGGCAATACAATTCAGCATGCATAAAGACCCACCCCTAATCCCTGATCTGCAGACTCTTCCCTCAGTCTGCTTAGTGTCAGGGCAGCCAATAGGCTCACAGGGTGCAGCACTCCCACTTTTTCATTGGATAAGCCCCCCCCTGACATGCTGATCACATTATTGTTTCAAGCAAGAGGGTGGTGGAGAAGGAGGAGGCTGTGTGCTGCAGGATGAATGCAGTAGATTCAGGCGGGCAGACTGAGGTTTGTTTTGAGAGGGAGGGTGATGGGTGCTCTCAGAAACAGAGAGAAAAACACAGAAAACAGCAGCTGTCTACTGATCTTCAAGGTTTTTCTCCCATCCATACATTTATTGTATATTTTCATATTTTCAGAAGATTAGATTTTATTCTTGTCACAGTTTCGTTTTGATTTCCTCCATCTAAAAACAATAATTTTGATTGTAGTTCATTCTAAGAAAAAACGATGTATCCTTATAATATCATTATTTTCACTGTATACTTGTTCATTTTCTTTTCTCCGCAGTAAGTAGTTTCAAATAGCAACATCTGTTTTCTTCTCAATGATGTGCTCCCCAATAGGAAACATTTTGCACTATTATTATTATTATCAATGTTTTATTATTATTAGGAGTAGTAATAGTTGTTGTAGAAGTACCCTGGTAGTAGTGGTAGTAGGGATATTTTATATCCCTTGATATAAGTGTATAGATATGTTTTTAATCAAACATCAGGATTTAGATTTAATGAATGAAAAAAAATCCTACATTGTGCCTCCCAGGTTTACACTTGTATTTGAAAATTTTGCATAAAGATACAAAATGTTGAAGTTATTTTGATTGTTTTGATTTTTACACAGACCTATTCACTGTTAAATGCACTCATGTCACCTTCATTTGACAGTTTTTAAGATCAGAAAAGCAAAGATAATGCACTAATAGTAATGTAAGAAAAATCATGGTGGGTTTTGTTATTTTCTTCAGTAATGGGAAAGAATATGCGCAAAATTTGGCTTTAATATCCGCTGAAAAGGAGTTATACTAGAAAAAAACATCCCTATTTTTTTCATATTTTATTAATATAAACTTGTTTTTTAAACATAGCTTAAACGCTGGGAAAGCGGCAACTTGGACAAGCACATAAGCTTAGAAGTAACAGCCAAACGGTCTTGTAAACCACCAAAATGCAGTCTGTCGTCTGTTTATCGAGTTCAACTCTGGGATCGATTTAGTTACGCAGACTGACCAGCGTAGCGTCTTACGTCAGACCCTCCTAATCAAACGTGAGAGCGCTTGTGTTGATGTCCGCCGCTGTTATCCCGTCTACTTACTAACACACCGGGACCAAACTTCAAGCCCCAAGATGTTTTTGTCGGCTGCTGTTCGCTCCGCTGTGTCGCAGGCGGTATGGTTGGAATATTTTGTATGGTTTTGGGCTTTAAAGTCAAAGCTAACTTCTGTAAGCTGTGGAGAAAGTAGTATGACTCTTCACAAGGGCATGTAGCGGAGGACGCTAAGCTAAGTAATGTTGGGTAACAGTAGCATGCTAGCTAACTTAGCTTCCTGCTGTCAATGGTATACGAGGTGAAAGCTTGATGGAAAAAAGCTGTGTAAATGCAGATTCCAGCTGAACATAAGAATGAAGACATTAGCTATGTCTACAGTGTGATTGATAACATTATAATGGCTACAAATTTGATCTTTGACGGGTGAACGGAACGTGATACTTTAACTTGTTTATCTTAAGCATGTACAATGCAAAGACATACTTGCCAAAATACTTATTTTCATGGTTATTGTATCAGTTATGCAATGTCTGCTGTGTAGACTTTTTAAACTAGAATACGTTTGTATTTTATTACTAATCACCTGAATGCTAAATTTACAGGAGATCGTCACATGTCCAGTTATACAATCATTTTCCTGCTGAATGTGGTTAAAACTTGTAAGCAGCCTATTCTCATCACACAGCCAGGTATTTTACCCATCTTCATCTGCATTGCAGGCCAGGCAGGTCAGGAGTCTGCATCAGTCTGCTGCACGTGCTGGAGCTGGTGGTATCTTTGTGGTGAGTTTTAGTTAATGCTTCTTCACCAATCACAACATAAACCCTTTTTAAAAATAAATAAATAAAAAAACATCTTAAAACCTAAACGTTCTGTCCTGGGTCTCTGCAAAACTTGACATGATTGTCAAGAGGAGTCACCACTCCTGAGATGTTCAATTGTTCATTCTATGGCAAAAATTATTTTCCTGTTATTATTGGTTATGTCATCAGTTTAAGGAGCAACATCTGTGTTATTTTTTTATGCTTAAAATGGTCAGTATAATGTAATAATGTACAATCACTGGTATCCGAGGGTCAGCCCAGTTATAGAAGTCAAAATTATGTTAAAGCATCAGCCCAATACTTCTTTTTGGGGGACTGACAGTGTATTTATCCAATTCTTTCCATAAATGTTGCACTTTCTGTGCAGTATTTGCATAATGTTTGATTATTTCCAGTATAGAGATGCAGTTTGGTGCTGGATCTCTACAAATACTTAACTTAATGGATCTTAACACAAGTAGTTGATTAAAATTGGCTTTGTGAACTGTATTTACCCTTCTTTTTACATCATATTGTTTCAGACATTCATCAGCCAATTATAAATGAAAGCTAAGTACTTACCTGCAGCTAACTTTGCACCATGTTGAACTAATCCCAGAGGTATCCGTTTATTCCGAAGGTTCCTAATATATATCCAGGGAGCTACCATTAGAACCTGTTACAGGCACACAATAACATCCCATGTTAATTATCTTGTAAAGGAAACATGTCATGGTTTCATAATCCCTTGTTAGGAGATGATGTTTTGACCAGTGCTACGATTAGGAATAAAAACAATGGTTGTGACTCTCTGCCTCTGTGTTGTTTTGGATATCTTTCAGTTTAAACGACATTAACTCAAAGGTTGTCTTTTAATTGCACAAATGATATCTGCTGCTCACAAGGGGGCAGTGTGTACAGAGGCAGAAATAATTGCTGTCTGTGTTGAGTGTTTTCTGTGGTCAATAACAGCACCTGCTTCCTCTCTGGGCTTACATGAAGAGTTCTTAATATTTTATCAGCTACAGTTAGCTGTTCATAAACCTGTTTTTTCCACACATGTCAGCGTCCCAGTTTGATAGCTTGTGAACAAGATTTCATGCATCATTGCAGCTAAATGTCTTTGAAAATTGTCAGCAGCAGCTGTTTGGTGTCTTTAATACGAAATCCCCTTTAACATGATGATATGTCTGTTTTTAGCACAGAGATACTCCTGAGAACAACCCTGACACTCCTTTTGAGTTCACCGAGCAGAACAAACAGGTGAGGCACCCGTCCTTGTTGAGCAATTCTTCTCACAGCTTCACTGATGATTGTGGCACTTATATGTGCAGATTTTGGTTTATTCTTTTTGTGCAAGTCATTTTTCTCCATTATATTTTTACTTTGTAACCAACTGTGGTTGTGTAACTAGCTCTCATTTTTCAGTTGGTCTGGCTTCACCAGTTACAGCGAGGCAGTGTGCTCTAGTGTTGCTCTTATCTCTCTAAAGAGCCGTTAGACGATACGGTTTCAGTATTTTACTGTAAAATTTCAGCACCCCATAATCTTAGCAAAGATTAAAAACAAGTGTCGGCAGACAAAATATTGTTACGTTAGTTATCTACAAAGTTGATTATGTATGTCTGCAGATAATTATTTTAAAAAAATATTAAGTTTAAATAGAATTGTTGAATTCCAAACAGAAAAAAACAGATAACTCACTTTTTATTTTCTGTTTTTTGAATGTTTCTCCCGTAGAGAATTGAGGCAATCATTTCAATGTACCCTGAAGGACACAAGCAAGCAGCAACCATCCCTGTGTTGGATTTGGCCCAGAGGCAACATGGATGGCTCCCCATCTCCGCCATGAACAAGGCACAGCGATCTCTTTAAAGCCTCTTTCAGATATGCACTGCATCATTAATCTGCTGGCATCTCAGTGTGTCAGTGTCATGTGTGAACTACCCCCCCCCCCCCCCGGTGCTTTACCTTACAAGTTCGCTTACACCATGGCTTTATAAACGGGGATTAGCTGCAGCATAGAGACATTTTTTCCTCAACGGCTTAAAAGTTTTTGAGTTGCAGAAGAAGATTTTTCTGGTACCAGTGGCCTCTTTTAATGGGGGCTGGACAGAAACATTGGCATAGAGAGGGGTAGGCTAGCATGCTGCTAAGGATCACTGCCCTGGACTCCAACTTAAGGGCCTGTGGTGTCTGTACATGACAGCTCTGCTCAACCAGTTTAGCTCCTGATGCCCTGGCAAGATGACATGTTTTTGTGAGACTGCTTGAGGACTTTTGATTTAATATTTAATCTTGTCGGAATGGCAAACTTTGAAGAGCATTAACAGACTAATGTCTGAATGTCATGGCTTCAACAGATTGATATAGCCATTAATGTTGTGTATCTCATGTCTGAAAAGGTAGCTTTTGATTTCCTTTCCAGCACTAATGCCATTTAGATTTCAGCCTAATACTTATAACGAGTAAGATCGCATATTTACAGGCACATTAATGTTTGTTAATGTTTTCACTCAGGTTGCTGAGGTGCTGGGTGTCGCTCCAATGAGAGTTTACGAAGTAGCGACATTCTATACAATGTTTCTGCGTCAGCCCGTGGGAAAATACTTCATTCAGATCTGCACAACAACACCCTGCATGCTCTGCAACTCAGACAGCATCCTGGAGGCCATCCAGAACAAACTGGGTGAGTGAGTCATTTTTTTCTTTACACCGAGCATTTAATAAAGACATGAAAACACGCATAACGACAAACTTTTTTCTTCTTTCTTTTTTTATTGTGTATGTAGGAGACAAACATGTAAATATACAACTGTGAGTGGTATTTAAACACCAGCAAACAAGAAGACAGACAGAAAATAAAAAATAATACAGAAAACTAACAAATCCGAGCTTGGGTTACATTTGGAAGGCATTTATTTTCTCTTTCATTCAGTCAAATGTGACCTTTTGTTATAACTCACATTGTTGCAGCTGTTAAGCATCAGGTTTGTCCACAGGTATCAAGGTTGGAGAAACCACTCCAGACAAGATGTTCACTCTAATCGAAGTGGAATGCCTGGGCGCCTGTGTGAATGCTCCAATGGTCCAGATCAATGACAACTATTATGTGAGTGCCTGACTTCTGTGCAGATGGCCTCTTCACCGAACATTACAACGACATTAACCAAATTAGATTAAAGCCTGAAATAAGTTTCCAAAGAATGTCAGCAGAGAATTCATCTCTCGGTCCGTTCGACCAAGGCCAGCGCAGGTGTACTTCAGGCTACACAACGGGCCAGCTTTGGACCCGTCAGAACAGCAACAGCAATAATAACAACAACAAAAAGAAGAAGGCTGGAAAAGCATCATTATGGCATTTAACTCTTTTTGGAAATGGATTCATTTCACCAGCCAGATATGATACGAAAAAAAATTGCTCTTTTTGGATTCGATTTTTAAACATAATGTGAAACTAATTTTGCATTTGGTTACCACGGGCAACGGTTATTGCAAACCAAGCAAAAGTAAATGACCCAATTAAAGTACATGCAACTGTTCTTTAACACTGCAAACTGCTAAGACGTGATTAGAGTAAGAAAAGGCACCGTTTGTTTAGCGTTTTATGTGAAATAATTAGCAGCCTGAAATCCGCACTGTCCTCAGAAGCCAGATTAATCAAGTCTGTCATTATATGCACTTAGCACAATTTACAAAGACGCAGGTTGTGTTTATGAGACAAAACGGGCACTTAAACTCTTCTAAAACTGAAGGCAACAATCCAGATTTCTCTATTGAACGGCCTGATTCTCTCTTTCTATACACATCACTTTAAGATGTAAAACAATCAATAACGTAACCCTTTTTAAAAGAAAAGTGTTGTTGGATAAGAGCATTAGGGATGCACAAAACTACAAAATGCTAATCTGGCTGCAGGAAAAGTTTCAGGTCCATCAGACATACGAGTTAAGCTTTGGGTGAATTAACATAATTAAATTTCCATTACGTGACGCAATCTTGACCTCTTCAGTTTTGGGTAGAATCGAACAAAAAAAGGAGCTAAACTCACTGTTTTCTTTAGTTTTTGTATGACTATACAGTAAAATATATAAACAAATTATGTTTTTAGTATTCACCATATTGTAGCTTTATTTTCAAAGGGCATTACATGAATCAAGTTCAGGATTACTGAATCAATGATGAGCAAGAGATTTTATCTGTGAAAGTAAAATAATCACCTGCATTTAGTTTGACATTGAAGTTATCTTAAGTTATTTTCACACACACATTATTTATGGATTTGATAAAAGGTTCATATTTGATCACTTTGGCAGTGTCCTTCCTACAGTCATGTGAGATAAATGTCTTTATAATTTCTGTTTAAAATATGGCCTCCACTCATGGAATAGCAGTGCACCTTCCTACTTTCTTCTCATTCATGTGTTTTTTTTCCCTTCTTTTCTCCAGGAGGACCTCTCACCCAAGGATATTGAGGACATTATTGATGAACTAAAGGCGGGCAAAGTCCCACCACCAGGACCCAGGTACTTTCAGTAGAGCTGCTGTTAGACTTGTCAGTCATACCACGTGTGCACCGATTACAAGTGAGGACGTGTTTGTTTTTTCCCCCTGTAGGAACGGACGTTTTTCCTGTGAGCCAGCAGGCGGATTGACTTCCCTGACGGAGCCTCCTAAAGGACCAGGATTTGGTGTAAGAGCGGACCTGTAGACATCATAGAGCCACATTAGTGGCTGCTTTGAAAGGAAGTTACCCCTGAAGCTGTTAAAACTGAAACATATTGTAAATAAAATGTTCCTGTACCTGTTGTCAAGGTGTAACTGCGTCACTTATATTGACTCCAGAAAGGATAAGGTATTGATCTGATATACTCATAATGGACTTCTAATATGGCCTGTGTGTGTCAGACACACTTAACACAGAAAAATAACTAAGTATTCTACCACATCGTTGCCTGAGCTTACAGTTGTACAGTCGTCTTAAATTATTTTCAACTGTACCATTGAAACCATTAAAAATTAATGACAAATAACTACACCACCAATAAACTTACATGTTGTGTAAGGTGGAATTTGCTTTTGTTTGTTAAATATAACAACTTTATTACACAATGCTGCAGTATGGTGGGGGTGGATAGGTACTATGCTGGCTGCAGCTTAATGAAGGGTTTTTACTTTATTTTGAGTAATTTCTGTTGTAAAAGTACATGTCTGGAAAAGAATTATCCGACATTTCTGTTGGCAAATAATCACAAATGACGAAAGATGGGACATGAAACTAATCCATATGTTTAAATTTAAAATATCTTATGGTCAAGCATAAATGTTTTAGAACCAGGGTGCTTATTTTAAAGAGAACATCTGCAATAATGTTTGTCATTTTCAGTAGTTTTCATCTGTTAAATCCCTATAATGTAATATCATTTCTTTTTAAATTTACGTACACTTATTCATTCAGTTCCTGAGCAGATTTATTCTGCACTCTGCAACCGATTTAATTTTGAATTATTACAGAAAGTGTCACGTAAATGCCCACAGCAATCGAGAATCTATGTTGGAACAGCAGACACGCAGATCAGGACGCCTGCACTGCAGACTTATCTGTATTCATGATTTGTTTACTGGCCTCCTGAAATAACCACGTGCTGATGCCATTTATCTCCAAATGGAAAATAATCTGCTGAGTGAGTTGGCCAACTGATCATTTGAGATATCTTTAGATGTCATCAGATAAGTGTAAAAATACTACACATAATGTACCAGATAACGTAAAGTAATTTTAGTGGGTGTGTTAGTGGTGTGCGTAATTGGCATTATCATTACTGAAAAGATAAATTGAGGAACTTCTTTTAGATAGATTTAAGTGTAATCCAAAATAGGTATACTCAAAACTAGATCGTGTATATAATAACAGGAGGGTACCACTAAGTATTTCATTACCCTTAAAAGCTATTCCATTCAATAGGTGTTATAAGCCATATTCCTAAAGCAGCACTAACTTAAATAAATTGAAATAAACCGTTCCCTTCCAGCAACTGCTTGTCATTTCAATTCAATCCCGCCCAGGTGGCGTTTTCGTGTCTAGCCAGTGCCCCTCCCCCACTTTCCTCTCGCCACTTTCTTCAACCCATCTCTGCAACATTATGCACCGAAGACGCATGCGCGTACTGTCCACCATGATGCAAATGTCACTGCGCAACCAATTCAAAGCTGACTCATATGCAAAATTGGCGGGCAATAAGTGCGAATTAGCGCCATCAACGTTTTAATGACATTGCATATAAACTACATAACCCCTGCTTACAATAAAAGAATGGACCCGCCATTGCTCTGTTGATCTCAGCTGTGTTCTTCGAGAAAGTTCCCACTGACCGCAACAGAGCAGCGGAAAAGATGACGTCAAGTGGCCATTCCTGTTCTCCCTCTCCATTCCTTTCAGTCCGAATTCGCACGCTAAAAGCCACCTCCAGATGTTAAACATGCCACTATCTCGCTAAATGTGATAGCAAGTATAATACTGTAAGCATTAAAAGGGCGGATTTACTTACAGCTTCGAAAGAATATCAGTTAAATCGTTTGACACGTACCCATCTACAGTCTATCCAGCAGACGGAGACCTTATAAGCTCGGTGGGGCTAAAGCGGTCACATGACTCCCGTCGGCCAATCAGAGCGGTGTTTGCATGTTTTGCTAGGCTTTTCTCGGAGAGGACGACAGACGAACTGCTGGGATGTTTTCAAAACCAGCGATGAACGTCACACAGCCGTAGGCAACGGTTAACGTCCAATATTTAGGAAATAACTGTTAATAGTGAGCAATATTTAGATACAGCGGAACGTGAATGAGTTGGTTGGACCTGTAACCCAGTTTAAAGGTAAGCACAAAACAAGACTTGTTAAAATAGCTTCGGATCATGATGGGTAAAAATCCTAGTTAGCCATCTGGCTAAATTCTACGGCGACCAGGCTAACGTTGGGCTAACTTGACGTAAACTGCGTGCGAAAATGAATGTTAGGTGTTTGCGTGAGCTTGGTATAGTTGTGTGCCACGTGCGTTACGCACATTGAGTAGTTTCTCTCTGCTAACTGAAATTTCAGCTGTATCCAGTTTTATTAAGTCGCTGCATTTGAAGCGAGGGTACAGAGGGCTAATAGGAAAATGTCGGAGCGAGGCACAGCGAGCTGAGTTAGCCCCAGTGAGGCTGTGACGGGCTGGATACGAGCTTGCTAGCTAGCTGTAAACGTTGGGGAGGGGGGAACGTTGTGAGGGCAGTGAAGGGGCTGCAGTGGGCTTTTGTCTCAGGCTTTTCTGTGCTCTTGTGTTGATTATTGCCATAAAAAATAGTACGTGAACTCATTTCCCCCACCTTTCTGCCACGCAGTGACATTCAACCAAATAGCCGCGCGTACAACGTTTTTTTTTCGTGTCTAAATAATACTACCCCTTGATCAATTTATTTACATTCAGCAGCCAAGTTGGAACATTTTAGCGCTCAGCAACATTGCTTTCTGTGCATTGTAAGAAGGCACGAGCGACACAAACGTTACGATGAAGTGGGTGGTGTTGTCTGCAACGATCTAACTGCCGTTTATTTACAATCAACATTCAGCACTGTGTCGGAGATAATTGCGATGAGCTCTGGTGTAACGCATAATAATTATGAATGTTATTTTAAATGCATGCAGGGAACTAGCATGGCTCGAATGACTAGGTGCTTGCGCCTCCCAGCCATTGACTGTGACATTTTGGGGGTGTGTTGCCTGATACAAAAGCTGCCTGTTTTTCAGATGGCTGGCTGTGAAACGACCGATCTAAATCCAATCAGACGACAAACCTGAATTTTAAAATGGGTTGAGTTAAAGATCTGCACTGAGCGACACAGATTACACACACGTTGATTAAGCTTTTTAATGCCAATTTCTTGGCTCATTTGTGCTTATTTGTCTGCTACCAATATCAGTTAATGAGTTATGATACAATTGAATACAGCACATAAGCATTGTATCAGTGTAAGGGCACAGAAAAATTCACAGAAATTAGCCTTAAAAAATATTACCATCAAATGTTAGATATTTAATGTCTTTCATGTGCTCTGTAAGGCAGAAAAAGAACGAGGTTGACTTCCAGTGTCTGGATAAAGAAAGGCTTTTTGGGGGGGGGGGGGGGGGGTTAAAAAGAAATAACAATAATTTGTGTTAATTTTGGTACTGTATAATAGTCTGAATTTCTGCTGCTGAACATGTCTCAATTACAAAATATTGTAATGTCTGAAATATGTAGGAAAACATACAACTAGGGCTAAATGTTTAGATAATTTAGTTAACGATCTAAAATAATGTTATTTGGCCTTGGTTTCTACAGCTTTACGTCGCCTCCTTTTTAGAAAATGCTCTAAGCCAGCATCACTGAACAAAATACCAAGGAAGGCAGAGTTTTACGACTTTGCATTCCACTGAAAACCAAACTACATTTAGTCATTTCACTCGCTGTCGCACCTTAAATCAGAGAAAAGGTACGAATTGATAAAGAAAAATGCATGGTATGGTCTTCTTGGTATTGAAAGACAGGCTCCTGTGACACCTTGTTTCGACATTACTAATCCCACAGCACAGCACTTATTACCCATCATTTATAGTAGTTGATGTTGTGATCATCAAAGATGATGCAAATGACTTTAGAAATAAACATTTTTTACATATTCATGATAACAAAATTGAACAGATTTGTAATTATTTGACAAGTACAAAGCTTCAGTTTGTTTTTATCATCAATGCATCAACAACGATGCATAATATTTGTCACACAGAGTTCAATTTGAAGTAAATGTTAGTTAATCAATTTTTCATAAAAGAAAAATGCTCATCAGTCCCATGGTTGTACACAGACAGTTGACTGATCTTTTTATATGAATGGAAGTTACAGGATACTGATGCTTCTTTTGTATGCATGATTTCTGCTGCCAGGGTAGTTGATTGAACGTGGTGGGATTATCCGCCTTTTTGCTGGTCTACCAGTTCATCCCCTTTGCTAAACATATTTTTAGGTCCTTCACTGCAGGTAAGAACTAATATCTCAGTATTCTGCTGGTAAAATGCCCATTTAACTGGAAATGAATTAGATCTCCTACACTGTTGAAGGTTTATTGCCTTACTGTCTCTTGCGAAGTGTTAAAACGCTGGCATTAGTACTTTATTTGTTGCAATGCTCGAGACATTGTGTATAATTGCATCTTTTATTATCACTTGAGAATGTTTTTCTCTCCGGCAGTTCCGCCTTCTGCCAGTTTACATAATTTGACATTGAGTAAACAAACCAAAGGATAGTGGACATCGGCTTCGCTGAACAGAAAGGATACACACATGTTTTTATTTTCCAAATGGACAAATTTGAATCTGCTGTATGACTGAGATGAAAATACAATCATCCAAACATGTGACCTCGACAAAGCGGTTAAGTGGGGGCTTCAGACTGCAACCATTAAGTCACATTAGACCATTAAGGGAGATGGTGCGTTTGATTTTTCTAATAAGGAGAACTCGTGTGAGTCATTGATATTTTCAGTGTTTATTTAGTTTTTAAGTCCCGATCGTGCATCATCTGAAACAAAAGAGGGGTCGAGAATTGTCGTGCAGGTGCACACTTGTGGTTTTTAAGAGAGCAAATAGAATGGAGAGCAGACACGCCATTATAACCAAAAGAACGTTCCTACACTCGTGCCATTTTAGTCCATAAATATCTGATGAGGATAATTCAGGTGAGGGAATACCGTGTAAGTACAGATTTTTCTGCAATCTCTTTGCTTATTCTCCCAATCGCTGTCCAGTCAGATGGGGCCAGTTTCAAGGTAAACATTCTGTGTAGGTTTTAATCAAAGATATCTCTGTACTTCGCCCTGTTCAGCTTTCCCTCAACCATGATTTGTCTCTGTGTCCCTGCCACTGAGAAACACTGCCTCGGTACAATGACACCGCCATCATTGTTCACTGTTATGTTATTTGATAGGCGATGAACTGTTTCCTTTTGTACACAAGGACAATCAGCTTCTTGGTCACCGCTGGTATCTTTTCTCTTCTCACCTGATTGTTCAGTTTGGCTTGGTAGTCCCTTCAAGTCCTTTACGGCATTTAAAAAATATGGCCTCTGTAATTTTGGGAATCTTCAGGTTGTTTTTGTCTGTTCTTAAGGAGCTCCTACCACTTTGTGGCTGTACTTCGGTGTGTGCCTTTACAAATCACGTCCAGTCAATTGTTTTTTAACATATGGACTCGAGTGAAGGTGCGGAAACATCTGCGGAAACAAGCAGTTTCAACAAACGCATCATGTCGATTGCTGTTTTCTACATATATGGTTAAGCATTTAAGCTTTATGCATAAAACTATCTAATTTCAGTCTGTGTAAATAATTAGAGATCTCTCTCTGACCAACCAATGGCAATTTAACACTGACAAGTTGACTGCGAAAAAGCCTCAAATAAGGCCGACAGAACCTTGTTGCATACCTAGAGGACCAGAGATGGACAGTCGCTGTCAGTTTGATGTATAAGCGCCCTTAGAGATGAGCAAGGGAAATGAAAGGCACTCCGGCCTAATTAAAAGTCTCACAGCAAAAATTCTTGGGTAAATTTTTTTTTGTTTTCCTCGTCTTACTAATTTTTCCTAAAGTGCTGAAAAAAAGTTTTTCTTTTCCATTTTAGGCTATTGAGTATTAATTGATGAGGGAAAGTGTTGGGTAATGAACTTCCTGCCTACGGCGTGTATGTAGGGAGGCCGTGCTTTGATGATTTGTCTTAAAGGTCTGAGAACAAGTGCTGAAGTGTAGAAGAGGCGGCTGATGTGACGCGAGTCTGTTCAGCGAGTTACTGCAGAGGCGAACAGCAGCTGACACTAAATACTGAAATACTATTATCTTTAAAATGTAGACTTTCACTGAGCTAACGGAAAAAGTAGAAAAGACTTGCATACATACAAAGGTACAACAGATATTTAAATACTACTGTGCTTCACGATCATTATAATCATGTATCGTGCTAATTTTTTGTTTCAGTAAAACCACTTGCTTTGTTTTGTTGTGAACACGTCTCACACCAGTATGTCAGGAAGGATACTCTGTCCTGTTTCCTTTTCTGAAGAGTCAGTGCTGTTGGTGCTGTAGATGAATAAATAACACTTTGTCTCTTCACTTGGAACATTGTGGTTACAGCGCTGGCCGTTGTGTTCAACTCGTAGCTCTTAGAGACACTTGCTGATAACAATAATTGTATTGGATTAGATAACATTAGTTGGGTTTATCTTGCTGGTTTTATCCATATTTAGAGATGAGAATAAGGAAAAGTGATGGAAAATTGAAAAAGAATTTCAGCTGGTGTGCTAAAAGATATTTGAAATAGTTCCCTCTGGTTATTTTTACCAGTTTGAAAGAATTCTTGAGAGGAAATTAAGTAAGTTTTGACATTGTGTCTGATGAGGCAAAGATTAAAATGGTGTGACTCGGTGCCTTTGTTCTGATCTGAGCTGCCAAACAATAAACTCACTGATTGGCGTCTGCACGGGTATGATATTAGATCCCCAATTTTTCCACATGTAAAAGAGTTGCTGAAAAAGACCATTTTCCTCTTGGGGATGTCCACTGCAACATTTGTTGGATTTTCTCCCCTCAGGTTTGTATACGTGAGAAGAACCATTTCTATTTTGATGGTGGCAGCATAGCCGATGCTGTCACTTTCTGGAAACTCTCCACAGCCTAGCTTACTCACTTCAAACCATTCATCCATCCAATTTTGATACCCACCTAATCTAATTCGCGGGGGGTGAATTAGATGCATTCTGTCTTGCATGATGAAAAGGTTACACTGGGGGGGGGGAGCATTACTGTTGAGCAGAAACTGGTAAAAACGACTTGATCGCTGACGCCCCGTCCCCTCGATAGCTCGTTATACTGAAAACGTTTAAGGACATTTACAACATATCTGAAGTCTTGAGATCTTTTTTCTCTCCTTAGAAAATCTTAAAACAACAAGATGTAACACAAGGAAGCTCGCCGTTAATGGCAGAAATAAATGTGAACAGTGTTGTCTTTGGAGGTAACCACTGACCTCGGGGCGAATTTTTCAAGAAACATTTTAACTTCACATTGGGTCTGAATGCTCAGTTAGAGACAAGGGAGCAAGACAGCTTAGATAATGCAGCCTACTTCTTGTCAAAGGGCTTGGTCCAAAAGTCCTGTCCAGTTAACTGTAAACCCCCCCACACACACACTCACACTTTACCATCAGGCTTCAAAGGGTAAAGCTGAATTTACGGTCTTGTCATACTGCCTATCAGAAAAACACCTCCTCTGAGTTGGCGAAGGTGTTTAAACCAGTGATGTTGCATCAGGTTTTTCACTGTTCTCCAGTGTGCTGTATGATAAATGCTTCATTTCCAACATGGTCTCATTTTTATTGCGTTGATGGCTAATTCATTTTAAAATGCTATTTCTGTACTTGTACTCATGGACTAATACAAAACATTACTCTGGAAGTAAGAACCTTTTTTGGGAAAATTTTTGGTGGACCTTCAATCTGATGACCATTAATTCCAGCTTGAAAAGCTTATATTTAAAGTGCAACCACTTTCTATAACAGCGAGGACCTGTTGCCTTGAGTTGAGCACAGTATTTTGACGAAACTGGGATAGATATGTTAATTTCCTCTCATTGTTACTTGCAGGGTTTCCTTGACTGCCTCGTTTTGATCTCAATATTTTTCTTTCATCATCATCCATTAAGTCTTTTTCTCCCACGATTAGATTTGTTCTTACCGTTTAACCACACTGATTGTGCAGTTGTTTTTCAGTTTTCTCATTTCCTGGTGCTTTGTCAAAAATGATCAGACATGGTGACTCAATAACTACCTATCATGTGCTACAAACATTTCCGATATTGATTAGTGATGTTTATAAAATACTACATATTTTCTTATAACTACATCTAACTTTTTGTGCTTTGTTATATTTGAACTCAACTTATTTACAATAAAGCCTCTCACATTTTCCTTTTCTGTTGTCAGACAACCCAACAGGTCCAAGTTGGTTGAGTCAGATGGTTGAAATCTGCTTTGTATGCTGCCAGATGTCACTACATCCCACACACTTTAAGCACAGTTGAGTGTATTTTATGCACTGAATTAAAGGTTTGATCGTATTGATGTCGGGTTCCTCTTTTAATTCAAAATGTACAAATGTAGGTTGTTGGGTAATTTTTCAATTTATTTTGGAAAATTTTAACATTTACATGCATACGTAAACCAGTAGGCTGTCAATAAGGGTACTGCTTTGCAGGTAATGCCAACAACTGTTGCTCACCACCACAGACTCACTTATATGCATACATGAAGTCACATTGTAACAGGGCTATAGCAGTTTAACCTGAGTTAACACTTGACTCTGTATTTGAGGTGGAAACTTTGACGGTCGGTGCTTTGGCACAGTATGAGTCTGCACGAACAGGTTGCTTGAAAGCCCCTCAGGTGAAACATTTGCTGTCCAGTCTCACCGTCTCCTTCTGCTGATCAATACACTTGCGTTATACTTCCCAAATTACCTAATGTGCTGTTACACCCCCCCATATACACACTTAACCTCAGCCAAACAATTAGAAAACTTTCTATGTACACTGGTCAATACTCCCACTAACACCCGCTAACATCTTGAGTGCAATAAGAAAGTGTTTAATTGGCACTCAGCCCCATGCAGAATATGACTGCAGTAGTTTTTATCGGCACCAGCTCGGTATGGCATCGACGGGAAAAACGACAGCTGCGTACACACCCACATCGTCCTTAGTGAAAACTAAGTGGTCGGATGTACAGGAGTGATTACATGACAGATTTTCTTTACCGAAAGACATGTTTATGGACCACAACTTTTAATGGAGATCCAGAAATTAACAACAAGACCTTCAGTGATCAATTCACACGTGTAGCAAAAGCACCGAGCGGCTCAATCTACATACTGTTATCAGAGACTGTTTTCTAAAGGTAACCTGAAGGATGCTGTTTCATGCTGTCCCTTCATGTTGTCCCTGGCAGGCGGTGGCGTACTTGACTGTTAAGTTGTCACCCACAGACACTGAGAGTAAACACACTAAAACCGTAAAGGGTTTAATCATTTTCAGTGTGCACACCCCTATGGAAGAAAACTACACAGGTTTATACTTTGATGTAAAATGATACAACTGATGGCAACGGATCAATGGGCCGAACAGAATATTACAGGTGGAAGTCCTGTTGGTGAACTTTGATTCCGCATGACATCCAGCATCCTTTATAGGCTGTATTCTCCACGTTACTGCCCCACTGAACCATAACATCCACACCCTGGCAGTAAGGGGACGGAGACATGTACGTTCTACTGTTTAGGAATTCTCTTTATACCTTCGTCGTGGCCACTGCTGTTAATTCAAACCCTGAAAACACAGGCTGCCGTTGGTTGCTGCCGTGGCAGAACTGACATTCATATAGGAGCGGATTCGCTTCAAATTCTTCTTCTTCTGGGTGTCTTGGCAGCGTTTATCGCCAACATTCGTTCTCTGATCACACCCTGGTGCGCCGAGCGACGAGTTTGGATTCCCAAAAATCTGACATTGCTCCAATTTCTCTGGTGTCATGAAAATATTATGAGTGAGGATCTGCAGTCACATCAGCGTTACACGTGCAGATCTTCATACAGGCTCAGCGAGGGAGCATTAGCACAGCAGCAGTGTGAACCATTAACATATCCATCACTGGCTTGCTGTATGTGTCGTGGGGGAAGCAACATTGTGGCCTCTGTATACAATAGCCTCTCTGGACAGACTATAAGCCTCTTACTGAATAGGGTATTGACCAAGGTGCTGTAATGCCTGAACAATTATGTAAGCATATACCGTGAGCTGCTTTCCATTGCAGTGGATTTTAGTTGATTTATTTCTAATAATATAAGACTTTTTATTTGTGTGTATCTCAATATTTCATGTCATGATTACGTTTCCTTTTCCATCTGATTTAAAATACTATTTAATTAACAGAAAGTGAGACATATTCAATTTAAATCATCATATCTAACATAACTAAGTCAGCAGTGGCTGTGTTTGCTTGAGTAGATCTGTTCACTTCTCAGATAAATTAATTTTTTTTAAAAAGAGATTTTCGTTCGAAAACGGCTTGTCTGAAGGAGAATAAAAAGTTTTGTGAACTTTTATAGATGGAACAACAGTATTCCACAGAAGCCAAACATGGTAGTTTGGCTGCCTCTGATGTGTCTTGTGAAATAATTGGCCAACCATCATTCTCTCTAAAAAGTAATCTGATTATGTAGCAAGGACTATCAGTCTGCACAGCAGTGGGAAAGAAGAAAGTCTTGAGCAATTTGGCAGTCCTTGCTCAGACTGAGAAGAAGAATTGGAGGAAAGGAAATCAATGTTAGGGTATGAAATGAGGAATAAAATGCATTTCTTTTAGTGGGAGTTTAAGCTTACTTAATACGTAAAATCAAAGGGATTCAATGTGGTCGTGTACTCAACACCTCTCTAACAACTTCATCTTCACCATCTTACAACATTTAATCAGCAATACAAGGCTGGTATGACTTCTGGCCATAAGTATGTTATTTTACTCCGATAAAGCTGAACGCTGTTCCTCTTTTTTTGTTTTGAGCGATGACACCCGGGCTTCATCTTCAGGGAAACCCCCCAAAAACGGTCAGAGTTTTTGTTTTACTCTCTCATCCTCAAAGTGAGCAAAGTGTGGACTATGACCTACTTAATGTTGTTGAATTGCCATTAATAGTCACAGAGGCTCCTCGCTGATTGTAACTTGGCCATGTTGAGATAGATCAACCCAGAAAGTAGTGAAAAGAATTGAGATTGTGGCAGAAATGATTTGTTTTTTCTATTCCAGGCAGCGTAAAACTCTGCTCTCTCACTTTCACTTCCATTTGCCTCTTACATTTATCGTGTGGCGGTTAAAATGTGAGCTTACAGGTGCCTGTTACGGTACACATGGCCTCCAGCCAATCAAGATGCAGTTGTCTCCATCAGTCGCATGCGTCTTTGGGAGGCCCAGTAAGTGTGTGGAGGGTGGAGCCTCCTGATTACACAACATGTGCAGGCCTTTGCCAGCAGCTAAATGTGTGCACAACGTTGTTTTGGTTTAACGTGTTGAGTGCAGTATCGTGGTTTGTAACGGCTTGGTGGTCAACCATATGCTTTTAGAGACTGACAGTTTGAGAACCTGTGACCTTCCTACTGCCTGCAAATACAGTGTGACGACACAGAAGGAGGGAAAAGCTGCTTTAGGATATTACAGCGTTCTTTGATTGCTGTTTATCGATAAGACTGTAGAGTCGCTTTTGTGAATGAATTGTGAGGGAGAAAACAATGTTTGACAATGAGTGTGTTTGCATTCTTCACTTCTGGGCTGCTTTCACGTTATCAATGCCAAAGAAAGGCGCTCATATCCTGTATTCATTGGCTCAGTTTGTGAAAAAGCTTTTAAAAAGCCAGAGCGTCCCTCCTGATATAAATTGGACTAATTAAAGATGTCACTGAATGGACAAATTGTAATATGTAATAAACAAATGGTTTAAGTGAATGGTGCTCATACCCTAAGCTCTGCTCAATTGCTATGAATCTGTTTCCATTGCTTTTCTTTTACAATTTATTTATTTTTTATTAACTTGTACTTTTTAGGACCCAAGATGGCTGCCAACATGAAAGGTTTAGAAAAAGACATTTAACGTTGCAGCTCTGGATTTTAGGTCAGGGTCGTCCCAAACATCGTTTTGGGTCATTTTGATGACCCGACTCAGACTTTTGGGAGGTTACCAGAGACTACGCCACTCACATAGTCCGTGCCGGCAGTGTTTGCTGAGAGTTGGGATGCATTTGTCTCGGAGAATAGATCAAATTCCATCCATCCATTTTCTATACCTGCTTAATCCGTCGGTCGGGTCGCGGGGGGGCTGGAGCCTATCTCAGCGGTCATCGGATGAGAGGCGGGGTACACCCTGGACAGGTCGCCAGTCCATCACAGGGCTAGATCAAATTGGTTATGATAAATTATGGTGAGTAATTAACACTTTAGTGTTTTACTATTTTAAAATTGAAGGGCTTTTTGAGATAATTCTGAATTTTTAAAGGATTTCATTCTGACACTGATTTGCGTGTTGGTTATCATGGCAACTGTTTCCTCAGTGAAATGTGTTTAAATAGCGTGTAATAGTTAGGCAGCGCCCGTTTGTGTTTGCAGTGCTATTCGCACACATTTCAATGTGCTTTTTTTTTTTTAAAAAAAAGGTCAAGATTCACAAGGGAATTTTGAACTGCGAAACAATCGCATGCAGGAAAACACCATCAAATATTAACAAAACGGGTTCAACTTGTTATTTCTGGGCTTGAAATGCTTTTCTTTTTTACAAAGGTCAGTGGAGATAGCGTGTATGGTGGTGGAGACACTGTCGGCTGTTCCATTCTTGCATCAGGTTGCATTTTGTTGACATCCTTCTCCTCCTCATCATATCCAGTGACGTGCTCTCCCTTTCTCCTCCGTTGGTCATTGTTTTTAGCCACATCAGTGTGTTAGTTTTTCTTTCTTTCCCTACTTATATCCTTGACATAATAAAACCTCATCTCCTTTATCAATTCATCTGACCTGCAGGCTGCCTTTGTGGCTGTGAAACATCTGAGCTACGACTCGACAAAAACAACAACCAGCCCGGCTCACGGTCTCTCAGCTGCAGCGCACACAACTCTCACGTGCCAGACATGGGCTCTGTGGTGCAGTGTGGTTAGAAGTACGCTGAATGTTTAAAACACATAACGATTTGTCTGCCTTCGAGCTCGTATAAATCAAACCTGTCTGTATAAATGTTGCAAAGACGTTGCATCAGCAGCGAGAGCTTGTCTTTGTTCAGAGGTGATGGAGACAGAACAGGTGATGACATTTCTGTGCATTTTTCCTCTGTTCACTTGCCTGTATTGGTTATATATTATTAGGTGTAAATATGTGCACATCATAACTGCTGAATTGGCTGTATTCAACATCATTCCTGAAATTCTAACCCACATTGGGTCATTTTCATATTCCTTAACATTTTTAAACGGATTCAACTTTTTTTTTTTTTTAAAGTACTAAATGGCGATGAACCACCGAGGAGACACTAATTTGTATTTACGAGGTAGTGAGACCTGAACGTTGTTGACCATGCTCGTGTGCAGCTACGGCACGATGTGGGAGTATTTGATCTCCGACGGTTCTGCTCATATGATTATGAAAATACTTGTTTCAGGCCAGCTTTCTCCAGAAGCCAAGGCTTTAAAAACACCCAAATACAGGTGAAGAATTACTAAAAGTGAGAGTTCAGTTGATAGTCCCACCCCTCATGTTAATTCACTATATTAACAGACTCAAAGTCCTGGTGTCGTGAATTTCTGCTGTTACACTGTCGCTGCTGTTTAGCTATCCACAATCTTCAAATGGAGCACTTTATGATACATATCGATGTAAAAAATGTGTCGTGGTTCTGATGAAATGCATCCACCCAGCGTTGTAACGCCCAGAGATGTTTTCTCCTGAGCATCTCGACTGTAGCAGTACCCAAAGTAAGCCTTAAACAACCAAATAACTGATAAACAAGTTAACAACGGTATTTTGGAGCAAATTCATTTATTTTAATTTTTTAAAGTAAAATTGCAAGGACCTTGTATGCTGAGGGGACTGCAGATTCCTCCCAGTCTGAATTTGAAGAGGTTTAGTCAACGTGTCCTTATTAGCCTCGGTGAGGCTTACTCGCAGACAAAGCTGTGGTTTTGACACACCACAAGCTGCCGTGCGTTGGGCCTGTGATCGGATCGACAGCTCGTCGGGCTTAATTGGATGTGACAGGTGTAGATGGAGTCATGTCTTGAATGTCATGATGAAAACTGACACAACATTTCCCTCGTGGTTTATTTTTTCAGACCACAGCCTCTAGTTGCTCATATGGAAGCAAGTAGATGGAATTCCTTGTGGTTCAGACACTTTGTTAGCTGTAGAAGTGTTTTGTTTTCTAGTCACACAGGTGGCTTCTTTGTCTGTAGGGCCGCCCACACAACTTGTCCTCTGATGAATCGAGTGAGCGATGACCCAATCGATTCAGTCAGAGGAGGGGAAGATGTCCAAAGGTGATGAGGTATTTTTATTCACTTTGTGCCAAATACGGAAGATTTCATGAATGTCAACAGCTCTCCAGTTTTTGCTTCAGTCATGTGAGCTTGTGAAAATGAGAACAAGACCCACGCCTAGGTCCTAACCTTTGCTCTAATCCCTCACTCATTCCCTGCCCCCTCCTTTTAACCCATAATCGGCATTAAAAGCTCCATTGTTCCTGTCGTCTGCTTGGGTATCCGATCATTAACCTACATTCAGAACAGTAGGCTTCTCAAGGCTTTCAAACTCTCTCAGACTAGTAAAATGGGCGTGTTTTAGCGAGTCTTGGGCTGAACCTAAGTCTTCTGCCAGTGAAGTTAACCCCATCAACTCCTCTCATCTACAAACATTAGGCTACTTTACGAGGCTCTTGATTTGTGTGCGTGCCATCCCCTGAACCTCTCCCTTGGGAATTTCGAGCCATTCCTGTTTTTTATGGAAGCTTCTAAGTGATGTATAAGGCTGTAAAAGTTCAGCATTCAGTCTTACCTAAGAAGGAACATTTAGGAGGCCAACTGTTTCTGGGTCGTAAAACAACATATTGCTCAGATGATTGTTTATCACTCAACAAAATTTGGTGTCATGGCATTTTCCTACATGGGTGAAATTAAAGCAACATGCTTTGTAAGCTGCAAATTATTACTTTTTCTCATTGTAATCATCCTCCCAGTTAACAGCAAGGATCCATTCAAATATACAGAATTTATCAGGTTCTACGGCGTGTTAACAGCAGTTTACTCGTGAAACGCTGGCATTTGTCACTCTTTCAATAGAAGTGTAGGCTTTCCCCATATGGGAGAGTTTAAACCCAAACCTCACCAGCAGTCCCAGTGACATGGCTGGTTTATTTATGCAACCCAAAAGCACTTGGAACGAAGGCCAGACACTCTGGTTGGAGGAGGCGTGTTTCCTCTGTCTGGGGTTAGGGTAGTGAGAGGTGAACAGACGCCTTCAGGCATCCACTGTCTTTTGCTGTTTGTTTGTCCATGTCAAAATATGCCCCCCAGTTCAGACGAAGCGATCACAGGATGAGCAGAGCTGCACTAACTTCATACTTTAAATGTTATGTCTTTGAACTTGGTGCAGCCAAGGGAATTAGGATGTAATGGAGTATTTTCAACATGAAGTCCAGTTACAGATGACTATTTAACCTCAGTATTAATCTGCAGGTCATTTTCTTGTTTAATGATTTTATCAATAAAATGTTAGATGTTAGTTAAAACGATTGAATTTCAAATGCCAAAATAATTAAATGCTGTTTTGTTTCACAGCGAGAGGGTAAATTCCTCCCATCTCATCTGGAATATTATTGGAATTAGAGTGCAGTGCATCTTTGCATACACGGTGTGATGTATATCTTTTCTGTTTTTGGAATATAATTGGGCCTAAAATCCAAAAATATAAGCAGGGTATCCTGTGTGTTGAAGATGGGTGGCTGTGTGCTGGTTATTTTTACCTCTCCTGCCCCTCTTCTGTGGGCCTTTTCTTCTGCCTTTGTCCTGCTTCTCATTATGGAGTCAGAGGAGGAGGAAGGCTGGGGAGTGGATGTGCAGCTGAGAAAGACCTCCCCCATCATTTAGCGTGATAGCAGGACCACCACCACGTGACTGGATGTTTACCGTTGCAGCAAGTGAAGTGCGTCTCCTTGAATGCGTTGCATTTGTTGCCCTGCTGCTGTGGTTGTAAAAACTGACTCGATACCTGCTGTAGGTTTGCAGAATTCTTCCTTTTCTAGGTCAGTTTTATTTATGATAACACTTTTAACCCACTGATGCTTTCAGAGCATTTTTAAATAGATTCCATATACATGCAGTCGTAAGTGCAGTCACATGGGAGAGGGAGGGAAAATCGCATGTATTTTCCACATGGTGTGTGAGAGCTCACAGCAGGCGGTACTCTGGGAGCTGTAGTGGAGTAATGTTTCTGCTGCTGTTACTGGTGGCAGTGGCGTACTCTGCAAGTGGTGTGTCAGGCTCATGCTATTCTTAGCCCTCTGCCCTCCCTGTCCCATTCTGCAGTCAGTGGATCAGGTTACCGTACTGTGCGCGCTCTCCATCCATCCCAGTTACAACAACGCATATTCTCCACCCTTCCCTTCTGCATACACAAGCACCCCCACCACTTCTATAACCCCCAAACCACTGCACTCACGCAAGGACATGCATTAGCCGCTGCTCTGCTGTCGGGGCCATCGTGCTTCAGCACCACAGGGAAATGGCTGTTATTGTTGTTAGCCAGTAACCAGTGGAGTTAAAGTAGAGGAGCATCGGGTTATAAATGAATATGGAGACATCTGCTTCTCAGAAGGAGCAACAATGCTATCAGCACTCCAAACATAGGATTTCACTGACTTCAGATGGTTGTTTAGATATTGAAAAATTCTCGTACCTAATTTCATATAAAGAAAATGCTCTGACCAAAATCCCATTGCATTGACTGTTAATACTGAACTGGTGAGTAACAAAATGTTTAAGCTGCCAGTTAAGGAAAGCTATTGGCTCACACTTAAAGAAATATTTGACTGTTGAGCATCTATTTGCTGTTGTTTTAGCAGAAATTTGATAATATTAAGTAGAGTAAGAGCTTCACTTTGTACTTTGAGCTAAGCTGCCAAACCATCGTCTTTCAGCTGCATCTCCAGTGTCTTGATATTCTCTGTAGTTTATTTTATAGGATATAGACTGACTGTTTTGACCTTTTTTTTTCTGTAACTTTCTAACCAAAATGTTCTTTTTGGAGCTGTGAACATTTTCGATTTATCTCTAATTAACATGGAATCATTAGTTGAAGTTGCAGTGTTTATTTCTAACTCCTGTCCTCTCCTTGGTTGCTGAAATATTTACCACATTCCTTATGTTGGAACAGAGGGAAGCAGTCATCCCGAGTGTCTCTGGTGTCTCTCTTTGTAGGACTTCTTCCAGCATTTTCCAGCTGGGATTCCGCAGTCTGATGCCCAGTTTTATTGATAATAAGTAGGTTGCAGCAACTGTCGCTATCACAGTTTTCTCTGTATGGCATCCTATGCCAAAGTAATCATGGCTGTAGTTTCTGATGGCTGAAGTTGTAATGAAGGTGGCGTGAAACAGCAGACGTGAAACAGCTCAAGGTTAATGGCAGAGCTTATGCGGCCCTGAGCTGCTCATGAAACGCAGCGGATGTGAATGCCAAACTGGCGGGTGCCCAAATACCTCTGTAATTATAGTCACACCCTCCTTGCCTGTCTCTAGGCCAGATTGGAGTCGTGTCAGCGTTTGTTTTCTGGTCTGGTCCCGGCCTGTCCATACCGCTTTAATACCCCCGATACACGAGCTTTACGCCAACGTGCTGTCTGTGGGCGGCTCAATTCTCCCTTTCAGCTGCCTGAATGACAATGCTGCAGCACGCTGGCTATATGCTGACTAATGGTGGACCTCTCACTGGCCTCGGCCTTGCAGCAGGGCTGTGTGTTGGAAAAATTAAACCTGTCAACACAGTTCTATTACCTGGGATCAGCAAAGGTTGTCATACTATCTACAGAAACAAAATGTTGGGATTTCTTACATTGGTCTGAGTTGCAGTGATTTAGTGCAGAAAAAGTCACTGGATTCTATTTAGCAAGGTAAATAACTGATTGAAAGTTATATAAAACAACTTTTTTATACTCCCAAAGAAAAAGAGAGGCAAATGCTTAAAAATGGCATTTTCCTGCTCCTTTCTGTTCGTGCAGGATCTTTGTCATTCTGTTTATGCCACTGTTTTGGTAGATTAAAATTGCAATGCTCGTGGTTTTCACATAATTCCTCAATCTACCACATAATTGTCCCTTGTGAAAGTGCATTTCATGAAATACCAGCACACGCTTTTGTCGCTCTTTGCATCTGGATGGCTTCTGCTGTGATCCATTCGGACCCAGTGGAATGTTTTGGGTTTCATTAAATGCACGGAGATTGACTGATTACATGGTGTTGATGCTATGATATGTTGACTCCAGACAGCATCACTTTCGTGTGGAAAAATAACCTTTTATCTTCTGTTCTCTTCTCATTATAAAGGGAACTGTTTACATTTTCAGTGGGCTAACATAGCTAAACGCTGGTTAATCATATATGTTAAGTAATGTCTTCTGCAGCTGAGTCACTCTGGATTATAAACCATTTTTTTTAGATATTTGGTTACTATTTTGAAGCACAAATACTGAATATCTGATAGTTACAGCTTCTTAAATGTCACCGTTCCTTTGGCAAAACATGAAAAAGCTACCTGGAACTTTGATAATTTGATAATGTTTCTCTTTTTGTTGCCAGTCAAACTAAAGCTGAGCCGCATTAGCAGAAAATGGTAGACCTCTCACCAGTTTTGGTGTCCTTTCCCTGTTAGTTTTGCCCTCTGTATTTTTAAAGGTGCACGTGGACAAAGGACGGGGTCCAACAGGGTCAACCTTTATTTTAAAAATGAGTTTAACTTCATTTCTTGTGTGTGCACATGTGGCAGTTTCTTTTTGGCCAGAGGAAATAAAGTTGGGTCAACTATTTTAAGTGTCTTTTGAAGTCTAATGTTTAATTCAATGTTATTTACTCCATTGAAAAAGGAGCTTGATGATTGGAAGAAATATCTAACGAATCGTAGGGAAAAGTAGCCCCGTGTTTTCAGTGAGATGTTTTACTCCCTGTAAAAGTCCTGGTTTCTCTGTGAACGTGCTAGACTTGATAATAAATGCAGTCATGCTTGTTCGTAGACTATTATCATTTGTAAAGTTTGTCATTTTTTTTATCCTCTTTGAGTAATGGGGGCTTCCCTAATCATTTCAGTGTCTGCCTAACAACTAATCACTTACTCTCAGGTATCTTGATATAGAGTAAGCTGTTTGTGGGACTTTCAAAAGAAAGGCTATTTCCGTGTAACTGAGTTGTGTTGGAGTGTAAAAAGGAAGACGGGGAAAGTTGGTTGAAAGCATTCGAAAAAAGGCTCTCATGACAGAAAACGTGAATCGTCATGTGATGGAGTAACTGCCACATGCTTCAGGAGCAGGTTCAGCTGAGTGTTACACTTTCACCAGGCCCTACAGGCGCCCACGCTGCGCACCCCATTGACTCTTGGCTTGTGTTTCTACACTGTCATGAACCACATCAGAGAGAAGCTTGGTTGCACTGATGAGTAGGCCACACTGACGACACGTAGGGGGACGTTTTCCTCTCCGAGACGGAAGAGTCCCTAAAGCTGTGATTCATGCTGCCTCATGTAGTTGTTTCCTGACTGTTCTTTAAGGTCAATCTACAGAAGTGGAATGGAAATTTCAATAAAAATCCCTGCTTACTGATCCACTCTGAGAAAGCACAGCTGAGTTTCACTGAGTGGCAGCCCCATTTCGGGCTGTCGCATCACTCTTCTCTGGTTCAGTGAGTTACTTGCTTAAAACCATCCTTTTCTCTAGCTGGTGTTGGTGCAAGCGCTGTGTTTTTGTACAAAGAATTACGAGGTCAGTCATCTGTGACGCGGGCAGAGCTCACTTTCATTGCTGTTGTCCTTTCTCTCCAGGTGCATGATGAGCCGACTGTGCTGTAGCCGTCTAAGCTAGTCAGGTGCCGCACCATGGCCAAACCTGGGAGCGACCGAGATGGAGCCATGGTGGATAAGCAGGCAGGGAAGAAGGTACGTAAGCACAGACCTTACACTGATGTGTCTTTATTTGCACAGAAAATGTATAAGACCTGTTTTAGATTTTAATGCTGAAGTCTAAGATGCGTGCTCTGAGTTAGCATCCATAAATACCATGCAGACTGATATCTTATCTGCTTTCCTTGGTGCTGAAATGTCTTCTTCTGAGTGCCATACATGTTTGCATTTGGTCAGGTTTTGCCTCCTTTTGGTGACCAACATCTGCATGATTCATCGTTTTAATAGTTTTATTTTAATCGCAACAATAACTTCTTGGTGGCAGCAGGGAGCGTATCTTAGCAACCCTCCGTAAACTTCAGCTACATAAAATTAAATTAAATCCATCTGAGCATGTCCGACTGACTTAAATCATACGAAATCAAGCTCCTCGTAACCGGACTAACTCTCTGAGTCACTCTGGACTGAAATGGGCCTTGGCAGACAAACCTTCAGTCCTTACCTCGATTCTACTCCTTCTCCTACTGGATTCAGCATTAATATTGAACAAGATGCATCTCAAAGTGTCGGAGTAGCAGTTCATTAATGCCTTTTTTCCCATGTAGCCTATATGTTAAGGACCACTCGTGGCCTCTTGTAGTTGTTTGTCATAAAACAGGTGATGTACGTTTTAGTGCCAGGGACACTGGTTTTAGACCAATACCACTTAATAGTTCTTTTCCACATAAAAGAGAGGTTGTTGCTCTATTTTTCAAACAAAAGTACCTCACAGTCAAGCTCCTTTTCACTTTCAGCAGTTCCAGACACTTTAGCTTCGCACAGCTGGCACATTGCTTCTCTTGAGATCAAAGAAGCACCACACTGCAGAAATTTCCCCCCTGCCAGAAATGTATTTTACAGCACTGAAATGCAGCAAGCTAGAAGTAATGGCACTGAAAAAGTCTCGTCTGCTGATCAGAGCGCACAAAAAGCAAGAAAGATAAATGTGTTTATAGTGATATTGCTGGCATTTACTGTTTTAGCCTGTGGCTGCTATGGGATACTGGGATATTTTGCTTCACTCGTTCCCACAATGAGCCTTTTCACATGACTTTCAAGCTGGGACTCGTGCACATCTGTGTCACTGGTGAAAGTACATGGCGGCACAGGGAGGCCGGGTTGATCTGTTACTGATAGCCGATGGTGGTAACCGAGGCAAGGCCGTGCTGGCGTTGCAGGGCACGCCACTCTAACTAACGACACCGCCATCACTCGGCTGATTGTAAAGGACCGGTTTGTTTTGCGTTAGCGCACACTGGCAGCGCCTGTGTTTGGGACGTATGACATACCAAAGACCATGGAAATCTGATATCAGTTGAAACGGCTAAAACTAGCCGTGAAAACGATTCACAGTTGAAATGATAGGAGCTAATCATTTCCCAGGTGTTTGTGAGCCGAAGAAATGTAAATATGTGTGAGTACTCGTGTTACACATGACCCTGGAGGGTAATGACTCTTATTACTTTGTGTCATCAGACCTGCAAATGTACCGTAGTGATCTCTAAGCTCAAGATTAGGCTGATTTAACTGTATTCAGTCTTTTCTGTGTAATAACTGCTTCTGGTTTGATATTTGTGCCACCACATGTGCAACGTTTATTTATTTCCTTTTAAGTTATTGGTTTATTTCTAACACAGATAGGAGCATAAAGTGTCACATGTTTTAATGCTAAGAAGAGTATTGAAAGTAGTTTTTGCTCACATCATTTTCAGTTATTCTTACTTGGGCGAAAACGGTCTGAAGTCTGCATAAGAGCTAAGAATAGGCTTTTTCTCTGGATGTTTTGCGCTTGGCAGGGACTTGAGCCATGCAAGCTAACCTGTAACATTATGTTGCAGAGACGTAATATAATCATCGGCACCTCGTTAGATTAGTGTCGTGTTTTAGCAAGCTTTGGTTCCGCCTGAAACACTCCTGCAGCCATTCCTTTTTTGTTCTTGTCAAACTAGTTAACTTGGCTTTCTAAATGGAGCGGTCTATTAATGGGTACGGCTGTATTGTTTACATACACAGACACGCACAGATTGCAGTTCTAGCCACACCTTTGGAGTGTTTGACATGCCTCATTTTTAATTTTTTCCCCCTTCCTGTGTTCCTGCGATAGAGCAAAGACAAGTTGTCCCCTTTCACCAAGACTCCGAAGTTGGACCGGAGTGAATTGCTGGGGAAGGAAGGGAAAGCCAAGTCTTCCATGAAGCGCAAGCTCTCCTTCACTACAAGTCCGCCCCGGACAGAGGAGCGTGACTCGGACACTGGTAAGGACTGTTGTTGTTCCTCCTCCCTCCTCAAACTGCCATGCTGCTGGCTCACTGCCATGTCCTAGCACTGCCCCCTGGTGGCTAGTTACATGTATTTTAGACTCGCAGTAGGTCAAACTTGTAAGACAATAGGGTCCAAATCTGATCTCTGTGACGAGGTTTGGTCTGATCTGTGTATTAAGTAAGGTTGGTCCGGTCGGGAACCCGAGTTGGACCTCACAATACGTCAATATAAAGCTTTTGATTAAACATGCAGCATTCTGTGTTAATTTAACGGTGCATGTGAATAGAAAAAACAATGTATTGACAACCATTTGTTTATAACCAGCTTACCTACTACCATCAGCAGAGTTTGTCCTTGCCTCTGTCAGCAGATTGAGGTGGAATGAGTTTAAGAATGAACATAGTCATTTTATGTGGATGTCTATCCATTGCTGGTATTAGACAGTTTAAAACTCATTGCGAGGCTTTGGTTTCCTTTTACTTGACCCAAGCAAGTCGTTATCTTCACTCGTTTCCTCTTCACCAGAGATCAGCAGTCTGATTATTCTGCGAGGTTGTTTATTGAAAAGGTGGAATCCATTGTGATGCACTTAAACACGCTAAAGGAGATGTAAGATCTGTTTCTCCGAGATAAATTGTAATGATTCTTACTCCACGATGAGCATTGCATGCCAAAAATGGGTAAAAACACATCACTCAGCTTCACTGTTCTGCTGGACGATATGTTCTTTGGTTAGTGTAAATACTGGCACTGTAGCTCATCTGGAGTCTACTCGATACACTCTCCATCCCGTGTAGTCGTATCATCTACAACAAAAGCAAACACACTGCGTAAGACCTGAATCTCAAAGATATGAAGTTACAAATCAAAGCTATTTTTCCATTAAGGAGGGTGCGAGCGTTTTGCAGTAGCCTTGAAACTTACTGAGCAGTAACTGAGATAAATGTCTCACTCAAGTGCTCGGCTTTACAACTCAGCCATCTTAAGCTTACTCTCGTGCTTAAGTAAACTCTGCTCAGCTCCCATCATCTGGTTAGAAGCGTAACTGAATGTTTACATGAGATTTGAGCCCTAGAAATAGGTTCATGTGTTGTAAAGCCTATGTTTATAGAGAGCTGACGGTTTGTCCTCATCTCCTCTGTAGAGCGAGCTCAACGGGAGGATTTTCATTGTGTGGTCTTTCTTCACTCTAACACATGAGAACCCTCAATTTAAGTATAATTTATACATTGTACAGGTTTTAAATGTAAACCAGCTTTGAGGGTGGCTTTTGCCTTCCAGCAGCTCTCCCCAGTGCCTGTCAGGTCCTGAGCAGCTGCAGGAGGAAGCGATGCAATGACTCCACTGACCGCCTGATTGGATCTCCCCTCCTGTGTCCTGTGTTGCCATGACTCATAATCTGTTGCGTGGAGTGCGAGTGTGCTGCTGTGCCTGCCTGTATTTGAGTACATGTGAAATGTGGAGGGTGTGAGAGCGTTAATGCAGTGCTTTCCCACCCTTCCACCCCCTCCTTGCTCTCCCCTCCCTCCTCCCCCCTCCCCATCCTCTCTGCTTTGCACTGTAGATGACTCAGACCCAGGCCAGTCGAGTGAGACCTGGGGAGAGAGATTAGTGCCTCCCTGCAGGATATACGCAGGTAACCGCTGCAGCCCGATCCTCAGCCCCCCGTTTCCTCTTCGAGTCACGTCACCCACTCTGCGCTACTACGCCGCTGTAAACGCACACACACACATGCACGTGTGTGTGTTTTCGCCTTGCATCTGCCCCTATTACAGCTCAGCATGTCTGTGTCTAGTAACAGTCGACCGATCGAAGAACAGGGGGGCCCCGAGGAGTGCCGTCTGCACTTGGCTGGCTTCAGAGAATGCTGTCTTTTTTTTTTTTTTCCTCCTTTATTTTGTCCCTTCTTTACCAACCTCACGCTTGTCATCTGTTTCTCTGCAAGCCCAACAGATACATGGGGTGGAGGAAAATGTGTTACTGTGGCGATGACGGTGCTGTTTGTCAAAGAAATTCGTCTCGTCTTGGATCGTCTCCTAAAATCTTTCTTGGTTCTGTTGCAGATAAAGATGGACCAGATAAGAAGAAGGTGAAGAAGGAGGCTGGGAGCAAAAAGTCCCAGGCACCGAACCTTTTGTTTGGATATCCGCTGTCGGAGCGCAAGCAGATGGCTCTCCTGATGCAGATGACTGCCAACAGTCCAGGTTTGTGCAACTGCTCGACCACATCCTTAACGATATTTACTGTGGGATGACTCATGCTTCTGAGCAGTTTGACTGATATTCTGGATATTTTATGAATCATTGATTTAACTTCTAATCTGTTTAAAAACAGACGACCTTTAAGAGTCATGCAGGTTTCCGTTAATCTTACTCGAGAAGAGAAGGTTTGAAATCAGATCTGGAAACAATTAAGACGTTTTGTTTCAAAATTCAACTGGAGAGCAGAGTTGGAGTTTTAATTTTAAGAGTTTGAGCAGACTTAATCATTGATAAATGAGGTGATTGACTCTGGCTGCTGTCGGAGATGCTGCATTTTGCTGAATCAGGTCAGACAGCACATCTCTCTGAGAACATACACCTGCTCCATGTGTGAGATTTCTCCAGACATTTCTCTTCTTATTCTTATGTTTCAGCTTGACTTCCTGTTTCATCTTACAAAACTACTTTGTCTTTTTGAAATGTTCATGGCTGAGTTCAGTCTGGCCTTTCTTGGGTGTTTTGCTCCTTGTGCTGAACCCTCTTTATGGTAGACGCCCTCCTCTTGGAACGGTGTCTTCTCTTGTCTGGATGTCGAGCTGCAATCATCCACCACTGTTATTTTCAGCAGACATCTAGACCTTCTTATCTTGGCAAGCTGTGCTGCACTTTCTTCTTTTCTCAGAAAGCACCTCAGTGTTTATTCGCCCACTCTGGATTTCTCTCTGGTGGGTTTGCTTTGTTTTCACCTGCACTGAGAGCTATTGTTGGTCCACAAGTCGTTGGTTTATCACTTCTTCTAAATGAAGTTGGAATCAACTCAGTGAGGATGTTACTTCTATCCTGACACCCGTCCATGAAACAGCTTAAATTGTAAATTGCTTTTTGCTCATACAGTTAATTCCTTATTTTCGCTCTGCCTGTGTCCAGACTCTACACCCAGTCACCCCTCCCAAACGACCCCTGTCCAGAAGAAAGTCCCCAGCAGCGCCTCGTCTCGACAGAAAGACAAAGTCAACAAGAGGAACGAGCGCGGGGAGACTCCCCTTCACATGGCAGCGATCCGGGGAGATGCTAAGCAAGTTAAAGAGCTCATTAGCCTTGGAGCTGATGTCAATGTCAAAGACTTTGCAGGTATGATGCCGCTGAAGATAATCATTTAACAGCTTTCATTAAGTCTGTATGTTTGCTAATGACATGGAGCTGAGCAGCAGCTGCTGATTCAAAGGTGATATCTCATGATGAGATAATAGGAACACCAGCCAGCCTAGAAATTTGTACTTCCTGTGCAGATGCGTTTTTTTTGTGTGTGTGAATGAAACAAACTGCAGCTGCACATTCTGAGAACTCACTGAGGTTGCTCCTTCTCTCACAGGCTGGACTCCCCTTCACGAGGCCTGTAATCTTGGTTACTACGACGTGGCTAAGGTTTTAATAGCAGCGGGTGCAGAGGTGAATACGCAGGGTCTGGATGATGACACGCCTCTCCATGATGCTTCCAGCAGCGGGCACAAAGATGTAAGAACATAAGAGCGAAGTGGCTCCACAACAGCAGGTCTTATTTGGGAGCTGCACAGGGAAAACCCTGATTAAGGTCTCTGTGGAGGTCTGACATGTTTGAAATTTTTAGATTAACTTTGTTGCTCAACAGATTTAACATGGAGGGAGGCAAACATGGGGTTATCAGCATATCCGTAATGTTTTATGTCTTCAGCACCTGAAACAAAAGGTGATCTGTTTTTCTGTGGGTGACACACTGACTGCAGAGGAAGGCAGGTCTTGCAGATCAGAGTACACCTGGCCCGGGTGATGCTTATGGCACTTACCACCTCACCTGTAGCTTTCTTTTAAAGTACAAAGTAACAGCAGCCAGTGAGGTCATGTTGAGCGTAAAAAGGGAAAATCAAAAATCAAGTTTGATTAAAATCCTTTTTTCTTGTTCCCCCTTTAAAAACACAAGCCTTTTCTCTTTTTTGATGAATCTCTGCATCATTTTTCTGCAGATCGTCAAACTTCTCCTTCGTCATGGTGGAAACGCCTTCCAAGCCAACAAGCGCGGCGAGCGGCCGGTGGACGTGGCCGACTCCCAGGAGCTTGAACAGCTCTTAAAGGGGGAGGTGCCACTGTCGGACCAAGATGACACCTCCTCAGGTGTGTACAGGTCGCTGTGTGTTCGCTGCAACATGGATTTTAATATTGTTACATTACGCTCGTGATGGATGTCCTTTAAATAAATAACGATAGAGATTATATATTTATGCAATCTTCAGTAACGGCTTGTGATTAAATGGATGTATAAAGTGCTTTTATTGGCTTCTGCTTGTATGATTTAAAACCTGATCTTCTCCTCTAAACAGAATCTGAAGACCCACCATCTGTCAATCCATCCAGTGTGGATGAGAACATGGAGGATTCTGACACCGAAAAGGACTCTGATGGCAAACCGGCCACAAAAGCATCGTCGTCCATGCCGGGGCTGGATGAGTACGAGTTTAAGGACGAGGAGGAGGAGGAGGATCTCAGTAAAGCCCTGAACGACAGACACATTCTCAGGAGGGAACTACGGCAGAGAGAGAAGGAGGACAAAGATAGGAATCATGTGGCGGGAAAGCAGAGCAGCAAGGGGGATTCTTCCTCAAAGTCTAAGAAGCAGAAAGCCTCTCGTGTCCACTGCAGTTCAGACACCTCCAGCGATGAGATGGAGAGCCTGTCGGAAAAAAGAAACTCGCCCACCTGCTCTCAGAGCTCAGAGAGCCACAGGCCAGACACGAGATCAAAAAAGGACAATGCTGAGCAAAGGGACAAGGGTAAAGTGAAGAGGAAGAGCAAAAGCCAGAATAAAAACAAGGAGAACCAAGAGGATGGGAAAGAGAACAGTAAAACCTTAGTCCTGTCTCTTGCAACCGTGTCTGAGAGCACAGAAAGGGGTCTGGAGGAGGACTCCTTCAAAATGTCTTTCAGTCCTAAAGATGACTCTTCCGTCCACCTCTTCCATCTGTCGTCCATCAAATCTCCCAAACTGAACCACAGCCTGGCAGATAAACAAACACCACTCAAACAGGAAAATACTAAGACATGCGTTTCCATCAGCGACAGCCCATGTCCAATGGATGGTGTCAAATACAACCACTACACAGAGGCAGATTACTGCACTGAAAGCTCAAGCACCAAGGGCTGTAAGCACAAGGAAAAGAGCAAACATCAGCAGAAAGACGGCGGCGTGGACGGAGAAGACGGTCATTTGAGCCCCTACAAAGACAGCAGCATAGGAAACAGTATAGACAGCTGTGAAGGTGCCTTACGGAAGACCGATTTAGATGGCAAAGTAGTGAAGAAGCATAAACTTAAACACAAGGAAAAGGATAAACACAGGAGGGAGTATGAGGCCGAGAGGAGCCGCCACAGGCAAAAGGAGGCCAGGAAAGATGGCCACAGGAATTTGGAATTCGACAGAGAGTTCTGGAAAGAGAATTTTTTCAAAAGTGATGAGACCGACGAGCCTCTGGGAGTGAAGAAGGAAGGTGAAGACAACAGCTCGCTTCAGAAGACGGCCGATTCCTCCCCTGCCAAAGATGAGAGAAACGCAAAGGAGAAGTACAGCAGCAAGGAAAAGAGGCCGAGAGAGGAGCGAGAAAAAGACAAGGCCTTCAAAAAAGAGCGAAAGGAGGCCCCTGGTAACGGGGAGAAAGTGAAGGATTCAAAGCCGAGCGAGCGTGACGAGAAGGTGGACTGCCACGGCTCAGGGCGGATTCCTGAGGAGTCGCTGCAAAGCAACAGCATGAAAGAGGAGACTGAGGAGAAACCCATAAGTGGGATTACAGCTGATCAAGAACAGCTGGAGCCTTCAGAAAAAGGCTCACGTGAGAAACCTGACAAGAGGCTCCCAGGAAAGGAAAAGGATTCCGATAAAATGGAGAAAAGGCATCTTGACAAGGAAAAAAAGATCAAAACAGAACACTCTGACAAAGCAGAACCACAGAATTCAGTGGACCGTTGGAAGGAAAAAGAGAGAACGGCAGCCATTTCTTCCCTCTCCCCGGGAGATAAAAGCTGTAGAGAGAACGAAAAAGTGAAATCTTTATCCGCAGCAAAAAAGCATGAAGATGGCAGGAAAAATAAAGATAAGCTTGACAAACGGTCGGATAGGGAGAGGCAGGACAGAGAGTACAGTGTTGGGGATCACAAAGATCGTGCAAACACTGACAGGAGAGGAAAACCTCTGGAGAAGGCCACAGATCATAGCAAATCCGATCGCTCTAAAGAGAAGGACTGCGACAGGAAGAAGAGAGACAAGATAAAAGATGGAACTCTTTCCTCAAGCTCCAATCTGAAATTACTTTTAGAAGAGAAGAAGAGTTATCTGTCTGAGAGCGGCAAGGTCTTATCCACAAAATCAAAGGAGGAAGTAGTCAGAACGCCAGAGAAGGATCGTGACCGGCGAGACCGCGACAGAGACTCAGAAAGACACAAGGACAAAGACCGGCACAAAGACCGCTCCCAGCAGGCCAGAATCGGCAAGACCAAGCTCAGCGAGGCGGACACAGACAAGGCCAAATTAAAAGCCCCTCAGGCAGCACGAGACGCCAAGCCAAAAGAAAAAAGGCTTGTGAACGATGACCTGATGCAGACCAGCTTTGAGCGTATGCTCAGCATGAAAGATCAAGAAATTGAGCTGTGGCATCGGAAACATATGGAAAAAATCAAACAGAAAGAGCGGGAACGGCTTAAACAGCGGCCTCTGACTGATCCTGGGAAGTCCAAACCTAAAGATCGAACCAAACCCGAACCATGTTTGAGTAAGGAGTTAATCCGCTCGAAAAGCTCTGAAGCATCTGATGTCCACGGCAGAGATAAATCCCTGAAGGACGGCACAAGCCCCAGAACGTTGTCTCTGGATGGGAAGAGTCTGCCTGCCATCGGTGCTAAGGTCATATCGGCTGTGGAAAACTGTCTGAGCAGATCCCCGCGGCCAGAGAGCGAACGCTGCGGCCTCATGTCCAGGTCTGTGTCCTTGGTCTCTGTTGCAAGCTCCGAGGATTCCTGCCAGGCCACAACACTGACGCCGAGAATCACTGAATACGACTCCGACCTGAACCTGGAAGCCTCCGATTCCCAGCCTGCATTTCTCCAGTCTTCCCTCGTCATCCAAGCCGCCAGGTCGCCTTCTGTCCACGACAAAGATTGCAACAGTCTTCCAGATGTTCCGCAAAGTAACCGGACGTTGCTGTCGGGCAGACACGAATCCCCGTACCTCAGGGCTATTCTGGACGAGGATGTCAGCTCGTCTGAAGGTAAAGCTGTCGAACATCCGCCCAATTCCGGCCTGACTGTGATCACGGAAGAGGAGCTGAGAAAAACGGAGAGCCCGGAACCTGAGGAGAGCATCGCCGCTCAGCAATGTTTGAATTCTGTTGCAGATCCACTTACAGAGAGGGAAGGGAGCACAGCTGGATGCTTACCAACACAACTGCTAAGCAGAGATCTTCTGGGTAAAAACCTGACACCTCCACAGTCCTCACAGGCAGGAGCAGCAGAGCTAAAAGCTCCCCCCTGCTCTGATCCAGGCGTGCCAAAAGACGTCCCCTGTCCAATGGAGAACTCACAGGCAGAATGTAGCAGCAAAGAATCTGATCAGCCCTTTGTGTCTGCAGCTTCTCCAGCTTCTGAGCCATCAGTGCTCACAAACACAAAATCCCTCCAGCAGAAGGAACCGCCCCTGTCTTCTGGTACTGAGAACCAGCAACAGACAGAGTCGGGCGGCCTGCAGGTTTCTGACCACAAAGACAAAACTGTGGAGAATCCTGATGGATCAGAACAAGAGAATTCAGAGATGTGTTTAGAAAACCTAAGAGCAGAGGGGGAGAGGAGTCCAGTACCGTCCACCAGCTCACACATTCCCTGCTCTGCTGCAGGAGAGTCCTCACCGGGTTTTAGCAAAACTGAGTCCAGGTGTTCTCAAGTGGATGTGATCGTAAATAACCAAGACGCCAAGAGATCCAGACCTTCAAGTGACGACGCAGGCCTGTGTCTTGAAGCTCAGATGGAGGACAGCATGCCGTCCCCAAGCCCCGAACTTGAGGCTGAAGAGATGTTCGACATCCAACAGAGCTCAGAGAACAGCACCGGCGCTGCCGCTTCTCTTACAACAGAAAGCTCACCGGTCCAAGTCTGTACAGAAGGTCCATCTGAAGCTAAGGCAGAGGTCCACTCAGAGCCGATGGAGTTCACGCCGGCTGACGAGAAACCCGAGTCATCGTCAGCTGAAGAAGAGCAGAGTCAGAGCACCTATCCGTCAGCACCTCAGACGGACAGCAGCAGCGCCTCAGGGAGCTCCTCTCCTCAGTCTGGAGACCGCGACTCTGATTCCTCTGGGGCGAAGCTCAAGGTGCGCCCTGCGGATGACGACGGGGACATCCACGTGCCCCATCCACGCAAGAGGAAGATGCCCAAGCTGTCGACCTCCCAGTCGTGCTCCACCGCTCAGCAGGAAAAGGAGAAGGGCCAGCAGTCTCTCGCCGCTATCGTGGACTCCATAAAGCTGGAGGAGATCGAGCCTTATCAGACGGAGAGAGCCAACCCCTACTACGAGTTCCTGCACATACGGAAGAAGATCGAGGAGAAGCGCAAAGTCTTGTGCAGCGTCACCCCCCAACCACCGCAGTATTATGACGAATATGTGACCTTCAACGGATCCTATCTGCTGGATGGGAACCCACTCAGCAAACTCTGCATACCGACGGTGAGTCATCTCTAGATTCTGATTTCAGAGGCATGAAAATATGAACCAAACTGTGCGATTTGTGAGGCTGCAGGCTAATAGCCTCCTATATGAGGTGGTGTGTGGTCTGCTACAGGAAACCTGTGGGTGTTCTCTGAACTATTGATGCTAGCAGAGTGTGCGACACATGCTGGTCAGACACTTTAATAATGGCAGAATCTAAGAAATCTATCAGCAGAAAGGTTTACATGTTGCCCCACTGATTAAGTCCAACTTCAAACTGAAGGTTGTTGACATTTCACTCACTTCTCTGAAGTTTGTATTCTGGCTGCTAATCTAAAGCTAGCGGCCTCATTTCCCACATGCAGGCTGACACTTTCAGCGGTTGTGAGGTTCTGAGGAAAGCCACGGCATTGTGGTCAAACAGCTCTGATTACTGGTGGTGGTTTTTAGAGCCTTTCAAAAACATCATGATGTTGGTAGTTCACGAATAAATCAAATGATGCTCCTCACATTTAGGTTGGAGATGCAGTTTGCCTGATATAATGTAACGATTAGTGAAGTTTGGTGGTTAAGTTGGAGATGTTGTGAATTCACCTTGGAGCAATAAATTGCTTCTGTATCGATGGATCTGGACGTGTTCTTATTTTAGTGGACGTAGCAGCGATGAACGATCCAGTCCCATCCAGCTGCAGTGCTGACTGTGTTTTTCACTGTGCAGATAACTCCGCCTCCATCGTTACCGGAGCAGCTGAAGGAGATGTTCAAACAACAAGAGGTTGTGCGGATGAAGCTGCGACTGCAGCACAGCATTGAAAGAGTACGTACTGTTGAACCAGTGGAGTTGATGTTGCCCTCGAAGGTGCTTTTTTATTTGGATCGTCGGGACTGACCGAACTTTTGTTTCTCTTTCAGGAAAAGCTGATTGTTTCAAATGAGCAGGAAGTCTTACGAGTTCATTACCGGGCAGCGAGAACACTAGCCAATCAGACTCTGCCTTTCAGTGCCTGCACCGTCCTACTGGATGCCGAAGTGTACAACATGCCTCAAGACGTGCAGGTTAGTAACGGGACGGCTCTCAGGACTCGCTCCACGTTTGTCTCACGTTCATCTTCATGAGAAAAAGGCTGAGTCGTTGTTTTTGTTTCGCAGAATGACGACGGCAAAACGTCTGTAAGAGACCGATTCAACGCCAGGCAGTTCATGTCCTGGTTACAGGACGTCGACGACAAGTTTGACAAACTGAAGGTGAGATTTTTCCAAGTAAAAACGCAGAAACTTCTCTCCAGCGTTAGCAGTTAAATAATCGTCTTTGGGTTTAAACCGTTGGACAGACACGACAGAGTGGTTAAAAATGTCACATGGGGCTTCAGGAAAGCATTGCTGTGAGAATTTTTACAGATCAAACGATTTATCCTTGGTGTTGCCCATGACAACCGAAGGCTTTAAGTTCCTGAAAACTTCAAACTGTCCTTTTTTGTGTCAGGAAACTAATTAAAAAAGATTGTATTGCTTCTGTTTCTTGAAGTGTTGATGTGACGCTCGTGGCATCAGGCCTGAAAGGTGTGACTTTAGATGTTTCTAGATCAGCTCCCAGCGCTGGGCAGTGAATCGATTTTATCGATTAATTCGAATTTGCCGTTTATGGCTATTTTTTTCCTTTAATATGCAGTGCCATGACCATGAGAGAGCATTGTTGTTATTCTTCTGACGCCGTATTTCTCACCAGTGATGAGTCTTCTGACAGTGAACGGTTTAAGTTGATCTGACTGAAGTCACCTCTGACTCCACAGGTCATTGAATGCGTTCTTTAAAGAAAAAAAGTCGGTTTCTTTTAATTTTCACTGGGAACCAACAAAAGTGAGCTTTGAAACCTTAAAGTTCTATATTTCCTGATACGCTAAAGAGCTGGTTTCACTGGGTAAAGAGAAAGAAAGGCAGGATTGGAAGTCGCTTTTATTTACTACACAGTAACGGCGTCACTTTTCAACCTCTATGGGATCCATTTTCTTTTGAGAACTGTGTTTGTTTTGGTTTCTGAGCAGCTGCAGATGCTGGAGGCCACACACACACACACACAGGATGACAGTTAAATGTTAAAGTAACGGTGGTGATCCACTCACAGGATGTTGGGGGGGAAAGCTTTCTGCTCCAGTCACAGAGTGGGATTAAATCTGTCTTCACTTTTATGTACGAAAACACAACGTTCTCTGTGGACCTTAAACCCATCATCTGGTGGAGTTTATGGTCGGATGGAAGGAAGCGTTCACCCAGCTCCAGGTCTTCTCCTTTTCTTATCGTTTAATTAAAGTCTCTGTGTGTTTGTGGATAATCGAGTCTTCCAGTTTTGTGGCAAACGGCTTTAAATCACGAGGTTTGTCACCAAAGACGGAGCGCGCTCACTGTTTGTCGTGGAGATGATGTAAGAAGGTTGAAAGCTCTTTATTCCACATGGAAAACATCAGTTTCCATCAGGTTCTGCAGGCAGGAAACCTCCTCGTTTGTGGCTGAGTCACAGATAAAATCCTCAGATGGCTTCTTACGTCTCTTACCTCGCATTCCTGTAAAGTTGGTGTTTAAAAATGTGATCCCGAGTTTGTGCTAATCCTCCAGAAATCAGTTTTATTTATCTGAGACCATCCGTTTGTGGGGAAATTCTGGCAGGTTAGAGAAAACATGTCTCCCTTTGTTCTTTTCTTTCCCCTCTTCCACTTCTGATCTAAACGAGAACAGCTGTGCTGGATGAAGTAATGACCTCCTTTCTCCTCCGCAGACGTGTCTCCTGATGAGGCAGCAGCACGAGGCGGCGGCGCTGAACGCCGTGCAGCGTCTGGAGTGGCAGCTCAAGCTGCAGGAGCTGGACCCGGCCACCTACAAGTCCACCAGCATCTTCGAGATCCCGGAGTTCTACATCCCGCTCGTGGAGGTCAACGACGACTTCGACCTCACCCCGATATGAGCGCTCTGCCACGTTACCGACACGAGTGGCGGTCTGCGCGTTTCGTGGGAACGGGAAAGAAAAAAAATGTGAAGCACTTAGACTGTGGCGCCAACACCAAGGAGCACTTAGAAAAGAGACGACTCGACTCCCGAGCTCCCGCAGTCAGAGGCGGGCAGGCCGCGGGAACAAGGGCCGACCGCGAAAACGGGGGTCCGGGCCACAGATGGCGCCCAGAGAGCGGAGACCAAAAACCGGGTCGGGTGGAGCGGAGCACCAGCCGCTGCTGCTCAGCACGCAGGGTCACACAACTGAAAGATTTCAATTGTTTTCAAAGTGAGTGTTCATACATTGTGTACAGACTGTGCTCTTAATTTTTTAACTTATTTTATACATAAAAAATGTGCATTTGTAAATAGTCATGTAATTATTGTTTTAAACCTGTAAAAAAAACAAAAATGAATAGATATTTTGATTGTAAACTTGTTCCGTCTGACGTTTTAATGGACCAAAGTTGTTTTTTCTTTCTTTTTTTTTTTTTTATATCGAGTGTCCTCTTCGTCCGTGATGTTCTCGTTGCTGTTGGCTCTTAAGCATGTGTTGGCTTTCGTTGTTCTTTCCTTTCACCGCCCCCCCCCCTCCTCATCTGGAGCTCCACGCCACAGCTGGCGTGTCTTGACTTCGGCAGTTAAATGCTGTGCATGCGTTGCGATGTTTGTACTTTTCTTTTCTTTCCCCCCCCCTTAAAAAGCCGTTCTGTGGACTTACTTGTGAGGTTTACTAAAGTTGTTCCAGCTATTTTATTTCCTCCCCCTCTAACATTGTGTTTTGTCCCTCTCACGGCCTCACTCCTCCCGTGTCGTCCATCGTGTCTCGCGCACATTAAAGTCTGTTGTGGCTTCCAAGGAAAAAAAAAACAAAAAATACTTTTACAGTTTCAATGTGAGATCACAACAAATCCTATTTTTTCAACATAATGCCTTTTGAACGATAGTTCTAAAAAAAAATGTCTATTTTAATATTTACTTGTTACATGACTTGTACATATTTGTAATATATAATTGAATAAATTTTATTTGTTGTGAAATTAAGCTGGTGTGATGTGTTGCTGGTGTGTCAGAGTCCCGCTCAGACAGCAGGTGGCGCTGTAGGCGCTCAGAGTGCTGCCCATGAATTAAAAGTGGTGCATGCAGGTACTATTAAAAGGAAAGAGTTCAGAAGCTTCTGCACCAAGAACAAGATGTTCACAGTGTTGATTGAGTGTGAAATCTGTCATTTTGAGCTTAAAAATCTTCAGGAAGAAGTTCTTTATTTACTATTCCACATTTAAGGCACAAAGTGATTGGACTCGTAATAGTAATCTCTGTGAATATATAAGATGCTGTGGAAAAACTGAGGTTTCATTTTAGATCGCTGCTTTTTCACTTATTTTCAGCCCAGTCCTTGTTTTAAGTCTTTTAACAATGACCTATGAATCCCTCCAGCACAAAAAACCACGAGAACCAACATTGTGTCTACACATCACATGCAGCTTAGATAATTATAGATTTAGGCACTAAATATCAGCCTTATGCTATGTGACGTCATTTGCTCTCGTTTCTCTAGCCTGAACTACAAATAATGCCAAATATGTCAGTTTGAGAGACATAAAACTGCACCAACAAGGTGATTCCCAAAGAGCTGCTAGCTTAGCATAATGTGCAGTGTTACATGAAAAAATATGAGCAGACTGGACAACTGAAGACGAAAAGAAGGGGCAGGTCTAAAACTATCGACAGCAGATGAACAGTTTCTGAAAGTCATGTCCTGAGAGATTCATCTGATCCGCCTACTGTTCACTGAAGCCTCATCAGAAATGGTCTCCATGGAAGGGTGGCTGTCAAGAAGCCATTCTTAAGGAAGGGAAACGGCGAGAAAAGGCTGAGCTGTGCCAAATGACTGAAAATCAGTGGCAACAGGTCTTATGGAGAAATGAATCCTCCCCAGAGTCCGGACCTCAACATTACTGAAGCAGTGTGGGAAGCTTGTCTAAGAGGGTTCAGGCTGTGCTGGAGAATAAAGGAGCTCAGACCAAATAATAACTTTCAATGTTGTTAGGATTGTATCAACTCTGATTTTGCCTCATTTGGTGTATTTACACGCATGTTTGCACATGTTTAAACAAATCGCTGGAATTAATTGTTCAAACTCACTCATGCGCACTTCAATTTGTGCTAGAAGGCAGAGCAAAAATTAAACGGAAATGGAAAACTTTACAACTCAGCAAAGATCATCTGACTCGGTTTTTATGCGGTTCGCTTCATGATTAAATGAATTCCCTGTTATTGATCTCTGTGAATGATCCTCTCTACACACGCAACATCCTTGCCCTGGCTCAAATTTTCTGGAGCCACTTCCTGAATCTGATTAGATTCTAAATTCCTCCCCTTGGGCCGGGAAGTGGGGCCTGTTGCTGCTTTGATGAAGTTGTGCGACAACACATGTAAACACCTGTGGAGCTAAATGGGCCATCAGCGCGTTGCTGTGGCGCCTCAGCGGGGAGCCTGATCAGCTTCACAGCTTCCGAGTTGCTCTTTCTCACTTAATGAGCGCACTCACAAGGCCGCTGATAGGAGACGAGACAAAGGACTCTTTAATGGGGTGGGGGGTGGCTTGAAAAAGAGAAGAATTGCTTGTTGGAAGGCGGGCAAACGGAGCCCACCTCACCTTGAGCAGGCTGGATTTTACGCACAACACTTTTACGCGCGCCACTCCTATTACTGGGGCTTCCCGACGCGGTGAGACGGATCTCTCCTCTGAGTTACCCTCAGGACCCTCGGCCGGATCGTGTGTGACCTGAGGCCCGGTGTTTTGCTCCACAGACGTTTGCTGGAAAATGGAGCGTGTGCCTTTAAGGCGCCTGACTGCCTGTCGCTTTGTGCTGCGGAGAGACTGACGCCCTCTGGACACAGTGGACAGTTGAGCGGCGGCGGAACACCATCCTGGAGAAGTTCAAAGAGAAATCAGCCCCAGCTCCCCTCAAAAAGAGAAGCCGAGGACTCGTTTACTGTTTTGTGGTAAGTTTACAAAAAAAAACAAAAAACATGCCTTTATTTCCTCGCTGCTTTTGCGCTCGACTCGCTTGTGGCTGCGTGCGAGTGAGAGAAAGTTTTGAGCAAAAAGTGTGTGCGTGTGTGTTGCTCAGGAATGAGGGAGCTAAGTTTCCTCACATGTCTTTTCTCGGTCATGTGAAGTGAAACAACGTGCAGCAAGTGTTGAAGTGTAAAAGCGGAGCAGAGAGGTCTGATTGTGACTTAAAGCTCCACACATGGAGCAAAACGAAAAGGGGGGGAAAAACACGGGAAAGGGAGCTGATGTTGCCAGATGTGTGCAAGTAAGCTGTACTGGGTTTGAATGAAATGTGACACAGGCCTTTTTTTTTTTTAGAAATGTTTCAACGCTGAGGGTACTTTTTGCACAACAGAAGCAGGGATTTTTGTGAATGTTTTTAGATTCAAAGAGTAGGTTTCAGATGCTGGACCAAGTATCTTAACACTGTGAGATGCACACAACTGGATGCTCTTAAGTTTACAAAGTTTAAGCAGACGTTTCTGCAGCTTCTCTCGCTCCTCTCGTGATTTGTGTTTATTTCTCCTTGCTCTGTCTCCTGCTGCTGTAGGTGTTTCCTGTTCTGTGCTGGTGAGCCGTCAGGATGAGGCCTGGTCAGCTGATCCTCCCCACCGCAGCAGCTATCCTCTTCCTCCTGTCAGGACTGTCTCTGACCTCCGGCTGCAACAAAGCCCTCTGCGCAAGCGACGTCAGCAAGTGTCTCATCCAGGTAGGGCGCTCCACTGCCTTTGCGCTGAGCCCAAACACAGTAGATTTAGACTGTGATGTAGTGAGTGCTGGTTGTTGGTGCTGCCCACGTCTCTTTGTGGGTTTACCCTCAGGAAAGTGCAGCCGAGTTCAAGCCCCCCCCCCAGCCTTACAGCTGTTTCGCATAAACAGACGCTGTTCTTTCACATGACAAAAAACACAATTTGGGAGTTAACGTGAGAGCCTCAGACAGCCGGTCCAAACCTTGCTTTATTGCTTTGGAAATGCTCACAAACAACACGGCGGCATTCCTTTGACTGGCAGCTGAGTTCGCTTGTGTTCCTCGGCTGTTGAGCGTGCCAGCTTTGCACAAGGAGTTCTCATCATAACAAATCTCACTCTAGCAGCCAAAGTCAAGTTGCAGTCTGCCAGGACGAGATGGAGATCTGGAGCCGAGAACAAAGATGGGATCTGTTGGGAAGAATGCAGATGCATTCCTTCGATAAGCCAAGAGGAGTCAGGATGGAGGGTTGTTTTCCAGGGAGCAGGGATGGGAATTTATGCAACCTTCACCTGATCTGCTTTCAGATTTACTGCTCTTTGCTCTTTGATTGATGACAGGCTTCTCTCTCTGGTTCTTGTAAGCCTCCTTGACTGTTCTGTTGACTTTCTAACATCATTTCTTCCGTGTCACTTTCCCCCCACACGCCTGTAGCTCAACTTTTGTTTGTATGAGGGGCGCTGCCCCCCACCTCAGATCCCTTCATGCGTAATTTTGAGGGAAAAAGTCAGCAGAGCTGTTGGTCTGTCTTTCCCCCGGAGCTGTCGAGTTGAATTTGCTGCTGCTCGTCCTCTGTCCTGCGGGTGAGTGTCGTGTGTTTAGTGGCTCTGCCTCCCCCATTAACAACTTTAAAGTACAGTCATTAACCTCGGGACCATTTCACCTGAGTGACCTCGGACAGCGTGCGAGTGAGCTGCAGGTAGCTCGATTCCCGGGGCTGGAAGTTTTCTGCTTTTTATGCAAATGAGGAGTCTTGTTTGGAGATCTGATATATGCAAATGGATAAATCAGGTCGGGGTCAGAGTCTAAAACCAAAGCAGAAATATGAACACAATCAATTTATCATCACCATTATGCACCGAGATGTCCTAATCAAGAGAAAATACATCGGAGGGCCAAAATGCCTGGCATGTGCCTGCCATTCTTATGTTTTTTTTTATATAAAACAAGACATTTTAAGGCGCTTTAGTTACAATTTTCAGATATTACAAAGTCCCAACACTTTGTAGTTTTAATAATTCAAACATTCACTACTAGGAGAGGCAATTTCAAAGGAAGTTACAGCAACGTTTGCATCCTGGCTAATGAGCAGTAGCGCCTCGTAGCAACAGTTTAATGCAAATTCTATCCTCATTTGCTTCCTGGTTAACTGGTGAGGCCCTCGGCAAAAAGTGGCACCTGTCCTGTTGTGTTAATCTGGTTAAACACGCTGTAAGTGGCGCGGTTTGGCGTGTAAGCACAGAGCCAAAAAAATTTACCGCAGGCCTCGTCCTAGTCCAGTGGTTCAGGTTCCTTTTATTATTCAAACAACCAATAAACCAATTGGCTTCCAGTGAGTCTGGACCCTCAGGGGGTTTGAGTTGGGGCCGTGCAGTTGCTTTGTGTTTTCTGGTTTGTGATACAGCTTTTGCTGTATGAGGGCAGAGCCGAGCCAGTCGTGGCTTCAGGGGACACATGCCAGTAGTTATTGTCAAAAGTAGCACAAACAGTAATTCCTCAGGCAGTAGGCAACAAAAGATAGATGATATATGTTGGCTATTGATTTCTAATCAAGGAAAGGAGAAAACCAGATGGAGAGAAACAGAATACATATATGTAACGTGAAGTCGAGGCAATGCATGCCTCTCAGTATTTAGGTAAGCCGGCTCTGTAGTCAGGATTACTGCATTACATAATTAGACATGTTGTCTAATGCTCAGATAGAGGATGATTGATGGTTTGGGGTGTTGTCTTCGTCTCCCCAGTGTGAGGGAAAAAGAAACGGTAAAGATCTGAGTGACGGATAGAATAACTTTGTCACAGCGCCAGCTGCTCCTCTCTGCTGTCTGACGCTGGACATAGAGGCTCTGACCCATAGACTGTTAACGTGTTTAAAGTCGAGTACGGCTGGTAATTTAATGGAGAAAAACGCCCAAAATGTGTTCAATTGCAACTGGGATATTTGTTTCACGTGTTCTTCCCTCCAACAAGACCCCGTTTAATCAAACACGTGTGTCTTTACAGTGTTATGAAACATTAACAACGCAGCACCGACGTGACGGTTGTTTTTAAAAATGTCCCAGTTAACCAGTCAGTGTTGTTTCACTTTACTAATGAACCCCTTTAAAAAGGAATAACTTACGTTATTTTAACAAAGTGATATCATATATTCCGTTTGACAGTTTTTCTCCGGGCTTTAAAAGTTTTCCCAGGTTTGACACTGATTTCCACCGCTTACAAATGATATTTACACTGCACAGACGTGTCCCTTTTTTTGGCTCGGTGAAGTGAAATATGGCTTAGTTTCAGCAGTGAAGGGTGTTCTTGTTCGACTTAATGTGGTCGGCTGATCGCAGGTGTCGCAGGCACGCGTTGGTATGAGTGCTAGTCCAGGTGATGCACAGCCAAGCAAGAAAATAAATCAAAAATAGAGCTGCAAACTTGTCTGAAAACTGCCAAACAAATCACGTCCACACGTTTAGACGACTCCTCGTGAATGATTTTCCCCTTAATGGTGCGGCATTGAAATTTGTTGCCTCACATACCCAATTTTTGTGGTGATTTCCCCAAAAGAAAAGATGTAAAAATGCAGTAGAATCAGTGTTGCACATTGCAGAAAGCCTCCCACAGGAAACCAGGAATTACCAGCATTATTCTGTCGGATAATTCTGGTTTAGGAGAACTTTCTGTGTGAGAAAATGTACCTCTCCATTATTTGTTGTGTAATTTAGCTGTGCAGCTCTGTCGCACATAACTCAACACTGCATGTGTTCATGCTTGAGTTGCCTGAAGTATCACAGATTAGTGAGTGGTGGAGATTTCTACCAGACTCAAAAACGGCATCTTCGACTTGGCTGAAATTTTGATCTCATCGATCAAAAACAAAAGAAAGCTGGCGCCTCGGCACATTTGGGAAAGCAGTAAGCGTCTGAAATAGCTGTTTGACAAATGACTTTACTCATTGTTTCAGCACTACAGATGATGTTGTTTTGGGTTTCTTTTCGGAATCTGCCCGTTCTGCTTATTCCTGGACCAAAACAGTGGAGGGAAGTCAATCGTTTAATCACAGATTTCTGCCTCTCGAGGCCCATTTCTTTTACAGATTACTGTTTTTTGTCTCCAACTCTGTGCCACCAAGCCCGCCCCGTTCCCTTTATACATGAGCAGCCCTCCTTATTCATCTTTCCTTCCAGGAGGCTTACTTCTCCTGATGAATTCCTGCTCAGCACAACAAGCTTTGTAGCTTCTATGACCCTGCCGACACCGACTCGTTAGCTGTCAGAGGCGAGACCGATGGTGTGTGTGCTGTGAAGGAGAAACTTCTCCACCTTCAGTCCCGCTGTAGACGCTCCATGTTGCTTGTGATTAGTGGGATCTGCTGTCTGACGTGTGCTTTTACGCTCTGCTGCCATCTCAAGTCATTTGTCTGAATTCTCTAAAACCCCTGAGGTTGGGAGAACATGAGAGGCGGAGGAGGAGGAGGAAGGGAAAGCTAAGGTCAGGAAGAGGTGTGTTTATGTATGTGCGTGTCTGTGGGGGAGGTCGGTTGAGGGAAATGTACGTTTAGGAGCCGGAGAAGTGTGCAGAGCTTCACAAGCCCGCTCTGTCCAGGCCAGGCTGTGTAGCAGGGTGGGGCAGCAAAGCTGAAACACAGCAGTGGTCGCTTGCCTGGCAGGACGAGGCAGCACATGTTCACTTTCTCTCCACACAGCTTTTGTCTCACTGCAGCTGAGGTTTGACTGATTGCAGTGGTTTCCACATGAGAGCAAGGGAAGCCTAATAAGAGCTCTTTAAGATATCCTCATCCATCTCAGTGGGGGGAAAATGCTGTTAGAGGGTAAAAGTGACGTTCGTTTCGATTAGTCTGTCCATTTATTTTTCTGTTGTTTATTCTCTTCAATGTCAGAGAGGTGGATGACGGCTTCACAACCGAATTTAGTCGAACTGATGACCCCGCAGCAGGAGAGACTAGATTCACTACCTTAATGGATGAGGGATTTTTTTTCTTGCTCAACAAATTACTTGCAAAGCAATTAACAGATTTTTATCTCCGAGTTAATATTTGATTACATTTAGTGAAACAGCTGCAGTAGTTTACAGGAAAGCTCAATCATTTGATAACTTCTCTTTTACTGTTGGTTTCAGTTCAGTTAATATTGTTTTATTTGGTTCATTTATTGAAATATGTACGTGGAATCAGCGTTAGTCTACAGTCAGCCCTGAACAAAATAATTACTAATAAGTAGAATTAAACTTATTTGTAATTTTCTTTTTGTTGGAGTTGTTCAGAAAATCTCCGATCTATGCAAGCTAGATTTGGAAAAGTAGTAGTGGATACCAGTGCCTTATGGTATTAGCCAGCAAGCTTTTGATGTTATATCAGTCATCAGTGGCGGTTAGATGGACATAATGTAGGTAGATGGTGCTCTACCATGAATTACACCAGAATATTTAAACATGAGAGATGAGCAAAGAACAGCAATGAAGGATTTTCAGGCTTCTTTATATGGTCTTCTGTTCCAAGCACAGAACTCCCACCCGTTTTAGTTTAGAAAAGTACATCTCTAGAGCTCTGGTTTTTACAGCAGGTTTTTACAGAAGTTGACTTATCAGAAAGAGACAGGGGATATAACAGCTGTTTCAGTGAATACAATGAAGAGCTGGGGGGGATTTATTTGTACTGTGAGTCATTCAAGCTGCCCTAATGGAGTCTCTGAATGGAAATAAAGAGTTGGATATCAACACACTGTATGTCCTCTTTAAAGACGTAGGCTTGACAGTAAAACTTAAGTGGACTCAGGCTAGTTTTATTTATTTATTTAACCAGGCAAGTAATTAAGAGCAAATGATCTTTCTCGACTTCAAGTCTCTATAAATCTAAGATAGTTTTCTCTTGGCTTTAGCTTCATACTCAGTACAAGGACACGACAGAACAATATGTTTTTGTTTAGCTCCTCACTAATAAAGCAAAGGAAACGTTTTCCTTCAACATTTGAATGAAACTAGCATACAGACATGTATATTTTTAGCCCTCAGACAGAGCCATGCTAGTGATTTTTATCCTTAAAATTGGATTTTAAAGCTAATAATCTCCTAGCTTTAGCTTTAAAGTGACAGTTAGTGTCAGTATTGGTCTTTAATGTTTAACAATGGAAAAACATTTTCTCAAAACACATTTAAAGAGAGAGAGGTGCTGTTGAGGGAGCCAGGCTAGGGTTTTTTTAAATGAGGTTTTCTGTTGTCTTGCTAAATTAAGCTAATTTAGTGTCTGAACACATATGTTTAGTATTAATATCCTAAATTATAGCTTCGAGAAATGAGCACACAAACGTGGTACAATAAATGAGATGTACTTTCAAGAATAACTTTTTTGATATTTGACCAAAGCTGTACTAGATGTTTGTCAGCTCCACACGTAATGCTAACGCTAGGCTAACTCCCTCTTAACTTCACCTCTTTTTCTCTTTCATGTACCAAAAGCATACATCCCATTTGTGAAATGGGAGCTGCATGTTTTGTCCCCCGAGAAGCTGTTTAGTTTTCATAATGCCACCTTAGAGAGTCATAATTAGTCATGAGATCAGATCTTGATCAGAGGTTTGGGGGAAGAGAGGCCGATGATTAAGTGAGCTGTGTGTGGTTTTGCAATCCCTCACTGGTGAGTCATTGGAGAGTCTTTTATCATTGCTGAGACTGTTTACGTGGAGGAGACGGTTCCTGTGAAGATTTAAAAGAGAAACACGGGGGAGAAAGAAAGGGGGTGAAACAGAGAAAAGAAGAGAAATGGAGAGCACATGAGAAGAGGAAGTTCAGGAGGAGGAAAGTGTGCTGTTGTGGGGGGAGCAGCCATGTTCTGTTCTCCAGGTGTTTTCTTCTCCCTCCCTCCTCCTGTTCCTCCCCCATCGTCGTGACCTTGACGTGGAGGAATGTGCTCCCTGTTCTGTGTTAGAAGGGAACAGGGGGGAGAAAGAGGAGCTCCTTTGGCAGTGTTGCCCACTTTTAAATCCTACCTACACGGTTTTAGTGTTGTATCCTATGCTGTTGCTGCAGCTTCAAAGGCAAACTTGCCCAAAGCGCAGGAGTTAATTTGTTTTTATCTGTTTGTACAATGGAACAGTTTCATGTTTTCTTGATATCTGGAGAAGCTCTTGTCATAATATTAACCACATGACATATGAAAAACCGGCATGAGAAATTCAGCAGGAGCCTTTTGTTTTCTCCCCAGTAGGCCTCACAACTACAGAACCACATCAAACTAGCAATTTCTAACTCATTTCTGTGTAGTAGACTAGTTTCCGTTCTCATTAGGGTTAAAAATGGTTCACTTTCATTTACACAGATGTGTTTTACAATCAATTAAGATTTTTTATTCTCATAAATGTGTGTACTTCAAGTTCAAGTCCTCAAAATCAAGACTTGACATGGTGTAAGATAGTTGGGGATATTTTCAACCTATTTCCCAATATTTGGTTTATGTTAGTTAGTTTCACTCTCTTTTTTCCTTGTAGATTTTCAGAGATAAAAAAAGCTGTATCTGGACAAAAGAAAATCAGGGGTTTGTGCTGCGAAGAGGCTTCAGCTGCCAGACTCGACTGGATAAACAAGAATTAACTACACTTTTTCACCCAGATGTAATTATACAGAGTCTGAGATGTAGCTCCTGGCTTCAAATCTTTTAGAAATGACTTTATAACCCTTCACAAATTGATGGGCAACAACGCTGACTTCTCTACTTCTGATGTCAGTCCTCCTCGACATTGTGTTAACACACATCTGAATGCTCCAGACCAGCAAACTGACAAAACTTCTGCTTTTATAGAGGTTCTCACACTGTATTTGATTATAAACGCCTGGCTGCTGCTTAGCCTCTTAATTCATAGGGAAGCAGTAAGGGTGTACGTAGTTTTTCATACACTGTTTCTGCATTTTGGCTTAATTTTTGCTCAATGAATAATGACATGGTGTGATATGCCATGGTTTGTTGGATGGATGGATGGATGGATAGATAGATAGATAGATCACCAACACCCGTATAGACATAAAGATAATAATGATAATAGTGATGCTAATGAATAATAAATATATGAATTTAAGTTGTTGTTCATCTGAGGTTAATTTTCCTAATATTATCATATTGTTTGGACCAGATATTGTCCTCATGCATAAGGTCTTAGAACTGAAACAGGGTGTACTGTCTTTATCACACGACTGCATATGTTCTCCATGCTGAACTAACATGCTCTACCTTGGTTTGGGGACAGCTTGGTCTGAATCTGTGAGATAAACACAGATTCTTTGATATATTGATATAACCTGGTTGAAGTTTTGACGTGCATTATTCCGCTTGAATATGCTGTCTTAACATGCCACGAAGGAGACATTCGGGGTGTATTAACAACCTGTTCGCTTTTGTGACTGTTCATAGCTTGCAGTGTTTGATTTGAAAGCAAATACTTTCTAATTACCAACCTCCACAGAGGCAAGAACCCGGTCGTAATAAACTGCAATTATCCTTTGGGGGGGGGGCTGAAATGAGTCGCTTTGAAATGAGACGTTTATCTTCTCCTGAGTTACCATAAAAGAAAACAATCTGAATGCTGTGAGGGTAAACGTGTTGGGACCTGCTTTGTTCATGAGTGGAAATGCTTTTTTCTTCTTCAGAGTTACCGCTGTGTCTGTGGACATCTCACATTCTTGGACAGATGCCACACATGCCGCATGCAGCTTACAGTTGCTGTGCCTTGTAATGGCCCGTGTCCTGTAATAGTTACTGTACTGGAGGCAGACCCGCTGCTGCCCTTTCTGTTTATGAGATAATGGTACACCTCCTGTTTGCACAGCTTGTCTACATGTTGCTTTCTGTCTGCCGTGGGATTTTTACCCACACCACACTTCAGACCTGAATCTTTTTATTTTAACGTGAGGAGTTGTCGCACAGTGTCATTTCCTTCTTTTTATATTGGTTTAGCTGAGCAATGACAGCTTTGACCAGAGTCTGAGACATGAGAAATTCTTTCGCGCCTTGACAAGTCCAAAAATATTCTCATCGATGTTTTTGATTAAGTTTTCTATTACTGATGACATGCTTCAGCCAGTCACAGAAGTGGGTCCGTTACTTCTGGTTCTGCCTGACAAACACAATTAATTCCAGTGGATTTTAACTTGCACCTTCTTATATTTTAAATTGGTCACGGCACTGTTCCCACACCCCAAACAAGTTTGAGTGTAGTTTGTAGCATAATAGGTTTGTGGTATAGTAATGATGATTTAAAGGACATTTTGTGGCTGACTTGAGGAAGTAAATGCACCACGAAAGTCCTACGATGACTTGTGGCAGATCAGTTTTTCTATTAGTAATTTAAATGCTGATGAAGTTTAACTAAACTGAGAGTTGGAGATTGTTGCTGCTTATCTCTGAGTCTCCTCCACACCTGCTGGTTTTGTTTTATGCAGTTCTGTCACGCTAAAGCTCGTTTCTTTGTATTTCCTGCAGGAGCTTTGTCAGTGCCGTCCGTCCGATGGAAACTGCTCCTGCTGTAAAGACTGCATGCTCTGCCTGGGGAATCTCTGGGAAGAGTGCTGCGACTGTGTGGGTGAGTGCTTTATTAATAGCATATTTTAAAGCTGACAGAAAGTTAGTTTTTGACTTGGAGACCTTCGCTTTTTAGCCCACACCACTATCCAAACTGAGCCAGGGTCTGCAGAGGCACATGACTAGTGATAACTTGTGAGCTGAACATCTGAAAAAGACATTAGTGCATGCAGAGACCCATGCAGACTGTTAATTATGAAGCCAGAATACTGCGCTGACTTTGACGCCTGTGGCACAAATTTTGTTAGTTTAAGATCGACTTAAATACTGAAGTACTCGATAATGTCAAAGTTACGCACAAGGAGCGCTTCACACCACATGAAAGCCAAACTTTGTTTCTATTTGTTGCAATAGTTGCACGCACAGTTGAGATGAGGTATGGTTACAGCCCAACTGGGACATTAAACCGGATCCTTGTAACGGTTTTCAGGAGAATGGAGTCATTAAACAAAGTGTGAGTGTTTGAGTAAATGTCCAAGACAATCTGTCGCTTCTATCTTTCTCTGTGGCAAATCATCGTACATGTAAGAACAGCTGGATTCACTGCGTAGTTTTTTTTAAGTTTCTCGGATGATGATTTTGTCCGATGAGGAACATTTCTGTATACATCACTGTTGCAGAAAGATTTAACTTTGGAGCATGTGTGAAGAGCCACTTCGTACAGGAGGGATTTGACCCCCAACTGCAATATCTGGGTGCGTTTTCTCAGCTTTGAGAAGCTGAATTTTACACAGATTCAGACAGACTGAAGTGTTTACAAGAATTACAATAGTCTGGTTTTGGTCACGCTAACACAATTTCTATCTGGCGTCATGTAAACGTGCTTCGTGCACCCTGACAACAACGCACGTGAAAGACAATGTATGAAAAAAATCTGGTACTTTTAGTTCTTCCTAGTTATTCTGAAGCAGCTTGCAAGAATCCACCAACCAATTCTAACAGAAATCTTAAACCAGTGTCAATCTATAGTTGTCGTGGAGACTATCCTGTGCTTCTGTTAAAGGGAGGAGCTCTGTGGCAAAGCCGCAGCACAGCAGAGAGGGATCTGTATGTTGTATTTGTTTTACTTTCCAAGCTCAGTCCGCTCTCCTCTCAAGATTACAGAGTTTTGCTTAAAAGCACTAATAACTGTATACGCTTGTATGAATGTATCGCCAACTAAAGATTTTGTTTCAGAGTTTAGAGTCTCTGTTGAGTTCTGAAAATGCAGTTGATTGGTGGCGGTATGTTTCCACATGAATTCGTGTTCAAACGCTGACGTATAGAAAAATAAACTTGTGCAAACACTTTCCTTTTAGCTTACAGTTGGAGTGTGAGAGGGTCTTTTAGGTAAACTTTGCTGTCATCTGTTTCAGATATCCTGTTTATGCACCAAACCTGGTGATGATCATATTAGATTTTATTTTAGCCTAAATGTTTCTTATGGTAGATTATCAAAGTCAAGCATGAACCATTGTGATTGATGAGTCTCATTCAGATTTTCCTCCTGATCGATCTGTCTGCCCCAAATTCCAAATCTATCAAAAGGTGCATTTTCTGTTGATGTTATTTGGTTAATCACAGCTGCTGTAACTGTGCATTTATGTTTAAATACATTGGTGATTAGACTGGTGCTGTGGTCACGTCTTTTTGAGTATCTATTTGCCATTTTTGGGTTTTTAAAAAAAGCCCAAGGTTTCAAAGAGTGCTAAATCAGGGCAGAGCATTGGAAAACCCACCTCTGTTTACAGGGCCTAACTTAAAAAGTTATTTTTAATTTGTATAAATGGTGGTTGGCTCTTGCTGTATTGGTTCAAATAAGCTTGAATCATAGTTGGTGCGCTGAGGCATTTTTAACCATGACATGCAGATAATTCTGGCTCTGATCTTGACGTTTAGTTTGACTTAGCTATGATCACATCTTGTTGGACTCTCTGCTGCCTTCCTACCGAGCACTTTCTCTCAGTGAGGAGCCTGTGAGACATGAGATCGGGGCTGTAATGCACTTTGCAGAGAAGGTCACAGGATTAAAAAGCTCCAGTTTGTTTGGAGTGTTGTTGCTCTGATACAAGATGAGTGTGAGGTGAGCGAAGCCAGAGACATCGAGCGTGTTACTGACTCGCTGTGGAAACCGAGCCAAGGGCGCCGCTGTTCATCAGAGATCCGGAAATTAAAGGAACATTGTCACCAGAAAGTATCGGCTTCACATATGGACGGGAAGTCGTGAGGTCTTTGAGAGAATCAAAGGCTGACAAAGCTGACACAGAGGAGACAGAAGTTTACTTTAAGCCTCTTACGTCATGCTACATCTTCTTTTCTGTGTCTGTTTGCCTCTTTTATTTAATTTCTTGATAGATTTTGCTTTGAGTCTTATGTTGTGTTTGTGCTTTATGATGTTGCCCCACTATCTATTTTTCTATTTTTTCATGTTTCATTTGTTTGTTTGAGGTCCATTTGTGTTTCTTTGTGCTAACAGTTTTAATTTAATTTAATTTATTTAAAATCTTTGTTCCTTCTTTCTGTTTTTCTTCCCATCTTTTGGCTCTTGTCTTTGTAGCGTTGTGTTGTATTTCCTTATAGTTGTTATGCATGTTGTGTTTGTCTCTTTGTGGTCATTTTGTATATCTTTGTGTTTTGTTTGTGATTCTATCTCATCCATTTTCCAGTGTTGTGTATCTTTTTTTGGTTGTTTTCTTGTTGGTTGAATTGTTTTGTCTCTTTTTTGTCCCACTTTGTTGTTTTTGCTCCTCCAGCAAGCCTCCTCTCTCCTCCGGGTGAATGTCTGGAATTGAGAATCCCTCAAATTATTTTGAGGCTGAAATGAGACAAAATGAGATCAGCACCAGACCTCTGACCTCAAAGAGAAACAAAACTGTGGTGGACATTCACAAGATGAAAATGGAGGGAGCTCACTTTAGTCTCTGGTTATATCTGGGATATTATGTCGTATCTGGAAAGATTTTGGTCAGTCACTTGAGTTTATTGTTTGCTGGCTCAGATCAGATCTTTGCCAGGCCAAACGTGATTCCCACTTGTTCCATTCCGTCTTCTTCTAAACAGACAGAAACCACCTTAAGCAAGCCTATAAACTTGTTTGCATGTTTGTGGAAGTTTTGTTTGGAAATTGGAATAGTTTTCTTATTTCCTACATGCAAATCAGAAACGCCTGTGAAAACCGAACCTCCGACCGGGGGGGGGGGGGGGGGGACACACCAGGATGGGTCCCCTCCACCTCTGATCCCTCCCATGCAAACCAACAAACTCTCAGATCAGTTTTGACAGACGTATATTACTGTACTTGCTGACAAGGAGGCTTTATTAAAGCGCTTTCATGTGGAACACAAGAACAAGAATCTGACACTGAGCGCTGAACTTGCTGCTGCTGCACAGATGTTTGGGCAGTGTTTTCCTCCCGGAGAGGACTTTTACAATACACCGAGGATAGCTTGTAGCTTTGAGCATGTATATAGTCTTCATTTATGTTTTTATTTTTTCCCCTTGCCACTAGCCTTATGTCCACTTTAAATTTCCACTCAAAACACGTTATCTGTGCCAAAACGCTGACTGCTTTGAAGTGTGTGGTTAGAGGAGCGGTGGGGAGAGGACAGTTTGGATTTTAGGAGGAAGGGAGGAGGAGGGAGGGTGGACCCATGAGTACGTTTTATCTAAAACAGCTGCTCTGGCTCTGCTTTTAGCATCGGTTTGTAATCCAAATCCTCTGTCAAACTCCGTTCTCCATTAAATGATTTACCCATTAGTTATAATTCATTTTGACTCATTTAGAGAGTAAAGAAGATCATATCTGTGGATGTGGGGACTTTGTCGTGTGATTACTACTGTATGCGACAGGAGATTAAGTGTTAAAAAGACCTTAATTAAGACGAGGCTCTTTTGACAGTGGTGTGGTTTTAGAAAACTGCTCTTGTGAGTTGGAAACGTACAGATTTAAGTGAAGATGTGATAGAAGGATCCGGTTTGGGTAATAAATCCAGAGCAAAGAAAAGAAAACAACATGAAGATTTATGCATTTTTATTAACTTCTGGGTTGTGACCCTTTATCTACACCATCCGCCTTCTTCCGTCAGGGATGTGTAACCCCAAGAACTACAGCGACTCTCCCGCCACGTCAAAGAGCACGGTGGAGGAGCTGCACCGCCCGATCCCCTCGCTGTTCCGCGCCCTCACAGAGGGAGACGCGCCGATCAACATGATGGTGGTGTCCTTCCCCGTCGCCGAGGAGCTCTCGCATCACGAGAACCTGGTTTCTTTCCTGGAGTCGCTCGACAACCAGCACCAGAATGTCTCGGTGCCTGGCAACAGCATCCACGCCAGCTACGACAGTCAAGGTAACACCCGCTTTTTTTTAAAACAGGGTCCTTGTTGGTCTGAGGAGTTGTTCACCCCCTAACATGATAATCGGAGGAATCCACAGTGGTGCTGGAAGTTTATAAACCTTTAATGATTTTCTATCTCATCCTAAATCTGGATAAAAATCAAGTATTTAAACCCTACCTGATTCCTTCGTAGAGCAGCTTGTGTCCTCGTGGTCATTGTCTTGCTGGAAGATCGACTTTGTTTTGATTCGAGTAATAGAGAAATATTATGACATTTTCCTTTTAAAATCTGCTGTTTAGGATGACAGCAGAAGAGATTTCACCTGCTCAGCATTCAGCTTGATGAGTGTGATAGTGTTGATAACAACTGTGCGTCAGGCAAAAGGGCCCCGACTGTGACACATCAAAACATCTGCCGTGAAACAGAGATATTCTGTTTGGGAACGTGTGGCTTTAAAGCTCCTTTAAAGCTCCTTATGAGGGCTTTTGTTGATTCCACATTTGTCATAAAGTTTCCGAATAAACTACACGGCAGAAGGAAAGCACGCTTTGCTGACAGGTCTCGCTTTTAAATAGTTTTCTGGTCCTGTCAGGTTGAGGATAATACATGTATTCATCTGGATTTAAGGGCACTGGTTGAAATATGTGGTAAAGAAATAATATTAATGATAATCAGAGCTGAAGCAGACTACAAAGACTTGAAGAGGGAACGGCTCAAGTTCAGTTTCATCTTTTAAGTCAGAAACTGCTGCCAAAGGTTAAAAAGTTAAGGGAACGATACCAGGGATGAAAATGTTGTTAACTCTGACATTTTTATTTTCATTTGTGGCTGCTCTCGACCTCAAAGCCAGGGCTCTTAGCTATAAAGTAATAGTTGCATTCCCACAAAGCTGAGCAGTTAACTCATTACTCTCGTCCGAGCTCAGCTGCAGCAGCTCCGTCTCATCCGTTCAGTAAAAGTCGGAACGCTGAGGGGTTAACGGCGGCCGCTTGTTTTTGTAAACCACGTTTGCTGGATCCGTGACTCACTTGTTTGCCTGTTCTTGGGTTTTTTTTCTCTGTTTCAGAAAACATGTGCACAGTGGTCTACTTTGACGACTGCGTGTCCATCCGTCAGTGTAAACTGTACTGTGAGTCAATGGGAGGATCAAAGTACCGCTGGTTTCACAACGCCTGCTGCCAGTGCATCGGACCGGAGTGCGTGGACTACGGCAGCAAGGCTGTGAAGTGCTTGAACTGTCTCTTCTGAAGCGTGGGCACATATTGGTACCAAACGTCTGGGCTGTACCAGAGGACTGAGAGCAGAGGAGCTCATGACTGTTATGTGTTAGCATTCCTCAGTTACCTTGTAAAATACCCCCCTAAAACCCCCTCTCCTGTCCCTGCAAATTGTTTTTATTCTGCTGTTCTTCTTTCACTGTATATTTTTAGATATGTTTTCAATAGTGTTTTTTTACTAGAGGTGTATATGAATAATGTATTTTTACAATTATGGTCCGCTAAATCCCAGTCTCGTGCCAAATAAAGAAACATTTGGTGACATGGACGATTTTGTCTCGCACAAGAGTCTTGTTTTGAAATAAAACATCATCTTTGGGACATTTTCTGACAAGACAAAATGTCTAAAATGTACACAGCTTTAGATTAATTACGAACGCTGCTCTTCCTGCTGCTCCAATCTTAGCCTAGTGTCGCCAAAGTCAGGAAACGCATCATTTCCTGGGGAAACAAAGTTGTTATTATTCCATTCTGGTCCACAGGTGTTCAGTGCTCACTGACCATCTCATGCAAGCCAAGGGGAAAACATTTACTGATGCCAGTCTCTCACCGCCACACACAAATGCTCTTTGTAATGCCAGTACATTTTCAAAAAGCAGCAGGGTGCCCTATCACTGATTATGCTCCCAATTGGCATGCAACAGCAGTTTGCACAGACTCATCTAGCAGACGCACAATGAGACCTTGTTTGTCTTTTTTTGTGATATTGAGTCCCGACCTCATTTCGCCACTGCAGCTGTGGTTTGGAACAGACGGTGCCAACAAAGATCATCAGAGGACTAATTTGTTTCATATGTCGGGAAGACCACCAGTTCTCTGAGTCCAACCACAGCGTTTGGGAAATGACACGTGACTCAGAATAGCAAGTGGTTTCACCAAATTTAGATCATAGCTGCAAGTCAAAATGCTATTTGACAGCTTTCTCCCATGCGGGAGATTAAGTGACGGTGAAGTTGTAGGGAAGATCAAAATGGTACCACAACCTAAACATTCTACATCAAATCCAGACCATTCTTGGCCAAGAAACCGACAAAGACTATACAAAGGTTATGAGGCTTTTATGAGGGTTTCAGTACATGTTTGTTGTTGGCAAAAAGAGAATTCCACAAATTAGTTTCCAAAATAAAGTTGCGATGCCATGAAAAATGTAAATAAAAGCAGAATTAAATGTCTGGTTCAATCTTCATTAAATTTAGAATGGTACAAAGAGAAAATAGTCCAATTTTTTTTCTTTGTCAGGGACATTTTTCAGAAAAGTTGGGACAACAGCAACAAAAAAAAAAACGGGAAAGTTCAAAAACATCCAGTGGAACATTTCAGAAGTAATTGAGTGAAATAGCAACTGGTCAGTAACATGACTCGGTATAAATAGAGCATCTCGGAGAGGTTGAGTTTGAAGGAAGGAAAGAAAATAATGTGGAAATAGATCAGCTGTTTAAAGGAGACAACTTTTTGTTTGCATGAGAGCTTATTTTTGAGTATATGAGGACACTTCTAACTTAAAAACTTTGTATTTTGTTTCGGACCCCATATATCTGAAAATGCGACACTCAGTGAGACGTTCAGGTTTCCAGGGGCAACATACATCACAACGAGGTTATTCAGCCTGCTTTAACTTCAGATGATGCTGCATTCACTGTACATCAGACAGGGGAGGCTGAAACTCTTCGGCTCTTGTTTTTTGTTTTGCTATTAGCATCAAATATCATCATTAGTTCATCATTAGAGGGATCGGTAGCCCTTCAGATGTTCATGGTCCAGCTGGTCCAGTAAAATTGCCAGTTGCATATTTTTCTGAGTTTGATGTGTGATCTGAACTCTCTGTATGCCCTCGAATACCATAATAACTGTAAACTCTAAGGTTTATTAAGTCCTACAAATCTAAAAAGAGGGAGAACCAGGAGGAGGGGGGCCGAGTGGAGTCTAGTGGGTCACTACACTCTCTGCAATGATCCGCTTGAACAGAGAGGTAAATGAAGGGAGGAAATAGGAGTAGTTTTTATTGTCTCTCTTTGTTATTTTGACCGATGCTTCTCAGATATTTCATTAAGACCTCTATAAATGGTGTCAGCTTTTGATAAAACGACATACTTTAAGGATTTAATCATGTATCATACACACAACCCCTGGCAAAAATGATGAAATCACCACTTGTGTTCATTTATCCTGATAAAAGATAAATCACTGATATGACACAAAACTATTTCATTTAACAGCTGAATATTATGGTGCTGTAAAACTTCTGCTGTAACTTTTAACTTTTTTTTGTTTTATTCCTAAATTAATATTTTTGAGATTAACAAGAGGAAAACGTTGAAAGACTTTTTCACATATACTCTTCAAACTCATAACTGACGCCTCCATGTTGAGCATTGCGATCACGTGTTCAAGTGCAGAGGTGGAAGGGAGCGTTGAAGTTGATCTGCCGCTTTGAGCTGGAAAGGGAGGTAGTATCAGATAAAACAAACTGAGTAAGGAAGAACCAGGATAGGAACATGCCACTCTAACCAACCACACAGTTGTTGCTCAGCTGATTCCGTGACAACAGCTTGATGTATGCAAGCAAAAAGTGATACAGAGCTGATTTGTGAAAAGGTTCCTAACCCCTAACCGTAGATATTCAGATGGAGGCCGGGATGTCTCTGTGAGCCTCTATAATCATGTCTTTAAGAAGTTGATAAATAGTGAATAGTGATTGCAGATTTACCTCAGATCTCAGTCAATTGTCTGTGACCTCCAACATTTGTAGCAACGGGAAAATCTGTCTTAAATCTTGTAGTGTGACCACACTACTACATACAGTATCCAGTATTGCTGAGTGTTATGCTCAGATTTGGAGCAACAAATGATATCTCTTTCAGAGTAAACTTGGCTTATTTCTGCAAGACAACGCCAAACCATATTTTGCACAAATTACAACACCATGACAACTTAGCTACTGCAGTGATAAACTAACTGCAGTTCAGCTCTGGCGGTTAGTGAAAACATATGAACAGGACTACAACAACAACAACAACAAAAAGGCCCCAAAGTGTGAAATGCTAAAATTCTGTTTTTCTTTTAAAGACATTTTAAAGACATCCCAACTTTTTTGGTCACAAGGTTGTACTTAAGTACTTAAGTTGTTGCTTAAGTATTTCGTGCATTATGTTAAAAATTGTTCCGTATGCTCCTTTATGCAAATTGAATTGGTTTGGAAAAAATATTAAGGAACCGTTTTAATTGTAAATTCAGACATTCAGAAAATGCAAATGCTTCTTTAAAATGGGTTTTATTGCAATGTTATCACATCAGACCATATATTTCTATCGGCTTACCCACTGAAGCGGGATTCGTCGCCCAAACTGCATTTCCCATCATGCGCCTCTGTACTGACGCAAGCGCAGTGTGGTTTATTTAGTATGCAGGCAACCGGAAGCTTTAGTGTGAGATTGACCGAAGAGGATAGTACTTGGTAAAGTTTCTTACCTTTTACATTTTGCTCATTCAGTGACCATACAGCATTTGTAAATAGAGTTTGGCTTCAATGTCTTGTAATATATGTCAGGTTGACTTTGTGTGGACGAGTCAGTGGCTTTTATCGTGATGGACAGACTGGCCTCTCGGCTAGCTTAGCAGGTTGGTAGCTAGCTGCACTAACGTTAGCATATGGGCCCCTCCATTCAGACAAATGCTCCACTTTATGGCACTTTTAATGTAAATACGCTTGAATTCACAGGTATAGGCACCAACCTAAGTATTTTAATTGCAATGTGAGGATATTCGTCTTGTTGTGTTGACTTGGGTTTCTTGTGGAAACGGGAAATTGTCAAGTTACCCAAGCGAAGGAAGATTAAGATGTGAGGTTGGCAGCCAGAGAGGGTTTTTTAATCTTCAGACTTCAATTAAAACAGTGTTGGTCAACAAAATGCTTTTAGTTTGAAACCGTTACCACATGTTTCTTCGCGATATTGGGCTGTATATTTAAGGAGGAACTGACTGTAGGTGGCTAAAACCATCAGTTACCTGAAATGAGAAGTTGAGCTAATTGTCTGGGACAGAGTTCATAGTGAACAGTTGTGTTTATTCTTAAAACCACATCTGCTTAATGTACTTCCTAAAACGCGTACAACAGCTCCGGTTCCGTTTTGTGCTTAATTTAACGTAAACCATGCAGCTGTTGTTTTCACGTGACTCCCTAAACATCCAGATCAACAAATCTCTAATCATCTGAAGTCACCACAACAGTATCAGAAATATGACTGTTTCTATGTTTCATGATGAGGACTGTGGTTTTGTTTCTGCCCACAGTGGCTGTCAGATGAGAGCTGTTAGAAGAAAGGTGTGTGATTGTTTGAATGACAGAAGCCCCATCTGGTGGGTGGAAATCACTGTTGCAGTTGATCTTTTCAAGCAGTCCTCATTCAATCATTGAGGCACAAAAAGGGAAAATTATACTTTTATACTGCTCATTGCATTATTGTTAAGTTGGTGAACAAATAAGTCATTGTTAATCTTTGTCTAGATTAAGAGTAAACCGTTTTGTGACATCTGACAATGTGTCCCGCTCAGCCTTGGTACAAATATGAATTCCATAAATATCTTCTTGTACTGAACTGCACTGGCAAAGTTGTCTGATTTTGAGTGGATCCCTCACAGGACTAACACAAGATTTGGGGATCAGGATTACTTTGTGTCAGCATTTAACACTTCTGCCCACTGCAGGTGTGATGGAGCGGTGATGTGCCAGTCAGAGGAGCAATAAGGCCGGAAAAGCCATGACCGAGTGCTTCTTGCCCCCCAGCAGCAGCCCTGCAGAGCAGCGCAGGGCGGAGCATGCAGGGGGCGTGGCCCGCACCCCCAGCTCCGAGGAGATCAGCCCCACCAAGTTCCCCGGGTTGTATCGCACTGGCGAGCCATCGCCACCTCATGATGGACATCACCATGAGCCCCCTGACGTCTACGTCTCAGACGACGACAAAGAGCACGGCAAGAAGAAGAATAAGTTCAAGAAAAAGGAGAAAAGAAGTAAGAAACGGTTTTGACTTGCTACCATTTTTGTGCTTTACTCTTGTACGGTCAAGAGTAAAGAGACGCACGGCCAACATAGGATTACAAAGACTGTTCAGTCAAAGGTGCTGCGATGATGTTGTGTGCACTAAAGAGATTTTGCAGTTGAAGTGTGCCAGAAATTAATTTATGGAGCTGGAAGGTAGAAACTTTGTCGCAAAAAGCCACGTTGAGACCAATCTAAATCATGCTTTGGTAGATCCAGATTGATTTTTGTAACTCTATCTGGAAAAACATTTTTTTTCTTTTTATACTAGATGCATAAGTCAGATTTAAAAGGTCTTTTGCATCATTTTAAAACTAATCAGTGCTGATGTTGACAGAAGCGGAATGAGAAAAAGAAGATTAACAACAATCAACAAGGATTATTTATTCATAATAACCTGATTATTATTATTTAAAATTTCCAAAATAAAACACCACAGCGCTGCTGAGAGTATATTTAGGTTTTAACTCAACAAAAAGCCCAACAACTTGGAGGCAGAAAAATGTTGCTTTCAAAGGTAAAACTTGTCTTTAAAATGCACCACTAGCCTTAAAGAAGTCATAAGAGTGAGCAAAGACTTCTACAGAACCATCTAATTCTGCGCGGTTCAGTTTTTGTAGCCAGAGTCTAGAAGGGAGGATCAGAACCTTTTCAGTTTTAGTCCAATATTTATGTTCCAGTAAATGGTTCTTCCTGTTGTGGAGGTGTATTATTGAAATATTATCAGGGTTATCATGCGATGGTGCCATTAAATGAGCATTTTAGTTGGAGATGCACTGATCACCTTTTGTTTGGGTTTCAGTCCGATACTGATACGTGAATTTAGATATTTACAGATACATTCTGACATTCTGAGTTATTTTCTTGAATTATAATATTAGAATAAGATAATATCTATTTAGTCCTTCAGCAGGGACATTACTGTGTTATAGCAACAGGAGGACGGCAAGAAGAGGGATAAAATATCTACAAAAAAAAAACTACGATCAAACATCAGAAGTACAAAGTGCTGATCAGCAGTACCAGGAGCATCACAAAGTGAACGCTATGATTTGGTTAAAAGGACTGAACACATCAAATTTAATTAGCTGCTCCTAAATTTGATTGACTCTGATCATTAAGTGACTGCAGAACAGTTTCTTCTACCTCTCTGGAAGTGGATTGTCACAGAAAATGTGATTTGTTCATGAAGTTATTTAGATGATTAACATTTTCACCTTTTAAACGTGAAAGCGCACAGTATTTTTAACTGTATTAAATAATAATGCACAGTTGATAACAGCGATATATGCATACATGTGAGTGGTGCAGCTCTTTTTAAAACATTTTTAGGTGAGAAAATAAGTATGGATTTAACATCTTTTAAATCCTCTTTCAACTTGTTTTAAAGGTGTTTAGCAAGGCTGACTGGAGTGACACTCAGTGGCTAGCTAGTTCAAATGCAGTCTATTTCCTGGATGTTAGCTAAAGCCTCAATATGTCGGGATACAAATAAATGTAGATAAATGGAAAATTATTTATTTACGTGATGGATAACTAATAATTAAATAATTCTGAAACAAACCTATTGAGTCTGGATCCATGTGTGGATTGGGACAGGTATCAGCTAGTGTCACAAGCTTAGCTGACACTGGTGTCATTTGATTACCAGAACTACTCATGTTCCACCTTTATGGACTAATGAGTAAATGTTTTCACATATAACTAAACGATGTCCTTGTGGGAAGGTATTAATATGACTTCTGATTTTGAGAATGACCACAGTTCACTGGAAGATTCCCACTATAGGTCACCACTAAATCCTCCTTTGTGCTTTATTTCTTGCTGTTATAAACTTTGTAGGACTTTGTAGATGTCATTACAAAGAGGCAATTTGGCAACTTAGCATTAATTTTGTTGACTTAGTCAGTATATGGCTCATGTGCAAATGGACATTTATTGAGAAACTGGCAGCTAATAGGACACGAATTCCATGATTAGATGGTGTTTTTGTAGTTTTAAGGGCTGGGCACAAGTCATCTGGTTCAGACCAGTAAGCAGCAGAGAACTGACGACTGAGGAAATTAGCTGTCAGTTAAGAGAAAGATTCCCACCTTTCCATCCTGTTGCTGCCTTTAGTGGAGGAGGAGGAGGAAGAGGGGGGGTTGTTTTTCAATACTGTCCACTTTGTATCCTGATTTTTTTTTCCATGTCTGTGTTTAGCTCCCACAGTAGTGTACAGTGGGAGAGAGGAAGAGATGGACAGTTTCAGGGCACGCCCACAGAGCCCAATAAAGGTGTGTCTCCGACAGCAGTCTGGCACACAGGCTTTATTCTGAGGGAAACCCAGAGCAGATATAATTAGCGGACACTAAAATCGAGAAGAGGACGCTATTTTTGAGATGATCTTGTTTGCTCCGTGGAAAACTACTTAAAACGTGGCTGTTCTGTAGAGGAGAGGTGTAAGGTGCTGTGGGAGTTATGCTAAATCGGTGGCTGACCTCTTTTCCAAGTCCCCATTCTCTGCTGCTATCATCTCTCTCACACGCATCTCTCTTCCTGTTTCTATTTCACTGCTATCATAGTTCTGTCATAGTAGGAAGATAAGAACACAGGAGTGTTCCTCCCCTTAGATTTAACCCTCCCTTTCTGCCTCTTTTTACTCGTTCTTTCACAGCGGAGGGATACGCCGCCTTCCAGGAGGACAGCTCAGCGGATGAAGCCGAGAGCCCGTCCAAGATGAAGCGATCCAAGGGAATCCACGTGTTCAAGAAGCCGAGCTTCTCCAAGAAGAAAGAGAAGGACTTTAAGGTGAAGGAGAAGGGCCCCAAAGAGGACAAGGCCAAAGACAAGAAGTCAAAGGACCTGACAGCTGCAGATGTGGTCAAACAGTGGAAGGAGAAGAAGAAGAAGAAAAAGCCCACTGCAGAGGCAGAGCCGGTCCCAGTGGAGACCCCCACCTTCAGGCCCATCTTTGGAGCTCCCTTGGCTGAAGCTATTAAGAGGACAGCCCTGTATGACGGCCTCCAGCTGCCAGCCATCTTCAGAGAATGCGTGGACTACATTGAAAGTTATGGCATGAAGTGTGAGGGCATCTACCGGGTTTCAGGTATCAAAGTTCTGTTAATTATACTCCATCTTATGAAGGGAAGAGAGCTAAATACCACGTATGTATTTTTCTGATTGCTCGCGTTGATTTCTCTTGCTGTCAGGTATGAAGTCCAAGGTGGATGAGCTGAAAGCGGCATATGACCGTGAGGAGTGTCCCTGCCTGGAGGAATACGACCCTCACACAGTTGCCAGCCTGCTGAAGCAGTACCTCCGCGAGTTGCCTGAGAATCTGCTGGGTCGAGACCTGGCCCAGCGGTTCGAGGACGCCTGCGGTCGGCAGGTGGAGGCCGAGAAGATGACAGAGTTCCAGAGGCTGCTGGCCGAAGTGCCACCTGAGAGCAGACTTCTTTTGTCCTGGCTCGTCACACACATGGACCACGTCATCGCCAGGGAGGCAGACACCAAGATGAACATACAGAACATCTCCATTGTCCTCAACCCCACCATACAGGTCGGGGGTGGGTGGGGGGAGGTGGCTTTGAAAAAAACATGATAAAATGTTGGAGAGAAGTCTAGCTCAGCAACAGAAGGCAAACTGAATTATAAATAGAAATGTGGGTCTTAAGTATTAGGCCTAAACCTTCCCTTAGCAACAAACCTTCTCATCTCTGGAACGCTGGCTCTGTTAGTGAAACTGATTTATCCTCAGAGGACAAGTCTCTGTGGCTGCTCCACTTACTCCGAACCAGCAGCAGCAGTAGCCACAACACTGTTTAAGAAAAAAAAAAACACATGCCGTTGAGTTAATGGGTGGAATCCCAGCTCAGTGTAACGAGGCCAAGTAAATATGCATGAATTTCTGTTGGAGAGAAACTGGTGCACATGTGCAGCTGAAGGGTGGATGCAGGTTGTCTGCTCTGTGCTCATGTTCCTCTGCTGATCAGTTCGTCTTTCTTTCAGATTGGGAATCGTGTTCTCTACATCTTCTTCACCCATGTGAGGGAGCTGTTTGGAGACGTCGTCCTCAAGCCGGTGGTGCGGCCGCTCCGCTGGTCCAACATGGCGACGATGCCGGCGCTGCCCGAGACGCAGGAGAGCATCAAAGAGGAGATCCGACGACAGGTGGGTTCTGCCCGGCTGTAACCAACGTACGCGTAACGACAAACATTTGCTGTTTTCAGTAGTGTGAGGATTTCATGTTTTTTTTCTGCTCTATGAACGAATCAGCTGCAGCATATGTCACAACATATTTTAAAACTGTTAGTTTTGTGCAACATGGCACAGTAGCAGTAGCAAACTCTGTGTGAAGATAGCCGACCGTCACGGAGCATGGAGTGAATGAGCTGCAGCGGCGTGCGTTGATGAGGTCATTCCAGGACACTTGTGTGTAGAAAGCCCCTTAATTACAACAACACGGCAGCTCTGCACTAACAGAGCAATAGCACGCGCTCATTCATTCAATCGTCTTCAAGTATTGGTGAAATAAGGACAGATGATGCCTTATTTAGAGGCTGTATTGTCTATGCCTCGTTCAGTCCAATTATATGGATATACGCAGATCTCGAGTGATCTAAATAGCGTCCGAAGGACGCCGACTTTCACCAAACTGTTATCGGTGAGTAGATGAACGTGTTTTATGCCAAAAAAAGGTCCAGGTTTATAAAAAAAAAAAAAAAAACAAAAAAAAAAAAAAACGATCGTCCCCTTTAAACATCATCATCATCCTCACCGGGTCCATTTGAAGTGATGATACAAAGTTTTTTTTGTGTAGGAGTTCCTGCTGAACTGCCTGCACCGGGACCTGCAGGCAGGTGTGAAGGACTTGTCCAAAGAGGAGCGACTCTGGGAGGTTCAGAGGATCCTGACTGCTCTGAAACGCAAGCTGCGGGAGGCAAAACGTCAGGTGAGCTGTCACTGAATGTTTACTTATCTCTTATCAAGATGGCTTCAATAATAACCCTTTTAAGACCTCAGGAGTCACAAATATGTTAGTTTTTAATACTAGTGAACCCCAGTGGCGGACTGTTGTACATGTATTAAAAGTTTAGCTGATTACATATCTTGTTTTGTGCTGTGATGTAACCAAAATGGGCCTGAGTGAATGAGCCTCTTTTTAGTTTTTTTAAGTTACACACAGCGAAGTGGCCCCAGATCGGTTTGACTTATCCTTTATCTGTGTAACTTCCCTCTGTTGGACCTCAGGAGTGTGAGAGTAAGATAGCTCAGGAGATAGCCAGCCTGTCAAAGGAAGATGTGTCAAAAGAGGAAATGACAGAGAATGAGGAGGAAGTAATCAACCTACTTTTGGCACAAGTGAGTAATTGAAACAAAGTCTTTGACGTACTTGGACCAACAATGTAGCAGCGAAACCTTTATGTTCAAATGCTTTCCGCGCCACTCTGATTTTATAAACTTGCTGTCTTTGCTTTGTCTGGATTATCAGGAAAATGAGATCCTGACAGAGCAGGAGGAGCTAATCTCTCTTGAACAGGTGCTGCGTAGGCAGATTGCTACTGAGAAGGAAGAAATCGAGAGGCTGCGGGCGGAGATTGCCGACATACAGAGGTGAGAACGTGACGCACAGCAGTCTTTGTCATCGTGGACTGCAGGGTCCCAACTGTAACCCGTCGTTGTGTTCCTCATTAGTCGGCAGCAAGGTCGCAGTGAAACGGAGGAATATTCATCAGACAGTGAAAGTGAGAGCGAGGATGAGGAGGAGCTTCAGATGATACTGGAAGATCTGCAGAAACAAAACGAGGAACTGGAGGTGAGAAAACAATCGTCACCGTTTGTGCCGTTTGAAGAGAGAGGAAAGACCTCATCAGGTACTGCTTCACTGCTTCAGTAGGAATAAAGAGGTTAATTAACAGCTGGTAGCTGTTAATCAGTACATTCGACCGGGTTACCCCTTGGTTAACCCTAACCTCTGACCTGATGATGCAGTCATCAAACATCTTAGAAATGACAGGCCTCAGTTAGCATGTTAAATGTTAAAGTTCATGACAGTACAATTAGAAGAAGACTGACCAAGTACGGCTTGTTTGGAAGGGTTGCAGGAGAAAGCCTCTTCTCTCTAAAAGGAACATGGCAGCACAGCTTAGGTTTGGAAAGTTACATCTGAACAAACCACAAGACTTCTGGAACAATGTCGTTTGGACAGAGCAAAGTGGAGATGTTTGGTCGTGAACTCATGTTTGGCCACTTTAAATCCACCGTGAACTCCTGAGTATATCAAAGTGTTCTGGAGGCCTGCAAACCTAAAGAGAACTGAAGCAATGTTGTGAAGAAAAGTGAGCCAAAATTCCTCCATAACATCAAATTATTGTGGCAAAAGATGGTTGGTTAAGCTATTTAATTATGGGGTCTGCTTAGCTTTTTAGAGACTGCTTTGTTTTATAATCTGTATGAACACTGGTGGATGCAGTACTAAAAAAACATTGGCTGCATTTTGTTTCTCTGCAGAACAAAAACACCCACCTGAACCAGGCCATCCACGAGGAGCAGGAAGCCATCTTGGAGCTGAGAGTGCAGCTTCGCCTCCTGCAGAGCCACAAACAACAGCAGGAACTGACCGTCCAGCCGCCTGCCGAGCAGGCTCCTCCCACGCAGCCGAGCCCGGAGGCCCGCAGCGAGGAGCAAACCAAACGCTCCGTCACTGCTGCGGCTGCCCCAGCCACTGCCGAAACGCCTGCCGCCACCAATGGAAAGGCAGCAAAGGATCCCTCAAAGCCCTCACCAAGCAAAGACAGGAGAGACACCAACATGTGAGATCTCAGTGATCCTGTAGTGTCGCTCGTTAGTGACCGCGTCCACCAAGTGGTGGCCTTAGAGAAAAATAATCTGTTATGTAGTCTGTGTTGTCCTGGCTTTGTTTTTCATTTCCCCACAAAAAACACAAATTCTAGAAACAGAAACAGAGTAGCAGCTGTAGCCGATGACTGGCTACCACTGTGTAGGACTCACAGGAACCATAATTTCAAATCTGCTGTGCCAAGCCTGTATGAAGGAGGAAACGTAGGGATTCCTGAAGGGAATGGGGGGGGGGAGTGTAAGATGGATTGCTCAGTTTATTTTTACTGGTAAGTGAGTCAAGAAATGATCACAAAAGCAGGTGTAATTGAAGTCCCTGTCGCTAAGTTTAACCCTTACCTTAATGCAAAGAGACCACTGTGCCATAATTAAAGAGACAACTCCCAGAGAACCACTAATACAGAAGCTCTTTGAAGAATTTATGATCCGTCTGTCAGAATGTTATATATTTAAGTTGTATTCTGATGAATACGGATGACTGTTGAAGAAATAAATTGATTTAAATTGCAGCTCTTTAGTAATATATGAGTAAATCTATTGTAGACGATTTCCTTTCTCTGAACAGCCGATGCACAAATGCACAGTCATCCCTGCTAACTGTGGACAAACGCTACTCCAGTCGACCTTTTTGGTTACCTCTGCATCTCCTGTACTAAACAAGGAAAAGTGGAAAATGACTTTTGCTCAGTTTAGTGTCGATTTAACAGATGTGTGTGCGGAGATGCAGCGGGCTGATTTAGTTTTTACTGTGTATCTGATAGTGTTCTTTGAAATAATTGTGACATCATTAATGGCATCAGCTGAAAAATGAAAGAAAAAAAGTTAATAATTTCATAGCAGATCCATAAATGTTGCAAAGTACTTGTATTGTTCGTTGCCATTTAAAGCGTAGGCATGGCCTGACTTACCCAACTTTCTGTATATTCTTGTAAAATTGCAAACAAACTGTATTTTCAGCTCTTCTGTCACATGTTCCCTTTGTTCTCTTCTTTTCTTATTGTTGATGACATGTATAGATAATGCTAGTGTGACTGCTCCTGCTTTGGTCACGGGCAAATCGTGGCAATCTCATCTGGACTCAGAATTATTAACCCCGTGACTGAAACGGACACACGCCAGATCGAGCGCAGAAGCTTCTCGTGAGGTTATTTTCATATTGTTCAGAGCTTTTGTAGCAGATTGTCGCAGACAGACTAATGCTGTGAAGAATAAAGTGTTGATCTGAATTGGTCTCTTCGTTGAGCAGCTTGAAGGTTTACCTTTTTGCTCCGACTGATCGTTTATTCCACGTTTAGCACTTTCCATGACTCGCTCCCAGACTAAATAAAACCCGCATCCGTTGTCAGGATGCTGGCTTTGGACTCGGGAGTCGAGCCCTCGGTAAGAAAGACACTGTGGAGCCACCTAGTTTGTTTTGTCGCTGCATGAACTAGTTTCTCGTGGAAAATAGTCTTGTAAAGTTGGACAAAAAAAAAAAAAAAAACAGCAGGAAAACTACCGGATATGGGACAAGTTTGTTTCAAAATGAAAGCATGAGTAAGTGCGGGCTCTCAAAATTGACGCAAGTTAACTGAATGTTAACGCAAAATCAGCTTTGGGGCAAGAACACCTTAATGGATATATATATATATATGAGAGAGAGCGATAGATATGGATCCAGCAGGATAATGCACTATGCCACAAAGCTCATCTCAAACTGGTTTCTTGAACATGACAGTGAGTTCACTGTGCTCCAATGGCCTCCACAGTCACCAGATCTCAATCCAATAGAGCACCTTTGGGATGTGGTGGAACAGGAGATTCGCATCCTGGATGTGCAGCTGACAAATCTGCAGCAACTGCGTGACGCCATCATGTCATAATGGACAAAATCTGAGGAATTAAGAATTAAGGCAGCTATGAAGGCAAAATGGGGTCCAACTTTTTACTAGCAAGGTGTAACCTAATAAAGTGGCCAGTGAGTGTATATGTGTGTGTATATATATATGTAACTACCCAAGCTTTACCTGAATATTAACTGTATTTGTCACTTGTCTTCCACTGAGGAGAAAATATTTCAGCTGAAATATACTTTTGTCCAATAGTTTCTAATGCTGTTGCATTAAATATTCATTTAAGGTGAATTTAATAAATAGTTAGCAAAAATATACACTTGTCTACAATAGTATTACCTATAGTATTAAGGCACAAGTAACATTTCCTTTTAATACTTCTTGCTGGAAATGCCAATATGATAATATGTTATAGATAATACGGCCCAAATGAGGCATGAATGGGGCCCCAGTATCAGCTAGACAACACTCTCCTTGGCCTGGGTAATCAAACTCAACTGGGTCAGCTTTATTTCAAAATGCAGTACATCATACACAGTCCACAGAAGGTCCAAAAGTGTCAGCTCTCAGCCCAAACTGGCCCAGATCCACACACCCAAAATCTGGAAACCACTAAATGCCAAATGGACCACATTTACATGAGGCTTTTTCTGGCTGTGTTGACCCTCAAAGCTCTGAAGTGCGAGCCACGTTCACCCATTCACACTTGCACACAGAGTAATAACAGCAGGGTTCTTGTGGGTGATGGAAATCCTTGAAAATGCATGCATTTTAATGTGTTGTTTTCAAACCCAGAAAAGTGCTTAAAACTGCTTTGCTTTCATAATGAACCCCTATCCGATTTGCTATTTAAACGCAGAAACAGGTCAGAACCTGATTGTTTTGGCTCATGCAGCACAACTGTCAACAACCAGCAGCCAGGGGTGTAGCAACAGGCACCCAAATTCATTGTTGGACTTTGTTCATTGAGATAAAGTCACCTGCACCAACTTTTTTTGATAAATTATTGATGGTCTGACTTTCAATGAGTGTTCACTGATTGCCGAGTATAATAAATGCATGCTGTAAGGGTGGACAGAGACTGCAGACAGAGCAGTACAAGTAAAGGAGTAGGAGATCCCAGGCATGCCATTGGGAAGGTACACATCTGCATCTCGGATGTTGAGCTGTTGGCTGTGAGTTGCTGTCAAAGTTGCCTACTAAGAAGGTTCACCCCTGTTTCCTGATCACGCTATATGTGACATCATCAGCTAGAAAAACAACACCCCAATCCACTGATGGCGATCTCTGATGATTTCCACCTCACCCCTCTCTGCTACACTTTCTAACTTTCTAAATGTTCATCAGCTGATTTTTATCTTCCTGCAATTTTGTCATCCACCTCTATTATTTTGCCAAGGGTACTTTGAATTTGAACCACCAACCTTTCCACTGGTGGATGACTGTTCTCATTCTGCCACAGCCGCCATTACTGGGTCACAGTCAGGTCACTTATGCCTCCCAGAACAGCTGAGCTTGCTGATCATAAGAATTCATCAACAAGGTGATGTTTTCCCATTTTGGCTTTCAAAATCTAAATAAGATGAGGTGAATGCACTGTTCTTAGTTGTAATTCGCTCTCTTTTTCTCTCTTAACATTGGAATACATTTGAAATCCGCCTCTTAGAGACACATACCTGGTTAACAGGCTTAAAATACATAAGCTTCAAAGCTACTATTTTGAAAGCTTTCCCCGGAAGTTCTGTTTTTAGGCTACAGGGGCTGCCAGCATCTGAAAGTAGATGGTCAGTCTGTCTGTCTCAGGGGCTGGGTTTCTCCTTTACCCGACAAAAGGAAAAAAAAGGAAGAATTAAGCAGTGTCAAGCATGATGAGACAAAGACACTGAGCTAACACGCACAAATGATGATTTAGAAACTTCCAAAACTTGCCATGGCTATAAGGGAGCTCAAAGTTTGCCTTTTAGGGGTAAGTGACAGATGTTTTTGATCCTTTTTGAGGAAAATTCCTTCAGTCGGCTGCGACTGGAACTAACCAACTACATGTTTGACGTTGATAGCACCTCAGCAAATAAACGTTTATGTCGACGTTAGGTAAATTTTGGATATTTTTAAAGCTTTTTGTGTTTCCTCCTATATTGCGTTCGTCAGAAAACTTGAGCTATGATGGATAGCTTGTCGTCTGAAAACCGCAACAGCTCATCGTCCGGCGGACTCAGCGGTCCTTTCACATTGGCTTTCCTATATCGACATATTTTTTTATTTATTTTTTTTTTTAAAACCGGCACAACAGTGTTTTTTACTTTGAGTTTCCTCTTTAATATTTAATGGTTCCAACAGTTTATCAACCATGACGTCAGCATCTGACCAACCGCTACATGCGAGCCGTTAGATTTCTTGCTGCGTTAGCAAAACGCAACCGTGTCTTTTTATAGACTTTTGACCGGAATCGCATCATTCTGACCGTAAAATTGTACTTTATTAGTAAAGTAAAGTAAAACTGGGTACGTTTTAGAGCTTCATAGCGTTTACCAGGCCTGTGCACTCCGCCATAGGCCCCTGACATGCTCATCAACACTCATTTTGAGTCATCCAAGTCATACTCAGCCCCTTTTACACATCAGCATGTTTATGACAAGCCTTTATTGTAGATATTCATATTTAATGTGGAACTACGAAGGCAGTCCTTTATTTAGGATAAGAAAAAGGGACTGAACACTAAGTACATGGGACTAACCAACTCAATTAACTTTTTTTTTGTTGTCAAATCAAGCATTTGTCGCAGAATGGTTGGGCTTAATTAAAGAAACTCTGATGGGATGAGCTTGTGACCACATAATTGCATAATTAAGTTGGGTTCATAGTAACTCTGTTTTTTGCGTGCTGTGACTGATGTTTTTCCTCCTGTTTGCAGGACACTGGAGTTGGTAAATCCAGCATTGTTTGCCGATTTGTTCAAGACCATTTTGATCACAACATAAGCCCGACCATAGGGTGAGTACAAGGTCCCGACTGAAGGAAACTAATCCATCAAGCTCGTGCTTGGAGGTGTTGATCATAGTATCAAAATATATTTTTATATATATGGATTTTTCAGTGATCGATGCCGATCTTTAGAAAACAGGAGAGCTGATGTATGATGCCATTTTGATTAAAAAGTAAGTAAATTGGAAACAAAATGGCTTAACCTAAAACATTTCCTGAACAGCACTCAAAGAAGCACTGCGCAGAAACACACCAAGGAGCATTTCTGTACTTTTGGTTTGTAAAAAACTGTTAATATCGAGCTCTGTACTACATTCACCACTAAAAACAGAACCGATAACAGTAGAACTCATCAATAGTACGGCCGTTAATCATTGATCCCTGGTTCCTGGCCCAGGTTTCAGTGGTCTGTTTTACCTCAGTTAAAGCCGGTTGAAGGCTTGTCTTGAAGTTCTGTTCCAAAGGAGTGAAAGCTTAATCTTTTCTCTCTAAAATGAAAACTTCCCATCTAACTGATTAATTGGCTTACTGTCCTCAGACGTCTGCTGATGTAGATTATTTAGGAAACAGAAAAAGCACAAGTTAGTCTACCTCGACTAATGACAGGAAAAGTTGTCATTCCTTAGCTTCCGAGGATTATTTAGCCCCAAACTAATGGTTTGCATAAAGCAATGCTACAAGCTGATATTAGACGATGTTTAAAGTTTAATACCAGGTGTTGGCATTTTCTTTTTTTGTTGTTTTTACAGTCATCCGATGCACAGCTACACACTTAATAAGTGTTAACACAAACTCGACCCCTAGAACTCGGTCTGTAGGTTGAAACATTCAGTTTAACTTCAGTTTATAAGACACAGCAGGTGACAAACCGAGACAGATTGGATGACAAAAGTAAAAAAAATTCAGACTCGTGGATCTTTCTAAACAACTAAACCCACAGTCATCGATCAGTTTTTCCTCTTTTTATGATGTAACCACCCTCACACACCTCCATTTTCAGTCTGATTCATTTCCTCCTGACTTGGACAGATCTTTTTTAAGAATTTTAGAGGCACTGTTGTGAAATGCATTGTCATAATCCACAGAGCATCTTTCCTGACCAAGACGGTGCCATGTGGTAATGAACTGCACAAGTTTCTGATCTGGGATACAGCCGGACAGGAACGGGTGAGTAGTCATTTAGAAATGTCAGTTTTCCATTACATTTCTCATCAGAGAGACACTCGTGACACAGTGCTGTTTGAGGGCGCCACAGAGTCATTCACACAGGGCTCAAAGGTTATGAGATGTATTTATTTTGAATTAATTCATTGGCAAATGTGGGCACGTATCCTGATGAAACGCTTCAAAAGAATCAACAACTTGCATATTGATGGCATATTTGCTAGCTTTCCCCATTTGTATGATTTGTTTAATTTATGAGAGAGTAACATTTTCACATAATTACAAATAAGACCACGAATTAGAGGTCAGTCATTGGGGTGATTCCCTAATGTACTTGAAGTATTCTTCCTTGAAATTGAAATACTTAAACAAAGGGCCTAATATCTTTTATACAAAATATTCTTATTAATATCTTATTGTTTTTTTCATGATTACTCTGACTTAACCCAGGAAAAACCAATGGGTGTCCTGGCCAAGACAGCGTAGCAGCAGCAGCTCCATTTCAACACACACAAACATGCAAATGCATGAGAATTAACACTGGGTCTACACAGAATTCAGTGTGTATCAAAATATATGATTATGGCCAATCCCAGTTCCTCCACTTGGTCCTACTCCTACCCTTCTGTTTTGCAGACGTAAAGTGCTCCTTAAGGGATCAACGAGAAGTGTCATCTAGCTGCCCTGGAGGCCCTCAAAGGCTCAGTGTGGAGGGCTTAATAATCACTACTTCTTGATTCCCTGAAAGAAAAGGAGCGCCTTACTTATGCAAAACAAAGGGGTGGGGCTAAGGATTGGGCCTGAATCATAAAATCACAAGATAAAAATGACAGGTCATCAGCATCTTTTATAAAAAAAAATGCTCTGAATTCATCCAGCAAGATCATCTATTTTCATTTCAAGCAGTTTTAAAGAGATTGTTGAAAAAAACCATAGATCCTTAAATGTGATCTCCTTGCATGCCATAGGTCCTCGAGGGGCCGCTGTCCTGCAGGCTTTAGATGTTTCCCTGCTTCAACACACCGGATTCAGATCAGTGCATCATTAGCAGCATTGTGCAGAAGTCAATCTTTTGAAGAGATCCATCTAATTAATCTGAATCAGGTTTGTTGAAGCAGGGAAACATGTAAGACCTGCAGGCCCTCAGGGACCACATGTGGGTATCCCTGCCATAGACCCTCAGTAAAGCAAAGCTGCAGGTCTGATGGTGATGCGCGTTCTCTCCTGTTAAGCAGAATAAATTCCTCTCCTTATGGACCAAACAGGCCTGACTGGGAGGTGTCAAGTGAAGCAGTTTTGTCAACCTGTGTCCATCTTCACGTCCTCTGGAGCCGTGTGCTCTTACAGGCCTTTTAGAAATGTTACCTGCAACAAATGGAGAAACTTTAAAAGCATTTATTGTAAATGTGTCTGTTGAGAAGAAGAAGAAAACAAAAAAAAGAAGGAAAGGGGCCATGAGACATCGCAGTGATTCATTTGATGGGGGTAGGCGGTGTCGCTAAAGCTTGCCAGACTTGCTTACTGCATGGAAAAACCAGTGCAAGTATTTCCTGCTCGTGTGTGAAAAACAATAAGTTGAGACCTCTGTTGGTTCGGGTGTGTGATGACATCAGGCTCTCTGTAAGATCTGTCCTCCAGGTTGGACTCTGCGAACAGCGCGGCACATTCACACCTCTTTAACCTGCGCTAATCTGAACAGACTTTGAGGAGTCTTGCTTCTTGGGAACTTGTAATGTAATAAGCAAGTATCTTGTTTTATGATGTCTGGTGGCAGCAGACAAACAAAAGAGTCGTTGTGGAGTTGCTGACCATTAGTGTCACCGTGGAGCAAAGTTTTGTTGAGGATATCCCTCATTGATGTTGCACATGGTGCCGTTAACACGGAGAAAATGTGACGTGTGTTTCTGCTGACTGAAGCAGTGGCAGTTTCACTTACTTAGCATATTTCATGTCACACGCAGACAACATTAAAAACTCTTTAAACCCTTGCTCAAATGCAGCTTTAGGCGGGGATATGGATAGATATATAGATGCTGTGAATGTAGCAGGGTGTCGACAGAAGCAAAGACCTGCTGAAGGTAACGGAAGCAGCGCAGGTTTTGAACAGTAATGATGGTAAAACACTAGCTAATACATATTTTTAAGACAACTTTCTAAGTATAAATGCTCTCAAGCCAGATGTGTCTCGATGCATGTTATTGGGCAGATGTGTTCTCTGTTCCGTTATCCACACCGAGCTGGTTTTCAAACCTCTCGAGTAAAGATGCGTTGAAACTGGGCAGAGGGTAGGTTTTTCCATGGGTGCACTGGTCATGCTGCACACTGCATCTGTCTTCTTTATGTTAACAGAGCAATTTTAACGCTGTCGGACAGATTTCAGGTGGTCGTTGATTGTTTTTTAAGTTTAAATGTGTTGTCCCTTTCTCAGTTTCACTCATTAGCTCCTATGTACTACAGAGGATCGGCTGCTGCTGTCATTGTCTACGACATAACTAAACTGGTAAGTGTAACTTCTACCTCTTCTAAACCAGCTGGGTGTATTTGGTGGTGACGAGCTGCTTCTCTGAATGAGTCGAAATGAAGAAGCTAGTTTGACACTGAGTCTGATGTGAAATTAAGTTGCTTTTCCTTCACTTTGGGATGCTGTGCTTCACTGACCTATAAATGTCATTCTTTCCTGGTTGGCTTATGGAAACTTAAAAAAGGAAACACTCATGCACTGACTGCATGACACCAGTTTAAAGATATGCGTGGCATATCCTCATAAAGAAACCAATCCCAGTGTTGACCACGGTGTGCTCCTGTTATCCAGGACTCTTTCCAGACGCTGAAGAAGTGGGTGAAGGAGTTGAAGGAACACGGTCCAGACGACATAGTTGTAGCCATAGCAGGGAACAAGAACGATTTAGGAGACATCAGGTAGGCTCGTTTTCTTTTCTTTGGTTTTCGGGCTAAGCTTTGATGGACTTTCTTTAGCACAGATGCGTGAAAGTATAAGAAAAACATGCCTCAAATGCACTGACTCCTCTTACTCCATCCTCAGCGTTTGTCCACATCAGTCCTATTAGAAACAGAATTAAAGAAAATCTGAGATGAAAACTTTCCAAACATGTCACTGTCTTTCACAGGGAAGTTCCTATGAAGGAAGCGAAGGAGTTTGCTGAATCAATCGCAGCTATTTTCATCGAGACCAGCGCCAGAAATGCTGTCAATGTGGAGGAGCTTTTTCAGAAAATCAGTAGGTTTCATGCCATCTGTGAAATGTGTCGGTATATTGTGACTAAAGCCTCTTTCAGACATGGACTCCTCTCCTTTTAAAGCTCCACTGTGAGACATTTGGTGGGACCTATTTGGAGAGATGCTCTTTGAGATTCATTCATAACTAGATTTTGATAAGAGTTGAGATTTAATTTCCTTAGATTGGTCTGTTTTTATCCGCAGACGGCACAGGTCCTCATTCTGCCTCGTTAAACCGCAACGAGGGTTTTCATGTTTCAAGTGACCACCATAATCTTATTAATACGAATACAAGCTTTTATGTAGAGCGTGAAAGCGAGGGTTGTTATGTTGGTTTCAGTCCGCAACTTTGCCACAAGTGACTCCAGTGACTCGGTGCTTGGTTGGTAGGATAATGCTAACCTTAACCATTCCTCCTGTCAGCCTGTTTCAGCTGACACGCAGAAAGAGGCAGGGTAGACCCCGAACAGGAGCCAGTCCGTCACAGAGTCAACACCCTATCACCGTTCAGCTTTCACAGAGTTAAGCTAACGTGTTTGTGGTCACAGGAGGAAACCGTAACCCAACTCGCGGATGGTATGTTTCTCAGAATCATGGAAAACCTTCTGCAGAAGCTGTTTTGAAAGGGCAGACAGTTTCCCACAAAATAGTCCCACCAAGAGTAGCCTGGGAGCGGACTCAGTTGGCTGTCAGCTGCTGGCTTCAGCGCGTCGTGGCCTATTTCTGCAGATGTAGCGTACGCCGTCTACACACTACTTTTGGTGCGTCACATGACGAGTTTATAGTGCACTGTATAGTGAATGAAAAGTTTTTGTATATATTTCGAGCAGCGCTGCAATTTGGCTGTCCAAGCGGACAGCTCGAGCACAGCCAGGAAGACTCCACACAGAAAGGTCCCAGCTGGACAACAGGGTTGGAACCAGAATAGCTGCGAGAAAGCTGAGCTATCTACAAGAAGCGGCAAAGCAAAAGAGGGATGGTTGTACTGTAATGTGACGAGCACAACAGTCTGGGAACAGGCAAACACTGATCACAGCTGTAAAGCTCAAACATTTTGTGTCTGTCGGTGATTGCCGTTTCTTAACTTTTAGGTAAACAGATTCCCCCCCTGGAAAACCCTGAAGTGGACAGCAACGAGTCCTTTAAACTCACCCGACAGCCCGCTCCATCTGCCAGGAGGTGCTGCTAGTACCAGGAGGGCCTGATGAGACGTTTCCTGCAGCACTAAGACCCTGCCAGCACAGCGCGTCGTCCACAACGCACACAGCGTCTTACCCCTGGAGACCCAACCCGGTGGACAGACCGAGGTCACCAACAGAAATAGAAAAGCCTGCCAGCAGTGTTATGTTTGTAGGTCAGTACACCAGTTTCAACACGTTTAAGTGTGGCAGGTCCTGCTCTGATAGCGTGAACGTTCGGTTTGTCCCCCTCAAGTGGTGTTTTGCCTGAATTACATTAATAATTCTGTTTGCACAGTTTTATTTCCAAATTGCAAGATTAAGCAAAATTTAACTAGAAGTGATCTAAGCTGGTGTACTTCACAAAGCTGGGTTTTGATGGTTTGAGCAGCTGATTTTCATTGCACCCTGGCTCTCAAGTGGAACACATTGAATCTAAATTTAACATCGCCATTTACCAACTTTACACTCATCTTCGTACGGAGCTTTTGTGTACAAGCATGTATTAACCCATGTTATTGGAGCATTCAGCTCGAACGCAGCGGCTTTACATTCGTCCTCATCACGTGTTTCCTGCACATTTATTTTCCCGTCCAAGGGTTTAACTGTAACGCTGCAGAACGAACCGCTCAAATTCATCATTACGGTATGACACGCCCAGCTAAAACACTGTGACCAATACTGCCATTGTTTACATAGCGATTTGTTAAAGATGTTCTCTTCATGCTGACATGCATTGTTTGAGATTTGACTACAGGGAATGGGCTGTAAAAAAAGAAAGAAAACTGCCAAGCATCAGCTTTGCTTGTACTTTAACAGAAAAAGGGTGATGTTTCTAATGTTAATTAGACAAAAGAACTGCATGTTACTCAGTCAAAGCATGTCAAGTTCTAAAATAAAAGGCTGAACTGTGTACGCTGACTAAACTCTAAATGAGGTGTTTGGCTTGAGAAATGTGTGAGAAAAATGTTCTGAGGAGGTTAGTCGTCAGCCCACGTTTTTGTTTTTTACAGTAGTGCTCTTAGGATTGACCACTTGAGCACATTTATAACAGCACTTTTGCATATATGGATTTAAGGTTACTAAAAATCCTCATCATGTCAGTATTTGATAAAAGATTGGAAAGAAAAATATATATATTTTTGTTTTTTGTCCCATTTTTTTACCAACATGTGTTATTTTATAGAGAAATCTCTTTTATAGTTTGTAATGCAACTTATGTGCCTGTATGTGCTGGTCTCTGTGTGTGAGGGGGGGGGGGCACAAACTTCAGTCAAAAATCTGCAGGTTTTCATGGGTCTCGCTCACCAGAAGAACATCCACTTTATAGCTTTTTAAGTGAGATGAAATGTGACCTTTAAAGCTACGGATTCCAACACTCATCAGGCCTTGTTCTGAGCAAATGCCCGACTTGTGACTACAATCTTTGGCTTAACTGTCACACAAATGTTGCCGTGAAATGGAAGATAAAAGCTGGATAAGGGCAGCAAGGTGAGAGTTGACTGTTAAACTTAATAAAAAATGCAGATTTTGTTTGTTTCAATGCTGTTTGGTACGATGCGACCTCTCATGTGAGATGTGATTCCCACCAAGTGTCATGTCCATCACCCCACTGGTGCCTTTGTTCTGTTTTTCTAAAATAAAAAAGAAGTGGTGTGATATGGCTAAAAACTGAATGTGCCTAGAATAATGCATTAATAGCAAGTTAGCCTCGTCTAACTGTACATGTAACATTTAACCTTGAAAGTGCCAATTCTTTCCAGCCAACCTCATTTTGTATGCACAAGTCATGCTTCCCTGTATTCTCCGTAGAGCAGATTCACTCCTGTATAGTAATCATTGTAATAAAGTAGTAATCATACTGCTGCTGTGCAGAGTTTTCTTTGCGTACTCTGAGGATGAAATGTATGTTTTGAGTTGATCAAAGACCTCACCTAAAGGATTAGGGTCCAGCCTGTCTTAATTTCTCACACATTGGCGCTCATTTATTGTAGATGCGACTGCAGTCGATGCAAAGTACAGCACAGATAATTAGACCTTGGTCTGTCCGCTTCACCCCGAGTCACCTCAAGGTGTTAATTCAGATGCTTATGTCCTCACTCAACTATGTTACAGTTAAACAGCATTTCACTTGAATTGCTTTAGTGCTGTGATGTGAAATAAACACGACAAGCTCAGAGGTGCATTTAACAGACTTATATATTTTGGTTGTTTTTCCTCAGAAAGCTTCTGCTTACAGGAGCTTCTCTGTAACGACTCTTCAGGGTCATACCATGACTACTGTCCTCACCGTCCCAGTTCAAAGGATGGAAAACAACCCTGCCATGTATAATCTTTGTATCAGCTACCTGAGATCCTGCGCCATCCCGTATCCCAACTACAAATACTTTCATTGTGGATTTTTCACGTTTGGCCTTAAGTGCTCGTAATTCTCTTCTTATCATTGCCAAGCCTCTGTAATTGCTCATTTTTCCGGTGGATTAGGTCGAAATTGAACAGATTCCCATGAAAAATAACAATGATTTGCATTTAAACAGATACCGCTGAACATTTCACAGTAATCAAATGAATAGAAATATTTTTTCTAAACTCAATGAATAATGCTCAATCTGCTGGGTTTCACTTTAGAAAGTTAGATTTGGACCCACATTCGTGTAGTTCTACCTCATGTATCAGTTAATTGGTTTTAAATGCAAAAAAGCTCGATTAAAATTGTCCAAGTGTTTGTTTTTAAATTCCATCAAAGTTTTGGAGGAAATGCTTGTAAAATAATGAATTAATAACAAATATTTTCAAGGGTCGTATCAGTAACAGTCACGTGTTCACAAACTAGGAGGCATCATCTATCTATATGTCTTATATTCTCATAAGTTTGGGAAAAGATCTCGAATTAGAACTTATTTTATCAATAATATGGCAGGAGAAATTAAACACTATTTGTTTATGCGACAGAAAGTTACAATTAGGAAGTAGAGTCATAATTATGGGATAATTTCTCATTAGTATGGCCTGCTTTGCTTTGAAACATATTTTTTTATCCCCTCCAAAGCGGCAGCCCTGTGATTTTATTCAAAACGGGCTCAGCTCGTGTTTTGATGTTATTTCCATCGCAAACGGACAAAGTCACATTTAACTTTGTGAGGGTCACAGTGGGACTCCTGTCGTTTTATCAGATGTGCTTCCTGCCAAGTATTCCAGTGTACAAGTATAACGACTTAAATGTACTCTAATCTCATCAGTTACAGAGCCACGAGGACGCTGTACAGGGCTGTGCTCTCGCGCGTTGAAATATTTGTACCCACATGCTCCTTCGCTCGCAGAGCTCAGTCAGCGTTTGACTCGGTAGTGGCAGGGGATCCAGGATTTCCACTTGTCAGTCCCCGATACCGAAACCAAGTACATCCCCTCCGTTAAGATGTCCAAATTGGATCAGGTCCTCATCCTCGACCCTCCTTCTGACCTCAGATTTAAAGGTAGGTGAATGAAAATGTCTCGGCGTGCGCGGTGTCCGGTGAGTGGAGGTGAAGTCCAACCTGACTCGAATGATTTCACGCTCCTGCAAAGCGAATTTCGGTGCTAGCAGGCTAGCTAGCATTCACCGCCATTTTAAGTTAGCCAGGGGAAGGACGGGCCGCTGGAGCCCCGAACTGTAGTGACATGGATAGCCGGCGTGGCGTGCTTGTAGACGGCCTGCTATACCTGACCAGCTCAGTGACAACACCTCGCAAACCGTGAGGGGACTGCTGGTCTTAGACTAGCGACTGTCAAACGGAGTTGAAGCGTCGTTAAGCAGCACGTTTCTTGGTGTATTCACTCAAGTTGTAGCGTTTGCTACTATGCTGGTGCCACCGGTGTTAATAACAGTAAACTGTTCTTTCCTGGGGGGGCTCACCCCTGAAATCCCCCATTGCAGGAATTAACTTAGTGGAAACACGCAGCGTACAAACGGACACATTTAAAGCCCCATAGTTGTCCATGTTAAGCTTGTAAAGTGACTGACAGCCTGATGACAAACTTGGCTAACTCTCTGTAACGTCAACATAAGACAGATTTTCTTTGTAGCATTGCGCTAACGTTAGTTTCTCTTAAACACGCAGGCTATGTCAGCTCGTTTAAGATGTATTGGATATCGATATTGGAATATCACAGCACATTCCCATTAAACCGGAGGGGGTCTACTCTTTCGGCTGCCACTGATTGCTTTCCTGGCAGAGATAAGGCTCAATGATGTGTCAGTGAGCAGTTGGCTAACGACAGTCGGGCTAGCCTGCTACCTAATTAGCTGCTCCCTGACAGCAAACAGTTGTTTTACACTTAATATTCCTGAACTGTTATTGGAGAAACTCCAGCAATTAGCTTAACTTGGTGGTATTTGTGTGAGCCCAACTGTTGCTGTCGTGAACAAGTGACCATTACAAGTGAACAAAGTGACAGTGAACTGTACTCAGGTTTCTTTAGTTCAGTCCACAACCCACAGTGATGTAAAACAATCCCCACAACTCTTTATCCTTATCATCTCGCATTCTGGCCTAGGATTATTATGCTTTTTATGCATTCGTCTCCTTGAGCAATCTGTCTGTGGTAGAGACCTCTTTGCCAATGAGCCACTGATTTATTGGTGATAAATGCAGTACTGCCCTTAAAGGCAGAATCTGTCAGCCTTTTGTCTTGCCGGTCCTTGATACAAGGTGTGGATAAGGCTTTCACAATCATAAAAAATAACTTTACAATCAATGGCCATGCCCATGGGAGCAGCTAAGAATTTATGTCTTTCCTGCGCGTTTTGTTCTGCAGTTAATATTAGATTAGCAGTATTTGTGTTAAATCACCACGATTTTGTCTCGTCTCGCTAATCAGCTCCTTAAAGCTTTTGGGCTTTTCTGTGTCGTTGGACTTAGAGCCTAAAAGTTCCTACAGTGGTGTTGCTGTTGTGTTTGCGAGCGCGTTAGTATTCCATGAAGATCTTTCAAATACATCACCGGCTGCGTATCAGAAGTGAAGCGCCTTGAAATGCACAAGGAATGCTATTCACCAACAACAAAAGAAGGGGAGAACATGGCAGAAGTGATGGAAATATGACATTTTACAGTCAAATGGAAAATATCCTAACAAAATGATCCCTGTTAGCTTAAACAATTGTGATCAGCTAATAAAATGATAATTGTGCAAGTGGACACTGGTTGTTGCTCGGCTTGACGAGTTTCACCTGTTCAGAAACAGAGCCACAGGTTAGCCATGGGTGGAGTGTAAGTATGAAGATGTTTTTGTGGTGAGGTGTCCATCTTGCTGCTTTTTAAACTCTGCTCCACATTTCCTACACCTTGGGATGCTGTGAAGGAGCAAAACAGTGTCCCGTAGGCCCACCAAAACGCAGCCAACAGTGCAGTGTGAACGTTAATAAAGGAATTTGCCTCGCTGCTATTTTTACTTTCACACTTTGAGACGGTAAACAGAACTTTCCTGAGCTTACAAATAAATTGAACTTGTTTCAAGTTGAGTCAAGCACAGTTTGAGAGAACTTGTCATCGACAGTATTGGATTAAGCCTCTGATTAAAACGTACGTTTTGTTTGTGCAGCAGGTTGATGGTGCTATGATAATCAAATCACTCGGTAATATTATTAAAAAGTCAGTAGGGATCTGTTTGGGTCGGGTTATATTGGCTGCATAAAGCCTTAAAAAGGAGTTCAAGAGTTAAACCCAACTACATAAATGAATGTCCTGCTGCTGAGCCTTAAATGGACTGAGATGATTAGTCAGCTGGCACAGACAGTCCATCATAATCTGATCATGAACCACCATATTTTACCCGATTTAAGAATTTCTGCTCTAATTCAACTTATTCTGATTACTGATCACAGGATTTACATTTTCCTTCACCAGGTTAACCTTTTGGTCTTTGTATACTGAAGTGGATGAAAGGCTAAATTGCATCGGTATGACAGGGGTGAGGTCTTCACCGGCCATAATCAATTCATAGGCGTGCCATCACACTATCCTGTTTCATTAAGGTCAAAACATGTTACCCAAGGAATGTGGAAGAAAATGTCAATGTTAGGGTCTTAAACCCATTGTCATGGCTTAATATGGGGGGAGGAAAATGGCCAAACAGTGGCAAATAAGCTTGTATTTGCTCTCTGAGGGAGCGTAACTAGAAAGCGGATTTAATGCAACATGAATGCCTTTTTGACCAATCGGATTGCCACCTGTTTTATGTGGAGGCCTGAATCATACACTGACTAAATCTAATCCAAAGAGCTCCAATCAAAGAAGTTACAGTCGCTTGATTTAGGGTGGTTGTTGTTTTTTAGGAGGAACACGCAGGAAAATGAGAGAGTTACTGCCGTGATGTTGAGAAGCAATATGAGGAGAGTGAAGACGAGCTACAGCTTCTTTTACTGTCACCGAGACCGAGCTAAATCGGTCTGCGTCTATGCCAGACCTGGTCTGTTTTGGAGCCTCTGTTGGGATTCCTCCAGCAAGCTAGAGGGGGCAGCCCTCCTTTCCTTGGTTGGTATTTTTAGACCAGGACAGGCCTGGGGGACCCTAACTCAGCATACATGCTGCAGGATGAGAGAGATGGAGGGAGCGCTGTGAGAGCAGAGTAAGGCGATGGATGCAGGCTATGTGGGCGTGCGTCTGACGTGAGCAGCTGTTTTCCAGTGTTTTATCTGTTTTGGTGCAGGCATCGGGCTTATGCTAACAATTTATCAACCGCATTGCAGAAATGTTGCTCAAGTCGACTTTAAATTCCACAATGTCAAAACAATGACCGTCTGTGGCCTTATTTAGACTTTGTTAAAAGAGGGTCTGATAAATAAATTGAATCAGGGTTTTAAACTCCTTTTACAAGCGTCCTCGTTTGCCCCTTTAGGAGAAGGCTTAGGCGGAGTCAGCAGGCAGGATTGATGATGGCAGACATCTGACGGGCTGTATTTACCATATTTGTCATATACTTTTGATCTTTACTAAATCACATTTGAGATACCCTAATGTCTCTGTTCCAGAAAATCTCTTGTTATTATTTCATTGAGGGAAATCATTGGTTTGCGGTTAAGGTCACTGCGCTGAGCTGGTCTTCTGGACATTGATTTATGATGCTTCAGAAGGAAAAGATGGAGACGAATGGCTGGGATTAATAGGACCGAAGTTGTAATAAGTTAAAATAAGAAAAAGTGATAAGAAGTGCCTCGTGTGTGTGTGCATAGTGACGCTCAGAGCGTAGATATTTGAAACACAGAATGTTAAGAGGAATATCTCGTGCTACACCGTGTCTGGGATGAGGTTTTTCAAGTTTGTTGGAATGTTTTAGTTCCGCACCTGTTGATAACAACACTGTGCTCATCAGCGTAGCTATCTGTTAGCCGGGTGGAGCCTCTGTAGTCATGCACTGCATCTTATCTCTCTGGGTTTATGGGTGTGAATAAAGGCTTAATGTGGACTTTGTGAGCTCTAACCGAGCTGGGAAACTGTATAAGTCGAGTCACTTTCCTTCATATCCAGCAGATTTAAAAACAACTGAAGTCGACCGAAGGGAAACAGCAGAATAAAGATGCAACAACCATAAAAACAAACAATAAATGATACATCATTAGAATTTTTAATAAAATTTAATAAAATTACTCCACTCGAAAGGAAGGCTGAGAAAAAGAGACGAGTCTTTAGTAATGACAGTGGGGGCCAATCTAATATGGAGAGCGACTGCAAAAGCTCCATCTTTTTTATTTGGCCTGCATGTAGCCACATAAAGGAGGATTTGGTTGGCTGGTTGCAGGTGTCAAGCTGCCATATGTGTATTTAAGAGGTCAATTAAGTAAGTGGGAGCCTGTCTGTGGGGGCATTTTCAAAGTAAACAACAGCATTTAAAAAAATCGATCCCTTGGTGAAGGGGGAGCTGGTGGATTAAAACCAAGCAGCTAGTTTAGTGTGGCAAAAAGAATTCTGTTCCGGCTAATATATCGAGTTCACTTACTTAACTTATTAACATGTATTTATCTCAATAAAAAAAAACGTTTAAAGCCTCTGGGTGGGAGTCGACTCCAGAGTAGTGGTTGTTTGTGACCATAAAGTCTGATTTTTGTCCTGCTGTGTGCAGCCTAAAGAGAAGAAGTGAGCCAGTGTGAGCACAAAGCAGAGAGCACCCACTGACAGATGGACATGACTGTGTCTCCTCTAGATGGATTTTGTTGTCAAAAGGATCGCTCTGTGTCGTCTGAACTTGTGCTAAAAGCGCACGGCTGCAGGGAAAGAGGTGCCTTTGGTTTATGAAAGAAGGCTCTACCGTGAGGTGGAATGCAGCTCTGTGATTGTCTTCATCTCGATAATCTTGTTTTCATGATTGTTAGAAGCTGAAATCATCTTGGAAAATAAATTTTCATTGAACGCCTCTTTCTTCAGTAAATGATCAAATTTGAGCTGTCAAAACTCTAAACCTGCACATTTTACGACATAAAAAATGAACTCTGCCAATTTGCAGATCTTATGGGGTGCAGAATCAGCCATAATGCATGACGATATTGACGTGAAGCACGAAGTGGGATAGCTATGCATCATGAGACATGTTATTTTGTCCAGGCTCCCAGGCTAATTGCTCTGATTGAGTTTGGGGTACCACTGACTTGGCATACAGTTGTTTTCGACATGACATGCATGATCAAAGCTGGGTGGTGCTGATCCTAGTTAAGGACCTAATTTGAAGCAAGCTCGGTCACAAGATGGAGCACCATTGTATAACTATTGATCTTCTGATAGATGACCCGACCAGGGAAGGAGCTTCATTTCCAATATCATGGGACATCCACATGAGATTATCTGTCTGGAGGAAAGCGTAATTAGTTCAGGTGGTTTGGCGCATCACGTTTGGAGGCATATGCAGGGAGTGGGGTTAGTCTCTGAGTTCCAGGTCATTTCAAATGTCCGCGCAAAGCTTCAGATTCGTAGATAGTGATGCCTTCTATCAATCGGGCACAGTAATTAAAAAAGTACACCATGGAAACCAGATTTTTTTACTGCATTTTTATGCATTAGACAACTTAGTTAGGCTGTAACTAGTCGTGGGTGTTCTGCTCTTTATCTGTTTCTCCATTTAGCCATTTTCTGTTTCTTTCTTAGTATTTTGTTGAGTGTGTGTGTGTCTGTGTGTGTGTGTGTGTGTATACGCTACAACTATCCTGCAACCCCGCCTCAAATCAGCAGACACAGTATTGAATCAGACTTTTTAATCACATAGGTCTAATTGAGTTGTCCCTCAGTGTTTTTTCTGCTAATCTCTTTAAAGTTCCTTTTTCAGCACGGGCCAAAAATCCCACCGTAGGACTGTGGCTCTTCTCAGCCCTTTCACTGTGTGAATATGGCGCCTGAAGCGTCCATCCTTTGCTGTTTCACGTAGCTTATTTTAGCAAGAGTGTGGGAGGGTTGTCCAAAATGCAAAACTAATGACGCTGTGGTGTTTGTTGCTCTCTGTCCGCCAGGTCCTTTCACAGATGTAGTCACCACTAACCTCAAATTGAAGAACCCTTCTGACAGAAGAGTGTGTTTCAAAGTGAAGACGACAGCACCGCGCAGGTACTGTGTACGGCCTAACAGCGGCGTCATCGATGCCGGCCAAACCGTCGTCATCTCTGGTGAGGCTCCATTTCTTCACTGTCCTGTTTGTGTTCAGCTTTGTCTTATAAGATGTTGGGGGAGCGTGATATTTATCCACAGTCGACTTGTTAGTTTTAGAAAACATCAATATGCTCCATAACCCGCCTGATGAGTAGCAGCAGTACGGGACACAAACTTCTCCTTAAAGCTGCTCTTACAGCCATGTAAGAGCAGACATCTACGTGTGTTGTTGCTCTGCTCCTCGTCTTTTTGGCCCGGTGTGCTGAGTGGAGATCAGTCCAGGCTCGTGTATATTCTGTGTGTTCAGTCCTTGCGGATATTTGAGCTGCTGGCGGTTGTTTAAAAGTAGCTGCAGAGGGACCCAGTGAACCCTCGTGGACCGGCGAGGATGACAAGATGAACGTGAGCGGACGCACAAACCGCCTTTAAGGTGTACATTCAGCTCTAAAAGCAGCTTTTAAATAGGGTAACACCTTTTATTCTCTATATTGTGATCATTTTATTGTTGTTCATAAGAAAAGTAGTGGCTCCATTGTCATAAATATTTAATTCTTTTATCAACATTAAACTCACAATCACATGGTTGCACATTTTTTAATGTTCTTCAGAGTCCTTGAAACCAAAATGTCAGCTAACGTCTGAAATAGTTTCACTTTCTCGTTGACCAAAGGCTGCCTTCATTTGGGTTGTTGGGGAAGAGCAAAGGCGCTGAAAACGATGCAAACGGCCAAACGTTTAGTTGGAATGAATGCGCAGACCTACCTGCTGACACAAAAAAAGGCTTTTGTTGCTCTTTTAGTGGTCAGCTCGCCTGCTGCTTGGTGAGATTCACCGAGGACAGCTGCCGATCCTGAGTTTTCTCCACCAGCTGCTTCACTTTAAGAAGACGGTGCACAAAGGTGGAGAGATTATGGCAGAACACCAAGTTGGACGTTTACTGGCTGCATTTCAAGGTGTTTAAAAGAGATGATAAAAAAAACTCCAGAACATCTTACTTGGCACATCTCATTTCCTCAAAGTCCCGTTTGACGGCATTAACACCAACAGCGCTCCTCTGGCACCTGTGTTCACAAAAGCTGCCTGCAATGCTTTTCCTGCTTTCTTTCTGAATAGGATCAGAGGTATCGGGGCTAATTTCTCACCATCCCATGTGATTTATCTTCCTCACGGATCTTTATGCTCCTCCTTCTCTTTGATTAATGAGCAGAACATCCGCTTATTAAAATGAAACCGTCTGTAGGTCCTCTGGATATCTCACCAACTTCCAACTCGCCCTTTTCCCAAGTGTTATTTAACCGTTACTGAAGAAACCCAATTCGGATCTTTAGGCCCACATCCAAACTGTCTTTAATGTTAAGAAATCTAGAAAAGGTAGTAGCTGACCAGCTTCTTTCTTTTCTTGAGAAACACAGCGTTTTTGATCAGGTTCAGCCTGGTTTGACACTCAGACTGCTCCTCTCAGAGTGTCTGCTGACGCTATGATGGCTGCAGACAGTGGAGAGTTCGCGGTTCTGGTCTTACTGGACCTTCCCTCAGCCTTGGACACTGTTGATCACATCGTATTCCCTTTTTTTTTTTTTTTCTGGAATGGTATTAAAGTGGTTAATTTCTTATCTTTCTAAGAGAAAATTCAACATACATGAAATTCAGACCGTATCAGAGACTTCTGATCTGATCTGATCTGATCTGAGGAGTCCGTCAGGGTTCTGTTCTTTTAAAGCAACAATTTTTCACATCGTCACATTTAATGACCTCGACGACGGTTGGCAGATAACTACCTTTGGTTAAATCCAAACAAGAATAAGACGGAGTGGCTGATCGTTGCCCCTGACGGAGTGACTCCACAAACTGGGCAACAAATTGGCTTTTTGGGCTCCTCTTCCCAGCCGACACTGAGAAATGTCGGCGATGTATTTGATCAGTCGGTGTCGTTGGACCATCACGAAATGGCTTTTTCCACTTGAGGAATATTTCAAAGTGAAGAGGGCTGGTGTCAAAATCTGAACTGGAGATGATCGTACATGCTTTTATTTCTTCTCGTTTAGATTATCACTACTCACTCTTTACCTGCCTCATTAAAATACCTTTTGAAAATCTTCATATTTTGGTATGTATTGTGAAGCACTTTGTGATTGCTATCGGAGAAAGGTGCTACGAGTATATATAAAAACTTCTTTTAATCATGTTGAAAATGATTTAAAATAGTTTGTTTCAGACTGGTTTCATCATATGTTGGGAACATCTTTGCACAGGAGCGGAACATCAACACCCGAGGAGACGTCTTCCCACCCATTTGGCAAAACGGCACCTGTTTCATTTGAAACTTTACAAATTTGGAATGCGCGTCGCACTAAGTGAACAATCATATTGGCAATAACAGCTCGCAAAATTAGATTTGGATAGTAAATGACATCCTCTTGAAATTAGATAGGAGAGATGACCTAATTAGGCAGAAAAGATATGAGGGAGAAAAATCCAGCAGTCGCTGCCACGATCTAGTAGGAAAATATGAATGAATTTAAAAAAAGGAAATTATTGAGGGGATATGCAAATGTTGGCAAGTTAAGAGCCATTTCCATGACACAAAAGCATGTGGTTGGTCTCTGAGTCTTTCTGCAGCTTTAACAAGAGCCTCAAAGATTATTTTTAGTTTTTCAGTTCAGGTTTTCTCATGCAAGTATCTGGCTCAGATGTTGAGGCACAAACAGGCCGAGAATACTGTCATTTACGTCCTTTTTATGTCATTATACTCACTAAATACTTTAGACTTTATATATTGAAGAACCTCCTCTTCTGTTTAGCGTTGAATTTGAGACTATTTTTGCTGTCTTGATCCTTTTGTTTTTAAGTGGAATGTGATTTTCCATCTTTGGGTCTGTTTTTTTTATTAACCTTCTCAGTCATTTTGTGTTCATTATTGTTTTTTTTGCTCTGTTTGATGTTTAAAATGTGCTGTATGAATAAAATGAACACCGACACACTGCTGTCAGAGTAGTGGAAATATCAGAGGAAATATGCTGGCTTCATTAGATTTTTAGTTGTTTCTGAGTCAGAGTCTTAATGGCGATAAGAGGAGTAATGATCTGGACTTTCACACAGGCGATGCGTTCAGGTGCAACTTATTTTACACGGTATTTAATGCAATCATTCAAACCGTGTTCAGGAAATATTTAGAGCTTGTGACTTATTTGATGTGATGTTGGATTTCTAAAACTTTTCAGAGTGGAAAAGCGGACTCTGTAAATCGGGGCCTGGTATTGGGGTCAGGGGCGGGGAGCGGGGTAGACTTTCACGAGTTCTTTCACATTCTCCATCATCACAGATGTAGAGAGATGGTTTGGAAGTCTGACACTGGGACGGCGCTTATTAGCTACGTAGTGGAAATGTCTCTTTGTGCAGAATAGTTTCAGCTCACTAAATAACGCCGCTGATCTGAATATTTAATCGGACGTGAATGTGTTTCATGGAATATGAAACACCGCATCACTAATCCTCCAAAAGGTTTGTAGACGTAGGTCAGAGTTTGCAAACAGTGGTGCATATTTTCCTTTCAAGCTTACTTTTAAAGCGAACAACTCTCGAGGCTGTTGTGGAGTCTTTTTTTTTCTTTGGCTCTAAATGAAGCTCCAGATCCGAACAACGTGAACAACTCAGTCTGACACTTCCTAAAGATAAAGACATGAGAACGAGACTGCCTAAATCAACAGCTGATCTTGTGTGGCTGATCTTTGCAGGTGCGCTCGGAGGAATGGATGCTGTTTTAAAAGCTAAAGATGCTCACACTAAATATAAGTTGGTTCAAGTCAGTAGATGAATTAAAAAGGAATCATGAGCATCTAAACTTCACCTTTAGTCCCTAAAACACTTGTTCAGTGCCCTCTTTTTAAAGTTTACTGTGCTAAATGTGCAGTATTCATCTCAACGTTGTTCTTCTTCTCTCTTTCACAGTTATGCTACAACCCTTTGACTATGACCCCAATGAGAAAAGTAAACACAAATTCATGGTGCAGACGATTTTTGCCCCACCAAATGTTTCGGACATGGATTCCTTGGTGAGTGATTTATATTTATTTATTACGTAAATGTTTAGCATGTTACAGCTGCTCTTTAAGGTCTAAGAGAGAGATAGAAATATTCATCACCTGATTGGAACAGTGAAAAACGAGCTTTTAACAGAAGTTATCGGTGCACAAAGCGCAGCATCGTGTGTTTCTGTTGCTTCTTTTGGCTCGTGTTGGTTTTGGTTGAAAGCAGAAGAAGGGGTGTCTTTTTCTTTCTCAGAACAACTCAAAACTACCTGAAAATGACCTCATTGTTTACATGTTGACATGCAGATATCGGAGAGCTTGTGTCTCGATGTTTGATTCCACAAATGCTCATTAAGGACTCGTTTTTTCTTTATGCGAAAAACTACAACCGGGAGAGTTAATATCATTCCCCTGACACATTAATAGGTTTAGGAGTCTGTATATGATAGAAAAAAGGCTTTGTGTAGGCTAAAAACACACTTTACAGACCACAGAGTCCCATATGACTGTGTAAAGGGCTTTGAGTGTTCTCCAGCAGTCCACCAGAGGACAGCAAATGCTCGGTCAGCCAGTAAAACTCATGCAGACCTTGGAGTTGTATTTCTGAGCTGGCTGACCATGAATGAGTTTAAAAAATCAGGAAATGTAGGGGAACAATGGTCTGACTGGACCTGATACGTGCTGTGGAATAAAACAGATTATGGCATTACTCAACCAGGTTCTGTGTTCATAACCATCTGTTAGTCATTTCTGTCATTCGGAGATGGGAAAGAATTCTCTAAAGTCAATGGAATAACATAAAGAAAGTCAATCAATGAGTGTTTTTGGAATGAAGCGCCTCTACTTTCTCCTCTTCTGATGTCCATAGATTCAAGGCTGCTGTGTATGTGAATGGTATGAAGCGGTGTGACGTGTGAGTGTGTGTGTGTATGTGGAGAGAGTCCAGCTGTTAGCAGTTTGACTTGATGAATAACACATCCATTTTTCATCTCCACCAGTGGAAAGATGCGAAACCCGATGATCTCATGGATTCCAAACTGAGATGCGTCTTCGAGCTGCCTTCTGAAAACGATAAAGTGGTAAGAGGCGCTGCGGCACTGTTAAAGCAGCATAATTATAACTTCAGGTCTCCTTCCTGGTTATGGACGGTGAATGTTGACAGTGGGGGGGGGGGGGCAGACAGTGTTCAGGGGGACGAAGCACAGGAAACATGGCTTGTTAGCTTTATCTTAAACTGTTTTAAAAGATGCTGATTGACTGGAAATAAACACCTTGTGCTTCTGTGAATCTGCATGGAGGCCAAAAAGGAAATGATCAAAACAGTGAACAAAACGACACTACGTATCACGTACGTTTCACATCGGCACTTTTCAGCGTCGGGAATGTTTTATTCCCGGATGCATTATGCTGTTCACACGTAAACTGAGACGTGCAGCTGCTCTGACTTATTCCAAATAACTTATAAAGTTGTGGATCTGAAGTTAAATGAATTCTGGTTGTTGAGTCACACATTGAGTTGAAATGGCTCCTTCCTTTATAGCCCCGTGAGGGAAGAAGTTAGCTCTGGTTATTGTTCCAGTGGCAGCCCTGCGTCGGACTGTCTTGCGTCAAACTGTGTTTCCATGACGACGCTTTTCCCCCAGTATAGCCTGAAAATGACCGTGCTGTTTCATGAATATTTCTCTGTGCAGAGATGGAAGTTTCGGCCTCGCTGCTGCCTCGGGTTTCCGGTACAGAGAGTTTACTTTATTGAGCTGTAAACTCTGAGCAACGGGAGCTTTGCACAAATCAGGCCTGAGAGTAATCAGGATTTAGTTAAGCAGCGCCACCGGACAGCTCGGTTCAGGTGAAAATACCAGCAGGGCCGGCCGGATTTAGCTTTGTAAGCAGCTACAGTGTGGATATGTGGGCTGCTGAGTCAGCATGGTATCTACTCTCTGCTTTGACACGAGTAGCATGCGTGTGATGTGTAACATGTTTAGTATGTGAAATACAGGATGGAAGTATCATATGAAATGCATATGGCAGAAATAGGACAGGGTAGAAAACCTCCCTACTTTCTTTCACCTGTGATGCTACCTTCATCGCATGATAAAACTTTATAATAGGTAAAAAAAATCATAGGGATGAATTGAACCAAGAGATTTTTTTTTAAATCTGTGCAGAAATTCAAGCACCATGAAATAGAAACAGTTCAAAAGGTAGTCAAGGTTTTCGAGGTGCCTAACTTCACAGAAAACATGAGCAGAGATCTCCGTTTGATAGCTTCAGCGGCCGCCCCACTTCCACTCAACCTTAGTATAATTTGGTCCACAACACATTTGCCAGCCTTCATCCACAATGCAGGAGTTGTAGTTCCATGACGCAGCCTTTATTTCTGCCATGTCGCCCGGCCACGACACGAAGCCCCCTCTGCTCTCTTTGATCTGGCACTGTGAGCCTCGGATAGGGGGTCCTGGCATGTGAAGGCTCGTGTCCTCACTGGGCTCCGGCCGTGCTGGGCTTCACCTCAGTCACGCTTCTCCCTCCCTTTTTGTCGGGCAGAATGACGTGGAGGCGACCAGAGCGGCCCCGGTGATGAACTCTGTGAAGGCCGAGCCGACACCGGCCTCAGCCCCCGTTCCTGCTACGGTGGACGACACAGAAATGAAGAAAGTTCTGGAGAAGTGCAAGAGGCTGCAGTCTGAGATCAACAAGCTGACCGAAGAGAACCGGCAATTAAAGGTCAGACGTGCCTAACAAAACAAATATGAGACGGGGAATGATGACGCACCTGCTGTGAATGCAGTCTCATACGACTCTCTGGTGTTGTAGAAACTTGTGTTTCCAAACCTTTTCTCGGCCTGTAAACACTGTGCATCTTGTCCTGATCTGCTGCTCATGATTCTTCTTCCTTTTTTTCTTTTTTTTTTTTGCAGGACGATGGAATCAGAATGAGAAAGATGCCCCGCTCAGACCACATGACATCAAACTCGACTAACCTCCTGGGCCGAGAATCCAGCGCCACCTTTCTGCCCTCCCTCCTCGTCGTCATAGCAGCCATCTTCATGGGATTTTTCTTAGGGAAGTTCATCTTGTAGACTGGGAGATGCATGCCGGCCGTATCCACGCCCCCCCCCTCCTCCCCGCCCCTCCCCTGCTCTGGCTCCAGATTAATGAAAAACCGACAAGTCTTTCTGTTGACTTTGCCATATCATTGGTAGCGTGGCCTCCCGTGAACACATCTGTACAGCATCATCGAAGGCGCCGCCTTTTTACAATCTCACACAGTTAGTGCGCACAGAGTTGAGAAAGGCGAAAGAGAAGTGATTTTTCTTTTTTTTCCTCCCCCTTTTTGTTTTTGGACTCCACAGATGACGCAGGTAACGGTGGAAAATGCACCTACTGTGAACCGCGGCTGAGAAGCGGTTTTTGTTTGTTTTTTTTTCCTTTCTTTTCTCTCTCTGTTGTTTTAATAGGAATTGAATGGAATGTTAGATGTCTTGTAAATGTTATTTTAAATCCTTTTTAAACAGAAGAGGACAGAACTTCCATTTAAAAAGACCTTGCTACCTGTTGCTGGATTGCCTCTGAAGTAAATTTGTTTGTAATTTCTACTTCTTGTGTTGGAATGTTCAGGTCCAGCTGGGGACATATGTGCCTCCTTCTTGTACATTTGTCCTGTCCTTTTCCTCACAACACCAATGGAGACATTATTATTATTGTTATTATTATTATTATTCTTCACATATATTCCTCCTGAGGCATATATTGACTGAAATAAGGTTTCCATTCTTAAAATCCTGTCCCATGGTATTAATCATTGACAATAAAAATGAAAAAAGTGGTTTTCATAGCCGTCTTTTCCTGTGTTTCTTTTGATCGAGACGTACTCCGATGCGCATTATGTGACGCCACCGAATGAGTGCCGAAGCACATTTTAAGCTGTCGTGGAAAGAGTCGTCCCAGGAAACGCTTTGTTCCTCACGAACCGGATCCACCGGACAAATGGAGATGGAAGTTTGGATTCGACAGCGGTAAATCTTTAATTGGGGAATGGACCTTCAGTGGGTTTATGCACCAAAACAGACATTGTTGCCTTGTGGTTTTTGAGGGTTTTTTTATGGTACATTATGATGTTTGGCACGAGCGAACCCCGCTGTGGTCGGTGTCCCAAAACGGAACTAATTTCAGCCTGATGATGAATACAATACAGAGCTTGATCTGAAAAAGATGATTAGTTTCCATGAAACTGAAACCTTCAATCATTTGATCAAACCGTGAAGTCGAGTGATTCGTGTTACTGGAAAAGGCCGGTGCATTGTGGAGTTTTTCCCCTTGACGTTAAAGAGCAGGACACTTTCATGTTAAACTGTAACTGTATGGCCGTGCTGTCGTCCAGCTGAATGTCAGGGTTTACATAAAGTGCTGGCAGGGGCGGCTCAAACCTTCCTCTCATGGCAGATCAATCAGAACGTGCACAGTTCTAACCCAAGTGACTATTCTGACCCGATTCTATGCTTTTAAAGTTGAGTTAAAAGTATTGAATGCTTATTGAACAAATCAAAGTTGCACAAAATGCAGCAAAGTTTGACCGGAGAAAAATGTTTCATAAAAGTCCAAAAGTCATTTCCTGTTTCTGGGATGTACGACTCTCATTAATCCCTTAAACCAAGAACACTTTTAGCTTTTCTTAAGCTTTTTAAGCTGCTCACAATACAACACGAAGCTGTGGTTAGAATCCGATTCAGCAGTTAAGGAAAAAGCCGAAAAACCCAAAACATTTCACTGCTTCTTCTTTCTTCTTCTTTGTTTTTTTTGTAGATCTAGACCAGCTTAGACCTGTTCCAAATGAAAACAGAAAATTTAGACTGATCAGACATCGACTCTGTATGTATGGACTCGCATACAAAAAAAACTCTCCCTTTGTAAGAAAAATATAGTTTAAAGTACTGTTTATACCCCCAGAACAAACAAACACAAATACTGTGTCAGGGCTTTTCTTCTTCTGCATTTTCACAAGTATGAAGTTTTAAATAAAGTTTTAAAAATCACCAACGGTTTTAACGAGCTCACACTATCTGTGCAATAATCTAGTCCAGATTTTTTAGGAGTCTTGTGGTTTGTGAACCAGACTTGGTCTAAAGTGGTTTTAGATCCCAAAACAGCAGTAAAATAGCCACCTGGTTCCTACCATTCTTGTAAAGCTCTTTTCCTCATTTGTTGTGTTTTGAACTTCAGGGCCACCACATTAAAGGTACCTTTTGATTAAAGTAACTCTTGTAAAACGATCACCAGACAATCCAACATGCATTGGTGATGTAATATGCTAATTAACTGCAAAAGTCTTCAGAAAATTAGATGTGAAGATACCAGAAACCCTTCATCCTGCAGTGTCAGAACATTATGGAAGTACACGATGAAGTTTAGATTGGGCCCATAAACACCTGAGGATGCATTCAAAGTCCTAATTCATAATTGGACAATATTCTGGCCGGTGTTACATTGACCAATTTAAAAGAGGTGCTTTGTTCTGTTCCTCCCACGGTCTAAAACAATGCATGTAGGTTACTTAGAGGAAGTAGGTATAGCAAATGGATGGATGTGTTGAAGTCTGTTGTTACCACATCTTTGTGGTCATTTAACATCTTTTTATTGGATCTTCTGTGCCTCATTTTGGTTGCTTTGTTTCCCTTTTACAGGCTCTGAGTCTTTGTCAATGCACCAGAGTTTCTGTTGATTATTGCACAGCTAAAATCAAATTATTTTAGCTGCTTGTAACACAAAAGAGAGAAAAAAAAGTTTAATCTTTGTTGCACGTTAGCAGAGATGTGATAGATTAGGTGTGGCTGCCAGATGAAAAAGGATGACATCAACAGTGTAAATGACATCACACGACTCCTTGATTTCATCGGACGTGATTAAATGGCGAATTTTGATCTAAATGTTACCAGCATTGTTATGTCATTAAGACACAGCAGGAGAACAGGGTCAGAAATGTAGCCAACGGGCATCACCGTTAGATTTCCCCTGGTGATAACAGGTTCTTTTTTTTTTTTTTTAAAAAGGAACATTTTCTAAACAAATATGTTCTTATTTGCATAAGCCTCCAGTAGTCAATAATCAAGTGAGGTCAAATAAAATAAAACCCTTAGAAGTGTGATTTACACTGTTCATCCATCCTTCCAAAAATAGCTTAATATTTCAGTTTTGATCATTATTTCAAAACAATCATTTTAGTCCCTGAAGTCTTTCTTGTTAAATCCACCCAAATGCACAAAGTAACTCCAGTATTTGTGCACCGAGTCCTCACAGCTGAGCTCTCCCTTTATCTTCTGATGACACATTAAGGTCCCAAAATGTAGTCTTTAGTCTTTGTAAATTGTTTGAGTTTTTTTTTTCTCCACCCACCTTTGATAGGCCACTGTTTTCAAGATTTAAAGCGTCAATTTATGTTGATCGTTAATGTGATGTTGATTTAGGAGATCTCACAGAACAGGTTAAATGTCTAAACTAAGCTTCTGTCTGTTAATGTGATAAAGTGACTGCTCTTTACTACAGGTGTGACACTGACTGATCATAAGTTCTTCACACAACATAGTAATAAGGCCCAGTTTGTGTAAGGAATCTGTTCTCTCTTTTAGCTTGGCCAAACTAGCCTGAATACAGGCATCATACAAATGTCTTTCTAACTCATCTACAGGCGAAGTTACTTAGACAGTTAATTGGACCACTCTCCTTTATCCCAGCGTACCTGTGCCAGGAATCGAGTCATTGACTGACGTGTGTCTGAAGCTGTGTGAGAAAACATTAAAGCCACCTCTAACTTTCTCTGTAGGAGACCATCATTTATACAAACATAGCTGAATTCACTGCACACCTCTTTAAGTTGCCTGAATGGTGATTTTGTCAGATGACGCTGTGGTTATTAAATCAGGATTTTATTAGAGCAGAGCGACAGCCTGGAAACGCTTTAAGAGACCGTGAGTTGACTCGAGGTCTCAGGCCTGCACCACAATGCTCTGGATATTTTTCCTATTTTTCTATATATCTCTGAGCAGTAGGTGGCGATAAAGTCTACAGCAACATAAACGACACTGAAATATAAGAGAAGAACTGAAATGCCTTGTTAGCCAATTGTCGTTTGACCACAACTTTAGAGCCAGAGCTGTTGCTCAATGTGATGTTTCAGTGAAAGGTGATGAAAGCACAGGAAAATATCAGAAAAATGGTGTTTTGGCGCCATTGTTGTTATAGTTTCCAGCTCATGCTTATTACACAAAGCAACAGTTGTGCAAAGTAGGCTGAGATGCCCAAAACCTGGTAGTCGTCTATGCGGGGACACTCTGAGAGCAGAGTTCAGCTGTGTTAATAGATGCTTCTACTTTACTGTTATTCTAAAAAGAAGGATGCCTGTCCGTTGGAATCATGGTGCATCCTTACCAGCTTTTTCTTCTGTTTATTGGACGGGATGTGCAAAAAGCCTCTGTCCATCTGAGTCTAATTAAGCACATGCATGCAGAAGAGATATGACTCCCAACAGCATTATCTGGTTGTGTCAGTTTAACTTTGAGATTTTGGTCAGGCTAACATGTTTAATTGTATTATAAATGTCTTCTTTTGGTCAGACTTCAACTATGAATATTTTTTTTCTCCCAAGTGTTTAAATCCTCAAAAAGCTGAAGAAAAGATAATTCAAAAAGCATAATATGAGCCGACCTGAAGACGCGCCACCTGTGCATCAAATCCAAAATTATTTAAATTCCCAGTCAAATCTAATTGATTATAATTGGATTGTTGATTGTGGATTTTTCTCGCTTAGTATCCCGCAAAAAACACGGGCCTGTTTGTGTCTGCAAAAAGAAGTGATTAAAAGACAGAAATGCCAAAATAAAAGCTGGCTTTTGAAATTTATCTTTTATATTAAAGCTACAAATTTGAGACATCCCATCATAATTTCCTGTTAGCAACTAACCCGATAGCTGCAGTTAGATTGAACATATTTACCAAAGGCTCTGTAATTAAATTAAGCCATTATAGATATGGAGATTAATTTTTTCAATCGTAGTGTCCTAAAGCCATGACATTTATATATATGTGTGCACTTAATTGTTCAAATTTGAAAATAAACTTACTTGTGATTGGATCAGAGTTATGAACTTGCGGTGCACAAGAAACAAAGACTTGGACAACTTGAGACAGATGACAGTGTAAATGAACTCTTTAATTGTTGAGAATATGCATGTTTATGTCAAGTTTCCAGGTGTACTTTCCCACCCTGAGGAATACATCGTTTCATAATGCCTCACTGGAGATCAGGTCAAGTGTCGGCCAGTAAGGATGCAGCTGTTGGAGCAGTGAGGGAATAAACATCTCTCTCCAGAATCCACAGAGGATAACTGCAGATGAAAGACTTTTATTGTGTTATTTGGAAAAAAAAAAAAGGGAAAAGTATGATTTTTATTTGGGAGGCTATATGAAAACATAAGTACTGCAACAAGAATTTCTCCTCAAGAAGGTCATTGTCAGACGATTATACTGTAGAAAATGTTTCCACACATTAAACTGTGTCTTTTTGCACTATAAAACCATGATGTGATAGTTGTAGGTTAATACACCGTAGAAAAAAAACATATCAAATCCTCAAATCTGCTTGGGTATATAGACATGTCTTTATGTATTTGTGGAATCACAGACAGGTGGTTCCACTCTAAAGTGCAGTTTTCTGCGGTGCAGCAGTGTCGAGTCTTTGGTAGCTGGAAGGGAGTTCAGTTCTCACCCTTCTTTGCATCAGAGAGGGAAAGTTTACATTTGTGTTGCTTTAAGCAGTCTTCAATGTAAATCCACCCTTTTGTCATGCTGTGTAGAAAAAGCCCAAATGGCTCTAACTTTGACACAAGACGAGCAGAACTGTGACAATCGTGGCGAGAGCCCCCGCCATGTGTTTGTGGCCGCCTCTGTGCCATCCTGTGCAGCCATTGTGGTGCAGCAGCGGCCTGTCTAAGTCGTCCCCTCCGCTGAGATCGGATCGCTGGCTGCTCGACGAGCACTGCACAATAGGCATTTGATAGGAAGTGGCCCGCTTCTCCGGGCGGTCCGGGCTGGAGCCGTCACTGGGACGCTGGCCGTTGTAGAGCAGGTAACGCCCGTGGGCGTCCTGCTCCATGCGGAAGAGCTCGTACTCCGTGTGAGGCAGCCGGATGCCCAATGCCACGCAGCCGTTGGTTATGGTGACATCCTGCTCCACCCCAACCTGCCAGGAGCCCTGCACTCCACACTCGTTACCGTTGAAGACGTTGAGGAGGGAGGTGGTGGGCACGTCCATGGGCGTCACCCTCATGTGGTTCACTAGAGGAAGAAGACAAAAGACCCATTGGACCCAATCTGTGCTTTGTGATCAACATCAGAAACAGCTGCCACTTATTCCAACAAATTGCAGCTCTTTATTTTGTAAAAATCCGTTTTCAGGGGCTCAAAGGTATGGGGAGCCACCAGGGACATTATTCAGAATTCCATGGTGGCTCTCCATTCTAATGCAACTGACATTTGATTTAAAGGCCATTTTATGAACTGGCTGGAGCTGCTCTCTTCACAGCAAAAACGTTCAAATTGAGAAAGAAGCTGAACATGCATTCATTGGGTTTGAAAATAGACTTAGGGTGGAACAAGCTGCAACAATTATAGCAATAGTTTTTACCGACTTCTGCTTTACATAGGAGTTACCTTTGAAGACGAAATCTGTCCCCCCCATGACACGGGTGGAGTGAAGCCCTCGGCTGTAGCGTCCGCGGGCGTAGATGGTGAAGGTGGGGTGCTTACAGATGGGGTCAGAGTAGTGGTAGTAGTGACCCTCCCAGGTGTGGTTGTTGTCATGGAAGACGAAGTGGCGAGTGAGAAAAAGCACCTCGGGGCGAACTTCGCAGCGCTGGCTCACCCACTGACCGTACAGCCCGACAGTCAGGTCGGCCCGCGGCGGCAGGATGGGAGGGTGGAACTCATCAGAGCGGTAGATGATACGACAGGCGATGCAGCCGTGGTCGTGATTCTAAAAACGAATACAAGTCCACAATTACCGACATGTAAGAAGCTAAACCAACGAAAATCGCCTGCAAAAGAATAATAAATCTGAAAATTTAAACCTGCAGCTTCATTTACATTCACAGTAACAATTTTGATCAAGTGAAATAGACTTAAGCGTTAACTTATACTTCTTTTTGTATTGAAAGACGATTATTTATTCATTCTTTTAAAATATCTTTCAATATCATTCAAAAATATCAAACCTGATATGGATATAAGTTTGGATTTAAATCTATACAGATGACAGGAGATGGCAAAAAGACAGAGGACTACAATAAAGACTGTGACTGAAGTCATCACTTTGAACTACTGTTGTTTGTCTTCTTTGGAGCTTTTAGAAACCACTGGCCAGCCTGCCCTCTTGACACCAGATTTCCAGCACAGCACTACCTGAGTTTTACAAAAAGTTTAATATATGTAATGTATACATACGTACACATACATACACTCATGTATTACATACATACATACATGTGCATACACACACACACATTATGAGGTGATATCGATGTCAAAACAACCATAGAGATATGCAGCAACGTGTGTGTACACGCATGATTATTTTGTTATGCGTGCGTTGTTATGTGCAGATTGTATTTCACGCGTGACTAGAAGTTGCTACTATGAAGCAGCGTCTGTCTGCCACAGTGATAGATAATTTTCAATTAACTTAATGCGAGCGTTTATGCGTGCGTTCGCCAAAAAAAACGCATGAATGTTAAGCGTAGTCACTACGTGTTGTGCGATTACAGGCGTGCAGCAGTGCTCACGCGTGAACGTGCGCGTGAGCGGGGGACCTTTATAAGTCAATGAGGAAATTACATTACAAGTCAGGCGCGGTTTGCTGCACAGGCGTCAAAGCATGCACGAGTGACACCTTCAGTTGATTGTTGCGCACGCAATTTTAAACGATTCTGACGGCATACACACACATGTATGTACACACATACACACAAGTGTATGTACATACACACACACACACACACGTGTACATACTTGAAACAATGAATGAAACAATGCTTTATTTTTTGCAAAGGGAAATTAAAACAGGAATCCTCCTGTTGGAGTGAAATGTCCTACCATGAGTCACACCAATACAGGAGCTCATCAAATTCTCTAAATGCCAACCCCAAATTCAAGCTGTCTGACTAAAAGCTACTGGCACTAAAAATGTTTAATTCCATCATCTGTGCATTGTGTCATAAAATTAACATAAAAGACAGCTAGCGTCTTATTATAGGTAAAAATGGAAAAACAGTTTAATTCAGTCTGAACCTCTGGAGTGTTGAAAGCCAGACAAGGTTCCACAGTACAGTCTCAGTGTGATCGCATCAGTTAACAATAAAAGACAGATGTCTTGATGAACTGAAGCCATGACAGAGTAAGCGGCGAGCCAAGCTTTATGCTTCTCAAAATCATCACCGGGATTCACATTTGTCAACCAAAAAATGACAGCGATTTGCAAATCCAAAAAAGAATCCTATTAAAATCATATCAAATCTGGTATAGCGGGTTGACATGTGACAAGTCCACAGACAGGACAGCTGTGACTCCCTGGCTGAAGGAAAAATAAAACTGGGAGCCTTCATGCGGTATGTGACCAAAACTCTTCCAAAGACGAATCACCAGGCAGGCTGCAGGGAGTTTTTATTATTTGAGGGTGGTCATAATTTAAGACCTAACGTCCTCTATTCGATTACTCTTTTCCCAGACAATGTTATGTCTGCATGAAATTTGCAAGCAGTAAAAAAAAAAAAAAAAAGAAAAGAAAAAAAAGAAAGGAAGAAATGAAAAATTTCAAAAATGGAAAAAGAATGACTTGAGTATCACTACATCCTGCAGATGAGATAATCCCTGTGAGGCCTCATAACCGCCTTGGAGTGTGTTTAATGGGACGACTGGGAGGAATGCCTGTGTAAGTGCATTTTTATGGCTGTCTACCTCCATACTTCTTCATATGAATAAGTGTAACAAACAGAGATGGCAATAACAGAGACAAATGAGATATATATATATATATATATATACACACACATGCATGCGCACACACATACATGAACATACATCTATATACATACTGTACATACATATATATATATATATATATATATATACATACACACACATCTATATACATACTGTACATACATATATATATATATATATATATATATACATACACACACATCTATATACATACTGTACATACATATATATATATATATATATATATATACATACACACACATCTATATACATACTGTACATACATATATATATATATATATATATATATATATATACATACACACACATCTATATACATACTGTACATACATATATATATATATATATATACACATATCAACAGATCCATATATATACATATATATATATATATATCAGGGTTGTCAAATTATCGCGTTAATGGAGATTAATTAATTACAGGGATTTTTAGTGCGTTATATTTTTTTAATCGCGTTAATCTAATTTTTAATCTCTAATTTTGCTGTTTCTGAATGCCAGTTGCCTTTTTTTAAAATCCGTTTTTATACGTTGGGCTTCTTGTACTTGGGTTGGAAATCAATGGTCTGTCACACCCTGAAGTGGACATTGATTGGCTGTCATTGTGTTTGGGATGGTTTGGGATAAGCTGATAGGCTCCCACTGTAGTTGGGCAAGGTGAGGAGACTTGAAAATGGAGGAGCATGTAAGAGTTGTCGGTCCAATGAATGGAAAATTTACATTTCACAAACGCCTCGACGGCACCATTGATAAAGGTAGAGTGATCTGCATTCTTTGTAAGAAGGAGTTTGCTTACCACTGAAGTAGCTCAAGTTTAGCCTACCACATCAACGCAAAGCACCCAGTCGCGAGTGCAGCCACAGCTAACGTTAGCAATTTAGCGATCTATAGCAAAGCTCTTCGCCAAACTAAACTCGAGGAGAACATCCCGCGTATGAGCAAGTCTGCGACCGACAGGCTGACGAATGTTCTTGCCAAGTGGATAGCGATGAACTGCAGGCCGATAAACGTAGTGGAAGACGAGGGGTTAACAGAGGTGTTGCAAACTGCGTCCAATGACCCATCATACAAGCCACCGTGCAGGACTACAGTGACGACCAAAATCAGCAAGATGTACGACGGCGAAAAGAAAAACAAACTTGAGATTTTGGTGGAGGATTCGCCCAACTTTGCTATAACCGGAGATCACTGGACCTCAGCTGGCAACCACAGCTATTTGGGGGTGACCGGACACTTTATTGATGGTGAGTGGAACCTCAACTCGTTTGTGCTGACCGTCATGAAAACAGAAACCAGGCACTTTGCTGATAAATGCGCCGAACAGTTCCTCAATGTAGCAAATGACTGGGGAATTGAAAATAAGATATCCACCATCGATACAGATAGCGCAGCAAACATGCTGGCTGCTATGAGAGCCCTTCCATATGAGCACATCGCCTGCAATGCTCACATTCTCCAGAGGACCATCACAGTCTGCCTCGATGGCAGTGGGTTTGCTGGTGTACTAGCAAAGTGCCGCAAGATTGTTGGCCATTTCAAACAAAGCCCTGCAAGTACCACAGAACTTAACCAGCAACAAGTTGCACTTGGAAAAAAAAAGCGAGCAACTTATACAAGATGTACCAACCAGGTGGAATTCGACACTCGCAATGGTCTCACGCCTCCTATGCAACCGAGAGGCTGTCCAGGCTACGTTGGACCAACAGAACAACCACAGATGGGTCATGCTAACCGAAGCTGAGTGGGGGAAACTGCAGAGGCTGGAGGTCCTGCTTGAACCATGCAGGTAAGCCCAAATAAACACCTGTCCATTTTAATGAAATAAACTACACATGTGTCATCCAAAAATGAATGAACATTAGGTAGTACTTCTCGGGGCAATTAAATTGGAAATTTAAATGTCCAGTGATGTTTATTTTTCAAACTTTTCCACCTCTACAGGTATGTGACTGAGCTGCTGGGTGGTGAGGCCTACGTCTCTTGCTCTGTAGTGCTGCCTGCTTTTCGCCATCTGGACCGTGTCATGGACATCACTGATGATGATCCAGCCTATGTGGTGAAGTTCAAGAATGCCTTCCAGAGGGACCTGGAAGCACGGCAAGCTGTAGCCAACGAGACGTGGTTCAAGGTGGCCACAGCACTGGATCCACGTTTCAAGGATTTGAAATGTCTTCCAAGAGAAAAGAGGGAACAAGTAAAGACTATAAGGATAAGCTGGACTATTGAGTCCAATTTTATCAAATCAAGCTTTATTTATATAGCACTTTTTACATATAGGAAATGCAACACAAAGTGCTGCACAAAATAAAATAAATCTACCTGTCCATCTATGTATTCATTCATTCATTCAGGTGTGGACCAGTCTGGAAAACATGCTCCAAGCAGCAGAGCCTAGAAGAGCAGCTACTCTCCAGCCCTCCACAGAGGATGATCAACCAGCTCAGAAGAAGAGGAGAAGCGCTCTTCTGCTGGGGTCTGACTCAGAAGAAGATGGAATGGAGTCCGGAGAGCTGCAGCGCTACAGAGCAGAGCCCAGCATCAGTATTGATGACTGTCCCCTGCAGTGGTGGTATGCTCACTCAGGAGCCTATGAAAAGCTGTCAGTCGTGGCACGCAAGTACCTGGCCTCCCCGGCAACCTCCGTACCTTGTGAGAGACTGTTTAGTCTCGCAGGCCACATAGTACAAAAGAAAAGGGCAGCCTTGCTCCCAGAAAATGTGACCAAGCTGGTCTGTCTCAGCGACTGGCTGAAGAAGAAGAAATAAGAAGCATGAGGTCAGCATAGCTGCCATGTCATCTGTACCCCAATTAGAAGTGATTGCTTGATGTTATTTCAGCACTTTATTTTGTGATGATGAACAATGTTATTTTTGATGTGCTAACAGCACTGTGATTGCTGGTTCTGTTTTATTTATTTTATATTATCTGAAGCAGAGGAAAAGCAACAAGTTCAGTGTCCAGTACTTCTATTGATCTGAAAAGTGTTGTTACTGTTTTTTTGATGTGTTAACTTACAGCACTTTATATGGATTTGATGTTTTATTTTATTTTTATTTTCTAATTATTTGGAGATTGAAAAAAGCTTGAAACTAAAGGTTGCAGGCAGTGCTTGGGACTAGTCTCAAATACAGTGGAATGTAAATGGCTCGTACAGCATCTGTTCAAATCTGTTAAAAACAATAAATTACTTCATAAAGCTGCTTTTTTGTTATTTATCACTCTTTTGATTTGCTGCAATAATGTAATGATTTTAAATGGAAATACCTCAAGTTGAAGGCTTTTTTCAGCATTTCTATTAGGTGAGATTAAAATAGATTAATTAGATCAATTAATTACAGATCATAATTAATTAATCTCAAATTTTTTTTAATCTCTTGACAGCACTAATATATATATATATATATATATACACACATATCAACAGATCCATATATATATATATGTATATACATACATACATACACACACACACATATATATATATGTATATACCATTAAGCATTTATTAAATGTCTGTACACTTTTTATAAATCATGAAACGTGGAACTTAAATGACGACTGGCAAGAGAAATTGAATATTTTGGCTTGAACTATGAGTGAAATAGCTAATTAATTAGTAAAGTAAATAAGTAAATTGTTTATATATGAATTGATTAATCAGGGAACTGATTTATTGCATCAACTTTACAAAAAAAATATCCTGCATAAATAGTAAACAAAAGTACTACAAACTTTCCAGCATCTGAATAAGTGTTTAGAGTGAGAATAGGCTGTTTAGAGTGAAACTGCAGCGTTTAACCCCCATCATTCAGAAAGCGAAGCATTTCAGAACTTTACTGGAACTTAAGAACAGGGAGTAAATATGAGAATGTATAACAGTCATCGATTCATACAAATTACTTTAAGTTTTTTACTTCACTGGGCAGAAGTGACGCACAAATTAGGTGCAGTCCAAGCCACAGTGGAGGAAAGGTCTGAAGTTAATTTTGTTTGGCAGCTTCTTTTAATCGTGAGGTACAGAAGCAAATATCTGAGAAACAGAGACCATGTTGTGCTCTAAAACCCTTCAGTAAGAAGCTGTTGGTGATACACACACAATCATTTTTTTCTTTTATGTTGGCATCCTTTGTACTACACCAGCAACTCTCCTGTAAGATGACTCCCAGGAATTCATAGTAAGAGTCTTGTCTGGTACTGGCTTCATTGCTCAACTTTTAGATGCATTTCAAGGTCTTATAATTTCCCAGAAAGTAACAAAAGACAGTAAACTGAACATAACTAATGAATAGACATGTTCAAACATGCTAACCAGAATAAAAATGACACTTTAAAACAGCGGCAACATAAAAACACAGATTGCTTCCCAACACAGATCAATACCAAGAGGCTGCTGCGCTGCCTCAGAGACGCAGTTAGGAACAGAAAATGGAGGAAAAAAAACTTAAAAAACAAAGTCTACTACTTAGCTATTGCATCACTGCAAAGAGTCCCACCCAATAACCACAAATGAACATGTTGGCACCAGCAAATTCTCTTGACTGGGACCAGTTCAGGGTACAGCACTTAAAATTAATGGATTGGATAGTCATCATGGTAATAAAAACTCCCTGAAAAGAAACCATTACAACCTCAAAAGGTGGTCGAGTGGAACGTATTTTGTGTAGCGCAGGGAGAGGCTGTAAAAAAAAAGTAAAAAGGAGAATTTTACACCTAATCTACTGCCTGATCTCAGCTGATGACCAATTAACAAAGATTACAAAGCTTAAAGGTTTGGTTCAATCAAATCACAAAACCCACCTCTGGCTACAAGAATCTACCTCAGCTGTGGTTTTCTGATGCTCATGATCATGAAATTAATTATTTAGAACCCCCCTGGACAAGCTTTCTTGTCATTTCTTTAAGTAGTCTTCAGGAATAGTTCTCCAGGCTTCTTGAAGGACATCCCAAAGCTCTTCTTTGGATGTTGGCTGGCTTTTGTTCCGTTCTCTGTCAGATGATCCCACACTGCTTCAATAATGTTGAGGTCCGGGCTCAGGAAAGGATTTATCCCTCCATAAGACCTGTTGCCACTGATTTTTAGCTCACTTCTTGTGTCATTTGGCATAGCTCAGCCCTTTCTTGCTGTTTCCCTTCCTTAAGAATGGCTTCTTGACAGCCACCCTTCCATGGAGACCATTTCTGATAAGGCCTCAGTGAACAGGAGGTGGATCAGTTGAAGGTCCAGATACATCTCTCAGGTCCTGGATCAGGTCTTTGCTGGACTTTCTTAAGGCCATCACTTTCAGATACTGTTCTTGAATGATTCATTGGTCAGTGTTAGACGGCTTGACAAAACAAATAAAAAACGCATTCCTCTGAAAATGGTCGGGTACAAGAGCAGAACTGAAAATGAGAGAACAAGCAGCAAATCTCCAAAGAAAAACTTTAAAAGAGCTTCATAAAACACAAACTATTGCTCAAGACCACTGTAAAATATGACAAGAAAGTTTGACTGCTTGGATACAAAATATAAATAAATGAGAGGTGGATCAAGACTTTTGCAATTTTTTGCCAAATGTTGTCTTGGTTTAGATGAGTGTAACAGCAATAAACACTCGTCACAGATGGTAATAGAACTTTGCAATCTAAAAGCATCTCTCTAAAAACACCAAAACAGGCTGTTGTTTCAGTACAATCTGTTAATAACTGTCTCAGGTTTCCATGGTGAATGCTGAAACAAACAAACATTTTTTCCCAATAATCTGGGAGAACTGATCCTTTTATAGTCAATACTACAAGTGTACTGGACCTATTGCACCTTTGGGTGAGCACCTGATTAGTGTGCAACAAACACCCCGACATCCTCTTTAATCAGAAATGACAAAATTGAGAGGGGGGTGGAGCACACGCAACAGTTTGACTTGAGCCTCAGGCATGCATGAAACCAGACCCAGTATGCACTCGATGGAATAATTCATACGGCTGCGTGATTCCAAATTCTAAGAATACCACATGTTGATTGCTCCCAGAGATAGGCTCGGCTTCACATTGTGAGTCTGCAGGCCAAAGGGGCCGAAGAGAGCAGTTCTGGTCACTGCAACCCAACAGGGGAGCTCGTCTGATCGCCCCCCCTCTGTTTACATTCTGATCAGCAACACCCAGTCCCATCATCCCAGTGCAAATGGATATTTATTTAGACAGCAAACCCTGACCGGATTTCAGTGTAATCTTTGTAGAGGGTGACAGTGAAAACACCGTCAAAGCGTTTCAGCCAGCGGGGAAACTGCTGTTCCTGCAAACAGAGAAATTACATCCCAGCGGAGGACAGAAGATTCTCTCTTAATGCTAGATTTGGGAATCAGTCATACGGTTTCTGGTTTCCTGTAGAGCAAATGTTTAGTGTGTCAGGTTAGAAAGCCATATTCATTAAAACCAACACTGAATCTAACAAGATTAAGATAAATCGGGGTGCTTGTTGCACCAGACAGGTGGACTTCACTTCACTTCACTATTGTCATAAGAAAACATATAATAACTTGACTTTTTAGCAGTTCTTTTTCTTTACAAGTCTGAGACACTGCAAGCAAAATTGTGTTTGAATTTTTTTACTGTCTCCAGGTCTGGCGATTAAAAGTTTGAACTCTGGCCAGTGTGTGTGGTCTTTGGGGTCAGGCGGGTCAACACAGTGGGAGTGAAGCTCAGCTGCGGTCGAGTCGCATGCTTGGGACAGAAAATAAAACCCTATCTCTGACCCGTATGTACGTTCCAATGAACACAAAAGTCAATTCTGCGGGTGGGAAGAGTTCCTCATCCCTGCTGTGCTGCTAGGTTACAGCTCATGGAGTTACAGCTTGGTGTCTGTTCTGCAATCCTCCCATAGCCAACAGCAGCTTACTTGTGACACAACGCAAACATTCAGCTAATTAAGGAATTAATCGATTAGAAAACAGATTCTATGGAGATCTCTGCAGAACGAGTTCAGTTCTGACTGGCTGGCTGTGAAACAGCTCGTCAGTGGCAGTGATTCTGCACTGTCAACCCTGATAACACTGTTGTCCCTTAGCTCTGCACAGATAAAGCAGTGGAGGTCAGAACAAGAAAGATTTTCAAAGGGTGTTACAATGAAGTAAAACGAACCCTCTTTTAGTTCTAAAAGGTTTTATGTTTTAAGACCTTTAGAAAAAAGTTATTTTTACATTTTAAAATGAGGTAAAAATAACCTCAGATGAACAACAATACATGACATATTACACTGGGCCATTATTTTATTTAAGAAAAACTAAGCAGTACACAGTGTAGAAGCAGAGGGTGATAGACTAAGTCCAGCTCACGATTTAACAGCTTGTAGAACCACCGTTATCAGTCTCTCACATCACTGAGGAGGACCTTTGGTCAACTTATTTTGAATGCATTCACTGAGGTTTGCAGCATTGGCTCATGCACAGCTCTCTTAAGGTCCCACCACAGCATTTCAGTCAGGTTGAGGTCTGGACTTTGTCTGGACCAAACAACACCTTGATTCTTTTCTTTTTCAGACATTCTGTTGTAGATTTGCTGCTGTGTTTGGGATCATTGTCCTGTTGATGACCCAGTTTCAGCCAAGCTTTAGCTGTCAGACAGACTCACATGTGACACAAGGCAGCTCTTTCAAATGAATTATACTTTTAAATTGTTCTTTTTCAAATTGTCATGAAATTTAACATTTAATGTGCTAATTGAGGCCTCCAGTCTGAGATGTAGCTCATGTATTTTTTTTCAGTTTCTCTGAGCATTGCTCGGTCTGACCCTAGTCCACTCCTGGGAAAATTGTTAGCTGTCCCAGATTAATAGGCAGCAACAATTACTTCTCCAAGATCTTTACTGATGTCTTTCCTCCTTGGCACTGTGTTAACGCACACCTGAATGCTCCAGACCAGCAAACTGACAAAACTATAGAGGTGCTCACACTTACTGATGATTAGCTGACTCAGACTGTCAGCACCTGGCTGCTACTTATACCCTTGATTCATACAGAAGCAGTGAGGTTGAACCTAGTTTTTTCCCCACATACTGTTTCTGCATTTTGGTTTAGTTTTCTTAAAATAAAAACAGACAGAGTTGTCGATCATCTGAGGTTATATTTACCTCATTTTGAGATCAGGTAAGGATCAAAGGTGATTTTTAGAGCTTTAGAGAGGATGTACGTACTTTTTACCATGACTGTCTGTAATTATGTGAATAGAAAAAAATAAAATAAAATAATGTAAATGAGTGCATCTCTTGATACAGAGAAAGATTGTAATACAAAAATAATTGTCTTATGAGTAACTGGTGAAGGATATTTGATTCTTATCTCCAAGTTGGATATCGTCACTTCAATGTCTTCTCTATACTTAATTTTTCCCATTAGTTTGACCTACTGTGCAGTAGCCGTAAAAAGCTGACATATCTGCTTTAAAAAAGAGATACAAACATTGAGGACCAACCTTGGCGTTCTGCAGGGGGATCTGGTAGCTGGACGGCTTGTAGTACAACCTCTGCGACGGCTCGGTGTGGATATCTCCCAGAAACAGCTCCTCCACCAGGTGATCCAGGTTGTGATGCAGGTACTGCTTCTCTACCCTCAGTAGCTGCAGCTCATGCATGGCAAAGTTGAGCTCTCTGGAGCAGTCATAGCCGCCCTCCTCGCTCCACAGCTCGTAGATCATGCTGGGTTCCCAGGGACCTTTCATGGCCCCTTTGCAGCTGCGGCTGAGCCTCTGGCTCAGCTCTTTGGCCACAGTGGCTGTGTGACACACTATCTGGACATGGTGAAGGTGGTACTCCGCCTCTGTGCCCCCGCGGATGATCCAGGAGGCCTGGCGTAAGCGCAGTCGACCGTGGACCACCAGCGTGTAGGTGGGTTTGGTGCAGTGGTTGTCCTCGTAGTAAAACTGGTGGGCCTGGAAAGTGTTGTTGGGGTAAAACCTGTAGGAACGCGTCAGGAACTCTGGGCCTGGCCTCACCTCGCAGCTGAAACAGACGATAGAGCAGTTTCGACACACACTGTAAAAGTTTGTGTTCCTGAATAGGGGTTTCATTTTTGTTCCTACAGTTAAAATGATCAACAACCCCCTGCTGTAAGTTACAGAAAAGGTCCTTTAGATAATACTGAGAACCTTTCTTTAGCTGTACTAATAATAACCTTCAGGTACAGGCCAACAGAAAGGCTAAACTCTTGATAGACTGGTGCAAAATGCACAGAGACGCAGTGATTTGCCTTGCTGTGTGGAGTTTGCAGGTTCTCTCAATGTCAGGTTTCCCTGGGTACTCTGACCTCCTCCCTCAATTCAGATGCATGCTAGGTTAACTGGTGTTTCTAAATTGCCTGTTGGTGTGAAAGTTTCCAGTTGACACATTTCTTTACCAGAGCATACTGTTACATTTTAGTCACCGTGTAAAAATTTAGCAAATCTTATAAACCAATATTCTATTCTCAAAAGAACATAGGAAGCAAAGCAAATGTTAAAAGTGAGAGTTTTTTTTACTGTTTCATGATAGATATTGACTCATCTTCAATTTGATTTCAGCAACACAATTAAAAAAAGTTTGGATGGGGAAACAAAATGCTGAAAAATGAAGATTTGCTAAAATAAAAACAGCTGGAGGAACATGTTAACTGGCCACAAGTCAGTAAGATGTTTGTAGACAAAAAGAGCACCTTAGAGAGGCAGAGTCTCTAAGAAGTAAAGATAGGAGGAGGTTCAGCTATCTGCAAAAAAAGGATTCAAAGAATCTGGAAACATCTCTGTGCACATGAATGAAAATCATTAGATGCCCGTGATCTTCAGGTCCTTAGGCAGCACTGTATTAAAAACAGACATGATTCTCTCATGAAAATCACTGCACGGGCTAAGGAACACTTCCAGAAATCATTGTCTGTGGAAACGGTGCCATCCACAAATGCAGATTAAAGCTCTACCATGCAACCAAGAGGCCATATGTGAACATGATCCAGAAAGACTGCCGTCTTCTCTGGACCACAGCTGATTTAAAAATGACTGAGACAAAGTGGAAAACTGTTCTGTGGGCAGACAAATCAAGATTTTAAGTTCTTTTTAGAAATCATGGACACCGCATCTTCCAAGACAACGAGGAGAGGGACAATTCGGCTCATTATCAGCTCTCAGTTTAAAAACCTGCATCTCTGGTGGTATGGGGGTGCATCAGTGGAATGGAACTGGCAAATTGCACGTTTGGAAAGGAACCATCAATGCTGAAAAGTATATGCAGACTTTAGAAAGAACATATGATCCCATGCAGACGTCTTTTTCAGACAAGATCATACATATTTCAGTAAGACAATGCCAAACCACATACTGCATCTATACAACAGCATGGCTTCATACTGGAAGAGTCCAGATGTTGGACTGCCCTGCCTGCTGTCCAGAACTTTAACCAACTGAAAACATCATGAGGCTTGAAATACAACAAAGACAATCCAGGACTGATGAGCAGCTACAATCCTGTAAAAGACAAGAATCAAGACTACATTCCTCTCCAAAAGATTGAACAACTGGTCTCCTCAGTTCCCAGATGTTTACAGGCTGTTGGTAAAAGAAGAGGGGATGCTACACAGTGGGAAACATGACCCTGTCCCAACTTTTTTCATTCATGTTGCTACTGTCAAATTCAAGATGAGCAAATATTTTTCATGAGGTAATAAAATATCTAATTTTCAACATTTGATGGTTTCTTTGTGCTGTTGTAAATAAAATGTTGGGTATCAAATTTGTGAATAGTTGTATTCTGTTTTTTGTGCTTTACATTTAACACGGCACCCCAGCTAATGTAAGCTAAGTTATAGAAAGGTTAACGAAGCTCCAGAGTGTCAAGATTTTCTTACAACATGTACTGAAAACAAGTGTCGTGTAAAACTACAGTTTGAGAGAAAGCAAGCAAACCTGGTGGACACCCAGTGGCCCTCCACGCTGGGAGGCATCTGCACAGTGATTCGGGCTCCATTGTGAAGGCGCTTCAGCATGTGTTGGCACTGAGAGACTTTGACGGGTCGGCCGAAGGTCTTCTCGAGGGGGAGATGACTGGACTGGGCGTCTGAGTAGTGGAGAGACGAGCCATCAGCCCAAACTGTGGGGGAAAAAACAACAATAATAAGACATAACTTGGAATTTATGTTTAAAAATGAACATATACTGCAAAATTGTTAAAAAACAACAAGTATATACTTTGTAGAACCACCTTTTGCAGCAATTACAGCTACAAGCCTCTATGAGCTTGGCACATCTGGCTGTTGGGATTTTTGCTCATTCTTCAAAGCAAAACCCCTCAAGCTCCATCAAGTTGAAAAGGTTTCACTAGTGAACTGCAACCTGAGCTCTGGGATTCGACTGGGTCATTTCCAACACATTTAAACATTTCCCCTTAAACCACCGCTTGGATTAATTTTCCTGCTGGAGGGCAAATTTACCTGCCAGTCTCAAATCTCTGGACCAAAACAGGTTTACCTCTAGAATTCCCTGTAATTAGCATCATCCATTATTCCCTCAATTTTGACCAGTTTTCCAGTTCCTGTGGATTAAAAATCATCCCCACAGCATGATACTGCCACCACCATGCTTTTCTGTGGGTATGGCGTCGTGTTTGCGCAAGATTTAGCAGTTTCTTTGATGGCAAGAAAGTTCAATTTTAGTCTCATCTGACAAGAAGACCTTCTTCCATATATTTGAAGAGTCTCCCACGCGCCTTTTGGCACATTTTTTTGTAAGCAATGTGTTATTCCTGGACACTCTTCAGTAAAGTTCAGCTCTGTGGAGTGTGCAGCTTACAGTGGTTCTATGAGCAGATACACCGGTCGGTCTCTTCTTTGGAGCTTTCCAGCTCATTCAGGGGCATCTTTAGAGAAAGATGAAAGGGGAAGGTGGGTGATTTTGCAAGTCACTGTAATTCTGAGAAAAGGCTTTGCTGCATTTGTACACTAAATAATGTGGCAAACATGGCACAAGTAAAAACGCACAGAAAACCTAAATCATAAAATATTCTTGATGTCGAAATGTTATAGTAACCGCGGAAGAATTTGTTCAATTTTGGCAGTGCCTTTAATTTTGGTGCTCATAAAGACGACAAACAGGAAAGTCTATTAGAGTGAGATCAAACAGAGGAAGCAGTTTGAAGTTTCACTCTCACGCTTTCAGTCTGCCAGCTTCTTTCAAGTGTTTATATGGTTTAATTTCGTCATTTTAACTTATGTAACCACACTAAGGGGAAAACAAGTTTTATCAGTGACTTAATCCTTTGGAGTCTGGGTGCTGGTGCGGACGTCACACGACTGATTGATTTCTCAGCAACTGCATCACACACGGCTATAATTTCTTTGTGTAAAAGATGTTGTGTATCTGGTGGGTTTTGAGATTTATTATTGGTCAGGAAAGGCAGCATGCACCGCCTCTGACGTTTATATTAGACTCCTAAGGGTTAAAACACAGTTTATCAATGGAGATTTTTATCAGTTAACATTAGCTGATCGTGTGTTGAGTTTAAGATCTGATGAGTGAATTTCTGCTCCCACAAGAGACTTGAACAAACACTAAAAAAACAGTGGGAAGGTCCCACTGACAGCAGCAGGATAGCTCTTCATACAATACACAGAACAACAACGACTCCAATGCTGAACTGAGCCTGAAGGGATAAAATATCGGAAATGAAAGCATTTTTAAAACCTGCAGCCAAAAAAACAGCCCTGAGGCTCACATTCCTCTGAGGATTTATTCCATCTAATATCATCAAAATATGCCTTGAAATATGAAGACTCTGCCTTAAATTCTTTCTATCGGACCTGACTTGCCTGGCAATATCATTTAATGCTCAGGAATGCTGCTCAGTTGCCTCTGTGATTTTAATTTGAGGCCAATAACACTGAGGGAGGGACGCAAACATCTGATTAAAAGAAGCCAAAAGCTCCATGAAGAACAAAGCTCCTCCAGCTGTTTTACACGCTGTGAGACAGCTCCCATGTGTGCTCGCCCGGGCTTGTGTGTAAATCACATCACAGCACTGCTCAGCGGAAACACTGGACATTGTGGAGATTAGATCCCCGACCCAGCTGGTGGTATTAGTAACGCTGCGGTGCTTGCTGGAGAAGTGTTAAAAAAGAAAATTGAATATGTTTCACAGTTTGTTGCGTGTTTTGTGTATATGTGTGTGTGTGTCAGGCTTTATTCATTTGCACCTGTAGTTGGCTCAGACAAGAGGAAAGACCGAGAGCGACTACCAACTGCTCGTTTCATAGCGACAAGAGCACAAAAACCAAGTTTGTGTATTCAAAAGGAAACCTGGTGAGATGTGTGATGCAAATAAATTTGAACCTTACTGGAGTTGTATCATCTCATCATTTTATGGCCATATCAGAACCCAACACACATGCCCCAAAACAAAGAATGCATCATCATAACTAACTCAAGGTAAAAATAGTACAACTTTATCAAGTGTTTGAAAAAATGTTCTCATTCAGAGCTTGATGCGGGTAGAAGAATGTGGGTATTTAATCCTTTTTAAAGACAACCCCCAATAAAAATGTGAAATAGTTACAGAAGCTTAACTCATTGCTTTGTGACTATTTTTTAGTGCAAAGACGAACACCAAACGATTGTTGCGTTATGTGAAGAGGTCAAAAAGTCCACATTTGGAGGTCGGACTAACGTCCCATCCATTAATGCTTTAAGTGACTCTGAACAGTCATTTAAGCATTCATTAACTGTCTCCTTGTGCTTTCAGTTGCTGTTTTTCACTTTACAAACTACTTTCAATTGTGCACTGCAATAAAATTGATGCTGGTTAAACATCACAAACTACTAAGTTAAGGTTTGAAAATGATTGCTGCTTGCGTTAAAACAAACACTTAAATAACATCCTGCATCAAAGGGCCTGTTCACATTTGGTACTAGCATGTGTCCTGGGTGATCAGATCACATTTCAACAACTCAAAGTATGTGCGTTTAAACCTGGTGTTAGAATGTGTCCCTACGTGTCCCGAATGAGCACTTATGATCAGATCTCAGTTAATGGCTATATGTGAACATACGCAGGTGAGTAATAAAAAAAAGAAATCTGGGGGTTTTATTGATGTTTGTGTAAAAACTGATTATTTCAGAACAAAAGAGGAGACTGAGATAATAAACGAATATTTAAAAAAAACAAACTGTGTGGTTCCACTTTTCCTCATGTCTGACCGACTCCCTCCATAACGTCAGACCTGCCCACACCCACAGAGGCCTCACAGAGTTGACCGTCTCTGCACTGTTACTGAACTATTAAATGACAGAATGTCGTCATACTGTAGATTGAATGTTTTTCTTAAGAAAAATGCTAACAAACTACTTCATAACCACTTTCTGCTTCTCAAATGTGAATTCTCAGTCTTCTAAATGGGAAACTGAATAGCGGTGGGTTTTGGATAAACAATCAGACCAAATTATTTAACAAATTACAGACTGAACATATCTTTAAATGACCAATAGCTCTAATCACTCATGAGATTAGGCAGGAATTCAACCAACAACCCTGTTTCTTCAAATGGTTCCACCTAAGCATCAAGCCTAAGCATTGAAGCTCACTAGTGATGACAAAAAGACAGCAGTTTAACCCTTCAATAGTATTCTTAATCAATTACAAGCTAAGATTTTATGCTGGGTAAGCAACTATGTTAATATATTTTAGATTGTACATTTGTTTTTCAATACTTTAGTACATCTTTATAACAATAAATATAACAACCAAACCTTAAGAGAATCTCAAAATCATAATGAAATGTGAGCCATTTTATTCAGACAATACATAAAAACTAAATGTAAACCAACTCAAAATGGAAAACAGACTCGCAGAGAAATAAATGAGGAAATGATTATAAGGAGCTTATGTGTACCCCGTTTGAAGACCCATACATCTCCCTTTTCACACGTTTAATAAGTGATGAATATGCGAGTGAACTGAATTTCTTCCAGTCGGTTTCTTTTTCAACTCCTCCCTCATTAAGTCAATAATCATAATAAGTTGGACCTTCTCTGGTCCCTCGCTGCTGCCGCTTTAAAAACTGCTGCTCTCTATCTAAATCAAAGTGTCCACAAATCTCCCAGAGCCCTAAACCATGGCGAACATTTCCAGTTGGCCTGATCCCACTGGTGGGGTAAGAGCACTGGGAGCTCTGACAAGAAGAGAGACTCCACATCTTTTATGGGAAGAGAAAAATCCAAAAGCGCTGGAACAGAAACCAGACAAAGGACCGTTCTTTGCGTTATCTCAGAGTTTGGCAGTGACAAAGCAGGAACTGAAGGGTTCGAAGGAAACAAGTTCAACTTTAGAGCAACTGAATCCAGAACAGAGATGTTACAGAGGACATCTTTAAAGATGATGCTGGTGCTTGAGTACATCCACTTCACTATATTTTGAGGCCCCAGTTTTTGTATTTATCTGCTTGATTAGGAATCTGATCGTAAAACACAGTTTGTGTTGAGTAACGGGAATGTAGAGCCAGCTGTCAGGCTGTTCTTTAAAAAACGTACACGGCTAAAAGCACTAGCAATGAAAACAGTTTAATCTTATGTGTGGTAAAGGGAGTTTGATATGATAGTAGATACTACAGTATTTTAGAACTATAAAATTTTGCTGTCCACTTGGACCTACATGTTCATGTTTGAAGTGTAACTCTCTGTAGAAGTCTTCAAATATCTGAGATGTCTTTAAACAGACATCAACTTATTCATCTTCCTTGCATGAAATAGCTGACAATCTATCTGCAGTAGTTGAACAATGAGAAAAAGTCATTTTTTTGTTGGGACAGCCTAATATAATTGTTCTAATTGTGCTAATGCAATGACTGTGAGCTCATTCTGGAATAGTTTACCTAATTAAACATTGTTAACACTGTGCTTTCGTTGTTGTTTCAATGAACGCAATTCAGTGTACAGAGATGTCTTCTGTTAACCAACTTGCACACAGAAGAATAAATAAGGGAGTTAAAGGCTGCCCTTAAAGTAAAAGTTTTTGCGGAGCTAAGAAATGGAAAGTTGAAGATATATTAACAGTGCAACTGCCAGACAATTCAATCACCTGACTGATTGTGTTTCTTATCATGTGACTGATTGGACAATTTCAAATGTCAGGCCCACCAGACGCAGATCTTCATTAAAAGCTACAAGTAAGCACAAGTTCGGACAAATTTAGGCAACATCAACTTATGACAAACAAGCTAATCAAACCCTGTCAGCTGGATGCTAGCACAGGATGCTAGCATGCGACCCAAATATAAAGCAGGCATTAGCTCTTAGCTTAGTTTATGTCTACACAGTCTAGTTAAGTGTATGTGCAAATATTTGCTAATTAGAATAAAACAAAAAAGACAGAGCCTTCATAATGTCAAGTCTTAGTTTTAAAAGTCAAAGGGCCACAGTAGTAAGTCACAGGGATATGAACATTTACACAAGATTTCATGGAAAACCATCTAATAGTAGCTATTTTTCCACAAAACAACCGCCAACCCCAAGTTTATGCTAGATGAAAAGTTATCAAAACAGTAGGATTCAGTCTCTGTGGATCATTAACATTCAAAGCCAAACTGATCAATGTGCTGTGTGGGGCTCACATAGCGGATCATCATCCACTGGTTTGGCTTCCACAGAATTGTTGACTCCTGAGTCTCATCTCTTAAGTATTTAGTATTTATTCAAAGTTTTTTTTTTCTTTGCCAACATGTAAATTTGAATATCTATACTTTTATGACAACAGTTAGACTCCCATCTGTTGATGAGGATCCTGCTACAAAATTCCAGAGCAGGAACTAAGGGTGTGTTCACACCTGTAGTGTAATATCCTGGTACGGACCATAGCAGAAATTAGTCTTGTTCTGTGTTGCTGTTCAAACTGCCGTTTTCTTTCATCAAAACAGCAAGTGCCAGATAAAACTCTGAGATCTGGGCAGTTTCTTTATGTTTATTTTGATGACAGAACCTTGGTATAGTCACAAAAAACTTTTGAATTATATAAGTCGAAAAAGAAGAAAAAAGCCTGACGAGACCCTAAACGATCTGGTGAGATCTGACGCCCGTACCAAACTGTAACAAACAACACAACGATTGGACGCCTGAGGTAAGCTTGAAAAGAATAATAAAGTGCTGCATGTTTATATATCTTCTTACATTCATATTTAAGTTGAACCACACTATAGTTTGTTTGGAAATGGGCCAAAACATAGTTTTTCAAGCCATCTCAGTCCTCTTGTTTGATCTTTATACCAAGGTTCACATGTTTGTTTTATCTGGACTAAACCTAAGAACACATCCTTACTGGACCTTTAGGTGAGATTGCTTTGTGTACTGTATGTCACTTCAAACACAATTACTGGACTGAGGTGTTCTTAGCTACATGAATGATAAATTAGCACTGATGTGGCTCATACTGTGCTGCCTGGCCATTTTGTGCCTTTTCTACATCTGTTGTTCATCTGTCCCTGCCGTCTCCATTTGACCACAGTTTCCTTCTGTCACTGCAGTTTGATTGTATTCATCCACCTATTTTTTTTTTTCTAACATGACTTTGAAGTTCCTCTTGTTATGAAGTTTTTGATTGTTGCCTCTACAATTACAGCGCTGATTATGTGGCATCTTTGGAGTTCAAAGTGTTCATTTACAGACCACTTTAACATCTGATAAATGCTGGTAACTGGCATTCAACCCTGTATAACCCAAAATTACAGCAGTGTTTGCAGAGCACAATCAATCTATGTCAGCAGGCTGATATACTGAACTGAAAGGTTTATTTAATATTGTTCAGGTCCTAAAACCGCTGTAAAAAAATCTAACTGATAGGATTTCGTTTGAACTCTCATTTATGTAATATGTCATGTTTTCTGTGTCCAACACAGGAATCTGTTTGTATGCATAAAGGTTTCACTGTGCAGTACATATTGTCATTCATTTTTAACAATTTTCACTGAGGTTACATTTAAAAATGTATCGTTCATAGTTAGTGTCTAATAACATTTAACTGTGTAATCTTATGCTCTGTTTAATTGAATGCCCATTGTTTAGGATATAAATAAAAAAAATAAATAAAGGGCTGCTACATAATTCTTAACCTTGAAAAATTAGCATTGACTTCTAATACAGAAATGCAATATTACTCAAGTTAGATCATAAGAGCTTGAATAAAGGCAACCAAGAAGAATTCCAGCTGCCCTTATTCAAGCTCTTATGATCTAACTTAACCCAGATGACTGAGAATCGTCATCAAGATACTCAAGTTAGAGCCTGACCCCCCTCCCCCCCCATGCACCTGCAGAAATCTTTAAATAATGTATGATAGATATTTTCACTGATTCACAAGCTAACTTAACTTTGCCAGAAAAAATATCAAAATACCAAGATAAACACTGAAAGTTCAAAGACAAACTCCTACTTATCTTGCATAAAAGAATTGCTTAACATTTACAGACATATTCAACTTTGCTGGTTCATCAAGGATGACCACATGACTTAACGTAGTCCAGTAACCATGAAGTTAAAGTAGAAGCTGTTGCTGCTCATGCGCATCCAGTTGTTTCTCTCAGTGTATCTTTTTTAAACTGCTATTTTGCTCTCTGAAGGCTCACTGAGGTCCCCCCCCCCCCCCCCCCCCCAAAGTAAATTTACAACACGCACTAATCTAGGCTGACAGTACATTTTCATTGCCACGATGAAACCCTGCAATAACACACCACTTAATTGAAAGTTAAACACACTTGAGAATAAGTGGACTCCAAAGCATCGTTTTTATCTCAACCCGGCCATTTGAAGGTGCTGCCAAATGTTGGTTTCTATTGTCACTGGCAGCAGATGGACTGGGTCAACTGCAGTCCCATAATCCTCTGCTGCTCAGACAGGGTTTTCATCAGGAGTGGATGTTTTTAAGTGGCTCTTAACTCTCCCAGGGCTTTCATCTGCACAACAGCCTCAGGGGAGGTTTCTTTTGCCCTCCAACCTTCAAACATGTATCACTTGGGGAATAAGGCATAACTTTATTATAATTGGTCCTGCTGACACAAATGCACAGCCATGGCGGTAAACAGGTGTGATGAAGTGACAGTAAGTAAGTCGCTACCTGACCTGCTGTACGTCATAAAATATAACTTTATCCTCAAACCTTTTTTTTTTAAATGGAGAACTTTGTCCAAATAAAAAGCTGCCCAGTGATTTAAGCGTGTTGTTTTCAGTGACCGCGCGCAGTGAAACATGTTTCACTCACATGAACAAATCCAAGCAAACGAGAAGAGGTGTCTTACCCAAAAAAGAAATGAGAAGTACTGCAGGTGACGTTCCCATTCTGCACTGCGGGACACTGAAAAGAGCTTCACCGGTCACACGGGACAGTCCACGTCGTCTTTAATTCCCTGCTTTTCAATTATTCCCACAGAAATCCTCACATCGTTTAATCCAAAGCATGGAACAAACAGTCCTCCACAATCCAAGCATCATGTAAGAAATACACCTCCGATTCGCCGGAGAATAAAAACCACAGGGTACGAGAGGGAGAGTCTCACCTAGAGATATGAAAAGTGAAGTCGAAACTTTACTGAAGAGAGCTTTGACAGAATGAAAGTTTGTGCTTCAGTGTTTAAAAGGAGACAGCGCGGTTACTTTTGTGTGCGTCCTTCGTGCGTCCTGCGTGCTGCGCCACGGAGGAGTGTTTGAAAGTGTGTCCGGAGACTTGGAGTCACCCCCCCCTCCTCCCCGCCCAAGTGGATATGTTATGGGCGTGGAAAGTGTGCTGAAGTTTCCCATCTGACGCGCACGCTGCAAAAAAAATCGACTATGAACAAAGTGTCTTCAATTACAGTTTAATCTTTTGGACATGTTTTAGTTAAAGCTCCAAATATGATATTTTTTGAATGAGCTGACACCAACAAGATCATCATTTATCATTTGTTTGGTTGAAAAGCGCAATATATTTCAAACTGATGTTGACATAGCATCCTAATAGAGACTTTTCTCCCCACTGAGTTTCTATAAAACCATTTTTTTTTGGCAGGTTATGGCAGGTTAAATTATAGTCCCACAGTGTAAAGCTTTTAGGTTATTTTTAGGCTTTTTTTTATTCCTGAAGTCTCCAGATTACTGTACCTACTAAACATGAACTCCTATGAGAGGTACCTCTCTGGGGGTTTTCAGTTAGAGTCATAATTACTCTGATAAAGATCCAGGTCAACAGAAGTACAAATGTGGTCAAAAAGAAGGTATCTTATCTCACTTTCTTGGCAAAACAAGTCCCTAGTGTCACTGATGTTGGAGTGTTAAAGTGGTTTTAGCTGATGTAATCACAAGGATTAAATAGGGGTAAAACAATCACAGGACCACAGAAACTATTTGCTGTTGAGTTTCCATCCTGTCATTTGTTCCCAGCATCCTCCTTGTTTGAGCATGATTGATGCTGCACATTTTTCTTGACTGTGGCTCTTAAATTATACACCTTCTCATCTTAGCCTGTCTGCCTGAAGGGGGAAACAACAGCAGAGCTTCTCAGTGTCTTTCCTGTGTAAGTGTGTTTGTGTTTGACAGAGACCTTGGCCTTGGGTTTCCAGCTCTCCTTTCAACTCAAGGATCTTTGCTTTTGTCTCTCTGATTTTTTGACCCTCAAGCAACCTTCCATCTCCTCTTCATTCACCCTTAACCACTGAGACTGAGACAGCTGTCTCTTTGTTAAACTCTTTTGGTATGTAGAAAACACATTTTTTTCCCCAGTATATTTCAGTGCTTGTTCAGAGTGAATCTTTGAATTGTTTAGTTTCTTAAAGTCACACTGAAATTACATGCATAAATTTGATAAAATTGTCTTTAATTTATGTTTTTACATTATTTCAAACAAATATTTCTGATTAACAGCCTCAAAACTTATCACTTTAATTAGTTTTGAGTTGAATTGGCTGCTACACGGGTCCACTAAAGAAAAACTAAGTGAGATGCCCTTGCAGGCATATAACTCCTGTTGTTTTGATGATTTTTAGAACTCATAAACAGGCTGTTACATCAGCTAGTACAAACTAGGGATGGCAGAACATTTAATGAATTTAAATGTTAGCTGCACTAACAAACTTAAAACAAATGTCACCTAAAACAAATGGCAAATGTCACCTAAAATTGTAGCATGCTAGACTGATTTTGAAATATCCCTTAATATATTAACTCTGAGCTGGATCGCTGTGTTGCAGAATGGAATGTAGTTAATGAAATAAGTGTGCTAACTGGCAAAAAAAAAAAAAGCTCAAAGGAGACATGGCAACAGTGACTAGCAACTCAAATGAAACTTTATATGAAATAACATCACAGATTTATTTGGGTTTGAATGATGTCAAAAGCATTTAGGGTAAGCCAAATGCACAAGGCAACAAAATATTGTGCATATTTGCATTTGTGTTTTTTTTAAACATTCCATGACTTTCTAAGTATTGTATTTTATTTCCGTTGCCACGTTCTTTGTTGTTTGCAGATTGGTTGGGAATGGAATGAGATAATTATGGCCCAATGTAACCAGGAAACATTTAATTGGATGTTTGTACACTCTAAAACAAAGTGTCACAATCCATGGTTAGATTTGTGAGATGGTCTGTTGATTTGTGGAATGTAGCATCCGTGTTACGTGAAGGTAATCCTGAACCATGGACAGTGAAATATGTACCTCCTGACTGTGTATAATTGTCAAATCTTTGCCACTTACTTTGTAACGCCTAATTGTAACCATGTGCGAGTAAGAGCAAAGTAGAAGAGTGAAATGACTGTGGAAAATGTTGTGTTATGGCTCACGAACTCGAGTCTCTTGCATAGGAGTCAGCAGACGACAACCTAAGCGTTTGCAGCCTCTATCTTTAAGATTAGGCTTCAAACTTTTCTTTTTGATAAAGGTTATAGTTAGGGATGGCTCATGTGAGCCTCAAACACCTCCCATGATGCACCTTTCCTCACTCACTGACATTACTGTTGTCATTAACTCGCGTTTCATTTTCTCAGCAGGTATCCCTGGCCTGATGTCATCTCTTTCCTGTCCTCTCAACTCCCAGCTAGTCGAGGTGGATGGCTGCCCTCCCTGAGTCTGGTTCTGTCAGAGGTTTCTTCCTGTTAATAGGGAGTTTTTTCTTTCCACTATTGCCTTGTGCACGCTCAGGACGGGAGACAGGCTCAAGAAGTTTTAATGCTATCTTTTGGTTTCCTTAGTTGGGCTAATTTCTTTTCCCTGGTCTGTGTGAATTGGAATAGTTTGGCATTTAATTGATTGGATTATGATTGTATTGTATCACAATGAATTCAATTCTGATTGGCTTGAATTGGACAAAAACTTTGAAGTGCCTTGAGATGACATTTGTTGTGATTTGGCTCTATGTAAATAAAACTGAACTGAATTAAAGAAGTAACTCAACCCTGGAGCGGATAAACATTTAAAATATTGGTTGATCATATAAGTTTCTAACATTTGACTGAATTATAATCTGTTTTGTTTAACTTTATAAAAATATCTTTTGTAAAGACGTTTTATATATTTAAAGGTATAAAAATGTATTAAGCATAGCTTGTGTTTAAGGAGGCTGAAATATTTTTTGCAGCGTATATTTTACATCCATACTTTCATATATAGAGATAATTCTTGGTGAAGGAGGCCCCACTGAAAATAGTATTTCATGAGCTTACTCAGTAATCCTCCAATCCTTAATCAGAAGAGCAACGCTTCACTGAGGGAGTTCTAATTAATTTCCATTGTTTGGAGTCTTAGTCCTCACTGCTGTCTCCCTCAGAACACCCCATGGTATTTGCTCCTTTTCCTCTAATCCTGGATCCTCGCTCTGGGAGAGTGATTCCAGACCTTCTTTCTGTCTCTCAATTCCTTCTTTTCTCAGTAACCGGAAAAGCCGTTGAGCAAGATCCGGACAAACAGAGAGATGGGATTTAGAGGAAGCCCGGAAGGGTATTAATAAGAGGGCTGTATAGAGCAGAGGCTGGAGGCAGGGAGGTGAAACTGGGGTGGCTTGTTCTGGTGTGTTGACCCTTGTGTTGTCCTGTGTGGCTAATCAAAGCATCACTGCACTCTCTTTGTGTTTCTGCAGAAATGCAATCTTCATGAGGTGGAAATAAGACTGCTTTGATTGTCAAAAGGCTCAGTGGGACAGTAAAATCCCTAAAACCTGAGTCCGGGGTGATCAACAATCTTATTTCCTACAAGAAATGATCACATAGTGTCATTGAAAACTCAGATGAGGCGGTTATGATTTTGCCTGCGCATGCTAAAACTTGTCCTCTCTTTAAATGAGTATGAATCCTTGAAACACGTTTTTTGCATTAAGCCTCCATCATTAGTGTCGCTAAACATGTCAGTGCAGATGAATGTGAACGGGGATGTTTCAAAGTCTCTCTGTTTCTTATTAAGTTGGTGTTCTGATGAACTGGGTGACTGTGCTGTTTTCTGTTTACCTCTGTCTTCATGTCTCCCTTCAGACATTTGTGTCATATCTGGAGGGTGCTGTAAAAAGAGGAATGAGAAGGGAGTGGCGCACATGAGCATAAAACTCACACTGAGTTATGAGACATTAAATGTTTCTCTCTTGATTGTTTGTTTCTGCATATCTGGACAGAGGAGTTATCCGTCTGATTTTATTTAAACTATATTTATTATCTGCAGATCTGTCATGCGGAGAAATGTTATGATAACTTATGTAATGTGAGCTGAAGTGTGTCTCTTGCTGTACATTTTGTATTCTGAGTGTAGGAGCAGTTTCTGTATATTTCAAAAACACTAAATCTGTGTAAGTAATGCTCTAATTTAGCTGCAATCTGCAGCCATTTTAATCCTGAGGTGTTTTCAGAATGAAAAAACATTTTCTGTAACACCTGCTATTTCTGTGTCCGCAGCGGAGAGAAGAAGTAACTGTACTGTGATTGGTCTAAATGATGCAAGTCTGCGATGACTGGTCAAACACAACCATCATTTCCAGAAAACATAGGAAGTTTTTTAATATCCAATTCATCTAATTTGCTAACTTGACTGAACTATTTATCAACACGTCGAAAGAAATGATTTTCATTGTGTTCACCGACCAACTTTATTTCATTTAGAATATATAAAATCCAGAATTTGATGTCTGCAACACACTAAAAGAGTTTGGATAGAAGCGTGTTTGTCAATGGTTTACATCGTTCTTCCTCTTAATAACACTAAACTGAAAATCGTTGCCGTTTTTCAGAGTTAATTCTTGCAGAAAATAAGATTTGAGCAACTAAAAAGTCTTTGGTAGTTGTTCTCTTACTCTCCCCTAAAATATGCTCCATGTTATCAACAGGACACAGATGTCAGTCTCTCTGTACGTATGAAGCCACGCTGCCGTAAGCCACACAGATTAAGGCCTGGCATTGTCCTGCTCAGATAACCACGGATGTGACAGGAAAAGACTTCAATTTGATGGTAACATATGTTTCTACAAGTTTCCAATATATACATTTGCATCAATGGCACCTTCACAAATATGCAACACACTCATGCCATGGACACTTATACCATCACACACACCATCCATCCATTTTCTGTACCTGCTATGATCAATTTAGGGTCGTGGGGGGGCTGGAGCCTATCATATCTGCCACTGGGTGAGAGGCGGTGTACACCCTGGATGGGTCATCAGTCATAACACACACTGACTTTGGAAGATCTTACTTACAACTTCTACTTCTATTCTTTGAATGGATTGTTTTCCCAAAAATACCCAAAATGTGGACTTCTTCTTCTTCTTCTCCCAACTTTCTTTTAATGTCTTGCTGGCATCGAATTCTAGATATGTTTAGATTTTGTAAATACATGTAGTCTCTTTCATTTGTACTTGTGTCTATTAGCTTGGGATTAAAACAAATGACATATTTGAGTTTTCATTGCATTTCAGAAAATCTTCAAAATTTTCTGGAAACAGGTTTTGGACACGAATCCAACACAGTTGTTACCCTCCAGTAGAAAAAAAATCTGCTGCCAAACAGTGAATCAAACATGTGAGGTAGCCCAGAGCCCGAGCTTAAAGGCCTGGCTCCAAGTTCAGTTTAAATATGGCTGACATCTGCTGATGTGGAGACTCCTGAAACAGTTAAATCAATCCAGACTTGGAGCGGGAAAACAGAGCCAGAGAGGACAGAGGAGGTGGTAGAGGAGGGGGTGAGGAAGGGAGTCTTTTCATCTGTGTTGCCTTGGTAAACACTCCCATGTGCAATGAGAGATCCCATTGTGTCAAGCTTTTATGAAATGAAGTGGCCTGCAGGGTCAAGGATAAACTGTCTCTTAAGATATATGTAAATACCCCAAGAAACAATGAGGAAAAAAAAAGAAGACAATAAGCTTGAGAGTGAATTTTCTTTTTCAGTCAGTCGTTTATCAATTGAATTTTTTACCTTTTCATATTTTTATGTCCAGCTCAAGTTGCTTGAAATGAGCTGTCCTCTCACAGGGAGATGTTACCGTAACAGCTCTGAGGCAACAAGCTTTTGAGTGGTTACTTCCTCTAAAAGACCTCCAGGTCCTCCTGCGGGTGAGAGCTGATTGACAGTAAGCAGAGTGTAATGTGATGCAGAGCTGATAGGAAAACACTCCACTCTGCACAGGAACATAATGATAAAACTGAACACTTACAGAACACGTTAGCTGTCATGTTTTCTGTGATGGATTGTATACCTTGGGTGGTTTTCAGGACAGCTGAGGTTGTTTTTTACAGTGGACAAGTATGAGCTGCAGCCAGTGGCTCCATTTGAAGGAAGCAAAACAACAGAATGAGAGCAAAGGAGAAACAAAAAGATAAAATTCTTCAAATTCAGTAAAATTTATGATGCAGCACAACTCCTATTCCCTCTGAACTGACCTAAAAGAGAGCTAGCTGCTGCTCTGCCATGCCAGAGTCAGGATTTTTGTGGTTTCTGTGGCCTTTGGCCCATCCAGGGGCCTCTGGCCTTCTCTGACAGGCCACTGTTTGTCCTCTGTGGTGCCGGCTGCTTGGTGAACACACAGGCTGACTCGACACATCTGGATGCAGCAGGAAGCAGAAGCAACCAGTGGAGGCAGCAGTGATTTATGTTAAATGCACAACTGTAGATACACATTATGAATTCCCTGAATGACCGTAAAAACAGCAGTTAGAGAAAGCATACAAGAAAAAACCTGTATCTATATCAAGTTGACTTGCTGGATGGTCAGACAGCCTCAGCTTCCCATCCATTTTGTGTCATGATTAATTAGCTGGTGTGAAATGTAGAATTGGTTTTAATTGCAAACAACTTCTTCCTTCACTTTTCAAGTTTAACGTCAAGTGCAACACCATAAATACCCCGGTGGGGCCACAGACCTTTCAGTAACGTGGGGCAACAAGTCACAATAACTAGTTCTGTTCTTGCAAAAACAGCGCCCTGCTCTTTGCAATGCTGCTATATCTGCTATCATAAGAAACAAAAAAAGATGACAATGAGACTTTGTTGACCGAGCTCAAGGAGTTTAAACTTCATGAATCCTAACTAAAGCAGAAGGTATGTTGTTTGCTTCTTTCTCTGTGGACTGTGGCTCTGAAAAGCAACCTTTAAAATGTCAAAATGTGTGTGGGCGAGCTTCAAATTGGCAGATTTATAATCGTGTTTCCACAAAAAGTAGTATTTGTCAGTATTTACTTGGAGTGGTAATTTAGCTAAATTTACTAAGCTTTGCTCTCGTAATTCACCGGAGAATGCGTCATCATTGACCATTGCTAAAAAGCCTTTCTTCAGTAATGTGCTCAACATGGCTGTGATCATTTCTGCGAGGGCGAGGCACAGGTGTTGCTCAGTGTGTGAAAGAGGAGATTCTCTATCTGTGTGAATTTATTTGCTGGAAGAAGACATCACCAGAGCAGCTGCCACGCCACGTTACTCAAGTCATTGCAGGAAATTTAAGACTACCAGGAATCTCTAATTAGAAGGAGTCAAGCAACATCTGCTGCACCAAGATTTTTAGCAGCTCTCCATGTTTTGTTCTTTAATTTATTTCTCTAAGATGGTTTGTTTTGATTTGTTTTGAAGGATGGGCAATAATTTCTGTAGGTGAGATGTCCTCTATATTTTCTACTGTTTTGTTCCTTAGTGCCAAGGAATTCAACGTTATCAAATGGCAATGTGGCCATGAAGCACCTTCAGGTTCATATTCACAAGCCTTCCTCATCTGGAAAAATGACAGTATACTGTAATGATCGCTCTTTTCTTATTTCTAATGTACTTTCATTACATGTTAGGCTCCTCCTCACTCTGGTGTGACGAACCATGAACATCAATAACAAAATTTGATGTAGGTAATCTGAAAAATGACATCTTCTGACACTCATGGAGAAGTTTACTGGTCAAAGTAGCACAGATAAAGTTTAGTTAATCCATTGTTAACCCTTTAGGTCTGATCAGAGGTGAATATCTAGCATGGCAGCTGCACCATCACTGGTGGTGTAAATTTGTGAATGATAAAAACATTATAAAGCATTCTGCTGAACCTCACGAAGTGCAGAGCATTTATTTTTCTCTAAGCAAGATTAAAACAATCAAGGTGAATATCTTCAAAGTTGACAGAAAGGTGGAGTATGGCTGAGGGAAGACACGATTAAATGTTGGTGTCTATGACTTGATTTGTCTATGCTAAGATGCAAGATTTCATAAGTTCAAAAACAACTGGAGGAAAAACGTAGGATCTTACATTGTTTCTCACAGATCTTATAGACTGAGAGGAAAATCAATATTAGAAACTGTGTACCATCTTTTACTGTACTGTCTTCTAGGTGCCCCAATGGTTGCCAAGGACAGAAGAAGAAGAAGGAAAAAGAAAAGGCTCTTTAGGGTTTCTGCAGAGATTGTCAGTTTGCTGCTAAAAGCTTTTTCACACTGATCCCAGAGGCCACTGATTTATTTGAAATTTCATGTCCAACAATTTAATGCACTTGAACAGAATGTTCTCTTTGTTATAAAAGCCTTAGAACATCTGTCCACCAGCTTCTCTGAGATTAGCATTTGTCTGACAGCAAAATGTTTGAAGAATTTGGCGACAAAAATCAACAATAAATAATGGTTTAGTTGAAGGGTTGCCATGAAGTCAAACACAGGGGTTTCAAGTTATCCCTTCTGAGCTGTTTTCTCCTGGCTGTGACAGGCAGCCGCACGCCATCAAAGGAATGCATCCTGACCCTCCAGAGCGTCCTGCAGGTGGCAGGAAAATGTGTGCAGAGCAGACTCACAACTCCAACGTCTCACCGAGATGAAGGAGCAGCATGATGTGATGATGGGAGATGAGAAACTCAGAGGCTAAAAAGGCACCCATCATTCGTATTTAAGGTTTTGCTTCATGTGAATTTAATCAATTAGTCAAACATCTTTTAAATCTAATTTTCAATCACACACACTGATGGCGTTATTTATGGCGGGGATTTAGGGAGATAGAATGTTAACGTAATAAAGAGATTCTTCATATGAGAGAAATGCCTGTTTTGACAGTTAGTGCCTCTGAAAATGTTTTACATTTGCAAGCTGTAAACATCTTTGCGATTTAGAGGGCGCCGCTTTGCTGGGAAGCATTCTGAAATAAAGCATCTTATGATTAAGGAACATTTAATACCTACAGCAGAGATGTTAGAATACAGAAAAAAACAAGAGGCTTGTGGATGCGTGCTGGATTTTTCCTCTTTAGAAGCATGCAAAATTTCCTATTAGATGGAGTAGCTTGGTAATCTTTGAGTTACAGAGGTCCAAAGAAAGATTTCAAGGACCTCTTTTGCTGATGTTTGCTTAAAAATGGAGGCTCAAAGTTAATTCTCAACATTCAAATACATTAATTTCAATCATTCTCCAAATTACTTCAGAAAGGCAAGGGTGAATTTTCAATCTCATATTCACTTGGGTTGTGGCTGAATATGTGAAACTATAATTTCAGGGATCTGACAAAAAGAAAACCCACCAAGAAATGTATAAATGTTTCATTAATAAAAAAATAAAAAGATAAAAATGTTTAGAGGCTTAAATTGAGGATCAAGCTAAACTGACTAACTTACAAAAATGGTTTTCAGGCATCTACATTCATTGCACCCACGACTGTAAGCGCAGAATCCTTTCTTTTGTTATCCTTTTCCCCCTATCCTTGGCAAAGGTTTTTTTTCCAAGACAACTGACAGGTGGATTTGACCTCTGACCTCAGTTTACTCCAGCCTGGAGCCAGAGGGATGTTGACCCTCCACTGGATTTTCCAAGTGAGAAGGTCAGCGGGTGTCGGCTCTGTGCAGACGCTGCTCTATGGGGCCTGCAGGTTTATTCCACACCATCATTGTATTTTACTGTGTTTTTGCTCTTAAAACCTTTACATAAAATTGACTTTCTCTGGCTGGTTGTCACAAAGGATTTTGAAAAACTATGATGCATAAATGAATAACAGCACTATGATATGCAACAAGCTTTTTTTAAGTTTATGAAGAGATTCAAACACTTTTAAGCTTTTATTAGTTTCCAAAAATGTTGGAATAGTTAAGAATCTAAATAAAAACTCACTGTGACCATTTGTTTCTGGATCGAATGTTTTAGATCTTTTTCTTTGCATGGTCACTTTAACTTGTATTGACTTAACCAGCTGTACTACAGTGATGGTTGAACCTCCCTTTCACCTGTCCAGCAAACCATCCATCCACCCTCCTGGACCTCACCTCTTCCTTTCATGCGTTATTAATTCAGATGGCTTCGGGCAAAGAATGAGAGTGATTAAATATAAATTCATTACCTTTGACATCAGTTGTCAAAACCTGTCTGAACAGAGTGAAATCTCTTCTCTGAGATCTCAGCCTTTGAACTCAAAGTGCACCAGGAAGCGGCATGTACACTCATGTTTGTGTTTTGGTTCCTCAGAGTGACGGGCGAAATTGCTGGAGGATCTTATTTCAAAACGTACCGTCGCAGCCATTAACATTTGATCTTCTAAACGTTTGCGGGCGTACATGCCCGAGCCTGACGACAGGAAAAGCATTAAGAGGATTTTTGATCTCCACTGATGATTTTCACAGCAGGGATTTGCGCTGGGATTTCTGAGCAAATGTGCACACAGAGGACATGAGAGTTAATTCTTACCAGTACAGTTTCATTGACATAATCTTATAAAAGTGATGTTGCACTAATACATTCACAACTGTCAACAAACTTCCAGAGCTTAAAAACTTGTGGCCAAAGTTTCTGAAGCAGGACAAAAAGATGAGCGTGGGAGCCAGACTATCTGTGTGCGGGAAGTGGTCAGGGCGCAAAGATTGATGGATTCTCAAAGCAACACCACGGATGTGCGCTGCAGTTTTTCCATGAGGAAAGACAGATTTGTGGTGTGTGTGTGTGAAACAGAATTTATCCCAGATTTTCTCTCTTCTCCTTCCTCCCTCTCCACTCTCCTCTCCTCTCCTCTCTGTGGGCTGGATAGAAGAAGCTTTGATGTGGCACTCTCTCAGTGTTGTGACCACAGGCGCAAGAGGAACCAGATGCTCTTTGGACTGGTTTGTGGTGGAGAGGCATATATATAAATAAAAAAAAAAGAAGATGGGTGTAAGGCTTCAGGGGTGGGGGCTACCTCCATGCCAGCCAAGCTTACTTTAAAGCTGCCTGCACCAAAGCAGACAGAGAGTGGTGTCTTGGTGGTCATTAGAGTCAACAGAAAACACCAGGGATGACCTGAGAATCATCTCTCTGCATATAAAAAAGTCCCACTCTAGTTTTTATCGATTCCTTAAAAACATGTTTTCCTCTTAATACCATGACTCTACATCTTTTTCCTCATTTAGAAATGTGGATTTATAAATATATTATTCTGGACCTGCCCACATCTCCACTCGCCATGAAATGAAAAGCCGGCACAACAGGGAGAAGCTAACTGGGGTTACTGTCCGCTCCCCGGCTTAGAAAGCAGGCACTACTGCAGTTAGCAGCCACTCACTCTGCCCAGTCCGGGCGGTTAGTGGCTAGCATCTGCTTGTTCAGCAATGGCAAGTGGCTAATGGCCCCAACTAGCTCCCATTATACTTCTCCCCATAGACTCATGCTAGTTTCTGATTCCATGCAAAATAGCGGCACAGCCCCACACTGATTAGTTCCTCCAATTTTCAAAGTGGAAAATACAGGCTGTCGTTTTCGTCTGATTTTTAGCAGGAAACCCCAGTCGCAGCATTGATGGATGATTTTACTCCAGACATGTCTTGCAACACAATAGACATGTAGATAATAACACATAAAAAAGATAAACTAATTCATAAATATTCATGTTTAACCATGTTTTGTTACATTCTGCACCTTTGTTAGCTTTACTTCCTGTTTTATTTTAAAGAGTTTGGACCTGTTGCTCATCCTGTTTAATTTTGTTCCCTACTTACTGTTCCTATTTCATGACTGGGTACAATTTCTTATTGGTTTCATGTATACTGATTACCTCCCCCTGTATATTCACTGCCACTTTGTTCCTGTTGTTCAGTCACTTTTTGTTCCTAGGTTCATTCAAGTCTTTTTGTCTGTTATTCGGCTGCCTTTGGGGTGCTTCAGCATTTTCAATCCTCCCACTCACTGTGACAAATCATTAAACCACAGAAAAAGAAAGGGCAGTAAAGAAAATATGATGATATTAAAAAAATCAGTAAGAACGTTGTGGAATGTGAATCCTGGTGGAATTTTTTGGTTTTAATGAACTCGCCCATCGTCTTGGAGCATGCTGTCCAGTACAATCGACATGATTGTTCCTCATTTAACATGTTAGGGAATTAAATACTTTGTGATCTTGTTTATAGTTTCACAAGCAGGGTAAGGAAGAGGCAGAAGCGGACAGGCAGAGAGAAGTGAGACCAAATAAGTGCTCCAGCTACACATTTATAGCCTGTTGTTAAGAGAGACCGTGTAAGAATGTAAAGAATAAAGACTTTATCATCACAGATCTGCTGATGTTATTTTCTTCCTTTTTTTTGGTAACTTTGTCTGCCAGCATGGGAGCCTCTTTTGCTTTTATGAATTTTTATCTTTTCCTTACAAAAAGCCGACATTATAGACCAACTCTTAAAAAACATTGTGGCTCAGACAGTTAAGGCCAGTTTGTGGTTTCTGCAACCATGTTCACAGTATAATGTGAACTTATTCACGTGTACTGATGATGCAGAAACCAGGAATTGGCCTTAAGTCTCTTGTTTGATTTGAAAACACGGCTTAAGGATGGGTGTATGGTTTTGTTAGTTTATCTTAAGATTGATAAAATCATCCTAAACATTTCCCCAATCGCACAATAAGAGCTGTCTGAGACTACATGCTTCTGATGGGGCTGAATAAAAACAACTCCTGGCTGTGCCATATTCATTCCAAATGTGATAAGAGGAGTTATTGTAATCTAAAATTGTCCAAAGAATTTCATATAGCCTTACAGCTTTATGACTGTTATCATTTTTTCCAAACAGAACTCTGATTTCTTGTTGTTCAGCAGTGCACAACAAGAAATGTTTGGACATTTTTGATAGCTATAGCTTAACAGTAAATCATAAAGAACAGCTTGTGTCAAACCACAAAAACATGTAAATCAGATTCATGTGAGTCAGAATTCCACCTGAATCATTGGACAGAAGAAGAATTTTTATTGAGGAAAAATGCTCTCTTTAATATCCTGGAAAACGGTTTTATGAGGAAGGTAAAATCCAGATCCTGACAAGAAGCCAGCTGAGAATCACGAGGCTATGAAATTTAGATTGTCCTTAGAATGGTTTAAGCACTGGCTAAAGTTAATTTGTGAACATTTGTTGCTTCTTATGTTAATTGACTTTGGATAGTGGTTTCCTACATTTCCCAGAGGGATCCGTGACGCCTGAGCATGTTCCTTTCAGCTGTGGCTTTTCTGTGTAGGTGGAAGGAGTGAAAGCAGAAGTTATTCTGGTCAAAAAAGAACATGATTTTATGGCTGTTATACAACATGTCTAGTTTTTTGTTGCTTTGGTTGCATTGTAGTACATCGAGACCAGTGGTAGAGGAAGTACTTAAAAAACTGCCAGTCAAAGACTCACATTAAGAAAAGTAAAAACAAATTTACTCATATTGCAGAATAGCCCCTTAAATAATTACATTCAGTACAGTACAAGAACCTGTACTGAACCACTGTATTGCTTTTGCCACTTTAACCTTTGTTATTTGTTCATTTCCTTTGCTTTTAACCACACCATACTGCTTTTCCTTTATCCCTTCTCCATGCTCTACTCTGAAATCTCTAAATGCAGTTGTCAGCTTCTGGTCTTGAATCTGCAACCTCAAATCAACAAGAAACTAACCACAAGACAATGCCTATAAATTGGATCCAAATACATGCAAAGTGTGTGACTCCGGGGGGGGGGGGGGGGGGGGTTGTCCAGTCAAAGCTCTTGTTGAAGTCTGGCTGCTCACATGCGGGAAGCAAATCCTTCCAGAAATTCTATGAGTCATTGCTTAAAATTTATCCTGCTGGTGATCAGCTGTGACTGATCATTTCATCAAATTGATCCCCAAATACCTAACGTGAGACAGTAAAAATTTGTGAAAAAAAACTGGAAAACACCATTTGTTTCAGATCTTTTTGAAAATAACGCCCAGAAGTAAGCTATCCATAAAGTCTGACATAACACTGTGTATGCACAGAGCAGCATGGACACTCTGTGGTTAAAGTACTGTCTGATGCAAAAGCAATGCTGCATACAAAAAACAGAGTATGAAGTGTTCGTTGACACTTTTAAGCTGTTTTATATGGAAAAAATTGCTCCTCTGTTGCCCCCACTAAATAAGTCTTAGCTGAAAGGCAGCTCATAGTTCCAGTGTCTGCTCAGCAGTGAGTTTAAGTAAATTTGTCTTGCCCACCAGTCAGCAAGGATCCAGCAGCTCCATCTTCAGCCTGAATATTTGATATTTGAAGAACATGCCAAAAAAAGAAGATGAGGAGCAGAAGAACAACATGGACTCTTGTTTTGAGGAGAGCCTTTGCAGGATGATCACTGTGGTCCTCATCTCATCTGTGTACTTAGACCAATTACCTGTCCAATGCATGGGACGCTTTGACGTAGCTGACCAATAAGATAGTATAGGGTGGACAAAGTGATAGGGACTTTAGAAAAAAACTAAACTCTCTTTAAGCTCGCGGAATATTAGCTGACTCAGCAGGTTTTCAACGCTGATCAACCCTGTGGTTTAGGGTCATTCTGTCTTACCACCAGGCCACCAACAACCACAGCAGCATCAGCACAGCGCAACAGAACACAAGCGGAATCAAATCAGTCTCTTCCATAACTGCCTGTACTGTACCATTACATAAACCTCACAATACTTTGATTTACAACTCCCATGTGACACCGCGGACTGGCAGGAAGTCTAGGCAGCTCCATCTTTGACTATAACCACAAAAACATAAAGGCACACGTTTAAAATGTCCCTTGAGTTGTGGTGAGCACAAACTTTAATGTAGCTGAGAGGACATGCTACTGGCAGATTCATCAGATCTCTTAGAATGACACTTTTCCATCCTTGTCTGCTTGGAGAGGAAGGAAAGAGCATTGAATAGAGAGAGCTAGTCTTTCCATCATTGTTCACTCTGCTCCTTTCCTTGGCTTTCTTTCAGTTAGGCAGTCATGACATGAAATGTTTATCTTACATGTCAGATAACTGTTTATGCAGCAAACCAATGTGAAGCAAGGGAGCACAATGACTGGGCAACGAATGCTGGATGTTAAATACAATGAAACGACCCGGCTGTTTTGATTGGAAGGCAATCGAAACCGGCATATAATAAACAGAAAAAAAGAACTGGCTGATTTTGTTTATTAAAAAAGAAGGCAAATGAGGACATTTTAAATGAGTAGCAGGATTAGAATGTCTTTAATCATTAAAACAGTAAACACAACAGCGTTTGTCATGTTGACATCAGTGCAGAGACATACTTTGTACCAGGACATCACATGGAGTCTCGATGAGGAGTGAGAGAAGTCGTTTTACTACGGATCTGCAGATCAACAGGGAATCTTGAAAGTTGATTTTTCCCACACAAGTTCAGTACCATTTGTCTTTCCATAAAACCTACAGAGCTGAATTACATGAAACTAGCTGAAGAGGGGGAGCATGGGTAAAGGAAAAAGTCCTTTAAAACTTGGAAATGGACCTGGATTGTTATGTGTAAAACTGTGAAACAGGGAATTGACTCTGGCAGAGAAATGAGTCCTTTTTATGATTTGTCATTTTGTGGACATCCTACAATAAAAACAGATTGGAATCCAAGAAGGCAATGACATGCAACAAAAGCCTAAATCATTCAGCAGGTTATTCTTTCATTTCATCTTTTCATTTTAAAGTTCCAGTGTATAAGATGTAGTCACATATAGTGGAATATGCTGAATATTGCAACCAAATGAATGTGCTCCACATCCAAGCATGTAGGGGAACAATGGTGGCTGCAAATGGTCCACTCCAGAGCTGGTGTTTGGTTTGTCCCAACTGGGCTACTGTAGAAATATGGCAGTGTGATATTGCAAAGGGGCTAAAAGGGCGACCCACAATGTCTTAGAGATATTCTGCTCGTTCTAAGTTAAACAAAAACAGATATTCTAATTTTCATGCAATTCTACACTAATGAAAACAAAGTTAGGAATATCTTATTAGAGCTAATAGACACAGACTTACACTGAAACTTATAGCACTTGTGTGCATGTAAACAACTTTTTTACCTCAGAATTGAATAAAGCTGTTTTAGCTGAAACCTCTAAAAAGATAGCTCCTTATTCAAGACAGATGGCAAGATTATAGGATTTATAAAACACATTATTCTGATACAACATTTTATTACAACTAATACTTCAGAGGAAGTACCTCCAGCTTGAAGTTAGATTTTACTCTAAAGTCCTACTTCGGCAGTTCCTGATCCACTAACAACTCATCTATTTTCTGAAAAACTGTATTATTTTAAGTTTTTGCAGTGAGAAAGTCTCTAATGGCCCTCATACTGCAGGATTCTCCAACTTCCTCATCATTCAATTAATTGGGGATCAATGAATAAGCCAATAAGCTCCACCCACATTTCCATTTGTCACGACTTCTTCCAACTCCACAAAACTCGCTCTGCAGCACTCTTTTTCTAAAGAATGAACATCAATAAAACAATGATCAGGGCTACTAACTCTCACTCACTGAACGCAAGAATCATTAGATTTTCACAAGTCACAGCAACCGCAAGTCACACTTTTTTGCAATTTCAGTACAATTGTGCATTTTTGTCTGTACAGGGAGGTGAGCCTGCCCGAGGCTCATAGCTCGAGAGGGGGCTGTGTGAGAAGTCGGGGTACCTTCATCTGCCTCCCTAAGGAAAGCCTGAGCTTTTTCAACCATGTACCTCAGACACAGAGTGTTTTCCTGATGAAACGGTGGACACAGCCTGAAAAGGCAGCCGCTTTTCTGCTAGGCTGCTGGTGGCGTTGCTCATGGCTTTTTTTTTTCCCCAGCAGCACGATTGAGAAAAAATAACCTAATGGACATGCCCTCTCTGTTGTGCAGTGCCTGGATTTCTCTCAGTCTTCAGTTGTGTGGCAAATGCAGCTGTTTCCTGGGTGAAATTCAAGAGTAGGAAAGAGGAGTGTTGTCTCTCTCAGGGGTTGACACCACACTGCCAAAGCGTTTTGAGAGAAAACACTTATCTGACATGGCTGCCCATACTCAGAATGTCTCAAAAAAGTGACTGGAACAATGACACACTTTATCATTAGTTTAGTTGCAAAAGCAAGCTTCTTAATGGTTAAATTTGTGAAAATGACTTTCTGAAAATGGAAAACTACAGACTTGTGTCCTCTTTGGTGTTTTTGATGGGCCCTGCAATGTCTGCTATAGATTAACATCTTTGGATAAGACATTGACGGTTACATCATGGAATTTCATGCAATCACAGTCATAAACAGAACATGTCACATCTGCCATTTTACCAACCAGTGGAAAACGCACCAATGAGCCTCTCCATCTTGCTCTGTGCTAGTCTGTCACATAACTTGCAAGACCTCCACCCACTAAGCTGTCAGGATTGGTTGGTGCTGGTTCCTCTAAATAGTCAACGTAGAATATTTGAGCAGTCTGCCCTTATTTTTCTGAGGCCGAGAGGGGGGGTTCCATAGATTCAAAGCAGAAATCCTCAATCAGCGTGTCTATGGCTGATTTTGGCTGAACCACACTTACTTCCACACCGCTGGACTCAAAAAGAAGCCATCCAAATATTTGCAATGCAATTTAATTGTCTTAATTTCAAGAGACAGACATAAAAAAGATAAAGATATATAGTCATAATCTACAAAAAGAAACACCCCGTGCAACCCCTCTGCATTCCTGCATTTCGTTTTAGCAACATATCCAAATTAAGAATGGCTCTTTGACTCTATCCATTGATATTGCCCTTGTAAAATAAAATGTTTCCTGCCTCAAACAAATAGTTTTGTTACTTAAACCAAAAGTGCCGCTTTAAGAGCTTTAAAAAGGATATTTTTCCAGCAGGCACAGAGTCAGATGAAAGCTGTTGACAGAGAAAAAATATCAAAACTATGCTGGTGGTTTATTTCATGTGGAAAAACTGTGGCAGTTTAAGGATCGTCTTTGGTCTCCCTCTTTAAGATCAAAGGATCTGGGATGATCTAACTGGGGCCCATCGTCTCCACGACAACAAGATCACAGACAGGAAGCCTGTCCTTCCTTCACGGGTCCTTGTCATTAACAATGCAGCCACTCAGCAGTGTCTGACTCTCCCATAAGTTACAGTGCATGTGTATGCATGGTTGTTTGCATTTGTGCGTAATTCGACACCACAAACACGGAACAGTTTCACGTTAACACTGTGCACGTATGTTTGCTTCATGTATCAGTCTATGCGTGTGCCACAATCCCTGTATCCTCTCTTTTTGATCCACAGGTGTCTGCGTGTCTGTGTGAGGTAAGTGAGAAAGTGCTGACTTGTGCTTCGGTGACCCAAAAGACGTCTTTAAACACTGCTTTCGTGGGTCACTTAGAGCTCGTTTATTTGTTTGCCAACTCATGACTGGAAACCATGGCCAAACTTTTTTTTCTCTGTCTTAGGGAAGAGACGAAGCGTTACTACATCATGTTTATACAGCACTGGCCTGTGCTTAGTAAGTCTTTAATGTTTTTTTGGAACACCCAAAAAAACATTAAATAATAAGGAAAAAGGGAAAATACCAGCAGAGGGCTTGAGCTGGGTGTGCAACATACGAGGACAATCTAAAACTGTTGTCTCAATGTATTTCCTTCCTCTTGATGCTCATACTGTGGACAAAGTTAGCCATGTGAGACATGCTGAAGACAAACATAACTCTTGGAATTTACTGCTACTATTAAGTTTTAGCAGAAAGTCTGTGATGGATAGATTTTTTAAAAATCAACATAAAAGTTGGTATTAATACATTTATATTTAAAGGCATACTTAAAAACTAACATATAGACTCACATGAGAGTAATCCCTCACAAACATCTCCTCAGACCAACGAGAAGTAGGTTGTGGATATCATCACATGCACAAATTTCATTTCTTTTTTGTTATTTTGGCATTTCTGGTCAGCAGCATTCCAGCAAACACAACCACTACACACACTGGTGACAGGGAGTGAATGCGAGGACTAAAAAAAACAGCATTGAGTTTAAATCGGCATCACACGCATATTATACAAGAGTACACAACTTGAATTTCTAAACATGGAATCTGTGTGGCTCATTATAGTTTAGTACAGGCATCAAAACCACTGTTTCCTTACAGCATGCCTTCATTTGTTGGTGCAACACAAGACTTCCGGATGCTCTTTCGACTCATTTTTACATTTCAAAAGCTTTTCATGATATCTCCACCGGTGAGAAATAAAGCGGGTTTATGGCCTTTCATGAATCCAAAAAGCAGGTTGCCGAACGCAAAGCATTGTTTCTGAAGTTTGTAAATTCTGACTAAATAATCTACATTAGAGAAGCCAGTCAATCAGCGAGTGAACTTATCTGTAAGTCTTTTATCGGACATCTGTTAGTTTAATATAAAAGTGAATCACAACTAATGTTTTGCTTTGGTCCAGAACAGAAACTGAACTACAAATTTAAACGTGCCCTAATACTCTGCACATTAGGCTACGATAAAAGTTCATCTCTGAGAAGCAAATATCAAAGACAAATGCCAAAGGAAGTCCAATTTTATTGAAGATATTTTATAAATGGTAATGTGGTCAGGGTTTCCCCCTTCTCTGTATAATTTGATGTGAAGTTAAAAAAAATATTACGTGACACACTTCCAAGTTTCATCAAATGGTGCTTTACTTGTCAGTGAAGGGAAGGAAGGGCCGAGTCTAAAAAGTTAGAGCAAACAGTAACCTTTTAGTAAATCTTTAACATTAAAATATCATCAAATAGATCTGCATCCCTCAATTACGGTGTCAGAGAGGAGTGAAAAGAAGGCTTCAGATCACATCTGACAAACACTTTTTGAAGCTTCAAAACACTTTAAAATATGTTTAGACTGTCCAAATACATTACTTAGACAATGTATTTTAAATAGTTAGTCATCATCGCTGCCTATTTGGAGTTGCAAAACACAAAACCTAGCTCTAACTATGTTTGTTACGATACATTGATTTAGCAGGATTATAGAGAAAAAACAGTTATGTAAGGAATGCTCTCCCTTATCCTCATCGTTGCCTGGTAAGTTTTTGTTTTGTTTGGCTATAAAACTTCCTAATCTAGTGGAGGAGGAAAGAGATGGAGGAAAACGAGAGAGATGGTGGACCTTGCTGAGACTAACTGATGACACTACAGAAAGCTAAATTTGCTTATTAAAAAGCTAGTATGGTGCCAAAGTGTGATTCCCCGTAAAATCCATCCCCAGCTGATCACAGTAAACAAGTTATTATACTTCTAAATACATTTGTTAGTGTGTTTATTTCATTGAGTCACATGCAGTTGGTTTTTATGAGTCTCTATACTAATAAATAATATGTCTTTTAATCCTAAAACTCAATAAATCTTTTTTTTTTTACTTGAAACTACCCACTGAACACAGTCTACTTCTGGAACTACATGAGGCTCATAAAGTAAGTCTAAAAAGAATTTTTTATTTGTCCTCTTCTCGAAAGTTTCCCAAATTCTAGCTTCATTTGACTTTTCTAGCTTAATTTTTTACAGTCACCAGTGAGTGCTGTGTACAAGTCATCATCTCCTTTCTCCTCAGGGCCAGTGCCTGATGAGAACATTGTGTCTATGTGTGTGTCGCATACTTCGTGTCATCTTCAGATTGTTTCAAGCTGAACGTGAACAATAAGATCTCGATGCCTGTAGGCCTTTACGATCTCAAAGAATGTGGAGCCTGTGTCTTATTAAAAATCTGTAATAATCTTATGAGTGAAAGATGGAATGAGGCTGTGAAAGCAGGGGGGATCAGCTGCAGCCCATTAGGACTCTCCTTGTTTAAAGAAATCGACTCCACTGTGTCCCACTTGCCAGATTTTTTTTTCCTCTCCGTCTTGTTTGCATAACATCAAGAGCTGAGAAAATTTGAAAAGATAATCCTCATTCTTTTGAGTTACTGTGGGGTGTTTGGTGCTTTGTGCATCGCTGTACACTGACTGTAGACCAGAAGCTGTGTGTGTGTGTGTTGAGGACATTGATATAATCCCCTTCTGTGAGTAGTTTTTAATGGCTTGTTTGAGGTTTTTTGAGTACAAGGTGGTTTTGATTTGCCTTTGAGTAGATAAACATTTAACAACACTAGTCAAATCATACCTTATAAAACGGTTTACAAGCTAAGCAGGTAGTAATAGCTTTAAAATCACTTCAAACAGAATGCTGCATTATGCTAACTCTATCTGCCAGTCACGTTCAATGTAATGTTTGCAGCCATCTAAAGAACACATATTTGTCTTTAATTTACCCTGTGAGTATGCACTGTTGGCAGGGATGCAAGCTTGGGAATGTGTTCATTGTTACAGCTACACACTCCCACACTGTTTTGTAATCCTACTCCACCAGAGTAAAATCTGCAGCATCCCTCTCATGAAATTTATCATCATTCTTAATGTTTATGTTTCGGTAATGGAGTCACATACTGATTCTTTTAAGGATGCGTGTGAGATCAATTATTTGAAACAAAAGCTATATGAACCTGTACTATAGGGGGGAAACAGGCGTGGATGTTTAAGCAGGTGTATGACTCGGACACTCAAGAATGTGGTTTCTGTCACACTTCATTTGTGTTTTATCCTTTGTAATCACAACCAGGAGGACTCAACCTTACCCTTAGGTGGCTGATGGCCTGCAACACCTGTGGCTAATACTGCATCAGTGATATGTTGCAGCAACAGGAATCTAAATGAAAATATGAGTCACATTACAGCATTATTTAGTAAAGGTAAGGTCATTGACAAAGGGTCATACATTTGAAGTATTACATGTTTATTTAAACTTCTTTCAGACTTCATTTTTTAAAATATTGGCAACTCTAGTAATAACTTCTAGACAAATAGTACTGCAACCATTAATACCACTAAAAACGCATTGTACAGCTTAATATAAGTGATTCCCACACATGTTGCTCACCTTTGCATTGACAGTATGGTCAAATAGACCCTTCTCAAGGTTCATACATCATTAGATAAAGTGTGCATATGTTTCTTTGGGTGATTATACACATTTAAAAAAAATTGTAAAGTAAAAATGTTTGATTTTTTTAAGTTATTGATATGCAATAGATGATTTTGTATCTTCTAAATGTGGAATCGAGGGTTGTATTAAAGAGCAGCTTCAGTTTATGGTTGAGCTGTCTTGAGGAAGTGTTTTTTCGACCAAAAGGTTTGTTTTTCTTTTGTTAATCAGTGCAGAGGTGTGTCCAGGCATTGCCTTTTAGTTTGGTGAAACCACTGGCTGTCGCACTTAAGCTGCATCATCAACTAAGACATCAACAGACTGAGCAGAAACCAAAAGCAAAACCTAATGTGGAGCCGTCAAACAGTTCATAGATCTCTATTTTGTAAGAAAAAGAAGCCAAAATGGACCCTTTTGTTCTTCTCTTGTGGGCATTTATTTGACAGAAGGAAATTTGCTCCAACAGAGACTCACATGCACGAACATGCAAACTTGTCTGGGACGGTTTTGAAAACCAAAAGATGAAAAGCTGTGCAAGATCTTCATTTCTCTGCTATATCCACACATATCAAATAGTTGCTAAATTAAGGTTTAAAATATCATATGGAAATTCAATGCTAGCTGACAGTCATCACATTCATAGCACAACTTCTTCAACTACCAGAAACAATTTTAACCACATACAAGAGCTTTTTTTTGCCACAATTACTGATACAACTGCTCATTGACTGCTGGTCCTACTGTTCATAATACTACTGTTAGTATTGCAGATACTGGACTACCAGCAAGTGGACCAGCAGGGCTGCAGATTGGAACAATAAATGATCCATTTAAGAAGCTCCTTAACCAGATAGTTTGTTTCACAGAACCATTTAGATAGTCCTCTGTTAGTGTTACTGTTACTTTTAGAAGAATATCGAGCATACGATTGGATGAAGCATCTGTCACGTCACGAGCAAACTTCAACCAATAGGATGAACTAAGTGGAACCACGCAAAACTAGTCAGTAACCCGTAGCAACCATTATCTACACTAACCCACCTGATTGGTGCAGAAGTTTATGGTTTGGCTACAAATGGATTCTCTGAGCTTGTGAATCTCTCACGAGATCCCAGTTTTTGCTTTTAAAGAAAATCAGTCACTATTCCAAAATTAAATGTCCACTTGTTGAGCAAGTTAGAGCTGATCAGTTGTAAGAGCGAATCGAGGGTCAAGCCAAGTTTGTCAATGCCTGGATTTGTGAACAGAGAGATGAAATTCTCCCTTGTGAGGATGGTTTTCTGCTCACTGAAGCAGTTCTATGTGTTAACTTGTAAATGTGCACAGATGCAAGACATGACCTTCATAATTCGTTTTTCTTTTTCACACAACTTGTTATTTGTTTAGGTTTATTAAAATGAGAGTAGGATACACAACAATCCAAGCCCTGTGGTGAATTTAACTAAATGTGTAGTTTAATTACTCCAAATGCTCCAAAATTCAGTAAATTCACAAATGAGATTAACTCAAACATTTGCTTTATTTGAAGTTGGAAACATCTCTCTCTCAACCGTGTCTGTCCCCCGGGGGATTGTTTAATGTGAAACATCTTCAGCTTCATTCAAAGAACTTAGCAATGTCAACTCAAAAAGAGTCCAGATGGGATTCTCTCAACATCACCATCTAAAGTAAAGACTAAACGCCGCTTTCGAGCATGCCGATTAGAAAAAACGGGTGAGAACTTTGGACTTATGTTTATTAATGATCAGGCCCAAGTGCCGTATGACTCTTTGAGCCATTAGAAACTAGTAGAATCTGTCACAGAGTCTGATGCAGTCTCATTCCTCCCCTCCCCTCCTGCCCGCACCGTTTCAAACACTTCATTACTGATGAGTTGTGAGGCAGTGAATTTTCAAACACATCACTGACTCCATCTCTTGGCAGGTCCATTTCGCCTGGTTGAACCAGTAGGTTGGAAACAGATGAGGGAAGTGACTGAGGAAAAATGCTGGACAAGATCTAAACAATCACCGACACTTGTCTCATAATCTGTCAGAGTGCCCACAAAGTGAAATATGGAAAAAAAATACAATTACGCTGCTGCAGACTTTAGTAAACTCAGAGAACTTAATATGTTATTTTCTTTGTCAGTTTAATGTATTTTTTTGTTGTTTGGTTTCATCCTTATAAATCATGATTTTTATATTCATATCAAAGCTGTGTTTGCTCATCAGAAGAGGGGAGCGACATGTTATAAATTAACTGCTTCATAAGGATCCATAAGATATTTTCATGCGCCTGTCTTTTATTATCCTTCACTTCACAATTTAATTAATTCACAAAGCTAATCCCGTGCTATGCATATAAATACACAACTGTTTAGTGCTTGATTCGATTTCTTTTTGTCATTTTCAGCTTGGAGCCCAGAGCAGCGAAAGGAATGCATTTATCCAAGTCTGTGACACACATGTTTGTGGACTACGCCAAGAAATTCATTGATTCATTTGGTTCCCATTTCTTAAATGCATATCTGATTTGCATGAAGGACTAATGGATCCTCTGTTTATGTCAGCAGTGACTGTTTTCCCCCAGCCAAACTCCTTCCTTTGTATCATGCTTTGCAAATTAAAAATGCAAGGCAGTAATTGACCAGTGAATCACACATTCTTCTGTGTTTGTACGTATGTTATTTGTCAAATGGAAAATCTTGATGAATCGTAGCCGTGAACAAAGACGTCTTTCTAATGTTGGACACATGTTGTTATAACGTGTCTGAATACGGTAATAATCAACGGATAGGTCACTTTTGGTAGTTCGGAAGGAACTCGGGAGCCGTCAAAGACTAGCGAAGGTTAAGAATTCATAAGAATTACAAAAGTAAACCCTTCAGTTTTGTTTCGCATTCAGACTTGAAGCAGACTCTAAACATGGTCACGGGCATGCCTATATGTTGCATCTGGTATTTAGCTCTCACATTCTGGTAAAATTTTCCTAAAACGCCTATCCATGGCATACTCAGGGTAAATTGAGAGCTGTTCAAGAACCGCGTGGAGTAAATGTTTGGTTTTTGTTTAATTTGAAGCACACACTTCTTTTGTCTCCTAAATTAACTGAGACTGAGTAACAGACATTTGAAGAAACCGAGTATTTTCTGTCAGAATTTTTTTGGCGCATTTAGCTGCCTGGTAACAGAAAAACATGTCAATGAGAGCTACATTATTGGGACTTAGGCGAGACCCCCTTATGCTATCTGCCTACCTGGGATATGGATGTAAGTCGCTTTGGATAAAAGTGTCTATTTCAGTCTCTGTGAATGTATACATGCAGGAGGGATTCCACTCCCGGTCCCGTTGTCTGGACGTTTGTCTTGTTTTTAGAGGCTTGATTTTGTACAATTTTGGTCGGACAAATATGTTTATGTGCATTTTAATTGTCTGATTTGGTCTTAGTAACACTATAATTCTGCATACACAGCAGAAGAGGACCTTGCACTTTCTTGGAACATGAACTCTCATAATTGTCTTCTTTATTGTAGCCTGTGGACATGACATGGAAGATAGTTTCATGTGCAGGGTTAATCAAAAGCTAATAGGACTGTCTATATTTTAAAATCACTGTATTATGATGGTTTATGCTAGTTGGACTCATATGAAAGAAAAAGTGAAAGAGGCTCATTTGAACTAATGCAACAGCGAACTGTTGGAATATACCAAAGAAAAGATTACTTTGGGCTAAAAGTGTTGAGGAACCAGAATTTTTCATCCCTTGTCAATGAAAAAAGATAATTTTGTTGGAAAATATTGAACAGTGGTTAAGTGAGTTTACTCAATGTTGTAAGTTTACTCTTACAACAAACTCTTTGTGGTCAACTTATCATAAAATGCTTTGCATCTGTGAAATAAAAAGAATCCTGGCTTTCCAACAGTATGTTGCATGTGTGCACTTATATACAGCACATATATATGAAGTGAAATTGTGTAAAAGACCTAACTGGTATTTTTTAAAGGGATTCATGCCATCTGGTACAGTATTAACATTTTATTTAGCAGATCGTTTTATCCAAAGCAGTTTACGATTGAAGAAAACATTAATCCATCAAGAGGCAGCTGGATTCTGGCAAGATTAACAAGAACAAAATCATGAGAGAATCCATCTTGCCAGGCTTAGGCTGTCTATGGCCAAAACAAAAAGATTCCAACCAATCAGCATCACATATGAGCAGTTATGGTAGGATTTCAGGTCTGTCAACAGCCGGTAATGACTCCAACTCCAAATTTGTTCTACAAGGACTTCCTGGATGGTCCTGTGTAAACAGTCTCATGCCTCAGCTTTCAAAGACTCTGATAATCACTGAGGCAAATGATCAGATTTTGTGTGACTTTATGTGTGTGTGTGTGTGTGTGTGTGAGAGAGAGAGATAAAGTTTACTTTCGCAAGGTCTAAGTTCACAGAGGCCTACTTAAACCGGCTCTGACTTAGCACACCAAACAGAAGTCAAACCAGCATTAAAGCATATTGTATTTCATGGGCGTTTGTTGTAAACATCTGTCTGTTTCATTTCAGACCAGTAAAAAAGGCAGCCAGTAAAATTATTGACTGTGAAAATGTTACATCTACAGAGTAAAAACAAATTTCCATGTGTTAATTGGAATTATTTCTGTATTAAATCGTCTTTTTCTACCCTGCAAAAGTGCTGATATTATTTGAACATAATGGTGATGGTTGTGTGGTGGGGATGAAAACTTTTTCTTTATGTTTCAATAAAAAGAATAAGCAAATAGAGTGCTTTTACGAATGTTTTTTCTTAAAAGCAATAAAAGTTAATATTTCCTTTGTTTACAATTATTGTTTTGATTTCCTAATATATAATTGCAAACCCCAAAGATCCAACAAGTGTGGTTTCAGGTGCTGAGTTTGGGGTTTTGAAGCCAAAGCAGATACTGAGTGACAGAGCAATCAGTATGAGCTCAAAGGCAAACTTTCAGCATTCCTCATTCTGGGATGGACCACCCAAAAAGACCCTCATGCCACCCCCTACTCCCACCCCCCACTCCCATCTCCCAAGCTCACTCAACCCTCCCTCCTGTCTCTGGTTACAGTCGCCGGTCTCTAAAAGAAAATGTCACAAAAAAGGAACTTGAACTTCAAAAGGCAACTAATCTGAAGTAGCCCGAGTTAATCGTGTGCATCTGTTCCACAGTTCTGAGGCTTCTGACCTGCATGAGACTCATTCTGCCGGCTGTTTCACCAGGCAACAACCACCAAACACGAACCATAAGACTCTTGAAATTATTACCACTTTGTGTTTTGGACAAAGCAGCTCTTTAGTTAATGTTGTTGACAAAGCCACATGGAGAGACAGACTGTCATTTGGAGGCTGTGAGGGTTCCAGAAATCTCATTTTATGAGGCTGTTATTAAGATAATGTCATGACCTCAGTGCTGAGTTAATGTTAACCCAGAAGAACAGAAGATTTTTGTCACAACAAAAATAACTTTTCTGCTTTCTTCTGCTGAAAACCAGGTTTTTAATTGTTAACAGGTTCATGAGAGGTTATTAAAGTCTTACAGAGCATATCATTAGTGCTGTGGATTGGGATTTCTGCACTGAATCTGCAGAGCACCACCTACAGTCTCAGAGAGGCAAGGTCAAACAGCATAAATGCTCCATGTACAACACTGGTTGAATCAAAACTGACTTCTTGCGGGTTGGGGCTTTTCAGCTAATTTGCATGTGCTGTGAGGAATTGACAAAACGAGGTGCTGGGACAAACAATGAGGAGTAGTTAGTTAGCTGCTCCAAGCAGCTGCTAGCATCCATGGCTCCCAAAGCAGTGACAGTAAAAGCATAAACATGCTAAACAACAGATGTCACATGCAAGTGGAAGTATAAGAATGGCAGGGTCTTCACAGTCTATTACTTTCCACAATTTTAAAAATGCTCTGCTCACTGGTCAGTCAAGCAATTGTGCATTAGCAGCTGCTCGCTAATGTGTGCCCACCTAGTTGCTAGTGGCTACCAAGCAGCTAGGGAGGGCTGTGCCACTACCTGACCGCCCATTGTGAGATGCCCATGCTTAGATAAAACTCCAAGTTATGCTATGGTGTACTAATCCTTATTTTGTGACAATAAACTTAAATATTTTGAGGAGCACAGATGAGTTTTTAGGTAGTTAATAAGTGCTGGTGTGGGGTTAGGGTTAGGGGAAACCTGTTGTTCTAACAAGGGTTAGGGTTAGAAGAACTTGTTGTTCAGTGTTCAGTGTAACAGTTTTCAGTTTTTTAAAAATATGCTTTTGTCATTTTGAAATGATATCTCTGAAAACCTTTAGCTTGAAGAATGCATTAGTTTTTTCCAACAACTCAAGGTCATAAAACAGTTTTTAATATCCAACCTGATGCGAATATATTAGAGAACATTTGCTCTTTTTCATAAGTAACCAGAACACTATGTCAGCAGTTATTTAAAGCTGTGTTTCTGCCTACCTAATGAACAATTCCAATACTTACATCCCATTTAGCTCTGTTTCGGTCTCAACCATTTGCTGGGGCCTCTGTAACTGCTAAGCCTTGTTAAGCAGTATTCTGAAGAGATTAAACTTTTTTTTCTGAAACAACCATGTGCTGACACTGGTTTTGACAATGATGAAAGCAGCAAGGAAGAATTAAACCAGAAACTGTAAACAATGAAGTGAAAATGCTGACATGCCCAGCGTTTGAGCCAGGTCACAGTTATCTGTGGGTTTCCCCTTTTTGTGACATGATTTGTGGGTTTGATTGTGTTTTTGTTTGGATTTGAAATATCTTTTAGAATCTCCGTTCTTTTGATTCAGTCAGTTTTACTTCTTCTTCGTCTTGTCCTAGTTTGAACAAAGCTTTGTTTTAATCCAGTTCCGTTGGTTTTCTCTCTGTGTTGACATGCTCCACACCTGTTTTGAGTTCTACTGATTGCCACACTGCTCTGTTCCCACCACACATGCATGTTTGCTGTTAGTTATTCCTCTTTGCCTATTTACTATCTGGTTTTCTGTTCACTTTACCATATTATTATCATGTTTTTTCTACTTAAATGTTCAGTCCTGTTTTCTGCTTTGCCGCTGTTTATGTCTATTGGATCTCCTGCGTCTGCAGCAAATTTGGTTTTGTTAAATCAAGGTAATTTCCGCCTGTAAGTCTGCCAAATTCAACCCGAAAGACTGATTGCATGAAAATAGTGAAGCCCTCATGACTCATATACAGAGAGGCTACACATATTACCCAACAAGTTCAGTTTGCCAAGCTGAAATTACAGGTGCTAATTTTAGTGCCTTTGTTCACATACAGAACCTCACATTCATAATGGATTTAAGAAAAAATAAATAAATAAAAGAGAAAACCATGTTTTAATTACTTCTCTATTTCCAGTCTTGAAGTGAGTGATTGCTTGTCATAGACAGGTTTTGCAGCACTGGATGAATTTACATGCAAACCTGCGGTTAACTTTGCATGAGCTCGATAGAAAAATATGTTAGGAATGAACAAATATAGGTGTCAGGATTTAATTCCCCAATTAGTTTTCGTCTATGGTATTTATTTTTCCCTAAAAGCAGCCTGTCTTTTTATGCTCAATATTTTTCACTGCAAGCCTTGTGTTTTGCTTTGTTATTCAACTCTCATTTTAGTGCACAGAATATGTGTTGCCTGGTTTTAATCTCCTCCTCCATGCCTGTCGTCTCATCTATCAGTAAGTCTTCTCTTTTTGTCCACGGCTACTCAAGACTAAACGCTCCGTGGTGCTGACATTATATGAGAAGACATTACAAGACAGGTGGCGTCAATTTCAGTTGATTTGACATTCATAAATCCCAGCTGTTTGTAAAAACGAGGCCCCTGAGGTGCCCTCGTGGTTTACACCTCAACCTCAATCAACAAAACAAGGATACAAAGAAAAGTTTGCATTAAGCTATGTTGAAAACTATCATTTTCGCTGCCAAATATTCCAGATGTGGATCAGCTACCAAAAGCTGACAATGTTTTTTCTTCTGGCAAATGATAAATAAGCAACCCAGATGTTTTCATTCAGGCAGGCAGAAATACTGCAGCACAAAAGGACATTAATGAATGTTTAATTAATTAATCAAATTAATTAATTAAAGATTTAATTAATGGCGTCCATGAAGGTGACGGTATGGTTGTGATGTAAAAATAACTTTTCTAGCCCTACCTATGATTGCTTTCTAACCCTTCCCAATGAGGTTTGATTTCTAACCACAACCATCTTATGCTATTTCCTAAAACCAACCAGAAAGGGACATTTTTTTTTTTATCTTTTAAAGCCTAAAAGCCTTTTTAAAGACTAACCAGGGACAAGATATACAAATTATCGACAGCTTGAAGTCCTTTCAATAGTTGAATTTTTCTTAATGCAAACTTGTTTGCATGTCTTGCCCCTGACAAATAAACTTTTAATAAAGTAACATGTTTAGGTGTAACTAAGGCAATCAGAAAAATGGCATCCATGGTAGTGACAGCTGAGCTGTAAAAAGATTGGATTTGAGCCCCAACTTCTTTCTATCCCTTGCCAAGTAATGATATCATCTTAACCCAACCAGGAAGTAACTGAAGTGTTTTGTGTGACTGAACATACAGCAACTTAGAAGTGAAAAAACTGTTCTTCACTCATCTGTTGGTCTTTCTACAAGGATGCATGGTTCAAAGTGCTCCAGGTATTTATACCATCCACCCGCATCCTTCCTTTTTATGAGGGCTTTTTGGCTTCTCAAAGACTTGAAAATGATGTCTCCTCTTATGTGAAAACTCTCATGAGTTGTATTTTCCTCCTGCAGCTTGTAGGGGTGGCACTTTACAGGATGCCATTATGGGTCATAGTCAAGCTTATGAACAAACGACCTATTGGCCTGTATCAATTAGAAAACGTATTAAAATGTATGCATGTGTTCATTCAGCGTGACTTGACTGGGGGACCTCCCACCTGCCGACCAGCGTTTGCATTCTGGGAAACCATGATTTATGAGTGAAATACTTAGTGACTGATGCGTGCCCGTATAAGAGGATCTGGAGGTGATAAGTTGACGCTGTAGATGGTTTTTTGTCATGTAAAAAACCCTGCAGTTTCAACATGAATCCCTGCTTATCTCTCTGACATATCCACATGGAAGAAGGAATGCCACCATTGACTTCACCGCTATTGATGTCTATCCAACACAATACCAACATACTGGTTCTGCTTCATTAAGGTTAATTAATCAAATTCAAGTCCCTTATGCTGCCTACAGAATGACGTCTGGACCCAGATATCTAAACTCTGTCACTCAGTCTTACAGTCCTGCTCGACCATTGTATTCATCTCCGGAACGCTGTCTAGTTAAACCATTCCTCACAAGGCAGTCTCAATCAATCCAGACTGTTTTCATTTGGAGTTTCACGATAGTGGAATGAGTAGATGAATGCTATCAGAGCAGAGGTGTACCTCTCTAGCTTCAAGAATGCTTTGCAGACTTGTATGTTTCATGATCATCCTCTCCTAATACCCTAACATGCCAAACATGAGCTTACTTTGCACTTCTGTATCTGCTCTTCTTGTACACTATTATCTAAACAGATTTAGCATTGTAATGTGCTTCATTGTACTGAAACTTTTGCTTTAAAAAAAAAAATAAAGATAAAAAGTCTGCTAAATGGCCAAAACTCTAATACTCGAATATCACAACAGTGTCTGTGTAAAGATATTTGACCAAACAAATCTCTTTCACCAAGTACTTAATTTGCACAAATGGTTACTTTTGTTCAAAGTATTTGTGCTCTTTTAAAGTCGACATGTCACCTTTTGAACCTTTCAATTCATTCAAACTTGTGATACGTTTTCAAACATAGTTCAAACCCTCAGAAGTTAAAAAAAATTCAAGCGGAGACGTCTAGGTTCTCAAAGATACCACACATGTCAGATTGAGTTAGAAGAGCTTTGTGTGAAATGATGTGTGGGAAATCTCAGAGCAACTCCGACAACAGGAGGATGCAGAGCTGGAACTTTTTTTCTCTTAGCTTTAGATTGCTTACATGGAGATTAAAGGCAGAATCGAGGATCAAGTGGAAAAAAACCCAAAACATTATGTACATTTAAACTGACAGGTCCCTCATGTTTTTATTTTGCCAGTTGATCTTCTGGTGGCGCACTGGTTTGCCATGTCGTCTAACAGAAAGAATGTTTCTGCTTCAAACCTTCTGGTCGGCTGTGGCCTCTCTGTGTGGAGTTTGTGTGCTCTTTGTGTTAGCCCTGCAGTGGACTGGCAACCTGTATATGGTGTACTGCACTTCTCTCTAACAGAGTCAGAGGGGAAAGGTTTGTACTCCCCCTTGGACCCTCTACATGAAAACAGGTTAAGGCTGAGTGTTAAGTTCACATCAACCATTTAAGTTTACAGAATGTAAATCATCTTCGATTTCACCAGATGTTCATCTGCTGTACTGGTTCGACTTTTCAGCCATCATACCATATGACACAGGAGCCAGACGTCACTGACATCACTTATGGCAATGTTACATGTCTGTCTCTTTGGGAGTAATGACAGACCCCTAACCAAACTGTCTGCATTCGTTTCTGTGGGACAGAGGCAGAAAAAACAACATCTATCACATTTCATCTGACTTTGTCAAGCAGATAGTAACTCCATAACTCCAACATGTGGCTGCCCTTGAAGGCTACCCAAAACCACATGTGCAAATCCCCCCACCCCCTCAGTTGGACACACACACACGCACACACACGCACACACACACACACACACACAGGCAACCTGGTGTCAGTGAAATGGGGCAATTGAGGGGAAGCAAGAATCAAAGGTACAAATCTTGAAAATTAAAGGACTTGCAGGCCAGCCATCTTTTCCTCTCTCTCAGGGAGAAATGCTTCTCATTAGTTAACAGCCTTAATGTGAAGCAGGAACCCACAGACACAGACTAGAGTGGGCGTTTACTGTACAAAGTTTTGTCAGAAAAAGATTTTAAGAGAATGTTGCAGGATCTGAATAACAGTCTTTGCTTCTGCACTGCCAGGTTAAGACGTGTGTAAATGAAATTATTTAAATAGGTAGTTCACTGAATATGGTCTAAAACTCACTGCTACAGACAGAAGAATACTAAATGACTGCAATAACTCTGATGAATGAGACAGTTTAATAACAGAACTTATCAGAAATAAATGAGAAGGAGATAATTTATCAATAGCGCCACAAAGTTGGGACTCAATGGGCATACAAGGAGCAGGGCAAGAGTGGCCATAGCTCCAAACATCTGCTTGAGGTGATGTAACTATTATTGTTTCATCTCAGTTAAAAGAAAATCTATAACGACTCACAACAAGCATATAAATGAGCCTACAAAATAGCTCAAAACAGTCAAAACTGGGAGAGACTAACAAATGCAAAGAGACGCAAACAAATGTAGAGCTCCAAAATGATTTGAAACAGATACAGATACGTAAAAAGACTCACAACAATGACAAAGAATAACACAAATGAATGACAAAGAAATGTATTAAAAAAGGAGGGCAACTAAGCCTTTATTGATGCAGAGAGACTCAAAATGACCGCAGTCATACAACCGCCACAAAGAGTTAAAACGTATCCATATGGGTGTTTTGCCTCTTTGTGGGAGGTGGTGGGCACTTTTGTAAGTCTGTGCCCAGGGGCTTTGACTCAAAAATCCCCTGTTAAAACAGCTAGCCCCCCCTCCTTTAGGACAGTGAACACATCAAAGTTCAAATCTCATCTGCACTTCACTCTGTTATCCTTAAACAGACCTCAGCGGTCTGAACCTGTGAAGTTGTGGGGAGCAGTTAAAGTTTGTCTGTCCCTTGCACCACCTCCTCGTGACATGATGGATGGGAAACACCAGATCACATGTTTACATTTAAAGTACCACAAATGTTAGTTTCGTTGCCCAACACCTTCGCACATGTTTAACTTGAGTATTTGTATCTGTGTGGAAGGTGGTGGTGATTGGTGAACAGGAAGCGCACAACAGTTTTTTCCTCTCCTTTCACCACTCGATCACCTTGAGTTTCAAGGCCTGGCATCGTCTTTATCAAGCCTGTGAATCATTCACCTCAGCAGGCGTTTAATCATCCAAGTTTCTTTAACCTTTCGGAAAGCTGCCCTGAAATCCAACAGGGCCGTGTCATAGGTGTGTGTACACTGCAGGGAAAGGCATGCGCTAAGTGAGTGTGTGTATAGAAATAAAGGCAGCGCCTTTCCCTGTTTACATTCACATGCCCCGGTACCATAAGCTGTTACCAGGATTTAGTTAGATATAAGTCAAGTTAATGTCCTCTTGCTTCCCACTTTTGTTGCCTTAAGCAGTATTATCTTTAGTTTTAGCATCCTATAGATGTGTAAACATAGAGATCACCACTCTTAGGAGCCCAGTTTTAGCTTCTTGTAATGTTATCGTCATTGTTACTCCACCTGTTCCCAGCACAGTGCGCCCATTTAAAGCTCAAACAACAACTGTTTGGCAGTAGGCGATTGAAATCCCTCTGAAATCAACCCGCCTTCTCGCTTCGAGGCGTTTATGGCAACAGGTTGAATTTTAGGCACTTGAGCTATGTGATCTCCCCCCCGATTCCACTCTTAAAACCGCCCTTTCAATCTTCGGCCTGAGCCCCATCCTTTCTTTGGACACAGCTAAGCCTTGGTTTGAAATCTTAGCTTGTGGAATTATGACAAAAACACACTCTTGCTATCTCGGTGTGAGTCTTAAAGTGTTAAGAACTCAAAGGCTTTTGTGGCTTGACGCTAACAAAGGCAGCTTTAGATGATTTCCCAGGAAGTATTTGGGTGTGTGAATCCTTTTATCTTTCTACCACTGTCTTTGTTCCATTTCAGTTATTCATTAACTGGCAACAGCTACCTGAAAAAGGAAATGGTTTCTTTTCTAAACATCTACCTCAACACTAGTTGAACAACTGCTTAAACTCTGTTCAATCGCCACTTGCATGATGTTGCTGCTTGTTGCCAGATGGTGAGTTTAGAGTCTTTGGCGGCAGTGCTGTTGACCACTTGTGACGGTTTTAAGACAATGCCTTCACTGTTCCACAGCAGCTCTCTCTGCATCAGAGCAGGCAGAGGAAGCTACAACAGCTGATAACGTCGGCTCTGGACCGATTTGAGTCATGTGTGAGACGATGAAAGTATGTGGTTGAGGGTGATATTTACAGCGGTAATCTCCAGCTGTGATTCTGGTGACATCTGTTGTGCAAAGCACTCGTTGCTGCAGTGTTTTGTTTTGAACTGCAGTTAAATACCTGCAAATTACATGACAAATTGTCATGTTTTAAAAGTGAGGAGGAAAGAAAGTAAGAAAGGTGAATGGTGAGTGCTGTCTTTGAGCAAGAGGTGCAAAACATATTTTGACGACACTATAGTGATATGAGACCCATATCCACAATCAGTATACCAATCAGTCTTTTAACCAGACCTTGAAACATTTATAAATGATTATCTAATGATTTAAGTCCTTTTTTGTGTATGTGGAAATTATAATAACTGAAGATAACCAGCTTTAATGGGCAAATAATACACAGTAGGCAGCTGAATTTAAGCCAGAAACACGAGTTAATCTCCAACCCACTAATTTTAACGCTTTATTTCAAATTTCCTCTTTGTTTTTAGATGCTCTTTTATTAGGTTTAGACATTAAATACACTTGTTTATGTTGAGATAACATAGTAGCTTGCCTTGAGATTAAATGATCAAAGAAATAATTTGTTAAGCTGCTAACTTTTGTGCAGTGGAGCATTTAGCACAACACAAAAGAACCAAACGCTTTTTCAGGAATGGAGAGAGTGTAACTGTTTTTTTTTTCTTCAGCTTTTCCTGGTGCCTGATCAGTGATCATTTGCTAAACCTCTGGAAGTGTAGCCAGTCAGCAGAATTGAAGATATTCAGGGAATTTACTTCCTGTTAAATTATAAATTGATAAATTGTAAAAAAAGCTAACAAAGAGCTAAATCATCACAGCTGCTAGCTGATGTTTTCCTTTCCACATCATATTTACCTGCATCTCCTGAAACTTATTGAGATATATGTTTATTTTTTTTGCTTCCTGGCAGTTTTCATACCTTTGTATTTAAGCAATTTTTGTCTATCTATGCATATTTTGCTACATTTGACATTTCTGTGTAGAACTACCGCTTCTGTGGTGCCCTATGTACATACATGTGTGTGTGTGTGTGTATATATATATAATTTTCCCACAAAGTGAAGCTGCTGTTTGTCTCTTTGGCTTTTCATTTGAAAACCCAATTTTACATTAATTCCAAGACAAAAACCAAAGGAAAAAAGATTTGATTTTTTCAGCCATAGCCATTGTTATCTATTAATACAGGGATTTAATATAAAAAGTAAAAACTTGTGATAATGTCACTGTGTCAACTCATTGACTTTTATTTACCCCACAAGCAGAATCACCATCACACTTTCTCATTTTTGCCTGTAGACAACAGCCAACCACACCTAATGGCTGAAAAACACTGACTTTTAGGGATGCCCACACTGTGTTCTGCAGTGTCTTCCTACTAATTAACACATTGGGAAATATACTCCAGGAGAGAAGATTGGTCACTACCAACCGTCCATCATTTCTGAAGAAGATGATGACCATCAACATAGAAGTTATTTTCTCTTTATATTTCTGTTCTCTATATAAAAAAGGTACATGTGCCTATAACCTGCCTGTTTTCATTTCATGTCATCACGACTCTGGTGATGAGTCAATATTTTCCAGGACTGCCTCTTATTGGGCATCAGGTGGTGAGGTCCCTGTGGCTTGAGTGTCTAGCAGAAGGAAACAGAGGCCCCTCTCATTAATCCAGACTCACATCAAAGTGCCCTTCCATGCTCAGACAGAGACAAGGCAGAGAGAGGTCATGCTGAAAAAGATTGAGGTGATACCTTTAATCACTTATTTTCTCTCAGCGGGGACGTCCGCAGATTAAACACAAAAATAAGAAGGCTGTCCTGCAGACACGCAGCGGGAACAACCACCGCATAGCTGATGTTTGAACACCTGGTGAGGAAGAAAGGAGCTTAGAGGCTCTTGACTTTGTTCCATCTCTGATACAGCGATGTTTTAAAGTGCAGTAGCTATTGCTCTCAGTATACACTTAATATTCAGCTGAATGACATGCTTGTCTCTGCTTTGACAGTTCTTTATGATAATATTGTTGAGGTTGTCCAAGTTAAAGGACCCCTTCAAAACAGCTGAATGCACCTCTGAATCACAAAAAGAAAACATGATTGCACCTGAGGAGGGACAGATTGACATACAGGGTGACTTTTCTTTAAGATCCCTGCCTATTTCCCCTCAAGAGGAAACCACTGAGAACTGTTTAGTCATTATCTGAGAGGTGGAAGAGGACAAAAGTGCGTGTTGTCAACCAGTTATGCCTAGAGATCATTGCAAAGCGGATTTTGAAATGGATCAGATTCTTCCAAATGGCTTTTACGGGAAATACATTTTTTGTAATTTATAATTATGTGCAAATAAATCAAGATCCCCCACACAAAACTCTGTCTGCTTAGATGTTGGTTTTAAATGCTCCAGTGGAGATTCACTGATGTTCGTTTTTTAAGTTTTATGAGATCCATTTGACTTCGAATTGTTTGAGCGCCCTGGCAAAGAAACCTCTCAAGCCTCAGAGGAATTATTTTCATATGGTAACCATTCAAGGGAGGAATAAAAACAATAGACGTGTAATTACAAAGTCAGAGAGGTATCAGATCTAACTGATACAGTTCTATATTAGTTTTAAATTTCAAAGTCAAAAAGTTGCTTCCTCTTGGTAACAGACGTTCATTTTCTGAGGCATTGTTACATTTCTCTTTAAATTGAACTTAATCTGAAATTAAACAAAGTAGTAACTTTCAGGTTTTCTCTGCCAGGTTAGTGAGAACAGTGACTGCAGAATCAGACTAACAGTGTAAGATATCAATATTTAGTCAGGAGTGTTGGTTCACAGGATTCATGTTTGATTATGCTAAGAGAGTATTGCTGTGTTACAAGGGGTCAAACACTTTTCAACCTTAAATGAAAACTATGCTTGTCCAAAAAAAGAAGAAAAAGCCTTAAAACTTCAAACTGTATACATATGTTAACACAAAGGTCAACCATCTAAGGAAGCCAATAGCAGCCTTGCCTTTGTTTTCATGCCATTATCTCAAGATCACAGGTTGATTATTCTGTTTCTTGATCACAAGTTATTTTATCTTGTTTTTATATGAAATCTGATCACGACTCGTTGTCATGAGAAAACAAGGTTTGATTTTTTTTAAGATCACAGTGTCATTATGGTGAGCTTGAAAATGAGAAGTTCATATGATGAAACCAAATTTCATTGATTATTATAGCAGCCATGCCAGCAGCATTTACTGTGCAGTTTCAGTTCTATTCAGTATGTGGACCTTGGTTGTTCTAAATAAGTTCAAATGTGCAAAAAGTAAAGGAAAAATCCCCGGTCAAAAACTGGCCATTTTTCCTCTATCATACAATCACATTCTTAACTGCTGCCTTGCTGAATACAACTGCTCTCGAGTGGATTTTGTAAATCACCCTAAAGAGGAAAGGGACCATTTGTTCTGTTATCAGCTTAAAGTTCAAAAGGCAACATCTGTGAAGGGTTGCTGATGCATTAATGTACATAACATGGGATCACTGCACATCTGTGAAGGGCCATGATGGCAGATTTTTCAGGGAAGGCCTTGCTTAATTCAGCAACAACATGCCAAACCACATTTTGTGTCACGTACAACAGCGTAATTCTGTAATAAAAAGGTCTAAACGGATGTCCTGCTGTCCAGATCTGTCCGCTGGGAAACTGCTGTGAAAGGAAAAACACAAGTAGGAAACCCACTTCAAACAACACAAGGACATATTTCACTTTAATGGCTACAACAGTTGGTCTTTTCAGTTCCCAAATACTTACAGTGCATCTGCTGTATGAAGTGTTCAGGCACGGCAAGTGGAACTCGTCTCCAGGACCTCGCTAAAAAAAGACTTGCATTTAAAGAAGATTTCTATCTGATGTAGGAAAATTAACCACGTTCTGCTGGACATTGTTTTGCTTTCTATAAATTGATATCTGCTGAAATTTGTGTAATTTCTTGCAAACTTTGTTTATCAACTCATGCGGTAAATTTCAACCGCATGACTCTCCTGCACAAAGAATTTTCTGTGGCACATCTGACCTAAACATCTTCGTCTCGAATCTTGTTTTCAAAATCCTCCCCTTTCAGATGATTTGTTCTTTAGTCAGAGTAAGTTATCCGAGAGCACGCCCAGTAATTCAAATTTAACAAGTATGAACTTTGCTTTTATGCATGACAGAAAAGCCATAAAAGAGACTGATTCTAAGCAACAGCACTCAAGGTTTAACATGGAATCCCTTACGGAGCTTTTAATGGCCGTTCTTAGATACAGAGGTTTTAAACTCAGTGTGCTCTACAAATACTTTTCAGCTTCTAAAATTGATCTCAAATCAAAATTCTCTTTTTTTGCATCTCAAAATGGATCAAAAGAAATATGAAGTTGTTTATAGATGATTTTGAACACGAGTTTCTGTTCTGATAATCAAACATAATCTGCGAAACGTTTAACATTAGGTGTAAAGTAAGAAATTAGGAGAGATTTCAGCGACATTTCTTAAAATCAGATTATGGCTTCTTTTTGTTTCCATGTCTTTAACTAGTCCCCAGATGAGGTCTCCAAACAAATGTTGCTTTTAGATCCGCCAGTGTGATCAGCTGGGGAATTTCATTAAAGCGAGACCTCCATGATGGAGTCAGATAACACGAGGTGGAGGGAGGAGAACAGCGTGAGCTGTGTTTGACCGGAGCCGGCCCTTCAGTTGAAGGTTGAAGAGGAGACGAAGGAAGGTGAATAAGATGAAGAGAAATAAAGAGAGGAGACGAGGAGAGGAGAGGAAGAGCTAAGGCGGGATAGCAGAGTGAAGAACAGGGAAGGATAAAAGCGGTGAGGAGGGGAGGAAGAAAAAGACAGTAAGGGAAAGGGAGGAGGAGGAGGTGATTAAAAAAGAAGGAAAAATGAGAAAGATATACGAGATAGAGATGAGTGGAAGTGATTAGAAAATGGGAGGGTAAGAGAAGGAGAAAAGAGGAGAAGAAGAAAAGGAGAGAAAGGAGAAAATGATGAGAGAAAGAAGAGGAGAAAGGAAGGTGGTAAAATAAGGAGTGGGGGAGTGAAAGGAAGAGGATAATGTACAGAAATGGATGAATGTAAGAAAAAAACAACAAAAGAGAAAGGTGAAAAACAAAAAGGTTGGCAATTGATATGAAAAGAATGGAAAGGAAATAAGAGAGGACAACTAAATGAAAAGATAGAACATGGTGGGACAAGAAAGAAGAGGGCATGGGAGAGAAAGACAAGCCTTCTGTAATGATAGGAAACAATAATTAAAAGAGAAAATAACTACAATGAGGTGAAAGGGAAGAACAGAGAAGAGTAAAGAAGTAATGGAGAAGAAGAGAGAGAAAGAGTGACAAAATGAAAGAATGACAGGGAAGAAATGGAGGAGACAGAGAGAAGAAAAGAGTGCAGGTGGAGGAGAAGAGAAAAAGACAGAGGGGGGAGCTGGGCCTGGACTCCCCACTGAGGAGTGATGTGATGGTAATCTCTCAGCTGGAACATCTGGTCCAGGTCTGAACAGGCGGGTCTCTCGGTCCTGAGGAGATGGCCTGATAACCCACCTCCAGCAGTCTGACTCTGCAGGTCAGTAGCATGCCGATCGACAAAGACGCACCTTGTCTGTGGATGGAGGGGTCACCGTTAATAAACCCGCCTCTATGTGGTCAGATGGGATGGGAGGAAGCAGGTGAGATAGGAGCTCCTGTGTTCCAGAAGATGAATGACGACCCCCACCCCCCCGGGGAATTCCTCAGGGATCCTCCTTGCATTAATGCGACACTCACTCTGAAGATGAGCCGTTAATCGAGTGTTATTTTACAGTTGTGTCACACTCTAAACACTCCCCCACAAATCTGTTTAATAGCCCGAGTGTGTTTATACAGTACAGTAAGTGGAGGTGCACAGCTGGAACATGATTTATACCCTTTTTTTACGTTTAACATGCCTTAGAGATCAGATCAAGGGCATAAAATGTCTTGGAGACTCACATGATCATGAAGTCCTTAAAATCTGAAGAAATTCCAGATGGTGGTTCGACATCACAGGAGACTACAGAATGTCTGATTAAAAATAATCCCGCTTGAGAGAATTAAAAAAAAAAAAAGCAAACAAAAGCTGCCTTTGCCTTCATACCCATTTATCACATGTAATTGTTTGTATACAGTTGTTTTATCCTCGCAGTGTGTGTGAGACGGAGATGAGATGAATGTAATTAAAGTTTTTTTAATTAGACGCTGTTCTTTTCTGGGAAGCCTGTGGCAGCGCTGGGTGGAGCCTTAGTGGAGACAGGAGGTTTGCGGTCTGGCTGATGGAACCACGCCGGCCGGGGTAATGGAAACCGGGTGTTCGCTTCGCACATATACACATACATGCAAACGCACACACTCGTGCCCTCACACACACAAACCCGAGCTGGAGAGAGAGAATGCACACACACAGAAACAGCCGCAAAAACTTGTGCAGACATGAATCTGAAGGCACAGCCCCCACAATACTAATACGTACCACACATTCACATACACTGATGTGAAAATGTGCATTAAAGAATACAGCCGAGTGGAATATGAGCTCTAAATAATGATGATGTGTGCATCTGCATGCATTAAAACACACACGCACGCACACACACAGGCATGGATGAGCACACATGCATGAATGCACTCTCACACACTGCTGTCATTCACACAAGAATGTGCGTGCACACACAGAATTCATTACAGATGCACACACTGATGCATGCACGCACACACTCTCCGCCCCCATCTCTCCCTCTTCAGTCATTACACATGCATGCACACGCACACTAAAGCAGTTAGGCGCATGCTTGAGCACGCACGTACACAAGCACGTTTCAGACCCCCCCCCCACCCCCCCACACACATTGGATTTCAACCTTCTTGGAAAAAAGACACACGCTCGGGCTGTCACGAAACAAAGGCAACGATACACACACACCCTGCCGCAATCAGTCTAACAATGTAATACAAACACACATCCTGCAGCATCCTCCCACAGCTACACGTGCACTTACAGGAGGGCGCGGGGCCAGGAAATGCAGAAAACAGATCTCGGGCATCGACTGACAGTAAGGCAAGGCCCGCCTTTTCCATTAGACACTGACGTCAGTTTTCCACAAAACTGTTTCACCCCAAATTACAGGCGATCGAGCTTCTGCACTGATGACAGTCTGCAAACAGGACCGACGCTGAGGATGGTCTGCGGGGACAAACTGTCACAGCAGCCTGATGCTGTGCTGGCTGAACTCCAAGCACTCACATATATGGAAATATATGGAAAACGCTGAGGTGTGACAGCGCATACAATTCACCCATCTCAGCTTCCCCTAACAAACCCTTCAGCTTCTCTTCCTGCGTGTGCGCCCTGGACAGCAGACACCATCGGGTCAAACCGGGCAGCAACAGGTCAATCGCTATGAACAGGGCACCATCTAGTGTTGCGCGCAGAGTATGGGAGAGGAGCGGAGGCCCCCCCCCCTTTCCCCCTCTTTATATCTTGAGGATAAAAGGACAGCCATGTTGGGTGTGTGTTGGTCGGCTTCATGTCATGTGCAGAAAAAGTGTGGTTTTCCTCTCACGAGACCCCCAGTTTCATGTTTGAGTAAAAGTGCAGAGCTGAGCAACAACAATCAGAGCAAACCTGAAGGTGTGGCGCGTGGACCCGGAGGGTTGAGGATGGGGGCTGGGCGGCAGATGCGGCCGCGTGCACAAAGCCAACTTACAAACAAACAAAAGGTTTAGGAGCTGCTACGTTTCCCGAAAGAATAAGTTTAGATATGAACAAAGATACGTTACTATAGTGATTATTTTTATTGGGAAGTAGCTGCTTGTTTTGTCCACCCGAGATGACAAAAAATGTTTAAACTGGCTGTAAATTTCAGTGAGTTTTTAAACGGAATTATCACGCCTTTAGATACTGTCACACAAACCTTTTTTCTTTTCCCACAGCTCACACTTAAACTTGGCAGAAAGCACGGGTGGATTAATGATGGTTCCTGCAGTCTGGGCCAACTTCCTGCTGAGGGGTCTCACCGTCAAATCATCAGGTGCACGAGGACTCCACATGCGCATGTTTGTTTTAGATGCAGACTTATGCACACCAAGTTTGCAGCTCTGCAGATTTTACCCACAGTTCATATCATTTTGACGTTAAACAGGCAAACAGGGAGGGACAGAAAAATAAATAATCAAGCATGAAAGGAGAAAATAAACGGAAGAAGAAATAAACCTGTAGATATAAACAAAAAGCTTAGCTGGTAATGTACCAAGATGATATCTGATCAGATATGACTCCTTTGTTCCAAACTGACAACAGTACTCATCAGTTTATCCTGCATTTTCAAAGTAAAGAGAGATGACCTTTTGAGCCTTTGCGCCACTCAATGCACCAACAATGTGACGTGAATCATGTCTGTGAAGGTTTATTGATTAGGCCTCAAGGTGGAGATAGTGATCAGACCTTTATGGGACTGAGCGATCAGACCTTTATGGGACTGAGCGATCATTGATTTTACCCACTGCGACAGGTCCAGGCGTCCTCGGATGAGTCGGGTAGCTCTCTGCTGTGATGATACAGACCAAACGCTTCAATTTTTCAATTAGTGGGACATTTGCATAGAAATGTAACGCCGTACGTGATCTTATGATCCCTTTTGACAGCCTGCAGGTCCAGTCTGAGCCGCTGTGGACCTCAGAGCAGGTCAAATTTAATATTCTATATAATAAGTGGAGCTAAAATACAAGTCATATTTAATCCTTAGAAGAATGTCCAACTATCATTTTTTGGATATCGCTCACCTGGGTCCACGTCCCGTGTATACTTTGGAGTTTAAAAGTGGGAAAATAATGCACGGACACTTTTTTTCACAGAGATTTTACCTGTTTAACTCGGTGCTGGGGCCTGTGCTGCCAGGAAGCGTTCAAAGCATTAGAAAATACTTCAACCAGGGCTGTCATACAAATATTTGTGATAAAATATTCATACGTGGTCATTTTAATGCCAAAATTCTATCACAGGCCTTAATCTTTCCTATTCTATGTATCTGAACATTGCAAAAATTGCACATGGCAGACGCGACGTGTCGGCAGCAAAAAGACAGACTTGCAATGAGGTGACGTCATTAAACCAGTCAGCGGGCTCTGTCAGATGTGGAAAAACCAGCCATCTGTGTCGGTTTCTCCCACCTGCTTTCAAACAGGTGAGTGTAGACGCCGACTGAACCGTTAATCACGACAAGCTTCACCTCCGACGTGTGCAAAGATCACTTTCTGGGTCACGAGTCAGAAGACAGAAGAGACGATGATGTGCCAAACAAGAGAAATTAAGACGAATCTCTGACATTTTCAGCTTTATCAACCCGGCATGGCAGAGGAGTGGTAACGGCCCATTCAGCTGAATCAGGGAAACATCTAAAAGATGCAGGAGAGGGGGTCAATGACATGAAAACACTGATTTAACCGACTTTAAAAGACAAAGTAGCCTTTTAATGCCCCTCTGGTATCCTCTTAAAAACTGTGGATGCTGCATTTAAGCCATTGTTGTGGCACAGCTACCATTACCGGGTGACTGCATGCCACGAATCCTACAGAGCGCCCTCAGCCCCTGTTCCACCAAAAAAACCAAACTCTGCAACAACAATAAAACACAGCAAATGGTGTTTATTGTCAAAGTGGAGGAGTAGGACAATGTTATATGTGCATAATTCATTATTGTGTACTCTAGTTGTGCAACAAACTAAGCTACAGTATATATACAGACACCTATCATTAACTGTTGATAGCTGGATGACAGTTATACTGTATAACAGTAAATCTAGTTGGCCGGTTGCTTGGGCAGGACAGCCTCTGGAGGCCATCCGTCGGAGGCCCAAGACTTTGGTATCATCTGCGCCAAATGCGAAATGGTGACTCTTACTCTTACAGTGTAATATCAATCAATACAACTAAACACATCCATTTAAAACATCCACATGAATATACTCAATGCAACATATGTTATGCAGAAAAATCCCTCCCCTGTACCCCCCCCATCCCCCTCCCCCGACTCTGCTTCTCTCTTTTATCTCCATAAAATCCAGTAAAGGTTAAACAAACATTTAAATGTTACATATCTCATTAAAGTAAAAGAGAATAACGTTATGAGAACCCTCGGTCTAGATAGCGACGATGCTTTGTGAAAAATATACGTATAGTAGAGTGAACTAAACATTTACATGACTTTACAGGTGGAAAGGAAACATCGCTCTGACATAACTCTTTAGAATAATAATAATAATACAGCCCCACAGTCTTATGAACATGCTATGATCTCGTTACTCACTCCGATCACTGTCCGTGTGACTCGAGGCCACGCAGCCCGTCACCGGGTCGTGGTTGTGTCAGTGTGTATATACGTGGGTTTTAGGTGTGCATGTATGGGTGTCAGTATGCCGAGGTGTGTGTGTGTGTGTGTGTGTGTGTGTGGGCTCAACAGTCCCCCGAGTTGTGCGAGTGTGGCCCAGTCTCCATTTTCCAGTCTCTCTGGTCGGTGGCGTCTCCCTGGCCGTGCTGGGAGGCGACGGGCGACATCTGTCTGCGGGGGTTGCCGCTGTGCATGGTGTTCCAGTGGCGCTTCAGATCCGACGCTTTGATGAAGGCCTTGTCGCAGGAGCCGCAGTTGAAGGGCCGCTCGCCCCGGTGCTGCCGTTCGTGGTCTTTCAGGTGGGACTTGTGCTTGAAGGCCTTTTCGCACATTTGGCAGGCGAACGGCCTCTCGTTGCTGTGGACCCTCTCGTGCCTCTTCAGGTCGGGGCCCCTGATGAAGGCCTTGCCGCACACCACACAGCGGTGCGGCTTGAAGCCCGAGTGGATCTTCAGGTGCTCCTTGAGGTGGGCGGCGGTGGTGAAGGCTTTGGGGCAGTGCTCGCAGCCGTACGGACGGTTGGCCGTGAGCAGACGCTCCTTTTTGGCGTTGTGGTCCATGGGCTTGGCTCCGGTGCTCTGGCAGGAGCCGTGGTCACGGTGGCCATACAGCAGGTACTCCAGCTTCATGTCGCTGGAGGTGGAGGAGCCCCAGCTGTGGCTATGGGGGTCTTTACCCATGTTGGTGTTGTAGTTGTGCGGCTGAGTCACATGTGAGCCACCAGGCCCCATGCCGTCCATCCCCTGGTCGTAGAAGCTGTTCTTCCTCACCTCCTCCATGGCCAGCTCCTTCAGGATGGCATCCTGCGCTCTCATCCCATGGTCACCCGGAGCCTGGTTCTCCCGGGTCTTCATGTTGGTTAGCTCGCGTTTCTGAGTGCACAGGTTATCCAGGAAGTTGATCCCCAGGATCTGACCCGATGACATCATCATATTGATGTCCTTCTTCCTCACTGCCAGCCGGGCCGTGTACATGTAATTCAGCACCTCTTCGAAGATATCAGAGCGGATGAAGTCCAGCTCCACGATGGAGTTGTCCTCGTCGCTCTGTTTCTTGAACAGCTTCTTAAAGTAGTTGCTACAGGCTGCCAGGACACAGCGGTGAGCCCTGAACTCGATGTTCTCCACCACCACCACCACATCACAGTGCTCACCTTCCATCCTCTGCTGGTTTAGCATCTTCAGAAAGGTGGCTTTATGGTCATAGTCGATATATCTCAGTAGATCAGACATGCTGCAGGTCGAATAGGAGCAACCTGCAGAGGAAAAGCAGCAGACTGTCAAATATTTTGCTTTGCAAAGATGCACGTAAGCGTCCTGCACAGCTGAGGGGTGGAGCTCTATCTACATGCCCTGTACAATATACACAAGGTAAGAGGATAAGACACCACGAATTATCAGAGGAACACGCAGTCAAAAGCTCATCTGTTTGTAAACGATCACCAGTAAGCCAAAGAGTGGAGAAAAGTGGCTGAATCAATCATGCAGAAACCCTTCGGGAAAAAAAATACGACAGGCCCGAGAGCGAAACGAGCCGCAGCGGAGCTCGGGAAGAAAAAAAAACACAAACACAAACAGCAACAAACAGACGCTCTTTTCTTTGCGCAAGAGACGCGTTTTCGGTGCAGCGCTTGCGTGACAGTCGCTCTGCATGCAAAGAGGAGAACCTCAGCGAGAATATTTCACATTTCACTGCGCCCAGCCATTTTGGTCACCAAGCCTCCATTGGCATGTTTGTGCTGCTTGAAAGTCAGTTCACAAACAGCGGCGGGAGCGGCGGCGAGCAAGCGGCCGAAACGCGCGGCGCTGTTTTCCGCGCCAACCCGAGAGCACGAAGACAAGATAAAAGTAGAAATACCCAAAGCCTGAACGCGATCCCCGTGTTGTCACGCAAGGTAGTCGACGACGATCCCGATCCAGAGCTGTCGTTTTTCCTCTTCCTCCTCTTGTTGTGACTGTGGGGCTTCACAGGAAATGCAGCATTGTTCTGCTGCCACCTACAGCACCGGAGAGAGTACTCCACCCAGATCGTCTATGCATGAGCAGATGAGCCACTCTGCGCCGGAAAGTCAGACCAATTCTCTGGTTTGGGATTGTAACAACGTTACAATCGGTTATTTTGGTCTCATTGTTGTTGTTGTTTATACGCCTCTTCAGTAGAATACCATAAATAAATTAAGAAAATGAAATCAGTCCTAAATCTAAACCTTAAATGACTAATTCTGGGTGTGTTTGGCAAAGAACAACAGATTTTCTATCTTCCACAGCAGTGTTATAAAGCTTTGTGTTTTGTGTGCGTATGATAATATCATTCAAGACATTGGTTTGAATATTTTAGACGTTTCAAACTCAAAGAGCTGCTTTATGTGTAAGTCAGACTACACATTTGAGTTTCCTTTGCCTTAAGAAGTGACTGTAAAGACAAACACAAAGTTATGAACCCCTAAAAAATACCCCCATATTATGAATATTCTTTAAATATGTGTGACTAACAAAAAACAAGGCACCCATTAGTGTCATTTAGCAAATAAAAAAACCTTATGTGGTATATTTATGTTAGATACAATATCATATATTTCTGGTAGTTTAACTGATTATTTCACCAAATTGGTGGCAGTCCTGATCAGGGACTACTTCTGTAAATTTCAGCCTCGTCGCTGCACATACAGTTATTGTAATTGATTAATAACTACATTGTACTATTACATTTTTTTTTTAAATTATCGCACAGCTCCACGCCGACTATAAGAGTTTCCTCTTTCTTTTTGAAAATCTTCGGCACGCAAACACGTTCTCAAGGGGCGGAGCTTCGCGTCTTCGGTATAATTACCATTGGCTGAGAAAAAAAAAGCCTGTTAATTAGCCTGTGGGTTCTCCTATTAACCGGGCAATTAAGCGTTCAGGGCGTTTGATGTAATGAATAATCCAAACACCGCGGGTTTTTTTACCCTTTTGCCTCTCATTATTAAGTTTTTTTTCAACTTATAAAATGAGATTCTGTTCAACCGATTAAAAATAAAGTCTTAAGGCTTTTCCATTAGCCTAAAGCCTGTTTATCATGTTGAGAGACAGACAATCCTGCATCTGAAACTGTAGGATTTAATCAATTGGATTAGAGGAAAACAAAGACATTAACAAAATTTATAGTGAATGTACTAAATTAGCTGTACTACACATCATCTGACCTCATGTATATGGAAATGAGCAAATCTTAGCAATTAAAAGCAGAAATCAACAAACGGGTCCACTGTAGACTCAAGCTTTGGTACTGTGGTCATTTTATTATTTCAGAGGAAAAGGGCAAATTAAAGAGTAAATGCATTTTGTCACTTTTATTTCACTTTTCTGTGGAGAACATGGCTGTACATGAACACTATTCAGATGCATTTGAACAGAAAAGCGGACATGTTCAGGATGCTTGGGGCAGGGACAGATCTCTCTTGGCCTTGCATTTATTTTGGGCTGAGCTCAGCCATCTGAACTCCTCATTCATCACACAAAACTGGAAGTTGTGCAGCAGCCGGACTTCTAACCTGGAAAACACTCAAAGCCTGCAGGGGCACATAAAAACCTTTTTTTCTTTGATTCCTTGGCTTTTACCAGAACAGTCCAGGTGCGATGGTGTAAAGCAATTGATGAGAAACGGTAATAATGATAAAAAAAAAAAGAAGCTGAAATTACAAAAGAAAAGGAAAATGCAATTCAAGTAGACATGACATAAATCAACCGTGAAAGCCAATTTGCTCTTTTCCTTGGAAAGCTTTGATATGTACAGTGCTGAGCTGTAGTGGCATAAAAAAATTAAAATAAATCACTGTTGTCTTAAGGGAGTGAAGTAATGTTTTTGCTTTTGCAAATGAGGTTGGCACTTCTACAGCGAGGTTAAATAGTGTACGCTCTCTAACATGTACAGCCTACAGCGATTTGAAGTTTCTGGAGTGATGGCTTTAGTTCATAAATAAACATTGCTACAATAATTATCCTCAATAATCATAAAAATGCATCAAAGTCATAAGGCAGTGAAAGCAGACGGTTTGCTTGCTGCACACAGGGATTCGGCGTGCAGACAGATTTGGAAACCATTTGGAGAATCAGTTTTCAGTATGATCTTGCCATTAGTTTGAAAATGCAACATTGCGTCCTTCTCATGCAGAATGCATTTATATGCTTTGCAGGTGATGTTTGCGACGGGCAGCGAGCTGCAGTATTTGGAGGAGCTTTTGGAGTCGTCTGAGAGTCCAGATGTAGTAAGTGGAGTTGTAGATGTTGGGATCAGGGAGTTTGAACAGAAAGTGGCCCTCAGAGTTATTCCTGGAAGAGCAGAGGAGTCAAAAGTGAATACATCCTGCATGTTTAATCACCTCAGAGGCTTTACTGCCTCCGTGCAGCCTGCCAAACACTGAGAATGAGCCTGATGAAAGGTTGCAGCAGTTTTAACCACATAAACGGAGGCACAGACAGACCACTAAATGATAAAAAACACATACACACAACATAGACACACATGGGCTCGTTGGGCATCACACAGTTCCAAATTAATTCTTATACAGCACATTTAGGATCCTGCTGTCCATGTAGACTCCTTTTTCTAATCAATCTTGATGAAAAGTTATCCAAAGGCTGTCTAGTACCATCATGCTTTATTCAGTCACGTCTTTCTCAGAGAGAGCGGAAAAATTTGGAAAAGGGGCATTTAATGACAGGAATTTCTAAAGAGGGTTAAACTTGATGCAACTATTGTTAGAATGTAAAACATTAGATAAAGTGGAAATTAAGTTAACATATGGAAGTGTTAAGGTCATTTAAATTTAAATGTAACACTAATAAAAACTATTTAAAGATACAGGAGAGTTGGTGGATGCAAGCTGCTCCTTTTAAAACTGCTGCATTTATAAAGAGGTGGAGTGAGTGAGTGACCTCAGGTTACAGTGTTCAGCTGGACGTGACCTTCCAGAGAACCTGTCAACAGAGACACTAAAAGGCTGGGGCTAATAGTCTTTTTTGCCCAAGAAGCTTCCCTACTGAGTGAAATAAGCAGGAAGTATCTCAGTCATGATAACCACTGGTTGAATGTTCTAAAAGCTACTCGCTGCTGGATGACTTGGACCTGGCTTTTCTTCTCCCTGGTGCATAACCAACGGCATGGGAACATTTTGTACAGAGCTTATTAACAGGTTTTAGCAGGTTGTTGTGCACTTGTTCTGAGTATGCTTCAAATGCCAGTTGGTCAACCATAAAAAAAGATGGCAGTTCAGTTATTTCAAAGAGCTCAAATGGAATTAAAAAGATTTTTTGGAAGGTTTTTTTGTTTTGTTTTCCGAGGTGTTCCCAGACCAGAAAGGACATATGATCCCTCAAGCATGTTCTGGGTCTGCTTTCGGGCCTCCTCCCAGCCGGATGTGCCCAAAATAAACTTCAGGAGGCATCCTAATGAGATGCCTTAACCACCACCTTAGCCGACTCCTTTCAATGCGTATAAGCAGCTGCTCTACTCTAAGCTTCACACATTATCTCTAAGGCTAAGCCCGGCCATCCACCTCAGGAAACTTATTCCAGCCACTTGTATCCTCCATCTCATTATTTTGGTCAGTACCCAAATATAGTGACCATACTGTAGGGTGGGGTTGAGGGACGGACCTGTACATTGATGGCTTTCCCTTTCGGCTCAGCTCCCTTATCGCTATAATGAACCAAAGCAACACCTCCATTACTGCTGAAGAACCCTAATCCATCGGTCTATCTCTTGCTCCATCCAATCATTATTCGTGAACAAGATCATGAGCTACTTAAACTCCTCTCCATGAACACCACAAACAGGATGACAAGGGGCAGCCATGGCGGAGTCCAATACATAAACAACCTTGTGGCAAGGCTGCAGACACCAGATGTCATTTTGGTTTTATAGGGACCTAAAAGCCAGCAACAGCGACTCCGGTACCCGTACAACAGGGTTGTTCTTCAAGTCCACAAAACACACGAAGACAGGGGGGTCAAAATCCCATGACCCGTCAGCAGCTCTGCGAGGGTAAACATCTGGTCCACTGCTCTACTACCCGGTAAACAAGCACACTGCTCCTCCTGAATCTATGGTTGGACAACAGGTCCAGTGTTCACGAGGGTTTACGGTGCCAACAACACGGTTGTTTCAATGTGAGAGCAGATGACTGAGCTTTCCAAACTCCAAGTAATACCCAAAGTGAGGCCCCAAATCCAGACAAATAATGGATGCAGGACGGCAGCAAAAGTTTAAACCATTTCTTCAACTGATCATCATGGAGAATGTGAGCTCACTAGCAAATAAAACGAACAGGCCTGGAATGTTGAAGAGGACAGAGCAGGAGTCTCAGGAATGCAGTATAATAGATTTCACTGAGACGTGGCTGCGGGAACATATTTCACACTCCAACACTTCTCTACTCGCCTTTCAGACAAACCACAGACAGAAACTGCAGACATAGCAGCAAGAGTAAAGGAGGAGGGATTGCAGTGGTTTCCAACAACGAAGCGTCTCTTTGTCTCTGATATATTGAACTTTTGACAGCTTGTTTCCACCCATGTTGTGTACGGAGAAAGCTCCCCGCAGATGCTTCAACATCTTGTTGGGTGGTATTTATAGGTGTGGTTGCTCATTTTGGTCTTAGATGTTGGTGCTCCAGTTGTTCATCTTTAAGGATCCCCATAAATATTGAGTGAAGGAGCGGATTTATCTTCACAGAATCTAGAAATAATCTAAAAAGTTGATCGCAGGATATGCTCTTCATATTTCAAACAGTGATATTTCTAAGAAAAGAATGATAAGGCAGTAATAGGATTTGAAGAGTTTTGTTGGTCACATGACTGCTTTACTGCAAATAAAGAAACAGGAAACCATCTCAGGGACCCCTCTGTGATGATTTTTTAAAAAACTTTTGGTGAATAAAGCATGACTTGAGAAACATGTTCTACTTTTTAGAAACTTGCACTTTGCTGAGTGCATTGTTAAAATGAGTAACTGTTGCACTTTTGCTGCTACATTTTTCATATTCTGGCCCATAATGTGCATCTGAAATGGAAAACTGACGAGCAGAAAAGAAACACACACGGAGAAAACATGTAGTAAAGGGTTAGTGCTTTTCAGACAGACAGTCAGACGTAGACATTAAACTGCACGCACACACACAAATGACTGAGGGCAAGGCTGCAGAGACAAAGCCAAGCATTCCCATGTGGTGAGTCACGCAGGCATACACATGCATGCTGGCTCATCCCAAGCCCTGCGCCTTGGAATCGTAACAGTCCGACACAAATGAAACACGTTTCAGACCCAAAAGGTAAATCAGAGGAAACAAGACAGTGATCGGCTTCCACATGTAGAAAATGCTTAGGAGACAATTAAATGACAAGTTCCTTCACGCAGGTCCTCACCGAACAAAACCCTCAAAACACCGACAGTGGACAAGTTGAAACACAAACGGCTGCATTCGTGGAGGCCCTACAACGACAGCCGCTGACCTATTTTCTTCCACACAAAAGGAAAAAACAACTAAGAGGAAGATTAAATTGTTGTAAACACAGGTGTCCTGGAAACACGGTTTAAACACCTCAGGGATGAACTCCCGTCTCAGGCTTAGATTTCTGTGAAGAGTGGACTCTTCGTGCTTACGTGCCACACAAACATATACAACTACCGACTTTAGATGACTGGCTTTTCCTGAAAGCCTTGCTGCAGATAATGGTTACAGTTTTTCAATCTGAAATTCGGATGAAAAAGCCTAACGCATGCTCAGCGGTAGCAGGAGTTTCAGGAAAAACAGCCTTAATGAAATAATTAAAATATCAGTCAGCTTCTTTGGAAGCTGGTTCATCAGCTAGCGTATGAGCTGAAAACAGTCTGTGTACACAAAAGATCAGATTTCAGTATGTATGGGTAGGTTTGCAGTTCACAGGCCGAGATATCTGAGAAGCAGAAGCCAGTTCAGCCGGTATTTAATCTCTCATCACCCTTTGTGGGCCCTCACAATGTGAACACAACAATGTATGGAAATGCATTGACAGAATACTGTGCAACATGACGGCATTGTTGCTGATGTTTCATACTCCTTTTTTTATTTTTTAGATTATTTGGAGAAAATAAAATATCAAAGATTGCAATTTAGATTTGAGAAGCCAAACTGTCTGTGGTTCATTGTGTCAACACTGTAGCTGCTTTAGTAAAGAGATTAAGTTGCTTGCCAGCAGGGGGCAATGTTGCAGCCAAATGAAAAGAGATTGCATGGGAGTGTCAGCAGCATTACAGTAAAGGTTCTAAAGCTTTGTCATTACCAGCTGAGACTATAACATCCGGTCTGTGTGTAAACAGGCACCAGCAGTAATTTTTCCCGGAGCAGAGCTGGAGAATGACAACATCATAATGCACAAGCTGCAAGTGCTACAGAAGCAGGGTTATCTGGACCAGTTAGAGGAAGTGCTGATGGGAAAGCTGCATGCGAGAGCCCAGACTAAACCGGACAGGGCAGACTGGGGTCTCGTTGTCTTACCTGGGTCAGTCCTCCCCCTCCTCAGGTGTGATCTCTGTCTCTTTATGAACCACTACTTTGGTCACTGACATGTCAGGATGCTGTTCTTTAGCCTCCTTTATGGCCTGAGCCAGAGCCTATATACAGGAGTGCAGCGCCAGGAGGGAACACCAGGGGGAGACAGAGAACGGAGAAGGGCGGGGAGGGAGCGGGGATGTTGGGATTGTAAGTCAGTTTGCCAACAGGGAAGTCACCTTTCAGTCACATCTGTCATAGTTTCAGTATTGTTAGGCTGCATTAGGAGTTAATAATGTAATTAAAATGTCAATATGTGGCTGCGTGCAAAGTGTATCTTATGGCTCTGCTGGTCACTGTTCAGTACTTTAAAAAAAAAAAAATTGTTTATTATGTCAAAAGAATATTAAGGATAGCAGAGAATAAAGGAACGACGTGAAAACCTCATCATGGTCAATGTCTGCGTCTCCTGTGATGACGATCCTCTTCTCGATTCTCGTCTCTGATATCCCTCCTTTCACCATCTGACCAACAGGAAACGCAGACAGTTTTCTGTTTCATGTTAAACTATCCTCTACCTTCAGTTCAAAGACAAATGTTCAGGGGGCATCCCTGTAAGTTTGGGGTTTCCACTCTGTGATTTGCCAATATTTTGGAATAAATTTGAAATACAAAACAGCCAGAAAGAAAAGCAGCTTTTTCTTCCTTTGAGGCCATTTTGAATGAGATTTTCAGACTAAAAGTCTTCAGTATTCCACACGATAACATCACCTTCCAGCTTTTAGTGCTCAAGCTGGCTATAAAGACACAAACATGGTGGTCAGAGAGTGGATAAACATTTGCATAAAAAGCCTCATTAGGTTTGTTACTGCTCTCCTCAGGCTACAAGTGAGAAAAATATACACGTCTTGGCCCCACTTTTATTCCATGTAATCATGTTTTAATTGTCCAGTAAGCAGAGAGTCGCTCAGGAAAGTAGCAGCTGTGGAACTGTTTGAGTCTTCCTATGTTAAAGAGCTACAGAGACAACAAATGCTCCCTGACCTTTGTGATGTGTGTGGTTGTCGTGGTGCTGGTGGTTTCCGAGGTGATGGTCTGAGCACTCAGTAACACCCCGGGGTCTGCGTCACCATTAGTGTCAACCTATCAAGCAAAAACACCCCAGATTTGTACTTCGGATAAAGTCACTATAGCACATTTTTAAAGTTAATTTTTACTTGTATTCAGCTGTAGCCCTTAAGCTCAGTTTACTTCTCATCAGCAAAGCAGTGAAAGCCCCATTGTGTTTGGCCCCATTCAAAGTGCAACAAACCGTAAGAACCAGAAACATGAAACCTTAAATAAAAATACCCGGAGCCTGAAGTCAACATGTCTCACTGTAATAAACACGCATCTAAAGACTTAAATGACCTTCAGTTCCCAGGGAAATTTCTTTATCTGCATCAGTTTTAACAAGCAAATCAAAACAATCAATAAAAGACAGATGAATAAGGAGCTAAATACATAGATCTCTAGATTCTCATGTTCTCATATTCTCACGTTTGCAGCACATCATCGTTCATTTATGACTCCCTGCTGGCTGCAAAGAGAGTTTAACGCACAGGACTGTACAGCAGGCTCATCATCACGATGAGAGAATGCTTTCAGACTCTAATCGAGTCATTTTCTTGGCACCGTGAAAGACATTGTTGCTATTGCCAAATGTAACAGAGCAGTTAGGCATTTTTGTGACGAGTGCATTTCAAGTGTCTTGAGCCGTCTGTGCTGTGGTATTACTGTGTTATGTCATGTGTATTACTTTTAGCATGTTAATGTCACACCACTACTGATGCTTGAGTCCTCTCCCTGGGAATCATGGGAAAAACAAACTACTAAATCTGTAATTCTATACAAGATAGTTCCTACTCAAAAAATATATTAACAATAGAAACATTTATTTATGGTTTATATTGTCGAGGAACTGGTAAAAACAACATTTAAATATCTTCGAACATTAGCAAATCTGTGACAGAATCCCAACGACACCTGATGATGTGTGTATCTGATGGGTTCACAGAGTCCATCGATTCTACTTTTTACACTTTGCTGTCGGATACTTTGAGTTTACTGTAAAATGTATATAAAATCTCACTATACAGTGCAGCATCATGTTTTTTTATGTTATGCAACTATTTGACATTTTGCACACGATTGATTCCAATGTCAGTTTAAGAAGTATTAAAGCCTTAAAGTGTCAATAACAACCAACTCTGCCGTTTCATTCCAGTTTCACTGATCTCGCCTTTCAGGCCCGACACCACCTTTACAGTTTAGATTTTTTTGTGACAACAGCTGCTCCTTTTGGCTTTCCAGATAACGTTTCTCCACTGTATGCCGCCTCAGCACCAAACGGCAGGCATTTGGCAACTAGCCGAGCATTTAGCTTCTAAAAACTGGATATTTTCCTCAAGAAGAAACGGAGAGCAACAAAATTCCTAAAAGGAGAGTGAACACTGGTCTTGCAGTCATCTGGTGGACATAAACAAGGGTAATCATTGTAAAGTCAGACTGTGTTATTGTGCACCTCTGCAGCCTCGTAGGTGATAGTTTTTGTCTCCGTGTGGATCACAGGCGGGTCTTTGGCAGCCGCGTCCACGCTGTCAGGAGTCTAGTGGTCAAAAAGACAGAACAGGTACAGATGAGTGTCTGCAGAAGAAGACCAGTGTTTCCAAAACCCTCTGCACTCTATCACAGCAAGATGTCCTGCCTAAAATCAACTGTGACAGTGTTCACTTTCAACTGTGCCCTTTTGTTCTTGAAATAACACCCACTGATGTACATGAAATCAAATTGACACAAATAAGCTCCACATGCTAATAAAATATGCCAAATACAGTACAATACTGCAGGGTTTAAAAGTCTAAACAAGCATGCAGTCATGCATTAAAGTCTCTAATCTAGTCAAGGAGAGGGTGCTGAGGAATGTAAATCACAAGGTTTTGATCAAGTGTGTGCACCGTGTCTCATTAAAGCTTCTGTGTGCGGCATCAAAATGTGACATTAGGAGGTTGAGACATGTCCATGCTTTTGGTCGAGTTTGGGAACTGGTTACTGGTGGCAGATGGAGTCGCCAGGAGGGGAGGCGGTGGTAAGGTTACTGGGACTGAGCAGGGGCCACAGGAGCTGGTGCAGGGTTACCTCCAACTGAGACGTGTCTGTAGATGATGTAAGGGGCTCAGGCTGAGTTGCTTTGTGTGAGATAAGTTTCTGCTCTTCTTTCAAGACCTCAGTTTCTATTTCTTCTTCCATCGCATCCGACTCCTTTCCATTAAAACACTTGCCATTCTCTTGCAAATTAACTTCTTCCTTAATATAATCTTGTTCCGTCTCTGAATCAGTTGGTTCACCCTCTGGCATCTCCATTTCATCCTCAGAGTTCTCCACCTGAACATGGTAGTATTTCTCTTTCCTAAAGGGCAAACGGCCTGAAATCTTTGGAAAGGTATTTGGCTCTTCATCCTCTGAAAGCTGGAGGGCCCCTGGAGAACATTCCTCCACTTCTAACACTGTGGGGAGCACATCTACTTTAAAAAACTTCACTTCATCGAAGAACTGGACTCTCTTAACCTGCACATCCATCTGCTTTATCTCCCCAATAAGTTTCGAACCCTTCAATTCCTCCTCTATACACGCCAGATTACTTTCCTCTTCCCCGTCGTCCCCTTTGTCTTCCTTTTCACAAACTCTTACACGAACAGGATCAACAGTGAATCTAAAGCTGTCCGTTTCATCTCTCAGCAACAATACCTTGCCCTCCATAATTCCATCACCACCCGTTACTTCCTCCGATTCCTTCCGTGCTGCTGAGCTCAGCGCTGCAGACTCTTGCAGAACACTCTCTTCTAACCCAGAACTTGTTGCTACAGGCTGCACATATGCACACTTCTCTACCCGCTCCACAGAAGCAGGGGGATCTCCTGAACTATAACCACTCATTTCTGACTGTGACCCTGCCACACAGTCTAGCTCCCTGCTTTCAGGATCTGCCGCCACTGTGAGCTCGGCCTCTGCAGCCTTTGCCGTCTGGATATTCACCGTTGGCTCTGTTGACTTGACCGGTGCTGCTTCCGTCTCCGTGGCAACCACCGCCTTCTCCTCCTGATCAGCTGATGCCTGTGAATGATAATTGCAGCTTTAGATAATGTCGCTGCATCATCTTCATAAAACAAATCCAAACACTACAAAGAAAGAAAGCGGTTATGTTGGACAGGTTTTCACTGCTTAAATCCTGACAGAACGACATAGTGGACGACAAAATTTACAAGGAACAGAGAGGTGTGGTCACCTTTTGAAAGGAGGAGACCAATCCCAGGGTAGACTGAATGGATGGACACCAGAACAGAGAGAAAGGTACAGAAAAGAGTCAAAAGTCATACTGAACAGTAAAAGAAAAAAGAAAAAAAAGGTGGAAAGGTTTGAAAAGTTAGGATTGTATGGAATACCGAAATGTAGCTTATTAAATGCTCCGGACAATGAATATCCAGCTTTAGAATCTAAAGAGTCAATTTCAACTAAGCTGTTTCAGAACAGAGAAAATATCTCTTGAGGTAGATCCATACAATCTTTTTTTCCCCCTGACTCGTCTCTGAGGGTGAGGGGATTTTAGGGGATGAGGCGGCAAAAGCTGCGGCGGTGGCACCCGGCCAAAGGCTATGAAGTCACCGCTTTCAGGGAACTGAAAGGAAGAAATGGTGTAGCTGAGCAAAACGGCTCCCATTTCTTTCCTTATCGGCTGCGGGAGTCAGCTGCTCGGGTATGGAAAGCTGTTTTAGCTGGAAACCAAAAAATAAATAAAATAAACCCAAAACAGTTTGTGTCGAGTAAGAAGCAGCAGGCTGAATTGCAACAGAAACTGGAGGCTTTGGAAGTGTGAGAGTAAACTCTGGGTGTTAGGGGGCCGTTAGCCATGCACAGGGCTTGATAACACTGTTGTTAGACTGGTTTGGCTGCTGCTGTTGCTGGAAGGGAGGCAATGGGAGCAGGTGGTGGAGATATGAAGGGAGGCAGCCAAAACTGAACTGTTGCTTTTAGCTTTCATACAGTACCCCTGCTAAGGATGCAGCTGAAGATTCAGAAAGTGTAATCTGAGTCAGACTGGGTTTCGGTGGCTCAGACTGGACTTCAAAGGTGGAGAGTTCTGTCTTCTGCTGCAGCCCATCAGAAGTCTCCACCACTTTTACTTCCTTAACAGACACACTGATGACCTCAGAAGCCTCCGTCTTCACGTCCTCTGAAATCCACGATGCCATTGCCTTCTTAGGAGAGTCAATACCTTTAATATGAGTCATGTCATCAGTTTTTATCTCCACAATTGGACTCCACCTCTTGGCTACTGCAGTGAGGCCTTGTCCAAGAACAGAAATGTCTTCCTTTAGAGTTTCTGTCTCTTCAGATGCAGACAGTATTTCATTCTTGTCAGTTTCCAACTCTCCCAGGACAACAAGCTCCTCTTTTTCTACCAAAGCACTTGTCTCTTTGCCCTCAGTGTCTGCTTTTTCCTCCGCCTCCTTCAAGATAATGAGCGTGCCCTTCTTGTCACTGATGGCCTGGGATACTTCCTGTCTCACAGCTCCGGGGCTGATCTTTACCACCGACCTCTCGGACACCTCTTCCTGGGAGTCCGGGGTTTTCTCTTCCACCTCCTCCCTCAGGGTCCCGTCCAGGAAGACGTCGTCATCCATAGTGGTTGACATACTAATCCCGTGAGGCCCTGAGGAGGTGGCCCCATCTGTTATGATACTGTCTGCCACGTATTTCACCAGATATCCTGCAACCTGGGGAGCAGCCTGAGGAGACACTTGACTTATTGGAGAAGGATCGTTCAAGTTAATGGACAGAGGGCATCACACAACCAATACATGCTGGAAATAGGCTCTACAGAGTTGCTCCTCGTATTGAATTAACACAAACACACACGCAGACTGAGCTCGACAAGTACGTGCATCAAGTTTCAGCTGGGATGTAGCTTAGCTTTTAATCCTGTTTTTTTCTGTGCAAAAAGAGAATTTTATCTCTAAACAAACAATGAATCAAAACAGTAATAACTGAAATATTATCAGTAACTAGTGACTACAGCTGATGCTGATCTAAAGACGCTAGGGCAAAGATTACATTTAAAATGGCTTTCACTTTGTCAGAAATGAGTAAATCAATCAACAAAAATGTCAGAAACTCTTGTGTTATACAGCACCAGCAAAGTAAGAGCCAAACAATGTCCACATCCTTGTGAAGCTGGAAAGACAAAAGAGGCCAAAAGAAACAAAACAACAACAATACACCTACAAATTTCCTGGTATGACTAAGAGGAAGCAGCTTACCTCAGTGTCTTTATGTCCCGCCTCCTCTTTTGTCTGACCTCCGGCTGGCTGCTCATCGTTAGTCTGCAAGGAAATAAAAAGGTTGCATATATTCAGACAAGAAGTGACATGTCTGAAATAACCAAATGCTAAAATCAGAGCGTTCCGAACCCTGAAGCTCCACCAAAAGAAAAACATTCTTCATCCTCCACCGAGGATGTTGTTCGTGTTGCTCATTAGTCCATCAGATTCTCAAACACATCACAAGTAAAGGGGACACAGATGAAACTTACTACAATCACATAGCTGATATTTCCCATCCATTACAATGACAAATTCACATCATAATCAGTGAAAAATACGCAATCAACAGGAATAAACGTGCATTGAACTTCATTTGAGCACCGATTCGGAATAAGCTGCCTCTAACAAGGAACCCATTTTCTCTTTTAATGTGCACTGAAGCCATTTGAGATGTCAACACGAAGATTTCCGACCGGTCCGGGGCTCTCATATTTAGTCAGGATAGTGATTTAGTTTGGCGGGTGTTTCAAAAGGTCAGATTTTTCTCCCCTTCAGAAATCTATGTGTTTTGTAAATTTGTTACAGTGAGTGCAAATAGCCCCAAAGTCTCCACTGTTTTTAAAACCGGAAGAAACTGGGAACCACCAACACAATTCCAACAAGTCAAGGGTCACCGTAGATTCGTTCAAGACATCTTCTGTCCAGAAGGGAGAGAAATACAATGATTGGTGTGCCACTCCACCTGTGGAGTGGTCAGACTGAAGCAAGTCATGAAAAAAAAAAGGCACATTTAATACTATTGGGAATCTGCCAAATGGCACTAAAATGGCTCTCAGACCATAGGAGAGGCAAAAACCACCGCGTCTCATGAGATGACGATTGATGTACTTAGTCAAAATTCCCAACAGTGTCTGTTAAAGAAACAAGGCACTGAGCTTTACCATATAAATACAGTCAAGAAACCTGAAGATGGCAGTGAAATGACACTCCCCATCCAACCTGGTTGAGCTTGTAGGTCTCTGATGAGAAAAACGGAGAGAAACGTCCAAAGCAAATGGTGCTCAAGCTTCTAGGATAGTTTTCTACTTTCCAATGTCAAATTTGCATTCATGGGACATTTGAGTGTTTTCTTATTGGCAAACTGACAAGAAATAACTTCAGCGAGTCTGAAACAACTGTAAAATGTGCTGAACGAGACAGATTTGGATGTAATGTATACTGCTCAAGACGCCATGAAAATAATCTAAATGACTTATGAATCCTGAGACCGCTGCCTTTATTTTTGTAAACACTTCCTTGTTGGTGTCATGCTTCACACACACATGCCGTCACTCAGTCTGCTGTGGACTGCAGCTTACGTCCTGCGGTTCCAGCGGCACTATCATTGGTGCTTCATCCGCTCTGGGTGAACGTAGAGGGGACGAGGAAAGTCTCTTCTCCCACTCTGTTTGACCTGGCATGCTGCTGCCGCCAGTTTCCAGGAAGGAGCGCTTCAGTTCGCTGATGTTTGTCTGGTGTTTAACCACCTCCGGCGGCGGCTCCATGTCCTATAGGGGCCGGATGAACCGTGACACAGGGAGATGAGGGCAGGAGCAGCGCGGAGGGAACGACGGCCATGCTTTTATGTTTGCAACGGTAGCTTGCATATCCAATGAGTTAAAAAAAAAAAAAAGCAAAAAACATGTTGAGTAGCATGAATGCATCTCTTAGAAGGTCTGGAAACAAAACGTACGCTTTCGCAGACCTAAATCAGTTGCATTATCTGCTTCTTTGTTCTTTACATTCAACATTCAGAGGCTGTGCAGGCTACCTGTGCAGCAACTGGCAAAAAAACAGCAAAATAACAGCAAAGGGTCCAACCATATGACAGCCGATGACCACGCTTGTACTTAAATGCGATAAGGACATTTAAGACCAGCTTAAGTCAATGAAAATAAATGGTGTCATGCACGGATTTGCAGATTTAGTTTAACTAGTTTAGTTAAGCACAACACTCCCACATCCCATTAGAAGTTGACAGACTTACTTCCAACTCAGTTTTATTTGTTGTAACATGTATTCAAAACCCCACAGCAAGAACGAAATCCAAAAAAAAAAAAAAAAAAAAAGGATCTTGCACCATCACCTGTCAGTCTCATTAACCGTTAAGATTCTTCATAACAAAAATGCACCTGCATGCATTTTTTCAGTCATGCACCGTTTGCTTACCAACCTCTAGCATCAGATTACTATGTCTGATAAAAACGTTTTCCCCTTTTACTCGTCTTATGAAACTATACTGCAGAGACAAAAAGGGGAGAGGAATTTTAAAAAGGGTAATTAGGGGCTATAATGTGCAATCATCAATTCCAACTCTTGGGAGAAAATGGGAGTTTTGTCTTCAACAGTATGGCTGTAAATGACATGAAATGATGGGAGGAAAACATCTCACCCAAAGTAAAAAGACAAAACATCACTATCTTTATAAAGAAAAAAACCCAACACTTGATAGGTGAAGTGAATTCAGTGAATGATCAGCCTGATGTGTGCCGTGACCGTAAGTGTGTCAACAGCGGTGGCGGCAGGCAAGCAAAGGCGAAGGAAAAGAGCAAAGGGGCTGATGGCTGATTTGGTAGCAGTGCATCTGAGGGTGGTGCGATGCACTGAGCACGCCCATGAAGCGGGCCCAGTGTACCTGAGTCTGCGTCTCAGAGTCCTCATCTGCTTCCGACTGACGGCAAGTAAAGAGGAGAGCACAGAGACAGTTAGACAAGTTGTTAAAGAGAAGAGACACGTGGAAAAAAAATAAATCAGGGGAACAGAAAGTGTGCAGCAAGAAGCAGAGATGAGAAGGGAAAAGCACAGAACCTAACTGTCTGCTAACACCCTCCGCTGAGCAGCCTTAGCAACTGTTACTAGGAACTGAAGGCCTGTAAAGTGATGGATTTAAAAAATGTAGAGGGTGGATGCCTTTCCACTAAATATTCCAAAAGCAGAAGTAATATGGACTTTAACCTGCTCTAAAACACAGTAAAACAAATAGTATGCAAAGCTATCTGGCTTACCACCCACAGCAGTGACTGAATGCTGCTGCTGTAGAGAAGATTAACAAACCTACATTACTGCATGCTCTTAAGAGTTTAGATAAAAAGGCTCATGGCTGGTATTGTTGTTTTTCCAGAGGTTGAGTACATTTTAGCTGCTCTCTGCTGCTCTTAATGGTCTTGTTTTTATTCTCTTCCTCCAGCCTGCAGCCATTGCTCCTAAAACCCTTTGTTGTTGTCCAAAAGTCAACAAAATGGTTTTACTTAAGAGCATCAGAGTGTGAAATATGAGTAAAAACACTGTTTTCATTTCAGACTACATTATGCGTCAGCATTAGTGTGACAAATAAAGGGTGTGGCTCAGATCACAGCAGTTTGGAAACCAGTGAAAAAAAAATACATATTGAAAAGGATGTTATTGCAAAAATGAGGAAGTGTATTTATAGTCAAATAAAAAAGACACTCAACACATGAACCAAATGTAAAGAAAAAGGTCAATTGCATGCAAGTCATGCAGGATTTCAAGTGCACAGATTCTTCATAACATTTCAGTGAGCATTACTGAGACTTTTCCTTCTGCACTTCTTTGAGCCTGAAATAGAATACATCTTTCCCCAACGTACAAACCTCTGTGGCAGTCATCTCTCCATCAAAGGCAAAGTCAGTTTGTTCGCTGTCAGTCTACATTTGCAGACCAAACCAAACCGTTCCGAGATGCAAGCAAGAAAAACAAGAAGGACCCAACTTGTGAATATTCAAAAATGCATTTATCGTCAACAGAGATTCTTCTCTACCACAAATGGAAACGAAATGGAAAATGCTCTGATTGCTGGAACTGTAGGCTACACATTATCAGACAACACGACAGATAACATCTTGAAGGGAACAAAAAGATAAAAAGCAAATGAAAAATAAGCAAGCAAAACAGACTCAGAGGAAGTTGAAACCATCAGTCGGTCACTTTTAAAAACGCCATCATCAAATTTGTGCTGGATTTGGAAAAGCTGCCGCTGTTATATGCATACAGAGTGAACTTCATTCGAGGTACTTGCATTATTTGCAGTACAAACCTCATACTTAAAAGTAGATGCGAGGATTTTGTGGCCGAACAGTAACCTGACTTTCAGGCACCTCCCCCTCCTCTCCATGCATGTCAACACTGGGAATGATCTGGATTCATTCAGCTGTCACAGTCTCTCTGCATCGCAGTGTGTTACACTACATGCTTTGTTCCAAAGGCTAAAGCTGGAAGCAAAAATATCGCATCTTGGCACTATGTGCAGGTCTTCTAACATTAAAATCCCTGCTCGGTGGATGTTAATTTGTTCAGCATTTCTCGAGTCAGACGACAACGCAGAGACACTGAGTGCATGGATGCGTGTGAATACATGTGTCTGCAAGCGGCTGATGCTGATTGCTTTCTTGGCAGAAAAGCCCTGAGAGTACAGCACCAGACAGAAGTGTGGACATGATTGACTGGTACCGTGGATGATAACACTGAGATGGGTTAGGCACAAAGCCATGTTTTTGGTGAAGGATTTGTGACTAAATGAAGATAGTTTTTTTTTTTTAAATCCTCAAAATCTCTAATAAATATTCTAGTCAGTCGTACTTGATGGTAAATTATCAGTAATGCTGCAAAGAAATCAAATTGGTCGCCCATATGACTAAAAAGATCCCACTGGTGCTGACTATTTGTGTCTAACCCTCTCGTTAGGATGAAGTCGCCAATCCAATATGAAATGAGACTTGCAGGTTCATCTCTGTGTACGGGTGGTGCTGATGAGGATGCGTTCTACAGGATGAGAGCGTGACCGGGCAGAGATGAGGTTCTGAAAGTAGGAGACTGACAGACACTGGGACACACAGTCTCCAGGTCGGCTCTGAACTGGTGAAACAGTTACAGGACAGGATAAGGTGTTAACTGGTATAATGGACCGCCGTTCTACGCCAGAGGCGGGTTAACATACAGGCGTACGCACACACACCTCCTCTTCCTCTGAACTGTCATGGTCATGGTAGCCCTGGGCTATGGAGGCGGTCAGGGAGGCTGCCTTGGGCTCCAGGTAGCAGAGGCACAGCGCCAGTGGAAAGGAGAGCGTGAGAGCATAGGGGACGGAGAAGGAGGTGGAGAGCAGGAAAAAGAAGATGAAGAGAAAGCAGGGGATGAGTGACGGTGACTTAATGGGGAGGAAATTCTGTGCGCATTCGGGGAGGAAGCGCATCTCTGAAAGATCGGGGAAGGTGATGTAGCCATCCTCATCCAGGATGGCGGACAGGTCGGGCAGATGCAGGGAGAAGGAGAAGAGCGTGCCGCCGCGGCGTTTGCCCTGCTCCAGCCTCTGCTTGCGGGCTGAGAGCAGCAGCGCCTGCTCCACCAGCAGGGCAGCTTTACGGTCTGCGTGGGCCTGCCGGCGGCGGCACCCGGTGCTGCTCTTGGCCGGACTGACTGACGATGCCCGCTTGCGAGCGCTCCCCCTGCGCCTCCGCCTCACTTTGGTTGATGAAACGGGAGATGAGGGGAGTGAGAGCTCAGAGTGGAGGGGGTCGGTTGTGTATGAATGAGGGGAGCGCTGATGGGGGGGAAATATCAACGAAGAGATGACGTGTGTAAATGGAGAGAAACGAAGGGGAAGGGCGTGAATACGCATGAGCACACACGGGTTCGGTGTGGGGTCAAAGGAAGGACAAGAAAAAAAAAGCTAATTAGTAAAGCGCACACAAGATGAGAAGCACTCCGGCCTCATCTACAGCAGTGAGTTAAGCTGAAAGCAACTGGGAATTTCACATCAGCCATTTAAAAAGTATACAAGAAAGAAAGAAAAATAATTATATAAAAATAAATAAATAAATAAAAAGGCTCAAAAAGGAAATCGTAGCACCTTCATCCGACTCTGCGCTGACAACTCTCTGGACCAAAACCAAAAACATATCAAGCCTCCGTGAGGTTATTCTAAAAGCAGCTCTGGCTGCAGCGAACCCGTCACAGCAGTTTACCTTCGTGTCTGGTCTGAGCGGCGTCGTGGCAGTTGGTTCTGGCGTCTCACTGGCGCCTTTCTGAACATCCTCCTGCTCCGCGTTCTCTTCCTCTGCCTTCTTCTCTGTTGTTACCGTGGTGATGATGTCTCCCTTGGCAATGACTTTGGCCGCCCCATCAGCGGTGCTGTCCTTTATCGGAGTCTCATGGTTCTCCATAACAGGAGCTGAAACGCCGGAGGACAAAGACAGACGCGACAGTTTATGCATGCTGAACATCTGGTCTAGATTTCGGGGAAAAATGTGAGCAGCTGCATAAAAGCTTTGATTTATTTCTGCTTGTGCTTGTTATGATACCCACTGAGGTACTGACGCTGGCCTGCTTTAAGCTTTGCCAGCTTTTAGGAGCAAACACAGATTTCCTGAACATGAATGTAGGATGAACAAAAGACTAATTTGTTCTGACAAATAGCTGTGCACATATTTAGACATTTAGCATAATATGAAAAGTTTGCACAAGGGATCCAAAATGGCTTGAAAACAACCCCATGTTCCCAACAGCCTGGAAAAAAAAGGTGGCACTAGACCAGCGCCTGCTCCTCACCTCCATCCAAGCTGCGGGACATGTTGTAGCGTTTGCTGGAGGAGCGTTCGAAGAGCGGAGCCGGCCTGATGATCTGGGAGCTGGCCCTGCGGGTCTGTGCCTGCGTTCGGCCGCTGTAGCGAAACTTAGAGCCGAGGCTCAGGAACTTCTTTGGGGGTGCCTCAGGAGACACGAGCCTGTAAGAAGTTGCAAACACGCACATTAATCAAACCAGGAATGAAAAAACAAACACTGAGCGGGGCGCTGAAAGGCGTTAAAACTCCTGCTCATTTGAATCTTCTCCAGGGAGCCCTCAGACTGGGCTCACTACTCCAAACGGCCCACGAGATCAATTTTTTTGCTTAAAGCAGCAAATCTGCACAACGTTCAAACCATTAACAGCCTCAACAGTGCCTCTGTTACAGCTCATGTACCGTGGTTATGAGCAACACAGCCGTGCGTCTTATATCTTAATGCTATCTGGGGCACGAAAGCCATTTTGACTGATATTTTTCTAGGATCAAAACTTACATACTACGGTGTGATGAGCTATTTCCAGTCAAAATGAGAAGTAAAGATCATCTTATACTGCTTACCTGAAGAAGGTGTGGTGCTCCACGCAGACCTTCCAGAGCCGTTTGGCAGCACGATGGTTTGGAAGTTTGAAACCAATTGTGCTTTCAAACTGCTCAAACTGCGAGATGGACAAAATGCTGCGATCAGAGTCACTCAATTTATTCTTAAGTTTTATATAAAACAGACGCGTCACTAGAAGCAATCCTCATAGGCATCGTTTTAGCCTCAGAGCTCAACACGAATCATTTAATTTTCTCTAAATTCAAATTCAACATTGATACAGAATGCCCAGATTATGCAAGATGACAGCCAAACAATGCTACATTGTGAACTACAGCAGCTTTACAGTAATCTCTTTGACAACATTAGCAGAAGGCTCGTCTTTGCTTTGCAGATCTTCCCTTCATCTTCTCGTGTTTTAGTGCCATCACTTTTTTCCTCTATTATAAAAGCCCTTTATTTCAGTTCAAGGAAAAAACAGCCGTGAATCAAGAATGATAAAAGACCTTAAACATTCAAAGATAGAACAAAGAATATGGAAAACAAATGAACACAACCTTCACCTCTCGTGATCGTTTCAGTCATAAAAACTTCTCTCAGTCTGCAGAGTAACGCGCTTACCTCGCCGGGTCGGATTTTGATGTAAAAGTTGTTCCTCTTGTAAGAGATCTTCAGGATTTTTGGCCAGGCAAATCTGTTGATCCTCAACCGGTCTCTGTAGATAAGAAGGCCACTTGCACAAACTCCCAGCATTATCTCCACACCCTCAGAGTCCTGAGAACAACACACAGCAGGAGAATACAGGAACGTAAAGCTGGTTTATGTGTGGTGTTCGTGACAAGTTCCGACAGTCTGACAATTTACTGACCACAACACAGTTCCTCTTTTTTTTTTTTTTGGTGGTCTGGAAGTATTCAGGCGTTGGTGCACAGCAGGACAAAGTAGAAATGTAAGAAAAGGTTTGTGATAATAACAGGGTTGTGCAGGCAGGCAGAAAGTAGAATCAGGCATGTGGTGATCTAATATTTTCTATGCATGTTGTGGTGACGCCGAATTAAGGCTGGAAAGGATACCGGCTGACAAAGAAAAACCAAAAACAATAGCGCAAGTTTTGGTAAAATGGTGGATGAAGCACAAAATGATGCTCTTCACTGCACAAAGCGTGAGATGAGCAGGTGAAACCAACGCGCTTTGAGAGGGAAGCGCTGATCCAAAGCAGAAAAAGAAACAGTCAAGTGATAAATGGGACGTTGAAAATGACAACGTGGTATGTAACCATGCACAAGTAGAAAATAAACACACACACACACACACACGCTCACTCAGGTACTGGAAGCACATGGAAAGCAGCCTCTTACCTCTCCCTCAGCTGGAGCCAAGCATTCATAGAGACTCCCTACCAACTTTGCATTTAATGAGAGAGGAGAGAAGACAAAAGAAGGATGCTCTTCTCATATGTACATATTTCTCTTGCTTATCAAATCTATGACTCACAGAAGCAACACGGAGCATTGATCAAAGCCGCTTCCTCATCTCTGTCATCTCGTCCATCCTGATCTACATCTGTGAGGGCAATATCCTCCCCACCACTCACATCTAGACCCATTTTGACTTTCAAAGCACTTTTGATAACCGATTCATATCAGGAAGACCGATGACTGTAATTTTCTTTTATGACGACAGCTCTCCGGCTTTCTCTTCCTGTCTGTGATCTAATGAAGCGTTTGATGGCGGTGGAACAGAAATGGCAACAAAAGTCAAGCTGGGCTCCAGAGCCGGGCTCTACCCCCTTTCACCCCCCACCCCCCACCCCCAAACCCACGGAGACAGCAGTGAGACAATGTCAATCAGTGCAGGAGCGGTGGCATGTTACACTGAGGCATCACTGTGGCAGCCATGATGTTTGTGAAGCAGCGGCGTTGAGGTGGGAAGCATCACTAGTGAAATACATATATAGAGTTTTATTGGCAAAACAGCACATTTATAGATGGAAGGTTTTTTTTTTTGGCTCTTCAAAGTGTTTTTCTTATTCTTTATTGGCTCATTCGTATTTAAATGTCTGTTCTGTAAATGTAATGAAATTTGTGTAATTCTTATTGATTTTGAGAGACCAATAAGTGACCTTTTCTAATGAAAATCAAGTTCAACTAAAAATGCACTCTTGTCACCTTCACTGTGTCACTCTCTAAAAATATAGTTCCACATTTTGGGAGCATGCTTATTTACTCTGGTGCTAAAACTGAAGCCATCAGCTGGTAAACAGTGATTATGGCTCTGTCCACATGCAACACAGTCCGTCTGCCTTCACCGCGAAAGGAGTTGCATTTAAAGGTTCATTAAACAGCTGTCGCAGTTCCAGGTGTGTTTTATTACTAATGAAGACAACATTCACACATTTCATATGCGTATACAGGGCTGTTAGGTGACATTATTTTCCTTATGGGGAGAGACACAGTGGCTGATTTCAGGCTGTAGTTTCAGATAATATTTTGCAAGAAAGTAAATAATCACTTCCCAAACTGTCCAGCTATCAGTAAAAACACAACTCGGTTTGGCATTTTCTTTGCATGTTCAGTCATGTGTTGAAAAAAAAAAAAAAAACGCCACTATCAAACACTCAAGGGTTGATTTGGTTTGAACCTACAAAGATGACTTAAAACGTGACCCATGCATCCGTGTAAAAAGAACAACTGATGTGGAGAATTTCCTCACTTAGCCTCGATGCCGGATAAATATAAGTAATAGCTTCCAGCTTAAACTGCACTTCTACCTGAAAAACAGTAAAAAAAAAATAAAAAAGTAATGTGGAGTTAAGAGTTTATTGTGACTTGCTACCTTGGCATGATGGAGGTCCACACCAAACATGGACAGCTTTTTGGCATTTTCCAGGAAGTGAATCTCCGCTTCAGCTGGTGTCATCCCCCTGATCAGACAAAACAGACACACAAGAGTGTCACAAAGAGATGCACTATCCTTTTCCACTACTTTTTATCTGCAGCACCTGACACAGTGTTCCCAGTTTCGTCTAAACATGGATAATTCATGGCTGTGTTCCACGAATCGTTTTTGAAAAAGGTTGCTCTTATCGATGCTTTAGCCTGAAGCTCCACAGTCCCACAAGTGTGTCCATTTTTAGAGTAAATGATCGTTAAGAGACCCTTATCCTGGTACTGTCCACCCACAGGACGAGAAAAGACCGCATCCAGTTACACACAGATGATTGTGATACAGGAAGAATGGAGGGCTCGGACAAAAGACCGCCAGCTGGATCCATTTATATGAAAACAGAAATGACTGCAGACATGCCGCCTTTTAGAAGAGATTTTTTTAGGTTTTAAACAATCCTTCCAAGTAGACTTGATGACTTGAAGCTGTTTAATTGACGGCTAAAAAGCAAAACCAAAAGAGCAAGCACAGTGCATGTGTCAGGGAGTGTTCTATGATCTAGTTCAATCAGAGGAACCCGTTTACCAGCAGCTTCTGCTTGAATTAATCAAAGACAAGCTGTGGTTGCAAACACCAACAACATTCCTTTCAATTCTGTATCAAAGTGAGCATTTTTAAGCCTAAACTACAATAACTCCACTAATAATACTCTGTACAAAGTAAGGTAGAAAAGCTGTCTGGAGATGATACATCAAAAGTAAAGCATGCTGACAGAATATGGTATTATTACGCATGTGGTGTCATCCTTTCCATAGGAGAAATACTTTTCTCTAAACTGTCCTTATTCTTTTCATAGAAATATCTGCACGTACAACTGAATCATAAAGAGCCGCAGGCGCAGAAACTAACTTGTAGGTCTTGTGGAGCTCCATAACCTTCTCCTCCAGCTCTTTGGTCTGGTTGGGCGCCAGGCGCAGTTCGCTGATGTAATCGCTGCCCAGCTCCTCGGCGTCGTAGTCTCCAAGCTCCGACTGCACGGTGTACGAGCCCAGCACCGTGTGGGTGGCAAAGGAGCAGGGCAGGCGACCCGAAACCACATCATCCCGCAGCTGCAAGCACAGGTAGTACCTGTGAGTGAGAGGAAACACAAAAACAGCTGAGATGTTTGGTTATCAGTCCACTGTCTGGATCTTCTTTGAAAACTTTGTATGGAGTTTAAATACAAATTCATCCTAAATAATCCTATGTTGCTCCTGATGAAAGTTCAGTTTTAGGGGTATAAGGCAGATGTTCTGCTTTTGAAGAAGAAATAAAGTCTTCTTGGGATGGAACCTCACCTTGTGATGTCTTCGGTCAGCTGCGAGGGGTCCGGAGGGTAAAACTTCACGTTGAATGCAAAGTTCCAGGGACCAGCTGACATGAATACAAAAAATCTAATTATTGAAATGAGGATTTTGACACTCCATACACCTCACATGACTATTCAGAACAAAATCGTTAAGTATCTTTGTAAGATTACTGCACTTACTCCTGATCTGCTTCTTCATCTCCTTGGTTGGGTCCAACCAATTCTGCACAGACAACCACAGAGGAAAATAATTCACTCGGAACTATTTGTGAGCAAATTGCAAAGCAGCACAGTTCTCTAAGTGGGAAATCTTCACTGTCGAATGAAAATAAATGCCAGGAAATCAAACAAACATTGGCTTAAATGGAGGCTACACGTTTAGCACAGTCACCTTGTAAATCTCCTCTTGGGATTACAGACTTTTAGTACTTCTGTCTACATTCTCCTTATTTCCCCTGTAATTTTACCAAAAAAACAACACAAACTGACATGATTTTTAGCTGGTAAGATTACAAATTTTTCTTTTAGTTTACCTTCTGATTCTCTACGTCTCTGTACGTGATGCCAAAGTAGTCCTTCTCCAGTAGGTTGAGGTGTTCACACACTTTATCAAAGAGCACGTGGCCCTTGGCTCGTTTCTGTGAGACGGAAAAAGAAGCACATGTTGAACATATAATCCAGAAAGTGCAACCTGAAAAGAACTGCTCCAGTAACATTTAGATTGATGGCTGATACAACAGAGTATATTTTAGTATGTCCATGTTCACCGTTTTGCTCTAGTCCCCATTAACACGCCCTGAGCAGGCTGGGGTTAAGTCAGCAGCATCATCTGGTCCAACTAGCTCCCGATAAATCTGCACCGTGTCTCTACTTTGATCTTGAAAGGTTTCAGCATCGATGCAATGCCTTCCGTATCTTCCACACAGAGTTGCTGAGGGTTTTTCAACAACCTGTCCTCTCTAATGTTATGATGTGTGGACGTGTGTGTGAGACGAAGAGCCTGAGTTAGTTTCCCGTTTTCAGATCAAGGAAAAACTTTCTGAATCTAAATAGAAAAAAAAAATACTAAATAAATATGTGAATCAGTTGTCAAATCATCTTGGTGGCCTGTCTGTTAGGTGAGGGAGTTTGTGATCATTTAAATCATCTGTTTAATCAGGAAAAAAAGGATCAAGAATGAGTGAAAAATAAAACAAAACAAAAGCCCGATCAGCCCTCGTTCCATCAGCCTGCTGGGCGATTCTACGGCACCGTGGGGCTGCATTCACCCTCCTTCCCTCTTTCTTTTCACATAATCATCTTCAGATAATTAAATTAAAATGAACTCGAACCTCATTTTTACAAAGCAATGGCATGAAATCAAATTTTAGCTTCTAAAACCAGCATGAGGATGCAGCATGAGGATGCTGCCTGACAGGGTTTTTCCTGCAGGGACAACTATTTGTGCCACAATCGACCTACTGGGTCATTCTTGATTGATTCCCTCTATATAAAGCCTTTTAGAGTAAATACACCTTGAAATTCCTGAGCTCAAGGTCAACATCAGCTATGCGAGTGCTTTACACCCACTGATTTGCACATCTGAGTGCTGGATGCCATGAGCTGGAGCTCTTCAGTCTTCCTCCTACACGATGAGGCTGGACTTAGCAGGCTCATTTGGCTCAGCTCACCGGGGATATTTTAAGGCCTGAATAGTCACAGATGCCTCCTGCCTGAACAGAGCCAGAGCCAGCTCCTCATGTCTGAATAGGCTAAAACCACTGCCACAGACTATTCTATCAGCAGGAGTCACAACACGCCTATGCATCTGTCACACTGGCGTAGGCAGAGTGGCGCACAGACGCTGTGAAATGCCGACCTGTAACGATGCAACTGGCAGCCGGAGGTAGCAATTTGACACATACTTCACAGTGGCACGAGCATCAACAAACGGAACAAAAAACCCTTTAGAAGAGAAAACTGCTCAATGTAACGTGCAGGATTTTAACGCAGCCGCAGAGATGGTGGCAGAGAGTTAATCCTCCCGGAACATCTCTGAGGGAATTAGCACAGTCATGTCAGACCGCTGCTGCCTGGCTGCGACCGACGCCTCTCAATCCAGCGCCTAAAGCTGGCTTTACTGACACAAACGACAACAAAAAAAGCTGCGATTTGCAAAACCTCAGGCGAATAAGTGGAAGACAGATATTGATATGACCACAACGGTAAATAAGCAACCTGCTGGTCATTAAAAGCATGCGCTCTGCTTCCAAAGGTTGTTTTGGAAAAGGAAGACAACAGGAAACCAGAAAGTAAACCGATCTCAGATCAGAGGAGGAACATCAATCTTGATCATTGTCTATATTTAGAGAGTAAACATAAGCAGTTGCAACACTGAGTTTCAAAGTTTACCATGTTTTCTTTGTGGGATATCAAACAAGTATTACAAACAACTCATATTTATCATCATTACTTGATTCTTTTTTCATCTTTGCTGTCTGAAAGCATCTTGTTTCGATCTTATAATGATGTAAAACAGAGCAAGAATAAAGGCTAAAAGAAAAAGCAACTCATCACTTCTGAACATTTAACACACAATCTGTTGGAGATGTGAGATGAGGATGTACATCCAAACTTTAACCACGCTTAGGAAATAGTGAGACAGCAAGATGTGGGATTGGTTCCTCCTTCCACGGAGACCTAACACCCGTGAAGTGAAGCTGGGGAGGTTCAGCAGCTCCGTGTCACAGAAAACGATCGGAAACGATTAGCGCAGACATTTTTCCCATGGGAGGAAATTGAGTTGAAGTGGAAAACTACAAGGTCAGGGGGATAAAAATGTCAAGCCTTGACGTCCTGGATTTGGACCGGGAGGAGGACGAGATCTCCTTGGTAATTATCTGACAGTCTTCTGACCTCCACTGAGGTGACGGTGCAATCTCATGCCTGCAGCGTTTCTGGTTCAGCTGCAAGGATGATTTTATACAAAGGAGCGGCTGTATGACTGCTCATGACTGTGCCTTACTGGTTGCTATGACAACTCCTGTGTGCAGTAGGTGACTAATTACCTGTTGTGTCCTGCTTTTTATTGCTTTGACATATGTATATCTATTTTTTAAACAAAACCTTTTACTTTAGAAAGTCTAAGTCGATGCTTTAAAAACGACACGCATGAAGACACTTATGAAGTCTGTGAGTTGAGAGCATGAGACTCAAACTAAATGCAGCATCACTGTATCATTTAACATCATCTGATTCGGGACCGCTGCTCTTTAAAAAGAGGTGTCCAAATCCGTCCCAACCACAAGACTCAGACATAACTGGTGCAAAGGTTTCACAGGTCCCAGCAGAGCTTTTTCTGTTCATCGACACTTCTGCTCTTCTTCTGTTTTGCTGCTTGAAAGTGCAGCGTGACGGAGGAAGTGACATCTAGCTGTAGAGCTGAAGACTGCAACCAACTGAATGCCCTCCACCTTACCACACCCTCTCAAGTGTGGAGGAGAAAACTGCAGCGGCCTCAAACAGTAGCAGAGGTGTAAACTGACAAACCACAACGAGTCACAGGTCAATTGAAGATTAATTATATCGGCACAATAATTTCTGATAATCGTGTTTGCATAGCTGTCATAATGGTCTTTATTCATCTGTCATAAAATTATATTGTTTTGGCATTGAATGAATTTCTACATCACCCATGAGAAACCCTAAAAAAAACAATTAAGAAAGACGAATATTAAATCCAAAATATGAGTATGTAATATATATGTAATATCAGGTAATCATCAACAAAAACTAATGGTTTCAGCTAAAGGTTTTAAGACTCTTTCAGAGTCAACTCAAACTTTATAAATTAATAAATATTTTGCTACTACATTGCATTTTTGCCATCAGAACAAATGTTTCACACTGGAGTCTTAAGGATTTAATATCGAAGTGAGTTCATCATCTTTACTGCAGATTAAAACCCTTCAGCTTCATCAATAAGTTCTGTGAACAGGACCGATTAACAAATCATCAGGAAGGTTGTTACAAACACAATAAAAGCTCAACTGTAGCACATATAACACACTGCAGCGTCATCTGTTCTACAGCCCATATTTACAGGATAATTAATCATCACTCAAAAGTCATCATCCATTATTGATTTTCTGTTCACACCGTATATTCACTTGGAAAATAGAATGATTAAACTCAAACGAGACAATAAATTGGCTGTCTTGTGTTTTTCAAGTCACTAAATTTGATAAAGTTGGCCCTAAAGAACACCGTTTAGTCAGATTTTGACCAGTTTTCCATTCTGTTCACCTACAGAATGGTGCAAAAGGAGAAAATGTGCATCTGTTACAGCAAAGTCCCATACAATAACAACGCAGAACCTCCTGAGCCTGTTCTGTGACTGAACACATCATTTCCAGATCACTCTCCTCCAAAATATCTTCCCAGTGCCACAGTGGGATATCTGACACTGATTCTTCCCAACAAATGCTCCGATTTCACGGTCAGAACCCATTACCTCTCCCTCCAACAGAACAGTCAACTAATCCCTGGATGCAAACCCCCGGTGGGGAAGAATCTGCTTAAAGGAGATTTGCAGAGGAGGGTCTGCTTCTCTTGTTCAGCCTGAAAACATTTTCGGAGTCTCACAGTGTTTCATTTCTTTTAGCTTTGAACATGACTCAGGGGATGAACATGTAAGAGCGATCTATCGAACAAATTCAGGAGGCTGACTTAATGCTGAATTAATAACGAGGCAGAAATCACTTTTCATATTGTGGAGCGTTTGCAGCAAAAAAGGCATTTTTCTTGTTGGCTCTACTTGAATCAGCCGAGTTATTTCTGAGTACTGGCTCCAGAATAATAAGTGTTCAACTCAAAGGCAAACAGCTTTGGGGAAAAACTAAGTTGGCAAAACTATTTAAACACGACACAAACAAAAATGTGCAGCAAAATCCACCAAATTTAAAGCTAAAACATTTCATTTATTTGATATAATGTCAAGCCTAGAATGTAATTATCCATTTAGCACCGTATCCTCCTTTCTCATCTTTGCCCATTATTAATAATAATAAACCTATACTGCATTTCTTCTCAAAACATCCCGTTTCCTTTTCCAGTTTATAAAAAAAAAAAAAAAAAAGCCGCTCTGCAGGAGTCGAGAGGTTCATTTTTAGAACACAAAGACGTGTGTCACTGACGGCTGACTCTCTTTCTCAAAAAGGGTTCGTTTCTTAACAGCAGATGAGCTCTGATACAACTAAGCATTTTTATAAAAACCTACATTAAAGGTTTTTCCTCTGAGACTACACAGAGAAGCTCTGCAATGAAACTAAATCACAAAGTGGTTTGAAAACACAAAAGTAGAAATGCTAATCCATGAAATCTGTGCTTAAAATAGAACACTTACAATGTCTTATTGATGTTTTCTGCAGGATTATGCAAAAACTCTCAAGCCTAATGCCATGAAACGAGGCAGAGCAGAATCTCTTTAAATCCCAGCACACATCCAGATTGGTTTCTTTAAAATTTATGCAAAAGCTCAACATCCGGAGACATTTTGGGTGTTGCAGAAAGCTAGTGGCACAGTCCGTGAAGCTCCTCAAGATCAAGCTTTGATCAGGTTGCGTTTTAATGAACATATTATACAATTAATCCAGTTACTACCTTAAAATATACTCAAATAATTCAAAATAGTAATGTTGATTTGAACATTTCAAATGTCCTTGAATCCATTGACCAAATCCAGTTCCCCTGGATAAATATACACCAGATAGTGGCCTGAATTTAAAGGCCTAACCATTACCTACCCCTTGTTGCTTTATGTACTTCCAATTTGTTGCAAACCACCTTCTTGTTCCGTGAGATTAAAAAAAAATAAATCAGTATAATTTGGTTACACTTCATCTCAAGTAGTGGCAAAGGTGGGCGGCTCACCTCCACATTGAGTGTGTAGTCGGAGCCGTCCATCAGGGTGACTTTACACTGCATGATCTTCACCTTCTTGACTCCTCTCAAAGGAGACCTGGACAGACGACTGGTGGACGACCTGTGGGACACCTGATCCTCTTCCTGCTGCTCCTGCAGAGAGAGTGCAAGCGTCAGCTTTACAGTAATAACAATAATGGCTGAAGATGCTTAATAATTAGTTTGAATAATTAGACTTAAATATCAGAAAGTTGTGAGATGCTGTTAACGCTGTTTGAGAAATTAAAGATATGCGTTCAAAGATAAGTTAAGACGCCCCCGCCTACCCTTAACGTCACGTAAAGTAGCAGCCTTTGAAAAAAAAAAAAAAAAGACAGTTCTGTCACATTCCAAATACTAAAAGTAGCGACTTGGACGCGGGCTAAATGTAATAGGGTCCCACAGAGAAGAGCTCGAGGTGCACGGCCATTTTGTCTCAAAAAAATGAAAATCCAATTTTCCACTTGGCTGAAAACAAAGCCCTTACTGACTGATTTCTCCTAACAAAAAAGAAAAAAAGAAGCCTCCAGCTTTGAGTCAGTCTTATCCACAAAGTGGATTTAACATTATGTTCTCTCATTTCTTATCTTGCTCCTCAGGTTATAGCCATCACATTGCTCCCACAGTTCTCTCTGTGCTCATTCAGAGGCTGCAACCAACCATAAAAGAAAATTAGAGTTACTTTCAGATAATTCAAATGTGAAGAGGTTCAAGTTTCCAAGTAACAACAATGAATGCATTTCATGCATTTATCAATGAGTCATGATGATGAGAACAAGCTCCACAGATGTAAGAAATCACAGCAGAGAAACAGTGTGCGTGCGCATATGTGAACTCTGCTGGAGTGTGTCTCACACTCGACAGTGTTTGTGTCACCGTGCTGGGATTTCTCACTTTTCTTTCTGCCAATTCATGCAGCACTGACAACAGCTCATCCATAAAGGTCTGTTTACTGCAGCTATGAGGAAGGCTGCCACAGCGGATCTAAGCAAGGACCAAACTGCTTTGCATTCATGAGGCCAAAAAGGAGAAACTGGCAGCACGGTTACATGCACAGCTGAGTCGAGCTATGGCACAGCTTGACCTCGCCATTTCACAGTCCTCCCCGTCGCAGTATACACGAGGGGGAGCGGAATCGAGCGATTGGCTGTGTGTGTCCAATGCTGTGGAGCATAGCCCACATGTAAGCATAGCATAGCCTAATTCTAAGAGCAGAGCGACAGTCTGGAAATGCTCTAAGTTCACACACAGTCAAATTCCATCACAATTTCAGACGCATTTAGCTGTTTGACAAAAGAAACGGAAAAATAAGTGAATACAAGACCCCTGACTGCATTATCTGGGTGTGGTAGTCTGTTTTTTTATGGCTTTAGTAGGATCAACATGTCTATACATGTATGCTTTGAAAAGTCTGGTTTTTATCTAACTTGCACAATAAATCATTTCTTTCTAGTGTCATGTAAACATGCTCTGTGGTAAATTACAACACCCAAGGTCAACTCTAATGCTTTCACTGAGTCAAATTATATTTGTGCAAATTGTTGACTTGTGACAGAAAACCTGCAAAACAAGCAGCGTTTTATGGCTATTTCTAAGTACCGCTGAGGATGAGGAAAATATGATGCCAGTTAGCAAAGTGACCAGTGCCAACATGCTTGATTAGATCAGGTAAATATTAGTGTGTCTATAACCTAAAGTACATCAGCACGCAGGAAACAATGGCTTGGCTGGTGCATCTGCTAAATGGACAAGCTGGAAGCACAAGTCTGTGAGCTGGCGTGTCTCTGTAGTGCAATCAATGCAGTGAAGATCAGTGTTTCGGGAGGAGGGAAAACACACAGAGCTCATGATTGCTGCAACAGTTGGAAAAGATGACAAGCTTCACAAAAAACAAAACAAAAAAACTGGAAAAACGACCACCAGTTAACATCAGTTTGCACTTCTGGAACATGCAACTACCAATCAAAAATAACCACCAGTTAAAGCTGAAACGTGAGCTCTTAAGCCGTCCTTTTACTGTCAAGCACGACAGCAGGATCGCATTTAAAGTATATGAACTATTCTATATTACAAGGCCACTTTAAGTCTGGTAGCTCACTTTCCTTCAAAAAGTTTGGCTTCACCAGTGAAAGCAAGATCTTACAATCATGGTACTCATGACATTTAAAATATCTAACATGAAATAATCTAATTTATTCAGTCATTTCATTTGGCCTTTTATCAAACTGTTTGGGACACAATGAATCGATCCAACACCTTCCTGCTCTCTTTTCATCAAACACCCCATTTCTGCACCCAATTTATCAACATAATGACGAAACCTGCTGGGTCATGAGTGGGCTGCGAGTTTGCTCAAACCAGTTAATCTAACGTGAGGTGAATCCTGAGAGGGCGAAACATCTCCAAACTGGCTCTGCTTCTGTCAGCAGCTCTGCATCAAGCTGAGGACACTTGAGAGATATATTCTCTGATGAATGACAGAAAATGTAAAATCCCAAACACGATCTAGTGTTGTACCATCAGCTACACGCCCGTAAAGTCATGTAAAAGCAGATATAATAACAGCTCGGAGCTAATCCCTGCTCTAATGCGGTCTTACAGCCGTCAGTTGCCAGAAAACAGTCAAACGTCTGACAGCTGGCTCTCATTGGGGTTTTGAAATTAAATTTAGCTTTCTAGCCATTGACAGACCAATTCTAGCCTGGCAAAACAAAACTAATATAACATTAAGTATGGCTCTAAACCTGGTTCTTTAGGGCAACAGCAGAAAAATGATATGCACACGTGGAACGTTACTGATTTGTTTGGGAAAAAACTGTATCTTTAAAGAGCAGCTACAGATTTTGTCACTCAAAAAGCTCCTCACAGACCACATCTGTGAACCCCAGCTGGTGAAAGTGTTTTCCTCCTCAACAGTAAATTAGAGAATAAGCAGAAATCTGCCCGACACTGTCCCTCCGTTGTTTGGAGGCACTGGAAATTCAATCAGCACAACAATGAGATAGTGAGGCCTGAAGGCTGCTTGGTCCAGAATCTACAGACAAGCACTTAGTGTTCAGATAACATCAGACGCTACCTGGACCAGCTGCAGGCTACGCTTCACTTCAAAACAAAGATTGTTGCATTAACTTTGGTCTACTATTGTTCCAGATGTTTTGCCAGCTGTTCGTGTACTACAGTTGTGGCAAACTACAGCACAACTTCCCTTTTTTTTAATCTCACTTAACAGAAAGTCTTCAGAGTCAGCTTTCCCAGGATTTACAAGAACAATCAAACTTTAATGACATCTGAAATCTACTACAGCAACTCAGTTTAATCATCATCCTGACAGCTGTGTGAGGCTGCACTGGTCAGTCTGATCCGCACTGGGAATTAAAGCACGCCCACTTTGAGGAAGACAAGTTTACTCGCAGACAAAAGGATCTGATGGAGGGCTGCAACAATGGGGGACACTGAGAACATGTCGTCACCATTCTTCACCCACTGTGTTCATTTCCATTTCACACACAAAGACGATTCATCAGGGGAGAGAAGAATGGAATGTTTTCTCACACTTGAACAAATCAACAGTCAGTACGGTTACATGCACAGCTGAGTCGGGCTGCAGCTACAGCTCGACTTGGCCATTAAAGTTGCACGAGTCGGGCTTTAGCCAGACCAACAGGTTTAAATGCATTTAAAACATCCGGCTTTTGTTGGACTAACATAAGAATTTGGCTTTTCTGGTGATGTGTAAAAATACTTACAGAACTGAAAAACTTTCTGGAATGACATCTTTTAAAGAGTAGTTAATAAGGGAAAGTGTGCAAGGAGACAAATTTTGTTCTGTGATATTTCATGGATCCCACATTCTCAGACGAGTGATGGTGGAAGAAAGTGCTTACGGAGAGGCTGACCTGCTCTTTCTTGGCCGGGGTGCTGTGTCCGGCGGCGGCTGGAAGCTGTTCCGGCTTGTTCTGAGGCGAGGTGGGTTCGGCCGCTGCTGTAGCTTTCCCCTTATTCGCCTCCTTGTTTTCTTGCGGCTGTTTGGCCTCCGAGTCTGCGCCTGATTCAGTTGTCATGGTTAATCACACTGTGATGGAGGAAGAAAGGAGGGTAAAGAAAAAAATAACTCGATATGAATTGATGTAGTGCTGCTTTCAGGCCTGTGCAGTGACAAGCTCCTCTGTGATGCAAATGCAGGGATGCAGATTTTGTTTGGCAGCACAATAACAACTACCGCAGGTGGCTTTGATGCTCGTAAGTCCATTTGTTGAATAATCGCTGTGATGATGGAAAGCGCTTATGCTTCTGGTGCTATTACACCCACAAATTCTACCAGATATACATTTAAAGATATTCTGAGACTGCATTATACAAAACTGTTGCAACAAATGACTATTTCCATTTATTTTCTTCTCAGATTAGTCTCTGGTTTCTAAAATGTCCAAAAATAGTATAAAATTCTAAAATGTGTTCAATGCACAGCATCATAAAAACAGAGAAAAATAAATCACTTATTATTTTTCTATCAACACACTAATTATTTAAATCTTGTCGCTCCTGCATTCCCCCCCCGTTACGCGTCTGAAGGAATTGAGGTCAGCCAAATTAAAAAGAGAAGCAATTAGCTAATTAATCCACTCATCAGTTCAGACTAACTGGCTGATTAAGAGAAAATTAAATGCTAAAAATGTAATAACAGATTGCTCACTTTATCAAATAAAAGTGCCGAATATCTCCACCTCTAATGCGAAACTGCAGATTTCTCCACAACAAAACTGAACCGTGTAACGTCTACTCCTGGTCAGACACAGAAAGCCCAACGCTGAAAAAGGCCAAAATCATCAAGATTACCTTTAGACAACGCCGAGGTGGCGAGTATGTAACACTTTAATCAAAGAAACATCAGGCAGCGATTTAACTTCATCTTTCAATGTTTGTTTGAACAGTAGATCTGGTGGCAGAAAGGTGTCCGATAATCATGTTCATCATTTCGGCTCGAGCCGATTTAAAACCATAGCGGCAGAGGGGATTTCAGGATTCGTAACACAAGACTAAACAACAGCATCAATGCAAAATGCAACATGGCGCACAGACCTGGCTCAGTGAACAATAAAATTATGATTGTAATCATGTGAGGTAATGGTGATAGCAGCTGCCTAATTGCTATAATCGTCTTTAATCACCCGTTTAAAAACAGCGAGGTAAAACTGCCCAAAAGCTGGTTTTCCACATTGTTTTCCACCATTTCGCAGAGCGGATGATCCGACGTCACCTCGTTGCACACCTGTTCTCTGCTGCAGACACGGCATGTTTGCCAAGAGCAATTTTTGTTAGGAAAGGACAAAGATCACTTCCCTGCAATCATTTTTTAAATTGCTGTTATTCTGTATGGTTGGGTGAATTATCCAATTATTACAGGCTTATAATAAAATGGTGGCCTAAAAAAAAAAAACCCAGACAATTAATTCACTAAATCACAGTTATTTGTATGAGAACTGCTGGTTTACAAAGATAATGGGAACAGCACACGGCACATATCCTCAAAACTGAAAAGAAACTATGATTAATCATCCAACAATGCTCTGAGATCTTACTCAATGTAAATGTTCCTTTATATGTGACCTAAATAACTTATTTAGGTCACATATAATCTATATCTTTTGCGTAAAGAATCATCACATATCTGACACGGTTGAACAGCTTTAAACCTTAACGAGTTTGAAGAGACAAAAACTGGAACGCAGCAATCATTACATAAACAGTGTGGATATTTTAAGGAGCTGCAACAAGCAAATGTGAATGCTGCACAGCTGCCAGTGGTTGCAATTCAGCGGAAGAAGCAGTTGTCCTCACCAGAAACAAATATCGATGGGGAAAGCAATAACAACCACAGCAGTGGACATCCACTAAAGAAGAAAATGGAGAGAATCACTTCAATCTCTGGGATACTGCATCATATCTGGGAAGATGCCGGTCACAGAGCAGAAACATTTCATTTTAATCTCTCGACTGTTTCCAGTCCTTCTAATGTACGTCGTCTTCCTCATAACAGGAAAAACCCATCTCAAGCGAGCATATAAACATCTCAGCGCATTAGTGCACAGTTTCCATTTCTCCTTTCTCCAAAAGCAAATCAAAAATGGGTGAAGACCACTACAAGGGATTATACAGCATTATTCTAAATAATTACCAAATGATTAAATGATGTCTGAAATGATCCGTTACATAAAAAGACAGAAAGATTATTCACGTATGTTAATAACATGGATATGAGCCCCTCCTCTTCATTCCTCCGCAGAGTATTTACACACAAGAATCCAAAGTATCCGAGCAGCACCACTACAAGTGTTTCACAGCATGACCTTCTCCTTCTGCGAATAGCAACACACCCGTGACAGATGATGCCCAAAGGGCCGAAAACTGTGTAATAGAAGAAAACATCCACTGGCTGGTGTCCACAGAGATGACAGACAGGACAAACCTCACCAGGGGCCCCTGTCGAAGGAGGACCCACAAATTTAGATCCTGGGATGTGCCATTTGGAGAGTGTGTGTGTGTGTAGGACTGCATACTGGATCTCTGCTGGGGTTTGTAGTACGGATGCCTGCCATTCTGCTGCAGGCCTGTTTCTCCCTCAGCTCTATTAATAGTGACGTGTTTACCGCGAGGTGGGCGGATCTCCTGCTTCCAGCCGAGGCCTGCGAGAGCAGCCTCTGGATCAAAAAACACTGGAGTGAGGTGACCCCCCCACCCCCAAAAAACAACAACAACAAAAAAGCCAAAAAACAAAACACCTCGTGGGTTTTTCTGTCTAAGTTGAAATGAGAAAAATCACTGTAGAAAACTTCTTAAACGCTACATCTGGCCTACATTTTTAACTCCATATGTCTGGTGGTGTTGGACCAGAAAGCACATAGAAGGATTATTAACAGCTGGAATCCAAGACTTTATAATGCTCCCTTCGCTGTTTTGTTCATCTTTCACCACGAAACCCTTCAAAAATTTCTGACCGGAAAATAACTTCTTGATTCTGTGCCATTAGGCATTACCGGCTATTTTAATGCAGAATGATACAGTTCTTGAGTATCCACAGGAGAAATAGTCTTTGCTAAGGACCAGCTGGTTTGAATACAGATGGAATTACAATAGGACTACAACATAATGCCAAATCAAGCTTTGCCGAGAAACAAAATCACTTCAGCACAATAAGTTGTTAGTTGCTGACAAAGCAGCAATAAATCTGAACTCCGTGAGAAGTCAGGAGCCTACGTTTAAAGGTCCAAGGGTCAGTGAATGCAACTTGCTGATCAAACTCTTCTCAACCTCAGATGCTATAAAAAAATAAAAAAAAATGCTATAAAGATTACAAGGTTGAGTAGCATCAATGTGAATGAATCAATGAAGTTACAAGATCCAAACTCCACCTGTGGCTTTCTGAAAAAACATGTTTTCCAAGCGAAAGATAAGCATTTGTGAAAACGCCACTGAGCTGAAGTCGAGCAGAAATCCTGTCCAAACCTCTGTGCTGCTCTTTGTTGTGTCATGTGTGGCGGAGCTGAGCAGCGGCCCAGAAATCAGCTGACTGAAGATGGCCGCACAGCCAACCTTTGCATGTCTTGACCCCTAAGAAACAGGAACTATGGATGGAGGTGGGGGGGGGGGGGGGAGACATCTTAGCACCATAGAAATTGAGGAAGAATACGTTCAGTCACTGGTGACAGGCACTCTTCACAGGGCCACACAACAGCCCAAACAGTAGCCTTGTGTGTGGCCCTCACCATGGACTGGTACATACATTATGCATTCAGAAAGCTGTATTCACATCTCTTTTATTGCCTTGGATTACGGCGAATTTACTCGATTGTGCCAGTACAGCCTTGTTTTATGGTATAAGATTCAGCAAAATACAATGTACATTCAGTCTAATTATCTGTGATAAGACTCAATCTCTCAGGTCACGAAACCTTTCGCAGTCTGTAAGAGCTGGTGTTTGGCATGTTTTTTTCCAGAAAGATTCATTAGCACACAAGAATAGATGGAGTTCAACGGTATTTTATCAAATTCTAATCCAGACTTGAATCTACTTATCAAGTCCAAATCCTTCTGAATCCCTTACCAAATCTCCCAAAGGCTACCTGTGATCAAATAACTTCAGGATAAAAGAGCTAAAATTCAAACCTCTAATCCCATTTTCCTGGCTGAGAAGACAGAAGGTGCTCACTACACGTACCTCCAAACCAAATGAGATGCTGTCGTTTAGATATTTTTCATAGCTTTTCACTGCATTAAATGAGTGGGGAGTTAACCTCTTGGATCTTATTTTACACATCATAGCTTAGCAAATTTGTGTTTCTGGCTGTGGCTCAGGATAACGGAAAAATTGGCATTTTGGTCCCCAACACTTCAATAACTGGGTTATTGACCAATAATAAATTGGTCAATAACTCAAAGTGCCACTGAGCAACATACTGAACCTGAACAAATACATTCATAATCCAACAGTCTGTTTTCAAACGGAAGATTAGAAAATTGTGGATGTTTTCCCCACAGTCTATCCACTCATTTCTGCCCAGACTGCAGTAAGTGTTGCCTGATTGGTGGGCCTACCTGATCTGACAAGACAGGTAAAATAAATGATACACAGTGGCTATGATGACTTCAGAAAAAGCCAGTCATTTATTCCTCCAATGCTCTTCTCTATCGATTCAACTGAAGGACATAAAGCAGCTCTGCCAGGGCTGAATTCCAACTCTTCTGTAACAGACAGCGTTGTGCATAATTGTTGCATCAATAACAGAGGAAAACAGCACTTGTAATTACTGACAACAACAACGACTGAAAAGACAAGTAAAGGAATGCTTTAGGCATGAAACTCTGATGTCACTGACAGAAAAACAACAACCTCAACGACAGAAGATGTCGCTGAACGCATCTTCTCCTTAAGAGGTATTCACATAAACGTCACCTGATGGAAAACAAGATTTATTCTGCTCAGCTAATGGCCCACCTGGACATAAAAGCTAATCAGTGATGTGCCATCCACAATCTCTGCTGAGAACAAAATCTGCATTAGCACCACTTTAAATCCACAATGACCCAAACCTGCTGTCCTCCACTGAACAAACCAAACCAATCGCAGTCAGATACAACGGTTAGATATGACACTGTGGTGGATATTCATGTTCACACTGAAAGTACAGCTGAGGCTTATCAGCATGAAGCTACATTACACAATTGGTCACTGACAGTAAATGCTGTGCCCAGTGCATGTAAACCTCCATTTTAAGGTCCATTTGTGATTGTAATGCACACTGTTAGAAAGCAGCCAGAGCACGTTCACACACACACTCACACACACTTACACATCCACAGAAGAGGATGAGGGGACTGCCATCTGTGCCGAGTACCATTAGCCAGAGTACATCACAGCTGGGCCCATCTCAGCCACTGCTGCCCCCACAGCCACAGCCAACCCCTCCGGGGAGGGGGGGCTTATGGAGGTTGCATAGAAGGGGACAGTTGCTGTTTTTTTTTGACACGTCAAGACCCATCCCAAGCAGGCCTCCCGTCTATGTTGAGACCCCTCTGCATGGCTGCAGGGCTGACAGCTGTCAGACAAAGTCCAGCTTCTGTAACCGGACACCTTGTGGCCCGTCTGGCCACTCAAATGAGACACCTCTGCTGAGGGGTTACAGATCCCTCAAGTCTGTCCAGACCCCCACAAAACAAAATATATGGCACACTATCTGCTTCTCCAGTGTTTACTATCGTTTAACATTTACATAGACATAAAGAATATTGAAGTTTTTCTTATTTTAACAAAGTAAAATAAGAATTCATTAAATCCCTTTCATGAAAAATACTGGGTTCTCTAAGTGGGGAATTTGCCAAAGACAAGACAAATGCCAACTTAAGCAAACCAGTGAATCACAAACAGATGTCGGCTGCAGTCCGAGAATAGTCTGAACGTATTAAGACAAGAAACACCGAAACATCGAGCACGTGTTTTCACCTGAACGATAGTTTCAGGAACGTTTCTTTACCGACTGCAGATTCAAGTTTATCAGTAGATGACAAGTGATCAACTTAGCCACATCCACAGGGGCTCAGGGGAGAATTTTTTTGACACAGGGGATATGCAACAAAGCTAACATTCATTAGTCACAGCTTTACATTCCCTTTAAATTCGATACATTAACACAAGCCAGGCCTGTGTTCTACCACAGTGGGTTGAGCTTCAACATTCTCCTGCTACAGTGCTCATAACAGAGTGTGAACACAGCTCAGGCCACTTGTGTTCCAGTGTAGAGCCAGCAAAGACAATCTATAAAACAACCCTCTGCAAAGCTCCTCATCAGACTCAAATGGATGAGATGAGTCAGCAAAACAACAGAAATATGACGCTTTTCGATTTTGTGAGAGAAAAAAATATGACAACATTTTGCACAGCAGTACATAAAGCATTGAAAGCATCCACTGCTGAGACTAAAAAACATTTGATTGTTTAATTGTGCAGCTTTTCCAGAAGCTTCACGTACAGTCCTCGTGTTCATATTTGAAGGAGGCCTCACAAGACCGATTGGACACTGGACAGCAGTTTTTGGGGAGGGCAGTTAACGTGAAGGTGACTCCGAGCAGAAAGCATTTTTGATGAGCAGGCCATAAAAACCTCTCAGCTTGCCTTGCTGCGTTTACATTCTTAGCATTACTGTCTTTTGCAGGCCAGGCTCAAGGATGCAACAGTCAGCCAAGCCAGCGGCACTGTGCGTCACGATGGACATGTGGCTGCTTGAGGCCAGGGTTAGTTTCCATGAAAAGCGTACCAGACGCCACACCAATGTGTCTGACAGGATGAGCGGAATAGTGCGGTCAGTCAGTTGCACTCGGTCAAGTTGTACTGCCCCAACAAAGGAAAAAAAATAAATAAATCACAGCTGATGGAAAAGATTAGAGCTAAATCTTTGTATATTGATGAGGAGCTAATAACTTCTTACACAGTGGCTGAGACGGGCCAGAAGGCATTAAGCATTTCATGAGATTAGCTACAAGTAATCTGTAAATCAGCCGTGGCCTCAGTGAAGGGTTAAAAGGGACCATTTGGTTCGTTTACTTCAGCCTGCCCACAAATGCCCCACAAGAGACTCCAAGTTAGTCTCAAAACTTTAGAAAAATAGTATGTTCACGGCCAAAAGATGAGCAACACCTTCCAACCACTTGAAAAGCAATGTGTTTATTAAAAGCTACAGCTGGGGTCCTTTGGGTCTACTCAAAGAGTTGTTCGAGCTGGAGTAAAGAGGACAAGCATCCTAATCATGATGCATTTCACATCATTATAGGAGGCTAAAACTTGTGATATGCTATATAGATCAGCTTCTGCTACAGCGAACATAAGAAATACGAGTGCGTTTGTTATGATGGGATCACAGTCTGTCAACATTTCAGAAAGTGTTTTCAGAAATTGGTTAAATCTGCACAGGCAGCTGCGAGGGTGTTCTAGATCAAATTATTGGAAACAACAAAGCTGGAGCTTCTCTTCAGGACAAACAGACTGAATAAGAAAAAAAAGTGTTCGTGTTCAACTGGTGCGATGACAGTCTTCAAACTAATGAGACCGAGACAACGGCACCACTTTAAGTGACATTAAGCACTAAAGACGCACATACTTTTGTCCAATCATGTTTTAGCTGCCACTCTCCAGCTCTTAAGAGTACTTATGTATAGTTTAAAAAAAAAGGAGGACACGGCTTAGAATTTTCACACTTCTGCGCATGTAAAAGCTCTTGTGGAAATGGATGTGAAACTTTGGTATGTAATTCAGTCATCCTAGTTGGCCTTTAAGAGCGGAAAACAATTAAAAGCCTTGTCCTCGCAGCCTCAGTGTCTGGGTGAGTATGAAGTGACACAATCTGAATCTGTTCATGTACTGATTATTATATTTCTTATTTGGCCGTTAACAAGTCAAACTGGCATGTCACAAAATCCTCAACACAAAGAGAAATTTTCATCTATATTAGCATAGTTTGCAACTGTGGTGTCTGATCTCTTAACGGGTTGTTTTCTCATCTGAATGAAGGATCTGTGGATGAGGGATCTGAGCACACGGCAAAGAGGTACGATTTGAATGCATTTCCTCAGATTGTGTGTGCTTTTCCAAACAGATTCCAGACAACCATTACTCTCTATTCACAGAGCAAACTGTGACCAGAAGTGCACCCTCAGTGGATGAACTACGAAATCTAGCAGCCGAGGCCCACAGCGTTTCTGCCCCTCGATGCTACTGGAACAGCAGCTTACGGTGCATCTTAATTAAATTGTCAAGTCAGACCCCAGCCCCTGCCTGCTGTTGCCTTCGGGGATGTTAAGGATGCTCGAAGCGGATTCAGACCGTGTCATCCTGTCCCTAACCACGCCTACCGCACTGCAGATCAAAAACACACAAGTATGTCGTGTTAACCTGCGATAATGTCACACTTTTATTCCTCCAACTGTCTGCAAATGTAACCGTGACTCAGCGCCGTCCTGCACCGACGTCTGAAGCAGTGGGCACGAGGTTTAATAACCATCCGTACCGTCTTGTTTCACCATTTTCCCCCACTTACAGCCTCCTTACTTGAGCACGTTAGCCTGCCTCACCTTAAACGCTTAGTTCCTTTGAAATGTTGCCCCCGACCGTGACTTTCAGCTACAAAATAACAACCGCTGGAAGCAGCAGACTCAATAAGAAACACAATTTCACTTCCTCAAAGAGCACCGAAAGCCTATGCTACGAAACCACAGCGAGCTAAACATCCCATGACCCATGTTTTTGACACGACTAGCCACGTCCACTCGACTTTTTTTTTTTTCTTACCGCCAGAGTGAATACAGTGAAAGAGTATTTTCTTTTTATGTTAATCATGTGTCATCGGCCGCGGCCGCTCTGGTCACACGACCAGAACACGGCAGAAAAAGACACGGTACAAAGGCGTGTACGAACCGGGAGGTGAGCATGACTCCTGAGGAGAGTCCCTGTGTAAAAGCAGCAAAATGAAGATGTTCATTACCAGGCGAGCCGTCCTCGTTAAGCTGGCTGTGCGAGTTGCACTCGTAGTGGGCTTCTGTTTCCTGACAGCGGTGCTACCCTGCTGCAGTTCCCCGCTCCACCAGCCTATCACACTACACCGAGCAGCTGAGAGCAGAATTGTGGGATATCAGGACAGCAGGGGTATTCTTTTAGCAGCACCCCCTCCCCATTCACATCACACACACACACACACACACACATGCACGCACAGAGAAGGGCAATTAATGGCACGAGGTCTGGGCTTTGGTGGGGAAAGACAGCTCGAGTCTACTTAAGAAAATGTGATTGCATGAAACTGAATCAGTGGTGGAATGTGACACAGTTCATTTGTCAAGTCATTAGAAACAATATTAAAGCATCTGTGCTAAATATGTCGCCACATATGGCTGTCGGCTCCTTTTACACTCATTAAATGCATATTTTTGTAATATGTTGCATGACAAAAACATGTTCTGATCCCAACACCTTTAGATTACTCCAAATTCAAACGTAGACCACACTCTCCAATTAAAAATAGATTTTGTGCTCCACAAATATTACAATTTCTTCTTGTGGTTCTCATAACACTTTCAGAGCCCATCCAATGCATTTAGCACCTTCAGCACTGGTATCGTCTGTGTTCTGCAGTTTTTAAAATCGGCAGCCCCACGGCGGCCTCCTTTAAAATGTTCATCCCTCACGTTCAATGTGCAGGGGAGCAAACGATTGTCAACTCTGAGGATCTGACACATTTTCAGGATGGAATGAAATAATCCTCAACAGTCCAACTATCACCAAAACACACATTTTGTGTCTAACGTGATCTGTTACCATCCAACCAAAGCGAAGTCCAGTCGGCTTTCCCGTTTCTCCCAACATATTTCAAATACAAGTTTTCTTCCTGAATGTTTAAACTGTTTGGAGAAAAAGAGTTCAACAGTAAAACTTCAATGTATCTGAGGCACCTGACTTACGACTCCTGGACACTGCACAATTACACTCACTCAATGTCTCACACTTTAAAGGGTTCTGATGAGCTTATAAACTAAAAAAAAAAAGAACTAGCACAATGAAATCCTTTCTGAAGTTTAAGAGTGCTTCGAACTTCTCAACAATGGAGGACATTTACTTTGTGGTTAAGTTATTTTAACTTTATCTGAACAGATTTTCTCATAAGGTAAAAACACGATCCACGACATATTAAAAGAAGCCACTGGTGAGCACATGGGCACATCTGCTGCCCTCCATGTGTGTTTGTGTCTGTGCAGAAACACAAACATAAAAGCCAGTATTTAATTAGAGTCTGGGCTGCTCCCTCTGAGGATTTGTGGCTTTTGCCTCCCGCCTCACAGTGGGAGCTCGGCCACTCATTTGACTTTTTGCATCATGCAACAGCTTTCATGCTCAATACGCTATGCAAATATAGAAAAAAAAGAACGCTGCGGCTCAGGACGTTTTCCTGCGACAGTAACCCATGAATTCCTTAAATAGCGAAAGTGACACGGGCTCTGCAGAAAGCAGAGGGTAAATCTAATAATACACCATGTTCTGAAACGCCTGGTTAACTCAAGCAGTTTGTAACACAAACTTAACAACAATAAAACAAATGTTTCATGCTCTATGGAGTGATGAATGTTAAAAGCTAAGTGATTTACCGTCAGTACATGTGATTTTAGCCGCTTTTAAAGCAAGCACCAGCACAGAGCCCGATGTTTGGAGCTGCAGCAGTTTAACTACAGACACAATAGCCTCGATTCAAGGAGGAGAAGCAAGAGCTGCAGGAGGGTGTCTAAATGATCTCATGCAATGGAATACCTCACTGAGCTTTAATGCCATACCTCCAATAACCATTAAAAGTCAGAGTATTTGTTTGCCACACATCCATAGTTCAATGTCTTGCGACAGTTTTAATCATGTCACCTACAGTACTTTTTCCATTTCTCCACAGTTGGATTCTTTCACTTCCCCCTTCATCTTTCTCCCCGTCTGTAAATCCCAGAAACTGCTGCGAAGACAAACGGCCGTGAAACAAGCTGCCCTGAAACATTGCCACATTGAGGCCCACTGAGAAGACATGGCAGTAACAAGTGACAACAATGTGGTTTTTCCTCCCTCACCAGACAAATAATAGTTATCTAGATTTAGAGCTGGAGGAGTCTAGCTCGGTATTGTCATGACCCAACGGATGGTCTCAGACACTGCTCATCAGGGCCTGTCTGGCCAGCTGGGTGGTGACTGTAATGCAGGGCTGCATATTAGCTGGATTACACACTTGCACTGTTGAAAACAAAAGCTCATTCTTAGTGTATTTTTATAACTTATATGAATATAAAGTCGGGACAATTTAATGTTAAAAAGCATGTTTTAAAACAAACCTACTGTATCTGCTCTTTTGCTCATTAAAGCAACCTCAGGAATAGTCCACTGTATGAAATCCAGTACAACGGCTAATCAAATCCAGCAACCTCGACCCTATTCACCCACCTCCTTCTCCCCTCTTTCATCTTTGAGGGTAAGAGGTAACTCCCAAGATATTTTTGGGCAGCTCTGTGATAAAGCTGACATTATGGTTTCCTATAACTTGATGAAAACAACCTTGGTGGCTTTCCCTTTCAAACCTCCTTTTCAGCACCGAAACGGGTAAAAAAATGTTCTAAAAATAAAAACTCTCTGGGAAATGGAACCTTTTCACGGCTGAAGAAAAGACTCTTATGAACAGAAGTGTTTTCCAAACAGAACCGCTTTAGTTTGGTGTCATGACTTTATCTTTGTCAGTCTGGAATGAAACAGAAAATTAAATAATAGAGGTTGAAAGGTTAAAAAATTGAAAGAGAGCAACCTCACAAAAGGAGCAGTTTTTTCGACTGGCAGAAACAATGCTGCAAAGACTTTCATGATTTCAGAGTCATCTGTTACCACAAATCCCACCACCTCCACAAGAAAACAGACCCTGTCCATGACTCTCAGGGGTTAATTCAACATGGGGAACAACGTGGCTTGGAGCCATATCACCTTGGGAAGCTGAGCGGGGGCAGTTTAGTAATTGGGTGGGAGGCCCCCTGCATGCTGGGTGCTGTAAACTCAGAGGGAACAGGAGAAGTGTTGAAGTATCTCTGGGAAATATACGAAGCACCACCATTGTGCTTGAAACACTCAATAAGAAGTGCTTTATGAGTGCGTGTGTGACTGAGAAAAACCAAATGTAAAGCACTTTGTAGAGCCTGAATAAGGTTAAAAGGTGCTCTATAAGTTTACCACCTAGATTCGAATTCATTTTAGCCATGTGTTGCCCTCCTTTCCGTCCATGTGAGCAGTCGTTATGGCAACCGCTGCCTACATGTGAAGGAGGGACTATTCTCCTAACTGCAACATGTGTCCAACTGTCATTAATAACAAATCCCACGGTCACACATTTCAGGTGCATGACAAGAGAGAAACAGTGGAAGCCTGTTTTTACATAGAAACCCTGTTTAGGAATGATATCCATACGGATATAAAGCAGCGGGAAAAGGCAACTAGGGTTGCTGTTTTCAGCACACTGAAAAAAGGTTAAAACCCACTCAATGTCCATTTTTATCTCTTTAGATCAAACTATAATTCAGCACCTCAGATACAAGATGGAGCACGTTACTGCTCTGAAAGATGTTCATAAAGACAAAGTGTCTCACTTTCTATGACACATCTATATTGGCTCGCAGATAAGTGAGAGTAGACTTCTATGACTCATCTTATCCTCCAGGACAGCGCTGGGTCAGCAGAATGATTAATATCACACAAGACAGACAACATGTGATCTCTGGACTCTACTCAGCTTATGGGACTGCTTAAGTCTTCACTTTTTCTGCTGTGTATAGACACCAAGTTCCTGTGCTGCTCATCTGCTGCCTGCAACCCTAACCTTGAACTGTTGAAATCTCGTCTTTCCTCAGAATCTTAATAAGCGTTATCAGCACCCTGTACACGGTCAAACAGCATTTCTGCCATCTTTATTTTGCATGATTAACATATCGATACGGGAGGGAAGCTGCACCCAGTCTCCTGCTAATGCAGCAGTTTGGCTCAAATTAAAGATTAACCGAGCACATAAATTACATGAATTTGTATCAGATTTGTTCAAAGACAATTCCACAATTCTGTGGAAAAGAAAAAAACAACCTCTGCCTCAGATATTACCCAACAAACCTCAGTGTGTGTGAGCATGTGAAAATGCTCCAAAATCTGTAACCTCATGAACCTCATTAGAGCAATCCAATTTCCAGTGCTGTGGCCAGAACAAGGCAGCTGGCACCTCACTAATGCATAATTACATTGAGGCATGTCCCTTACAATACCTGGCAAATCACCCATGTGATTCAATTGGGGGAAAAAAAATGGAACTTTGCCCAAACACAGCATCATATCTCATTTTTGTCTTATGGGTTTTGACTCACGCAGAGAGCCAGCATAATACAAGACTACAGTGTAGGTTATCTACACTGCATTTATGCTGTCAGTCATATAAGGGCAGAAGTTTCAGGCTAAAAAGGTCCCATCGCTCCACCCGTGAATGCATCCCTGACAGCTGGGACTTCATCATTATTGTGTAAATTACAGCTGGAAATCACACTTTGAACTGAATGAACCCAAAGTGATTTGGCTCCAACCCTGCTTTGAACTTCACCTCTAACACAGCAAAAGCTATTATCTCCCGCTGTCCAGCTCCACTCAGCTGTAAACACCTTCACTCCCAAAGGCCTGCAGGTCAGCAAGCATACACGCCAATTTAGAGCCTGATTTAGGCACCCCAAACTGTGCTACAGCTCCCAAATCAACCCCCAACCTTGGGCACACAGTCATTACACGCGCCTCCTGTTGGGAAAGTCATTTTGGAGTTGGTACCCTTTCTTGTAAAGCCAAGGACACATAGAGTGCCACAGATTGATGTGAAAAGGGATTAAGATGACGAGAGGCACTCCCGTCTTGTTGTGCGCATGAAAAAAAGCACATCTTATCATGAGGAATCATAAAAGTATTGCAACCTTTGGAAAACTGCATCTTAATGACTCTGATTGCGGAAGACGCATTTGAAGCAAATGGGAAGAACAGCGCATAAATGTAACATGCAGTCACAAGGAAAAAAGACAACGCTGCAGCAGTATGTAGGAGGTCACGTCCTTTGAACTTTCAGAATTTCAGCAGAGCAGGATCCCAACAGCAAGCAAAAAAATAACATCGTCCGAATTCCAACATTCATTATGTGCTCATCAATTATCAATTCATTCTCACTTCTGATATCTTTATTGTGTTAGGCTTTCTATCCAAGCCAAAGAAAATGGTTACATGTCAACACAAATGTCAAACATCGATATAGAGTGTAAATTAATATACGTCACCTCCATTTTCGTTAAAAGAATACTTCAACACTTTGGGAGACACTACTTCCCTTCATCCTGAGAGTTAGAGGAGGGGATTCATCCCTTATTATGAGGCTGTTGCTAGCAGCTGGTTAGCTCGAAAGCTTAAAAGTCTTTAACTGGGTAGAAGTAAAAAATTAAGAAAACAGCGTCAAGAGGTGTCAGCGACTGCTGATGTGAGGGGTCACAACAGATATGATCAAATGACCGTGACACACACTTTTTGAAAGAGGTAAATCATTTCCCCAGAACTTTTTTTAGAGCAGAAATGTGGATTAGGTTAGCTTTAGATTGGGCTGGGCTAGCTTTTCCCAACATTATATGCATGTGATGTCCACCTACATATATGCTCCCTGCAAGAGTGAAAAAAGCCTTTTTACTATGATGTTGAACTATTCCTATAATTTTACCAATGCAAAACGTTTCCTCCGTTTCATTAATGAATAAAGGGGATAAATGGTGGTAAAAACACGTGTGAGGTACTGCCGCTTCATGCTCGTTTATGGCAATACTCTGAGGAAAACTTCGAGTTTTCTTTTTGGAAACAAATATTCCTGCCTAACATCCCACCTGAAGAGGAGTGGAAACACTAACCCCATCTCTCTACTATAAATACCCTCAGTCTGTCAGGATGCCATTTCAGGCAGAGAATACAGCTTTATAAGGCTGAGCCAGCCCCATACCGCTTTCAAGTGGTCCAACGCTGGCTGGGAGATAACAATCCTCCCAACAAGCTTATCGCTCCACTCAACAGGATTGAGTCATACGTTTTATCTCTTCCAGTCACCGAAGACAACAGCACGACACACGTGTCGGGGTCAGCTCACTTCAAGTGACAGTGAACTACACCGAAAGGCAAGAAATCCGTGGCGAATGGCTTCAATTTGCAGTTTACATTTCATTCTGACAAAAATAGAAAGAAAAAAAAAGATAAGGTAAGCCATTTAAAGTTATAGCATCCAAAGGAAAGAAGCCCCTTCTCTCATTTGAGATGCTGGAAGAAGCAAATTTCGACATTTGTGTTTGGAATATTGTTAAAATAACGACTAAAATAATAATAATACACAAGTAAAATATTCATTTGTCAATTGCATTGCCAGCGAATGGAGAACTATAAATTGGTTCCACCCATTCAAATGCACACATTCATTTGTGGGTGTGGTCTCTCGCTCAGATAGAACAGCACGTTTATGTGTAGAAAGCTGTAATGTGTAAAGTAGTAACTCACTTGGACCGTTCTAAAGAAAGACATAGCTTTACTCCAACCTTTGCGTTTCTTATCACTACATCATGATAGCATCAGAGATTAGCAGACTGTTCCTTTTAACCTTTAACCGCTTGCCTCTGAGTCACACACACGCTCCCATAGCCTTCTTTTTTGTCACACAGCACTGTGAGTCACAGCACCAAAGAGCAGCAGGGAAAATAACGTCCTCTCCGGCAGCACAATGCCAGCGTTATTGATCATGAACTAAACTGACAGTCGAGCATTGATGTAAATTCCTAAGATAAATAGACAGACAAGACAGCTTTATCACCAGCAACATTACACCAAAACAACGGCAGCAAATCTGTCCTGCTAAGCCTCAAAAGTCTGACGAGAACGACGCCTTCTTTGAGCCACAGAAAAGAGATTTTATCTTGGCATTTCATCTTGCATGAAGTGCAGATGTGCCAAACAGAAAGTAAAACAAAACTAAGAAACACCTGAAGGCAGGAATTCTTTTCCTCATTCTGAGGAAAGGACAATGTGTTCAAAAGATGATCTCTGATGGACCACAGACACACCAACTTAGATCTGTAACGTCGAGCAACTCATATAGATATACGTTTCATTACACTTCAAGCCAGACTGGGAATTTCCAGCTGTTTGCCCATAATTACAGCTTTCCTGTGTTGCAGTGGACCAACTTGGAAAAAAAAAAAAACAGGCAAGAAACACGGGAACCCACAAGGTTTGAATGCTCTTTTTCATGATACAGCTGGTATCATATGGTTTACAGCATATATGAAAATGTTTACTGGTTCTCTGTAAAGGCAACTTTCCATTTTGGATTTACAACCTTGCTTCTCTGGGGTATGAAGCCTATCTTAAAGGGCACAAAACTTTGCTTTTCAATTCCTTTCTCCTTTTTGTATAAATGAAACCAATTTTTCTGCGCACAGATTGGCTGTAAAATGCGGGGGATGTCTGGGCTTCTGAGGGTATTAGAGTATGTGGGACTCTGGAGAAGGCTGATGTCTCCCAGCTGTGGTCACCAATGAGATCGTCTGGTCACCATCAAACCAATATGGTCCAAGAAACCAGCAAAAACTGGTAAAGAAGCCATTTAGCATAGATTTGGAGGCCTAAACATCTAATGTGACAATGTTAAAGGGATGCTTAAAGTAAAGAATCTACACCTAAAACACCCCAGAGCTTCATGAAACACAGTCGGCTGACTGTCGAAATGTCTGGACCGCAGCTTGTTTTGGTTCACGCTCATGAGTTTCTCAACAAAAAGAGCTCTAAAAATACCACTGTACAGTATCTACTCAACAGCAAATGCTAAGTAGACACATTTAGAGGCAATCTGGTGAACAAGGAAAGATATTTCCTCATGAAGTTGATTGGCCCAGAGAACTATTGGCAACAACTGGATATGTAAAAAAAAGCTTCTGCGTCCCAAGTTGAATATAATATATACGTGTTTGTGACAACTTGTTTCTATTCTAAGGACACAGTGGACAAAAAAAAGAAAAAAAAAAACGAAGTTTAAATATTTCAAGATTTCAGGAGGCTACGTCAGCGGGAAATAATGAGAATAATAAGAAGAAATAACTGATTTCCTGTACGTATCCATGCTTTTGTGCGTGGATTTGCAGGAGGGTTACGCCAACACTGAAGGAATAAAACATTCTTCTCTTTGGGGAGCTGGGACCAAAGGCAGTGGATTTCCAAACAGACAGTTTTCAATCTTTGCTCTTTTTGCAAATGATCTCCAGAAAATGCCTGCAGAATCGGGTCCGGAGGTTGCCTGGTCACACACGTACAAGACCAGAAATACTACGACATCACACAAAAAGTCAGATGACAAGGATACCAACTTATCCATACTGAGGACTGTTTTTCAACTGATATCAATACAACATGTACTTGGACGTGTCTGCAGGACTGAGGTAAGCAGGAATGAGTATGACACAGTGTCTTTTGGCAGCACGTGAACTCATTCTCTGTAGAATTACCTGCTCTAGTCATAAATGGGCCCACTGACACAATTTTTTGGACTTTATCATTAGAGCCCGACCGGGTAAAGTCTTTAAACAGTCCAGGGCGTCTGATTCGGACTCGATGTGTGTAGCAATGTGCAGGAGTGAACACGCCGTCCCCACCAGTCATAGAACATGACAAGTTCCGTGGACTTTGCCCAGCTTTATCTCCCCGATCCTGCACATTCACCTGCACACTCACCTTCATCTTTCATCCACATGAACCCACTAAAGCCACTTAACTGTGGAGAAAGGGTCCTGGGCGGAACATACGTCTAAAACACCGAATATCAAACACAAACATATGGAGCGTGAAGTCGTTAAGAAGCTGAATGTAAAGTTAAGAGTCTATGAAGGAGAATATTAAGAGACAGAGCTCTTCCTCATTCAAGTTTATATTTAGATAAAGGAGAATGCCAAAGGAAACGCACGCTGTGATGACTTCCTATTTCCGAACTGCCTGTTTGTGCCCAGAATTTAAATTATTTTATTTTTTTTTTTTTTTTTTAAATCAGGTGTGTTTGCAGGAGTGTGTGCGTGCGCCAGTGTGTGTGTGTGTGTGTCAAGGGAAGCAACTTGTGCTTCCTCAGCAGTTATGAGAAGAAGTGAGTTAAGTAACCTCCAAAGGAAAAAAAAAAAGCTGATAAAGGCTTCTGGACATGGCAGAGCACAATCAGCACATTTAAAGAGACTTCAGAGTCATGCAGCGGTTTAAGCAGACCAGGTATTAGCAGATTTTCACCTTTACGCTGCACCTAAACCAGCTTTTCCACCAATCCCAATTATTAGATTTACAAAACGAGGCAAATCAACACTGTGAGGAGTGACTCGAAGTTGTGTCTGTCACTTCAAATGCATCCAGTGCTGACCTAAAACATGTCCTAAACCTGTGTGTGTGGGGGGGCCGTGGGTTTTGTGTCGCTTTTGTGAATGAACATTTGAGTTTACTCACCGTTGGACAATCCATGTCGCCAGGAGAGCAGCAGGTCACAAAGGCCGGTGATTGCAACCGAAAGACAAACAAACAGGGACACACATTACTGAGCGGACATGTCGTGTAAGAGTCTGTTATTACGATGGCAAGATGCAAGCAAACATGTGAGAGCTGCCAAACAGTGCGCTGAACGACTTAATGCACTCCTTCCCGCCTACATTTGAGCCGTGTTTTTCAGCTTGATCGCAGCTGAGACAACAGAAAAACAGAACTGTAAACTTTACCTGAATCTTTAGAGGAAAGACAGACTCCTCCTAAAAAAACAAACAACTGTCACCAAGTTGTGTTACCGGACAGTTCTGGAATCCCGACTTGGGGCTCGTCCCGGAGCAAAGGACCAGACACCTGTAGCGCTGGCTCTGGTAACCCCCCGCCCCCAGAGACGGAACGACATAACCCCGCCCCGTGTGCCTGAAATACAGCCCTGCTCTCTGCACCACCGATGAAAGTCAGCCAACACAAATCCAGTGCCACCTGCTGGTAGCCTGCACCAGGAGGAGCACGTTTGATCACGCTCTGTGCCTCATGACCACTAGGTGGCCACGTTAGACTGAGTCCGCCGGAGGGAAGTTTGCAAAACACAGGATGCTGAAGAGATGAGCGTTTCAATTAGTATCAGCATTTCCGTTATTTTACAGTTAAAATGCTATAATGACAGAGATGAAAGGCCTCTCTCAGTGCACAATGTTCAGCTGTTTAAAAAGCATTTAAATCTTTATTTAAACTCAAGATGGGAACTGATGAGATCATTAGTTTTACTCATGAATGTCTTTCTACTTTTTTCTTGGCACACAGCAGAATTTTACCTGCTCAACAATTCTCCTCTTTGGATGACTGGTGTCACGATGCACCCAGCTTTCAGGTAATGGCAAGTCTTAGACCGCAGGCAGGCCAGTTTAGCACCCGCAGTCTTCATCGCTGCTCCATGCTGTTAAAATACCTACAGAGTCTGGTTTGGCAATGCCTTGTTAAAGTAAGCATGACCGTCCCTGATCAAAACATCTGGATTGCAGCATGTGTTGCCCCTAAAGCGGTATGCATGTTATTCAGTGTTAATAGTGCAAGTCAGCCGTGCCATATGTACAAATGCACCCCTGTATCATTGGTGAGCTTGTGTTTTTAACTGTCTTTTGCATTACAAAGTGGAATTCACTAAAACATTTAACATTTATATTCATCAAACAAGAGAGCAGTTTTCACTTCGCCTTAAATCACCCTGCTCAGAGAAGGCGGCGTCCCTACCAAACCTTTATTATTTAGGATTTTTCTTTGCATTATAGAGTTTTAGTTTGCATTTGTGGATGCAGTGACAAACTGAAGACACCAACGATGGTTTTCCTGAGCCCGTGCAGCCATGATTTTGGCTCTGGCCCCTGCACAAGTGAATTGAGAAACACAAAGAAAATGCACTTGCTTACACACTGAGTGTAACACAGTGTTTTACAAAGGCATTTTCTTCCCTTTAATTTGCCACCCAGCTGCATCAGCAGATACACCTCTGCTCTCTTTTTTAATGCTGAAGACAACAAGAAAACGGTTGTGTTGCTTCAGTTCAGTAAGCTAAGATAATGCAACATCAATACTCGTGGAGTTTCCCAGTAATGAGAACTACTGCCACAGCTCAGAACTGCAAAGTCAATATAAAGTCGCCACATCAACACTCACAGTCCACTCATTTCAGTTTTTCACCTTTTTATTTTTTTTTTTCTGAATGCATTTTAAACAAGTTGGTCTGAAGCAAACATCTGTTCTGGATTCTCTGCATTGCGTCTAATATAACACAGGGACACTTGTTCGACCCGACAGAGGTGTTACAGTCAGATTTATTCAACCATGTATATTTCATATGAACAAGTGTGCACATAGGGAAGACCTTGTCCTCAAGGTCTCGTTTCTAAACCAAACGTCTACCTGAGATTCAGTTCAGTTCACCTATTCACGTGGTTTTCACAGAACAAAGTAGAGAAACAGATCTAGACTATTTAGTTTTCTGTGGCATATGTTAATGCTACAGTGCAACGTGTTCTCAGTAACAGTTTAGGTAATTCTACAAGCTACCATGTTTGGCCTACTGTTGTACAAAAGAAAAGTTCAAACTCATCAGATTAGATTTTCTTTCTTTTTTTTGGTATATAAATCTTTACTAAAACTTATTTCAAGTCTTTAGTATTGCTCTTGCTACTTTGAAAAAAATAGAAAAATTACATCTTAATATTGAGTGGTGGATGTGGTTTATTTCTACAGAGCATTGCTCTACAGAGTTCATGGCTATGTTTCAATAGTCCTTCACTGTTTACTCTTTGTGTTTTTCTGTCCTCTAATGACCAGTTAATGATTACTAATCTTAGAGGAAGATTTGGAGCAAAGAACAAGACATCAAAGAACATTAATAGGCTCATCAGCTATCAAAGAAAAGCCTAGGATTCTCCAGAGGTGCTGGGTGCCACCAGATTGTCCTCTCCCTGAGCTCCTTCCTCTGCTGCTGCTGCACCCACTGCTATTTCCTGTTCTGTAGCCACTGAAGAAGAGTGTGTGTCGGGGGCTTCGAAGGACTCGCCCCCCAGGTCAGTTAGTTTGATGTAGCCCTTGCTGTTGGAGCGCTCCAGACGAGGACAGCTAAAACGCCTGGCTCTGTCACCTTGACGACCCCCGGATACAGACAAGCTGCAGCGACGTGCAAGCTTCGGCTGATCTGTGAGGGAGTTAAGTGACATATTTGAACCTATCGCCGTGGCAACAGGCGCTGGAGGAAACAGCTGGGTCCAGTGTGGTTGAGAGTGTGCTTCTGACACCCCCTGTTGATTAACAGTCTCTGTGGTTGTGTCCTCATGGCTCTGATGGGGAGGCGGGGAGTCCATGAGCGGCGCTTCCCCCTGCTTACCGACCATCTCTTCAGTGTGGCTGCTGCTGGCCTGTCCTTCTTCACTTGTGTTTTCAGCAGCAGCCACAATAACCACCTCCTCCTCTGAGCGCCGCTCTGCCTCCGCTCTCTCTGACTCCTCCACCTCACAGTTGTTGAGTTTGATCACAGGGAGGGTGAAAGCGTTCACAGAGGAGGTAACGATAGAGGTGGTCTCCCACTGCCGGGGCTGGGGGGCCTGCTCACTGCTATTGCTATAGTCTTTGTAGATGCTGTATACAGTGTCTGTGAAAGTCTGGACATCTCTGGACCAGCTGCGTGGCCTGCTGGCCAGTGATGAACGTCTGAATACCTCATCGGTATCTAACTCCCCCTTCGTATTGAGTCCTGTGGAAGGCCAGGAGCTGCGGGTGTGCATCCCACCTGCTGGGAATGAAGCCGACGGGCCCTCGACACTCCTCGACTGGGTGTAGTTCACCAGGCCGTTAAGGGGCGAGTATTCCTTTGACCGAATGCTGTGTAGATCTATTACTGTTGAGTAGATATCTCTCAGGTTAATGATTTTAGTTTTCTTGTCTCGGTTTTCATGGAGTACTGCATTGGCACAGATGAAGAGAAAAATGCCGATTCCCATCACCAGCGGTCCAAAGACTTTCAGATTGTCTGAGTAGAGATAATTATCCAGGAAGTCACAGAGGAAGCCACAGTTTGGGGAGGGGTCGGCGACACTGCTGTTAGAATGGCTCTGATTGAATACATTTGCTTGGCTGGAGGGCGGCTTATCACGGGTCAAGTTAGAAGAAACAGGTGGACTTCTGGAGTAGCTCATCCTGCTGCTGTGGAACGCTCCCGTTCTGCGGCGTTCTTGGTACTCCTGCTGGTTCTGACTCGGCCAGTATCCCAGTACAGCCATGGAAATTCCAACCATGAGAACTACGACACCAACAGCAGCCACAAAACCAGCCGGGGAGCAGAGATTAAGCTTCCCCTTCACCACTACCACATCGTTCTTTTTCTTTTTCTTGGATTTCCGCTTCCGCTTGTTTTCAGCTCGATTTTTGGATCGGAACGAATCCTGGCGCCTGTTCATGCGCAGCAGGCCACCTGTGGCTATCATGGCGGTGACCGGACAGCAGGCTCGTCACTCAGTCTGTGAGAACACAAAACGGAGAAGAATATGTTCAAGACAAGGGACTCACAGGGGACTACAGATGTCCATGGAAAAACTCAACAAATTTGCTGGGTGATATGGCACACACTCATGTGTGTTACCTAAATGTTTGCATAACTCTCAGATTTGACATATATGTGCTTTACAGGAGACCTGACAGGGCTAATCGGATTGCATGATTGGTAACAGGTCCCTGACATCCTACAACACAATATCAACCAAAATGGCGAATGGTGGGTGTGAAGAGATCAATATTTTTTGGTACACATGCATCCGCTTTTATGCTATTTTTCCCCACTGTCATGTGTGGACATATGATGTGGGTCAGTGATTTCCAGAAGCCTCCACTAGTCTATGGCAGTCTGGCTACAGGTTTATGCAACAATCTTGGGCTGAGGATAAGGCGCTCAGTGTTGGGATGACCCCTTCAGTGTTCACATCTCTTGCTGTGGACATTACCGTGTGTCAGTTCAGCAGACAGCACTAAACTTCAGTGCAGCCCTGAGTATTTGCTTGCAAAATGTGCTGATTTACTTTTTCTGAAACAGAGAAAAAACATGCTGCATACTTTACACCCAGTCAGCAAAAGCTACGCTGAGTCTTCTTAAGTAGTCAATGATTAGTTCATGCTAATCAGGTAAATAAGAAACAAGGGAGGATCCCATCTTGCACAACTTGATAATTGATGAAGGATTAAAAATTTCTTGCCTACTAATTGAAATCAAAGATGTCTATTTAATTGATAATGACAAAAACTATAATATAAACAGAGATAATAGAATAAAATATCAACTTATGATCAGTTCACTGATCACTTTCTTCATGAGAGGTTCCTAATGACCTCCAGTGTGTCAAAAACACAAAACTATCAATGACTCAGTCATTAAATACTTTAACATTTGTTTTGTGCACACCAAATAGTGTTTTGTGTTTACGAGAAGTTACGAATTACTTGCTCACTGATTGACCAATTCCTGGCCCTTTCAGTCTCTCTTTAAGTGAAGTGATTCATCGTTATTAGTCGTTTAAGTTGCAGGTTATTTTAAAGTATTTCTTAAGTTTCTTCCTCTGCTAGTGTTGGTCATTTTTAATTATAGAGTTCTTCTATATCACAAACAATAAGCACGCAGATTGATTAGGGCGATGAACTAATAACTAGTGAACAGGAAGTAATGAGTCAGAACTCAGATTCAATAGTTTACTTGAAGGGACACAAACGTGTATATAATCACATGATATATTTAAGGAGTGTTTACTTTGCTGTCTTTTCAGTGTTAGTGTAGCTTACTGTTTGGAGTGCTCAATCTTTCAGTAAAGCTTTATAAATAAGTCCTTACTAGCGTTGTGCTGTTCACCAGCTGGTTCAGAGCTTATCAGGAGCCACCCCTGAAGAACGCAGCTTGCGTGATCAATTCACAGATATTCACAAACTAATCATGACCTTACTAGTTATGATACTGGATCTCCCAGTCTGATCTCTTTTTATTTGTTTTAAAGGCACATGGTCCTCCAATAGGAATTATGACGGAAATTTGTATTAACAATTCATGAATTATCAATTGGTTTCCCAATTTTGTCTTGTTTAACCCATCGTTAACTAATCACTAGCTGTGGACTTACACGTTAATTAAACAGTTGCCTAGCAATTAGATCCTAATGCTCTAGTTACTACTCTTGACTTTATGCCCCTTATTGTAAATATTACATATTTTTGTCATGTTTTCAGGTATTAGCATCTAAGATTTGCTCTATTCTCTTCCTGTCAATTAATGTTTATAAAGACCAAAGGTAATTAGACAAAAGTGGACCTGGCAGCAAGTCAAGATTAGAAATTAGAACACTTTTCACACCGGTAAGTGCAATAATTGTTCATTACAATGTACCTCAAATGAGGTATGTGAATTACTCCAAAGGTGCCCGCTCGGGCTTTTTGTTGTATATCAATTTGTGCAGGTGAAAAATATAGCAACATGTATCTAATCTCTAACAATTACAGAACGGTAACAGTGACTTTCACGAAAATAATTATTCAAGCAATAAAGCTAACAGTGGACAATGGCTCATTTTTACCCAAACTTCTGATAGTGAATCTATGACAGAGATCCTCCAACAGGTAGAATTTAAACTGCTTTCACTTACTAACCCTGATAAAGACAGACGCGGCATTACTCATCAGATGAAGAGAAACCACAAATATGAAGATGGAAAAAGCAACATATACCTAAGTTGACAGGGGGGGATAAGAAGTGCCTTTTACTTGTGTGCTGGTACGATATCAGCCTATGAAAATGTAATGTGCTCAGACAGGAAGCCAGCAGGCATGTCCTCTCCACCTCACTCTGGCTTTCTTTCGCTTTCTTGACTCTCGTCTCCCATCAATCTCCTCAACCAGCCCCTCTTTCTTCCACCCAAATCCATCAACCAGCACAGCTGTGCTTCAAGATGACAGTGTCTTTCACATCCAGCACACCACAAAGACAAACAGGACCTATCAGACATTTGTTTAAACACCAATGCAGAAAATGATTTATGATTATTCATTGCCAACTAGTCACTGCTGTACAAGTCCAAAGGGCAGCAAAGCCAGCATCAGGTAACACTATAAAAACATGTGCTGATGAAACTCCACCACATGTGGGGTGCTCATCATGTTCATGACTGCTCAAACAGATTCTGGCATTTCCTCCTTGTTCGTGCTGCTGGCGATTTAATATGACAAATCACGCCTAATTGTGTTTGGCTTATGGCTTGGCTTCATGAATAACTTATTCCACAAATTTCTCTCAAAGCAGCAACTGTTCAAACGTTTTAAGGTTGCCCTGGGTGCCGCTCTCCAAGCAACACTCAAAAATAATGATGATGAAGGCCCTGAAATCTCTTTATGATTGAAGTTATTACAGGCAGTTGCAATAGAAAGTAGAACACGGAGTTCTGCACCTGAGCTTCGGCAAACAACTCACCGGCACGACACCGGCACTCGGCTGCTGTTTATAGCGACTTTCTCTTTAGATCACATCCAATAACCACTCAAATGCCTCCTGGGCTAGAGCAAGTCAATCTGCACTAGATCAGATCCGGCGTGGGCGGACCTGCGTCTACGTTTGGAGAGAGGAAGACAAGGGGGACGTGGACCAAAGGTGGGTGTGGATAAACTGGACCGTGTCTCTGTCTGCGGTGCTGAACAGGAAGCTGCTCGCGCCTCGGTTTGTGTGCCACAACCCGCTCGTCGGGCAAAATAGAGAGGAGGGCTGAAACCGCTCGGTCCGTCCAAGCTGCGGGGGCGCATATTTTATTTTGCGCAATGTTGCATGAGTAATCGTCTGTTGACATTACCGTGCATCTGTTTCCCTTCTGTTGGAAAATCCCGCGAAGAAAATATGAGCTGCTGTGGAACTGGAGGTGCCCCTGAAAATGTCCAGAGCCACGGCGACAGCACAAAGCCAAACACACTGGGTTTTTTTTGGGGGGGGCTCGCAAGGTGAAGACTGATGACAGACATCCATACCTCTGTCACGGCCTGACGAAGCCCATGCTTTCATAACTACTACAACTCAGAGCTGTGCGGGGAGATTTATGGCTCTCGCTGTATAAACCATTATCATCCCCGTTGCTTTGTATTCCCAACTTGTAAGAAATTGGTATCTAATGGCAACACCAGGGCTATAAAAAAGTTGAGGATTATAAGATCTGCATCTGAAACGTTGCTATTTTCATATTTCTTCTCGATACATCTTCCATATGACAGATTAAGCACAACATATACACGACAAACCGAAATACATTGATTGCAGTGCAGCACATATCAGAATATACACGGACTCAGGTGAGCATTGATCCAAGTCCAACGCCCTATAAAAAACAAAAGTCTTGTTCGTCGATTAATTCAAAAGCCAAAATGATCAGAAACTAAATTAGTCTGTGGCGGAATCAAAATACTTCGTTGGACCTCGACAAAACACATCCAAATCCCGCTATTAAACAGACGCACGGTTAATCGGCTGGATGCAAAGGCTCCGCAGAAACTGTTGGTGGTTGAAAAAAGGAAATAAAATGGTGCAAGAGTGCGTCTCTTACCAGAAATTGTGGCTTGACTATGAAACATCTTCAAAGGCGCGCTCCTGGTTCAGCTGTGCAGGTCGTGGTGCGCCACTCTGGTGCCAAAGCTGGAAGAGTGGATTCCAGCTGAACGCGGATTCACAATAGACCCGGCAGGGGCGGGCCAACCGCATTTCTATTGCTGCTGATTATTGGGCAACGTGAAAAACGAGGGTTGTTATCATACTGTATGATTTGTGCTCCAGAAAAATGTTTTTTTTTTCTTCTGCCCATGGTTTCTATCCAGGAACAAAAAAAAAAAAGAAAAGAAAAGAAAAGAAAAAAAAACCTAATGGGTACCATGATTTTTTCCTTTTTGATTTTTACATAACATCTTGGGAATGAATATGACAAACTGCAAGATCAGGATATTATTTCCATTTATCAAAGATATATCCATATCTTTGATAAATATGTGAAAAATACAATGCAATGATACAATAAATCACAATGCACCGCACTCCAAATTGCACCTCGTGTTGAGGTCAGATAAAGGCAAATTTTCATCATCTCTTACGTAATGTTCTTACCTCTCCCTTTCCTCCCCCTTTGGGTAACGTTTCTGTAATTCCTATGCCACCGTGTTTAACCACATTAAGTAACACTCAATCCAGATGTGTTTCAGTGATATGCAACTGGAGACAGAATCAGCAGCTATACACCGGGCCGAGGAAGCACGCATAACAAAGCTGAGTGCTGACGCTCATGAGAGTTCACTGCGAATTTTATGACCCAGAAATGTGTTTTGTTTATGGCATAAATTAGAGGAATGTGCAGAGGAAACTCAAGCCTGCATGCCGCAATCGGAGTCCAAGTATACACGGACCGGGAAATAATCCAGAGGGGTTTAAAGAGCTGTCTTTAATCCCTTATGTTAACCAACACGGTGAGGGTCTGGAGGTCTGGAGCAGTTTTCAGTAAGCTTGTGCAGTTGAGGAAGATACAGTGAGACATTAAAGCTTTGTGTGAGCTTCTGTCAGAGAATTACAATGTCTTACTGTATTTAAACAAACGTGCCAAATATGGTGTTCCAAGATATCCAAGTAAGTAATGCGGCAGCTGTTATTACAACATGAAGTGTGTCAGCAGAAATTAGATTAAATCCAATATACAGTCATATGTAAAAGGAAGCACACCATCTTTCAATACATAGATTTTACATAAGACGATGATATAAAAAAGAGAAAAAAAGATCCTCTGGTCTTAAAATAAGATAAATGCAACCAAGATAGAGAAAAACACATTACACAGTGTCATCATTTATTCAGTGAATATTGAGCCACAATGCAGATGCAGTGTGTGGAAAACCACAAGACATTTGCTGCTTCCACAAGAATTAAAAGGGTAAGCAGCAGCCAGGTGCTGCTAATCAAATGCATTTGATGAATTAAACCTCATAAAGTGTGAACACCTCAAAGCAGAAGTTTTGGCAGTTTGCTGGTCTGGAGCATTACAGTGGCTGTTACCACAATGCCAGGGAGGACATACATCAGCAGTGATCGTAGAGAGGCAATTCCTGCTGCCCATCAATCTGGGAAGGGTTATAAGGCCATTTCCAAACAATTTGGAGACCATCATTCTACAGAGAGAAAGATGATTCCAAGAGGAAAATATTCAAGATAGCTGCCAATGTTCCCAGAAGTGGATGTCCTAGCAAGAGAGCTTCATCTCAGACTCTAAAGGCCTCAATTAGCATAGTAAATGTTAAAGTTCATGACAGTACAATTAGAAAAAGACTGAACAAGTCGGTCTTGTTTGGAAAGATTACAGGAGAAAGCCTCTTCTTTCTAAAAAGAACATGACAGCACAGCTTAGGGTTAGAGGGGGGAACCAACATAACATATCAGCACAAACACCTCATACCAACTATCAAGCACAGTGGTGGAGGGCTGATTATGGAGGATCCCAATGATCCCAAACACAGCAGAAAATCTACAACAGAATGTCTGAAAAAGAAAAGAATCAAAGTGTTGTTTGGTCCAGTCAAAGTCCAGACCTCAACCTGACTGAAATGCTATGGTGGGACCTTAAGAGAGCAGGGTGTACTGTCTTTACACAGGACTATGTAAAGCACCTGACGGAGTATCCCGGCTGATGGATCATTTGGATGCGCTGTTAACAGCATGCTCTTATCTCAAAAAGGAGCTGGAAAAACCTACTTGGTGCCAAAATTAAATATTTATTGTATTCTTTGAACCTTAGACTTTCTAAAAAATAAATTCCCATGCAAACTCAGCCATAAACCTGAAACACATTAATGTCTGCACATAAATCTTTCAGTAATATCTAATCTTGAAGAGATTTCCCGTTAACAGCTCTCGATTCCCACAAACACTGCATTTCACAGTATTATATATGTTCTTTTTCATTAGATGGTGCAATGGTGATAGATAAGAAAACATGGAGCGAGAAAGCAATAGAATAACTATGCTTTACTGCATTTGAACTAAAGTTTGGTTTAATATCCCCAGAGCAAGGTCTGGGACTCAACATCAGCTCACTAAAACGGGTCATAGTTGACAGTAGTTAAAGTGTGGCACTTGGTCTGCTTGATCAATTCAACCTAGTAGGTGCATTCTGCTATCTTCACACAGTGTAAAGGTAGGGAGAGATATTCAGGGTAGTCCTATTGAACAGTTGTGGGAAGCATATCATTTCAGTGACCTACATAATCATACACTCTTTGAGCAAAAAAGAAAGAAAAAAATTTCTTCAGACTTTCTAACTTGCCTTAATGACTTTACTCTGAAGTACTTAATCATTTATTATCAACACACCCCCAAGTAATTAAGCTCACCTAGAATGCAGAGATGAATTGTGAGGAGGGATTTTACTGTCATGAAAAAGAAAAAAATAGACTATGAAAATGAGAAAGGAGGGGAAGGAAAGACCGAAAACAGCAGACACTTAACTTTTTTTATGCTGCAGCCTTCTATTACTGTTCATCTTTGTTCTGTTGGGAGGGACAATCCCATTCACGCTGCAGCTGTAATTCAATTATTCAATTTATTCCTCAGTGATCATATCATGTCTGTCACAGTTATTTAAGACACCACTCTCCCGTCCAGTCCACTGTGAATGATTTCTCACCCACGCACAGTTCTATTCAGGCCTCATCGCATCTGCTGCAATACTATTTTCTGATGCTTATCAAAAAAACAACAAATCACTCCTCACACATCCAGGCATCTCCGCAGACTGTGCCGGAGTGAGGCTCACATGTAACATAGTGTAAAAAATAGATCCAGTGATTCTCCAGTCGAAATCTGACCAGCTTTGTTACACAGCCGACATACAGAGGAAGACATTGACTTTGTCCTCGAGCTCCCTTTCCACGCCTGACACTCTTTCTGTGTGTAAAATGTTGGTTAGATGCTGTAAGGTCCATCTGAAGCAGCTTCAGCAGCTGCAGGGGCTTCATAGCCTGGACTTTATGGGCTAATTGGGATCTTGGAACAGGGGCTCAGTGAGAGATCAACACCCTCCAGGAGACGTTGTCATCATTACTGCCTAAGCTGTTGCAGGAGTCAGAGGGCTTCACAGATGGAAAGTTAAAAACGCTGCTCGCTTTAAGCTGAAAGTGGAGTGAGGATCTGTCTTATGTCTTGTTAGATGCACAATCAGAATTTAATGGAGAAGGCTGGCGTCATTCACTTATTCTAAGAATATTTCACTGACGAGTAAGTCAAGAAGATAAAAATAAACAGTGCATTAGTCTCTCTTCCCTGAAGCCCAGCCTCTGATACCAACTGAAATGGTAAAACTTTTAAAAGAAGTCTTAAAGATTTATTGTCCAGCCTACATTCCTATTAACCGTCCTATTATTAGTAACTTCCTATTAGGAGTCATAAAGGGTTCAAATTCTTATCAGCCCTCTTGGAGCTCTACAGTAGTGGTAATTCTGGAAGAGGAAGGCTATCCTGTTAAAGCATCAGTTAGTCTCTTAATTTCGACTCTGAGACACTAAAGGATGAAGGAGGGAACATGCCAATCAATGTCTGTAACACAGGCCAGACAGACTAACCTGGTGTGGCATCATGTTTTTTGAGCTTTGCTTGGCCTCACAAATTTCAATAATACATTTAAAAAAAAAGAAAAAAAAGAGAAGAGATTAATAAATGATTTGTTTCTTTTGTTTCTTGTAATCTTTGTCTTCTCTCTGACCAGCCAACAGGAAACATCCAACACACGTTTACATGTTTATTTGACTGATATTCAGTTTTTAGATGTTTTTACAAAATAACACATATCTTTAGCACATAAAATGACCACCCGTCCACAAACTAATAATACAAAAATGATTGTGATTAATGTAAGAAATCAGCATTATTGATGTTCCCTCAATGGTATAAAGTCTTTACCTGTAAAATTACAATACTCTGTTTTGATCCACTCTCATTTATTTATATTTTGCCTTAAAATAGGTTTTTCAAAAGGATTGTTTGGACATTGTCTGCTTTTTTTTGGTTGTTAAGACACTTAACATTGACCTATAAGCAGGGATGGACTGGGACCAAAAAACAGCCCTGGACTTTTTGAGGGGGGTTAGGGTGCTGTAGTGCTATATTGTCTGTCTTACGAAAACTCACACAGATTAACTATTTATGATTGTTTATTCAAGAACTCAAAAACACTAATATTCAAATATTCCAAACTTTTGGTTATTCAACAGGCCGACGGCCGTAGACTGGATGGCCGTTCTGGACTTTTCCAGAATGCACAGATTACCAGTCCACCCCTGTCTATAAGTCATTCAAGTATAAAAAAGCACCAAACTCAAGGAAGTAACCAGTGTTGTAGACAACTTAGCAAAACAATTTAAAAGGAATCTTTTGACATTTGTTACTTGCAGAAAATTATAATGATTAAATTAAATTAAGTTTTATTCAAATAGCGCAAGACACTTCAAAGATATGATCCAATTCAAGCCAATTGAGCAAATCAAGTTCATTGTAATACATTCATAATCCAATCAAATCAATTGCCAAAATTAATGATTTTTTTGCCTAATCACAGACACAAGAAGGAAAAACTCCCTTTTAAGAGACAGAAACCTCTGGCAGAACCAAACTCAGGAAGGGTGGGCATCTGCCTGACCAGATGGGGGTTGAGAGGACAGGAAAGAGGGGACAACAAACACCATAACAGCAAGACAGGGATACCTGCTGAGAAAGAGAAACACAAGTTAAAGACAACAATGATGTCATCTGTACATAAAGTGTTAAAGAGAGCAATGTGAGGAGAGCTGCATCATGGGAGGTCCCCCAGCAGTCTAGGCCTATAGCAGCATAACTATGGGATGTTTTAAGGTCACCTGAGCCATCCCTAATTAAAAGCATTATCAAAAAGGAAAAGTTTTAAGCCTAGTCTTAAAGAGGGTGTCTGCTTCCTGAACCCAAACTGTCAGTCAGTTCTACAGAGAGGGCCCGATAACTGAAGGCTCTGCCTCCCATTCTTGTTTTTGAAACTCTAGGAACCACAAGTAAACCTGCAGTATATCTGTGTGAGAACATATAACCAACAAACTAATTTCCATTGACCTATAGATACAGAGAGGTTTGTCCAAACAGCATTCAAACACTGAAGTATGCAGCATTGTATTCTTAAGAACTTAGTGTAAAAAGATTATTTCTGGCTGTTAATGATATTTTATAAAGTGAAAATCGACTATTCCAAAGTTTCTGACTTTTGTCCTGGAACTATTTTCACATCACCATATTTTCTGATAGATAAAGCCCCATTTGCATATATTTATGGTCATTTTAAAACAAAAAGAAAAAGAATATGGGATAAAAAAAAACAGATGTGTCCTTTAACATGATCATTGATTATAAATCAGTCCCCAAGTTCTCATGTGTCAATCCCAGCAGATGCTGTCAGACAGGGTCAAAAAGAAATAAATGGCTTTAAAAGCCAATGTTCTTCCTCACCAAACCACAACACAGTAAATGTTAAGATCCTGAAACATCCATCTGTTGAGCCTTTGCTTGGGTTGGAGCTAAAATGTTTCCTTATCTTATACAATTTTACCTCTACAAGTGCACTCCTCATAAATCACACCAGTCTGTCTTCATGTGCACCACTGTCTGCTCAGGTCCTGTTGAGAGAAGACCTTCTTTTGATGAACGAGCATTAGGGTCCATCTGCAACCTCTGGTTCTGGCTAATGAGATGCGTGACAGAGCTGCGACTGATACAGGTCATGGAGACATATGGGCATTTCTGGTCCATCCGTTGCTATGTTCGGCAGCCATGCATCTCTGACATCATGTGGAGCGCTGGAAATGGAGCGAGACTCCCAGTTGCAGCAGGCAGAGGAACCAGTACGTGGGTATGGAAGATAAAGGATCAGGAGAGTGAGAGAAAGAGCAGCAGGTGAATACTCCCAGCTGGTAACCAGTCCCCATAAGTGACCTTGTTTCATCCCCACAATATTAATGTCTGATGAATAGGTGTGGAAAGACCTGAACACAAACACGGCCAGCATTAGCTTACATATCATCTTCTTGTAACACTAATGGGAATTCATGACTAAAATTTGGAGATAGTATGTTCTCGAAATGGAGGAAAGTCCCGGATAGAGAATTCAGACAACTTCTTTAAGTTAGAAGTGTTTTTTGTTGCAGTTTACAAAGAGAGAGCACATTTTTTTCCTATTATTATTAATATGAGGTTGTTAATAACACAGCACAGAGTAGCAGTTTGTGCATTACATCAGCAAAAGAGGGATCACAACATTCAACTATTAAAGCTCTGCTCCTCCTAAACTGCCGGATCATGAGCCCTGTAGGCTGAGCAGCTACAAAAGAAGAAGCTGTTTTCATCCTGTTTAGCTTCATGGCCACATTTTGCAGTGCAGCGAAGCAGTTGTGCAATCAGGACTAATTCTCAGGGCCTGTAAGATGCAAGCTTCATGAGATCAGTGAGAAAGCCTTCTTTGATCTCCCATCCTAGATAATATAGGTCATCTCTTCTGGGGGAAACAACAAAGACCAAATGAGGCGGAAAATATCATTGAACCCACCTCTGTGGAGTAAGAAAGCAAATAGCTCCTGGAAATGCAGGCCACAACACAAACTCTAGCCTTGTGGACTTATTTCTAGGGTCTCGCCCTCTGGTATATTTAAACAAAATGGTCCTTGAGCTTGTTTGTTGACAGGAGAAAAAGGAATTTTTGAAATTTAAAATGTGGCATCTGTCATTTCCTATCCTGCTGCCTGTATGTGGAGCCTGTTCAGACTGGGTATCCATGGCAACTGTTTTATAATGCCTCACGAAACACCTTAGAAGAGATTTCTTTTTATTTGGGCCAGAGGGCTGGGACAGGTTGTACATTGAATATTTTTCCCAGCTGACATCTTTGTCAAAAGGTTTGACTTGCAAAAAAGAAGTGAAAATAGGGATTAATGAAGCGCTAACCCAGAGGGGCCAGAGGAAAGTGTGTCAGATTTATTGCAAACTGCTCTCAGTTTCAGATTTTGGGATTGTACGACTGCAGTTTGTGGCAAAGAAAACACATAGCGAGGCAACCATCACTTCATGTGCTTCAGTGAGAGATGCTTATACTGACATTCACCGAGTGGGAGCATGTTCCCAGGTCCTGGAGGACGAGTCCAGTCATGTGGAATGCAGCAGGCGTGAGTTTGATTGGAGGGGAGCGTACAGCCAGCTGGGTCTTCTGCAGTGATGAGCCAGAACCCATGCCAGGAGCTGACAGGACCAATCAGGGAAGAGCCCGGGCCTCATCCATGCATGCTAATCAGCTCGTCCGAGGAGCCAGGGTTGGGGGCATCTGTGGGGGGTTCATTGCTATGGATACAGCAGCAGTCACACAATATTACCTGAGCAGGTAAACCAAGTGGAATGAATGTGGTGTCTTGGCATTGGCTGCACGAGGCGCCATGACCTTCAGTTACGTCATCGTTGCTCGGATCAGTCGACAGCTGCAGAGTGAAGAGCCCAATGCATCTCGCTTTTTCTGAATTCTGCTGATTTATGGAGAAAGAAAATGGAATATTTCACACTTCTGTCTCGCAGAAAAGAAGAGCACCACATCTGAAACCAAAAAAGAAACAAAATGAGAACAGATCCTAAAAAACTTGTAGGCTATGGCAAGAAAGGCTATTAATCTTTTGCACACAGTCCTATAATTGGGTTTTAGGCTAATGTGAACGGTTTGTCTTCCTCGCGGCACCTCCTGTTTCTATTTTCTGTTGTGTGACACATATGGTGTTACCACAATTTAGCATCAGGTGATTTTGGAGACTTTTATTCTTTGGGTAAGGGTAATCATTTTAAAAGGCTCCGGTGAGTCACCCAAGTCAGTGACACCAACAGCAGCACATGATAGATAGGTGTGACTGCAGGGATAAACGACTCTCTGACGTTATTTTGACTTTGGAGAGTAAAATTTACTGTAATTGTGACATGATTACTTTTTTAGACAAATAATTTCACTGTTGATCTCACAAAGCAGACTATCAAATTTAGAACATTAATCACTCATCTCCATCACAACATTCCCAGCTGTGTAGCAACTGCCCGAAAAATGTATTTCCAATCAAAAGGGTTTCATCTCGTGGTCGACCTGACACGACCACTTTTGACTGCTTTTATCTGGAGCATCTTTGAGGTCATTCATCTTTTCATATGCTAATGTTTTAATCAACATTTGCCAATGAACTCAGCTCATGCAGGGCTGGGACTCATTTGTGTTATCAGGGAAATTAACCTTTGCTGCTGGAAGGACAGCAGAAAATCCCAACTGCCCAAATGTATTCACATGGAAGTAATTTTTCTTCTACTCACAGAAATGAGCAACATTATTGAGATTACATTCGAACGAGCAGTCCAGCCACAGATGCACTGATCTGCTTCATCTGTAAATTGGCATAATAATTAAGCAACAGGATCATAATTCAGATTCAACCCGCAGTTTAACACACTGACAGTGCTATAGAGGCCTCATCAATATTTGTTATCCTCCTGTCTGCAAGGCTCAGACAAGTGCTGTCATTATTTTCATTATTCAAAGGTGACTTTAAATAAAAATTGTGGAGGAAGTCACAAAGCCAACACTAAGAGCACTGCATGTAGGGCATTTCATTCCAGAGGAGAAACATATGCTTCACAGGAAAGGAAATAACATTGTGATGATGGCTCCACTTGCTTTAGAATAATTACAGCTCGCACATATCATCCACTCATGAAGTTAACATTATTACTGTTGCCTCTTTTAGCCAGCACAAATCAAGTTCCTTAAACTTTTATTAACATTTGCAGTTGTTTAGAGTATTTATGGCTGCCTGGTGACAGTAAATATTTCGGTACACACTGTACACACACTTCTTGCCCTGTTATCGGTCTGCAGTGCACCGTATCCTGAGGGAAATATATGTGTCTTCTCAGCTACTTCAGATACAAACAGTCGACCATGTTCATCAGCTGGTCGCTAACAGCACCTTCCTACTGCTTGGTGATTGGCCAGTAGCATAGACCTTAAAAGCTTTATTGTGTTTTATCACAACCACTTTCAGGTTCCCATAGTCATTAGAAGCATTGTTACAATGAAAATGTTGATTATAAAGGGTCTTTAATGTCAAAGAAACTTGGCAAACTGTTACTGATGATAGGACGATGTGAGAAGAAAACATTTTGATTTGACCTTTAAAATTGCTGTACTACACAAGAACAGAAGAGATGATATCTGACCAGCAGAATGGGCATGTACTATCACACATATCTATAAAAGGCCTTATATAGAAATTAAAGTAAATTCTTAAACTTTAATCTCAATATGAACCAGGAGGCTATGTAGAGAAATGACAGCGGGTGCAATGAGATGAAAATTGCATTTTTTCTATGTTCCGGTGCACTGGGAGTGGAATTTTGCATTAACTGTAGCCCAGAGCCTTTTAAAAGCAAGGAGATGAGTAAAGAGTTGTAAGATAGTGAGTTGTAGTACACTGAACAGGAGCAAGAAACAGCATGGCTAATGGCATGACAGCCGGTCGAATCTCCACCACATTGGTTCTGACTGAAATGTCCTATTAGTCTTATCCAGAGGTTGTAAAGGTACACACACTCATTAATCAAGTAGAAGTACATAAAAAAGGCTTTGATAGAAATAGAAGGACTCATTTAATTTCTTTAAGGAAAAGTACAGATTCTGAACTGTAGCCCTTAAAAGTAAAATTCTACCATCATCGTTAATCATAATGCAGTTTTAAGAATATCAAACTTTTCTGACACAGAATAACAAACTAACTAACAAACACTGTCATAACACATCTCATAAAAGTTTGACTTAGAGCTGGAAATTTCAAAGAGTTCACATCAATTAGGCCACAAATAAACACAGATACTCATGCTAAAATGTTGCTGGTAAAAGTTGAAAAGTCATCAGTAAAAAATTTACTCCAGAAAGGTACAGATACTGGGCAATTCGACTTAAGTAGGCTACAGTAACAAAGTATTTGCACTTCATTACTTCCAGCCTCTGGTCTCATCCATCTGTCATCCAGCCATCCATACCAAGCGATCTGAAACATCTGATGAAACAATCTGACTTTGGTGCAGAGAAAGCCTGTTTTACTCATATTTGTATGTATTTCTTCTCTTTATTTCCATAAATGGAAGAAGTCCCAGAAAAATCCCATAAGATTTTACGATTCCCTATACTTGGAGTGAGATTTGGCCAATATGAGACGGAGATTTAAAAGATGTGTCTCATGTGAAATGAAGCAGAGTTTCATTTGTGGTTCCTGGATAATTCTTTCAGGGTTTAGCACTAACTAGTTAGGTTTGTTAAAGTCAAATATAACTGTAACCAGTTATAGTCACTAAGTAAAATATGTAATAAAAATAGAGTTAAATATGAAAATAATTTCAGGGGGATAACATAAGAATATAGTGTTTTCAGCAAAAAGCTTGTATGTTTTAACACAGATTCTGTAGTTTAGCATCTTTTTGTTATGTGGTTTAAGTCTTGTTCAACAATGTTTAACAGTCAGATGACTGACAAGAAGCTGGCTCTACATGTGGACATTTGGCAATGTGTTTAAAAAGGGTAGGAGTTGTTTAAGATTTATTGTCTTTCTTCAGTTTGCACTGCCTCTCATCTGCCAGTCAAATCGGTTTGCGCAACACAATGGTTTGTGTCCACAGGAACACATGTTTGGATGTGAACTGTTGTGCTCCTTCCAAGCAATGGATGTTTAATGGGTTTACCACCAGGTCGTGTCACAGCAGATAACTTTTGGCATTGCTATAAAACGCAATCCAAATATATGTTGCTGTAACAAAAAAATGGTTTCTTTTCTTCCTTCTTTTTTTGTCCACTAACTGGTCCTGCACTGTTTGATAGAGAAATATGATCCGAATGGCAAATTGATTGTCCAGTTTGTGCTATGGTTTTTCCCCAAAAAATACGCTGTTTTTTAAATACTCAAAATCTATCACAGAAAAAATACAATAGAAATAAATGAGCAAGGGTTGGAGTTTAAGAGTTTGAAAAGCTGGAAAATCTTTCAGAAATGTCTTCTTTAACCTTCAGCAGCCCACAGTTTTCACTGTCACTCTAACATAGAAAAGTTTGTCTTAAATTTCACTCTCCAAGCCAACAAACTTACACTTTCTATGCTATCTAGTTTCCAAATAGCAAATTGCACTGTCCTATACATTCCAAAGCAAAATAAAATAGGGATTTCTAGAGAATGGAAAGTGACTGTTTTAACTTGCTCCGATGTCAACGTTTTATGTTTATGTTTATGTATTTAGCAGACGCTTAACCTTTACCACAAATGTCAGGAAAGCCTTATGTCGCCATGTGCAATAGAAGTTATGATTTTTCTCAAAATAGCAGTAATTTGAGGAAAATTCTTTGTGAATTTCCATTCCGAGCCAGGTAGAATGTTGCTCTTAACTTCAATATGGCAACGTCAGTTGCCACCTGGATCTCACAACTAAAGGACATTTGATAATCAACAGCTTCTCTCATCTCTGTTTAATTTACACACTTTGATTAATTCAGCTTAAACTTTGCAGCAGAGGGACAAACAGTCCCACTGGTATTTCTCCAGGAATTGTCAAAAATCTAGTTGATACATGTTGTCCTGAAATCATGCTGAGCCATGCATTCATTTTAACAGGACAGTAATTAGAGTTACTGCTCTAATTAGCATATGTCAGGAGTTTCAAAAAGTGACAAATCCATGCTGCACGGACTTGTGATGTTTGAATCAGCTTCCAACTAAACTGCATGTAAAGTGGGTGCAGCTTTTAAAAGACGAGTCGCTCAAAAAGCAACAAAAGGCTAAAAGAGTGCACTACAGGGCTTTAAATATACAGCAGACAGTGAAGGGTGTTAGCAATGCTGTGGGCCATCATGGCTTCACGTTAAACTGCATAAACTTCAGGACACGCCTGAGAAAATGTTCACGTAAAAGTTTTATATCTAAAATACTTGTATTTTGTGTATTGTATTATTTGTGCATTATTAGTGGATTACTGTTGGCTGAAATATATTCAGAACTCCATTTTGATTAATAACTGACTTTGAGAGAACTTTGCATTGGCTGACATAAAACCCTTCCTAACATATGATCCCGTCCAGCCTTTTTATTGTTCATTACTTTACCTCAGTTCATTACCTCAGTTCATAACATTCCTCTGAGCCTCGGCTTTATCAGCATTTGTCAGCACATTAAAAACAGGATTCATGTTAGAGAACATTATACACCTTTGGGCTGCAGAGTGAAGGATTATTGGTATTAAATCACTGGCCTGGATGCAAACATCCAACAGCACGTCACCACTGGTGATGACGCAGTGCATGGGTAGAACGTAGGTTTGTAAATATTGGCTTGGATTGGAATGGATGAGGCCTCAGCAGAGGTCACCTTAAAAGAAGGAAGGGTGGAAATACATTAGGAAAAAAAATGCACAAGAGGAAGTTCTGACAATAGCTGCTCCAGACCATTATAAAAACCAGTTTCCACTCAGTGTCATTGTATGTTCAACCTCCTTCCCACTTTAGGGCAAGAACCAAGAGGAACAAAGAAAAACAGCTGTTTAAGTCTAAAGTCTCTCCACAGATTTTATGACTGCCCCATGTGGCTGAAGAAAGCTATAACAGGTAGATGTTTAACTGCAACACAGAGGGGATGCACAGCTATGCAGGATCCTGAAGATGGTGAACAGAGAGAACATTACACTCACTGAACATAAACATTTTAGTCTACTGACATTAGAATTCAGTACAAAGCACCACTGTGGTCAAGGTACACTGATAGGGTACTAAAAAATCCATATTTAGTCACCACTTTGGTCTGTAAAGTAAACAAATCCTTCTGCCAAAACGGCTCCAGAGATGAAGAGCGCAGGCAGCAAAACAGGTTGTGTTAAGACATACTGTACACACTGCTATTGTTACCTCATGCTGCTCGGGAGTCGAGAATAGGATGAGAGAAAGTGAGGAGCAACAAAGCAGGCTGCACACTGGCCTAAGATCAAACAGTTTGGTGACTGTGCCTACTCATCACTTTCCTCAGACTGTGAAACACACTCAGAGCAGTGGAGTGTGGCCGGACAATGACGGATCGAGTGATTAAGACACATTTTCGACACAGGGAGAGCGGAGCACAACACATGCTTATATGCTCTGTTTCTTGTTTGCTTTATGTTAGTGCATAAAGCAGTCTGAACCTGCTATGACGAACCTCTACAGTAATAGCTCGTCGAATCATCATTCCAAAAGATGAACCCTCAGAGAATCATCAATAGCCTAGACACGGTTAGCAACCAGCTAGTGAACGTCAAGATCCATGAAGAAGCTCAAAAGCATATTCAATCAGAGCTCAAGTCAAAAAACACATTTAAATGAGTTTCATTGTTGGGCTTGCAATGTTGGGAGCATGACTCAAAATAAATATTTCCATTGTTTGCAACTGTAGCCAAGAAGTTTTGTGTATAAAAGGTGATGATACATTCATAGCTTGTTTTTCACTGCTCATGAGAGGCCAGAAATTCAGATATTGCATGTTTATGGAGCATGGTCCACTGCGGTGAGCTTGAGTCTTTGTTGCAGTGTGAAGTGTTCATGTACATTTGATTTGTCATTTTATGCGACCAATTTCTAAAATATTTGGGGCACTGATGAACGTTCTTTGAAAAATGTTTACGGCATCAGTTAAAATGTATTATTTATTATGTATTAATCAATAAAGAATAAAACTGTACAAACACTTCCAGATACGATGGTGGACCCGTTCTACATTTCAGCTTGACTACAGCTGCATTCTTCCCTTCCTGTTAGCTTTGTCAGCACCAAATTTATGCAGTCGGTCCATACCCAATTACACCTAATATCGAGCATGTGCTAAACAGAGGTGTGAGTGAAATTATTGTACCATCACGTTCCTGAGTCCATTAATGGAAGAGCACACTCAATCAAAAAACAGGTTTATAAAAGCTGTGCACATTGAAATAATGTGCTGCCTGCCAAGAGAAGCCTCTCTCAGCGTTATCATTTTACAGCCATCATTGTGTCTTCCACATCAGGCTGGACTCGTCGATATCTCATACTGATCGCAACAGATTTAAACCCTGACGTTAACACCTGGAGACTTCAATTACAGTTTATCAAACCAGTGAAACTTGTTCATTCATTAGGGTTGCCTGATCAGTGATCAGTTCAGCTGATGTAACTTTTCCATAGATGACAGCTTTGCCTAAAGCGCCTAAATAGCTTCTATGGGAAGGAGGATCTCATGAAGGCAATTCCCACCAAGAGACTGAGAGGTGTACTACTGTTACCCAATTAATCTATAAAGCACTGCTTTAAGACAGAGCGGTTTGACAGCCAACCTTCCTCCAAAGCTTGAAATGTGGAGAAGAGATCACTGAAACAGTGGGATGAGTTCTTAGCTCTGCAGCTCCTGATGATGGATGGATATGTATGCACAGGAGGGTGAGATAGAGGGTATGGGAAATACAGAGCTATTCCCTGGGTGTAAAGGCCTGTAGAGGCATAAACAAGGATTGTGGATCGTTTTCTTCTCCGCAGCGGGATGCTGCTCAGTTTTGATTTCTGTCAGATGTCAACTGTGGGCAGACCTTTGACCCTTTGGTTGACAGGGAGGTTGTTTTCTTTGAAAAAGACTGACACTCTGACACCCACAAACAAAAAATAGTCGGATGCAACTGTTTGGACCAAAGTAAACGAGTTACAGTGTTTCAGTTTGTCTTCATTATTTTAAAGGTACGGGAAGATTTTCCTACCTCTGTTGTGGCCTCACAACAGAACTATTTCTACAGAAGCTTACCAGTTGCTTTAGTTCTAAAGGGCAGAGATACAGGTGGTATTATTTAATTTATTATTTCCCAAAATGTCTAATTTTAATCTCTCTGGTATAGAAGTTGGTAACCACTGGATTTCCACAGCTAAACATCTATATGAGGAATGTAATTGTCTCAATTACAAGGCAGTGAGACATCCTTTGATAGTACAAATGCGCTGCTTGCATGACGTGAACAACAAGTGCTCCAAATATAAACATGCTGTTTTTTTGTCAGTCGGTGAAGGTGTCCTGTTCCCATAAAGCACCGCCCCTACAGTCCCTAAGAGGGAAATAAGACACTTCCATATCAGAGCAGATGTCATCCTAAAGCATTTCCATTAAGAAGCCACAAAGTCCTCATTAGAAGGAAGGAGGGCAGGGGAAAGATGAGTGAAATGAAACATGTTCAGTTATGTGATTTTGTGTGAGACTTGTGTGAGGTCTTTTTTCATTCAGTTAATAACACTGAAACAATGTTGACATCTCATGGTTGGGTTTAAACGATAACATTACCTGGTGAGGGTTGGAAAAAGATCACGGTTAGGGCTAAAACATTATTTTTATACCATAGCTTTTATCCTCATGGGTGCCATTTAGCTGAATGCCTTGGGTGTTGCAAACACATCAGGCAAGGATGAAACATTGTCATTTTTCCCTTGGTTTTAAGTAATAATATCACCTGGTTAGGGTTGAAAAGATGAGGACTAAAATACATTCTTTGTAAATGCAAACTTCACTCTCATGGAAGCCAGTTTTACACTTGTGAGCAGTTGTTCCTCGAGAGGTTGCAGTTTCATTTGATGTGATACAGGTCCCATATGTCCCTGCCTGCATAAATGCCCCATGGGCATGTTTTGGGGAGGAGGACAGTCTGGATGTGAGACAACGTAATGCTGTCTAGTCTTGTTAAGCAACATGCAGTTCAAAGACATGCACCAGAAGCAGCAGCAGCAGGAGGTCAGTGTTCAAGGTTGTCACATGGTGAGGGACAACAGAAAAAAGTGCTGCTGTTTTCTTATTTTGTCTCTTGAGGCTGTAAGGATCTATTGCAGAGAACATCCAGGTTGCACAGATGATAAAGTCAGTGCCAGCTGTGTGACCGGAGAAAGATGAATGCCATGATAGTAGTCTGAGGTTGTACAGAGTCATCTCAGCTGGCTGGGCTGGCACTTTCAGTGCGATCAGGAGATGAAAAAGCGGCTTTACACCCTCTATTTCAAGGTGAATCCTTATGTAATGTACCTTGAAATCTTTTCCACTCCTCAAGGAGCTGGAGTTATTTCCTTCCAGAGTGAGAAAAACTGTAGCAAAAATGCAGTGTTTTCATTTTGTTGCACATTTTATATTCACTTTTTTTTTGTAAAGCATTAAGCAGGCAGGTCAACTAAACTGCAGAGCACACATTTTTCTCTCCCAAACCGTGCAGGTAGTCTTGGTTGTATTTATCCAAGTTTCTGAAATATTTATCCCTGCTTTTAGTTCAATGTAGTGAAGGACAATACCATTTAGTTTACAGTGCTTAAAGCTTTGAAAAATTACAGGCAGCTTGAAATGATAATTACGGTTACACTTACAAAGAGACTCTGCTGCAATGTGCTTGTGGTGCAAAAGCAAAAAAACATACTAGAATGTTTTATGATATGTGACTTTTGACTTGGTCCACAACAATGCATCTAATTAGAATTTTGAGCAAAAAAAAAGTGTAATTTTCCAACAGTTTTATGTAGTAAGATGTTGCATATCTTCTATAAGTCTGTGGCGGAGAGTATAATATAATTAGCTGCCATCTGTTCGGGCAGTAGCATCAGATCCAGTGACTTAGAGAAACAGGGCAAACTGATAGAGAAAGCTGGCTCTGTGCTGGACAGCTGTGAAGCATTTGGAGCTGATTATGCAGAGAAGAATGTTGTTCTGCTCATGATCATTCCAGAATCACGTTGATTCGTTGGGCTGCAAAAATGTATCCCATTTTGGAATTATTCCTTTAAATCAGTTCAAAATGTGTATCCATAATGTGTTCACATTTCTACTTTGATGGTCATGAACATTTTAAAAATGCATATAAAAGCAACATGTTGGCAAAGCAACATGTGTCTGTTTCAACACAAAGTCATGTTGTATAAAAAAAAGAAGAAAAAAGGCAGATAAGTTGGTCTCCAAGCATGGGTGGTTGTTATGGATTAGATGGATTAGTGTCCTGTCTGGGGAATACCCCGTCCTTTGCCCAAAGGCAGCTGGAATAGGCTCCAGTCCACCGCGACCAGGAACTGGATTAAGTGGGTTTCAAAAATGGATGTTTGGATCTTAGTCTCTCCAGTTAATCAGTTGGAGAAAATAGAACCCTTCCTTGGAAATTGATAAAAGCGGAGACAACACCAGGCAGAACCTGGAAACAGGAGTGTATCAGGTTGATAATTTAACAACCTCCTACACATTACCATGTTAACATTGCAACCAACAGCGTGAGAACAGCTGATACGAACTTTTAGCATTAAGCTTCAAGTATCATCGCCACTGATCTGACTGTTTTTGAAAATTAGCACTCTAGTTAGCATGTTATGAACCCACTGTAGCACAGCTCTCTTTGGGGATCTTTGTGTGGTTGTTTCTTTGCACAAAAGTCACTCACTAAGTTGCATGCTTACACATTTTATTGAAACTCTTCCTTAAGATCTTAGTTTTTACAAAAACAGCCACGTGTTTTATACACTTTAATATCATCTATTCACTGTCCATGCAGTAAAGGGGAGAGGCTGATGGAGCCGCACAGAACCAGAACCCGTGGCTTTTCCCAGTGTTCATATGATTTTTAGGACTGTTAATATGTCCTGACTGTCTGAAACTCTCTTTACACAGGTCACACTTGTAAAGTGTTTCTCTGGTGTGGATACGATGATCCTTCTTCAGTTGTCCTGGTTGACAGACTTGTGTGGATGAATTGATGCATTTTCAGATTCCATGTTAGATAGAAACACTTTTTACACAGGTGGCACGTGACGGGCTCTCCAGTGTGAACACGCTGATGATTTTTGAAATGCACTTCTCTTCCCACACATTTCACAGTAGTGTGGTTTCTTCATAGTGCTGGTAGGATGATCCAGCTGTTTGTTATCCTCACCCTCATCATGAGGTCTGTCTGGGCTTTTACAAGTCTGGCTATGTGAAGCAAAAACAGATGGACAAAGACATGGGAGTGTAAAAGGAAAAATAATGAGATCTCCTGGCACAAACAAAAAAAATGGGCAAGAGACGTGAAAAAGTTAAGTTTTCTGTTTTCAATGTAACAAAATTGAAATTCTCAGTTTGTGTTCGGTTCATTGCTCAGATTTATACAGCATTGGAGGGATACAAAAATACACTAAAGAAAAAATGAGGACTTTAGGGAATTAAAGAGATACACAATCAGGATAATTTCCACACCACTTCGAGGTAAAAAGGTGTCTTCAGGCCGGACTTAAACAGCACAACAGATGCACCAATAAACACAAGTGGAAAAATCCTACTCACACTGAGGAGAGATTCTGTGGCAGAAGATCTTATACAGATGGAAGTGACTCCTAATGAGAATGGCTTCTGAACAAACCTGTGTTAGTGTCAAAAACATCTGGACTCATCACATGACTTAAAGCCTTATATTTTCTAAGGAAATATAGCTCTATTTAGCTTCTTTTTTATTTTATTGCTTAGCTAAGCAGTTTCATAAAAAGTCTACCTCCTCTTTGCTGAATTCCTAATCAGTCCCAGTGAACAGTGAACTGCATATGACCACAGGATTTATGGAAATTTACGCCCACACTGGGTCTCCCTGCACTTCCACTGAGTTTGCACATTTCAGACATTGGGTGAATATACAGTGAAAAACAAACATGTCAGCTCAGTGATTCCAATTAATAATATATATTGGGTTAAAGTATATTGAACAGGAAATATGTTACACAAAGTATATTAAAAGCAGTCCCTGAAACTATTAAGGGCTCTTGGTTGGATGGGGTTTCTTTTTTGCAACTAGTTTATTCTATTACTTCTAGGAGTGCCACAGTGAAAAAGGAAAAGGAATCATCTCAAGTTAAAGGCTACAAGTTAAAGTTACCAATATCTGCAAATGTCATCACTTTGCTGCTGTTGTTACTTTTCTTCTCTCCAAAGATTCCTCCTTCTGTGATCAAGTCTGTCATAACCAGATAAAGATATGTCCAGAAAAACACCCCAAACATCAATAATAACAGCACTGAAGCGTGAATAATATACAAATTAGATGTTAATCCAGTTAAAAACTAAAAAAAGAAACATAGCACTGTATCTCCTTCCACTTCAGTTAGCAGTTTTTGAATGCATCTTGACTATATCCATATTTAGACCAAAAATATCCAGTCCAGTCAGCTTGGTGGGCTGTGTGTTAATTTCCTCCTGCTTTTTATGTCCAAATAATTAAGTATCTCCCTGCAGGTCCTCAAGGCAAAAGTCAGAGTCACAAAGGTTTAACTGATGCAGTGGTGGTTTCCATGGTAACCAAAGATTAAATCAGTTCAGGAGGTTGCAGTTTCAGAGTTAGCTTGATAGTATAATTTCTTACCAGTCTCATATCACCATGTGACAGAGAACTGTTGTATAAATGAATAGAACATACTGCTATCTAACATACAGCATACAATGAACAACAGGAGACTGTATTATACGTTTCAACAATAACAGTTTGTGGTCAAGATGTTTTACTACAGTTAAAGTCACGCTATGAAATATCTTTACAGGAAATGAACTGATCCTTTCCAGACTGACTCACTGGAATATTTGGAAACTTGTCTTTTATGATGGGACAATTCAAAGTCCTGGACTTTTGGAACTTATATTTTTCATTTGGATAAATAATTGAAAACGTGAGAGCATAATTATGTGTTCAATACGGATTTTCCCCCAGATGGGGCATGTGGCTTCAGCCGTGAACATCTCCAGCTGCAAGAAGTACATCACTTGCCCTCGATTCTTTCATTAAGAAAATCAATATAGAGTAAAAGGCTGTTAACAAAACAGTTTGATTAGTGCTTAAATTTATTCAACAATACTTTGCTGTAACTCTACATTCTCACAGTTTGTGTTACAAGTGTTGCTCTTCCAGTTATTCCTTTAGTAATAAATGTTGTAGATTTTTTTAAAAACTGCTGACTAGTGAATCGTAAATCCCATGAGCTAACAAAGCTCATCCACAGATGTTCATGTGTCTATGGTGCTGATAGGAGCTAAATCCCTACAGTGGATTTTATCTGGCATGCAGTCCCCAGCAAAATAAATAATCCCAATAACACTGGAAATCCAATGCTATGAAGGATGATTTATTTTGCTGGTGAATATGCTATTTTAATTGAATATTTCTGATAAAAAATGGATCTGGCCTCAGGGCAGCCAAACTGAGCCACTGCATCAGACTGCACCAAGCTCTCTAGACCTGCCCAAATTGGAAAAGTTTTACTCTCAAATAAACTAAACTCCTCAGTTACCAGACATTTACAGAGGTTTTTTAAATGAAAAGGGGATGCAACACAGAGTTAAACATGCTCAAGTACATATGAAAGACTGAAAAAACTGTTTAAAAGTTTAAATAGTTTAAAAGTTTAAAAAATAGATAATCTACTAAAACACTACCAGCATAAGTTTTTTATGCGTAGATTGGTTCTTCCAAAAGAAAAAGTAGAGCCAATAGCGGTATTTCATCCAATCGGCAAGCACATATGCTGAAGTATCAAAAAACAGAAACATTTCTTTTACCAAGATGGAATGAGTAATCTAATGTGTTTGCTGAGATTACATCGGGCACAGCTGTAATTAACAGTTTAAATTCACTAACTAGAAAAAAACAAGCAAACAATATAACTTTTTTCTTTCAAATCTAAATGTCTAATGTGTAGGATGTTCATCAACCAAATAACCACAAAATCAACTACGATGGCCATGAAAAACATTGTATGTTGACAAAACTTTGGTTTGTCCTTTCTGGGCTACTGTAGTAGATGAGCGATGAGGAGGGTGACCCACATCAGTTTTTGGGAAAAAAGTTTTTCATTTATAGGTAATAAAAACCAAAGGATGATCATTTTCATGAATTCTAAATCTATAAAAACATCGTTCTGCAGACTCTATTGGATTTCTTTCAATAGATCACCTTATATGACTGTAAATTTTTTAAAAATATGTCGCCTCCTTCGACCTTAAGCATTAAAATGTTGAACAGGAAACACAGCTCATTTAAATATTTAAATATATTTATCCATTTTTCATTTTTTGCCACCCTGATCCCCCAACCTTACACAAAACAAATACATTTTTAACACTGATACAGATTCACATTTCTTAGCTGGAACATTTACTCATTCATACAATCGCTGCCTGAGAACACGGTTCAGTGTACCTGTATGTCTGTAACATGCAATAAAAGAAGAGCCAATATCTTTCTTGAAATGGTAAAATGTCTTGTTTTAAACATTCAATATTTTTGTTGTGTTTAAATATTAGTTTGTGAGATTTTCAAATCATTGCATTCTCTTTTGATCTACATTCTACAAAGCGTCAACTCCAAAGTTTAGTGCAGTTGGGTTGTACATCAACATGTTAACGATGTCTATCAAACTCTATTTGAAGAAAGTTATTGCCTGCAAACATGTCTGGTCACATTGTTTTGAGACTGTCCTTGAATACATTGTAATTACATACATTTTCAGTGCAGTAGCTCTAAAGTGGAGCCTGGAAATGCCTGACCCTATCTGAAGTGGTTCAGTACATCTTCACGGTGACTGTGACTCTGCACAGCCACTCATTTTAATACAAAGTGAGTCAGCTGGAGAGTCCACTCCAGGTCTCCTTACGCAGCATGCCTCGGTGACATCCACCATCTCTGTGTATCTCCTAATTAGCATCCGATGAGCACATCTAAGCTCAGTTTCGCTCTAGATCTCTGTTGAGATACACTATCCTGACATCTTCCTTCTCCCCCTTCGGCTTCCTTTTGTCTGCTCACCATGTCGCGAGCACTGAGTGCAGGCAAGCTCAGCTGAATATAACTGTGTTGGAAGATAAAGGAACTGACTCCCTGCCATGCCGAATCTATCCAGAACGCTATTACGTTGTCATGGCTACAGATGAAGACGTGCAGGCCTCACTGGGTGGAGGCACCGCTGGTTTGCTCATCTGCTCTGCAAGACTGACTGGCAGGAAAGCTCCACAGGGCTGCTATGGCAACAGACTGATCATATGCAAGGGCATGGGGGGGGGATTTGGGAAGGGGTGGGGGGTGTTGGCTGCCACGGCAACATGGGAGCCAAGTCGTCAGTTTCCCTCTGAGTTGCAGGAAACCAGATTGACTTTGATGAGGGTTTGACCTAGGGCAGATTCCCAATATTGGTTTGCATCTCAGGGATTTTTGATTTGATGAAGAGTGATGCTTCAGTTTGTGTGTTTGTTTGAGGGTGTATTTTCATACTTCTACATCTTTGCTGAACCAACAAAAAAACAAAACAGAATTTTAAAAAAAAAAAAGAAAAAAAAGGGATGCATTATACCTGCCAAACACTAAAATAGGCTATCCACTTGTGGGTTGACACTAAGCTTGTAACTTCTAAAATATGTAGTCTCTATCTACTAAATTATGTATGTGCGTGCCCAGGAATGCTGTTTCTCCAGCCTTTGCATATCCAGCCTCTAACCATGAATACGACAGCACCAGCAGATGCAGAGGGCTGACACTACAATCACGTCAAACTGTCAGAGGTAAAAGGAATAGAGTTAGGAAAGCAGACATATCTTAGTCCCCTCGGTTTGCTCTCTATCTGCATGAAAATGCAGAAAATATGAGTTATAGATTTGCCTCAGATGTGAGAGCTCGACAGGGGTGCTTTTTGTATGTTGAGCTGCTCTGTTGATTGATTGATTGCTCCCTGCCTCTCGACAAAGGCTGGGTGACAGAGCTGCAACCAAAAGCAAATACGCCAGATACTTGGAAGCAGGTTCAAAACAGCTGCTGCTTGATTCTCCAAAAGAATGATGAGGATGCCGGTATGATTGGAAGCATCTTATTGTCCTACGTCACGGTCAAAGTGTGAGCTCTGGCAAAATTCAGAATATCTCAGTGCTGGTCACCAGTTTCATCTGAGGGACACTCAGTTGTAGGCTCTAAAAACAAGCACACTGGAAAGTCAAAGGAGGACAAGTGAAGCAGCCGTCCTCTTCTGCTTACCCAGAGATTTACACTTAATTTGTGGCGGAAGAGCATAGGAGGGGAAGTGGATAATGAAGAGATGACAGCAGGGAGAATAGAGGGGAATAATCTGGTCCCTACAGATGGAAACAGGCTCAGTTTGTGTGAGCTACCCTTTGACCTCTCTGTGAATACACACTTACACACTTGTGTGCGTGTATATGTGAGTCTGCTGTGAGACAAGAGGGACTGCTGGAGGCCTGTTTACCAGCATTACAATGATGAGAAAATACACCATTTAATTTTTTATCAGCAAATGCGGAGTGATACATTTTTCATTGGGTTATTCATTTTGGTGTTACATCAGTGCCAAAGAGCTGATGGTGAGAGAAATTCTGTATGCATGCATGGAGAAAGACTATATCTGTGCTATCTGTCACAGGGCACCCATTTTACAAATGAAACATCCTGTTTCTTCATTGCAAATTCCTTTCTGTTGTGTTGTGTTTTTGGTGAGCAATGTCTATCAGATTAAAGAGGAAGTCTGTTACAGAGTAAATACTTTTCTTTATTAGCTTCTGTTGACTTCAGCGGATAATGTGTGGCTCAGTGTTGCTGGCTCTATGCTGCCATCTTCTGGACAATAAATGTCATAAACTCAGTGTTCCCCCAAATTCAGCTGCAGCAGCCTTGCTTCTGAATTGTAATAACTGGCATTTTGTCAAGCTTTTGTTCGTTGTTAATAACTTTCTTAATTCTTTTTTTTTCACAGTAAGAGGGTTCCAGGTTAAACTCCCAGCAGGGGCCTTTCTGTGTGCAGTTTGCATCTTCTCCCCGTATATGCGTGGGTTCTCTTCGGGTACTTCCTCCCACCGTCCAAAAACATGCATGCTAGGTTAATTGGTGTCTCTAAAATTGTCCTTAGGACTGAGTGTGAGCATGTGTGTGGTTGTTTGTCTCGTTTGTCTCTGTGTGGCCCTGTGATGGACTGGCGACCTGTCCAGGGTGTACCCTGCCTCTCGCTCCAGGCCCCCAGACCCGACCAACGGAATAAGCAAGTACTGAAAATGGATGGATGGATGGATATTTATTCGCTTTTGTTTGAGGCTTTGTTGCCCTTTTCTGTCTTTTTGTGGCAGTTTTGTGTCTTGTGGTAATTTTGATTAATTCTAGGCATTTTGACTTTTCTGTCAAAATATAATATATATATTTATACATATACAAAGATATACATATACATATATATATATATATATATATATATATTAAGATATAGATGCTAAACTATCATATTAATGACATCTCTTTTATGGTTTCTGGTTATCAAGATGTTTAGCAATTCTTGAATTCTTGTGCTTGAATAAGGGTCAAATGAACTTTACTTCTTGTTTTCTTTTGAAATATCTCATCTAAAAGCTCCTCTTCACCTCTAACTGACTGGTGGTGAGCTCCAGGCTTTAAGCTCTTGTGGGGTTAATTACACCTTGGGAATTGGGCCACTTGTGTGTCACACAGTCTGTGAATTGGTTAGCTATCTGGCCATCATGTGAAATGCTTTAGTCCCATTATTCAAAGTGAGAATGGTCTTGAAACCACTTTTGGTGGGGGTGACAAGGCTGCACTAAGTGGTGCTAAAGGACTTTTTGAGGATGAATATCGACTGAATGTGGACATTACTGTCCTTAAACCGGTTTTAGATAGAAATGGACTTATTGGGTACATTCTCATTCTCACAGTTCTGTTGATGGCCATCAGCTTGTTTTCTAGTTTGGGGTACGAGCCAAAGGCCAGCTAGTGTTCAGTGTGTGTAGGTTTCAGGTATTCATCATTGTTGAGCCTTAGATTCTCCGCAATGTGCACAGCACAGTCCAAAAAAGGCAGTTTTTTCCTTTATATCCTCCCTCGTGAGCTTGATGTTGCTTTCCACCAAGTTGTTATGTTCAGTGAGAACCCAAGAAGATCTCTACTTCTTGGGCATAGATTTAAACCAAAGTGTCATCCATATATGTAAACCAGTGTTTGGTGTGGTTTCCTATCAGGAGTTCAGCGCACTGCTTCCAGAGATTATCCACAATGAGTGAGACAGGAGAACACATGGTCATTATATGGCTGAATAAGAGCTAAACCGACAGTTTAAACTTGCCACCAGTCAGTTAGAGCTGAATTAGCTTTTCAAAGAGAATTAAATCATCTTCAAAAGCAAATGTGAGACAAACAAAAATGCCCTCTGTTTAACAATGTTTATGTATTTGACAGACACTTTTATCCAAAGCGACTTACACTGGTATGGTAAGAGGTCTTGCCTAAGCACCCCTACTGGAGGTAGTACCTTTCATGCAGGGGTGTCAGGATTTTAACCCACATGAAAGGTGGCAATCTTACCACTACACTATCCAGTCCTATACTGAGACTTCGTATTATCTGAAAATGTACCCAGTAGGATAATATCTTTGCTCCATATGATGTGTTTCAGACATTTTTTTCTCTTAAGCTCATTCTTTTAGTTTTGCAGTGATTTCTTCCATGAGTGGTACAAACCACTGTTTCACCGCAGCAAATAGTACTACACACTACCCACAAGTTTTCTTGAGTCCATATGTTGCGCTTCCGGACTTAAGCTCAGGGAACATCTGCTGTGGAATCTCTTGGCAGCTCAGCTCCCAGAGTCCTCCATCTCACTCTGACTCACCAGCACCCCCAGACTCCACAAGCTAATACTGGAATAATTCAGCAGCAATGAAATATGAAACCGACTCAGTTGCCACAGCGCCTGTAGCTCTGACCAGCTGGAACATTCTGTGAAGGGAAAAGATGAGAGTCTGAGCTTCCGTGAACATGTGCGAAATATTCCTTCCTTCGTTTCCATCAGAGAGTCTTAAAGGTGCCACCACAGCCTGCAGAGACCAACAAGTTAATGTGAACATGCAAATTTTGTTTGCTTTATAATTTTAGCAGCTGTTTATCAGCTGTCCCAGTCCAAGGTGGTGTAATGGGGAATTACCAAGAGATGAATAGTGTTTGCACAATATATGCTCCGTTATAACAAACTTATTTCATGGAAGCTGAGTCAAAGTAGCATAACACCAAACTGAAAAGCATCATTGACTGACCTCTTGTGGTTGAAACCACAAGTTGTACCGTGTGCGTTGAGCTTGTTGTTCAAAGCTGCACTGAGCTGTAACCCACCTGACAGTGATGTCAGATAGTGCCTCTGCATCACTGAAGGGAGAAAAAGACTTCAATCAACAATTAGGAGATTTTGTATTGGGCTAATTCATATGTCTTTCTTTGGAAAAAAATACAAAACTACCTCCCACTGCTTTCGTGTATATAAGTGAACCAGTCAATGCAGGTGACTCATGATTTCAAAAGCCTCCCAGTGCTGGCCTGACTGAAAGCAATTAGTCAGATGTGTCCATCTTAAGAATTTTATGTAAGATGTGTTGTTCCAGTTCTGCCTATATTGATGTGAGAGTCACGCAGCTTTATTTAGCAGTTCAAACTTTTTTTTCCACACAAATTATTGCCATGATGAAACAAAATCAGGTTTGAGGGTGGACGTGGCGTGTTGTGGCACACTGATGCAGCAGCCAATAACAATCTGGAAAAATGTGCAATTTCTTAGTGTAACAGTTTCTTTCTGCAAGCCACAATGCTGGGAAATGGGACTCTCATCCTTGCACATCCCTAATATGGTATAAAAAAAACTTACAATTTGACACAATTCTGTGTCATATTCATGCATTTTTGAGCTCTTGTTTTCTTGTTTGTGCTGTTTAAGTGCTGCTTTTATGTAATTGTATTACATAATAATGTAATAAATGTCTTTATTATGTTTTAATTACGTGTCTCTTGGATATGTCACTATTAATTTATTTACCCTTGCACATGATAGGGATCCTGGGAAATACTACTACTACATCCTCTGTATGTATTATACAGATCATCATTAATCAATAAACAAAATTTATTAACAAAACTTGCAGTCAAGGTCTTGTGCAACCTATGACAGTTAGTATTCCTTGTCAGTATTGACTAAAATCCACCAGTCAACTGAATTAACTGGACATATAGCAGTTAAGAGGGTACACAGTCTGCATAATGTCTTACAGGGGATTTTGGAAATTAAAGTCATGAGAAAACTATCCTCGGACATAGGTGATGGAAATGCTTCGAACAATTTCTGAAGCATTTAAAGTGTCCAAAAGCACAGTAGCCTCCATCAATAGAAACTGGGAGAAGTCTGGCATGGGGGATCAGCCAAACTAAATAACTAGGAATGAAGGGGTTTGGTCAGACAGACAACGAACAAGTCAATGCTCACCATGACTGAGATTCAGAGGTCCTGTGTGGAGATGGCAGAATCTTATGACAGGTCAACCATCAGTGAATCTCTCCACCTCTCTGGCGTTTATGGTAGCGTGTCCACATAGAAGCCATTTCTCACTAGAGGTATGTGAACAACCCCTGGGAGTTTGCCCAAACTAGAAAGAAAAAAGCCACTTAACAACGAGATCACAGGAAGTAAAAGCAAAATATTAAGAACCAAGTACTGAGCATCACCTCATTGATATCACCACTGCAGTCAAACATGCTGATGGCAGCATCATTCATCATTCAGTCCTACCTTTATAACCTTTTCAAGAGGGCTCAGGAACTCAGAATCAGATGGAGGTTCAGATTTCAACAGGGCAACGAGCTGAAGCATAAAGCAGAGAAAAAGGGAGGGGCTTCTGGAAAACCCTGTGGACCAGAACCTAGAAGCGCATTTTTGGAGAGACTGAAATTGCATGTACATTAACACCCTGTCAGAACTGGTTGAGCTTGTTTATTTCTGTCAAAATTAGTGGGTGAAAGATCCAAAGCAAAGATGCATCAGGCTTGTTGGATGATTTTCAAGAAGATCTGATGCCGCTATTTGTGACAAAAGTACAGTAATCGAATAAAAACTGAAACGATCTGCATTGTTACGGAAATGCTTTATTTCAGACTTCACTTTGAAGAAATTACAAGAACGTTTGAACAGCTTGTCTTAGCTTTGTCTTTTTTGTGGAAAATGTGCATGTAGACCAACAAGGAGGGAACTGAATTGAAACAAAGTTGAAACATTTATGAAAACAGTATAAGACATGAAAGTGTCTGAAAACTCTTTGTATGCTCTGTGGCTGTAGTCCGAGTGGAGGCCTGCTGGATAGAATCTTTTAGAAGTTTGTGATGGAGTTTGTAATGATTTCCCTCTGGTGCTGCTGATGTGAATGTGAAGGTGCACGGCTGAAATAATCAGAACTATTCTGTTGTTGTCAGCTGCAAGATTACTGAAATAATCTGCATCTGCAGAGGAAACTAAATGAGAATTGCTTGCACCTCCCTTATAGAAGCAACACATATGGCTCCAAAACTATGGCTGCACTGGGAGGCAGACATGCATTGCAGGATATGTGGAGTTATATTGTTAGGTGTCAGGAAACGGTTTCACATTTAGTCTGTTGTTTGCAGAGATACTATAATATTCTTCCTAACAAATAAAAGAGTTGAGAGTTATACAATCCTCACAGCAAGCTTGTTTCCACAGGAGGAAATGTTAAAAATTTGATGTTGTCAAGACTGAAAATTCTAGGAATAGTTGAATTGGATCGAGGTTACACTCTATCCAATCTGACATAGTTCACATTGCAGCAGCTGATTTTCTTACATACACTTGTACTGAGCTCAAATACATTTTGTGAATTGGTCATTAAGGATTTTGGGACATACATACATGATTAATTCCCCAACAAATCCTTTAAGAATCCTGTGTATATACTAGGAGTGTCACAATATATCATTATTGATGATGATCATGATACCTGAAGAATAAATCAGTATCATTATGATACTGATAATGCACCAATGAGAATATTGTGAGTTTATCTCCACTAAGAAAATAAAAACATTATTGATTACATAATGTTTTTTCCAACTCTCTTCCTCCTAATTTCAGTTTCAATAACTGAAAGAAAATGAGACATATGTGTGAATTAGTTGGTGATCGACTGGCGACCTGCACAGGGTGTAACCTTTCGCCCAATGACAGCTGGGATAGGCAACCCTAAAACTGGATTAAGCGGGTATAGAAAGTGGATGGATGGATGCATAGAAAGTGAATTAGTTCCTAGTATTTTTAGTTCAAGTATTTTTTTTTAAGATTTTGCAATAACATGATTATTGTGAATGGTTTTGACCACGATAATCCACACATCTATTTTTCAAACCCTCATCCAAGTCAAAGTCTGGAGCCTATTCCAGTTGCCATTGGGCAAGAGGTGGGGTCCATCACAGGGCCAACACAGAAACAAAGAGGCAAACAACTATGCACACTCACTCCTACAGTCAATTCAGAATCACCAATTAACCTAACATGCATGTTTCTGGATGGTGTTAGAATGCGTTGGAATACTTAGAAGTAACCCATGCGTGCACAAGGAGAAAATGCACGATAATCACACAATGAAATTCTGAAGCCGTGATGGCCCCCATCAATACACACCAGTCATTACTACCACAACTAATAAAATGACTCATTACCATTACACATACATCATTGGACAAAATGTCTAAGAGCAGAGAATAACCGGATTTTAACTGAATAAAAAGTAAAGTGGACATACTGTGGTGCAAGGTGTCATATTTTTCTTTATTTTAGGTAAATGAATCACTCTTTGTGCTCCACTGTGATTTTACATAATACCCATGATTTTTTTTCACAGCTTTTCCAACTGTGCAGGGCGCACCACTATTGAAACATTGATATTAATTATCACAAACACCTCATTTGTTCAGCTGTAAAACCTTTAGCTAATTCTCAAACGGTCGGAAGTATAAATGAATCCCGCCCTAATAATGCTTCAATCACAGTCAGTTGTTTTCATTTCTGTGGCACCTGATTTTTTTTGTTACATTCAAGTAAAACAGAATTTTGATACTTACAAGATTTACAGGAAATTATCCAAGGCTTCAACTTTAGGGAATTTGTTTAAACAACATTTAATTTATTCTTTAGTGTTATTTGTACAAAATATTGCACTTTGCATTACATTTTACAGTTTGTTCTCCAAATCTTTAACACAGTGGTTGATAGCTAATCAAACATGCCATCCTGAGTGCCAATCCTGCCAAAATGTTTGATCTGTGCGTATATTTCTATTCTCTCTATGTTCACGTCATTTGTTTTTATCATTCATTTTGTTACCATTCTTTTGATTTGTTTATTATATGCAGAGTAGTTTCTATTAATATTTCATATGCCATCAACCTGGCTGGAACTGCAGATGAAAACAATCCTGAACAGCTAAATCTGGCAGATTTACAGCCCTGTGGAAATGTCTGCCTTTTGTTCTGTTCTCTGTCAAGATGATCCCACGCTGCTTCAATAATGTTGAGGTCCGGGCTCTGGGGAGGAAGCCACTGACTTTCAGTCCACTTCTTGTGTCGTTTGGCATAGCTCAGCCTTTTCTCCCTGTTTCCCTTCCTTAAGAATGGCTCCTTGACAGCCACCCTTCCATGGAGACCTTTTCTGATGAGGCTTGGGCCAACAGTAGATGGATCAGCTGAAGGTCCAGGTGCATCTCTAAGGTCCCGTGTCAGGTCTTGGCTCAATTTTTTTTCCTATTTCTTTAGGACATCACTTTCAGATAATGTTGTATGTCTGCTTTGTGTCTGCTGCAGATAGGTTTTTAGGCCTGATATTTCTTCTTTTGTCCTCCACTTCTCCAGTTTTCTCAAATATTACACTGCACACAATGTTGAGATATGCAAAGTTTTCAGTAAATATATCTTCAGCTGGGGTGGCTGATAATAATGCTGCTTGAGGTAGAAGAGATGGTTGTTGTGGTGAACTGAGCCAGTATTAGAAGGTTAATTGTTGAATTTAGGGAATTATTCACTGAGTTTGGTCCATTTTGTTTGTAGCACAAGTTTCTTGTCTTTACTTTGAATTCTTTGGGAGTCACCAGCAAAAACACTATTTGATGTCTGTCAAACTGTGTTGTCTTTGGTAGTTTCCATAGATGCAACTAAATATATGGGAACAAATCATTTGTCTTTGCGACAGGCTGCTGGTAACAAAGTGACTAAAGATTTGGTTCTTCCATCTGTTATGTGTAGACTGCTTCAGGTATTGAGTTAGGGGGCTTTTTATGTATGAATCATCCTTAGGTCAGTGTTAAATGGCTTGACAAAAATTTTTATAAATAAATTAATTAAACAAACACAACACATTCCTATGAAAATGGTCATGCACTACAAAAACTAGACTGAAAAAGCAGCCAATTCCCAAAGAAAAAGTTTTAAAGACCTTTAGGAAATCTGGATAAGTTTGATCAAAGTCCATTTTAAAAGTTTAACAGAAAGTCTGGCTCCTTGGAATTGAAATACAAAGAGATGAGGAGTGGAGCAAGATTTTTATATATCATCAGAGTGCATGGTCCTTTGAATTAAATCAAAATTGGTTTCTTTGGTGAGCTTTCACAGAAATGAGAACCTTAATTTTGGTTCAGTGCATATTTAAGAAGAAACTTGTTGAAAGAAGGTAAAGATGAAAAGTTGGGTGTTTCCCACTTCTGACCTGCTCAGCTCATCACCTTAAAGCTAAACTGAAAACTTAAAAATCCAAAGAGACGTAGCATTAATTTTCATTGAATTCTAACGACGGGTGCTGTTTAAAATAGTGATGATAGGTTGAATAACAGCATCACCTGCTTAAATAATGCAATTTATTTCAATAACACATCTTCTAAAAATTAATGTGAAGCTGAATCAACATCCCTCTTAAGAGCTGAAATTATGAAGGGAGTAACAAATAAGCTGGTGTGTTCTTGTTAATAAGTTATTGAATCCATTTGTGGTTGAGGGAAATAACTTGAGGATAGTCGGTTTGCATGAGCTAAAGGGCCTATACAAAAATAATTCCCCAAAGTCCAGGCAGACCCTTTCAGATCTAGGGTGATTATTCTTTATGTGCGATATTCAAATATTCATTCATAATAAAAACTATAAAATTTTATTTCAATAATTTAAATCAGAATAAAATTAGAATAGAAAAATGGGTTTTTAATGATTTTAATAAGAGTTTTATCATCCTATTGTCCCTTATTTTTGCTTTAAGATTCCTGCATTGTGATTTAATTTTTTATTATTTTGGACTTCCCTGTAACACGATAATGATAATTAACTTGATAACTCTTAAATAAATAAATAAATAAATAAATACTTTTGATAAAATCTTTTCTAATAACTCGCATATAAGGGGGAAACTTTAGCCTCCAGTACCTTATCGTAATTGTGTACCTGGAAGGCTCTGCAAATATTGACTCATATTTAAAATCAGACCAACATGCTGTAAACTACAATAAATCTATTCATTATCACCCGAATGTTAAAACAAATTGAAGCAAACTGGCACCTGCAGTTCCCCTTCTCTCCAGCAGATGTCCCCCTTACTTTATCTTCTCCGGCTCCACCCAGATGTGAGGCACACAAACATAACCCAATGTTTAGATTGTAGATACATTTATATATCTTTTTTTCTTTACAATGGATTTTCTCTGTCATACAAGATGACCAAAAAAAGCACACAATACAATCAACAAACCAAACCTATAGAACAAATGATTGTCACTTACTGCGAGTCACAAAAAAAGTACATACTGTGAATAAATAATCTACAGAAATATGTACAATATGCACAGCAAGAATTCAATGGAAGTGCAAATAAAGCTTTGGATCCCTGTACAGGAAAAAAAAATAAGCAGATGTAGACTGAGCCAGCTGTCCTCAACATGAAGCAAAAGTCTTTGAAAAGTCAGAAATTTACTGGACATTTAGTAACATTTAGGCTTTCAGCATTTGAAGACTCAACAGTGAGCTGAGCGAAACAGAAATCAGAGGGTAAAATGGACACATTACAGTATGTACAGCATATCGCATTCCACAGAAAACTGGAGTATTTAATGTTTGTTGTCCAATGAGGATCAAGGCAAAAACCACGGGACTACAGGTCAGCTGAGAGAAAGAAACACAGATGAAAAGGGATCCAGAGAGGAGGCGACCCACTGAGGAGGAAAAGAAAATAACTCATTGTGCTCCCGCTGACTTCCTTCGCCAGAACTGACAGAAACAGGCTGTGATATTAACACTGTACAATTCTGCTGCCTTTCCCTTCAAGACCATGAAGAAGAAGAAGGAGAGCTGGTCAAAGGACCCTGCATGTGTGTACCTCGCTCCTGTCGGGTTGGTAACACACACTCTTTCAGCGTAATGCACATGTGAGCTGCAGTCCTCTGTAATGTCCCAAACTTAGCAGGTCCACCTCATTATCCAGAGTTCAAGTACTCCAGTGCCACTTCATAGCAGAACTTGTATTGGTCCTAGGAGATAAGAGGTATTAGTCAGATGTGAAGTTTGAGGACTGATCAACATGTTAAGCGGAAACAATGATGTGTGTGTCTAATCAGGAAAATTCCAGTATGAAGAAGTACGTTGTTAAACATAAAGTAAAGTAGAACAGAACTGCAGTAATGACTGAAATAAAGAAGCTCCTCAAGCTACCTTTTTACAAAGGACCCCTCTGAGGTAATCACTAAGACTATGATCTTTTTTATTGTCCTGTAATTTAGTGCTTGAGTTGGGCAGATTCAGATATTGTAAAATGACCATAAAGTTAGGCTTGCTGTGAAGCTATGGTTGCAAAATGGTTGTATGAAATCTAATCCCTCTGACTAAACATAACAGAAGATGAACTCAGTTCTGCTGATCGATGATTAGGAGCAAGTGGAAGCCTTTGTTTACTTCATCTGCCTGATATACATATCAAAGACTCCATCTCCACATACAGTAGCATGCACAAGTTTCTCATCATTTCTGTTCTGTCACAAGTGACTAAAGCACAAACGAAAAGGAATACAGCCGAAGATGAACATTCTTTTCAACATTTTAGGAAAGATTAAACTATTAGCCTTGCTTTCGTACAGTCTTGAGGTGGAGCAAAGGTTTGGGCTCACAAAGAACTTTATTAAGTAAACTTTTACCAAGGTCTCTTCAAAATCATCATTTGGAAAGGCCATGCACATTTCTTAGCTTTATAAGAACTTGTTAGTTCCTTAGGGTATAATAAAATACCTTTTATTCAGTTCCAGCCTTAAACTCCTCTTAGCATCTACACAGCACTAAGACTAAATGTAGCCTGACACCGCAAACCTCCACCAAGGGTGAATAAAACAGTTCCGCAATCATCAACTCCACAACAAAAATCCCCAACAATGATGCTAAACACACATAAACATCCACAGTAATATACCTGCATAGACCCAAGTTGAATGTTTTTGGATGGATGTCACAGTCCTTCAATCTAAAAGATTGAAAATCTCAAAAGTGTTACTAAATATTGACTTTAGGGCCCTTTTTCCTTCTCTGTTACCGTACATGACGGTGCAGTGGAACGCCACGGTCACACTATTCACTCAATTATCATTCTTGCAGAATGCAAGCAGAGCTAAAACACATTGCCTGCCTTTTCACTCACACATAATACCTGAATACAATTCAGAGCCACGTGGTATCTCCACTGCTTCTCTGTTTGTCTTGACCAGCACCTGGTGACAATGTGCTGCTTTGCAGAAAGCTTCCAGATTGTATGAGTATGATTGAATTTGTGACTTAACCTTCAAAGCTCTGAAATATATTTTCCACCTTAACTCGCACAAAAACAAAATTTTCTTCTTGTCATGGTCAAGTTGAATACTTTAAAGTGGACCAATATTTCACCATACAAGGTAATTTAAGAGCCCTTGAGACCTTTAAAAAACCCTAAAACCCTAAAAGTTAATTAATCACTGTCTGAAAAAAACTCAACTTCTTGTATTGTTTTATATCACGAGGTGCTCTGACCTCTAATGGGTGTTTTTATTTTCTCTGACTGTCGGAAGATGTAAATTCCAATTCTAAGCAATGTTTCTTAGCATTAAAAAATGCTCCTTCGGAACCTTTATTTCTCAGCCTCAGGAACTGATTCAAAAGCTGTAAAGCACTGCCTTTACTCTAATGTGATCAGTCTCAGAAAAAGGGAAAAAAAGGGGTAAATTCAAAAGAAAAAGCTTTTTCCCCCTTCATTGTATTTAGGTTGGGTCTTTTAAAGACAGCCCTTAAGATTAAGATTAATTAAATTCAAAGAAAGAAGCAAGAAAAAGTTGAATGAGATCAGAGAAACATATAAAGGCACAGGCTGCATCTGAACCTACAAGGTTTTTCATTTTCAGCACATATAATTGGTACTTAATTCAACTTGCTGTGACTTTCACAGGGAGCATCATCCTGATGACCATTCCTCCTGTCTGAGTAAAATAAAAACATGCACAGGAAGTGGACGAATGTGGGAATGTGACCCAAACCAGGGACTAAAAGTCTACATATTTCAGACTCAGCTGTTTTGTCAAACTAAATAGCACCAAAGGAGAGTAGATCTAAGATATATATATATTTTATAAAAGAGTTCATCTGCTGCAGTGATCCTCACCAACAGGTCCACCATGTTAGGTTTGTTGTTCCTCAGTGTTTTGACAGCATGGAAAACATCCACAGAGCGCTGGTGCTGAAGCATTTCACATACAATGCTGATGGCACAGAATGTCCCGCTGCGGCCACCTCCATTCCTGCAGTTATGATATACAAGCAAAGGATGTGAGAACTAAACAGAGCTTGAGATAAGATACATAAATGTTTCGTTTATCAAGAAGAGCTGGTGTTAACAATAAAGCTGCCATCAGGCAGAGGAATGTGGGGCTTTTGTTGCAATAAGTGTTTACGCTCAGTAGGTGGAGATGTTTCATTTTTAATGCCAACATTGACTCAAGTTTCTCCTGCACTCAGGGCTGAGAGAACTTACAGACAGTGGACCACAGTGCGTCCCTCGCCTCCGTCGTACTCCTCCTGCCACTTGTCCACCTGTCGTATGAGTTTGAGAAAGGAGCGTTTGGACATGGGCGTGTCTCTGTACATAGGCCAACCCAGGAACTGGAACTGCTGCACCATCCGGTAACCGTCCTGTGGCTAAAGGGCAAAGACAAACCAGATATCTCATGTTAACGCACATATGGAGGGGAGGGTTAATCGCTGCTGTGCATAGATTGAACATTTAAATGCAAAGTGGATCTGAGCCCATTTGAGGCAGGATAGAGATGAATAAAGAGCACTGAGAGTCACTCAGGAGATGAACGTGGAAATATCACAGGGTGATGGATGAGCACAGCTGCTGCTGGAGACAGACAGTAAAGCAATCTACAATACAGACGCTCAGATGTGTCGATCAATAATACTTGTCAGTGATCATGTGTGATTAGACTGCATTGCACTGAACATGCCGCTGCCTCTACCAACCAGAGGACGTCATAGCATGTTAATACAAGGAATGACTGCAGACACACGTGGGCAGACTGTCGGGATAAGGAGCTTATGCAGGTGACTACAGGTGATGCCAGCATGGGTCGGATCCCCTTCTGTGCTGTGAGGTATCTTAACTCCAAGTTAAAACATCGGTACACCCAAATTTGAGCAACACAGGCGCTGCCACTTTTGGAATGACAGTTTTTTGGTTTTATTTTGCAAAATTTTAAGGTGTCTGTCTTCAAATTTTCTCTTCTAAAATAATACAACTCTAACAGTCAAATGCAATTTTTTCATAATTTTAATGAAAAATTAAAGAGGCCGCAGGATGATCACACAGTTACGATGGACGCATATTTTATAAACCGGTATTAAGGTGGACTTTTTTTAAAACAACCTTTGATATATTGTGAAAACTGGATGATATAATGTCTTATGTGCCTTTAAAGTGATTTAATGATACAATCTGGCTAGATAAGAATAGTTTAAATTGCTCACCAATCAGCTGCACACAAAAGCTTTGAACTGAGACTTCAGGTCACGAGAAAACATTGATTTTTAGTGGAGGGTTACAAGCTAAAACAGAGGAAACCACTGATCTTGGGAAATGATTGCCAACATTTTTGACTTATACACCTTTAAAATGTCTAAGGTTCTTACTACATGCTTTGGGGGCCCACTACTTATCTTATCTTAACTTATCTCTGGAAATGGGCATTGTTTTTTAGAAAAGCAATTTGTGCATTGTCTAGATACCTATTGGAAATTTGAGGGATTTTTTTTGTAGATTTGGAGAAACAGCCCTTTACAGAATCACAAAAATTGATAGGGAGCTCTGATTTCTCCCTTTTTCACTACAGGTGAAAATTTCTTGAGCAGTCTAAAAAACTTGCGGCAATCACACCTCGGTCCAATCACTGGTGCAGAGGTGTAGTTAAAGAAAAGACTGACTCTGCCTCGGCACAGCTTGAGCGGACAGGCCGGCGTATGAGTGGGATGTGTGAGGTGTGCATTCACAGGAGAAATTGGCTGTTGTGAAACGGCAGGGAAGACAAAGAAGTTTCGAAGTTGGAAAAAAATGGGCAACAGAGCAGAAAGACTAAGGGTCAGCCTGATCACAAAAATTCATCCCTTTTTAAGCATGAGCCTTGCATGGCGTACCCGAGCTGCATTGTAGATCCGAAATATTCTGCTGATGATGTCCTCCTCCAAGTCAGCAGAGACGAACTCCACCTGGATGGGCCCATGGCGGTGGACTCCGTTTTCTGGCCAGTACTGTGGACACAACTAAACAAAACAGGCACGTGCACACACAGACACACACATTCACATCCAAACAGATACAGGTACACCAACACAGAGACAAACAAAGCAAAGAAAAATGCACAAGAAAATGAAAAATGATTTATTAGTTTCAGATCCCAACCGCACAACAAATCAGTGGCACTGATTAGAACTCCTTTTGTGTGTCAAAAGGGCTAAAAACACACTGTGAAAGTAGTTTCCTTTAAAATCTGAACAGCTTTTTTCATTTGGGAACATTCAGCTACAAGCAGAAATATGTCTTGGATAAACTAAACACAATTGTGCTCCAAATATGAGAGCTTTCTGTGCTTTCTACTAATCAAATGACCTTTAGTTCATCAAATCAAATTGAAATGTCTCACAAACCTTGGCCAATTCTTCTCCTCTCAGAGAAAAATGCACCTTTGTTTCTTAAATGCAGCATATTTAATTATTTTTAGGCTGAAAAAAGTAATAAAAGATAAGTTCACCGAATTCATTCAATCAGACTCTCTTTAGGCAACCATAATTCACTACCAACAATACAGAGGATATTGCTGTATTTTCATGGAACTAAACTTTCCATGTGTAGGTTGCTTTGGTTGTTTGTATAGACAGTGATGTTTTACTTTATCTGGCTGTCGCAGGTAAACTGAGAAACTGTACCAGCAAAAGCTTTTTTTATTTGAACCACTCATGAAAATAACGTTCCACATTAACAGAGTCAAAATAAGCCCCTCGGCTGTTTAGCATGCAGGAGCCTCAGCATCAGCGTCTCATGAAAGATATAATTATAAAAACATCAGACTGACAACTTTACTCTGAACTCTTACAATAAAAAAAAACAAAACATCATCAATAATTTACATCGGGGCACTTCAAATTTCCCTGCGCCAAAAACATTGATAGACACTGTAGAGTAGAAAGTTCCAAATAGCTGTAAGCTGCTCTGATTTGCGCAGTGATTTCGAATACTTCACCTGCTCGGTGACCCCAATTATTTACCTGACAAACACAAAATTTACTGACATTTTTCCCCAGACAGGTGTTCATTGAAGATTCTGGTCAGAGGCTGGACTTTTCAACGTTTCATTCATCATATTTGTGTAGACTCTCAGTCATCCAGGTAATGCATGCTTAAAAAAAGACTAAAGGACTTTTTTAGGTTCTTGAAAAAGGTCTCACCTCTAATCCAAACAAAGAAGAACTGAAGAAGATGAAACATCCTCCCACAACAAAAACAAGTTCAGCTGCTTTCTCTTTAAGTACTTTGGGCCTTCGTTGATTACTTTTAGTAGCACCTCCTTTTTTCCAGCCTTTTGTTGTCTGCGCTCCAATTTTGTGTTATTTTATTTTGCTGCCATCATATTTGGGAAGAAAATAATAAAATCTCTCACTTTTGTATTTGATATCTTTTCTATGTTCTATTGTGTATAAAATGTTGATTTATGAGATTTGCAAATCATTACATTCGGTTTTTACTGTTCTTTTCACAGCCTGCCAACTTGTTTTAGAATTAGGGTTGTAAATACCATCGGGCAATTATTCCAAATGCAATCAATATGATGCCGTAAAATAGCTATAATTATTAACTGCAGCTAATCAAAAGCATCAAGGAGCAGTTACTGATAATATTACTCACTGCTTTGACAACAGAGTTGAAAGAGTACAAAGAAAAAATCCCCCTGGGGACAGCTTCAAAAGAGCGGTGAAATCTACCCTATTTCTGCCTCTCAGGTGAGTAAGCCCAGTTAAGAACATGCACCTGTGGAGCTCACCGTCAGACTCGCAGCTCCAAATCAGACAATGGGAAGTGTACACACAGATGGACACGTTCTACACTGACACATATTCCTAGTCTAGTCCCAGTCATAAGCAAACAAAAACGAAAGAAAACCACTTCCTTCAGAAGAATGCAAACATCATGCCTGAAAGCCTTCATACAAATGGACAGGCACTTCTTCCTCTAACACACAAAACTACAGATGTGCGCGCAGTCTATGTGGCTGCTTAAGCACCACTTTCCAGCTTCCTTTGTGAGCCTGTTGAAACTTGACAAATTCAACAGACGCAAAACAAAGATGTTGATGTTAAAGATGGTAAACCTGCAACTTCCTACACCTCTCTTCGCCCCTCTTCCATTCCCACCTGTGCTGCTTTCTTGGCTGGCTGACGGACCGGCTACACTGAGAATATTGAATGAAAGGCCTTTTCTATCCAGCCAGTCAGTCGTCACCTAGGGAAGGGGATTTGGGTGGGGGGAGCAGCCGGGCTTCAGGCTTTGATCCCAGGGTGTTATGACAGAGCCTCGGGCTGAGAAATCTGGAGATCCTCTTCCATAGGCCTGTCTCCACTTTCATGGCTTTCTCTGTAGCATCCCCCTCATTTCAAATATACACATAGTGTTCCTAACACATACACATCCATGCATGTTTTTTCCCTCAGGATTTATACACACTTCTCATGAACAAAATTGCTTCATTTGTCATCTACTTGTACGCCGACTTCTTGTAATATCTCTCGAGGATCACTGTGTGTGCTGTTTGAGAACATATATCAGGTCGGGTTTACCTGGGCTGGGTCCACATCATTGAGCATCACTATGGATGTGCAGTGGTAGTCCAGTACCAATCTCCAAAAGTCCTTCACTGTGTTTGGTAATGGGTGCTGGGTCACAATGAATGCGGAGGGCTGTTTGTAACTCTGGAGGAGGTAGGGAATAGAAGAAGAAAAGGAAGACATATTGTTAGTTACATATTGAATATATATAGTTGGTAACCATACCAATTATGCCAGAATAAAGCTATAACCATGTTAAAAGAACTTCCATTTGCTTAAGCGCTCGGATTAGTACGCTGACATTTAGAATAAAAAATTTAAATCTTTAACATCTGAAATTCCTGAGGTTTATTGGCACAATATTATCTCTTTTTTGTGTATGAGGAGCAGCAAAGGCCGTAGATAAAGAATTTGCAATGTTTCACAGCCAGTCACATGAAAAGAGGTCTGTATTGTACCGTAAAAGAGGCTGAAATACCAAGAACACCACTCATATTCACCCCAGTAGACTAAGTTTAATACTACCTGACAAATACAAAACACCTATTTTTATCTCAACAATTAGCAATTGACAGGACAAGCAACATGTGGGAAAGTTTCAGTTCACACACAGAGAGAGGTGGAATTTCTTGCCTTGTGTCAGTTTACCACTTTATATTTACAGTGATGCAATAAGCAAAGGTCTCTGCCACTCTGAGGTGGAATTCCAGCACAAAGACTTAACATCTGTAACACTGGAATCTTACATCCATGAGGGCAGCGTTGATGTAATTGGAGCTCTCTCCGTCGATGGTGATCAGAAAGGGGAGGCAGCGGTCCGGAGGCAGGACATCCATGCACCGGTTCTTCTCGTGGTTCCGAGGCAGTAGGGCGATGCTGCAGTCCTCCACCCGCAGCGTGGGAGTCACCATGTTCAGCGTCTGTCAGATTGAAGCAGATTACACGCTGTCATTCTGACACTGGAAGGTAGGCACTTGGGCTCTGAGCGTGCTAATTATCTCCCACTATGGTAATTAACAATGCAATTCTTTAATCAGTTACATTAGCGATCAGTCTGACAACCCTGATGTGGCTGTGATGAAACTTAGGGGAGTGATGAATCTCATACACTGATTGGTCCAAGGAGAGGTCCTACTCTTAATGCAAGGAAATATATTTACTGATTGGCCCAGAGGGGAGCTGTGCCATTCATCAAGACACAACACGTCTACTGTTGTCTACTAAACTTATCCTGCATTTGAGATCATGCTTTGTTAGGCCTTTTTGCATATTTTATCAGGGTTAAACAACTCCTCACCCTAAATTCCTCCTTGATGGGGCTGGAGTTGGTCTGTGGGTCCAGGCGGTTCATGTCGTAGTAGACGGAGCGGAGCTGGCTCGCAGGGATGGTGGTGTCCCCACAAAGACATGCTTCCAAGATAGCGTCATGGATGAATACATACTGCTCCTGAAAGAAACAGCATCCTCATTGCGGATCTGTCAGACATCTTAGACCTCTAAAGAGATGCTGAAAACACAAAATGAGGCTTTTTTTCCACAAGCCAGGGTTCCTCTGCTACTTTTGCTGGCAGAATTCAATGACCTTTCCATGACTTTACCGTGTATTTTGCTCTCCCCTTTGTTTTTTTTATGACTAATATTAGTCATTGTCTACGTTCAAAGGTTACATTACATATTTTAGCATTTTTTTGCAATAGGTCTGATTCGATTCTTTCAGAATTCTGAACATTGACATTTTGAAAATATTTTTAAGCCAAGCGGAGAGTATTTTCTGAAATTGCTTGACCTTTCCCAATTTTATTCCCCCAAACCGCATGGTTCATACATGGTTCTGATTTCGTCAAAAGTTAAGCCACAATCAACGCATGAACAAAGCTGATGTCTCAACGACAAAAACAACTCTCACTGTACTTATGTCATGCAGGGTGAAGCGGGAAATCACAGCACATTTCCTCCTCCTCCTCAAGTCACTCAGTCAAGCGGTGGAGATGGTGACACAGCTTGAAGCTTGATGCAAATCTATTCTGAAGTGACATTTTCAGCTGACACTTTCTTGTCACTTTGCGCCAAAATCCGCACACATCCACAGGGGTCACTGATTTACAGATTGAATAAGAAACATGTGTTGCCATTTGTTATTTGTCTAGTACAGAGCTTGAACTGTTGACCTGAGAGTTTGAGTGTCCTGTGCGGGTTCAGTAGGTCAGCTGTCCATCAATCTACAGGCTGATGGATCTGATCTTAGCTCATAAAATATAAATAACAAGGCATTTCATTTCAATGGTTAAATTAAACACGTTTGAGAGCTGCCGTCTGGCTGCAGGCTGAAGAGCTGTGCCAAAGAGCTTGAACACCTGCGAGGGAAAATACATGCTTACATGCACTTTGAAGGTCACTGAACTTTAGGAGAATGACTCAACATTTGGTCTCCAGTTCCTCAAATCCCAATTCGAACGTCAGCTATGAAACATTTGCCTATTAAGTCCAATGACGCTTGTGATTTAAAGGGAATTACGGGGAAATGATGCATTCAACGACACCATGGACACCTCCAGATGGCCGGTGTTCAGGAAAATCCTTTGGTTGTCCACAATGGAATAAAGCTGGAAGATGAGCCAGGAATGTTTGCAGCCGGCAATATGAGCAGAATCCTCTCTGTTATGAGCTTCTAAACCCTTTTATTACAGAATGTATTGCCAAGCACTTATGTTTGTCACACTGAGAAATAGTTTGGGTGTGCACTTTAATAAAAGTCGTTGGTAAGAAAAGGTCATTATGATAGAAAAAGGTAGTGCAAGTGTTGACTTGGTCGTGTGCAATAAAATCCACACTCTTGCTCTCACCATTTAAACATGTCTGCTGCAAACATAAACACGTTATGTGCTTTACAAAGCACAGCCAGACAAGCAGAGCACCTGCTTTACAGCCATCTGATAGAGATTATTAATATTTGGATGGTTTGACAACTTAATCAAATACATTCTTGTTTGAAAAACGTGACTCTTGAGCTGGTGCTTAAAAGTGAATGACATCATTAAAACAATTATGTTGCATTTTAGAAGATAAGTGCCATCATCAGTCACTGGCAAAATGGTTGCAAACCTCTCGTGGATCACTTGAGAATGCAGAATTAATGACCAATAAATGACAAGCAATGATTTAGCTGTCCTCAAATAACACACTTTTAGTGAGTCTTCTCTATACACGGTAAGCATTTGTTTTGGAGAAGCAGAGAAGTGGGGTTTATACTAAGAATTGTTTGCAGATACTACTTAATCCACAATTTATGGCCACAACCTGTCAAGTTGCAAACCCCCCCCCCCCTTCCTTTCATATTTTACTGACGAGTCTGTGTGAACATGCCCGGTTCTGCTGAGGCGACTATGAGTTCAGAATCACCATACCTCAGTCTGGACCATGTTGACCCTCCGCGAGCGCAGCTCCCTCACACAGTTGTAAATGTCCACCACTCCCTCCCTCTCCGCCATGTCCAGCATGATGTCGATGACAATGAAGCAGCCTGTTCTACCGGCTCCAGCACTAAAGTCAAGGAGACACATCAGAAGTCTTGTGTGTGCAGTCAAGTTTAATCAGACACATACAACATGTACATTCGACAGATTTTCATCACACAGAGTCATTCATGTTGTGGCAGAACCGTAAGTCCCAATGAACACATTTTAAAGCTTTGGCACACATAGAAACTACTCCAATATTATGAATTACTAGTTAATTTAACCATATATTTGAATGTAAACAGTACAAATATGTCAACTTTTTAAAATCATTTTTAATACGTGCTCATTTTGTGTCTGAAAAAAGTTTAGATAGAAGTAATGAAATGCACCTAACACATAACAGGGTATAAAAGCAGCTTCTCTGTGATGCCGAGTCTTTAAGAAGTAAAGATGTGGCCCTTCCACATTCTGTGCACCATTCTGTGCAAGATTATGTCAATATATTCTTCAATTATTTAAAGAATAAAATATCTCAGTGTAAACATGCAAAGAATTTGTGGGGATTATCGTCTATACCACTGAATATCAATAGGAAGTTAAGCGAAAAATATAGAGCAATCTCTGTGTTTTCATGGCTGAAAACTAATACTGAATGACCATGATCAACAGGCAGCATTAAAAACAAACATGTTTCTATCATGCAAGTCACAGCATGGGCTGAGGAACATTTCTGAAAGGCACTGGCAGTGACGAGAATTTGTTGTTGCATTCAACAACACATACACACAAAAACATGTAGAAACCAAATTCTGAAACTCAGCCTCGTTCTTTGGGCCAAACTCATGTAAGATTGACCGAGGTGAAGTGTTTTTGTTCTGTCCTTCAATAAAAAGAAAAAAAAATGAATGAGCACACAATTCAAAACTATGTCATTTAACCGATTCCTGGGTTTGACAACAACAAACTTTAGTCTATTGTATCCACAACCTCAGAATTTCTATGGCTTGCTTGTATTGTGGACGATTGTTAAATAACCTCTCAGAGTCTGAAGTATGTTTCTTCGACTCTTATCTATATCCCATGGCTGTAAAAAATAATCCTTTACTGTTATATGGACTTGGATTTAAGAGGTTTTTCCTCTTAGACTCTGTATAAAATCATGGAATAAGAGTCCTCAGTTCGAGTGCACACCAACCTGCAGTGAACCACCATGGGCCCAGCATTGGTCAGGGTCTTGGACTTGACTCTCCTAATGAACCCCAGCAGGCCTGTGGCGTGATAGGGCACGCCGTGGTCTGGCCAGCCCGTGAAGTGAAACTGTCGAATCTCCCGGATCTCATGAGCCCCTCTCTGAGGAACAGAGTCATCATGTTAAACACACAGAGCATGGCAGAAAATGGCAAGGAAGCACTGAGAGGTGTACAGACAGCGTGAGAGGTCACTGTGAAGCAAACACAGAGTTGAATTGAATACAAACACAAACTTCATAGTAGAAGGAGAGTTGAGCAAGGTTTCCATTATCCAACAACAAACAGGACCTTCAAGGTGAGTGTCGTGTATTTCTTTAGCATTTTTCTGTCATGCCTTTGTCCTGCCAGGGACAAATGATTATACCACATGTTCTATTTATTATCTGAGCACTGTGGATGTTCATAGAAAAAAAAACAAAAAAATCACTTTCTGCAGTTTTAGCGAGTTGGAATTCAAGTTTATTCTCTGGATGCCTCAGGATCTGGGTTACCAAAAAATCACAGCATACTCTGACGATGTGTGGGTGACTGTAACCCAAATTACTGTTTGTTCTTCAACAATAATTAACCAACATGTGAAGGGAGAGTTAATGGTTAGAGAGGTGGCCCACTGGGAAGCCCCAATGTTGAGGGGTAGTGTGCTGCTGTGAAAATGGATTTGATTTCTCTGATTATTGTTCTGATTCACTTTATATCCAAATAGAAAATGTGCAAATCGTAAAGAAGAAAATCAGAAGTGCTCGTTTTCTACCCTTTAAATCTGCTTTGTGGTATGACTTTATGTTTAACGGTCTGCTAATCAGTCCAATACCTCGAGCTTTCAAGGTCCTACAAACAACAGCTTTACACTCAATGCGGCTTAAAACGCTTAATCAGGATTAATTACAATTAAATGGCAAATTAATTTGGTAATCTATTGAAAATCTTTTCAAACAAAATATTTTTTAAATGTAAAAATACTCAGTAAAATATACTATTACTCCACCAGCTGACACGCTGTCTTTAAGAATGTGTCATTGTGGGTAATGTGGTTGTGAACTGTTTTAGGACGTTGGATGCAGCTAAGGAATGTGTGAAAACAGAGGTGCTCGAGTTATTCATAATCAGCCATGTGGGCCCAGGATTCAGAACAAGTGCAGTCTAAATGTTGTACGCTGTGTTAAGCGTCTCAGAGATGGTAACAAGTTATCAGCTACAAACTACAAGAAGATATTGTTGGGAGGTGCTTTTCAGGAAATACAACAGTGAAATTGGTCAGGTAACCCATAGATAGATCAAATAGAGGCAGCAGCCTCTCGTCGTTACCCGACAATTACTCCATCTTTTTCACTGAGATTTGGGAAATCCTTGAATGCCTATAGAATTATGGATGTCATTAAGCTTCATTAATCCTAAACACCCTTATAAATTTAGCCTGGATAACGAATTATTTCTGATTAACATATCCTGATTACACTAATTACATAAATAGTCTGTCCTGTGGTATTTATTCGTTACTAACTCTGGTAAAAACAATCAACTTCCCTCAAGAATTAATTTATCTGAGCTCTTCAGCTACATCTCATTTACATTATTGATCACAATTAACAAAATAAGTCCTCTCCTTCATTTAATGAAACTTGTCTAAAAAATGTTTCTTTTATTCCCCCTGATGTTTTAAAACCTCTGATCTAGTACCAAATAAACTCTTGACTGAGAGTAAAGAGTGATTCATCCACCTTATTTGTACTGTTTCCAGCCACCGTAAAAAGGAAAAGCTGATCACATCTATTTGATCTGATGACACTTGTGTTATTGCTGCTGTTCTTTAAGACAATACAGTGAGATTGTGTTCACTTATTAAAATATGTTAGCTTTAACATCCTCAAGAACAGATTGGCAACCACTCTCAACTCGCTCAAAACCAACCAGAAACAATTTCTTCTGCTGAACTGCTCAGTGGCCCGAAGAAAGCTCAAACTGAAAAGACAGAGGTAGCATTTTCTGGTGTGTAAGAGGAGAAAAAACTGTAAAGGTTAAAAAGAGTACCTTCTCCACAGCGAAGGTCCTGATGACATACTCTGACAGCAGCTCGGTCTCTATCAGCGTCACCTTGATGTCTCTGTAGATCTCTGTGTCATCAGGCCAGTACTTGCAGCACTTCACCTGAGAGAGAGAAAACCAAATGTTTTACACCACATCCTCAAATTCAAATATATGCTTCCAATCATTTACATTCACATGACTTTAATCCACGGCACACATTTAATTTTGGATTCTTGGAAGTTGCTGGGCCATGACTTTTTTTTACCCCAGTAAAGATAATTGTCACATAACATTAATTCCAATTTGCCACCTGATATTTCAGTTTCTGAAGTGTTTCTCTCAAATCGAAATGGGATTTGCTTCATATTAGTTTCGGCCCCCGGTCAAGGATCTGCTGTAAATGGGTATCTTATGTATTGATGGGGAGTTCATTCGCACATTATTGCTTTTTCATTCTCACGTCGATAATGTGAAAATGAATCTAAAGGTGGACTGTGTACAAAGCTGGAGAAGGACAGAGCAGGCTCAGAGATGGTGTAAGATATCTCCACCTTAAAATTGAGACTATTAGAGTTGAGAAATAGGACAAAACAGAAAAAAATGTGTGCTACAACTGGATGAGAAAGATATAATGACAACCCAGTAATGATATGAAATAATAAACCCTAAGCTGCTTAAAACAGATTTCCCAACAGAAATCTAAAACACCTCACTGGAAATATTACTTGTATTATAAGAGTGCAAAATTACCCCTCTCGCCTTCCCTCCCCCCTTTGTTCAATTAAACTGTTGATATTAGGGGAGTAAGGCTGGTAATAGAGATTGAGATCGCGGAGGTATATCAGAGAATGATAATTTTTGATGAGGGATAAATGCAACATCAGCCACAAGTAGATTCAATTTTCGTTTCTGGCATCTATGTGCTGATTACGAATTAAATGAGATTTTGGTTTGTGGGATGACACAGACAGAAGGGGACTTTCAGGTCCCTCTCTCTGACACCCCTGATGACTAATCCCCGATGACAATCACAAATCCATCGTCCGCTTCCAGCTAGATTGAATTAGGCAAAAGCCATTACCTTATTAGATCATTCTGAATCAGACGCCTGGTTTGGAGGGAATTAGCCTTTGGGCTATAATACGCCAGCGTAGACACAGATGTTCTTTTGTGGGGGCACTCTTATGGGCATGTGTGACTGTGTGTACACAGCTCTTGAACTCATTCCCGCATATGGATACAGTGTATGGAAAAGAAGCACATGGAGCGTCACCTCATCACACACATCAGCACGCTAACTTCCAAAATCAAATCTCTCATACATCAAAGTGTGCTGAGTGCCGCCCCTGTGTGTGAAACCAGCGGGACAGAAGCTGTGTGTGCTTGTCTGTGTGCGTGCCAGGATTTCCCAGAGTTCATCAGCAACTGTGCCGAGCAGATGGCCCACTGTGATATGGCGGAATGATTTTATGGGGCCCTCTTAGGAGCCACCGTCTCTGTGACCAACTGCGCCTACCACCCGCCATTGGACAAGGATCATATAACAGACGGTTTGGGGGCCGGGGCCCGTAGAGGACGCCACAGCAGCTAAGCAGGTGTGGAGAAGGTGTGGGGTGGGATGGGCTGGGCTCAGCTACTGTAGAAGAAAGACTTAATGAGGTACCTAGAGATGGGCCCATGAATCATTTTCAGCTCTGGTACATTTAAGCCCCACCAAAAATGAACATCAGCAAAATCAAGGTGTGTATGTGTTTAAGGGGCTTTCAGCTCAAATGCTTTTAAAATTCAAAGAGAAAATCCCCTGGCAGTCAAAGCATTACACTGTACTGTACGTTAAGACCTTCATTTTCTCTTGATTATAACCCAACCAGGAGGAACGATAGTCTGAGTTAAGTGGAGCAAATTAGAAGCCAAGGTTCTAGGTAGGTCCACATGTTGTACTGATCAAAAAACGTCAAGCCTCCGCCATTTGTTTGAACATTATTAACTATCCTTGCGACTCAGTGGCAGTCGTTTTTCGTCCAGCGAGGACAACGTTACGAGCTGTTTCTGCTCCGAGGTGCCTACGAGGAACCTGGGAGGAGCTGGCAGCTTCAGCAGAGTCTAATCTTCTGTTATAGAGCCAGTCAGATGAAACAGTAGTCAGTCGCCTGGATGCCTCTCATGTAATGAAGGCCATCAATCAGTTTCTTTTCACTTCTCATATAGATGGAAAAAAGAGCTGATGGCACATGAGTCCCATGCGTCACTAAGTCAGCACACACACTACACACACACACACACAAACATCTGGGCAATGATGTTCAAAGGCAATGAAAAACAACAAAAAAAAATACGGTTCGGATTTCCTCGAGATACAATAAAGCTGTCAGTCGACTGGGACTAAGGTAATCTTATTTGAGATCTGTGGTTTGAACGATTGTAATTAATACTCACCCTGCCGACTTCTACCAGGTTGGTCACCATGACGATAGCTGCCGTGTTCTCCTGCCAGACCATCCTCCAGAAGTCGAACACCGTCTCCTGCATAGGACCTTAGAAAGACAGACAGAGAAGGGACTCAGCTTAGCTAAATTTACCCCCACCCTTCAAAATCTACTTTAGTTTCTATTTAACCTGAGGTTGTGAACAGAGGAAAGGTTATAATTAAACAGAAAAAGGAACTTCAGTGGGCCCCGGAGATGGAAGCACAACACATCAGCAACACTGCAACAGTGCATAAGATCTTTAATTGAGGAGGCCCATCCTGTATGAGGAATAACAGCTCCAGACCCAAAGATATACTGTATGTGAGCATGGGATTCGATTACCTATGAGATTATATCAAGAGTTGTTGTATTTCTTTAAAGCTCTTCACTCAATGTAACATTCAACAGCTTATCTACTTTATCTTACTGACACACTGTTTTATGTGAAATTATGTCAAGCAAAGCTTCTCTTAGGATACTTTTACACATATCACAAGGTATTTGGACATGTTATTGTCCTACAGCAACAAGGCAGTTCATTGAGCACTTTCCCCACGATTTGTGACTCCTGGATGAAGCATTGACGGCACATTAAGTCAGATTTTTTTACACCGCTTCCTACAACAAAACCATTGCATGCGATTACAGCACAGAGCTTAAAAATGTAAGAGAACAAGAGAGGAAAAAGACATGACTCATTTAAAGATTACTGGATCTGTGTGTGCACATGTGTGCATGGCAAAGTTTATAATAATTACCACCACATCTCATCTGCTCAGCACCAACCTTTCCACCGAACCGGACCCAAACGCGTTTGGCGAAGATCAAAATGAATGAGCAGAGGGCCATTCAATGTCTCCAATATTTAAAACTTCACTGAGCAATAATTGTGGGTTGAAATTAATTATTAATCTGGTTAGTTTTAATCAGGCACCATGTGGAAAAAAAAATTACTTCTGACAAATTAATTAGTAAATGCAAATCTTCACGACAGTGCATTCTCCTGTGCAGGCTCAAATTACCTAGAGACATAACGAATTATGCTGGCACACAGACATCGACCAAGACACAACATGGCATATACATGGCAAACTGTCAGTGTTTTATTTCTCATTTATAAAGTAAGGAAATCTATGAACCTTTTGTCCCTTGAAACCAGTTAAAATTCAAGTCATACTTCAAGTTTTTACTTGGCATTCATGCCTCTAAAAATGTGTATTTTTTACCCTTTATAAGTCAGGTGAGAGTTGGAAAACAAGCTTAGTACTAAGTTAGGCCTGTGGGAGATGGAAAAAAACCCAGAAAAACCACAACATTTACAGCGTGCAGGGGTGGGGGGGGCAAAGGATAAAACCACCCCTCTGTAATTAAAAGAAATGTTGATTAGCTTAGTATTAACCTGGAAGCAGTGACAATATGTTGGTTTGTTTGACTAATCCTCGGCTGTGCAGTGACCCGAGATCAAGTTATTGTTGGTAAAAAAAAGAAAGTTACTGTTTATATACAAAATACTTAATACTTCCTCAAATTTTTTATAGTCTCTTGTGTTTTCTTTTCTTTTCTTTTCTTTTATTTACATTAAATATCGAGTACTGTTGCCACTAAGAAGCAACTTCAGGGGAAAGATGAAGGCAAACACCGAACAACCATAAAATGCACTTCTTTAAATGGCCACCTGAGGCTGTTTTAAAATGCAAGTCCATCTTCACAGATGATTGTGAAAAAGCAAAATTGTAAAAGCTAAAAATGGTTTTAGGATTTGAGGATATAAGCTTATACCACTCCACACTGAGACGTTATGAATCTACTACAATGATGGGTTTAGTCAACTGATAATAGAAACAGAACAATATGAGTATGGGAGCAGCTGTAGTGGGATTTGGTCTAAATGTACACTTATGCTCGACTGTTTTTACAGAAAAATGCAAAAAGCTAGAACTTTGAAGCATGTGCTAAGCACCTAAGCCCCTTTTGGTTAAGCTGAGCACATATTTGAACTGTATTAACTGGGTTCATGTTAGTCCAGTTTTGAGAGGCTCGATTTCGTTTACACGCATTTAAATGTCTAGTTTTGGTTGGACGAATACGGTCATTCAGATTTTTCTAGTGTGAAGTAAATTAGCTCATTGACTTCTGCAACTTACTCCAAAACTGGAACATGACAGAAAAATTTGACATCTGCAGTGTTCACTAGTGATTTCACATCTAAGCAGTTAGCTTTGCTTAAAATGAGTTATGTCTGACCCATTAGTATGGTGCATCGGAGGTGATCTGAGACACAGATGCTGAAGCAAAACACAATGCTTCTGAATTCCACAAACCAGTGGGGGATGTCACGGTTGCTACATATGTACATCTTTTATATACAATTGATGTTAGACACAAGCTGAGGTTCTTGCATTCTTTTGCTGTGTGAGTCTTATTATTATTGCTTATACTGTATCTTTTCACACAAATTAAATTTTGATTGGACATCAGCAGTAGTGCCATCACCATTTCACTCACTTGACAAATCAAGTCATGTTTGACCTGCTTTCTAAAGTGCTGAACAGATCCAAAATTGTCAAATTGAATTGTTTCTAAAAAAGAAATAAAAGATTTTTAACAAGTGATTCAAATCCAACTATAATTTCCACTATCATGTCTCTGCTGGCAGCCCAGGCATGCCTCTCTTTTGGGAAAACAAGAACATTTAGCAAAGAATTGTATTTTTTGAAAATTCAAGAAATTAACTCTTTCACTCTCTTTCACATAGCAAATGGATATCTAAAAAAAATCTGGACCAAATCTATTCAGTAACTTTGTATTTGCTCAGTCCTTCTGCTTTGCATGTGGTGGCATGCCTTGTTTTTAACTGTAGGACCTCAGTTGCCAATCCAATCACTTCTAGTCTCTCGGATAACTACCCATCCTGATTGAACCACCCACTCTGCTTCCTCCTACACTTGTCCCTGAGGGAGGATACACACTGTTGAGAAGTTTGAGAGAAGGAGACTGAGAAGCAGGACAGCTGGTGTGTAGGACTTCAGTAACACAATAACACTTGGCATTATATTGTAAATCAACCAATGGGAGGCTAGTGCCAAGCTCCAGCCAGCCAATTTCTGTTTCTTTATGCATGCAGAGACAGAGAATTGATATGGAAATGTTGGTGGGCAGAAGTGAACTTGATGACACTCATGAGGAAGTGAGTATGGCACTAGATGAGAAGGTTTATAAGAAGAAATATCTCTTTCACCTGTATGAGATGTCTTTCATACAGGTGTTTTAAAATAAACTATAATGATCCTTTGAAGGAAAGCTGAATATTTCTCACTCTCGTTGCATTAAAGGGGAACTCCAGTATTTTTAAACCTAGACCTAATTTCTGGCATGAAATACGTTATTCCACTTCATCCACATGCCCCCCTGGAGCACAGTTTATTTACTCCTTTCTCTGTGACAGTCAGCTAACTTCACACGGAGTTTGCTACTGCTAGTTTTGTGCAACATGGCAGGATATTTATCAAATTTTGACAATGTGAACGACGACTTTGAGTCAGATGGACATTCTTACCAGAGTGAATTAGCTGTGCTGCAGCCATGCGTGTGGATGAAGTGGTCCCAGTAGAGTGCCTGTGTAGAATTCCTTCCGTTAGCTCTCCTATAGCTGCAAGTAGCCACATAACAGTAGCTATGCGCTAACAGAGCTATAGTGTGTGTTCGTTCATTCATTCTTCTTAAAGTATTTGTGAAATAAAGACAGATAATGCCTTATTTAGAGGCTGCATCGTCCCTGCCCCATTAACTCCGTTATATGGATATACGCTGATCGCGAGTTTTCTAAATAGCTTTCGAAGGACGCCAACTTTCGCCAAACTGTTCTCGGTGAGTAGATAAACATATTTTATGCCAGAAATAAGGTCTAGGTTTAAAAAAAAAAAAAAACAGAGTTCCCCTTTAAGTTTTTTTCCCTACAGAAAAGCACAATTTTATACATCTTTAACCATAAAGTTGTAACATGTCACGTGTATCACTGCGGTTTGTTACTGAGATTTTGCAATACTTACATCTCAGTAAAAGGGTAAGGTAAAGAAAGTTAGGAGAAAATGGCTGGAGAACATGATATGGTAATCCAAAGAGGGAATCCCAATTATAGAGCAAATAAACTATTTTGTTTTGGTTTGGTTCCTAAAGACTTTTCCTCTCTAATCCAAAGTGCTTCTCCAGTAAACATTAGGGCTTTGGTTATTTAGTGAATAATGAAGGAAGGTTTAAGGGTGGATAATACTGGCTGTAAATGTAAATGCTGAAACAACTTTGGTTTCCTGATGAGCCTCTACAGTACTTGTGGTCATTTAAATATTGACTTTTGTCCATCAGGAGTAAAGCAGAAGTGATGCTGTGATAGAATTGGAAAGAGCATTCATGAGGATGTGTGTTTTCATTCAGGACCCATCACATTAAGGCAGTTTAAGTTTTTTTTACAGCCAGGTAAGGAATTAAAATAAATGCTAGTCTGATGAAAGGAATTTCGTGCAATTTCATAAAAAGCATGTCTTAGTTTGGTTTCAATTCACAGTATAAGCTGTGCTGTGACTGGTGTGATTTTAAGTTCAGAGCTAGAGATTTAAAATAAACCTGCGCAGTCATCAAAGTCGCGCTTTGCCATTTATTTTTCTTGGATAAGGCAATGTATAAGCATACTTTCAACATTTCTCTGATGAGAGAGCTATTAGAACAACCTGAAAACACGATGATGCGTGTGAAGAACAGGCAGGGTTTTTGAAAGATGCACTTTATGCCAGATGGTGATTTCAACAGTGAGTGAGAATAAAAAGCAAAAAAAACAACAACATAAAACTACATTCTCACAAAGAACTCACTATTGTGTCCAAGAGGAGAGCAAGTGAGAAAACACTGGTCACACATTCAAAACCAGTGATACTTGCACTACCTTACATGTATCAAGAAATGCTAAATGGCAATGTGAGAAGAGTTGAGATCATATTCATCTGTGATTTCTAGAATCCAAAACTGGAGATCTGCATTCATGTTTTCCGTAGCCATCTTTCCTTTTTATTGCCCCTCATCAGGCTATTTTAGGCTAAGCTAATTTTCACTTGGCTGTAGTTCTGTTAATGGCAGGAAGACTGAAAGAATGCATATTACAGAAAATTGTTGAACTATTCCTTTAAATTGCAGATTGCAGGATATTTAAAGTTTCAGAGGGTTTTTTGTTTTACTGAATTTGATAATGAATCTACCTTCACTTTTTGTATCTTTAAAATAAAAAAAACAAAAAAACAAAAAAACAAAAAAGTGTCTCTTAATAACAAACTACACTAAGGAAAAGCGCAAACTCAAAGATTTAGCCACAGCTTACTTCAGAGAAACTGATTTGAACTGTAAGATGAGAGCAGCGTTTGTAGTACAATGTGTGTGGAGCCTAGTTGGAGAAGTTTGGAAGAGGCACTTCAGAGGAGAAGAACACCAGCAGGGGCTTCACTTCCAGCTGTCACAGAGCTAATGCTGCTGCAGCTGATGTGGTGTTTTGGGACAAGGCCTGCTCCTCCTCAGAAGCACAGAGTGTGACAGCTGCAGAAATCCCCCAGCCAGGTACGCCGCAAAACTCCTGATCAACATGTGCACATACACACTCACAGAGAAACACGCAGGCTATGTTCCCCCCTCATGCCTATTAATATTACATGCAGCAGACTTTGGCATAATGTACACTCACTTATCATTGATTTGCTCTCTCTCTCTTTCTACCCCCCCAACACACACGCCACCCTGCTGAGCTTTTAGATGCTAACCTGTAAATAATAAAAATTTTGCGCTACTGGTGACATTTGCTGCTTGCATGAGAGGGGAGGGAAGAGCAGAGAAGACCGGAGGCGAAGGCTTGATGAAATTGAACCCTTTCCCGCTTCATGAATACTTTCCATAACACCAGGAGGATGCAGGGACTTATCAGAGCTGTTTGTGTCCTCGTGTCAGAATAATTCACAGTCTCCACCGGGAAGAAGCTCATGTTTGATCAGTATTTAAACATAAAAATGGACAGAGGTAAGGTGGCCAACTGGGAAGGCTTAAGCTGCAGTTGCCATTGGAGAATTACTGACAGACATTTTCATTGCTGCAGCAAAAAAAGCTTTGGATGAGAGAATGACCTAAATAATGAGGAGCAGAGCTTGGATGATGAGGCTTTTATGGAGTGACAGCTGTTCTACCTGCCTTTGTCACCTTGACAGAGCAAAGGGACTCGTCAATAACCCCAAACTAATGAGTGTCATTGTAGTTTACAGCGTGAGAGAATGAGGACAATGTTATCCCACCTGTCTGCCATATACAGCAGATCCGAACCACCTCTACCGCCAATTTATGACAAAGCTTTTTAGCTTATCCAGCACAATTGCGGGATTCATGATATTTCGGAGCTACTGCTGGTCCCAGTGGAGTGGAAGTGTCACTCACTGAAAAACTTTGCTGGGGGAAAGAAGAGACTACTTCCTCATTTTCAGCAAGTGTGCCAATGCCCAGGTGCTCTTTTCAGGTGCTACAGTATGCAGTTTGTCTGACTGAGGGAGACAGGTCTGTGTCTGGCTTTCCTATCATCTCTGGCTGCTCTTTGCCTCAGTGTCAGCAGACTGAGCCTTCCTTCCTGTCAGTCTGCCGGAGCTGATGATGAATTATAAAAAGGGCCTGCTCTCCTAGAGAATACAGATGTTTCCACACACACACACACACACACACACACACACCTTCCCTCTAGCGTACTGGATGGCTCTACTCAATGAAAAGTCTTATCGAGCCTGCCTTGGAAAATGAGGACTGATTATGCAAGCTCAATGAGAAAACAGTGGCTAATTAACTTGAATGGAAACATGTTTGTCTTCTCGAGCTTTTCATCTCAGCGAGGGCTTCTGCTTGGAATATTCTCCTGACTGCTGATCTCCATGTGCAGATTTTTAAATGAAGTGTGGAATGCTCTTAACGATTAAAGAACACTTACAGAAGTCAATAATCCAGTAGAAATTCTTTCAGAGCCGAGCTCTCCTGCTAAAGCACCTTGTGAAAGGAAGGCCCGTAGGAGAGAGCCGGCACTTGACAGACGGCTTTGTTTTGAGTGTTTGACTCGACGGTCAATGCTGTGCATACAGGTAAACACACAAACCGTGTGGTCGAGCTGCTTAATTGATATGCCATCTCTTTCAGAAGTAAGAGCAAACAGAGGGTTGCTTTAATTGAGACGCTGAGGAAGAGCGGCAATGCACTAATAAACAGGTAATTATGCAACTCCCAGCTCCACCAAAGCAGACTGTGAATCCATTAAGGCCTCTTCGCAAAAACTGCTTTCTTCTTTCCTCTCCACTAACTTTCTTCTTTTTTTTTTCCTAAAATCCCAGTGCATGCAGCAGCCCTGTTGAGTGGGAGTGCGCCTCTGGATGCAAAATTCAGAACAATTAACCATCAATCATATTTAACCTCTGGGGTCACTGTAAGTACGCCTCGCTGTGCAAATCTGCCGGCCAGATTAACACAGTGACAAAATGTGCCTGTACATGTCAACTAATCCATTTATTTATTCAGCGTGCTCCTAGACTGCCTGATTAATCGCTCCCACACCACCGATGGAGGGGAAGAGATAGAGAGCATGCTGCTCTGCTTGCTCAGAGGTGTGTGTGTGTGCATTGAGCGGTACCAGATTCCCCAAACACACACACCCAACTGAGCATCAAAGAGCAGTTTGCAACAGCGTATGTAAACAATGATGCGGATGCTCAGAGAGATATTCGTGAACACCCGCACTCATCTGTCTGCACCAAACAAACAGACAACTTTAAATTCTCACCGCCCACACATTCAAATCCAAAGAGCCTTGACATTTTTAGAAAGTTTTATTCTTACCCTGAGTGGCGATGTAGTGATTTGGCCTGTGGTATCCCTGAAAAGAGAGAAAAAATGGGAGAAGAGAGTATGAGAGTCACTTTACTTTCCTCCTACTCGTAAAGGACCGGCTGTTATGAAGTTATTTGTCTAAGAAAACACATTTTCTTTGATATTTTATCTGTTTTCTGACAGTGGAGGTTGACCCTGGCATGCTAACTCATATTATTTCACAAACAATACAAACACCATCGAACAGAACTGATTTAGAGCGCACCATGCCCCAGTTAATAGCTGTTTTTATTTCAGATGTACCATATTTCTGCAAGTGAATGAACTCCCTCAATGAAACTCTGCTTCATCAGTCTGACAGCTGTGTTTCCATGCAGTTCTTTGTTTCAACAGCTGTCTGAGCTAGCAAAACTGGAAAGCTTGTGATGGATGCTACTCGATGCAAGATTCAGAAACACTCCATCACACATTTTACATGCGGCACACCTCTGGAGTAAGGAGCAAAAGTGTTGATAATCCCCAAGATACAACTAACAGGACCGATCTTCACAACAAGGCCCCCAGTCTCACGGATTACTCTAATCCCTTCAAGTTTTATTTGTCTAATTCCTTGTCTTCTCTCAAGAGATATGAGGGAGGAAGCAAAACATTAGGACTTAAAGACTGTTCCTCAGCCCAGCCTCCTCTTGATTGAAGCCCCCTCCCTCCCAATCACCCCTACTGCTCAGCTTATCTCACTCATATTCAATTTAACGTTGACTGTGATTAACGCTCCTTCAATGAAGGGAGAAAGACACAAAGGATATTTTCCTCACACTCTCTCTCATCCACAGGGCTCTTTCAGCTATTCAATGCTCCTCCATTTTTAATGACTTCTTTATCTCTGGACTAAGGAGGAGATTTGTTTGTGCTTTCGTGTAGGCTCTGTTGAGTAAAGTGGAGGCCCAGCACACCATTGCTTTAGAGAGGGAGACGCAAGGGCCTTGACAGGGACTATAAGGTGAGTAGAGCTTATTATAGACTGACTTGTGGCTTTTTCTAAGCATGTTAGCACATTTAAGTATTTTCATTTTATGATCAATTGAAACAGATAAAGAAAAAAAATGTCAATACTGAAATAATTAATTGGAAAGCCTTTGTTTCTACGGTGTAAATTACTAATGAGCGATTATATATGTGTGGTGATCTGAGTTTTTTTTTTGAATAGCTTATTATGAATTCTGTCCAGTAGGAGTGGGGAGTGGAGTGTCTAAAATATGCGGGATGAAGTGTTTTTGCCTGTAGGCACAAACTGGTATTTTCAATTTGAATATCATTACATAGCACACTTTAGCAAGTTCTGAGTATCAAGCTTATCACCTGGAAAATATGTTTATACTGTATACTACCTACTTGGTCTGCCAAATATATCTTGGAGGAAATGCGGTCTCCGGTATGTTCCCAAAGGATGTTTTTCTTTTGCAATATGTAAAATCCGCACAAACAATTTAGGGATATAGAGGTCACATTGAAAGAATATAGGCTAACAAAGGCATCGTCCTGAGGCCTCCAAGCCATAGGGATCACACACACACTCCACATTTATTGTGTCAGTTGTTTTCAGGAGTAATTCTGATTGATTGTATGAAATACTGTGCAAAAGTCTTGAGCCACCCCTCAAAAAATGTGTTCAGTGACTTATCAAACATGTGCAAGCATAAAAAGAAATAAAGTTTACAAGGCAAAACAGAGTTTGTGCAATACAACTAACAGGCTTGAACGCCAGTATTTGTATGACCCACTTTTTTCTTCAGCAAAGCCTGAACCCTCTTAGGAAAGTTTTCCTGTCATTTCTTTAAGTAGTCTTCAGGAATAGTTCTTCAGGATTCTTAACAGGACATCCCAAAACTCTGCTTTCAATGTTGGCTGCCTTTTGTTCCGTTCTCTGTCAGGATGATCCCACACCGCTTCGGTGATGTTGCGATCTGGGCTCTGGGGAGGATTCATCCTTCCATAAGACCTGTTGCCGCTGATTTTCACTCCAGGTCTTGTGTGATTTGGCTTACCTCAGCCTTTTCTCCTTGTTTTTCTTCTTAAGAATGACTTCCTGACAGCCACCCTTCCATGGAGACCACTTCTGATGAGGCTTCAGTGGACAGTAGATCGACCAACTGAAGGTCCAGATGCATCTCTCAGGTCCTCCGTGAGGTCTTTGCTGGCTTTTTCAGGCCTGCTCTTCTTCTTTTATTCTCCACTTATTCAATTTCCTTCATTTCTTAGGAACACACTGTACACTGTGCCAAAACATGCCAAGTCTTAGGCTTTTTATGTAAGCAAAGAAAAACTTTGAAAGACCTTCAGAAAGCCTGGAAAAATATTACTCAAGACCATCTGTTACAATTGTAGTTTGTGCACATATTTCCCTCCGATCCACTTTATTGAGCTTGTTATATGTAATAAGTCAAACACCTAAAATCTTTATATTGGGAGGTCATGGCTTTCACTGCTCAAATCAACGTCATACCCCATAAGAAGCAGACAGTGATTTGTTTAGGGTGGTCACAAGCCTAAAAAAGTTGTAGAGGTTGTAAAGGTGAAAATTTCCATCAGTTTAACTGTATTAAATCAAATTTCCAGAAGTAGTAGGGCAACTGTTCATTTGTGCTTCTGCAAGATAATGGATGGTTGGGTGTGCAAAAAAACGGCTTATTATGTTTCATACCGAAAGTCAAAGAGAAGACAGAAGAGTTGTAAAAACTGCATTCAGTGTATTTAATCTGCAGAGGTAAATTGGAAATGTGCATGACCATTTAGTTGAGTTGATTGAGTTGATTTCTGTGTGCGCCTGCAAATCTATCCAAGCACTGTATCCAGGACAGATCGTCAGCACGCCCCCAATGTGTGCACATACAAATACACACAACTGTGCAGACAACAGACCATTACGCTGTGTTTCATAGCCTCCTAAATGTTTATGAAAATACTCAATCAGCTGCAGAGAAGACCTGCTCTGCTTACTCGTACATGACTCCAAATAATTTGATGTATAATAGAGTACAATAACAAACATGGTGGAAAATGTTGTACACATCAGAGTTTATTGGCTTTTAGATGGGTTAAAAAGCTTTCTGAACAGCAAAAACATCCGTACCCATCTGCCCGTATTTCTACAAAGTACTTTTCCAATGAAGGTGGCTGAGCGGTGGAAATCCTTTTCAATCAGGGCCCTCTTTAACATGCATAAATTCTTATCTTCTAATGGGAGCCTCTCTATTGCGAGAGTCCTCTCTGCAGCACTCCTTCTCACAGCATAATGGGCCATAAACTGAATAGTGGGAAAGGTAAATAATTTAAGCCTCCTGCATTTGCCATGGCACACCTTGCATTATGAATTTATGTTTGAGGGCGTAACAAGAGAGTACAAATTACCACATTAGAGGGGCGGGGGACGAGACGATGGGAGACAGAGCGAGAGTTCTCTCCTGAGCAGAGAACCACTTAGAGACTCGGCCCATTACACATGGAGCGGAAACATCTGCTTAAGGAGGCCAGTGAGCTGCCGTGATTGGTCACATCCTGCTACTAACACTGCTATTAACAGCAAATCAGGTCAGATCAGGAGGTTCTATATTGTGTGAGCTAAGTGAGTTAGATCTGTTTTCAGCTGAAGCTGCGCCTCACGCCACTTTTTAATCACTTTTACTTACTGTAAAGGTGTGCTGACTCACTCCAGTGCTGGAGGTACCTTCCTACACCTCTGTAAATGTGGTTACTTCTGATCCACTACTGTCTTTGTGAGTTCTTCACTGTCTAAAAGTAGAGAAGTAGACAGCTGTCTTGTCTCACAAACAAATAGAGAATGGTATATCTGATTGTTTTTCACCATTCTCTGGATCTACTGCAAACTGGGCTGCAGTACTAAGAATCTGAGAAAGTTTGGATGTTTGGTTCTCATATTTTGCATTTTACAATCAGCAATTGCCTGCATGTGAGGCATTTAGGGAATTTCTCTAGCGACAGAAAATAACCTGATTTACACCATCACCATCTGGGTTCTGTACAAAAGTGAATATGAGGCAGAGTTTTGATCAAAGCTCGAAGCTTGATGTCAAGAATGACATCAAGAGAAAGAATGTCAGTATTAGCTGTTAGTTTAGAATTTAAAAGTGATTTATAAAATGTACACTTCATTTACTTGCCACCATCCTCAAATGTCCCTGCATCATGGCAGTAATGATTATTCTTTCCTAGAAGCGAGGGTGTGCTGCAAAATCTCTTAGGAATATAAAGAATGGATGGCTGAGCATACAAATCATCCAGTTCTACATTAGGAACAACTGTTTGCATCCTGTGAATAGTGGTGTCGCTTAACCACAGCTTCAATATTTCTCTAGTTTTTACCAAGTTATTTTAGAAGCCTAAACCTAACCATACCTTAAGCAAGTTATTGTAGAACCTTAAAAAGTTGACATAATTTCCTGAGGTCAGACTATGTAGGAGACAGACTTTAGCCAACGTTTCCCACAGCTTGAGCACAATAGCACTGACCGCTATTCTAACACCTCTCCTAAGACTGGGCTGTTTTGAGGGGCGGACATCAATTGGCATGGTTTGGGAAGGGGGAGCAAACACTTAGTTTAAACTGGAGTCAGATCGTGTACAAGGAGGAGCTCCCAGAGAGGTTCAGCCAGTAACTCCAAAAATCATGAAGCTACTCCCACAGTCGTACCAAAAAAACTCATCTCTCCATATTGACAGTTAGTCTATTGATCCAAAGGGAACTTTGTTTAGTAGTGTAGGGCTGTAAGGGAGAAGCAAAAGCTAGTAAACAATGCCTTTGCATCAGCAGTAATAGACCAAGCCTAAATATACACAACGTACCTCGTAGTAATGCTCGTGTACCATTAATTATACACTGTGAGAGGTACACGGCGTTCAGCTTAGCAATGAGTGAGAGGAGTGTCGTTGTGCCGAAAAAACACACTTTATCCACACAGCTGTGGGTAAAAAGAAACAAAGTAATGTTGCAACTATAAAGTTAATCTTTCAAAATGCACACAATGTTGGTGTGCATCATCTTCATTAACCTAAGCTTTTAGCGTTAGCTAGTGCTAAACAAAAACAAAAATAAAATAACAGACTGACTAATTATTTAATTTTTGTCTGTTAACTGGTGCTAGAACATTACTCTCCAATATATGTTATCCACTGGGATCTTATATCATCTAAAGCTGGGGGTAGATGTAGGATGCATGCTCCTGAGCACGTCTGACAACAGAACAATTCCAAGTGAAGCTGGCTGAGAAGAGGCGTAGTTAACTCAACAAGTGACCCGAGTTTACACTGTAAACCTGAATGGCTTGCTCAGTGAGATATTTCAAATCCCAGGGGGCCAAAAACTAAATGCCAGGGTTAAGTTTTTTTTCTGAGTTATTGAGTTGGTACTGACTTCAGACACCCAAATATATCCTCTAAAGCTAACAAAAAGTCATTTTTCTAGAACATATCTCCTTTAACTTCCTGAAGTGTCTGACGGAGATCATTCAGCAGATGCAACCAGAGAAGTGATGTGTACCACAAGCAAATATTTGGCCACATCAAGACAGTCATTGCTCCCCACCCACTCTATTTATTCACCAGATTCTTCATGTGACTTATTCATGTGACCCCCCCTGTTGACAGAGTGGAACAGACTAGAATAAGATGATTCTTCTTTATTTTTCTATTGAAGAAAATACATTATGTAGTTCTTTTATTGATGTGAAGGCAAATTCTAGTCTAAAAGACCATTCTACACTACAGTGGCAGCAATTTTTGGTATTTACAAAGTGCCTCAACAGCGCTGGTCTGTCAGTAACTGTATCAAACAACCCCTGTCTAGGGATAAGCGGGTGCGATTAGCCCGCCATGGGCACGGGCAGTTGGAAATCTGAATGAGAGAGCAAGCTGCATTATGCAAGAGCAAATACAACACAACTTATCAAATCAATCTGGCTGATTCCTTTTATTTAGTGCTTATTTCTTTTTTGGGGTTTTGATTTATTAGCGTCAACAAGCAGCAGGCAGGTTTTATTAGTCATACCAACAATCATAAGTGGTTTGAATCCTTAGGTTTTCTTTGGGATATTTAAATATATTTTACTCTGTTTTGGGTTTTTTTCAATGTAATTATGCTAAATAATTATCCAAGAAGATTTCTGGGTTCTCAATATACGTCTATAGTTCAAAGCGAAACCCAACAATAACCTCAGTTTCCCCCCGTAGGCGGGTTTGCCTTTTCTCTCTCCCAGTGCTGTCAGTCTCTGATTTTATTTCTTTTAATATATCCCATAAAGAGAGTGATACAGCAGGCCTCTAAAGTTGAATACACAGGCAATATGTATGTGTGTGGCTGCTTCTGCCTCTGTGTGTCTTTTTGTGTGTGCATGTGATGGACAGGCAGTAGGGTCTGCAGTGTCCCTCAGGCCCCTCTGAGACGGCGGCACCAGCGCCCTCTCCCTCCCCGAGAGGAAGCGCAGTGACCTTTGCGTTGGTGGCGCTGGCTGGTGTGTGTACTTACATCAACGTAATTTGCATTAATGTAATCGGAGCTCTGTTCCCCCTCCAGGGCCTGCAGCCTGACACGGGAGTGATCATCTGGAAGAGAGGCAGAGGAAGAAACCAGTGTTGAATTAATCATATTAACGAGGGCAGCAGGAGAGGAGAAGGGGGTGAGGGACAGAGAGACAGACGGTAAAAAAGGAAGAGAGAAGTTGAAAGAGAAAAAGACGAGTGATGGAGGTGTAAAAGCATGAGCAGACAGTCAACACACAGAGGCACAAATGAAAGTGGAGTTGTAGAGATGCAATGTGGCTAATAGAGAGATGTTGTTGTGCAGTTCTATCTACAGTAGGCAATCATGCAATGTTAAAAACCTTCATGAATAAATCAAAAACAAAAACTTTGACTCAAATTAATATTTTTGTAACTCTTTGGGTTTAAGGGTCTTATGCACCAAGCTGACAACTGAACATAAGGAACGTTTCACCATAATTGAACATTATAGTTGGCTGTTCAGCGTAGTGGGATAATCCATGATTTCCCTCACATAGTGTGCTTCCTCTTTTTGTTTCCATCTTTGCTCTTCCTATCTTCTTTCACACTTCAAGTGGCCATGTACTGCCAAAGCCTTTCTCACTTGACATATCTGCAAACCACACACAAACTTCTTCTACGCTGAGCACACAACATTCGTGTGATTTTACACATTCATGTTTTTATCAGAGCAGTCTTTTGGTTTCTATTGTTGCACACTGTAAATAGACACTCAGGACATGAGGAGACCCTTGGGGTCTTTTTCTTGCTGCTAATTCCTTTTGTAGATTTGGTGTAAAAGAGCCCTTAAACATGTCAAAACTTGCTTGTCCATGTAAGACATTAAATGGTTATAAAGGTCCCACAAACTGGGAGACAAATTTGTAGCTTTTGCCCTGATTTTATGAATTGTGGTGATTCAACCTAATTTTCATTAAAACTTAATTAATTGCACCTTTAGTTTGACGTGAATCACCAAAAGTACATACATAAAAAATTTCCAAAATTATTAGAGCTGCTTTTTGAGCTTTCTAATCAGCATTAAATGGCAGATTTGGATTATAGCTTCACTTAAGTGCATACTGATACTAGGACTTAATTGTAAACACAAATTCAAGCTATATATTATGCACCATCCCATCCTGCATGGCATACTTCTTATTACTAATAAGACTGTACTGGATGAATATAAAAGTAGATTGGAAAGGTCAAGCTGCTCTTGTTGGCTGATAATAAAACTCTATTTGAGCAGCTTATAGTCATCCAGTCACAAGCCTGGCCAATAAATCAGCCAGAAGAATGGGAACGGCACACACAAATTCTTGAGTGCTGAGGAGGTGCTTTGTACACACATGCAATAATATTCCCATATCGGTTCTTCATGCGGTTCTCATCCTTCTTGGCAGAGTCCCATGGTGCTGACTGTCCTTCAAAAAAGCTCTGGAAAAAAGAGAAACAAAAAGAAAAGCAAGAACAGAGAGAAGGAGATGAAACACGGTGTCATGTGTGAGCACTTTAAATGATAACCAGGCTAAAGAATACAGCATTCCTCTTTCTGTTCAATGTGACGAAAAAAAAAAATAAAAAGGGAAAGGAACATTGGCAGTAGAGAGGAAACAGAGAGGGAAACATTCACATCATTATCAGACATGAAACACGGGGAGGGTGGTGGATCCCAGGGAGTTGTGTCAAACAGCGAGTGCCATTAGGGCAGAAGCAGCGGGTGTTACTCTCAAACCTCTCCCCCTGCGCCGCTCTGCTGGGGCGGTGCAACCGCAGCGGCTGTCTGTCTACCTCATCTGAAGGACTCAATCAGCTCGTTGCGGGGAAAAATAAAGCCAGCTCATCGTCTACAGATCAAAACTGCTCCGTTCAGATTACCCTCATGAAATATGTATCATCTCTTGCTGGGGAGATTTCCATTCTGATGGCACACCAGGCACAATTAAGCCAAATTATGAAAATACATCTCCACTGCCAGTCCACCGCTGTTCAGTAGGGGCGGGCGGGGTTGGCTCCACGCAGACTAACCCCGACAAAAACATGCCATTGTTCTTTTTTTGTGATAGTATGCTAATGCACATTTGAAAAGCCAGCTAATGCAGTGGATCTGCAAATAAAGATTCAAGAATGTATACAGGAGGTTGATGAAATTGTTTGAGAGCTCCCTTTAAAGTGGAGTACGAAGCATTGTTTGATCATTACTCATCTAAGGCATGATGGTCCCATTCATTTCAGCGCTATGGCAGGCAGCAGGCTGTTTGTCTAGCATAAAAAGGTTTTTTAGACACCACACAAGGACATATTCCTGTATGAAGTCCTGAAGATTAGTGATTTTACTGAGAAACAGCTTTAATATGCTGAAAATATATCCCATCCTTCCAGTGAAGATGGACGCATGCCTCAAAGATGGATTACATAGGCCTTTCCTCTCATGGCAGTAAGTCTTGAGCAAATCCACAGGCCCAATGTCATTCTCTCTGTCACACTGAAGGATACAAGTCTAATATCGAGCATTCGAAGACAAATCATCCTCAAGCTGAACGGTGTTACCTGGCAAATTCAAAGAAGCTCTCTCCTAAACTGAGTGACCCTGTGTTACTTGTATTCTCTAAGCTGTTTGGATGCTGAGTACAGATGGAGATATAGGAATCCAGAGAAGAAAAGATTACATCAAGGCTTTCAATTAATAGGCTAAAACGTGGGAATAATTGGCTACCTGAAATTCAGCAGAGAGAGAAAAACAACGCAAGGCTCCATCTGTGAAACTATTCAGTGGAAAGTGCATGTGACACATTTAGCTTCAGTGCATCTGCAGGTAGTTTTTTCACCATCCTCAAATTATTCACACTGGCAGAGCTCCAACTAACTATGTTTTTAATTACAGGCTAACTCCTGCTCTGCAGTCCCAGCACAGTTTGTCTGCTATGCTGTTTCTTTGTTTGTAACCACTAAACTGTAAGAGAAAAGCACAATAACATCACTGTATACAGTCGCAATGGGAAAAGCTGTATATGATCAAATAACAAAGTGCTTGACATACAGTACACATAATGGAAAAGAAAAGAATAAAAAATGATGGTGACACTCTAAAGCAGAGTTGTTTTGTGAGTTGTTTCTGTGTTAATTAATCATTTACTGAGTGAGGAAAGGAGACTCGTTCAAACTGTCTACAGTTGTGGTTGGAGCTTAAAGAGCTTCAGGATTCTCCCAGTCGGCTAGATGCTACACATCTCTGTTCACATTAAACAAGCTGAAAACAAGTGCACTACAAATAAATAAAAAGCTTGTTTTCTGCTTGTTCACTCAGACTTTGCCAACGTGCAGTACAAGGTGAACATGCAAATACTTAGTCACAGCCTGCGCATTATAACATAATGGTTTTGCAAAGTGCAAAGTGTTTTACAGTGGCCTTTTTACAGCGTTAACCAAATCTCCATCATGACATCGGCTTTGTAGTCCATAATGGAGGTACTTAGAGGATTACCTGAATGAAAATAAAGCAAACTAAGACACTTAGTGATGCAGTCTTGATTTTGTGAATAGCTTTAGTTCATTTGTTTATAATAAAATAAAAGTTGTTTTTCACATTTTTGAAACATTTCACAGTGACAATGAGCAGACATGACTGACTGCTTCACATATTTCATCACTTGAACACTGTTAAACACTTTAGTAGTTTTACATAGCATCTGTTGGTAAATGCCCTTTTCAGATGAAATCATAAATGTGTGATGTTTTACTCTCACAGGGCCTGGAACTAGCCAACAACCATTATTGATCTGTCAGGTTTGATTTGTTATCTTAAAGTTTACAAAAAAAAAAAAAATCACAAACAACCAAAAGTATTGGCTTACCTCGTTTATCTGATCCAAAGTTAACGAACAGAATAACAAGAAGCATGGGTCAGAGAGAGATATAGTACAGTGTAAGTCAACAGGTTTAGATGTGAACTAGGCTCCAATCTCATCATCAGAAATAAACGGATAAAAAGGGCATTAACCTGAAGACAGATTGATAGAGAACACAGCAGTGGATCACAACATACAAATGGATTGCTCTAGCCAAGTGAGAATGAGCTCCATCACACACTTTAAGGATGCCAACTGATTTTTTTTTTAATTCCGAGACGTCCCTTTGAGTGGTTGTTATACATCCATGCATTGTGAACACAAAACACCGTTATCCAAAATGGACTAGACTCTATTAGGGCAGACTAAAGCCCTTTGTCTCCTAAATGATCTCAAGCTGCAGGTAGCATTGTGGCGCTGCATTATTTCATTACACAGTCTCCGGGATGGGAGGGGAGTTAATTACTGATAGAACTGGCCCACATATCGCATTTAAGGTGGCAGACGGAGTGAGAAAAAAACATGGATAAGAAAAGGATTGAACAAGGGAAATAAGTTGACAATGGAAGATGTGATGCTAGTTCAAAAAAGAGAGAGGAACAGGATTCAGAAAGGTCTGAAAGAAAATGTAAAAACCCCATTCCCCGAAAGGTTATCTAAAATGCGACAAAAACTTTCATCTGTCGTTTGTGATTTCATTTGAACGCTTATTTAACAGACACAAGCAGATGATTCTTTACAGTTTTCACTGACCAATGTATTTGTATTTAGAAAATGTTTTAGGAAATTTTGGGAGAGAGGCAAAATTGAGAATTAAAATAACATCAACCCGGAAGACTCTACAACCAGCAGAGGATGCACCAAAGTCTTTCCAATCATGGGTCATGGTTCATCACTTCATGCCAAACTCAGTCAGAGTTTGATTAGATAATTAGGAAAAAAAAATCTCAATGAAAAATTGCAACATCTGGGGTGTGTAAAACTGTGAAAAGATTCAGGGAGTCTGGGGAAATCTCAGGACATAAATTTTGCAAACCACTATTTGCTGCAAGGAACCCCATGAAAGAGTCATGCCACTATCATCAATTTCCCCACATGGACCAAGGGAATCCAAGAAATCTACAAATGTAATGTAATGTAGCTCTGTTACGGACAAAAGAAGACATATTTGAACTCTGTGCAAAAACAACACAACTTCTCTGGGCTTGAGTTCATCGCAGACGGACAGAAAGACAATGAACACATGTTCTGTGGTCAGATGAGTCCATGTTTCAGCTACTTTGTGGAGAAAACTGACGTCTGGTCCTATGTGCCAAAAATGAGAAAGACAATCCAGGCTCGTATCAGAGAAAGATACAAAGGTGTGATCATATGGGAGTGCAGCAGTGCCCACGGAAGACTTGCAAATGCGTGAAGGCACCATTGATGCAGAGACATATGTAATAATTTTGGAGACACATGCTGCCATCACAGCAACACCTTTTCCCAGGATGCCTGTGGTTATTTCAGCAGGACAATGCCAGACCTTGTTCTGCACGACTTATAACAGCGTGGCTTCACAGACACAATGTGTTTGTGCTCGACTGGCCTGCTTGTTGTTCAGATCTTTGTCCTATTGAAAAATGTATGACACATCATTAAGGCAAGATTTCAGACAACAACCACCAGACTGCTGAGCAGCTGAAATTTTGAATTTAGCAACAATGGACACATATTCCTCTTCCAAAACTCTAACAAACTACATCCTCAAGTTCCCAAATGACTTAAAAATGTCAATAAAAGGAAGACTGATGCAACACAATGGGGAAACATGCCTTGATCCCACTATTTTTTAAATGGGAGTTGTTGGCATCAAATTAAAGATTTTTCTCATCGTCTAAATACAATTTCTTTTTTGGAAATGGGGTTTGTAAGAAATATGAACGTGACCCCAGAAACAGAGAAAAAAAAACACCATGTGAGACAGAAGTGACACAAATAAGATAATGAACATAAAGAGTTTTAAAAGTTTAGCTTAAAACCAGTGAGTTACAACATCAGGGTGTAAGGAGGCTGGATGGTGTGGTGCTGTGGGACAGCGAGGAGGCTGGATCGCTGCCAAACCCCTGCCAGCCTCTTGCACTAATGAGAGAAATTGAATGAGAATGCTCTTCTGCGGTAAAATCCTTGCTTTTGGTGTCAGTGAGAGGCATGGTGTCAGATTACAGGTGCTGTTGTGCGACAACAGTCTAAGAAAGCATGAGGCCGCCATCAGTGGAGCCTAATCGGACCGGATTCAGTTGAAGGAGGGGACATGGGCTCACACACAGCTAGCTGTTCCTTGCACTTTTATTGGAGGTGTATTTCTGACTTTCACGTTGGCCTACAGGGGAGTGTCCAAGGAGAATTGAGAAAGCAGCATTTGACACAAACACACACCCACACACAATATGCACAATTGCTGCAAACAAGGAACAGATGAACAACAAAACAAATCACAACGAAAACACACTGAGACAGGGCGCATTAACAATTTATCATAAAAGTGCATCTGGGGAGGAACAAAACAGATCTGCTGTGCAGAGCAAAACAGAAAAACAGGCAGAAGAAGAGACAACAGGCTGCACATCGTGATACAGATGAAGCTTCATATTAGACTGATAAGCATTTCCATGACCAGGCTTTATATGTGCTTGCAACCTTCATGGAGGATGACAGCTGGGCTGTGTCCTACCTCGTACTCCTCCTTGAACCCGTAGCCTTCAGCGCACTTCATCTGGGTGATGTGCTGGAGGAGGTCCGCCACGCGGATCGCCGGGTGTAGCTGACCCGTCTGGTATGGCACATCAACCGGCTCCCGCTTCCTCAGGGAGTGAGTGTGCGACTGCACCAGGCTGCTAGTGTCGCTGCCCATGTTCTGGCTCTCATCTGTGGGGCAAAAACAGAGACAGAACAGGGCAGATCAAGACAGAGAAATCTGAGCTAAACTCACATCGTCAGTCATCGGCAGATCGTTGTAATCTGGGTGACATACGGCTTGAAGCAGTAAATGGCAGTGGCATTTTATAAGTTTATTGACATAAAGTTGAGATAGGTAGTCAAGGTGCTGTCACTCTTCAGACTAGTTCATATATCAGATACGAATGTTCTCATAAACAGATGGCACATTATCTCATTTACTGTTAAGCATTATGTCACCACCCTCCAGACTCACAAACAACTCTCAGCTAGTAATCTGTTTGTTATGGATGGTCACAACACAACATCATTGAGTAATAGGATGAGTCATGTGGTGGGAAGGTTCAGGTCCATCTGTCTGGCTGGAAAATACTGTACTGTAAAGCCATTTTGTTACGAGGCCCTTTAAGTAACACACTTATGCTACAGGCATTTAATAAGGCTACTAACAGAATAAAATATGTCCGTGGCCCTCAACTGTGAGAAACAGCATAGATCAGTCAGAAAATCCTCAGAAAGATGCTGTAAAACAACAAATTAACTTTGTTTACTGGCAGTACAGTATGCTGGTTTGGGCTTCGGCTCATGTTGCGAGTCAGACTCCATTCCAGTTCTGTCATACTGTGATCCAGTCAGTGGCAGACATGAGGCACAGATGCTGGGGGGAGCCAGCGGACGATGGAGGGGTGTCCAGAAACATGGAGGAGGAGGATGTGAGGGGGTGCGGTGGGCCACAGTGAGCATGTTGCAGCAGGCACCGTCAGAAGCATCACACAGACAGAGCGTGGATTCAACCCCTGCCACCCATACTTCCCCGAATCATGAACAAAAAATAAAAACAAACCTAAAGAAAGAAAAGAATCCAGGAGGGAAGCGGAGATGGAAGGAGAATGCATGGGGTGATGCTGCCATGGGGCACGGTATGTAATTTGACCATGCTAAGCTAATGGTGGTTTGGTAGCACGGTACGAAGGGTGGTGAGATGCTAACATGTCCACTTGTCATGCAATAAATGTCGTAATGCCCATGTCAGAAGCAGCCGCTCAGTGTTGGCTTGCTTTCTGAGTAAACACCGCCTCCTTCCCCCAACCCATTGCCCACTTGGGAAAACTTACCATTAATGGGCACTTTTTAGATAGCAGATACATAAGAGGTTACGTATGTAAAGAGAAAGAGAGGAGAAGAGACAGGAGAGAGGGGATAAGCAACAATACAGCATGAGAACCTGTTACAGTAGTGTTTTAGAGCTACGCTACAGGGCAAGATCACATGCCTTCTCAGTTCAAACTACCTAGGTAGAAAGCCTAGTTGGGGGGGTAGGGATGTTGAGTGGATGGATAGGGCAATTTCAACAGTGCAAGACAAAATAATAATAATAATAAAAAAGCAAAACAAACAAAAAAAAAAACAAGGAAGTCATGGATTTCAGGGGAGAAAATATTACTGAAATACTGATCGCCTCCAGAGCCAGCTGTTTTGTTTCAAATCTGTGACTTTCATAACTTATTGATGCCAGTTATTTTTTGAGTATTCTGACATTTTAAATGTCTCTGTCTAATTACTATAATTATATTTGAATGTGCTTGCGGTTACACCTGTATTTACAGCATTTTCTTTTTTCGAAGGAATGCGCGGTGAAATCAAAATCTTCACCAATCCTGTACGGTCTAATCAGTTGTGATCGTTAACCTCAACAGATGAGAAAAAGCTATGACTGAATGTGTCACAACTGAAAGCATGTGACCTTTTCTGGCTGCTGTAATTTGATGTTAATTGTTTCACGCTTCATTAAATGTGGAACTAGCAGCTGTCACAGAAGTGGTGATGAAAGATACTGCTTCAAGTTGCATTGATGTGGAATAAAAAGGCCTAACTGTATGTTGTGCTCTTAAAACATGCAGCGATGCTGCAAAGCCGGAGTAGAGCTGCTTACTCCGTCTTTCTTCTGTGGCCTTGAGTATTTAATTATTACAGTTCTAGTGCCCCACTTAGAAGCATCTGCTCGTATAAGATGCTGCACTTTAGGCTGTTCTGGATATTCAACAACGGGCAGCAATAATTAACAAAAAAACAAAATGCTTTTCACAATTCTATTTTATCGCTGAACAACATGTACAAACACTGGCAAAAACAAAACCAAAACAAGTAGGTCGATAGCAGTTAGCCAAAGGCAGGGGGAGCAACATTAAAAAGAATAATAGAAAAGGTTGTTGTTTTGGAGGGAGGGAGGGGAGTTAAATGTGCAGTGAGGAGAGAGGGGAGGAAGGGGAGGGCAGCACAGCTAATGCTAGACTTTAAATGTTCAGACCGAATGCATCCCGTTTCCGAAATTTTTGTTGAGCGGAGGGTCTAAGAGACAGCGTTTCTTGCCTCCCTATTGCACCGTTTGTCTGTTGTCTTTCAGTGCGGCTGCTGTGGCTTCAGCATGCTGTAGCCCTGGTTGCCAGGGCGAATTGCCGCCCCCTTGTTGCCCCCTTAGACACTCCCCCACATCCAGTCCACATGTCTGTCCATGCATATGAGAGGTCAAACACATAAGTGACATCACACGCACGACACGCAATGCGGATGGGATGGAGTGAAGCCAGCCTCAGCCCAGGAGAGCCCCTCATTAGACAGGGAGGGAGAGGAAGTGGTGGGGGAGGAGGATGGGAGGGGGAAGCAGCAGGCAGGTATGAAGGTGAGGAAGCCATTTTTAGTAAAGAAACAAACAATGAAACTAAAATACCAAAAAAAAAAAAAAAAAAAAAACGGCCATTTTTTGGGCTCACAGTTAAGTCTTCAAACAGCTTATGAATGTAATGCAGTGTAACTTTCCTTAGCATAAAGATAATCACATATAATAAACAACAATCGAAAAAGGAAATGTGTCTCACCTAAGATAGCAGTTGGCACAAAAGGATCTGTTCAAACCCCCAAAACAAGTGCAGAAGTTGGAGGAGGAAAAAGAGTTGCAGTACATAAAAGAAGGAAAGACAACCCACAAAACCATCAACAAAAAACAATGGACACTTTTTTCTGGTTTCCTGCCAAGCAGAACAACAAGAAATGTATGATATTTTCTGGAAAAGCTAATCATACAGTAAGTTTAGCTGATTATAAATCTAGCTGCCCTTTCCTCCATCTAATAAATGAGCTGTGACGTGATTACATAAGACACACAATTATGGATATTATTTGGTAGAAACTGAAGCTGTAATTGAACATCTAAAATCCATCTTGGCAAAGTGCTATAAAATAAACCCAGAAATGTAGCAGGGTGTAAACCCATCCAAAGTTAATTCATCTGCTTTCTCATTTGTGAAATCGTTTTCTTATTTTTAAAGCACATATCAACACTGCTGGGTAAATTCATATCATACATTACAGTATTAGCTTGTAAATTACATAAAAAGGAGGTCTCACCCAAGAAAGTGAAACTCATTAAAACTTCTTTGAAAACATTGTCTCTTATTAATCTGTTGTGACACTTAATACAGCTTGTTTGTTAATAACTTCATTTGTCAACATCGCTGTTCAGACCGCATGGAAACCACTTTTTGGTCGGCAAACAGGATTAATCAGAGGAAAAGAGCGTTCGTTTACCTGGGTAGTACGAGTTGGTGGGGATGGATGAACTGAGAGTGTTGGCTTTGGGAAGTGTGAAGGAGGACGGTGACGACCCAGCTATAGATGGAGAAAAAAGAACACACAAAAAAGCCATCAATACTCTGTTATTGTTAGTGAAGAAGGAAGGATGCAGAACCTATAATGTAAAAAACATCATTTGAGTCTAGTTTTTAATAGTTACAGATAGTATAATGGTTTCCAAAGCAGGGGGAAATCACATTAAATCTAAAAAGAGACTGAGATTAAAAAAAAAAAAACAGCAGTCAGAAATGGATTCAAAAAATTGTATGATGGTTGCTGGGGTTGTATGTGTTGTCATTATGTCCTTTTTTAACTGGATAAATAGAGACGTTTGTATACCTAAACCAGTGATAGTGATGGTCACGAGTCTCTTCCGCTGTTATTCTGTGGGAAAAATTGGGAACCCCTGTTGTAATGGATGACTTCCAATTGCACGGCCAGATGCCACAACAGGTAGGCGAGTACGTTTTTTTCGTGCGTGCTGCACAAAGCAATCAGACATAAAACTTTACTAACCCTCTGAAATCTGAGTTGATTTGGTTGGTGTTTGCAGACTTTCAGTGTAATCATTTCTGCATCAGTTGTCCTTTCTTTCCCAGCTCAGACTCAGCAAAAGGTCTCATTTTGTCAATCAACACAAAATGAGGGAAAGAAAAGCCACTGTGCATAGTGTAATAAATCTCCTACAGGGACACTAGCTGTGAGTCAGGGCTCTGTTTTGCAGATGATGCGCAGAGGGCGATAAGCATCATAAGCTACACCTAGGCCCGGTGTATTCTGCTCTATAAGACCTTCTTTTTACTTCTGTGTCTCCTCGCTTGGGCCGACACATCATGGCTATTTTACTGTACACGCCTCAAACATTACTAAACATCTATATATACTTTACGTTACTGATATGGTGATTTTTAAACATCTATTTTTCTGTGTCAATAGGTCCATGTGACACGATTCAGGTTAGATATGAATTGTTTTAGATGGCAAAAATTCATGTCTTATTCTTCTGTTGTCCCTGGTCGAAGCAACCGTTAGCCAAAATCAAACCTTTGTATATCCTCACTAAAAATATAGTTAATTCAGATTTCAACATTTCTTTTAAAAGCAGATTAATGGCTCTCATACACATGCATAATGCTGTGTGCAATTCCCCTCTCTTTCCTTTCTTAACATTCTCTTAAGTCAGTTGCTTTAAAAACACATCATCAAATGCTCTTAAAAGCTTGTTCAATAGGGTCACAGGCATCTGCTTTGGTGAGGTGGAGCGTGCTAGTTTGATTTACTGAAATCCCTGAAATGTGACTCGGTAAAACATATTAACAGCAGCAGCAAAAAAAGGAGAAAAGTCTGGACTGTAGTTCATTTCCATCTAAAGCTTTTTAATATTAGACATCAGAACTAAAGTTTTAGCTGAGTGCACTGTAATGAGAAAGGTTGAGTGTAATTTCTAATGAATAGAAATCTTCCCTTTTAAGAATGAGTCTGTGTTAGTTCTTCTTTAAAAAGTTGCATCATTGGCTGTAACTTATGGCTTCAAAAATATTTTTCAACTTGGCTTCCAAGTTCTTGAAGCCAAGTATTAAAAGTGATGATTAAATCAAAATAAAATGTCCAAAAATGGTCAAACTGAAAGCAATCATTTACTAAAGCTTTGAGAAAAATGCGATGTGGTTTAAAAATTCAAGTGCAGTTGAAACTTGACAGATTCCCTCTCCACCACCTCTCCTGCTGTACCCGAGTAGAACAGTAATTAGATGGGCAATAGAGTTACTGTCAATTCCTCCCTGGATTGTCATCATGCAACATGAACAGAACTGCCAAGCCAAGCAGGGTTTGGGTTATGTGAGCAGTGTGTTCAGGACCATAATCTGTCAAGCATGATGTTTGGAGCCAAAATGACACTTCTGACTGTAATGTAAGGTCATGGGGAGTGAGAGGGCTTTACACTGACAGGCAAAGTAAGAAGTAACGCATTTAAATAATTTGTGCTGGCAGACAGAGGCCCGGACTGGAACATCTACGCTAACAGACAGTTAATCAAGGTCAAAGCATCTTTGGGGCTCAGCTCCCGCAGGGTTGCAAAGACAGAGGCTGTTGTGGATTTTTAATCTGATGGTTTTGACTGGGATTATAGCAGGTCAAGCCCTGGGTGCAGACTTAGCTGAGCTGTCCATCAACAAAGTATTAAGTGTAACCTGGGACGGAGAAAATTAATAGGTTATCGCACCAGAGTGCATCTAGTATGTGTTGTTTGTTTCCTTCTTTTCTTGGACACTGCACGGTGCTGAAACTAAGACCTCATGACAGACTTCTAGGAGCTCTAATGTTTACTGATAAGCTCCGAGTCCAGTTTGGGATTTCAAGATGCCTTGATTATTGATCTGAATACCAGACTGCCTTCAGGTTGTTAGCAAGCATTTACTCAACAGTTTCCACAGCTGAGGAGCATGTACTATTGGAGGAATTCTTGTTGTAAAATTAGAGCACTGCAGATTTAAGTTAACTTTTAGTCAATTAAACAAAATAAACATTGGAGAAATTAAAGAAATTTTAAAGGGAATGTGTGAAAAGGGTGGAACAAACTCCTGAGGGACGAATTATTCTTTTACTTCCAAGTATTTTACGTCAGATTAAATATAAATTTTGCTCAACTATTTTGAAAAGGCTGTGTCCCTGTTGACTTACAGCACTGGTAACAACGGGAAGTTTTTCAAAAGCTACAAAAATAAAGTCAGATCATTTGTAGAGACTGAATTAAGTCTCAGTTAGAAAAGAAAAAAAAATCAGAGTCAAAAGAGAAGGCAATTGTTCATTAAAAATTCATTCTGAGCACTAATTTATGCAACTGGATTGGATAAGTGATAGAAATTAACAAAAGTTAATGAGAAAAAGTTACAATCTTTGGACTGGTTTTCACACCCATTGTTCTGCAAAATTTAAGATTTAGTAGGAAAATGTAAAAGAAATGCACTTGGATTCCAGCTTTAGATAAAAAGCAAAGACTGAATTGAATTTAATATCGAAGATTCTTTTGAGATCTTTTTCTGAACGTTTTCCAAATCAACAGTGTATGAGAAACAGCCTGCACAGTTTCAGATTTCGTGGGGTGAATATTTCCTGTGCAGTTAAGCTGGATTCCTTTCTCACCGGAGCAAAGTAAATTAACTACATCCACGGTGCCTGCTGTGCGCGACTGTGCAAAGACACAGGTACAGCAGGTCTTACCTCGGCCGTTGAGGGTGAGGGTACACTCGCTACGGCCGTTGAGTGTGAGCGCACACTCGCTGCGGGTGGTCAGAGTGTGGTTATGTGTGTCCATGAAGGACAGCGCCTCATCACAGTTGGTACCCTGCTCTGTGTAGCTCTTGTCCATGGAGTTGACCATCACTGTCATCTCTTGGCGTGTGCTGTTGAGTGTCTCCTTACGCTTCTTTGCCAATTTCCTTTGTTGAGGGGAAAAAAAAAACAATCAGACAAAACCCACAATGGCAACGCTTGAATTGATCAGATATGAAGCCGGTAGCAATGACTCATAGATGTAATGAGATGACTGAGCTAATGTACCCTGGGCTGTGGCCACATTAGGTTTTATTAGGCACCAGAAGCTTTTTCAAGCAAAGAAATATAAATCCTTAGAAATGAGGAAAGGTGTGACACTCTAACCCAAATACATCAGTGGCCCTGATGATTTAAAATTAGCTATAGTATTTTAGGATGGAAGAATTAGAGTTGTGAACAATGAACTGAAACAGTCAGCCTGCTTTTATTGACCTACTTGAAGTTAATATGTTGGAGCCAATAAGCAAGTTGCCCCCGATCAAACACCATTAAAGCATTGGGCTCACACAAACATGAACACAAATACCATCAAGACACCAGTTCTTCATTTGGAAAAGGTGCTGTAAAGCCTCTCTTATCTGCCTCTTGATGAAATACAGAATCAGATTAAAGAATTCACCAATTTGTGTACCTGTCGGGGGCTCTGCACAGTCAAGTCTGCACATTTTATTACCTCAGTATTGTAGGCTTTGAAAAGTCTTTCTAACAAAACATTTAATTTAAAACAAACTTTTGACTTCAGACTTGTCTGACTGACAAGTGATTTGCTTGATTGTTTTAAACGGTCTGAAAAACATTCTTTTCCGAACATGGCGTGGCTTGAGGTATGCAAATATTGGTTGTTTTGGTCACATCTTTGGCAGTAAAAGCAATACAACCCCACAATGAATAGCAGATTTTAACATTATTGAATTGGATGCTGTTAGCCATAAGCTCCCTGACATGAAGTCCTTCTTTGGGCTTTGGTTATACTTTAGTGCAAACCAGAGGTCTACATTCATACAATCTATGATGCTGAAATATCAGTCAATACCTTTGATAGTGCTGAATATCAGCATGTGTTTACTGTAGGTGCAGCCTCATTTAGCTACTAGCATAACTGTAATATATGTTGAAACACACGGTGATGCTGCTTGTTTGTACTACCAACAAACTATTGTATAACCAAACACTTCCATGAATTTTAATAAAAATAAAGCTCAGTCTGCTCTGATTGGTAAGCTGAAAAGGGTCCTGATCAGGCCCCATCCACCGTTTCCCATCAGTTTTGGTAAATCTCGGATGGTGAGAAAGTGGCTACTTGAACACAAAATTACAGACCCCCAAGTGCAAGAAGACAAACATATTTAACCATTTTCTAGGAGCCAAACCTTAGATTATCATAAAGAATTGAACCAAAACAAAACTGTTCTTTTTCTTGGGCCAGATGCTGGTGTTTTAGTGTCATATAAGAATGTTTACAAATCTAATTAAATTTCCAGGCTTTTAAAAACACTGGGCATTACACTTGAGCTTGTAGATCTGTCCATCTTTGGAAAACCAGAGCAAGGTGGACTCCAGTCTTATCCCTTTCTTTATGGGATGTTTTTTATTTTGCCAAGGAAACAGGAAAACCTGGAAGTTTGCCCGCTCAGCATGTCGGGGACTGATGCACTAACATGCATGTGCTGCCACAACACAAAACAAATAACGATTAAGGTTCAAAATATATTTGTATCATATATAGTCTGACATCTGCACTAAAAACAAATTTAAGAACCCTGTCGAAATGCGTTATGCCAATGTTGACCTTTGACAGTATGGAATAAGAAGTTACTTACATGAGAGAATTTTCCCAAGGCCATAAATATTGCATCAGATTGTCACCCTGATGAGTTAACTCTATTATAGCTTCACATATGATGGACAAAAGCAGAATGGCAAACAGCTTGAGAGGGAATATGCTGCAGCATTAGCCATATCTGATGCTTGCCACTGTTCTGTAGCTGGAGGGGAGCGAGTGGTGTAAAAATTAACTATGGCAACCCTCACACTGATCCTCGCACTTTGTTACTCTCTGCGTGACCCATCTCCCTATTTGAATTGAAGTCTCTCTCACGGACAACTGCTGTCTAATGATGCACTCCTGCTGCTTTGTTTTCGCAAATCTCCTCTGTTTATTCAATTTTGTCGCTGTCTGATGCCATATGGCAACAGGCTCCCACTGCCTTCAAACAGCCATTTGCTCTAAAGGCCGCAACGTGAGGCTAATAGTGGATCCGTTCTTCAGAAACCAAAGTGACAAAGTAGTGACATTTTTGTATGCCCACATTTTGTCTTTAATCTGCAATTAGAGCTGGGAACAACATGGCAATCTTGTTTCTTTCTTTCTTTTTTTCTGTTATAGCTTCATAATGTAGTGAGGAGTGAGAGGAGGAGGGTGGCTGTGCATACCCCAGGCAATATTAAGACTGATTCAGCACTGTGTGCACTCATGGAGAAGACTATTAAGAACAACTATAAGCCATGTTTTAATACTATATCACTGTTCCTGTTTCTGCGTCTGCAAAGACTTGGATTTCCGCTTTCCTGTTCTGCGTGACAGCTGAAGCAAGAGCGTTGAAGATAAAGGAGGCTGCACAGAAGCCAGTGCCAAAAATGAGGAAAGCGGCAGCAATAGTGGGGTGTTTGCAAAGCACTGTGGGTGTTAGATGAAGATTAATTGGCATGCTATTCTCTCCTCATTTGTAAAAAGGGAAAATTTAATGATAGATGACTATAATACGGAGTCTGATATGCTGAGCTAGATAGCAATAGGAAGTGTACAGTTTGTGAGTGTTGATAAATGTGGCCACTGATGATATCCTGGTTAGTTAGCGTGAAGTTGCATATGGAAAGATCTTAACTAGAATTTATAGGAGTGATTGCTTGGAAGCATGCCCAACAATAAAACCACACATCTCTCAGCACTGGATGCACAGGGTGTAGGAGAAAAACGGGACAGACGGAAGGGATAGGTGTTTGCAAAAGTAAAGAACTAAGCAAACATCTCAGGTAACTATTATTAGGCAACTCTCATTAGAGATTCTCTGCAGTTCAGTACATGACAGACCTGGCATCTGAGCGACCAACCCTGTAAGTTCAGCTACAACAAAAAGGAAGCAGCACGGGTTGTGTCTCAGAATGCCAGAATGTCTGTTCAGTGGGAGTTAACACTGCGGCAACTTCTAAAACAGGAGCTTCAAAACCTCAAGCTCAGCATGGCGGGCTCATTTCAGCACCGGAGCAGCCGAAACCTTGTGACACTGTGGCAAAAAAGGCTTCATTAACGATTCACACACTCACATCACTGGTGCATGGGCATATGTGTGTTTTACTTGACTGACATCCAGCTGGGGAGGGGCAACAGAAGTATCTTTGATTAAGCCAGTGGGGGCATTTTAGTTGTTGTTTGTAAAGAGTAAAGTTTCAAATGTGTTCCTTCATTCATCTTTAAAACTATGTTCAATCAGATTGTGTCATCATTCTATCAGTCTACCCATGGTTTTAGAGGCAAAAGCTATGTCTTAGTTAAAAATTGTAATCTGATGGCAGTTTAACTGGAATGCTTACAACATTAACATTTTTTCTTAAAAAGTAATGTGTCTGTTTCCCTAAAATTACCAAGCAGCACAATGGGTGGCCTTCGGTAGGATTGCACAAACACAAAAGCGTTGACGCTTTTGATGATTGACCATGGTGATAGAGATGCTCAGCTGGTGCCGGCTCTGCTGCTGGAAGACTTGGCTCGACTTTCCACCACAAGCAAAAGTGAAACAATACACCCACAATTCCACTTGGCAGAGGATGATGTCGCCACATTCAAAGTGAATGAGGAGCTTTAGTTGTGAATGAAGAAAATGATTAAAAATCATGACAGTGAAGCTCAACTTCTGGTATTCAATTAACCATTAAAAAATAATCTCTGCCTATAAAGTTATGCATTTAATTTTTTTTTTTTGTTAAAGTAACCGTATTATTTTCTGTTATTAAGTACGCACATTTGTTTGCATATTAGTCTCCGTCTCCACCCCCTGCTCCACCACTGCATGCTGTCAAATGTGTTCAACCAATGCAAATGATTCAAACCACATAATGACAAGTTGTAATTCAGCCGCACTTGTTCCAAACAGAAATTAAAGCTGAAGAAAAATAAGTCTACTAGTCCATGTATCAGAACAGTAATGTGTTTTATGTATTGCTCTCTGCAAGAACATATCAACTTGACAACAATATTAAACAGCGTATAAGGTGTTATAGTGTCTAATTAACTTTATTAATGAACAAGACCTCTGCCAATTCCTTACACTGTATGTTGATTGGATTGTTATTTTTCTTTTTTACATACTGTACATGAATCTCTTGCTATTTGCATTTTTGAGACGGTTGTTTATACACTGAGCATCCAAGGAGAAAATATCCAGTTCTCTATTTGGTAATATTAAAAACACAATAGGGACGAGTGCGGGTAACTGTAACTGACTTTAAGTCAACAATGATTACATTGTCAACAAGAGGATGGAGGCTTGATGGTGGGAGAAGGTGGCGGAATTTGAAATGCTAACACAAGCAGTTCCAGTCTGCATAAGGATTTTGAAGTTCTTCCTTTTGCTGATGTGGGTCTTAAATAAAGTTCCTGAGAATGAAGCTGCTTGTTTTGCAGAATCTTGCTAACAAACATAGAAATAGAATTATCACATGCTTTCACTTCAGCTCTTGCCTTGGTGGAGAATATATATGTATATATGTTGCTTTATTTTATGTATTCGATATTTAAATATACAGCTCTCATACTCAAAACGACTGATTATTATTACTGACGATTTTAGCCTTGATGTACCTTGATGCTACAAGATGTCGAAGCTAAATGTGCTCAGATTTTGTTTGCGATAATTTAATGTATCATATACTATACGTAAGAGGTATTTTGAGGTTTAAATTGATTACTGACATGCGCTACACTCTGAGCAGTCACCTATGAATATACTAAACTATAGAATGCATCCAAAACAAATGTTTTACAGTGAAATCTTAAAGCAATCTTCCCATCAGCCACTGACTTGACATCTTTTGTGCTACAGATTTAGTTATTTCTGTGTGTGTGTAAGTGACACACTGCCTTAAAATTCACCCATTTAAACTAGAATCTTCCTTGCATGACATCCCCTCGGCCTGCTTGAGGTGGTCTTCCTCCTCCCTCTTCCTTATCAAGATGCAGAGCTTGTAGGTGTAAAGCTCTGCAAGGCTTGTACCAATTAATGTGATTTTTGCAGCATGTTCGACTTGTAAGGTTTAATGAAGGTGTTTGCCCGGAGCACTTTGTGTTATACATTGTACATTTACTAGAACTCCCTTTCTCCAATGGGAGTGATTATGAAAAATTAGATTTTTAAAAAAAAATGGGATAATGATTTATGTGTATGTTTATTTTCCTTTTTCAACAGAAATTAAACCAAATAGTCATCAAAGTTTATTAGAAAAACCCTCAATGTCTAATTGTATTGAGATCTTTCTCTATTCTTTCGTTGCTACAACATTGCACCAGTGCTAAATTATGGTTGAACCACAGCATGAACTTTTTTAACCATTTGAGCCATTCAATAAATGCACACCTAATAGGATTTACAATAGAAATTGGAACCTGCCAGCTGGTTACTTTTGATTAAGATTGTTCTTATGTACAGTAAGCTGACATAATAAAACACCATACAGAAAAAAACACTCCCAGCACCTGTATTTACGCTCTGAATTCATTAATGAACATTTGGTGCAAACACAATGTCTTCAAATTGTTTTTTTATTTCAGAATAATCACTGCTATAATATTATCATCAGGAGGAAATACTCTGTGACAAAGCTCTCAGGTCATAATGGGACATAAAATTCTTAGACCATACTCAAAGTATTAGTTGTGTATCAGTCATGTCAATATATTTTTCAATAGCAAAAACAAACCTTATCATAATCACATTATGTTTTATTAGTCTCAAAGCCAATGCATATAAGAACCAGGGCCATGCATGTTAAACTAGCACACAGTAACTGGAAGGGATATAGCTTACATGCAAAGGAGCATTTTTGTTTTGTATGCTTAGTAGTGTCCAGCAAGCTCAAGGATTTGACAAGCACAATATCAACCTTCCCTATGTGCTCCCAGCTGCTCACATTGCCCTCACCGATTCTGCACGTTAACCTGTGAGACTTTAAAATAAATATTATACTTCTTTGATTGGTCTTAACTGGCCCAGTTTGGGATGATTAAAAGTGCCATCACATGTCAGTGAGGGACTTTCTGTTTGCAAACAGAAAGGGTCATTACTGTGATACTGGATACAAAAATAATGTAGTTTTTTAACATTTTTTCACATCGGACGTAGTGTTTAATCTTTTTTTTTTGTCAGCTTCTAAGCAGTTACAAGCAGATACAGTGTTACAATTAGCTGATGTACAACTCTTTGATAATACAGGAAACTGATCTGTGAATTAAGCTCTTTTCCTTTAACAGTGGTCTAAAACCCCACAAACACCTGCTAACACCTGGCCTATGAGTGCAATGTGTAAGTGTTTTATAGCCACTGAGTCCCGTGTCATATGACTGCAACACAACACCTGGGAGTGCATGTTGATTTTTACAGAGGATGCTCCCGTCGAGGCAACAAGAAGGGGCACGCCTCACTTTTTTCTTACAATAAACTTCTAACAAAAAGGCTTCAATACTGACGGCAACATCTTGAACAATGACAGATGGGACTGATCAATCTTACCATCTGTAAGAAAGTCAGCGTTTACTTCCTGTGTCACTGTGTGGGGTTGATGTCTAAGGTCCTTTAAAAAATAAGACACAAGCCTAATCATCTCAGGAGTACTGATTATCAGACACTGTGGTTCAGCCAGTAGGATATAGCGTGAAGCCGTCCTTTCATGTTGTAGTTATAGGTAAGGGTCCAGTTGTAGCCTTCAGAGCACTGAACGTACACAAGTTTACTCGTTTTAGAGAGTAAACCTGTGTTTACAATGTCGGCTAAACCATGCTACTTTTGGTATAAAACAGCATGAAATCATTTTACTGACAAATACCTACAGCTGTAGGTACAAAATGTCGAATCCAAATGTAATTGATATATGATACTGATGTATTTCTTGTTATTTTCACATCATAGTCACAGTTTGTACATTTTTGTTTTTCTTTCTCATCTAAAAAAATCTTATGTGAGGGATTAGTTTGATATTACATGATAATAAAAAGAACCTTTGAAGAAATACAACCAGATCACATACTTGAAGTTTGTGGAGCACAAAACAAGCCAGACACATCAGTCAGAAAGTGGCACAGTAAGTGTGTTTTTACTTGACTTTCCCGTTGCTTGATGGATTCATTCAGTTCTCAGGGGAATAAAGACCCAATCACAATCCCTGGCTGACACCAATTGATCTCTCTTGTCCCCAGCAGCTGAATGCAAAGCAGTCAGTATGGCCACCTGATTAAAGAGCGGTCATATATTTGATCACACATGTAACTGCATTCCTGATAAGCGCTCTGACTGATGTTGCGTTGGGTGCTCGGCCTCATAGCTACCTCTGGCAATATACCTAAAGTGCATATTTTTGGCAACTGCAGGATGTTCTCTTGCCTTTAAAATACTTTGATGAATGCATGAGAACATTAATGGGTTTCATCAATCATAGAGGTGTTGTAAGCTCATGGCTGGCAACAAGGCTGTCATCATGACCGCAGATGAGTACAGAAAATGCTCCTGAGGAGAATGTGTAAAAAGGGAGTCTATAATTAATCTGACGATATAAACTCTGGGTATGTGCAACATGTGGAAGAGTAGCAATAAGAAGAGCACTAACAATACAGATAAGAAGCGTGATCACCCTTCCTACCAAGTACCTCTATGGGCAGATGCAACATGTCTAGCATTTGTTAGCTTCTCTCACTTAAGGTAATGTTTTAGTTGCTGATTTAGACCTGATGTCATTGATCCTAGTCTATTTTAAGTTTTCAAAATGTTATTTCACTTGCCAAAGCCTCTTAACTTGGTGATCATGATTGACTGCATATGGTGGCTTCTCTGTACCAATATCAAAGAGTCTGAACTGTGTGAAGGAGGGCTGCAGATTTACACAAATCAGGGATGTATCTTTCTAATCAAATGCAAACTCCTGGATAATCAGTTAAAAATATGTCCATGCAGTAAATAAAAATTATAGAAGTTATGACCATGTCAAAGGCTCTGAACATAGAGAAAGGAAATCTTAAACTACCTCCCTTCATTGAGAGGATGTTAGTTTACTTGGTTGTGAAAACCCAGAAACCACAGAGGCACAGACCTGATGAGACAAATATTGAGTTGCTTGGCCAGGTTGGCTATAGGTACATTTTAGGTAATCAAGATGACACATTCAGCTCTGAGAACATTACACCTACTCTAAAGCACGGTGCTAACATCATGCTCTGAGGTGATTCTGTTGCCAGTACTCCCATGAATAAACTCAGACAGAGTTAGACATTTACAACCTGGACATAATTGGGTGTTCCAACAGAAAATGACCCCCGAATGCTCGTTAAAGCTGGTTGTGGAATCGATGAAGCAGGATAACATTAAGCTTTCTCAGTCTCAGTCATATCCAACATAAACTTGTCCACCATAACATAACAACTACCTCCTCATGCCATCAAGGCAGCTATGAGTAGTCAGGGCATGCACAAAGAATATCTGAGGGTGGTCTGGATTACTACTGATGCCATCAGATCCCATTATATTAGCAACTGGAGACTTTGGAGGCTGGGTGAACACCTCGGACTTGTTGTCGTGTTCTCTGACCCCTTACTAAACTGCTGGGGGAGGCTGCTACTGTAGGGGGAAATTGCTGTAGCAATATAGTGTATGTGTGAGAGTAGGAGTGGTCAGCAAAGCTTGTTTACAATATAAGCAGTGTTGCTCACTGTTGTCACTGGTTTTAATATTGTTCGGTCCAGCAAATGTAGGTCAAACATCCAACAGAAGCTTTTTAATGGCTAGTAAGTCTAGTAAGGTTGCAACTTGCTAAAGGACATTCACACTGTAAGTACATAATTGACCCTGTGTGGATTTAAAATGAATAAATAAATAAATAAATAAATAAATTTATTTCTTTTTTGTTCAAGTGTAATGTATATTATGCAATGTTTTAACCGATATTAACAACTGTGAACAATGAAATTGTTCTGCCATGCGTTTTACGTCCAACGTGAGAATGAGAGCACACTGTAAACTTAAACTCTCTTGCAGTGTGTCGTATGCACAATAGATCTGCAGAACAAATAAAAAAGCAATGGCAAAACTTTGAGTAAAAACATATAAGTAGAATGAACATTACATTCGCTGTGAATAATATCTTTTGAAATAATGCATTGCACATGATGTATTCTTTAATATGCTGTTCAAATAGATACTTCTGCAGTTTTGTAATTTCAGCATCAGTTGTGGCACGTTTGTTACCAGAAGTTGATTTTCTTTATTTTTAACAGGAGTTGTGGCCCAGTCGGAATTTGGACATCTTCAACCAACCCGTAGATGGCAGTTTAAAAATGTGGATGCATTTTTTGTATCTTATAGGGAAGGTGTATGGCAGCCCCCCCTTATCCCTGACAATAGCACCTACTGTTTGTTACAGTCTTATTCCCACATTCCTGGAGCATGTTTATGTGTTGGTATTTGTTGCTGTCGAGCCATTACATCTTAATTTAATCTGTATATCATACTAATATCTTAACAGCCTTAGGGAGGAATCACAACGCAGAATATTTGTAAACCATCTCCAACAACATCTTATTGCAAACATATAAACATAATGCGGACATATTGGACATATTGGTTTATTGGACTGCAAAAGCCTTAATTTGCTAACGTAACAAGTCCAATCAAACCAACTGCCTGTATTTAAAATCACCAAGACACACATCCTATAAAACCTCTCAGACCTCTAAAACAATGACATCTTCCTGTATTTTTGCATAGCCTTACTACAACTGCTTAGAGGCAATTGTTTTTCAAGAGAAAGCGTTACTACTCCCTCACCTATTTATACCATCCTCCATAAACGAGGATTAAAACAAGACAACAACATGTTTGCGAAAATAAAGAAGAAAAAAACCCACAAATCTGCTTTTTGCATTGTTTGATAGGCAACCAATCTTTTCCTGCGTAGTTTGGACATTGTGTGCGCTCAGCTTTGAAGACGCCACTCCACTAAGTCATTGGGGCTTTATATTCTAACATGAGTGACACACCGAGTATTCAGAGTAGTATTATCTCCAGGTGTATCCTGAGATGTTCTTTGATGTGAGGCAGCCTCCATTCTTTTCTCTGATCACAGTCATCTCAAGACAGATTAGTCTGCATCAATCACAAAGACCGTACAGAGGGAGCCATACAAGCTACAGCGGGGAAGGCAGAGCTGCAGAATAAGCTTCTTTACCTTTCAGCTGTGTGATGTGGAATCATCTGTTATATTAAGAGCAAATAAAGCAGCGCTGGGGCTATTGTTATATGATGTTGGAGACATCAGAATAGAAAAGAGGATATTCTGTGATCAAATCTGCTTGTTGCAAACATCTTATCAGCTAAAGACACAACTCCACCATCACCATAAAATCAATGGGATGGACGTGCAACAAATCCAAAAAACATGCTGAAAAAGAAGAGAAGAAAAAGCAGGAGAGCTGTGGCGCATTGATGAGTGAGAGGATGAGCGTGGGGTAAAGCAAACAAGAAATTATCACATGCACTTGGAGTCACATTGATAAGTCAACATGTTAGCTTGTGCATAAACCTATCAATCTGATTCATCCTACACAGAGTTATTGATTGCATTTCACCATTTGCAGAATATATATTGAAATTGTATGAAATATTTGGACTCATTGAAGTCCTGCGCACAACCGAAGCATAGATGCACTGTGATAGGCACCTCAAAAAAGCCCCTAGCTTTGACAAGTCAACAAGAGATGAAATCACTGGAGGCAAATAAAAAATTCAAACTCAGTAAAAATGCAGCAGTTTCTACATTGATTTTTTTTTTCTTCTTTCATGAGACGAGTTTGGCAGCTCTACAATCATTAACGCAGTTTAGTTAATCATTTCATAAACAAACTCCTTAAAAGTATAGAAGAAATTAAGCCTGCAATAACATCTCAGTTGCAGCTTTATTCGTGGGGGTGCAGCTGTGCCTGTCTGCCTTCGTCAGAAGCCGTGCCAATGTGACATACAGTATGATGTGCTCATAGTGTGGAGATTTACTGGAGTGGCGTCTTCCATTCCTCCAGCAGAGATTACAGTTGGGCCTGTAATAGCTCTGGGCAGGAGGTATATGACATGGCTCTTTGCATGCATGGGAAACAGTGTGTGGGTGAGAAGCATGGCACTAACATTACACAAAGTGGTTACTTACAGGTAGTAAGTGTAGGAGTGATAGGTTCTTCTGCCGAGTGGGGTGGTGGTAGGATTTAAGCAGTGGAGGAGGGGAGGGGATGGAATGAAAAGGAAAGAAAAAGTAAAAATATATTAATGTTTGAAAAAAGAGTAGAAATGAACAAAATCAGATATGGTGGCACACGTGGAGGTAAACTAGTGATCGTGAGGGCAAAGGTGATCGCTTGGAGTCATGTCATGCTTTGTAAAAAGAGCCTCAGTGAAGTAAAGAAACTTTTATTCTGATCGAAACTGAGCCGCTCCCTTCTTTCATGAATACATCATTCTATACTCCTTAAAAAAATTACCATATCTGACCTCCAAGGTTGAAACGTAATGAATGGTTTGAATGTCTAAACACAACTCTGATTCCCTGTTGGTAACATTAAATTACACAAAATTCAAACGACGAAGTCATCTCCATCTCTGGTTTGATTAAGGCTAATTGAAAACAATTTCATTACTTTGTGCTGATTTTCACACCCACCCACTGATTGCTGCGCTACACACACAGGCCCTGCTGTAGAAAATGAGTCTTATATTACCAACAAGAATAAACATGGAACATAGTGATTATATTAGTGACATTACTGTGTCTTCCCACGCAACTACATCTACTTGATCTACAGTACTGACCTTTACACTTGTATCAAATACATACAGTTTGATATCAAAATACAGCTTATACCTATAGTCTATTTTTGTATGTTCACATTGTAGATATTACAGAAAACCAACTTGAATCCACCAAAGAAATCTCTGCAGACAATGATATTGTGTTAACTCAAACCTCATGGTGGACAAAACCGGGGGTCAGTGTTTGCTGAGCTTTAGCTCCCCTGATTGCTCGGCTATGCACAGAAGACCTCTCCAGTACGGGGTCCAGAGCTAATGTAAACTTAGCCTTCAGGTATGTGGCCATCCTCCTTCCTTTTGAGCCTTTCATCATATTTTCTTTCATCTCCTTTGTGCCTCTCTCCTTCTCACAAAACTCAAAAACATTCTTTTCTATTCCCATTCCAATGCCACTGAAGCGCTGCACATTTGTTTGAGAGTGCCATAGAAATGGATTAATTTTTCATGGCACACTTGTATCTCATGGCTGTAAACAGCGTTAATGGGCCGTATCAACATAATCAAATTAATTATTTACGACGCCGTTGACAATGCTACCGTTTGAGGGAGAAATATACGAAATAAAAAACAAAAACTGCTCATTTTCGAGCGCTCTGCAAGTAAGTTCAAGCTCTTCCATGAATCTCAAACAGTATTTCAACGAGTAAAGAAAAGGCTTACCTTTTCTTCATGAGGAGCACCACTCCTAAGAAGATGATGACAAAAAGGAGGATACCAGCGATGACCCCTGCGATCTTCACAGTGTGGTCTGTTTGTTTCTCTGGCTCCACTGCGTCAGGTTTGTGAGTGGCTGCTCCTGCAAAACATCGTGATGCATGAGGCTCAATAAAAAAATTATTATATAAAGCTGTCTATTAATTAAATCTTGTTATATAAAATACAAAATAAAATAAAATAAAATAAAATACAAGGTACATATAAACTCAGCTTGCTTATTTGACACTGAATGATAAAGGTTGATTCATGAATACAATGAAAAACAAATACACACAAACTGGGTAAGAGTCATACTAAGACTAAAAGTAAGTGACTCCCAATTGTCCCAAAGACTCCCCCTTTAGCTCTGTCCTTAGCGGACATCAGCACTCTTTGGATGAAGCTGCTCTGTGAGAGATAAGTACATACCATATTTACCCTTGGTTAATCATATTTGGGGCAAAAGGATGCTAGGGCTTGAGAAAAATGCAGAATGCAGGGCAGGAAAGATAATACCCAAGAAGATAAAAATGCCTGAAATAACTAAAACATTAAATATCAGCCCGAGAGGGGATCGCCAACAACAAGAGGCACAAAGAGATTGGGTAGCATAAAAAAGCAGCTTGTCTTAAGAGCATCTGCTCCTTGGGAAGCGATAAGGAGCACTGAGGAAGGCAATGTTACTAGAATCACAAATGTCTACCTGAGCAACACCATTATTCCTTGTCACCAGAGGTAAATTTAGAATGATAAATTGTTATGTCAGTAAAATCATTTGGAGCAAGCTTCCTTCTTTAGTCACTGCCACTTTCTTTCCCTATCAGAAAGGTAAATATCCATCCTGGGATGGTTGTGACATTTTGATTTTTGCTCTGGCGTGCCTTTGTCAACTGCCATCAACTGACTTCAGTTAAAAATACAATCGTTTTTAGGGCAGAGATTCAGAGGACTGCGAGACAGAGTCATGTCAGGAGTGATGTGATTCTATCTCAATTTGTTGTTTCAAACTAATCGTAAAAAAAATTTGTCAGTGTCAAATCTCCATTTGAGCTGTGATGTGTACTGTCAGCGCGCTTTCCTTCCAGCCTAAGAACACTGGAGAAACTGAACAGAAATCGAATAGCTACACTTCATAGCTACACTGTTGTCATAACTGCAACAACTAACGCTACACACACCTCCCAAAGTTAATGAGAAATATTCATCAAAGGGGATTAACTCCAATCGAAAATCTCCCAACACTGACTCATCAAATGACAATCACACCTCAAACAAGGCTTTCATGTCCACTAACACTGAGAAGATGAAGGTAGAAGACAGCGTCTGCACATCTTTAATCTAATCATAAAGCCTCTTTGGGAATGGCAAGTTGAAAAATATATTAACACACATGCAACATTCCACTTGGCTGCCAAATTTAACACAAAGCGACGGAGGTGATCAGAGATTGTGCAGAAAGCTCCGAGTCTGACCTGTTAGTTGGCTGTCACCGGCCGCCGGGGCGATGCGGACGTAGGGGGTTGTAAGCTGAGTCACAAGAATGGCGGCTGAGTATAGTCAGTAGATCCAGGATGGCATGCAGGAAACAGAGACACAGAGATAGAGAAAGACCACACTGAAGCTGAAAACAGCCAAATTCCACCACCATGCACATTTAGGCAGAAAAAGACACGATTTTACACGAGGTCATAAGTTTGTGAGTGTTGGAAAATGTATTCTTTCATGGTAGATACATTGCTCCTATACTTTACACTTCTTACACATGTGCTGTCTAACTTTAGCTTATTGAGTTACGTGGATGTAGACTTTTGGATCTCCACCAGAAATCTATAGTGGAGCTGCATGCAAACTACACAATATACGAGACTGTCAGGGCATGTGACAGGACCTCCCACAGCCCAGAACAGAGTGTGACTACGGCTCCCTCTGGCCTTATCAATTCTGCTCCCAGATCAATGGTGCTTAGACTTCATCACCCTTAATGTGAGGAGCAGGACATCCAGGCAGCATAGCTAAGTACCTACAGACCTTGGTGGGCACACAGGCTGTCTCCCAGTCATTGAAAAACACTTGCCATCGTTCAATATATCGAACTAAATGTATGTAAAAACTGTATCTCACACTTTCGTTCTTTTGAGAAAACACTAAATTAATCCAAAAAAAAGCTAACAAGATGAAAATATGTTAATTTTGTTAGATCTCAGATATCAAATGCAAGGGATGTTGGGAACAACATGTACACGAGGCAAACATTTTTATTCACACCATCGCATCTAGCCCTACCTTTCGTGGCAACTCGAACACAATCAATTTTGGTTTCCTGTGGAAAGAGATAAATAAAAGAAGGACGGGAAAGGAGTAAGGGGGAAAAGAAAAGGAGCAAAGGTTAATAAGAAATCCACGCACAAGCATGCACTCACAAAAACACATGTATGGCAGCAACAATACCAATCTAAGAACCCATGGTTACAACAAAACAGCGTGTCCAGTTCCATGCTGTCCCCTATCATCTGTTGAGCTCAATGACTGTGACACAAAATGCAGCTAAGCGAGAGGGCCCACAGCACAGATTAGTGGTGCCGTGCTGCTGATTTGTCAGCCAACAGCGATCTGTCGGCAGCTTGCAGCTCAAGGTGGTCAGCCACTGTGGAGAAACCAGAGCCCTGTGACAAGTGACACCAACCCACCAAGCAGGGCTCCAAAATGACACGTCAGGGAGACTTTTGGAATATGTAATGCACTTTCAGCTCTGACAACAGCCTTCAACAACATAAAAAACACAGCACTCACTGTTGGCAGAGAAGTTTGCTGTCAACAATAGTCTGGTGAGCAGGAAAAAAGGACATAGACAGGAACAGGGAGGTGATGACTAATACAGCACAAAAGACATGAGTGCTATGTCCCTGTGTTTGTCCCAGCCATGCTGTCCAATGAGCAGACAGCATTTAGAGGCCATGAGAGACATAATGAAGAGGAAAGAGAAAGACTAAAATACATCAGAGATCATGTGATCCAGGCAACATGTGCATTCTCGTTACTGTAGCTTTTAAGCTGTCAGATGGTTCTTTTATTGTAGGCAACATTACAAGAAGTCATATTTGATTCTCACTTAAACAGATGGCTAAAAAAAAATTCTAATTATGGGTGCTTTTTGTCTAAAAGGCCCAAACCAATCATACCCAAATCATCAGACATTAATCAAGGTTTGCAGGACCATCTATAGTGAAAGCTTAATAAAAGAGAGTGCATTTGGCCGCTGTGAATCAAAACAGTAAATGTAAAAATGTCAGAAAGTCTCCATGATGGGCACAGAGCTGTATGCCGTGTCAACATGGACTCTCCTCTGTTGTCTCTGGCCAAAGATGAGAGCCATCACATCACTCGCTGATTCACCAAGGGAGGTTCTAGACTGTCAGTGCTTTACTCTCAAGAGCAAACTTGCTAATTCAGTGCTGCTTCACATGTTATTTGTATTGCCTCCTTAAAGACGTGCTGGTGTTTCTCAAAGAGGCTGTTTGTAGCGATTCTCATTCAAGACACAATCAGTGGGGCTCTTGACGTCGCCCCTGGGGGGGTGGTGAAGGGCTGGGTGGGGTTGTCAAGTGCTACTTCATGACAGAGGCTGTGACCTGCATGATTGCTAATCTCGCTGTTGTTCCCTGACTCCAACACTTAACTGCAGATCGGACAGCCGAATCACCTAAATGCTGTTGATCGAAGGTTTGTATGGCATTTGGCATAAAGCTCCATTGGAAAAGGCAGGAAAAGGGAGCAAGGACAGTGTGTGTGTGTGTGTGTGTGTGTGTGTGTGTGTGGGGGGGGGGGGGGGGGGGGTGCTTGAATGCTCTGCATTCCAAGCCTGACCCTGTTGTAAAGTGTTAAGATTGAAGACACTGCTGTTAGTACACCCCACAAGGGTACTGACACATCTAGCAGAGGATGCATAAAATTGCACTGCTAAATGCATTTGTCTACTTATGTGAGCTGTTGCTGTGGAGTCAGGGAGTTCTGTGTTCTGCACCTCACTTCCTTTGATCCACGAGCTGAGTGAATCTGTCTGTCATCTGCCTTTCATTCACATTAAATCCAGCCTCATGTTTTTTGTTTAATATACATATACACTACTTAAAAAAGAGGCATTATGTAAGGTATTATAGTATGTTCTAATAAGTCTTTAATAGAGAAAATAAATAATGGGACTACTGTAAAACAAACAGACTTTCACAGTCTTAATTAATTTTCTAATTGTATGTATCAGTTTAATTCTCAGTGTCTGTGGTTGATTAAATTAAGCACAAAAAATTGGTCGTCCTCTCAGTTATGCTAATCTAATTATGTCGTTGCTGAGCTGAGACACTGCACTGTGCATTTGTGACAACACATAATCTAGAGGAAGTTGGACTGTCCGTGGTTCTTTTGTAAAATTGTTATACCAACAGGAATGCCACATTTTCCATCAGTATTTCAACTTCATTTTCAACAGTTGGTGCTCCCCTTTTGGTATAGTTAGCAGTGGTGTTATCTCAAAGTGAGATATTCAATGAAATAGCATTTTGATGAGCATATATCGACATTAACACTGTGGGTTGAAATGCAAAGCTAAATAAGAGTCTATTTTTCTGATTTGTAGCCGATGCAGGTCTTTAGGCACAAGACCTACAGGAGAGACCAACACACTCTATTAAAAGGAAGCAATAGCTTGTCAAATTGATCTCATCTGCAGGTGGTGATGAACCATCGAAGTAAAATCATTTGCATCAAAATGAAGTGGTAAAAGCCATTAGGTGCCAAGTATAAAAAACAAACAATCAGGAAAGCAGTTATGTAATGTTTTTTCTCCCCTCTTATTGCTCTACTACTGGCAGTGGGAACACGAATGAGCAAAAAAGAAAAGAAAAACTTTTATAAGAAGCTGTTAGATTAATTCTTGCTTTCAACTTTACATGTTTTTCCTATTTTGAGGAGCGTGTACGAAGTATGTGTTGTTCATATTTTACACGAGATAGTTTACTGTCGAGCACCAAGTGAAATGCAAGTTAACTACTCTTTAATTAAGAACATTTTGTTTAATGCCACAAAAACTGTCAAAATCCCAATTTTCTCTATTCTCTTATTTGCATGTTCCTATTGTTGCATCTCTATAAAGATCACACATTATGTTTAATCCCCATACACCCCCCCCCCATCCTTCCTGACTATAGTTCTGCTTAAGGTCTCTTCCTAATAAAAAGGGAGTTCTCTCCACTGTCATCCCCCAGCTTGTGCATGCACTGTATGGATGATTGAATCAAAGTGATGATTCAATGTGATCTGTTTCCTTAGATTTGCTAATTTTCATTTGGCATTACATAAATACATCTAAAATTGTGGCTTGTTTATATTGAATTAGATCATATTAAATTGGATTACAATGAATTTGATTATAACTGGATTTAACATGACTCGTTTAAAGTAACTTAAGATTATACAAGATGTCAACTGCCACTACACAAATATACCAAAATGAGTTGAATTCACCTCGGGCTTCAAATCGACTGTGACAATCCCTGCTTGCAGCAAAAAAAAAGAAGGGGCAGTCAAAGCACCACATCTACTAGTCTGTAACTAACAGTAGTACAAACACAAGCAGAAAAACAATACTGAGAGCAAGTGTTTGCATGACAGTTAATCCTCAACTAAAATTTCATTTTTATGAAACAGCCCTTTGTTTCCCTGTTTGTTTGTGATAATATTCTTTTTTTATTTTATTAAGTCTTAAAATCAAAACATAAAATAATTCCAATAGATAATCTTGCAGGAAAACATTTACAAAGTTCTGTTTTGGATGAAAAATTATAAAGTCACATAAAGTCAACCAAATGCAATGGAATGCACTGAAGTAGGAGGATCAAGTGACAAAAATCTAATTTATTTAAGCACAAATGCCTCTAAAGGCAAGTCTTGCAGAGAAGGTATGTAATAACTTACTCTACTGAAAAAAAAAGTCTGATTTGGATCTAGGATGCAGCTTTTTATTACCATTATTTTTTTTAAAAAAGCTGCATCCTGGCTTTTAAAAGAAAAAAAGAGAAAACTGACAGACACCCACCCCATTGGCTGTGCTGACAGCCTGGTAATAGATACTGTAGCTCTTCTGTGGCAGCAGAGGGGCGTTCCAGTAACCGTTGTAGGTCTTGTTGTCGCCCACAGTGAAGGGTTGGGGCGAGTGGATGCCGACGGCGGGGAACTGAGCAGTGAAATAGTACTGTGAGTTCAGGAGTGAGGCATTCTGGAAGTGAATGGGAACCGGGTAGCAGCGCAAGATTTCTGCTGTGCCTCGTGCTCTGCGTGGACGTTCCTCCTCCACCACCACCTGGTACACACTGCAAACACACACCAAAAACAGAATGAACTGACTCCAATGGGCACTTGTAGAAAGCTATTGGCAATGCAGGCAGCTTGCTATCTTGCCAGTGAGCTTTACAAAGTGTAGAAATGGTCTCTATATGAGTAGACAAGCATGCTGCATGCCTCAAATTTCCAACTCTCAGAATACACCAAGTGATCTTCTGGAAATAATTCTTCCTGTGTATGTGATATGAACCATCTTTTTTCTTTCTTTCTTTCCACTCTTAAGATTTAAGCCTAAAATACAGTGCAGGATATATGAGCAATGACAGAAGACCGAGTCTGATGTTATTTGTTTTTTCATGATTCATTGACGGAAAAGGTTAAATGGCTCTTTCCTTTTCCTCTCCACTCAAGTCTCGAGTTTAGCAAGATCAAAACTGCAGCCCTGTGTGCCTCTGACAGAGATGACATTGTCTCTGAGCCGGCCACTTAGCTCGAGGGGGAGACTGACTGTCTTATAGACGTTCATGTTAGTATGCATCTCGTGTCCACCTGTTAAATCTATTGAGTCACAGAGTGACAAAGAGTCTGTTTACAGCTGCCATGGAGAGAATAACCAGCCCTGATTGAGAACTAGTGTTCCGTCTCCAAAAGAGAAACAACAAGTTATTATCACTGAAAACGGAACAAAGTCATGTTGATAAACAAAGAAATAATTGAAAGAATGAATTCTGTTACCAACATGCTTTGATTCCCCAGTTTATTGTTATAATTTTCATAATAGAATGATATGCTGAGAAAGAAGAACAGCCTGCAGGTTGCTTACATGTTTTGTATTTCATTCAAAGGTGGAGCTTTTGACCATCATTGTGCACGTCCTTTTTCAGTTTGTACATACAAGCATGATTCCTCAGGCGGTACAAAACTAATTAATAAAACTAACTAAAGTTTTTCCTCCAAATGTAGGTGGACAAAAAAAAGAAATGAGCCTGCGCGCAGCAAAACATAAATGTAAACACATCCAATAGAAAAAAAGGCTTTTGAAATAATCTCAAGGATACACACAATGTGTTTTGGTAAGACAGTCCCAAGGACCAAACTTTGTATTGGTCCTTGAAGAGTAATCTGTATCTGGAGAAAAAAAAACAGTGCATTTATTCCCCGAGTTAAGGGTAAAATAGATAACCTTGAGTCACGTTAGACGGCACCATCACAGACCAAAACAAAAAACAATCAAATAAACTTAGCTTGTAGCCTTTCAGTCAGTACATCTTAATGCACAGTCAAGTTAAGCACAGCTATTGCATGACTCAGCAATTTAATGGGGCTATTGCCCTTGTCTTAGTATGCAAGCATGATTTATTGACCAAAGTATGGTTGACTCTGCAACAATCTGTGGCAATATGACCCCTTTTAGCTTGTCGAATGGGTTTGTTTTATGTCACGTCGCTGTTAAAAATTCTCAGTTGTCGCCACTTTGCTGTTTTTCTATGTTCCAGCTTCTTCTGTTATTTTTGGGGTAGAAGCTTGGGGTGGACCTCTGAAGCATGTGCAGAACACCTAGGCCAGTTTAGGGCCAACTGAACGTATGCATACAGGAGTATTTAACCTGATTTGGTATGATTACTTTTGCACATGTGTTTTAAATGTCAAGTTTTAGAAACGCAAACTTAGATTTTCTTTAACATAAAGTAATGTCCTGAGGGCTTGGAGGCTCTTAATCTCAGAGAAGCTAGACACATAGAAGTAACACAACTGCAGCTTCTTGAATGAGGTTTTTTGTAGAGTCTGTCAAAAGCAATTTTGGTACCTAGAGCAATGACAAATGCATGGGGGACGCTTTTCATATAACCACTTGTTTAAGTTGTGCTTTGACTTAAGGTTTAGCATAAATATGGTTGCGGCTACTTTGAGTGTTCCCAAAACGCGTGATGGCAACAGCCAAAAAGAAATTGATCCTTCTATTAACTAATGTTACCCACAGTTACTTCATTAGAAAGATGAATTATAATGTGAATATATGTGACGAAACATAAGAAATTAGCACGATTTCTACCCAAATCTTTAAAGACAGATTTTCATTGGAAATGAACTCCTATCATCCCACTCAAACTTCACAAGATCAAAATGGGTCTTCTGTTATTGTTTTGGTTGAAAGAGCCCTCGCGGCAGAAATGATATCGTGTGCAGTTAATGACATTAGTCATTATCTTGATTCTACCTGTGCTGAGATTGGATTAAGATATGGAGTTAAATTAGATGAACTTGTCTGAAGTAAAGGGAAGCAAATCCTTTTCAGGTATTTATTTCTGAGCTTTTTGCAAGCGAAGACTTAAAATGCACCTGCACTCAGCTTTTGCTGGGTAGTGTTGAGAGGTTTAGGAAGAGGTGGCATTTCTTTTCTGAAAGTGTGGACAGCATTTATATCCCATTGTACCTGGTTGAGAAACTCCTCTCATGATGGGGCTTGTGTGATTACATTACAAAGTGAACTCTGTACTCATTCATACCCGACACTGATGAGCATTTTTTTCTCCCCACAGATAGACAGTGATGTTGCCATCTGCAAATGGAGCCCAAGTTAATAAAAAAATACACTTTGATTTCCTTACAGTAAAATCAACCTTTACAAAAACACGAGTGTTTAAACTACACTACAGAATCAGATCACTTAATAAAATGATTTAAACTCGATATAATTACATAAAAAAGATAATAAAGAAATGCCACATGTTGTTTATGTATAGCTCTCTCCAGAATTTGAATTTTACTTTACTAATCTGTTCAAATCTCAGGGGTAAATGTAGACTTCAAGGTTTTCTGAAAAACTTTGATCATCACCTTTCATTTGAACATCTAGTCATCATAAGAGGAAAAAATGGGGGGGGAAAGTAATAACATTCATCCAAAACTATTGTCATTAGTCTTGCAATCTATGACATTATATAAAGCACATCACACATATCACATCACATAAGTCCTGAAAAGGAGAAGGACACAGAGATCACATCTGGTCTGAAGGGGATATGGGCACAAATGTTGAATCTGACCTCATCGATTAAAATAGTTTTCAAGTTATGAGTCTATTTAGCAGAGAACCACTTCCAACTAATGTTCAATTAATTTGTTCAACTGCACCATGCCATATGACAATCTGTAGAGCTGGGCAGGATGTGGGGAGCTTAAGTGACCCTGAACATTTTCCCCCTGCCGACGTTATTACAAGCAGAAAAAAAAGATTACATGTATCTGCACTCTAGTGACTCTTCTCTTAAGCTCTGTAGTCGCAGTACAAACAGGCCTGGAGATGATCAATTGTTCCCTGCGGTTGGTAGTGGATGATTAAGTATCCCCATGTGTGTGCAGCATATGCTCTTTAACCCTACAGTTTATCATAAGGTGCTTGCAGTGTCATTAGAAAAGCCCCCTTTGCACTTGGAGGGTGTGTCCCAATTCCTTGGAGCTCTTCTATTTAGCACTGGGTGGTGAGGTGATGAAATATTTAATCCTGCAGAGAGTCTGCAGGCAAAATCAGCCTTTAATTACTGTCCCATATTGAGAGCAGAGGTCAAAGGGCAAGTGGAGACTGTACACGAGAGCCACTTAAGTATCTGCAGAGCAGCAGAAAAATAATTGAATAGGCTGCGTGGATGCCTTGGCAATAGCACTATCGATACAATGTGAACTGTGAGGGGATAATACACAGTTAAATATTAGCTGCACTGTCAGTCACATTACTCACCAGAAAGGATGGATGAATAACTATTAATAAAAAAAAGATGTATTATGAAAGACGGTGTTTGTTTACCTTTTCTTACTTAAAATGTAGACAATCAATTTTGCCTGCTTTAGCTTAGTTTTTTGTACACTCACTCACAGCTTGCCCATATCAGTACTTTATATTCCAAATCAATCTGTAGATAGTGAAAGAAAAACAAAACCTGGCTAACCCCCGGATGGCTCCTTAGGATATGATGATGTGGCTGTGCTATGACTTAATGAGAGACCCAGTATGAATAGAGCTGGTTTTCTTTCCTCAGGCAAAATACCAAGTGCCAACGGCTATGAGGCTCCAAGGGTAAAAACTCTTGTAATGTGGAAATTCAAGCCACTGCTTCTCTTCCACAGAGTATTCACTCAATTCTAGCACACAATAAATTTGCAATTAAATGTTTTGTTCATCTTTGAAACCAATAGACACCTCCTTAAATATATTTACAGAAGCAGCTGACACTGATGTTCTAAACATCCCTTTTTCACCAGAAATGCTAATAAACTGCAAAACTGACTCATGAGTTTGATATAGCTGATATAGAAATGCATTAACCTCTATTTTTCCTCTAATTTCCTCTAACTTCTTAATATGCCCTTGAGCAGCTGACACCTTGTCACCACATGCTAACTTCACCATTTACGCTATGAGTCATTTTGACAGACCAAAATCATTTAGTCATTTCCTTGATTTAATGCGACACGAATGAGCAATGACAAACCAAACAACAGATGAAAAACTATGGATCTTAAAGCAATCACAAAAAAAATCATTTGTAGTTGGCATTTAATTTGATCCAACAACAATCTGGGAAATTGGAAGCCATTCATATTGATGATGGAATAGTTATTCAGCTCATTTCCTAAAGAAAAAGCAACTACGCGTGCATTTGTTCTCTATGACAAGATAAAAAAAATAGGAGCAAAACCTACTTCAGAGTAAAACTGTCTCTGCAGTTTAATATTACCATACTTTTGAATCACGTTGTGATCTTAATGTTGTATTTGAACACTGGAACCAGATGTTAAGCTGGACTTTAATGAAGATCCCATTTGTATTCACCATTATCCCACATTTTCATTTCTTACGTTTTATTAATTACTGCTAAGCTCTTGTTGTCTACTTTTTAAGCTTTGTTATGAGCTTGACTATTTTTTGCTAACATTCAGCGAACATTTCTGCATTCCTAACACAAACCCTAATGTAAATCTGTCATGCATGCTAAGTTCTCTGCCAACATCATGGAAATGTTTGCCATTTTCTTTCTTCATCAGTGGGAACTCCTTCTCCTGAATCTTTCAACCTACTTGATGCCACTGACCTTTCCCAAAATACAAGTTTCTGCCAATCTTATCACTCTGTTACTAGTATGTCCATCGTCCTTCACTGCATCAGTTCAATTCAATTTTATTTATATAGTGCCAAATCACAACAAATGTCATCTCAAGGCATTTCAAGGATACAGTCAAAATTCAAGCCAATTACAATCCAACTGATTGCAATATAATCACAGTCCAATCAAATAAAATTCATAATTTTCCAAATTAGTCCAATCATACAAAGTCAATTAAAAAAAAGTTTAAGAAAACCAATTGATCAACTTCAGCCATATTTCTGAAATTAAGGACTAAAGCAACTGCTGCCACTTAGTTGTGATGGGTGCCTGCTACACACTTTGTTATATGTGTTTAAGCTGAACAAAGTAGCAGCTAAAGCCAGCTAAACAACGAGATAAAGAATATGTTAGCAAAAAAAGAGCCTGAACAAAAGCTAATTAATAATTCAAATAGACAGTGTTGGTCGGTGTTAGTATACTTTCACTCTTAAGTTAAAGAAAATATATAAATTTTTTTCCTGAACACTACAGCAGCACCTCGTGTCTGAAATACTCGCATTTCAGCTCCTCTCTCTCTAAGAACCCCCTCCTTAAACACCCACACCGCTCTGATTGGTCAGCTGGTCAAAAATGGCAGACTCACACAACTGCTCATTTCTCGTTTGTTGACCGTCAAACAAGCGAGCAGACAGGCATCATGCAAATGTCTTACATTCTGATGTCATTAAACAAAGAACCGTCACAACCACAAACATTTCAGCCAATTCAAGAGCAACAACTTCTGTGAGAGAATTTGGGCTTATGACTGTACAGATCTTTTAAATAAAAAAAAAAAGCTAAATAACAGACTGATATCAAGTATAAACCATAGCAGCATTATATGATCCCTTTAGGTGACAATAACACCTTAATAATTGTACTTTCATAGCGTACTTGAAAGCACCTTGCCATTCGACCCCTTTTTGTTTCTGTATATTTCGAAAACTACTCCCTGCAAAACTAAACCCATTATCAATGCATGGGCAGCTATAGATCTTAACACAAGTTCAGATCACAGATGAAGAACGTTCTTCCAAGAAACAGGTGCAAATGTGATTATTTCCAACACTTCTGAAACAGAGTAGAGGATGGAAAGACAAAAAGAAAAAGAGTGGTGAGAGGAGAAGCTGTGCCAGGAGAATGGTGTAAGCTGTTCAGAGTGGGCTGCCAGAGGGGCCAGCAGGGTTGACTTGTATTCCTGCAGTAGTGCTGCAACCTGAACTGACACCAATTAGGCCTCCTCCAGTCTTGCTGCCCGATAGATTTCAGCTCAACCGCCATGTGACGCCAACCAATTATGGCGGATTGACTTGGAATTGACTGGATTGTGACCTGAAACTCAGATTTATTTTTCATGTGGGCTGTTTGAGCAGATGAGGGAAGGGGTACAAAGAGCATTTCAATCACAGTCTGTCTTTCTTTAATGCTAATCGGCCTGCACCGTACGCCTGTATGTGTGATTTAAGAGCGGCTGTAAGTAACACACTTCTCCTGACCAAGCATCCGTCCTCTTACTCTTTATTTTTCCCTGGTGTCCATAGAGCGGTAAAGCAAACAAATTAGAGAGAACCATAGATTACATTTGCCATTAAATCGTAAAAAGCACTGAGTTGTGTCACGTTTAGGCATAGCTATTAATGTTTGCTTTGCTGTGATCAAAGAAAGCTGGGGATTATTTTAGAGCGAAAGAAAATCACTTAACTGATTTCCGGTCATGGTTATGGAAAGATAATCTGTTGCTATGGGGTAAAAAAACATCACCTCATTTAATATACCACTGAAACTGGAATATTTCAGAGATTTTTAGTTTATGCATGTGTGTGAGCTTGCTCAAGGCAAATGTGATGGCAAAATGAGAGAGAAGGGCTTATTTAGTGGTGTGGATGATAAGGAAAGCATCTCAAATCATTTATTTCTGCAGAAGCATGTAAACATCTGTTTTGATGTTATGGAGTGAGGAGGAGGATTCTGGCCCTGACGAGGGGCCACAGCAAACATTAGTTTAACACGACATGACTGATAGACAGTTCACTAATCCTCTTAAAGGAACAGTGTCCCCTCTGGTAAAAATTGTTCCTGGCTACGCGTGTCGTCCCCAGAGATTAGACGCAAATTCCGAGTAGGAAATGTTATACCGATTAGCAATTACACAAATGAAAAACTGACAGCAGTAAAAATGTCAGACCAGATCTATCTGAAATATAATTTGACTTCAGCATGACTGCAGGATGCTGCAGTGAAACGGACATTTGTCATCTGTTATGTCTTGCTTTCTTTTTTGAGCAACTGGTATCGTGTGATCTTCCCTTCCTGTATTACAGCAAAACATCTGCTGTTAGAAACTCAAATGTCTGGAGCTCTATTGCCTCCTAAAGCCAATCACCATGTGAGATTGCATTATCAAATCAAGCTTCGTGCCGCTCTGCTCTGTCGTGCTGTGGATCAGTGTTGTCCCCTTGTCAAACCCTTATTTCACAGGGGCTTTAAAACGGATTTCATAAAGGGCTCAATTTCAAAATTAACAAGCCACCAGTGTAGAAAAGTAAAGTCTATTCCTCCAACATGAGCAGTAGCACTAAATTAACTCTTGATCAACAAAAAACAAACCGTGGATTAAGCTGTGTTTAAAATTTTCTGACCCCAGAGACCTTTTCCAGGTCTGCTGGTCTCTTGGGTGTTTAAAACATATCTTTGCGCCTTAATTAGACTTACACTCGTGCATCTAAACTTTCCAACCAAAAAGATGAGATTAACCTTATTTGGGGCATTTATAATAATTTATTTATTTATTCTTTTGGAACTTGGTAAATTCAGATGGCATTTATCAACACTGGCCAGACAGCAGATCCCCGCCTCACTGTCTTCCTCTGAATGGAAGCTACTTTACAGTTGCCTGAATTTTTCAAAGGGATCATGTGTCACTTGAATTGGGGGTTGAAAACACCTTCAAAAGCCTGCCAGTATCTCTTTTTGGACCTGCATCATAATCTCTCCTGTTTGCTGCCCTCCACCACCTCTTTTCTTTTGCAGCTCATATTTCGAGACAGCGCCTGCACCCATGAAGACGGCACACTGGCCTTTACGTCTTGCGAGATTTAAAAGAAGTGAGAAGGTGGAAAAGAGATGGGTACCTGTACACCTCTGAAGTTTAGATGAGGAGAGGCTTTGCTGTGATCAAAGGATGTTTCAATTAGTTTTGACATGTAGTTGTGCCATGCAGTGAACTCCACTGATGAATTCTTTTAATGGATTATCTTGAGACTCATTAAACATATATGATCTATGAAAGTAAATGTCTCAATCAAAAAGCATTATTTTCTCCAAGTTTTTAAGAACTAACAAACATATACAGCTTTGCCATTCAAAACTTATTTCTAATATTTCTATATTCAAAATCTTCATCTTGAACTTAAGTATTTTCAAAGACAAATCTGTTTAATCGTTTCCTGTGGTGTGCATGCATTCAAATAGTAAACAGAAGAGGCGTGCTAATGAATGGAAACTCCATTTCACGACACTTCGTTAATTATAATTAGAGGTCTGTAATTACTCCGCTGAAAGAATGGCAGCCCGCGTAAGGCCATCTGAATTGTACCTGTGAGAAAATTAAAAGACGATCACTCTGTCTTCCTTGCTCGAGCCTCTTTGTCTGGCGCCTGGGCATTAATCTAGGCAGCCGCACATACGGTAAACATGAGCTGACAAGCTTGACTAAAGATCTCCAGGCTGTAATCTTTAAAAGACTCAGATGAGTTGATAGTGTAAAATTGAGTTTCAAAGCAAGCTTCCCTTTATCGCTTCTCTTTAGACACTGTAAAATGCTTGCTGTAAAGATGTTTGGCCACTCACTAATTGTCCCGAATTAATCATGCAAACTAGCACTAAAGTTCTAGTGTGTAACATCTGGGGCCATGTGTAAATGGGAATACAATCAAATTTGGCATTCATAAATATAAATATGGCTCATTATTGTAGAACCACAAGATAATAGGAAATCCCAACCAGTTCTCCAATGACAACATCCAAAATAGGTCGCTTGTTTAAACCGTAAAATACACCCAGTAACGTTGTTGTGTATATTACTGGGGGCTGCACGGTGGTGTGGTGGTTAGCACCGTCGCCTCACAGCGAGAGGGTTCCTGTGTGGAGTTTGCATGTTCTTTCTGTGTATGCGTGGTACTCCGACTTCCTCCCACTGTGTAAAGACATGCATGTTAGGGAAATTGTCCCTCAGAGTGAGTGTGAGTGTGTGTCTGGTTGTATGTCTTCTTTGTCTCTGTGTGGGCTTCAGGGTGTACCCTGTCTTTTGCCCAATGGCCGCTGGGATAGCCCCCAGCCCAAATTGTAGGTTGTTACTGTCTGCCTTTGGGAGGAGGCTCTCAAAGCTCTCAAAATTTGGTCTTTACGTTACCTTAGAATAAGAATTAATGTCAAAAGGCACTGCAGGATTAACTGCTCACCACTGAGCCATATTGCACCTACATACTACTACAGAAGCCCAGACAGGACAAATAAAATTCTGGCTCTAGAGTGAGGCTTGCATGTTTTTAATAGCCACTACAGTTCCTCCTACACACTTGGAAGAGGAGGGAGAGGTGGAGGAAATTCAGATGGTTGCAGTAACACAGATAACGTAATTAATTAATTTTTACCGATTAAGATAAAAGACTAGAAACTATTTAAAAACCTATGTGTATTCTCTCATGTACTTTGAGTTGGAAAATTCTTCTTTATAACTGTAAGCAAGGAACTATCTTCCTCTTTCCCCAGATTCCATCTGATGTCATCCAAACCCTCTCTGGCAACCCAGTGCCAGTTATATTCAACAGGGCAACACATCCAGGCACTATATCAGTTGAATGTTTTATGAGTGACCAACACAACACCCATAAGCTAAAGTTTGAGGCCAAGTCTACTTACCGGAACTTTTAAGCTCACTAATTAACAAGCAGTGAACCATTTGTGCTGACAGGGGAGTTTTATTTACATATTCTTTACTTTTAAACTCAGCCTAGGTAACTTTTGGTATTCCTCTGCCTACAGAGCTAAGTTGAGCTAATACAACCAAAATATCCAACAAAGGAAAAACAAGAGAAAGAAGATAAAACAACATAAATTCTGCCCGCAGTGGCTTTTGTGAGCCAAAAAGATGACTTCTGTTAAATAACTGGGCTTTTAAACCTAACAGTATTGCTGCTTCCCTAATAATGACTAATAAATGCAGTATCAAGCAAGCAAAATCCTCTTATTTCCCCAGAAGCCTGTGGTGGCTCAGGCTGGGCAGTCTGGAACATAAAAGACATGTAAAGAGAAGAGATCCTGAAGCAAGCCTTGGCTTTGTTCTCATCTTCAAAGGCTATGCTTCTTTTTCCACAGGATCAAAATCCACAAACAAATAAAGCTCAGATGTGTACAGTAATGCACTGAACATCGTGGCAACTTTCCTCCACGGTGGGGCATTGATAAAAACACTCTTTGATAATTTCATGTTTTTGATGGTGGCTTCTGCTGTTTTAATGTGTTACTTTGCTGTTTTTTACTGAATTGTGCTAAATTGTGTGTGTATTATTGTACCTGACAGGTGCACCTCTGCTCTGGGCAGGTTTAAGCAGTACAGTGACTGTGCTGTCTGTCTGGTTCAGAGAGGTCTCCTGGTCATAGGCAGGCATGGAGGGAGCTAAAGGAGAAAAAGAAACGGAGAGGGGTTTAACAACACTGCAAAGCAACATCAAAACAGGTTCTGCCGACATCAAGATTGTACACATAACACTAGATATCAAAGGGAACACATTTTCACAGACTTGAAACTGTATGTTTGCATCGACAAGGTGATTCCCAAAGAACTATTAGCTGAAAACTTGGCATATTCTCAGCATGGTGTGCAGTGCACTTGGGGAACAAAGGAAAAAGTGGAGGCATAAAAAAACTATCTACAGCAGATGAACAGTATCTGAAAGTGATGTCCTTAATAAAGGGGGGAATTCAGCGAAGAACTGACACAGGACCTGAGAGATTGATCTGGCCCTTCAGTTGATCCATTTACTGTCCACCGAAGCCTCAAAAATGGCCTCCTTGGAAGGGTGGCTGTCAAGAAGCTATTGTTAGGGAATGGTAAACAGGGAGAAAAGGCTGAGCTATGCCAAATGGCACAAGAAGTGGACTGAAAATCAGTGGCAACAGGTCTTATGGAGGGATGAATCCTCCCCAGAGCCCGGACCGCAACATTAAGGAAGCAGTGTTGAAGAATTAAGATGCAGATATCAAATATTTGGATAGTGTAGTGCTATGATTGCCACCTTCCATATGGGAGACCTGGGTTCAAATCCCCTGCATGCAAGGTAGTACCTCCAGTAGCGGTCCTTAGGCAAAACCCACTCACCCTATCTGTAAGTTGCTTTGTGTCTGCCAAATGCATAAAAAATTAAGATTTTCTTGGTGAGATTAGGGGTGACTTTTGTACAGAACCATGTGGTGCATGCACTACTAACAAAAAGGCTCACTTGCATGATGATCAACATGTGAAGCAGTCCCTGTTCATTAAGCTAATGCTGCCGTAGTTTCTAAACTTAATTTGATAATGAATAATCAGAAAATTCTACTCAAAACAGCTAAGCTACTTGTAGACAAAGTAGTAATAATAACAGTACTTGTCTATTGGTTTATTTGTTTTGGATTTGCACTATTTTCCTTCAGCACTTCTATCTAACCTGGGTTGCATTACAAGCAAACGTTGGCTTTGACTTTAAGATTTCTAGTCGCTGGATGTAGTCCACTTATTCTGCATAATCCATAAACTAACTGATCTTGCTGTTGACCCCACTGACCTGAAATCTTGGTGGTGAACTGGGTGATGACAGGCGGGCCATAGCCCTTGGCTGTGCTGGCACGCAGGGTGAATGAGTATGTGGAGCCCGGATAGAGGCCTGTGAACATGTGGGTGGTCTCATTGCCCAGCTTCACCACCTTCCCACTCTGGTTGGAGAGGTCCAGCTCAGGGTCAAAGGAGCTCACCGCCTTGTAGGAGATCTAGCACAAAAAGAAAATGCAGATTCTGTTTGTGGTTTTTGGAACTCTAGTTCAGCTCTGTTAAGCAACTGAGGGATTTGTATGAATACACAACAAACATTTAAGGTTAAACTCTTATAGTGTTGAGGATTTGTATCGTGTTTGTGTCTATTGCTCATCTGTTGAACCTATTGATGCTAAAATACAGAGAGTCAACTTTGAAAAATTTGAGTTGCGATAATATTTAGATATACCTTCACAAAGGAGCTGCAGTCAATTAATCAGCTGGGATATTGGAGCTGGACAGCTGCTTGAGAAATTCATTCAAATTAATGTTTTTTTGTGGTCTACCACTGTAACAAATCAGAACAAATGCTTTTTATGTGTGAAGCAGAAACAGGGATCGCCCTGTAAAATCTGGTTTTAGCACTAAAGCCAATACTTGGCAATCTTTCAAAGGTCTTGCTATGTGTTTGAGTTTCTGACTCCATGCACACAAGATTTTATGCTTATTTCTAAATAACTGAGGCACAAAGGGGCTATGAAGACAGGACTTAGATTTGACTGTAAAAGCAGTGGCACGTAGTTTAAAGCCAAAGATGAGGCATGCTGGTGGTTTCAAGGAGAGAGGAAATACTCTAATGTATTTCTCCTCCATTAATAAACACCAGGAGCTCTGGAGGGACGCATTAAGGTGAGTGTTTTTGTTAATATCCATTTTGAATAACTGTAAAGTCCCACTTTAAGAAAATGCCTCTGCTGGTAAAGGAAAACCTCCATTATAATTCCAATTAAGGAACACAAAGGGAGTTTGGAGTGCTGCATAATTTGTGTCCATCAAGTTTTGAAATGCTTCAAGGCTTTCTCATTTAGTCTTTGTCTGTGAAATGAGTCTGCGATGCCAAAATCCAATATCATAACATTTCAGGCAGAAGAGTTTGAAATGACTTGTCGACACTGGGCACATGGGCCAGTTTTTACAGCAATAACAGAACTGACAGGAAATATTATTCAAAATTATTAGAGCAAATGATTTGACCTGATAAAATAGGCTTTTTAAAGGACATTGGCTTACAATTTTCTATCAGAGGGAGGTAAATGCTGAATTCGTGAGGACTTCATGACATACTGTACAGATGATTCTAACATCTTCAACACCTTTAGCTGTGAAATTCTAAATAAAGCCAAACAACTATTTGCTATAAAAATCCTTCATATTTATTTGCACACTGATTTAAAAGTATTTTTTTCTTTTTTTTAAAGAGATAGCTGCTTTAGACAAAGTGCTTCTGTTTTGTTTGTTTTTTTTTATTTCAAAATTGCAGTTAAGCTGTTTTTACTCAGAACTGTAAACTGCAACATCTTTTTTTTAAATGTTGCTCATGTCATGAAAAGTTCTGAATGAAATGGCATTCACAGAGCTTGGTCCAAAAGGAGTGGAGCTGATGTCGCTTTATTATGAGGCCTTTTCAGATAAATTTCCCTTTGAATTCTTTGATAATGTCAAATCAGAGCAAGTTTCTCACTTATGAGAGACAACATCTGGGGATAAGCAGCAAAAGTCACTGAGGTTTATTTTCAGGAACCAGACTGAAGCAGAGAGAGGTGGAAACATCTGGAGCAGGCTGCTGGCCTGCTTACTTTGCCTCATCAGTCACCCTCTTCAAATCAAGGTGATGTGAATGCTAACAACACATGTTATAAAAAAAGTAAGTAGTAAAAGATAATGTGTTACAGTATATCAAAACTTGAAAAACGCCAATAACGACAACAATTTCTTGCTTTCTTCACACACGACTATGCTGTTAAGGCTTTCAGGACAGAGGCAGACAGCAATAATTGCTGCAGCACATGCATATGATGCCTGGAATGGGTATTCTAAACAGTGAACCCCATTTGCGACAATATAAATATGAGCAAACCAGACAAAGCAAAATAACAGGCCGTGCCACTGGCTCTGAATCATTTTACCTGTTCTATGAAATTTTAAAAAGATAAACAACTAGAACAAGTTTCTCTAAAAGCAGTTATGCGTGCAGTAAACATACCATTTTTATGGACTTTGTTTACCTGTTCTCTACTGACACCTCAGTGCTGTGCAACTGTGCAGGAGACATTTCACTGAAATGCACTACATCAATAAACAGGACCTTGTTCTGATTCTCACTTTGTGACTCTCCTGCTTTCACAAAAATGTGTCTGCACCTTTGAGAGAATATTTTAACAGCACAACCTGTACATCAAGACACATTTATTTATTCTGCTGTCTGCGCTTGCTAACCAAGTAAAAATATAGAGCATGAGCAAATGGGGACAAGAGGGAAGATTGACAGAGGAGAATCAATCTGTGTGAAAGGCTTGTGGATTAGTACCACCTTAAGCTGGTTAAAATCAGAGTGTACAAACAATATGCCGTGAGTCTGTGTGGAGACTGTATTATTCAAGACTCAAAGCAGCTCCTGGACAAGGCATGCAGGAGCTTTGTGGGGTCTTATGTCAACAGCTGGTTGCTACTGAATTGTGATGTGCTTAAGGTGTGTTTTCGAGATTGCATTTAGTTTTGAGCTCAACTAAATGTTAAAATATATGTGACTGATGCTTATTCTCTCCGTGAAAAACGTAGTAATCATTAAAGAGATCTAAAAGTAAAAAAGAAAAAAAAAGCTATCTATGAACATCCCGAGCCAAGTTAACCTAAATATTCTAATTTAAATCTGTTCCATATGTATGACTACGAGTTTTTTTTTATGATTGGTTTAAGTCAACCTGTTTTACAGAGGTTTACAGAAAAGATGATTGCACTTTGATGGCTTTTAAACACTTACCTGATACATAATTTTAAAATTCAAAGATAGAGATTATTAACAAGACAAAATAAGCAACTTTCTGAGGCTGTATGTCAACACATTGGTGTGCTAAGCTAAATTTTAACAGCATGTTATCAAGCACACAACATGCTAATATGGCATCCAAAATGGAATTCTAAAATGTTGAGGCAACCCTGTACTGACACTGCATATCATCAGAGCTGTATAAAAACTAAAAGAAAAGGGGGATTAATTCTCTTTTCTCTTTATTGGTACTTTTGTACCTCATATTGAGTGATGACCCCATATGTCTGTGCTGGTTCTCTCCACTTCAGGATGATCTTCTCCTCATAGGCACTGCCCTGAACGGACTCCAGAGGAACAGCTCCTGGAACTGTGGGAAACAACATATTTTTTCTCATAAACAGTGGCAGATACAACCTTTCTGAGGTACGGAATACTTTATTTGATACATATTTGATATTTGCGTGCCTCTGCTACGTGTCAAGTTAAATTGTTGCCAATTAAAGTTCTTATGTAAAAGCTTCAGTCTTCTCTGCTATGATTTACCCAGCTGTGAATAGAATAATCAATAAAAAGCCTTTCAAGGACCTAGAATACACAAATGGGCATGAGTCGAAGCCAAGACATCTGAATAGGAATTTGTGGGATTTTCTGAAGTCAGTGTCACTCAAGCAAAATACCTTGAAAAATGTTTTACAGCAAAATTGAAAAACAAGTAAAAATGTGTTGCGAACAAAGGTGCATTAGTAACCCCATGGGAAGAAGGGTAATTTTAAACTTTCTGCAATGTTTACATGTACCTACCTAGATACTATCACAGAGATCTGACCCTTTAACCCCTCAAGTGAATTGCTTTCATTCGGAAAGCGAGATTTATCTTGAAGAACGCAACAGTCTCTACACCCTGTCTGTACACTTTTTCCCGTGAGACCCTAAACACACAGATCCACTGATCCATGCACAGAAACACACAGCAGTCAGATAGTAAGACGCAGTTACCACTTTCAAGTTTCCAACCACAGATATCTGAGCCAGACATGACTCTCTTTTTGTCAGCTGAGCTTGTTTGTTATCTGGCGGCCGGGGGTTCCTTGAGACTTCGATGGGAGTTCATTTCCTGTGTCTGCCGATGCAACACAGAAACTCTTTCATCTTTAAAGGAGGTGAAACAACTTTGCAACACACAGGCTTACTGTCTGACTCCTGTGCTTTTCTGAAAAATGTATGGAAAATGTGTGTGTTCATCAGGTTAGAATTATTCAGATTTTCAGTTTTTCAGAAAGATAAAAAAAAATGTTTTAAATGCCGTACAGTGACATGCAGTAACTGTTTCACTTACCATCCTCATCAGTCTGAACCTCCAGCTCAGTGCTCTCCTTGACACCTTCTGAGTTGCGCAGTACCAGCTTGACACTGAGGTTTGTGAAAGGCGTCAAGTTGTGGATGGTGTGCTGTGGATCGCGACTCTGGGTGTCATAACACACTTCCTCCCGGGTCTCCTCCTTGCCAGCCACTCTGGAGCGGTACTGGACGGTCAGGTTGTAGCTGTGGCAGCGGGTCACATTGTAGCCCAGAGGTTCCCAGCGAATAGTTACCTGTTTCGATTGGATATCCACCACTTCCAGTCGGTGTGGGCCATGCATGGGCTCTGGTGAAATGGACACACAGAGGCATGTGAGCATACATCAAGATGTTCAATTAGGCCAGATGAAATGGCTGGTAGTACATGATAGTTTCAGTAAAATCAAGGATGTTACTGAGGTCCTGCCAGGGCCTGGAGATGAAAACTATTTTATTCATATTAAAAACTATTAATTCTGTTTATTGCTTGGATTTTTAGAAAATATCTTACATTTTCAAAGTCACAGCCTGACACTGAGCATTGCCAAATCCCATCACTGTTGCTAACTCGGTCTCACGGCAGCTGCGCACACCAAAACACCACAGGTCTGTTGGTGGAAACTCACAGCTGGAGGTGTATCATCCCTCCAGAGCATGCCGTTCCTCTGCTCCTTCTACCTTGTCCTCTGCCTTTTCCATTCTCTTTTTCATCTAGCCCAGTGGCAGTCAGCTATTAGCACCACACTGATACAGAGTCAGCCAGCCTGTCAATCCAGGCAGGAGACAACCCCCACTGCCATCCTATCACCTCTAATAACATATGCTCTGTGTCTCCTAGCCTTTTCTCTTTGATTTTCTCCATTTTCTCTTCCTTCCTTCTCTTTTCTCCCCATTTACATTCTCTGTCTCCTAACTCTGTTCATCTCTCTTTCTGCAACCCCCCCCCCATTTCTATTTCCCGCTCTTTCTTCTCATCTGCTCATTCTGCTTGCCCCGTCTCTCTCCCTTTCCTTTCCTACGGGAGGAAAGCAGCCCAAGCACAAGGTAATGGGATCAATTTCCATTCCAGGTTAAATTTGCAGTCCATTTCTCTGGAACTTAACACTTTACCACCTATTAGGAAGAGCCAGGGCTCAATTTCCCTGTTCCCCAGGAGACACAGTCCAGCAATTCAGAGGCAGCCGCGGTAGCCATGTTTAACATTCTGCAGGTGCATGTGGAGGAGGGGGGCGGGGAGACTGGACTCGCGCTTCAGAATGCTATTCATTTCTACAGATTGTATGAAAAGCATAACAAATAAGCAATCTGAAAACAGTGTTGGCAGCTTCTTAATATGATTCTTCTAAAAGTTTATTTTTGTAAAGCTCCAAAATCTCGAGGTTACCTACTTAAACAAACAAACCAAAAAAATAACTGATCTCATCAAAGATACTTAAAGGGATTTGATATGCACTTTCGTGTAGTGCAATAGAACATCTACAAGACAGAAATGACAGATAATTAGGTCATGACGCGTGACATGAGAATAGCTTTTCAAGTGAGAAAAGAGAAAGAGTTCCTTGTTGAATGAAAGATTGAACACTTGCAGATTTCACAAGGAGAAGATGTGATCTTTCCTGCACTTTCGCAAAGCAGATGAAATAGCATTAGAAGGACCCGAAAGAGGAATAGGAAGAGCTGTTGAGGACAGATTGGGAAAGGCATCTCAATGGGCAGCATCACAGTGCATAGAGGATACAACAAGGGATATAAATAATAATGTCTGAAAAATGGAGATGAAAACATCTTTCAGATAGGACAATGGCAAGTGGCTTAGCAGGAAGTGCTGCTGTAGGTCAACAAATATCTAACATATTTTGCCAATTATTCACATGACACTTAATACACAGAATTTAAACAATAGCAAAAGGAAATATACACATTTTTTACTTGAAAATGTTATGTGCAAAAGAGTATTATTCTTTGAGAAATCTTTCTGAAATGCTGTGCTAGAGCATGTGTATGAATTTTATACTGTGGGCCATTTTGAAAGGAGCTCTGAGCTGTACTGACCTCCATATATGAATGTTAAAATCTGAACGATATGTTAAATTCTTGGATTGGAGAGCCATGCAAGGCCTCCATATTCAAAAAGTTTGGCTCCAGAGTGGTAGCTGCAAATAGACTTTTCAGTGAGTATACAACACAACACAAAATAACAACTTCTCACGAATAGCAAACTATGCTAATAAATATAATCATTCATTAAGTGGTCTGCTACTTTAAACAACAACAAAAAAGGACATTTTACGACAGAACTGGGAATTATTGGCCAAGAAAAAACAGGCCTCCTCAAATTGTTTGCAATGTGGGGAAAAGCCACCCAGAAAATAGAAGTTTAAACCCGTTTATTTGCGGAACTATCTGCTGGCCGCACTCAGTCGGCAACGGTTACACTAAAAGCACAGAGAATTGCAGGGTAGCCAAGCACAGAAATCAAATTAAACCAGATGCTCTCAAAGTGACAAATGCACCAAAGTGTGAATCTCAAGCAGACGTGCACAAGCGACTGAGAAGGAGGCTAATTTCTTGAGCAGTCAGGGAAAATGTCACACTTCCATCTTTGTGGAACATCATAGATAATGTCCACTGCTTCCAAATTTTGGCCAACAGAGAGATGCCAGAATGAAAAACACACAAAGAAAATATAATTGTGGAGAGAAATAGCAATAAGAAAAAAAGTGAAATGTGAAAGAAATGATCTATTTGCATGTTAAATCAAATTTTAGCTGGTTGCAGGAACATTAGGCTTTTTCTTTTTATCCTGGATGCACATGTAATGGGGAAGGTACTTACAGGAATATTGGCTATTCAGTAAATAGCTCTTATGATTGTTCTATAGCTCCGGCCTGGAGTTTAGTGGAGAAAAGGCTAATTGTAACTTGCCCTCGCGGCTCCCTGTAGTGCAAATGCCAGCTGTCTGAGGGAGGCTGTAAAAATGTGAGGATCTGTGGCGGGTGCCCAAGCACAACTTGTAACCCATGACTCAGAATGACATCATCTGTTTTACATGAACAACAAGGTGCCTCATCTGTTTCAGAGTCTGGTCATGGTTAAGTTTGAAAGGGAGGAAAAAGATAAACACCTTCTTTCCCTAATCTGAAATGAATGGGTCACTTTATAAATCCCTCCATGCATAAAGGCAAAGTATGCAGCCATTTTCAAATAGGCCCATAAGCCCATGAATGACAACTGATGAGATGAGCCCATTACCTCAGACTACTGTGACTGCTAGTTTAGTTTTATTAACCGAGCAGTAAGAGGCTCAGTATCAAAAGCACATGCACAAATCACAACAAGGAATAACAGGGCCATCTCTGGAAACCCATTCCATTTTTTTTTTAACAATTCTCTCAAGCTATCACACGGAGGGCGACATTTGGGTGAAAGTACTGAAAATATGACTCTAATATCTCTCCAGTATGGCAGATATTTCTAGTGGAATAGAGTTATAATAATGGCTATGAAAGCATCCCTTGGAGCAGGAAATTACTGAGGACTATCTTATGCTGGGGCACACACACAATGAGCTCCAGAGAGAGCCAGCTTGGTATTCCAAGCGATGGACAAATTATCACCTGGCCCACAGTTGCAGATGTAATTGAATAATTTGAATTTGACATTTACATACAACTATTAGTGCATTTTTTGTCATTAGAGTGTGACATTTAAATAATGTTTTTAGAAATTATCAGCACATTATTGCCTTTTGCTAATTTGAACGGGCCCCTGCTCATATGCTACTGCAGCTGAAATGATAACCTGATTCATATTTCACAAAATATTAAAAAAACAGCAAATAACTGTGTGCTGCAACTGCCTGTTCTAAAGGGGGTTTCAAATGGCGCACTTAGCCCCTGGGTAGAGCGAGACATTAGTCCTGGATGAAAAGAAACAAATTGGGCATGTCTGGAGCACAGCCACTTTACTGCCAGACAAGTTTGTGTGCGAGTGTGTTTGTGAGGGACTGTGTTTTTTTTCCATACTCTTAGTGTTATGGGAGTAAAAGAGTTTCCATATGCGTGCACAGCAGCTTGCGTCTGGTTTCTCAGCATCTTTCCAACTATATGTACAGAAGAACGAATTACTTATCAGATCTTCCTCAGGCTTTGCAATGTGCGAGTCATTCAGAAAGCCTGGATCTTTATCAGATCCGCATCGATCGAGAGCAGAAAAGCCTGGTGCTGGCAAAGACTTCCACATCCCTGCTCAGCAAACAGAGCCTCAAGGGGAGGGGGAGGGGTGGTGGGGGGTCTACTTCCCCAATGATTAGAAACCCCCAGCAAGTCAAGCCTGGTTGCCATCTCATCAGGATGAAACGGTGCTCAGGTTGAAGAGTAGGAGGTGCGAGTGCTTGTTATTTAGAGATGAAAAAAAAAGAGAGAGATGCATCAACTTTCCCAGGATGGCACTTAGATGGTCTCATTCTTTGCTGGAGAATGTCAGCAGGGGCTTGTCACATGCAGGGACTGTTGTCAAAGATGCCACCAAAACAACACGACAATAGCGAAGATTAAATCCTGGTTGGAGGTATGTTTTCATGTTAAGTGTTCCATTGCATGCAGCAAGGCCTGGTATTGCCATCACTTATCTCTCCTTTTGCTTTGTGTTTCTCACTCTGTTCTGTTTGAGCTGGGAGGCAAGCACATTTGTTTGCCTCTTTCTATTACATCAGTGATGGTGCTGCGACCACTAGGTAATGACATGGGTTTTACACTTAGAAAATCATTTTCATATTCCAGAGATACAAGCGATAATGATAGCTTTTGATAACCGACAATCAAAGCTCCATCACCCTCCTAGAGTGCTCGCCTATGCAATCCTCTGGAGGATGAGAAAGAGAGGGGTGGGGTTGGGGTAGTTAAGAGGAAGAGATGGAGGGAGTCGATGTGTGGGCAGATGGGTGGGGGCTATGGAAAGAAAGCAAAGACAGAGGTGGGTGGAAATGCCAAGGTTTTTGTTGCCATCAAATACAACACATCAAATGAGCCCATGGTGTTGAATAGTGTACACATATCATAATAGAGAGCACTTGAAAGCCACAGTACATGGACCTCTTGTGTTCCAACATCACCTTCTGCACCCATTAGAAAGTCAAAGACAAATGCCCGCACACTTATGAGACACACATACACACGCTTTGTCCATACACCTCGGAGGTGTGGATAATCACAAGGATTTATTGAATGGTGGTGGTTGCTCCTCACTCTATCAAGTCCCTCTTTATAGGCCTCGTGATAAATGAGAATGCCATGATGGGTGAAGGTAAGGGGCGGAGGGGCCAACAGTGCTCTGGATCAAATTGAAACCACAGAATGAACCCCTGCGCTGGACCTGGCTGGGCTGCCACCTTGTCTGATGAACCCCCTGAAGCTCTAAGGGTGGAGATGAATGGGCGAATCCATTCCTTCTCAGAGTACTGAAAAGAAAGAGAGGGCAAAAGTGTGTGGGAGAAAGTAAGCCATGCTCTTCCAGCACACATGATGTATGACAAGGCTCAAAACTGTCAAGATGTACCATGTCAGTGCTTGCTCACTAACAGCCATGCTCCAGTATACTGTTCTAAAAACGCCAACCAGTTCAAATAGACATTAAACGAAAAAATAAATGCATTTTTAGTGGTTATTTTTTATGAATCCTACACTACGCACAACGATAATTAGAGAAGCAGGTTATATCTTGCGGTTTGACTTGTTGACCGACCACAATGGAAGGGCAAAATATTCTTAATGGAAGCCAGAGCGAAGAGCCAGAGGGTGGAGATGCAATCTTATTTAAATATGCATATAACCCTACACATTCCTCAACATTCTCTTCTGAAGGGCATTCAGAGCACTGCACTTGATTATTCAAGAAAAAGAAACAGTAATTTTTTTCTTATGACCAACTTTTTAGCCTAAAGTTAAAAGAAAATTCAAAGTTAAAGTGTTACACAGGGCAGTGGCCCCCGACATCCAGAGTTGAGAGACATTGTTGTTGATACAATTTTAATGCTTTATCAAATCAAATGCTCCAAATTACGTCTGATTGAGACTTCCTGTCCTCATATAAAGTTTCAGGTTTTTTCCCAGAATCTCTACTGTAATCTCTCATATTCCAGGATGCTGAAGTTGCAGTTCTGCCACAATTGGACCACTTCTGCAGCGCAGAGTACTACACCAAAACTAGTCGTACTTAGGGATGGGAATTGATAAGAGTTTTACAATTCCAATTCCATTTTCGATTCTGATTAACGATTCAGTTCTTTATTGATTCTCATTTTGAAAAAAGGAAAATAAACAGGCATCTACTGTGGCGAATGGGTGCAAGCCTTTTACCACAAACTTAGTCACTGCTCTGTGACATTAATCTATCTTGGCCTGGGTCAATTTACTCTTCCCTGCTTAGGTGAAAGGAGAAGCAAGAAGCAGACATGAACTGGAGGTAGTACTGCCGGCCTCTGGCTCTGAGCCAGTAAGACTCTGTCTCTCATGACGGTCATCTAAATGTAATGCATGAAAAGGCATTAATGTAACATTAATGGTTACTAATAGCAGGTTTTACAATGAGACAATTTGCGCTAATATGATAGGCAGTGTTTGCTAGTTAGTTATTTACCTGCTGTATTAGCCTTGACTTGCGTAAGCTACGCAATGTGCTTGGTGACATCATTCGCGGCGACTCTTGTGGAATCGTTTGCAAAACGATTCCAAGGAATTGAAACACTGCCAAACACACAAGGAATTCAGACACCTTGTGGGGTGGCACCACTCAATGGTAATGGTAGGTTAGCTGTGCTGGGCAGAGGTGTGGGAGAGCATATTCGAAGATCGCCTATTGAAACTTTATGAGACTAATAACTGCTGGAGTGGCCTGAAGTTATTAAGCCATTTTGACCTGGCTTCAAAATAAATGAAAGCAGGACAGGACAGGCACAAGGTTTACTTTGATAACTGCCCTTTAGATTAAACTGCAATAATTTCATAGTTGCTATTAAGAGGTTTTTGCTCATACTGTACCACTTCTTAACATTTTTAACATAATGACCGATTACAAACCTAGATGATGAGAAAAACGGCTCAGGTTCGAAAAGAAATACCACAAAATTGTCTTTCCTTTCTTTTATTTCTCCAGTTTATCCTGCTAGATCATTAGCATCTAACTGCAAAAAAGAATTGTGCAGCAATGTAGATGCTGGTAATAATCCTACTGCTAAAGGGTTTTCCTAAAGAAGGAAATAATTTCGCTCTCTTTACTTCAAATTCTACAGTTGTATTTTAGTTAGCACAATGTATTATTCCATTTGAAAAATACAAAAGGAATAAATACCTAAATTCGACATGTTTAAGGAGTCAATACTGAAACCTTTTCCATCACCTGCCATTTATAGGGATAAAAAGAACAAGTCTAGCGAGCACTGGGTCAAAAGGTGAGTGAAAGTGCAAATCCACCGACCGGATGAAAACAAATGGGCAGACAGTTGATGGGAAGAGCAGAGGCAGCGGAGGTGGAACTGCTTAAATCAATCTTTGATTTTGTATCTACCAATATGTTGTACAGTGATTGGGGTCGAGTGACAGGTAGAATGACCCCCTCCTCCACAATCTGTCTTAGGACGTAGACATGCCCACACACCCATCTCAGCTGTCGTACCAGGCTTTGTCTTTTGTGTGCAGCTTCCTGGGGAAAATGGGCTTACAAATCGGAAGAATACAGCCCTCATTTACAGATGGGGACGCAAACTCTGCAGGAACAGTGGGAGGTTACCAAAGTAATTCCTCAGCTTCAACACATCGCAGATGGCTCGTGTGCCATTGTCATTTGTCGCCAAAAAGCTGCATGTGTCACGTTCTACTCAGGGTGTTACCCACAATGTAAATCAAAGTGAATAGCTTGACTTTGTAAAATGGCTGCTGCATTTTCTAAGCCACCTACTTACAAGATATACGAGATCCAAGATCTAGCCATCTAGGTGGGAAATACAGGAAATAAATCGAAGTCTTTCTGACAGTCATGTCCTTTAGTTGAGGAGAAGACGTGGAAATGTTCTTAAGTATGAGTTATACAACCAGACTGAATGAGTGCTTGTTGGATGCCTTGGAAGGGGAATAGGATATCTATAATTCAGCAAAAGGATAGAGAAAATCGGTGACAAAAATTACAGCAGATAGACCATGAATAATTAAACAGGAAGAATAGAAACATTTAAAGACCTTGAGAGGCATTTCAGTTCAAATTTAAAAATGGCTTTCAAAAAAAGAGAAAAAGAAACAGATATAGTCAAGCCTAAGAAACTATTTCGCCCGAGGCATAAGAGTCGAGATTACAAATAAGCTCAATGATAATTGTTTATGATGAGCTAGCTTTAGAATAAAAAGTTTATTTGGATGTCACCAAAGTCATCATGAGCTTATTCGTTCTCAGAGCCTCAGTTTTTTCCTGTTAGCGGTATATAAAGATGGAGTGATGGAGGTGAGGGAAATACTAATTATAATGAAACCACTATAAATGTAGTCTCTCATACGCCTACTGTTTCCCTTCCAACAGCAGTTGTTTGAAGACATGTCCTTGAGTGGAACACAATTTGTCTATTGCGGAGCCAATATCATAGAACAAAATTTGCCATTCTGCTTCAGTCTGGCTGTGATAAAAAGACTTTCATTGTGGTCTTCTATAACCTTCCTGCACACCACAAACTCAATCTATCCTGTTTTCTCTGACTGACAAAAGAACACAAATTCAATGGGCCTCAAACCAAGGCTTTTCATCCAGCTTCCAATAGGCAATATATAAAACCTACAGGTCTGGCAGCTATTGTGGGTGACAAACCAGAGCGCTGTTATCTGAGATGGTGAGGTGAAGTGGCTTTTTATTCATGGCTCAAGGCAACAATAGTGTTAATTAGACACATGGCCAGAAAACAATTTCCTTTCCTTTCAGACCTTCAGAGAAAGAACTCCTCAATCACAACTGTGGCAGACCAACAACTGTCATAAAGGATTAAATCTCACTAAGACAATCTGACCTGTAGAAATGCTAGAAGCTATAGGAGCTGATAAAATAGAAATCACAGCTGAATAAGCGATCTACTTTCTTTAGCAGAAAGTTAAGCCTTGGTCTATGCTCCAACTCTCATCTATGGTCAGAAGATTGGGTACATGTCTGAAAGAATGAGACCACAAATCTAAATTGCCTTCATAGTTTGGCTGGATTCAGCCTTAGTTAAAGGACCCTTGAGCTTTATTTTCTTTTCTTTAGTTAAAAAGATGTCTTGCATTTTAAAGGGTTCATAGATATCTAGGCTAAAATTGGGCTAAATTAGATTGAACCTTTATGGTTCCTTATTTACAACCTTTTATATTAAACACAAAATATGTTGTTTGGGTAAAATTGACATTTTACTCAATAACGTCTTTCTTTCAGCTCATAATCTGACCATGTAATTCTGTGTTTTTGGCTAATTGATATTATATTACATATTTTCGGCAACTCAGCAGTTGATGAGAAAACGTTCAGAACAAGAATCAAGCAATTTTCAAACTCAAAGTTCAAATCCCAGCTGGGGTTCATTGGGATTTTAGCATGATTCTTAAGACTTAGACATTTAGATATTTGTGTAATATAAATATTAAGTGATAAGAACTAAACTACTTGTGCTAATTAGTGTTTAATTTAGCTGGTGATATACAGGGCTCAGTGAGGGTTATGACTACACGCAACTATGAAAGCACATCTAGTTCTTAGTGGGAGAGTAAGTTGCTGAGACATGAGAGGAGAGCGGCTGCTCATTCACACCGGAAAGAACCAGTAGGGATGGTTAGGGCATCTAATTAGGACGTCTCCTAGGCTCTTTCCTTTGAAGGCTTTCCAGGCACACCCATCTAGGATGAGGCCACAAGGTACACCCAGACTTTGCTTGATGGACTATGTGTATAATTTCACATGGGAGTGCCATGAAATCCTTCAGGAGGAACTACAAGTGTTGTTGAAGAGAACAACATCTGGAACAACCTGCTTTGCCAGTTGCCACTGCGACCTGACCTCACATTTGGGAGAAAATGGATGGATGGGAGAATGGATGGCCATACAGGAGCACTTCCAAGCTCCCAAACAACCAACTAACACACACACAAAGGGGAAGCTCGTAAAATAGGAGGATGGCATGCAACCCATCCTCAGTGTAACTGAAAATAGTTACAGCTGCCGGAAGCTAACATACTGTACTGTGCAAACGTCTTGGGCCCACCCCTCATTTCTTTATGTCTAACTTCACAGAGCTAAAATTTCTAGATTTGTGTTATTATTTTAAACTGTCTTGAGCAATAGTTTTCCAGACTTTCTAAATGTTTTTTCACAGTCTATCTTTGGACATTTGGCTGCTCATTTTCCATTTAAACTTCTAAACATTTACAGAAAAATGTCATATTTGAAAATAAAATGTATCTTTTATTTAGCACATATATATATATATATATATATATATATATATATATGTGCATGTATATACAGCACCTTTAAGCCATTTCAATTAATTATTAGCAGCCTGTCACAAATAAACACAATTTGTTCTAATTTCTTTAGTAGTAGAATTTATGGAAAATGAAACTACTAACACAGATAACACAGTTGCAGAGGTATAATGTGGCAAATCTCCCCAGATTAAAAGGAACAAAAGGCAGCCAAGATCCAAAGAAGAGCTTTGTAATGTCCTTCAAGAAGCCTGGAGAACTATTCCTGAAGATGACTTAAAGAAGTGACAAGAAAGCTTATCTAAGAGTGTTCAGGCTGTGTTAAAGAATAAAGCTGCTCATACCAAATATTGATGGTCAAGCTTATATACTGTGACAATTTTTGCATGTTACAACAAATCTGCTGCACCCCTTTCCTGTTTTCTTGCTATAACATAAAGACATGATGGGTGGCTCAACATGTCTGCATGTGTACTGCAGATGGCGTCGCCAAACTTGGAAATGATGAAGCTGGCATCTCTAACCTAAGCGCCATGGTCGACTTAAGTCCACAAAAGAGGGCGTCCTGAAGAAAAAATGGCCCATTGTGGCAAAAATAACAGCATATTTTGTTCCTACTCTCCACCTCTGGTTGCCAGACTGGTCACACTTCACCTCTGACGCAAAAAACGTCATCCGTCTATTTAAAATTTTTGCGCTACAGCAAGTTGAATCATTATCTTCACCGAGCAGTACACCATTGAGCTGCAGCAGCAGAGCGATATAGTCAGCATTAGCGAGTATTTCTTTCAAATAATCGCACAATTTCCACTAAAAAGTTTACCTGCAAAGAAGCACTGGATCTTCTCTTCGCAAATCCTGATTCTTTAGGGGAAAATCTACCTTCGGAAGATGATGGTGCTGTCCACTAGTCCCGGGGCAAGTGGCTACGCGTTCCCGCCCCGCGTCCCTGCCTCACAAGCAGTCGGACAAAGTGTTACCCTACACCAAACACCAACTTCAGATCCTTTGCCCAGCAATGTAGGTGGTGAGGAAAATGTTTCACAGGTCGAAGTTTGCATGGAGGAGTTAGCAGGCGTGGTAGTACTGGAGGGAACGAGGCTGGGAGTATTGTGGGTGTTCTGTCTTTTTATCGAGCTCCCCAAGTGAACCTGTGCTTTCTGACACGGTGCCTTCACAAAGTGTCTGCGATCCTGCAGCCAGTAGCTTGACAAATCTCAATGGACATGTCAGACATGGTCGAAGTGTCAGTGAGAGAGCTGGGGGAAAACGTAGCGGCGCAGTTTATGCGCGTAGCCGCAGCCATGCTGCCTCTGTTCACTGACCGGAGCACGCGTTTACGCACTTGGTGGAGACATGACAGGAGCACGAGGTGGCACAAGTGGTGCATTTAGAGGCAGACGCGCTGTCATACAGCGCAGAGCCAAGTCAGCCAACATGTATCTCACTAAGCCAGGTTCTCGAAATGCAGGCTTTGAGTATTTGACTGATGAGGTGGGGTACCAAAATTGGATAAAGCTATTGGATAATTTTTCGGCCATTTATTAGAGATAATTTACAGTGTTGGTTTACTCTGCTATTTCCCTGAACATTTTGCATTGTATAGCACATTGAATATAGAATGTTGAATATAGAGATTAATAGGGGCATATTTGGGGGAAAAAGGCTGCATTTCATCATTAAAACGGCGTCATAATATGCAAATTAGGTGTGTAAATTTGCTTCCTACATAAACTTTGAGTCATCCTTAACATTTCTCTAATTTACAGAAAGTCTCTATCTCTTATCAGTTTTAAGATATAGCCTTTTGAAATTTATTTGTCAAAATCAAGGATTTTAGAAAAAACCTCTGGCGCCTAAATAACAGCTTTGTAGCATCAACCCAGTTCTATTTCTTTCAGCCTTTAACTATGCACTTTCAGTGGTTTCATAATCACTTCAATAATTCCTTGTGGAGGAAAGGGCAATCCCACCTGTGTTTTCACAGCATCTAAACTGGAGAGCCTTGCAACGGTGCAATTTGGACACAGGTGAAATCTGACCTGTGAATTGCCAGAAGCAACCAGAGATTGCTCAACAACTCACAAATGAAAGTGATAAAGAACCAACATGAATTCTTACAGACACTTTATGCAACTTGTACTTAGCCTTAACTGTTCTTAAGTCAGGTCATTAAATCTTCGTCTGTCCAACTCAATGATCTCTTGACATATTAAGTATACATTGGAAAAGAAAGGGTCTTTCATTCTGTAGACTGCACCTTTCAAAGACCTATTTGGCAGCTAAACAATGGCAGAAAAGAGGATTGAAATTATTGTAAATCAGTCTACCCTTTAAGTGTTTTGTAGGCTTTAAAGGCAAGAATGGTGAAGAGAAAGTTAGATTTAGTTTTTGGTTGAATAGGACCAGCAGACATCTAACTGAACAGGTTATATGATTTTAAACATATCCGTCACTCATGTAACAGTGAGTTACACAAGAGTTTCACAAGCTCTGCAAGGTCAAGGCAGGTGTTGATATTCCTCAGGGAAGATTTTTCCACTGATATTTCAGGCATGCAGAGAAGAGCTTTCATAGTAGAATTCTTGCATCTCATTAAATTAAGAATAACATCACTGAGAAAAATGATTGTATTTGGGCAAAAAAAATATTAGTAGCATAATTCTTAGCATCATTCTTATCTGTATGAAAACAGAGTTGGTCCTTAATTGATTAACCAGGAGGCTAAATGCAAATAACCAACCTAGGTGTGAGGGAACATCGTTCTGCAGCTCCTCCTTCTTCTCCACTGTTATACATGATTAAGAGACGGATGATCCCTGATTAACGCTGATTCCCGTGTGTTTAATAGCACTCGGCGCAACAGAATGGCAAAGTGAAAACAAACAGATGAGACAACTCCCACGTGGTAGGAGCGCGCAGATGGAGAGAACTTATAGATTGAGATGTGGAGCTGGCAGAGGCAGGAGTCTGAGCAGGTGCTTGGACCCAGCATGGGCATCATGCATTGCCATTTTTAAAGCACACAAGGGCCAGCAGGACAGCACAGGCTAAAGGGTGAGGAGATGAGACACACGGGACAGACTGGGACAGACTGTCCTCCTAACATGGCAACTAGTATGAAATGATCTATGCTGCATCATAACACGTGCTGTGAGGAAACAACATGCCATATGCAGTCCTTTCTCTGGCTCATTAATTTTCAAATAGCTGTAAAAAAATCAACAAAGTTGATTTAGATATTGTTTAACTGCTATGTAGCTATTATGAGCAGCTGTGTGTTAGTAAAATTCTAGAAATGCAGCATTACTGGAGTTACAAAGCGTCTTTCAAAGGACATTTTCTTTAACTAAACCACAATAAAAATGTCTCTATGAATGTCTTAACCCAACACAGATAAAAGTGCTGCACACTTTTCCACACAGATCTTAACTATAACTCAGATTGCAGAAGAGCGTTTGTTTAAGGTTTGCTTATCTGCCTTCTTTGAGTGGACTGGAAATGGTCTCTCTGTGTGAGATGGTTTCTCAATAATGCTGAAATTCAGGAAACCATGCTGTGATCCCAGAGCACCACCTGATATTACAGTGTCCTCCCTCAAAAAGCGATTACAGAGTGTGGAGAACTCTCAAGTGGTAAACATCTTCACACAAATACAAGTTTCACATGTACAGGGGAAGCACACTGACTTAATTTTCTCTTCTAGTCCCAAAGCATTGGTCAGTATAAGAGTACAGGGGGAAAATCATGCATATTAAGTTGTTAAATCCAACAAGAACCATTCTGCAAACTCTTGAATGTCACAAAATAACCCCTAAAGCAATCACAGAGCCTTGAATAAGACATTCTTTGTTGTTCACAAGCAGACTAATGCAAGTGCTTCATGGGAAAGAAAACCTTTCAAGGCAACCGTCTCTCCCTCCTGCCTCTGAATAGAATTGGTGGTGTCCTTGCATTATACATTCTCAATTTCCCAGCACATTGAATTAAAGCCTCCTTTGTCATCAGAAACATTGCTCATTTTGCAAAGTGACCAAACCATGCCTATGAATGATTATGTGAAAGACAGTGCTCTAAAGTGGCCACAGATTTTCATTAGAGCCTCCAGACAGCAGTGCAGGGACAGGAGGAGTGAGTCTATATCAACCGTGATGTATCAGACAGCCCTGTGAGTCTTAACCGTTCAATTAGGAGCACTGCTGAGGCCCAGCCTGTCAGCAGCAAAGACCAGCAGAGAGCTGGACAAGATCAAGAGCTGCTTCCTCAAACACACTTCAGGAGGCAGGGCCATCAATCTCTCTAACTTTAACCGGTGGGGTATCAGAGGGGCAGGACCCCCGCTGAAGCCAGGCCTGGCTCAGAGGGCAGCACAGGTAGGCCCATTCATCCCCATCAACCAGACTAAAAATGCATGAGCTCATGACCTTCACAATGGGAGGAGGGGGTTGCACCCTGGCAGGGAGGGGAGGAAAAAAAATCTCATTCCCATCAGCATTTCTTTAGATACCCAACAGCATTAGCCTAGGAAACTGCTGATCCTGGGTTTGTTTTGCCCCTCAAGTTGGCATCGTCATACAGCAAGGGAATTTAGCAGGTTAATGTTCTGAGAAGGGCAATTTGAACAATATCATGAGACATTCTCAAAGTGTTTATGTACACATTTGAGTTTGAATGCCCAAAGCACTGTAGCAATATAATGACCCAAATTTAAGTTGCCACTTTGCTTCACTCATGATATCAATCTGTGTTGCTGATGAATTAAGAAACTTACAGGGCATACAGGATGAAAATTAGGGGGGGGAAAAGGAAACAGTTATAAGATTAACCATGTGATTGGGCAGTTTTCAACTCTAAACTGTATCTGAGGCAAAATATAAATTACTTATGTAAGACATTATGCCGCTCCACATACCAGTGCAAATTGAAAGAGTTTATTTTCCAGAAGTTATTTCTTTTGTTAGATCTAATGCTTAACAACTATGTAGCTCACTAATTGTTACAGGTATATGCCAGTAATTCATAAAAACAAAGAAAACTATGTATTTATGAGAATGGGAAGATATGGGTTTTGTTTATATAAGAAAACAAATACTAAGTGAACTGGCAATGATATATGCTGGGCAGTTTTGAGATCCAGTTATTTACTTCAAATGAAATGAGGCTGAAGAGAAAACACAATGGAGCGTAACCAACAATGGAGCCTTGTATTTAGAAGGTGATTTGTAAAAATAGGGACCTCCTTTTCAAATTGGAATGCTATCAACTTAAACACAACAAGCTTAAGGCAATCGTGATAAAAATAATTAGAAAAAAGCACTGAATGAACAGACTGCTTGAACTGCTTTGACCACTCTATTACACAGGATTGTATGTCAGTCTTTATTTAATGAAGAGGGGCACTTTTTGTTCTCTGGTACATAACACAGTCATTGTGTTGGGACTGTGCAACGTGCTGCCATTGAAAGTGAAATTACTGTATTTCTCACTTATCAGGGCTGATATAGCTGAAACAGATGTTATTATTATTTTCGGAAAGGCAACACCTTTTGTCTCTGGGTCGTACCTTAACCACAAAGTGAAAGATTCATAACAAGGAGGCTGTGGATTTAACACGAGTTAGGCCAATTAAAGATATGACAGCACAGCGGCATGTAGACCATCACAAAAAAGTTTCAAAATGGAATTCAGCTTGCAATCATTGACTGAACTATTCCTTTTGCTCCATATCAAAAAACTCTTGAAGACAACATATATTTGAAAGTTCAAGTCTAAGAGGATGATGATCCTAAGATCTAATGAGCAAATATACAAACAAATAAATAAAGGAAGAGATAAAATGGAGGGTTGTTGAATAATGAAAGGCTACATCAAAGCCAAGTTTTTAAAAAGTATAGTGTATGCACCAAAAAATACTCTCAAATATTTAACAGTTGAAGTAAACTTTGGATTAAGAAAATGTGATTTGAACTTCAGAAAGCAGATGTCAGACATTTTGACAAAGATGGAAAAATCATTCATCTGTTGACTGAATGACAGATATCTTAGGATTTCATTGTTAAATTCATGGTGTATGAAATGTGCACATAGTTTTAGCCAGAAAGATTTGCTGCACTTAATTCTGCATGAAAAAAACACATATACACATATATTCCCCAGATTTATAATTTTCAGTGACAAGGTGTTTGCTATCTCCTCTTATATGACTCTAAATCATAGGAGGAACGTTTTGCATGGTGATTTATGTTCTCTTTTTATTTCTATTACTCAAAACATGCAATTGAGCCAATTACAGTGACACTGTAAAATAACAATGAGAATTTCCCAAACATCTCTGGTAATTTTTGTGTAAGTAATTGGCCTCACCTGCACATCTGGTCCTGGCCCTCAGAGGTGGTCCAGGAGCTCCGGTGCCGCCCTCTAACGGTCTGGTCAGCAGAACACTGATTTCGTACTCAGTGTCTGGATCCAAGTGGCCTATCTTGTGTGTGGTCTTGTCTACAGGCTGTAGGTCATACATTGTGCCAGAAACAGTGCGGTACTCCACCTCCCTGTCTATTATTGGACCGTCCCCATTGATGGAGTTGGCATTAAGTTGGATCCAAAGGTAGGTGGCCCCGACAGCCGTCAGCTGGGGCGGAGCAATAGGCACTGGGGGTTCTAGGGAAATAAAAGGTTTCCATGAATGCTAGAAAATCACACAATATAGGTGAAAAACAAACACAAAGTATAAATGAATAGATATTTATATATGCTTTGTATATTTCTGAAACATATATGTTTTTGTATATATATATATATATATATATAAATAAAAAAACAGGAAAATTCATATAAATGGAAAGAAATTAAACTTCCACACAACCAAAAACGAGCAAAACAATCTATTTTAAACAATCAACAAAACTCAAACATTAATGTAAAAACATCACTGTATCTTCTTCATGTTTTGCAATAATTGAAGTATTTAAAAAGAGCCAATCAATAGTTTCATCTCGATGGGCAGAGCATCTCATCATCACTACTACACTGACTGATTCATGTAATCACCGTTTAAAAGTGATGGCAACTTCAAACAGAGGTGTAAAAAAAGTCAGCTAGACCCATTGAACAATGTATTGATTCCAATCAGAAAACTCCCATTGAAAGACCTCTGGCAATTGACAGCTGCTGTAAATGTCATCTCTCTTGTCAGAGCTGGCGCAGGTTTAATTTCTCAACTCATGATTGCTGTTAAATTCTGTAATCCAATTTAAAGCTAAAAAGGGCTGATGGGATGGTTAAAACCACAAACTCAAGTGTCTTTCTAGCTGCTCTACAGTTTGAAGCAACTCAGCAAAGGTTAACAAAAAAGTTGTCACAAATTTTGCTTTGCCACCATTCAAAGGAAAATACAAGAATGCGTTTTTTTGTTCCATTACCACACAACTGGGAGCGCAACAGCCTCTCCTAACACGTGCTTGTGCGTTCATGGAATCAGGAGCTCCAACCACAACTAAAATGATTATACCTTGCTGATTTGACCCGTTTTCAACACTATTAGTGTATCTATTAAACTTTCGCAAATAATTGTAAAGGCCAGTTTTGGCCTCCTTATGTTGGCTCACAGTTACTTTTAGAATTTGTTTGAGGATTTTACAGTTTTTAAGTTGTTGCATATATTAGCATTTTCTTACCTCTCCTATGAAATCCCTGTGGTAAGCTGACTGGTTGCTCCTGGCTGTTCCAAGTAGCAACAAGGTTCTATCTGTATCTACACTTTGGAACAACCCACCCTTTCAAATTCTCAAATCAAGTTTGAAAATGTATCTCTCTTATTAAACAAGGTAGGTCTTTTTTTTCTCTGTGTGGCCACTTGCCTGAGTATTGTTGTTTTTACTGTTTTTTCTTCTATTGTTTTACATATCTTCTTTTGATTTTACAGCACTTTGGTCAACAGTTGTTGATTTTAAAGATGCTTATGCATAAATTGATTTGACTATTTTCTTATTTTGGACTTAACTTGACAATATGTGATCTTAGAAAACCACTGGGTGTCATATTAGAGCAGGGAACAGAACTCTCTGGAACACTAAAGCAATGTTGACTCTGGTCTCATTCTTTTCTATGTTGAGGACTTTCAGGGGTGTTTATTCATTGGAGGTAAGTCTTTTATGGGATATACAGAAATGGTGCATATCATCATTGTATTTTACTAGCTGACAAATGTTTGTGGGTTAAAAAGTTGCAGCTATCTATGAGAGAAGCTGTGAGATTAATTCACTGTGTGCTAAATGTATCTCAATATCAAACTATCAATATCAGAATAGTCTATGTTGGCTTTGTACAGACCAAAACCTTTAAAGTGTCTGTGACCTTCACACAATGATTAAAAGGTAAAAACAATCCTAGTTATTTCTGGGCCCTTTCAATGTCAAACTCTGTTTGGATTGTAACAAAAATAATCTTAGAGTTCTTCTTCAGTGCAAGTTTTACTTTTTCAGACAAATGCGTTTCAAGAAAACCTTAAATATGACCTTTTCTCTGTTATGTCACCAATATTTATCTAATCTTGCTTAAACCTTGTGCCATTTCTGGTTTAATGAGGCTTCTTGAAATGTCAAACAAGTTATTTTAACCTTGGGATATTTTCAGTTTTTCTTCTTTTTTTCATACAGAATAGCCAGGCAAGGAGAGATTGCTGTGACATTTACAAGACTGTGAACATCTTTTTAAGATTGTCATAGTTTTATTCTTTTGTTTTCACCGTTTTTGTTTCCATTGACAAAAACACAGAGGAAGAGTAACAGATTTCCTGAATGTGCAAAGTTGTCCAAAACAAATAAATAGAAAAGAAGAAGAAGAAGAAAAAAAGAATTCTATCCAATCAGAAGGACAACTAAAATAACAGACATAAATGTACCTACACAATCTCAATATGATGTACAGTAGTTCAGTAGTTCAGGCTGCAAATTAAAACCTGGCATATTCAACAAAGGGCTATGACCAACAGCTAAGGGAATCTACCATTGTCACATACGAAAGCTGCATGTAAAGACGAGAAGCTCTAATGAGCACACTAGAAACAAAATAATACCATTTGTCGCCTCACTGCTTTTCATGGAGTTGTCACGGAGAGGGCAAAGTCTTTTGGTAAATAAGAAGTGGGCTGAGGTGACCAACGGAGAATCGTTCTTGCACGGCAGATGGTTACCCTACTTTAACCTCCGATATCACATCCCTAAACTCTTCTAATCCAGGCTTTCAATATTACAGACAAACATCACCTAAAGCGAACCAGCTAATCCATCAGGTTGTCCTCCATACTTACTTGCCAGACACTGGTCTATATGCTGGAGGCAGACAGGAAAATGAGGTGATCCAAAATCTGAGTTCAGCTTTTGACTTGTTCTGATGGGCTTTTATGGTCTGTTATGTCCTCAAAGGGATTTAACTGAGTTAAGTTGCTATGTACTCAGATTAATTCAAGCAATAGGAAACAATGTAGGCAAACTCTGTACTACATGTAGCAACATGGCAGTATAGACACAGATATTGTTTTTTGTTTTTTTTTATATCTTAAAGTCATTAAACCATTCATTGAATGTGTTGGTTTCCAGAATAGAGAACTCAGCATTTTCTTTGAAATTGAACTGTGATACCATATGTAATGCATTTTTCTTCTTTATTAAGTGCCTATGTTCATTAAAGAACCTAATTAAATAAAAATAAATACTAAAAGTATGACTCAGGAAAAAGTCAAATGTCATACATAAACAACACACCACCAAGTAAGCAAGTCTAATGAAACAGTCACCGGATGTTTTTGACACATTTGCCAACACACTCATTTTTCCATGACAACTTATGATGCATTACACCAAATGGCCCTCCAACTATGATAACGTTTTAGCTGCTGACTCAGTCATGACTGGTTCAAAGTCATGTGACACAGAATTTAACCAACTAATAACACAACTAAGGTGATAGCATCATACTGTATTTTATCAGGGAAAGGCCCCTCAGTCATCCCATCACATCTGATTCTCTGTAGAGAACATTCATCACTCTAATAAATGGATGCCACTCTTGCCATTCAGGCCTATTTCTTCTGTTATCACCTGAGATGGCCTCTGAAACAGCACAGCTTAGCAGTATGATGCATTACAGCAATAAGCATTTCATTTAACTATGAAAAGTTACTGCTTCACAAAAGCAACAGCAGCTTAGCTTGGTGATGAAATAATTCCTGTAGGTGCAGTAATCCTCTACTCAAGAGCCACAGCAGATGCCCTGCAAATCACAGATTACCGGTGTGAAATACACTCAAGTTCTGGAACACTTCAGGATATTAACAACTTGTTTACCAATGTTTAAGCCATGAGCAGCAGCTTTCCAGCGGTGAGGTCCTGGAGAGGTCTTCCAACTGAGCTCTGTGCTAGCTGGAAATGTGCACAGATGAAAGTGGCGACCATTCGTGAGGGTCAGTGAGCAGCTGCTGTCATGATGTTGACCAAAAAGGAGAACTGCCTGGCAACAGCTGAGCCTTGCTTTACCACAGCACCTGCCTGCCAGGATGTTATCACACAAATGCATGTGCAGCAACAAGAACCACTCAAACACTGGCATGCGCTGGAATGACTAACTAATGTTTACTTTTAAAATGAGCTGATTTATCATATAGTTTATGCAATATCACTGAAAAATGATGCTGCACAAAGAACCCCAAGTTGGCCACTAATCTGATTAATATACACAGCAAATTTTAAGCTGGAACTAGACAATTGCTGGCATTTTTTCTTAATAACTCACATAGATGATTAAACAGATCTCTAAACAGATTAATTTGCTAATCATTTCAAAGCTACACATACATTTCACAAATATTTGAGTGCAAGCACACAACCCTTTCATCACACAGGGAGCAATAATAAGAGCTGCCACTCAGCTCTGTTGTTAGATTAGTTAGACTTCACTGTTTATAAATCCATCTCTCATTTGCCTGTTACATGCACTGAGCCTCTCTTGTTAAGATGCAAGAGGTCCTCATTATGTTATACGCGTTCCTAATTGGGCTGCTGTGAGTAAAGAATTGATCTGCCCCTGATATGAGGAGAGGGGGCCACAGGAAAACGAGGGGCTTGACTGGCCTACCTTCGATTTTTGGTGGCTATTCTCATTAGAGCTGACACGGCCGCGACCTCGACATCCTAGAGTTGGTAGCATGGCCCAGAATGCAATGAAAAAGCTCAGTGAGGGCTCCAGGTGATTCTAACCAGGCCAAGAAAAGAACCAGCACTTGGACAGGGAGTAATTATCCTTCTTTCAAAAACCACTGGCTGTTCAAAATGGAGTGGGGGGTGGGGGGGCAGGGGGGATCCGTACAGCACTTTGGAAATGCATGCGGCACATTTCCACATAGGCACATAAATACTGATGGTACACTGGCACGGATAACAGAAGTGATTATCCAGGATAATCAAGCATTCACTCTCCTCATGTTAAAGGAAAAGGCAGTGCATGATAATGAAGGAGGTGAGGGGAGCTGGCATGTGACTGTAGCAGGCTCATAATCCAGAGAAAGACTCCACGGTCACTCCTCCAAAAGCAAGTCATTCATGTGGTGAATACATATTTAAGGAGGATTTACAACTCAGACACTTTGCTGGGGGGGGTTAAGCACTTGTTTTATGACTGGGCCGATAACAGGAGATATCAGCTTTTTATGTGGGACACTGATAAGTGTGAAAACGCCTTTTTCTCCTCTTCGAACGAGTTGGATTACAACTGAGTCATTGAGGTGTGAAATCAACGTAGAATTTAAACTGCAGTGAGTTACAAGATTTGATACAAGCCTTAACTGAGAAAATTACTGCATTTTAAATATTTATGACAAAAGCACTTTACCCTTTACTGGTCTATTCTTGTGTAGAAATATATCTGGTAAGCCTGAAAGCAACGATCAGCAAGAATACTGCCGTCTAGTAAGTATGTGTAAGTGTGTGAATGTTGCAAGTGATTGTGTTGCTGAATTTATGCACAAGAGTGGTTTTGAGTGCCTCCAGTGTGTCAGTAAATTTTCTTTGAGTACACCACTGAAACCCACTGATACACTTGGGCAGAGAGACTTTATCTGCCTCTTACATTCTGCTGTGTCTGGGCCCAGCCGTTCTCGCATGATTGACAGACCTCGATCTGGACAGGCAGGATTAAACCTATCAATCACATAAAAAGCTTAAAGCCCAAAAAAGAAAAAAAAAAAGAGGAAAAAAATCAGGGCACTAAATTCAATTGAGAGCACAAGGAGAAAATTGAGGTGAAGAAATATAGAGGGCCATTACCGGGCTATAGGGCTGTAGGAAAGAGAGGCCTTGCAGGATTTAGTTTCGGACGACTCCATAAATTCATATCAAATGACTGCAGGAGTGAAATATCAGTGAGGTTACTGTAAACCCTGCTGCCTCTCGCCTTTGTGATCTTTTAGGTGGAATTGTGGTCAGTCAAGGACAGTCTTTATAGAAGAAGTATTAAAGTTCTGTGGATAACAAATCAACATAAAAAGCTGCTGTTTTCAGTTTTCATTTAAAAAACATGTAGCATTACAGGTTTATCTCCTGGAAACTTTGCTGAACGCATGGAGGTCATGTGGATGGGAAAGCATTCTTGCTTTCTGTGTGCTTTTCAGTCAAAGACAGTATTCTGTGTTTGTGTTTTGTTTCTCTGCCCTGGGACAAAAACTCACGTTTTATGGTTAGTTCCCCATAATTGGACACTCCAACTCCTTTGTCTGAGTGGACAATGCAGCGGTAACGGCCTGAGTCGCCCTTGGTAGTGTTCTCCACATCGAAAGTGCCTATGAAGCGCCGGTTGTTCCAAGGTTTAGTGGCTTTCATCGGGGCCTCCCGTCCACCCATGCCCTGTTTGGAACAGAGACAAACACAAGTGAGCTTCCAAAATGGAAAGGTTTAATAAGCAAAGTGGCCTGACCTTGTGTGTGTTTCAGAAACTTGAGTTCAGTGTTCTTGTCGTCTGCTCTTGAGCTTGTTTGTTTGTGTCCCATCATTCCCATCGGTGGCTGGAATAAATTTATTACACAGGAATGCACACACACACACAGACACACACTGTGGGCTCTCCCCAGCTGTCACCCCTCACAGCAGGCAGATGGGGGACATTTGTTCATTAGAAATATTTCTTCATTACTGTCATCGAGGGACTTCACTTAATGTTTGTTTTCCAGATCCTGTGCTAATGAGGACGTGTTTGTTAAAATGATGGAGTACCTGGCAGAAGACCTTTACCCAGCATCATGCTCCCACTGATCACATGTGTGACAGTGTGCTTAGCAGCAGAGCCAGCAGGGTTATGTTTGCCAGATGCACTACCTTTGCTGCTTAGAACAAGGTCAATTCAAGACTGCTGCGCTGCTCACTTGTGCCGGATATAGTACTCAGTATCCACGTGGAGCCAACATCTATATAGGTTAAGACCATACTGCGGTGATCTGAAACAACTGTAATCCCCTGCATCCCAGCTGCAGAGGCCTGTGGGAATCTGGTGAGCAGATGAAATCTCAACCACAAGGGCAACATAAAGCAATGTGTGAATGCTTCAACCTGAAATGATTCACACAGCAGATTACAAAAGGCGAATAGTGTTTCCTGAAAGTGACTTTTAAAAGAGGCTGTGAGGCTGGCAGCTTTGGCTTCTAAATTCATCTCATTGTTTAGAGTTTTCTTATAAACTTGAGACAATATGGTATTATAATATGAGATTTAAAGGAAAAAAATCCTTAATTTTCACTTTGTGTTTTATCACCGGAAGCATAGTGCATTACTGTGATTACGCAGAGCATGAAGTGTTAGATTTAGTTGAAAGTTTGAAATAAAAGTGGATTTGCAAGAACTAATGCTGAGGACAAAATCATTTCAAGTGGTACTTAAGGTGTTAAAATTGGAGATGTGTCTGAAGGCTGGCGTTGTCCAACCCATGGCTTTTGGATCACCATTGTAAACTGTAACCTTGCTTGATACACACGATGACCTTAACCCACCCATGTGTGACCAGTTTTAAACAAAAAATGTGTAAGCAACTCAATTTTAATTTTCAATGATTTATTACATCAACTAACATTTTGTTACATATGCAGTCAAATGCAATAACAATGATCTGGGAACTATTCGAGGTTTGGAATAGCATGAGGTTGGTTAGCATGATCAAACATATCATGCTAAATCCAACAAGTAATTGTTACAACAAGACAAAGGCCTGTAAGACGGTAACAAAACCTGCAAATCTACCTTATCTTGGATCATAAAGTTATGTATTTACATAAAGGGTTTGTTTCGTAAGACATCTCCAGCGAGCCCAGTTCTATAACCAGTTCCACAATCTGATCGAGTCCTGGACCCAGAGTCTAAGAAACAGAATAAAAATGTCTCTCACCTGAAGCCAGAGATGAAAGTTGTCCCTCTTGCGTCCATTGACAGTGCAGTGAAAAGATGCTGTCTGTCCAGCGTTGACCTCCACTCCTTTTATAGTCAGGAAGTGCGGAGTATTCACTATGAAAATAACAAATATTTGTCAAATGCGACTGCATGCTGAGGGGTGAAGTTCAGCTTCCAAAAAGATGGGTTGGCATTTTGGAAAACTTAAGTGTAAGAAGTAATGTAACCATTTAACACTGAGTTGAGCAAATTTATACTCCTGAGCCATACAAATTTGTCTGTTACCCACATAAGAACTCTTACGCCAAGAATTGTATGTTGATCAGGTAATCTGAGAAAAGTCCCACTGAGTTTAAAGCACTACTGGCATTTAGTAAGGGCTATTCCTACAAAATCTTTAGAGTCAGGACCAGAGGCCACCTACCTAAAGGCTCCTTCTCACTGTATCTCCACTGGATTCTTTCAGTGACGGAGGACATTTTTCAATGAGCATTATTCTCTTTTCTGTTTGAACTCGTTATCAGTATGTTCACAGACCGAGATAGTCCAGGAAAGTAACTTATTTAGAACATTTCTGATTAGCGCTGCTATTCTGCAAAGCAATATAGGGCAATTCAGTGGAGCGACCTTGATTCAAAACATAACTGAATCTCTGAAGACTTGTCAAAAGCTAATTCTATCACTTTCATCATTTCACTTTTACCTCATATTTGATAACCTTGCCATTGAACTGTGGTTCTTTTATAACTTTTTCCTGTCAATCTATCTAGTGCCAAAGACAAAAATCTATTTTTCTATGTCTTCTTTAATGGCGGGAGGAAAGCAAGACCCCCCAGTGGCATAATCACACCTTTGCGCTACATATTCTACATGGTCGTATAAATAGAAAATGAATTGGCATTTCTCTAGAGAGGAGTCGCTCATCACTTTGCTTATCACTCAAAGAAGCCCAATTGCCACTGAGTGGATTATTGATCCACTCACACTTACACATTTAAACACTGAACACATCGTGAGGTCTCATTGATTTGCTCAAATACATTTATATGCTGCTCATATTGCTGTATAAATCCATCTTATTGACATAACATTTGTAGGAATTCAGCTGCTTTCAAATGGTTAGCAGGTCATTAGTGGCCAACAATCAGAGCCTGATGCTTCAGCTATGAGGGTTAGTGTAAAGTATAAATCAATTTATGAGAATTCACGTGGTATTGATTTTAGAGTGCAGGGTGTGAAAACCTCTCAGTATTAACTTGAGGGGAGCCATATGGACTAACATGACTCTCTGCACTCAAAAGAATAAACATGAAGAATACTGAAGAGGCATCTTTCCTCCACCCATACAGCCGCAGCTTATCCCAAAAACAGACGCAGGAAAATTATAAACGTGGCAGTAATTACATGTTCATTACTTCTGTAGTGCACTCCAAAGTGCTTGCACTGATTCAGTAAGGGTAGCAGAACTCCAAACAGATGTTGATGAGACACTTTACTGAAAATTCTTAAGGGAGAAGAAAAATGGTAAAATCCAAACATAAGACGCAGCAGACTGTATGGTAGGGTTTGCTTTTCAGTCCCTTGTTTTTTGTACTTCTTGTGCCATCTCTCAAAGGATAGATTTAACAGAGGCACTCCAACATTATATCCTGAGCACACTTCAGCATGTCAACTATATGCTCATAAATCTTCAGGGAGGAAAGAGGAAAGGAGGAGGGAGGCTCACACTTGGGATGACTGTAGCATATTATTTGAAGGCCTTTTGTTTGACTTGAAGGCCTTGAGCAAAACAATGATACAGGTATTTGGAAGGGTGTCATGAAAAGGACAATGACGGTTTGATGATATTCTTTTATGGTGAAGGGAAAATAGACTTACTGCACTGGTGGCCCTGGACCACAACGTCTTTGATGGCCAGCAAACCACGCTGCCCTGAGGTTACGACCTCAAACACAATCTGAGGAGGAGAAAGGAGGCTCATAACACCAGTGATAAATGGGCACATGTCTTGAAGGTACCTGAGTGTGGCTTGGCGTGTGCAAAGTCCAGCTCGCCCAAACACACTCTGTTCCTTCGCTGAGCTGCAGCTGGTGACACAGCTGCAGGCCACTGACATTATTTCCACAATATGTCACAGTTGACAGGTGTTATGACATGCAAGTGTGAAATTAGGTTTGAGCCTTGAGACGATTAGCACACAGTCTGTGACAAACACAGAGTATGGGAGGTGAGAAGCAAAGCTAAAAGGTCATGTCACCCAAATTTTTCTAGCCTCTGTGGTATCCTTTTATTTTAGTTGCTCGTGGATTAATGAACGATTAAAACTGAACAATGTACAATAGAAGCTGTAAAAAAATACGTTATACAGTAAAGTAATACAAAGATAGCTAACGATTCCAGTTCCATATCCAAGACGAAGTCGCACCAGCTTTCTCTGAATCCATAGCTTACTTTGTGTGTAAAGTCCTACTTGAGTTTAAAAAAAACTTTTTGGTTAAAATGTCATCCGATTTCTGTGCTCCAGCAGACTACAAACACACACAAAACCTTTGTTTTGTACTAAGATTCATCTCATTGCAGAGTACACCAGTTGCTGGTCTACCACTGCCACAACTTTAGTGTTTTAACAGGTTTGGTCAGATCTGAATTACAATGTCATAAATGCTGTAGTCACACAATATAACAAACTAACTTGTGTTCTCTGATGTAAAATCACAGTTTTTGTCAATGGAGTGTGGTAGCTTTGAAGATAAAAAGAAAAACTGTGAACAAAATACTGTCAGGTGAGCTGTTAGTGCATGAGAAAATAAACTGATGACACTTTCTACAGCTTAAAAATGTGCGACCCTCTCACTATTTGGCCAACAGATATCAACATCTGTAAATAAATCTAAATAGCATGGAGCTGCATTTTTTATGTGATCTGACCATAATCTACTGCAGGTAATACATGCACTATAAATACTTTATACACCCTCACTTCAAAGAGAACAACTTATCACTTTCAAAACAAAATTCTGGAGCTCATTTCATTTTCCATGAAAGAAAAGTTCTTGTAGGTTCCCACACTTTCCCACTGTAATACACTAAAGAAAGAAAGAAAAATCTGAGTGATACACAATCAATCTTCAATCAGTCAATCTGAGCAGCAATAGCCTGTTTGTTCGCAACTTGAACAACATAATATTGGACTTATCGCCACCATATAAACCAGTAACTGTAGGATAAATTGACATTGTGTATGTATGTTTTTATTTTTGTTTGATGCACCTTAAACTGTTCCCTGATATGATTGTCAGTTTTATGAGATTCGGAGTTCTTCAAATAAAATGTTTCTCTGTAAGCTCCAACAGCTGTCCTGATTTACAGAATTTAGTTGACTTTACTTGGTAATTAGTATATCCGGTCCTTAATACAGATTACAGTTAATTACATCTGTTAGTACAAAATATAATTTCTATTCTGCTTTACTTTTTTTAAGACCATAGGTTGACATGATTTTTATAAGCATGTTTAACTAAGTGGATTTTACAGTGTAGGAAGTTAGGTAATCTCTTTGTCAGGTTTTGTTTGTGTAAAGTAACCTGTTGAAATTCAATTTCTGAAATATACACACTTTATAGACAAACTATCTACTTAACTTACTATTTACAAAAAAACTTCCTTTCATAACTGTTGACTCTAAAGGGCAAATACATCAAATCTGAATAATGTTAACACTGGGGCAAATATACCTTTTAATATGCCATCTCTTCCATAAGAAAAAATGGTGTTGCTTTTAACACTTACTCCATGTCTAATGTTACTTCTATTACATGTCTGTTGCCCTCTATAATTAGAGAATTTTTAAAATCAAGTGCAACTGTGCTGTGCATGGCTAACTTGACACTATTTTAAGGGCCAAGCTCTCTTTCAAAACAAATGGTCCTAAGCTCTGAGGGAGGGCGTGTACCAGCAGAATGTTCGAGTTATGTGCTTCTCGGTCTGCAGTGTGATAAAAAGGGAAACAGAATGCCAGTCCCTTCCCAAACCCAGGGTGTGGTCCATAGACCCATTACACCACACATGCTACAGCTACACATGTTTTGCATGCCATTATCCCAGAAATATAAACCTGCATGATCCAGCATCTTGTATATATTAATGGTCAAATCCCATGTATGGTGTCACCTAGAAACTCGTGCCCTGCTGGTTACACAAAGATACATCTCTGAGATTCCTTTTGTAGCCTAGGAATGTGGAGGAGGAGATAGTTACCATTGTCATCTGGGAGGCAAGATGCCTTCAGATAGGGTTGTCTAATTATAAATTTCTTTTTTCATCTCACAAAATATGAAAGCGGATGTCTTGGGTGCCAATTATGGCCTCATTACAGGCTAATTTAAAGGAAATTAAAAGGCCAACCTCTCCATATATCGCCACCAGACAAATTAACTGCCCCCCACACTCTAATTGAAATCCTTTGTTTGTGCAACAGACATCAGTCAGCCTGACTAATAGCTGTGATATAATTGATTCCAACATCAATGATAGTGCAGTGCAGTGCATAATTGGGCCTGACCCACACTGAAAATATTCACATGGGGCAAGGCTGCTGATGTCACAAGAAAGTTCATCCTTCTCATTTGTCAGAGAGATGGACAGTGAGTCCAGCGTTCCGTGTCTACATCACTGCACTGGTGATTCCTTTGGGACTTTGTTAAGTACAACATTACAGCAGGATTGATTAGCTCTGCCATGAACTCTGCTGTATTAGAACTGAGACAGATGAGTACATTTAGGTCACATGGACACAGTGCACAATTTGAATACTATTTGCACGTTATAAATTGATTAATTTTTTGAAAAGCAGTATTTTGAAAACTGTTCAGTTTTTCAGTTTTTAAAAATGCACAACAATCTCAATTAAAAGTTCTAGAGATAGCCTAACAGAGGAGTAATTATCAAAGGCAGAAAGGCTGGAATGATGACTAAAAGCCGTACCAGTAATTAAAAAATAATTTCCATGTATCAGGTGGCTTCCCTTTGACAATTTCGTAGGTTGCTATGCAATTAAAGATACCTATAATTAGTGCCATGTTTTTAATTAGAGAGAATTTCAAGCAATGGCCTCCTTACATGACAGATTGTTGCTAAGATCATTAGCATCCTCACATTTACCCATGATGTCAATTTGGGTCTGGAACAATTACAAAAGGAAGGCAGACCCTCCACTTGGGGTTTGAAAGGCAGCAGATGCTGGGAATTTCCCTTAACACCCAGCAAAGCGTCGTCAGTCATTGCGGGTCTAAAAACTCGACCTACGTATGCAGAGGATTGCTGAACTTAATACAGTCAACTTGTCAAATAATTCAGGCATTTTGACTGGTTAATCGAACTGATCAAAAGTTAAGGTCAAAGTATTTGCTGAAACTGTATGCAACAGTGAATAAAAAGAGCACCAAGGCCTGGAATATTATTTTTGAATAACAAGTTGAGCTTTAAAACACCCAGGCTTACTGTTTCATGTCCAAAACCAATCTGAAAATAACTGATCAAATCAGCTTTGTATGATTATCTCAAACAAGGTCCCCTCCTGTCAGCAGTTAGCATTGACTATTACTGTTGCCTTCCACTTCTTATTTTCCTTTTTTGTCCATGGACCTCTCATTAAAACTACCATCCAGAATTCAGCTGTGAGAATCTCAGCGGTATGCCTTGTTAACTAAGTTATCAGAGTGGCTATGATAAGCAGGCAGGACGACTCCCCTCAGCTCCAGTGTGGGCCAGCTCTACCAAGCCATAATGAAATAATACACCAAAGGGCCCGCTCCCATTGGGAGGTTAAGGGGTCTCCCTGCATCAATTAACATTTGGTGGACTCGTGGAACAAGTCTGACGCAGACTAATAGCCAGGCAAGTGTGAAATCACCTTGCCCTAGCCAGCAGTCATGTGCATTGGTAAGTGAAAATGAGTTTTCAGAATTGGAAAAAGAAAACTGGCTCAGATGGAAGGGGAAGAGAACAGATCACCATGGATACAGAGGCAGCCACTGAAATCAATGATCTCAGGTGTTTTGAATGGACTATTGTGCAATTGTTTAGAGCTTCTCAGATAATAAATTTGTCATGTTCCACCCAAATGAAAAGGCTTTAATGACTTTTTGCTAAACTATAGAGGTTACTTACAATGGGCAGCCTACTTCTTTAGAGAAGTTGTACAAAATATAGCCTGATTTTCTCACCTGGTAGAAGTTGGGCCAGTAGGTGCTGATGGCCAGTTCCACCTGCCTCCATGAGCGAGAGGCTGGGCCTGACACATTCCAAACTGGCATCCCCAGGGGACTGTTGTTTTCTTTGATATATACATTTAGGTGACCTGGGTGGCTGTTGTCTCTTCCTCCTATGTAGTAGTGGAAGATAACGCAGTGTGTGTCATTCTCCTTCAGCTGAGGTGTCAGCAGTAAAGCCCTCTGCCCTGCGAAGCGACCTGATGTGTTCACCATCATGAAGGCTGACCCTGTAGATGTGAACAAAAGGGGAGGACCATGAGTTAAGTGGTTTTCATCCAGCAAGAAGTTTAAAAAAAAAAAAAATCAGGCAAACAGATTTTCAGTAAAAAGGCCAACAAAAAGCTAAAAATCTTGCATAACGTGAATCTGTTGGAATTTAAAGGTATGTCATTATAAACAAAACGAAAGCCTCCCTGAACAATCAAAATACCAACAACTGTGTCCTGAGGTCCAACAGTGACCAAATAAAAGACTAATCTGATAAAGCATGCAGAGGACAAGAAAATGGCTGTTCACAATCTGTGCCTCTGACCTTTGATGAGAAAAAGCTATTATCTCTGGACTGATTGAAACCATCTCATCATTACCATTCATCAATAAACAAAGACTTACAGTACAGTAGAAAGACTAGAAAAAAATGGATATTTGAGAAGAGCGTTTTCCCTCAATGACAGAGGGAAGGGGAAAAATGAGGAATCAATAAGCTAAAACCTATTTGCCAAGAAAGCCCCATTTAGATTTTATCGCTTTGCTTCAATATTAAAGGTTAATCTAATTCTCTACCCTCTTGCCAATAAAACACAAGTGAGAATTATTATATTGGCAAACTTTCAAGGAAATGCAGAACACATTCTATTTGTCATCATCTTATTTAGCTTGGCGTTGGTAATGAGATGGCACAAATTGTAACAGCTTTGAGACACAGCCAAAAGAGATTTAGTTTATGTTGAAATGCATTTTTTTTGGTAGTAAGCTGATGGCTGGAAGGCACATAGAGGTGAAGCAAACAACCTGTAGGCAAAAAGCCTTGCAAGGTCTGCGCTGCTGAATGTGAGGCAGAGCTAAATCTCAGTCATTACATTTAACATGTGACACTTTATTCAGATATGGTCTTAAAACAGGTGAATACCGTCAACTAAATAAGCAGGCTTGGTTGCAGAGTGTGTCAGCCAAACAGCCTCTCACAGAACCCTATTTGTTCCATGAATGACTCGAGCTTGCCCACTTGTCTTGTTGTGCTGCTCTTGTAATGCTCACCAATTCCATCTGTCTCCAGCTCTAGATAATGAGTTGGGGGCTCTGTCATGTTTACACAATGAAACAGGAGGCGAGGGGGCAGACGAGGAGGAGCAGGAGGAGCAGTGAGATGTGATGACACAAAGACAACTTAACCGGTTTTGTTTGTCAGGTACCAACAGTTGCTGTTTAAAATGATCTTTACATGTTTTGGGTCATCGGGAGAATCACAAATAACGGGGATATTTGATGAGCTTTGCTTTAAAGAATAATGCTTGTGGTGCGGCTCACATTGGACTGTGGATCACATGTGTTATATGGATGACAAATGCAAGACAGATGATGTTTGTTGGAATGTCGGGACACGCTGTGAACTAAATATCTATGATAAGAATAGAAGAGTGAAGGAAATCAGAATCACAAATTCTTTCTGATAACAAGCAGCAGACACGACGGAAACCTGAAGAAAATATGTTCATTAACTAAAAAAAGTGTTTCAATAGCTCAGATTTCACCATTATGTAGATTATAGTGTGGTTTCACTACTAATAACTGTGGATTCATAAGTGTGCATTGAAGTAAAGTCCATTATAACATTTTCCTGTATTTGTTGTAATAAAATACTTTTTTGTGATAAAATACAAGTTGTGATTACATTACACTTACCAAAAATATTAGTGAGTTATAACAGAATTGCTCAATGCTGAAAATAATTGGTAAAGTGGTACATTTGTTCCATGTTTTTCTTTATATTTATCTAACAAGTTTTTTTTTAAGTGTTTGATTTACAACTAACAAGAATGAATCAGTTCACAAAGCTAAACTCAATGCATTTACATTATCTAAGAATATCTCAATATAGCCAATAAAACAAGTGATTTTATTTATTATTCTGATTGTATATGGATTGATTTTATTTATTTTCTACACTTTATCACATGATCATTTCTGTGGACATATTACATAACTACATTTATATGTGTGTACATATACATACAACTGCTTATATCTCAAACACCCCGGCTACTGGTAGAGGACCTGAGCTTGAAAGAGTGACCATCCACAAGAAGGGCGAGTGTGATGTTCTTTGGTCTTTTTTTTATATGTATTTTACTTACCAGTTCTTAAAATTAAGTAACAACAACACATGGCATAGTACACTGTGTAATTATTGATTTAACTAAAGCTAAAGCGCTGAGAGAGTGTATGAAAAAGCCTACAGAACCACCTTTACCAGCAACAGCTTGAAGTAATCATTTGTGTGGCTGTGGTGGAATGTCTTTACAACGTTCACTGAGGTTTGGGGACGTTTGTTCAAGCACAGCTTTCTTAAAGTCCCACCACAGCATTTCATTTGAGCTGAGGTGTGAACCTTGACTGGACCATTGGAACACCTCAATTTTTTTTCTTAGTCAGCCATTCTGCTCTCAGGTGTTTTGCAGTTTCTCTGAGTATTGCGTGGTCTGACCTTGGGCTGAACTTGCTAGAACATCCACTACTGGGAAGATTGTTAAACCCCATTAAATGTTTTCCACTCGTGAAAAATCATTTTCACTGTAGAATGATGGACTCAGAATTGTTTGCACATGGCCTCATGACCCTTCCCGGATTGATGGGCAGCAACAATTGCTTCTCTAATATCATTACAGATGTCTTTCCAACTTTGTCATTTGTTAGTACACACCTGAATGCTCCAGGAATGCAAACTAAATGAACTTCTGCATTTATAGAGGTGATCACAACTGCTGATAATCAGTTTATTGAGTGTATTTGATTAGCAGCAGTGGGCTGCTACTGACCCTCTTTATTCTGATGGAAGCAGTAAGAGTGTACTTAGATTTTCACACAATACTTCTGCACTTTGGCTTGAATTTGTAAACTAAATAATCACACAGTATATGTCATGTAATATTTATCTTTCTTTTTTACAATGTCCCAACAAGTAAAACCTTGGAATTGAAAGAGGTTGTAGTTTGTTTTTCACATAACTGCATTATTCAATTTCAGTTTGTCTCTGATTCCCATGTGAAGTGTAATATTTTCTGAGGATAACCTGGAGTTGTGTACAGAACATGAAGAAGGCCATCAGATGAGTTGAGACACTTATTTCTGCAACCTCAATCAGGTACCCCTATATGAGGGCTCTAAGGTCTCTTTAATAACGCTCAGCCATCTGCTCAAGTGCTCAAAGCAGTTTTGTTTTTCCCTTTGAGGCATCAGAAACCCTTGGTGTGATATGAACCAGCACTAATAATCACTTGATGAATTGTTCTGTTGTAGCTCATGTTACAAAGACAAAGACGCTGGCAGCACAGCTTTCCTAGATGATTAAAACAGGCTGTTTACTGTTTATTTCAACAGTCATGTTGTGACAGTGTTGCTTGGGAGACTTATGCACAGCGCTGCTCTTTGTTGGTAATTAGAAATGAATGAATACTTTTTTACGACCACATTCATGATATATTAATAACACAATAGGTACCATGTGTATGAAGTCACATATTATCTAATAATGCTTTATACAGGGCAAAGGCATCAACATAAAATTACTTCACAGAGCTACAAATGTAAGTAGTTTTAATTTCGGTCAGTGAACCCGGACACAACAAGGGGAAAACTAATTTTCCTTTCTCATCATTGACCACAACACAACAGAAGGTAACAATATTTCAAGTGACAAAAAACCACCTCATCACACCTCCATTGTCACTGTCTCACAACAGTGAAGAAGATGACAGGAGATCATTTATTGTCATTCAGTTTCTATGCTCTCAGAGCCTAATGACCACATACTCTGCAGGACCTGCTACACCATGACAAGCTAATTAGCCAGTGAGACTAAGAGCAAATTATAATGACACTGTGTTAGTGCTGCACTAATGTGCTAGTGATGCACAGGGGTGTTTTCTCTCACCCCCTCTCTTTTTTCTCTATCTCTTGCGCCTTAACAATGGCGTGTTTGAGACCAATTAAAAATAGAGGGCTCTCAGCACACACTAAGACTGTCTCTGCAACTCCGTAAAGGCCAGGGCTCAGCTATTGTCTAAGGTATTCAAAGGAACAGATTTATTATTATTCCAATGTAGGCCACCTTCACCTTCCATTACAATGATGGCTGAATGTAGGGAACATGGAAACTCGTGTAAAAAATGAATGAGCAGAAGATGAAGTATCCCTACTGCAGATGCTACACACATTCAATGTTGCTGTTCTTCAAAAATGAAGGCCACACAGCTGAATTAGAAATGTGTGACTTTCATTATGCTGGAAGATTTTTGACAGTGTTAACAAGGACACTCTGCCTGAATAAAAGTTCCAAAAACATCATTATATGTTACACCGTGTATCACATAAATTCTGCCACTGATTGTCTGACCAGTTGCTGGCAGAGGCCAAAAATTAAACAAACAAAAAAAAAGATTCCTCTCACTGGATGTGTTTAAGGACATAAAGTGCTCTAAATGGGTTTTTTTTTTCTCCAAAGCACTGAGTTCATGAAGTATAACTCCAATTACAAAAAAGTTGGGATGCCGTGTAAGATGTAAATAAAACAAAAGGTAATGACTTACAAACCTCGTAAACACAGAAAACACAGAAAATACATTGAATATTGAATTAACAACAATCTGTAAATGTCTGGGAACTGAGGGCACCAGTTGCTGTACCAGTGGAAGAAGAATGCTGACCCATTCTTGTCTGATACAGCATCATCTGAAGGAGTGCATAAGTTGCTAAACAGTCTGTATATACTTTACTGCTTCAATGGTACTTTTCCAGATGTGAAACTTCCCAGTTGAATAGGCACTAATGCACCCCCCTATCAGGCTTTTCAACTGTGCACTGGGTGTGTCCAGATTCTTTTAATCTTTTGATGTTATTATGAACTGTAGATAATGACACATTCAAAGTCTTTGCCATTTCATATTGAAACATTCTGAAATTGCTTGACAATTCTTAGACATTTTTGCAGATTGCTGAGCCTCTGCCCACCTTTACTTCTGAGAGACTTGTTGTGATTGAAGCAAATTGATTGCAACACATTATTCTGCTGTTTCTTTCACGTGCCATTTCCTTTTCCAGCTTTTTGTTACTTTCTCCCAACGTTTTTGACGTGCGTTGCTGCAGTCAATTAAGCTAATATTTTTCGACATTTCAACATTGATATGTTTTCTGTGTTCCATTAGGAATGTAAATTTGACTAATGACAATAAATGTTTTAATTAAAACAGCTTCCCAACTTTTTTGGACGTGAGTTTGCATCTTCTCTGATGTATAAGTAGGAATACAAAGCTGCTGCCTGAGAAGCTGAATATATGGTTCAATCCACAATGTGAGAATAACCCACCTGTGATCCAAAAATTACAGATTTAGCGGTTTAATGGTACTATGACCCATACAGAGCGAATTGTGGATATACTCCAGGGGAAGGCTTCCATCAGGTTAATCCTTTGCCCTGACAGCTCAGTAAACTGGCAGAGCAGTTATGAGTTGGCCAGAGCTTGTGTCTGTCCATATGGGAAGAAAAATTCCTTCTGGAAGAAAATAAGCTCATGGAAACAGCTAATCTCTAAATTAATTGTGTAAAAAGTTTAATTTTGTTGTAAAGAGTAAGGACCATTATCCATTCATGGCCTTGTGACACTATCTGACTCAATTTATAATTCTATCAGTGTGGACAGACCACATTTCCTTATTTCCTGCAGTATAGTCTCAAATCTAAAGGATGTCTTTCAAGTCTGGAGTCTGGACTCTGTTAGTAATCATTGTTGGAAGCAGGGTTGGTGATGAAGTAGATAATGAACAGAGACCAAACCCAAATATAAGAAGAATCCTTACTGAGCATTTTCTATTGTTTATTAGAAACACATTGTTTATTAGAAACACTGAAACCCTTCCTTAATATTTTAAGTTCAATTCTAGTAGTTTTAAATCCTCTAAAAATGCATCTGTTTACCATGAATTGTACATCTAAAAGGTTGTAACCTCCAAATGGACAGAATAAGTTGGTGCTTGTTCCTCCAAACAATCTACGTAGAACATACAGGCTGCGATACAAAAAAATTGTTTTGTGGCTGCATATCGAAACTTTCTTTTTACCAATGGTTTCTTCACTTAAATAGAAAGGCAAGTTTCCTTAATAGGAATATGGCCTGATATAATTTAGTTTTCACAAATAAGCCGCTGACTAATCCTGATCATCAAAGTCTATAGGTTGAAGGTATTTAGATTAATTATAAATTGAGTGATGGTCTGAACAGAAGATAAAATGAGCAATAATGACTAGCGCTCATTATTTCTCCTCCATTCAGGTCCTGAACTCTGTGAAAATCATTATGTGGGGGATATCAGAATGAAGGGGCGCTCTTTAAACCCAAACCCTCCAGGTCTCATTTGCTAATAAAATTCACAGAGGTCACCACCGCGGAAAAGCATGGCTGCCGCTTCGGAAATGTCAATGAAGACAGGGCTATTCTCACTGTCTGCTACCAATCAAAAATGCTCTCGCTGTGAGGGTTAGGCTGTTAATGTGAACAGCCGTGGCCTTCACTCAATTTTCCAGAACTTTCCCCATGTCCTCTGAAACATGAAAGGAGCCTGATAAAAATAACACTGAATAAGTTTGGGCTCTCCATATGATGGAGCTGGCAGCCTTATTTTACGAGTCAAACAGATTCACCCAAAACCATCCATCATGCAGAACACGTTTAAGCCCCGTTACTTTAGTCAGGTGGAACACCTGACCCTTATTATGTTCCCTGGCAGCATCCTTTGTTGCTGCATGTCAATCAAGCGCAATCCCTAATGGCTTAATATGTCATCTTAATATGCTGTTCGCTCTATTGGTGCTCTGCTATAATAAATGGGTCGTATAATGGCCCATTTGCCTGATGCAAAACCATTACACAACAGAATCTTTACATGAGTCACATAGCAGCTGTAATTGTACCATGCACGCTTAAGATACAGAAAAGATTAAATATGCAAATATGTCCTCCATCATGTCAACACATGCCATCTTAATATTGTTTATCATAATGGGCGACTTTGTTTGCTCGGACCAAGGGACAATTTTTAACCCAACGAACATGATACACTGAAAATCACAGTCTCTAAAACCCAGGAATTAATTCACAAATTGATCAGATGTTAACCTAACAACCTTGCCAACACCACAAGGTATGATTTCTACACATTGCTGTGATTGGCTCAAAAGCAATTAACTTATTTTCACAATATGGTGCCCCTCTCTGAGCAAACAGCAAATCCCATCTTTTGCTGATCTGATTTAAATTCTGATTAAATTTCTGACGTCCTTCTGTCCATGGGTGTGCTCACCTCTCAAATTCTAAGTGGCTTGCCCACTTGTTTTTCATTTGAACAGCACATTCAGAACCACGAACAACACTTGATGTCCAGGTAAAGCAGAGAAGCTTTGTCGATTAATTAACTCCTGACTGAAAGGGTCAAAACGATGAACAGTTTTCTTTTTAAGATGACATTTTATCCATATGCAACAGACAAACTCTTATAAAGCCCCATTCAATGTTTTAGAGTGAGCTGCATTTGCATTATGAAGGCCAAATGAAGAAAGAACTCAGAGAGAAGATCACCGTTACCCTATGAAGAACCTCATTCTGCCAATCCTTCCCTATTGTCTAGGTGTCACTATCGACCAAGGACATGCTATCAAAACAAAGACCCTGTGCAACAGTGAGACAAAAACATTCAATTTCTCTCCCACAACATATTTATAGCAGACATTAAGAAGAAAACAATAAGTCATTTAGCTAGAGCTGCATTTGCTATTGTGCCTTGCAGAATACAAAAACACTAATTAATCTCAGTTAGAGGATCTTCTTTCTCCTCCTCTTGCCATTATTCCCCAGAATGAGTCTCAGGGGAGATTCAGGAAGCAGCAGCCTACTGCTGGCAATGTCCATGACACCATCACAGAAGAGGCAGCCACTGCACCAGCTGGGGCTCACTAAAAACAGCTTCCCTCTTAATGGCATGTGGACATCTCCACCCACATCACTATTCAACAAATTTCCCCATCAAGTGTGTTGCACCACATTGGGGATCTTATAACTACAGAGAACAAATTGGAAATACCGGTAAATAAATTTATAAAGAATTTAAAAAAAAAAACATCCATCTCTATTCTGTTAAACTCAATGAGTATTGGCTTAGATTGTTTTAGGCCAGAACAGATGAGGCTTGTTGGTTTTAACAGAACAGTCAGTTACAGTTCTGCTTGGGGTTTTCTCCCATTGGCTTGGGAAAAGAGCACACTTGGGAGTGCCCAAGCAGACATGCAGAGCCTCAGAACTGGGCTGAACCTCCTTAAAAAGGAGCCAAAGCATGCAATCAGCACTGCATGGAGGGATAAACAAGGCGACTCTCCATCCAGACGTAGCAATTAGGCAGAGAGTACATCATCATAAACAGCCAAGAGTTTCAGGCACTGTTTGTCGCCTCTTCATGTGACCAAGAGACTTGTTTTTCTTGTTGCATTTCATTTCACTTTTCTGTCTTGATATGCTTATTTACATACTGGGATGGAATTGGGCCAGTTTGGTCTTTGATTGTTGTATGAGCTTCGTAGGATCAGGAAGAGTCCACAGCAGGCTGACATCAAACTCAGATGTTTAACGCTCTGCGTGAGTGAATTCTCTACACTTACCCCACTGTCTCATCATATACTGATTTCACAAGCCTTTGATACATATTTTTGCATGCAAATAACAGCTAATGCACAGCTTTCAGATCTGAATGTTATTAACCTCTTAGAGAGAAAAAAAACTTATGCATGAAAGAAATTCATATCAAGTGTAGTTTCTCCATTTTAACTTTTCATGCAAACAGTTATGGCTCTGTGTTATTGGAATTTGAACCATAGACAGACAGGAATGTCAAGCAAGGGTGACTCTGCAAAACTAGGCTATGCTTAAAGACACCTTTTTTTGCAACCGATTTTGCAATCATCTACTCATGTAGCAGATGCAATGTGCTACAATTCAGGAAAGATTGGTGTCATGGCAGTTAAAATATGTCTACGATTAGACAAAAAAAAATTTGGCAGTTCAGAGAAAGATTGCAGTTATGGTTGATAAAAAGTTGAACGTAAACTGCAGAATGCAGAACATCCTACACCACCCTGAACTTCACTTTGTCACTCTTTGCCTGAGCGAACACCACTTCCCATTTTGCCATCGAATGAAGGAAATAAACTCCTGAGAGATTTTATTTGTTTGGAGACCTCAGAGAAGAAAAGACTTAGAGCATCATTTAAATCACACATTCACAGTGACACTGAGAGCCCCCCTATTTGGACAGATACCGTCTATAACAAATTCTAAAGGTGCTTGAGGAAGTAATGCCTTCTGTTCTTTGGTTTGAACATTTCCACCTCAATTGCCTTTCCAATCTGGCACACCAGGTAGGATAACAATCTTTTGTGTGAGTATGATAAGGTTGTTATGTGAAGATTCATAAGTGGGAGTCAAGAGTAAGACAGCAATCAGAGGTGAGATAGCCCTTCCAGCAGTATGGCTTTCACCTAAATGCACCTTAATGCATTTTTACAAGTGAACCCCCGCTCTTGTAGCTGTAAAACAATTTTACCTGTCAAGTATACTACATTTCACATCCCTTTCAGTGTGGTCAAAGAGGAAATATTGAAATTCCGCACAGCGGGTTGAGTGCTCACACTGTGAAATGGAGAAAGAGTGGCAACCTGCTAATTACGCGCAATTCAAGTTGCACAGGTACAAAACAAGCCTATCTGAAGCATACTCAGCCTGGGAAGCCCGATCAGGGACACCTCTTAACCAGAGATGGGATTTTAATTAGATCTGTTAAATTTAGACGGTGCACAAAGTGTCAATTTGTAGGTCAAGGCTTTTCCAGATTTCTCTGTAACCTTTGCCCAGCGTCTATGTGTACTGGCATTAATCAATTGCGATGATAAAAGGAGACACTTCCCCCTCAGTGGAAAGTAATTTCTCTGGGGTAGTTTAACACATATAATGCTGATGTGTACACACACACACACACACGAACAGGTCTGGACACAGGCTCCTTAAAATTAGTGAGGGTCTGCTAATTAATTCCCTTTCTGTCACGGGGGGAGGGGGTGTGGGGGCTGCAGCCTTTGTGAGATTAGGCATCAGATAAAAGGGGAAAACAATATCCATTATTTTTCAATTCTGTCTTAACATGAAAGAAAAAAAAGAAACACTATTCCATTAGTCTAATTCCTGAGGTTCTGTCTCCTTGGTGGAGGCGATGTCTTTGCATTTCAAATCAAATGAAAGGCGATCAATGGAACATTAAGGAGACATATCGTGTGTGACAGACACAAAATGCAGGGAGGGCATTATAATACATTTCAGTATGTGACTGATGGATAGATCTATTCAATTAAAAGGGATTTAAGAATTTTGATGCAATCTGAAGCTATTCAATCTGCTGATATGACTGTCTTGCACTGTGCCAGAGACTTTTAAGGACAGAACACCAACACTGCACATTGATAGCAAACAAAAAAGTGTTGTCAACTCTAGAGGTAGTTTAAATAGTATTTGTCTTCATATGCTCACAAGATTAAATAGTAATACATGCACATATAAGCTGTAATCAGTATTTATTACTCTATTATATGGAACCTCACAGTATATTACAATTATTGTCAGATTTACAGCCCAATCAGACAAATGCCTTCTATGAACACCTAAATCATGAGCCTGAAAGGGCCACTTGGTGATAAATTTCATTCCCAGGAAAAAAAAAGGAAAAAAAATTGTCACATAAATGTTCTGTCCAATTGCATCTTTATGATTATTGTGCATAAAGCATGATTTCTTAGGCCAAGCAATAGTTTGTTGTTTTCAAGCATTCTTAGGGGTAGTTTTTGCTTTTTTTGCAGTATATCATTATTTCCACAAACCCTTTCTTCTTCACATATTCTAAATGAGAATGAAAAACAGCAATGAAAACCCAGAGGCTGTTGTCTTTCCATCGATCTGGCCATTCTTCTGACTTCTACTAACAACACAACTACTAACAACGCATTTTTGCCTGGAGAATAAGAACCCATTGTGCGCTTTCATTCAGTCCAGAACATTTTCTGTGAACCCTAAAAGAACCTCTTCTGACAAAATCCCACTGTAGTTGCGGTAGTTTCAGTAGTTTCTGAAATCTTTGGTTCAAAGTCTTTCAAATCACCTTTCTTCCTTATTCTGATGCTTAGTTTGAACTTCAGCAGATCCACTGACGATGTCTGCATTTTCCAGCAACTACAAAAGACTGATGAACAAAGTGAGCCGCATGTACTGCGTATCACATACTGCTTTGCAGTCTAAACCTGATAAATCAACTTAATTCGCAGCATATGCTCTAACGGGACATTTGTGATGTCCAACAATGAATATTTAACTACGAAATATGTCATGCCTATCTGACAATTAAAAAGAACTAGATTTGTAAGGTTTTTTTTGCATTAATTCAAAGTAATACAAGCTGGGGATAGTTTTCCTAGTACTTTGGTTGCTAAGGAAACATGAGACTTGTTTATCCACACTGACACAGTGGTGTCACTTTCAATTGTAGTTGTAATGACTCTTTGTATTGATAGATACATTGAAGCAAGGTAAAGGTAGTTTTTATATTTTTTCAAATACTGCATACATCTTACATTCTCATTTAGTTTTAGCCATGTGATTAGATGATTAGACTGAATAGATATTTGTGTTAACAAGTATTTTAACATATCTAACTGATAAAGCATCCAACTGATAAAAAATATAAAATGTACTCTTTCTAAAAAAGTGACTTCAGAAAATTATATACATTCATCTATAAAGAATCTTTGTTCAAAGCAGCTTCTGGGTGCTTTTGGCATAAAGCAGTGTCAAATTTGCAGTTGATTGTAATGATGTATTTTCAGTGTGCTTATATAGAAGGCTTTCTTTTCTTCACTGAGCCAGAGTCACAGTCCTTACCTGAGGGCATCCATGGATCTGATGAAGTCTTCTCTCTAGTATTGGACTGCTCCCAGTCAAGGTCATCATCTCGGCCTTGGCTGTACCCACATGCTGCCAGCGGCTTCTCAAAGTTACAATCACCTGTGTCAAAAGGAAGACATCCATATGGTTATACATTTTTTCCATTAACTTGCTGCTCAAATGAATGAATATATAAATTAAATTCCTCGCTTTCTTTCCCCGGTGGTATTCATAATGCAATACGCCAGACAATAAGATACATTTAAAAGACAGAGTGAAGGATTACTGTAGGAGGCGAGGCACAACATACATTACCATCATTAGCAACACGGCAGTCCAATTTCACAATGACAAGTATGAAGTGTCCAAACTCCATCATTGTTAGGCATTATGTTCCCAAACTGCACCACCATCAGGCATAAATTGATTTATTTTCCTTGTCGGACAGAAAACTTTGCTGTTCGTGTGCCCTTACTTCACAGAGCCACTCTAATCCTTTTTACAAGCTGCTTTCAAAATGACAGCAAGCAACCATTAGGGCTAGACTTCAACCAGACTCGGCGTGTGATCGATTAATACAAATACCCCTTTATTCCTCGCACCTTAAAGGCCACACAGAGAATGTGAGAGTTGAGTCTTTTTTTCCCCCAAAGTGCTTTTCAATCCACTCATAAATCTACAATAGAAAAAAAGAATGTCAGAACAATATGTGGCTGGAAGGAGTTCATGCTGAGAAAAAAAACAAACAACATGAAATGTAAAGGTGGCTTTTCCACAGTACTTGGTTGTTTCCAAGAAGGACAAAAGACTAACAATAAAAATGATATGGTGTTGCTTCAGATTCTTGATTACATAAGCTCTTGTGGTTGATAACAGATGTGCAGTATATTATTTTGCTACTTGCCAGAAATTAATCCAAATGGTAAATCTGAAATTATTTGCTGGCACATTGTTAATGAGTTTCTAAACACAGATGACATACAAATCTTATTACCTCGGGAATGTCCTTTGAGCCAGAATCTATGCCAGGCCAAAACCAATATCTCATCTCTTACAAGCTCCCAGTGACATTCTGCTGCATAAAGGCTACAAGCTGGGGTTTTTGTTTTCCCATTTATCTCTCTGGTGACATTTACAGTGCATGTGCAAATGAGTGGCCAAATGAGGAGAACACAGGATAATTAATACCCTTTTCCACAGGGCAACTGCTGATGATATATTTGTTGCTTTGACTGTTTTTTGAGGGGGGTATAGAAAAGAGAGTGATTGCAAAGTATCACAGGCACAAAAATGTTGAGAGCTTGTCCAGAAATGTATTGCATTGTTAACATGAAAAGATTGTATCCGAGCTACTACAACACTGCCAGATGAAAGATAATTATATTTTTTTGGTAAATTTGCCCTCATATGATGTTCAATCAGTAAAGCCAAAAGTCTCTAAATGTACAACAGTTTGTATTATTTTGTGGCGCTAGGTGTGATCAGTCCTGCTTGTCTCATTTCATGAACAAAACATTCATCCCACAACTGTTTCATTGCCACCCAATCATCTGTTTTGACAGTGACCACAAGAACAATGGATGCCAGTCACACCTGTTCCACTCCAGTGCTCAACACAGAAGCCCCTCGGTGTTGTATGCTCATCCACCTCCTGTTGACTCTGCATACATGAAGGGAACCCTACTGTGAGCTTTGCTGATGACACCATAATCTGTCATGTTATGAACAAAATTCATGTGGGAAGGGACTAAATTAAACTAATCTTGCAGCGATGTGCACAGCCTGCTGCTCAACAACAACAAAACCACAAATCTGATTGATTTCACAAAAAACTAAATCAATGCATCTGTGGTGGGGCGGATGAACAGTTTTAGGTTTCTTAGAATCAATATCACATGGAACTCAGGTTAAGAAAGCTCAGAAATGGCAGTACTTTACTTTAGAAGTCTTCACTTCTGAACAAAGTTCTCGTAAACTTATAAGGATTAAGAGAAAGCTTCTTAACTGGATGCAAATCTGGTTCACAAATTCTGGGCTTGGCCCAAGCTTGGACTGCTACTGGAAGGCAATATGTGAGGTACTGTCTATATTTGGAAATTATCCAGACCTCATCATATAATTGATTGGAATTCTTCATCAGGGATGGACGATACCAATAGGGGGCCAAACAGTTGTTGCCTTACCCACCCTTCTGGCATGTTGCCAGGTACTTTAGAGATGGAAGGAGGCTGACCCACACTCAATCTCTCGCTGTGCTATCCAACCTGAAGTTAGAAAAGATTAGGTACATTTTACAATGTTCTAAATAAAATCTTAAAAGGTATGGTATGATAACCTCTCCACTCAAATAGAAGACGAAATAGTAACACTATCAGATTCTAGCCTTTAACTTACATGTAGGTTGTATCTCTGATATCCTGCATCTGGATAACCGATATAACTGCTATTATGTGTATATATGTGCAGTTAAATGATGAAATACTGTGAAGTTATGAAGCATTTTTATCTGTATTTATGTGTGCACTTGTATTTATAGACAGAGTTGGTGTGACAGCAAGGGGTTGGAGACATGTGGGGTAGGAATAGCTTTCTTTGTTTTGCTGGTATAATTGGCAAAAATCAGTAAAAGACCTGTAAAAGACAGAAAGCACCTCAACTGAAAAGATCACAAACTGGCACAGCTAGTACAGCTCGAAACCATCCAGAACGTCCAGAATACAAATCCAGCAAATACAAGTAATATCAGTTTATATGCTCAGTTAATAGATTAACTGGGCTATTTGATTGGGCCACTGCCCTTGTCCCAGTATATAGAAGCTTTTTTTGACAGATCTGTGTCCATCTCTGTTACGATAGGTGACAATATGCCCACTTTAAGCTTGTTAGCAAAGGGATTTTACTGGTTGACCTGTTAAAACTATAGACAAATAATGTAGTTGATGTCAAATTGGTACTATGTGTAGTGGAGAACAGTACAGCTCTACAGTTCTGAATATTTTATGATAGAATTTTTACTTTCATCAAAGTGTATAGAGTGATTTGATACTAACTGACAATATCCCACCCCGGAATTTCCCAGTGATCATCAATCTTTTATTTTTCATGGAATCTTCACAGATATGCCCGATGATTCATCTAGTTTTTAATCTAATTATGACTGGTTGTTTGCAAAGAAAGCAAGAAATGACATGTAACTTATTTGAGACAGCAATTTCAATAATCTTTAGGTACTTTGAGCTATCAAAGTTTTGTTTATTATGAATCAGCACAGTATGCTTATTTTATCCTCAATACACATCAATATGTAAAGTATTTCAAAAGGCCCATGCAAGTAATCCTTACATAATTATGTATGAGTGTTTCTATAAAGGGGAACTGCTATTTTATTTTATGATATGAAAGACTGTATATAGAAGCTACACAAATGCACCATGATATCACCCAATAGTTAAAAGACTACATACGGAACAAGATAACAGATCAAGAAAGAATGATTGTTTTCTCATATAAACTTATTCATTTTTGCCAAAGGATTTTCCTGACCACTTGAAATAATCTTTAAGGGTTAAAAGGTATTTCTAAATTAGCCTCATTTTTCCCACCCTGAAGTTAAGTTGATTTATGTATAGAGTGATAAACCTCTGTAAACACCTTATAACTAAGCTTTGATAAGACTTCCAACAAAATATTCTTAACATATAATAGTTTTTCCCTATTGTGTATTTTTGCTAAGCTCATTAGTATTCTTGAACAGCTGGTAATTACCACTGTATAATGAGACATGTTTTTTTGTGATAAATCCACCTACTGTAAAGAAAATCTGCAGAACCGTGTCATTTTTAATGTTGTGATGTTGAGTAAGTGTGAGAAGTAACCAGTAGCTGAACTTTTCCCCAAGACTAATTAACAATGTTTACAAGAAAATGTGAAATCTCAATCAACGTGCTCTTAAGGCTCTTAAACTCCCATAGTCGACATGAAGCTGTTCACAGGCCAACAGGAGAAAGCTGTACTTGTCCTCCACGTGCGTGGAGACCCAATGCGAAACTCTAGGCCTGTGAATGCAGAGCTGAAATAGATCATGTACTTCATACTCAGTCAGCTTGCTCTCTAAATAAATAAAAATGTTTGTGCTGCCAAGACGTTACTTGGAGAACATTAAAATTAGTCTTTGGCTGCGGTGTCACAGAGATTGGCTCTTGTCCATCAATATTTTGACTCAACAAGTTTCGAGAGCCTCCGCCCTGTGCCACCCACCATGCTGCGAGAGCATGGTGAGCTCAAACAGACCCAAAGAGGTGGCTTTTATTGATATTTGATATTCAAATTGATGGCACAGGCAAGGAGATAAATGTATTCAGAGTAAGTGGGTGTGGAGGGAGAATTTTGAACACTGTAGAAAAGGAAAAAGCCTACAAAAAGAATATGCGAAAAGCCGCAGCCAAATCTTGCTTAATTTTTGAGACGTTTAATTTTTTCTTAAAATGTCACACTGTTTAATAATAAAATGGGGAGAGAGGAGGGGATGAGGAGGCCGTTTGAAAATTCAAGTAAATGCTCTTCAAAACCATCATTAACAGTCCTATTCTATTAATTATTCTGTTGTTATTCAGTTCTGAAAACAAAACACATTAAAAAAAGAAGAAGACATTACCAAGTTTATTTATAATTTATTTTACTCCTTCAAACAAAGACTATAATGTGTCATTTTTAGCAGTATGTGGTTGAAACAAGGACATGAATAATACCTTGATTTTAGGAAATTACAAATTCAGTACTAAATGAGAATGTACGCTGTGGATTCTCTTGGTTTACATTATTTTTGACTCAATACATATGGATCTGATATCTGAAAACCGATACAGCTTTTTTAAAATATTCTTTTATTCTTTTGACTGATGGTCATTGCAGAGAAGACAGGGTACCATTAAAACTGGGTAACAGGGTGTGAACAAGCAATAAATCAATTCGCACTGCTTTGATCGTTGGACAAGGCCCTTGGTGTCAGTATTGGGAAAATCTCCAATAACGCCGGCAACCTTTTATTGACCCGCTATTCGCTGAGATAAACTTTAAAGCACCATGCTCTAGGAGAGATTACATGGCATCATAAGCTCTCTTAAGTGTGTGACTTCCCCATTACCAGAGTCAAAAATTGAAAAAAAATTATATCCCAGATAAGATGGTGTATGTCCCCAATACAAACGAGCGCTTCTGTGTCAAGAGATTGTACAAATTCATGCAGATGAACGCATCAGTCACCAGCATCATAATAGTTCTTCTCTCTGCAGGAGGTGTATATCGCTGCCAGTGTGTGGCACAACCCCTATATAATCAGCCTCGGCAGCTGCTGAAATGGATATTCCAACGAGAGGCTGCCAACTCTCTGAAGGAGATTTTATTTTCAATAAAAGCATCTATGAGGTGTGAGTAGTCTTGGAGTACGGATGAATATGCTCCAATCTGTCAACATTCCTCTTTTGAGAAAAGCAAGGGGCTTGACGCTTTAAAGGTGGCCCTAGATATGCCATAAAACAATTTATTCCTGAGTGAAAACACACAATGGTCTTTATGTTTTCACACTGAGTGCATTTCAAAAGAAATCTATCCATCTTTTCCTGGACCGAGCCAGAGGCCAGAATCAATACCTCAACCCCTCAATGCTGGAGCCAATTTCTCCTAAAGATTTTCAAGTCAGACTTAAAAGGCCTTTTGTTATTGCACCTATAACAAAAGTAAACTTTTGGTTTCAAAAGCTGTGTGTTTGTGTGAATGAAAGTTTGGTGCTGTGGTGGGGAAGTATGTGCACACTGCTCTGAAAGCCAGAGAATATAATTGTAAAAGGACCATGAGAGTAAAAATGGAGGACTGAAAAACAGACTTGTGGTTCTCTTCTGTTAATGAGCTTGCATCTTGTTGTTGTCTTCATTGCTTAATTGGGCAACATGTTGGGCGGCTAATGTGATTGCAACAGCTTTAAATCATCCTGGACATATTTTTCTATTTCTACACTTCATTTTTTAGGTTTAGGTTTTCGGAAAAAAATGTGTTGTTCTCGGTTTAGTCATGTTTACTAAAATGTTAGTGTTTTGGTTTTTTGCTTTGTTTCCTGGAAGAAAGCTGTCAATTCGCTAGACTTAGTATGAAGACGGGAATCATATGTGGGCTGACTGAGCCGACAAATCATATTTCAGGCACCTTTAACCCTCATTAATAACCACATATCTAGTTTGTTAACGTTCACTGGCTTTACAGAGGTTAACACGCAAGACTATTCTTTTCATCATTTCTATTTATTAACAAATTTTATATTCGTTTGACAGGACAAATTGCAGGTTGGTCACAATCTGCTCTGTGACTTTGAAATAAAGATACCATGTTGCAAAGGAGCAAGTTGAATAGCAGTGCCTTGAGTGTGGTACACTGTAACTTGCATTGCATAAGATAGAATATCCTCCAAGTGAAGATACTGATCCCCTTTGCAGCGATGCCACTTGTCTAGTCCCAGTGGCAGATATCATTGCTGCAAGACCTTCTTAGTCCATCTGCCAATTCTGCAATTACTAACATTCCAACCTGCTCTTTCGGGCAAGGAAATCGCAGGTCTGCCCTTCGTCCCAATCTGCCTCAATGTCTGCACTTGTTTTAACAAACATCGTGTCTGCTGGCGTCCCCGCAGACTGAAACCACAAGGCAATCTTGGGTAATTTAAAACCAATGTCGACTATCTCCCTCTACCACGGCCAGTTTAGAGCTTCAGAATCCTGCAGCTAAGCCCCTTAGGGACTGATAGGCCTTTTCGCTCTGGCCCTATTTCACTTATCTATTGGCAGCTCCTGCCAAGTTCTATCTCTGCACTGAATTGCATGTATATATACTCTGTTTGGGGACTTTGAACTGTGGGAAGGGATTTAGACAATCAATCACAATATCATTATCAATCACGTCTTGCTGTTCCCCACATTGATTCGAAGGGAAATAAAGAAGTTAGAGTGAAGATTTCCACTGATAATCTGCTTGGCTGAACCATGTGCTTGTCAGCAATGCTTTGCAAAGTAAAACGGACAAACCACATCAAGTGTGGCGAAGCAAAATCAGGAAAAAAAGTGAAGATTGCATTCAAAAGTTAAATCAAGCTACAAATATCTTGTTTTAGAACACTGTGCACAGATTAATTATTTAAAAAGAACCTACTTGGCACTATGTTTAGCTCAAAATCCTCTCATTATAGGAAGCTCTTTGCCTTTTCAGGGCATTTTTCCCCTCAACTTGTCAACCAAATATCAACTTGATGAATGTGCTTTACATCAGGGGTACGACATAGCTCCTGATCAAACCCGCCCATATGCATGGTTAGATGTACATCGAAGATGACAGGCAGCCTTCTCCTAAGATATGCTAAATTTTGACAGATGATTTCAAGCTATGTGTGCCAGCACAGGGCTTGACGTTCTCTTCCACTGCGCCTGTCAAGAACTTCCAGCAAATGACTTCAAATCCATCTCCATTCTGTATAACCTGCCAGGCACCAATTAAGATGAATATGGATTCCAACTCGGAGACATGGAAGATCCTCATTGTCATTTTCCCCTAAGTAATAAAAATGAGGACTTCGGGCTTGTTCGTGTGGAAGTATTTTGCGGCGAACATCAAACATTATGCAGATTTCTTTTAATTTGTGATTTGAGTCACAGCCTGCCAAAAGAAATTTCAGGGATTTGAGGCCATCTTATGTAGGTACATTTCTAGGATCACATTCTATTAATTTTGTAGACTCAGGACAAAAACTTGCTTTGCAGAGTGTTTAGTTTACACACTGTGCGGCTCCTCGTGCATCCTGTCTCTGACTGAGCAACGAGGCAAGTTAACAATGGCTTCTGCTTCTGTTGTTCCCAGCATCCTCATTCTTAGCACTACAAATAGAAAGAGTGAGTCTGTCTGTCTCAGTGCCTCTGCCCTCCAGAGAGGGAAAATTATGCTGTTTCCTATTCAGCTTAATGCCTGACAGTGAGAAATAGGCTTGTTTGGCTCCCATTTCCTGCTGTTCAGCATACCCCTAGGAATGATAAGGTGACTGAGCATAAAAGGCGCTTTATTAAAATCACAGTTTGTCTGTTGTACAAGTTAAAACAAAAGAGGAGAAGATGCATTTTGATCAGTGAGGTGAGGAGACTTCTCACATATTTAGAATGAAAACAAAAGAAACATCCTGCTGTGTCTGAATGCCCTGCTATTGCTGATGTATATCCAGCGCAGCAAAGCTGACTTCAGAAGATGGTTTAAAGCAGAATTAACGCTTTGTATTGATTAGCAATTTCAGTTCAATATTGCAGGACAAGAATATAAAACGTAAGCCATCTTGGTTTCACATCTTATTCAGGCGAGATTGACCACTTAACTAAGTCCCGATCAGTAAGATAAATATAAAAGACGAGAAAGTTCCCTTTGTTTTCTGTGAAAAATAGATCTATGGACAGAGGAGCCTTTTGGAACAGAAAAAAAAGTAGGAGCCCAATCTGTACTCACTGCCAAAAAGCCCCCAGCTCACTCCAGCAGAAAGAAAAAACACCCTCTATTCCACTGTGGATGACCCTTTAAATTGAACTCTTTAGTCCTCCAAAAACCTGCTAAGTCAACAAACCTTTGAATTGTGACTGAATAGTGTAACAAAAAGGGATAAAGTGCTAATGTGAGTATCAGTTCCCCCACATTCTCACTGCGTTTCCCAGAGCCTAATTTGTCAAACATGCAAGTAACAATGCCAGAAATGAGCCCAAAGGGAGCTCTCCTCCAGAGAAGAGAATGATTATGTTTGATCATGGAATAAACAAGAGCATTAACACACTTTGTTGCTTTTTCAGAACTGGAACAAATGCTTGTTTTATGTGTGGAGGAGGGAATAATTCAAGGTTGAATGTCAAAGTATTGCGAAATCACAAAAGCTAATTAGAAAATGTAGAGGAATAGAAGAAAGGTTGAATCAATTCCTCTTGAGAGGGAGAAAAAAAATCTAGGCCACACGGCACCACATCCGCATTCAGGCAGAATTATCATTTTGATAAAATATCATTATTTTGCTTTTATGTCATGACATATCCTCAATCATGCAATCTCTTGCCACAGGGCCCACGTCAAGGTTGGAACACCTGGCAGGGACAGACGGTGCACAGGTGGAAGGTGGATGCCTGCACAGGTGAAAGGTTGCCATGAGGATCTGAGCTTTGCCTTGACAGGTGTGGCTCAAGAGATTTCATTCCCAGTGGGAGCTTTTTTAAAGTGCCATCTTAGGGTCTTCACCTGCACACTTCAAACAAATGCAGACCCTTTGTCTCTCAGCTAAAGCCTCATAAATCAGCTACCTGAAAGAAAAGCGCCATGGCCCAGATTAATCCTCCTGGGTCAGGGTGAGCCAGTGTGGAAGGCAAGAGGCATACGAGGGCAGCTTTCAAATCTACAGCATGTACCGAGCTCTTGTTGTGCTTGGCGACAGCAGAATCTGCAGGTTGGTCAGTGCAAATTTCAAAACAGGTGGGAAAAATCTTGTGTTAAAGTGCGATCTACAGCCTCAGTTCTTCCAGCCATGTCATTTTATATTAGGACAAAGCAGATAATTAGACCAATAATGACCATTATCAGCATATACCATGACATTTCTCTCCTAAGTGAAGCTGCTGACAACACATCATCTGCATGATTTTGTTCAAGTAGCCTAAAGCCATTTCTGTTAATTACATCGCAAGCAATTTGCACCGCATCTTATAATGCTGCACATTAGCACAGTTACATTGACAGAAACGTTGTTTCTAAAGAGATGCATCAAGTCAAACGACAGAACAATTATATCAACCAGGAGTTATTGAAGGGCCCTCTTGTTGTCCTGCCGGGTGACATTATCAAGTTGTAAATTCTATTGTATATCAAATGGGGGAACCCTCATGTTTAGGAGTTCTTTTTTCCTGTGGAAAAATCCTAAATAAAAGAGACATGGCTGAATTGGTTATGCAGTTACAAAAAACTTTTACAGAGGATGATTAACAGTTTTAACCTCAATTACTGAAAAAGTCAAGAGCTCAGAAAGGCCATTTTATCATTTTACTTATTTATGTAGGTCTTGTAAGAGACACTGGTCAGTTTGCACAATTCATCAAGATTTTCTCAGATGCAGGCATCTAAAGATGAGAGTGAAAAATGTTTTTCTCCCCCAGTGACTTCCAGCTACTATTTGGTTTGTTACTTACTAACAAACGTTTTGGGGTATGTGAGCAGTATCAAGGTCACAGGTTGTTTAATCTGGCATAATCTGGTCTGTACACATTACTGATCCAAAAGGAATGTTCATTTTTGCGATGAGATATAAAAAAAAAATGGTTAAATTTAGAAATTAAGAGAAAAAATACCTTTAAAAAACCTTAACAAAACAACATAAAACCTTCCCATCACACAAATCTGGTTGGTTCTCCATTCAAAGTATAAATATGACTTTTTCACAAATCTGTGCACCTCACTGTGCACGACTCATTGGAATCATGTTTACAATAATCGATGCTAGAGATAATATAACACAAAGAAATTACATTTGATATACTAAATATACTGAATAAATCCAGCACAAGTTGCTGTCATTTTTGTACCTATGCTGATTTGTGCTGCTGCTGAAACAGCTTTTCAATAAAAGGGCTGGATGCAGTGATTTCCTGAGATCTGTTGTGGTTGCTTGGCAACCTCACAATGGTTTTGTATGGATTAAACAAAAAGATGTGATGCATTAATTAGTGAACTTTAAAGGTTCTGGATTTGGATCTTTTGTTATCTGTGGACAGAGTGGTTTTACGCTAAGAAGGCTGCCTGTAGTCTCTTCCTTACTATACAGCCATCAGATTGGTATTGATTTTCTCAACTCACCTCTTACCAAGAAAAGAGAATAGGAATGACATCAAACTTTAATATTGTCAGAATCTGTCCTGATGCAGATATTGTGTTTTGGATTCCCATCTCGAGTCTATCGCTGTGACGTACAGATAAATCAGCAGGTAACAGCAGGGATCAAGATGGGAAACATTTACATTCACCTGCTGACACATTTAGATTTACGCTCAACCTGACAAATGCCTTGCGTTAAACAAAACCCTGTAATCTATCCAGCTCTTTGTAGCTAACCCAAATGTAATTCTATAGAAACGCATGCACACTTCACATCAATGCAGAGTGACAGAATATAGCATAACATATTCAACTTTTCAGCTGGTTTGTTATCAGTTCAGACAGTCAAGCGGTATGAATAAGTTAAGGAAACAAAGGAATTCCCCAACTCATTAATATTATTAATTTTTAAATCCAATTATTGTAGGACTGCTTATGACCTATTTTTCTGATTTAAGTGTCCTATCAAAACCTTACACATCACAAAGTGCAGAGGAACCTTTAATGTTTTAGATAGAGCTTAAGCTCCTCCAGGGTGATCCTTTGGGAGAGCTTCGGGTTTCCTTCAGTCGTGTTCCCTGCAGGAGAATATTACAATCTACCATCCAGGTGAATGATTGCAGGTATTAGTCTGGAGCAAAAAAGATTTCTCAGGCACAGCAGCCCTCTGATCTCTTCTTACACTGCAGCTTTTTTCATTAACAGTATGACAGGTCTGTATAAAGTCATACTCTGACCCAACAGAGGAGAGAATTTACAACAGATGAAGGCCAGTGTGAGGAGAAATCAGGCCAAATGAGTACAGATTAAAGCAAACCTGTCGTAGCTCAGAGATGTACGCAAAGCAACTTCAGAAAACACAGACGACGGAACACTTCAGACATGCACTGATTTCCAATAATCTGACGGCAGCTGAATGTGAAGCCTCAGGACTGAATAAGCACCCAGGTGCTTCTCAGAAACGATCTGCGACAGCGATCTTATTTGGTTGACCTTGTAAAATTCTGTTTAAGACAGAACAGGTCTGAATGGCACTCAGATATATTGATGGAAGGGCACATTCTGCAGTGGTGAGTCTTAATTTGGTTTGTGATCTGCTCTGCAGAGGAATCTTTCCAACTTTGCTGAATGTTCGCCCCCGGATTGTGCTTCAGCTGCAGCTTCTTCCCTCATGTCTCTCATACACAGCAGACAGCAAACATATGACAATGAAGACAATGTCCCCACAGAAAGTGAAATATATCCTTTTATTGAGTTTATAGCAACTACACCATGCTCATCAGAGTTCTTTATACCAGACTGCTCAATGAGCTTAAAAATGTTGAAAAGCAACATTATAGGTCGATCCCACCCACTGCTGCTGTGTTTAAGTCAACAACAGCCTGCTCTTTCTGCTAATTTGAATTCTTGTGACAATATGACATTTTTCTAACTCTACCTCTATCTATTTAATCTCAGTGAATGGCAAATAACATAAATGCACCGTGGCTGTCTCAGTCAATATATCCCAAATTTGTCTGAATGAAGACTTGAGGAAGATTAACCTAAAAGTGACCTACGTCTGAATGACTAAATACCGTCAATTTAACAGATTGATGAAGCCATTAATGATATGAATCTCAAGTCTCAATGGCTAGAGAGACCAAACATATGCAAATTAAGAATACACACCCAATTTGACAAGGCACAGGCAGAATCTGTGGTAAAAGTACCGCAAATACAGAAATGAGTTTCACAGAAAAATGTTTTATATACACGAGCATCAGTTTTTATGATCTAGTCCAATTTAACACAAAGTTCAATCAAAACAAAAGAAAAAAATCCTTCAAATGGCTATAATCAGTAAAATCCCATAAATAAATAAATGAAATTAGTTAAACAGTGATTACACGCAAAATAAACAACTGTAAAGTTGCTCAGATCTACTTTTATTTGCACTCGCTGGGGGATAAACATTCATAAAAACAGTGTCGTCTGTCAATCTGTCAGGCTCATCCCTCCTGGTCTTTCTAAAGATGGTCTGAATGGCTACAGAGGTCATGATATTCTCAATAATCATACAACATTTGAGGAAAACGTGTCATCCAGTCAAACATCACTCTGAGTCATCTGCTCTGCTTGACCGTCCCACAGGCTTTTGGACCTATATCTGTTTAGCCAAAGGAGCTAAATCAATCATAGATCAAGGAGAGCTGCCAAAGGCTTTTTCACACCCCAACACCACAGCACTCACTGACATGTTTAGGCTATTTTGACATGGTCTCAGAAATGTCAAGGAAATCAAGAGGGGCAAAATACAAGTATAAGTCCTGCAGGGCTTGTCACTGTTACGAATTTAAGCAGAAGAAAGGAAATGTGGGAGAGGATAAGGGATAGGACATAAAAAAAACCTTTAAGAACACTCATTAGAAGAAAAACTATTAAAATGTCTTCATGACTCATTAATGGCTAAAGCAGTAACAGCGAGAAAAGTTTTATTTTATGTGAAATTAACCACATCATCTTTATGCGAAGGCTTCAAACACCAGGTTCAGTCAAATTTACATGAACTGCCGCTGATTCAGACTAGTCAGTCATTTCCTGTTTAATGGAATTTGTGCCACTCATCAACAGATTAAAATAAAACACAAAAGACACAAATACGGTGTAAGACAGAGACAGAGGGAAACATCGGCAGTTATAGTGATAATTATCTAACATTATTTATTATTATTATTATTATTATCTGGTATTACAACACAAGCCTTTAATATAGCTAATTTCCCCCTCCTCATCTTTACATGTGTGTATAATGGAAGATAAAAGACAAATACAGAATAAGAAATAATAGAAATGTGATATCTCAATAATGAGAGTTGAATAACCAAAATAAAAAGGCGGAATGAATAAGTGGAAATGCTTTCTATTTGTATTTGTGCATGTTACTAAATGTTTTTGTGAGTGTAAGGGAAGCAAGTCAGCCTCTGGTAGACTGTGAAGCAACATCTATGCTCTCAATAATCATCATTATTAGAGCACCATATAAGGGAACATATCCTGGAGAAGAATGGTGTCCATACCTGCTTATCAGTACCATGAACCTTTACCACAGACCTGTTCCACTATAGGACTGTCCAATAGCAGCCCCAGTTTCTGCTTTAGATTACATTTGAGTCCTTGGAAAATTCTTTGGAAAACCTGGAAGGTTCTAAACATGACCATCTGAATGTATACCCAGCTGGATGGAAATATATGAAATTTACTATACTGAGACAATAAGTTCTTACTCCCAATTTGTCACAAAAAGGTCACTGATGTCACATTACACTGAACAGGGTAGCCCTTTAGTGTCATATTTCAAAAAGCAGGTTAGTGCTACTGACTTCAATAAATCATGTGGTTCATTTTTATCATGTTGTTCTCTAAATCTAACCGTGTAGTTTTGTTGCTCTCATAGAAAATAAAAAAATCTAATGATATTTCATTAAAATCTACTAAAAAGAACTTTAACTCACAGAGACGATGCACGTTGACTTCTTTCTCTAATTGATCATCCATCAGTCAATCAGCATTCATAGTTTGTTCTTTGTTCCCAATTTGATTTGCTGTCCACCTCAATTTGTCTTTTTCATAGACTGATACCGCCAGATAAAAAAACAAAACTATACAGCTACAGCATAGGTACACAAGCTTCAGATATGCATGGTGATATGCACCTTTTGGAGGTGCATATGCAAACAATGTCTTCATCAGATAGCCTGAGTAAAGAGGATGGGACGGATGGTTTTACATTCCTCCTTTTTTGTGTGCATAGCTGTAATGAAATGTTGTTTCAGTAATGTTTTTATTCCATCTGATGGAGACTGGAAGAAACCCAGCGATTTCCCACTTGTGACAACTCAAGCTTCTCAGGAAATCTTTTTTTTCATTTAACCTCATGTAGCCTACTTCCATATGGCAAGATGAATGCGATAAAAACGCATGCTGCGATCACGCAAAATATGGTCCACTTGCAAGAGCTGCAGTGCATATTACTCCAACACCAGATGTTTAAGTGGAAAACCAACAAGGAATCTTACACCACGACCATCTGTAGTGCTGACCTGACACTACAGAAAAAAGGAAAGAAAAAAAATCTGCAGGCTTCAAAGCTTTTAAATTTGTCCCTCCAGCAATTTAAACTGCTGTTATTCCAAATGTGAACATGAGTTAGATGAAATGCAAACATTGAACATTTTTAACTAACACTCTGGTGCCTGAGATGAACCATATGCATACACAAACAGACAAAACACAAACTTATCCAACAGATTGAGAGTTGGCAAACTTCCCAAAGGTCTAAATGGGGAATCTGAATATCATTATAACCAGCACCTGGAAAGCATTTGCTCCTTAAAAGAAAAATCTGTATTTCCAAAAAGAACCGTGCATAAATGTAATTCTTTTTGCAAATAAATGAACAATCTGTGCTTGGTTTTGACATTCATGAGCATAGTTTTCTAATGATTAAGGTAAAGTTGCAAACTAAGTGTTAAATTTAGTAGCAGAATATTTCTCTAGATTGTGCCTGAGGCTTCTGCTCTTAATGAATTAGATGTGTGAAACTTTTCAAGAGGCATCTTCTATTTCACACACACATTTCATTAACCTGTAGTTCATTCATTATTGCTGTGGGTGTGAGGGAAAGTAGCAGCCACATATATAATTGCGTTATCGGGGTTGTAGGGCTGTGGCTAATTACTGGCTGAGAACACAACACAGGCACTCAGACATCAGCCTGATGGAACAACCCACAATGGCTTGTGACAAGAGCTGTCTTGCCTGAAATTTCAGGAGAAGACATGATAGCACAGTAATTCATGACTCATAACAGAATCACATCATCCCCATAGCATGAAAGATGACACGGGGACGCTGAAATAAGTCAACTAGTTTTCCAGTCTGTAGCTGAGAGAGTAGATCTGACAGCGGATTGCTAAAACAGGCAGAATGTTTTACACAAAGTCAAAATTTAGCACTGTTTCAATCCCCACATTCAGGAAATCCGAAACAGTTTGTTGTGGTAATGCTCCTGCTGCAACATAGTAGTTACTGCGTAACTTGGCTGTGGGCCATTGAGCTTTTAAAGTCTTTTTTGAGTATCAGGCCTTTCATACTCTGCTTTCTCTGTTTTCTCATCACCAGACTATTCCTTTAAACTGTTGCACACACATTCTGAAATCACAACTTTTAACAAAAGATGCATTACCCACAATTCTTACACCAATATGCAGGAGCAACATTTACCTGATTCAGATGCGTGGCTCAGCTCTTCATCAAGCTGTGCAAAGATCTGGTGTGCGATTATTCGCAGGTTTGAATTTTACTTAGACTTGTACGCATGTATTTACAAGCTTTAAAAACAAATCACATTTTGCACTGAGAAATGTCTTGTTTTGTGAGGTGATGTTTTTTATCATGAACCAAACCGAAAATTAGCATTACACATGCTATGAGACAGGGGGAAAGACTCATATTTGATCAAGTAGCATTATGACACATCCACTTATTTACAACACAACACAAAAGAGGGATAGTCATACCACAACAGTAAGAATTTTTCATTAGCTTCAGTGTTCTATCTGATAGAGTACAAAATGCATAGGTAAATGGACATATAGTGAAAGAAACAAATTTCTTCCAGCTGCATTAGTTTTAACTGTGCTTAGTCTTTTAATTAGTCTCACTTCTTTTAAACCTGTGGAGCCGAACTCATCCCACAAGCAAAAGGAAGCAGGGATATTGTCTGTCACCTGGTCTTCTTTATCTTCTGGCTAACACAATGTCTGACTCATTGCAGCTCTGAAACTCCACATTTGGAGCTCATGAAAAGCGCTTTAGACAAGACGTCCACAGCAGCACTTTCCTCTCAATCATAGCTTAACAAAGGAAGAAAAGCAGAATGCAGCTGCCATGGAGTTATCCTCGTGAATCTCTGGCAGTTTCTTTTTTTCTCTATCCTCCTGTTGACAGCTTGTCTGATTCGTATAAAAACCTGTCCTACATTCATGTCTGTCTTTCATTGAATTCGCTGGAGATATCATCTCCACTGACCGACCTTGAGACGCTCTTCACAAATTTCAAGAGTAAAGCATTCTAACTCTTTTCTTACATGATGAGAGATAAATGGAAAATAAGTAACAGGAAAAGAAGATGCAGAAACTCTCCATCCATCTCTGAATCTGGCTCTGCCAAGCTCACCATCCCAAAGGGTTCTAGTGCCGAAAAAACCAGGCTAGACTTGGAGCTTGACTAGTTTATTTTCTCTCTGCCATTTTTATCTCTTTGTTCACATGCTGTTCAGTGTCCATTTATCCATGGTGAGGGCTTCTCCTTGGCAGGAGCGATCACTTTCAACAACAGTCCCTGCGAATCAGAGCGACATGTCACATCGTTCCAGTGACAGCTAACGACTACCAATGTATCTGGGCTGGCTGCCAGTGCGCTGGGCGAGGAACAGCCCGGGGGTGGCGGTGGAGGAGATGACAACGGTGGGGGCTGAACGCTCCAAGGAGATAGAGGTTTAGCTCACTGGTGGCAGCATCAAAACCTCACATCACATCCCTTCAGTCAACAAAGTCCCTTACACATTGTGTGTTGCAAGATGAAATCAATCTGCTTTGAGAGGCTGACTCTGATACTGTATGTCTTGAGGCTGGCTGAGACAGGAGTCAAAGAGTCCAATACCCCAAGTGAGGATGGGGAAGGGGGAAGCTGACACATAGGGGTCATCTGATTCACCCAACAGTTAAAGTCTTGTTTACTGTCCTCCTTTCTGCTCATTTGTATTACCAAGGTCTAAGAGGTCACCAAAACTTTCCTTTGCTTATATACTTTTTTGACATCGGTATTAAGAGTAAAACACACAACTGCCATAAATAAACACTAATTGGAAGCTAATTTTCTTAGTTTTTGCCTGGTTGATTCATTGCCTCTGGGCTGCTATGAATTATTCAACGAAGTGGCAAAACAGCTTTATGTAGAAACCTACAAGGCACCGCATTCATTATGCTATTATGCCGGGTAATTTCAGGCACTGACGGCTAGTATTAGAATAATATGCATATTGGGTATTCTTTTTTTTTTCCAGGGCATTGGCAGGCAGTTGTGGCGTTTCCGTTGGCAGGGAGTGAGAGGGATGCAACCCCCCTTATGGCTGACAAAACCCCCTTGTTTTGATGGAGGATTGAATGAGGAGGGAAATGAGTGTTTCAGCTCTGCCCTCATGGAGAGAGGATTAAGCTGTGTGGTCGTGCTGCCTGGTGGCTCAGGGAGCTGGTAGGCTAAGTTATTGCGTCAATTCTTGCTCCCGTGGTACCCAAGATCTGCTCTGGCCCCATGACTTGAAAAGATCCACCTGGCCTGGCTGTGGGGACCTCATCAAGCCCTACATTCTCCCTCAGGAGCACAGCTGCATCACACTTTCTGCAGAATCCCAACTCTGGCTGACTGCAGAACGACAATTCAAAGACGTACCATACAAACTGTGAGGCTGCAGGTTCTGTTTATGCTTTGGAATAAGCTTTCCATCCTAGTTATCACTTCCTGTGTGCCCACATTTTTCCTGTATACAAGTTTACAGCGACAGCAGCAGAGCTGGAGCAATGACTCGCACGAGACATAGTAAAACAGAAATGTCAGTTCAAAGCAGGGTGAGCCTGTTAAATGGCAGCCGGCGCCTGGCTGAGGTAGCCGTCTTCCCAAGTGTTCCCTGTCTCCTATGATCTGTCTCTGCACCGGAGATACCTTTACTCCAGAGGCACACGTCTTGTCCTCAGGCTTCAGCAACATCAGCGTGAGAAGAACATGCAGAGAACACGGAAGGGCGACAGCTGGTTTCCTCTGTCATGTTGATATCAAAGCTTGGACTAAGTTTGTCTACAAGACTAAACATGCAGGCTAGAAGAGGTTGGAATTTTCATATAGTTTTAATCTTTTTTTTATTTGTTTGTTTTCCAAATGAGGCAAGACTGACACCGCAGTGAAGCTGTTGTCAAGCTGTGTGTAAGGACAATATCTTGGTCTCTAGAAACTGGCTAAGGGAAGTCAAATCCCCTGGTTGAATTGAAGATGGAAACCAAAGAAATGGGTTGACACTTCCGACAGACTCTCTGTCTAATGGCCATAGTGACAGCTGAATCTTGAATTCTCATAATTTAATTACTCAAGTTGTTCTTAGAAAGAACCCACTGATTAATCTGAAAAAATCTTATTGCCTACATAGTTCAATAAGGGTTCTATTCCATCCATTGGTTAACAAATGTGCTAGAAGTAAAAAAAAATTGGTATTATTCTTGCCCGTTTGTCTTGCTTGGTATTGTTCATGAGAGCTCTAGTTAATTTGTCACCATTTTGCTGGCACCAAAAAAAGCACTTGCTAAGCCCAGAGAGCATACAGAGCAAGAGCAAAATGTTATCTGTCTAATAGACAGTGCATGTTTGGAGGAATTATCCACATTTTGAGTGTTTACCTCATTACTACTGATCCTGAGTGTCAGGCTGTGTGCTGCCAGATATTAGGGTACATTAACATCACGATTGCCCACTGGGGTGAAATTTCGTCTGTCTCCGGACCCCAACTGTGAGCAATTATACATGACATCCATTTCAAGAAATCAGACAACCCAAGGCTAGCTCAGGTGATTGGCTCTGCCTTACAATAAATGTGCAATCGTCAATCCAAAGCAGCTCATAATACATGCTCTATTTCATAGGTCACTTACATCCAAGGACAAAGCTTTTCTGTATGTAAGATTTAAGGAAATGGATGAAAAAGGACAGCCTAGTCTTGAAAGATTCACCAAAAAAAATATTCGAGCCTATACAGACAGCTGCTGTAGACTGTTCCCTAGGAGAGCAATAAAGCAGATACACTAAACACATTGAAGAAATTTCTACATATTCTCAAGTAAATTGAAAAGATGTTTAAAAACTTATTAACGGGCAAAGGATAATATTCCTTCTGGAATTAGGGATTGACAGAATTGGAGCAACTCGAGTGAAACATTAATTAAGCAAAGGGTTTTAATGTTACACCGCTGTAGACAGAGGTTTGCCAGTCTACAGCGTCAAGGCCTAAATGCTGGCCTAATACTAACATATAAAATGTCATATAGTCCATATATTTTTAAAGAAAAAAAAAAACAGCTGTCTGAGACCAAAGTACTCAGCCATTTTAGCTTTTACTCTAAGGGCATATCTTCCAATCCATGACAGAAAGACACATGTTGGTAAAATTCAGCAGTAATGAAAAATTGCAATGAAACTTAGATCAGAATGACATCATAAATCCAGAGGCAGCGACCAAAGGTGGATTTTCAGAGTAAATGTCAACTCCTCCCACAGGAGGATAAACCTTGACGCTCTATGTGCTCTACTGTGTGTGTGCTGTGTACTAGTATAAGATAAAGCGCACATATCTGAGGGCTTCCAGTTTAATTTCTGAAAATAGTAGCCTTTTACAAGTGTGTGAGATGAACTTCCACCTCACCAAGCTACTTATAACAATTTAAAACCAAATTTCAAAAACTGTCTTCTTGCACAGTTCTAGATAAAAGTCCAATGAGCGCACAAAACAATGTGCCCTCCTCTGCTGACCCTCTTTGTGGCAGGGAAATTGCCTCTAATGACATGCTGCAGCGCAGACATTAAAAAGATTTTTTTTTACAGCCTTGCCAATTGACACATCCGCAGAACAATTCTCCACTTGTAATAAATATGGTAACGCACTGTGCAAAAATGAAGAAAAATCCATTTTTGCTTCAAGGAAAAATCTTGCAATACTCACTAAAAATCCCAATGAGTACCTTGATACAATGTGACAACTACACACAATTTTCAATTGAATCCAAAGGATAAAATAACTTTATTTTACTGGATGGAGTTTGGGGGGGGGGGGGGGGGGGGGGGGGGGGGGCGATTAAAAGATACGCATTGCCAGGGTTGAAGCAGTACACTTGGGCATATGAAATTATGAGGCCAGACATGAAAGTAAAACGCGTTAATTATCTCGCCGAAAATGAATGTGCAGGAATGCATTAACAAAAATTAATAAGACTAATCCAAATCTATGTTTTATTGAGTCAGGTGCTCCCAGAAAAGCTGGACGTTCTTTGGGGATTTCCGCAATTAAAAATGTGACACTAAATCTAGGACTGGTTATTATAAATCTCACTCCACCTTCGTTTTATATTCCACCCAAAATAACATATTTTTTTCTGTTGTCACTACTGAGGCAGACGCTAATTACATCTCATACATAATCTTTTATGTAAATGTTTTTGCCGTCTTTGATCTCCCTGTGTCGTCGAGGACATTCAGATCACAGTCTTGGGCTCGATCTGTCACTTCAGTCAGAAATGGAGAAGTGAAGTGAAAGGAAATCTGATTTGTTGTGATGCTTGTCAGCCCATGAGCACAGAGGATGTTTGATCAGGTCATTACACGTAGGGTCTAAAACACCACGGTCAACCCGCCCAGAGCTTTCATCACAATCTGTTAAGATAAATAAGCTTAACCTCAGATGTGGACCAGTGAAGATAGAGGAAGACAAGGATTCGAACACCTTTTATTTTCAGGATTAATCTCTCCTAAGCTGCAACGAAATTGCTTCTATGCACAGTTCCTTAACTTAATGAACACTTGGCTGTATGTTGGAGCAAGTCATTATTCATAATGAACTTTTAAACAGCTTATATAATTCTGAATTTCAGTGACAGATAATAATAGCTGCAAAAAATAAATGAGAAAGCAGTGACTATCAGTATCAGTATGTGGCAAGCTTAGTATAACAACACATACAGTACCTCATTTCCTTTCTCAACATCATAACAAAGTAGGCTCCTGTGGTCCTTTCTGAGGCATAAACTCAGTTGAGGGCATGGTAGACCAAGTCCAGCTGTATAATATTTCTCAAACCAGCACAGAAAGGTCATCTCTGACACCCTGAAAGGAGACCTCAAGCTCTTATGGACATTAGGGAGCCAAACTGGCTCTCTGTAAGGCAGATACAGTCTATGGGCAGAAGGGTCAGACATCCACCCAAAAGCAAGGCAGAAACAACCTCTGACATTCAGTCCAGGCTTGAAGGTTTAGGGAAGGCAAATTACAAGAATAACATGTTTACTTATAACTCATTGAGTCCCCTGTCAAGATTGGTTTAAATTAGTTTAACTGAACTATAACTCTGTGAAACTTCTATATTGCTCTTGTTGCTTTAAAAAGACAGAACACCACTTCATCTCCAGTTCATTTGTCAAAATTTGACTGCAGATTGAAGGCTACTAGTGTTTCCCAAAAGATTAGCTATGGTTATATTTTTTTATTACGGTAATCACTTTGAATACTAATAATATATGATTACAAACCATGCCTGGCAGAATTAATCCTATTTAAGCGAGCGAATGAACAGTCAGATCTGTTTGTTTGTGAATATTATGGTTGTCGTCATCTTTGTGTTTTTGGCTCTGAAAGACAACAGTCACATTTCCACTTGGTCAGGCATCAAGAGATAAAACCTTTTTTTTGTATAAATCCTGTATCTAGAGTCTGTATCTAGAGTCTGTGTTAAGCCAAGAGACTTCCTAAGGACTTTTAACATTAGCTAGTGTTACAGTGCTGCAGTAGTGAAGTAGAGGCATTGAGCTTAACACCCTTTAGAATCTCCTGGAAATGTTGTGTCATGTCCTTTACATAGAAATACTTTATGTTAGAATCACACACTGGTAGTAAAAAAGAAACTAAAATACCTACTAATATACGTAAATTGCAACACATTTATACATATAATTCCTGAAAGGTTTGCAAACATTAACAAAAACCTGCCTCACGTTACTGATCACTGTAAATCAAGTCACACTAACATGGTAAAAGGTTTGACATAGCTCTTAAAAGTCACTTAAAAGTTCCCCCATATTTAAGTCTCATTGTAGTCATGCTACTTGCCAGTTCAGGACAAAACCAAGCACCACGATGAAAACAGAAGAGACAGACTTGACGAAGTGTATTGAAAGGGAGAAGACGGAAAGAGAAAAATCTGGTTACTAGGTTACTAGGGCTATCTCTGGTCAGAAAGGGAATTTGCATCTGCAGGATTTTGATAAAAAGGGTGTCGGTGTTCTCTCCCCGCGTATGTTCTACAAATGAACATGACAGACTTAATTCAGTGGTGTGAGGCCGGACCCGCTGTCTTTTCCTTTCGTCCTGCCAATCTGGTTACTGCCACTCTCATTTCCTTGCTCCACAGTGTCACCAATTAGCCAGGGCCTAGGTTTCATTAAGGCACTAGTGCTGCTGCCTGCCACCTTCTGTCACATCCCTGGTAAGAAGCATAGGATGGGTCTACTACCTGACATGCGGGGACAAAGGGGTAACACAAAGCACGCTTACTCATAGACACAAGATACCAAAACACCAAAGTGCATGCTAAAGTCCCACACACTGGAAACACAGCCTATGTGTTTATGTGCACTAACGCCAAAACATACGCACGCTTGCGTGAAAACGATTTGTCAATGTTTGGTGGTCAGACTATTATAGGAATGAAGCCTAAATGATGCAACATAGCCAGATACAAAGAGAGAAATTTAGCAAGTTAAACTCAAATGAAAGTAGCGGCAGCTTCAGCTTCCACTGTATCTGGCATATTCAAGTGGCAATATAAAAATACTTGCTTTTTGATAAGCATTCCTAAATGTCATAAACAGTCAGATAACCAAGAATGCAATCCTAAACTACTGAAGTCCATTTTAGACCCAGGAAAAAAAAACTCAAAAAAAAATTCTCATTATATTCTCAGCATTTCCAGTCCAGTCACACAACAGTTTACTGTTCACTGATCTATATTCCCTCTATACATTTCCAGCCATGGCAGTACTATTTTGACAGTGTAGAGAAAGTGCAGCTGGGGTGCTGCCAGGGTGAGGTTTTCCCCAAAGGAACCTGGGGAGTTGAAGGGAGAAAGATTTTCAAATACACAGGTGCTGCTGAATATTAGTCTCACGGCAAGAAATGTGGGCTCACGGGAGTGAATTATTCATTCTCTGAACCTAGCCTGTGCACCTCTGCCTTACCAGACCACTATTGGATGCTGCTGTACCCTCCCAGCGACTAAATTAGGCTGTGGAACTGCTCCAGAGATGAGCCACACTAGCCTTCCCGACAGAGGCATGGACATTATACAGAACATTCACTGATATAAACACTTAATTCTGCACACATCCTACAATAAATAAACTTCTCTCTACTGCTTTCGCTTAGGGCATTACTGTGTGCTGTGGCTTCCAGTTTACTAATGGCATTCTAAAGTTGGGTGAAGGGAACATACCACAAGGCTATATTAATGAATACTTTAGAAGATATTTTTTCTGATTAATTTATTTACTCAGTGGGCTGACAAGGACTTTAGTGGGATGAATGTAATATCTGCTGCATTTTGACCTTAAAAAAATTTCAGAATGGAAACCATTCATATTGGAAAACAGTATCAGCTTGTAAAAGATAAAGACATATAGTGAAAATACTGGTAGTTTATATCTGACTGATTGGATTAGAATTAAAATAAGAGTATTGTTTCTAACTGCAGGTAAAGGTATTTTTTAAATGAGCAATAAGCCCTGTGTTAGTTAGCATCATTTGTGAATTAAATCACGAAAAGTGATAATAAATTATTAAATACATCAAAATAACTTGCATCACCTCTTCTGTGAATATCCTCCTCTTCAGTCCAGTCAGAATTTCATTGATAATGCTGTTGAATGTAACAGCTACTATAACTGCCCCATCCTACCAGAATATGTGTACCAGGTATGTTTTTCCAAATCTCCAACATGTGGCTGTGGCACAATGCATGAGCATTGGACATGACAATCCATTAAGTAATTTTTGAGATTGCAATGTATCCTTGGCCTGTTGTTTTGTGCAGGGCAGCGTCCATGTGATAAAATAGGACCCCAAAACCATGAATACCCAAACATTTCTAATCTTCTAACCCTGAATATATATGCTAATTTTAAAGCTAACGATAAGCAAGTGAGAGCAATGTAGTAAAATGACATAACTATAACATGTTATAGGCCTCATATTTGGGTGTCATGCATGAGAGTTGGTGAAGTAATGCCTCCAACCACCTCCTCCTTCATCCCTAAAGCTCTTCTGCCGAAATATTTAGTATTGAATGTCTAAGACATTGTGTAAGAACAATCTCCCATTGCATAGCGGTGTAACATGTGAGCAGTGTCTTTGTATTCAGAGGAAAATGAGACAGGAAAATTTAGTTAATGTGCAATTTTTTAGACGAACTACAATGTTTTGCGCTTTGGAGTGTTGGTACACTGGAGCGCTTTGGAGTGTTGGTACACTCCACGTTATGACATGAAATCCGGTTGTACATTATTCCACAATAATTAACTTCAAGCACATTTCCTCATAACTTGTAAATTACAGACGCCCCACCATGCTTTTGGGGTTTTCTCTTCATTGTGTCATGTCACTTTGTGCTTGTACAAGGTCAGCAAATTGACAAAGTCCACACCAGCAGGAGGACAATGATGACCATGTGCTTGATTGGCCTGAAAAACCCTGTTGGCAACCCAGGCTTTTCTTCCACTACCTGTCAACATCACCATGTCAATGTTTCTATAATAGCTGCATAGTTGGCAAATTCTCATGCTTCATGCAAAAAATTAGCTGCTGCCTCCCAATCCATAGTTTTTAACCAGTCATGGTAGACTGGGCCTTAAAAGAAGGGGGTCTTAAAGACAATGGAAGGTAAAAAAGGGAGAGCTTCAGCCTGAAGGTGATAGGAGTTGCTGCAGCACTTTACATTAGAGTATGAGAAAAATAATGTTTTTTTAACATGAACAAATATTTTAGCAGATAATCAAAATAAAACTTTGCTCCTATAATGAGTACAGACATGTAACGTGAGTTAGCTAGCATCACAATCATACCACATACAAAGCAGCCGCACTATTTTAGGACGGCAAAATAAAGAAATATTTTATAACTCTGCAGGCCACATGCAGCTAGGCTCCTAATATGAATAATGTCTCATTTAGAGCTGTGGGAATGGAGACAAAGCCTCAATTAGACTTGGGAGTTGCTAAGAGAGCAGTGTAAGGAAAGGATGTGTTCACATTTATTTCAAACTATAGCTACAGCAAAGTGCAATGAAATCCACACTACAGATAAATATGCACATAGCTAGCCCTTGAAGGTATTGTGAGCTTTAAAATGGATTAAAAAGATTGTTTTACTTTGATATGATGACTACTTAAAATGACCCCCCACAAACTGTACTCTAAATTGTTTAAATCTGATGCCATTTGTCATCATATGTGACACTAAGGCGATTCTATTGTAGATAATGTTGCTGAAACCAACGGAAGCTTGAAGCTTTCCACATTAATTAGTCTGTATTCTGCTGCTCCAGTAAGTGTCAGAGATATCACATTCAACTGAATTTATCCTCCTGGCCGGCAGCATACTATCATTACAATCAACTTGTCAGATTTTCCTCAGTTTGTTTATTCAGATGCGCATTATTCCAGAAACATGTGTTTTCAACTTTGTTTCCGTTTGCAATGCAAAGCTTCAGTTACACTTCTAATGACTCTTGTGCCCTGTAATTTCTTTAGCGTGGCTAACTGATTACAGGGTGGGAGTCAAGCTTCAAGCCAAGCATCATCTTTTCCAGTTATTGTTTTGTGTTTGCTCTGTCTTTAACACAAGCCCTGCAGCTGCGTTTCAATAGCAGTTTCTGAGAAGCAGTATTTAATGCCAAAATAACTAAGCAGGCCTACCACCATTAATTGTCATACAGTCCATTGATGCTGGTTTTAAAACATTATTTGTTCAGATGTTTTTTGCAAGTTTAACAAGTAATGTGTCAGAAAGTGAGATACAACATTTGTACTACATGCCTTCAATAGTGGAAGGGCTTGGAGTTAGCCAAATTGTCCCCAGAAGAGCTATTAATACACTTGACTCAAGTCAGATTGCAAAGAGTTGATGTCACAAGGACATACACAAGTAAGAATATAATTTTCCTTGTGATTGACAGAAGAGGAAAATACAGCTACATACATAATTCCATTCCCACAAGTCATTTCGAGTGCATTTCAAGGGCATACTCGGGTCACATAATCTTCTTCATAATTTTCTGAATATTTGAGCAAGAGACAACACTGCATCTGTTCTCCTGCACTGTTTCCTCTGCTCTTTTGAAGTCACAGACACCCCCCCTCTGGCTCGAAATGCTTCAGAGTGACCACCCTGTGCAGCGCGGAGTGTGCAATAATGCCATTAAACCTTTCCCTGGGGAATCAGTCACGCGGTGGTTTGAGCTCAGGGCCAATACAAAAGACACCCATTTGAAAAGGAGCCAGGCCCAGCCTGAGGAGGTCAGAGGGCTGTTTACAGAACAACAGTCTCTTATCGGCTGTATGCTTCCCTGAGGAGTCTCCACTGCGAACAGATAACAGCCTCCAAATAGGCACCAGAGTGTGACCGATAGGAGTATAATCAGGTACATTGTGCTTTGGGAGGAAGAAGTGGAGGATCAGAGTGGATAATAGTGTACACGGCTGTTAGCGGTGCAATCATATGCCAGAGGGATGTCTTCGCATTGCCTTCTAGTTGGAAAATAAAAGCCAAATTTTACTACATGTTCCTGTCAAAACAGCATAAAAATATACACCACAGTTAAATTTCTTGTCCCCCCCCCCATGCTAATAACCACTGTTTAGTAGGACCACTGCTGGCCTAATTCATCCTCAGGGATCACTTCATTATTGAACAGCTAAATGGTCAATAAGTTCAACCAAGGCTGCTTTTAGCACAAGGGCAAATAGACAGTGTAAAATCCAATGCAAATAACCAGCACTCAAACAAGGCCTAATGCATTAATGACTGCATGACGTGCGCTAATGTGACGGCAACAGATTCAGACTGACAGTAATGGAGAATTTCGCCCCTGGTAATACTCATAAGGCCCGGACAGGCAGAGGAGGAGGAGGGATGTACACCTGCCTACTGCCTGAGCCTTGACAGAAGCCTAATAAATAACAGGAGACAAGGTGAAACAGCAGTAGCAGCTCCCTCTTCCTCCTCCTCCCACTGCCACCACCGACACTACCAACAGCAGCGGCCCACGCAGACAGCTTTTTGGCATGAAACGGAGTCTCCTCCAAGTTAGCAAGTGCACTTGTCCCATGAAGGAGGCAACTTGAGTTATTCATGAAATTACAGAAGAAACTTTGCACCTTCTCAACTACGTGACCACGGTGCTAAAGCAGTGGTGGGACTTGAATTTAAGTATCATGCTCTGGGTCAAGGCTGTATGCTCACCTGAACCAAATATCAAGGTGTGCTCTATCAGAATCAATTTCAATTCACAGAATAACCCCTGAGTTGAGCAGTGGGATTTGAAGATGGGTGAGGAATGTGCCAGGGTTGGGGTCAATTCAATTTGAGTAGAAAACTACCTTGGAGGTTGCCAGTCATTTGTCACTGAAAAGAGATGATTCTCATAGCTTTATTTCTTAAAAAGAAAATGGGCAAAAGTAAGCTGACACACAATGTGGTATGCAGAGAAGAGGTCCAACAATCAATTGCACACTGTTATGTCCTGATTTTAACTGCTTCTCCTCCTCCTCCTCCCTCATTCCCCTCCTCCATCTTGTCACCATTAATAACAATTGAGACCCTTGGAGCATTAATTAGTGAAAACTTCCACAGTGCCTGGATTCTCTGAGCCAACTGCAATGAATGCAGACTTCTGTAAACATGATCTGCTGCATAGTAAGTTGTTTTTCCAACGAGGACTTTTTTTCTTTTTTAAAAACATGGTGATGAGATCACAGAATTGTTCAAGCATGCCTAAAACACACAAACACTCTCCGCTCCGTTTCTCACTCTCTCTTCATTAGGCAGCCCCTGTGCTGGCCTGTGTGCGATTCATTAGCTTTTATCCTCTTCATTTGAAGAAGGAGCTGTGCATAATTAGAGCATCTCTGTTTGTCCAGCATCCCTCACACAGACACATCTCAGAGCATTATCATTCCACAGCAGATAACATAGCCACATCAGCCGCCTCGAGAGTGAACTTCAAACTATTACTGCCTCTCAAGAATGTAAATAAAATCACTTGCAAATCAACAGCTAATGATTGAATGTGGAGTGGCACTCCAGGGAAATGAAGATGATGGAACGTACTGGTAAACTTTGTTTCAACATTTTCCTCACTTGAAAGTGCTCATGATCGGCCAATTTCTGCACTTACAGCAATGTGACATGTTTGTTGTTTTATTGGCTTTACTTTAATCTGCCTGTTCCTTTAAGTTCGCTTAAATTCAAGGCTTTCTTTCGTATACAATCTGAAGAAATCCTATAAAAATCACAGCCTTTTAGTTGTTTGGTTTTAAAACTCAGCAGGACAATGACCTTAGACACATTGGAAGCTCCCAAAGCACTTCTTCTGGTCAACAATGGAATGTTGCTGACCAGCCAGGTTGGTCACCTGACCAAACCATCATGTGCTTCACTTAACTGAAGGCAAACACTCTCCCCAACCAGACAGAAGACACGAAGATACAGTTAAAGTGTCTGATGATGTTGGGGGTCTTTTATGATCCCTATGACCTGCTGCAAGGTCAATGTAGCGCTACATTTCGAATTTAAATGATCTAGCAGAATAACTTTTTTTTTAGGTGCATGTTAATTTACACAGTTTCTACATAACTACACTGCTACATCTTTAATCTTTACATCTTTCAAGTAGATGTTTGATGCTTACTAAAGATTGAAATCACATGTGGAATCTTTGACTTCACAGTCAATGCTCAATTTTAGATCTAACACACTGGAGACCAGAGCCAACACAACAAAAATCAGCCTATAGACATATTCCATCCCCACATTAATCCAACCTATAAAATAACCACCACCAGTTTGCTTTAACACCAGCTGCAACATGACATTTCCACTTGCTATGCGACTTGCTCCCTGCAATAATGTAAAAATCCACATTTGTCTAATCATTTAATGCTATGCTTCATCAGTATGTGATGTTAAATGGAACTCTGGAGTTTCTGCATGATGAGGTGTTGTTTCCTCCTTTCGTCGACGTCCCCTACTTCAGAAACTGATTCCCTACATTTCCTAGAATCCCTTGTGGCAACCTCCAGAGAACAGAGGCTGACTTCTCCCATTTTAACAAGGCTGAATAATGTGTCAAAAACTGTGTGCCCTTTTCACAGAATGCAACATATCTTGTTACTCTAGACTCCTGGTTTTCGATTAGTCCAAAAAACCCAGAACTGATCTTTAATTCTAAGATCTTGATTTTTGCTGCTGATGCATCAGTTATAGTTATCATTAGTTTGTAATATGGCTCTTGGTGAGATATCAGGTGTGCAAGGTTTGTACAACTGAATGTCACAGTCTGTCAGAGGTATTCAAATCTTGTGCCAATAACGGTCAAACTGTAATTTCACACATAATAGTGTGTTAGACAGTAAAATACGAATGACACCATCAGTCTACTCACTTTAAATGCATGCTCTAAGTCAGCGGCACTTAACATCCTAACCCAAAAGTTTAGCTTTTATAACTGACAGCCTCCAGTTGTCTCCAGTCTTAAGACCGCTCAGCTGACAAACTCAGCAGACCCTTTTCTGGGAAAACACACGTGTTTGAAGAGCTTCAGTAAATCCGTGCGTTTCCACAGCCTTCATTATCATCATAATAAAGTGTCTGAAAAGCAAAGTTAGAGAAGAACGCAGACACCTCACTTTCTGCTTTGTACTATCATCAATCACCATAGAGCTTTTTTCCACCCTCTAAAAGTGGTTGAAGCCATCGTATAAGGAAAAAAAAATGACATGCATATTTAATTTCATTCTCCACTGGCTCACACAAAGGAAACAGCCACCCTTTTGGACACCTTTCGGAAAACTCTCTATTAAATCTGAGTCAGCTGAGAGCAAAAGAATTTAGAAAAAAAAACATTTCACAAGTGAAAAACTGTCTAAATTATTGCCAGACTTTAAATGAAGTGCTGTTTATCTCCTCAAGCAGCCAATATGTTGTTTTACTCCTTAGTCACAGCTTGGATGACAATCAGGATCGGTCAACCAGGACACTATCAGCAGCAGTCACTCTGCAGTGACAAACTACAGCTCTTCTAGACTCCGAGCACGGGTATTATTCTCAACACACGGCTTAGCCCTATCAGAAAACAAGGCAGGTTTTATGGCTGCTGGAAAAAGTGGTAAACATAACAGTGTGCGCAGCTCCCTGGAATTTAATGTGCTCGGTCAAGAGACAGAGTATAGATATCAAAGGCTTGGCCTTCTGGAAAACAACAAAAAAAAAAAGAAAAAAACTGGCCTCATAATGCAGAAAACAAGTGCGCAGGCCATACACAACAAGTGATCTATAGTGATGTTTTGTTTGTTGGCTTTCTCTCTGAACCTATCCAGTGAGCACTGTGAAAGCAACAAGGAGGGAACAAACCAAAAGAACAGTTTGTCTCTCCCACACCACTGAGAACAGACGTGCAGGCACATAAACAAGAACCAGAAAGGAGATTAAATTGATGGAGTGTGATGGTTTTGCATCTAACAACTGGATTAAAAGACTTTTCCAAAGGACCATTGTCTGTGATCGACTTGAGGCTGTGCAGTCACAAGGTGTTGATACTGTGCACTGGTGCTCTGGTTACCTCAGTCATCTAATTATCACATGAGCTGTTATCGCATACTCTTCTAAACAAATGCCTCTCGCCGCATGCACAGGCTCATATTTAGCCTCAAACTCTCCATTTGTGTGTGGCTAATCTGTCACCAACCCAGTGAGAGCAAAATACATCAAATTGATTTCTTCCTGGTTTACATATTTACACACACACTCATGCAATTAGGAGCACATTTATTGATGGTTTCGGCACCACTGGGAGCCCTGCAGAGCAGCCCACTTCAATAAATCTGCCGTTCCTGAGACTGCCAGCGGGCAAGACTGATAAACCCTTACGCAAAAATGGACTGGGAATACTTTGAGCTTCAGGGTAAGAGAGTCATCAGTCACTAAAATTGACCCATGGTGTCGAAACTGCTTGATGAAATCTGCTTGTTTACCATAAAATGCTTAATAAGCCTCCTGTAGGTCTTGGAATATACCCAATCTCATTCATAAAAACATAATTTGTCTAGATTGGAGAAAATAATAGAAAGCACTAATTATCATTTGAGGTGTTTTATAAAATTAAAGTTGGGTTGTTTTTTTTGTAAACGCACTGCCACAGATACTTTCCAAAGTGTATCTGATTTCTGATCCATGTGTCTGACTACCAGTCTTCCACTCTGAGTGGCTTAACTTCATCATCTGGGTATCATATTATGTGTGTACCATGCTGCCCCCAACAGGCGCTCTGCAAAATGCATCAGATGCTTCTAAATCCCACAGCATCCAACGAGTGAAACCACACATCACACATAAAGCACAAACACACACACCACTTCTGAAGGGGTGCATACAAGGAAACACATTCAGAATTAGAAGCAGTCTGTTCCATTTGTTTATGAGGTTATCAAATGCAACTCTAAATGTCCTGGCAGTATGGATCAGTGTCAGACTGGACATTCATTGATTGACTTGAATATGGGCTAATGTGCCTTTTTCCACATAGATAATGTCACCATGTTGAGGCAGCAATGACCTCTTTAAGGGCCAATTTAGGCTCTGGATGTTAAATTCCTCTTAAGCAATCTGCAGTCATCATATTGAATGCGATAGATCCACCCACTTATTTAAGTATCACAGTCTGGTGTAGATTCCTGAACTTTTTGCTCTTTTGAGCTTTCAACGGGCTTCTCTATGAATGCATAATCGTCCGTTTAAATAAGAGTGATGCTGTATGTGGAGAAGTTTGCATCAGAGGTCTGTCAAATAGTGAATTTAAGTGAAACTTAAAATAAAAATGGCAATGCAAACAATTTTAAGGGTAAATGAAACCCAAGAGTTTCGACTGACTTTTTTTCCCCACAGTCATTTGTAGCTTTTTGAACACAAACAGTCATGCATAGATCGAGTTTGCGTCATTCCTTCAGTGTCAAGCTTTACACGGGGGAAAAGAAGATTTATTAAATAAAACCGGCCTATACAAAGTAAAGCATAGGGACTTTGATATCATGCGTATAAGTTTAATTACCTTTTGCATCAAAACCTAGAAAGGACCAAATTAACTTGGGAGAACAAAGAGCTTTACGCACCAAACATTTCTTGTCAGGAGACTACATTTTGAACTGTGTAACTCGTGCCCTCAGACCATTTGACATTACAACTGAAGTTTGTGGTACATTTTTGACAGAAGGTGTCGTTTAGCGTTTAACCCTCTCCGCTGAGCAACAGCGCAAAGAGGTGTATTTGGTCCGTGAATCTCTTAAAGTTAATCACATTAGACGGACCAAAATAAAGTTAGACACAAACGGCGCACTCTTTAAACTTGTGGTCTCGTAAACGTGACACTAAGCGCGGCGGAGTCGCTCCGCACCTCTCCTGCTCGTAACGCACACCAGCGCCAAAGGTGAGAACAAACTCCAGCTGACACCGAGAGCTCGCCGCTGTGAACTGTGGCGTTCAGTTGATCATCCAATTAATGTTTTCAGCTTATTTCAACACAAAGTGCCACCTCCTTCCATCACCATAATTACGCATAGGCAAGCATTTCCACCTATATATTAATTGCAGGTTTTGAACTCAAAATAAACTCTTAATCATAATTGTGCGAAACTCGTTTTAAGTGCATCTCCTCTCTAACCCGTGCCATGGTTGTTGCATAAAATAAGTGAACATGTTTTTGGCACCTGCAAACATCACCAAATATTCATCCTTACCTTTAAAAACTTCCCCCTGAACGGACAAGAGCAGGGTTATCGCAGCAAACAGGCAATTGATAACTTTATCCATGTCGGCAGCGCCGTCGTAGCGTTAACCCCCAGGCGCGGGGTTAACTGGCAACTCTTCTTTCTTTTCTGGAACTGTACTTTTAACTGTGGAAAGTCTAAAGTGGCTTCGTTCTGCCCTCCGTCCCTTAGCGCGTTGTCGGGGAGTGAGGGGACACTGTCGCCGCCACGGCTGCTCCTTCCCGGCTTGCTTCTCTCTTAGAGGAGGAATGTGTGAGTGAGTCCTGATTCCTGAATTACGCCTGGATTGAGTGGTCCGGCAGCTCCAGGAGAGCAGCGGCTTGTCTGCGCGCTGTCTGGCCGGTAGAGGGCACGTGTGAGCCCCTCCAGAACAGACGGAGGTGTCCCCTCCTCCTGCCTCCAACTGTGACTCCCGCTGGTGCTGATCTGGAAAAGCTGAAATTGCTAAAAGTTAGTTGAAGTAAAGTAATAGCAGCCAGCCTGTTAATGTTATCTTTATTTGCTCATTGATCATTAGGATCCCATGGAAAAATGACACATGTTCATTAAATAGATCGTAGGGATTTTTATTTATTTTTTGCCACAAACTGAATTTGATGAGTTCAATAAAAGAAAAAGTAGTCCTTAAAAGTAGTCCTTAAACTACTGGTAGTTTTGGAGTCTATGGAAATTCTATCAGTGGTGAAAAAAATTGAAAGCCATGAAAGTTCAAAAGTGTACAAGAACCTTCAGATTATTGAGGGAATTTAGGGACAGATGAATGGCAACCCAAAGAAGCTGCCACTGAAGATCTGGTTACCAATAAAAGCAGTTTACAAAGCACTTTGGACAGTGTGAAAATCTTTAAAATGGGGAAACAGAGAGAGTTTATTGTCTTTTGAATATTATGGGAGCCTTATGAATGTGTTCCCAAGCAACATGTTAAAAAATTGTTTGGAAAATGGCAGCAAAAGCTGGTGGAATATCTCATGAATTGATTATAACAACTGGCCACAATTCAGTAACAGATTGGATTTAAAAAGAGCATCTTTGGCTGAAAAATAATATTACATGTCTGTGATCTTTGGGCTTTTACGAAACACCTGCATTACAAACTAACATTATTCTAAAGTTGAAATAAAGGTCTTGCCTATTTCAGCAAGACAAACCAAGTCCTACTTGTATTATAAAGGCATTGCTTTGCAATAATATAGTCCAGGTGCCAAACAGGTCTACCTCCAGTACTGAACTGTCTCTCACTGAAAAACTTGGTGCTTTTATTAAAAAAAAGAAAATACATGACAGCCTGAACTGTTAGGCAGAAATTGGTTTCTGAGATACTAAACACTTAGATATTTTAGAAGAAGTGATGCAACACTAGGTAAACTGTGGAACAGTGACACTTTGAAGTTTTTAAAGGTTTATTGGAAAATGTTTTTGCTAAAAATGTGTTGAACGGAGGAGTGCAGGCGACTGGAAACACAGAGAAGGGAACAATCCAGTAGAAAGAGGACAGAAAGACAGAATTGGGTCTAGAGTGGTCCATGAACCAGCAACTAGGTTAGAGTGGATCCAAGAGAAGAGAAACCATATTAACATGACAAGGGAGGGGAATACAAACTAGCAAGAAGAAATCAGCCTTGGAGCAAGACTACTGAAGCCGAGTGTGACTGATGATCTGGCAGCTTGTTGGAGAAGGACTCTGATAACCTATAACCACTGATGTAGCAACTAATACCGTGCAGGTGTGTCAGGTGCTGAAGCCCTGGTCAGGCCACACCCACGGACACTCAAACACAGGGACAAACACACACTAAGGCACAAAAGAGGGCAGGGGGACAAAAAGGAAAAATCACTTCAGTACTGATGTAACTGTACTGTACAGATTTTTATCATAGTGTTACTGGCATTAAATTTTATTCAAGTATATATATTTATTTATTTTTCTAAACAAGATTCTCAGTTTCAGTATCTGAAGATTTGTCTTTGTATTAGTTTCAGTTAAATAAATGGTTCAAATGATTTGCAAATCATTGTATTTTGTTATTTGTTTTAATTTTACAGTGACACACAACTATTTTGGAAACAGCCGAGAAAATCATCTTTAGTCTTTCCAGGGGAAAATACTTCAAACTGCCTTTTTTAAGCTCACAAATGTCAAAATGTACAGGAAAAATCAGAAAATAGAAGATTTACATTTTGAAGACAAATAAACAAACTGCATCCACCCACGAGCATCATGTGATGTGATTAAAATGTTCTTAACATTTCATCATTTCATTAATCACTATTTATTGATGACTTTTTGCCAAATCATTGTTCCATTTTTTATCATTCAAAGATAGATGATTTTAATGCTCAACTTCAAATATTAGTTGACTATTTACTATTTAGTATAACAATTTAATCTTTGCTCGGAGGATCCTTAGGAGGATCTCAGTTCACCTTGTGTGTCCTTTCTGATCAGATTCATATATTGATCCTATATGTCAGGCTGACATTCAAGAAGACCATTAATTGACCTGGAAAGCATCATAACGTACATTTTTTACAGCTTTGATGGATCACTAATGTTCTTTTACTTGAATAAATAGATTTGTGTCATTTTATGAGTATGAATGAGTATATTTTCACAGCAGAGGGAGGGAGATACAACTAATGACAAAGTCAAACAATGTCGTTCCCTTATTATTTTTGCATGGATAAACACACATGGTGATTCCTCTTGTAACAGCAGTTTTCATGGCTAATTAAAATGCAGGCAGATTGACAAGGGTCTACATTTAGTTTCAAAATGACCTCCTGTTGTCAAGGATATATGGTTCCAGTAGCTGTTTTTTGACATAGAGAGACAAACAAAGACAGAGGCATTTCAAAGAAACGCCTCTCTGTGGTGTGGTGGTATTGTCTTGGCTGCTGTGGTTGCGTTTCCAGGAATGTATGAAATCCGGTCCAGTCTGAGTAGAGCTGTCATGGGAGTTGGTGAGAGCGTAAACTTCTGTGATTGGACAGAGTGAATAGACAACATCATTGTTTGCACTCTCAAATGTGTAGAGGGAGAAAGTGACTATATATTTCTAAGCACTGGATTGAGGGGTATGTTTCAGCGGTTTGCAATAATCACAATTTTAATGTTGAACAAATATATCCTGTCCCACTCTTGTGGTTGTCATATGACAATGACTATTCATTTAGTGACACTAGACATATCTTAAATCTGTTATTTATAACATATATAAAGGAAAATATTTAAACTATTTCTCCTTACGAATGAATCGTCAATGCTTAGGTTAATTTTAGTCAAGTTATTGTCACTTGAAATAGTATAAACTAGACAACTGTCCCTTCCTTTGAGTCACTATTTAGATGATTTATCACATTTCTTTTTGCCTGTTTCAAATAACTTTTACCAACTGTTGTGATTTAAACAACTATGATTTCGACTTGGCATGCATGTTGGGCAGGAATAGATTATGAATCATCTGAGAAGACACAGACTCCATATCATAAGGAACATAGAACAACCACAAACCATACAGCTGTATATGTTGCAGATGTTTTGGACCTCATATAAACCTTTCCACATCAGAGTAAATGTCATTCTAAAGCCTTTTGTTGAAGTGGTGTTTGGATGGAGCAGCTAAGCGATGCACTTTCAACCATTGGCATTTGTGTGAAGTGTTATTGAGGCCAACATATGTTCCATCAATAACACAACAGCGCTTTACTAAAAGACTTTTGATACTTCATGGTTGGATTTAGGGTAAGACAACAATCATGGTTAGGTCTGAAATACATTCTTTTTTCAATGCACTCGTCACCCTCATGGATCCCATTTTGCTGTTTCCTTTTTTTATATGTAAACAAAACACAATACAACAAAGATTTAGTCACTTTCTGGCTATCCTTACACAATAACATCGCTTGGTTAGAGTTAGGAATCTAAACTACTTGGACAGGGTCCAAGTACAATCATGGTTAGAGGTGAAAAACATTATTTTTACAACATGACCATACCAGCATCAATGCCACTCTTCACATGCAGTTACTCCACAGGAGGTCGCATAACTTTAAGAACAGTTATTGCCTGCATCTGCCTGCATAAACAAATGCCACACTGGCCCATTTTATGGACAAGGGGAGTCTCTGAGCTGTTTCCTAAACTTTGAACTTTGTTGTTGATTTCTTTGTGACATATTTGCATTCCTTTGTATTTTGACATTGTCTTTGCTTTTTTTCTGCTGCACATTGTGCTAGTTCGAAGCTCTTAATCTTTAAACATTCTTTTGTGTCTCTTTGTGCTATTTTTGTGTCGTGTAATGCTTAAATGTGAACATTCTGGATCATATTTTGACAGTTGCTTTCTTCTCTTTCATGGAGATTTTCCAGATGCCTCAACTGACATTTGAGTAATCTATCTATCTATTCAATCTATCCATGAAGATAGGTTAATATATGGTCATAAATTAGGTTTTGGTGGTAAAGTCAATCCCTGTGCACCTGTGTTTTAGGATTGAAGTAGACAAGTGACCTTTCCAGGATGTCCCCTGTCTCTTGCAAAGGGACCTATTGTGACCTAGTATGACCAGCATAAAAAAGGTATAGCCAAAGGATGGATGCTCCATAATGGTCAAATTAGCTAATCTACACAGGTGCCATTGATTGCTGCTGCAGTGGTGGTGAGAACAAAGATAAGCTAATTCCTGTATATGTTGGAGGATTTTAGGAGGAATAGGCAAAAACCAAATTATTTCTGTCTGTCCTGGACAACAGACTGAACTGGAAATGCAACACTAAGGCTGTCTTCGAGAAGGGATAGAGCAGACTGTAAGCATAGGGCCTTCAATATTTACAGCAAGATGTTTCATATCTTCTAAAAGTCTGTGGGGATAGTGCAATCCTCTTTTAAACAATCTCTTGGGGCAGCAGCATCAGAGTCAAAGACTCAAAGGCTCAACATAACGGACAATGCTGCACACCTTGTTCAGTCAGAGGCTTCTTCAGCGCTGCTGCAACAAAGGACATTACAGGATTTCATTTCTGCCCCAAGCAATAACTCTGCACGATAGCTTTTTTTTTTAACAATGACTCATGACTATTAACAGTTTCAAGTCTTTATGTTGTAAAAAAACAACAAAAAATCCATATCTGGAGTATTATTCAGACCAGTTAAATTCAAAAGATCACATATGCAAAGTTTGTGACAGTGGTCAGCTGTGCCAGTGTCTCACAGTTCCTGATTTTTTTGGGACAACATCCTGAGGTCCTGAATAGATGTTGACATTTCATGGAAAACTGCCACCAGTGAGAGAGTAATCTGTTTGCAAATTAATATATTCTGCTTTTTATTTCTTCCAAGTGGGACACTGTACATCAGCTGAATATTAAAGTGATGAGCTAAATGACAAGTTATAATTGACATAAGTGGGAGTCTATTACTTTGTCAATAAATACCATTCACCTCACCGTCAAGGAAGTTGAACTGCACTTTACGAACAAACTAAGAACAAATTAAGTCTCTCTTCATGTAGCTGTCTGACAGCAGTGCTTTTGTCCTTTAATTCCATTGTGATTATCCCATGCCTTGATTGTCAAAAGCTCAATATGAGATTGATTAGCTGTCCTTTTTTTAAGAACTGGATGCCTGTGAGGCTAAACCGTTTTCCAAGCTTTGGCTTATGAATGCAAAATAGCTTTCAATGAAAAACATGGAAGTCAATCTGCGCTCCCCCCGCTGGTTATATCTTGCACAGTGTCTCATTATGAAAGAAAAGCTATTGGAGCACGTAGCAATTAAATAGGATCAGCAAATCCTACAAAGTCTGGAAACTGCTGTCATGGTTGATCCCCAGTTTGTAGAAAACTACCAAGTTATTGACGTCAAGTGTGCTAAGGTTGATTGTCAAGATGCAAAAGATCACTTTAATTTGTTGTCATAGTGGTGACGGTGTGTTTAGATTTTATAGTAAGACTATTCAGGTATTACATTGAAATAAAAGTTGAAATAAACCAAATGGAAATTTTTCTGTGTGACAGAAACATGAGCGAGCATTACGAATCGTATGGTGGACTCAGACACCCAAAACCAGATGTAAAAATGCAGAAATATGCAAATACCGCCGTAAATATATTAATATCTAAATACAACATAAATTACAAAAGATATACAGTATGTAGGCATTGTTTTATTCAGATAATTTGACATTCATTGATATATATGTTTATTTATCTTATTATTAATACTCCCATTTACCTTACAATTTAATGCAATTAAACTTATTTAACTTCCTTTTTTTCTCTTTTTTTTCCATACCCCTGTTTTTATATATATTATTTTCACTAATGATCTTTTACCTGTTATGGGGTTTATAATGAATTTATTTCTGACGTGATAACCATGAATGAATGATAAGAATATAATTTATTCTTTATTTATTCCTGTTTCTCTTTCTTCAAACTTATGTTCATATTACTTTCCTATTTTACAATTTTTACATTTTCAATTTCTGTGATGTCATGGGGGGAGGGGGGGGGGGGGCAGCGTGGAAATAACACAGAGACATGTAGAATAATAAATACATTTGAAAGGTTTTGAGAAATTAATTTGGGGGCGAACAGGGAAATAACAAAATAAATAAATAAGGGAATAAATACAGAAATTAATGAAGAAATGTTATAGTTACATCAATCAAATTATAATGAAACCAGAATTAGAGCAGTTTATAAACCAAATAATGCATACATTTTTTTAAGATGTACTTTAAGATTCAGGTATTGACATATCATGATATCTACTGTGGCATTCATATATTTCTGTATTAATTTTTTGGCAGTTTTCGTTCTCCTTAACAACAACTCACACAACACCTGGAATCAGGTCATCGGACACACACTGATGCAATATCTCTCTATGTGCTTTATTTGACAGCATGTCCCATGATCACTATCTAGGACAAAGACTTATTCAGGAAAGGTTCATCTATCTCACAAACGCATGGGTTGTGTGTGTGTGTGAGTGTTGCTCAGAGAGCGTAAGAATATAACTCTGCTACCTCAACATACTCTGTGGTGATGCAGTATCTAGTACATTCCAACAGAGGTCACTTGTTTGTCTTTTTTTCCAGTCTGTAACTGGTTGAAATGGGACCTTCAAGCTGGTGACGTGTCTGAAAATCTCATTTGCATTTGCACAACCAACTCGAAGCTTGGCTGGTTTGAACATGATGACCCATATTCTGTGAGAAACCATCCAAACACATATACTGCTCTATTCATTTCAAGACAAGATAGCTGAGACATTAGTTGAAAAAAAGCAACTCCTTATCATGTCTGACCCAGCTCTTATTTAAAAAAAAAAAGGGGGGGGGGGGGGGGTAAAAAACACAACATGAACTATTGCTACTAATCATGAAAAAATAATATTTCCTCCACACAACAATTGAGGAGTGAAGAGATGCTGCGGCATGAGGTTTTTAAATGACTACAATGTGCTGAAGTTTGCAGTAACGTGCTGTACAGTACAAGAAGGAAAGCTTCAATATTCAAAGAACATTTTTCCACTGTAAAAATTCAATGCAGTTCAGTTCAATGCTTTATTAATCCCTCAAGGGAAATTCAATTGCTGCAGTATTCACTAATTAAAGATATGCTACTGTTGTAGAAAGATAACAAATTAAATAAAAATCAGCTGGCAAATGTGTAGAAAGTTGGAGTGTAGCAGAGGGGGAGGATGTGGTAGGAATCTTCTAAGGTCACCATCCATGGGTTGGGCTGTTTTTGTAGCTTGGCAAAAATTTAGCACATGATGTCACAGACACCATTGGCGGGTAACAAAGGGGAACTCTATCTGTAGAATTCTTGGACAGGAACTCAGAGCCAGCAGTTCAACATTCCTCCACCTGCAGTCTCCACACATCTGCATAGTCCAAAGGCCCAGAAGAGAGGAGCCAGAGCTGCTTCTGCAGCCATATCTCCGTGAAAAAATAATTATGCCTTCCTGATATTCCTGCTGTGTCCTCGTCAGGGGTCCAAGCTTGTTCATTCCATTCGCCAATGATCCCACACCTCACACGATGATCAAGGGACGAAATGGTTTAACCCGCTTTCACCTTGCTCGCCACTCCATTCCCGCTTGCATCTTAGACGTCTCCTTCTCAAGTCATCTTAATTTGAGCTTCTTATTCCAGTCAGTACTGGTTCTTTGGAAAGCTCAGTTAGCTGCTCCGACAGGTTAACAATGTTCCTGTTGCCATGGTTATGCCTCCTAACAGTTGTAAAAAGGGTTACCAGCAGATGTCATCCCAGCAGCACAGAGAAATATTTTGGAAATCTCTGTTTTCACAGGAAAAATGCAAAGAAAGACAACGTATGTCCAGAAGTACCGCAGCAGGCTGCCCACCTCTAGGGCAGCGCATTGTAAAAATAAAATAAAAAATCTACACAGTTTGGATCCAATTTTTACTCTGAACACAATTCTAAGTTTTAGTTCTAAGATATTTATACAGTAAAATGCCCTGATCAGTGATCAATTTGATGCTTTTTCTTTGCTACAGGGTTTTTTGGGGGTATTTTGTCAAGCTGTTCCTGGACAGGCATGTACTATTTGTAAATTGATTTAAAGTTTGGAATAATTGGTTTAATCAGGTACGGTGACATTACAGACACACTGTTTTTTTACTTAATCTGAGACATCTTTAAGTTGGGCAGTTACAGATGACATGATGTTTTAGTAAACTCCGTCCATTTGGTGTATAGTTACAGTCTCCAAGATTAAGATATGGCAACAAAACGTCAAGAAACAACACAAAAACACTTGCTTACATTAATGCCGGCATCTTTTTATGAGGTCATTCTGATCTGGCCAATGTTAATAGCTAAATATGTTCTGTTGAATTAGTGTCAATGTTTTCCTCTCATTGTTGATTGATACATAAAATCTATGGATAATGGTGTTTTATGTTTTTTCACATTGAAAATGGAAAATTTGCATTTTGATAAGAGTAATTTTCTCCACGTGATCGGTGTTTGTATACAGCAGGAAAACAAAAAACACAGTACACCTGAAGTTTGTGCGAGTGCTTTTTTAAATCAGGGTCACTGGATTTGACCAAAGTAAGAATTGAACATGTAAATGCTTTTCCTTTAAATTAAAAATGTTATGAAATGTTTGGGGAGAAAATTTTATATCTAGGAAAATAAAATTTGTCTGTGGTCATTCAATTTCAGCAGAAGGGGCCACATTTCCAGTATTTCACACAAAGGTTATCTTCTTTTAAGCCATTCAGTTATTATTGCAAACACTGCTGTGCAATTTGCATTAAAAGACTGAACATATATAAAACTCAGACCCTACTCTCTGAGTTGCATAGTTTAAGTAAAAAAAAACTCAACCTAAAATATGCACATGAGCTTTAAGAGTTCTGATTACTTTTCGCATAAATGGTTTGAATTATTTTGATATACACCTCATTCAGATTTACTCTGTTTTGCAAATAATTTGAATCATACTATACACTTTATGCTTTTTCCATCGCTGTTTTGATTTCTTTTGGTACTTCAGTGCCACCCTACATCTGAGGAGCTGCTGCTCCCTTCCAGGACTGCTCTGATCTGACAGAGTGGAACAACATTTAATCAGAGACTAAGTCCCTGTTGTGCTTTATGTTTCTGCAGATCTTAAGCCCAACCCCTCCCCACCTCCCATCCACCCCACTGTTCTTTCCACTGACTTTACACACCTGATCCCTGTGACCTGAATACAATGAAGAGAGTGGCAATCTGCAGCTGAACTTACCCCCACTCCCTCTGCTATGCCAAGATCAGCTGAACAGTAATCGGCACCTAAATGTAGACCTGTGACTTTCTCATACGAGTAGTGACTTTCCTTGACCTCCTTGACAAATCTTTAAATGTGATACAGCAGTGACTGAATATATTAAGGCATAATTTCTAACATTATCACTGAGTGATGGTCCTCACTGAGTTATCATAGTTCTACATTTTGAGGCAACAACAGACTCAGAGCAGGACAACCATATGTAAAGTGCCAACATACCCACGTAATAAATACACACACACACACACACACATACACAGAAACACAGTGAGTGTCCTTCATGTGGGCTTAAGGTAGTTATAGAGACCACTGAGTCCTCCTTGCAGCACCTCCTGGATAGGTTTGAGTAGGGGGTTATGAACAATATGCAGTCCTTTATCCAGCGGGTGGCAGGCCAACCGCCTGAGTCTGCTCAGCAGGTACATTTCCACTGGCACACTTTGCAAATCATTGAAGTCTACATTGAGGAGTTCTAAAGACTCCAAGAAGCACAGAGTCTTTGGCAGTGTGTGTATACTGTTTCCCTCCACAATTAAGATCTTCAGGTTAACAAGGTCCTGGATCTGGTCTGCAATGGTCTCAAGACGGTTGCGGGCCAGGTGGAGGAAGACCAGGCCCCTCATGCTGTAGACACAGGTGGGGATGTGAACGATGCAGTTGTGGCTTAGGTTGAGTTTGGTCAGACTGCACATAGCTGCCAAGCTGCCGGGTAGGCCTGTTATTTGGTTGTTGGCCAGACTGAGAACCTCCAGGCGTGTGCAGGAGCCCAGCTCCTCAGGGACCTCGCTCAGGCGGTTACGACAGGCAAAGAGTACTCGCAACTTCTTCAAGAGGCCAATCTCAGGCGGGAGGCTGGACAGGTTGTTCCCCCACAAGTTGAGAACCACCAGATTGTCCAGAGCAGCCAGAGCGGGAGGCACAGAGCACAGGCAGTTCATGGATAAGTTGAGCTTCTGAAGCTCCCGGAGCTCCCACAGCTCAGTGGGTGTTTCATCGAGACCCCGCATGGCTAGACTCAGGGTGCTGTAACCAAAGTGCACAGTGGCATGCTTGCGGATCCTCTCAGCAGCCGAAGACAGGCTGGGCTGGTCGTCTCTAATCGCACTCTTCCCCCTTTGACCCACACTCACCTCATTCAGCTCCTTTTTGGAGAAACTGCGAGACTGCTTCCCACCCATTGTCCTCACAGTGCTAATGATTCTATCACTTCTAACAGCATGCAGTTACCTCAGTTACCAACTCATGGAGCACTGAGAGGACTGTTATATCCTGGGCTCTTGAACATAATCAGCTTTTTAAAAACTTTTAGAACTCACACTAAATCCTGGCTGATTTTTTTCTGACCGAGCTAAGGCTGCTGTAACAGAGCACTATGGACGCTTGAGACCTGCGTTTCCCAGACCAACTGCCTGTCTTACTGGATTTCATTCCCCAGCTGGTCCTGTCACTTTTCAAGTCCACAGATAGCACTCTGCTCCCCACCCACTAAAGTCAGGCGGGAGTGGGGATAGGATGCTGTGTGAGCTCAATCAGTTGAGGCCACTGCTTTGATCCTATAGGCTAATATAGAAATAAACACACACTGTACCTACCCATGTTTATGTGTCAATACAATGTCAATACAGCTGCCTTCTTTTGTATGTAATTCTTTGATTTAAAAAGATTTAGATATCTAACATATCAGGGCTGTGTGTCCACAATCTCATTTTTTTATGGCTGACTTAAATGCGGCACCGAGCTGGCAGCCACGAAAACACTGAAACATCTCTCAAAAGGTTAACAGCTCTCAGAGGCATTATAAGCACAGATATCCTGTGGTTTCATTTCAAGGGCAAAAAGACATGGAGCATTCCAGTCTGTTCCTAGAAAACTCTGCAGTGTTTCAAAACTTCACTTTTGTTGCACCTAAAGGGAAGTATCTTTCTTCACATGAAAAAACCACAATGAAGCACATTTACGTTTTTGAATTTGTCTTTCCCCCCAGCAACTCACACACTGAGGTAAAAAGTTCATAATGCATTTTCCCTGAAGAGCTTTTTCAAGCATTTCCCAGCATTTGTAACTTAAAGCTCTTTGTTCAAGTCCCTTTTTGAAATGTCAAACCAAGTTTTAACAACGATAACATATCAGTATTTGCGCTGCTCTTTGTGAATAGGCTCTGCTTTTACGTGGTCAGCTCCTTCAGTTGTGCAGTTATCACAAAATGCACTTGGGGAATGATCAGTCTATCATAAAGAAAATATAGGTTACAATTCCAAAAGTTTCTGAATAGTCTAACTCTTCATACCTTATCCTGACATTCAGCAGCTGTTGACTCCCCTGAGCAGCTTCCTGGAACATTAAAATGACTGATGCCCCAAAGGAGACTATACAAGCAAGGTGTTATCAGGTAATTGTTTCCTCAGATGCAATCTTATTTTAAAAAAAAAGAAAAAAAGGAAGACATCAGCAAATTTGCGGGTCAGGTTGAAGTCTAGGAGATGAAGAAAAGATTCATGAAAAAAAAGGAAGAGATTGCTGACTGCTAGAATAAGTAGTTTTGGATGAAGGAGACCTCCAGGATGATTTAGCACCATTTAAAGTTCACCAATGAACATTTGAATATGTCTTTGGATGCATTGAGACTACTGTGCACAAAAAGTATGTTTTGGGGGAATAAAGGTGAAGAATTTCATGAGGAGAAACATCTTTTCAACCATTAGGCACAGGGATGGATCAATTATGCTGCAACACTGTGTTACAGCTACTGACATTGGGAACATTTTGCTGGGGGAGGGAAGAATGAATTCACTTGTATGGCAGCATACTTGTCTCTGTCTGTGAACCATTGAAAATCTGGGCACGGACCTATATAGGGTAGGACACCAAAGATAGTCCAAGAATCTCACAGAACAGGAAGCTTTTTGCAGGAAGAATGGAAAATCCACAAAATATGAACTGTCATTTTTAGCTGCCAAAACAAGAATCAATAAAGCTTTGATACCTACAACATTACACAAAAATGACCATGGAGGTGCACACATTTTCACTTTGAACCCACCTCTGTTTGTGTTATTTTAGCCCAGTGACTGAGTAATTTTATGCAGATTGACAGTGGCATTTACATGGCAATAATACTCATATCACATGCCCAGATGCACAGACATAATAAAACTGTTATCAAATAAAAAATACCCACCAATGTCTAATACTGTTGACCCAGTAAAATGGTAATTACAGCCTCGATTCCAAAAAAGGCTGGAACACTGTGAATGTGTAACTGATAACGATCCAATGATTTGCAAAATTTCACAAGAAATATTTTATTAACTAAAGAAGACAAGAAAACATTAAAAGTCGAAAGTGAGACATTTTACGACTTTGTGAAAAATATTAGCTCAACTTAAAACTGATAGCAGCAACATGTCTCAGAGAAGGTGGGACAGGGGCAACAAAAGGCTGGAAATGTAAGTGGTAATAATGAGAAACAGCTTGAGGAACATTTTAATATTCAATATTTTAATTGGTAACAGGTCTTTTACAATAGCATAGTTCTGTGGTAGAAGAGTCCAGGTGCTGAGCTGGCCAGACCCAGGACCGTTCAGCAGCTGGAATCCTATATCAGACAAGAATGGGCCAATATTTCTTTAATCAAATGTGTAGCAACTGCTCTCTTCAGTTCCCAGATGTTTACAGATTGTTGTTAAGATTAGAGATGTTACACAGTCGTAAACATGGACTTTTTTACAAAACTGTAAAATGTCTCACTTTCAAAAGACTAATGTGTTTTCTACATTATATTGTGAATAAAATATTGACTTACGAGATTTGTAAATCAACATTTTGCATAGACATTTTTTTTGCTATACTTATCACGGGGCACGTTGAATGGCTATGTGGGACCCAAATGCAGGGCTTGACGGGCAGGAGCCAGACAGGTATCAGAAATGAAGATTTCATTAAACTGAATAAGTAGTGCTACTACTACTAAGTGCCGAAGACTACAGATTACAGACGGATGACAAAACAGGATGGAGAAGACAAGGATTTGGACCTGAACAAAGGAAAACCTGGGTAATTTTTTTTACAGAGGGAGAACATTGCAAACAAGCTGCAATCAGTAACTGAGAACCTGCTGTGAAACAAGAACAGGAAGTAAAGACAACAGAAAACACACGAGGGCAAGTTCTACAAAATAAAAGAGGAAACAAGATAATAAAGTAAATGAGGGACAAAGATTTTTACAAGAATAAAACTTAAAAAAAAACAAAGGAAGAGACAAAGACAAAAATATTCTGAAGATTAAACTTGATTTATTTAAATAATCCAAATAAAGTGCAGCTGAGCCGGAGTACAAAAACCTAACTATGAAAAACTTGACAAAACAAAAATCTGACTATAACTGCAAAAAAAAAAAAAATTAAAACAACAACATGGACAAACCTGAACTGCATGGGTAACTTTAGCATGGCATGAATTACAGTGAGGATCTGTTAATGAGCATGAGAAAACCTGGAAACTAAATACTGAGGAGGGTGATTAGTGATGGAGTGCAGCTGAGGGGAGAAACACAGGTGACATGAGGGAAGCTGATGGCAGGGCAAGAGTGACTGAGGAAAAACATGGCAAAACTAAAGACAAAACAGAAACCTAAAACATGATAAACTTATAGACATGACAAAAAAACCTTGAGAATAGGTTTTCTTCCCGAAGATGATCGGCATATTTTCTCTATTATACCCCTGTTTTTATTTCCAATATTATTTTCACTAATGACCTTTTACCTGTTATGGGGTTTATAATGCTGTGTGTTTTATTAATTTATTTCTGAAGTAATAACCATGAATGAATGATAAACAACATGACATTTTCAAATCCCAATAAATATTTCCCTTTTTATTACTGTGAAGTGATGCTGATCTTTGGGGCTCCAAATTAGAACTTTGTCCTAAAGGATTCAACAGTCTGAACAGCATGTGACAAAATATTCCCCAAGAGCATTCACTGAAGCTGTAAAAAAAAAATCAATGAATAATACAGGTCAGAAAGAAAAGGCAAAACCAAAGAAGAGCAATAGAGGAGAAGTGCAAGAAATCAAGGAATGTCAGGGTCTGTCCTGCCCATTAACTTCCTTATTTATAATTTATAATTTTTTTTTTTCAAATGATATACTTCATATGATTAAAACTGAGGTACAGGATATTGTAATAAAATTCATTAATAAAAACAACACATAGCTGTGGACATCTTGGAAGAGGAGATCATTTAATTGGTGACTTTGTTGAAGACAGTGTCACCGTTTTGTCTTATATTTCCACTTTCCCTGAAAGCCTCACAGAGTCTGACAAGGGTGTGAAGCGGCCTTAGTCATCGCTCTTCTCCCAGTCCAGTAATCAAAGTACAAGGATGACAGTGAGCAGTGATATCCACCTCTGGGGACTATATGGCTCTGCTGTGAGCAAGGCTACATCAGCACTTATGAATGACAGCTTGAACCATGTGTTGGCAGAATTGGACATCAGAGCTGTTGAGGTGCGTTGACCATTCAGGCAGCTGCTTGTGCAGCATGTCTCATCTGGGGTCTTTTTAAGTAAATGTCAATAACTTCACAGCCAAATAAGTTTTTGTACAAACTGGCTGACTGGTAGATTTCTTGAGTGTGTGCACACTCACAGCAACACACTTCATCAGAGAGTCTTTCTAAACCCCTCAGTTCTTTAGAGATCTGTACTGCAGATCTTGTATGTATGTGTGGCTCAGCTAATTTCACAAACAGCGGGATAGCTATATCCTGCCATCCTCTATTTACATGGAAAATAACACATCAGCTGTAATGATCAGAACACCCCCCTCCCTTCAATTCAATGTGCAAACACATCAACAAAGTGGCAGCACAAGGCTTAGAACACATGCTGTCCAATATGCATAAAAACTCTCATATGCATATCCCCATTATGGGTTAACTGTAGTATGGCAGTACCTGGTGAGAGCTGAAATGGAGGGACAGATGGAGGGTGGGGTGGATGAATGGATGGGGCTCATTTCTGTGACTGATAGACATTATCATGGCACACCTCTCTATAGCGCAGTTCTGTAACACTTTATCATAATCTTGTGAGAAGTGAATTTTCATTAAATGCTCTTTTTTTTCCATCCCAAGCATGCTTTTTTCCAAATGAATCGGCTCAATCTGACAGAGCAACAGATGTGTAGAAACAGCTTGAGATTTAAATTACAAGAAAATGGGATTTACCATTCCACTTGCATTCACACAACACCTAAATACGGAGGCCCATTAGCGCCAAATGAGGATGAGTTATTCACTCTGAGAACAGTTACACCCTCCTGTCCTCAGGGTGACAAAAATGATCTCATTTGAGAAAGCTCATCTGGTTATGTGGCACAATAATGACTCTGGATGAGCTACCTTTAGAGACTCCACTTCAAGATGTATACCATTATTACTTGTTCATTACTGTGGAGGCTTCGAGCAATGACAGATGATATATGGCCTCCGTGCTAGAGAATCTGCCGTAGGTGTTTCTGTCCTGTTGAGATGTCAGGAGCACCTGCCAAGACCTGAGGCTCTTTAAAGTCTATATTGGAGACACATTACTTCCTGAAGCCAGAGCACATATTGAAGGATATGTTCCCTCTTTAGACAGAGCACAAAACAAGATCTGGTCTGAGAGACAAGAAATGTGCATTTTGCAAGCCTTATCTAGACAGAATTAGCACCATGAAATGGGAGAAAGCATGCGAACAGCGGTGGATGGCGAGCCACCTGAGCTGATAATCGTCTATTATTCAGCAGGTGCAGATGTGAATATTCACACCAGTGGACACTTTCCATTTGTGTACATGCATGCATCCCCACAGCTAATGGAGTATGTGGAAGAGGCAGCACATTTTTGTCAAAAATTGAGGAAATGTCACACATTTGAGTTGCCATCTGGAAATTGGCTGCAACAGTGCTCTGCTCAAACCTCCAGGTGACACAAAGGATCTACTCAGCAATGCAAATTAGCACAGAGGAAATTGGAGGGAGTGTCCAACGAATCTGCTTTGAGGCTGAATACTAAGCCAAGAACATTTAATTTCAGTCTTCTTCTCGAGATTGGACACACTGAAGCTGCCCCTGGCTGCCACTTTGTGCAAATTGTCAGCATCAAGTTAATGCCAGTTTTAACATATTCAAACATTCTTTGAAGACATATTGGTCTTAAAGGAGAACAAACATATATTCATGACTGCTCTGCATCCTCTTGGAATATTTTCATCTTCTCATCAACTCTGCGTTAAACACTTCGACCAAGTGTCTGATAATCTTTTAATCTCTTTCCCCAGGCCAGATACCAGGTATGTGTAGTTGGATCTGTATTCAAGCAGCCAGATTCATCTTGAGATAAACTGGGACAACATGATGAATAGATGATAAAGGCACCCAGGGGACAGAACTATCCGGGTTAACTCAACTGTGTAAAGATACCATTTGTAATGATGGCTGGAATGGAAGTGAGCACAGCTAACTGGGCTGCAAAGTGACCAAATCAGTTGTGACTTTGCTGATACAGCATATGGGAAGTACAAACCAATTGTGGCTGTGACAACAACAAGCAGAGTGATGAAGTACCACAGAGCAGCCTATCTGGGTCTCACCTGCTCACTGCTATGGGCTACCAAGCCTTAAACAAAAAAGGTTGAGCAATCAGTTCAAGGCTAATCACTGAGATAAACAGTAACTGGTTTGGGATGGGAGTCGTATTCACGTATTGATTTGAAGCCCTGAACTTTTACTCAACTGGAGCTCAAATGTGAGGGTGTGATGATAATATATTTCGTCCAATTGATGCATTTTATGTGAAGGTCGCAGCTTAGACTATTAAAAGGCTATGCCTGATAAATCTGACAATAAAAATCATGAGATCCCAAATCTGTAGAGGATGGAAATGTTGCAACAAGGTTTGTGCTTAACCTGGATAAAAAATAGCTTGACAATGAATTAAAACTAATTACAGAGTTAACCTAAGATTTTCTTTCAAATACATCTCATCGATTGGAATTCGTCTGCTGTGATAAAATGGCACAACGCGGCTTGTGAACAAAGAATTAACAACCAATTTCTAGGCTGGTCCACGTACCAAAAATATTGCACTTTCACAAAAAAACTAAAAATCAAATATTTTAACATGATCATGTTTTATCCATACAGAATAGCAGCTTATGTCATGGTATATATGCTCACCGGCCACTTTATTAGGTACACCTGTTCAGTTGTTTCTTAACTCAAATAACTAATCAGCCAATCACATGGCCGCAGCTCAATGCATTTAGGCATGAAGAGGTGGTCAAGACAACTTGCCGAAGTTCAGAATGGAGAAGAAAGGATTCAAGTTACTGTGAACGAGGCATGGTTGTTGGTGCCAGACAGGCTGGTCTGAGTATTTCAGAAACTGCTGATCTGCTGGGATTTTAACGCACAACCATCTCTAGGGTTTAGAGAGAATGGTCCGAAAAAGAGAAAATATCGATTGGTGGCAGTTGTGTGTACGAAAATGCCTTGTGAGAGGTCAGAGGAGAACGGGCAGACTGGTTCGAGATGATAGGAAGGCAGTAGTGACTCAAATAACCAAGGAATGCAGAATACCATCTCTGAACATACAACACATCAAACCTTGAAAAAGGTGGGCTACAGCAGCAGAAGACCACACAGGGTGCCACTCCATCAGCTAACAACAGGAAACTGACAATACAATACGCACAGGCTCACCAAAAGTGGACAACGCGTTACATTTAAATTTACTATTAATTAATTTTGACAGTCCTTGTGTGTATATATCTATATAGACAGATGGATAGATATATCCATCCCTTTATGACCACAGTGTACCCATCTTCTGATGGTACCCATCTTCTGATGGTAGCCATCAGAAGATGGATATCCAGCAGGATAATGCACTATGCCACAAAGCTCATCTCAAACTGGTTTCTTGAACATGACAGTGACTTCACTGTACTCCAATGGCCTCCACAGTCACCAGATCTCAATCCAATAGAGCCCTTTGGGATGTGGTGAAACGGGAGATTTGCATCATATATGTGCAGTCGACATATCTGCAGCAACTGTGTGATACTATCAAGTCAATATGGACCAAAGTCTCTGAGGAATGTTTCCACTACCTTGATGACAGTATGCCACAAAGAATTAAGGCAGTTCTGAAGGTAAAAGGGGGTCCAACCTTTTACTGGCAAAGTATAATAAAGTGGCTGGTGAATGTACATTCAGGATCAACCAGGGCTCTATATTATTACAGTGTTCACCCACAACGTCATGTTACATATCAGTGTACACACTGCAGATTTTGCTGCTTATTAGCAGGAACAGTAGCAGTAGTGATGTTAGTCTGCCGACTTCCATGCAAGACTGTCCTCTGCCCAAATGTGTCCCCATGGACTGTTCTTCTACAGACAACCTATTTTTATGTATAAAGAATATGCGACCTCTAGTGGTCATAAGAGTAACTTCACATGAGTTGTAAAGATTGCATTCAGTGTGTTAACCACATTTTAGGGGAAAGGCAGAATACAACAGTCAGGATTGAGAAACCTTGGCAATGATAGTTCTTCCCTGCTATTGATCAGGAACTATGTAATTTTGTTCTGCTTTTCCCCAGAAATAACTGAAAGACAACCAGACTGAATGCTTTAATGACTAAAAGATTGAATTGTACTCAAGTGAACATAGTTGTGTACCGCTGTCAGGTGTAGCCAGTACACTTCACACAAGACATGAGAAGAATCAATCTTGAGAAGTAAGAATAGGCATAAGTGCAACAAAGCAGTAGCTTGATGAGTGATTTCAGACTCTTTGAATTGAACCAGCTGCTGCTGAGATTCCAATGCACTTACTGCACAATATTTTTAATCAGGGCTTTTTAATAATAAGCTACAGATGAGTGAAAGCAATGACACTGAACTATCTGTTGGAGCAATTTCTGTCACGTTACTGTAAAAATCAAAAGATGATTAATGTTAACAAAAAAATATTAAAGCAGCTGTAGCCTGGTACCAGATCAGCAAGTGTGGCACAGGTTTGTATTAACGAAGTAAAAAAGCAGTGAAGCACAAAGACAGCGGGGCAAAGGAGCGGAAGGAGCAGTGTTCCGGAAAGAACAGCAAAGGTTGTTATGAATGCTACAATTAGTGAAGTAGTATTTACTATTGAAGCAGCAACTGACATGTCTGTTTGAGCAAGGATTAGGCAGGATTTCAGGTGTCTTAGAGAAACTCATACTATCACGAGCCTTCAGAGGGTTCAGGGCTGAAATTTTTTCTGTTTGTGCTACCAGAACTTGAAACAATAGAATCTGACAAGCTCTGTTCTAGAAATTAGGATGACTGCCAGCCCATCACTGCCAGCAATCCATAAATGTTTCATGCAGTGCTGATATGGTAATCACAGGATGCCTACAATGACACCTTGTGAGAGTTGGATAACGATGGCTGTCTTTCAGGCCTGTGTGACTCTGGCCATAGTCCAACAGCTGAGGCACAGCCTGAAGAGGGAAATCTATAAGCAGATATCTGTGCAGAATCAAATACAGAGATAAAAGTCTCAATAAGATGGATGAAGTACAGGTGCACATATCCTTCCAGCATCGTGCAGCTATAGACTTGCTGTTGTGTGTCGAAGCACACAAGCATCTTTCTGACTTAAATATACATTCTTTTTCATGAGATTTGAGAGAGGGTCCAGGTGCCCAGTGGTGGCACAGGCCCAGCTGGAGGATGTGGCTGACTGGTGCTCAGGCTGGCATACTAACAGAGCCAGGGGTGCTTTCATAGTGAGTTGAAAGAGGCTGGCGCTGCTGCCTCACACCCAGAGTTCAGAAACACGAGCTCCAGCTGCATGTCCACTCTCTCGCATAGCTAAAGAAATCACAAGCTGAAAATCCAAAGTTGTTTTTTTTTTTTATCCATCCACACTCTCTGCAGGGTGTTTCGTGACAGGAATGCTGATCTCCTGACATTACACACAACGCTGGCACCTTGGGCAAATCTCCCTCTCGTTGCACGCCAGATTCCGTGAGATTAAATGACGGTGTGAAAAAAGAAATTTTCATACTACAAGGGATGAAGCAGTGAAAGGCCAGCATGTCTAAAAGAGCTTAATGTATTATTTGTCTGAGGCTTGTTTAAGCCTTTTATTAAAGTGAAACAATCTTGTCAGACACCTGTTGTTCTTGCAGGGGGTATTTATTGTTGGTTTATGTCAGCACACTGTAATCCTTGGCTGGAGCACGGCTGTATTACCAGTGTGACCTATTCTTGGTCATCATAATTTCCTGACAGAGACTGCGAGTGTGTGTTTGAGTGAGAGAGGTGGAGAAAGCAACATGGTTCACGTGTATGAGCGTGTATTTGTGTGTGAGTGCACAGTGATTGCAGACGCCATTTTTCTCTGGCACCCAATGTCATGCAGAACAAATCGCTTATTGCTGACACCAGTGATTTCTTGTCTCTACTGCTGAGAAGCGTGTGCGGAGGCAAAACAGTTGGGTCTTACTGACGGGGTGTTGGACATTTCTGTGATTAAGTAGTAATGCCCCGGGACGTGACAGGGTAACAGGGGATTTCATTGGTCGCCAGGCAGAAAAACTGCACAGCTTTGTGGTCTGTTTGCTATTTTTAGCAAAGAATATAATTGTTTCAAAGGGTTTTGCCATTGAAACTCACTAAAGTGGAATTTAACAACTCTCTTTGTTGACTAAATCAGTGAGGGGTGATTGACATGTGAGTATCATTAGATTTTAAAAGCAAAGAGGAGGACTCTCATCATCTCTCCACCTCACTACGCCTGCCTTGAATTCCAGTGTCTGCATATGGGCTTAACCCACTTATTGTGGCCTGAGTTCCTACGGTACTGTTGCATGCCTGTGGTTTGGTTTAAATCTCAGTTATATTAGGATCTGGGTAATTTAAAGTCTGTAAGAGAACACAGTATTAGAAGAGATAATCATGGCTGTGTGTTGTCTGATTTGTGTGTGAGGTTGTTGTGTTGGTAGGGCTCGGTACAGCCTCAACAACAGTGAGATACGTGAGTCTGAAACAAAAGCATGAGAATGAAATAAGGAATAATATGAAGGTATTGTTTGTCTATGGGAATATGAGGCAGTGAGCACTTAGAGATCTGTAAGTGGTTCCTATGAGAGCTATAAATGGTGTTATAGGGACATCTACTGGCCAAACATGAGCAAAAGTGAAGCAGGGATACACTAATGTGAACCAGATAATATCTATATTTGAAATACTACCATTACATATATATCTTTGCTATTTGAAAGTGTTTATAGTTTTCCTGCTGTATCAGCAGATCTTTCATGATAGCATTTTTCCTTTAAAAGACTCATCGGCTCTTAGGGGGTGTTTTGGATATTCAGTTTTTATGGGTGTCAGTGTAGCTAATGTAGGTAAGTTAGTCAATAAGTCAACTTTATTTCTATGGCATCTTTCAAAACCACAGGTGCACATAAAATTCACTGCAATAAAATACAAAAGGAATCCGGGAATAGGCCAACATAGAGGAATAAAACTAAATAAGTTATAAGCTACAAAAATGATAGATTACACAATAAGGTTTTAAAGGGCTTTTAAAACGTAGCAGTGACTCAGCTGTTCCAGAATAGAGTTTGGTCCAAGGTATGGTGAAAATGTTCTGGCTTCCACCTGTTGGTGGATCATAAACTTCTTGACAGGCTGGAGGCAGCGTGGGAGGTTGAGAGAAATCACATTCAGCCCCAGGACAGTCAGCACAAGGACCCCTAAGGTATGTGGAGCTGCTTTGAAATGCCTGAAATGTGATGGCACAGTTCCTGAAGCTGACGTTGGCCTCTAATTTGCAACACCCCCCTCCCACACAACGCCCTTCCTCAGTTGATTTTAAATGGGTCAGACAATTAAGGATAAGGATTTAATCTCTATGCCAAACAGTTTTTCAAAGAAAAAAAGAAAGAAAAATAGAAAACACTAAGAAATTAGCTATTTCTGATTCAGGCAGTTAAAGGGAAAATTAAGGGAATTATTATGAGCAGCCAGTTGCGCCCCCCCCTGCTTTTAAAACCTAATTTGGGTTTGGAAAAGATTTTTTTCCATTAATGAAAATTAAGAAAAAAAGAAAGAAAACAAAGTATTCATGATCATCTCCCACACGTCTAGAAGTTTACAGCAGGCACAGATCATTTAGATTGGTTACATCTGCTCCTGGCTGAAATCCAGGTATACAAATCATTTGTTTACTGTGTTAAAGTAAAGCTCCTGAAAACTGCCCCCTTTCACTAGACTCAAGCGCACTATTGTTGCTACTCGTGAAACATTCAGGTTTTTGCCATCTGCTATCCCCCATGACTTTAAATGGGTGTTTAAGATATATCCAGTCATCAAAAAGCGCCTGCAGAGGACGTTGTTCCTGTACAAACTCTGGATGTGTGACCTCCTTAAGCTGCTCGTCTCTAAACTACAGTTATCATAGCTGCTTATTCATCGGTGTCTCTCTAGGATTGGTCACCAAACAGGATAGGAAATAGCTTCAAAGGACAGTCAGAACTGCAGAGAGAATCAATTATGCCACCCAGCCTTCCAGTCAGGATTTAACCACACAGATCCATCCTTCCTGACCACAGCCTGTTCCTATTCTCCCCACTGGAGGGCGCTGTAGAGAATCTATTCCAGGCCTGTGCTCTGGACACAGGCCAACAGATGATGCACAGCCTGGAGAGTGAATCTATGAAGCAAAAAATAAATATATAACCAAAAAAATCTGTGCAGACTCAAATAAGAAGATAAAAGTCTCAATAAGATGAATGACTGATGAATTCACATACCCATGTATTTTGAGCATTTTATGGCTGTAGTTGATCATTTTTTACCCAATTTTAAGTCTAATACCCATTCAATCTAAGTCTACTTTATGCATATTTGTGTATAATCATACACCATCACTGTTTATTTACCCACATACACACTGGATCTACATTTTACACAGACCTGTATGTACTGTACATAGTTTGCAAAACACATCTGTCTACATCAGAGCTTTGTACTTTGTCCTTGCTGTTGGTTGTTATGTCTGCTTCTTTGTGAGACAAATTCAATTCAAGTCAATTCTTTCCTTTGTGTTTTTGGCCCAATAAAGCAGATGGTCATTCTGAATGTGATCCTCCTTCACCTTGAGCTTGTGTTGTAAGATTAAATGTAATTTAAAGTTGGCATATACCGCACAATGAGAAGCTTTAAAGACAGAGAAAATTCTTTGAATAATCCATGAAACGAATATGATGTCAATGTTGTCAATGACTACTGGATGTGCTTCTCGTAGTTACGTGAGCCCCTTTATAAATGAGCTCAAAGCGACCATCATCACACTGATTAGGAGACAGTAGTGGAAGAATAACAGCTTTATTCAGGCAGTTTTATTCGCAACAACACTGAAAACACTACAACAATTTCAAAAACAGAAACACACACACCACAAACAAACTCAAAAAAGAATAAAAAGAGGTGGCACAATGTAGCAAAAATCGTTCACAAAACACAACATTTCATAAAGCAAAGTTGGAAAAAGACTTGTGATTGTTTGTTGAGGTTTTTTTGGTTTACTATTTGCTTTTTCTGTTTAGTCAGATGTTGTTTTTGGAATACTTTTGTTGTTCTTTTTTCTCCTTAAACGTTGTTTGGTTTTCAGAAATTCGGCCGAGTTTCACCGTTTTCCCTTTCGACCTCTTTTCTTTTTGCGGAGTTTTCTGAAATTCTGCCGCATTTTCTGTATTGTCACATTGTTTTCAGAGACATTTTTTGTGTTGTTGATTTCTCTTTTCATTTGTTGTTGGGTTTTCTGAGATGTTGCGTTTCCTATTCACCTGTGTTTCTTAAAATTCTGTTTGGGTTTTTGCACCTCAGAGCCAAACGCTCACATTTTTTGTGATTTTACAATCAGCCGTTCATTTTCTGCACTGATTAGTGCGACTACATTGAGAGTACATCTTCTGACAGTTTGTTTCATGGTCTTTCTGGTTTCTGTGGTGCCTGATCAACTTCCCCTGTGTCATTTCGAGGTCACAACAGAATTACTACAGCTGATTTAAAGAATCATGGCTTCCTCATCAGTGCCCGCATCCCAACTCCCCAACGTTAACCACATGAATGACACCGTATCCGACCACCCAGCACGTCACGGAGAATGTCTGAGCCAATCACAATTCAGAAATGGGATACCACTGATTGATGAACAGCTGTTTTATCCAATCACAGCGTAGATAAGGGCCTCTAGGTCCACCTTTCCTCTGCTTGTAGCCAATCAATATGGAGCAGTAATTACTAATTCATTACATTGCAAAGGGGAGTGACGCAGTTATTGTAGATGTATAGATACTCCATGCTTTTTTTTCATATGACACGAAATCACCTTTTTTTTCATCAAGCTTTGGTCGTAGAATTCATCACAAACACACTAAAGAAGAGGGATTCCCGCCGTGAGCTGGGGGCTATATGACGGATCTTTACGCCCCTTGAATTTGGATGCCATTCCGGTTGGAGGTTGCGGTAGACCCCGAGGAGTGGATGCGATAACCAGGACGAAACATGCCGCAGCCAAAATCACGAAAAATCGCCATCCTCGGGTACAGATCCGTAGGTGAGTGTCCAGCAGACGAAGCACAGGGGGAGGGGGGTGACTTCTCTGTGTCCTCGGATGGGACGCTGAAGGGAGAATTTCAGCGGCCTCTCCAGTGACTTTAAGTCCATTATGAGAGCGGTTTACGCCTCCTATAATAGACTTAAATGGCAGGGAGTAGAATCTGTCACGCAACGTTGCAGAATGGAAGAATGAGCGCAACCAGATGAGATGTGGCCTTGCGGTTTTAGTAGGCCTCCAATAGGCTGTAAGACATTTTACATTTTTTTTTATTCTTTTTGTTCTTATGGATAGCTTTCCATCAGTGACCCAAATCCTAGAGCCATGTTAGTCAGGGCCATGATCAGTAAAGGCCTGGTGGTCCAGTGATTCTGACTCATCATTCATGGTTTGATGTATCGCATCTGAAATCAAGGAGGCACAAATTGTACGCACTGAAAGGATGTTGAGGATGGCGCGATGGCACACACAGATAGCGCAATTAAAGGACAGCATGCCCGCAGTAACGACAAAACCCCATAAAGATGAAGCTGAGCTTGTGCCTATGGATGCATATGGCGAACATCTTCCTTTATGAAAGCATGCTTTGTGCAGTGCATCAAAAATTATTCTTTTTTTGGATTTGGATTTTTGTTCTATTATTTTCTTATGATATGAGGGCCTATGCTAACCACTCAAACACCCTAACCTAGCCAAAACACTCACACATATATATGTATATATATATATATATATATATATATATCCTTTTTTTTTTTAGAACTGTTGCTTTTAACGATTAATTTCCACATTACAAATATGTGTCCTTCATCTGTTGACTGCCTTTTTCAAATTGTCCTTTGTGTTTTTCAGGAAAGTCTTCCTTGACAATTCAGTTTGTGGAGGGGCAGTTTGTGGACTCCTATGATCCAACAATAGAAAACAGTGAGTTGTCGCTCTTTCACACACAAACTGTGTGAGGTGGCTTCTCACTCCACAGATACAGGTGTTGCTTGTTTGTGTCATTTTTGTCTTTCAAGGTTTTTTTAGACTAATATTTACAACATTAAAGTATCTTGAGTGAAAGTTCTTATCCAAAAATTTTAAATGTGTCAGTAGTGTATCCCCAAAATCTGAAAAACCTATGTGGGAAAGACTAAATAAGTGATCTAAAGGGCTTTGAGAGAAGCCGAGTGGACTTCTTTACTTGGTCCTTGAAGATATTTCAACTCCTGTCTTGAAAGGCTCGTTATCTGGATGATGAGATGAAACGGAAGAACCAAGAAAAGAAGTCCAGTTGCATGTCTTTCTTGTCTGTTCAAGCACTTAAGATTACCATCACCTAGTTGGTAGAGAATCTTCACTTACATATTGCTAAAAAATGAGTAAATATCCAAATCTAGAAACAGATATTCATGTTAAAACCAATATTTTTGCTTGTTTGGCAGCAGAAAGGAAAACACAAAGTCAGCCTTCCAAAACTTTAAGCTACCTTCTTCAGACAGTAGTTTCCAGGTTACAACCGGATTTCTGACTCTACTCTATAGAAACTAGGAAAATACTGCCACATTCCTTTCCTAGGTTTGTTAACATTCTGTGCTGGTAACGATCAACGTGGCTAAAACTACAGAAAAAGATGCACACAGCGGTACACACGTGTACACAAACAGAATACGACCAAATGCCGGCACACAAACGTGATGTAAAAGCCCTAAAAGTGGGGGAAGGTATATTGGCTTTTTTTTTTTTTTTTGACAGCAGCCAGTCAGAATATTTGATGGTTTTGATGCAACAGTCAATATAGGGCACCAACTAAAGATAGTTTTTATTATTGATTAATCAGAGAAACATTTTGTCAAGTCGTACAACAGTCACCCCTCCTGTGATTTATCATCATGATTGTGTTTGACCAAAGTCCAAAAGTCACATTTTTTGGCACATTAAATTCTTACAGAAATTCTTACTACGAAAGATGACTGTTATAAATCTCCTTAACGCCTCACTAATAATAAATGGGACACAGTTTTGTTTAAATATCGTTTAGTTAAATATCGGCTGTAAAATACTGCAATTCCTGATAACTCTATGATTTTAGTAGGATTTGACTAAAAGACAATGAATCACAAGATCCTGCTGTTACCCAGCAGGGTGCAATGTTCCCTCCAAAATGATGTGTTGAAACACCACACCAGCTGATATCACCAATTTCCACAGTGTTAAACATAGACGGAGAAATAGAGAGAGATCTTTTTTCTTTTAGTTTTGTGTGAGATACTTATAGGATGTGCAGAAATAAAATATTCTCTCTGACTGGTACATGTCTGTACATCTTGAGCTCAAAGAGGGAACCTTGCTTGAAGTTACTTTGGTCCAACTTGCAGGAGGAACATACAGTAATTAATCAGCCTCCTAAGCACACATAATCCCAGACACTCCAGAGGCTTGAATCTAAACTTTACCCGCAGGCTCACATATACCACCGTGCGTTTCTCGACTGCGTGGTCTGTATCTATAAATAATCCCTGGATGCTTAATATAAAGTCGTGTCAGCGCTATCAGCGAGATGCTGCAGGCTGTGCACTTCCTCTGTCCTCCTGCAATAGATAACAAGACTCTCCAGACAGATATTGACAGTTTTGCACTGAATGAACTCAGTGGTACCAAACTGGATCCCTGAGTGGGTTGTGTCTTGAAATGACGAGACATCATAGTGTAATGAAGATACAGTACTGTGTGCAGATATCACATGCTACCCCCAATCCTTTGAAAGCTCTAGTTTCTATTTTCTGCTCGTTCATTTCTAACCTGTTTTTTCTTTTGATTGCAGCATTTACTAAAATGATCACAATAAATGGACAAGAATACCACCTTCAGCTTGTAGACACAGCAGGGCAGGTATGACTGGGTATACACCACTAGCCTGTCACTGGTTTATTGATTCTTATGCAAATATGAGTGGTAACATGACACACTAATTGTTTCACTTTATAAACCTTTTCCAGGATGAATACTCCATCTTTCCGCAGACTTACTCCATAGATATCAATGGTTACATTCTGGTCTATTCTGTTACATCTAATAAAAGGTACATGTTCACCCTCCCTTCAAATATTTCTGCTAATGAGTTGGGCTGCATGCACTTTGTGAGTGCTGAAAAGGAATGTTTCCTCTTGTCTCTTCCAGCTTTGAAGTCGTACAAGTTATCCATGAAAAACTCTTGGATATGGTGGGAAAAGTTCAGTAAGTACAGCCTTTTCTCTTGCCCAAGCCTTTCCAAGCCTTTTGGAATATATCACACACAACATTGTGGCATTGTATTTTCCCCGCAACGCAGAGTTCCAATTATGCTCGTCGGAAACAAGAACGACCTACATATGGAGCGGTATGTCCTCGCACTCACCAAATTGGTTTTCATTAGACTTAGACATAGAGCGCCACGCACATAGGTCAGAGCACTGTGTGTTATGTAATCATTTCTGTTCTGTATTGGCTCACGTGTGCTCCAAATGAATGAATGAAACTATTCTCTAACTTTGCACCAAGCTGTTGGAATTCTATCTCTTGGAGTTTTTGTTGCCAGTCCCTCATACACAGCACAGAGTCAATGGAATTGTTCACATTGAGCAGATTTCCTAGTTATAGCAGCTGAATTAGGAAAAAGTCACTTGTTTAATTCCCTATGATTGTTTTTCCCACGTCAGAGTAATCAGTTGTGAGGAGGGAAAAGCATTAGCTGAATCCTGGAATGCAGCCTTCATGGAGTCCTCAGCTAAAGAGAACCAGGTAAAGGGATTGTGATTGATCTGTTTGAAATCTCTTTATAAAATGCAGTTACATGTGAGACATGAAAAAAAAAAAACTTGTGTTGATATTCATTGATTGGTGTTGAGAAAGTGGCAGCGGTTGCACTGTTGTCTACGAGCTGAATTTATATGGCCAAACAAAATGAAATCAGTATTTTCAGACAGACACTGTGACTGAAATTTTCAAACTCAGATTTTTCGAATGCAATGTTTGTTGACACGCGCACCTTACAGGAAGATGCTGTGCGCAGAGTGTGCTTGTGCTCACAGAGCTCTTTTAGTGTTGTTCAGTTGAACTTTTTTGCTTCTTGAAAAAGTACACAAAGTTGCTAAGTTTGCAACAGTGAGGAGAAATTGTAAGCAGTCTGTAGCCTACCTTGTTGCTGACTAATACCCAACAGAAGGTGGCGACTGGGCTGGAGAAATGCACACACTGACACAGGTTTACAAGGGAAGCAGATTACATTGGCTACGTCAGCATAGTTTATATCCTGTTTGAAAAAATAACTATACAAACGAAAGTGTCGGTATACGGCACAGCCCTAAATCCAACCTCCCCGAAACTCAAATGAATTTCAATAATAGATGCGTGGACGTGCTAAATATTCAGTGAATGGCTAATAAGGAGATACTATCATGTTGCATCATGGGAAGCGTAAGATCTAGCATTTTAAGTAGCTTTAATAAGTAAGTATAAAAGTTGGGACTAAAGGTCAGGATTGTGACCTCTTCTGGTTGTCTCTTTGTAAAGTGCATTTCATTGTTTCATGTGAAGTCGACCATCACTGAATTGGAATGACATTCTCTATATTTGCGCCTCACACAGTTCAGGGTAGCGGGGGATGGAGCGTATTCCAGCTGCCATCGGTAAAGACGGGCAGGGCACACCCTGTGGAGGTCGCCAGTCCATTACAGGGCTAATACAGAGAGACAGAGACACACACAGTCGCACTAATCCTCAATTTAGCATCACCCATCAGGCCAACGTGCATGTCATCTGAGCGGGGGAGGGAAAAAACTCACAGAAACACAAGAAGACCTTTGGAAACTCATCACTCATACTGGGAGTTTGTGTGCTGCAAGCATCAGCTTTGTAAACAGCACTGCCCAACAAACTAACAGCAACTCTTAATTTAATATGAGGAGAGTTTCACATGACAAGACTATTCAGGGCTACGCCACTTTGGCTCGACACTGTGCAAATTCACGTTTCATTGCTCTGACCAGTGCATGAAGATAAGGTTTATTTAAATGGAGCAAGATGAGAAACCTTGTGCTGAGAACATTCATCTTAAAACTTTATCTTTAGTTTTAATATTAGTCTGTAGTGATTTAACCAGCAGGAGCTAACTAAATGCACCATGTTGATGGAATGATACTTAAAATGTGAATAAATTAGGCTGTGGATGGACTTTAATCAGCATTAAACATTTATAGACTTTGAAGTCAGTAAAGCTGCCTGTATTGATTTGTTAATCAGTCTAAGTGATTACTACTTTGTCATCCACTGATGCTCTACACTTCATCAGAAGCTTCATTAAATCCCTGAACACATCAGAACACATATCTTGATAAATCTGCAGCCTCTGATATGGGAAGTGCTGCACCAGAGTCCGGTGCCATTATGAACAGCCATCCACTATGTTTACATTTATCAAATGGCTTCTAAACAACATTAGACCGCTGCAGAGTAAAAACCAATCAATACCGCACATATAAGACTAGGTTGTTGTGATTCAGGAGATGTTGGATCCCAGTGGCTCGTTAGTCCTGTGTCCCACTGCCTCTTTTCCAACTTCCCTCGGCAAAAGTATTATTGTCTGTTGCATTCATGGATTAGACTGCGGCAGTCACACCAAATGTCTTGATGGGAATTTGTTGCGCTGTTGTTGTCGTGCATCAGCTGCATCAGAGGGATGACGCCACTGATGTGACCAGCATACAGTGAACTTAGTGACCACCGCCATCTGATTTAAACTCCTCTTCAGCCAGCTCTGAGGCACTTTACACTGCTGCACCTAAATGAACCTAAACAGCAGGCGTGCTTGAGAACACCTACACAGTCTGTGTTCTGAAGCCCTACTGCTCTGCTCTTGTCATGTCTGCACTGTGTTTCCTGGCTTCAAGTGGACTCTTTGTGTTTTTCATTTCCATTTAGGAATGCAGTCGCTCTGAAGTGCAAAGCACTGCAACGTTGGGGAAAAACTCAGAACCACCTTTTCAGAAACTGCAGCATTTAAGAGAACGAAACATGTATTCAAAATATGTCACAAAGCAAAACACCGCTGGGATGAACACAATGATTAGATGCCACAAGATCCAACAACACTAGAAACAGGCTTTTAGTTGGAATAGAATATTTCAGGAAAACTTCAACAAAACAGAAAACACAACATAAAAGAACAAAAGCGCAACGTTCGACAAAACACAGCAAAGCAGACAACAATGTCCCTGTGTTTCTTACATGTTGTGTTTGCTACGTTGTTGCTGTGCTTTGTAAAAAAAGTCCTCTGTTTTGTTGTGCATTCGGTTCTGTTGTGCTGTCCAGTGCTGTTGTGTTTTCCACCTAACACTAAAACAGAAACTCACGTTTTCTGGTGGATGCATTACTCAACACGTGGATGTTTCCAGGAAGTCAGTTAATTGGCTTCAAACAAAGTTGGATGCAGCAGTGCTCAACTTAAAAACAAAGACATCTCTGTTGGGACTAAAGGCCCGAGAGGCTCCAGGAGAGGTTGAAAGTGGTGTGAGTGTGTGGAGTGAAGCATGTGACAGCGTCCTGTGTGTGTTTGTTGCTTTCTTTCAGACAGCCGTGGAGGTTTTCCGAAGGATGATCCTGGAGGCAGAAAAGATGGATGGTGGCGTGCAGCCGGGAAAAACCTCCTGCTCAGTGATGTAGAGCCACCCAATCAACACATAGAACACTGCACTGGGATATCCCGTTACTTGAAGGCTAGCTGCCAGTTCTCCACCTCAGCTGACTCCACCCCCAGGGTCCTAAATATCCAATACTATCTATTTATGGCTCTGATTCCACTGTTATTTACCAGTATTTCCCATTCCCTTCAATCCATCCTCATTTTTCTTTGTGCGTTTGATAAAAAAAAAGGATGAGTGGTGGTTCACTTGTCTTAGATTTCCCACAATCCACCCCTTCATCTATGTGCTCGGCACTGATGCAAAACATCAAACAGTGTATGAGGATGTATCAGAAAAAATGTTTTTGTTTTTTTTCTTGTCACAAAAGTGGCATCACCTGTATCTTGGAACAGAGATAGTAGTGACTTGATGCATCTTAGCTTCTCTTTGTGCAGCTTCCATATAAGCTAGCGACTGCTCTCTGTTTAAATAACACAAGATAAGAGAATTGTCATGTCTGCCATGCATAAGCCCTGAAAACAGTTTGGGAAACACTGACGTTTCTTCTGATACATCACCAGCTGTTTGGGCCCTCCAGTATACGGCTCTTTTTCTACTTCATCACCTCGCAGTACCTCTCTGTCCCTCAGTTTGTTTCATAGCCAAAAAAAATGAATAAAGTAAATCTGCATCCATTTTCTAATGTTGAAAATGTTGTACAAATGTTTTTGATTGTAATCATTAAAGCGAAAAGTGGTTATGTAAGTTGGCTGGTTTGTGGATTATTATCTTTGTTGTTATGCTTGTAATCAAGAAAGCAGCATCTGTTTATATAGTGACAGTTTTCTGGGACAATCTTGAGTTTTTTGTCAGGTAAATGAGAAACGTGGGAAAAATACAGCAGAAGCACCATTTTTAGGCAAATGCTGCCAAATGTTACTCTTTTAAAGGAAAGGTTATTGTTAGCATCCTTTTAAAGATATTCAGAGGTGTGTTTGGCACCAATAGTGATGAGAGATTCGGAGCCTAATTGAAGTTTGTTAAACAAATAGCTGGTGTGCAACTTTTACTGTTGGAAAAAAGAAAGCCCCACAGATCTTGATACGTAAGAATGAAAGAGTAGAGAGTAATGCTTATTGTTCAAACTCTTTAATCATCAAGGAGAGGGGATTACGGAGTATGTTTTTCTAAAAAATAGCTGCTTTGGTGTGGGAGCTGCTGCAGGAGTCATTAGGGGTTGCGGGCCTTCCTCAGCCTCCACTGCCACACAACGCAATTTCTTTGATTTGGGATTTTAATGGGTGTTGCACTGGTCTTCAGTGCAGCACTTGATATCAATGTAGGCGTTCATCTTCAGTATTTCGCAGTCTGATAAAGCGATGCATCTCTGGAAATGGCCAACTAAGATAGTGAAATAGGAGAAGTTGAAAAGAGTCAATTTTGTAAGAAGAACGCACCAAATTTATTGTGGTAATGATAGAGCTGTTTAATATTTCATAATTCTGAGAAACTCACATGGTGCTCTGAGGAACCTGGCTGCAATACAGGCATCCTTCCCTGGTTTACACATCTCTACACTCAAGTGACAGTCGTTTCCGGCCCTTTTTGGGACGCAGCGGTGGCAGTTCAAAGCCTCACCTGAAAAGAGAAACAGCAAGAACAAAGTTCAGACAATGCTGTGGTATTAAGTGATTATATGTGCCTGTTGATGTGGGCTGAAATTTGCTCTGAGTGAGTTAAAAAAAAAAACTCACATAAGTCACATATGTATCCACAAAGTTTGACTTAAATGTTAACATTGTATGCTGATCATCCCAAGTGAGTCAGTCTATTTGATGTTTCAGATACAATTATGACAATCTGTTGTAAAATCAAACTATGGGCATTTTGAACCCTTGCTGAGACTGTGCTGTGAAGGCTAAAAGCAGATTTTTCCTGTTGAACAGCAGTAGGGCTTGTGTTTATACTGTGGAGAATCAGTGACAGACTCACCAGCTGTAAACAGCAGGGCGACGGTTAAAACCAAGACCAACAGCTTCATTGTTCTGTTCAGCACTGCAACCTTTGCCAGATAAAGCACAGAACCGATAACACACACAATACTTTCAAATCTCCAGCTTTCACAGCTGGAAATCCATGAAACGAAACTTGATATGAGTCTGTAAATTCATGCTAGTTTTGTTAGTTTATACTTTGTATCCATTGAGAGTCTGACTAACAAAACCTGTTATAAATAAGAGCCAATAGGATCAAATACACACAAAAAATAACTATTTTTATTCACATACCTTGCTGATTTGTCTGCTTCAGTGTCTGCCAATGGGTTAGATGGACTCATCGTCTTTCAGCGTTTTTATACCTCCATACTTTGTCCTGTCATGGCAACGTTCCATTAAGGGCAATATCTCTGTTAAGTCTATTTACTTAGCACCTTGCTTGCTCTGGGTACACTGTGTTCAGGGGTTATGGTTTCTCAATGCATTATGCAAGAGCAGTCCACTGTTTATCTGATATGAGACTTTGCAGATAGTTAGGTATGTGTTGGTCTAAGACTTAAAAAACGCTTTATATTTGTCAGATTTGTGACTAAAGAATACAAATAGAAAAAAGTCAAAGGCATAGTGTGTTTGCTCTGGGTGGAGTATGTCTGACTCAAAAGGGTTGGCTCACTTTTTATCTTTTAGTTTGAATCTAATTTGATTTTAGAATGTATTATGTTTTATTCTGTTCAGTCATACCAAAGCTGCAAAGTGAGAATTTAGTCTGAGCACCTCTCCAACACTGGCTGAACCCTCCTAGACAAGCTTTCTGTCATTTCTTTAAGTAGTCTTCAGGAATAGTTCTCCAGGCTTCTTGAAGGACATCCCATATCTCTGCCAAGAAAAATGGCTTCTTGGCTGCCACCCTTCCATGGAGGCCATTTATGGACAGCAGATGGATCAGCTAAAGATCAAGACGGCTCTCAGGTCCCATCCAAGGCCTTTTCTGGATTGTATCCCATTTCTCAAGGACATCACTTTCAGATACTGTCCATCTGCTCGAGATAATTTCTTAGGCCTCCACTTCTTTTGTCCTTCACCTTTTGGTCCCTCTGGACACCATGTCAAGATATGTCAACTTTTCAGCTAATAGCTCTTTGAGAATCACTTTGGTGCAACACCACTATTTCTTATTATAGCTTCAGCTTTTTTTTTTTTTGTAGATGTAATAAAATAAATGGGAACAGATTGTGTCTTTGTGACAGTCTTCTAGTAACACAGTGCCCAAAATATACAATAATTTCTTTTTTTTTCTATGTTTTCTTTCAAGTTTTCATTAAAAAAAATGAAAAAACTGAAAGACTTTCAGAAAGCCTGGAGAACTAGTGCTCAATCCACGTGAAAATCTGGCATCTTTGAATTAAAACATAAAGAAATGACCTCAGGAGACTTGAGGCTTTTTCACAGTACTGTAGAAAGGGCTACAACTCTGTACCTTGACTGATGCATAAAAAAAAGTTATATTTCATTACTTACTGAGTGTACTCCACTCAATTGTACTCGTAGTTAAAAATACAGTCAGGGCCCTGCTCAAATGAACAACAGATAAAAGCAGTCTGGGCCTAAATTTGTGTACTCATGCACAAATGTATATTTCAATCTGGAATTTGCAATCTGGATATAAAAGATGTTAAAACCAGAACACAGGGACTATCTGATAGCTGAGTGCATATAATGAGGACACATATGGCCTGGTCTGACTAACTCCAAGTTATTTTCAACCTTTCTTTAAACTGTTACTTTAAATAACATATCGGAGTAAGAATAAAACATAATAACCCCAAGAAAGGTGACTGATAAAAAAAATTCATATGGATGGATATTGCAGCAGTTGGAAATGTTTTCTATTGCTACTTGGCTTGAATAACAAGTAATTATTAGACCAGTCAGACTTTGTTGTACTTACTTATCTCTAATAATGCACCCAAGGGGGAAAGGTAATTTCAAATTTTGTGTCTTATCTCATTGCCTCAAATAAAGAGAAGGAGGGGTCATACATCATATTGAAAATAAGTTATTTGCTTTGTATCCTGCTGCACCTGCCAGAGCTCAAATCTGGTGGTGTTTGATGTTATAAATGAGAGTTTCCTTTCAGATGTTCATGGGTCAAGGTCTAAATTGATCAAATAAGATAAAAAAAGCAGAGAAACAACAACAGTGATGGATTGCAAAAGAGAATAAGGAGGGCTACCTGCGTTCATATAAGACATCGGGGCTGCCTTGTTCTCCCTGCTGCTGTTAAACCTGTGGTTTGGGTTAGTAGTCTGAAACTGACTTGAACCAAACTTCTCTGTTGCACCTTGAGTCATCCCTGCCCTTTCACCTCAGCTTTAACTTTCCCTCCTTGTATTTGTTGTTCTCCTCATCTGGGCACGACCTAAATACTTCTCTGCAACACCAGACAAAGTGCGACATCACTGTTAAAGCCCAATCAAAGCAAAATCTCTGCCACTCTATTGTGTCACATCGTTTGGAGGCAAACTCCAATATCAGCACTGGGACATGTAAGGGAAACTGTCCATGTGGCAAAATGTCTAAACCCCCCATTGTTGTGCTTTTGTTGCATCCCCCTCGCGATACCACCACTCTGTCATTCAGGCATATATATCTGGGAGTCCAAACTTTTCCACTCTTAGACTGTGAGTATTTTGGAAGAGTTAACAGTGGAAAATGTCTCAGTACTCAGGAAAGGTGAGTACCACAAGAATACAGCCTCAGTGCAGCTTTCCCAAACCAATGCTGTCTATTCACAAACAAAAGCTGATCACAAAGACATTACAAACAAAGATTTGTCCAGTTTTAGCTATCCATTACAAATCTTTCTGATTATCTGTTTGACAGAAAAAGAAACCTTTTTTGCAGCATTTTCATAGTGTCTTCACTGTTGTGGTAAAAACAGATCGTGTTCTATGAGGGAAAATGTTTCACGGGGCGAAAGCTGGAGATCTGCAGCGAGTGCGACAACTTTCAAGATCGTGGCTTCATGAACAGGGTCAACTCTATCCGTGTGGAGAGCGGGGCCTTCATCTGCTTCGACCACCCAGATTTTAAGGGCCAGCAGTATATTCTGGAGCATGGAGAGTACCCTGAATTCCAGCGCTGGAATGCCCATAATGATCACATGGGTTCCTGCAGACCAATCAGAATGGTAAGAGAGTGTGTGTACATGAGATCCCAGGGGCAGACAAATGCTTAGCTGGTAAAAAAAAAAACGTAAAAAAAAACAAAAAACTGGCAGATTGGCATATGTGGTGGCCTCATTTGTTCACATCTGTTTGTAATAGCTAAATCAAAGTGTGATTGATTAATATTGTAATAAAGCAAGACTTGTGTTCCCACACAACCACATTTTAACCTTGCAGGTGTTCCCTTTTAAAACTGACACCATCAGCTGAAAGAAATCCACAGCACTGCTGTACTTCAGAAATAGACCATGGCTTCATCCCCCACCTGCCCATTTAAAGCTTACATTTCTATAGGAGCGCACACAGTGCAGCCTCGGTCACATAATAGAAACAGCCTTGGTCACTTGTAGAGAGGTGAAGTCAATTGTTCCTGCTATGACTCAGCGAGCATGCATGCCATTTTCCTCCCACAGCATGGAGAGCACTACAGGATGGAGCTGTTTGAGGGAGACAACTTTGGCGGCCAGTGTGTGGAGCTGTGTGACGACTGTCCGTTTCTGCAAGCACGAGGCCTGACCAAGAACTGTATCAACTCCATCAGGGTTTATGGAGACGGAGCGTATGTATCTATGTGGGCAGAGAAAATGTTTGGCTGAACATGCCTGGAGCACATAGAAATCTCCAATGACTTTTTTCCTGGTGATCACTTGTGTGATCCAACCCAAACTGGGTTAGTTTATGGAAATACTGCAATCACAAAAGGCTACTTTTCTATCTTGCTTCAGTTTGCAATTACAAATGCTGGTAGTTTTACATATACCTCCTCATAACCAACTCAGAGGGCAAGTTAATAATGCAAAAACTTTTAGTCTCTCAGCAAATCACTGTTGAGTCTGATGCCTCTGAGGTGGAGGACAGCAAACGTCCAGGGACTGAAAACAGGCTTAGCACTTTGAAATTATTCACAGCCTTTAAATACACAAACAGTTCAAAACTAAAGTGCTGAATGAAAATATAACTGTGGCACAATGAATTGCTGCAGATTAAACTGGTGTTTTCAAGAAGTTAATATTACAGGAAATGAAATCAACATCACATAATCCGTGCTACTTGTAGCTCTGGAACATTGCTACTATCTAAAAAGGAACTGAGAAGAGAAAAAATGGGACTATATGCAACATACATGTATGTTTCATGTTTCATGGTTTCATGGCCATCGTCTTAAAACATCTCTCTATAACACTAGATAATGAAATAAACTGTGACCAGTTTTAATGGGGACTATTTCTTTTGGAAAGAGTAGTTCCAGTCATAGTGTTCGTAGTGAAGCCTGCTGAAAATTCAGATGTTTCTTTTCTTTTTGAAATACTAAAATGACTGTCACAGATGTTGAACATACATAAATGCATTGCCTATACACAAAACGACACATTATGAATACATTTCAAGTACAGACAAGCTTGTGCAGGCGAGGCAGACAAATCTACCAGAAGAAATCGAGGAAAGCTCCACTGGATGAGGGATCTTCAATGCTTTTAGGAGCATAAACAAAATGAGAAATCACAGAGTTGCGTAGGCAGCCTGGGGCTGACCTGCACAGAACATGAACTGTGATGGGTTAAAGTCCAGCAGAGAGCCATTTTGCATTTCTGCCTTCTCTCCACTGCTGTCGGCACCTGCTCAAAGGTATAAAATACCCAACTAACGGTAGAATAAAACTATTATTTTTAAAGAAAATTCCTTGAGTTAGATTTACAGCTTTGCAAATAAAAAACAAGGCTTGGTCTAATTTTCTGTGAAAATGTCTAACTTGACCTTCTTTTTCCTGATGTGTAATAGATTTAAAAACATATAATTAATCGTATTCCCTCTCTAAACAGCTGGGTGTTGTATGAGGAGCCAAACTACCGTGGCCGCATGTACATCGTGGAGAGAGGAAACTATTGTACCCACATGGAGTGGCAGGCAGAGAACCCCAACATCCAGTCGATTCGCAGGGTGGCCAATTACTTTTAAAGTTACCTCAACATCATTGGCAAAAAGGTCAATCACTAAGGAAAGTCATGACGCACTGTCAAGTCGTCTTTCACTGACCCTGTGGAGCTGTAGAATAATAAAAGATGAAGAAAATGTTTGACGCTGCTCGTTGTTTTATTTTTGTACTGAATTATTCAAAAGCTGAAATAAAGTAGTGGTCCTACTGTACGATAAATCTAATTTTCATGGACTTATTTCTCCTTTTTGTACTCACACAGTGTGCAGCTCCTACTAAGCCATCATATTCCATTGTGGAAATGCCTACAGGGCTATTATTCAGGTAATTGCTTTCTATTATACACCATAAGTGGAAAACCTTTAAGTACTGTGCTTTTCCTCATACTAATGGATCCATTACCAAGTTATATGAGGTATTCTGAACACTGCTGAATACTGATTATTAGGTATATGCAGATTTTATATATTCAAGAGTTCAATGAAAATGTCCCAGAAGTAAAAAAATAAATAAATAGAAATGCAAACCGATAATCTACAAAAGAAAACGTTCAAATTAAGAAACACAATGTTAGGTAGTCAACACAGAGCAATACAAAGTGTGTGTCCTCCCTACATGCAGTGCATAAATCAAGAGTGAAAGAGAGATATTGCACTGTTCGCCAGTGTTGGTGTGGCTGCCCCAGGGAGCTCTGCTACCACCTAGTGTCATTTATCTATTTTACTGTGTAACTCTTCCCAGGGCTCTCGTCGGGCTCTTTCAGCATCACTGACAAAAACACACAAACACACAGAATACGTGCAGGAAAAGAATGATAAAATCTCAGAAATAAATACGATATAGCAACAGTTATTTCTTATAGAGCATATGCAGCCAGTTTGTGAAAAAGTGTTGCACCCCAGCATTTTCTGATCGTTACAGCCCTTTTTTACGGCAGTCTGAAAACCTGAGAGATTCTAAAGAAAAGGCGCTAAATTTGTTGTTTATTGTTGTTTCATTCTGATGTTATTTAATTTTCTTAAAGGCTAACATTACGGCGTACTGTTTAGTAAGGTCATTCTGTCACTGCAACCTGTGGTAAGGTGGAGTTGGACCATCCAATTCCGTCCACATCCAAGTTACTTTAGGTTCTATGCCCACTAACCTTAAACCTTACCACTCCAATAAGATGTGGACAGAGTTGGATGGGGGCAGAGTTGGATGGGGGCAGAGTTGGATGGGGGCAGAGTTGGATGGGGGCAGAGTTGGGTGGCCCAACTGCTGAACTAAACACCACATACTTTCATCGACTGGTCACTTAACAGTTATGTCACACATGGTTCCTCGTGTGCTGTGAGTAAATACACCAAGTAGGAACCAAAAAGTTCCCCACAAACATGTAGGTGCTTTCGAACTGCAGAAACTTTGCCACAGCTCTCATAACAGCAAGAGGAGCTGCTTTCTCCTTTTTTGTATCTGTATCACAGGAATTACAGCTAACCATTGTTCTTTCATCTTTTCCAGCTCCTACGTTGGAATAGGTACTTCAAGTAGGAGTAGTATTCATGGGGTTGCATGGCTCAGCCAGTAGAGTGGCCATCCTTAAACTGATAAAGTCTGACGTTTGATCCCCAGTACACACAATCACACACACACACACGTTCTATAGAAATATGGTACAGTGTGGTACAAGCATGAGAGCATCTGACCATCTGTGGTTTGACCACATGTGAGCGGTCAGTGGTAGCTCAGATAGGTAGAGTGTTTGTCTTCAGTGGTTTGATGCCCAACCTACCATTCGTCAAGGGGTCCTTGGACAAGACACTGAACTCCCACACTGTCCCTGATATGCTCATCAGTATGTGATGGTAAAGAATTAAAAAATCACTGCACCTGAATTTCATAATTCACACATATAAAAACAGTTCTTTATGTTCATAACACAGAGAAATGGACTGACAGTAAATGCTGGGGTTTGTTTTGCCCATTTATTCAATTCCGTTTTATTTCTATTGCAGCAAATCAAAACAAATGTCAACCCAAGGTGCTTTTAAAAAATCGACAATGAAAAAGTCCTCAGGGATATATTGTTCTATGGGGAGTTCCCCTGTGTCATATAACTTCAGAAAGCCCACAGAACTCTTTGGTTCGAACTTTGGATTGTGAAACTACATATTGGGAGTGTGGGCAAATGCTCCTGTTTCACAGTATCTGGTGATACTGGACTACGGTATCTCTTAATATATTGCATAAGTAATGTATCTTCTTTGCAGGGGCACAGATTTTAATGAGGGCCATAGGGTCATATACTTCACAATATCCAGAGACCTATAGTGTCCCTGCCAGTGTTGAAACCAAACCTATGGTCTTGCTCCATCTTGACAGGCAACTGCTCTTCTACTCAATTATTATTAATAATTAATCAATATGACTAATGAAACAGTACCTATTCAGGGAAGGCTTACTTGAAAAATTACAGTCAGACACAGCAGATGAAATGTTAATTATCTTAAGGGGGCCTTTTTTATGTCTTTTTTGTGGTTCAGTTTTAACTGTGTTTACGTTTAGATAGAGCAGACTTTAAGCGTTATTTTGTTTTCCTCTTTCTGACTAATATCCTTAAGCAAATTATTTGCACAGCCTGCAAAAACCTCCAGAATGCCTCCGTATCCAGTTTGCATTTTCTTACGCCACAATGCACAAAAAAAACAGCCAATATAAGTTCCTTCCAAGCACAGAGCAGCACGTGTGGCATCAGAGCGGTGTGAGTTTCATTTCACGGGCTTCTGCAACACTAGTTTCATGCTTTATGTGTGCCACTACATCATACCACCAATACCCTTGTTCTTCTGGAAATGTCACACCCAGGTTGTGGCTGTTGGACCTTTAATGAGCACTCATGTGCTTTCTCTTCCAACTGTCATGACAACTGAACATCTATCTTTACAAGGTTTCGCTCATGGCCTCTATTGAGTTACAGGGTCAATACATGATAGCTTAATGAGGAAATGCTTTGTCTTGTGTTACACTCAATGGCACTAGTTTAAGGGCGATTACCTATGGCTAACCCTATTCCTTGGCCATTTGCTGCATGAATTGTCTGAGTGTCACCAACATGCCATTAGTCTGGATGTCAAAGAGAAAAAGGAGAGAGGCACCTGTGAGCAAGGCTTAATTATATTTTAACAATGTTGTCCTTGACTATTTGTGATGATGAAATTAATCATTTTGCACAGAAGACCTAAGTTTAAAAAATAAACTGACAGGAATGTTTGGAGGAAAGCTACATAACAAGATATTTATTATAATAAGCGACCTCACAAAATCACCTTGATTACTTTCGCTAATGGTGGTGGGCATGTCTAGCTTAATGGAGTGTTACTAAAAGAGTTCATATCCAATTAGTCAGAGGAAAATAGCTTTAATCTTTCCTCTTTTGAAAGAAACATTTCTAAAAGGGATTGTCAGTTGGCTGGGAGACTTGATTAGCGAGTAACCAATCCTTTGACTCAACACACATCACCACATTATGTAACGTCATGGAATGATTAGGTATTATTGGAAAAATACATAGTTTTAAACTGATTTCTGGAAACTGGGGAACATCATCGCCACACACTTGCTGTTTTGTGTCAACATTAAAATCCCCAGTGATGCAATGTGCACCATTAAGTGGTTCTATTTTAGTTGTTCAGTGTGGGATACATTTAATATTTAACAATATGTAGAGGTGAAATAAGAACTTGGAACGAATGCATTTCAAATAGCATTTATTGTATCGTGTTACTCCAAACTAGGGCAACTATTTATAGCTGTACCACTTATGCATAAAAGATCAGAGATTTTTTAAAAAAAGAGTTTATCATATTCTACTACTTGTGGGGATACAAGCAATATTTGTCACACTGAAATTGAAGATGTTGTAAGCGTAAAAGATTTATATTTTGGAAACAGCACTCCTTTTTGTGGTGGTACAATGTAGGCTGCAGGCTACGTATATTAGATTTTAGTTAAAATAGGCTATAATTTAATCTGCACTGGCTGTGTTAGTTTTTCAATGAGGGCAAGTATATTGCTTTCCCGTCTACTGTGACAGATAGATTAAATATTAATTAACTAAAAGTATAATATAAACCCACGGCTAAATGATAAGAACCGAAAAGTAGAGTAAAATCCCAGCGTTTACTACAGAAAGTGCGAGTCATACATCGCTTGAAACCCGCACAAATACCGGCGTGGGAAACACATTTCTCCGAGGCACTTATATTACTTTCGTTGTGTGTCTGAAATTGTGATAATTATCGACAGGATATTAAAAATAAAGTCATTTCAGCCGTGTATCCGCGGTGTCGCGTTAAGGTCACTCTTTGGCTGCCTGAATTCCCCTCTTTGTGTTTACACATCCGGGTTTCCCTGTTTGCAGCCCATTCCCCATTTAGAAGCCATTTTGGACACAGATCAGTAACATGCATGTAAACCCCGACCGACCTCCCGACGCAGCGGTGCTACTGTTCAAGTGAATAACCTTAAAAAGAGCGTTGAGCTTACAATTTGGATGTTTTAACGGCTTCGCATTCGGTTTTTGGATCCACTTCCGATGCTAAATGCTGCACCTTTTATCGGACTAACAGCCTGGCAGTCAATTAATCGCTCGTATCTTTTCGTGCAACATTGTTGCAGCGTCGCGGCTATTGACACGCGTTGTGGTGGTGGTGGTGGTGGTGGAGGAGGAGGAGGTGGTGGTGGTGGTTAGGCTGCTGGAGGGACCGGAGGCCTGTGGTCGTTTTGATCCCGGACTGATGTTTTGGCCAACCTGAGTTTTAATGTTCGCGAGGGAACGAGGGGGGAATCTCTGTCCTGTATTTAAAACGGAACATGTCTTTTTCATGGCTGACTTGTTCACTTCTTCTGGGAACTTTATGTGCAGGTAAGCAGCTTGTGTTGTTTCCGAATTCGCAACAGTTTTGTCGACACATTTGTACTTCGTTAATGTGTGCGTGTGATTGATATTTTGACCCGTGCACGAGCTCACGTTTGCTAGTAGTTTAAACTTTGCTGGCAGTCGATTCCGTCGTTCAGCCGGGATTTAAATCTCCCAGCCATAATCCCCTTTTCGCCCTCTGTTTGGTAGCTACAGTCACTAATTTCTCTCTTAACGAATTAGTTGGCCGTTTTCTACATATTTTCCTCCTATTTCAATGTACCCTAATAGTGCAGTGTTATCCGTGGGTGTGTTCAAATGTGTATCCAAATTTAAAACTGTTGCTCTCCTCGCCTTCCCTCAACAGTGGCAGGAATAGAAGGCAGCAGCTGCATCAACATCCTGAAACCGTATAGGCTACACCTCAGGTCTGCACTCTTGTTCGTGGTCGCAGCCTGGTCAAATAACCGTGGAAAACACACTTAGTCGGTGAGGATTTTCGTAAAATCGACGGCGTTTGATTAGAAGAGACAGCAGCTGAAGTGAGGTCGTCGTTTCGAATTGAGGTTACTGTTACAAGAGGCTCAGTTTCCAAATCTTGGCACCACGTGAAATTCAGCAGGAGGGTTGTTTTTCTTTTGTTTGGCGAGTTTTTGTGGCCGTTTGAAACTCAAATGAGAAGTAGAATGCTTCCACAGACACCAATACACTTCTCCCCTACCTGAGCATTGTCTAATATGCCAGGACGAACATGTTCAAAACAATATCCACGTTAGTTTGTCCTCGAAATGTAATGCAATTTTCATCAAGGCACAGCTGTCTCTTGTGTGTCAAATAGCGCTGCAGCTAATGCCTTTATGGTTTATAGATTAGGGCATGGAGGGCTCAGTAAGCTTCTTCAGCAGAATTCATGTTGTTGTGGTGTAAAGGCTCAGGGGGTTGGGGGAATGATCTTGTAGTAAAAGTCCTCGCGGATCATGTGACCACAAATATCAGAAATGCCATCTCGGCTCAATGGAGCATTGAACACAACCCTGCTGTAGGAGTGTGTGTCGGGTGTGTGTTTAATCCGTACTACGTTTCTATCCTCCATCCTTTATAATGACCATGATGTTTGGTCATTTCATGCATCCCTGTATGACATAATGAAGTCCATTGTGTGCTGCTGGACAGCTAAATGTGTGAACGTGTGAGTGTGTGCGCCTGTAGTTTAGTGTGTATGTGTAATGGGTTAGTGGGGGTAATGCTGGGGGGATGGGCAGGTTCCTATAGGCAGGGATTTAAAGAGACAGGCACTATTTTTTCTCAGAACAAAGATGAAGCATATATGCCCAAGATATGTTTCGAATGACATGTACAACTTGTTATCTGCTTTTGTCCTCTGTGTGTAGTGTATATCTAAAACCAAAGCCAGTGAGAGCAATAAAAAAAACCTTAGATTGGCGGCTATTGTTACATTTCAGCTTAGTTAGAGGAAGTATTTCCTTTAAAGACCCCTTAAAGACAACAGTCTTATCAGTTTTTACAGATGTGAGTGAAGACGGAACCCTTATCAATATAAATAGCAGGCAGTGTGTGTATATGTCGTGTTTCTATACCACAGCAGGCCGATCATTGTTTTGTAAGTAATTAGATTCTGTCATTTCTGCTTTCCATTTTGCTTTTTTTCTCTCTGAAAAGGCCTTTTAGTCAATGGGATTATGCTGAGACAGTATTCAGCAACAATTTCTTAGCCCAGAGGAACTCCCATTTCACTACAGAGAGCTCCCAAAGCTGGCTACGTGCCAGAGTGATGAAAGTCTCTGCTTCGAAATGTTGTTTTTTTTCATGGCACAGAGTGGCTCCTGTGCCATATGCCTGTGCTTCCGCTGTTGGGTTTCAATTCATTACAATTTGAGCTGACCGAGACCTTCTGTCCATATCAGGGTACAGTCTTGGCGGAGCGGAGACCCGGGAGTGTGTGTACTACAATGATAACTGGCGCACGGAGAGGACCAACCAGAGTGGCTTTGAGCGCTGCGAGGGAGAGAAGGACAAGCGACTCCACTGTTATGCCTCCTGGCTCAACTCCTCAGGGACCATCAAGCTGGTGAAGAAAGGCTGCTGGCTGGACGACTTCAACTGCTATGACAGGTCAGGTCACAGTGCTTTTAGATTTATATTTAAGGTACCTGGCTCTCACTCAGAGAGACTGGGAGCAAGGGCAGCAGACCTGTCTTCATCAGAACACTTATGTGGTGTAACACATCTTATTTGTCCTCTCATCTTCGGTTTGCATGATACAGATGAAAGATTTGATGGTGCAACAATTATCGATCAGTGTTTGCTTGTTGCCTCTCAAATGTGAGAATGGGCCATTATTCTCTTTCTTCAGCGCTGGAAATTGACTGTCTTTAAGGTTTGGTGTATTGATTAATGAACACAAACAAGTTAAAGATGTCACCTCATACTTCTAGAATCTTTAAGAGGCAACCAAATCTGTTCCAAAACTGTCCCCTAACACAGACGTGTCAAATGTACTGAAGGTAAGATAATTGGCGAGCCTTCCATACACATTTCTGCTGAGACTCTCTTTGGACTTGCTTGCGGTTCGGCCTTTTCACATATACCTTTCAAACTGTGACTGATGCGACGTTGTTGTGCATTTATGTCATGTGTGAAAGTACAGAGGTGGCCTTGGTGGTCAAAGTTGATCTTTTACTGATAAGCTTCTGAGCTGGCAAGATAGTCACAGAGAGGAAACAGACTACGTGTGAAAGGGCAAGCCGGTACCGCGGACCAGGCCACTCTAACCAACGACGTTGTTGATTCCCAGCTGATTTTGTTTTGCCGGCTTGATATGTGTAAGCACGCGCTGATCTGATTAAGTCTGGTATGTGTAAATTACCACGGAGAGAAAGTGGTGGGTTACAGAGGACATCTTTTTTTTTTTTTCCACCTATAAGGCACAACCAAAGCAAACTTCCAAAGCCAATTATATATTCAGGCTTGCATATTTGGATTACTTGTGGTGTCTGATCAGTGGTTAAAAACTTAAAGGTATTTGATTAAATATGAGTAAGGGAGTAATAATATACAGTAGATATAAACATGTTTATGTTGGCAAATGTTTAGTCTTTTCCAAAAGACACAAGTTTTGTTGCCCCTTACTTATTCTTCTTGCAAATGGCCTGCATCAACAGTGCAGAGAGCAACTCGGCGTCCACAGTCTGATGGTGGCACCTGGCCAAGTTGGGATACGAATTTTTAACTCCCGCCATTGTGCAACTGTAAGGAAGGAATGAGGAGTGATAATATCAAATCTATTCTATTTGTATGGTTCCACTCTTTTCACCCTTTTGCTTTTCTTATATTCTTCTGTTGTGTTTTGTATTTCTTCTATGATTGTATGACTTAATGATGCCAGTAAGAAGAAGAGTTTGTTTGCTCGTACATTGACACCCCTACCTGTAACCAAAGCCAACTGACACATCAGTTAAATAGTCTAGACAAAAAATTGGGCTCGTATTACTTTGTCCTCAGAGAGTTCAAGCAAAGGTGATATTGTACAACAAAAGCCAGGTACAGATCTACTTGGTTGTCAAGTTTGATCCCAGATCATAAAATGCAAAAGAAAATGTGTTTGTTGTTTTTAAAGCTCATCTTTGGTCTGGTCTTTGCATTTTGTCATTGGAAAGTATTTTCATTTGCTGTTTTAGGCAAGAATGCATCTCCATGGAGGAAAACCCTCAGGTGTTCTTCTGCTGCTGCGAGGGTAACTACTGCAATGAGCGGTTCACCCACCTTCCTGACATGATTGGCAATGGCAACCGAGGTGGGTGGAAAATGCACCCTGCATACAGTGCAAGAAGGATGTAGATTTTTTTTCCTCCTCTGATTTGAAGGGAAGTCCCGAACATCATTTTTGGGCCTTAGAATCTTTGGTGAGATTTATCCCCAAAAGCCTCTCAGCTGGTGAGGCTATACTTTGTTAGCATGCATGTAGTGTTTGCATGTCTGCTGAGCTGTTACAGTTGTTCAGGACATTTGCCAAACTCGCCTTAGTTTTACCATAGTTTGACTTTTTGCTATATAAAAATGTTTTTTTTTTTTTTGTTTTGTTTTTAACTCTGATAGTTGGTTGTAACTTTTCTAAGCATCATATGATCCCACTGCTCAGTCCCAGTGTCAGTGCTGGTAACCTTAGATGAGAGCTGTGACTCACCTATAGATTGAATGTCCTTGTCTAAGAATAACAAATGATAACTAATGTTTATGTATAATGAATTAGGTTGATTATTGTTTTAAAAAAATCATTCAAATACGATTCGAGGACGTTGACTCATTGGAGCATTTGAGCCAGCCCAGTTGATTAGTGATAGTGGATCTGGGTTGTTTAAGTGTAGATAAAATCATGATTTTGATACTGTTGGGATCCCTTATGCATAGCCTTTTCTTAGCTTTTTTAAATTTCTTGTTAGGCCTGATCTGTACAAAAAGCCTCTTTCCTTCTTTTTTTTTTAAAGGTCCTCCACGTGGACTTGTTCACATTGTTGTCCTGCAGACGAACAAACTGTTGTATTTACATTGTGTGCATATTTGAATAAGTGCTATTGAATTTGGTAGATTTTGCAATTAGCTGTTTGCTTTATGTAGAGGTACACTGAAGATATTTGACTCGTGTGACATGTTGCATCATAGAGTATCACTTTGTTCATAGTCCAGCACTGATTATCAGTGAACTGGAACGTGACAAAAACCCAGTGTTTTTTCAGCCTCACTGCGATGACTCATATGTCTTCTAAGGATCAAGGCTGGAGAATCTCAATAAAATGTCCTCTAATTTAAAGCCAGATCTCGCAGTGTGTGAGGGACACTTGCAATGCTGCTTATAGCCTGCTAAGTCATAAAGCTGACACGCTGCAATTATTCTGTTCCTCCTCGACAGTGAAAATCCGGCCTCCACCCCGAGTGCCATCCCTGCTCAATGTGCTGGTGTACTCGCTGCTGCCACTCTGCGTGCTGTCCCTGGCCCTTGTTCTGGCCTTGTGGATGTACCGCCACCGGAAGCCTCCCTATGGCCACGTGGACTTGAGCGAGGTGAGGCCATTCTCAACTCCGACTTTCATCTAGTGTGACTGTCTGAGATGTAGTGAGGAGAGTGTGTTATCTGATTTACTATAGTGCTTTTCACCTTTTTCACTTTTAAGCAGCGGCAATAAGAATGTAATCTGTTTGATGGATTTAGCAGTGGACTGAGAATGTTTTTTTTGTTCATGCTTATTTAGGATCCTGGACAAGTTCCTCCATCTCCTTTGGTGGGTCTGAAACCTCTGCAGCTGCTGGAAGTGAAAGCTAGGGGGCGATTTGGTTGTGTGTGGAAGGCCCAACTAATGAGCGAATACGTTGCTGTAAAGATTTTCCCTGTTCAGGTATGTCAGTAATATATGTTCTTAGGACTTTGTCTTGTTGTTTGCTGTTTTGATTAACTAATGTCCACATTTCCATAAGATGGAAAAACCCTTCACTGTTTAAAGAACCTATAATGTTGTTAATTAACACTTCTGGGGATTTACCGCACTCTTGCTGTGACATGTAAGAAATGACCCCATTTATATCTATGAATCACCAAGGCTTGAACATAAATCTTTGGTTTGTGTTTACAGGATAAGCAGTCGTGGCAAAATGAGCGGGATATATTCATGACCCCGGGGATGAGACATGAAAACATCTTGCGTTACATTGCTGCAGAGAAGCATGGAACCAACCTGGAATCAGAGCTGTGGCTTATCACAGAGTTTCACGAGCGGGTGAGGGCACATCTACCCATTTACTGTATACATGCACATTATTTACCTTCAAAACAAGACTCGCACCTTTTAGATCAGGGATAATGTGTCTTACACTCGTACAGCTGTGTTTTATTTGCAAAGCATACATTGTAAAAATAATTCAGTGTGTGTTTGATGTTGAATACGACATGTGAATATTGTGTTTCCGTAACGATGCAGTGGTGATAAAATACATTGAGGCGAGCAGAACACACTGTTTATTACTCAGGGGATTTACCAGTACTTGTTACAGCTAATACGGCATTATGTTCCTTTCATGACTTGAAGGCTTTTTCTGTTTATTGTTGCCGGTAACACAAATGTTTTTAGTTAGTTGTTTCCTTGCTGTCAGTGATTTAAATTTCTGACATTCATTTTTATAAATTCTGTTTGTTTGGTATGTTGTCGTATGAATTGATCAAATCTTCCTGGTTACTCGATATAATTTGCAAATAGAAGTATGACCAACTTCTGTTCCTTTGTGGATCCAGTGACTGTTCCGATGGGAGGTTGAGGCTGTGGTTGGCTGATTTTTCTTGGATGCTGAATGGCTGCAGAGCTTATTAGAAATGGATGAAAAATTCTTGCGCAGTTGTTAATCCTTGTTCTTTAACCTTTTGTGTGTGAGCAGGGCTCTTTGACAGACTACCTGAAGGGTAACACTGTGACCTGGACTGAGCTGTGTCACATAGCAGAGACCATGTCCCGTGGTTTGGCCTACCTCCATGAAGACATTCCCAGCTACAAGGGAGAGGGCCCTAAACCCACCATTGCACACAGGTAAGAAGAGCAAAAACTGCCCCTGGAATGTCCAAATGTTCTAAAATGGAGTTGTGACAACTGTGCTTTTTGGTAGAGTTTGTGTGGTGAAATTGCATGACTGTAACTCGGAGGAGGGTGTTTGTGTGCAGCGTGGAGGTGTGGTGCACAGTGCAGTAGCGGAAACAGTGTGTGCTAGATGTGAGGCTGAGGTGCCAAGCTCCAAAAATAGAAAGTCACTCTGATGTTGGCTAAGAGTATTGGGGGGGGGGGGGCTGCAAAGATATGCTCCACACATGCTCTATAGTTTCAGTATGTCTGAATTTCCAATAAAGCTGCTCTCATTCACTCTATTTGTCAGAATTTTCTGTCAGAAATTGTGATTGGAAATCAGCCAACTGCCGCGCTTTTTTTATTTATTTTTTTATAAAATCTTTAATAAGCGCAGCATCGTCTGACTAAAATGCCATTAAAGTAAGTTAAAGGCAACATCTGCAGTGAATTCAGCTGCACTTCCAAGTATGATGATCTCTCGCAGACAAAGTTAGAAGCAGGAGAATGTCTTGAAGGTTTTCTCACACCCATCACATATATTTATAGTGTTGGACATACTTTAGTCAATAACGCCACCCTTGTATGTATACTGGGACTGGGATCCTGTCAAATGGCCAAATCAGGCTATAATTGTTGCTCGACTCAACTTTCCCTGTAACCTTGCTGTTTATCTGATGCAGTGTACTTTCTATCCAAATGCATTCTCAAGCACCAATAATTAGCACAGATTGATTTGGCGTGGATCAGCAGTCTGTGGTACTCTCGGTACTTAACCCCGTTATGGAAATCCTTAGTTTTTTTGAGCCTTTGGATCAGGCATTGCCCTCCTCCAGTTTTGTGTGACTGATGTGGCTCAACTCCTCCATTGCCAAAGGCATTTTAATGACTACTGTGAAATTGATTTCCCAGGGACTTCAAGAGTAAGAATGTGATGATACGAGATGATTTGACTGCGATCATCGGAGACTTTGGACTTGCTGTACGATTTGAGCCTGGAAAGCCTCCTGGAGATACTCATGGCCAGGTATGGAGAACCTCTCTTTAGGTCCTGCTGCTCTAAAAGTATGGATATTTGTTGAAAGTAAGGTAACAAGCTGGTTTCAAAAAGGCAAATCCGCACAATAGCTGATGACGATTGGCTCTAGTTTAGACTTTTTTTTTATGTTCATGCAGGTTTGAAGGTAGTTTCCCCAACTGAGGTCTTGTGTGATCTTGAATCCATTGTAGGTTGGTACGAGGCGTTACATGGCTCCAGAGGTGCTGGAGGGAGCCATTAACTTTCAGCGAGACTCCTTCCTGAGGATAGACATGTATGCTGTGGGCTTGGTGCTGTGGGAGCTGGTGTCCCGCTGCTCAGAGACAGACGGTAAGTCAAACAGTGCAGGAATGCCGCTTCACCCACAGGTGAAAGGTCACTGCTTCAGGCTGGCCTAATAAACAGAGATTTAGTTTTCTCTTTAGTTTTTTCTGCAAAGTAATCTAATTTGAGGCAAAGTGGTGATCTGATCCAATGTGGTTAAGATTAGTTGTTATATTTATGTTTTTTGCCAAACGCTTAAAATCAAAGCCCTCATCTGTTGACATAGTTCTTCTTTTTTTTGCCTAACACTTTCCACTCTGTTGGCTTGCCTCTGGTACAGTTGGCGAGTACATGCTGCCGTTTGAGGATGAAATAGGTCAGCATCCTTCCCTGGAGGATCTGCAGGATGTGGTTGTGCACAAGAAGATGCGTCCAGTCATCAAGGACTGCTGGCTCAAACATCCTGTGAGTAATTGTGGAAGAATGGCTACTGCAATTTCAATGGCAATACCAGGATGCTCTGCATCCTTTTTTCCCAGAAAATATGTGTTGATTATTTCAGGTTACATTTCTCTGAATATGTGAAGGGCGTGTTGAATTTTGTCAGTAATGTCCAGAATTTGGAGCCACTACTGAATGATGAAAGAGAAATCAGTGCCTCCTATAACTTGTCTATGACTGTAGGGTCTGAGCCAGATGTGCGAGACCATCGAGGAATGCTGGGACCACGACGCAGAGGCACGACTGTCGGCCGGCTGCGTCGAGGAGCGCATCGGTCAGATTGCCAGAACGATAGGCAGCACTACCTCAGACAGCCCTGTCTCCATTGTGACGTCTCTCATCAACGAGGACCTACCTCCCAAAGAGTCCAGCACCTGAATGGGTGACGCCATCCTTCACCAGAGCTCCTGACTTTTTGTTTTTCAAACCCAAACTCAGCGGATCTCCGTGAATATTTAACAACATGAAAAAAAACAAAAAACTAGCAACTTAAATGCAGCTGCTATTTTATCCCAATACTGGTATTTTTATTTTTTTTTCTGTTTTAATGTTTTTCTGTGTCCGAAGTCAGATCTTACTAACACTATCCATCTGCTGTAGTTGAAGTAGTAATAAGCTATGCGGTGGGCACATCTGGTAACACCCGTGCATCAAATCTTAAACGTTGTCACCTCATGCATTTATTTCACGTTTAGTCTCTTTCTATTACCTCATGAGTTCTCGTCTTTGTCGTATTTCCCATTGTGGTCATGAACGTCTGCGGCCAAACGAAATGAACCTTTTGCTCCAAACCTCAGACGACGTGCTGCACACCTCGGAGGACCCCTTTTGAGACTGTTAGACGAATTATACTCATCTTCCTCAGGGGTTGAAGCTTCTCAATTTTTAAACTCGGAGTATGCTCCCTTATTTTAAACCTGTGAATTCCTCAGAATGAATAAAAAGAGTTTTGAAGCACAGCTGTTTTATTGTAAGGGAGGGAGCTAGATGAGAGCTGAGCAGTTGTATCGAACGTTTTGGACTCTTTGAAGATTTGGGACAAGTGTCTTGTCCTCAGAACTACCTCTCAGGTATCCAGCAGGCTTCTTTGGAACATTTCTCTAAGTTAAGAGCCAAGCTATCCAGCTAGCTATCATGGACATATTCCTGGACTTTTTCTTTTTTTTTCTTTTTTTTAATTGTTGAAATTCAGAGTTACTCCTTCGCCGGTGCCAGGCGCATTGACGGATGCTGTCTGGAGTTGCAATGTTACACATTCTTAATTTCAGCTGTGTGTATGCGTTTGTGTGAGTGTGAAAGTTTGAAGATTAAATGGTGTGAGACGGATAGAGAGTGTATTTCTAAAGTAAGAACCTTGGACTGGTAATTTGGGGGGTTTATCCTTGCATGGGCCATACTTGAGCAAGCAACATGTCTGTTTTTTTCTTTTTTTTTCTTCTATTTCCAGTCTGGTTAGTAGAATCAGTCAGACACCGGTCCCCAGATACCTCAGTCACTGTATGTCATGCAAGGAGAGCTCAAATGGTTGCCTTTGTCTCAAATGCAATGCCATAGTTGTACCCCAACATGAAAACCATACATTGAATGTCCGTAATGCTGCTGTGACTATTCCAGGATACTCAAGGATTTGTAGATGTACATGTATTCTTTGTTAATATAACACTAACATGTGATAACTATCCATGATATTATGTGAGGCTAATGTCTGTTTTTGTGTTTCCTTTCTTTTTGACTGGGTAAGCCCTCAGCTGCTTACTCCTCCAGACTGACCTCAGATATTCTGACAAGTACCTCAGGCTTTTTTCTACATGTATATCAAGTTGTGTTATAAATTTTATTGTGTTTTAGTAGTTGGAAATTTTTATTGCTGGTTGGGGCGTGTCTTTGTCTGTGGAATTTTCTTTTCTTCTCGTTGTTTTAATTATTTTTTTTTTTAATGGAGCCCAGCCAGTTTTACAGTGTTTATGCTCTAAAAACCTAAAAGAAGACAGGCAGATTCTTGTAAATATGCGTGTACACACATAAGCCGAACACTGATTTATTATATTTCGTTTTTCCTTCTTCTTTCAACACAAAATCAGGGCATTGCTGTTCTTATTTCACAGTTAATGAAAGAGATTTCTCAGCTTCACACCGACATATTTAAGTTATTTTGATAACTAGCCCTGAGATTTTTTTTTCCCCATTTATTTTGAAGAAGTGTTACTGATGTTATTGAACAATGGTATTGACTCCTCTGGATTAGAGACTGTGAGGGTGGTGCTGACATTAGAAAATCTCTGTGCGTGTTTCGCTGAGAACAAACGAGAAAAACACATTTATGTTTGGTGCAGGCAGCTTCTGTGGTTGGCCACTTGTTTGAACAGTATTGCCTCAATATTAACCTGCTGATGTGATGTTCTGACCTGTTTAGTGATAGTTTAGCCACATTGGACTACACACAGGCTCATCTGTTGTGCTTTGATTAGTGGTGTGGAAAGATAGTGATTTTAACAGTGATCTGTAGCTCTTACTGACGTGCAGTTTTGGTAAAGGAAAAAATAATCGCATCAATGCCGAAAAATGTTTTTAATGTTTGGAAACCATCATTGTGTTTTGATCCACGTGACTGACTGATGCCACATCACCGCCAGGATTCATGTAAACAGCGGCATGTCCACTGATCCAGCAATATTTACTATACAGCAATAGTCATTTGAATATCGTGGTTTTATGTCAATAAACTCTGTTGTGATTTAGCAGTTATCTCCTGCAGATCAACATGGTACATCTCATCACACCTGGAATCCTGCTCTGATGGTCTAAGTCTCTTGATGGGAGATGGTGGTGGAATGGGATGTAGATGCAGTGGGTTGAACTTTTGTGTGCACTCAGAACGTGGCCCAGGTGCTTTCACGAATTGTGCCAGAGAAGCAACGGTCACGTTTGCAAATCTGCCGTGATCAGTGTTTTCCTCCAAATGCTGTCTTACACCCAGCTCTTCTGAACCGAAAAAAACCTGTTACCTCATGCCATACCTTGTTCAGTAACTCTAATGGAGTCAGTCTCATCTTCAACAAAAAAAAAAGGAAAAATGATCAATTGTTGTATATATATTTACTTGATAAATGTAAAAGGTTTATTCCTTTTCATGTGTGAATCCTGTGAAAGCAAATTCTTTTTATTTTCTTCTCTTTTTTTTTGACTTGCAGTCGGCATAATGTTTATTTCTCATAGTGTGAACAGATGTTTGACTTGAGTGACCTTCCCTGTTATGTGAACTGTGTGTGTGTGTGTGTGCGTGCTTGGTTGGTTTCACTAAATAAGTATGAATGGTAACTTTATCTGTGCATTGAAATCCTTAGAAATATAAACTAGATGAGAAAACATTCATCTTTTTGTATATGAAAATAAAGACAAATCCTGATTAACCATGTTCATTGAATTCTTTGAGTTTCTTTCCATAGTGCTTCCATAAACTTACAAAATGCAGAACACTGATTCGAAGTGGGGAAAAACGGAAAACAAAGAGCAAGTAAGAACTGTACTGTGGGGTTCTTACATACAGTCTGTATAATACCTTTACCTACACATAATGTCCATTCTCTTGGCAGTAGGCTCTTTGGCTGCATATGAACACTAGATGGCAGCAGGAGCGTCAGTGGTTTTGTTTGGTCCATTTTATTTGGGATAAATTTGGGCTTTTTGGCGCCACAGCTCAAGTGTACAGTACTTTATGGTGTGGTCGGAGAAATTATGATTGTATCAACTACGGGTGATGGTATCAGGATAACAGAAAATATTCTTGTGATCTAGAATGTGAAATAGAAAGCCTTAATTTGTGTATATTATAACACAAACGTACAGTATAAGCTTATTGATAAAAAAAAAAAAACCGTATGATAAGCCTGGTGCATTCAGAGTTTATTCGTCCAATTCAACTTCTACCGACAAGGTATTAAAACGCGACGGCTGTCCGTCTAAATGTTCAGTGTTTCAACAATTTAGAATCACAAAGATAGTATTTTAGAACTGCCCTCAAATTTTTTGTCACTATCCGGTGGCGATACTTTATGCTGTCTCAGAAAATATACATAAAAGTGGGCTAATATAACATCACTTGGGCTCTTACCGTTTATAGTTGCAAGGTTTAATTACAAAACGTCCGTCAGTACTTGAAGGCATCACAGTGCATTTTCAACGAGTGTATTTATCCAATGAAAATGCGACAGATCCACCACGTGATAAACTGACTAGTAAATTACGATTGACTTGAGTGTTGCCGATAGTCAGCTACTTCTCGATGTACAGTGAGTCAATGCGAACAACTTTCTGCCTTTGTTGGAGTTGTGAACTTTTTTCACCTGACGGCAATGTTTTTGTCTTTTTATTGCCTCTCATAAGAAACGTCTTGTTTGGATACTTTTGCCACTATGTCAGTAAACTGCCAAACAGGTAAAAAAAAAAGCGTATATTTTGATTGTGCCAGCAAAGCATTTTATGACCTGGGTCGGCTGTTTTTTTTTTTACCGGGGAGGCAGCATCTTTCATCATTAACGGTCCAGAAAAAAAAGAAATGTTGAAAGAAATGTGGTGGAGTTTGCTTTGGAGCTAGAGTTTGATGAATATGTTAATTATATGGTAGTTTAATTAGTCTTTTTTTTGTGTGTGTTTATTGTGATTTAATGTATATCCAGTGAACGTTATTTTATGAATGTAACGTTAGCTATGTTAGCTAACAGCAAAATGTCAGATATTACCAAGTGAAAACTAAATTAAAGCGTAGATAGGCATTATTTACGGATTAAAATTTTTACATAAGGGACCAACTTGACATTTCATTATAACTGTGTGTGCAATGTAAACCTTGCGATAAGGCATCATTTCCATAGAAATACATGCGATTATATACTCTGGTTTGCCGTAGATTTATAATGGGTCTTTTAAACTGTGTTTACAGAGTATAATAAGGCGTTTTGAGTATAAAATCTTAACTTAAACACACATCGTGCCTTTCTCACCCTTCATTCTCTCTTTCAGCCGTTCAGGGAGGGCAGCGTGGTGACTTCAGGGGCTAGCTGTCCGATTATACCACCTGTAAAAGGTGACAGCTGATTTGGCTGCTGGGATGCTACGGAAGAGCAGCAGCAGCAGTGGTGGCAGTGGGACAAGGCACGCTCAGGATCTGCCACGGCACCCCTCCAAACCCCATTCAGAATCTCTATCAGCCGGATCCACCAATACCTGGACTATGGGCCGCAGCACCAAGAACTCCAACCCTCTCAGTAGCATAGGACTTTCAGCCCGTTTGATGGGGGCCCCAGGAGTGGACCCAGACTATGTAATGCAGCTGGTGAATGATGTACGGTGGTTTGCTGATGTGTTACTCAACCTCAAGGATGCTTTCCAGCCTAAAGGTAAGTTCAGGTGGAATGTGGAGGTTTTGTGCATGGGCAATGAAGGTCAGTCAACCGTAAAATGACAGGTGAAGAAAGATTGTAGCCTTGGCTAGTCTTGTTACAGTCTTCGTCATTAATATTGAATGTTAAGTACATTCTTTGGGCGATTTTTGTGAAAAAAGTGCCACGCATAAGTGGCTCTCTGTTTCAGCTTCTCCCTCTAAGTGCTTTCCTAGATAAATATTCATCTTAACTGCTAGAGGATGATGTGAAATGTTTTGCATTGAAGTGATGGTGCAGAGGGTTGAAGTTTCCCTTTTAAATTGAGTGTGTCCTGTAGTTAAAATCAAACAGCAGCTGTATTTTTCTTTTTTCTAAAGATGTATCTTTTGCGGTGAACATACAGTATTTCTTCCCTGAAAGTTAAATGGTGTTTGAAAAGAAAATCCTGATTTGATTTTTTTTTTCTTATGAGAGACTAAAATAAGATGTCTACCACTGATGTTATAGTTTGCTGAAAATCTCTTTTAGCAAACTGAGACGCTTTCTAGAAATTGCTACTGCGAACATTTTCATATAAAGGAAATCTGGTTGTCTCTGCTGCTTTGCCTTAATGCTTCCTGTTTAAAAAACAAACAAAGGTGCTTTAAAGGCCTCTGTAAAAAAAAAAAAAAAAAAAAGTCAAAGGTTTGTTTTTGCTCTTTTTTTTTTGTGATGCTGTCACTGAAAACTTGTTTGCCATCAAGACAGCGAGCCAGGATCACTTGTAGCATGCCAGTTTGTAGTTTGATAACGTCTCAACAGCAGGTGCGCTCATCTGACACTGCTTCATACACAGAAGAGCACGAGTGGATCAGGCTCTAGATCAGAGACGGGTAACTTTGTGTTTTTGCTCAGTTGGTTGGCTGGCGTGGCTTTTGTTTGCAGACTCAGACAAACATTCCACCCACACAAATGCACGTCTCTACACAGAAGTAAAAACACTTACTGTAGTGAGTTGCTCTGTGTCACCGTGTAGGTGCATTTAACTGTGATAAGCATTTTACATTGTCTGTAAATTTCCGCAATTGTAACTCTTTAATATCTGTGAGAAGAAGCTCCTCGGTTCAAAAGTGACATGATGAAATTACATCTCTCGTTTACCCAACACTCAGAAACTCAAAGGTTCTTAACATATCTGTTTGGTGTGAGGGACTGTAAGCACTGGTGTTGTGTGTTGCTGATGTAGCTTTTTGATGTGGAACGTAATTTCCTCTTGTAAAATTGATACAGAATGTGCCGCCATTACATCTTTTGGTAAAAGACATGCCTCTCAAAGACACGCATGCAGTTTCCAACTGTATGTTCTGCGGTGGGAGTGAGGTGTTTAGCCATTCCTCTGGCTGGAGGAGTGAGGCCTCCGTGAGAAAGCCTTGGCCTGTTTCGTGCTGAGTGTTGCTCTGAGCCATCACAAAAACATTTGGGGTATTTGCCTCCCCATTGACAAGGAACCCTATTCAGCATGTGGGATGAAATCATACCATATGACCCCATAATGTCATTTGGATTAGTAGTTTATTTGTGTGGTTCTTTTCTGAGACACTGTTGTGGTTTCCTGTCCACTCAGAATAAGCAGTTTTTATTACTTATTGATACAAAATGTGAAAGATGGTCACATTAAACCCAACTTCTTGGTCAGTAGTTTTGGCTTTGAATATAATTTATGTTTTTAGACCCATAGCTCATCAAATAACAACCCCATTTTGTTTTAAACTACAAGCAGAAAAGTAACACTGACCAAAAATCTTCCATTTAAAGATTTGATCAGTCCTTCTTAACGTTACTGTTCTTGTTAGTATTGGTTCTTGCTTCTATTCGCTGCTAATGGAGCATTTCTGGCAGTCCTCTTCATGTCTTTAAGACAGGCATGTGATCACCTTTGAATGTGTTTTTTTTTTTTTTTTTTTTTCTGTCGTAGGGTGTCTAAATTCATGTGATCTTCCTGTTCAAACTCAAAGGTTGCAACACATGACATCACAAACCTGTGAAAAATATACCAATAACCTTAGTGTTTATGTCATTGAGGCTGTGCTTCACTCTTAGTAAACATGTTTTTAGTCGAAGGTGTCTAATGATGGGATTTGCTAATCTGAATTTGTTCACAGGATGTCAACATCTTGTGCATCTTCACTTGTTTTTGGCTGTGTGTTTTCAGTCCAACCTGATTGGAGGATGTGGTTTTTGTCTGAGGGCGTCAGGGAGGGTTCACAGTCTGGGCAAAGTAACAATCAAAATGTGTTTTAAATTGACTTAAAGTAAGAGCACATTAGATGAACAAGAGAAAAGGTGAATAAGACTCAGGCTTTTGGTGTCTGTTACCATCTATTGTGTGTGTTTTTCTAGATTTAAGACACATTTTTTTAATAATTTAATCAAATACAGTAGGTTTTCACTCAGATGACCAATACTCAACTGTTGTAAAGAGCGGCAAAGATTGCATAGTGACCATGATGATTTTGACTTTCTAGAAAAGCTCCAGTTGATTTGAACCATTGTTATTTTGCCCATGAAATTCATAAAAGTATTAATGCGAAAGTGCACTGCGTTTAGCATGGCTAAACTTAGTTACCGTGTGGAATTATACCCCAGTCTATTGCTGCCTACAGTGCTTTTGTTGTGTGATTAGCTGCACATCTTTTATGTGTCTTTTGCTGGAAGAGACAAATAGCCTCACAGCAGCAGCCCCATCTCTGTGCGGCTGAAGAACGCTGCAGGTAGTGAGAGAGGTGGAGAAGCTGTTACTGAAGCACATTTTGGCTCGTCTGTTATTATTTTCATACTTGGGAAGGTCTGTCACTGCAGTCCTGTGTGAAACTGATACAGTGTTTTGAGCTCTCGGGAGTATTTTATTCCCACTGCAGAGGGAGAGGTTTGAGTCAGTGTGCCTCTCACAGCTCTTTATACATTAGCTTGCAAGAGTCAAAACTCCTGTTGTTTTAGTTGGAGGCAGCTGACGAACACAGCATGTTTGGTTGCTGGAAACCCACAGGGGAACTCTGTCAGTGATGGTAAGCCCGGGTTAACTAGACCCACCTCATTTACACCCACAGCCTTACGCCAATGGATGCCCTGAGATCAGATTGTGGTGCAGATTTACACTTTCTCTTATGACTAGGCCCTTACTCACAGTGCTCCCAAGAGCCGTGGCTTAAAGCAGCCAAATGATTCAATCTAAGAAAAGTTTGCGAGGCTGTTTTGACTTGGTAGACAACTGCTAAACTTGGGCTTGTGCTGTCCCAGATTCAACTGTTCACTTGAAGGGCCTAACAGACACACGCTGTTGATGAATGAACCTTACCCTCTTGTCTTTGTGCATCCAAGGCAAAAAAACACGATGATGGCAGTGAGGTTGTCGAGCCATGATGTTTTAGTTTGATTGGTTCAAATGATAAATAATTATTTGTTACCATTTGGCAAGATGTTGTTCAGCACAAACTCATAATGTGGAGACAATGACACATCATGGGTGGAGTGCACAGCTTGTGAAACTTCTGGGGCAGACACAATCTTGGTGATGTTAAACGTAAAATCAAACATTTCAGTTGATTTTTTTAAAATTTTTTATTTAGTCTTGGAAAACATACAGAGCTTTAAATTCCCCTGATGTTCAACTGTTAAAAGGTGAAAGTAAAAGAGTGGTTCTTGCACAGTGCTGCAGGCCTAATATTAAGAGTGACGTGCTGTAAAATTGTCTTCACTCAGGAGTTGTATTTGAATCTGTATTCCCTATTTGTTGATGGTTTTAATCAGCATTAAAAAGGAGTCCCCTGCACAGAGCTGAAATGCTGTCCCCCTCCCATCCCCCCACTCTCCTGCATACTCTGCATTCCTTTAGAACAAATGTTCACTTGTAGCTATAGTGCCTTCAATGGCCTAATGGTAGGTATGAGGCACATTGACTATAGAAACTCTAAAAAATAAATCCACTTGATATTTGTGGTCATATCAGCAATTCACAAGACGCTGTGATGTCACGGCTGTCTTGCATTTAGAAACTTGAGGTTGTGAAAAGTGTAAAAAGATGTCCCTGTTTTTAAGGAGGCCAGAAACGGTGAAGAGGAACGGCTGCAGTGCTTAAACGGAGCAGATGGGGTTTTTAAATTGTGATAAGTGTACAGGACTAAAGTGTTTCTTGGCAGAATCTTAAGAAAATGAAACCGTTTCCACTGGCTCATATGTTGAGCAGTAACATCTCACTTCTTTGTTTTGCTTTTATTTTGTAATCTTTAAGAACAAAATTCCTGCAAATGTTAGCCAAAATAACCCCTCCCCTGTCTCTCTTAAATGTGTAGAAATGTGGCGGTTTGCCTCGCGTTTTGCCAAAACATTTTAGGAATGTGTTTTGAGAAATGTGCGGTATAAGTTCTGGGCGCTCTATAGGCCAAAAGATAGGCCCAAACAGGGTGAAGCTTGAACTTCAAATGGCTCTTTTCATGCAAACAGGTTTGAAATTAATTTTGTTTAAAGGTCAAGAAAGTCCATATTAGTTGGTTTATTTTTTTTTGTTTTTTTTTTGTGTCACACCACTACTGACACAACTCCACTTAAAAATCTCACAGCAGTTCCAAGTCATGAGGTTAAAGGCTTACAGTATTTACTCTGTGTATGGTGTTCATTGTACATTTTGTTTGACCACAGATTAAAAAAAAATGCTCTTCACGTAATTCAGCGCTGTTTTTGAATGAGGAAGATCATTTCCAGCTGACTCGCAGGTCCTTGTTCTGTCCTGAAAAGTGTGACTTGTCAACTGTTTGTGTCATTACTCAGATACGATCTGTCTGTGCTGCAGCTGAACTGCATTGTTGTGTGTCTCACAGCACCAGTCTGTAACTGCATCGGTGTCTGACACAGCGGCAGATGAAGACCGTAATTAAAACGTTTTTGCTTGTTCCCTGTAAGGACTTCGTTGTGGCTGTAAAAGTGTTGTTTATCTTTCTGCAGACTTGTTTTTCGGACTGATTTTTAACCTCTTACTGTACAATAATGCAGTTACATTACAAAAGATAAGACTTAATCTAGTATGCTTATTAGAGCAAATGCTAGCATTTATATTCCTTCTATTATTCTATAATGTAATTAAATTGATTTAGGACCTAATGTACTGTAAAAGAAATATACTGATTTGTAGTTTCCACACACGTCTCCTCCTCTTCACTAAGTGTCTCTGTGCCAGCTTAAGTGGCCACTCGCAGGTGGTGCCTTCAATCGAGAAATGAAGCACATAATGGTTTATTGGTCCGCTGCTCTTAAGAGAAAGAAAGGAGAGATTTGTTGGGCAGTAACTTTTCACTGTGATGTTGAAGGATGTTTTTGTGCGAGCTTGTGGTTGGGTGTGTTTCCTGGGGTGGGATTTATGGTTATGGGCTCTGGATGTTTGTGTAGGACATTGGTCATGGGGAGCACTGGAGCCTCTGCTAGCATAGGGTGTTACTGCTGCTGATTTGGTTGAACTGCTTTAATTTACAGCAGGTTTGTGGTAGTAAAAGGATGCGTGTCTAGATGTATGGTGAACTCGTTTTTTTGTTGTTGTATCCATTCAGATCCATAGAGCTTCATTCACTAAAACTTGTACTACAAACTTCTTAAGGTGAAGTCATCCTCCTGTGAGCATGTTCGGGCACTCCTGCCTTTCTTTATGCCTGGTAACATTACAACATCGCCATGTGAGACCAAACTACTTGATTGACAAGTCTGAATACTCTCTTAAGCAAAAATGTCTACTTTATTTGGCCTCAGCATGTAAAACAATGCATGGGTTGCTTTGAGCTTGACAGAATAAATTCTCTCATGATTACGGGTCCAGCTGTCTCATAGGGTAACTAAATTTCAGATTTTGGAGCAAAGTAACTCTCAGTGACGGTGATGTACACTGTTTTCATCCAAGGATCTCGCGTAATGAAGTGTCAAACACTAAGCCTGTCTGTGAAGCCCAGACCTCACAGCGTGAGCCTCACTAATAGTCCAAGAGCAGGTAGCTGTTAAGAGCCTGCTGTTTTTTGTCCGTGTGATTGAGTACGGCTCAATCTGTCCCCAAATAAGGTATGGGGTGGACGGAGAGGCGTATTGTTTGGACAGAGGGGGAAATTAGTGTTGGGAGATGGAATCCTGACCAAACAGTTCCACCTGTAGGATATCAGGTGTCAGCCCAGAAATGCAAGCAAAATCTTTTAGGGTGATGTTTTCTCGACTTGTGGATGGTGAGTGAACTAATCTGTAGATAATCAGAGTTTAGCTTATTTAGTTTATCCATTTGGAGGGAGCATTTCTGGTAATGGGTTTAGCTTCAACAGAGAGCGCTGGAATGTGGTAGACAGAAACACATTTAAAGGAAGAAAAATAACAACTGAAATCATCCACTCACTCAGGTGTAAGTGTGTCACCCTTCCTCCCTCTGGAAAAGAACAAGAGAAGGAGGAGGGATGCTGACAGGGAACTGTGGCCTCCTTGGTCTTTCAGTAAAGCCCCGCGGCTGTTTCCCAAGCAGCGCTGTGTCACCAGAGCTGCTGAGGCTTGTTTTATGTCGAGCAGATCGCGTGTCCAGACGGGCCAGTTGATTGCCTGTTGTTATCTGTGACGGGAGCAGAGGCTATAACCCCTTTCAGGCCACCTGAAGATTTGGATTAGATTGGTCTTTCTCTGCACCGGGCTCACAACAAGCTTTGTCAGACACAGTGGGACCTCTACACTCGCACGGTTTAAGAAGCAGCATTTATTTAAAAGGCAAATGTTTGAGATGATGCTTTGCGTTAGACTCAGGTCACCACTTCAAACTTACAACACCGTGCAGATTTTGAGTGTTTGCAACATAGTGCGCTTGTAGCTTGGCAGCAGAGGAGATGATCATTCTGAGTCAGTGGTTCAAGAAGTTTTATGACTACTGTTATTTGGTGGACTTAATGTTACCAACACTTTGTTAAGCTTCCACATTCTGGGCTGAATTAAAAAATGATTTAACAGACGGATGCGTTGTGAGGTGCCACATTCCAATAATCATTGATGGTGGTATAATTATTGAACATCGTAAAACCAAGAAAAAAGATTTACAAAGCTAGTATAAGTCAGTGGTGTTTAGTTTGTCTGAAAATGTGATGAAAGATGAATTTCACTGAACTGCTCTAACACTTTTATGTTGTGCTGCTTTTGTTATCTGACTTTAGTTTGGGTGATAAAGGTTAGAGATGTTAGTAGCCCGTCTGAATTACTTTGCTAGTATTGCTTTCTTGTATTTACACACAGAACACAGAGGAAGACCTTTGCAGAAAGAAGTGAATCTTCTTAATTCTCCTTTGAATTAACAGAGCAGGTAGAGCTATGTGTAACATAGTTGTCAGCAGTTCCATTTTAGCAGAAGCGACTGAGCTGACTTTCAGATTTGTGTAATAGATTTGCTGCAACATTGTCTAAAATTAAACCTTTACGTAGAGCTGAAGCAAACAACTGATTAATCTATCAATAAGAAACAATTAGCAACTGTTTTAAAGTCACTTTTGAAACAAAGGTGCCCATAACTAATCAAATCATTCATTGTTTTTCTAGTCTTTACTTATTTTTCCTTTGGATTAGAAAAAAAAAGCATGCAGCATCCCACAGCTGTAAAGAAAGAGCTGTTCAAATTTGATCTACGTTGGCAGGAGGTCTTCCTTTAAACAATGTTCCTCAGAGCTGTTATCACTGCCAAACAATGACCTGCCTCCCACACTCACCAGCAAATTTCCAGAGTGCCTCTTGACGACACTGTTGTGACAGAGCCGCTCGCCACAGATTCTTCCACCAACTTTCTCTGGCTGTCTGTGTACAGACTTTTTAAACAGCAACAATAATGAGCACCAGCGTGAGCTGTCGCACATCATTTGAGTACCTTTGTTCCAGTTTATTACAACTGCAATTCTTTTTTTTCTTTTTTTTAGAAATGAGCCTAATTTACCACCTAGAATGCTGAGATAAGAGAAGTAAGCCATGTTCTCTGACGTTTGCTGTGAAGTTTTTCATTAATAGATGCCCGAGCCGTGGCTTTAATTAGTTTGGACACGGTCTTTGTTTGCAGAGGGTCGACTGCGATGTGTTTGTCATTAATAGTAAATGCTGGCTGCTATTTATTTGTTTGTGCCACAGCACTGCAGCGGTTCATTCACCACAGTGCTGTCTTTGTGACAAGTGGAAGTGGGTGACCGTAAACAAAGGGGGGGCAACAAAAAAAAAAGCCCAGCTTAGGTCATTTGTCTTTGTTACCACAACATCGCAGCTATTGTTATTTGATTGCAAATTGTACCTCCTCTGCTCCTTTGAGGAATAGATTGGTCTAATTAAATTCTTTTCTTTTCTGGGGAAAAGGAAGTGGGTGATCCAAACTGACTCCACTGCTGTGATTCCATAGCAGCACTTTCAGTCATGCTCCTCTTTGTGTCATGCGAAGTGATAATTCTCAGGTGTGCATCTAATTAGGACCGGCTCTTATATGCTAATAACCGACCCACACATAGCTTTGATAAGGGAATCTTCAAAAGCCAGGGAGCTAAGCACTAAAGCCCTGTTGACCACATCTGAGAGGGTGGATTTAAAGCAAGGGGAGGGCACTTAATGAAGATCCATTATCAGTGTCGATAGGTAGGTGGACTTCAAAGGGCATGTTAGAGTGTCATAGACCTCTCATCTGGGAGCAAATGTACAAGTGAGCCCACCTGCTGCAAAGGACGCTGTTTCTTTGTGTGGAAGCTTGGGGCCGTTCCCCATCTGACTGGCAAGATGGGCCGTGTGGGGTGGATAACTGTTTTTAAATGTTGTTGAACAGATACCATTCTTTTTATTGTCAATGTCACTTTCCACATTGTTTATTCTCTTATTGTCCATTTCTCCTGTCGTTCATGCACAGTAAGACACAACTGGACATGGCGCATGTCTTGGTGGCAGATTTAGTCCCTTTTGAAGTTGTTACATCAGCCAGTTGAATTAGAGTTTACGTATGAATGAGAAAGAAGTACAAAGAGCAACAAAGACACATCCATTTGGGCTCTCCTTTTAACTCCCTCTGCAACTCCTTTTAAAATCCCAATAAATTCTGGCTCTCGTCTGACGCTGCTGCTCGTAGGGTTAGTCTTGATGAAAAACAGATGAGTTTTCTGTTTCCAGCCGGTGCCCCCGCTTATTCCAAAACAGTGAGTTAGACATGAAATCACCTATTGTCTGGTGCCAACTTGCTGACCCTCTGCTGATTACCCTGAATGGGAGCAGGAGATAAACCCTTCCTCTCCTCTTGGGTTTGTGTTTATGGCGTTTAACATGTGTTGCTGTTTTTCATTCTGGCTTCAATTTTGCCCAGAGAGACTAGTTGTCTATCAATATAACTGGTGTTGTTGTATTAAAACTAAAAACCATACAGAGAAGAAAAAAAAAAGGAGTCGCTGCTTCGTCTGGTCCAACAGGTAAGAGATGCCTTTCATGGCACAGTGACTGTCACAGTAGGATATGGTTGAAAAAGGAGTAAGAGAAAAGGCATCTGAATGCATTTTCAACATTCTTTTCCTCCCGCTGACTTCTTATGCAACCTTCCTGGCGCTGAAGAAATCTTTTGAGATTTTGCTGCTCATACGTCTGCTGGCTGTTGCAGGAAACATGCTTAAATAATTGCTACCATCAGGTGCATCAGTCGATTTTTGAAAAATCTGCTTACAGGGAGAGACTTTTGATTTCTTGGTATTTTACTCTTTTTTTTTTTTTTAAGTTTAGAGCCTCATTTTCTTAAATGTGACTCTGTGCAGTCTACAAGACCTCCGAGATGTTGATCGTCTCAAAAAGTTTGTGCTTTAAAGAATTGGTTAATGTTTCTAACTTGCAGAATTGACTCTTTTTCACTTGTGAGGAAAAAAGCACGGCATCAGTTCAGCACTCATCGCCTCCGTCAGTGTGTGAATGTTATGACCGTGACTGTCACCGTTTCACCTGATTACCATGCATACCTTTTCCGTTGTACATGTTGTCACTCTCTGCCGGGAGGAAGCAGAGAACACATTGCATAACTGTAGTTTTATGCAACTTGAGTTTGTCACCGTCTCTCAACCACAACCAGCTTTGTCTTCCACGTCTCATCTGGAGGCACAACTACTGACACAGAAAAAATACAGTTGAACATCTACTACGGTAATTTAACCTGAGAAGACTTTTGTGATTGGACAAAAGAAAACTACAAAGCTTGATAGTTTCCAAATGACAGAGGTATTGCGAAATGATATTGTCTACGACAAAAGGAATGCCAGGAATTAAATTGACGCTGGCAGACTTGTGACTAATAGATGAAAATGTGTGATTGTATGGTAGTTGGGCTTAGGCTTTGATTAAGTTTTGAAACTTGCATGACTCAGTCTGGCTTATGTGCTTTTGTTCAGAGAACCTGGAAGGTCTTCAGGAAGTGGTGCAGGAACGTCTGGCTGAGTTACTCCGTGTCCTCAAGGCCGTCATAGGCAAACACCAGACCTTAAACTCAGCAGACATCCTTGGAGCAGCTGGCACGGTCATTGCTAAAGTCAAAGGTGAGTCATTGGTCTCTTGCATGCACAGGTGCACACAGACGAGCTGGAGAACACACACACGGGTGCCCTGATCATTCTCAAATTTCAAGGCATGAAGTCTCACGGCTACATCAGTAGTCCAAGATAAATAGATGGAGTGTACGTCAGCCTTTCAATCAGTGTGAGAATTTCCCTGAAGGAACATTTGATTACTCTTGAGTGGTCTTGGAGGTTTTTTTTTTTTTCCTCAGGCAGCAGATACACTCGAAGATTTCCTGAATGAACACAAACAAAGAAAATCTCAACTCACAAGCTTATCTTCTAGTAATATGAGCCACAGCAAAGGAATTTCTTCACTTGACTTGCATACAAGAACACTGCCTCTGATACATACCTGTGATTTGCATTCCATGTTTCAGCAGCAGCTTTGGAGGCCTCTTTTCAGTCAAGCACATCCATTTTCCTTTGTTGTGAGACGTCTGATTGTCTGCACACCTGTCCTGTTTCTGAGTTGTGACTTACTCCTTCAGAATACATATCAGCAAACTATTGTCTGCTGGGTGGTGCAATGTTTAGAATGCAAAAAGTAAACCAAAGACAAATAAGTAGGTCAAAGGCACTATTGGTAAGACACATTATATCTTGAGTCACAGGATAGAAGAATGACACCAGGCAACTAATTCACAATTACTTACAATAAAGGTCTCATATAAACCTGGTGAAAGTCACATTATTAAACTTGAACCATCTATTGTATTGTTTTATATATATATGTATATTATAAGCGAGATATTCAGTTTTGTTTTTTGGTTTGCCCTCCTTTCACAAACCTGGAGATGCACACACACCGCATCAGCAACATTTTCATTACTAAGCATTAGAGAAAAGTTGGCTATTTACAGTAAAGACACTCTCAGATGATCTTTGTTCCATGTTTCCCATTTCTTCAGCGGCTGAGAAATAACAGGCTTTAGTGGATATAAAGTATAAAGTAAATACTCTTGTGATATTCAATCCAATCCCATTATTTAAGCTATTTTAATTTGTGTATATATAGAGAAACAGTCTCAGCTAAAGTGCTGTCAGTTAGTGTTGCAATAGATGCAGTAGTTTGGTAACATCATGTTTAGGGGTTTGCCTGACCACAAGGGGGGGCCTTTCATCAACCGACTCCCTGGATGGACTGCCCTAATTGTGCCAGTAGGTAACACCATTCTGACTCAGACGGGGAACAGAGAGGCTACAAGAGATGAATCAATGAGACATCAGAGATGAAGACTCAAAGGTTTGGATGATAACAGGCCTTGTGCGCCTCACTGTCTTCAGAGCGAGTTGTCGCCTCACTCATGTTCCTCTTTGAAGCTCGGCATGACTCCTGGGGCATTTGTACAGCTGCCAAAATTACTGACAGAAATGCTCCTCCCTATCTAAACACATGGTTGCTAAACCAGTTTCAGATGACGTATTATTAAGCCAAGCTTTTCTCTTGTTCTCTTGTCTTTAAACCTGAAAAAAAGTTAGAAACCCGTTGAAATCGACTTAACTTTGTAATTTCATTCTGGAAAGAAGCAGCCGATGTTGCCATCTGCTCTACTTTGGTTGTGTGTCTTTTGGTCACTTTTCGAGGGAGTGTTCATTTTCTCGTCCCTCTTCTGCAAAACTGCATGACATTGCAATAAAAGTGCCAACTTCCTCAACTTATTGAAATAATTTCCTTGCTTTGTATTCCCCTTTGCAGAGTGAAAATACTTAGAGCTGACTGTGTTTGTTTTCTACGGTTATCTGCAGTCTTGTTGATCCACCATCTACTGTTGATTACAATTGGTTGGATCTTATTTAAAACAAGTTTAAGAGGATGTTGTTCAGTAATAATTAGTGTTATTTTCTGCATTTAGATAAAGCTGATTTATTTACTTATTTTTTTAAAGGTTTTACCTAAAAATAAAACTGCTATTTAAAAAGCTGTTGAATTTCCTCACATCCCAGGGAGGTTGAGGGATATCCAGCTAGAATGATCCACAATTTTTTCACATTTTTCACATGCTAATCGTCTGCGATCCACCTCAGCCGTGAGAAAACAATGGGCCCTAACCTCGAGTGATGCAGTTTCCATATTTCAGTCATGACAAGGGGGGCAGAGCTCTGGAATCATTGTTAGAGGCCCACAGGATGTCCTGAGGAAGAAGTCAGTGCAGAGTTGTACGCTAGCAGTCAGATCTAGGGAGGTGCACGGCAGGGAGGCTCGCACCGCGCCACCTCCTCTCTTTGGTGTCCTCAAGAGTCTCCCTGGAATGTGCTTGTCTCTCTAACCCAGAATGCCATGACCCTTCTGTGCTTTTTTATCGGTTGGGGATTTATAATTACCAACCCACCACTGACTTGGATTGAATTTACTCTCATAAAGAGAAAATGGAAGCACAAAAGTGAGAAAGCGCTTCGGAACCAAGAATAGTTTAGTCGCACCTATTCGGTCGCATTGTTGAAGTTTTCGGGAGCCATTTACAGCACAACAATGCCAGGTGGAGAACAGAATAGGTAAGTGTTGTCATGCTTGTCTAGGGCTTTACATGTCAGAGAATTCAAGCTGTGTGAGTGTTTCCTGTTGCGGGACAGACAGGAAGCACTAAGTCAGATTTCACCGACTCTGTCTTTGGTTCCTCTGATTGCTTTCTGCAAATGCCCTCTTCCTGAGCAAAGGCTTTGCTGCAAAGAAAGCCCTTCTGTTGCACATGTTCACAAAGATTGTCAAGCTTGGATGGTTTTCTAAAGTCGGCGGATGTTATGATATAAAGTTTGTCTTCTGTGTGTGATCAGTATGGATGAAGGTCCAAAGGATTATATCACTTTAAAAAAAAGAAGAAGAAAAACTGGGATTGTTTCTAAAATTTCAATGAATGCCCAATCATGAAGATCTTTAAAGCATTTCAAAAAGGAATATATCAGTTTGTAGGAAGATGTAGCTCTTTTGTACGAGTTTTGACCTCTTTGTCTAACCACATACAGGCCTAACTGTTAAATGAGAGCACACAAAGATTGGTTTGTTCTTTGCTTTGGCTGAAGTACGTGTGTATTTTATCACTCTCTACAGGCATTAACTTCAAGGAAGTGAACCAAGAAAACAAAAAAGCTAAATTCAGCGAGATACACGCATCCGTTGACACTTTGGCATTCACATTTGGCAATGTGTGAGTACAATGCTTGTTTACCTTTCAACAGCCCCATGTTTCTTTTCTCTCCCCTACTTTTTTTCTGCTGCAGCCAGGAGTTGACATGATTTTAGACCAGAAGACAAAAAAACTCGTTGGTCTCGTTAAACCTGTCATTACCTCTGTACCAAATCTGCATTTTGAATAGTAATTTAGAGTCACTGTGTCAGAGAATAGAGTGCATTCTTGACCATGTGCAACTGTTTCCGTCTCTCCCTAAACGGATTCTGTCACGTTTACATAAACCTATTTCTCAACCTCAGAGTTTCTGACTTCCTTATGGGAGATGTGGACAGCAGCTCAGGGTTGGGGATCCCCCAGACCAGGAGAAGCAGGGTGAGACACCATCTGTCTTTTCTCAGCTTTTAGACCACATGTGCTATTCGAGGCTTCGTTTTGAAACATTACAGTCCTCTTAAAGCAACACTTATTGCAGCAATTTTGCTACTTTAAAAAGGCATTAAAAGACCTGCTTTCTGTACTTGATTGAGTGTTGAAAACATAGCTGCTTTTGATGTGTGCCTTTGATTGTATGTGTGCTTTTCCTTCCTTTTAATTTAAAATGTCCTCTTCACAGTCTTATGACAACCTCTCTGTGGATCCTGAGCAATATGTTCCAGAAAAAAGTGATCTTGTGGGTAAGTGCCTCACAGCTAGTCAATTATCTCAGAGCTACATGTGGTAATATGAAACATTGATAGCTATTAATTGCTACTTCACAAAGCATTTAATGGTTGTTTTGCAGCCCATGGCTGCTAGAAGTGTCAGCTTGTGAGTTAGCTAAGTGATTTAGGCTTTGGACTCTTGAATGTTTGAGGTAGACCCGCCTTAAACCTCTGCTTCAACCCCTGTTATTTCTGCTCCTTATTCTCATGCTCGTTGCTCATTTTCGCTTCTCTGTCCACATATCTGACATTCCGTGTCTGTTGAAGAGTAGTTCTGTGCGAGATGGGGAACACATGGGGTTTGTGTTGAATCAAATGGTGGGTGACTAGGAGAGGTTTCACAGTCTAACAGATAAAAGGAATATAATGCTGTTAAACTATTTTAAAAGCTGCTTGGCAACTTCATATCCTCCCACACCGACTGCTTCACTGACCTCGTTCTGTTTTTTTATTTATTTTATTTTATTTTTTTATTCACCTCCCACACACGTCTGCTGGAATATTGGGACTAGATTAGTGAATCCAGCCTCAGGACATTGTGGCCATAGCACATATGTGATAAGCGTGTCTCTCCTGTTGACTTCACAGGCACAGAGGTCCCACTGTCTCGAGAAGAGGAAGTTGACTTGACCCTGCTGAAGAATGACAGTGGGGTGGAGTCTGCTCTGCTCTATGCTAAGGCCTGGTCCAAGTACATCAAAGACCTTTTGGCCTGGATGGAAAAACATCTGGCCATGAGTGAGATATTCACACATTTTGACAAAAGACTACAGGATTTAAGCAAGAATGATAGATATTATAGAAAAAAAAGATATGATTATTTTATTTATTTATTTTTAACTGATGATCTTATGGTATGAACTAGAGGTAAAGTACAAAGAGTCGCCTGTACTATACAAGCTAAAATGACCGCCTATTAAGGTCTGAGTTCCAATGGGGAAGATTAATTCTTCAGTTTGATTTTTGGCATCATGTTTAAAAGAAGATGATTTAATACAACCAAACCATTTAACCAGAAAATGGACCCAAGTCTGTTACGTTCAAGAATATATTGATATAAGTCACATAAACTTTGTCATTGATACCTTGCTGGGAAATTGCCACATCATTTATGGCCTTAGTGGTTAATCCTAGCTGAATTTTCTAACAAACAAATAGAGTTATATAGACAGCAGATGCAAATGCATTTATTTTGGTCCTACGTGTTAAATAGGAGTTTTCATTTATTTTGCTTTAAATTACTTGCTTTTATTTTTTGTAATCCTTATGATTCCTTATTGTTTTGCACATTTGTTTCCTCCTACAGATATTGAATATGCTAAAGGCTATGCTAAGATGGCTGAGTCTGCAAAGACCTTGGCCAGTCAACAGGTAATAAAAAGACTCCACTTGTGATGTGTAACTCTTTTTAATTTCTATCCCATACAGCTGTGCCAAGAAAAAATATGGAAGATGTATGTGATCAGTTTCCTCTTGTTTGTTCAAAGGACTACATGCCATTCAGTGACATCTACATTTCCACATTCAAGAGCGACGTTGAATATAACCAGATGCTTATTCAAACTGCAATTGCTCTACAAACCAATAAATTCATACAGGTAAGTGTGAAAAGAGGACGTAGACCGCTACAGTCATGAGATTCTTTATTGGGCTCAAAACACAACCGTAAAGCATCTGTTGCTCAGTGCACCACCAGTCTGTAAAAACCGTTAGAGAACACGTTTCTCTGTGAAAACAAATGTTCTTTTTTAACTCCTCTGTCATTCCATAAAATCAAACGAGATTCTGTTTGTTCCTTGAAAGCCTCCAGTAAACGTAGATATTTCAGCTGATACCAGCCGATCCAGACGCAGGCACTGCCTGCTTTTTCGTGTCCCTCTTTTATGTAAAATTCTGAGACTAAACTTTGTGTGTTTGTTCTCAGCCTCTTCTGGCTCGCAAGAATGAACTGGACAAGTTGAGGAAAGAAATCAAGGAGCAGTGGCAAAGGGAGCTAAAGAAAATGGTGCGTAGAGTCTCTGTATATCCTTATTACATACTTATCATTAAACAAGTCAACATATCTTAATGAATGTGGCAGTTTGATCCATCAGCCTGTCAGCTGTCAGATACATAACAAATTAAGGATTAGGGTAGTTGGCATATTTGTGATAATGCCAAACAATCTTTCAAAAGATGGATTTGTATGATAAAAGATGCATATTTCTATAAGGTATAGAATATATTCTATAAGGTGCTACATACCAGTTTTTCTGCAAAGCAACATACTTTTCTCTATGTAGTGTTTGTGTTTAGTTCCAGACAAACTTCACTGTGTCACTTCACATGCAAGGTTGATCATTCAGAAAAGCATGTCTGACTGTACCCATGGTAACTGTTGCACACATTGTCACATTTGATTTTGTGCAATATATGGCCGATCTGTGTGGGTTTTGGCAGCAAGAGGCAGACACAACCCTGCGCAAGGCACGAGCTTTGAAGGCCCAGAGGAGAGAAGAGTACCAGAAAGCGAATGCTGGCAACAAGCAGTTGGAGAAGAAGAGGAGGATTCAGGAAGAGGCTCTGCAGAAGGTGGGCAGGAGACTTAAAAGGAACTGGGGAAATAGTGTATTACTGTTTGGTATGAACAACTTCCACTTTCTTGCACTATACTATTCTCTGTTCATTGTTTTGATCAGGCGGAGGAGGCCCAGGACCAGTATCAGAGCTGCATGGCTGACGCAGGCGTCAGAAAAACGGATTTGGCCAATGCCAAGAGCACCATCCTTACACAGATCCGAGAGATGATCTTCCAGTGTGACCTCACCCTCAAAGCTGTGAGAAGCAGTATTTAATTTTTTATTAGTCAGCTAATCCAATGCACTTAGACTGGAAACTAGACTGTACAATAGCTTGTTTTACAACCAGCCAGAAAACATTTCAACCATCTGCCTAATGCCGCTTTCCCATTACATGCTACCTTACAGTTTGTCACAGAGTGGTACAGGTAGTAGACCTCTCGTTCTCCACTACACCTTGATGTAGGCAGGCTATTTAACTGATAGTCACAGTGATTGTCTTTTGTCCAAAATCAAACTGAGAAAAGTTTATACCTCCTGGACGGATGTGAGCTTCCATTGTTGTTAAGAGACACAAAGAAAACTGCAGCTGGTAGCTTTGCTTTTCTTTTTAAAAACACTGCTGTTTTTTAAGTCCTGGTGCACATCCTGGGACAGTTCCTAAGTCTATTCTCTATCTAATCAGCAATCCACAGGGCCTTTACAGCACCAGTGATGCCTCAGCTTGCTTCAACTCTCAGCTGAAGTAGCACTAAAGAAGTATCAGTTTGTGTCAGTTACATGACTCAATGTAATGAAAAAAATGCCATGATATTGTTTAGGTTCCCCTTCTGACTTGTCGGGGCCTGATAAGAGACCTTTAGGGGTGCATTGGGGCAGCAGACCCTTTGGAGAGATGTCTCAGATACCTGATCGGATTGAAGTAGTTTTGAGGCCAGGCTAGCTCTTTGATGGGTTTCTTGAGCCCTTCTTTGGCTGTGAGAGCGAGAATGTGCTTGTTCTGGAACAGTGTTAAGCTGGGTGATATTTGTTAAAGAAAGATCCACATGTATACCCAGACATTAGGTCACCTTGTAGAACATTGCATTGTTATGAGAAGATCAACATGAGTCACCTGACAGCTGTTTCCATGTTGTGCCTGATCTGATACACTTGTAGCTGCTGCTGATCTCCGTTTTCATCCATAGATCTTTTAACAGAATAGAACTACATTTGTGTTTTTAATGTTCTTTATGGTTTAACTGGTTCTGTTAACTTAACTGTATTTACAGTCTCCATAAGTCTGTATTTGCTTCTTCTTTGTTTCATTTACTCAGTCAGGCTGACCCTCTCACTCATTTACTTGTTTTCTTAGGTGACAGTCAACTGGTTTCAGATGCAGCAGACACAAACCATGTCACTCCCTGTCCACTACCAAGCCCTGAGTGATGGTGCCAAGCTGTATGAACCGGGTGAATGCTATGCTGAGTTTGTGCGAAACCTGCCCAGAAATCTGCCGAAGGAGCACCTTCACTCAAACTCCCTCTCTGACAATTCCAGGTAACAAGGACACGGATTCTGGAAACTGTCACTGAATTTATTGCCAGCCTGAAGGAACTCTGATTGAAGGATTTTATTATGCTAAACAGGAAGTTCACATCTTCAAAGTTGTTATAGGACAGGTTGTTGCACAGAGTGTGTCAATGCAAAATGAGCACAGCTGATATGTGTCATTGTGTTTGAGCAGTGGTTTTGTCGTTTAAGATTATTTTTCTTGGTTGTAGAAGACGGTGTTTAGAAATGTCTTTGAGGCTGTCCCACCCCTTTTTAAGTCGCTCAGCTCTTCTTTCAGCAAAGGTAACAGTGAGTCAGAATGAGAGGAAGAGAGGCAGAATGTAGGAGAGACAGAGCGCGTGTTGAATTTCTTGCCCTTCCTCAGGAAATATCTGTGGCGCAGGCTGAAAGCAGCAGGGAAGATTACGAGCGTGAGAGTTTTGCTCTGGTTTGAAGCTGCCCCTAACATTCAGATTAGTTTGTCAAAGCTGAGAATCGGCCTCTCACACACACTTGCTCTTTTTCTCTATGTAAAGAAATAATAATTCATAACTTGCATTTCATTGAACCGAGTTAATGGTAAGTTCAATGGCATCATTGTTTTTATAGCTCTGTTAGATACAGCTAGAAGTAAATTACTGGTGTTGACACTACTTGAAAATGTCTTTCTTTTACTTGCATGTACTTCCACTATTGTGAGAACAGATTAAATTTACAATCGTTGTTGTAGTCTTTGTGGTCTGCTGATTGAGCTTATTTCAGTTACTGTTCCTTCTCTGTTCTCTAAGTCTTAGTAGATACCATGGCACAGGATATTTAAAAATAAAAATCCATGCTAATCACTCATAAGAAATCTAAAGAGGTTTTCTGACTTTTATACCATTTACCTACAGCAGTAGAATTATAAAAGCACTGGAGGTCTCTAATGGATTGAAAGCATGATCGTAGCCCTCACCCAGTGGAATAATTGAGCGTTCTCAGTGTTGCGTATGCCATACCGCAGTCATAAAGAGGAAAAATGCCTGGTACAGAATGTGCGTCCTAAAACTACCTCTGATATTTGTATAACAAGTTGGCGAAATGGATTCTGTACTTGAAAATGAAAACAAAAAAGGCTGTTACTGCTGAATGAATGGTTTACTCGCTGTTGTTCGACAGTCTTGTTACATGCTCACACAGACACACTGTGGAATGTAATGATCATGTACAACTTGAAGACTATGAAATATGTTGGTTTTTTTTGTTTTTTTTTTTACCTTGACAAACAGTCTTAAACTCTTTATTTCTCCAGGTTTGTGTTCAGCAAAAGGTCAGTGGGAAGCACTCATTCCTCCCATGGTAACCTGTCACAGGCATCGAACAACTCCTGTGACGTGTTGAGTGGAGATGAAGCTGAGAACCTCCTACATCGGCCTGTAAAGATCAGTGAGCGAAGGTCGAATAGCAGCACAGATATACCAGGTACTTATTCCAACATGTATTGTATGTCAGGTTCAGCCTGTATTACTGTATTTTAGAAAGAATTCCAGGCTGCTGCTGTTGGAGTTTGGACAGATCATGGTAATATGTAGGTTTAATCAGCCTGCGAAAATGCCTGTATCTTTATTAGGTCCCTCAGGGACTTGCCCTGTGTTTTGAGTCATTGGAACGTTTTTAGGACTGAACAGTTGTTGTGTGTTGCTGACTCATCAAAAGTCTGGAATATGTGTATGACTGCTTGTTTCTGAAAATAACTTTGAATATCACTAAACAAAAGGCTGTCATTTAGCTGTATTTCTTTGTTTGTGACTGGTGGTCTGTACGTGTGTTTGCAGCACTAAAGAGCCTGGCCCCATTGAGAGCCTGGGCCTCCAGTAGTCAGGGTAGCCAGGGTGGGATGTGCAGTGACTCAGAGAGTGCTGGAGGCAGCAGTGAATCAAGGTCCATGGACTCCCCTACTGCCAGCCCAGGTATGAAGACTTTACATTAAACACTGTAAATTCATTAGGTATTTTTACACGTGAAATGATTTAAAATGAAGAATATTTGAGCAAAGACAATGAAACGTCGGTGTCAAAACATTCAAAAACATCTAATACAGGCAATGAGATGGTGGGAACAGAATTAGATTTTTTTTTTTGTAACTTCCCGATTGTGTCGTGGAAAGACACACATGTCAATTCCAAGTACACTTCCCTCTTTAGCTGAAACTCCTTGCCAAACTGCTAAGTTATGATGTATCCAGGACTAGACGAACACATGCTGAGCATACCGGCTTTCCTTTCTGTGTCCTCTGTAAGCGTCTCATGTGTTTGTATTCCAATCTATGAGAACATTGTTCATTTTCATTGAGTCCCTGAACTTTATTAATTCAAGATTTATTTGTGCAGGTGACTTCAAGCGACGGCTGCCCAGAACTCCGTCCACTGGGACCATGTCTTCAGCCGATGATCTGGATGAGAGGGAGCCTTCCCCCTCAGACAACGGTGAGACACTTCTGCTTCTCTGTGTGTTTTTTGTTAATGAATGTATTCTCTGAGCTATGTTCAGGCTACTTTTGGCATCATGTCTGCATTATTGAAGTCTTTAGTTTATTTTTTGTGACCAGTAAGCTAATGTGTGACAGTTTTTGTTGTGTATAGCACGTAGCATTGTCATATTAGTCCAAATTTTTGGTAGATTTTCTTAAGTCTAATGCTTTTAAACTCAATGAAGCAGTGCAGACTGGGTCTTGTTAGTTTTGGAGTATGGTTTCAGCTTACACTTCCTGTATCTGTGTTGATTTCTTTCATCTATTGTGTTTGTTTTCTCAATTAATTGAAATAGTTGAACATCCCTCATGTTTTTTTTCTGTAAAATAACATTTGAAAAGGATACAATCCCCTCCCTAAACGGAAAGGAAAACTATTTCAAGCTGCCATTTTAGTAGGGAAGTGAAATCAACAAAGTAACCTCTAGTAACTTCTCTAATGGCCCACTTTATTTTTTGCTGAACATGTCATCTGTCCAGTTGTCTAGTGGGTTTCCTCATAAACTTCTCTGACTTTCAGGTCTGGCAGAAATGGTGATAGAGACGGCGAGTTCTCCCGGCCCGTTCCGAAATGCTCAGATGTCCAAAGCTGCTCAAACCCATAAGCTAAGAAAACTACGAGCCCCATCTAAGTGCAGAGAGTGTGACAGTCTGGTTGTTTTCCATGGAGCCGAGTGTGAAGAGGTACAGCACTCACTCTTTCGCTAACTATTACATATTAAATACTGTTATATCTATTTTTCTATTCTATTCTAACTGTAAAAATGTTGATGAAATTATGGTGCTAATGTGTATGCAGTGGAAGACAAGTTCTAACAGTTCTGCCACGTTACATTTCTAAGTTTTACTCTCAACTGCCGCTCTTGTTTGCCAGTGCTCCTTGGCCTGCCATAAGAAGTGTCTGGAAACGCTAGCTATCCAATGTGGTCACAAAAAGCTACAAGGCAGGCTACAACTGTTTGGTATCGACTTTGCCCAAGCAGCAAAAAACAGCTCGGATGGTGTCCCCTTCATAATCAAAAAGTGCACTTCTGAGATTGAGAGTCGAGCCCTCAACATCAAGGTAAGTTTTAAATGTTTTTTATTTTGATGGTGCATACTGTAGTGTTGTTTCTTATTACCATCCGATAGCTTGTTTGGAAATGATTGAAGAACTTAGTTTGAGTTTAGTATCAAGAGTTTTCAGTAACTGTATTTTCTTTTTAACTGTGCTGGTCTACACGCCTTTTTTTACTCTCGCAGGGCATTTATCGTGTAAATGGTGCCAAATCACGTGTTGAAAAGCTCTGTCAGGCGTTTGAAAATGGGAAGGATTTGGTTGAGCTGTCCGAACTCTCACCTCATGACATCAGCAATGTCCTCAAACTCTACCTGAGACAGGTGGGCCTCAAAATTCTTACCGACTGATCAGGTTATTGAGAATTAATGTATGCTGAAATATGTTTAGATCTTTTTGTATTTGGTCTTGCACAAGTTATACAAGTACATGTTCAGTCTTTGATTTATGTAATTACCTTTTTAAAATGAATCTTCTACTGCTAAGAACACAAACCCATAGTTGTTTTATTTCAACAGTTACCAGAGCCTCTGATCTTGTATCGATTCTACAACGACTTCATTGGCTTGGCCAAAGAGTGCCAGAGGGTGATAGTGGAGGAAAAGGGTAAGCGTCATAGCACCCAGCCAGGAGAGAAAGGTGGGCCAAGCATCCAGCTGAACAGAGTCATTTTCAAGATCAGAGATCTACTCCGCCAGCTGCCCACAACCAACTACAAGACTCTGCTCTACCTCATGGCACATCTGAACAGGTAAGGGCTGTAAACAACGGCCCAGAGCTACCTCATCATTAAAGGAGATATATTATGCCTCTTTTTTACAAGCTGACGCAGTCTCCCAGGTCTTAATGAAGTCTGTGACAGTATAGCAACTCATATGGCTTCAAATCATTTACACCTCTATTTAAGCGGATCATTTTAGGGGGTTTAGTGCTCCACTCCACCCCTCTCATTCCTCAGGTTCTGCCTCTTTGAGATCTGTAGTACTTAATAACCCTTGGAGCACTTTATTGGAGTATGAGCGAGCATATAGTAAATTGCCTGGGAGCTTAGCCCACGCACCAAATTCTCACACTTTCATTCCCCTCATCTGCAGTTCGACCATGGACAGCTGGTGGGCCAATGATCCCTCTCTTAGTCACATCCTCCTCTCCGGGAGTCATTTGTTGAATGGCCCAAGTTGTTAAAAGCATGTACTGCAGAACTCAACACTCGCTGACTGGTTTATAACACCGTTGAGAACTCGTTATTCCTCCATCGCACATCAGCTCCATAAACTCTGGACTCCACCGTAGTTTCATTCCTCTGCGTTTTGTTCAGTTTTGAGTACAGATGACAACAGAACATTTCCCAGCAAAACTGGAAATTCATCGGTCAAGCAGCTTGGATTGGAGCAGTCGAGGTTTAGCAGAAGAGGTGGAGTGATATTGAGAAGTGGCATAAAATGAAAATGAAAATGAGATTGTTAAATGAGGAACTTTCAAAACAAAGGGGCTCTTTAAAAAAAATCCAGGCTTGTGTTTTTGGAGAGTTTCTCTCTGGCTGGTGACTTCAGATGCACTAATATATGCTCCCAAGATGAGAAAAAAGTTATTTTCTCCTAACATGTCCTCTTTAAACAAAGCACTGGTAGAGCATGATTAGCTCACTGATTTTTAAGTTAAGTGGATTGCATAGATAATGATAATATTTGATGTTAATAGCAAAACAAATGGCAAGAGCAGAAGAGTTTTAGCTTCCCACTTCAGAGGTGAAGTTGAAGTTGGGCAGAGATGAGGGAAAACAGGCTGAATAACCTTGTAAAGTGTGTTTACCATTTATATCTCAACAGCTCCTTGAATGACACAATTTCAGGGTTGTTTATTCTGAGTTATTGAGTTGGTAGAGACTTCAGACACACAAATACAGCGATTATAAGTCCTCCTTCTATATGTTGCTCTCCTCACAGATCATACATGCAAAGTTCCTCATGACACAAAATGAAATAGAGACTTCCCTATAGCAGCAGAGGAAGTAGTATAACAGGATAGTGCCAAAGTTGTGCTGTTTATAGTCTTGTTGTACTGGATTTCAATTCTGACATCAGCACCAACATAAAAAAAAAAGAAGTGGTCTGTTTTTCGATGATTAATATTCAAATTTCACACTTTTCAAGCTTACATATTTCAAGGATATGTACATACATTTAGACTATCACCAGATTGGAAAATGCCCTTGACTGAAGGTAGCGGACTCTTTGTTGTTGTTCAGTAAATTGAGAAATCATGTCTCTGAAAATCCAGACAGAAAACTCATTGAACACCACCTGAAAAGAAGGTGAAGAAGAAGGTGAACTCATTGTCACTCTTTACCACCACAGAGTCACTGAACAAGCAGAGGAGAACAAAATGAACGCAAGTAACCTGGGCATCATCTTCGGCCCCACATTGGTGAAGCCGCGGCAGATAGATGCAGAGGTGTCCCTGTCGTCCCTGGTGGACTATCCCTACCAGGCGCTGATGGTGGAGCTGCTGGTGCGACACTTCCAGACGGTCTTTGACACCCACCCCCTGCCTGGTCCTGAAATCAACGCCAGCCAGGCATCTCCCAGACTGACCCCGCAGGAGAAGGTGCGGCAGCTTAGCAGACACTCCACCTCCCTAACGGACATCAAAGAGGTGAGAGGGGATTTCACGTGTGCATTTATATTCTGTGGAATTCAAAACCAGATCTTATCCTGTTCTCACTCATCAAGCCTGCCCATTTTAAATTACATGTTGATATATTAGAAACTGATGCTGAGATTGTAATCCAATTGTTGATTTTGTCCCATCAGAGTGCCAAAGTGTACAAAAGATACTCATCAGTAATCCCATCCTCACACATCCTGGATGAGGTGCAGGAGGTCCAGCCGGGAAAAGACAGAGCCGAGGTCTCAACCTTGGACCGACTCAACGGGATCCAGACCTCCAGTGGGGGAGAGGTCCAGACCTCAGCCTTTGGCCATTCTACTTCCACCATCTCCTCCAATCCTGTGGCACCAAAGGTCCAGCTACGCACCCAGCATATCAGACATGTGCCCCGACCAATCAGCATGCCTCTGGAACGCCTTCCCACGCTGGCTCAGATCAGAGAGAGGAATAATCAAAACAATGCTGATGGTGTGGATGGAAGCTCTGAGCGGGACTCCATCACTGAAACTATACAGGAGATGCCAGAGCCAGAGAAGGCTCGCCAAAGCAGCTCATCCAGAGTGAGCACCTATTACATCACTCCTTTCATAGACACGCAGACTATGCAGAGGAGGACATGGGACAGGAAGTACAAGCACTATGATGTTACTCCCAGGACTGCTATGATCGTTGCCAATCTGCCACCTGCCAGCTCGGGATTGCAGCCCTTAAAGGCAACGGTGCCCATCACTGTTGGACCAGCTGCAACCACTGCCTCTGTGCTTCCTACGACAAGTACTGTGAGCACCGTATTCTCCAGCAACTCCCACACTGCGTCAGTCAAGCCCATCTGGACTTCTAAAAGGGAAAAAGACACAGAAGGTTCAGTCAGTCAGTCTAGCTGCACCTCCCCAAACTTTCCGCTAACACTCAGGGCAACAAGGACTCTTCAGCCACCTCCTGGAACATTCTACAACCCCCCAGTTTCCATTAACAGCAGAGCTAGGACACTGCCAAACTGGACTACCACTATAGCCACAATCACCACCACCACCACCACCACCGCTGCCACCACCTCCTCGCTTGCAAACCCTGCCCAAGCAGTCAACCCGACCCCCGTCCTTACAAGCCCCAAACAGACACATCTCCAGACACAGGACTCGACAGACAGTGCCATTGACCCCGGGCTCTCGGCCTCCACAACCCTCTCTCCGCCCCAGTCTCCGCCACCCAGCAGCCCCGACGACCTCAGCCCCAGTGAGACTAAACCCATCTACCAAAGACTGAGACCTCGGAGGGTGCAGGAGCTCGAACACAGAGAAGCTCATTTTGTCTGACACCAAAAAAAAGCATATTGTATCTGTATATAATAATGTTTCTGTGCAGACATCCTCATCAACAAGCAGAGGATGGGGAGGTGTGCATGTGAAAATAAACCATGAAAGTGTTAAAAATACTAATATATATTCTATTTTACATGTTAAAGTCGGTGCCAACAGTGGTTGGTCGAAGCATTCACAACGAGCAAATACTTTAAAGTTTGAGTCCAGAATGAATGTTGGATGTTAGTTTTGTAAACGGTTTTATTGATTATTCGATTTTCATAAGAAAGAAAATGTGCCAACAACGAAATAGATTTTTATCAGAGAGAATTGTGAGGTTTTCTTGTTCGGTATCTGATTTGTTACAGAATGATATGTTAAACGATGCACTTAATGCATATTAAAAATGGAACGATTTCCTTCATTTTAAAGTTGACCGGTTTGTTGTATTCCACCAGGAAAGACACAGCATTCATGACCATAAAGAAGTGATCTTTTTTTACCGAAGTGTGTCCACTTTAGCCCGCCATTGGTACATTTTTCTCTGTATGTAAGCCTTACAGTATGTATCTGTTTACGTTTGTATATTTATTCGTACATACTCGATATTTGTCTCAATGTTTTTTGCGCTCTTTGCAGAGTTGTGACGTTACAGAAGACAAATGACATGCCACAGTTCATGCTGCAAATTAAAAATTCATGTAAACAGTTTTTTCTGTTCTGATTTTTAAGAACTTGCTTTGTTTCATAGGTTGAAGTTTTTGCAGACTTATACCTTTTTAATTAACTTGAGTTGGAGGGTAAGCTGCCTGTGCTGCAGGCTCAGGTGGTTTTAATGTGCTGCTATCAAGCCTTCACATACTCCTCACCTAATCACCCTTGTCACCTGCACCACCTCGCTGAGCTGCTCAGAGGAGGGAGACTTTCTGATAAATGCGACGCACAACCTGAAACAAACCCTCTTGTGTCTGAGTTCCTACAGCTTCCAAGTTCAGGCGCAGAGTTCTTTTGTTTTCCTTCGTAGGTGCTTAGCTTAGAGGTGATTTTCCTGAGCAGACTGTTGCACGGTAACCGTTCAGGTAAATCTCGCTCATGTATGTTTTGACAAGCACATTGACTGCTGCTGTGAAGCCCACCTCCAGTGCTTCTCTCTTCTAGGATTTTGCCTTTCTTCAGCAGCAGATATCCGCCTAATTCTGCCTCAAAATGGATGACTGTTGTCTTTTTTCTGCCTGCCCATGTTGAGCTGGGGAGATTAGAGCAATCAGATTAGGAGCGCTGCTGACCTGCAGACAAAGAGAGAGTGGTTAGCCGGAGTCATCTGAAGCTCTTCTTCACTGCTTAATGTTCTCCATTACTTCAGTTTGTCTGTGAACCTGTTTCTCTAGATGCCGCTCGACTTTATTATCTTTAGATAAAAGGTAAGCATGAGAATTAACTGTTCTTCTGTCTGTAACAACTTGACAGTCATGTGGTTGCTAACTGTCATATTTGGCACAATGTCACGGCAGATCTTGTGAGGTGCTTTTTAAAGGATTTAACAGTTATTTCAATCTGTATAAGTTAGTTGTTTACCACAGCTTCTCTGTGGTGTGACTTGTTTGCCACACAGTTTCTACATTTGTTCTAAAAGGCTTGTGCAAGGAAATCATGTTCTGAGTAATTACTGTTTGAGTAACAAGGTGATTTCAGAGAAGTCGGACACATGATGATAGCTTTTACCCTCCAGTTGGAGTCCTACAGTTCCCCTTTTGTTTTTCTAGACAAGTGATCGTGTGCAGGTTGAAATCGCATTTGTCTGTCAGGTGGCATAAAAAGTCCTCCTTGACTGTTCTTAATGACTGTGTAAGGTAATGCATTTAGTAGTTTCCATAATGTTATAATACTATTTCTTGTTGTCAGCAAACTGCACACATATCCATAAAGTGGTCCAGTATTAGTTCTGAGGTGTCTGCTCTACCAAGAGTGGTTTAAAAACCTTTCCAGCTCGGTCCAAAGTTTGAGTCAAGACAACTGAGAACAAACTCCAAGTTTACGATGATTAGGACCAGGTTTGAGTCAGGTCTCACTGCAAGACAAATAAACCGTGCCTGCATGTCATTCTTATTCCGTTCTGCTGGGGAGTTAATTGACTGACTGTTTGCGTTGTCCAGATGAACTGCACTGACTGTTGTGTTGATGTGTGGACTTTATGTATGACTGTCCAAATACAAAAGATGTTAACCCAGTATTTGGCCGGAGCATGCTCTGTGGAAAATGTGTCAACTGATGTGACTTATTTAGATTTTGTCTAAAATGTAAAATCACTGCTTGATTTATTTGGTAAAACGCAAGCATACAGTCAAAGATAACACACAGAATGTGGGTGATTTTCACTTAATCAGGATGTTCTTTAGGTGCGAACCATCCTGTTACCAATGCTGTTTATCAATCCAGTGCTTAAACAGCACTGTTCCTGGTTCTTTTTGTTCTTTTTTAAAAGGAAAATTGAAGGATGGAGTGACAATTGTTTTGTTAAGCCTGAAAATCTGAACTGCGAACAGAGCACTTCCACAGAGATTCATGGATTCAGTCACAAATAAAATATGGTGTGTGACATTTTCAGCATAATATAAGAGTTAAAAGCTTATGACTGCATTTTTTACTGTGTAGTACTGGTGTACATGTTGAGCCAAAGCCTACGGGCTGGGGATGAAAAGCAGCATTCAGAATGACTAAGGGAAGTAAAGCTCATTGTGGTGGACTGTAACTACTAATCCACCTATATTCTGCCCCCCTCCCCAGCATGCACAGACTGGGGAGTCAACAGGTCGCTGTTCTGGTTGCTGTCAATAAACCAAACTTTAAAGCAGCTTATTCTAATACAGATACTCTACAAAAAAAAAACAGTAACTTTAGTGTGGAGAGAAGGAAGATGAGGTTGAGAAAGGTTGAAAACACGGTGCCATCAAAATGATCACAACAAAGCGAGTTTAATTGTGATTACATTCTAACACAAATAAACCTCTGCACAATCCATTTCAGCACTCAGTCTGGAGTATTTATATTTGTATGAGCTACCTGGTTGGTCCCGCTAAAACAAGTAAAGCACCTTGTGTTTTGATAAGTCTCAGTTATGATAAGATAGGTCCGAGATCAAACCTATTGTAGTCTATACTAAGACAAGTTCAGATACCATTAGTGCTGGCTCTGTCTGATCAGCAGTCATGGACAGGTAAAGATCTCTGGTTAATGTCATGTGACCATGATTATGGTCACATCAGTGTTATGCAGACCACTTAAATTGAAGTCTGTCCTAAGATAAAATCTATTTAGTCATCACTAATCGAGTTTTATACCTGCAGGTTTATTACAGTCTGATGACCCCTTCAAGGGGCCGTGCAGCGGAGCAATGAAGACAGGCTCTCAAATCTGCCTCCTACTGTGGAAGAACTGGACTCTTCGCAAAAGACAGAAGGTACAACTGTTTATGAGATGATACTACGCTGCACCACAAACTACAGAAATCGCAGAAATCATATCGCCATCTGTTTGACATAACGGTCTAAACTGGATGTATTTGTCTTTATACCGAAAGCATTCATTCTCTGGCAATGGTAATGCATTGTGCTTGTGTTGTTGTTGCTCTGCTTCTTCACTGTATATGTCTGTTTCATATGGTTCTGTCTAGGTCCGCTTCCTAGTGGAGATCTTCTGGCCAGTATTGCTATTCATTGGTCTGGTGTGGCTCAGGAAGGCCAATCCACTATACCAACAACATGAGTGTAAGAAGAAATTCCTGACTGAGATCCCTCATAAGTAGCTCTCATTGTTAGATCAACAAATACAACTTCTATTTGCTGTTCTTTTCATGGGGCAAATAACACATGTTGAACTTTGTCAAGTCTTACAATCAGGTCTTGAGCACTCACTTGCACTCTACTACGATGTGTCTTTGTTCAGGTCACTTCCCCAACAAGGCCATGCCCTCAACAGGGATTCTCCCCTGGATCCAGGGCATCTTCTGTAATGCTAACAACCCCTGCTTCCGATATCCAACCCGGGGAGAGTCGCCAGGCGTCGTCTCCAACTATAACAACTCGGTGTAAGCATAATCACTGCACTCTTGAACCTGGGACACTTAACTGTAGAATTCAAACCCTCCTTTGAATATTTTTGTTTATTCCAGACTGGCACGGTTCTATGTGGATGCCCAGGAGCTTCTGCTCAATGATGCAGAGGTCCAGCAGGTTGGCCGGCTCTGGCACGAAATGACGTCTTTCTCAAACTTTATGGATACTTTGCGTAGTAACCCCTATGCAGTCTCAGGTAAAAGGCAAATTGTGAGAAATAGTTCAGTCTGTCATACTTGTCTTCTGAGTAAACTGGCTAATAGAAGCTATTCGTCTTTCTAATCTGGGCAGAAAAAAAGATTGCTGAGACCAGTCCAGCTATGATCCTAGCTTTCAGGACGGATGTAAAACTAAAGGCAAAATTGATGCTTATCTTAACTGGTGGATGTGGAATTGATTTATTTATTTATTTTTTCTGGTTTATTTTGCCAAATAATGAAAAGCATATGACATGTACAAAGAGATCATCCCGGACAGTGTTGTATAAGCTTCCATTTCCTTGCTTTCATGTTATTTTTCTTCTGACTGCTGCACACTATTCGCATTGTTGTGGTCGTTCACATGCAAAGAATTTTTTAGAACCAAGCCTCAAGGCACATATATATATAAAAAAACGTTGTTCTGAGTATTCCTTCCAACAAAATTAACTCCAGCTTTTGGCAGGGATATTTGTGTAAACACTCAGTTCTTTCCTGCCAATCTGTTTCGCTGTGAATCATTTCCTCTGAGCGCTCCAATACTGGTCCGGTCAATATTGTTCTGTGTGGCTCTGATCTTTCGCTATCGCTGTTTATGATTTTCCGTCTAGGCCGCGGGCTGAAGATAGGCGATATTCTGAAGGATGACGAGGTTCTCACGGCTTTCCTGTTAAGAGATGCCGGCTTTTCAGAGTCTATAGTTTATCAACTTGTCAATGCGCAAATACGACTGGAACAGGTGAAGTTGCAATTTTGACTGAGTCACCTTGGCTTCTGCACAAAGGTCAAGATGTGGTGTATCTGCCTTACAGAAAATGGTATGAATCACACTCTCATGAACACATTCTGGCCTATCTTATCTTTCCATATTTTCTAGTTTGCATTTGGCATCCCAGACCTGCAGCTGAAGGACATAGCATGCAGCCAGGCCCTGCTGGAGCGCTTCATCATCTTCCCCAGTCGCATGGGACTCCACGGGGTCCGCAATGCCATGTGTGCTATTAGCCAGCAAAGACTGCAGAGGATAGAGGATATCCTTTATGCTAATCTGGACTTTTTCAAGATCTTCAAACTGGTTAGTAGCTTTCTTTGGAAGTGCTTCACACAATTGCAAGGCCAGTCATTACTGCCAGTTTAACATCCTCTTCCTGTTCTGCTCCCGTCAAAGCAAAAAAAGGTCCCCAGTCTCCATCTCTTTAGCATATCCTTGACTTCTCTGAACTGCAATTTAAATGAAAAAAAAGAAGCCTTTTAGTCTATCAGACTCACAACGAGTCCAATCTGATGTCAGCAGAGATAAATGTGGCTCCACACTTCCACGCCATCATTTATCCTCCCACACATTCTCAAGATTTCTAAGAGTGTTAGGCACTTTTATTGTGGACTATATGCAGAAAGAATGACATATGTATTAAAATGTGGGTTTGGCGAGGGCAACCAGGGTGCTACAGCTCCTAACCTACACAGTTCTTTTCTGGAGGAACTGGATAACTTTGTTATCTCTGCTTTTGTAACATTTTGGATTTAAATCAGATGCCGGTTCCTGTCATGATAACTGTATCAGCACCCCAGCACGTAACGTGAAGCATGAGAAGTGATTCTATGTAAAGATTTGTGGTGATGTCAATGCTGCATGTGCTGCCCAGAGGTTGACTCTGGCTTGCAGGTGACTCATTTGTTCAGCTTGTTGCTGGCTTGTAGTTTTGGAATCAAGCACATTTACATTAAAAGCAATGAACACAGAAAACAAATTCTTTTTGAAGCGACACCAGTGCTCAGCTAGTGTCCTTTTAATGGCTTGAAAATATCTCCAAATATATCTCTTGAAAGAGATTTATCTAAGATTTTAAAGAAATACAAATCACACTTCAGTCTTTAATCCCTTCTGGAGAACCTCAAGTTTCTATTCTATATGTATGTGTTCAGGTTCAGGCTTGGTGAGTCAGCTGACTGGCTCAGGGAATTCATATGGCATTATCCGTCTTGGCCTGTTTCTCTAATGGGCTTAGCTAGGGTGTGCCGGCAGCCTGTGAGGTATTCTGTAAGAAAAGATGCTGCGTCTCGCACAAACACTACACCAGCATGTGCTTAGGTCTGCATACTGTAGCTTCTGTAGGATTGAAAGATCGGTACCGTGATAGGGTTGCTATGCTCTTTTTTGAAGACAGAGAAATTTGAATAATAGAGAAGAAGATATCTTAAATGTTTTGTAAATGAGGCCTATAAATAAAAGGCAGAATAAGATATATAGTCATACAACTTTGAGAAGAAATATATAGACAAGAGCTTGCAGAATGAATTAGTATAAGCTTATTTCACTTATGTCCCCCTCTCTTTTAGAGGACACTTTGATTCAGAAAGAAACATCTCAACAACTACTAGAAGGATTATCATGTAATTTTGAACAGAAATTGTTACTAGATGTCAAATCCTAATGATTCTCATGGCACCAGCCATGTCTGAAATGTCTTAACAGTTATTACATAGATGGCCATGATATATGACACACATTTTCATGTTGTCCTCCAGATTAATCGCAATAAATCATTCATTCATTCTCTATACCCGCCAATCCAATTCAGTGTTGCGTGGGTGCTGTGGCCTATCCCAGCTGCCATTGGGTGAGAGGTGAGGTACAACCTGGACGTGTCTCCAGTCCATTGCAGGGCCACACAGAGACTGATGAGACAGACAACCATGCACACTCACACTCACTTCTAGGGTCAATTTCACCTATTAATCAAGCATTTTGGATGGTGGAAGGAATATACAGAGAGAACCCAAGTATAAATGGGGAGAACATGAAAAAAGGCCCCACTCAGGATTAGAAGCAGGAATCTTCTTACCTTGAGGCGACAATGATTTTGATGTTGTAATAAATTTCCTCTGCCGAGTCGACCTGTATTCTATACCTACAGCCATTCAGATGTCATCTATGAATGTCAGTCCCATATCATTGCACTCCCACCTCTGTGCCTCTCTGTCAAGACTGAGTATTCACTCTGGTGCTTCTGACCTTTCAGTGAGGCTGGAACATATTTTCAGTCAACTTGATTTAATCTTCACAAATTTGCTTCCAAAATGAATTTGTTGTCATTCACGTTTATTAGAAGAGTGCATTCTTCCATTAAGAGTTTTTTTCCAAGGACATCGTTTGTAGAGGCTGATGTTAAGCAGTGTCCTTTACACTATCTGAGCTGTCACAGAAACTCTGACTTCCACTGATAACCCCTGTACCCGAGTCTGAAGCCCTCACATGTCTGTTGTTCAAAGTTAGATGCAGAAGTAGCTCACATTTTGCTGCTCTGATCAGTGATACTATAAACCCCAGCTCGTTCTGTTCTTCTTATTGACTATTGACTCATTTTCAGTTCCCTTGGCAATTCCTGTGGCTTCATGGCAGCTGCATCTAGATAATCATTGCTCATAGATCCAAAACTAACATTTCAGGTTCTCCAGTGCCATTTGATTGCCTTATCTGTGCACTCAAGTTAGAAACAGTTTCTCTCAGTTTTGTTCAGATGACGACAGGGTGTCTTGTGTGTCAGTGATCACAGCTGTAATCTCTATTGCTGTGTGGAGTTTCTGTTTTTAGGGGGCTGTATTATACAATATTGATTCTAGATTCTTTCTTATTACTACACTGACCTCTGCCACATCAAATTGTCTTCCCTTATTATGCTCTCGACTTCCTTCATCCATCAGCCTCTCGGTAGCCTCCCTTCCCATTCTCTTGCTTTTTCTCTTCCCCACTAATCATACTGCTTCCCTCCCTCCTTCATTCATTGAAATGAAGGCACGAGGAATGCAAGAGGAAGCACGTCACATGCCTGTGTTTGTCTTGGCACACAGGCTTTCCTTACCATCAGCACTTTGCCCTGACCAGGCATTTTCTAACACCTTCTGCTAATGGTTTCCCAAAGAGATAAAGTCACAAAAGGAGTTTTAGTGGAATAATGTTACTGTGTTTCATATCAAATATTTGATTTGTGTGAAGTTCAAGAAAGAATCAACAAGGTGCACATTTTTATAGCTACTTGTCAGATCCAAAGTGCATTTAAAAAAAAGGTTTGGATAAGTTGATAGGTTTTTGTCCAGTTGGCTGCTGATTGTAATTCCTGTGAAATCTGTGTAAGAACGTGGGCAAAAAAAGGTTTCCTTCCTTAGAAACTAACTTCTTAGAAGTTTCCAGATGTTAAAAGTTTTTTTTTTTTTACTGTGTTTTCTGTGTAAGCTAATCATGAGACATGACTTAAAAAGAACACAGATGAGTTCGACACAAATGAACAAAGGGCCATTTGTGTTTAAATCTCTCATTTTATCGAAATTTATTTGGAATATTTTTCCTCAATGCATCACGTGACTTTGTTTCTCCAGATGCCTCAGGTTCTGGACAGCAGATCCCAGGGGATTGACCTGCACGTCTGGGGTCGGGTTCTCAAGGCAACATCAGAGAGGATCCAAGTTGTAAGTGCTCCCAAAGCCATCAATCCCCTCCACTCCTGCTCCTACGCTCTCCTCCTCGGTCCTGTAGGATCAGAAGCACCAGTATTTTTAGTCCTCCAGGAAACTCGCCTTTTCCGCTGTTCACTTTTTGAGAATTAGTCACAGAGGAGGCTGAGTGATGGGCCCAACAATGTGGGGGTCACATGCATGTGATACCACTCATCGTGTTGTCTGCAAATGCTAATAGGTCAGGCTCAGGCAAGTGCTTGAGGACGTGTATTTGCATGCATGTACAGTATACGCATATGTTTATGCATGCATGTTTATTATTAAAGAATGCTGTGGACTACAAATACAAAATCAGATAACAAAACAATGGAATGCATCTGAAGACAATAGAGCAGATTTTGTGGGAAAAGATAAAGGGCCATTCTAGGGAGTGGAATTAAAGGGACATCATAGAGAAATGTGAACTTGTAGAAATTAAAAGAAGACAACAGAATAAAATACACATCACATAGATATTTTATAAGAATATGATAGAAACTGAGGTGAAAATAATGGAATAGACCCCAAAACAAGGAAAGAGCAGAATATATATAAGGTAAAACACAATCTTACTCATCAACAATTTATCATAATACTGTACCACTGAGCAGAACTGAAGACAAGAAAATAAAAACAACCCTGTTCATCCAGCTCTCCCCTCTCTGTCATAAGCCCCTCCCATCAGAAGAACACAAGCACTTGCATACAGTGTTTTTTCCCATGAAATTGAATTAGCTGCTGCCAGTAACCTTGGCAAAAAAACTACATCCTATTGGGATTTTAATGACTAATCTACCCATAAAAATCTACTAACAGTTAACACACATTTGGGCATTTACATTTGAGGAATGGCAATAGAAATGACAACTTTTCTGAGGGGACCTATAGTTGGACATCACAGGCTATATTTCCTAAAACTCAGAAACACATAGAAGAGGAGTTTCCTTTCAGACCACTTAAATTCTAACAAACTGAAAGGTTGAACTTAAAACAATGATCTACCCCGGCTTTAACGTATTTGCATGTTTATGAATTCTACTCTGTGGTCCACACTCACACTAAAAGCCCGTGGTGAGATGTGTGCTTCAGCACGTTCGCGTTACGTCTCGAGGGGGAGTGTATCCCATCATCACCTTGGCCAGGGATAACGATTGGAAAGAGCGAGGTGGGAGGCAGACAGAGAGAGAAGGAAGAGGGGAGAGAGGGACATTCCTTTGAGGTGACACATCCTGTAGGTGGGACCTCTGTGTCACCGTGGTGACAGAGAGGCGAGCCAAATATTCTCATTACCCACCTCTGCTTCCTCTCAGCTCAGTGCGTGTGTGTGTGTTTGTATGTGAGAAGTAATAAATAAGAAAAATAAAGGAAGAGGGAGTGAGTTAAGGATAAACTGAGGGTGTGCTGCAGCATGTGTGAGAGAATGTTTGCGCACATTCACATGTAAAGTTTGCTTTGGGGAATAGGACATAGAACAATGAGTCATGTTTGTTGCTGACAAAACTGGATTGATTGTAAGTGTTGAAATTACAATTATTATCAAAAGAACTCAACCCCATCTAATATTAGTCCTGATATGACATCTTAAGAACTAAATTCACCAGAAGTTAAATTTATGACGGTCATGAAATATGTGGAGAAACATATTTCTATTCCCACCAGCAACAATTCTGGGGGCCCCTCCTTAATATTTCTTTATAGAGAAAATGGTACACATCAGGGAGAATTGCACTTGTATGAAGCTATTTTTGTCCTGTCAATAGGAGGATATTTAGTCCACCCCGCCACTATCCTCATCATGTGAGGAGAGGCATCTGTCCAACATGTCTGCTTATCTTTAAACTATTGTTTTCATGTGATCGTTTACGCTCTGAAATTCGCAGGTTATGAATGAATATAACAAACATAAACATCCCTGCCCTGTGTGTAATTACTTAAAGAAGGTCAAATAGCTCAAAGCTAATTGCTTAGAGTCCCCAACAGAAACATCTATTTATCCTGCTGGAGCGATTGGAGGTCAGAGGATACTTGTTCTTACTTGGCAGCAGTGATCAGCAGATGAGCTGTAGGTTCAAGAGTATCCTAGTTAGGTTGCCACGACTTCACTGCATTTTAGGTCGTACTGAGTGAAAATATGTAATTTAAAATGAAACTACAGATCACGTAAACACTGTGTTAAATTTGTATCTTGTATGTATTAAAAAAATCCTGAAATACCAAGAATTTTCTTTTAATCCCTGTGACACTCATAAAACATTAGGGTGGAAGCTAGTAACCCACAGATACATTTCATAGGTTCCTGTGGAGCATGAAATGATGTAGCTTATACTGGTTTGTAGTTTATAGATTACACAGATTAATGGACAATGTGATCACAGAGTTTCTATGTCTTGTACAGCTGATGGAGCGGGAGAGTTCTCAGGAGCTCCTGAAGGCAGTTTCCTCTCTGTTCCAAGCTGGAGGTCCGTCCACTTTCACCCAGTTGATGTCCAGCGTGTCAAACCTCTTCTGTGGATATCCAGAGGGAGGGGGGTCCAGGGTCCTGTCCTTCAACTGGTATGAAGACAACAACTATAAAGTGTTCCTGGGCGTTAACGGCAGCAAGAGCCACAACTATGTCTACGATGACACTGCAAGTAAGCAAAGATGTCCCAATACCATTTCATGTACAGACTGGCTGTATGCATACTTTTAACAATTCAGTGTAGCTTTTTTGAAGCTACTACACAGAATTGATGTATTTTTAAATTCTTACCTAACAGGAATCTGTACAGACATGTTTACCCAAGACAAAATTTGATTGTGTCAGGCTTTTGATGATAGCGATTGCTATAAGCTTATTTTGTTGCTTAGTTTATCCAGCTGTTTATCTAGCTGTTGCTTAGTTTAGAGTTGATGACAAGAAAGCTTTGCAATTAAACTTCAATGTTTTAATCTCACTCTATTTTGTCCCGTAGTGGTAAAAATAAGACAACTAAGCAGGCGTATTCAGTCTTTGTCATGTGTCTGCACAACACATTTGATTTTATTGCTACATATTTGTAAGTATTAGATTCTACTCTTTTCTCCCCCATTTAACCAATCTAATTTAATCAACAATATCTGAATGGTGGCCAAGTGTAGGATAATAAAATTACTACCTCTGCTGATAACTTCTTTTTCCTCTTTTTTGTCTCTTCGTTCTTCTTTATTAAGCTTTTTTTCCCCATATTTTCTCTTCCCTCAGCTCCCTTCTGCAACGCCCTGATGCAGACCCTGGAGTCCAACCCCATTACAAAAATTGTGTGGAATTCAGTCAAGCCCCTGCTGATGGGAAAGATCCTGTACACTCCCGACTCCCCTGCCGTCCGCAAGATATTAAAGAGTGTAAGGCAGTCTACCTCCAACCCGACCCTTCACCTCTCACTTTTTCTCTGCTCACCCCTTCTCTCTTTTTCTACTTCTTTCAACACACTCAGTATCTGTGCAAATGCAGCCAGCCCTCCACCCTTCAGTGGAATGAGCTGACTGCAGACGCAAGGGAGAACAGAGGGATGGGGGTGGAGGGTTGAGCGATGGGGAGCAGAAGAGAGAACTTAAGAATAAATTGAATGAGAGGGTGCAGCAAATGAAGAACAAAGGGATATGCTCTCTGATTATTCCTTTCACAATTTAAAAAAAAAATTGAGCTATGTTGGGTTTCCTGGATTTAACTCTAAGGAATTTTATGTACAAAATCAGCTAATTTCTTTTTAATTTGGGACAAATTCGACACATTAAACAGTAAACTATTCTGTATTTTCATTGTTTACAAGTTTAAACAAGTTTAACCTTGTATCTATTGATAGTGTGCTTAATTTGTAATGCAGCACATCAAATCTATGAATGTAAACTGTACAAATAAAACTGACTGGGCTAGATTCTCATTCAGAGTAACTTCATAGAACTGTCTTGTACTTTTTATTTACAGTGTTGATATAAGAACCTTCTGAACACTCAGATTTCATGTAGAACCCATTAGTGCATCTACTGTGTGTGTTTTTCACTAAACTTCAATAACTTGCCTTCACTTATCAGATTCCTCTTAACCATTTTTGGGTTCAGCATAATTTTTAGTGAGGGAGTTATTTGATGCTCAGAGGCTACAAAGGCATTTAATTAGGTTATTTTACTATACCTGCAGGGTCTGTTCTAAATTTCTTGCTTTATTTTTATTCTTCAAATGACTTTATGGGCAAATTCTGGGACTGATGATTTTACATTTTGCTTGGAAACACGCTGACAATGTGAGATTCCACTGTAATTACCAGACTTTTCGTCATCTGTTTCTTGACTTGTACTTGTTTGTCCTCTTGAAAATATCTCTTGGTTCCACACATTTGGTGGGCTCATCCTGCAGCATTTTACTAGTCCCTGCTTGCATTTTTTTTCATTTGTACACTGCTTTTTTTTCTTTTTTCAAAACACAAAATGGATGGTCTCAAGTGCCTTTAACACTTTTTTTAAAGGGAACTTATTTCAGGTGGTAGCATCCATAGATTTGCAGTCACAAGTGCAGAAAGTTAAACATTGATCGTTTATATTTTTACAATGGGACACCAGCCAAATGGGAGGGCTCTTGAGCTCCTCTCGACCATTATTAGCACAGGACACCAGCATTTATTAATTTTCATTGTACGTGTGTGTGTGCATTTGTGTATCCAGGCCAACACAACATTTGAAGAGCTAGAAAGGCTCCAGAATATGGCCAAGGCCTGGGAGGAGGTGGGACCTCAGCTCTGGGCTTTCTTCCAGAACAGCGTCCAGATGAACATGATCAGGGTATGAATACTGCACATATGCTGTACTTAATTTTCAGAGAAGTTAGGCATTAATTCTGTCTACTATTCAAGGCCTGCATTGAATGGTCTGGCAGATGGCAGGAATAATATCAGGGGAAAAAAATTATAGTCTATTTAAAAGATAATTTAGATATTACTTTACTGCAGCAAGACACTGTGGAATGGAGCTCATGAGTTCTGAGTTGCTGATGTGGTTCAATGATTTCCTGGACTCATACTCCCAAACACTAAAGCTATCATAAAATTAATTTTCTACTATGTTAAGTTTGATCACAGCTACCAAAGTTATTTTTCAGACACTGGAAAACATCTAAGTCCTCAAACTCAAAGTACTTGGTCACTGAAAAGGCAATACAGGGGAAGGACATACCCATTTGAGCCTGTTTTGGTTCTCTGTAGGTACTAAACACCAAAGGGATCACTTGTAAGCTTCAGTAAGGGCTTGAAGCGTTGAATAACTGCAACATGCTGTCACTGGGGCTTGCAGAGCTAAATATTTCTGAGTGTTACTCTCAGAGTCCAATCATTTCTGCCCTGGCTGTGCTAATTTTCTGTGAGAATGATGCACAAGACTTGACATAGCTGCTCTTAGTCTGAAAGGGACAGTGAAAGTTCATTTTTCATTCTCAGTGGGTAAACATGCTATTGCTGACAGTGGGAAATGATTTAATCAGCTTGTTTTAACAGGTATAATCAACAATATCTAATTAAGAAAAAAAGAAAGAAAAAAAAAGTGTAAACACGTTACCTTTGGCACCCACAACCGTGCTTAAATGTCTAGCACTGACCAGTTTAAAGTGATTACAGATAAAGCACACTCTCTCCTTTCATATATTTGTGTCTGTGATTGGAAAAAAAGCCTTGGGGCGTTGAGTATCAGGTGCTTTTGGTAGAAACAACTATATTATATATTAAATGAAATATTTTGTCACCACCTTTTGAGCCTTTTTCTGGAAGAGCTTACCAATAAACTTTGGAAGATGACTCAAACCTCAAAACTGGATGACACAAAAAGGACATTTTTCCACTCTCATCAATATACTTTACAGAATATTTCTTGTAGTTTTTGTTTATTTGAACACTGCATGTTTTAATACTCTTATCTCTGCTACTGCAGGACACCCTGAGGAACCCAACAGTGATGCACTTCATGGACAACAGTCTGGTGGAAACAGACTTTACCACTAAGGATATTCTAAACTTCTTGCACAATGGACCAGACGATAAGAGGGAGGAAGGAATGCCAAACTTTGACTGGAGAAACATTTTTAACATCACTGACCAGATCATACGCATGTCCAACCAATACGGAGAGGTAAGGAGGTCACTCCAATAATTTCTACTTGCCAAATCTTTCACATTCCCAGGACCTTTTTTTAAAACACAGTCTTAATTCTACAGACAGGAGTATCAGTCTTCCTGGTCTGCTCCTTGCAGATTGCAGCCAGGCCTTTTGAGATAGACCAAACCACTTAGCACAGCTTTACAGCCGCTCTCCTGTTTGTCAGACTGAGGAGTGGAGAGAACAAGTGTGCTGTCACCTCCTTCCCTTGCTTCCATTGTAGAGCCAGTGATAAAGTAGAGAGTAGGTGGGAATGAGTCACCCTCCTCATGAGCTCAGTGCTGTTTTAGTGTACAACACTGCATTGGAACAGACCCCTGCACCTCCATATAAAAGAGGGCAAATTACTCCGTCCATCCTTCATGCCTTCCCTCTCTCCTCTCCCTTCTAATTTAAAGGGGGCCATGGGTTGTGATTTTGGAAAGAACCTTATCTTTGCAGGAATCTCAAGCTGTCTTTTGTCTCCACCTTCAGTGCCAAGACCCTTTAGAGCCCCGTAAACAAACCCAGGCGATTTAGCCAATTAGATATAGCTGTCAGCTGGCACTGGGCTATTGGCTAGCTGCTGCAGGTCCTCCCACCCTGTTTCTCACTCTAAAGTCCTACTGGAACATGTATATCAGGGAGGCTCTTTCTCCTCAGCACATCTTTGAGTGAAGCATTATTGTGTTGTGAATCTGTGTTCACATAAAGATGAATAGGAAGTGGTCTCTCGTCTTTCTTTGAGTGCTCTCAGGGTATTGTACAGTAATGTGAATGGAGACATTAGACACAGAGTATATGGGGGCGTGGGGAGCTGCGCAAATGTGCATAAAGATGAGATTTTCACATGGCAATTATGCATGTTTTATAGTGTCTGTGAGAGAAAACGAGACTGTGAGAGTTTCGTTCGCGTGTGTTCAGATGTATGTGTGTGTGTTTCGTGCATTTTGAATGTGAACAATGAATACAGTGGCTCAGATTTCCTCTGCAAATAACATTTCTGTTGAAAACCCTCATAATGCTGTCAGGAGAGCTGGGTATTTTTCTTGTTCCAAAGCAATGCTTGCGTTTGGATGCAGACCGTTAATTATCCTTTTGTTATCTGCCCCGCAGTTAGAGCAATATGAGCCATTTTGCTGCAAAGCATTTGTTCCCCATGTCGAATGTAACAAAAAAATGTGCAGCCAGAAAAGAGCTGTAGTCTAAATTTATTCATAGAGGTATGACTTAGATCAGAATATAGTTGATCTAAGCACAGCGTGAGTAAGTAAGCTTGTGAGGCTAATATGTTCATTAGTTTCATGCTCAGCGTAGAAGTGGAGATCTTTAGTTTCATGCTTCAATGCTAATGAGCTGGAATTACAACCATTTTTTACATAGTTGCTTCATTTTCCCAGGCTGATAAGCAGTTTCATGGCCAATCGTATTATGATTTTTATTATTTCCAGACAAATTAGTGAGAAAAAAAGATGTAGGGAGGTCACAATATAAGGTCAAAAACTTTATTAGGAAGTTCATTATTAGATTTGAAAAACAAAACAGATCTATCAAAGAGAAAGCTGAAAGTTTGGGGGTAGCCAAATCAGCAATTAGATACATTCTTAAAGATGAAGAATGCATGCGTGAAGCCCTGAACAGTTTCCTTGATGAGCTAAGACCTCTTAAAAACACCAAGCCAAATCAAGAACTCTTTCAAGCAGGAAGGCGTTTCATTGTCAAATGCAACTTCATGGTTGTTATTACAGAGGATTTGCCTCAAAAACATAAAGACGGGATTGGACTACACAAGACAACTTTGAAAAATAACATTCTCAATTGTGGAGCAAGATTCTTTGGAGAAATTAAACTGGGATTATCTTGTACCACAATGTTGAGAAGAGAAAAGCATGGAGGAGGCATAGAGGGCTCAAGATTGGAAGCATACAGCATCATCTGTCAGATGTGGCTGAGCTTTGACTACCACTGAAACTGGGTCACTTGTGTTTATTGATGAAGTGACTGCTGTGAGAAGAAGCAGAATACATTTCGAAATGCATGAGACTGTAGATGGTTATCAAAGACTAAAGTCCATTCCTGATAGTGAAGATGCAGTTTCTTCTTTTTTTTTTTTGGGAGATTGAAAGTCTCTGAAAGTCAAACTATGAAACTCACATCCCTCTTTTCTCTACATCTCTGTTTGTAGTGTATTAGCCTGGATAAGTTTGTGGCCTATGCAGATGAGTCCCAGATGACCTATCAGGCCTTGCACCTGCTGAATGAAAACAAGTTTTGGGCTGGAGTGGTCTTCGTGGACATGTATCCCTGGACCACAAGCGTTCCCCCTCACGTCAAGTACAAGATACGCATGGACATTGATGCAGTGGAGCGGACCAACAAGATCAAAGACAGGTCAGTAAGACCTGTGTGGATGGATGTGGTTCTTGAAAAACGTCTTGACCTGTGGGGGTCACAGTTTGAGCTAAATGATTACTTTTGACTCCTTTCCAAAAAGTGGACTGTATATAACTCTGATGTAATAATTCCATTCTACATTTAGCTTTTTTCCTCTCTAGTTAATTATGCTGTGATATGTCTTACAAAACAGAAAAATCTTAATACACATTCCCTTATAGCAGATGTGCTCATAATTCATTGTACAAAAGTGTAAGGTATAAAAAAGGATTAGGTTAGATCAAACCACTAACTTTTAAAGCACTAAATAAGCTTGACACCCTCACTTTTCTGTGTTTTACCACCGCATTAACGAGGCAATTCATATGGCAATTCACAAGTGGAAAATCCTCTCCAACTGGCTTCATTGTGTCTTCCAAAGTTTATTGGTGGTTCCACATTAACTCATTACCTGCCCTTTAATCCTCCCTTGTGCAGCACTTACATGCATTTTCCTTTCTCTTTGATCTCCCATTCATAAGCAGACAGTATGTCAATAACCCCTGGTGTGCTCAAGCACTTTTAGCTGTTTACCACACACCAACAGGTTGTAATGGACCCAGTGGGAATCCTGCCCAATACAACTGAATAATCAGATTGTAACTGAGCTCTGACTTATCCGCTTAAGTAAGGGCAATGTACGTGCAGCTTAAGAGACTTTGGATTCAGGATGTTTTATAGTTACAAAAAATGAATGGACCGTGGTTGGGATTATTTCATACAATAAACAAAAAGCTTACAATATCTGACGGTACAACTGAAGGTACAACTATATAGTGATTGGTTTTGAAACAACATCATCTCTACAAATCCCTTTCTGTGTTCTCTCTCAGGTATTGGGATCCTGGTCCCAGAGCGGACCCCCTGGAGGACCAGAGGTACATCTGGGGCGGATTTGCTTACCTGCAGGACATGATTGAACATGGAATAATCAAGCTTCACACAGGGAACGACTGGCCACTCGGAGTCTACGTACAGCAGATGCCATATCCCTGTTATGTTGATGACCTGTGAGTTGATTTGTGTTTGGAGAAAAATTCTCTTAATCTCTAATTCTTGCAATATTACATCTGAACTCTTTCTTGCAATGTCGCTTTAGGTCATTGAGGTTTGTAGCATTTGTTTCTGCACAGTTCTCTTATTGTCCCACCACCACTTTAGATTTGCTGCTGTGATTGGGATAATTTTGTGTGGCCTATTTTAAACAAAGCGTTAGCTGTCAGACAGATGGCTTCACATTTGACTCGAGAATGCCTCTTTCCAAAGGACATCTTTCCAGACATCATGTGGTTTGATTAGATGCAACTTTGCAAAACTACTGCCATGTTCCTTTAAGAAGAGGCTTTTTCCTGGCAACCAAGCCAAGCCATGCTTGTTCAGTCTTTTTCTAATTGTACTATCAGACCTGTAAAGTCTGATATGTAGCTCTTGGGTTTTTCTGCAAGGGCAGCAGGGTGGTGTGGTGGTTAACACTGTCGTCTGACTGCAAGAAGGTTTCCCATTTGAATCTCAGCAGGGGTCTGTCTTTGTGGAGTTTGCATGTTCTCCTACTAGTGTGGGATCTCTCTTGGTACTCTGGCTTTCTTCTACCATCCAAAAACCTGCATGCTAGGTTATTTGGTGATTCTAAATAGTCCCTTGGAGTGATTGTGAATGTGCATGGTTGTTTGTCTCATTTGTCTCTGTGTGGGTGTGATCTACCCCACAGTTACTCAGTAAAAGAACCTGGAAGTCTGTAGGTCAAGCTTGGGGCACATAGCTCCCACCCACTTGAGGGTCTTTTTCTATTGTAATGTATTTATAACTTCCCTTATCTGTATAAAATATTTTCCATATGAATGTGCTCCAAAAAGCTGTTAGTGTCTCAGCAGGTCTAAGTATTTAGTGTCAGTGTAAGTTCACTGTTGCCCTCTCAGAATGCGTTAAATTCAAGACATTCTGGATTTCTGTTTGATTGTAACAATCTTTGAACTTATTTAGCTGAATGTAACTTGATGTATGTTTGCAGTGAAGGACCATAATCACACTCTCCTTATCAATGCCCTCACCTCTTGTGCAGCTTTATGATCACACTGAACCGCTGCTTCCCGATGTTCATGGTGCTGGCCTGGATCTACTCTGTGTCCATGACTGTGAAGAGCATTGTGCTGGAGAAGGAGCTGCGCCTCAAAGAGACCTTGAAAGCCATGGGGGTTGACAACGGTGTTATTTGGTACACATGGTTTATCGACAGCTTCATTATTATGACGGCCAGCACGGCCCTGCTGACCACCATTATCATGGTGAGCAAATTGAAAGAGATTTAGTTTAGTTTAGTGAAGAGGAGTCATGTTTTGTAGGATGTAATAGTGCCCTCTTGTGGACAACAAAAATACTGTTTGAGTGTTTCTTAAAAGTTTCAATGTCTGTTTCAGTGCAAATCAGTCATCAAAAACACTCCAGGGTTATCCACATTTCACCTAATTTTTTCCTTTCAGGGTGGGAAGGTGCTGAATTACAGCGACTCGATCCTTGTCTTCTTCTTCCTGCTGACTTTCACAGTGGCCACCATCACGCAGTGTTTCTTATTGAGTGTATTCTTCAACAAAGCAAACTTGGCAGCGGCCTGCAGTGGCATCATCTACTTCACCCTCTACCTTCCTCACATTCTTTGTTTTGCCTGGCAGGACCGCATCACCAAAAACATGAAAATGGCTGCAGTATGTTTGTTTATTCATTTAGTGAACTCTACAAATTGGAACACACATCTCTTATGCTGTGAGCTCTGCAAGTGTAGTAGGTGTTTGAATCCATTTTCAAATAGATCAAAGAGATCACACAAGCTAAAATTAGTCTTTTTCCTGATAGAGGTGCAATAACAACGGAGTATAACTAAATACAGTAAATAATACAGTAAACTGTATAAATAATACAGTCAAAATGCAATGATTTGTGATTCTCATAAACCAACATATTGTGCAGAAAAGAACATAGAAAACATTTAAAATATTGAAAACGGGACATACTACTTTTTCATGAAAAATATTAGCTCATTGTCAATTTGATGGCATCAACATATTTCAACAAGATATTTTCTAACCGTATACTCCATCTAATACAACTGCATGTCTCCGTAGTAGAAAAGTCAAGGTGCTCGACTGACCTGCCTGCAGTTCAGATCTTTCACCAACTGAAAATGTTTAGAGCATCAAAGTACGCAAAATACGACAACGAAGGCCTGAGACTGTTGAGCAGCTGGACTTGTATTTCAGACAAGAATGGGACAGCATTGCTCTCCCAAAGGTCCAGCAACAGGTCTCCTCAGCCTCCAGATGTTTATAGACTGTTGTTAAAAGAAGAGGGGATGTTATACATTGGCAAACATGGTTGTGTTCTAGCTTTTTTAAATGAGATGCTGACATCAAATTCAAGATGAGTTAATCTTTTTCACGGAATTGATTAATTAAACGGGACTGAGCACCATTTCAAGGTAACCAAGTGAGCATTCTTTGTACATCCATTTGCTACTACAGAGCTTGCTGTCTCCGGTAGCTTTTGGCTTTGGGACAGAGTATCTGTCGCGGTATGAGGAGCAGGGTTTGGGTTTGCAGTGGAACAACATCATGACCAGCCCTTTAGAGAAAGACACTTACTCGTTCCTCACCTCCATCGTCATGATGGTGTTCGATGCTGTCCTCTACGCTTTCCTGGCCTGGTATCTGGACAACGTGTTCCCAGGTCAGGCTGCTTGCAAATTCTGTGTTCACAGTCCATGTTGTGTTTATTGGGCTGAATGTTAAAGTTAATTCTTCCTCTGCAGGACAGTATGGCATTGGTCGGCCGTTCTACTTCCCGCTCCAGTCCTCATACTGGCAAAGACATACACCCTCACACACAGAAATGGCTGATCAAGGTTAGTCAGTTGGGAGCATCTATAAAGGAGCCCTTTATAATGGGGCACTTTAAAAAGCATTGGGTATAGTAACATATGATTGCTCTCGTTGTTCTTTGGAGGTCATGATATATGAAGTTGCTCCTGCACTTCTGAAGTGTAAACTGAATCAGAATTTTGTTAAAGAAGACAGATAAGTGGGGTCTGCACTTTAACTTTAACTTGATGTGTAATCCAAAACAAAACCAACATGTCACACAAGGCCTTTTATATAAATTAGCTTTTTATCATATCAACATAGAATTTCACAGCAAGATAGATCTACACACACGCGCACAAACCTGTAAGCAGGATGCATTTTATGTCTCCATTTATTTCTATTCAAGTTAACCCTCTGAGGTCTACGATCACTCCAGAGTGATCAGATCGCATTACGTCATTAATGGGCTCAGACCCCAGAGCGTTAAATAGACTTCAGTGTTAATTTTAACAAGTCACTTTACGCCAGAGGCGCATAATACAGATAAGCCATTACATTGAGTTTAACCAACAGCACCCTGAATGCTTTTGGCTTTTTTCCCGGGAGGTAAAAGATTATTACAGCCTGTGATCAGTTGCATGATGTCTAAGGTTCAGAGTAGGTGAGGCAAATTAAGTTATGGACCGTGTTGCTTCACTCCATCAGTGCTCACAGGAGTTTCTGAACTGCAATGATGGTGAAACAAGGATGTTTTAGCTTCATGAACTAAAAAAGTTAATGCCGTTTCAACTGTATTAATCTGGCCACTTTTATGGCATTTAGGGTGTTTTGTATCTAAAACTAACATTTTATCACTCAACATCACATCTAGGTTATCTGCTGACTTGGCTGTTAGCAGCAGAAGAAACTTTGCCCAGTGGTTCAGATCAGCCTGCTCTCAAGGAAGTGCGCTTAAACTACATTAACTTAAAATCTATTAGTGTTGCACATTTCTGTGTTTTTTTTAGTTTTTTGTTTGTATCACAGCATTACCACAGTCAGAAGATCAAATATTGAGATTTTGCTGCTCTCTGGCTGTCTTTTGTCGAAACATGCATGCGCAATGCACAATTTTTAATGTTGTGTTTCGTCGGAACATCTTAGAATGAACAGATTTATCACCTATTGTAGATAATAAACCTGATATGTTTGAGATAGAAAGGTGGAAATAAAACACTGAGAATATTGAAAATCAAAAAATGTTCTGCTTTGCTAGCCCCAACCATTTCCAGGGCCCTTTTGGGGGCTGACATTTTCCCCCCCAACTCTTTTCAGCCCCTGGTTCCTGGGTAGAAAAGCAGAAAGCTGTAGAAAGGATCTCCCAAAAGCATTGTGACAGCAAAGTTTTCCAAAAAGCCAATCAGTTTCTTCATTAAGGTCTATTTGTCCCATCCAGACCTCGAGAAATCTGAACCAGAGAACCAAGAGAAGGATGTTGAAGGCGGAGACACGCCAGAGACTTACACTTGTAATGGCTCAGCCAGCAAGAAAACCTGTAAACACCAAAGTAAGAGAGAACAACTGGAGAGAGAAAGGGAGCAGCTGAAAAGGCAAGAGGACAATCCAAACCAGGAGGAGGAGGAGCAGCAGCAGGAAGGTGAGGAAAACAAATACAGAACTCAAGGAAGACTCTGAGGACATCTGGTGGACAGATAGGGAAGTACAACACAGCAGCATCATCGTGACAGAGTGGCGCATGTGGGAGACTGGGGAATGCTACTGGTTGGAGACGTTGCATATGGCTGGAATATGAGTTGTCTTAATGAGAGCCCTTTGTTTTAGGGATAGTCAGTGTCTATATTGTGTGATCTGGACATTCCTGGCCTGATTTTATGTAAATATGCTGCCATGCTATCTGAAATAACACATAGGGAGTGGATGGTGGCGCCTTTGTTTGGCTTAGTGTTCCAGATCTTTGTTAGGCAATGGAAATCGTAACATTCTCCTACAAATATTGTGTGCCAGTTCAGTATTTTGATGCACAGTCAGACCTAAACATGGGAACTTTTGTAAAAGAGAGAAACTGAAATAAAAATAACTTTCCTTTTCCTTTAAAGATTTCACTCACAAAACATATCAAAAGAAAAAAAGACTAATTGATATTCATGAAATTGCCCAGCATTGTATGAGAATTAAAAGCTCCACCTTAAACAGATGCAAAGCTAATACATAGTGATACTTCTCTTACCTTTTGTCTCTGAGTGAAAATAAATTAATGCTGCAGTCCATAAAAAGTATTTTTTTAGCATGGTATCTAATAAATAACTGTTTTTCTTCTACCTCTGTCAGTACCAATATACCAGTTGACAAAGCGGCAAAGAAAGCAAAATATGATTTGCCTGCAGGCCCTGAATCACTAAAGCTTTCAGCATTCTGAAACAGAACTTTTGAAAAGCAGTTCTAATGTTGCTCTGACCATTATAGACAGGATTTGTGAGCACACCTGCTGGTATATTTGTGTATTGATTAATTTTATGGCTTCTAGGCTGTTTTAACATACGTAACATGCCTTGTAGGAAAGATAAACGTGATGCAGGAAGCAGAACACGTGGCATTTCTCTGCATGCATGTGATGCACTCTCTCTAGAATAACTTTTGGCTTTTGCATACAAAAGATTGGAGCATCGGCTTTGTGTAGAGGAACCTTTTGAACATTTAGCTCTCTCCATTTGTGTGATCTGTGTGTGTATGTGTGCTAAGATCGAATTTCCATTCACCTTGTGCACTGGCTCCCAGGCAGAGATTGCATGAAAACATTTAGAAGGAAAACAGAAAATGGGAAAGTTCCATCACTCGGCTGGCTGACCAGTCATGTAATATTATAACTCAGTCAGTGACACTCATGTATACAGAGCTGACCCTGCCTTTGAGGTCAGCTGAAAAATGTTGTGGTTTTGTCCAAAGTCACTGTGACTGAAAAGTGATACACATTACTCCATAAATATTTCAAAGCAAAACATAAACTAGAACTGGTGTTTCTAGATTATTCAACATAGTTCATCACAGTTATCCTCCATCAGCCTCCATCAGTTGTACCATGCCTTTGATGTGTTATTTACTGATGTGGGATATTCTTGATAGGTGAAAAACCCATGACTTGGTAGGCTAAAGCATCTTTTACCTTTCACGAGATCAAGTTTTCTCTCTGTTCTATTAAAATCCAGCTCAGTTGTTCTTTGAGCCTGACCCTGTGGACCTGATGCTGGGAGTGGAGATTCAAGACATGGTGAAGGTGTATGATGGAAGCATTCGTCCTGCTGTCAACTGCCTCAACATCAATTTCTACGAGGGACAGATCACATCCTTCTTAGGGCACAACGGGGCAGGAAAAACCACAACAATGTGAGCTTGGATGAGATTTGAAAGGCTATGAATTAGTTATGTTTGTCAAGTGAAGCTTTGTTTTTTAAAAATCCCAAATGAAAGAGTTTAAAAGGTTTTAAAATCTTCTCAAATGAAGTTGGTATGAATTTGATGTCGTTTGTTACAACCTCTTGATATCAGGTGTTATAAATTCTTCATAAGAAGCCTATTTCTTAATCTCAGTTTCAAACTGAATGTCGCGGCAAAAATCTTTGACTACGTGGCACTGATGCTGCATCCGTTTTGTGTTTTTTAGGTCCATCCTGACGGGTCTTTATCCTCCTACATCTGGCACAGCCTACATCAATGGAAGAGACATTAGAACTGACATAGACATCATCCGCACTTCCATGGGGATGTGCCCTCAGTATAACATCCTCTTTAATCAGTGAGCTGCTTAAGTCTGTTAAGTGATACTGAAAAATTGCCCACATCCGCAGATGCTTTGAAAAACAGCAAAAAAGAATAATGCAGGGAGGGAAATTTTGCAAAAAGAAAAGAGAAATTATACGAGCTGATTATAGTTTGATTGTAATCATGAATTTACAATGCTCTGATAAAGTGAGAGATTGTTGGAAACCGGTGTGGTTCCCCCACAAATCGCAATCAACAGCTTTTGAAACAATCGAAATCGCATGTTTTCACTCTACTTACATAGTCGTCTTTATTCCTGATGCCCTGTTTGTGTTCTAGTCTCACAGTGGAGGAACACATCCTGTTCTACTCACTGCTGAAGGGTCGCACTCAAGAAGAGGCAAAGAGGGAGGTCGAGGACATGCTGGTGGACCTGGGACTGCCTCATAAGAGAGACGATGAGGCTCAGAACCTCTCAGGTTGACCACTCGTTTATTCCTATTTGTGTAAGATGGAGTACAGGGTAATTTATTATTAATTTTCAACATAAATCATATGCGCTTCACAGGTGGTATGCAGAGGAAGCTGTCAGTTGCCATGGCATTTGTTGGAGGGTCAAAGGTAGTCATTCTGGATGAGCCAACCTCTGGAGTGGACCCTTACTCCAGAAGATCCATATGGGATCTCCTCCTCAAATACAGAAGTGGTAAAAATCACTGGTACAAAGTCACATTTAAAGCATTTGGGTCCACACTTTCCCCTTTGAGATCTTTATTCAAATATATGGGCTCTAAGTTCTGTCTAGAATCCAAAATGTCCTGTTCCATAACAGACAGTTGAGGATGAAACACATTTTTTTGCTCCTAAGGCACTTGAATTAAGTAGTGAAGTGATCAAATGGAAAAATGCAACTACACAGTTACCACAAAGGAGGAAAAAAAGCAGCTATAAAACCAATATCTGTTGGTACTAGCGCTTGGAAGCGGTGGTAACTTCTGCTACTTGCTCACTTTTGTTACAAGTGTGCTCTTTGTGCAGGCCGCACAGTCATTCTTTCCACTCATCACATGGACGAGGCTGACCTGCTGAGCGACCGCATCGCCATCATCTCCAAGGGACAACTGTACTGCTGCGGGTCCCCCCTTTTCCTTAAGAACTGTTTCGGAGTTGGTTTCTATCTAACACTCGTACGTCGCATTAAGGATCTCAAGAAGCGGGAGGTGAGCTTGAACTCGTTCTAAATCAACATGCTGCAAGGTGTCTTGTTGCCGCCTGTTTCTGCAGTAGAAACTGAAATAGTTCCTGACGTAGAGACAGTGCAGAATATTGATTTTCTCCCTTTTCAGTGAGGAAATACTTTATTTTTTGCATTGTTATTTCTGTATTTCTTTCAGAATGAATGCGACTGTGCCTCAGACTGCTCTTGCACCTGCTCCATGTGTACCGGATACAAAGATCAGTCTCAGAATCAGTTCCAGCAGCCAGACAGAGTTCTAGAAGGTGAGAGTATACTTTATATGTTAGACTGTGGGGGGTGTTTTCCTTGTTTGATTAAACTTCACTTGTCACCTTAGAGGACAGTTTGTCTGCTAATTAATATAAAGTTGTTCTGAGTGATCAGAAACATTATCATCCTGATGGCTGCAGTCCTGTCCAGGATGACAACTACCCCGTCTTTAGGGCAACAGGTGTTTGGCCTCATCAATCTTGTGGACTCTGAGGGATGTGTAATAACTGTTCAAGTTCAAGTTTTTCCTTTAATCTGACACCTGTCAGCTTATGTGTGTGTCTGCGCCACAGTGTTAGCTTGTACTTGTTGGATTCATGTCACTGGCCCACTTTTCTAAACTGTAAAAAACATGCTATTTTTCTAACATTAGTAATTTAGTGGTGATATTGACCCACCGGGCTTTTCCCTCTGTTCTGCCTGAGGACACATTGTTTAAGATGCAGCACCACATACTTGTTCCAACACAAATTTGCACATGAATTTCAGTGCTCAATTAATGCTGTTTGTTTTTTTTCAAAATTTCTTTTGCATTTTGCATTGCACCAGTTTCTCCTCTTTCGGTCTGCTTAATGATATCTGTTACTGATATTTTGGGATCATTTTGCTCTTCAGTTGCTCCTCTAAGTGTAACATTCTGTCTTCTTCCCAGGGGATGTAGACAGCATCACAAGTCTCATCCACCACCACGTCCCTGATGCCAAGCTGATTGAGACGATTGGACAGGAGTTGACCTATCTGCTCCCCAACAAAGGGTTCAAACATCAGGCCTATGCTAGTCTGTTCAGGGAGCTGGAGGAAACACTTAGTGATATGGGACTGAGCAGCTTTGGCATCTCCGATACATCACTAGAGGAGGTAGGGACGTTGACAAGGTCAAGGTTTGATGACCTTATCAATAACTTCTGTGGTATTAGATGCTGTTGCAGAAGATTAGACACTTGAGTATGCTGTTCTACTGTGTAGTGACAACTTTATAAAGTAGATCCAGGCTGGAAAAGTTATCAGAAGAAAACATTTTCTGCAGTTGCACCACAAAATTCAGCTGTATCAGATGTTGAAAAGAAATATTCAAACAAGCCTGTCATATTGGCTTGGAAGCATGTGCAGTTGACTGATAGTTATATATGTATGTATATATATAACAGGATAGTTTTCCTAAACACTTAAAAATCCAAAATCAACTCGTTGGTGTGTTCTAAGGTGGCTTTCACAGCCTACGATCTAAAATTATCCAAAATCTGTGGACAGGCCTAATTTTGGGCATGAAAATGTGTAAAGAGAAATAGATAATCAAAGTTGCAGGAAGAACATAAACTAATAAGACTGTTCTACTGGCTGTTTTTAAGTGTTCATAAGCTATGATAGCTTAACCAACCTAACTTTTGCTCTTTTTTTCCTTATTGTGATTTTTAAACTTTGAGAAATTAAATAAATCATCTTTTTTCTCATTTGGATATTCACAGTAGTGGAAATATTGTGTGTCTCTGTTGTTCTGAAATGACAAAGTTCTATTATTTCAGGATTTAAAGAAATAACGTATATCTTATGCACTAAAAGTTTTGAAAGTTTAAGGAGGATCTCTTTTCTTTCCAGATATTCATAAAGGTCACCGCAGATGGAGAGGCAGCGAATAATGCCACCACAGCTGGTAAATGCCACCACTGATGCTCTACTCGGCACTCAATTCCTGATCCGTTGGCCGGTCTATCTAACGTGTTGTTAATCCATTCGCCCCACATCTGTATTTATTATGCTGTCACTCTTTATGAATCCCCTGGCTGAGTTATACCTGTGACTTGAACAGTAGTTGAAGCTATAAATTGTGCTTGTGATGTGGTTTGTGTCTGTGTTTTCTCCCACCTCTAGAACAGTGGATGTTACAAGGAAGAAAAAATGGCTCCAAAGTTGGTGTAGAAGGAGATGAAGGTCAACAGGCACTTGACAGAACTCTACCATAAAAACCTGGGTTGACTAGAAGAAATATATGTCTGTCATGAGTTAGATTTTATATTTCCACATTCATGTGGAGTTTGTCATAGAGGGACATGAAGGCATTTGATTTTAACAAGTGCTTTAAACCTAGTTTATTTGAGTTTCAAGTGACCCAGGTCTAGGAGGTTCAGCAGGTAAAATAAAGAAGAAAGCAGGCAGTATATAGCATTTGTTATTGCTACTTACATGCCCTTTTTCAGCATCATACATTTACTCACATGCCTACTTACATAGCGCTCAGACAGGAAAGATGATGTAAATCTATGTGCCTTGGCTTGCAGGGGATCTCTGCAGTAGCGTTGATCAAAAGTCAATCAGTAACTCTTGGCTGGAAAATGTTTTTTCTTCCAAAGACATCTCAAGTGTAGCGCTTACTGTATGTTCTCTTGTTGACCATAGAAAAGAATGATGTGAATGGCACTTACCGTGCATCTGACAGCAGCGCAGGAAAGGGCTCGCGGCAGGTGAAAGGTAACACCCTGATCCTGAAGCAGTTCCATGCTCTGCTGGTGAAGAGATTCCATCACGCCATAAGAAGCCAGAAGGACTTCCTGGCACAGGTAATGGATTTGATTTGGCCCATGGTGTCATGTGATAATTTTGACAGACAAGGAGAAGAAAATCCCTGATGATAAAAATAGAAGAAGCTCTTTTCCCTTTTTTTGAGGAAAATTTGATTGAATGAATCTGCATATGTGAATGCTATATCAAAACATTTCCTTTTTGTCCTTCTGACATGTGACTATATGATTTCAGATCGTCCTTCCTGCTAGTTTTGTCCTCATATCTCTGATCTTCACCATGATTGTCCCCCCATTTGGAGAGTATCCCAGTCTGACTCTGACCCCCTGGATGTACGGACAACAGTTCACCTTCATCAGGTTGGACCTCAGTACCCATATTCTGAAGCTATTGCCCGGCAGATTTAGATAAGTGTCATCATCCACAGATGGACATAGAGCTAGGTGCCCTTTAGATTAGGTTTACATACAGAAATAATCTTTAACAAAGGCTTTAGATAAATTCCCAGACACATTTAAGGGATTGATTTGTTTGATTCTGCTTATCTTTCTCCACTCGGTATCATGAAAATAATTTTGTTGATGTATTTTTTTCCACCACCTTAAGCAATGAACGACCATATGACTCCAAAATGAAACACTTCACTGACCGCTTTTTGAACCCACCGGGCCTGGGAACACGATGCATGCTGGGAGAACCGCTTGAGTGAGTATTATTAAGACAAGACATGGAATAAAAGTTCTCTCACAGTTGTTGCTTCTTAGAACACCCCAGTCTCATGTCTCAGGCCTCATGCCATGAGAATTCAGAAATTGTCAGATTGTCTAAACATAACATATCAAATAAAAACATTTATTGTTATAAGTTTATACATATTTCTTCTCCTGAGTGCTTTGCTCAACCTCTACTCCTGTCCCCTCAGGATGCCCTGCAATTACAGCGCCCCAGAGTGGGAGCAGCCTTATGTTTCCCCTGTGGTCATGAACATCTTAAAGAGTCCAGAGTGGAGCCAGCGAAACCCATCACCTGCCTGCCAGTGCAGCACCAGTAAGAAACTGACTATGATGCCAATCTGTCCTGTTGGTGCAGGAGGCCTTCCACCTCGCCAACGAGTGGAGGCCACAGGAGACACCATGTTGGATCTGACAGACGCGAACATTTCTGACTACTTGGTCAAAACCTATCCCAGTCTCATCAGAACCAGGTAGGTCTGAATGGAGTTGACAAGAAGAAGTTAAAATGACTAATGTTTGCAAAACTCTGGAGATGACGATGACACAAACATTACTTTACGTTTAAAGAATATCTGAAGCATGCGCTGACTCATTGATATATATTTAAATGATCTCTGAATTCTATTTTACAGTTTGAAGAGCAAATACTGGGTGAATGAACAAAGGTAATTTTATTTCCGCAAGCCTATGTTTGTCTTAGTTTCTGGCTTGGGATACTGACTATAAATCTTTTCTATCATCAGATACGGAGGCCTCTCAGTAGGAGGACAACTTCCCATTCTGGATGTGAGCCCCAAAGACATCCAGAATGTTTTTCAGCAACTTGGACGAACGCTCAACATAACCGGAGTAATTCTTAATCAGTTGTTTATTGCAGACAGAAAAGTAGATTGTAGAAACCATCCACTCAGCTTATAATGTGCATTCTTGTTCACAGGGTCACTACTGCAGACTTGCACTAAGGGACATTGGTACGTTTTTGAGATACATGGAGAGTGAATTCAATGTAAAGGTGAGATATTTGGTTGATTGAACAGATTCACTTTGAAATAATTCAGATTGCACTTAAGGAAGATCTGCTTTCACCCTCTGAAATGTAAATCATCAGTAATGATCAAGTCTGGCAGTTTTGAAAATTTTTTAATTAACTCCACTCTTCTGTCAGGTATGGTATAATAACAAAGGCTGGCATGCAATGGTAGCCTTCATGAATGTGGCCAATAATGCCATTCTGAGAGCCTTCCTTCCCTCATCTGCCAAACCTGTTGAGTATGGCATCACCGCCATCAACCATCCACTGAACCTCACCAAAGAGCAGCTTTCAGAAGTCACTGTGTAAGTGATACCTTTAAATCCAGACACTTATTTTCTATTTCAAACTTTTGTTCATACATGAAAATGTATGAAACGACACAAAACACTTTATACTCACAAGAGTTGCTAGTTGCATGCAAGAATTGTATTATTTTATTGTCACAGTAGTTTAGCTCTTTAAAAGAAATATATAGAAATCAATCAGTCTATATTTATTCTATTTAGTGTTAACTTAATTTTCTCTGGGTAGGTTAAGTTATTTTTCTAGAATGCCTGCATATTGAGAAAACTGTATAGATGTTGTTCATTGCACAGATTATTAAAGCTTTAAATAATTTAACTTGATGTAAAATCTGGCTTTCTGACAAAGCATGGATCATTTTCTTTTCCCACCAGTAAGATTTAGCCGTATTTCTAAGTAAATTTCATGTTGGTGTGAGTTTGCATGACAACACTTCTTAAAAAACAATGCTATCTTTCGCCTTGTGACATTAAAATACCCAAACCAATATACAGAGTACTGCCATTGTCTGCTTCTCCCCTCAGGCTGACCACTTCTGTGGACGCGGTGGTGGCAATCTGTGTTATTTTCGCCATGTCCTTCATCCCTGCCAGCTTTGTCCTCTACCTCATTCAGGAGCGAGTAACCAAAGCCAAGCACCTGCAGTTTGTCAGTGGGGTCAGTCCTTTAGTTTACTGGGTGGCCAACTTCTTCTGGGACATGGTAAGTGAGGAGCGGTTAGTGTCAGAAGAAGATACACAAAAACATGCTACTCATTTGCATGAATTTTTAATACAAGATTTGAAGTTTTTGAATATTAAAGTAAAGATCTTTATGGGCTGATGCCGTGTTTTGTAAGCTGATATATGTTACTTCAACTGGGTCTTTTTTATTGAACCCTGAAGTGTCTTGCTTTGTAGGACTTATATTTATATATTTCCTTGATTTATTGTTGTCATTGTTCACTCTTAATGTTTGTTCCCTCAGATGAACTACTCACTCAGCACTGCAATGGTGGTTGGCATTTTCATTGCTTTTGACAAAAAGTGTTACACATCACAAGCCAACCTGCCAGCACTGATAGCACTGCTTCTCCTATATGGGTAGGTTGCTACCTTTTAGTTTTGATTTACATTTTGAAGAGTTGTTAATAAAAGTGTAATAACAATAATACAGACTAAAAAAAGATAAGGATAAGATATTGAATGCAAATTGTGCCTTAATGGATGGCCTTAGCAGGATGTCTCACATCTAAGACAAATATGTGTTATGAATGAGATGGCAAGTAAATAAGCATTCCACCACCAAGAGAATTCAGATAGAAATGATAAAATCCATAGAAGTTACAAAAGGCAGGGAACTAAGTTAAGCATGCAGATTAATATCCTGGTGATTGAGTACGTATTTTTGTGTCCTGCCCTTCAGGTGGTCAGTGACGCCAATGATGTATCCCATGTCCTACATATTCAACATCCCAAGCACTGCATATGTGTCCCTGTCCTGCATCAACCTGTTTATCGGCATCAACAGCAGCGCCATAACCTTCATTTTGGAACTTTTTGAAAACAATCGGGTAAGGACAATTAAAAGTTTTCAGAGGAAAATAATTACCAAGTCGACTGATCTCTGTTCAGTTCTACTGACTCTAAATGTTCCGGTCTTTAAGTATAAATGCCAATTATTTAAAATGCATTTAATTCATTCTATTAAGAGAGTGCAGTATTGTACATCCTACCAAGCTTACCGTTGTACTTCCTTATGTCACTACTATTTCAATACGCTGCTGAATTTTCTAAACAAAGCATGGGGCAACAGACACACCATCAAGTGCATCAACAAATTCATATCTTAGATTTTTATTTCTAACATTTTGAAATGATGTTTTGGACCTCTTGAGAACAGCACAACAATCGATAGCAACACTGACATGTTGTCACTTTATGAAGCTGAGTGCACTGAATGCTTTTATTCACCGTTTTGAATAAACCTTTCATTGTAAATATGAAACAGTTCAGCTTAAAATAATTAGAAATCAGTATTTTGTGACAGTGTGGCCGGATTAAAATAAAAAAAAATGTTGCTCCCTTTTGACTGCAAGTGCAAAAAGTACTGTTTTCTGAATATTTGGCTGTGTTGAACTAGTCAAAAAAAGGAAAAAAACATTGTGTAAGTGTGTTCTTAAGTGTGCTTTGGGTGCTTCAGGCCAGATGAGTGTGTAATAAGTTGGGAAATGTCAAGATGGGCCATGAGTTGGAGATAAAAATCAAGTTTGCTCTCAAGATTTTGTTGTAGTGTGTGTAAAAATAGACAGTGCAGGTTTCTCGAAGCAGGAGTTGACTGGCCAGATAAACACATTAACAAAGACTTTGTGGTATTTCGGGATAGTGTAACAGTGAGTGCATGATACCTTGACCTGACAGTGAGGAAGCTAAATGGATTTTATCATTAACGTTACTATGTACAGTTGTGGCTTTTCGACTGTAACATATAAAAGCGTTGTCCTTGAAAAAGGCCTATCTGACCAAAAACTACACAACACCATATGTATTGTATATTAGATGCACACAGAGGCTGTTTGATAAGCATGGAGTCTGGTGAGATGTTGAATCATGTCGAGGGAGGAACATGGAGGACAGTCGGTCGTATAGTATAAACATGGAAGGTACTTGTGAAGAATAAGTAGTTCTGCATATGGAAGACAAAGACAACAACTGCTTGAAGTTATTTGTCAAGTGTAGAAAAAGAGGAGTTGGATAAAACAGGAGTTGAGGGAAATGGCACAGATGCCGCTCTCATTATGGCCAAGGTGGCCATCATTCCTTCCAAAGTTTCAGTATTTCGTTTTTTGTTTTTTTTTCCTTTGTACACAAACAGCGACATTTCCCATCAAAATGTGTAATTAAAGAAAGAAAATACATTTTCACCAGTGGTATACGATGGAACTTGAGGTGTGGCTCAAAAAATCTTATATTACATATTCATGCCTAAATCCTAAATATTAAATTGTGTCAGTTAATGTGAAACATTAAGCACAGTTTAGCCAAGGTGTTTCTTACAAAACCCTCATGATCAGATTAAGTCTGATATTTATGAGCGTTTATGTATTTTCTTTTTAGCAGGGAAATGTAATTCGGATGTGCTTTTGTGTTTGCAGTCTTTGCTAATGTTCAATGAGTGGCTGAAGAAATGCCTGCTGGTGTTCCCTCACTTCTGCCTGGGGCGAGGACTGATTGACATGGCCATGAAACAGGCTGTTTCTGACGTGTATGCCAGGTTCGGTGAGTGCTGTGTACCCTTTCACCGTCTCACATGTTAAAATTTCTGTGTTGCGCACATTTTCCAGTGAAAAGGAATGATCAAATTTCACAAAGCTTCTATTAACAAATGACTTACGTCAGCTCCAATCGAAAAAACATGTTTGTACAGGTATTAAGTGCTTGAATAAAAGGTAATTGGACTTCTTTATGAAAGCTTCAAGGTTCTTTAAGAGAGAAAGAAAGAAAATGTCAGATTGCCTTCTATTGACGCACTTAGGGTTACCCTGACCTGGATCACTGAGAATCTACACAGAAATGAGGTATACTGTTTGAGTTCTGTTTTTAAACCACTGAAAAACTGCTTCATTTTTAGTACACACCTTGTCTCTGTTTCTAGGTGAAGAGTACACAACGGACCCTTTCCAGTGGGACTTTGTGGGAAAAAATATTGCCTTCATGACAGTGGAAGGCCTTGTGTACTTTATAATCAATCTTCTGATCCAGTACCGGTTCTTCTTGGACCACTGGTAAGGGCCTGGCTAAGGACTAACTAAACCTTCACATAAACAGCAATATAATCAAGAAAAGTACTTTTACACACAATCAGAAAGCTGATTCCGGGTAAGGTATATCTCTGTCGTACTGTAAGCTTCCCCTTATATATTTTTCTGTTATTACTCAGGTTATCAGACTATAAGAAGACTCCAATAAAACATGAGGATGATGATGTGGCAGCAGAGAGGCAGAGGATTTATGATGGAGGGAGCAAGACAGACATCCTACAGATCAGGGATCTCTCCAAGGTAAAAAAAAACTAAAAAACATGCCTGTGACAGCATAGTGATATGTACATTTCATGTTATACTATAAATGTAACAGCGTATTCAATATGCACTATTCAGCCTCATCATTAAAACCTTAGACAGGTGAAGCGCAGAACACTGATCATCACATTACAATGCAACGTTCTGCTGGGAACACTTGAGTCCTGGTATTTATGTCAATGTGGATGTGCTGTGGCTCACTGTCATGGCTGCAGCACTCCCTTATGGCAGCAGCCTCCACCAGCAGGATGATGCACTCCACAAGAATGTTCAGAAAACATTAGAAATCCAAATATTTGTTTTGAAAAACATTACAAAGAATCCTGCCCCCAAACGCCCCATATTCCAGTCCGATTCCAGCCGGATGCAGCAACAAACACAGATGTCCCTCCTCATGCCACATTCCACAGAAAACAAGCACATCACACAGATGCCCCAACTCGTAGCCCACAGGACTCAAATGGTCTACTGTTATTGTCCCAGTAACTGGCAAAACAGGCAACACAATGTGGGCATACAGTTTTAGGCAGTTGGTCATAATGTTATGGCAGATCTGTGTAAGCTTCTGGCGTTCCTTCAGGCCATTCTGCAATATAATTCAAGTCCTTGTACATTTCAAATTCTGCTTGATTTTCAATAAAATTTTTCAACCAAATGAAATATTGAAAAACACTGCATAAGTATCCCCGGGTACATCCACACAACCTCAGTGGGATAACTGCCAGATACAAAAGAGTACGCAAAAGATATACAATGATTTTAGGATATAGCAAAAAAATTGACTCATTAATACACAGTAACAACAACAAAGACACTAACAGTCCTGTTTCAGTCCTGTCAAGCAGAAATTGAAGAAATTGAAATTATTAAATATTTAGAAGGTTGTTTTATTTTCTCTTTGGGTGAAATGAATAATCCTATGAAAAGCTGCTTATAAGTGTTTGTTGTAGCATTATTACAGTCTTTAAAATATGGGATTGTGTGAAAATAATAGTTGTTCTGTTATTTTGAGAGTGCAGAGGGAGTGCTTTCTCTTTATGATGTTCATTCTGCTGCTAATGTACTGCACTCCTGAAGCTTTGCTTTTACTTCTGTTGTCATAAATCTAAAGAGGCGGATTCGAAGTAAATATCAATAACTACGTACTGAACATGGATTTCAAAGAAAAATAACATAATTAGCTTTTTTCCTTTTCACTACAATAACTTTCATATGATCCCTAATATCACATAAAAGATAATGACGAAAATGACCATGTTTATATTGCATAGATTCCTTTTAACATATGATATTACTTCAGAGGTATAAGTCCAACAGAGTGAGTTGTCATTGTTTCCTTGTCTTCTCTGCACAGACCTATGTGGGCAGAAAGAGGGCAGCTGTGGACCGGATTTGTGTGGGAGTCCCTGCAGGAGAGGTAAAGTCACTGAGTTCATTTATACCGAGATCTACTTCTTTCTTTCTGTTTACCACAAGTTCTGTCTGTCTGTCTTTGTTCAAGTAAACATATATACTGATTTAGCTTCCGGCATGAGTAACAGAGATGCTGTATGACGTGCAAATCTATATCTATCTCTGGTATTGTTTTATCCAGGAGACCTAGTTGAATTTCTTTGTTTATAGTCCCATATCTCTTCTGATAATACATTCAAAATAATGCACGCACATGGATGTTTTTGGTCAGTTTTGTCAAGCAAGATGGAACGTTAGAGTTTCATAATGATATTAGTTTTTATTCTTTGTAAAGGTGAATAAGTGGCAGTGTATCTTTTTCAGCTTTTGGTGTCCTTGTATTGATGGCATGGTTATTCTTTTTCTTGTTAGTGCTTCGGTCTTCTGGGAGTTAATGGGGCTGGAAAGACGACAACCTTCAAAATGTTGACGGGTGACACCGATGTTAGCTCTGGAGAGGCCATTGTGGCTGGTTACAGGTATGTGGAGCTCAGTCCAAAAAAAGAAAGAGGAAATGAAAACTGTCCTTGTAAGACAACACAAACTCAGCTGAGGGCTGCAACCAATGGTAGTAAAAAAGATGATCATTGCTCCTGGCTTATCCTGCAAGCTTTTCCAAGTGGGTGACTGCTGACAACAGCTAAGTGAGTTAGGCAGTTTAAACACAGGAAGGTTGGTCTGACATAATCTGTGTTAATCTGGGTTGATGTTAAAATAACAATGTGTCTCTAAACAGAAAAAAAAAATGAACCAAACAGGGATTAAGAGACAACTTGTTTTTAAAGTCCCATTTTGTTTTGGGGAATCTTTTATGGCAACAAACTTAGAATATAGAAGTTTTCCCTCAGAATATCTCCAGAGAACTGCATTGGGAACACATCCTCAGTTTCAAATCTTTTTTCTTTGATCATGGCAATCACATTGCCCACAGCTCTGAAAACATTGCTAAAATAATCACTATGTAGTTGTAATGCCATTCCGAAATGTTTGGTATTTTCTTTTCTTTATTTTTGCATTGAGTAGCATTTTGTATCTTATTTTGTAGCATCCTGACAGAGATCCTCGATGTGCACCAGAACATGGGCTACTGCCCGCAGTTTGATGCCATCGATGAGCTTCTTACTGGCAGGGAGCATCTCTACCTTTATGCTCGTCTCAGAGGGGTACCTGAGTCGGAGATCCCCAGAGTGAGTAGAACTCCAGCTGCTTTACAAATTAAACTGTCAGAAGATGCTCTGCTACACAAATGACAAAGATATATCTCTGTTGTTCATACTGGTTTTTTTTTTTGTTGCAAATTTCTCTGTTAACTAAAGCTTGTTTTGCCCCTTTCATTAAATTTCAACATATTCTTTCATGGAGGTTTCAGTCAACTGTGCGTTGAAGCAGCCACTAAACACAGCTCCTCTTCCTGCTGCAGGTGGCAGAGTGGGGCATCCAGAAGCTGGGTCTGACAGAATACGCAGGGTGCTTCGCAGGAACTTACAGTGGAGGCAACAAGCGCAAACTCTCCACAGCTATCGCAATGATTGGCTGCCCAGCACTGGTGCTGCTGGTGAGTTAGCCAATGGCAACACGCTTCTGAACCTATTGTTTGGTTTCAGGGTTTTATGCAGGGATTCATCAACGAAATGGTCTATGGATCCAGATGGGAAGCCATATGGGTTCAGTCAAGCCAGGGCTTGAATGTTTTATGCGTTGGCAAGAAACTGTGCAATTCAATTCAAATTGGCATAAATCTGTGATTTTTGCCATATGCTGATTGAGATAAGGACTTGGTCTTTACTCGTATGGAATTATGTACTCAGAGAGTCAAGTTTCTTGTTTGCTTTGTGGTTGTGTGTGTTTTTAGGATGAGCCCACAACAGGAATGGACCCTCACTCTCGGCGCTTCCTGTGGAACGCCATCATGAGTGTCATTCAGGACGGCAGGGCTGTGGTGCTAACATCTCACAGGTTCAACATTTGATAAAAAGATTAATCCACTGCATACATTTCACTGCTATAGCTGAACAAACACAGTTAACTGTTCTGTCAACAACTGCTGATGAAATCATGAACAGATCAGTACTGGCTTGATTTGATCAGATATCTGGGAAATGATGATGTATTGCTCACAGAAAATAGCGTGAAATAGCGGCAGTGAGCAATACGTCATCCAACTAAAGATGGATTGTTGTTTTCCACCAGTATGGAGGAGTGTGAGGCTCTGTGCACTCGATTGGCCATCATGGTCAATGGGACCTTCAAGTGTCTGGGTACCATCCAGCATCTCAAATACAAGTAAGAGTTTTAGTTTAGCAGGCCTATACACACATATTCACACTGTAGTTGTACTTATGAACTGGTTCTTTTCTTGCATAATTCAACCCTAAAGTACAGGCTATTAATGGCATCATTATTTATGTTCCAATAGAGGACCGTGAGAATCCATTTATAACTATATATGTCTAGAAAAAAATAACCATTTAAAATTGCAAAATGTTTTGTGAGGCTTAAGATACATTTATGATGCTAAGGGTTCGAATTTATGGTTAATTACCACCACTAAAACTACCCCATGAAGAAAAATACAAAATGTTTATGTATTGTATTTCTTTGATCCAGATTTGGTGACGGCTATGTGGTGACCATGAAAGTCAAGACAGCAAAAGCTGGCTTGTCCCCAGAGCTGGAGCCTGTAGAGAGCTTCATGGAGAGCTCCTTCCCTGGCTGTGTCCAGCGGGAAAAGCACTACAACACGCTGCAGTATGAGATCGCCTCATCCTCCCTTGCCAGGATATTCCAGCTGGTGGTGGCCAATAAAGACAGACTCAGCATCGAAGACTACTCTGTTTCCCAAACAACACTGGACCAGGTGAGAATAAGATGCAACAATGACAACAATTAAACACAATATCACTGTGTTTAAAAAGCACAAGGATAACATGACAACCTACTGATCTACATTTATGTAATATTTAAGAAGAAAACACTGAGTCCAAGTCAAAGTAATCTTATTGTCATTTATGAGTTGTAAAAAAAAAAGATTTATTAAATGGTTGATAGACAATTCATGTATGTCAAGACATGCATTGCAACAGAGAGAGGTGTAATTGAAATCTTCATGAATGGTTGTTTGTAGCTTTGCAACAACTTAATCAATGACATCACACACAGCATCTGCAGGTAACACAGGGGGACTGTCTTGGTAGACAACATGGACAGGAACACAGCCAACAGTTCAACATCTGAGGCACAAACACGTTTTGAAAAAAATTTCACTTGTCTTTAAATAAATAAATCCAATAAAATTGCTGTAAAAGGACCTGAAACTTTTATGTGAAGCTGAAGCTTTTCTGTTGAGAGGATTGGGCGGAAATCCCTCCAAAATCACGTGCAAGACTGATCAACAGCCACAAGATTAAGCTGCTTGGAGGTCACACCGGAACCTGAAAGCAAAGGCTCATAGATTTTGCCTTGTATTCATTTTTTCTCATGCCTCACTTGTTTAATTAAATCCTATTAATCTACTTTAAGTGCTTTATGTCATATCTATGCAGAATTAAAATTGTTCATAGTTCACAAACTTTAAAGATCTTTTACTGGATTCACCATCGGTTCTACACAGGTTTCACTTATAATTCCTCATGGAAGCAATGTGTACCCACGTCATAACTACTTTTATTAGCTTTACATTTAAATCTGACTCTCAATCATAAGGAAGCCCTTTTATCTCATGCTGAATGCGTTTGTGTGTTGTTCAGGTGTTTGTCAACTTTGCTAAGCAACAGACAGGAGAGGACGAGGACGTCACGCAAAGCCGACGCGCGAGAAAGGACATTAAGATCTCGCCAGTGAAGCGGAAAAAATGAAGTCCCCTGTAAATGTTCAGACACACATATGTCGAAGTGCTACTCTGTTTTCAACATTTCAACAGCCTCCTTTAATATTTTATAAGCCATGCTGCTTATGAGATAGTGTTGTCAGTCTCCTGTCACAGGTTACTGGTAGAAAGGTTCATTTTTACAGCCACAACCAAGCTTGACAAGCCTTTGGGTGCAGACGAGGATTATTTTCACATGATATAACATTATCGCAAGCATGCCTGACTCATTACTTTGACTTTAGATAGTTTTTACTCTGACCTGCAGAGACTGATGTAAACACAGCAAGATATTTCTGCTTAGACTGAATGGGTTGTATAAATATGTAAATATTGTATGAGTAATGAATACTAAAGCACCCTGGAGGCTGTACATGATTTATTTATCCATTGATTGATTTATTTATTTATATGTTTTTATCTATATCAATGCACACATCTCAATTTTATCTGCTGTGTTTGAATGAAACATCATTTAATAATGGTTATCAGACTGAATACAAAACATGTTTACTATTGCTTCTGATCTTTTCAGTCATTATCTGTTGCACATTAAAGTTTTACTTTATCTCCTGGGTTTCAAACACTGCATGTCATGTCGTCTCCCAGCGTGAGCACAAAATTGCAATACATTTTCCTCTTGTGTATTTTCAAGGAGAAAAAGAACAACCAAACCATTCCATAGATATGGCTGTACATGAAGAAGAAATCTATTTTGTACAGTTGTTTTAAACATGTCATACATGTACTGTGCAGTCCAGACATGATGATTTAACGATCATAATTTCACATTGTATTTGAATTGCTGCGTTTCCTATTTCTACAGCCCTCCTTTGCTTTTTTTTAGAACTACTCTGTGGTTTTGCAGAGAATGATGAAAGACTTTTCACTCTGCTAAGCGACTGCAGATCAGTGGAATGGCTGAGAGACAGCTTTGCATTGGGGCAATGGCGACTCTGCTCTGAGTAGCTTGTCACAACCTGGGTTTATCTGACACACAGTCCAATTACTCTTCCTCTGCCGGGAGTGCTGGTGTCATTGCCTCAGGCCGCCCACAAGCTTGAATTTCATTGGCCCCCTCGAATAAATAGAAGGACGTTGGCACTGTGCAATTCAGGGCTGCTAATGAATTCTCTGGTGGGGATCTCATGCTGCTTTCTGCCCATATGGTCATCTAGATGAGGCTGATGAGAATTAATAGAGCCGCTGTGGGGGAGCAAGTCATGCAATAACAGGATGGGAAATGTGTTTTTAAAGTGCTGACCACTTACAAACCTAATGTAAAGTACATTGTGACAAAAATGAATCATTTTCTTTGTATTAGAACCAAAAATCTGTTTGTATTCAGTCATCAGCCTTCACATTAAAATGATTAATCCGATTAGCTTGCATGAGTAAACACCAGATTGAGATTCTAATCTTATGAAATAGGCTGAGGTGACTCATCCAGCCTCTTACTTATTTCTTCTTGGAGCACTTCTTGTTCATTTTTCATTAGCACGCTTACTTGCCAACTCTAAGTGTACTGTATGTAATCACTTCAGTTAAACTTGGCTCCCTTCTCAAACGTTAATGGTGGTTGTGGTTGTTGTATATTTTTTAAGCAATAAGCATATTTTTACCTTTAATACCTTTACCTTTTATTCCTGAGTCTGAACTTACTGACAAGAGCTTTTGACTATGGACCTGACCTAAGACCTGATTATTATTTTTATTTTAGGGGCTACATGTGATAACAAAAGGTGAAAATTTCAAGACATTTGTTCTTGACTGGTGGCATTTAGCCAGCCACCTCACTTATAATAATCTTGGAAAAAGACCTTCTGACCATTCATGGCAAGTGAGTATGCATGTATCAGATGGTGCATCATACCCTCAGACAATGACCTGTACTCTGTTTTACTCTCACTACTCAGTGTTGTGTAGATGTCCAAGTATATGTAATATCGATCGAAACAGAAATAGTGATTACATATGGGCATTCAGCCCTATCTACCATTCTTGCAATGCTGGAGACAAAACACAGATTTTAACAGCACAATTCTTGCATCTTGTCCTGCATCCTGGTGCAACTCAATAAGTTTTTCTTGCATCTCACAGGAGACATTGCTGTTTAAGAACTGTGTCCAAATGTGAGGCTGCAAAAAAAGTCCCGATTCTTCAAGAAATTCTCTGAAGTTCACGAGTGGAAATGGAAGTAATTACACATAATCTATAATATTACATAGCTGAGAGGAAATCACTGGCACTTGAAGGAAAGTTAGACTTGATACAATGAAATCCACAACTGAAAACACAAACAACCAAAATCAATTAAAACCGATCAGTTAAAACAACCCTCCTTCTCTCCCTAAATGCATCAATGCTGATCGTTTCAGGAGGTATGATCGAGTTCGGTCTCAACTCTGCTGTCGTAAATGTCTGAGAAAATCATGTCTGCGAGTATCAGAAAATAACAAGGAGCTTCAGTTTTCATGAAGGTATAAAAACAAATGAATTAGGCTTGGATGCCAAATTTTGGATCTGGCCCTGTTGAACTTATATACATTTACACAAGTTGCTTCTTTACAGCATACATTTACAAATATTATGTGATATACCAAGGTTTTACTCAATCTTAGATGCTGCCCAAATTTCTTTGAAAACAGGGTGTTAGTTGTTGGTTGACTTGGGTGGCGTACGTCTTTATCTGTAAAGTAACACATTATAATGATGTGAACACAGTGAGCTGATACAGAAGTTATCTGAAACATTGCAATGGGAACATACCTAAATGGTATGCTATCAAGACACAAATATTGTGCTTGAAATATCCCTGTTTTGTTCTTACTGCATGTCTGGAGAAAAATTAGGACCATTTCTGGTTCTGTGTGGCAAGAAGTTGCTATGGTGAAAATGTTGCTCAATTATTCTTGATTCAAATACCTTTCGTCAGAGTTTTCCATAATCTCTATCAGCTAAATGCCTGAAATTTGAGATTGATTAAACGTAATTAAATGTCAGCTGCATCAAAGGAGCATAACATATCTGGTGAACTAACATTAATGGAAGCAAAGTGAGGTGAGTCTGATCTATGAATATTAAGCACGCAAGTAACAGTACAGCATTTGATTTACAGATGCAGAACAGTATTACTGAACTTATTCTGACCTTAAATGCAGAAACTGCCTATTTTGCATGAAATTAAAATTCATAAACCTATATTGATTTTTTTTTTTAAAACAAATTATTGTCCCAAATATGAGGCAAAAACCACTATCATGCTGTAAATAACACTTAATCCTTTTCTGCGGACATGCTTTTAATCAACTACAGGAATATAATTTCAGATGAGATATCTAACCTGTTGGTGATAGTGGATGATTGATGTATCTGCAAACCCCCATCGAAATACCAATTCTATACCAGTGTGATAGATATTTCAATTATTAATTTGATAACATCAGACCTCTCAGGCCACAGGATATTTTGATAGTGTAATAATGTTGTGCAGTGTTGTGTGAATACTGTATGTGCAGCTGCAAACTAATGGCTAATCTGTAACAAAGAAACAATGTGAAACACCCTGAGCTTCACTCTGTAGAGAATGTACTATATTAACAAAATCAATACCTGCTATTTATTTCCATTTATTCTGTGGTGTAAGACAAAAAAGATTATGGACATTTCACCATCATAAGGCTCTCCAAAAGAATGATTAAAACATGTAAAAGTGACGAATATTTTCAAGCATCACTCAGCATGATGATGGATGAGAGGCACACTCACACCTACAATTTTACTGGACACAGGGAGTCTTACTCAGTCTGTTGTAAACAGTTGCATAACAACTGATGTGGCTCTGCCTGAGCTTCATCACGATGCTCTATGCTCTGAGAAAGTTCAGTAATAAGAGTACTCTCATGACTAGCTTGGACATTCAGCTGTCAGTAAGAGCCTAACAAATAGCGTCTGATTTATTTGCGATGCCGGTTCATAGGTTCAGATAACAGTTGGATCTCTTCTGCATTCATTTTGATTGTTCGTTTCGAACTTGCCTCTCAGAAATCCTACAATTCTATGAACGTGCAAAGCCTAAATCACTGCACTTTCCATTTAAAATCTATAGTGTTAATTATGTGTTCTTGATACTGTTCCCGTGCAAGGTCTGAAAACCTTCAGGGGGTCAGAGGAGGATGGCTTGTGACTGGCTTTACATGAGGGGCTGGTGGTGGGGGGGTGAAATAATGGTTGTGTGGACCACACAGGAACTGCTGTAGCACAAATTCCCCCCAAAACATCATACTGCCAATGATTGAAAGGTGTCAAAACGGACAGTGCATTGCAGTTTGCTTTGAAGCCGCAAGTAAAATTAAAACAGAATTCTTAGGATCGTAGAACTTTTTTTTTCCATTTCTCCATGGTTCAGTTCTGACACTCTGATACCTGTTGTCATTTTTCGTGATTGACAGACGTCATCATGGGAACTCTGACTCTGTGTGTAAGCACACACTGCCGTGCCGCTAAACCTCTGTCTGGTTTGAGTGAATTACCAATGAAGAAGAGCAGCAGGTTAAGTAGGATGCTTTATTTAGAATGAATTCAATAGCTGGAACATTGCTGTGCATGTAAATTCAGCTATTGTTGCAGAGCACATTCATCCATCAAATGCATCAGTATTCCCTATTGGTGGAGGCCTCTTTCAGCAGGATAATGCGCCCTGCCACACTTCAATAACTGAATGTTTTGAGGAACAGAATAAAGGAGTTCGAGGTGCTGACTTGGTCTGCAAACTCCCCATATTTCAATCTTATCAAGCATCAGTGGATTGTGCTGGAAAAACAAGTCTGATCCGAGGAAGCTGCCCATCCCAACTCTGCGGAATTGATCTGCAAACGTTTTGATGCCTCATACCACAGGGCTCCTTAAGAGCTCCTGTAGACTCTGTGCTTTGATGAGTCAGAGCTGTTTGGCAGCATGAGGACTTCTTTTTCAAGCACAGAATGAAAACTCTTACTCTTTTTACTTCAGGGGTTTTGTTTTGCATATAAAACTCAGCTCAACTTGTTCAATTGAAGTAAAGATGTGTGGGTTTCTGGGAGGCGAATTATGACTCATTTTTGAGTTAAAGGATTAAATGATAAATCCTTTCTTATTAGTATGGGATCCAGAGCAGTGGATATTTTAGGTTATAAGTTTAATTGAGGTTATGGTTGTAGAATGGAGTTAGAAAAGGCCGCCAGAATATACATGTTCAGAGGATGAAGAAAAAAAATAAGCATCTGGATGAAAGGTAAAGCTTCTGTGCAAGTTGATGCTAAGACAAGAAACATCCTTTTAGAGATGGTTAGCATTAAAAAAACTATGACAGATCTATTGTGTAAGAAAGTGAGGAGACAGATGGATGGAGAAAGCCATTGTCATGAAAAGCTAATCTCTGTTTAAATACACATTCAGCATTCAATCACTGTCCTTTCATGCAAACTGCCTCACAGATGATTGCAGCTTCACCACTTAGCATTTAGCAGCAAGAAGATCTGATGCACTGGAACTAAGGTGACACAAAAGAGATGAAAGGCGTGAAAAGAAAGCCAACATGCAAACCAGTCACAACACTTTACAGCCTTATGAATTAGTTCCAGTTTATTCTCTTAGTTCCTCAAAATTTCTATTTCTACTTTTGTAGCCTCCCTTTATCATTCTGAGACAGAATTTTGAACAACTATGGCACAACTTGGCTCACCAAGGGTAAACATATAAATAAATCGACAGGTATTGCGCTTTTGGATTTTACAGTCTACATTTTTCACAGAAATTATGTTTCAACTACATTCATCCTTTTCAAGGGATATTTCACAGCTCTTATATTTCTTTACACATTACAACTAAACTCTCTGCACCAACTGACAGTTTCATCACATTCAAGACTTAATTTGATTATTTCGCATGCTTTCAGTTCTCAAACTCCAGCAGAAACTCCAGCTACTTTAAAGTCAAAGGTCTTCGCTTCTCATCAAAACAAAAAGTAAAATAATACAACTTCTGCTGCTCATACACATCTTTAGCTGAGCTGCCTGCTTGAGCTTTAGTCAACATTACAGCTCATTAACTGTCACTTCCAGCTCACCTGATCGTCAGCACTGACAGTTTAATCTTTATTCAGTAATTAAATTTCAGCACCAACCTTACATACTTTCAGTTATTGCACTTCAATTATATTCATGGTTTTTATCTGGCATCTGTTCACAACAAGCACTTCTATCAGCATTTACAGTTTAAGAATCATTTAAGCTTCCTTTACTCACTTTATTTAGATCCCCGTGTCATCTAAAATGAAAGCAGCTATAATAGATGTTCTGTTGTAATGTAGAAAAGAATGAAAAAAGAACATGAAAGAGGTTGCTCATAGTAACAAACTGACAGAATTGTCCCATTAATGTGCATTTTAGCTTAGCTTCACAGAGACTCACAGATACAGCTCATTGTTTAGCTGTCTGACTGTAGCTTTGGATTCAATCTTGACTTTATATGCAGAGTGAAACCCACTGCACACAGCTGTCTAAGCACTAAACAGTAGACCATCACAGTCAGTAAGTGGTTGGTGAACATAGTGGAGCGTTAATTTCCCTGAGATGATAGAAGATAAGACCACAGCTGAAGAATAAGGAATATTTGACTTATGTTCACCAGAATCAGCTCAATTCAAACTCTTTGTTGTTGCCAAAAAAGGTCATTGCAGGTTTAAACACTTTCTGTATCTCAGCTGTGCTTCAAATCAAAATTTTTAATAATGAATAAAGACACGTTTTGTAGATTGTATTAAGTCTTTCATCATCATGTGGTCGCCATCTGTGTTTATGATAAAGCTATTCAGCCACTATCAAACTACCATCTGTCCGAAAACAGAAGATATTTATCGATTATGTAATTAAAAAAAAGCCCAGAAGGAGCAAGCAGAAGTAGCAGTTTAACACATATTATGCAATTCCACTGGTAAATTTATTAGATACTGTTCAGACATGCGACAGATTACAGGGGAAAAAAAATGTTGTAAATCGTTGGACCATGCATGAATACATGGTGACACTGGTATTGCGAGTCTCTGGGACTTTACTGGAGGGATGGAACATGATTTCATTTGGAGAAATTCCGCTCATTTAGTCTATGATGATTTGGATGAGCTCTATGTAGCACAGATGGTGATGGACCAGATCAACAACATTATCATGAATGTCAAGGATAATTTTTGACATTCATGTCAGCAAAATACACATGACAAGAATTCAGCGCACACACAGACAAACTCATGCTTGACCTCACTGCTCTTTCCCAAATCTCTAATGTTTTTGCACCACTGCTGTCTCACATGCACATTGATTGTTAACATCCTTGCAACAATTCATTCACTGTAGCTCTGCGATGGTACTGCTCTCTGTGTAACTGTCGCTGAACTCTTTTTTTCTGATGATCACACCCCACACTAACTCAGTCAGCAGAGGAAAAACCTCAAATTTCAACCTCATTAACTGTGGTCATTCCATTTAATAGGAGATTTCACTCCAGTCACTCTTCTGACTGAAACACTGGTTGGACAGTCTTTGGGATCAAAGCTCCTGCCAATGAAACCTCTTTTCCTCTTGCCTGTCTATCGAGATATAACATTTAACTCTTAAAAAAACTGCTGAGCAAATATTGCTCAGTATATTACTTATAATGTAGGCTGTCATTTGCAGGACGGACAGTGAAAACTCAGACAAATGAGGGAATGAAATGTCCATCAATAAAGTCTGTGCCAAGCAAAAGCTGAGCTGTTTTCCAAATTAGCCTAATTATGCTGTTTTCCCTTAGAGAGCAGTAATCCACAGTCATTTCTTGTTTATTGATTAGCGACTTTACCAGCTGAATCAAACATGTAGATGGGGATTTAATGCATTATTCAGCAGTTGATGTGTCATATGTCTGAAAACTGAACAACTGTTGACAAAGTTTCTCGTTATTCTCAAAATGTTTGTTCTACCTGTGAATGAGAATCAGCCACATGAGGGCAGCTGGTTTATGAAAGTATCTCATGTCTTGTGTCAAAGAGAAGCATCGGGGCTGAGACGTCTCTGTGTCTTTTATTGACTCAGTTCTGTGCCCTGAACCTTCAGGAGTTGTCTTTTGAAGAGTAAGGGATGTGTGGGCTTACAGAAGGAATTGCTGATCAAGTGTGCTTTTAAAGTGCAACAGAACTCCACAGCCAGTCTGCACCTTCTCGTTTCGACAGAAGCTGTAGGGCCAGCCCTTGAGAAATGGAAAACAAATATGCCTCTCTATTGCAAGCTCAGAAATGTACGAGTGAAACTCTAAAATACTTAAAAATTAAAAATACTGCAGTGGCTCTAGCATCTACTTTTCAAACTTCAACATTCCCCCTTGCATCACTTGGTCATTTACAACTATAATAAAAATAGCTGGGGATTTGTGAACATAACTATATAATTAGTCTTAATGTTTGTCATCTTTTTTTCATCTAGTCGTGGGACAGATGGAAGTGGGAAAAGTTTTGCCAACGGATTAAATTTGTGAGACAAAAAAACTGAGCATATCACAACAAGCTACTGGAGATGAGGCATATGTGGCATCTCATATGTCTCATACCATCTCCTTAGAGAAAGCTGATATTGCTGGTCAGGTTCAGGGCCTATCTTGAGTTGATTCATCATTAGTTTGACATCCTTGCTCTTTTATTGCCAATTTTTAAACTTAGTGTATTCAGACCATGATTTACACTGGCACGCTGTCATCACTGTCACTTGTTTGGCTCAGGGAACAGTGTCGTGACTTTGATCTTCTCCCGAGGTGTCTCATCAGCACTGCTGGTTATGCAGAAACTCAAAATCCTGCAATAAAATGCTATTGCCTCTCTAGAGTTCTGATTACCACAAATCTGAAGCCAAGGTGCTGTGTTGCTACAGTGAGCCATTAGAGATATGACAAATACATTAATTAGCTTCCTCACAGTACCTCCGCTCCCAGCTGTTACTCCCCAGGGGAGAGTGTGAGTAACATCGTTGTTGCTGCAAAGACGGTTGCACTAACCTCTGGGGTTACAGAGGAAAAGATGATTGAGCTGAGAGAGATGGATCATGGTCGCTCAGCTTCAAGAAATTATGACATTATGAAAAAAATTTATGACATAGAATGGTAGTTTTGTCTCACCTGCAGGTCAGAATAATAAGGATAAATCAGATTTGGGGGCTTATCTTATGGAAATCTGAATATCTTCATGTTCAGTTTGTCAGTATTTGCATGTGTGAAGCAGATTTTCAAATCATGAACTTTAGATACAATTAATCTACTTTATAATAGCCTGTGTGCACCACTGTGATGGTTTAAAGGTGCTCTTCAATTCTTTATCTCTTTTTGAAGAAGCCTGAATGTCATCAGCCGTGATTCAGTCAGATCCAATGATCTGATGAGTCCACATAGTGCAAATGGAAAAACTGAGCAATATAAAAAATAAAAAGGGGTTAGAGAATGAAGGGACTGCAGTTACTGTTCATCATCTTTGACAGTCCACTGACATCCATCTTTACATTTTTCTTTCAACTTCTTTTTTTTCTTGTAGTCCAACTAAACTTAAAATGTGTAATTGGATTGATTTGCACAAAAGTCACAGTCATGGTTGATAGGCCAAACACCTTAAATATACCATTGGTGGAAGGATCAGCTTGTAGGTCATTAAGCACCTGTTGAAGTACTTTTTTCCCCTCCTGTTTGGAAAACTCCAACCAGATTCCAGAGTTTGTGAAGACAAATACTGAACTCAAGGCTTCATATGAGCTGCTAAAAAAAGAAAACAACAACAAAAAGAAAGAAACATCACAGTTGTTAAAGTCCTTTTTCTTTATACAGTGTGTAGTCCATGGGGTTAGTTGTCTGATAATCCTCTTTCAGGCATTACTGAACTACTGGCCCATTTTTCAAAAGTGGGTTACAAAGATAACTGAAAAGCAGGTTACAGACAGCTGACTCGTTTAAATGTGTCATATCTATGAAGCACAACAAGAGCAACGCACACAAACTGCAGGTTGGACGAACTGATAATTGTACCGCATATGTCAAAGCAAGTTGAAGGGAGGAATCTACCAATCCCTTTCCATAGGAGACTGAAATCCCAGTGTGGTTGAATACAGCCTCCCACATTGTGAGGAAATGTTGACATTCATGCAAAGTACTTGCAACCATGGGACAAAAGTTTGACACCCAGATACAACAGTTTTTCCCTTCTGGGTCACGTTCAGTAAATACACTTCGATAACGGCCAAGATAAGTATAAAATATAATCTTAGTGTGATGCCTCTATCTCCTGAAAGGACAATCACATGTACTCCCTTACATGACTGTGAGATGTATTCTTTAAATGTGATTACAGGTAATTTTTGCCTGCAAGAAATTTTATATTTTTTTATATCATCCTGCTTGATGATCATACTGCTTGAATATGACAGGGCAGTAATTTGATCATTCTTGCAGACTATGTTGTCAAATGACATAATATGACACTTATAAGCTCCATTAGATAATTTGGAAGGTGCAAAGTAGATTATCTGAACCGTGTAGACAACTGAGGGAAGTGATAAGATGAGGTCCCTTTTAAAAGGTCTTTCACGCCTCATTACAAACAGAACATAATTAAATAATTGACCACAAAAAAACATGTGTATCTCATGAATTTCTAAATGACTTGATTTTAGACCAACTTCTGATTAAAGGTTTACATGCTGACTATATGCATACATCCATAAGATGCCATAACAGCAGCCACAAATTTCTCATTTATAATTCAACCCCAATATGTTATGAAAATGTTTTCCACTTTGTTGCATATATCTGGAATATCTGGTCACAAGTGAGCCCAGTTTACCGGTTGAATTTTGACACACAAACAGTACGTTAAGATTATCGAATATTTATATATATATATATAATATTCTCATATAATTGATTAGAGGCAATCTGGTGTCATTGTTGTCGACACATATCTTGTTTATTATTTAGTTCATTTGCAAATAGAATATTCAAAAAACTGCACAATTTAGGCTTTAAATGTGGAAATTTTCATCCCTTTATTTTAGTAATTTTACATTAAGTATGAGGCTGGAGTCAGGAGATGAAAAGTCTGCACTTGGTAAAAATGACAGAAATTTTATGCAGTGGATCCATCCTGACTGCATTAAATGAATGTTGCTTGCCTATTGTTTGTTTATGGATTATACATGTTTTAATTAGTCATCCTTTGGAATGCAAATAAGCCAATTTTTTTCTTCGGCTTCAGAGAGCCATACTGCTGCCCCCTCCCTCAGTCTTTGCTGATCTACACAATGCTAACCACTGCCAGCTCATTTCTTAAACCGCATTTCATTTAATGCTAAACCAGCCTTTTAACATTTACATTCATTTGAAAATTACATAGAAAAGCAACTCTGAACAGTAAGTGTCAAAGGTCAAAGAGCTGTTACGTTTAATTGATTCAGCTGTACTGGACTTCTTTACCTGAAAAAGAGGCACTGACATCACAAACAATACCAATGAAGTAACCTTTAATTTTAGGTAAAAGATGAAAAAGTTTTGGGATGTGTGTCTGAGAAATTCTACCTGTTTCCATTTAATGTTTTTATGCCATTCTAAACATTAAGATAGAATTTTGTTTAAAGGAATCCTGGACATGAAAGGGAATGTGTCTTTACTTTTAAATTCACAGCATTGCGAGAGAATTATTAGGTCAAGGTATTTAAATATATATTTTTGCAATCCCCACACCAAGGCTTTGGCACAGATCAATCTCTGAGGCTTGAGTGGCAGAAAGTTAATCTGGAAGAGGTGCTTGTTCGTCTTTGGCCCAACGTGTTCGGCTGCGGCTCGAAGTTCTCATTGCACCTGTCCTGACAGATGTAAATGCTAACATCCTGAATGGCCCTCCAAGGACCCATCGAACCTAGTCTTTTTATCACTTTTCAAACCCGTTAAGAAATTCCTGTGACAAACTGAAAGATGACAGAGTACTGCCAGTGACTGCTAATGCAGTGGATTTTATATTCATGTTTTGGAAATTTTACTAGTACAGTATGTCCTCAGAGCCCTACAGAGCATGCACACTACCAATCAAAAGTTTGGACACATCCACTCACTGAGAATGTATGGAAAAGTGTATCCAAACTTTTGACTGCTGCTGTTTTATCTGTCAAGCATGAATTCACACATTCAAGCTGCAGGAACTAGTCTTTTTAGGAGGTCCTTTCGTCAACCACCTTTATTTCCACTGCACAGCCGGTGACTAAAATAAGCTCGGAGGGGGGGGGGGGGGGGGGGGGGGGGGGGGGGGGTTCACTTGCATTCAGACCCGTCACTGGCTGGTTCTCTGTTAAAGCACCTTTGCAAAATAATAATAGCCTGAGGAATTTTTTAAGAATGAGTTTGGCGCACTCTGTACTGCCAAATCAGTTTAAAAACAAAGCAAAAACAAAACAACTTAATGTTACTGTTGTCATTTTAGATGGGATTAAAGTGATTAAAAGTGATTAAAAGATTAAAAGTGCCTGATTCCTCTATCTTTGAATTACTTTTTAAATGGATCTTACTTAAAGATCTTTAATAGCAAGAGGTCTCTTCCAGCTGACAATGGTTGCATGAAAGATGAGTGATTGAATAGGAGTCATAAAGATAAAATCATACTTATTTGATTGAACTGGACTATAATTGACTGTAATTTAATTAGTTTACTTTGTTTGTAAAACACCATGAGATGACTTGTTTTGGCACCGCATAAACGGGATTGAACTCACGTTTGGCAGGGAAGCCAAATCTAATAAATCTTTAAGTAGTTGCAAGCTTCTTTCCTTTTACAAAGACAGAGGCTGTTGTGCTCTATGACACTTTAAATACTATGGATTCTTTCGGATGAATCCTTATGCAGATCAGTACCGTGACACACTATTGTCTCACAGAGATATATGTATTCCTCACAACTTCATGACTTGGTTTTAACTCTGACATATGCCGTCAACTGTGAGACCCTTGACAGGTGTGTTGCCTTTTAATTGTGCTCAGTGAATTCAGGTCAACTTCAGAACAATGCTCAATATTCTGCTCCACTGCCTCCAGCTACACAGACCTCACACCCTCCATTGACCCACAGCTTTCCTGTCAGACAGCCTTACCAACACACTGAGACCTGCTTTGTGACCCTATCTGTCCCTCTGTAAAGATGCAGTTGTGGAGACTGAGGAAACAAGTTTGTGGATCTCGAATGACCTGCGCTTATGTTACTTGCAATATAAATCAGCCTGCACTGTTATGTGAGAAGCTTCAGGAAATGCAGGTGGATGTCTCCACAGTTGCATGGATTATTGATTGCCTGACAAACAGACCATGGTTTGCCGGACTTGAGGGTTTCTGTGTCGGAAAAGGGTGGTCAGCAGTACAGTAACACCACAGGGGTCTCACCATTTCTCTTCACTTTTTACACCTCAGACTTCTGGTCAATATTTAGAAAAGCAGTGTGCAGTGAAAATAACTAACCAAATCAATTATATAACAGTGCTATATTGCTAAATGGTGTTGCTGAGTTTGTATGATACACCTTTCTGTGGTACGAGCTTGAGTGCTTCAGAGTTAGGCTGCATCAATAACATGACAACATGAAGGCACTTCTGTCACTTCCTAGTTTGGATTAGACAATAACATTACTTGGTTAGGTTTTGAAAATGATCTTGGTTTGGGCTTGAATATCATATTTTTTCAATGCAGTCATCCTTACGGTTGGCACTTTTTACACTTCACATGCCCTAATGACCACTGGATATCACATATTCTTTGAATGCAATTACATTATAAAATTACTGCATTAAACAGTCACCCAATGGGTATGTTTTGGTGAGGATGACAGTTTTGTGTTGTATTTAGGTGAACATGCAACTTCAACAAATTAAAGGGAAATCTATTGATGGGTGCCTTAACAAGTAACCTGAACATTTGAGCTCAAATCTAATCATCATACATGAGGAATCCAGTAATGTACAAGAATTAAAAACACAATCTTGAAAACAGGGCTCTCACTCTTCACTTCCAGTGAAAAATTCCATGAAAACTTTTAACAGTTTTAGCACGTTCTTTGCCACAGCCAATACCAATGTCAATGTCTCAACCAGGCAGTAAGAAGGACTGACAGTAATGTATTGCAGTGTTTCACTGCAGAACCTAAAAATCACTGAGTGTATTGCACCTCACCTTAGATCTGAGAGAAGTGATGTTACATGTGTTGAAAAAGCAATAACCAAACTCCAAAACTTGGCTATCTGACATCGTAGACTGGGTGATGAAACGGAATAACTCAGTGACATGATAAGATATGGCATCGCAGGATCTATGCATTCAAAGATTTTATTGGAAGGACAAGTATAACCAAAAACTGCTTTTCTAAAATGTTTTAAAGACCAGTTATTTTCCGAGTAATAGCAGCCTCATCTTGTTTTCAGTTGCAATTGACTGTACATTGAAATCATATACAGCCTTTAAGTACTTTCAAACAATTACAATAGCCTTATATATCAGCATCATCAGTGACTTGATGACAAATGTGGAATATGATAATGATTATTAGTATACGTAGTGTCTGAAATGCTGTGAAGGACTATCACTGCTTTAGGTGTCTTTAATTGCTTTGTCATGAGTGATCAAAACTATGCTATAAAGGAAGCTAATAAAAATGATGCATCCCTGTAATCTGAGTCAATATGGAGTCAACAAGTCTGGGTTGTGACAGGTTTATTGAACCCAATCATTCGGAGAGACGGATCCTAACTTCTGTGCACACAGATAAGGGCTGAAGGCAGTGGAGCCAAACACAGAAATGCAAACCCTAGAACAACTGACTTTGAAAAGTAACACGACTCGTATGAAGATACAATGTGGAAAATCAAATTCTCAACCTAAACATATCTAAACCTAAAGAAGTATTTTTTAGTTTAATTTCATTTGAATTTATGAAACAGCCCAGAAACAGTCTCGTTAGATCTTTTCATTAAGGGACAGAAGAAAAAAATATGTAAAGGTGGTTTTTGAAATCCTAAAGCTTCTCCCATTTCTAAATTTCCATAATTTACTTCCCTCTCCTGCTTCTCACCTGGAAATTACAGGTGTATCTGTTCTGAGGACATAGATATTGTAACAGCAACAACTTATCCAAAGACGTGAAATCATACTATGTAAAGTCAATTAAAAGTAAATATATAAGTTATCCAGAATCTGTACGCACGCCTCTGTGAGGGACAGACAAAACAATGGACAGTTGATACAGATGTTCCACCCATCTAACTAAACACTGCATTTAACGTGTCCTTTAAATGTATCCAGCAGTATGAGCTTTTATGCCAAGATGTCCCCCTCTCTGTTCATCATTTCTTCCAGGTGGACACCAAGTTTCCAAACTGAACTAGAAACTCGAGGAAGCTCATTTCTACAATTCCTTTTAATGTTATTATTATTTCATCACTACGCTATGTAAAGATTTCCCACTGAAAACAACTTTACAGAACAGTGGTGGTCTGCTTCATTCCCTAATTTAACAATGTCTGTAGTATCCCATTTATCAAAGAACAATTTCTAATTTTATTCAACTGGAAACAAACCTAATTATAAAGCTTGGCATGCAAAGGGATGCCTTCGTTACAGCCCTGCTTTAAATGTTAAATCTAGCTGTTAACTTTAATGACTTCTATCATCACAGTTGACTTGTTTAGAAGACATCAATCTGCAGCTACATCTTGAACTCAGACTGTTTTTTCCTGCCTCAAACGTGCCCCAAGCGCTTAAGAAAACAGCTGAAAAAAATCCTCCCACAGCACAGAGCTGAAAAACACCATTTAAAGTGACCTCTTTCTTTCCTCTTCTCCATCTTCTGTAAATGGTCATATTTCAAGTGTACATATCTGCTTTGATGCCTTTCTTTTTTTGTTGTTGTTCACATTGACTGTAAATCCAGCATAGAATTTCTCTGTAGTTAAATACAGAGTGAATAAATAACACAGTCTCACCATCTTCTAGGATCAGCTACCTTCTGTTAGAATGATTTGTTATATTATAGGTTGCCTCTTTTATGGTCTCTTTGTCTTTAAACGTAAAGTGAACCTTATGCCTATATACCGCTAAACATGTCATGTGATTTACAACCTCTTGTGTTAATAAATGTGGACATTTAAGGTCATCCACACTGTTAGTCGCAGATTTAGTGTTTTAGCCATAAACAAGGCTCCCCACTGGATACTTGTTAATTGGTATTAAAGAAACAACATTAATTAAGATTTTTATTTGTGTGATGGGTAGTGGCACTCAACTAAAATGATGCACTGTGTGTTCATGAATTACCTGTTTAAACCAGAATGCAGTGCATCACTGAGTCCTGATATTTCTTCTCCATCTGACTCACCATCACTTATATCCTGCAGCATTGCCAAAACCTGACTGACAGTCATAGTGTTCCCTCTGATGCATTTTCTCCTACCTAACTGACTGACCAACTAATGAACTAACTGAAGAGGCCTGTGGCAATCAAACACCTTTTAGCAAATCTGGAGAACGATCGGATTCTGACTTCATCACAATAACTGGGTATTCAATTTGGTTTATCTATATACAGACATCGTTTTTGTAAAATAACTGCAGACATTGCTCGGCAACCGAGATGCAAAATGATTGGTTCCCCCCGCAATTATATTTAAGTGAGCTTGAGATAGTTTTACATCTTGGTTGCCTAGTGACTATTGTTATCTTTCGAATAGTGAGTGTGTGTGTGTGTGTGTGTGTGTGTGTGTAAGAATGGTTGAATGTGAGGCATTACTGTAAAGTGCTTTGAGTTGTGTGTCTGACTGATTATATAATGTACATGGCTATACGAATGCAGTCTATGTACCATTTTTGCATTAGGGGTAATGGAGGTCAAAATGACCTCATGGCGTTTCTAAGTAAAGATACTCCTTTTTCTCTTTCTTTTATTCCAGAATCCCCAAAAAGCACAAGATGATGTATAACTCACATTTTAGGAAATGTCATTGACTGGGAGATGAAGGGTTTTCATTTAAACAAAGTTACATACATTTTAATAGGTGAGGGAGGTCAAAATGACCACAACCTACAATACACAGTTTTGATAAAATGTCTATTGTGTTTTCTTGTTTTGTTTGGAGTTGCACATTAAGTCACAGATTTTCTTCTGGTCACCAAAGGAAACAAAGGGTAAATTTATTAATTAAAGATCAATGATATTGTAGTTATTTCCTTACAGCACATGCAGGTTTGTAATTGAGACCAACAACTATGAGGAAAAAGCTTGTCTTCTAGAGGGTATCAAAATCCAAAAAATCTTTCCTGCGAAGTTATATTTCATCATGTTAAATTCATACATAAACAAAAATGTAAGAACATTGAGATGTGGTTCACCAGGAGGGCCGTGTGGCTTATTGCGACATAAACAATCATGATCTCAGTAAATCCCTTTCAGACATGAGATATGTGACATTAATAGCTTTGTTAACACGTTTGTTATAGTGATGACTGGTCACTTTAACACTGTTTCATTCAAGTATTCCTGGGAAAGTGATGAAAATACCCATGGTGTGAGAGGCAATATTTGCCATTGAAGCATGATTGGACCGTATTATAAGAATGTAAACTCCAACATTTTTGGTACGGCACTGGTGTTAAATGCAACTTTCTGGATTGATCTCTTAAGTTTAGGTTGTTTTCAGCTGAACATCATCACAGATAGGGAAAAAAACTTTTTTTTACTGCATGTGTTTGCGGATCCACATAAAAAATGTGTTTTGGTATTTATTTAATGAAAGTTAACCTGAAAAGCCAAAACTATAAGTGAAGAAGTAAGTGGTTTGCATGAACAGGACTTAAGAGCAGCCAGGTTATGCTAATCAAATGTGCTTAATTAATTGATCATCAGTATAAGCACCTCCATAAAAGCAAGTTTGGGCAGTTTGTTGGTGTGGAGCATTCAGGTGTGTGTTCACACAATGCCAAGTAGGAAGGACATGTGCAATGATCTTAGAGAAGCAATTGAAAAGCCCATGAATCCATAAGAGTCCATTGATCTACAGTAAGATTATTCACGTGTAGAAAAAGTTCTGCTAATTCAAATAATAACCCACAGCCGCTAATTTCCTGGGCCACATGTTAAAAGTTACCTGCCCGGTTTTTAGGACCAGCCTCTGTTTATGTCAACCCCAGCCCAGCCTTTCAGTTGAATCCTAATTTTCGTTTGAGTTCATTTTCAAAAATTGTATCCTAAACTGTGAAATCATAGAATTGAAAGAGAATGCACTTTCTTTTTCACATAACAGTTTGTATGTTAGATGTACATCACACGACAGGATTGAACTCCGCCACTTGTAAATTGATTCACTGGGAACTGCCTGACATTGGTGCACTCGTGGGATCAATATCTCTAGAGATATTTACTGTGTTTGTGAGAAATAGACTCCGTTCCTGCATTCTGACCTTTTAGGTACTTCCAGCCTGGTGGGCCTGCATTGATCTGATATGGAGAAGAGTTTCTGCACAAAACCTGGCAGAGATTGAGGTGTTTGCGTCAGCACTCTCATTGTGGGTGTTACTATGACAGTGATGTGGGCACAGATACTTGTGTGTATATTGTGTAGGGACTCTACCTTTGCATCAGAGGATGACTAACAGAGCCTTCAAGGTCATCACACACTGTGCTATAACACCTCCTCAATGATGCAAGGTTCCCTACGGAGGGAACAGACCTCTACTGCAAAAGTGGAAAGTTTCCCACTTTATTTAGGATTCAAACTGTATGTAAAAAATTCTCCTGCGTGTTGAACAGTGTATTTTTCATTAATGTTAAAAGATTTATTGTGAATTGTGTTAATGATTAACTTAATATTGGATTTGACTGTATCTTATTTCTATGAGTTCTTATTTCGCTCTAATCTTGATGCTATTCTCATTGTATGTCATGTTTACTGGAGAGGAAGGAAATTCTGTTTGGACAGAGGATAATGATGAGAGGATTCGTAAGTACTGACACAGGCTTGCATCTGTTGTCCTTCATTTTACAAACAAGGAATTGTTTTATATTGTCTGACCTTCAAGAGCAGGAACTGCCTTTCATCCCTATTTAGCCTTCCCGTCACCAACATTTTTACCAACGTTAATATGCGTACAACACATTTAGCAAACTAAGTGCATCTCATCAGTGGTGCGGTTCTTGCTTGTGAAATAGAAAACTGTACGAAAACATATCAAATGTTGTAGTTAATCGTCTACTACTAGTTAATCGTCACTGTATCAAATGGTGTTTTTCACAGTATAATAAACAATTCTGGACATATAGGTTGGAAAGAGGCCAGTTAAATTCCCAGAATCTTACACCGTAATGTTATCATGTTGTATTTCGTGTAGTATGTGGTTTGGCATTGTCTAGTTGAAATGTGCACAGACCAAAATAATCTCTGTTGCCGTGTTTCTCCATAGCCTTTTAATATATCTTAGCACTAACGCTGCCTTCAAAGATAAATAAGTTACCCATGCTGTGCACTCCCTTAGCATTTAAGATGCTGACTTTTGAATTGTGAGCGAGTAACACACAGGACCTGTCAAAGATGTGCAAAAGGAAATGAAATGTTCATTCATCAAATCACAAGACAGCTTTCCATTTCACCTCTTTAATATGTAGGGCAGAATGAGCACCAAAATGTACTTTGGGCATAGTCGATACAGGTTGTTGTAGAAGGGTTAGGATGAGGACAGACAGACTAGCAAAGGGATGGCTGAGCATCCGGTCAATCTGTCTTTTTTGCTTAGGAAGCCAGCCAACTGAGTGAACTGACCCAGAAGAGTCGAAGTGATAGCTGTGGTAAAAGTTGGATATATTCCTAAGATGCAATAAAAGAAGTTTCTATGCTTTCTCTTTTATGTCCTTCAGCATAGGAACTCTGGACTATTCTAAATTACTGAAAAGGACATAGAGTTGTCCCAGAATTTTTTATGGTCGCAACATCCAGACCACTGCTGAGTTTTTTTCATATAACCCCATCAATCTGGATTTATGTAGAGGTGAATATGGAGACAGGAGAGTAAGAAATCATTGACATTATTATGTTAAAACAATGTGGTTGCCCGTGTTTATATTACCCTGTCTGAATTAAACAACATGGTAAAAACACTCAAGGATGAGTGTCTAGTTGAAAGAGATTCAAGAGAATTTTCATACATTTGGATTCATAGATACATATGAGGACAGGAGGGTGAGCAACCAAGCTCATTTTATGGCATTTTTTTCTTAATAATTACGTAATATTTCATGTTATACTTTAAACCACTCCATGTAAAATAGCGTACTTGAAATACCACAATACACATGCAATAACCGAAGTTATGCTCCGAATAAAAAAGATTTTGGACGGCTGTAGTTTAATGCAGACCACAGTCAGTGCAGTCTGATTGTCTGCAGTGCAGACGTCTTTTCCCAAGTCCTTATTAATTCCTTCCAACTACTAATCTCTTGACATTTACCATCAAATCCAAAGAGTGATACATAGAAGAAGTATTTTTTTTTTCACCACTCTACCATACCCGAGGGAATTTTTGGACTATTGTACTGTACTCACAGACACTATACTTTATGAACACAGAGACAAACTAAAGCTGAACACAGTACAATGATTAAAAGGGTGTGTAAAGACCAAGGTGATCTACAGTAGTACTGCAAGAAAAGAAGAAAAAGCAAAAGGACTGTCAATCAAATCATTTCAAGCAGAAATACAATGATTCTTGTTTTTTGTTGTCAGTGTCACAATAAACTGTCAGTATCCTAAACAAGCTAATCAAACTCTCATAATGAAGATACAAACAGACACAACAATTTCTTATTTAAAACAATACTTTTATTTTTGTTATGAATAACATCTTATTAACACAATCAAATACATATCAAACTTATCTACTGCTGTGTGTATAAATGGATTTTTACCTCAAGAATAGCAAGAATGGAGTAGAATGGGATGCTGTGCAAATACAAAATACGGAGATATACAGTTACAAAATAAATGCCTTTAGGATAGCCAACATTCATGCACATGAGCTGTTATCCTTGGGCTTACAGAACATACGGCACTGAATAAGGCATACAAACTGTTGCTGAAGTTACAAAAAAGTCAATATCTTAGAGTACTAAGTTAAAACCAGCCAGATTCTGATGTTTGCTAAGAACTTTGACTTGGTACTTCAAGATATCCTTAACCGTGATGGCTGAGAATCTCCACAGACACAACAAAAGCCAAGTACATTAACTATACAGGTGCATTATGGTTCACTACATATCTCATTGTCTTGTATAAGGTCAAGTGCAAAACTTTTGAAAGGAAAAGTCCAAAGACAAATCGAAAGCTAAATGCAGGCAGTGAAAAGCGGGAATAAATGAGCAGATCATGATGAATTGATGGCAAGGAAAGAATGAAAATAAAACAATTAATGAACACAGTCAAAATGTGAATAAATTAGGGAGAATGAATAGATGAGTAACTGAATGGGAAAACCATTCCGAATATGAAATTCACATTCTTGGACAAGCTTTTGTATGGAGTGAAAAGGGAGCTTCAGAAATTACTCAAAGTTTGTTTGTAGGTGTCTGGCAAAATTATTCAGTCTAGAATGAGTTTGCAGTAGTTTTTTTGTTTTCATGTAGCGTGGTAATTTATTTCAATGATAGAGTGTTGTTCCGGCTCAGTCAGTGAACGTTTCCTATTAAATGAGTTAAACCGATGCCAGTAGAATGTAAAAAAAAAGAAAAGAAAAAAAGTACTAAGGTAATAAAAAAGCTTAAATAAATAAACGGTTAAAAAAAATCATCAGAATGTTCAGGCACAACCTTATATTTTTCCATGTTTTCTTTCTTACTTTCATAGTGTGTGTTTCTCCTTTAAGAGTCGTCCTCTGTTTTAATTATGTGGAAAAGTGTAACATTAAACAGGACCTGGTGACCATTATTCCAGCCATAAAGGGCACGGTCCCTGGCATTGTAGTCCAACATAGACATGTGGAAGTACTGGTTATGAAAAGGAATGTCTGTATACTCGTAAGTGGATGTTTTGGTGGAGTAGGCATAGTACACTTTGGCGCCCGTCAAGTGCGAGTTGGTGATGTAGAGAGTTCCACATATCATAAAAGACTCACCGGCGTTCCTCTTTGAGTATTCTGTGTTCCACGTGTTGACAATCTGCAGCGTGTCCGGGTTCAGCTGGCTGATGACGATGTTCCCCGCATTCTGATTGGTTGCATACACGGCCCACAGGCCGAGCTCATCTGCCATCAGGTCGATGTCTGAAAATCCTCCCCAGGTGTATGGGTACACATTATGGAAGCCTGCCAACTCCAGCGCCCTCTGTGTAACCACACGTCCTGTCTCAAAGCTGTACCTCACGAGGATGTTACTCTGCATCTTGTTGTAGTACAGAGAGCCATTGTACACCACATGGTTGGTTCCAGCCCATTTGAAAGGCAGATTGTAGGTTCTGGATTCCACTCCTGCCACAAAGTCAGCAATGGATTTGTACTCTTTTACTATCTTGTTGTTGGTATAGCTGTCCATGTACCAAACCTGGGAACAAATACATACAAACAAAATTCCTGTAATGCTCAGTTCCAAGAAACTGTAAGTCTACATTAAGTGCTGGTGTCTCACATCCTCATACCACTGTAGGCAACACATTGAACAAAATATATTAGCTTCCGTATACAACAGCATGACCTTGAAATTCTAAGAGAATAAAGTTGTTACAGAGATCATGGATCACTGGATGAATGGAGCATCCTTAAAGATTTGTAAACCTCCATTTCAGTAGAGGGGTGTGGTCTATCATGACCTAAATATAATACCATAGGAATGGTTTCTTCCTCATCAATAAGGCCAAAGGCAACCCAGTGAAATAATTCAAATTACACTAATATAAGGCCTTTGAATATGTCACTATACATTACATTAACAAAACGGAAAATATTAAAACACTTCTTACACTCTTGTGTAAGAACATAGTTAATTTGGATTTTGGTGAAAGGTGTTGGTTGTTAATTAGGCAGCTGCAAATAAAATTTGAAGCAAATGCGAAGAAGTAAAACTAAGTTAGACAAAAAAATATTAGGACAGAAAACTCAAAGCAAAATGCAGTGAAAATAGAAAAAAATGCACAAGAAAGGAAATGAAAAACAAATGGGCAGAAACAGGAGTCAAAGTTTGTGACCAAACTGTAAGAAACCAGGTAAAGGAAATGGGATTTACACCTAGAAAAGCCAAACATAAACCAATACTAACACCTTAGCAGGAGAAATAAGGTTACATTTAAATAAAGTAAAGCTTTCATGGACTGTGGATGACTGCATGAAAGTGACATTGAGTGATGAATGACCTACAGTCTACACTGGACAAGGATATGATGCTGGAACCTTTACTTGGTGCAGGTCCAGTGAAATATATAAAGATGACTGCCTAAAGAGAACAGGCAAATTCCCACAATTATTAATGATTTATGGGTTAACGTCAGGTAAAGGCCTCATTCTACGATTCAAAAGGAGGTTTGGTGAGGCTGAGGCAGTTTTTCAGAGTGATAATACACCTGGCCATTAATTGGTCAAGCTGAAAGGCACAGCCATCTTGTGCTGGCTTTGGTCTATTTGCTTTCATCAGTTCTGTGAAACAAGTGAATGACAGATCAGTGGTAGTCACACTACGAACTCCTCCAGTGAGTCTTTTTGTTTGTTTGTTTGTTTCCCCAAATTCAGTTAAAAGCCGTCTAAACTGCTTCATGTATGTTGACATCAGGTTGTACGTCTAAGCTCAGCTGTCAAGTGTGCAAAGATGCATTATATGATGTAATTTTATCGAATATCTCTCCCCTCTGAAGAGGATTTCAAAACAGTTGGATGTGAATTAAAAACCACTGTTGCTTTGAAGACTTCTGTCAAAACTCAAGGAGCAACAGATGTGGATCCATATGCAGATGTGTTTTTAGACACATCGAGGTTGACTGAACACTACACATCACCCACGTTTAAATAGAAAAAAAACATTCATAATCATATTCACATTCAGGTGCTGCGCACTGGGGTGTCATTAAGATAGTGTTCTTCCAATATGTGCCACATTCAGTATACCTGTGGTCTGCATTATTGAGCAAGAAACACTGATCCCTGTGGAAGTGAAGTTTAATTCTTTGCTCTAAAACAAATTTCTACTTTCAATCCATACTAAATCAACATACTAAAGACAAGAATTTTTCAATCTCAAATAACCATATTCTAGAATAAATGTAAAAAAAAAAGTATAATACACCTCTAGTAAACCATCTTTTTCAATGTCTAATTGCTCAGAGGAAATGCTGTGGCCATTAACTCACCCTGTTATTTTTTGGGGATGCTTGTGGATCAGTCATCCAGGCTCCAAATCTGGTTCCAGAGGTCTTCACAGTCAGCGGCCCAGTGATCTTCATCAGCTTGCCACATGCTGAAAACACACACAGTCCTGGTCAAGTATCTTCTGATGTCAAAACTGGAATACACCTTAAAACATCTTGGTGTATAAATCTGGTAGAAACAAGTTTAACCTCTGGATGGTTTGTGTGCAGCATGCTGGCAACACTGTGTTTTCCTCATTTGTTACAAATATGCAAGGACAAGGATACCAGACAAGCACCAAAATACAACCTCATCCCATATGTTAAAACTGGGGAAACATTTAGCCTACAAGGTTTGACATGTGAGGTGCTTGAGTTGCATATAATTAAACTCATCAGACAAATTTTATGTGCTAAATGACAGTAGGGACATCACTTGCACTCAAGCTTACAAGTTCCTTATTAAGCATTGAGATCAATCAAAGCCTCTGCACTATGAATGCTTAAGCAACCCTCTCAAGCCATAACATATTTCAAGCCATGTCCTATGAGCATGCACATACTAGTTATTTTTATTAACATTTTGACAGACATTATCACGAATGATAACTGGAGCTTTAGTCATGCAGACATTTAACAAAGGCAAGACTGCTCTGAAGACAAATTCATCTCATTAGCTTCGTTATACCTCAGACGGTGGAGGAATGTCATCACAGCTTTTCTGTGCTAAAGTGCAAATGTCAACGACTAAAAAAGAATTAATCAAATAAAGAAAACCTTTAAGCTGTACCTATAACAGAATGATTTGAATAAGCTTGAAATGCACTTTTCACTCATAAAGCCACAGTAAAAGCTTCACAATTTTACCATATTATAGACCTTATTATACCCAAATAATACCCATGTCATCTAAAAATGATGAGTAACTCTGCAAATGCGGTTCTTCTCAGTCCAGTAACATTATTTTTAGGTTGTGGTAAAAGTTCTGCCGTGCCTCCTGCTCTGTTGCTACAATACCAATCTGCCAGCGGCTGCAGTAAATGTGCCTATTATCCCATTGCTGGGGGAGAGACTCACTGAGTTTGCTCATGCATTTGTGCAGCCTATTCTCCAGGTTTAGCACCCTCTGTTGTAGCTCCTCATAGTCATAGGCTCCCATCTCCTCCTGGATACCCATCAACACGCTGGAGAGGTTTCTGATCTCTTCTTTGAACTGGGAAATGAGCTTGGCATCTGTCTTGTACTGCTCCAGGACAGGTATCAAGGGCTGCAAAGATTCCATCTTTCCCTTCATCTCCTAGAACAAACAAAGAGGCGGTTTGTTGTAGAAGTGCAGTGTAGAAGTACCTGCATCATCTCTTGTGTAACAGTTGATACTTGGTAAATACAAGAGATGTTCTGCCTTCTTTGTTTTGCATAAAATCCAGGTTCTTTCTGGATTGATTTTCACAAACAGCATTGTTCACTGAAGCAAAGCAGGATATTTGAGTCATTTTAACTAAACAAAAACAACAGCAAAAACAGAAATTATATTTGCAGATCAGATTCTCCATAGCAAAGTTTGGCATGATAACTGTCAAACACTGTAATCCTCTATTCTCTGCAAAAATACATCCAGTGGATCTGCCTGTGAAAATGATTGGAACTAACTTAGCAGGTTGAAAGTAGTTTAAGTATCAGAAGCTACAGTGGCAACATAATAAGTCCACAAAATAAAATCCCCCAAAGTATATAAACAGAGCACAATTTAAGCATAATAAAAACAATACAAAAATTTCAGCACCTGGTGTCACATCTTTGTGCCACATAAACTGCAACTAAACTCTTCCAGTTACCAATCAGATGATTGAGATTCAGCTCACAGAAAGGTTTTCTACCAGCTTTTGCTGGTACAGCATTATTCATCAATCATGGAAAGTCTATTAACGCCTGGCTCTTTAAGTAATCTTTATTGACCCCTTCAGGGAATAATTGTCTTGAATTTTCTTCAGTTGTACAAAATCTGTCTTAATGTGGACCGGTGAAGTCCAAACACGTCCACAAGCAGCTCATCAAGATAAAACCGTGATTAAAAATAAAAAGTATGCTGACTGTTTCAATCGTAGCTGCTTTGTGTTGCTCAGGTGAGCTGGTCTAACACTGGTAAAAACTGACATGACTAAGCTTTATGTGGCCATAGATTTCAGTTGCTGTGATCCGTTGTTACGATTTGTGACCTTTTGTTCCAATTTTTTAAGTTTCTTCATTGTGTGTCTTCATTTAGGGATGACTGATGGAGTGTGACAAATATAGAGCTTGATCTATTCGTTTTGTGTTTTTTTTTTTTTTTTTGTCAGAGCTTAATTTAAGTTAATACAGTTAAATACAGTAGAATTCAAATATATTCGTTGGACTTAAAGGAACTGTTTTGCTTTCAGCAAGCATAAATGAGATCACCAGCATCATTGTCACCAGATTCTCTGAGTTATGAAGAAAAAAAAGCAATTTTAATGTAAAGTCAGTCTGCTGTCGGTGAAAGACATTTGCGGTGATATTCTATCAGGTTTTTCTCAGAATATGAGTCTTTGTTTCTCTCAACCACTACAAGTAAAAATACATATAATATAAATATATCTGGAAAATTGTATTTGAGGTAATACAAGTACAACAAAAACTGCATAGGGGATGCACGTTACACACATAAACATTACATTTCTATCATTAGAAAATGCATTTCATGAAATAAAATATGTGCTCTAATGTTTTAACTGATAGGAAAAGTAACAAATGTATAATTAAAAAGGCAGGGCTTTGAAATCTATTTGAAAACTTGCTTGAATATTTATAATGAGACTTTAAAACATTGCATTGCATGACATTTAATTTGAACTAAGTTGACTGCATTTATATAGCACTTACTGGACATTAACGTCAGTTTTGTAATCTAATGCAGTACTTAAGATGTGTTTTTCAGATATATTCCATTGGTGTAATGTGTGAGATCTATATCCAAATGCTAATTTTTCATTTTTGGCCTCATATTCCATCTATACCACCAGCAGCAGCTACTGACGTGCCCAAAATCGTCCTTGTTCAAAAACTTGTTCAACCTCACTATTCACTTTAAAGAGGCTGAACACTTGCACTGACTGTCATCCTGAAATCACCTGCTCAAAATTCAACTTTCAATTTAGTTGCTAATTTCTCAAGTTGACATGCTTTTCTATCATATGTGTAACATATACAAAACATTAAACATTTGTTTCATGTGTTCCACATAAATGTCATTATTCAAGACATGGAAAAATTCCTGAGTAAGAATCTGATGTTTCGTTTCATATTTTGAAATCTAGCAAAGGATTTCACAAACTTTGAAGCACCACTTTATCCATTTGTTGATGTCTCAAGCCCCAGAAAAGCTAGGAATAAGAACTAGTAAACAGGTGAGTACATTTAATTGTAATGAGCTGTAACTGCATTGTTAGTGTGGAGGACATCTATAAAATAATTCTGTCCCATAAAAGTGTTCTCGTTAGTCTCTGCAGTAAAAAAAAGTATTTTATGAGTCAAACAGATCACTCAGTATACACAATTGGGCTGCATTCAGATTCTGTCTTGACTTTAAACAACCTTCTCCCGAGTCGACCAGCGGCAGACCTGTAATAATTTTATACTGAATGAAGGTTTATCATTTAGCATGCTTCTCAGGTACCTTTGGAAGACATCCCTTGCCAGGCTTTCTTGTGATGTTTCTCACCGAGTTAAACTTCAAACAAAAACATACCTGAAAGTTTTTGTTGACGAGCGTCTTCCTGTCCGACTCGATCTGGCGGAACTTTGACCGCAGTGCTTTGATCTGGCTCTCCATCCTCATGATATACTGAAAGTCTCTCTGCGTCCGCAGGTTCAGCACCTCAATTGACTGCGACATGTTCTGCACCTTTTGAAAAGAATAAAAAAAGGCACAGCATTGATTTTTTCCCCGTCCACCATCAGATTAAAATGTCCTTCTTGTTCAGCCGTTCAGCTGCCTGCTGTGCTCTGACGTCCCATGGAACAAATCAACATTTGACCTCCAACATGATTGTCTTTCACCAAACGAGCAGAATATAGCTTCAAATTAATCTGTTCCACAGCAGATTTTTTTTGTCTTGGTTCATAAACTTACTTTATTAGCTGTTTTTCTGATGTCATGAATAAACTGTTTCATCTGTTGGTTTTGAAAACATATTTCTGAGCAAAGATTGGATGCAGAGACCATACAGTGCCTTTATGTGACATAACAAAAGCGCACTGGTTTTATGGAGCATGTGAACAAGAAGAAATGTTGTCCTTTCTCTCCTCTCTCTGGCTCTAATTGTAATAAACCAGCATTATTGGAGCACATCAGTAGCAAAGTAGCACAACACTCATATATTGAGTTCTTTTCTGGCTCTGGCAGAGGGAACCTGAAATGGCCTCACTGATGCCCTGAGGCAGCTTAGTACATTAGTGTCAGAGTGAATGATAGAGCACATGAAACATAAAAATGTATAGCTCCACCATTGTTTCCTTAAAGTAAACGTCATCCATATTGAGGAAAGTGACACTCGTGCTCTGCTATTTATTTGTGTGTAGATAATGTGTTTGATCCCCGCTGTAATGGGGAAAGCGTAATATTATGGTTGATGGTTCCACGTCAATTCACAATGTTGTCAGTTGTGTCCAGGACAGTGATTTGATGTTACACTTATTTTAAAAACAATGATAATGTTACTTGAAAAGCTACATTTCTGATGATGGTTCACTTTTGACCATAAACAACATTTTCGTGAATTAGTTAACCCTTAAAAACATAAATAAATGCATTTGTAGTAAAAAGGAAAATGTCTAAATGTAATAAATGCAGTCTTGTTTTCACAAGCTGCCAATCAACTGTCAGTCCTGTAATATATGCAGAAGAGAAAAATATTGTTATGGCCCAGGCTGGAGCAATCTCTCTGAGGATTACAGCAGCAGAGCGCCATAATGATTGAAAATCAATGTGGTGTCCATATGAATTCAGGTGTGCTGGTTGCTTTGAGTGCGCACGTGTGCTAGAAAACAGTGTCTTTGTGTTTGTGTGTATGTACGCTTGCACATGCCTTCTCCAGGAGCTGGCGGAGCTGCCTGCCTTTGGCATCTCTGGAGCACAGATTCTGTTCAGGTGCGACCACTGTGCAGATACAACGCCCGTCTGCATCCTGAGCTGAGCTGTACACCTGCCACCCCTCCTTTGGCCTGATGGTCTGCACACAACAACTCATGAACAATCGTGAATACATATCAAACATTTCTATGAACACACAATTTGATATCACTGTCATGACACTGCAGCATGAGGCTTATGTTACTTTATTCCTCATTGCTTTTTGCCCCCAGAGCTTTCACACCAACTAACTCAGTTGACTTTTAACAAGTTTCAGCTTTGGAAGAAGAGAGTGCTTTTTCTATAAAATATCCCTGTGCTCTTAGTATACAATCTTCAACAATAAATAGCCTTTTCCTGTCTTGATGAATACCCCCTCTACCCCAAAGTGCCTTAGAACTGAAAATCCTGCAGAGAGAGAGAGAGAGAGACAGACAGACTTGATTTGTTGGGAATTTGTCCTGCTCTTGATAACAATGCACATGCTCCCCAGTGCAAAGCTAAAAAGCCTAAAGAGCCTAAAGCATGCATCATAAGGTAGTCGAGCACCATCAACCAATACTCGTTCCAAATCTATTGATCTAAATGTGGTAAAGTGCTGAAAAACCTGAACTCTATCAGGCCTACAAACAGCATCAGTGTTTGAAGTATACTACCGTTTACTGTCAGCATGGGAAATTAAAACAAGCCTGCAGCCAAATCCTGCCCACCTTTGATTGTGGATGGCAAATTTGTCTGTGCTGTCAGCCTTTTTGGCAGGCAACCAGTTATCATTTTGACTTTGTTTAAATTCTAAAACTAAATCTTGGGGGAATATAGCCTGTGAACTTTCTAATCCACCAGCGTTAAAAGCCAATGGATGGAAAAGGTAGTACCCTGTTTTCATAGTTCAGGCATCCTTTCTCTCATTCATACTTGCCTACTAGTCTGAGCAGTTTAAAGAGTGTTTGGCACCAGCCATGAAAGATCATGTCTCTTATGAGCAGGCGAAAACATCACACCAGGGAAACAGCTCAGCCTTTGACTCATCATTTTCACCCAACGGTAGGCTGCTTTTTGCCACTTTAAAATGACACTTTATAGTGCTGCCATAAAACATTTTAAGAAATAAATGACAATATATAGGATATATATATATATTGGAATATATAGATACCACTTCCAGAGTCTCACATCTCCTTTTGACAGTATGTATCACCTCTTCACTCTTAAGTTCTGTGCTTTTTCATATAAATTAATACCACTGAAAAGCATCAGGAGAAAAGATGACATTGTAGCAAAATATCTGGAAGTCTTGGGAGTTCATTGCTGTGGTCTAAGGAATTATTAAAGAAACGTAGTGTGGTGCATAATAATTGCAGCAGAAATCTGCCTTTACCATACCATAGCTGAATGGGATAGAAGTGGGAGGGGAAAAACATTGTCAGCTCTTCTTTTCCTCACTTTGCTTTGAAAGGCTCCTAAAAATGGTTGTTTCATTAATCTGTTTAAGGTGGTCTTTCTCCTGTCCCTTTGGTGACACACATCCTTTCTCCTTTTCTCATACTCACATTTCCTCATCAAAATGATTCTGTCATCCAGCCAAGCCAGATGCACTTCCCACTTTGGCTTTTCTTTGTGAAGAACTCCATAAGAAGAGTTTCTCTCTCATTAAATAATTCAGACAGCCGGTTTCTCTTTTGTTTTGAGCATTCGTTTAGACATTTCATGGATCTGAAGGCTTATTTCCTCCACTTGAAAACATTTCCTGCCTTTCTGAGCATACAAGCAATGTTTCTTCTGCACCCTACTTCCAGCTATAGCAAGGTGAGAAAACTGCTTTGCAATCAAAGCGCTGGCAAAGAGACTGTACTCTGCATGGGTGGGATGAACCTAATCGACCATTGTTCTTCTCCGAATGGAATGCAAGATGCTCCTTCTACTTTGTGACAATGCTCCCAAACACTACCCATTCAAAGGCTTAAACAGACATTTGTCTTTATAAAAAAAGGATAGCAAGTCTGATGATCAAAATAAAACAAATAATCTTAGGTGTGAAATTGTTTACAACAGCTACTTTTGTCAGGGAATTTTGGCAAAACTCACGGTTTAACATTGAATTATAGTATATAGTTAACATTTATCAATTTAGAGGAAACTCTCCCTTAAAAGTTATATGTCTGGCAATGCTCCAGAATCAATACCTCTATTATGTGCTTGATATAAGCAATAAACAAAGTGCTGAGAGGGTGGCTCTACCTCAACCACTATCAAATACATTGTTTCTACATCAAATAATCTTTGTGCATACATTTTTGCACGTTTGGAGTGAGTACAGGTGACAGTAACCTGTATAGCAATGAGTCAACTGTGCGATAATCCAAGGAAACTGAAACTACTAATACTTGTTTTAATAAGCAAACGTGAACTGTTAAGAAATGTGCTCCACCCAAAGTAAAAACATCTAAATCAACAGCACAAAAAAAACGAGCTAACGCTCAAGTTTCTACTGCTCTTTCTGATGGAAACATGAGGCAGTTTGTTGTGGAAAACTCACCACTGTCGGGCAGTATCCGAACAGTAGTAGAAACAGCAGCGGGTTAAGGACCACGGACAGCGGCCACATCCTGTAGGCTGCAACAGTGTTTCCCTCCTCCACCTCCTTTGCAACACCAGAAAAAAAAAGGAAAAAAAAAGAATAAAATATCACGCAAGTTTGTGTCCGTGAGCTCGCGACACCACGTCCACTACGCTCTGGTAAAAACTGCGACTTCCTGGCAAGGAGGGGACAACATCCATCCACTCGTCCCCGTCACGCCTGCCATTCGGGCAACGGGGAGAAACCTCGTCACTGCAAGGAGGAAAAAAGTTTGTGGGCATGTATGCAGCAAAAATGCGGTCTGCGCTTATGAACACTTCTTCACGGATATGGCATCACCCAGCTGCCTCTCTTGACTTTAAATGAAGCCAGTTTGTGTGTGAAGAGGAACAACCAGCAGCTGTGCGCTGACAAAAGTTGCAGCTGGCAGTATTCACGAGAAAATGAGAAGCCAGGGGCGCGAGCTCTGAGACGCTGCTGCGTTTTTGTGAGCGCGCAAAGGGAGAAAAACGAAGGGATTGGCTGCTGTAACAGCAGCAATTTTGTTTACTTTTTAAAATCACATTAATGGAAATCATTATTTCAGTGTTGACTTTAATGTTTTAATTCAAAATGTCAGCATCACATTTACGGTTTGGTGACCTATTAACGTCAAGACAGGGGTAAAATAGGGGGTGGGGGTTAAATGTACTAATGAGATTACATGGGATGAGTCTTAATACAAATGAATACACATATTTCTAAACAAAAAAGAAAAAAAGAAAAGTGCACTCCACATCAGCTGCAAGTAGCTAAAATATCTAAAAAATATCTAAAAAATCTAAAATAAGCCTGTTTTACAAAAGATTGGAATGACATGCGACTTACATTACTTTAAGTTTCACAATCGCAAAACAGATGGTTTAGATAAATTAATCTAATTGTAATATTTATTAACATTTTGATGATTAATTCTAAGGATTCAATTTTTATGCAAATTCAGTCATATTATTTATTTATCCTAAAAAACAATCAATAAACCCATCAATTCGTCATGGGAAGGTGAATGAATGAAAGGGAAAAAGCAGTGGAAAGTGTCTTTCCCACTATCTGTCTATCTCTTTTCCACAGGGTGAAAAAAAAACAACCAAAAATTGGAGAGGGATACTGTCTTCAGTGGAGATACAATTAGCTGCTCTCTTGGAATAACTGTGTGGGCATGTATTGTTTTCAGCTCCATCAGCAGTGCTGGAACCATGACACCCCGATGGACTGACTCATTCTTGAGTGCGTGTGACCCTCAGAGCTGCTCGAGTCCGGAGATTTTTAAAAATGTGTTCATCAGCAGAAGCTGCACACATAGGTTCTGAAAATGACAGACGCACAATGGGTGGATATTACGAAATGACGCAGTTTCACCGGGCAAGAAATTCATTCTCAGTCTGACTGTGTAGGACTTGTTCGACTTGTGTAAATTATTCTCACCAAAAAGCTGCACTTGTCATCCACCACAGCCTGTGGGATGAATTACTGTTTTCTCTTATTGTTGTAGTGATGTAGTGGAGCGACGGTATGATGTTTGTAGCAGTGGCAATGTAGTCAATCACACCATTGTCAAAAAAAAAAGATACAATAAAGATCTGCGGGGTGAGGTTAAGGGTCATCATGTGACACGTGAGTAGCAGCAATATTCTTTTTTCATAGAAAAAAAAAAAACATAAAACAAATTCTAAGTCTATCTGTCTGAATATGAGGCTTCTATATATAAGAAAACCAGCTTTTAGTAACTTGAGTTACTGACCTGAGTAAAACACAAGAAACATTCCTGATTACTCGGATCTCATTATCACTTAAATGGATTTTAAACCTGTCATATTACTGAAACTAATGACACAAAGGTTTCTGTAGCGCAGTGCAGTAACAATGTCCCTGTCTGGCCAGAGCCATTCGTCACATTCTCTAATATGACACATTGTTTTCAAATAACTGAAGCAAGGTATTAAATAATGTGTGAAGCACTCATTGTGCATGCAAATAGAGCTGCAGTTGTTCCTCCAGCTTCTGTGTTAATGTTTACGATATGAGGCCCCTGGAAACTCGTCTGTCAGAACCAGAACTATGTTTTGGAAATAAAAATGGGCCTTGGGGCTTCTTTTGTTTGACATTTATCTTTTTTTCTAGAATGTGCAGCAATATGATAGCAGCAGGTTGTATCAGCCCTGATCATATTGTGTTGAGTTTGTTGATTTTTTTTCCATTGATCCTTTTATAGAAAAATATTGATTTTTGAGAGATTTTCTGCACTGGTTCATAAATTGTACTGCACTGGTTTCTCCTTTTACTTCTAACGTTTTTTTAACATCTGTTTTGCTGGGTTACCATGCCAACAGAAGAGTTGTTCACAAACAGCAATCCCAGACGAGTTTGAGAGTAAATGCAATGGATGTTGGGTAATAGCAAGCCTGCAAAATAGGAGGAGGAAGTTTAAACTGTCTCATCATAGGGAAAGTGAGATTGCTAACAAATACAGCGGATGAGCTTGGACCACTCACAAAGACTCAGCAGGAATACCAAGAAAGCTGCAATATGTGCATCACCAAGGCATGATGGCAGAATTGTATGTCCAATGTTTTTCCAACTGCTTTTACAATATACTAGCAGACAGAGACATCATAAAAACGTTGCAAAAGCAAAGCCCGATATATATTAGTACATGCTGACAACATCTGGTGTAATGTCGAGCATGTCACCATGCAGGAGAGGATCTGTGCCCAGACACTGAACTGTTAGTAGTGATTTTGCATCCATATAATCTGCTAGTATATATTTTATTCTGCGCTGCTGTTGATGCTGTCTGTGACGTCATTTGGTTCAGTCATTGCCAGGTCATAAATACAACAGTTCAATGCATGCAGGGTGGTTTCTGAAAATATCAGAGATATCTTTGTCTATGTTACACTTTCAACTTTCCAACAATTTGTCAACTGCTCCATCAGAGTGACATAAAATGGTGGATTTCTTCAATGCAAATAAAAGAGATGCATACAGCTCCTTTGCCTGTCCTTCATTTAAAGGAAATACACTTAATGTCCAGTGGCAACCTGTAATCCAGTAGAGTTTGACAAGATGCTCTCAGTAAGATGAACAACTGGTAGGTGAACTTTTCAGTTTGTAAACTCCTTAATATACTAACATACTAACATATATCTTTACTAACATACTGTGCTTGGATTTAAATTCAGACCAGAGACAGTAAGAAGGACACATCCTTCTCAGCAAGAGTCACCTTCCCCCTCCCAAAAACTTCTTTCCCTCTTCTACAGAAAACTAACAGATTGTTTTTTAAAGAAACGAGAGGATGCAAAGCTCTGTCAGGCCGAATGAGCTGGTATCCATTTTTAGTTTCAGAAACGATTTAAGCATAAATCTTTTCCACTAGTGGCAATGCCAATGAAATAAAGGGTAGCTAAAACAAGATATCTGAGGAACAGGGGTGTCTCCAGACCACTCAGCAGCAGGGATGAGTTGATGGGTTGGGTGCTAAAGCCCAGTATAGTGCAGATGGAATGTGTCCCAATGAAACTGTTTGAAAGAAGAATACTTCAGTGTCTTTGACAGGAGACAGAGATACCCTCAAACAAAGGGGTTTTGTACAGTGAGACATGACCTGCATTCTGATTGAGTTTCTCGCTAGTCTAAAAAGTGGCTATGTGCTAGCTTTGTGGCTCAATCCAGTTCAAATTTATTGTGGTTTATGATAAGCTCAATATATCTTTTGCAGCTAAAACACACTTTCAAAACAGCTACAAATAATTAATTTGCAGGAGAAGTGACAAAAAAAGGAGAATATCACCAGAGAGAATAAGCAATTATCTTCCAATGAAAGACACGCCAGTCGATAAAGACTGTGTCTGGTGAATAACTGGAAATTATACACTGTTGGTCACTCTAAACAAGCCATCTTTATCCCCTTTTCTACTGTAAAATGCGCGCTTGCTAAATTTGTTGTTACAAACTTTTTTACACCCAGCAGCGTTCCAGTACAACAAATGTTTTCTTCTCTTATTCACAGAGCTGTTCAGTGGGGGAAATTGGAAGATACTTATTTTTGTCAAGAGCAGCAGCAGCAGCTTTATAATAGTTCCCCGTCCAGAATTTGCCCCATATGTCTATGGAGACACATGTAACACACAGTGAGAATTACAGAGTTTAAGTAAACTATAAATTGGTGTTTTGCTGTAAGGTGAACTAAGTGTAAAAAATAAACAATTTTCGCACATCTAGTAGAATTAACAGGAAATTAACTCTTTTTTTTTACATTTATGGGCACAGATAAATGTAACATTGGAATTATCATTTCAATGTTACTGATATCCAGAGAAAAGGTTTAGTGATAACTTTCTGTTACTCACACGTGTTGCCAGATGCTTCACACTGTCATATTGCACAAAATCCTGATATCATTGTGCCAACTAATGTTACATTAGTAAATCGCAACTAATGGTCTGTAAGAAAAAGCCAAATAATGTTCAGTGTACTGAGAAATATGGATATACAGAAGGCTTGGATGGGAAAAAAGTTAAAAAAAAAACATAGCAATGCCTTAGGGCGACATTATGTTATGTTGATTAAACTGTGCTCCACAACATGTAGACATGAATTTGAATGGAATATCCAATATGCAATTTATGTAACTACATAAGAAAAACATAATAATAGACACAATACTGTTAAACTTTGGATTTGGAAAGTTTTGGGTTGTCTGTCTTGGTGTCCTGCTGGTTCACTATTGCTTAATCATGAAAAATAGAGTACTACAACGTTACCAGAAAAAAAGAATATTAATGATTGTTGTTTCATATATATTTAGTGTCAAATAAAAAAGAAAAACATTGAAAATCAGCAGGTATAACCATTGTATGGTCTGTGCTTTTAGCTCCAATAAACAGCCAGTTCCTCACTCTCCTTCAACTTCCAGGCTCTGTATGTTTTCTCTCTATAGTGGTGGCAGCAGTTTGTGTAGCAGGCTGAAAGAGGTTTCTAGGCTGGATAAAGATGTGTTTTTATAAGTCTGTGAGAACAGATGGAGTAGCTGTGGGGTAGCCTTAAGTTTGATTAAATAACTACTGGAATGACAATATGCTAGTTAACAAGTTAGCTCGTCTTTTTGCTTGAGCAGGACGATTATCCACGTTCTTTACTTTGTCAGCAATGTTGAAAACTGAAGTGAAACAGGAACATTTGAGATTTGTTCTAAAAGTAAGAAAACATCGATTCACCCTGACATTTACTGCAATGCTTTATAAAGACCTTGAAAGAAACAATGCACCTCATTTCAAGTGGATGTATGAAGAAGAACTTTCTACCCTCACTGGGGATCCATCTGTGTTCCATTACTTTGCAGACCCTAAAGTTCCTGAAGGTCATGGACTCTTCTCAACAAAATCACTCAGTATCTCTATTAATTGTACATCCATACTCCACACCTGCCAGAGATGAGGTAAAACAATGATCAGTTGGCACAAACTACTGAGTGTATCATATATAGCACAGAAGCCAACATTAGCTCATTGGTTTATAACAATTAAATCTACTCCCTGAAGTATTTTGAGATATCTGAAATGTAATATTTTATGAAGCAAACACAATTAAAGTGTAGAGCAAAAAGTACATTCTGCTACTGCTCATAGTTGCATTTTGGTGTGATGTGAGATAAGAAGACAAAGATATTGAATGCAATCTAATACCAAGATGGTAGAGGAGATGATATAGGAGTGAATTGAGGAGGATATGTAGGATACAAAAAGGGAAAACACTAGGAACAGTAATAAGGGTGTTTAGGTGACTCAGGCTTTCTTCTCAGTGTGTGTGAGTTGCGTTTGTCTAATTTGAAAGCACCCAGGAGAGGGGTTTCTGAGCCTTTAAATTGTCAATTTCCTTAAATGTGATTGTATGTCTCTCCACTTTAGCCCTTAGACAGAACTTTCTTTTCTTCTCATTGGTTTAGTTCAAGCTTAGATGGAGTACAGTTGCATAGGTGTAAAAATAATGGAAAGAGAAACAAAGAAATAAAAAATAATCATATATTCTTGGAAAAAAATCCATATCTAATGTGACTCTTGCAACCAACAGAGTTTGGAGGGGTTTTGTTTAATGCAACCAGCGACATCCCCCAGCAACAGCCTTTGACATTAATCTGCATCTTTATATTTCTTTTCCCTGTTTTGATCCTGTCACCATTTATGCCGAACAGAAAAAGCTTCTTTTTTGCCCTCTAAGATGACAAACAGCTAGCCTCGTACCAATCTAAAGAAATTTGGAAAAATTATGCCCGTCCATCAGCTACTGCAAAATTGTCACACACACACAAACTTAATGATTACTCATCCCCATATGTGCTTTCACTGATCACAACATGATGACAGTGTTCAGGTGTGAGAAGTACACAGAGCGCTCGACTAACAGATGCAATGATTCATCCGGCAGAGTGAAAACGGGTTCAAAAGAGGCCAAAACTTCTGTATCTTTTTCATCATAAAGTCAATTTAGAGCAATAATAAGGCAATTCAAGCTGTGAGGCAGACGTTTATATGATACGTGTGTTGCTTATAAACGAGGACAAATAGAAATTTGTATTCTACAACCAAGATCTTAAATGCGTAACTGGTCAAACAGCAAAATTCCAACCAGAAGACCAACACACTTTTTGAAGATGTGTCAAATGGTGGTATTATAGGGCATAAAATATCAACAACATGTATGTGCTTATGAGAAAATATCTCCAGCGTGGATCTACATTTGACACTGTAATAACACCATATTACACAATATAAAGCCAGCCTGACCTGACATGTTTGTAAAGATTTCATGACAGAGATGCCTAGAGGGGGCATTGATGACTTTGTCAAACAAGCAAACAGTGGTTGGCTAAATACAGGTTTAGTCATAGTTGTGTCATTGATGCTGCTGGGTCAAACAGTTATATAATTGTATATCTGCCAAACATTTTACTATGAGAATGTTCTGATGTTTGCCTCTTTATCACAGAGTAACACAACAATCAAAACCTGAAACCGCGCAGACCTGTGTCACTATCAAAATGATTACTAGTGGGAAACTTCCACAAGAAATGCATATGATTGTTTTAGTTGTTCTCGTTTTTCTTGTGATGAGAGCAACAATTGGTTTTCTGTCACATCTATTTTGTAACATGTTGACATGTTTCATTTCCACAGACTTTCATACCCGCAGTGTAACACTGCTAAAATGACAAACTCCCTGGAAAGAAAAGATAATTACTGTCGATTTGCATTTTCTGTTGACACTTGAGCGGCTCAGATAAAAGCTGTGAGCTATTATCATGCCAACATTATGCAGATTATGTTGTAAATTACACTTTGTGGGATCTTTGTATGCACTTCCTTCACAGTTAAGAACAAAATCAAAAAATGAGACATATCAAGAAAAGCACATTTCTGCTTTTAGTTTTGATGTGGATGGATGTGACCAAACTCTCAAATGACGCAGTATCCTGCTATATGTAAGTGAACCGATGGCGTAGTCTCAGAAGGTTGAATGGTTTTTAGCTTTTTTTGTGGATTAAAATAATTATATATGAATTTAATCCAGAATTTGAACAAGAACAGTAATTAGGACAAATGGTTTTGACATTTGGGTTTGGTGGATTAAAACTAATCCACCAAACCCAAAATATATACTTAAATATATACTTATAAATATAAACTTAATTCTTTGTGTCATGGTGTATGCGTTGTGCGTTTTGCTTTTGACTCTGTATTTGGTTTCTTGGTTTTCCAATGTTCTGGTTTCTTTTTTTTTCTTCCTGCACTCTTCCTTCTAGCCTTTCCTTGCTTTTGTTTTATTTTGTAGAGCTGTCCTCATGTTTATTCTGTTGCTATTTACTCCCTGTATTACACCTAGTTTCTGTTGGTGATTATCTCTCACCTGTTGTCAATTCCCCCATGAATCTATCAGTATATCCTCCCAGTTTTCTTTTTTTCTTCCTGGTTGGATCATTTCATGTTTCATGTTGCTTGTTGTTCTGTTCCCAGTGGATTCTTCCTCAGAGACCATTGCCTGTCTTTATCACTTCCTTCGCAGTCCTGCTTTTGGGTTTGCTTCTCCATAACCACGACACACTGTTCTGAGTTTGTTACAGTTTTATATAGGAAATTCATTGTCGTAAATAAGCACAGAATAAAAAGACAAAGAAAATCTAGTAGGCAGAAAACATAAATACAGAAAAAAATTTTCTCATTGCATACAATAAGTGGACTATTATCAAAACAAATATAAACAAGCTGGGGGATAAGCAAAAACTGTCAAACTAAATAATTTATTAAATCTGCTCATTTGCAGTTAATTTATTAGATGCCATCTGAGCACATCCTTGAACTATCTGAAGAATGCATGGATCGCGTGACGATCAAGCGCTGTGAGCTGCCGATGCCAGTGGTCTCTCGACTCAAGTGGTGGTTGTTTTGACTCAAACTGGTCAAAATTAATTCAATGAACAAAACTGGACCAGTGTGAGAAGATAGCAGAGTGGGCTCACAAAGTATATGGAACACACACATGTTCATATATGGGTGTAGGGTATGTGAACATGTGTGCAATGCATGAATATGTGTTTGTATTCGAGGCATCTAAAAAAACCATTCATTCCTCTGGAAATCCCCATAATCCTTGCGAGTTGTGTGGAACTCTACCTTCTGCTTTTTCCACCCTACAATTTGAAATACTTTAACTGGTGTGGTAGATAAACAGGTCGTGATTAGGCAAACAAACTACTAGCTTTAAATTCAAACCTATGACAGTGTGTTGAACACATTTAAGTGAAAACTTCTGTCAAATTTAGCAAGCACAGATATTGAAATAATGGGAAGCTGTGTAATGAATGGAGTGCATATATTGGAGTTCATGTGTATTTTAATGTTCCTCATAAAAACAATCGCCAGGCAAACATAGCTCTTAACTTACCACTGCCTTGTATTATTTTTGTCCATCTGCTGGGTTAATCATTTGCATATTTAATAACACTGGATGGAAAAACTTGCATTTACTTACATCTAACACTAGGGGGCAAAGTCCATATATCTTAGATGGAATTATGGACCGAAAGCCGCATCATAGCCGCTGGTTTTTTTGCATGTTTTTTTAAAATCCATCATATGACAAACAGGTGGAGCCTATCAAGGACAGGTCACCAGTCCATCACAGGACCACACAGAGACGTGAACATACATTCCACTAATGCTCAATATTTGGGCCAATTCAGAACCACCAATTAAAGTGACATGCATGTTTTTGGACTGTGGGAGGAAGTCGGAGTACCAACAGAGATCCCACGCTGGCACGTGAGAACATTTAAACTCTACAAAGAAAGATCCAAGCCGAGATTCAAACTGGGAACCTTCTCGCTGTGAGGGGACAGTGCTAACCACTACACTGCTGTGCAGCACAAAATCAGATGTCATTTTTGATAGATTTTTGCATGTATCTTGCTATGTGGGAGAGTAATAGAATTGGTTATTATACCATATAAGAGTTTCTGTTGGTAAGACCACATTTTGGGCGGTGGTGTAACTACAATGCCATTATAAGTGTCAAGTGTGGTTAGATCTCATTATGCACTGTGGAAGCAAGCTCCTTAGTAATATAAAAATGTCATATGGAGTTTGCTATCATACAGTTTAATCTGCAAGTGAATTCAAATGATTTCCATGTGCACTTAGCAAAGCACCAAATATTTATTTCAGTTGTACATAGGTTGTAAACATACTAGAATTACACAGGTTGGAAAGCGGCTCTCAAGTTTTGGCTATCATAGCTTTAAGCTAAGGAAGTGAAGAGGCAAACAGATCTTGAGCAAAGTCAAATCTGAGTCAGAGAAAAAAGCTGAAAAGGTCAATCAAGTGAACTCAAATGTTCGGAGCCAGTTGTTCTCATTTAATAATCGCAACAAAGAAAGGTCATATGCAGCGCAGAATCACAAAAAAGAGCACTACTAGTTTCTGCCCTCAAATAGCCAACAATACAGACATCCAACTAAACATTTTTAGAACCCAGTTTTAATCGTTTTGAATGAACAAGTCAAGGCACATGAAAACGTCAAGTTCACTGTTACAAAGAAAATATCCACAGGGCCTCTCTGTGATCTGCTGGTTTTCCTTTTCCTTTTTAGAAACAACTGAACAAATTTTAATGACAAAACCGTTTTTTGTAAAAATGTTAAACTTGATTGTGTTATGAAGATCATTGTTGTAGAGACAAATGTGTCCACCTTTTTAAAAGAAACTGAGGTATATCAGCTAGCCGGAAGAATAAGCCCTGTCTTAAAATATTTATATTACCGTCTCATTTTATTATGGCTTAGTTTCCCGGTGGATATTCTATCTGGTTTGTCACGACAAAACATACAAAATGCTTAAATGCTTTTGGTGTTTTTGTTCAAGTTCTTGTTTAAGCTCATAAAAGTCAAATGATGATAGTGATATTATTTACAAAAGGATTATTTCATACAAACAAATTGAGGCTTTTGTCAAATGTAAGCTATGGATGTTTTCAGAAGACATATTTCTAATCCAATGTGTTCTTGAGAGATATTAAATATATTTAAAGGATTTATTCTAGGATAGTTTACCAAATATTTATTCAAACTTTAAGAGCTGGCACATGCAAGTTTTTGAGTGGATTTGAGGAACAATATTGTACAAAATAATTATAATAATAATTACAGTTTTATCAAAAAGCACTTCTGTAGCACCTTGAGTGTTTTGTGATTCTGCACAAAAGCACCTCTGTGGTTGTATTCAGAGCAGCACCTGGAGCATCCAGAGAGGGAGGTGTGGTGGGAAGATGAAGGGGGCTGGGGCTTGGGGGGAGTGGATCCTCTCTCTGTTGCTGAAAGTGTGCAACTGTCCACCACGGCATCAAATGTCCTTTTCCTGATGTCACTCCCATTACAAGTTAAAGTCATGTGATTCTGGCCCTACAAGGGCAAGGAGTAGTTTCCCCGGGGCAGCGCTTACATGACAGGGCCTGGGGGCAGTTGTCGTCTTTTTCTTCTCCAGACATGAGTGGATCTTCTTGGCAACAAAAGAAAACACAGGTTTTTGCTTTGCGCTGAGAGAAAGTGATGGTTGTCAGATCTCAGCATGTGGGTGTTAATATATACCCTCTGACCCTGTCCTTCAGCGGGGGTGTAGGGGCGTGTCTAGCCGAGGAAACACACGGGGCCAACCTCGAAGCCAAACCTCTGGTTGGACTCCCCAAAGTCATTCAGCATGACGTCAATGATGGGCAATTGGTCGATACGGGGAGTGTTAATCTCCATCACTGTCTTTGAATAGCCCTGCTTCATCTGCAAACAGAGAAGGTGCAAAAAATTCAAAGGTGATAGACAGTTCTAACAGTGTTTTAACAGCAGATACTTGCATATATATTCATTTATATAGCAACGGTATGAGATTACTATCTCGTTTTTATCAACTTGCTTTCATACAAGAGTAGCCAACTGACTATTCATTGAAGTTTCAATTAAATAAAGTCCTCTTCATGTAATGGATATGTGTTACAGTGCTGGTGCTGTGCAGATAGATTCACAGTTCAATATTTTTTTGTTTTATATATAGGATAGGTACATACAGGTTTTATAAATACCAAAATACTCACGTTAATGATCTTTTTTTCTTTTAATGATTTTTCCTCTTTGACAATAATAATGCAGCTTGTGATGCTATATTGACCTGCTATATACAAATGTATTGTTTTTTTATTGGATGATGTTACCCATTAAAATGTTAAGGTTGCCCATTTCAGGTTGGACATTTCTTATGTTGCAACCCGATTTAGAGAATGACCATTTGAAACAGGTTCCAAAGGACTTGGCAAGGACTTAACAAAAAAAGATTGATATAAAAGCAAGAGCTGCAGCCCAGACATGGTCTGTACCTACTTTTCAAAGTGCCCACTCCAATCATTGACCTGTGCTTGATTGCACCATTGCTGCTATGTCATCTATAAACAATTGCCTAGACTTTTCTGAAAATGTCTACATATTTGTGAGGATTAGTGGGATTTCATGGGCTTTAGAAAAGTTTAATTGCAAATTCAAAGCTTGAAAATGAATGTTTACCGAGCAGCCATCCATCAACGGCTTGATGAAGGGATTATTGTCATAAGACATTTCCTCATCATTGGAACCCAGGAAGCGCAACGCCTTGTCATAGTTGTCAGCCTTGGCGTCGTACCAGGCCACAGACTGATGGCAAATGTAGGTGAAGTTCTGCCGTGCTGAGGAGCTCAGCAGCTTCAGGAAGGTCATCTGTACAGTGTTGATGGTGTTTTCTGCCACATCAACATAGTTCAGCTGGGGACAGATGGAGAGAAAGGATTAGAGAAAGAGAAAACAAAAGCAAGTGATGGTAAGAAAAAGCAAACACAAAATAGGGTGAAAAGGAATGAAGTAAGGTGAGTGTAGTTTAATTAAAGGGGAGACAGAAAAAAGAGGATGGTAAGAGAAGAGAAGGACAGGAAGAGAAGAAAGGATGTAAATGATACAGGAGGCAAAAGTATGACAGGCAGGCGGGGATCAAATGAGGGAGATCAGTGAGGAAAAGTTATTGTAAATGAGATGCCATGATGAAGGAGCAAAACTGAAAAACTTACATAAAAAGCATGTGAATGCCGACTTTGAGGTAAGAGAAAACAAAATAAGGTTGTGTGGGTAGACTCACGATTTTGCCACGTTTAAATTCACTGAACCATGAACCTGGAGACTCTTTGGGCCAGTTGGATATTCTAACCTTCAATGAAGACAAACATTTTATTTACATTTGATTAATAAGAGAAATGATGAACCTGGTAATGTTTAAAAATAGACTCAATTTACTTTAACCTTTAACCAATTTTGTCAAAACATTGCTCTAACTTACCACACTCATCTAAAGCTGAATAAAATGCTGGCAAAGTGTTTACATTTCCGATTACTTACTCCTGTGGATTTCTTGTCTGGGTGGATGCATGTTTCTCCACCTGCTGTGAAGTTACACAACACTTTGATGGAGTCTCCAATGCAGCCCTGGTTTGGATCGATCCAGTATTCACCTGAGCAAGAAACAGATCCATGAGACACGGCCAAGGCAACAGTGTCAAGAACAGTCTTGGATGTAAAAACAAGTTTCTGTAATGTTCAACTAGTTCTTGGTATAAACTTCTTCTATCCTACTGTTCGTTAATTCTGCCACCCTGTTAATACTATGATAAACATTCCCGCCATTGTACCATCTGGGTAGTCAGGCTGGCTGAGGTGCAGGTCGTTGCAGGTCCTGGCAGGGTTGTCTTGGGTGCCCATGGGGAACTTCATGCGCTCAATGTCCTGTTTGAGGTTATTAAGAGATCCGAAGACATCCTCCATTCCCTCCATACCCACACCATCTATGCCGTAGTCTGCCAACGCCTCATCTCCCTGCATATCAGCCTGCCGCCTGGTCTTTCTGGAAGCTTGCTGGATGGGCAGAGGCTGGATAATATCACCAGGAGGACCCTGCAAAACATAGGTTAAAAATTAAGCATATTATCTGCTTTCTCTGTATTCTACATGCAGACTCTTCGGTCCAAGAGTGGAAGAGTCTGCATGATCAATAGTTAGTCTGCAACCACAGCCATTATCTTGATCTGTTGGCTAATTAATATATAAATGTAGAAATAATATTCTTGACATTCTCCCAAATTTTAAGGCTATGACTTCATGCTGATCGTTTTTTTTTACTAAAGTATTTAAAACACCCAAAATATTCTAATAGAAATAAACACAATAAACAGGTAGCTTACAGGTGGTCCAGGTGGCCCAATCAATCCAGGGTCTCCCTTCTGGCCAGTTGAACCCTGATAGGAAACAATATATCACGGCCATGTCAAAAACCAAAACAATTAGTGGTATGTGAATGCCATTAGAGTGCTGAGAGATAACTTACAGTTGATCCCTTAGATCCCTTCTGTCCTTGAGGACCCTGATGACAAACAAGGTAGAATTAGGAGACGAATAACAACTGTGCACAGATAAAGTGTCGCATTTGTTCACCAAGAAAAACAACTTACAGAAATTCCAGGGGGACCAGGAGGGCCGAGAGGACCTTGTCCACCGCCAAGACCCTGGTGACACACAAGGGAAGAAATTAATTTTATGAGGGTCAACAATAAGATAATATTTTATCGATTCATTTATTTCGTCAAATCATTGTTTAAAAAAACAAAAAAGGTGGACTCTCTAGGATACTTACAGAATCACCCTTGCCACCTGCTAAACCCTGAGGTCCAGGCAGACCTCTGTCTCCTTTCTCTCCAGGTTCACCGGGAGGTCCGATCAGACCAATGAGACCAGGATGACCCTGGAGCAGTCAGAGAAGCATAGAAATACTAATAAATACAAAGTAAGCAACAAAAGTTTAAATTCTGTCTCTTCATCACCGGGTGAAAATGGAGGCCGTGAAACAAATATGCAAATTCATGTGTAATTTTATAAAAAAATGTCTGGCCAGATGAACGTTCCTACATCCACCTATAAATAATTAGTGTGTTTATTGTGGTCGTCATATTTAACAATGGTGCTGTGTCTCAGCACCTGCTGTTAGACAGAGTTATGATCATCTGGCTCTGCCTGCTGCATGCTGGCATTAAACCAATGGCTATTAGAAAGATGATATAATTGGACTTATACATATTCATTCACTGCATTAAATCACTGGGTGAAAAAACTCCTTACAGAGCCACACCTCTATTCATCTAACTGGGAGAAAGTGAACAAAGAGATGGAAGTGAATAGTCCAAGATGTTTGCTTGCTTCGGATGCCTCAGATAAAGAGCATAATCAGATATGAGAAATACGCTATAAAGCAATTTGAGATTAGCATCTAATAATGTCTTGCCTTCTCTCCTTTGTATCCAGAGTCACCTTTCATGCCTGGAAGTCCAGGGGGTCCCTGAGCAGGGAAGATCAGTTTGTCAAGCACAGCTGACAGCAACATTAATTCACTTCATTTTACAGTGACAGCTAAAATGGATGTCTATGCTAATAGCTATACTGTGTATCCTACAGAGATACTAAAACGCAGTATGAGTAAAGAAAAGTCCAAGAAACATTGAAATAAATTCCTTACAATAGGTCCAGGAGGGCCATCTTGACCAGAAGCACCAGGGAGTCCTTGCTCACCCTGAAAATAAGAAAACAATAACACAGTTGTTGGCTGATATATGGCATGGTTCTGTGATTACCACAGACAGGACCTCACTCTGAAAGAATAAATCTCTGGGATGTGTCACTGGCATCTGGTTATTCATTGGATTTTTAAAAAAATGAGAGATATTGATCTTGAAGACTTACAACAGGGCCAGGGATTCCCCGCAGACCCTCAGCACCAGATTTTCCAGGGGGGCCCTGAGGTCCCACTGGTCCAGTTTTCCCAACAGGTCCCTCTGCTCCAGCTTCTCCCTGAAAAACAAATGGACATTAGCGAGCCATTCTATTTTTAAGGTCTACATTGTAGGACTTAATTAAGCTTGTATATTTAAGTTGTATGTAACCTAAAAGCATTAAAGCATAACAAATTACATTGTGCAAATCATTTTCTAGATCTAATGTACAAGTTGATACCTGAGCAGCAGATTAGCCGAAGGAACACAACTGACAACAGTCAAAACTCCTGACTAAAATATGTTTCTGCTCCAATGAATACAAGATCTTTGTCTATATTGAGAAATCAAATAATCACCATAACACCATATCAAGTTTTTATATGCTAAAAGCAGGATTCAGGGTTCTGCAGCATTCAACAGATCAATTCTTTCCATGTCTTATCTCTCATCTCAGAGCAGGAACAGCTAGTTTTTATGTATTGAAACCCCAAAGTTGTCATATTGACTGGGATATTAGAGCCAGGGATTAAACTGTTCTGACAACTAATTAGGTCTGGAGTATGTGCATGTGAAGATGAGAAATACCACCACAACAAAGCAAAGAAGGTACAAGGGTAGAGCAAGACTATCGCTGAAATTTGTCGGAGTTTCTACATGTGCATATCACGGAACCATCCGAGTGAAAGTTTTACGACTTCCTTAAGGCTTAAACAGATATTTTTCCTCTTTGATGCTCCTTGATTGTGCAAACACACGCAAGTTATGGATTTTTAACAAAGCAGTCAAACGTATCGGCAGCCTTGAGGGACCTCATTGCTTCTCATGTGAGACTAATTTACCTATTCTTACAGGGAAATGGAAGAGCGCAGGAGAGTATCAGGGGAACGAGGCTGGATGTCTGCGGCGCTGGAGATTTGCGTTTCCAGACTTTCATTCATCTTTTCTTGTAATGCCTTTTTGTATGATTGTCTTTTTGATGGAGTTTTGGAGTGTTTCAATAAATAGGCCGATCCCTGTGGCTAAAAGCAATCCTCAAAGCAGTTAGAGTGAATCATGGTACTGCTAAAAGAAGGACCTGAAAGTTGCAATAGAGTTATGTAGAACTGAAAGGAGATGTAGATTCGCAACACACAAGCATCTCAGCCCTAAACTCAGAAAGAATAATGTCAACTCTTAAAAACTTGATTGTAATTTATAAAGTTAGTAGAACTTACTTTGGATCCTTTCTCTCCTTGTCTGCCCTCCTGACCTGCTCGTCCAATAGGCCCCTAAAAAAAACAAACACCAAACACAGTCAGATTTTTCTTCAAAATCAAAAACTCCATCATGTTAAGATTTTGTAGACACCGATTAAAAAATAGCATTACTGAGTTTCTCTAAAGTGAATTTATCCAATGTTTACTGACTTCAAATACGTACTAATCATTCAGTTCCAGAATGCTCTGACCTTGAGAGAGGGATGTTTATGCAGCACAGGGGTGAGCAAACTGTCCTACATTCTAAATATACTGTGATAAAAATGCATCAGCATTTTCAGCAAACAGCCTCTGGTCAAAACCTTGTGAGTGGGCTGACATGTACCATTAGAAACCCTAATCAAACAGACCACACAAAAGCCACAGGCTCTCAGTGTAGGTTTTCAGCCCTGGCAAATGTGCGTGTGTAGATTTGTATGAAAGTGCACTTGTGCGTGTATGCGCGCTAATGTAGTCAAGCAGCCACAAGCATCAATAAGCACCAAACCTGACACATTTTAAGGAGATATTGGAGAAGGGAATATATAAGAATTACCTTGGTGAGGGATGAAAAATTATATTGCAGAGTCTATTAATATGGACATAGAACTGGGGTCTAATATGTTCTAAATCCTCAGTGGCCTGCATATCATCCAATGGAATACAAATTCTGGGAATTTTTTTTTAAATGTATGATCCTCTATCCTGTCCTTCATTCTAATTGCACTGAAAACATGCAAACTACTGTGCATGATGTCTAAACGCCTGTCTAAATGTCTAAAGGACCTCTCAAGTAGATATCTTTTTAGATGTGGAGCCTTATCTCAAACAATGTTACTGTAAGTAAGTATCTGCAATACACAGTAATCCTTTTCTATCCAGCAACCACCAGGACTAACCACTATCCCTAAAACTAACCCATGATAAACTTGTGCTTTCATCCTCCTTCTTTGTGTACATTGACTGTTTTAATATGCAGGGACTGCAGCTGATACTAAAGCTTTGGAGGAAAAGTTTCATGAGCAGCATCCCCAAGTCAATTTATGAAAGTGTCCTTCCCCACTTGCAATACTGTGTCAGCCTTTGAAATGGTATATTGATTGCATGCTTTATTGTTCACTGGGAAACATTATCACTGTGATTCAAAAGCAACATAAAAATGCTTTGCAAGTAAAACGAAATAATCTCAGCTCAAGTCTGATGTCGCAGAAAGGGCACTAAAAGCCAGAGAATAGAGTGACAAGTTAATTTCCTGACATTAGGAGTAGGACCAGCGACCATAAAGCTTTCACATTACTGCCAGTCATACTCACAATATGTTGATATTCCCTTACAGTATGATTGCTATCTGCGATCATTGGTTACTCTAGTTACTATTAATGGAAATAGTTTCTTATCAAACAGATGCAGATCAATTCAAAATCTAGCCTATGATCATAAATATGTATCACCCTACAGTGGGTAATGAAGTGGCTCGGGGCTTGTTAAGAGCACTCTGAATCTAAAAATAGAGAACGTCTCAAGAACTGAACAGAAGTATCATCTCATGCATCACTTTGTACTCACCCTTTTGCCAGGAGGTCCGGGTACTCCAGCTTCACCAGATGGACCTGGAGGACCCTAAATTAGAGCAGATATAACACTTAACTCCACTTCATAGAAATTAGTGTGTTACAGGGAGATATCCCGGCATTGCCAAAAGGGCTATATTATTTCACAGGATGGATATGAAACATTAAATATGACAGTGTTTTAAGTCTGACTTTTTCACTCCCTTTACTATATTTGAAAAAGTGCGTTGTCTGATGGCACTAACACAAGTTTAATTACAATTTTTACTCTGAACAAAGTTTTTACATGTCTAAGACATGTCAGAATAAAATGACTAAGTTCTCCTCTATTTTTCCTCATACGGATCAAGCTTAGCAACAAAATTTGATTGGATGATGTATTTCCTGTTTCTTAACCAGTGGCAGATATAGGATTTTTCTGAGTAAGGGGCCATCAAGGGGCTACAATATTCATAGAGGGGCCAAGTATTTTTCCAACATCGTTCGGGATTGTTCAAATCTTTTTTCTTCTGTAAGTTATTTGATTCATTAGCGCCACTAGTGTTTTGGCATGGAATTGCACCCATCTATATCTGATCATCGCTCTCGGACAAAAGACAGATGAGTGACAGCAGATGAGTGACAGGACAGTGGCACTTCAGGGGGCCAATGCCCCTGTGGCCCCGCCCCTAGAACCGCCCCTGTTCAAAACCAACAGTTTTTAGATAATGTTTGACTTACTGGTTGTCCAGCCTCTCCATCATCGCCTTTATCACCGGATAAACCATCAACACCCTAAACACAACACACAAATGGGCCAGACGTGAAATTGTTAATTAAATGATGACAAAACAGAAAAAGTAAACAAAAAATAAAATTAAACGCCGGTGATGTAAATGCATTTTTGACTATCATAAATATTTACTCACACTCATATCAGTAATTATTGTAATGCATATTTATTACTCTGTAAAATGACTTAAACATAAACCCATTACTGATAGGTAAATCCAGCACTTACAGCAGCACCAGGCTCACCAGGGGGACCGGGGTCTCCTGGGAAGCCAACAGGACCCTGTAGAAAACAGAAGATTGAGCTTCACTCACATATTCGACATTGTGTCAACAACATCTCTCGCAGCGGACAGCTCGACTGAGAAATATGACACAATGATGCTGTCGCTGACAGCTTTAATGATGCATCAGTCATGGCTGTATGTGTCTCCTGGCAGCTGACGTACAGGGTTACCCTTGGGACCATCATCTCCAGGTGGTCCTCTGCCACCGGCTGGTCCCGCAGCTCCAGGGGGGCCGGTTTCTCCTTTCTCACCAATCTCTCCTCGAGGGCCCTGAGGAAAAATGCATCATAGTGCTGTCATCACAAAGACCGCAAGGGCCATCCACACTACTATGAAAATAGGAGTAATACAGCACAAGACAAGTATGTTATTAAATCTGTCACCACAACTGGCACAAAAGTAAAGAGGAGAAAACTGACAAAGACTGAGCTTTAAGAATAAGTTTCTGATCAACTGCAACAGTTTGACATGAAAGAATAATTTCCGTCCACTAAATGATAATACTAAACACTGCAGCCTAATTTATCACTCTAGAAATAGCACTGACAGTATCTTAAAGGATCCGCATATGACTTAGAGCAGCAGCTGAAGCATAATTACGAGCCCAAGTCATTAGTTGGCTCATTAGAGCTGAACGCTTCTCTAGTCAATACAAGCACAGCACCTTTATTATTGACCTCGGTTTGATGTGCAACACTGGGTCTATCTATCACTGTAAACAGATATTAGGCAGCAAACGGATAGGTCAATATATTCTGATGGACTCAGACTCAGGAGGGCTCACACCCCTAACTATGGTGAGACGTCCTGGTCTTATACAAGCAGTGGCCAATGCTCAGCCAAGATTGATAACACTGCTCTGATCTGAGATATCCGTGATCAGGACGCATTCTGTAAATACTTCTACATTTGTTTATACAAGTGAAAAGTGAAAACCACAGAAACTATTGCAGGAAAACACAGAATGAATTAAATTATTATGTCATTAATATTATATGGATGGATGCAAGTGATGCTTATATAAAGTATTCACCTACAAAATGTTAAAAAGTTGACTACGGGTTGAGATGCTTTTGAAAAACAGCTTTTGGGATGAGCAGGTTTTTGTCTGGTACAAGAGGTTTCAGCTGACTGATTCTCTACTGAAATGCCCTCAGGTTGACAGAAATTTACAATAAGTAAAACTACAGTAAAATTCTTAGAAGTTTGTCAAAATAATTTATAAATTTAATAAGCTGCACTAAAACACATCTGTAGATATTTTTTGAATAATTACATCTACATTTGTGAGGATAAGTGCATGAGGCGAGTGTGTGACTGTAACTGTATTCTACAGTTTTTAAAGTTAATAAATGGTTGGATGTCTTGTTTCTGATTATAAAAATGCAAAATATTGAACTTACTCCGATACCAGGCTCTCCAGGTGGTCCTGGGTTGCCAGCTTCACCATTTTCTCCCTGTGAATTCACAGTGAAAGGTTTAATTAAAAACCCAGAAATACCATCAAATGAATTGGTCTGATAAGTACCTCCTCAACATTCTTGGCACGTATCATACCGTGACAATGTCCTTTAAATGTGGAAGGAATAACTCCTTCCAGGAGTAACTTTTTTTTGGGCAAAATACATTGGAGGCAATAAAACAATTTTCAAATAATCTACTACAGAAGCTGAAAGGTATGCATCATTATCCTTGAGGTTTTTGGTCCTTACCTTCTCACCAACAGCTCCCATTCCACCAATACCTCCAGGAGGACCTGGTGCTCCCTGCAGATGAATCACAAAAGCACTTTGAGAATCACATGGAATACATGCATTTTCAACAATATTAATTTGGAAAAAGTAAGCATGGCAGAAGCTTAACAGAAAGGATTTGAACCAAGCAAAAACTTACATCAGCTCCGCTGGAACCCTGCGGACCTCTGGGGCCAGGAGGGCCAGGTGGACCCTGTCAAAAAGAGTGTTCAGAATGGTTTGGTCTTACTTAACTTATTACCGTATTTGTACTCTACCTAATACATTCAATTGTACAAGCAAAATAATTACTTGGCAGTATGTATTTTATTTGGATATGACAGTACAACACGTTAAGATGTATCTTTATGCAACTTTAGCAAGAGAAAAAGCATGGTAGCTGCCACAGTAGTAGCAGTAGCATTTAAGTCCTATCTAATTCACTGATTTACTGCATATAGAGAAAAATTGAGGCAAAGTATTTAGACAGAAAATAATTTAAAAAAAAACACAAGAAAACAATACAGACTGCACCATGCCTTTGTTTGCGGTGCTTGAGCGCTAGCACGAACTTCTTCAATCAAATGAAATTCCCATACAAAAGACATCTTATTTGTCCTTACTATTCAACTCACTCTGTAGTACTGATAAAAGAAGAAAACATACAGCATAGAAACAGAGCTTGCAAAGTTTTCACAAGTTGCTCTGTCTGCTATGTAGCTGGGAGAGTTGCTAAACTCAGCCACCAGCCAAAACTTTAAAACAACCAGCACAACATTCCACTTCATAGGGTTGTACGTGAAGACAATGTGAATTCCTGTAACAGAGAAAATACACAGAAAAAGCTGCACTCACCATTGGTCCGACATCTCCATTCTCTCCTTTGTCACCGGGAGGGCCGGGCAAACCCTGTGAAGAAGACAAATATTCTTCAGAACGCACAGACAACGGTCATGTGGGGCAGCACCTGAGATAAAACTCCATTAGAAAATCCACAGACAGGAACATATTACAGATACATTCCTGCTGCTCATTTCCAGGTACTTTCAGATGACATGTTTTAAATGGTGGGCTGGAGGATGCAAAGTGATTGAGAATGCATTAATACAAGCAGAAGCCCTGAGTGTAAACACACAATTAGTCAAAAAAGACACCTATTGTAATTAAAGGGTATGGGAGGTTTGGGTGTAATCAGCCTATGTAAATTGCAGGCTGGAAACTACATCCATCTACGTCCACAGCAGCATGGAAACAAAGGCGAATGTGCAGGCGGTGTGTATTATCCAGTTTTAGGATTCAGTCATGCTTAACTAAAACAGGTTGTGTACACCTTGGGATGGTGTGTCTTTAATGAAAATGAAGAGGCTGTCACTTGCTATTGTACCTTATTGTCTATCTGCATAATTGCAGTTATTATGTGTTGCGTAAGCTTTACTGTGATGATGGAGCATGCATAATCAATAGGTGTATAAGAAGTAGCAGTAATGATACGTTCCAGTAAAGCAACAATGATATGACATATGTAGTTTCAGGCCATTTTCTTGATTTGCTGTACCTCTGCAATGACAGAAGGCTAATTTATAACAAGTTAGTACTGGGCTTCGGGGCACAGTCATAAAACATGAGGGCTGTAAGAAAAGGGGGGATAAACTAAGAATCAACTTATTGCATATTTAATGATTGTAAGCAACATAATTGAATTCCTGTATGACTTGTCATGCTTCTTTGTTAAAATGCATGGACTGATAGATAAGAAATTATGTTAAAAGAGGTGCATTAGGAGTTATATTACCAAATACCATATGCACACAAACTTCTCCAAGCCTATACTTGAGAAGAAATACATAAATCTTACAACTTGGCATTCCCCTCTATTTTCTAAGATAGCCTTGAATTATAAAAACACTTTGAAGTGAGCAAATCTGATATTTACTCTTTACTCTCTACGTCCCTATCTTAACCTCTTAATCTGAAGAATTCATCCTCTCAGCGAGGACTTCAATATTCCTCAGCAAACACAGCCCCAACTGATGGAGGGCTTTCAGACTGAAGCCATTCATTCCCCCTGGACAAAAATCATTAATGCTACAGATAATTGCATAGAAGAGCTGAGCCTGCAGCTGCTGCTGCCATGTATTGAAGGGCAGCTTAGCCAAACATAATTAAAAGAGTGGAGATGGAGTGCATTATGCCCAATTAAAAGCCAATTGCATTCAATAACAACGTTATCTAGACCTATTGACCAGTGGGGCTTCACTCTAATTTCATCCTCAGCGAGTCTTTGGATAATTGACTTTGAGTTATTCTGATGAGTGCCGTTTCTTTCTTCATTGCCACCAAAAGAAGTTTGCTGAACTTCTGCTTAAATTAGCCTGTCGACTGCCTTTATTCTCTTCTCTCATATTTAGCCACTTTTTAGGAAAAAAGAGCTGAAGAGAGCAAAGTAGAGCAGTGCAGCGGTAAAGTAAAGCTTACTGTGAATAACAGTAATGCCAATAGTTAATGGGACCAGTCTTTTAAAAGCTAAGATATGGTTAAAGGGACTATTTATCCTTTGCTAAAACATCTATATATGGTCTCATTAGAAAACTGTGATTGTGCAATGTAAGTATAATGCACAAGAGTAAGCTGAGCTAGTACAATAAGGTTGTATCAGCAATACCCCTGAGAGGATGGAATCAAGGAAGAGTGCATATTGTGGTTAATTTATGATGCTTTTATTTGCAGACCGACAAATGTGTTGTTGTTTCTTTGATGATTCAAAATAAAATCAATGAACTACTGCCATTAAAAATAAGAGAAATATAGATCAATGTGGGTTGAGCTGGAAAACAAATTTGTGGATCAATTACTGATAAAAGCCCTCAGATGTCTCTCAACATTATATTTCCCATGCAAAGCCCATGTTTCTAATAATTGGGAGTTATAGTGGACTTTTATAGGGTGACATGCTGGATAGGTGTGTTTCTAACCTATTATCCACAACCCTGACTCTCCAGGTCCTCTTGATTTTGAAACTTGTATCTCATTTTGAATATCTCTCATGTGAGAAATATTTGAAAAAGATCAATGGATTTATGCTGTAGATTGATTCAAATATATGATCAAATACACACTTGTCCCTTATTTGAGACTAAGGGGAACTGCAGGCTTGTGGTTTACTGCAGGATATCGATGTAGTCTGAGGAGAAAACCCAGTGGCAGTCCCCCCTCTACCATTAACATCACAGCAAAGTGCAAAATGCAAAATAAGTAATGTTGATGGATTTTACAACTTGTCTATACTAGAGAAAGTCCTTGAGGGGGAAAAGCATTATTTGCCCAGGAGCTCATCAGAGTGCTATTAAGAGTCAAGGCGGCATTAATAAATTATGGTTTGTTTTGATGTAATGTAAATGATGTAAAGGGAGATGAAATGTTATAGGCTGAAGTTGTGCAGAGGAAATCATTCTGCTCTGGATGGTTCTGACAGGGGAAAGTTATGTGCATACCCACGAGGCGACGTTCAACGTGACCTGCTTGTCACATGCTTACAGACTGCGAGATAGGGAATCAACACATGCATTTAGAGGTTGCAGATTTGATGTAGACTTGCCTGCAATCCGATGGGTCCCGGTAGCCCTGGGAACCCTCTGGGTCCTTCGTCTCCTTTCTGGCCAAACATACCCTGCTGTCCTCTTGGCCCTGACTCACCATCACTGCCCTGTGGGAGGTCAAAGTTCACAAAATCTCATTAGCTGAAGCTCTGGCAGATGTGATTCCACAAACAATTGTATCTACTTTTACCCTCTTTTCTCTTTTATTCTTTATAATTTTCAAGGTTGTAGAGTGTCTCCAAGCTCACATGATAGAGCTTGAGTCAATGGGCGCTTTTGAATGGACTTGGATGGTCAGTCTGAGGGTCATTTCATAGCAATTACAGCAACTCATTAATGTTCTACAACGTTGTGCTCTTGCTCAGGGTTGTGAAAGCAGAAGAGTTTTTCCAAGTACTTATCCTGGGTAGGTCAACAGTCCATCTCAAGGTCAACTAATGAGGAGAAATTTGCTTTCATTGGCCATTTAGAGAGTAGAAACGAGCTGTATGGTGAAACCTATCATATTTTTTTGGAGACAAAAGCACTGACATTTGAACTTGAAGTCAAAGTGGACATCGATGAGACAACAGCTCAAGCCAATGATATGCCCTCCTGCTGGGCTGCCATGGGGAAACAGTAGCATTCCTCCATGAAACTCTTATCAGAGAAGGCAGGATATAGTACCGAACTAGCCACAGGGTTATGATAAACTGTATATAAAAGATGCTGAGTTCTGTGAAGTGAGAGGTGTATGAAGCTACAGAGAGCAGAAAGGAGATACTATTGGGAAAGAGTGAAGTGCTGACAGACTGGGAGTTTTAACTTCAAACAGGCGTCAGCACTTGAAAGGGTTTGAGGAGCTCTGGCTGAGCCCTGGGACATGTAGGCAGCCTCAAGCGCTAGCACAGAATTTAGAACAGTTTAGAGGGAAATAATAGTTGATTACAGGTAACATGAGTATAACTTTGGAAAAAAAAGTCACAGACAATATGGACTTAAGCTTGGAGACACTCTTACAAAGCAAAATAAATATAATACTATCACTAAATTATCTTGTTTTATAACGTGTTTAATGAACATACACACATACACCTGATCCAATGGCAAGCAGTTTTTAACAGCCACAAAAGGCTCTATGTCAGTTACTGTTCATCACTTATCCTCAAAGGGATGCTTTTGGTTTCAATTAATCAGTGAAAATACAGTGTTGTTTATGCACAACAAGTCGCAAAATGCCATTTCAATTTCATAAATGTACAGTGAAGTATTTTCTGCAGAATTGATAAACATTTTTCTGAAAACTGCATCCCAGTGCTCTTGAGACAATCTTAAGACAGTTGAAATATAGTTCAACTGATGCTGGAGTTCAAATTAGAAAATGCTTTGCTGAGAGCTAATATCATAACAGGTCAGTGTATAGTGTCTTGCTCCTGCAGATTTACAGGAAAATTCTGGGATTTTCCGATGTTTATCACACACTTATGAGGATCAACACTGCCCTGCTAAAGACGGTATGAATGCCTCCTGAAGACAACATTGCTGCTGGTTGAGCGGCTTTAAATCTTTTCAAAGTTGTCTTGAGTGAAAAGGCATTGAAATCATTCAGTTTCTCTTCAAACTCTAACATTTAACTCAGGTTCATTTATAAGAACTTGCACTAATAAAAGTCAAGCAGATAATGTTGAAACTACACAGCATGAGGCGAGATTCAGCCTTGAAGACATGAATGCACATAAGCAGACCGTCTCTCCAGGACAAACAACTGTTAAATCCTTTGTTATTCAGCTTGGGTGCGCTACCTGCTCATGGCAATCCATCTCACCAGGTCTATTCTAGCCTCCACAGAGCCCTGCAGATGCTGAATTTTTGCAAAAGTGCTTGTAAGGCCTTATAATTTACAGCAATGAGCTGTTAGTAGCCCTCAGGCCATCAGCTATTGTAGAAACAGGACTTTCCCTGTTGTGTTAACGAGATGGATTGTGCAGGATGTTCTGCAGCATTTTCATTTAGGGCTTAGATGTGCAATACAAGCTTATTCGAGAAAGCTGGCAGGCTCATCATTTTGGTTAGTGACACTATTTTGAAAACAAAGGGTCACAAATTTAATCCACATTTCTATTTTGGAGTGTAATCGACGACTGGATGCGAAATGTGTTTTACTAACAGACGTCTTAACAACTATAATGATAAAAGTCTGTCAGGTGATTCAGTATTTATATAAAAACTGAAGTAAAAGCAGTGATCAAAATCAAAGTTGTGCAGCATTATAATGATGAGAGGATGGTGATTTAAAAATGAAAAAGGACTACAGCCAAAGCTTTTTGGACAGCAGAGAAGACTATAAAGAGCAATGCTGCCCATATAATGTGTCCCCAACTTGGCTGGGATCTGACTTAATATGTGCTGATCAGGGAAATGATGCACATTATCTAAATCAAGTCATCTTATGGGGGTCTCCAATCAAAAACCTTCAAGGGCCAAGTTTTTTTAAATTTATCTAATCAGCATTTTTAATACACAACATCAGCCAGATGAGGCTAAACGTTATTGGATGCAACTCAACCCAACCCAACCGGTTCAAGTCATGGATTATATTGAATAATCATAATTTGAAACCTGTCAAGTTGAAGGAACCTTGAAAACTCTGAAAGATCAAGGGAAGCATTATTTCAAAGCCTCTACACTTGCTATTTTTTTAGGGAAATGTTGTAGTTTTGGGTTGTAACTTGCATTAAAATCCAACAGTAGTAGTGCACAGTGGTTCCTGAATGTTTTACAGTAATCATAACACCAACAATGATTATTTTAAACACAAACAAGGAAATCTATACTAGTTTTCATGTTCCTGTAACCAAAAATTAGAGCCACAAATATGTATAGAATACAATTAGCTGTTTTTGAAGCATTGGTTGATAACATATAACGATCACACACACTTATGTTGTGTTGGAAGAAGCTAGTTTAAAATTATGTGAAGCCTTTTCCTCCTTTTAAAAATATGGATGAAAAAGCTGCACATTCACTGTCTTCATGAAACCTTGAATGGAGTAAACATTTCAAATCTGACAAACATACTGTTCTTACCCTACGGCCACTATTATAACCAGGGGCTGATATTTGTAGAACAGCAATGATATTTTTATAGCATAAAAAATGTTGTGAAAAAGTCGGATTTAGAAATTCAGAAACCAAAAAATAAAAACAATATATGGAGTGAATACTGATGCACTGCCACTGTTTGTTTCCTGAATGTGAGATCTCACCAAGTGAAAAGTGTAAGTAAAGTAAAAGTGTATGGTGATAGATTTCATGAGCAAATTTTGACATTCTAGTGAAGGAGGTTATACTTACAGCTGGACCGGGAGGTCCAACCACACCCTGGAGACCACTTGGGCCTGGAGGACCCTAAAAGCAAAGGGAACAGTGTCACGGAGTCTGACTTTTAGAAAATATATGACATACCAGCAGTTTGGGTTGAGCTAGGGAATTTTGTATAAGCTATTGCATACTAAAGCTGGCCATGATAACCCAAAATGTCTGACCGAAAAGAATGAAATACCATTTCACATGAACTGGTGTTCTTCCATTCAGCTAATATTCAATGTAAGCTACAGACCATTTAAGACAGCTGAGTTTATTGTCAAGTGCTTTCTTCATACATGTATGTTCAGCTCACAAAAGAAATCAGCTGCTACCATTAGTCGTCTTTGTTCAGTTAACCTGCATCATAATTCAAAATGTATTACTTGAAATAAAACTGAATTATAAAATGTAAGTGAAATAGGCAGGGAGAGAAAGACTCACAAGTTCACCCTTGTCTCCTTTGCTTCCCTTCTGTCCAGGTCCGCCAACTTCTCCCTGTGGTGCGACACACACAGCAGCCGTCACATCCCGCCATCTTAAAAAGCTCTTGCCTCCCATGTTTAGTTAAAGTCCGGCGTCTTAAAGTGTCACCTTTTCCATGATTGGGCAGTATTATTTTTCAACAGATTCTAATTTGATTGGCCCAGAAGGACCTTGGGTGAGTGTTTGCAATTAATTGATTAGCTCCCCGTCTCACCCCGTTGGCACTATGACTGACAAAAAGGGATGATAGAAGACGTGACTGGGATTGCAGAGGTGTGCTGATTGCAAATGTAAACATGCAGATCTGTGGTTCAGTATATCAACTGTGGTTGTGGAGTAATTGCTGGCTTAAGGGTAAACAGGGTGTGTGGACAACTGGCTGTTTTGGTTTTGTATGTATTTACTGGCACTTGGAAAAATCTTTATGCTTATTTTGTTAACAAAACACGAACAAGATTCGCTTCTATCAAGGATATGGATTTTTGACAAAGGCAATCTTGAGTCTAAGCAGAGAAATTTAAAAAACAAATGTGTTTATGAGTGGAATGAGGTGTAATTTCTATTTGTGTATTGTATGTTAAGTATTGCAAAATGTTGTTGTGGCAAAAGTGCAAGTCTGAATCTGAAATAGCCACAGTGTTTCATGGGTAATGTAGATGCTCATAAGAAATAGCATACTTATCTAAGAACTTTTGAAACTTTTAGACATGAACTTTTTAAATTTTTTCTTTATTAAGAGGACTCTATTGGTCCTCAGATATCATTAAGTAGGAAATAAAAGTTAAGGATGCTGGAGTAGAACTCACCAAGCACTTTACATGCTTTTGTTTTGGACTATATCACATTCTCTAAGAAATATGCCTGCATCAAAGGTTCTTCAAAAATCAAGTGTTGATCTTTTACTCTACCTTGTCACCGTCCTCTCCAGGGGGACCTTGAGGACCAGCTGGACCAGGAAGACCAACAGGACCTTGAATGCCATCACGGCCAGCGGGACCCATGGGACCTTTCTCTCCCTTCAAATAACATTGATCACAATTATTTTGACGACACAGCAAAAACTTGAGCCTAAATAATTTAGCCAGAAAAACTCACAGGAGCTCCTTTTTCTCCAGCAGGGCCAGGTGGTCCTTGTGGGCCATTCCGTCCCGTCAGGCCAATGGGACCTCCAGGTCCAGCAGGGCCTCTTTCACCGGGGGAACCCTGTCACCAAAGACCCATCAGTTGTTGATTAAGTGAAGCTTACTAGAGTCAAATTCCTGAATTAACTGTAAGAGGTCAAACTGCTTTCGGAAATCATAAAAAAGTCTGACTACATTACAAAGGCTGCTTTGGGAAATCATTCAAGTAACACAGTTTCCACTGAATACGGCCACAATGATTTGCAGTGTCCTAAATACATGGAAAGGAGAAGAGCTTCATATACAGTCAGGAAAATGAATTATTTTGTTCCTACACAACTAGAACAGATTCCTTTAACATCACACAGTGTACATGTGTTGATTTGCAACAACCAAACGTATGAAAACAAAGAAATTAAACCTTTCATCTGTTCAGCTTTCATGCAATTGCTGTTTGGAGCCAGACAACAATAATGTAAACTGTGACATAACAGCAGAACTGTAGATTTAGGTACACTTGTACAATTCTAAATATTTTAGCTTTAGTTTTTTATCAACCTATATTTAGACACAGAGATGAATCAAGGCTTACAGTGCAGACTTGAAGCCTAAATTCGAGGGTATTCACATCCAAACTGGGGATATTATTGAGGATTAGCAGCCCTTTATTGCTCTACACTTTCTTTAAGGACAAAAAGTAAAGAGAGAATTTACGCAAAGTATTTTATTATAAATGTGACATTAGCAAGTTGTTGTTGTCAGTCCTCAACATTTTAGTTAAAGTAGCCTTTAATGCAGCTAATACAATCTATCCAAGGTAGCATGAACATCAGCGTAAACTAAACCAACAGTTTGATCAATTTTCACGGGGGAAACACAGCTCAACTCAGGAACATAAAAAGAGCCTGGGTGTCTGAAGAAGACAGCGTGACAGGATTCTTTCTATAATCAAAGGAACATCTCTTCACAACTTCCAGCCACGCAAAGAACACTTTGCAGGAGGTATGCATGTAATTATCCATGTATACCACAAAGAGCAGACTTGAATACAGAAGGTCCTCCACAAGAATCAAATCTTTTCGAAATTCTACAAATTAGAGGGGCCAAATTAGATTTTGAAAGACACATTAATAGCCAGAGCAGTTCTGGAGCAGCATTCATTAGACAGATGGGAGTAAAATAGACCTGTACCAGTATGGAAATAACTCAGGATATAAGGCATGCAGAGAAAACTCCCCACATTTTTGAGGGGAGATTAATGAACTGGGCTGCAATGGCTGGATTCATAACCTTATGTAATCTTAAAAGATCAACATTTTATGGTGGGGATAAATTCTCAACTTAAATAGATACAATATCTATCTTGTTAAAAAGCCTAAATGTTTTTTATGCTATTTTTTTGTTTTTATTTCAAATCAACTGAAAAACATGGACAAAATTATCAAAATTGCACCTCATATTTCAGGATATAACTGTATATCGATGGTGGTGACAGCATCAGAGCCTCACTAAGATGATGCTTCTCTGATGAGCAAACCATTTTCTGACTTCAGTGAGCTGTATTTCTCTGTAAAAGCCTGAAGGTCAAACCATCCTTTTCCCGGATCACCATGTTTCATTACCCTTTTCTTTACTATTCCAATATGGATGCTCTTCACTTTGTAGGGCGTCTAGATCACATAAACATTTTTGATCAGAAGGTTATTATGGCAGCCACATACACAGTGTGTCAGCTGCTGCTGATGTGAGCTGCCACCTGGCACTCATATGCCTGGCCTATTTCATGACCAACATTGCTGGTGACAAACTCACAGTGCTCCAAACTGTCGTCCAAGCTGCCCACTAGGACAAAAACACACACAGGCCTACACACAAGTTCGTTTGAGTCAGATAACTTCACTTTCCTTCTCCCTATTTTCCTTCCCCTTGTTTTACTGATGTTTTTCTCCCACACATTTAATTCTTTGGTTAGAAACAGAACTGCAACACAAAAATATTCAGGCACACAACCCGCAGCATTCATTCTGTCTGTTATTTTTTTCTGTTTTTCTTTTTTGGTCTGTCTCTTTGAGACACACACAGCTTCTAAAAAGACAATGAAGAAGCATCTCTCTCTCTCTTTCGCACACACACACACACACACACACACACACACACACACACACACACACACACACACACAGCACTCAGACTTTCCCACAGCACAACAGAAGCTCAATCTCTGGCAGGAAATCGATGGAGGAAAATATCAGATCTCTTGTGTGCGTGGGCATAGCAAACAGGCTTCTTTTTTTTTCATTTTCTTTTTTCAATCACTACCAAAACAGTTTATCACCTGTATTCCAGCAATTGCTCACTTTCTAGCCTATTTAAGAAGACTATCTCATTTTACAATGGAAATGGCTTCACTCATTCAGAGGACGTCCCTCTTCCCACTTTCATCATCTTTGTCATCCCAGCTCTGCATATCCGCTGTCATCTAATCGGGTGTTGCTCTGTCACTGGTGAGCATGGGGCAATTATCGGGAGCCTGCGTTTAAGGCTTGAACAAAATGTCAGACAGTTCAAAGCTCCCTGTCAGTCAGCTTTCAGCACACAATCTCCACCAGAGCTTCTGAGGCTTTTCATTGCATATATTGCTAACAGAGGGGCTGGAGACAAAGGCATGGAAAAAAAAGTGTTTCCTTTTTTTGTGGATTGCCCTGCCACGCCTGCTTCTTTTCTGGCAGGAGAGGAGGTCTGATTTGACACATAGCAATATACAGTCTAATTACATCCTTGGGAATCCTTGTACTTTGATTCATGGGAAATTATAAGATTTAGATTAAAATACCTGACTATAATCAGAGAACAACAAATTCTTATTGCATTCAACGGGATTATCTTTATGTAAAATATTTTTCTGAAAGTAGTAGTCATCTGGAAAGAGCGACAAACAAAATGCAAACTACCTCCATCTATGTCACAACAGTTGCTATAGCAACTGTTAAGAGTGAGAGGAAAGTATCTGCAGCCAATCAAGCATCAGGGATGACACTGGCTGTTCTTCGATTTGGTAATGAAGCAATGATTAGGCCATGTTTCACAGCAATGGTGGGCAAAAACACAATAAATCAAGTAGCACATGCCTTTTATCAAACTGCGTTTTTTTATAATTGTAAGTCTGTAAGTTTTATCAGTCTAAAACCTATTGCTAAAACTGAAGTGTTTACCTTCCTCTTGTCAATAAAGTAGTTTAAATGTAGCAATAAATTTCAATATAAGTGCTGTCTTAAAACAAATGTCTGTTGACTACAATTAGCGGATTCTGGACCTCACATGAGTTCAAGATCCAATTTGCGGACAATCAGTTTAAACAAAAAGTTTTGCAGCATGGGATGTTACTAATATAGTAAATTATATAAAGTTTTGAGAGTTAATATTGCAGATTTATACTTTTGATTGACTTCAGTCACTCTGTCGTGTCACTTTCTAAACTGCAGTTTCCGTTGTATGTGCTGCTAAATGACCAGAGAGTGGAGCTGTGCACAGCATGTGCAGCTCCATTTTCCAAATGCACAAGTCACTTTTCATTGAAATCTCTGTAGATAGAGAGATGAGGTTACCATAGTAACAGGCTACTTACAATGGGGCCAGGTGGACCCTGAGGTCCTTCTCCTCCCTTTAAGCCAGCTGGACCCTGAAAGCAGAGAACAGGAGATTATTAGATATCTCCCACTGTGGGCCGCCACTTAATGCTATTCAAAGAGCAGCTGTCAAATGGCCCTTTAAATACCCCATGCAAGCACATGAGCATGCCCATACATGTTTGTGTGTAGATATGTGTGCACACCTGTGTGTGAGGGTGTATATGTGGAGGGTTTGTATCCAGAAAGGCAAAGAGTACCTGTCAGTGTGGTAAAATATAATTCATAATCTAATCTCTAATCTCATAATCTAATCTTATAAAATGAAAAAATCTAATTTCTATGCAATGAGCAGACGAGATAAAAACTATTCTGATAAAATTCTGGATAATAATCATAAAGTGGGGTTCTGTGTGGTACTTTTGAGCAGTTAGTGTCTTGCTTGGTGTAGACAGTGGTCAGAGTGCTCTCTGAGAAACAGATGGTTTCCTTTCGAATGAGCTAGCACTAAAGGCTACTCAGATGGGGGACACAAGAAAAGCTAAATTTCATCATCAGAGCACTCAAAAAGAAGCTATGAATTCCATAGCTGTTGAGAAAATGAAAACAACTGTCTTTTCAGAAGTGGCATAGTATAAATATCCACAATGTACCTCTTGTTTGAACCAAGATGAACTGTTTTAGGTTTGAGTAATTCTAGGTTGTGAAAAAAATTGCTCTTCTGGAGCCCCCATTCTGGGCAGATTTTAGTTTTGGCTCACCTGGCAGGGAAGCTTCTGACTCATCAAAGCAAGAGCAGTTTGACTACTGTTGGTAAGACACCGACTACTCGTCCTTTGATAATGTCAAGGGAAATTGTTAAGACATGAGATGAAATTTGATTGTCTGATCTATTTCAAGAGCAGATGGATGTCTCCTGAGAATCTGATTCCAACTACACAACTCCACTTTGGAAGTGACATCGGTGTGTGTCATAATGGGCAATACTGCTTTACTCTGTTTAAAAATGTTAATGTTGTAACAAGGAAAATGAATGCTCATTTATGAAAATGCAAGTTTTCAAAACATTTAATTAGTCTGCAGCTAAGTTCTCCATCCAAGAAAAGAAAGTCTGTTATTTAATAAGTTATGATTTGGTCTAATCTGTAGGCGTATTTATATTATTGATGCAATGGGAGTCATTAAATGAGCTTCAAAGGAAATGAAAAAAGAGAAGAGATGGCAAGGTTCCGAAGCCCACTGAGTTACAAGCTAAGGTATAGTCCATCTATTTCTGCCCCCTTGTCATCTCCTCAAGTTCCCAATCTTTGAATGGCAACGACAACACTAAATCACAGGATAAAGAGGCTGAGACTGTATATGGAAAACACAGCTCACCAGAGGCGGTAAAGACTTTTATTATAATAACTAATTTACAGATTCCAACAGAGCCAGGGGGTGCATAGGCTGCCAAGCAGACCCTCCACCTCTCTGGCTTTCACATTTCTCTACAGTGCATTAAGAGACTAGAAGCATCTTTCTTTGCTGGACACATAAAAAGTTGGGTATTGGCTCATATATAGCCACTGTGTCTTTCCTCAAGACTGAGATAAAGAGTGTTTGTTGTGTGTGTGTATGCCTAAAAAGATTTGCATTTGCACTTACACTCTTTAAACATTGAAATTTCCACTTGTTTTCAGTCCTACAACAGGTGCCAAGGCTTAAATATTGTATAACTGTATTTATGTGCTCCTGGGTGGGATCACTTCAATAGAGAGAGGGAACATGTGAGTGTTTGGTTACATATAGCATGTGTGCTTCCGTTATGAAACGAAAACCATCACTCTGTGCACATGGGACACACACAATGGTTGTAATAAGTCTGGCCAGTGCTGTCGTGCACTCTCCTAATGGCCAGCCTTGAAATGAGTTCTAGCCACATTCCCTCAAGCTAATCCTCAGTCAGCCTCTAATAGCCATCCGCTCTCACCTTGAACTTTTTCTAAACTTACACCCACTCCTGAGAAATAACACAGACCTCTCAGCAGGCTAGTGTGCATGCGATGTAGTCACAACATTGTGGGTTTGAATTGGAATCAAGAGACTCTGACTCATTCTTTGTTTGAAAGCAAAAACAAGTCTCCCCAAAAGAAAGGATCGTTCACCAGAATAACTTTTAATGAGGAAAAAGAAACACGGGTCTAAAATGCAGGCAACTGACTGGAGTGATATTCTAATGACAGAAATGCTTTCCCAAAGACATATTAGCAACAACTTACCATAAAACTGCTGATATTAGTGAGAAAAACGTGTCAATATTGCACCTGGCTTAGTCCTCTATTAGTCCTATGTAAGCCAATCCTGCAAATTTTAGTCCAGTCCATTGCCAAGCCTGACATTTGGTTTAACAGCAGGTTGTTAGCCTGGTAATTGGGGTTTAGAGCTAAAATCAGCTGGGTGCATGCTCAGGATGTGGGATAACACACTTCTGTGGGCATATGTGAGGATGTTTGCACAAGTATTTATCATGAAGGTGGTAAGTATGTTACCATAGCCCCTGGAAGACCTCTCGCTCCTTGGAAACCCCTCAGGCCTGCAGGTCCCACCTTGCCAGAGGGACCCTGAAGACCTGGATCGCCCTACAGAGGAAGAGAGAATAATCCTAATAAATTACATCAGCTACTCATCACCACGAATCTGTGAGAACAGAGTGAAATAGTAAAATTGATTTGTTTAGTATTAGTTTAAATACTCTCTAATGTGGAAACAATGGCAATTGATTAAGGGGTAATAACAAAATAAAGAAGTGCATTCCTCAGATATTAAACTAAAGGAACATAGGTAATTATTATTTTTCCTAAACTGTCTGACACTTGTAAGTCACAAAGATTTGTCTTCTTTTGATCACTTTCATTCTCAACATTAATGTGTAATTTTGTTAAAACTGAAAAATAGTCAAAACACTTAAATAACAATTATGTATTCTGGTATAAGTTCCATTATACAAATCAGAGTTATCGATTGTACAAGTGCAGAGGAAACAATTATAGCTACTTACAAAGACAAAAAAACTAAATAACCTTCATGAAATTATAGCATGAAAATAAGCTACATGAGCAGGTTTTGATTTAATCAACATTGAACATGCATTTTACTTCACCTTTCCACCCTCTTTTCCAGCAGCTCCAGGTAGACCTTGCTCTCCTGGTGGACCAGGGGATCCTGGATGTCCCCGCTCTCCACTTGGTCCTGTCTCTCCAGTTGGTCCCTACAAAAAAAAAAAAAGATCACCTGTAAACTTCCAAAATTTGAATTATTTTCAAGACCATTAGATGCATTTTGAACACTCTATGAGCAAACATGTACATGGACACAAATTTTGGATGAATATCATAACAATTATGGTAAGTATATCTTTATACCTGAGGCCCAACCACCCCTCCAGGTCCTGGAGGTCCAGTCTTTCCTTGGAAGCCCTGAAGAGGAAAACAGAGATTTGGTTGACTGCGACATAGTTCTTTGTTAGAAGCTGTAAAATATGTACAAAGTACAACATGTACAGCTGATTTCACTCGCCAAAATGGTTACCATGGCTGTTGGGGAGGGTCTATAACTCTACAGTCAGTCACTGCATAAATGTTCATTTTTGTTTGCTGCAGTTGTGGTAACAGAGCGGTAAGTATGGTGAGTTATTCCAGGATAATGGGAAGTTGTGAAAACAATCAACAATTATTACAAATTTAAACAAACCCACAGAATTCTGTGAAATTATTCCAGCTTTCCTGCAAATTTGATAAATCACTGAATTACACACAAACCAAATAAACCTTTTCAGTATAACAAGGTAAACAAAAAGTGACAAATGGCCTTTTCCTGCATCTACTTTCAAATTTGCCATTGCTGTTAGAATCTGTCAGTTTTCTCTGCAATTATGTTTTCAATTTGGTGCTTGTTGTTTTGGTTTGATTCAGAGTTTGAGCCACAAAAAAATATTTATCTATCCATCTGCTTTGGATTACTTTGCTGTAATTTCATTGAAATAAAAGCTTTACTTTTCCCCCTTATCTATTCATCCATTTTTTAGAAATGATGTGGCAAAATGAAACATTTTAGGCTGAAACAATCGGTCCTAATTCTCATCTCTCTGCTTCAGCCAGCAGCTGTTCAAAAATATGGAGACAAAAATGTAAAGCAATCGGTTATCAGAAAAACACAACTTTCTTGTTTTATGTTAGTTAACTTGTAATCCAGATATAGTGACATTGAATCGTAAACTGAAATTACTGTTTTTCTCACCTCCATACATTTTTAATTGTCATAGGAAGCAACTTATTCTGGTAACTGGTAACTACTCCTTACAAAACCTTACAGAACATGTAATGCAGAGCATAAATCTCATGCTTCAGGTCTGTATTTAGGCAGGTTGATATACAGGAAGGTAACAGAATACAGAATAATCTTTGATAAAATCTGTTGCCATTAACAACATTGCCTTGTCCACAAAGCATTTTCTATTTCCTCTACTTCAATTTTGCCACAAGAACACAGTTTCATCCTACTTCACTTGTCCTCTTCAATCATTCAGCATTTCTGCTGTTTAATAGAGACGTTGACTGGATTAGTGTTTTCAGCAAAAAAATAAGTCAACAACACTTGGACAATACTTTGTAGTAGTACACAAATCTTATCTTACAGTTTTGTTGCAAATGAGTAATTATAAAAACACAAAGCATAAAATACAAAATACTATTTTTGTTGTTGAAATGCGGTTACAACAGGTCTCTGAGAGACCAAAACAAATGATGTCTCGGGTCCAGATGGCATGACAAAACTCACCGTCTCTCCCCTTTGTCCAGGATGACCGGGCAGCCCATCTTTCCCTGGTGGTCCCTGAGGGTGAACAGGTGGAAGAAGAAAAGAGAACATTTGAAATTAATATTTGAAAAGCGTACGAATATGTGGATGAGGCCAGCTCACAGTTTGACAGGAGCTACTTACATTAGGTCCTTTGGGTCCGGGGAAGCCAACGGGTCCCTGTGGCCCTTGAGGTCCCTTAAATGGAAAGAACAGAAAGAAGAGAGGATAAGAGGCGGAACATATCATCGCAATTTAGTGTGAAATAAGTTGGCAAATTCCCCTTTATTACCGTTGTGATTAAAAAATAATGTAGGGTTTTTTAAACATAAATAAGGTGTCTTAAAGACAATTAAACAAATAATTTTTGATTGGTGATCAGAGACTAGTTGACTGATGGGACCAGCAGCTGGTACACTTTGAAATTGATGCGACAAAAAGCTGAAACTCATTTTGCCATAATTCTATGTAAAAAAGGAAAAAAAACACAATACTGATCAAACAAAATCCAATACTAACCCGCTCTCCTGGTGGGCCGGGAGGTCCATCATTGCCTGAGGTGCCCTGAGGAGAAAGCACAGAGAAATGTGAGCTTTGTCACAAGTGTCAGACTTGGAAACGTGATTAAAATGAATGCAAAGTTCCGATACTCAGGTTACACAGCAAGTCACATGCACATTTATATTTCTACATGATGGAAAAATGTGACTACTGTGATAATAAACATGAAGACACATTCTTAATGACTGCTCCCAGAATATATTCGGCCTTGGCTCTCACCTTTGCACCTGGTTTTCCTGTTGGTCCTCTTGCGCCTCGTCCTCCTCGTGGACCCTTTATAAAAAAAGTGTAGAGCAGTAAAGCAAAACATAGTAACAACAGAGGACGTAGCTGTACAAAGGCTCAATAATCAGTGTCTTTAGTCATCTCTGCCTCTCTAAAACTTCCCACCCAAAACTCAGAAGGGATGATATTTTCATTTCAAAACTAAATGTTTTTTTTCTTACCGTTGGGCCACGTTGCCCTCTAGGGCCTGATTTGCCAGCAATTCCCTGAGAAAAAAGAAGACAAAAGCTTTCATTTAGGACAGAAAACATACTTTGTACTACCACCCAGTGTTGGCACTTTCTGAATTCTTTTTCCAGAAGTTACAGTCGAGCAAGTTTTAGAATTCCAAATATACTTCGACATCAGACAGCAGCAAGTGCAGAGGGAGTCAGTGTCAGGGATGAAATAGAACCATCTGAGCGTTTTTGGACACAAATAAATAATCAAATTTCTGTGGTAAGTGGTTACCCGCAGGCACCTGACAGATACAACTACCTGTCAGTTCTGAGGCCAGGCGTGTCTGCTTCTCAATGTCTGAGAGCGCAGACGAGCTTGTCTTGTCAATAACAACCCCCATCATTCAACAGCCCTCACTCTCATCTCTTCATCTGTAACCCTTTTTCCTCAGGCCACTCAAGTCAGTTTGCAGTCCTCCTTCAAAAGCTACATATAAATATATATACACACAGACAAAATATGTATCTTGGTTTTGAAGAGAAAAATCCTACAAATGCCTAATTTTGCATTTTTTGTTCATGTACTTCTGTTGTGTAGTTAATTTACAAGCAAGGTTTGAAAATGGTGATCTCCACAATGTCACTCACCTGTTTGCAATCACAGAAAAGCACGTTGAATTATGCATATTGTAACTTTGCACAAAGCAGATTTTAGAAGAATACTTAAAATGATCTTTCTCTGTCAAAGTTGAGTTTCGTGTCTCTAAGACCTCGACGTTGTGCTGAACAAGCTGTGTTTTGATATGCAAACTATCTAATTTTACTTTTTTTTTGATCAGTAGGAAAGCTCTCAGTGATTGAAAGTGTTTGCTGTTCAAAGAAACTTGCTCACCCTTGCTCCTTTTTCGCCGTTTGCCCCAGGGAATCCTGGGAAACCGTTGGAGCCCTGCAAGGTAAGTAAAGAAAAATTGGAAAAGGGAAACATAGGTGAAAAATACATTAAAAGTAGTGAAATATAAGTAGTGGGAGTATAAAATGATAGATGACAACGGCCCACATGTCACTGAGACTCAGGAGGAAATAGTAGGATTCCTTTTGAACTGTCTGGAAAAAAGGCTTATTAACGTAGACAATGTGAAGGCTTTACATAGAAAAGACTGTCATGCAACTTGGGGAGATTGTTATCATAGGGCTACAGGTTCTGATTTGAGGTTTCCCTTAGAAAAAAGAGCACCTTCAATGGAGATCAAAAGGAAAGTCTTTTTGTCACTTACTGACACGGACTGATACAAGTGTTAGGCTGTTAGCACAGGGAAGAGCCAAAAAGGGAAGATAAAAAAGACTACGAGAGTAAATAGAGACAAAGGACAGAAAAACAGTGGATCCCCTTTGATACCCATCAGCAATTTAGTCACTGGGATTTTGCAGGCTGTGCTCTCTGATAGTGGTGATCGTGCCAGTCAAACAAATACTAGGAAGGTAATCACTGTTGGCTAAGAGTACCAAGAGCTTACAGACACAGTCTGACTTTATGCAGAAATGGGTAGCATCAGCCATTCTAAGTTAAATATGTCTATGCCTTGTTTGTGAACCAAGGTCATGTGCATATCTCACTGTTTTCAGTTTAAAACATTTTCTGATGCAGTGCCCATCTACATTGCTCATTACTGTTCATGTGCATATGCATATTAACCATATTACTGTGCAGCATAAGCAAGGACACCACAACAAAGTGGTGTGAGCAGAATTGCAAGAGGTAAACAGCAAAACAATGTGCAGACAACAGGAAAGGGAGATCTATGCTTCTGAATTTGTTTTTCACAGAGGTGCAGTTACCATAAACTGAAAGGAGAGCTGGTACTGGACAAGCATGACTTGTGCCACAGAGATAAGACAGTCCGCTGAAGCTTTTTGCAAATGGCACTGAGAATTAACGATGTGGGAAAGCTGTTAACAGAGAGTGATGGGGTGCAGCAGCCAAAAAACACAGTCAGTGGAGGGATTTGTGGGCAGGCTGATTAAGGGGGAATAACGGCTGCTGCTGGGCCAAAACTTTGACCCTGAAGCCACACATGAGGACATTGTGACATTTTATAACATTGATGGTACTTTGAAGTTGAACCATTGGCTTTGTTTGGTCCTATTTTGCATAGCAAAAAGTTAATCTCCCTTATATCTACAAAGGTTTTTGACTCGTGGGTAATAAAACCATTCAAGTTCAACAAAATGCTTCACACACACACTCTTTGAATTTAGATAGGGTGTCACAATTTTCAAATTCAGGAAATTTCTTACATGAAAAAACTCTTTGTATTGAGGCAAAAAAGGAGGAACATGTAGAACTCTTTATACTTGCCTTTACAGTCTCACCTAAAACGTGTTTTTAGAAGCATCTAAATTCTAAAAGGAAGATTTTGGTCTTGGATGACTCCACTGGGGAACCCCTGAAGGCAACCTTTCTTTGTTTCCAAACGAACAGTTCTTACAGCACTACTTTTAATGAATATCTGGTATACAGACTAAATTTCTAAATATTTCTACTAAAAAACTAAGTATACGTTCAAGGAAATGAGAAAAAAACCCACAATAAACAGTTTATAACAAATCCATGGGATTACTGGAACAAAAACGTTACCCATCTTTTTTAATCTCCCCCACTTAATAATTTGTAGGACACCCTCAATTTAGGTTTTGCTGACATTGACAGGCAGAGCGGGAGCCTAACTGGTTGTTGTGAGAGTAGGTCATATCAGTGCCAAGATGTCAGTGCTGACAGCAGCAGAGAGGAACCAGCTGCAGCAGCACATCCTGATAGTGGAGCTGTGGCAAAATGGACAGCATTACAGCAAAGGACTGCCAGACTCTTAGATAATGCCTGGAGTGTAAGAGGGAAGATGGAGTGTGTGCAATAGGTATCTGCTTGGGTTAGTGTTTGTGGGTCTAAGGGTTAGTCAGCAGACTTTAGAAAGGGGTGTGAGTGTAAATTTAGAATTAGGTGGATTTTGATGGACAAAATTTTGTCCCTTGACTGAGACAGTTGGCTCAGATATCAGATTGCATAGTCAGGAGACAAGATTAAACTCTCGTCACACACCTTGGGGCCTTGTCTCCCAGGGTACCCAGGCAATCCAGGGACTCCAAGTTTTCCCTAAATGAAAAAAAAGGTATTATAAATCGTATTAAACAAAAGAGAAGCGTTAAATTCATCTTGTGCCACCAGAAACCGGCAACATTTGTCAATTCAGATGATGTATGGTCTTTATTTACCTTCTCTCCTGCTGAACCTATGGGACCAGCTTCTCCATTGGGTCCTGACTTGCCCTTGGGACCCTCTGGACCATCCTCTCCTCGAGGTCCGTGAACGCCGCCTTCACCCTGCACGCAGAGAAACAAATGTGATATCGATCTGCAACTGAAAACCTCAGCTTTCTCTTTAAAGGAGGATGACCCACCTTGTCACCTTTGATGCCCATGTCACCTTTGAAGCCAGGGAATCCATCCTCTCCCTGAAGGTGAAAGTACCATTATTTTTAGTTGAGAGCATGAAATACAAAACTGACAAATTTCTGAAATATATTTCACATCTCATTTCTGTTATTACATCTAAACTTGGTCTCACTGAGTTTATCATGGAGGTTTTGGTGTACTATCGAAAAATTGTTTTATACAATACTGACATCTAGTGTTAATTTTAATTAAGCTTCAATAATACAAGAGGTTTTGAAGAATTGCCTCTCAGTCTTTTCACAGCTGCGTCACTCTGCTGACACCTGGTGGTAAACACTGAGAATGCAATTTTCAAATGTTTCTCATTTTTGTTTTTTATTTTCTCTACATTTTCATAAAAATTACGTCACTCAAACAGAAAATACATTATACACTGAACCTTTTTAGCTCGTGCCTAGTTTACAACTTGTCTAAGCTGATCTGACCTGAGATGATGTGTCAAAGTAGAATCAGTTTTTAAAAAACATTTGGTATATTTATTCTAGCTCTCTGAGGAGCCTTAATTTCCTGACAATACAGATACAACGCTACACAGAGCTGGCAAACAAGCAATGGCCAACCAATTCCATCTGACAAAACAAAGGCAATAGATCAATCTTCACTGAAACTGCCCCACAAAACAACTTAATTCCAGTTTAATGCTCCACACTCCATTTCATCTCAGAGGCATGAGTGCTTAACTGCCAGCCTGAAGGGCCTTTAAGAGTTTTTCCACTTGCCAGATTCAAAGAAAGGCTCATTTGAGAAGGAATTACAGCTCAAATTTGCCCATTTCTAGAGAACTGACATCTGTCAACCACGCTAAGGGAAAAAACATGAGATTGAGAGGTTTATACCTTTTCTCCTCTGTCACCTTTAAGGCCTCTAATTCCTTCGGCACCCTGGAGAGAGAGAAAAAAACAGTCAGAATGAAATGCGCAGACAATGGAGAGTAATTTTGTTGCAGCATCACAGCGACTTCTGTTGCTTTTACTTTAACACCACGAGGCCCAGGATAGCCGATGGATCCCATAGGACCAGGAAACCCCTGCAATTAAGAAGAAAAAAGAAAAATACTTGAAACCCTTTTTAACCACTTTGTGAATGCCTTCTAACTACAAGCCACGATTTGCTTTACATGGGTGCCATGTTTATCATATAAGAACAAGTCATTTGTCACCCACCAAGATATGTAGGTCAGTGCAGTGTATTTCCATTAATTTTGCCGGATAGTGTATACATTTTGTGGTAACTTTAAACCTTGGCCCGACTCATGGTTTACCCTGGGTTGTGCCACTTTTGATGAAACTAGCTGAATATCTAAATAGATACTTGATTGTAAAATCTATTTAAACCAAATAATAAAATTCAACTTACAGCTGTTCCTTTCTCGCCTGAAGGACCCTCTTTGCCTGGATGACCCTATAAAATCAGATTTTACAAATCACAATCTTGGGTTATTTCAGAATGACAGAAATGATAAAAAGACATCAGATGGGATACTTACAGGAGGACCATCAGCACCGGCAAGTCCAGCCAGACCTTGTTTCCCTTGAGGTCCCTACAAAGAAAGCAATAAATATAGACAGACAGTCACACAGGGAGGTATATGTTCAAAAGATTGACATATATTCTCAAAACCACAATGAAAATGCTTTCCGTTTGACAAAGTCACAGCTTATGCTTATGATGTGTGCATTTTCTATGCAATTCTGACTTCAGAGAAGCTAGTTAAGGCCTAACGCTCACAGCCACAAATCTGCAAAATCACTTATGAAGTCTTGACTGAAACATGCACTTATCTGAGCTGCAGACATGTGGGGGAGGGCTACAAGAGTGTTCGGCTTCCCCTTTCACTTACTTTTTCACCAGGAGGCCCAATTGGACCTTGAGGACCAACAAGACCCTGAAAGACAGAGGACACAGAACTGTGATGACAGCAAAAAGATGTGGCACCTTTTTGGTATAAGAATACTTGTCAGGTCAGTTTGGGAAGGCCTATAACTATTGTTAGTAATTTGATTGTTTTTTAATTAAATCACTTTCTGCTTTCAAGAGTTCAAACCTATTTAGATAAGTTCAGATCCATTTATTTAGTTGTGCAAAGAAGGTTTATTATTAGTCACTTTAAAAACAGATCTTTGTTAAAAATAAAATACCCAGGCTGTGTTATTTTATGTGGCTTTGGCCAGGTATACCTACAATGTATGAGTTATTTATTCAACCTTGGACAGGTTCATCGGGACGGGTTCCTGCTTATTCTTTCCAGGGGAATGATGCCATCCTGTTCACACTGTGAGTATCAGCAGAAGTGAAACTCTAACCTGGCAATGGCAATTTAGCTCTGACTAAGATATCAGAAGTGCTTTGTACTAAGCTTGATACAAAAATTGAATATTTTGCCACTAACCGGACAAAATAAGCAGACCGAGTGGAAATATATATAGACTGACACAAATGTCAGCAGGACAGAAATGTTCTTTTTTCTCTGTTGTCATGGATATATACTGATGATGGACCCTTTTTTAATTACTTAGAATGATTTTTTGCTCTTTTCTATGGGAGTTTTGTGATAGAGCGCGGCTTAAGAAATGAAGAACAAAAAGGGAGGGGAGAACATAGGGAAAGTATAAGAAAACTATGTCTATGGAGCTTTGATGCAGAAAACAGGAGCACAAGAAAGTATGAGGACACATAGGCAAGGGGTGGAGGAGAGAGAGTCAGAAAAAGTACTGTACGAGACACAACAAGAAGGGCAGAGACATCAAACAAAAACTGGAACAGAGAGGTCGATACACAGATAAAACTTACATGTGGACCAGGCAGGCCCTGTTGCCCAGGAGGCCCTGACTCTCCTTGTGGACCCTTTACACATAAAAGAAAAAAAAAATGAAAGAGCATTTAATTAAATTTCCCATCGCACTTGATTCTATTTCATTCAGTCTTTGAATAATTCACCAAAATTTAATAAATAGAGATTAAATAAAGACAACGTTAATTTATGGAGCTTTTGGAGCTGAAGAGCGAACCATCTGGTGACATAAGGCACAAAATATAACTTTGCTTATGACATTTAGTCAGCAGGGATGCATTTGTCATATACAAAACACATAAAAAATCCTCTGTGAAATAATCTAGTACAGCTGTTACAACAAACACAAAATAAATCCTTTCTACAGATAAATTTAGATTCCTTGACAGTGGGTGCAAATGTCCTCAGTAAAAATCTTCTTTTCTAGGTAAGAATTCCTTAAAACATGCCTTTTGTCTGGCGATCATGTGTTTACCAACAAGGCTCAACTACTTTGGAAGCTGCATTAAAATGGACATTTTCAAGTTTTGCATGGAAGTTATGGGATATGTTGAGATTGTTCTTAGACTCTCCAAAAGCTGATTTTTTTCTCTGACACTAAACTGACTCTGACTCTGAGGCCACGGTGGATTTCGCAATCCCACCAAGACCCTCTGTGAAGATGCATAATGGTACCATCTCTCAGCTTTAGACTGCAGACTTTGCAGTTTGAGAATATTAATAAGAAACTGCATCTGTATCCGTTTGCAACCATTAATCAACACCTGCGTTAAGACCTCCATGTTTGTCATGCTGCACTGAAGTTAAAGGTCACAGACTTGTAATGAGGCAAGCCGATTGACAAACTTAGCTTAGGTGGTCCTGACAAATGCGATTTTCTACTTTCCTATTAAAACAAACAAAACGTAAATATTTCCCACCATGTTTCCTTTGGGACCGGCTTGCCCATCAAGTCCAGGAAGACCCTAAAGAGATCAGAGTTGGGCAGTGAAAGTCACTACTGAGCAAGAACAACACAATGTGAAGTATGAGGAGTGAATGTTAAGGGAGAAGCATACTAACACGCTGTCCTGCAATACCAGGAGATCCTCTGGGGCCAAGCAAACCTCTTGGCCCCTGCATATGAAGAAGATAACAAAGTTAAAAAAATACAACAAAAAACAACCTGAATACAGATATATGATAATTAATCTTAAAGTGTGCAAACTTCTTTTAGAACTATCTTACAATTAAATAAAACATAACATATGGTACTGTTTATGAGATGGACTGAAAGTTCCTTGGTAGTGAATATCAATGATTGGCCTGAATTTCTAAATAACTGCCCCCTTGTGGTCATGCATGGAAACTACAGATGCAGGGTGAAATGAAAGTTGTTCCCCCTTTTCAGTTAAAGATGAAAAGTCAGTACAAATACTTTCCTCTTAGTGGCAGGGAATGATGAAATGCTGTGAAACTGTTCCTTTAAAATGAGGATGCTGTTTTGGGTGCGGCGGGGAGCAAACTGTTTCTCATGCAACTCTATGCACCATTTGAAGGGCACTTGGCAGAATATGGAATTTTCTCACGGATATTCATGGAACAGCACATTTCTCACTTCTATTTCCTGATCTGGTATGCAAAGCTATTCTGTCCTGGTAAGGTCAAGATTTCAAGATTGGAAAGGCACTGGTTCTTCAGACCGGAATGTCATTACAGTTTTGGGGAGGATGTTTAAATAATTATATTTAAATAATAAGGAAAATAATAAGGAAAATAATAAGGAATAGGCGATAGGAATGGGAGTAGGTGAGGAATAACATTATAGTCAAATTTTCATTACTCATTTTTTAACAACCCTTCCTAACGTTGTTATCTGACAACAGTAAGTATACTCACACTCTCTCCTGCCAAACCTCTCTGTCCAACATGGCCATCTTCACCCTTTTGTTAGACATAAAAAAGCAGTGTGTTATTTATGTAATGTAAAGGAAATTTGCAGTCAGCTAAGAGAGATGAAGGTCAGATGGTAACTAGGATGCTGCTTACTCTTGGGCCATCCTCTCCAGGAGGCCCTGGAGGACCCGTGGAGCCCTGTTCTCCCTAGAAAAGTTCAGAGAAGGGGAACATCGATGAAGATTAGGAGTGGTAGCATCAAAACCGAGTCAACATGTTTGATCTCAACAGCGAGAAAAAAAAAATCCTAATTTTCACTTTTTGAAAAAAAATATGTGGGTCAGAAATTTGGAAAACTGATGTTGTAAAAAGAACAACCGAAATAGGTCAAAGGCACCTTTAATCTACAGTAGGCATGGTCACCACAGCTGGCATGGTCCTCTATAAGGACTGGCGTACCTCTGCTGGCCCTGTAATTACTCAGTAAAGGATAAGGCTAGAAAGCCTGTCTAGAAATACCCCTCTGTGATCTCTGTGTCTCTTTTTGGGCTGTATATGTAGGCCCAAATTCCACAAACACTATACTCTGCTCCCTTCACTCTCCTCCAGGCCTGGTTAAAGACTGCCTAAGTGGTTCTGGAATTGGCCACACCTCTCGTAACTGGGTCAAACACCCCAATGAGTTCCACTCGTTCAAAAGTCACATCTGTCAACACTAGTTTTCCATGATATGGATGGAAGGTGTCCTCTGAATTATCAAGTCTTAGTTCTGCTGTAAAGACAGGTTATAGGGCAGCAGTGCCTGTGGTAATTAGAATTTGGGTCTAGACATAAAAGACAAGTTTTTACTGATGTTTGTCCTCTGAGCTTGAACATTTACAAAACACAAAACTGTCATATTTCATACTTACCCTGTGTCCCTTCTCTCCAGGGAGACCAGGGAGGCCATCAAAACCCCGGTCACCCTAAACAAAAGCAAAGAAAAGAAAAGAAAATGATCAATATGTCAGATGGAGTGAGGCCCAGGCAACTTTATGAATGCAGCCAAAGGACACCTGGAAAATCTGGATTACACCTTACCTTTCCCCCTGCCTCTCCTGGCATTCCTCGAGCACCATCAGCTCCGTTGCGACCCTAAAGGATATGCACAGATCACGTCAAACCGCATGGAAATCACATTGGAAAACAATTCGTCATCTTTGAGGATTATGGAGAATAAATACAGGGTTGATGCTATAACTTTTCCAAATAGTTCAGAGCGAAATAAACATGACTTTATGAATTCAAACAAGAGACAGAGACAAATATTGGGTGCAGCTGAAGTATTTGAAAATAGGCCATGCTTGGAACTAACAGCCTCTTTATCTGTTTGGGCATCGATCTGAGAGTTCTTACTGTTTTTCAATAACAGAATTTTTTTAAATCTATATTTGGTCCTCTGGTGCAGTACAGTGAGGTCCTGGACGACAATGATCAATAAATGAAAAAGTATGAAAACGTTAAAACGTCTGGCCTGGTAGAAAAGTGCTCTTACCCTTTTTCCTGGTTTGCCTGGTGGACCACTTGTACCCTGAAGACCTCTGGGTCCCTATGGTGAAGATATGAATATTCAAATGTGTTTATGTTCAGATGTTCAGAAATAAAAATAGGCTTTATATACAAATGAAGAACACAATGACAAAAAACAAGTAACCATCGTACCTGTGGCCCTGAATCACCACTGTCACCTTTAAGTCCAGTAGCCCCAGGACCTCCCTAAATAAAAGAATAAACATACACAGCAGAGTTTGGTGAATGAATACATCTTCATTGAAGACAAATATTTTCTTATCTCATCCTTTGGCTAAGAAACCAGCACTGTATGATTTGGACTTTAACTTACTAGAAATCCAAACAATCATATTTCAACATTTCAAACAAAATCTCTCATGAATCCATAAATTACAAGACTAGTGTAATTCACATGTTGTTTGAGAAAGGCAAAATGACACAGGTCATGTGGAACACATGGACGGTCAAGGATCGGTTCAGCTATTGTGGGTTCCTGAGATAATGTGAGAAATCTCCAGTTAAATTCACAGGTAATCTGTAAAAGTTTTGTGTTTCTGTTGCTTTAATTTTTCACTATATGCGAGAGTCTATGTTCAGAAATGTGTGAAAATTATTAATAATGACAACAAGAAGAACCAACATCAAATGTGTTTCTCATCATTCGTGAAACTGTTGGACGGTATTATTTTCCATGAATGTGTTTGTATGTAATGGGTGTTTAAAAACCTACTTACCACAGGACCAGATCTTCCTGCCATGCCTACCGGACCAGGTGAGCCTCTCATCGTCAGCTGTGGATCAGACCAAAACAACCCATAAACCACACTGCATGTTTGTACCAGTAGGATGCATGCAAATAAAAAAGTTTTCATCTAACACCATCATAACATATCTTTTGGATTAAAAGAAGATGGCTTTACTTTGATGTCTTTTTTAACTTTTCTCATCTAAAGGTAAAGATCAACCCTTAAAAAGCCTAATTTATATTATTTGTTTTCCAAAACAAAGGTAAGCATATCAGAATGTTACATGAAGTGCATTAAATAAGGCAGGTACTTTTGATATTAAAATGGACACGACCAATTGAACTAACTGGTTTAAATGCTAAATGATCTGCGAATAATAAAGAATAAAAATTCCCCTTTCGCCTACGTGAGATGTAAAGCCTTTTATTGGCTTTACTCTGTTCCGGTTCACTGTTTACCACTCTGGTCTTTTCTTCTGTCATAACTGATCACAGTACAGAAAAGCCAGAAAAGTTGTCTGGAAATTATTTGCACCATAATTACTCTGTGATGACAAAACTTTCTAAATAGGTAATCAGTTCAATTCGTGCCCCTCAGTGTTCTGCTCAAACAGTGAACCATACAAAGCGGCATCTGTATACGGTGGACATTTTATCGTTTTTTTTTTAAAATTTTTATGGCATGCATGAGGAGAACAAATTAATACAGAAGCACGGCAAAGTATTTCATTTATTATTTTTCCCTCCTTCAGGCCAAACCTTTGGCATGACGGGTTTGTTTTTGAAAGGTGACAATTACTTTCTAGACATTACTGAAAACCAGCTTTGGCAGCCATTCAGCTCCATAGAGTGTTCTTAATGTGTAAATATTCAGTGTTTGTGCAACACATAATGATCTCCATGTGTCCAACAAAAGATCACACCTTGCTTAAAGCACTAAAATCCAATGTGTTTTTAAACAGCGCAATGGTTTTCAGGACCCCTGGGAACATATGTTGGAGCTATGCATAACACAGGTCTATATTGTGGAAATTACCTGGTGATTGTAGACTCATGAATAATGATTCTTTGTTATTAACTACAATTTCTAGGTCACTGAAAATGTGTCTTTGATGAACACTTGAGCGTAACACTAATTCCAACAATAAGAACCTGAGATTTACACCCAATTTGCATCTGGTTGAGGTTAAACTGCAGCTACTATAGTACACCGACAGACAGAATATTTTGATAGTGTCCACTGAACTGAAAAATGTGAGTATACAAGGGACACTTACTCTAGCCTGAGATAGGATGGCCTGAGCCTGGGCTTCCTGTGCTGACACCACAGGTCCCTTGTGTGCCTCACCACCTGCACGGAACTGATGACCACAAAAAAGAGAAGGAAATAGTTAAAATGAAATGGACTTGTCTCATTTTTACAGAGTATGACATCTAACGGTCACCCTGGTGAGCGTTCTCAAAATTTTCCTGTGTTCGGCTAAAGCTATAAAACTGTTCCCATGCCACACACACACACACTCACAAGCACCGATGCAAACTCACACAAATATATGTCACTTTGCATTTCAAAGCCTCCGTCAATGGTTCCACTCCATTGAACAGGCTGACATTTACAAGGTAAGTGATTTGTAACCCAAAGAAAATAAGGTTGCGAGCCTTGGCCTACTGGTGATGCAATGAGGTAAATGCACCAAGTGAAGTGTGTCCATGGGCTTGTGCCTGAGATGAAGGGTACGCAGCATGTAAGGAAAATAAGACAGACAGTGGGCATGTGGAAAACAGCAGGACTTACTGGAAGCATCAGAATGGTACCTGGAGGCCCAGGGACACCGTCTGAACCAGGAATACCAGGACGTCCTGGAGGACCCTGCAGAGGAAAAAATAATTATTCTTTCTCTAAAGTAAAGCCTCTCTTTAACAACAATATTTTAAAAGGGAAGTTCATTTTGCTGCAGTCCACATTGTTGGTGTTTTTCTAAACCAAAACTGATTCATCCCACCAAGTAGAATACAACTGGGAATTCAGTTACAGGCAAAGACAAAGAATGCATTCTGCTTTAGCTAGCTTAAGGATATTGAATATAAATCCAATACGACAAAACTGCTCATTAAAAAAAAAAAATCAACAAAACGAAAGTAATTCCATGGATGAGAAATTGAGACAAAGTGTTGTGGGTGCTATTAGAAAAAAGAATTCATACTGGTGCCAAGTGGCAGCCTTCAAGAGTAGAAAATTACATCAGTGCCGTAAAATGCAATTCCTTCAATGGCCACTTAAGACTGACTCCAAAAGTCAGTTCCCATAGAGCTCCATGTTAAAATGCCAATCTTTACTGATCTTTGCATCAGAAAATAAATTGATATCTTTGGATGATTTGTGTGACAGATACCCAATCTACATGTGTAGTATCCTCGGGTTCTGAGTCAGATCCATCCCCTGCACATCGCTTTTGGCAGCAAAACCCAAACTGGCAACCGACGCTGGCATCCAAGTGGGGGGCTAAATTTTATACTTTCTGTCTGAATGTCTGTAACAACTGTTGTGGCTCTCTATCCATGAGCTGTTGGGATATTTCAGACAGATAATGTAAAACTCAAAACTACAGCATAAACTTTCTTTTTATTGAATAATGACTGTATGAAATTCTAATGTTACAATATTTGGATTATATAAATCAATAAGAATCCTAAATCAGATGAAGCATAAGCAGCGTACACTGCCTCCAGGGAAACCAGGATCTATTTAGCAGTCTCATCATGTGCCGCAATCTCAAACTGGCTCAAATTAATGCCATCTGTTCTCGTTTGCCTTCTCCATGTGGTGGTGAAATTTCTCATCCCTTGGTGTGATTGTGAGCATAGCGGCATCTAGTGTTAGTGATGGTCATACATAGCTGGGAAAGTGGTGTTTGAGTGGAAGGGAGGGATGCAGTGTTCGCAAGAGCGATGAGATGATCAGACGTTGAGCGCAGGCGAATACTGCACAACGGAAAACCGCAAGACTGCAGAATCCAGTCAATTTTAATCCTCCTGTCAGTCCTCAGTGAGACAGTCACTCGTGGGAGGAAATGAAGGGAGGAGGGAGAAACTTTTGAACCAGCGATATATTTTTCAATCATTTTGACCCTGTAGAACAATAAACCTTCTGTATTGTTGAGGACTGTTGATCATACTGGGGGAGGTGCATCTGAGTATTGTTTGGCTGGCAATTAAACAGTTAAATTCCAGAGAGAGACTAGATGTTGACGAGTGACGAAAAAAATAAAAAACAAACAAAAAAAGAAAAACAAGCTGAGCTTTTTAACGGGGAGGGACAGGCACTTTCTTTGTCATCCAATCAATCAAACAGATGACTGGAATCCCACTGTGCCGGGGGAAAAAAAAGGTTTGAGATTCTCAGCTTCTACATATTTTACAACAAACTCCTTGAACTTTGCAGCAATCCCATAGCACACCAACACAGCTGTTTCTAAGAACTATTCTTTTGTCGGTGTATTGACAGTTTTGTGGGCATCTCATTTCCCCCCACGACTCCTCACTGTTCCCTCCTACTGCAATAGGAAGCCGAGTTAAATTGCATTATTCACTGCATGGTACTGAAACAATCCCTCACAGCTTACCAATGAAGAAGAAATGATTAGATAAGAAAAAAAGATCAACATGATCCAATAAAAAAGACGACTGACTAATGGTGAAGTTTACATTTCAGTGTGCATGCATTAATCATGGTCTAAACAAATGTGTTTTGGCTGAAGACAAGGGTTTCTCTTAACAATCAATATGGAATCTAAACTAACTGTTGCAAATAAACACCTTTTAGCTAAATAAAAGAATCACGTTTTAATTCACGATGTATAAAAAATGGGTCACAGAGTTTTTCAAGTACATCTACAATCAGCTGTAAAATGAAGCCAGCCTTTACTCACCCTCTCACCAGGATCACCATGGGCACCTGGGGGTCCTTGCAATCCTGGGGTACCAGGAAGACCCTGAAACCAGATGCACATACACTTACCACATTGCCACAGAACTACTGCTAACCAGTTGTTCTACCCCACTCAGTCTCCCCAGTGCTACATATGCTGAAGCCAACAAAGACAGACGCAAACCCATTGGTTTGAAAGAAACAAGCCTCAAAATAAAGTACCCCCCAACCCCCCATCTTTCTCTTCATTGCACACAGACAAAAACATCCATGCACAAATACACATTTTGACAGTTTCTCCCAACTCAGGCTTCATTGGCAATCAGGGCTGACGGTCTTTCCATAAAGACATTTTTTCCCTCTTTAGCTGTTCTCCATCTGTGGAAGGCAGACAGGAGTGTGGGAGAATGTGATACTCACTGCCTGGCCAGGGGCTCCTGGGGGTCCTTCTATAAGCATCCCCTGCAAAAAGAAAAAAGTGCATACAGTAGCATTATAGAGCAGCCTGTAAATCCACAGGCAATTCAGAATGGGGGAGAAAAATAGAAGCAGCGGGTGTGTTGGGTTTGAGGTTGAGGATTTTACTCATTAACAACACGTTAACAATACTGAAGCTGTGTTGGTTGCATTCTGTAATGTCAGTGTTTAAAAGATTTGGTAGCATACCTGTGGTGGTACAGATGGTATGGAAGTCAGTGTGTAGCCGTATAATGTATAAGATGGCCCTCTCAAAAACTTTTGTGGCATTTCTATTTAGATAGTGGGTGTGTATCACTTTCAGGTGAAAGTTAAACCTTATAAGGACAGAAGATAGTCTTAAAGTAAAACTAAGACCCTAAGTCCAGATGAACTTGAAAATGACTCATTTTGAACAAAAAATGTAAAATCAAATTTAAAAAAGGTATTTCTTCAAGAGATACATTTTTCAGAAAATATGCAGCAATGTGAGGCTTTTTTATCGTCTTATAAATCACTCAGACAACTGAAATGCAAAGTTGATATGAAAGTAAAAATGTGAATATAATAATGTGACATATCTGAAATCTGTGTGGATCCCAGGGAATTGTTCCTTCTTCATTTCATAAGCAATAAAATTGGCTATTTATTCAACAACATATCAACCACTAAACTAAAAAGGATCCAAGCTTTTATTTCAGTACTGTGAAGGTAGATTGTCTTCACATTACGCAGCACCTTTAGACCACAAAGTACATTGCTGTGTTTCTTTTACGCTTCCTCACAATGGTAGCAGAGTTGTCATCAGACGCTCTACCCTGTGAGTCACAGCCATGTTATTATTGTATTCACATAAAGTTTGAAACCATTTTTAGATGTTTCTGTTTCTAGTACATTCCCAGCAAGCTGAATTGGGCCAGTTGAGGCCAAGTGTTGGCACGATAAGATGTGTTCTGGCAGCTGATCACCAAAAGTGAGACTGCTTTGGTCGACTATTGATTGACAAATTTGGCTAGAATTGGTTGTGTGGATTTGGAGCAGTTGTCAAATTTGGCTGCATTTTTAACTTATGTGACGATTGTAACAGAAATCATGACAAGGAAGAGACCTGGCTCAGTTACAGCAGCCAGATGTGGGCTGAAGTTCTTGAGCCGATGCTGAGATATTCAAACAATAACTGAGTCAACTTGCTTTCTCTTGCCTGCCAGATTTGGGCCATTATGGAGACAAGCCATTTTGGCTGCCTGGGGTTTTGAATGTGACTTTCAACACTTATAACACTTAATTGTTAAAATAATTAAAACATGAGAGTAATATTTACCGGCTCGATGACAGCTGGTTCACCCTTCTCTCCTTTTTCTCCCAGGTAGCTCTGACCTCTACCCACCTGAGGACATAAGACCCATTATGTGAGGGTTTTTTTTAACACAATAAGTGAAATTTTTATGCATACAGACATAACATCAGTAGTAGGAAAGAAAAAAAAGTCTCTGCCTGCTCGAAAAATAAACCTCAAGAATCATTTAATTTTCAAGAAGCTATAATTTTGGATTTGGCCACACTTTTTTTTTTTTACGAGTCCTTAAAGTGAAAAAGGTGCCACGAAAAAAAAAAGAAAGAAAGAAAAAAAAAACTGCACTTATATGGAAGCTGTTACCTGACACTACCCACACAATGACTTCACACAAGAGGAATTCACAAACCAACTGCAGCACTGTGACCAAAACCTGTAGAGTTTAGGCTACAGAGGAAACCGGTACTTAATGAGAAATTTATAAAGAGGGGCTGGGAATGTGGAGCGCTAACAGAGCAATTCAGAGCAGACAGATCTCAAGCCAACATCCAGATAAAGACTGTGTCACTTCCTCTCTCTGAGAATTTGGTTCCTGAGGAAAAAGACAAACCTCAAGACTAGCTCAGCAATTTCTCTCTGGTTGTAGAGATGTATTTCATGAAAAAAAATATTTGCAAAGACTGTCTGTCATCTGATAAACCAAACAGATTGGTGGTAGAATATCCATATATATAGCCATGCCTCTGATAAACAGTAGATGCCACTGAGGTCGAGAGGCCATGAGGGCGTGCTTGTGCCAACAGCTGGGCCAACATCTGTTTATCTGTGAAAGACTAGGTGTTTCTCCTGCTTGTGTGTGCAGAGTACTTGAGGCTAAAATCTTTAAAAACAACAAACAAAAAGGGAACCGCAAACACCCCATCAAAAGAATGGCATCCTCCTCTTCCACATCTTTTCAAATTCCTGAATGCCACCACTGTGATACCTCCCCAACCATTCCAGCACTTACACTGAAGTCTGTCTCCGCTGGAACTCCTGGACCAAACTCCTCGTCGTATGTTTCAGATGGAGGCTTGGCATCAGTTGGACCGTAATCACCATAGTCGTAAGCTTTGTCTACAGACTCTTTGTTGTCATATTCCTTCAGGTCGTATTCCTTAAATTCATACACGTCAGTACCAGGATCCACCTTGTCTTGGGTTTCCACTGGGACAACAGCTTCTATGGCAACAGTAGGGTCCACACCGACCTGTTCCACACCGGTGATGTAATCATCCACTATTTCCTCTTCATAAGTCTGGGATCAATCCAGGCATTGCAAAGGGGTGATAGAAACATTAAAGTGTTGTTAGAGCAATGTAAACAGCTTTAATATTTCACGTTTCTTTTTATACTCGTTTATAAGAGTCGAGGATTTGCAGTTAAGCATGTTCTTTAAGTAAAATTACGGAACACCAACCGAGTTCAACTTTTGAGAGTTTCAGCCAAGTTCTGCACAGTTCCATATGACAGCATCCAAAAAAACACATATGTGAATATGCCCAAATATAGAGTATCGTTAGTAGGTCCTGTTGCTGACATGGACATCCAGAGGATATTTGCAGTTTCTATCAGTAATTTTTCTCTGCAATGTCACAGGGCTGTGAGATGTCTCAGATTGTTGGAACAATGACAATAACTAAATGCAATTAATGTGATTTACAAATGAAAGAAATACATAGTGATATATATGCTTTATGTACTTTACAACATCTAGAAATATTACAGAAATTGTGCAGTATTATGGACTTGGTCATTTGAATTATATAACCCAGTGAAGTGAAAGCAAGTAATACATATGGAAAAATCAATACTATTATTTACTAGACTACTAATTGTACGGATTTAATAACAATGCTTTATGGAAGAGGTATATGAGTGTTTTAGTCAAAAGCACAATTTGATAATAGTAAACTGTGAGAAAACCTAAAAATTGGAAACAAAATAAAAATTCAGACATCTCATGCAAACTTTTCACATTAGGTATAAGATGATGAAACTGTTTGTTCCAATGTAATCTTTGTGAGGATAGTGCTCAGACTACTTAATGGGAGCTTATGAAAGCTGAAGGCATCTTAAGCAGAAGGAGGTTAACAATTCTAAAAGAGTGCCTCCATGTCCAAACAGCCAGTGAATCAAACACTTTAGCAGACAGTGTTTATCTAGACATTAAGTCCTCAACTTTTCACAAAAATCCCACAAAAAACGTATGTTGGTGGGGTTGGGAGCTGCAAATTTTAATTGAAATTCCCAACTCAAAGCCCAATGCATGTTTTGCCGGATCAATCACCAATTTTCACCTTGAACTGTTTCTCATTATTTTGTGTTTTATGTGATGGTTTAGTGCAAATTAAGACATCGGATTAAGATCTGCCAAAATCATAGATGTGTCTGTTTACTGATTTGCCATTGGTTATAGTGAATTACATTCTTTTTTTCCCTTTTTTTCCGTTTTTGTCTAGACTCCCTGATGGAAGCAACATTTCAAGGACAAGTGGAGTGAGATGTTTGATTTTTAGCAATGCCATTTTGGGTTTAGGCCTAAAAATGATCAAACCAACAGATTTTGTTGGTAGTGATGAAGAAAGTTGTATCTTTATCTTTGTCTATGAAGTTCCACAGCTTAATTCTTAAACATATGGTTACATCGTTAACATCTGATGCCCCAAACAAAACTAAGAATAGTAATTTGTGACAATGATGCAAAATTCACAAATGAAAAAATTTACCTGGCCTTGACCAGCGTTCTCAGTTGGAGTTTCAGGCTGACTTCCATCCATTGTGGTGTAGTCATACTCACTAGTGTAGTAGTCTCCACCCACATTCATCTAAAATCAGAGCAGAAACAATAAAAGTAAATTTGAGAAAGGGAAAATCCAGTTGCAACAATCAATGACTTGTGATAATGCAGATGTGCCTGTGGCGTATCCCTACATAGCTCTTAAGGTGAAATGGCTTCCTCTATACATTTAGGGAGAGTAATTGTTATAGAGATGTTCTGGATTCAAAGCTTATACATTAGCAAATAGCTTATACTGTGAAATCCCCCTAAAAAAAATGAAGGTCCATGTTTTGTTTTTTTCCTACAGGACTTACAGGCAAAATCTATTAATAGTATTGCAGGGGGTTTCCTGGATTTGTGCTTTGAATCTACAGAGCAGCACCTACAGCTCCAGAAAGCCAAGGTCAGTAGGGTCTACATAGGAGATTGTGGGAACTAGTCTTTACTATTTGCAGGGAAGAGTTGTACAGTTACTTTGCTGGTGCAGTGGGGAACTGACTAAGTAAGAACCTAGCCCAAGTTATGAGGAGAAATAGGTGTGGGTTAGAGGGTTAGCGACCATTCCCTAGGAGAAGCAACTGACCACTATCCACTGTGTGTTAGCGGAGCAGGCAAGTGGCTGCCAGCCACGCTCACCACTGGTTAACTTCTCTTCTAGTTTACTCAAGCTTCACATTTCATAACGGGTGTAGCTGTAGATAGGTAGAGATGGGAATTGATAAGATTTTTACGATTCCAATTCCATTTTCGATTCTGCTTAACGATTCAGTTCTTTATCGATTCCCTTATCGGTTCTCATTTGGAAAAAAGGATAACAAACAGGTCTACTCTTCCCTGCTTCATTGAAAGATGAAGCTAGAGGTAGACGTGCATTTTTGGTAGAACTGCCAGCCTCTGGCTCTGAGCCAGTCAAACTCTGTCTGTCGTGATGGTCATCTAAATGTAATGCATGAGAAGACATTAATTTAACGTTAACCGTAACTTATAGCAGGTTTTACAATGAGGCAAATGAAGCTAAGATGACAGGCAGTGTTTGTTAGTTAGTTAGTTACCTGCAGTATTAGCCGAGGACATGCTAACGTTGCTGCTGCTGCTGAGTTGAGATTCACTAACGTTAGTCCGGAGCGGATTGAAAACGCAACATTCATTAATAGTTATTGTGTGCGCAAATGTTTCTGCATGTTGGAAGTATTTCCTCTCTTTGATGAAACATCCACTTTGCAAGTATTGCAAGTTGCCCTGTTGTCGTCCTTTTTAGTGAAGTGTAACCAAACTTTCGAGCGTTTGTACCGCTTGGTTTTTTTTATGGTAAAAATTTGATGAAGTACAATTTTGAGGTACACAGAGGAGGTTAAGGAGTCAAGAAAGATAATCAAAGGAGAGGAAAGGAGAGAGAAACTGCTGAACAAAAGAAAAGCATAACAAGTTAACAGTGTGTAAAAGACATGGATGTTAAGCTATGATAACTGTATTAGTCAAGTGTTACCTCAGTCTTTCCTCCATCTGTTGGGGTAGCTTCAGTGACTACCTCTTCTTCACCGTAGTCATAGCTATCACCATAGTCATAATTAGTGTACTGTAAGAAAAATGCATGACAGGGCAATCAGTTAGTAGGTGCCATCATGTAAACAAAGCCACACAATGCCTGAGAGGCACACTCCAGAGCTTGTAAGATGTTGGCTTTTTTTAAATCATTTAAACCAAAAATTTGAAGTACATTTATTCAAACAGGTTGTATCAACATGCTTTTTCTAAAACAGAATGGTTGGGTGTTGTGGGGAGACTAAATGTCACATCCATAAACAGAAAACTGAACTGTTTATTATATGGATTAAAACACAACGCTTTTTTATTTATTCCCATTTCCCTTTTCACTGACCTTCACATGAGAGCACGAGTTCAGGCAATCACCAGTTAAGAGTACTGTTTACTTTAAACAGGATGTTAGAAGGTTCATGCAATGCCAGTGAAAACGTATGTGCCTCCGCTGCTTAATCTTTATGCCAACAATGGCCTCCAGCACTCATTAATGGCTCATTAAAACAGAACTCTTATGCTGCATGTTGGTTAATTATGGGGATCACAGAGATTACAATAGTGGGGGGTAAAACCATTACTCTAATACCATACTGTTTGAAAATTAAGGGGTATTGAAATATTAACAAACAACAGTAAAATTATGTTCTAGGCTACAAAATCATGAAAAAGTATTTTTTGTATAACATAATCCTGTTTTGCATTCTGTTGTTTTTTGTTTATATTTGAGAGCGAATTTCTTCATGATCCATCAGATAAGAAACCTCATCAAAAACACCCTTCTGTTATTTCAGACTGCACTAGCCTGGGGAATGCGCTTTTTTACTTTCTTAAAATAGTTAGAACTGGATAGCACCTTTATAATTTATGATGTTGAATATTCAGCTGGAACAACAGCTGAAGACAATTAGCTTAGCATAAAGACAACAAGTAGAGGGCTATGCGGAGATGAATTCATTAATAGACAAACAACCAGTATGTTATAACCAACATGTAGACTACTGTTTTAAAAATGTATTAGCTTGGATTGCGTTATAATATTTTTGTTTGTAGAGATGGGATAGTGAGTTCCTGCAGAATTCAGCCTGACCTCAGTCTAGCATGAAATGACAAAATAATACACCTCTGACAACAAAAATTATTTGTTGTCAATTATTTTAGACGACAAGTCTTCATGAATCAAACAGTACCGATGGCTGAAGATTTTAATGATCAGCAGCATTGTAGAGAGCGACAAGCCGTCTGTCTAGTATTTGTTAATAACCTTAGTATATACACTAAATCTCTTGCCAGACTTACACTCGCTCTCATGTTGATAACAAGATCTGCTCTGCTACTAGGATCAGAATATGCTGAAGACTGGAAAACAGCAGCAAGTCAAGGGTGCAAAGCCTATTCAGATAATAATGCGGTTTGTTTTGTTGGATCATTTCCATGCTCTCTGAGTGTCTGGCAGTATTAAACTATAATATATTTAAATAATACTGAAAGTTCTTCAATATCTCTGGCCTTTTTGATAGTAAACAAACCGCCTTCTACTTTGAAAAAATCCACAAATTGTGCCTTTAAATCACCAGTCAAAGGACTGTCATTGACACACTGCCCGGGACTTGCATACTATATTGTTAATCGGCTTCTTCAATCTTTTGTCAAAAATATTTTGATTTCCTCACATTGTCAAAACAGAGGCAAGATAGATTATTTTAACACAGCAGCCCTTGATAAGCAGCATACTATCAGCACAACAATAAATACTGGTCCCTGGACAGCTGCTATGCTCATAAAAATAATATCCATAGCCTGCTGTACTGCTGGCCTGGCCTCTGTTTTGTGGTCCAAAGGGGGCAAGGTCATATAAGAGAAGCCCTGGCCAGACCAGCAAGACTAACTGAGAAGGAAACACAGACTAGGAGAGGGTCAGAGAAAAATATAGCCAAAATTAGAGAACGAAGACAAGATTAGAAAGATTTATGGCGTTGAGGCCTTTGGTTGAGATGAAGGCACTTGACTGCAGGCTTGAATGAAAAACGTAAATAATGAAGGGCTCATAAAAAAAGGTTCCCCTTTCTGCTACTGTATCAGTCCCTCTCCCTCCATTCAAAACAGCTGCAGACATGTGCATGATGACTGAAAAGGCAGTGAAGGGGCATCTTTCAAAGTCAAAGTAAAACTTCTGGGTAATTGTAGTAGTTTGGCTTAAAATAATTAGTGACTGAAGCGGGAGAAACTTGTGCTGTGAGGCTGGGAAGGAGTAAGGAAGTTTGTAAAATACTGAGCTGGAATGTAGGAAGAACATTCCCCTTTTAACTGTACAGAAACTGACAATGAATAAACCAGATTTACTGTTCTTTCAGCCAAACTTTTCCCTGCTGTCTATTTAGAATTGACAAAATCCTTATGTTGGTGCTGAAAAGTAACTTGATGATGAGGCGATATTTTCCAGAACTGGTACCCACTGTACAGCCAATAATTTTGAATAGAGAAGCAGCTCCTGATTTCTTTTTTTTTTTCTTTAACTCTCTTGAACCAGAGATCTAAAGTCTATTTTTCCAGGTACTGGATGTCTAGCTGGGGAAGGAAAAGCTTAAATTTCCCTGTGAGTCTGGGCAGAGCCTGCAGAACTCGTTAGTGATATAAATCACGGGGCCACTCCAAAGTGGGCTCAGACTTCGAGGCAGGGAAAAAAGAAAAGTTTCCAAAGTGAGCTCATCAGTTATTTTGTGAAATACTGAAAAAATGTCAACCAGCAGAAAGGCTTGAATAAGTAAAAGAACTAAAATACTAACATGAAATAAAAAAAACAAGCCATGACACAAAGCCCTGCTTTTCAATTAGAAAATATGTCTAAAAAGGCACTAAGTGATGGTTTGAAGGCAGTGGCAATTAAACTTAAATTTCAAACTCAACCATGTATTTTTTATGTCATTGTGTTTCCACTTGTAAAACACAGTGCAGAGAAAGAGACAGATCCGATCTGACAAAGAAACACAAGCTTTTCTCTTTCCGAATGCTCACTTTATGGCTGTGGAGTACTTTTTGTTGTTTCTTTCCAAGAAGTTTGAAGTTTAAGCTAAGAATCGTCATATGTTATATCATGAATCTACATATCAGCGCACAGTCATCTAAAAAAAATAATCTTTCTTTCCTGCGTTTTTGCCGATCAGACATAACAGCAAATGAAACTAAATCTCTGGCCAGTAACAAGTCTTAAAATTATGAACAACAACGCATAACATGTTTCAACATTTATGCAGTATGCAACAGAAGCAAAGCCAAAATATAGGCCATTGTCCTGGATAATTAGATTTTAGCTGAACTTTAGTCTTCAGATAGATCGCCTCACATTTGACTTTGGAATACTTTGGTATACAGAGATGTTCATTGTGACTCAATGACTGCACTGTATCCAGGCCCAGAGGCTTTAAAACAACCCCAGATCATCAGCCCTCCACCACTGTGTTTAACAGTTGTTATAGGGTTCTTGTGCTGATATGCTGTGTTTGGTTTTCACCAGATGTGGTGCTGTGTAGTATGACCAAATATCTTCAATTAGTCTTGTCTGTCCAAAGGACATTGATTTAGAGATCTTGTGGATTGTTCAGATGCAATTTTGCAAAACTAAGCCATGCTGCCATGTTTTTTTTAGACAGAAGAGGCTTTCTCTTGATAACCTTTTCAAACAAGTCCTTGTTCATTTTTTTTTCAATTGTACTGTCATGACCTTTGAACTTATGAAGTTTCTCGCACAGTTTGATCTTGGAGTGAGCTTGCTGGGATGTCTACTCCTTGAAAGATTGATAAAAAAAGTCTTGAAGGTTTCCACTTGATTGATGGACTCCAAATAGTTTAGAAATGGTTATATAACCCTTCCCAGATTGATAAGCAGCAGCAGTTTCTTCTTTAAGATCATTGCTGATGTCTTTCCTCTTTGGCATTGTGATAACACACACCTGGACGCTCCAGGCCAGCAAACTGACAAAGCTTCAGCTTTTAAAGAGGCACTCACACTTGCTAATGATCAATTAATAAAATGCAACTGTCTCTGCATTTTGGATTAGTTTTTGTTAAATAAATAATGACATGATGTTACTGGTCATGCAGTGTTATTCATCTGAGGTAACACTGATCTAATTATATGACCTTGTGAGAACCACATATTCTGATATGTAAGAAAAAAAAAGATAATTGGAAAAGGGTGGACTTCTTTTTACCATGATTGTAAATCATAATTTGAAAATAGGGGAACACAGAGGAGGTTACAAAGCTAAATGCTACTGCAAGTTTTTAAAGAGGAGTTATTTACTATCCCTTCATTCAGGCCAAGAAAGCTACATCAGCCTTCTTTTTATGATGTAACACATAAGTCCAAGACTAAGTGACTCAGCAGGAATAACTTTTTAAAAGCAACTTGATATTCAGAATGTTGAGTCTTTTGAAGGAACAAATCTTTTGAACCAGTGCTAGGTATGTGGGCAAAACACTTCAAGCGTTATTTTGTTCAGCTCGAATTACAGTGACAATTAAATATTCTTTCTATTAGTATTATTGAATAATTCGTATTCCGTAAAACCAAACTTAATCTTTTGCTACTTAGCTTAATATTCCTCAATCTAATCGTCTGTAAAATCCTCCTAAATCCACTTGTGCGCTCATCTTTATCTTTGAACAACCACTTCTCCTGCCAGATCGCTACTCATGCATCCATACAGACAGTCCTATCGTTCCCTCTCCAGATACTGACCTCGTCCACGGGTTCCTGGGCCTGTGGGATGTCGTGATGGCTGGGTGTTTCACAGTCAGGGCTGTAGTGTTCACAGTAGTCATAAGCTGCCCTTGGATCTGCCACTATTAACAGCTGTTGGATGTCACCCTGAAAGAAAAGAAGAAGTACGTAAGCAGAGGCCAGTTTAAAAAGTATTTTTCTCCAAAAGCAAATTCCCATTCATATGAATATTCTTTTTTATTGTCAGCAGCCCTTAACAAAAAAAAAAAGTGGATTTTTCAGGATAATTTACTATACTGCAACTCAAGAAAATGGCTATAATGTAATTTAGTTTAACTTATTTCTGTAAACTGTACAGTTTGGGTTGGCAAATGTAACAGCTGCTACCAGAAAAACAAAGTCAGAGAGACAAAAATGGCTAAAGAGACTACTTCTCTTTTGTTTTTAAGGGGAAAAAACACCATGTCTTTTGCTAAATCCACCCAAAATCACTGAAGAATTGAAGGTTTCAACACAGTTAAAACTTAAAGTTTCAGCCCCTGTGAACACACACACACACACATGCACACAGAGCAAATAGGTAGATACTGAGTGATTAGATATAGTAAATATGTGTAAAAGATTTGCAATGTGGACACTTTACAAGCATTATATAAAGGTTTCATGGTGATGCAGATAAGGAACAGAATGCTAAAATGCTGGACTGTTGTACAAGAAGGTGTTTTAGGAACTTGGGAGCAGTGTTTCAGTGGGCTTCAGACTTTGTAACTATAGATTACTGCATTAACAAAAAGCATACAACACAGCAGAAAAGGGAAAAACCCAGAGAGGTAATCTTTAATGTCTATGAGGTATGCACCTATTTCCTCTTTCTCAACTGTTGAAGGTTTGCACCAGCATGCTGGTGATAAAATCTCACAATAAAACAACAAGGCAGATGTTGAGAACCAGAGGCAATAGTCCCTTGACTATTAATTACACATACGTTTATGGAATGAATCAAGGCTTTAGGGGAGTCTGTAAGCCTTTAAAGTACTAAGATTGCCACCTTTCATGTGGGTGACCTGGGTTCAAATCCTCTGCATGAAAGGTACTGTAGGGGTCCTCAGGCAACAACCCCTTACCCTACCCACCTACCAGTGTAAGTCGCTTTGGATAAAAGTGTATGCCAAATGCATAAACAGTTAAACAGTTAAACAGTTACTCTACAATCTTCCTCACTGTGCCATCAAGAACGGCAAGTCCCTGTACACAGCAGACAAATAACTAAAGGTCTGTACTTATCTGAAGCCGTCTGTTTTTCATGAGCCTTTGGAAAAGGAAATTAGATCCCTAGTCCATCCAGGAGCCAAAGGCTCTTTTTCCATGATAGTATCCTAAGGAATTCCTTGACCTGGAACTGCTATACCACTGATGTTGAGAATGTTATCAGTACCAGTCTACCATATGGATACCTCAGTTGACCTTTTTTTTAAGATTCCACCTGTGCTACATCAGAAAGGGGAGTAAATAAATCAGGAAAATAAGTGTGAAGGGTGAAGGGAGGCCACAATCAGGGTGGCCCCTTAAGAGGAAGCACATCCATGCAGAATGCATTACATTACAGAAGGCAACATCTGTACAAGCTTAGATCTCTGGAACATTAGATACTCACCGCTCTATGCACCCATCATATGTGACCAGTAAATTTCAACATGCTATTGAACAACCCAAACAAAATATTAGTCCATTGGAAATATTGATTGATGGAAGGCTTTTCATTATGCTTCAATCCACCCACTGTTGTTGACAGCTGTGCCATTCCATCCATGATTACTTCTGGCTATCAGTCACTTTCAGATAAACTTTCCCACATGAAAACACACATGTAGATTGTATATGCATATTCTAACCCATGACTAGTGTTTTTGTTGTGACAAACAAAATCCATCAAAGTAGTAACTACGCTACTGCCACTGCATAACTTCTTTTTCATAATTTAGTACAAGCAGATCCACAGTCAAAACCAGAAAAGGAGAGAGAAACTTTGGATTTGGTATCTTCCTTTCTGTATGTGCACATAGTCATTTTACAGGTTTTCCAATTCCATCATTTTAAGCAATGTTAGTGCACATATTCAAGTAAAATAAGCCCAATTAGCTCTGGATGTTGCTTTAACGATGTGTTAGTTTGGAGCACTTATAACCCAAGCAGTTAGGTCATTATTGTATAACTCTACAACTGGTAACATGTAAGATACTGAAGTCACAAAGAACATGAAGCACCAACTGGCATTTCAGTGTTGAAATTTGGTTGAAAACTGGTTGATTCGCTGTCTAAACATCAGTGCCAACTTCCTTCAGTTGTGAGATGAAAGAAAAAAATACCGGTTAAAGATTGGTAAAGATTTTTTTCCAAACACATATTTCACTAATAGATGGAATGTAGTCTATAGGACGTTTTTCATTTCAACACATGTGATGTTTCCTTTGAAATGTGGAACTATAAAGACAGTATGCTGCCAACAAGATGCTTTTGGGACACTTTTGTGCTTTTGTGAAATAAGAATCAAATACATATATGTAAAATAACAAATTAAGGTTTATTGTCTTAATGTGCGGGCACAAGAACTTAATGTTTGGTGTTATGGCGTTAAATATTTATCTAGACTTATCTGTTGCATAGAGAAGAATAATAGTAATTTAACTTGATTTAGGAATCACAGCTTCAGCTATTCCACGGACCAAATGTTCCCTTAGATCAGAAATACAAAACTGTGGTGAAGCTTGTGGCATCAACGCAGCTTTGTTGCTCAGTAATTTAGCACAAGTAAGGTCTCAAGAACAGTATGATTATCATCTAAATAATTTCTATTCATACTACCGATCCTGATGATATGTGGCGTATATGTGAACATGTAATCAAAAGCATTGAGAAAACTTTTGAACTTTAGCCCACAGCCTTGATGTCTGTGGACGTCTTAGATATCTTTTCAATAAAAAAGTGCTCAGTGGAAAAGGAACTGCATGAAACATCAGTGTATTCACCACAACCTGAAATAGAGGGCTTTACAAGAGATGACTCAAGCTTTACAACTGGTAGAAACTAAACCCACTAATATAGGTGATTCAGTTTCCCCCCACACTCACTGATCAGCAGCACAATTAGTGCCCCAGTTCCATACTTTATCTCATGTAGGATACTGTGGTAACAACCACATGTAGGATAAATGTAGATAAGTTTTGTCTACATCTCAAGGCTTTTGTTGATGTTAATGACTGAGGTTGTATTGCACATATCTCCGGCACATGCTGAGGTTCCTCCTCAGAATTCCACAAATGACCTACAGCAGTAGCGTGGATCTGCTTAGCAGTACAGACAGATAGGCATATATCCTCTATCTAGGCTGCACTGCAACCAATCGATTAACCCTGTTTACAATGGGTATTTGTTTGTTAAACCTCCTCTGAAAGTGTGGCAACAACCACAACCATCAGACAAAAGCATGAAAAAACAGAGAAGGATGAGAATGACCGAAGAAAAAAAAAGTCTGAGTCACATATGAGCTTCTGACTGACACTCAAAGGTGTGTGTGTGTGTGTGCGCGGGTGTGCGTGTGCATGTGTGTGCAGATTTTGATAAAGCAAGTAATTGACATCTGAATATGAGCACACATGATCAAGCATATATCCACACTCAGAAATCAAAACTTTGATTAGATGCAGATAGTTCCTGCTGGCGCAAGATCACAGACAATAGAGGGTGCATGGGTTTTCCCATCCTGTCTTTGCTCAGCTAATTTAGAGACATAAACAAAGATGCAGTTTGTTCTTTGACTCCACAAAATTAAGACCATACTTGATTTACAAACTTAATCAACATCTGAGAGTTGAAGGCAGCCAATCTTCTCAGACATCTTTTACACAATATTTGGGGGATTTGAGGGCGTGCATCTCTCTAGATTTTTGTCTGTAGTTTATTCATTGTGACACAGCACTTCTCATCACCAATTCTTGTCTGTAAAGTTTTTGGGAGAGGCATGGGCTGATCAAATGCTGAGAGAGATGTAAAAGAGTTTCACGATTGTAACATAAAAATGGAGAAATGTTGAGAATTGTGTTGTAATAGCCATTCAGTTTGTTCTGTGTACTTTCTCTCCCTATGAAAAACTGTTTGATTAAAGTTATTGTCTTTGTCATACAACCAAAAGAAATGAAACCACAGACTAGAACATCAGTGGTGTGAGCCCAAACACAGCAGGGACAGACCATGTGGTCCTGGAGGTTGAAGTCAAGAGTGCGGAGCAGCAGAAGGAGAGCACCGGTTAACAGCTGGTAAGGTAAGCCAACTTACTCCGCCCAAACAAAAACACTCATCCATCTTGCCTCTATTAAATGCATGGTATTATGATGTGGAAACCTTAAGACAACAGCCATTTATGGGTTCTGTTATTCATATAATTAGTTTTTCCTTGACAGCAGTGGTGTCTATAACAACAGTACCGATAATTCATCAATGGATTTACTAGTAAGTACACAGAGTTTTCAAGGACTAGTTTTTTGTTTTTGTTAGCTTTTTATCTACTGTTTGTATTTCCCCTTAAAGGGGTTAAATAACTGAAATCAATAATCTTAGGGAGGACTGAGACAGGAGAAAGGGCTATCATTGGGTTACCATAAAATACCAGAAGAACTTTTGTATTTGGCACAGATTCAACAGGCATATGCAAAGTACACAAATCCCCATAAATCTGTATGTATCTCCTATGAACTAGTAAAAATCATCAGACTCTACAAACCTACAGAAATCTGTTACTTCCAGCAGAAGTACTAATTTATCTATGTTGCCATAAAAAATTAATCTGGTTGTGAACAGATTTGGAAGTGGTCAAATCCAATCAAACTTAGTAAAAAAATTTTTATCAATTCATTTATTGGCAGAGCCCAGGAAACTTTGTACACTGACGTTTACTAGTTACAAACAAAAATTCTGCTTAATCAAACCCTTTAACAGTGTAAATATGACATGTGTCATTCTCACAGATGTTTCAGCTTTTAATACAGAAGTGTCATTTTATATTATCTTTTGTACACAGACCAGTAATTTCTTTTACTGTTATCTGATGTAAAAATCCTGCTCCTCTAAAAAATGCAGGCCATCTTGAGAGTTCAGATAGACAGATGGAATTTCAAAACTGTTCAAGGACAACAATTAACCAAGAAGCGCAGAGCAAGAAAAACATATAATGCTCTCCAGATTTCTCCTTGTGTTTTATGAAATGCAGCCTTTGTGGTCAACACAGGGATAATGTTTCCTTTCAAGCACTCGGGGCATACAAATGGCTTGCGCCCTTCAAATATTAAAACATTTTGCTTGCCAGTAGCTCACAAAACTGTTGAACTGTTTGAACCATCTGCTTGCTTGTCTGCCCGCCCTTTCTTCGCTTCTCTCCATCTGTCTCGTTTTCCTTGCTCTGCTCTTTTCCATCAGCATATGCTTTTATGAATTGCTTTGGGTTACCTTTCAACTGTGCAGAGACAAGGCTGTCTGACAAACGCAAGAATTAAGTATACAAAATTAAAAAAACATTTTTTGAAGCCTCAGACTATGACTACATGATAAGCAGCAAACACACCTTGCAGAAATATGATGGAAATATGACATGTGCAGTGAGTGATGGCATGCTCAGCAACAATCAGTAACACAAAAGAGGAATATTCCAGTTGTACAGCCCTAACCAGTACATATTTTGTCAGGCACTGGGAGATGAAATGTGACAGAGGCAGATGAGAAACAGTCATGATGTTCCTCTTCCTGCCAACTGAACCATAAACAATGATTCACTTTAAAGCTTTAAGCCAATCAGGCTCTTGCTATTCTTCTGCCAAAGTCTGTCCTGCTTGAGGGACAGCATTTTGGAATGATGTGCTAGCAGTGATGACAGACACATAAACAAACTATCCTCACCTCCCTCTCTGCCTGTCCAAGTGAGACAGGCACAAATATTCAGTGCAAACAAATGATCTGTTTAGGTCTGAAAAAAGTATTTAAAAAAAAAAAAGATTAAAAAGGCTCTTGGAGACCAGGTCAGTGAGCATCTCTCTGCTGTGCAATCGCAGCCAAAATTAATCACACTTTGCTCATAATTTCCCTTAGCCTTCACTCTTCTGTGTGCTTCCAGCTCTGACACCTGCTCATGCAATCTGGTGCTGTAAGGTAACCGTGTGCTTAGAGCTCATAGGAATTTTAGTGAGAAAACTCACTGCAAGCTCGAGCTTGCCACGCTAAATTTCTCTATCACTTGTAACTGTAAGCTGACAAATCCGTTAACTCACCACACATCTTCTCCGCTAACTACACAATGAACATGCAATCCTATGAATCCAAACTGATAGAACTGTCTCGCTTTAAAACTAAATCATCTTTCATCTCTGAAAGAGTTAGACATGAATTAATATGATTTTTCTAAACATATCAGACATTCAGTTTCTTCTTTTTCTTTTCTTTGTTTTTCTCTATTGAGATAATACAGACAATTGTGTTGTGTTCGGACTGTAGCCTAAAAAACGAACATATCTAGAATAGATGCCAATGTTAAATCCCATAAGCAGAGTTTAAACCAAACATTTGGCTTAGATCTTTTTGGAAACATTCATTTAGCGGACTCTTCAAGCCTCAGCAATTGAAACACATTTTCACAGTGATTAACCAACAAGCTGTGGCAAGTAAGACTATTTGCAATTAGCTTAGAGTTTTCCATGAAGTAGCCAATTAGCAATCAGCAAAACTAAGGTTATTAAGCTTGAAGTGGAAATAATCACAGCTTATGATATTGAAGCAATTCTGGCTGGGCCACCGCAGCATTGCTATTGTGTGATGCAGAAAATAAAACCCTCCAGCAATGTTCAACAAGCCTAAAATCTTACAGAAAGGGGTATTATTTTCCCCTCTGAGTTTTGAAAAAGAGAGCAACACAAATCACTATGTTTTTAAACACAATTTAGTGTAATGCGTGTTCAAACAGCTCAGAACTCAAAAAAAGCCAGATAACTGTTCTTGAGTCTAAAGTGAAAGTGTTAGGTCTGATATCATCCTGTCCTCTCTTAATTACTTTAATCCCAGATCTTATCATTGTACTAAAGTAAATTAGCTTTAGTATGTAAAACTGAGTACGTTTTACATACTAAAGCTAATTTACTTTATAACACTGAATCTGTACAATATGTACAAAACAAAGTTGAAAATCATTCTGACTTCATCATTATCTTGCATTGACTGTACGTTTAAAACAATATGCGACAATGATAATCTGATTGCCTAAAACTTATCAGTGTAGAAAAGCTGCATCACATTTTCAGCTGCCTTCACAGTGGAAAGTCATCTCTGACCTGGAGGCAAACATTTGCAGGCTGCTCTAGTTAGCCAACATTCCACATGCAGACATCAAAGGGAGCTTATTGTCTTCTATGCTTGCATTCTGTTCACTTTTTCCACTAAGCTCAAAGTTACCTGTACTAAACCGGAGAGCAACCTCCATCTCATAACTACCAGATCAGCAACATTTAGATTAATATTCTGAGGTCTGATTGTCTCAGTTACTGAAAGAATGATACTTCAACACATAGGCAACTAAAGCCTAAGAGACTTCTGCTTCACTTTTACAGTTAAGTATTTCAATAATTCTAACCAGTGTTGAGAAAGTGAAAGGAATACTTTGAACAACACAATGTGCAATTGGCCTTGGCACAGACATACACAAAAAGCTAATATTGTTGTTCTGGCCAATAAAATTCCATTTACTGTGTGCAAAAGTTAATGACAGACAAATCAAATGTCTGGCCTTAAAGAGTTTGGACCATAAGTCAAAGGAACTGATAGCGTTCCTTTTTACAATGGAAGATGAGATTCAGTGAGAGCGAGATTCACAGTGTGCTTCCAATTATGTCCAAGCACAATCAGAATTGTGAAATCGCTGATATCTAGGCAATATAGTTGTTCTTGTCTGTGTCTTTCATAGGTACTATTTTTTTTACAGCAGATTTCAATCTCAAAGATGTGTTTCTTTGAATCTTTTCAAATTGTGCACATTCACACCTTTATAAGAGTATTACATGTTGAAGGAATGATACATCAGCTCATTTAGATCATTCAATTATTCTCAGGTTTTTATAATATGCAACCCATGAAAAAGCAAACATTTTAGGAAACAAACTTTCTTGCCAACACGTGGATTAAAAGATAAACAGATAACCCTTTTATTCTTGTGTCTTCAGACTGAGAACGAACCTAGGCAGGAGGCGATCAGCCTAGTTTTGCATAATGATTATCAGAAGGAAGATGCTCTCTACACCCTCAAAATGCAAAAGCACAGCTACCAACCCTTTTGAAGCTTGCTTTGTTTAATCCAAATACTGAAATGAAAGTAATAAATTACATGTTTCTGAATAGCTGGGATACATGCAGCAAAAAGTAGCCGCCATCTGCAGACTACTCTCTTCAGAATTTTTGTTTATTTGAGTGAGTGGAGTTTGAGTTTGAACTGGCTACTGTTGTATAAATAGCTTTTTTTTTCTACCTTGACAGTCTGTTTCTGAGCTAATCTTAGGGTAGAAGCAAGCTGTCCAGTCACTGAATCTTAACTGCCATTTGATCTTAAAAACCTAGATTAAGAGTTAATTCTGAGTTTCGTAAAGCTGGGGAGCCACTGAGCTTGAAGGTGCTGTCATGTCGCCCTCTTCAAAGCCACTAAACTCCATTGACAAAATCAGTAATTCTAATCAAATCACCAAGGTCTAGCTTATAATTGTCATTGTGTGGCCTTATTGTTCAAACTTCATTCCTCTAAAAAGGACATAGAAAAAGCTCAAAGAAATCGATGCAGATAAAGCAAACAAAATAAATGACATTTTGGTCAAAGGAGTCTGATAGCATCGTGTTGTATCAGTATCAGTTTAAGTGCAACCTATAATTCCCTATAATTCCTATTGATATCTTCTAACCAGCATGGGGAAAAAAGACTTGCATGAGAGTGGCCTAAAGGGGAGAGAGTTGTTTAAAAAGCGTACGTCCGGTGCTTTGCTAACTTCATCTAAAACCGTCTTGATTCTTCGTACTAAACGCACACTAACACAAAATAATGTTATCTTTTCATCAACTTCCTACATTCTACCTGGGAATGCATCGGCTATCATCAGTCTCTGGAAGCAACAACCAGTGTTTCAGGAATTCTGGTGTTGTCAGCAGATATCTAACAAATGGTGAGTGTAAATATCCAGGCCAAGGCTTCTTGTTATGTGCCCCAGTCCCTGTCTGAATGCAGAAACATTGTAAAAAACAAAAAGCTAAAGCGCCATCACAAACAAAAAAAAAGTTGTTTTTTTCTCTTTTACTCTCAAAATGGAGTGTTTTTTTAGATTAAACTAAAGTCCACTCAAACATAGTTGATCAATCATTCAGAAAACACTATAAACTAAATTTGAAAGTATCCTAAATCAAAAATCTTGCCTTTGTGTACAACTATTGCATAATCCCAGTCCCATCAGTTCACATTACAACCTTAATAACACAGCGAGTTCTCAGGTGAGAAGCATTCAGTCTTACCTCAAAGACCTCGTCATCCAGGATTCTGGTGCCAAAGACGGTAATGCCTTCTGTGCTAATTACCGCCTGGTCGCTTCTTCTGAGTGGCTTGGTTACCTTCTTCTTACAGTCCACAATGATAGTAACACTCTTCTTCTCCACGCTGATAGCAACTCGATGCCATCTGTGCAACAAAGAGGGAGGTCAGAAATCCACCAAAAACACTCCATTTCCTGTTTAAGAAACCCTTACTTTATAATTGGGGTAATGATTGTATATACATTCCTTTCCATAGGTTGTTAGTCTAACCTACAGAAACTCTTTCTTGTCATTTTTTTGCTTTTTTAATTTTTTGACACAGCCAGACAGCAAAGCAAGCCACCAACGCTACAAACTGTTATGTTTTTATCATCTTAGAATAAACATTTTAAATCTATTTGTGTTATCTGTTTCTTCACAGAAAATAGTTAGTTATTTACTCTGCATTGACATTTAAGTGGAGAGAAAAGAGGCAAAGGTGTTCAGAGTGATGCAGAAGTCGCTTGTTTTCGCCCTACTTTAAATATCAGCAGTATTTATTAATAGAAACTAGTTTCACAGGAGTCTTTTCATAAAAACAAGGGCAACAGAAAACATATTGGAAAAAAAAACATAATGCACCTGTGTCAAATTGTTTAACTTGTAAACTACAAAAAGCTATATACATTGAAAAAATTCAGATCCATTGTGCAGTACAGCTAAACTGAAATGTGTTTTTAACTGATATAATTCATTACAGTCAAACACGCATGAAATCATTTCAAGACATTTCTGTTTGCATTTATGTAAATGATTAATGGTAACTTTTAACAGTCATTTGTATTGGTTCCATTGAAGAGATGCTATTTATGAAGATCCTAAACATTACTCCATATCACTATACCATTGCTGTAAATAATCTTGAAAAAACAAAGGCTGCAAACTCCTGCAAGTAATTTATTTGCCATAACTGTCTGACTTGCTCCATATGGTATTAATTACTGAACAAACACATGATGATAATAAATGTGAAAAGTCCGTTCACCAGACCAGAGTAGTTAAGCATGTTGTGTGTGCTTGAGAAAAGACTTCAAGCAGACTAGTTTTGTTTTGCATGAAATATAACCTATAAATCTTGACATAATGATGATGATGAGCTCCAAACCATGCTGCTTTGCTTTTGAGATAATCTCAAAAAGCTTTACAACAAACTCAACATTTTTAATTCAGCACGAGCTAAGCCACCCATATTTTACCTCCAGTGTTTTAAAGAGTTTCTGAGAGGCAGTCAGTCACTTACTTGCCATCAGCAAGGTTGATGGAGCGGAACAAAGGGTACTCCTCTGGGGCAGGCTTGCCATGCTGGTCCTCATATAGGAAGACAGGGGCTCGGCCCACCTCCACACCAAGCTGCTGGATGCCTTGCTGGTTGTACACGGAAAGAAGGAAGGACTGAAGGCCAGCCTTGGGCTTGATGGTAACCAGGACGGAGAAATCCTCTGGGAAAATCCCTCCTAAAGGGGGAAAAACAAATGGGAGTGCAGGCCGACATGTTGGTAAGAACTAGTGGATGTGTGATTAAAGAAATCAGGGTAAATGTTAAAGTTGTACAAATCTGCTGTGCTTGAGATTGATATAATTGCACATGTGGGAACTGCACAGTATAACCACATAATTTCTAATTAAATTCAAGAAATGATTCTCGTGAGAAAGTTAGGAAGGGAATGTTTTCTAAATTTACGACTGATCTGCATTCCTTTTTTAGTTTAGCATTTTAGACTACTTTGGTCTATGTAAACTATTAACATTGGAGACAGAGCAAATTAGTAAAACACCACCTTGTCAAGAACTGTACTGCACAGGTGGACATGTATAAGCCTTTTAGCTGTCACCATTATCTCCTTTTAACTCCGGGGGATTAAAAGTGAGTAATGGAACTGACAGAGAAGCACAGAAACACAAAAACTACACACTCTCACTGGGTAACAACTTGTCAAGCCCTGTCCAAAAGCTCAATATGTTTTATCATCTATTTATTCAGAATGGGATGATAAGTCACAGAACTGACAACATGCTTTATTAAATAAACTCATAAACTTTTAAGAAAACATTCACAAATCAAGAGGATGAAGGGTTATTTTCCCATACACAAATACAAACTGGCTTCTTTTTGCAGCCATAGGAGTTGCCCCTGCTGGGTTCCCAAATAGACAGCAGGCTTAAAGCTGCTCTACAGTGGGTTATTTTTTCAAATTGGAGGCTACTGTACATCCATCTTTTACATATGGGTTATACTCTTTGGACAGCGCCAGGCAACTGTTTATCTAACTAATTACTGGCTCTTAAACTTGTTCTCATACATCTCATACCTTACAGCAGAGAAGCGAATAAGCATATTTGTCAAAATGTGAAAGCTATATTGTTATAAAAGAGGCAGTCTACCAATTATGTTTGAGCAAAATCAAAGCACTGTGTGCTTATGCATAGTGCTTAATTCATATACCCTGTCCTTTAAACATCCTGTAACCATGCAAATACAAGGGCAACTCTATAGCAACAGCTAAAGAGAGCACTGGCAAGTTTATTAGCTCCTTAACTTTCTCTTCTCACATTAAAACTCAAAGTCTAGACAACTAGACCTGAAGCAGTGTTTATTATGGAAGCAGAAAGCAACCTTGGCATGTTCTGAAAGAAGTCAACAGTGCTGATGCAGCCACCATTATTTTACAAGGGCTGTGAATACAAAAACTCAAACAAATGTCATTTTTTTAAAACCATAACCGTTCGGTTCAATGAAAAAATAACTAATCCTTATCAAATAAAAGTCCAATTACTCTGACCGAGGACATTGTAGCACTTTATTTCATGGCAGACCCAACGCCTCACCTCTCAAGTTTTACTACATTTGTCAAATTGACGTTATTGGATATAAAAGATACGCTGGAAGTTTATGCCAAAAATACAAGCACTTTCTAACACCTTAAACTGCCCTTTTTCACTTTAATTCTGTCCTTTGAAATTCAGCCAAATTCAAAATTACTTACATGTACTACACAGACTGGGGTAATTTATTTAACAGGCACAGTTCTAAATAAGTTTCTCTGCGCTTGCTTAAGAAGTGAACTTGATTTAGTAGACATCTTGGGGCTTTTTCTGCACTTTCTGCACAGAACAAAGTTATTGGGATTATATTGTCATATATGATCCTACATTAAATGTTGGCATAACCATGTATATTGTTTTCAATTCTCAAGCTAAATAAAAGACAATAACATCGCTGAAACTGGGTCAAAGCTAGGAGTTATTTTCTTCTGCATTTTATTACTTTATATTCAAATAGGCTGATCTATGTTTCTCTGAGTGAACCTCTTCTTAACAAAATGGATATGAGTTAATTTCTCACAACAAGCTGGACGATAGAGCTTCAGCCACATGATGCACCTTTGCTATGAAAATGCAGATAGATTTTACTACGTAAACTACATATTGCATACGTCTGATGGCAATCAAACGAGGAAAGACACTTCATTTAAACACAGTCCGCAAGCTTCAACAGGCATCCTCATCTCATTGATCTTATGTAAGAGATTTCAAGTTTTTCAGTTTTGCCAAAAATGAATTGAAAAACTCTGAAGATGACCCTCTTTCTGGAGAGTTTACATCCCAGTCCGCAACATGTGCTGAATGACTTTAATATCCTGTAACTTCTTGGAGCCTAGTTAAACGCCACTGACCTTTATAAGGATCCAATAGATAATAAATATCAAATGTCTGCAAGATTAGTGTCTGTAGCGAAGGACTGACCAAAATGTACTTATTGCATAGTTTTAATTTCATGATGAAATTGATTATTCATTTATTTATTTATTTGACAGGTTCTACAGTAGGACTTCAAAATCAATTTGATGAAATAGTTATTGATATGAGTAATCATGAAAACATTTGACTTCACAGACGTCTGTCACATTGATTCAAACTGTATTATCTCTGCCAATATCTAATTATGTGTTGTTTAGACATTTATCTTTCCTTTAAATGAAGCGTACAAACTATAAAACTTTTCATGCATCACTTCCAGCGGGTCAAAATTAATGTCTCACTTTGTTTATTATGAATCAGTGGCCTTCCTTTCAATGACAGCACATGATTACAAATTAGTAAACTTAAGCAGAAAGCAATATACCTCCCTTACATCAGCATCTTAAAATCCCAACTATATAGGCTCTTAGCATGACTGCAAGTTGATGTATAAATTATGTATAAATATAAAAAATAATGAGGAGACATCTCCTGTGTGCAGTTCACTGACATCTTGTTTGGTTCATTTTGGAAGATGGCCTTTCTCATGTCTGGAACCACTCTTCCTGATTCAGTTTTGTGTAAATTGTGATAATTAAAGAGAGATAATTAAAGAAACATAAACAGAAATTAGTTCACCAACCTGGGAAGAGCTGTTTGGTTGGGGCGCTGATCTGAACCTTTTTTCCAACTCGGTAAGCTACGTCGGGTTTGGATCCTCTCCGAACTGTGCAGAAGCCAGGTGTTTTCCGCACTCCTTCAGGAGAGCTCTTGAAGTCTAAAACCTTCAGTACATCCACTGGTTCAGCTGAGGAGACAGAGATTACAACCACATTATACTTAGCGCAGCCAAATCAAAACCAAGTTAGGCACTCAGTGGGTGTTTCCCATAAAAAGAACATCTTCTATTTACTCTCAAATTGCATTTTTCCAATGGGGATTACGTTATTCGAAGTTTTCAAAGTTAAAATGCAACACAATATAAGTTTAAATTCTCTGAAATTTTGTCTTTGTTGTATTATTTTAGTGCCAAAGAGAAGTTTGGAAAAACTACGACCCTGGTTATGAAACAGGCATACAGTTTCATAATTAACTCTAAGTAAAGTCTGACAGAAATATTGGTTGCATACATCATATTGAAAAGAACACTAAACTGACAGCGAAAGCTATACTAGCTGCATGTAATAAATCATAAATTAACCGATTTGAGCTGCCTATAAAAAGTTAAACAATATAATCCATGAAAAGATATCCAAGTATACATTAAGATAATGTATGTTTGTAATTTTACAGTACACTTTGAGCTCAGTTTGGTTGTTAACAGTTAATCTAATAAGACCTGGCAAGATGATGATAAATCAACATTTGCACCCATTATACCCCATGCCTGTTTAGAGACCTCTGGCCAAATCTCTCAGTTTAGCCCGTTGTTCCTTAATGAGGTGCCTTGGCAGGGCAGCAGTAAAACTGTTAGCAACCATTCAGCAGACTTAATTCCACCCTCCAAACCTCTATTCTTAGCCCTGCAGCCAAAGAGCCACGGCTTCTCTGGGATGGTAAAAGTCACTGCTGCTGATCACCGGGTTTTTAGAATAAGGGGCGCACAGAGGGGGGCAGCTTTATAAGCTTCTTAACTCCACTGAGCTCTTTTCTATCAATGGACCTGGGACCTGAGTGAGCCTACTGTGCAGTCGTAAACACTGTTTCTCAATTCTTCCCTCTCCGGCTGCTGTCTAACAGAATTTTGATTTGATGGTGATGAAGTGGGAGTTAGTTAGGGGTTAGAGACACAAGTAGTACAGGTACAATCCTAAGTAAAAGTCTGGGCTTATTGTACATCCCATAGGTGAAAAGTGTCAAATAAAATAGGCAATATTAGAGTATCATGCAATAATATTGCCCTGATAATGGCAATATTACACCTCAATGTCATTTTTGTTGAAAAAACACTGACTGAGCTTACATTTTTAACAGTATCCTGATCATGATTAGATGTTTGGAGTATCCTTGTTATGCACTTAAAACATCTCAATCCTGCTTGCAGAAACTTAGACAACGTCTTGCTACCTAGAGTACTGGATAAACCAGGTTACTGTGGCATATAAACACCTCAAACATGGTGTTTCTGAACATTGCGTGTAAGTTAACATAATTTACAAGATACAGACCTATACTGTAGAAATGTGATTAGAAACCCGGATACTTAAATAACCGTGTAAAAAGAGATACAATTAACAAGGTTTATTGTGTTACATGTACAACACCATATCCAGAGTATGATTAAAACTTGATTAGAATATAAAGCCAGGATACTAATGTGCATGAAAACACACACATTGTAGACTGTAGTTACAGTCTGAAGAAAATCATACAGAATTCATTAAAAAATCAACACTTTCTCACAGTATTTGACTCAATGTACATGTTGACCAAGTGGTCACATTTAGACCAAAATTCTTTAGAGTTCCTAAAAAGAAAATGGTCATTTTACAAACGAGCCCGGAGATTCAAGAACATATCTTTACTAACGGAGCAAACCAGCTCTTGTAAACCTCACAAGCTCAAATATCTGATACTAAAAGGCAGCAGAAGTATCTATGTATACATCTGCTGACTTTACAATGTCCTGGAAGTGCAGTGTAAAACCTGGACATGTTTATATACTACATATATCTACAGTATAAGACAACAGTTCGGACACACCTTCCCCCTCATTTTGAATGGGTAGATGTGTTCCATATGTCTTCTGCTGCAACAGTTTTTTTAACCTCACACTTTGTTGTCTTTTCTTTCTAGAGGCACCTTGTCAGTTTCAGGTTATTAAAGCAGGATTTAGGAAGCCGAATAGTGTGTGTTTTAAAGTCTGTGTAAAGAGCAGTGGTGGTGTCATTTGTGATTAAAGGCATGAAGTTACGTTTGCTTGAAAATGCACACTTAGCAGAGGCCATTAATTCAAGATCATTAAGAGTGCTATTGTGGATAGAATAGAAATTTTGCATCAAGGAGCGATTATGTGAAAAGTGTAGCTTTTAAGAACTAACAGTGTTGTGATTTTAGTCCACAATGTCAGAAACCATACCGATCATGCAAGATGAAATAACACAGTACAGACAAACTCTTTAATTAGGATTTTTTTTCACATGAAGTCAGAAATTAAAATGGTCATTAAATAGTAATGTTGGTTAGCTCAATAATTTGGAATCAAACACTTTTTGACCTTTTAAACACACAACATTTAATAATATCTATTTTCTGTTGTAATGCAAAGACTCTGAAATTAGTCTGAAATTAGTAGTGCCTTGGTTTATCTGTTAAAGAAACCACTACAACTAAGACCAGCAAAACTCTGGCTAGACATCACATGACTCATTTGTCTTTTCACTGAGTTAAGAGGCAGGATGTGTCTTCTTCAGAGGCCCAGCAATGATAAACAATGTCTGGCTGATCAGCTTAAAATCCTACTGAGTCAACGTGGCCTTTACGGAAAGGCAGATAACAGACTTATTTTGGAATCTCCCTTCCCAAAAGAAAAAACTCGATTCATGTGTCTGATATAAGAAAGAATAAAGAAAAACTTTGAATGAAAAGTATTTAAAAGGATCAGACAAAAGCACTTTTTGAACTTTAAACTCTGTGAACCTCAAAGAAAGCTTTTGTCAATCCATACTTTTCTGCAGCATCAAAACAGCTTTAATTGTAAAAAATCCTCGACTGTATATTTTCCATTCTCTAAGTCATGTGGCACAGTAAGACAGGAAGTGCTGATTGTGCAGATCCTATTCGCTCTCAGTGACCAGGAGGGGTGTTGATGGGTGGAGTCATAAGTCCACATGCTGAAACCATTATAGCACTGGCACCACTCCCTTTACCCTCTAACTTAAACATACATGAGACTAAAGTGAGAAGGCCCCATCTGTGTAGCTACTTCTCCTGTGACCAGGAGAATAACAGCTCGAGCGGTGAATCAAACCTGCCTGAGTCAAGCACATGCTCAGAGTCAGGTTTCAAGGTTTAGATAATGAGGTCGTCCAGATCTGATCTGTAAGAGATGGCAAGGACTAGAGTGTAAATACTGGTCCAGAAAATCAGATGCCATGATTTGCATTGAAAAAAAAGTCAGATAAATGCAACATTATAGATGCTGCATATATATCAACATAGAATATTTTGGGATTTTTCTATATGAAGTTCAATCTCACAACAGTCTCTGTCAACAGAGGGAGTAAAAATGGCTTTCTAACTGATTCTGCCAAAGATTAATTTAATAGACTGTGTTCTTATTTGAAGAGAGACAGAATAAAAGACACACTTGAGGCACCAAATGCCAGGTTTGAAACCTCACACAAAATGCCTCATAAAAAGGAAAATAGTCTGTGGCTCCTCTGAATACCGTCCCAAGTACAGAGCTACTGGTTCTTGAAAAAAAAGAGAAAGAAAGAAAGAAAGCTTGGACTGAAGGTCTCTTTGTGAGTTTCAGAATGCCTTTCTGCATTACTGCATACCTCAGGGCCTCATATATTCCAGATGTGCTGAATTGGCCAGGAACCCCCCACAGACCCATCCCCCCACCCCTCCCAACTCTTTAGACCCCTCTCCTTCCACAACCATTGCGCCACAGAAGCCCTGAAAAACAGGCAATATCCCAAAACCATTAAGACCCCAAATCAGCAGGCATGTCTTTAAAAAAAAACTTTTCAGCCTTTGAGGGGGTAGAGCCATTGTCCCCAACACATCCTGAAAAGTCTTTCATCTTTCCACCCGAAAGAGAAATAAACCAAATTGTAATGGTGTGAATGTGAAACCACAAGGGAGAGAATACACTTTTATCATCCAAAAGGTACCAAAGCCGTCTCTCCATGGTCTTGTCTGAGGGGTAATTTGTCAGTCTCTGATTTTTAATGACACCTCTCCAAAGTGGCTTTCAAGGACTTTTGATTTACTATCTGCCATCCAAACAAGCTAACATGAAGCATGTAGTCACATGAGACACCCCTGTTGGACTCATTAAAGCAATTTCAGCAGACACCAACACCTTCAAATACCATTTTCGCTTGCACAGACAAAAAGTTTCATGACTCCCCATCCCGCAACTCATCAGAACTATACAGTTTGATGTTTAAGTTTAGACTTGTGATTAACTTTGAAATCTGTAACATTCTAACTTAATGCCTCTGTGGCTCAGTGGTCATGCAGCAACTTCTTGGGATGTCTTGTCGGTCTTTTTCGTGTTACTGCCATCTACTGAGAGTTGGCAGCATAGGCAGCAATTAAAGCACACTGGAAAGCCTGTAAACGTTTGCTAGCACATCATACAATTATGGTTAGCTTAAATATCTGTCAGAGTGCTGAAAGATGGGCAATGTGCAAGTTATGCCACTGCAGATGTTTTTTTCCCCATTTCATGATAATTTTAGTTTGGATTCCTGTGATTTGTCCTCTGCTTAACAATTTCTTTTTCTATTCTGGGGAATGTCAAATAATCAAAATCAATGGACGATGATGGTTATGAAGGGGTTAGACTTGACTTGTTTATTCAGGCTGATTTTACAATAAACAGAAACTCCTGTAGCTTCTGAATCCCATTTTCAGGAAACCATATGTATGTTAGATACATACTTTCCAAATTACTTTTGTGTTGCAAATGTTTTGATACAAGAGGGTGAGTCTTTGAAAGGTTACAAAATGACTACTCTGATGTCAGCACTACAAATACCCAAAACAGAATGCATCCAAACGGACTTAATTAACTTTGGAATATAAATTATTTCTGTCAATAACTGCACTACAGTGTAAAACTCAATGATTTCACAAAGGAAAATATTTCATGTGACCCACATATGTGTTTTAAAGCAAAGAAAATACTCCAGATATTTTTTTCGTTTTTTTTTCCATCAACGCCCCTTCTTGGCCCTGATAAAGTGGAAAGATGGTGATTCATCAGGCTAGAAAATATGAATTTCACTCAGAGAATTCCACTTTCTTGTGCCCAGTTATTATATAAACCCTCAGAATTGACCACAACACCTTTATGTTTGGAGTTACACTGCACTACCTTACTCTCGGTGGACAGGTATAAATTTATATAAAAAAGGAAACCCATAGATGTGCCAATTCTAAATGTTTTGTGTTTTTCATTCAGCCGCTAGGCTGCTAGTAAACTGATATTTAGTTAAAAAAAGAAATATATATATATATATACAAATAAATAAAAAAACGTTATACACTATTTGTGGGCTGTCAAGTGTCATGCGTAAAAGTTGTGCGTAAAACCAGAACTGTTTCCTCTGGTACTTTCAAGATATTCAGTATGAACCGTTTTTCTGTGACAAACTTTGCCTGTGGTCTTATGTACTACTATGCCGAAACAGCTAATGAGCGTCATCGTTGCTGCAATGATCCTCTTTTACGCACACTTTTTACGCATAGCAGGGTAGTATTTGAGAGTAGAAACGAAATAAACACTTTCAACTCCCCCCGCTGCTGACCACACCTGAATGGCAGACATTACCCACTTTGACACTCACAGGAAAAAGACAGCAGCAACCACGTTCGATTCTAAATTAATTTGGATATATTAACACCTCTCAAAGTTAAAGTTAAATTAGACTCATTTAAACTTTTCATCAACAAAATACAGGCGCACTAATTCTACCACCACAGCATATGCGCATATGTATATACGTATATATGTATATGCGTATATACAATAATATTCAGTCTTGACTACCACTGCAGACACTTAACTTAATTTAGTTATCAATCAACCATTCTTTTAAATACCTTAAAAAATCACAATAACAATACAGAAATAAAATATTTTTGGATAGTAGACATTGCAGGTGAAAGATGTGCAAACACTGTAAAGGTGAGTTTAACTGGCTATCTTATCTATTAGAGTAGACATTGAGAGCCAGCTTTTTACTATGAAGGTTACTGTAATCCCACTGGCATCTACGGGCTGTATGCCAGCCCATAGGACGCTCTCGAGCTGTCCAAGATGACCTGGACTTGACTCAGTGACGGAGATGGGTAGCAACAAACAGCCTCTTACCTGCTCTAACACTTGCAGTTTGTAGAATTAAAATTAACGTGATCACAGCGGCTAGCGATGAATCCCATAGCCACCTTTTCGTTTTCCACCTGGTGGTCCATCTTTGCATCTCCATTGTAGGCGCCCGCAGCGGCACAGAAAACGGGCTTTCTTTAAAATTCGGTCCTTCCAAAATCCAAAGAAAATGTGCTTATACTACAGCGCCATGTGTGAAAGTTAGAAGAATGTATTTATAAGCCAGACTGGACCCTTCAGAATTGCTCCCCCTTAAGCCCAGTTCGCACACTGATGGTAAAGGGCTTTCATGAAAAAAGCGCAAGTTACTTCTCTCCCTGAGAGTTGCGCGCACCGTGAGGAGGCAGGACAAACCCCGCAACTCTGAACCTGAACAGGCTGTGGGTTACTGACACTGGAAAATCCTCTGCTCATCAAATCACCAGCTGGGAAAGTTGTCTCTGTACCCGCCCTCCTGTGCAACGACAGAGCATCAGTCGGAGCATCACTGCATCCCAACGCGAGATACCAACAGAACAAAGTGTCTTACAGATAGTCCATATCCATAATAAGAGATATACACAAGACAATTATCGAACAATTAATGGGAATTGTCTAATTTCTCCAGTTATAACAAGACAGAAAATCTTAATGGAGTGAAGCAGGAGAAATAGAAGCTATTCTCTCCCCAGAAGCACAAAACTAAATTCAACACAATATAAGCAAATTAAAAAGTGGGGTGGAGCTGCTACTCTAGACACTTCCTGAAAGAAAGTTTAATAGCTCCTTTGTGGGCCAGTGGCTAAAAAAATGCCTCACTGACCAAGATTAAACGTTTTCCAGACTGTGGGAGTTTCCTTTCTTCTGGGGCCTGATAATAATTACTGTTCAGAAATGACTGGGGCAAGAATAGAAGCACAGGTGGTAGCTATAGAGTTCCCCCCTTGTTTTGATTTTCAATGTGTACATTGATAGATGGATTTAACAGTGCAATGACAGCCACTGTACACAAAGCCAAACCACATGGCAGAAAGTTGTTACTATAACTTGTTTATCTCAAGACAGAAATCAGAACAGTGAGCACTATGGATATTTATTGTGTTGAGTTAAAATACAATGTGCTGCATTGTCAGGTGGTGGGAATAACCAAATATGGTAGTAATGGTTTGGATCCTGTATAATAGGGAGTAGAATAAACTTCAGAGATTCAGGGACAATGTGGACATCCATTCACTGAGGTGAGATGCAATTTGTGCATGTAAATGTAATTTTGACAAGTTATGTTAGACCCCATATTGTTTAATATATTATGCTTTAAACATTTGTTTATCCAGGACAATTTGCTGAGGATTTCCATATTTACGTACATTTGCGTCCGACTGAAGCTTTTTTAACAATCAGCTGTGTACAGTACTCTTTAGAGGCAGTTGCTGTTTTGAAGGACGGGTGTATCTCATTTCCTCATGGCGTTCCTACCTAATTGGGAATATGGGTTGGCAACTTCCAGTTTTATAGCTAATGGAGGCTAATGACAGTGCTGATGACAACTGATGTCTACAGCCACACTAGTGCCTCTGCAAGGTTGTAATTAGGCACAATGGTCCTGATGTCAGCAGTCCAACTAACACAGTTATCATGGTGACATGCTTATATATAGAAGATGAAACGTTACCAATGTCTATCATGTGGTTCAACACAGTATCCTGGTAATTTGTGAAATCATCATGAAAGTTGTGGTTAATATGTAGAAAAAAGTCTACATGTGAAGGCTTGATGATGTTTGGTTTGACATAAAGTCGTTTCTGTCAGCCAGAGACCCAAGTTTGTCTCCCAGCCGACTTCATTTGATTTAAACTTTAATTCTAACTGATTTACTTTTGCATCCATGTGTTGTTTGGTTGGGAAGAGATTTGCAAACTACAATAATTTCTCACTCATGCTTATCAGAAATGACAGTTTACCTTTCAATAGACCTTCTCACAACACAGCTCAGCCTTTAAGCACAACATTATATGGTGCTGGCACACAGTATTTAGAAATTATGTGTAAGCTGATAGCGTTAGTGGATGTGTGAAACACAATTTAATTTACATGTGAACCATAAAGATGACAAGCTATCTATCTATTCATTCAAACAACAGCAGTAGATAGTCAATCAGGTACTTTGTAGGAACAAATTGTTTTATTGCTTTTAAGCAAAACTTGTGTTCACTATCCCTAATTGGTTAAGTTTAAGAATGTAGTGTTTGTGCTTGATTAGCTTCTGTTAGGTTACATTCACTAGAATAAAACACATAGTGTTAATGTTGACAATTTGCTGGAATCTGGTCAGAAAGCAACATATTTGGAAAAAAGTACACATTGTAATACAAACATTATAATTGTTCATGGAGTGCAAATGAAAATGTCTAAATTTTATGGTAATTTCAGGGTCATGGTGTTGGGAAAGTTAGACATAGAGATATATCAAAATTATTTACAGTGGGATTTCAATGACTACACAAAAATATATGGTAATCCATAGTTTATTTGGGTTTTTCTAGTCTGAAATAAAGTTGAGGAACAGTTGATTCGACAAACATTCAGTATAAGCCTGAATAAATTTGATTACATTTGAAATAAATGTATTCTGATCATTGTAATAGATGCAATATTGATCATCTTTATTGATCAAAACATAGGCAGAAGAGGTAATTTTTTTAAATGATACGTGTATGATTAAATTTGCTCTGTGGCAAATATTTGAATGATGGGTTGTTTGACTTGCTTGCAGTATTTATGTATGATTTTGAATGCCAGGTTGAATGACATTGTGCTTGCTCAGCAGAGGAAAATTATAATGAGAGCAGCCTGGCTGCTGGTGTCTGGCAGAGGGATGACTGTTTTGCTTTGTCTCATTTTGTTTCAAGCTGTTTGACGGAGAATGTCAGAACTCCTTGTTCATGTTGCTTCCTGGGAATGCAGCCCAAAATGTTTAGTTTAATTTCAGTCTCTGTGCACTGGCAGAAAGGAAATGTAAATAACCAAAACTGAGGTCCTCAATTCTCCTTCACAAGCACCCTGGTTCACACAGCAGGCAAAATGTACTGACAAACATCCAGATTCTTGTTTCTGAGACAGTCTACAATTTTCAGGAACGCTTAGCTTTGGAGTTGCCCCCTTTGTAGTTGAAAATGTATGATTACAGCTGATGCATTTACTCCAAAAGTATGCGAAGATGACATTGTATAATTATTCTATAATAAGTTCCTTGTCTATGCAGGCTTCAGACCACAACAGCTATAAAAACAAGAATGTCCTCAAAATGTTGCCTAGTGACTTTGTTTTCTATTGGAAGAAGCTTTTAATCAGAGTGCTTTCAAGTTTCAGACTAAAATTCTTCTTGCTGCTGTCCAGAAAAAGTAAACTGACAAGCTTTAAAGGTTTTGAGTCGCTCAAGCTCTTTAAGTCAGCTGAAAATGTTCTCAAATGCAAAGCACTTTGCGCTAACATCTAGATATATTATGTTGTGTTATAAAGACATGCTTTATGCAGTTTGATATATTACAATGTATACATACACACACACACACTTACACATATATGTATTCTGGCTTTCTCAACTTTAAAATGGTACTTAATGGAACTCAGAGGTTATTATCATAATGGACTTCCCAAAAAGAGCATTAAACATCTGTAGCTCTTCCAGAACACTGCTGCTAGAGTTTTAACCAGGACTAAGATATCTGAACACATCACACCAGTTTTAAACTCTTTCCACTGGCTTCCAGTCAGTCACAGAATAGATTTCAAAAGTCTACTGATGGTTTACAAATCCCAGAACGGTTTAGGTCCAAAATACATATGTGATATGTTCAGAGAATATAAACCCAGCAGAGCTCTTAGATCCAAGGACTCAGGTCAACTGGTCCAGTCCAGAGTCCAGACTAAACATGGAGAAGCAGCATTAAGATGTTATGCTGCAAACAAGTAGAACAAACTGCCAGTGGAGATTAAACTGTCACCAAACGTAGACATTTTTAAATCTAGGTTAAAAACATTTCTTTTCTCATGTGTCTATGCATGAAATCTGCATGGTTTCGTTTATCTAGATTGTTACTTGTTTTTAATCATTTTAATTTCATTTTAATTATTCTATTTCTTTCTCTTTATATTCATTTATGTATTTTTAATGCTTCTTCCACTCCCCGCTGCAATGCTTTTATTTCATGTAAAGCACTTTGAATTATTTTGTACATGAAATGTGCTGTAAAAAATAAAATAGAATTGAGTTTATACAAAAGCATTAAAATCATCATGTAAGAACAACTCTTATGAGCTCTTATCACAAAAATAACTGTCAGAGGTTTGTTCTGTGACCCTAGTCATGTTGAAGGATTCCTCATTATAAATCCAAGTTGAACTCATTGCAGCCCAGAGAGGCCATTTCATCAGCAATATACTAACATCTGACGGTAGATGAATTTAACAGGACAGTTCTTATTCTTTGTTTGCTATCATTATTCTATTTTTCAAAGACTGACAAAAACAGAAGCAGCAACCACCTGAAAAACTCAGTGGCCCTAATGAGGAACTTCAGCTTGGAGCCCTGTGAAACACAACACAATCTTCTGGAAACTTCCTATAAGTAAACAACATTTCCTCATGAGACACGGTACTTTATCGCCTGGGAAAAATTCTCTTTCCATTTCTTTGTGCAACATTGCAGTCAGCAACCATGTAACATGCTGAAGTTCAGTGAGTGCTCAAAGTTTTTTTTTCACCTGGGTGATTGAAAGTCCTTGAACCTAGGTTCTTTGAATCATGGTTTCCTTCATCTATATGAAGATCAAATCTGCAGTATGAAATATGTACAACCAGCCATTCTGAACTTAGAAATATTGGACCACATCACAAGCACATGCAAGCTCAAGAGCTTTTCATTACTGTAAATTATCCAGCTAAAAAGCAGTGTGCAGCTGGATGGGGGTGGAGAGGGATGCATACTAGACACTGTACACCGCATAACCACTGAGTGGAATGTATGTTAGTCTGGGCATGCTTAATTATAGGAATACGTGGTATCCAGTTAGCTTCACCTTGTAAGAGTTCATTAGAGACATGAAAAGGTTTCACTTTCGATTTTTTTAAGGTCATCTGCTTTTAAGATGTACAATCATCACACACGACTACAAAGATGAGACAGTGGGGGTCAGCAGTAAGAGAACTGAGCAGTTAATTGAATTAATTGAAAATGAATACCTTGTTGCACAAGCAATCCAACTGCTGGAGTAACTTTATAGGACCAATGAATGTCTGTAATCTCAACATTTCTTAGCAAATGCTCCAGCAACATGCACAAGTCCCTGCAGCAGGCCAACAAGTTTATATCTGTAGGTTGAAAGAGTGGTGGTGGACCAATGTGGTTCTTTTTTTTCTTTTCTGTACTTTCATTCTCACCACTCAATATGTTTACATGACACACACAAAATGTGTAAATCTGGCTAAAACTGGACTTTTAAGATAATTATGTTAGTCTCACTAACATTATATATATATATAAAATGTAACTTTTCCAAGGCAGGCTAACTCACTGAGAAAATGCCGTGGGAAGATGAACAAGTATACGCTCAGCTTGACTCAGGCTGGCTTTGGTGCTCTGAGCATGCTTTACAGTTTCAGTACACAGAAGAAGAGGAAGTAAGAAGCAACAAAGAATAACTTTAAATAAATAATGTGTAAGTGTACATTACGTGTATAAAGTATATGCAGCTGAAATCCCAATAAAGTGGCTATGTAAACATGTTTCATTAGTCATGTCACAGGAATCAACCCCAGTTTCAGTCACCTGGGATTTTTTAAGCTTACACAGAACAGAGGGAAAAATGATCATGATCGTAATCTTACAGCCGTCAGACCCTAACTCTAGACGCTCTTAAATTTACCCTTAAGACTCACCTTGTCTCTGTGGCCTTTAAACACTTAGCTTTTAAGTTGTTCACTTGAACACTTCAAGTGACTTCGGGTTCCTTGAAAGACGCTATATAAATTTTATTTATTATTGTTATTATTATACTGTTCATGAATTTCAACCTATACGCTCACAAGTTCACCGACTGAGCAAATGTGACAGAACAAGAGAGGTGATCAGTTATTACTTATCAATATCAACAATGAATCTAACTCTGCGTCTGTCTGTCATCATGTTTGGTTGTTTTCTGAGCTCTCTCCAGCAGTAAAATCCAATCTGATGTTTACTAAGAATAAGATTAAGATTCCCGTAACATTATCTCTTTGCTAAATCTGCCACTGAATTGGTTTTTAAAATTTATTTGTAAGGTCAACAGTGTCTTTTGCCCCTCGAACTTGATTTGTAATGGTCTTTTTTTTCTTTTTCTTTATTCATTATGGCAGTTTCAGACCCAGGTACGTACATAACGAAGTTTGGTGCATTTCAAAACAAGTCAACCACACATAGTTTTAAGGTTCATAAACTTGCATTAAAGCATTTTGACACTGTCAGTCTACTATAATAAAATCTCAATTTTATAACTACAGTATCATCCGAAAGAAATTTTCCGAAGCTTCAAGACTAAATCTGTGCTGTGATTTTAGAGTTACGTACATCTACAATGACCTCCCACAGAAAAAGAAGCTGCAGAATGTTTCAAATGTTTTCTCTCATAGTCCAAAGAGTTGTAGCATCAGACATACTTTGGTCGATAAATCAATGCCCTTCCTAAACAAGCACAACGAGACAAAGCAGAGTAGTCTAGTTAACTGGTGAACATGTAAAAAAAATCATCATTTGGCATAAAATTTAGCTTTGAAAAATCTGCATGTTGTCACATAGAGTCATGTGATGAGGCTGAATAAGAAAAAGGATATTTTGGTTGAGAAGCATTAAGATTATCATCATAATTTGCATATGAGGCCTATGCTGGTAATAAATGGAAAATAGGCTCCATGAGGGAGTAATGCAGGATTACAAATTGATTTCAAATTGGGCGCTATTTGTGTTTCCCATTTTGAACACATGCTTGTGTGTGATTTCAGGACTGAAAAAGTGAGCCCACCTGGGTACACCCAACTTGTTGGCCATGTTGGTTGCCAGAAAAGATGCCCATTTTATGTTCAAGTCCATCCTGTGCCAAGAACCAATGTGGGTCAATATAAAATCATAGGCCCCAAATGCAAATGCTGGCTAGAACGTTTCAGTTTCTACACAAGCTATATGTTTTAGAGCGGCAGCATGGCTAGGACAAGAGAAAATTCAGAGAAAATTCTAAGATATGAAATCCTGTGCATTCTTTTGCTGGGCTCCATAAATGTGTTAAAAGGTAAATGATAAAATAGACTTGATTCTGAAAGGCAGTATATACTCAAACAGCGATCAGATATCACAGTGCTTAAACTGCAAGAGGGGTAACATAAGAGATGAGAGGCAATCCTCACGTTTCTTGTCAACTCCATGTGATGAATGCCCCTCTTCTCAGCAGTGAGCTGAATGTTGTGGCGAGTTAAGTGGAGAAGTATGTGATAATGTAAACATGCCCCTAGCATCTCGTATTTCATGGGCGAAAGGCTCCCTGAGCCTTGTCTCCAGCTGTCAGCAGTAAAACTGATAGTCGAGAGGGACTGGCTGACTCTGAACGTGGAGGACTTATGTAGCAAAGGCAAAGCCTACTTTGGCATCACATCTTGCTGTTGCACTCAGCGAGGGCAATTAAGGTTGTCCAAGAACCCATTTTATTGAACACTACTGACATTGCGACTTTAAAGCTGTCAGTGACAACAAAGTCAATCTAGACTTCAGTGATAATGCCACAAAGATGAGAAGTGTAAATCAAAGCCAAACAAAAGAAGCAGATGGAGATGGCTTGCACACTGAATACACTAAAATTCAAGAACCTTGTTGGACTTAGGGCAATTTGGGAGATGCTGCTTTCATATGACAAGGATGTTCCTCATTACTCTTGTTTGTTGCTGCCAAACATAAATCCATGTGTCATCTTTGATGCTTGGCATAAAACCTTTATTTAGAGAATTCGGTTTCCCTCTAACAATTGTACTATAGCAATTTTTTATATAAATTTCTCTACTCTGACAGTCTTATGTGTGTGGAGGAAGGTTTTTAGAAGGTTGGCTCTGAGAATGAGACACAGTTCTAAAAGTTGTACAGTAAATTAAAATATCAAACACAGATTCTGTGTCAACAGGTCATTAGTTGGAAATAGCTGCGTATAAAATAGTTGCAGTGACATCCAGAAGCACTGATGACGAGGGATTCAGCCCTCTGTGAAAATCCTTAATGACAAATAGTTTAAGGATAACATTTTCCATTGCAGGAATTTGGTGATTGCATCATCTACAGTACATAACATGACTATAAAACACAACTCTCTGTAGCAAAGAGACCAAGTCAAAAGCCTGATGCAGCAATGCATTAAAAGGAGACTTGATTCTGTGGTGAAGATTACTGGATGGGCTCATGACACATCTGAGAACAATTATCACTGAACTTTGGATGCATTATAAACATCAATAAAAACTGATTTACAAGTGATTTAAACCCTGGATTTTGACTTAAAATAGATAAATAACTGAAAAAGACAAATAGAACTATTTTACAAAAAATAGAGGAGACCTGTTGCTGTTGGTTGTTTGTGACTGCAGCTAGAAGGCCTTAAAGTCCCTTCCAGTCAGTTAAAACTGAAGACGTCTTTTGAATGAGATGTGAAACTTGTTCAAGAACCAAAAAAAGACATCCAGTTGCCTTCTGTGAAAGCACTTAGGAGAACTGAGGAGTCTGATTGCTGTAGTGCAGCATTATTTTCTACTCTTGCTTGATGTATGATTTCAGATGCTCAACAGTTCTAGGTCTTCTTTATCTTAATTTTTTTTTCAGAATGTGTTTTGTTTTGATTGAGTGACAGGTCTGGACCACGGGGAGGCCAATTTCACACCCTTCTACTACAGAGCCATGCGGGTTTAATACAAGATGAATGTGGTTTAACATTGTTGATGAAATAAACAAGACTTCCCCAAGGAGGACAGCATCTGGATGACAGCACATGTTGCTCCAAACCCTGTATAAAACTTTTAAATTTTAGGATTTATTGTGCCTTAACAGATGTGCAAGTTACACTTGCCACGTACACTTTGGGATACCATCGATCAAAAACTAACAAAGAACCCTCACAGCACTGTCACTGGTTAAAAGCTCCAATTTACTGAAGATAAACTTGTATGTCTCTCTTCTTCTGTGCGAATAACTGCCCAGACACTCAGACCTCTGTTGGACTTCACAGTCATGTTTGACTTAAAGTTCACTACTTACAGTTTAGTGACTAAGCAAATATCTGCTGACTAACTTTTTTTTATTGCAACAGGTATATTCTGCTTGACATCTTAATGAAGGAGTATGCTTGTGGAGTTTCCAGTCATAAAAAAAAATCCCTGGGAAGACTCCTCCTCCAGTCAGTCATCACCGTTTTAAGATAACAGTTCCACATAAATACTGTAAACTTATCTGGCTCCATTTAACTGTTTTTTTGTAGTACACAAAGCTGTTTAGACTTACAGTCTTGTGACAATGTTATTGACAATGATCAGTAACAATGGGAGCAACTGGTGTCCTTGTCCATTTCCCATGAATGGATTGTCATGGTTTCTATGGTGTAAAGGAAAGATAATAAAGTATGATGCAGATTAATTAAAATACAAAGTTTCCTCTTGTAAAGCAACATCAGAAATATGAATGAAACTGTCTGACATGGTGGACTTTTATCAAGAAACCTGAAAACATGGGAATAATCTGATCTGCTTGATTCACAGCACAGAATAAGAAAAACAGTTATTACTGACACTATAGAGCTTTTAAATGATTATTTTCTGTGAGGCAATCATTTATTTACAAGCACTTCTGTCTTTGTATTGACTAAAATGTATGTTCTTTATGAGTAATTTGATCAGACTTTTGCCAAACTATGGCATTTTGAGCGAATTGTACTTGTGAAAGTAAAACTGAATTTATTCACATCCTAACCATGTGGACACTTAATAAATGCAAAATAGTAAAATTTGGGGCACAGTAGAAGTCCCAGTTTGGAGCTGGCCTCTGTATAAATGATTAAGATATGAAGAATTTACTTCATGACTTATTTTTCCAAGTGCACAACCATGTTTTGCTGCTTAGTCACATCTTTGAGGCTAACCCAGCTATAACTATGTCAGGAAAAGTTGCAAATTGAATATCAAATTACTGAAATAGTACTTGTAAGATCTTGGCTCAAAGCTTTTCCACAAATTACTGGCATTGTAATCAGTTGACTGGCGTGTTATGCATGCACTAATGAGTGCTATTAAATAAAGAAGATGATGTTAAGAGTCCAAAGATTCTTATTTGTTAGCTTGCAAGATTTGTGGCTCTAAGACAATGTCACAATACTTCAACGATTAAAAAAAACATTTTCCATAATACAAAACCACATTGCCTTAGATTTTGATTTTGTCAATGTGTGTTTCCACTGTGGACAAAATAGATTGCAGTTAAAAATATGGAAAAAGGGACAAAGCAAGTTGTATGCACTGCACTTACATCACCCACAGCTCTCAGAATAGGACTGAGTTATTTTGTTCCACTGACATCTTTCAATAATGCTGCTATAACAATAAATTGTTTGAGGAAAGTAGCATAAAAAACAGTTTGATGAGTAATTTTGGAAGCTAGTCTACATAACTTCCTCATCTTTGCAGGCAAAAGATTTTTTTTTATATTCTATTCATTCTGACTTTTTACTATACTGGAACAGACAGTGATGGTGGAAAAGGTAAACCAACATTCCGCAGTAGCTCACCATTTTCCATGTACACCTCCCACGGTGTATGGATTGAGTGATTTCCAGCACGGTGGTTTTTGGTTACAGTAACCACCAGTTGGAAGTAGCGTTGTTTCCACAGTGCCTGTAATCTGTGGTGCCTATGCGTCCCTCCACAAACTTCTTCAACAAGCCAATTGACAGCAAGCATTCCTAGAGAGATGAGTGAAGTGAATGAGTGGAAAGTGGAAGACAGGAGTTTTCCATCAGTATATCTACAAAGGTTCCTTTTCGTTACTTTATTTATTTATTTTTTTACATACTTCACTGAGCGCATCTCCATCTTGCTGATAAATTTATCTTGCTCCATATACTTAATCTTAAGCAAGAATATCAACAGTGTTGTGTAAAGCACCCCTGCAAATGAAAAGCACCCTGTCGAGCGACCATGCGTTTCCAACCATGCGTTCTCAAAAACACAGTAATCTTCAAAAAACGGCAGTAATGCCCTGCTGGCACCCCCCCCCCCCCCCCCCCCCCCCACCCCCCCCCCCCCGTTACGGCCATGAAACTCTCCTCATCTTTGAGTATCAGTCTTCTATACTGATACTCTCTGCCAAGATATGTACCCCCTGCTATCTCTGACTCGGAAAGAATTACAGTCACGCCTGTGAACAGCACCACTTGGAAAATCTGTGTGGACTGGTCCCAACAGTGAACACTTTCGGCAGGACAGATACTGATAGATGGGGTGAGTTTTGTTACTGCAACTATTTCCTAGTCAGAGGTAGCAGGAGGTGAAACCTGGCAAGCAGCCTCATTCAGGGGTTCATCCTGGCAGGCGTGTGTTCACATAAGGTCTTGTGGTAATTATTTGTATATTTATAGGACATTTATAGTCAACTGCCTTCAATGCGCATTTAACCAACAATGGGTCTTTTGTGGCATCAATCTGGTCCTTTTCTCTTGCAGTCACTGCATTACGAAGTCGAATCTCTGGCTTAAGTCTCCCATGGTGTGTTCTACAGTTTGAAAACCTCTCCTCGACACTGGCTCCCAGAGAAACATCTGGAATTTAACTGTTATGTCTTCACTGTGTCTTCACTGTGCTTAAATGCTAACTTTGTCCGTGCACTGTTTGATGTTGAAAAAGACATGTATCAGTTTTTTTTTTGTGTCAAAAATCAGCTGAATGAGTGAAGCTAATGGGCGTGGGGGCAGTTTACCAAAACAAGTACCTTTAAGAGAAGAAAATGCTCCACAAAGATTGTATGACTGCAGAGTTGGGAGACAAATCTCCATGAATTTGTTACTACCAGCAACACCATCCAACCAGCAGTCCCCTCCAACAAAAATGTTGACTGGCTTATACCCACTTAAAGTTAAGTTTTTCTTGTCTGTATTTCAACCTTTTCTGCTATACTTAATAACACAGTCTTTCTAGTCTGGTTCCAACATCTGGCTGTCAATGAGTGCCAAATCCTGACTTTAAAGGAAGGAAGCTGTTGGGTGGACTTTCAGTAACATAAAAGAGCATTATGAACATTTTTGAGTGACATTGATCCATTGCCTTTTCCAGTGAAGGTACTTAAACTTTGAGTATGACTCAAACACAGAGGTGACAGAACAGCTGGGTTTACATTCTCTATATCGCTGCCTTGTGCTCCCTGATGCATAATGTCATAACAGGTCACTGACAAGTGATGCAGCAACAAAAACCTCTGCCGATTGGTGGGTGCCATAAATACTATGTGTTGAGAATGGAGGAGGTGTGTGTGTATGCACGTGCAAATCTTTGTACGTATTTATGCACATGCATGCTTGCTATCTATGCACCCGTGTCAAACTGACAGGGCGATCAGGGTGTCTGGAATCATTTAAAACAGAGCAAGAGCACATTCCCACATGTGGAATCACTCCTCCCAATAGGACTGTCATTGTTTCCAAAGACAGCTTTGCTTTCACTATGATTCAGGTAGCATTTTTTCCTGTACGTTTCATTTTTCCTGTCAGCTATGAAGGTCTTTACAAAAACTCCAGAATTGGAAGTTTTATCTGTTGTGTTGTGAGATGTTTGATTAATGACCCAATTTGGTGACACTTTATAGGTGATTAACTGACACTTTGAAGACAACTTGTGTTAAGAACCTGCAAAATGGGCAACAAAAGAACAGTAACAACAGATCTGATGTGAATCAACAAGTCAGTTCAATACCAATCATTTTACGAGTTATTTTGTTATTGTCTACAGATCCACTGGAATCATATCCAATAATGAGTTTGTCCATCCCTCAATACTTTATTAATGCCTTAATCATGAAGGCCCAAGGCTGCAGACAGAATTAAAGATGGGATGCCAGGACTAGATCCAGGAGGAAGCTGCAGTTCCCACTGGAGAGAGAGACAAAAAAAAATTAAATTAAGATAGTCTTTTATGAAAGTAAAAAACAACAAAAAAAGGAAAATCTCTTGAATCATTTAAACAGCAATTATTTAATTATTTAGTTTATTGTGTTTACCTTGAGTTAGTGAATCTGCTGGAGAAATCTGTAAGTCTTTTGATGTGCTTGTGAGTATTTACAGCTGCAGGATGTGTATGCAAGTTTGACCTCTACAGTTTCCTTGTTTATTGTAACAAATGAATGTGTCACACAGTACAACAGTCTTGATGTGTTTTTAGCTGTCTGTTTAAGCAACAGGGGAATGAGTTACATCTGGAATGATACACAGCTTGTACTTGTGTGTAGGATCATGTTTATTGTAAGTGTTAGTCTTTTCATTGGATTTACTGACAGTAAGAAGAATAAAGAATACTCTCACATGATAGACATTTCAAGTTTTTATAGGATATTATCGCTATTATTCTACATCATCACCTAGTAAGCTGAGGAAAAAAAAAACAAAAAGATCAGTAATTTAAGGCAAAACCGTTTTTTCTGCATTTAGATATTTCTAACATCATAAGACTATAACATAACACATATCAATCAAAGGCTGGGGTGTTGCAATAGAAAAATATTGCTGATAATTGTGATATTAAAAGAATAATACACTTACAGTATGATATTTTTGTGATTTGGTCTCAGCTCTTTGCAAATAGAGGTTCTTTTTTTTGCGGCCTTTATAAATTCAACACAAAGAAAAAAATAAATATATACACATTATGGCACCATAATAATTATATTATGAATGCTTATGGCCAAGATAATTGTGCAGTGAAAATCATATACTGGAGCAGCCCCATTCATAAACACTATAAACACCCAATAATTATGCAAATTGTATTCTTCAGGATTAATTTCAATGTTGTTGTTGTTGTTATTGCATATCAGCCCTTGAAGAAAAAGTAAATTAATCAATTAATTGGTCCTGTTGCATTTTTTATGTTACATTTTTGAATGACAGCATTCAATTTTAAATAGTTAATATTCTTTAGCTGCACAAGACTGAACTGTTTTCTTTTAACTCTTCAAAACTATAGCGCGTAACTTTTATGTGTCTATAAATATCCTCAAGCCACTACAAGAAGAGATGATACAACGCTGATTAAGCCATTCGGCCCCTCTAATTCCTGCTGTATTTTTCAGTATTTGTTATTTATGAATTTGGTGTAGACAGGCGACATTCCCGCGCTGGCGCACAGGAAATGACGCATTTTACTCGGATTTTACCTGACAAGAGAAGGGAGGGGGGAGGAGAGCGCTGCTACAAGCAACATGGCGGAGAACCCAGAGAAGCGACCAAGAGGTAAATAAGTGGATCGCACTGCAAAGAAAAGACCTTTCCATTCGACAGAAGGTCTGTTGTCAAAGAGAGAGAGTGACAAAGTTTTCAATTGGCGTTGCTTTTCCTTGATGGAGACTCTGTTTATTACGTGCAAGATGTGTTGCTGTTACATGTACTGGACCGAGAACTTGATTGTTTTCCCGTAAATGGTGCTATGAATGTGATGTATTGTTAGCAGCCTGGTGTTTGCCACATTCTGTAATGTTAGCCTAATGAGCAGTAAGCGACAAGGTGTGTAGCCCGTGTTGCTGTGTGTAATTTACTGTGGGGAGTCTGTGTGCTGTGACGAGTAAATTTAGTAGCCTACACGTTGTGTAGACCGATAGAAGCTGTGCGTATATGTTGCGGAGCGCTGCCTGTTGTTCGGATAGTTATAGTACCGTGGTCCGTGACCAGCAGCATGCGGTGTGTCACAAGTGTTACTCCTATAACATGAGTAGCAGTACGCATTTTCCTTTTTTTACATTGACTGTACTTCTTCAAAAAAGTATGAATCGCGTAGGATGGTGGGGAGTGGCGGGTTACACCGCGCCATACGTCATATTGAGGTGCCGCATCGTTGTAATAATGCAGAAATCCTCTGGGGGGCGACAGACGTTACGCACTTTAGCTTTAAGGTTGCTCAAGGCACAAAAAGTTAGTCCTCAAAGAACTATATGATGGTCTTATCAGGAGCATCATGTAGCCTTAGTAAAGTTCATTAAAACCATCAAATCGATTCTGTTTGAACTCAATTTTGCTTTGAAACCTGATAGCTGGGTGCACCTCTTTGTGGCTCTGTGTCAGAAAGTTATAGTAAGCCATGGCTGACTCACACCCATCAAATGTATGGCTCTCCTTGTGGTGGCACGGGCAACTGGCCACATAGTTCCCTGTGGTGAAGGCCACTGCACAGGCAGCACTGGAATAGAAGTTTATTACTGGCTACCAAGTCAAACCCTGCTCACCAAATTGATACTTTGGAACAAATATAACATAGAAAATCACATACATGCATAAACTGTGAAGCAAACGTGCACCCATGCACCGAGAAAAGAGATGCATACGCACAGCTCACACAAGTTAAAGGCTATACTTTCAAAGTTCCTGTTTAAGTGTAAGTGGGTGAGAAATGTGGGCACTGTGTTCAGTCTCTAAGAAAAGGTCCTGCAGTTCAAAGAGGCGAGAAAACTAAAATAAGGTTTGAGATTTGGGGTTTTCTAAAAGATTGTGTGAAATGAGGAAAGCGATTCTATGATAACTCAACACAATATTTAGAGGTGATACACCTGTGACATAATCTACATTTATGTGTTAACATTCTGTTTTTCAAGGAGAAAGAAATATCTGTAGTTTCATAGAAAGAACTTAGATGAATGTGGCAAGTGGCCCCGTCAGCCCACGGCCTTCCCAGTATAATTGAAGACATGAAGTCACATCAGTGCCTTGTAGCTGCAGCTGTGTTACAGAGACTGTTGTCACCCACATTTCCCAACACTGGGTGGTTCTGTTAGACAAGCTGCAGATATGTGTTAGACACACACTTAATAATGGTCTGGGCTTAGGTTTGGCTCCAGACGTTTGGCTAGAGCTCAATCACACTCAATAAAGAAGTAAAACAACTGACTGACAGACCACGTTTACTGCACCATCCAGGACTTCAGACTGCACAGAGGATGTGATGAGCTGCTATCTAATTTGTGATTTTTGCAGAGCACATGTTTGAAGAGAACCTCAGCTGTGAATATTAGGTGATGGAGTGACTCATAAAAAAAGTTTCAGTAAAGGTACTTTGTGTGTTTTTGGCTCAATCCCATTTAGTGTTGATGAGGTTGCAACAGTGTCAACGTCATCTTCTGGTTATTGCATCTTTTTTGTGAGTAAAAATGATGGAGGAAGCATTCCGATATTAGTTAAAGTAAGAATGACACTTAAAATCAAGAAACTCTAAATAAACTCACTTTATGGGGAAACATTTTGATTCATCAAAATCTCAGCATTTACATGATAGTACCTTTTCTTTTGTGTATTTATGTCAAACCATCATGCTCATGGTTTCCTATTTCTACTGGTTCTTTCACTTTTCCTCTATTCTACTTTTTTGCCAAAGCAACAAAAAAACACCTCAAGTTCATTCTCACAGAGCTGCTAACGTGGCTGGAGGCCTACCCTTTTTAGACAAATTAAAATGGATAAAAAGTTTGATTCTGGCCATTGCTGTTAGTTTGTAAAAAGCCCTAAGCATGGATAAATCACGTAGGCTATCTTATATTGATATTAGATGTACCACAATATTTCTATCTGAAATATAGTGGAATTGTATGCACACACACTGTTTTAACAATAAACTGGCAACTTACTTTTTTTAACTTAGGTAACTGAGACAGGGACAAAGTGAGCATGGAATCTCATGCTAAACTTGTCTCCTTGGTAGGTTTAAAGTCTTCCTCCCACTTGCAGGCTGCACTGATGGAGCCAACGGCACGAGATTAGATACTCGCCCTCCCCTTGCTTGATGAGGTGAGCTTAATGTGGAACCAAGGGATTTTCTAATTGTCGGTTTGCTCGCTGAGCAATTTGGCTGTCACTCAGTAAATCCTTAGAGAGACCTCTAGTGTTTAAATCTTAAAAGTGCACTCACGGCCCCAGGTGATGGTCTCTTGTGACTGTGATCAGTTTTAAGGTGAGCAGATAAAGGACTGATAATAGACACCCAGGGACAAGTTGGACATGATGAATCTTACCGAGCTACAAACTCTCACAGCTCTGGAGGCTCTAATTTGATTTGGGTAGAAGTGAATCTTTCCAGAATGGCTCATGGAAAAGCTCCAAAATGAACTTCCTGGATATTCTACTGGGCCTCTATGTCTACATCCATTCTCATACACAAATGGTAGAGGAGGCAACTTTACAGTGGTGCTGTGTGGAAAGGTATGTGTCCGGCTTTCAGAGACCAGCAGAGAGTGCATACTTTGAGAAGGGTCTAATAAAAATGTGTGTGAGGAATGAGGGATAGAAGTAGAAGATATCACAAAGTTTATTTGATGACAATTTTGATGTTATTGTTATTCTAACAGTTTCAGTGAAAAAAAACTTGTTTAGTGGGACCCCAAAAAAAGATGGAATCAGGAGGTTGACAATGGTATGTTGGATGTGGTGTCATGATTCTAGAGATTTTTCTAAACTCAAACCGTTTTAAGTGGTTATAACGTTGACAGTGTATTCCTCTAAACAAAGTACGTTTAACCAGTTGAACTGTAGTTGACTTATACAAGCCATGAGCAGGAGTACCAACTATATTTCTCTTTTTCTTAACCCATAATGAAACCTTAAGTTCTTTATTTTAACTGAAAGATTCAATTTCCATCAAATTTGATGACTCATACTACATATCAGCATAGCAACAGAGTTCTGCATTATTTTTGTGATAACTGGGTGAAGTTTGTTTCAGTGTGGAGCTGGGATATTTCCTATTCTCTGTCCCTCCACCCCCTCCTCTCTTTGTCGTTCTGTGAAGGAGGGCATTGTTTCTTAATTAATACACCATGTGCTCGGAGCACACAGAACTGAAGGAGGAGCAGTATAGGAAAGATTAATAGCTGAATATAGCCCCAACACAGACTTACTCTCATGAGTAACAAGTATTTCCACTTAGACAATGTGCTGTCTGTGACAATCAGAGTGAAGAAGAATCCGAAGTGCGTTTGAGGTAAACGTGACAAAATGATAAAAGTGCCTTGCCTTTTGTCAAATATCAGGCTGCTTTCATCTATTTATCCAGCTTCTTCCACTCACAGCACATGTGGTAGTGCCTTGCACATAGGTGGTGCTTGGCTACTGTGTTGGCAGCGAGTCCAACAGGCAGTTGGATGAAGACAGGAACTTGGACGGGTCCTGCAAACCTGCAGGACCACTGTACACAGTTTATGACCGAAAACAAATAGTCTGCTCAGAACAAATGACCGGTGCTTGGAGTGTTTATAGAAAATCTCATTAGTGATTAAATATCAGGATGAGTTTTACAACCAGCCTTTTCCTCTGCATGCCAACTACTCAGACCGTGATTATCCCTCTTTGAAAATACGTCTGAGACCTACAGCGCACCGTTTTCTTGCTTAAAGACTCGCTGCTGTTCTCTCCTTAAAGAGAGGATAGGAGTGTTTTAAAAGATGATTTCAGTACCCCCTGCCCCACAGACAGACATCTGTGTCACACATTTCTGCAGTTTTGCAAGGGTATTCATCATGCGGTGAGCATTTAGAAGAGCTTCCTGGTTGCCAATTAAACACTTTATATTTCCATTCACCTTAATGTTTAAATATGGCAACAGCAGTGCTTTCTCACTCTTGCTTTAGTTCAAGTGACCTTTGGTAAAAACTGGAGATAATCAATGGAGAGACACTTAAATGATACTGGAAGACATGTTGGAGCTGTGGTAACATTCGAGCGAATAGTGTGCTATTGTGTGCTTCTACCTCACTGAGCCTCCTCACAGCTTCCTCCTGTCTTTCTTTCTTTTTAAGTCTAAAGGAGAGCAGTGGCTGAAAGGGATTACTGAAGAAGAATTTTAATAAGTCTTACAACTTTAGTTTGGGTTCTTTTGGATTTTTTTCTGAATGTTATAAAATATTAAAATGTCATGATTCAGTAATGCCCAGTTCTTTAATTTCTTTAAAACATAATCAAATGCCAGCTGAATAAAACACAGCACATCTCATTGAAAAGAAGCCAAACGAAGATTGAAGTACCTCCCAAAGTCTGCACCCTTCAGTTCTCTTTGATTACAGTATAAAGGGTAACAAATGTCTGAGGAGGAAAACTTCCCGATATTTCAGAAACAGTCAGAACAGGGGCACTCAGGAATTTTCTTCACAGTAACGCTGTTGCTGAGCTTAGGAGTATGAAAGCAAAGCTCTTATTTCCTGCTGACTACTGTGAAACCCGATCATAAAATTAACTCCATCTGTAATTTTATGGCAAACCTTCCAGTTACCAGCAGTAAGTTTAATTCAAATTCCTTTTTCCTGAACCGATGTATTGTAATGTGTCAACTGAACTTCCCATGAACAGCTATCTCACATTCTTTAAGTTTAGTCAGTTAGGGGGGGGGGGGCGTCATTCGCTAAATCAAGCTGGATTCAGATCTCTATCCACAGCATCACAGCTACTTCGTGAAATATGGTGATTTACTGAGAGTTTCAGTTTCAGTTAATTGGTTGACACATGAAGAGGCACACCAGCTCGTGAAAACTGTTGCATAATGTCTTCTGTTGCACTGGAGGGAAATTTATAAGCTCTGACTCTATTGATGTCATCAGATTTATGGCTCAACTTGGCAACTTTAAAAAAAAAAAAACTAAGGTTGTTACACACTGCAAGAGTGCTTATGTGGCATGTCCTTTATAGAAGGGTCTAAGAAAGGATGTTGTTTTACAATATAGTAAATGTAAGATCCATTGTTAACACAGATAATCATGTTGCATGTGTATTTTATGACTACTATACTTACTACTTATATTCATATGATATAACTAACAGTTTTGGTTGTCATTTTAATGAAGAAGCCTGGGGGTTGTTATATTATGATATGCCTAGATCCTCATCCATTGGATGGGGGGGGAGTTTACAGCCATACACAAGCCACTTTATGATCATGAAAGGTATTTCATGGCAAAAACTTCAAAATGTGCAAATTTGAGGAACAGAGATAAATTTTTAGGTCTTACTCCACAACTGCTGGAGTGTGTCTTTATTTAAATACAGCAAAAGACATGCATGTGGAGTTCATTGGTGATTCTAAACTGACTGCGTGTGAACCTGCATGGTTGTCTGTTTTAGCTCTGTGCTCGACAGGTGACCTGTCATGTGACACCTCACAGCAATAAGGACCTTAACCCCCGCTTTAATCCTCAAGAGGATAGAGTATGAGGGTTTGTAGGTCTGGAGAATGGGGGGGGGGGGGGGGGGGGGGGAATGGCTGTACACAACAAAAGTAAACATTTTCCTCCCTTGTATTCCTTTTTGCACCAGACTTCTACTGTTCTTAAACTTTCTGAGGTAAGATTCACTGACACATTGGAACATATGTGGTCAGGATACTCAACATGAACAGTGTGCTGTACGTCTCCACAAGAACCTGGGGGTGGAAAAAAGAAGACTTCTCTGACTGGATGCACGTGAGAGAGAAACCCAAGAGTGTTTGATTCAATGACTTGTCAAAAAATGCAGAAGTATTTGTCATTGTGTCTGCAGCTGGGTGTGCACGTTCCCAGACGTGTGTGCACGTGTCTGACAGTGTGTGTGTTTTTGCAGGTTTCAGAGTGTGGGACTCTTTTGGGGGACTTCCGCTGCTGCTGTTATTCTTTGCAGTGAGATGGAAAGCTTTTCTCCACATCTGCACAACATATCATCATGACAAAAACGTAAAAAAAAAAAAATTGGGGGGGGAAAAGGGATACAGGGCTGAAACTTTCCATTAGAGGCATCTGTGCATTTCACTTTATAGGTCTTTCTGGTGGACGAAACCTGACAAGTTTCCAAAAGCCAATTCATTTATTGAAAATTGGAAAGCTATAAAAGAAAAAATGTGGTGACATAATTATTATCTGGCCAAAAAAACACTTGGTATAGCTGGTATCATTAAAAAGTGAGAAGCAATACAGTTTTGCAGTAACAAGTGAAGTGACAAATGCATCACCTCAGATTACTGGATTTTAAAGTTCACATCCAACACCTGTTCGCTCAGTGTGGCACATATTACAATGGTTCCAACAGCCGTGAGAGATGCTTATGGAGAGCTTATTAGACTGAACATTTCTCTCTTTTTGGCTGCAGTATTTCATGAGATCTACATGTGTATATCCACATGTCTTAAATCTGAAAGAGTGACCTGACATGCAAGAACACAGGATTCATACAGCTGAATCCTTCCCCTAACTTAATCTTTCATGCTTTCTACTCGCCCTGTCTTTTTCCACAGCTCTGTTTTTTTTTTTCTCCTGATTTGACTTCAGGCAGCACCTCGATCATCTCATGCACCCACTCTGCTCTCACTTTTCCACACTTATTATGCAAGACCACACTGAACTCTCACTCCTCTCTCCCTCTGCATGCTTGTCTCTCTCAACCTGCTGACCTCATTCCTTCACACTTTTCTCTCTATCTCCCTCATCCTTGGCAGTCCCCAGCCCCACCCGCTGCCTTGCCTCTTCCACTTTCCCATGACAGAACCAAGGGCGGGAATGAAATGACCAACTTCTCTCCCTTCACCTGGACTCCAAGCTTTAGCTGTGAAAGAAAGCTTTGTCCCCCAAACCCTTCATCGTCTCTGGAGGTATGTCCTGTGTTGTACATACAGGAAAGGACTTTGGTCTGACTGGAATTTTTGGGGCCCATGGGAAACTATGAGTGAGTTAGAGCCTTAAGTCTTCCCCTGACATCTCCACCCACAGAGTGCTACGTCATAATGATGAGAAACCTCGTGCCAGTAATGCAAAAGAAAACTGAGAAGGGCTAAAATCGATATCTTTCTACTAACAACATATCAGATAAAAGTCATCATGTGAACAGATATATTTGAGGTGATGTCACCTGAAACATAAGCTTTCCTAAATTTTCTATATTGAGTTTAGTCTCACTGGTTAGATTTTCTGCCCACAGCTTTTTTTTAAATGAGGTACAACAATAAGTTGTTTACTTCTGAAGACCCATTGTAAGCTAATTGCTTAGGACCAAATGAGACACAAACACAGTTAGAGACAAGCTGGCTTTTGTACACAGTAAAGCAAAATGCAGCTAAAAAGTCAGACATTTCCCTCAGGAGTTAGTCGAGACCAAAACCAGATGAATAATGATGCTGCATGACAGCTGGATATAATAATAAACAGTTTAAGGCAAATTTGCTGAAAGGTGTATCAGTGTTGTGTTCATATTGCCTTTCTGCTGTCCTCTAGTGGCTGCAATTGTTAGATTTTTTTACTTGTTTGACCCCATAAGAGCTCAAAATCTAAATTTCACTTTGTTAAATTCTGTAAATGTAAACAACTGGTATTCTTGTTTTCTGCAGAAAAAAATGACACACGCATTATTATCAATAATTATCTCAACTCTTTTCTTGAAAAATTATTGTAATGTTTGTGCTTAAGTCAGTGTGTTAAGAGCATACATGTAAGTGCTCTGTCAAAATCATAAGATGATTATGATTCTGATTGTTATTACATTACACTCAACATCAAAGAAGCCAATAAGTGTACATCTACAACCTCATCTACAAGCCAACAATCCTTAAACCTTTTAGAAATGGGAGAATACCTGTTATATCTTAACAGAAGTATTCTAATGAGGTATTTTCTGTAAGGATGTGGCTTTTGCTTTTACTCCTCATTAAATGTTTCCCAGAATAAAATCTATGAGTAACTCTGAGTATGTGCTTTTTTTCTGGACCATCGCACTGTGAGCAAAGCATCACAACTCAAGAACAAAGTCTGCACTCTGATATTAGATCTTTATCCCTCTGATCCATGTCAGTATGCACAGTCTGCGCACAGATGGGGTGGTAGTGTTTGTTTCCAACACAGACGTGTCACAGCCCTTTCACTTTAACATGCCTGTGTCCTACAGACTCGCCGGGAGAAGTGACCCAGAACGAAACTCAGTAAGGCAGGTCAGATGTTTGTTTGACATGGTCTCTGCAGGAGGGAGTGGGAGGGCTGGACCTGGGTCAGATGATAAGCAAGAGGGAAGAAGCTAAACTTTTTTACAAACGCTTCAACACAGGAACTAACCATCGTTCTGCTTCTCCCCTTTTAATACCTGCCATACCACAAGTAAATACATCTCTTTTCGGCTGTGTAGATTTAAGTACTCAAGTACAGCATATGTATATCACACTATATATACAATGACTACATCAAACCTGTGGATTATTTTCTCAGTTTCTGATATATGTAAACTTGGATTAATTACAATGAACAAAATCATAAAGTAGTTTGCGTGTTCTCCATGAGTTCGTCCCACTGCCCCAAAACATGAATTTCAGGTTAATAAATGACTCTAAATTGTCCCTAGGAGTGAGTGTGAGAGTGGGTGGTTGTTTGTCTATGTGTGGCCCTGTGATAGAAATAGAAACCTTTCCAGGGTTTACCCTGCCTCTCACCCTAAGACAGCTGGGATAAGCTCCAATTTAGTTAATTATTGACATTTTGAGAGGTGACTAAATCACACTCCTCACCTGCTTATTCATTCTCTGGCTGTGCTTCACCTGTAAAACACAGATGCAAGACACTGACTATCACCTTAAATAAAGCTCTCCTAACCTATATTTTCTCCTGTGAAAGTTTTGAATTGAATGAAAAATGTTAGGACACACCTGTCTATATACAACCAGAATGTCTGTCGGGGTCTTTGCCTCCTTAATTTCACTAACAAATCCCCCTTTAAAGTACAATCAGGTATCCAGACTTACATAAGCATTCAGACTTTGGTCTGATCAGGAAACTTGATTTCTGCCCGGATATTAACGTCCCAAATATCTGGCGCAGCATCTAGGAAAGTGAATATGATTCTATTTTATATTCATGTGTTATTCTGTTATCCAGTGAGTTTGGATATTTGATGAAGCTGACAAAATGTTTTTTCTTTTACCATATTAGCCCAAAGGTTGTAATGAAGAGGCATGCTTTAAAGCACATATATTATTTTAGTTGATTATAATACATTTATTGTGAAATAAATATGCAGTATGTTACACACAGAAATATCCACCGCTAGTTTTTACAATGTTGGATAGAGCCTGTTGGGCACGTTTTCTTGGTTATTTCCAGGGAGTTGGATAGGTTTTCTGTTACCAAGTGGCTGGTTTAAAGGTTTTACAAATGACACATGAGACTGCCCATCATCTAAATGTACGAACTTTCAGCCACTTTGTTAAGTGGGCCTAAAAAACTGTGTATCTGGAGTTTTCAAGGTGCCAATTTAGGGAGGCAGAATTTGATTAAGGACTGCATATGATGACTACACCAAACAAAACAGCCACCCCAAGCTCTTCCTTACTGAACAGCTTTTTAAATATTGAAAGTGTTACAGTTCAAAAGTGGAATGTGTCTGTTCAGAAGATTCTCATTTACACTTGTAATGTATTTCTGCATCTTTACTGTGATTTAACTGTAAGTTGACTGTTCCGTCTGTTTAAACAAGCTGTATTTTACTTTTTCTCTAAAGTGCTGCAAGAATAGGTCATGGTCACTGGTGTGAGACTTGAAAGCCTATTCAAATGAAGTCCATTTATCTATGCAAAATAAGAACCTTGCGATAAGTTGCCATTTCACATTTTAACCACGTTGATACTACCTTGTTTTGAACATGTGGATAAACATACTGGTTACACACTCTGGTGATGTTGGTGTGCAGACATGTGCAGTATGTACAGTCAGCATATCAAAATTCAAGTGTAAACCTGTACCAAGTGTGCACAATGATTAGTTAGCATTCAGTAATGCATTATATAAAGTAGATTTACTCTGAAGTACTAGGTATTATTATTGCAAATGAATTGACAAGCGAGTTGCAGTCAAGGTAGAACTAACTTTAACAGCTTGTATATATCGCCATATAGTTCAGAGTATGAAAACTAATATCACCAGATGGTACACATTACAACTATTGTCAGTTAAAAAAAGAGAAAAAGGTGTACAATAAGTGTACAAAATGACCCTTTAAAAGAGATCGATTTGAGTAGTATTATAAAATGGATCATGAAATTTCTTTTTAATGAAATTCGAGAACCTCATATTGTTTAAGTAAATCCCACTTACCTCCAAGGAAAGAATGATGTAGTTTAGAATTTATGAAAATAGTTGAACTCAGACAGTTTAAAACGAGATGTAACCAGTTCAGTGTTGCTTTCCCTTTAATCTGACCTGCAGCTGTTCTGCTTTTTGATTTTATTGAATGTATATTAAAAGTTCTGCATAGAAGCCTTTCAAAGATAAATATTTGCATTTTCTCAAGGCCAGCTCAGTTAAGTTGTTCTGCTTAGTATGTTTAACTTCTTAACCATTTTATGTCACTCGAGCTTATCTGGATTGTTTTTGTCAGTTCAAGCAGATAACACTGTGAAGTCATACAAGTAATGTTATGCAACTACTACACCTCAAACATAACAGTTATACTGTGACTGATGCCCTCATGTAAAAAATACTTTTAAACACTGATAAAACATAATACAGCTGTTTAATATGTAGATAGAAAAGTAAATTATGCTTTAGGTTTCCTCTAAAAATGTACATGTATGTATTTACATACTGTATATGCACCTCCACTGTCCCTATCAAACAAGTCGACGTGACCCTTCAGCAAACGTCATGTATGGACCTGCATATATGTTTTGTATCTTAGAGTTAATTGTCTGTTTCTGGAACTATTACACTGACCTCAAACAGCAAAGTCAAATGTTTGTTAGGGCTGCTTTAGATCTGCGGAACATTCTTGACTCAAACTCCTGTTTCTACCTAAATGTGTTTGCGCAATCTGATACTTGATATCTAATCAAAAGTAATTGTGCAAACACATTCTGCTATCTTTTCAACAAATTAAGGGCACTTCTGTGGGCTGCTTAGTTAAACACATTGTTGTTACAAAAAGGTTTTGATGACCAGATATAACTGAGCATTAGGCACTGCTGCGTGATCTTATTACAGAGGTAAATGCCAAAATATCAAGGACGGTCACACTATTAGCACAGGAGACTTTGGAATTCTATGTAGAATGTGAGAAATCAGATGCTGCTTTTTCACACATATCCCCGTAGCGCATAACACACAAACATGGGTGTATGTGTTTGTGTATAATTTGACAATCATGATAGAATTGAATACCTCAGCCTTTCATTTGCTTTTCAATAGTATTTTCTTTATTATCATACAGAATCAAGTTTTTAGAACATTTTTTTTTAACCTTGAATGTAACTCATATTTCAGTACATCTAATGACTTGATTCTGAGATAAAAACCCAATTTCAACTTAATTTCAGATTCTACTAGTTGGTGGATGTGAGGCATAAAAGATAACCGTATCACCATAGCCTGCAAACACACAGACGTGTCTTTATGTCTATTTTGTGTATGATATGGACATAAGATATTTACAGAACTTAATAGCCTCAACCTGTAATTTGCTTTTTAAGATTTATGTACCAAAAAATGTGGCAGCATTCGTTGGTTCTTCACTGAGTGATCAAATATTAATACCGATTAAATGCAAACTGTGTGGTTGTGGGTTCAGCAAACAACAGAACTGTTATCAGATGCAAAGTGAAGAGAACTGAACAGAGTACTGTAGGAAATGAAACAGCCAACCATTTCAACCTTATCAGAGACTTATTGAGAGTTCACAGCAATTAAAAGAGGAAGTTCAATGTGACAGTATTGACATTTCCAACTTTCGATTGGATAGTTTTCCAGAAGTTCACCGGGAATTTCTAGATTATTTAAAGTTTATGTAAGAAAAGTATAATCTTAGGGTATTATTCAAAGCCACATAATAATGTATCATGTTTCAATAATGATAATTTGATTATTTTGTTCTTCTTTTTGTTGGCTAATGTTGAATTTTCCAACGCTCACAGGGGGTGTTCCTTTTTGTTTTGAAGTTCAAAAACATGTATAGAAAATATAAGGCTGAGTAAGGCAATCTGTGTGAAAGGAGCACCTGTGGCTATAGCTCCACTATTGTAGGTTGTAGTTTCTCATTGGTCAAGGAAAGATAGGGATGCTCCATATATACCCTGATGCTGAGGCAGAGACAGAGCAGTTTTCTCTCTCATCCAGGGAAAGCATGAAGCTGTTCATTCTCCTCACCCTGTTTGGGGTCAGCCTCGCTCAGCACAACCCCCATATCAAGCATGGAAGGACAGCCATCGTCCACCTGTTTGAGTGGCGCTGGGCCGACATCGCTGCAGAGTGTGAGCGCTTCTTGGGTCCCAATGGCTATGGTGGAGTTCAGGTGTGTATGGCTGAGGACATATCATCATCTAAACAATTCTGGTGAAGAAAGATATCCTCTTAATTAGTTATATATATATATAGATTTGAATTAAGCTGTAGGTTGATGATGCATGGTTTGGCACACAGGTGGCAGGAAAATTAAGTATTTGAATTATTTTTGTTGGCATTGTGTCAAAATGCAAACTCCAGAGTAACTGCCAACCAATTCAATATCTTTAATATTTAATCTGAAGGACCAGAATGAGCAAATACATATTTGTACTTATTTGTATGAAACATTATTCATTTAAATAATGGAAGACTGAAGCAAAAACAAAATTAGAATACAATCAACATAATGCAGCTTTTAAGAGGGGTTCAATAATCCCTCCTTTTCTTCTCTCTCTCTACTTTTATCTAACCTTAAACCAGGACAGATATTCCAACATTTAATAAGATTTAAGGGGAAAAAAAATCTCATCCTCACTATAATCCAGCCTTAAATATCTGTTCTTAGATACCAGATGCTTTATAATAATTTTCCAGATTTTACTTGTATAAAACTCGTTCATAAAGTACCTTGAGACGACTTTTATTGTGAATTAGCACTGTATGCATACATATACATATACACTTTTGGGTTATATACCTTCTTTCAAATAATTTCATCAACTATGACTTAAAATACTGGTGTGGTTCTAAACTTACCTGATCAAGTCATGCAAACTTGTATTCAACTTAACTTAAACTCCCATATGGGCTCATATGAAATAGCAATCATTCTTTTTGTGGTCTTGTGCCTCCCTCCAGTGGTTGACATGCTTACAAGATAGACTGTGTGTCGTTCTTTTGGATTGGATTGGATTTACATGGCTCTGGGTCAGGCTTCTGGACCCTGCCAAAACTGCAAGCAATTTCAGTTATATTTCTCTAATCTTTTCTTGGAATGGAATTATTTATCTAAAGTTTTTTATTGTTTGTATAATTGTGTACATGTTGTTAGAAAGTTTATCCAGCCTAAGACTAGATAAAGTTCTTCCACAGTTATATAAATGTCCACAGGTGGAGTAGTGCTTCTCTTGATGATGAAACTGTGCCTGACATGAGAATACCCCTGATAACCTTATGTAACGACAGTGTTCCATCTGCAGGAAGTTTCTATGTCAGAAGTGATAATTGCTAAAATATGTTTTTCTCTTTGTTACTCAGATCTCTCCTCCAAATGAGCACATTGTGCTGAACAGTCCCTGGAGACCCTGGTGGCAGAGATACCAGCCAATCAGCTACAACTTGTGCTCCAGATCTGGTAGTGAAGCAGAGTTGAGAGACATGGTCACCAGATGTAACAACGTTGGGGTAAACTACTCTACACCAGTTTTAGCGAAGAACATTAGATCTCTCTGTGTCTGTATTTGACAGTAGAACTAAGAAAACAGCATCAAACAAAGATGCACCAATTTATCAGTTCAATAAACCCTCATCAACTGAGGGCATTCATTCACACTTTTGTTGAACACATTAAGCTGCTGCTTTGTGGAGCGACATGTTTGAGTTGGTAATCATGAGCAGGCAATGTTTCTTTGACGTATTCCTGTGACTTGAAAATTAGGTAAACTTGCAAAGAAAAAGAATGAAACTCAAGATGAATAAAAAGGACTTGTTGAAATGTTGCACCTGTCATTGTGAATCTAATCCCAGGTCAACATCTACGTGGACGCAGTCATCAACCACATGTGCGGATCAGGTGGCGGAGAGGGGACTCACTCTTCGTGTGGCAGCTGGTTCAGCGCCAACAGGAAGGACTTCCCCAGTGTCCCCTTTTCCTCCTTGGACTTCAACGATCACAAGTGCAGGACTGGCAGTGGCAATATTGAAAACTATGGTGATTCCGCTCAGGTAATCAATTCCATTGAGAAAAACCCGATGGAACTGTGATCGTCTACATTCAGACTTGTTTTTCTGAATTGGTTCTCATTACATGGACTTTTAGTCTGAAGCTTATTTCTTGCTGACGTCAATTTATGTATTTAGTTTTTTTCCGGTCCCTTATTTTGATGCAACTAAATAGTTTATGTCTATGACCAAGCCAGCCATTTTAATGGAACTTTAGATTGTTTGGTACAGTGAAAACACTATTTATTAAAATCTACAATTGGAGATGGTGCAAAATGTAGAAAGTAATCATAATTATCATGAATATTGTTGTGATACAAAAGTGATTTGTTTTCCTCAGGTACGTGACTGCCGTCTGGTCGGCCTTCTGGACCTCGCGCTGGAGAAAGATTATGTGAGAGGCAAGGTGGCTGAGTACATGAACAAGCTGATTGACATGGGTGTGGCTGGATTCAGAGTGGATGCCTGCAAGCACATGTGGCCCGGTGACCTGGATAATGTTTATCGTCGTCTTCACAACCTCAACACCAAATGGTTCTCAGGTGGCTCCAGACCCTTCATCTTCCAGGAGGTATTCTTAATTTTGTCTTTTAAAGTTTAAGGTGCTTATTTTCACAGCCAGCAAAAAACCATCGACTTCTGTTAAGTGTCCCTGTTGTTCTACTCAGAAAATATGCTTTGGGTTTTTTATCATAGTGTACTGTCTGCATTTTGTATCCGTACTGATCAAAACAATTCCAGTCAAAATGCTAAAAACATACGAGTTCTATAATTACAGTATCTATAAAGTAGCAGCCTTACAAGAGCAGAGGCTGTCATCTGTGGCTCAATTGCAGGGGATATTACTGATACTATGATATAAGCATGCTCATACTCATTTCATCTGTGAAATGTCAAAGGTGACTGTAATTACTGTGCTTGCTACTGCATTTTGCAAGTATTTACAAGTTGCCAAGCTTCTAAACTGAAATCTTTCTAAAATCATAATTCGGTTTATGGAAACTTTCCTACTTCAAATACTATAGATGGTAATATTTGTTGTTTTCGCTTTAGGTTATTGATCTCGGAGGTGAGCCCATCTCAGCTAAAGAGTATTTCCATCTGGGAAGAGTTACGGAGTTCAAATATGGCGCCAGACTGGGAAATATCTTCAGAAAATGGAATGGCGAGAAGCTGTCTTATACTAAGTATGTGTGTTTCTATTGGTTCTTCCAAAATGATGTCAATCACGCCAAGGTCTTGGTCTTGTATATCATAAAAGGCTTGCCAAGTTATTTTACTGCGAAATACAAACATTAGTCGTAGATTCATTTTCAGTAAAATGCATCATTGTGTCCAGGAACTGGGGAGAAGGATGGGGTTTCATGCCCAACGGCAATGCTTTCGTCTTTGTTGATAACCACGACAACCAGAGAGGTCATGGTGCTGGGGGTGCATCCATCATTACCTTTTGGGACTCCAGACTCCACAAGATGGCTGTCAGTTACATGCTGGCCCACCCTTACGGAGTGACCAGGATCATGTCAAGCTACCGCTGGGACAGACACTTTGTGAATGGAAAAGTACGTTTTTGGTTCAGCTGGAAATATAACAAGATACATTTGTGCAATAGCACCTATTTGAAACAGATTTATGTTGTGGTAAACCCATTTCTAAATGACTGCAGGATCAAAATGATTGGATGGGCCCCCCCAGCCACGGTGATGGATCCACCAAATCTGTGCCTATCAATTCTGATCAGACTTGTGGAGACGGATGGGTGTGTGAGCACAGATGGCGTCAGATCAAGTGAGCTCACTGAAAAAACAAACTGCTGATCTTATAGAGCGTGGTTGATTTATCATTGGTCTTATATATCATAAAAGGCTTTACAAGACATGTTTTAACTGTGATATCTCCTGTCTATGCAGTTTGATTGAATTTTGTCACACCTCTTAAGGAACATGGTCATTTTCCGTAACGTGGTCAATGGACAGCCTCACTCCAACTGGTGGGACAACCAGAACAACCAGGTTGCATTTGGACGTGGTAATCGTGGTTTCATCGTCTTCAACAATGATGATTGGTAAGGATTTTGTGGTGTTGAGAAAAAGTGCAATTAAAAAAAATCCCAACTAAACATTTGTGTGGGTGGGGACACAAGTACAAGCCAACGTGAAACTCTTAATATCAAAACATAACTCACATGATCTTTATCCATCAGGATTTTGTAAAGAAAAGAGTATCTAAAGTCATTATAGAAAAATGATGATAAGCTATTTCTGTTCTATTTTCTTTTCCTGTTTTTATTCACTTTAAAAAATGTCAGACTTTATTTTCTAAAAGTTTCCAACAATGTTATATAAATGCAACTGTTACTGAAAACAAAGCTTCCAACTAATTTATATCCAATATCATATTAGCATCACTCACATAGTATCCGTGATGTTTTTGTCTGTCTTGCTGAACTCATCTGAAGCAACTGATTGACAGATTTTCTGCTTTGAAAATGTTTGAAATATCACAAACTCTTTTTTCATTAGATGTAGTCATGCACGCATGTGTCCATAACACATGTGGTGATTCCTCAGAAACCCCTGATAGTCAGTCTGAGTTAATGAAACATTTTAAGCACACAGGGACTGTGCATTTAAAAAGAAAATCTGATGTTTTGAATATATTACTGTCTACCCATTGAATGTATGACAACTTCTACTTACTATTTAGTCCAGTACAACATTTTTCTTGGTTGTTACTCCCCCTATCCAGTGGCTTTCTTCCCCAAATAGGAATCCAGATAGTACCCTTTCTCTTAAAATCCACAGAAAATAAACAACACAAGGATTTTCTTTTCTGACACTGTGCTAACATTATCAAAAAGAATAATGTAGATCTGTTCTTCACCTTTAGGGACTTGGATGTAACCCTGAACACTGGCATGCCTGGTGGCACCTACTGTGACGTCATTTCTGGCCAGAAGGAAGGAAGCAGGTGCACTGGGAAGCAGATCCATGTTGGCGGTGATGGCCGTGCCCACTTTAAGATCAGCAACAGAGATGAGGACCCCTTTGTTGCAATTCATGCCGAATCCAAGCTATAAACTGTAAACTCAAAATAAAGCTTACTTTCAAGCTCGAATGATGATTTGGATATTTGATGTTACACAGTAACAGATAGAATAGAAAAAACACAGAAATACTTATACTGAGGGTTTGTACTTTCCCTGGATTATTATTACACGAACAAATAAAATATGCATGACACAATCAAACAATGTTCACAATATTCAATAATTACATTATTTCTAACTATCCAAAAAGTGATACTTAGATAAAGTAAAGTAAAAACTGTAGAGTAACATAAAAACTCTATTCATCAAAAGAAAATACCTTCCTGAACTCTGACATACAATCCCGAGATTATTCAGAGCGTTCTGTCTATATCAGGGGTGTGACTTATCTACTCTTCTGCAAGATGACTGCAGATGGAGGAAAAAAAAATGAAAGCAAACAGCTTTCTTCAGGAGGTCTACGATGAACTGTGATATCTCTGATCAAAGCCACAGTGACTGTGGGGTTATGCATTATATGCTGTTTATTTTTCATTGTGCGGATGTGGGGAATGTTTATTTGGTGCATGGAGTGTGCCAGAGGACAGTAGAGGGCCCGAGTGTTCAGAGACTCGGGTGATTAACCTTGACTGAGCACCCGGCAGGCCTTTTGTCTGGTCGGGACCAGATTTGTCTCGATAAACCTTGAGTTTCTCTCTGTCTCCGCCCTCTTTCAGCCACACACACCATTTGATTTCCTCATTCATTAATTCAGTCAGCAAGCGAGTTTTGGCATAGCCTAGCTCTTCTAGTTCTAGAAGTCCATTAGGCACAGTCGGAGGCGACTTTTTTCACGAACATGGCATGTCCTTTTGACAACGATCCCATGGATGAAGGTCCAGCATTACTGCGCAGAGAATTAAAAATTCGTCAGGAGATGGTTATCAGACCGTGCATAGATGTTTTAGCATTTCCAGACAATTATCTTTTTGAGCAGTATTGTTTCACGTCACAGTTCATCATTTACATACATAACCTAATCCGTCCTTTCATTTGCAACATTACCAACCGTAGTCATGCTCTCACATCCCAGCAGATATTGTGTGTTGTACTGCGTTTCTTTGCAAATGGAAGTTTTTTGTACAATGTCAGAGATGCAGAGCACTGAGAGATAATACAAATTTAATTTAGTCTTCTTTATTTTCTACAAATAGAAGTGCTAGTTCAGTTAATGTTCCAATAGTTAACATAATTAACATAATTCACCTGTGACCATGCACTCACCTCTAACTTATGTTTCAGTATTTCAATTTCTGGATCCGTCTTCCTAATCTGGAGGTCCAAGTAGAGCATTTCTTTATTGTCTTTTTTTAAGATTTTTTCAGCAGGTGAATTTTATAAACCTCTTTTACTGTCAACTGGGAATACATGAGGAGGACATTAAATTATGCAGTTGCACATGAATTCCACAGAATGAACCTCTGGTGTTTACATCCATCCATCTCACTGTGTCAATCTGTGCAGTGGAAGTTGAGGGGCCCTCCTGCTGCTGCCCAGCCATGCTCTGTTAAAAAGGATGAGAATGTGTTTATACCACTAAATGTCACTCTATATTCCAGAATGTTAAGGAATGTTAATGGGAGGAGAACTATCCGTAACATATGACGATGTTACCTCTATAGGCCTCTCTGGATCACCCTCTGTAAAGGCAGCAGACACAGTTTCCTCATCCTCTTCATCCCAGATGAGTGGTATGTTTCAGTATACTTAAACTACCATTTGGTAAAATCTTTGGAGTATTGCCTATTTACAGTTACAAGGTCTGTTGTGGCATGAGGGGCTCCACCAGGCAGATAGCACCATCAGAATCTGTTGGGACAAAAGAAAAAAAGACAAACACATATTTGTATGAATAGGCTGAAAAAAATACATCTATAGGCCTACTAAATTTTATAAAAGCACTTGTGTCTTGGGGCGTGGACTCAGAGGATGAGCTCCCTCCAGGGATCCACTGAGCCACTGGCCTTCCAATATTCTGGTTTAGGGTCAGCTCCTCTGCCGCCGTTAGAGGTGGCGGTGCTGGGCCACCACCTGTTTTACGGGCATCTGCCTTCTTTCTGTTGGCTGAGTAGAAGTCTGTGTTAGTTTAAATAGGCTTAATTATTTAACAGAATATGATATAGATGAGAAGACATTTATGTGTGTGAAAACAGCATTATGTTGGGGATAAAACAACTGCACAGTCAAAGGCACTTAATATTTACTTACCAGTGTAAAACATGATCAAAATTAGGTGCCTCCATGCCAAGGTCTTTCCTATTTGAACAATGTCTTTATATTTCATCTTAAACTGCTGCCAAGTGTGCTTCTCCCCTGCGGGATTGCACCTAAATGAAATAAATGAATAGGTTACCATTCAAGCAGTTTTCCCCTGTAATAATATTGTGATTGCAAAGGACTACATTTAAACTTACACACTGACCCGAGCAGCAATGTTCTCCCACACCGTCTCCCTCTCTTTTGCAGCTGCAGCGGTATTGCACTTCTTTCTAAAAACTTGTTTTGCCAAGCTATTTTGGCATTCCGGCTCACCCGCGCTTTGTGTTTTACTTTTGAAGTAAATCAAGTTTTTTCTTGGAAATATCTGCATCCTGGTCCTCTCTATCTCCACCACACTACGCATACCACCCATTCCCTACATGACACACTTCACTTCTCCACTTACATTCTCTTAAAGCATGATATTATGACTTTGATGATATGGATCTGAATCTGTTTAATTAGCTAAGACAGAAAACTAAACATATGATTGCATGTATGACTGATTCACACTGAAACTAATTTATGCTTGTTTTCTCTTTGAGGTTATCAACCTTCTTATGATTCAACAAATAGTGACAAAAGTCCCAAGAAAGGAATAAGTTGAACCGAGTTGACTCCTGTGTCCTCTGTGCCAAGCCTGGTCGAGTACAAGCAGACCAACCCTTAATAACTCGACGATGACCGTCTTCCTAAAATGATTCAGTGAACGTTCAATTTACATAGTCAAGCTTTGTAAAACATACAGATGAGTGTTTCAGACTTTACACAGAGGTTATCTACTGAAAACAATTTCTGTGACAGCCCAAGCAATGTGAGGGGCATTGAAAAAACTCTTATAAAACAGCAATGTTGAACTTTTCTATAGAAATAAAAGAGAAAAAAATATATACATAAATGTTGATCCCAAATTTCTTTAATGAAACCTAAAATGAGCAAATAATTGGTTCCGATACAAATACCACATGCCATTTCCAACAGGGCACAGCCACGTAATTTAATAACAAACAGAGCAGTGACCAATCCAAGGACAGTCACAACATTATCAGTCACAGTGTTACTAAAACAAGCACATGAGAAAATAAGTAAATGTTGCTCGGTGTGTTTACTTTTCCATAAATACCTGCCATCGAGGTCCACATCACATAGATATCATCAGTACAGCTATTTTTTCCGCTAACATGCTGTTTGCTTTTGCTTTATTTGAAGTTAATTTTAGAGTCACACGAAAAGTGAGTAAAGGTGTTTTTGTTTTGACCTGCAACGAAACTCAAATTCTGTCCAAAGGATACATCACAAGCTTTAGTTTCTGCAGCATTTCTGAATCCTTGCTTATGTTTAAATGCATAAATAAACATATACACGTCATGCTAATGCTTCCAGACTACACATGCCTTAGTCTCCGCTCAAAATATCACGTACTACAATGGTGGTGATGCTCTTTCTTTTTTAGAATTTCAAGATTAGGTATGGCTTGTCCTCAGATGAAATGGGCCTTTTCGTAATCTAATACATGCTTGCCATTTATGTAGTCGGCTGCACATAAAGCTCTTAATGTTTAACTTAGTAAGAACATTTGACATCAGTGTTACAGTATTAAATTTTCATCTCTTAACTGGATGGTTTTCTAGAATTTCCCTGGAATTTTTACATTATTTTGAAGTTTATATAAGAAATGTATAATCTTACAGTATTTTTTAAAGTCAGATAATATCTTAAGAATGATCTTTTTTTCTTCTTCTCTAAATGTTATGCTCACATTTATGCTAATGTTGAATTTCACAATGCTCTCAATGGGTTCTGTAGAGCCAATATGATGCAGAGTTCAGGAAGCTGTGAGAAAGAAGCACCTGTTCATTGTCAACTATGATAACTTGTAGTTTTTTCATTGGTCCAGGAGAGACAGAGATAATCCATATATAACCTGATGATGAGGCAGAGAGAGAGTGCCGTTTTTTCTTTCATCAAGAGAAAGCATGAAGCTGTTCATTCTCCTCACCCTGTTTGGGGTCAGCCTCGCTCAGCACAAGCCCCATCTTAAGAATGGAAGGACATCCATCGTCCACCTGTTTGAGTGGCGCTGGGCCGACATCGCTGCAGAGTGTGAGCGCTTCTTGGGTCCCAATGGCTATGGTGGAGTTCAGGTGTGTATGGCTGAGGACATATCATCATCTAAACAATTCTGGTGAAAGGTATCCTCTTAACCCCTCCAGATTTCTACACCACACACTATCAACTTGCTAGCTGTACATTCATGCATGTATATTGAATTGGATTGAGCTCATACAAATTTGAAGTTATGAATAAATTAGTTTCACAATGTTACTTGTACGTCCTTGATATTGCAAAGTATACAAGGTGCATATATATATAACACACTTAACTGTAGTAGCAGTCATTCAGTGCATAATCAAGTATTGGACTTGTTTACAACATGTTTACAAGATAGACTGTGTGTCGTTCTTTTGGATTGGATTGGATTGTATTTACATGGCTCTGGGTCAGGCTTCTGGACCCTGCCAAAACTGCAAGCAATTTCAGTTGTATTTCTCTAATCTTTTCTTGGAAAGGAATTGTTTATCTAAAGTTTTGTAAATTGTGTACATGTTGTTAGAAAGTTTATCCAGCCTAAGACTAGATAAAGTTCTTCCACAGTTATATAAATGTCCACCGGTGGAGTAGTGCTTCTCTTGATGATGAAACTGTACCTGACGTGAGAATACCCCTGATAACCTTATGTAACGACAGTGTTCCATCTGCAGGAAATTTCTATGTCAGAAGTGATAATTGCTGAAATATGTTTTTCTCTTTGTTACTCAGATCTCTCCTCCAAATGAGCACATTGTGCTGAACAGTCCCTGGAGACCCTGGTGGCAGAGATACCAGCCAATCAGCTACAACTTGTGCTCCAGATCTGGTAGTGAAGCAGAGTTGAGAGACATGGTCACCAGATGTAACAACGTTGGGGTAAACTACTCTACACCAGTTTTAGCGAAGAACATTAGATCTCTCTGTGTCTGTATTTGACAGTAGAACTAAGAAAACAGCATCAAACAAAGATGCAGCAATTTATCAGTTCAATAAACCCTCATCAACTGAGGGCATTCATTCACACTTTTGTTGAACACATTAAGCTGCTGCTTCGTGGAGCGACATGTTTGAGTTGGTAATCATGAGCAGGCAATGTTTCTTTGACGTATTCCTGTGACTTGAAAATTAGGTAAACTTGCAAAGAAAAATAATTAAACTCAAGATGAAGCGAAAGGACTTGTTGAAATGTTGCACCTGTCATTGTGAATCTAATCCCAGGTCAACATCTACGTGGATGCAGTCATCAACCACATGTGCGGATCAGGTGGCGGAGAGGGGACTCACTCTTCGTGTGGCAGCTGGTTCAGCGCCAACAGGAAGGACTTCCCCAGTGTCCCCTTTTCCTCCTTGGACTTCAACGATCACAAGTGCAGGACTGGCAGTGGCAATATTGAAAACTATGGTGATTCCGCTCAGGTAATCAATTCCATTGAGGAAAAACCCGATGGAACTGTGATCGTCTACATTCAGACTTGTTTCTCTTTTTTGAGTTGGTTCTCATCATAAGGACTTTAGTTTGAAGCCTATTTATTTCTATATATTAATACTCTACAGAGTGATATGCATTTAAACTATTTGTGATACAAAAGTGATTTGTTTTCCTCAGGTACGTGACTGCCGTCTGGTCGGCCTTCTGGACCTCGCGCTGGAGAAAGATTATGTTAGAGGCAAGGTGGCTGAGTACATGAACAAGCTGATTGACATGGGTGTGGCTGGATTCAGAGTGGATGCCTGCAAGCACATGTGGCCCGGTGACCTGGATAATGTTTATCGTCGTCTTCACAACCTCAACACCAAATGGTTCTCAGGTGGCTCCAGACCCTTCATCTTCCAGGAGGTATTTCTTTTTATGCAAACTTTCAAAGTTTGCCTTCTCTTCACAGAGTTTGAATCTCTTGAAACAAACAAAGGAGAATATCATCTAGCAACGAACTATCAACCTCTGTTATATGGATATCCCTATTGTTCAACTCAGAACAACTACTCAGCTTTGGGTATTTTATCATAGTGTATTGGCTGTATGTTGCATCTGTACTGATCAAAACAATTCCAGTCAAAATGCTGATAACATACAAGTTCTATAATAATAGTATAGTATAACAAGAGCAGAGTCTGTGGCTCAATTGCAGGGGATATTACTGATTCTATGACATAAGCATGGTCCCATCTGTGAAATTTCAAAGGTGACTGTAATTACTGTGCTTGCTACTGCATTTTGCAAGTATTTACAAGTTGCCAAGCTTCTAAAATTAAATTATTCTTAAATCATAATTCAGTTTATGGAAACTTTCCTACTTCAAATACTATAGATGGTAATATTTGTTGTTTTCGCTTTAGGTTATTGATCTCGGAGGTGAGCCCATCTCAGCTAAAGAGTATTTCCATCTGGGAAGAGTTACGGAGTTCAAATATGGCGCCAAATTGGGAAATATCTTCAGAAAATGGAATGGCGAGAAGCTGTCTTATACCAAGTTTGTGTGTTTCTATTGGTTCTTCCAAAATTATGTCAATCATTTATAATGGAGAAAGTTATTTTACTGTGAAATACAAACAACTATCCAAATGCTATATTATCCTTAAATCATAGTTCAGGTAACAATTACTTTTTTCAAATGATGGCATGTGAGTAGTAGATTCTTCAATTTTAGTAAAATGCATCAATGTGTCCAGGAACTGGGGAGAAGGATGGGGTTTCATGCCCAACGGCAATGCTTTCGTCTTTGTTGATAACCACGACAACCAGAGAGGTCATGGTGCTGGGGGTGCATCCATTATTACCTTTTGGGACTCCAAACTCCACAAGATGGCTGTCAGTTACATGCTGGCCCACCCTTACGGAGTGACCAGGATCATGTCAAGCTACCGCTGGGACAGACACTTTGTGAATGGAAAAGTACGTTTTTGGTTCAGCTGGAAATATAACAAGATACATTTGTGCAATAGCACCTACTTGAAACAGATTTATGTTGTGGTAAACCCATTTCTAAATGACTGCAGGATCAAAATGATTGGATGGGCCCTCCCAGCCACGGTGATGGATCCACCAAATCTGTGCCTATCAATTCTGATCAGACTTGTGGAGACGGATGGGTGTGTGAGCACAGATGGCGTCAGATCAAGTGAGCTCACTGAAAAAACAAACTGCTGATCTTATAGAGCGTGGTTGATTTATCATTGGTCTTGTACATCATAATAGGCTTTACATGACATGTTTTAACTGTGATATCTCCTGTCTATGCAGTTTGATTTAATTTTGTCACACCTCTTAAGGAACATGGTCATTTTCCGTAACGTGGTCAATGGACAGCCTCAAACCAACTGGTGGGACAACCAGAACAACCAGGTTGCATTTGGACGTGGTAATCGTGGTTTCATCGTCTTTAACAATGATAATTGGTAAGGATTTTGTGATGCAGAGAAATAAAAAAAAATCCCAACTAAACGCTTGTGTGGGTGAGACACAAGTACAAGCCAACATGAAACTCCAATATCAAAACATAACTCACATGTTCTTTATCCATCAGTATACCGAAAAAAAACATTCAAAGTCATACAGAAATGATGATAGGCTATTTCTGTACTATTTTCTTTTACTGTCTCCGTATTACTTTGAAATTGTCATAGACTTTTACTTCCTAAAAGTTGCCCACATACTATGATATGAATACAGCTGCAACTAAAAACAAAGCATCAAAAGCATCATCAAAGCATCAAAAACAAATAGTTTCACACCATATTGGCAATGTTAGATCTGATCATAACATGACTATGCCTCACCTGATATCAATAGTGTTTCAGTCTGTCATACTGAACTGATATGAGGCAAGTGTTTGACTGATGTTCAGTCGTTAACATGTTTGGAAATACCAAAAACTCTTTTTTGTCATTAAATGTTGTCATATATGCATGTTTCCAGACCACATGGGTTCAACTATTCAATGCCTACTCCCCCCAAATAGAAACCTTGATTGTGCACTTACTATTCAAAATCTGCAGAAAATAAGTAACATCAGGAGTTTCATTTTGACCCTGTGCAAACATTGTTAAATAATGTAGATCTGTTCTTCACCTTTAGGGACTTGGATGTGACCCTGAACACTGGCATGCCTGGTGGCACCTACTGTGACGTCATTTCTGGCCAGAAGGAAGGAAGCAGGTGCACTGGGAAGCAGATCAGTGTTGGCGGTGATGGCCGTGCCCACTTTAAGATCAGCAGCAATGCTGCGGACCCCTTTGTTGCGATTCATGCCGAATCCAAGCTGTAAAATGTAAACTCAACATAAAGCTTGCTTCAATGATGATTTGGATGTTTGGTTATTTTTTTTTGGCTGAGAGACATAAAATGCTAAATAGAAAAGTACCTGGAAATCTCAACTGCTGCAACAAAGTTACTCTTAAAGTGACACAGTAACAAATGGAAGGAAAGATCAAAAACAGAAGACAGAAAACACATATATACTTAAAAAATACAGAGAGTTTGCACTTTCCCTGGATTATCACATGAACAAAAAAGAATATGGAACTGCCAACAACACAATAAAACAGTGTTCAAAGTGAGTAGATGCAAGTACAGCCCTGTGCAACGTCACTCACATTTTAAGTAATTTAAGTAATTAAAAAAGGTAGTGCCTCTCAGTAATTACATTGTTCATCCAAAAAGGGACACATCAATGAAACAGTTTAGTAAAAACTCTATCCAACAAGAGAAAACAGCTTTGTGAACACTGACATACAAACCTGACATTATTTCTGAACTTTCTGGATTTATAAGGAGTGTTACTCATCTGCATGTCTGCAAGATGACTGCAGATGGGAAAAATAAATTACTGACTATGGTATTGAAAAGTATGATTGTGAGTCTTCTAAAAGATAGAAATTATATACAAAAGTCAGAGACCAACTAAAAGTGAAAGGCTTTCATTGAAGAGTTCTAGAACGAACTGTAATATCTGTGATCAAAGCGACAGTGACCGTCTTCCTAAAATGATTCAGTGAACGTTCTGCTTGATACACAATCAAGCTCTGAATTTGACAGACGAGTGCTTCAGACTTTAAACAGAGGTTATCTACTGAAATCAGTTTTTGTAACAGCTCAGGCAGTATGAAGGGCACACAAAAAACTCTTTATACTTTTTATGTTATAAGAACAGCAATTTTAAAGTTTGCTGTGGAAATGAAAGAGTAACATCTTTGTGAATATTGATAGCTTTCTTCAAATTTCTTTCGGAAAACCTAAAATGAGCCTTGCAGTTAATTTTTACATAAATACCACCTGCCATTTCCAACTGGACACAGTCACGTAATTTAATCACAAACAGAGCAGTGAACGATCCAAGGACAGTCACAACATTATCAGTCACAGCATTACATAAAGCAGCACATGTGAGGAGAGAAGTCAATGTCAGTCAGTGTGTTTAATTTTCCACAAATACCTGCCATCATGCTCCACTTCACATCAATATCACAATACAGCATTTTTTCCAGCTTATATTGCCGTTTGTTATATTTGAAGTTAATTTCATTTTCACAGAAACTGAAATTCAACGAAAACAATACAAGCTTTCATTTCTGCAACATTTTCAAATTCTTGCTTTTCATGTTTAAATACATAAATAAAAATATCTACACAAGTTGTCTACACACGCCTTCAAAATCTATGAGGGGCCGTACAAGACATAATTCATTCTAGCTCTCTCAAACTTATACATTCTCATTTCACATACATATATTCTCCTTTCACAGCATACATTCTCTTTTTACATAAATATATTCTTCTTTTACATAGATATAATCTCCTTTCATACACATTCATTTTTAATGTTTCATGTAAAAAAAAATATATGTATGTCTGAAGAAAAATATATGAATGTAAAAGAAAAATATATGGGTGTAAGAGAAGAATCTATGTGCGTGAGAGACTGAAAATATATGTATGTGAAAGGAGAATATATGTATGTGAAAGGAGAATATATGTATGTGAAAGGAGAATATATGTATGTGAAAGGAGAATATATGTATGTGAGAGGGCCAGAATGAATTATGTCTTGTGCGGCCCCTCATATTTTACACTCATGCACATCCTACACCACTCATAATACTGACATCCACTTCTCATTTGGAATGTTTGTTTGATTTTCCGTTGCCTTATGTTAAATAAAGGATCATGTTAAACCTTCTAAAAATGTTGTCATGGCCCAAAGAGCCAGGTGGTGACAAACACATAGAGTTTCCAAATGGATGGAAACTAGTTTGTCTCTTCTGTGGTCAACTGAGATCCATTCAAAATCAATGTTGCCTGTTGCAACATCTTCCGGTTATTGAACTGAGTGAGCAAATAGTTCAATCGGACCAGGATCAGGAGAATACATTTAAACTTTCGTGCTCTGAGTGGTGAGAGCAATGGAGGTACAGATTTCATGTGTTTTAAAGTCAAGTGGGTAGATAGAAATGTTAAAATTGATAAACATTAAATTACAATAATTTTGAAAGGCAGAAATAATATTTTTGTTTGCTAATGTTGCCGTTGGCTTAGGTCCAAATGCATTTTACTGCCGCGAGAAAAAGCAAACATGATCTGTTTCAGGTTTACTTTTTTTGTTTTGACCTGCACATAAACTGAAATTCAATGCAATGAATACAACATTGACATTAGTGTCTGGCACAGTTTCAGCTTCTGTTTTTTATATTTGGGTTTATGGGTAAATGTACGGCTTATGTTTGTTTCCAGACTGAAAATTCACCTTTAATCTTTTTTTTTTTTTTTTAAAGAGCGTAGAGAACCCTGTGATAAAACATACTTGTGACCTGCTTATATGTCAACTTCTGATTGGCCTAGAAGATGAAACGGTTTATGTAAACAGTAAAGGATTGGTATAAGGTGAAAATATTTGTCTCTCTTGTTCAACAGAAACATGAAGCTGTTCATTTTGGTTGTCCTGTTTTGGCTCAGCTTCGCCCAACATGATCCCCTCTTCAGGCACAAAAGGACAGCGATCGTTCACTTGTTTGAGTGGCGCTGGGCCGACATCGCTGCAGAGTGTGAACGTTTCTTGGGTCCCAAAGGATTTGGTGGAGTACAGGTATGTAGAGCTGAACACAGGTATGATACATGCTCTATTTCTCGGGAAGGGAGAACAATTGAAAATAAACCGCATGATGAAAATGCACCAAGCAGTTTGCTCATCGTGTGACAGAGGGTAGTTAAACGTTTAGAATAGTTGAACATGGAGACATTACAAATTCTGAATTTAGCAATTGTAATAACTTGATGAAATATGCTCTAAAACGAATTAGAATATTATTGCAAAACCCATGATTCTTACAGGTACTGTTTTCTTCCACATTCATTTAAACTTAAGCTGAATTATATAAAGGCTATCCTCACCTTAAGTTTGTCTGTTTAGACTGTTGGAAAAAACAAGGTGATAATGCACAATACATAGCATATTTTTGAATGGTCAGGGTTACTTTTCTAAATTTTATTTTTTTTTATGAGCCTAAACTGTTTGCACAGGCTGAATAATTCTTGTTAGTTTGACCACTGTGACGCTCTATTGTAAACTTGCCGAGCAACACCAGTCTGTAACTGTACCATTAATCATTACAACCTCAACAATAATCTCTCACATACAGGATTTCTTTCAAGAAAACAACGTAATATTTTCCTCCTATGTCGCTCAGATCTCACCTCCAAATGAGGACATTGTGCTGGACAGTCCCTGGAGGCCCTGGTGGCAGAGATACCAGCCAGTCAGCTACAACTTGTGCTCCAGATCTGGCAGTGAGAATGAATTTAAAGACATGGTCACAAGATGCAACAACGTCGGGGTAAACCACATTACAGCAGTGATTTAATGAAAAGCTGTAAAGCCACTGTTTGTATTTCTCATCATCTTGTAATATCTACACCCTTGTACAAACCCACCGAAATCACAGATATGCTTATGACACTTGATGCTTAATGTATTGCATTGCTTTAATATTTCTGGAATTCTAAGTAAAAGCAAAAAACAATGTAACAATATACCTGCGATTCAGCTTAGTATGTAAAGAAAATTTGTAAAAGTGATACTGCATTTCATACGCATTGAGTTGGCGTGTTGCTCTTATTTTTTCTAAAGGTCAACATCTATGTGGACGCTGTCATCAACCACATGTGCGGAGCTAGTGCAGGGGCAGGAAACCACTCCTCATGCGGAAGCTGGTTTAACGCAAGCAACGAGGATTTCCCCAGTGTCCCCTATTCCTCTTTGGACTTCAATGATAAAAAATGCATGACTGGCAGCGGTGGGATTGAAAACTATAGTGAAAAACATCAGGCAATTAAAACCCAGAAATATGTTCAGATCAATCAATAATTTTTTTCCCAAAATGAATTAGAAGTTTTAAAAAATTTATTTAATTTTTTTTTTAAGGTTTTTATTCAAAGCTTTTTCAAAATATTTTGATATAAATGTTATGCACAAACAGCATAATATATTAAGAAAATGTACATAAATTAGCTAAATCTTGGTAATTGTAGGAATGAAATGAGCTTTAAAACGTGTTATTAACCGTTCCAGGTACGTGACTGTCGCCTGGTCAGCCTTCTGGACCTCGCGCTGGAGAAAGATTATGTCAGAGGCAAGGTGGCTGAGTACATGAACAAGCTGATTGACTTGGGTGTGGCTGGATTTAGAGTGGATGCCTGCAAGCACATGTGGCCCGGTGACCTGGATAATGTTTATCGTCGTCTTCACAACCTCAACACTACATGGTTTCCCAGTGACTCCAGACCCTTCATCTTCCAGGAGGTAGTTTCCCCAAATACTTTTTTTCTTCATCTTTTCTTCTGGAATACAACTATATTTCAATCTCATATAGATACCAGCATGACACATTCAAAATTAATTCATGGTTTGTCATTCATCTGCAACAAATTTGGTAGACTTGCAGTTGAGAACTTTTTGGCACAGTTTCAATACCATCAGTGATTATCACAACACAAACATTCCTTATCCTTTATGGAGTGTTTCAATCCTTGCTCCATCTTACATAAAGGAACTTGCTTATTTTTCTTTGATGCACTTCAAAGTGGTTCAGTTTTGGCCTGTGTGGTGTGTGGCTGTTGCGGACAAAAACAAAATGAACAAAAAAAAAAGTCTGGGAGTTCAGAGGGAAATACTTACTCTCCAGCACTATTATGCCAGATAATTCATGGTTTCAAGTGGTTTCATGGTTTTGATTCAAGTGAGTTGAAGTTACCAAAAAGGATGGTTGAAAGTATTTTACTTGGATGTAATGCAACTTGGTTTGCAGCCAGTGAACTGAAACTACTACTTGAAAAAAACCATACATTCACATTTTTGATTGGTCAAGCACTGACTGTACTTTATTTGCAAATAAATGATTGTATAAGTACTAACTGCCAACACATTGTTCCATAAGTTAAATTGGCCGCTGCATTGTGGAAATGCAAACTGCAAACTGAAATGCAATTATTAGTTGACAAAAAGGTATTTGTCATAGAAGATATCATAAGTCAAGGTGCACACTAAAAGATTAGTGTAAAATCTGCATAGGACATGGTTAGGGAGGTAAAAGACCGATCAGGTAGTAAGTCTCTACATAGTTACCTGTCTTTTACTGAGTGCAACTGAAGATGGAACAAAAACACACACCTCAGTGGACACAAGAAAAGCAAAAAGGAGAAACAAACTCAAGGTTGTGAGTGATGCTCAGATCAAATGTTTCTTTTTATAAAAAGTCTCAAAACTAGAATCTGGAAATAGTCTTTGATTAAATGCTCCCAATATAAAATGAAAGAAAACCACTCTAGAAATAAAATATGTATTGTGTGTCAGTGTTACATGCAATGTAAGATAAGATAAGACAAATAAACATTGAATATGAGACTTAAGGACATCAACAACTGCCTTAAACCAGACAACTACTAAAGCAAGCAAGTTACAAATGGGTAGTGCAGAAGTCTATCCTTTCAATGCAGACATGTGGGAACTAGTATGACAGTTTCATTGTGTATTTAAGCAACTGCACAGACAGCCAGCTGAGGAGAGGACTTCCTGATTGGGTCAGGGCTGGGCCACTGATCCAATCAGCTGTGAAGGCAAGTGGGAAGGAGAAAAAAGCACAAGAGGAATCAATCTGGACTTACTCCGTAACATACCAACAATCATGGATGGGCACTGATATATCTTATTTTTGCTTACGAAATGATCACACAGGGTTAGCCAAAACAGAGTAGAGTGTGTGCAGATTTCCAGGACTGTAACCCCAAAAAGCATGGTATGAACAAAGTGAACAACACTTTTCACTACGATACTAAACCATTTGAGGGAATGATATGGTACCAATAATTGGAACTATTTTGGTTTTCAGTGTATGGATGATATGAATTCAGTGCTCTTTTCACACTAGGTAATAGACTTGGGAAATGAGGCAATCTCATCTTCAGAGTATGTCCATCTGGGAAGGGTGACTGAGTTCAAGTATGGCGCCAAGCTCGGAAATGTCTTCAGAAAATGGCACGGAGAGAAGCTGTTTTACACCAGGTACATTTGTTTCAGCTTGTGTGCTAAACTCAAAAATCACACACACACTACTTTAATTATTATAACTTGCAAATTTGTTGTTTAATTTGATAATTAATTGGTATTGGAAAAAAATAAAGACCCAGAGCTTCTGAATTAAATGATTATTTAATGCAAGACTTTCAATGTAAACTTCTAATTTTGTTTCCAAAATCCAGGAACTGGGGAGAGGGATGGGGCTTCATGTCTGATGGAAATGCTGTGGTCTTTATTGATAACCATGACAACCAGAGGGGCCATGGTGCTGGTGGTTCATCCATCATTACCTTCTGGGACTCCAAACTCCACAAAATGGCTGTAGGCTATATGCTGGCCCACCCTTACGGAGTGGCCAGGGTCATGTCTAGCTATCGTTGGGACCGACACTTCGTGAATGGAAAAGTATGTTCTCCCTCTACAAGAATAATAACTAAATGTATATGACAAATAATAGACATTTGGAAGATTCTGTGTAATTGATCAATGATTGCAGGATGAGAATGACTGGATGGGCCCTCCCAGCAATAGCAACGGATCCACCAAGCCTGTTCCTGTCAACCCTGACCAGACTTGTGGAGACGGATGGGTGTGTGAGCACAGATGGCGTCAGATCACGTAGGTTCTTGAAGAAAACGGCCGTTTCGCACATAGAACACAAATTACTTCTGCTTAGTTATATGAATCCTGTATATATGAATCATGTATATGCTTGAAATGTATACATATTTGAAATGCTATTTCCCATCTTCTTTTTAGAAACATGGTCATTTTCCGTAACGTTGTCAACGGACAGCCTCACTCCAACTGGTGGGACAACCAGAGCAACCAGGTTGCCTTTGGACGTGGTAATCGTGGTTTCATCATCTTCAACAATGATGACTGGTGAGGACTGAATCTTACTTTTATGTACTTGTGTCTCTTCGCATCACCAGAATCTGAACATACAAAACAGCTTATGTACATATCATAATAGATGACGTCCAACTGATGGCCAGGGCATAAATCTTTACTTGACCTGGCAGTAATTTCTTGCCAGTGTAGAAGGTGTTAGTAGCACATACTTACTGTAAGAGAAAATGGAATTCTGAGTTAGAAAAAGCATAAACATAGCAGCATGGGCTTTGTGTTTTTTTGATTCTGAGCTGGCCTCTCTTGAGTCTTGATGGTCTGTTTCATCTTCAGTATTTTCACTCCACATGGAAGTGATATGGTGTTGCTCATTTTAGAGAAATGAAGATAACAAATGACATGAGATTGTGTTTGATATTGTTAAAGTAGTCCTAGAAAGTTAGCTTTCTGCTGTCACCGCACCTTCCCCTCATATGCTCTCATCTGCTCCACTGAACAGCCAATCAGAGTGAACTCTTTCACAGGCAGCCATAAGTGGTAAGCAGACTTTACTTAACAGCATATTTCTAGTCCAACTGACCACTCATAGCCCCTTTACACTACAAGCCACATTCACATTCCAGTTGGCAGACAGCTACTCTTCCCCCGAGAAACAGCCATCCCAACCTGTGCCTCTACACGTTGAATCCCTGAAAAAAGATGCAGAAGGACTCCAACAATCGCGATACAGCACATTATGTCAAAAATACAAAAGAGATAGATGCTCCAGATGTGCCCAGTGGCCACGTTGTCGGCTTGGTGTATAATACCCCAAATGCATAGATTAAACAAACATATACAAATGGATGAAGCGCATACATTTTCTTTAAAATCCAGAAAACTGTAATTGTGTGAAGTAAACGTGTACTGCTGGATGTGAACAAAGCTTTAAACAATTAATCAGTTTATAGTACATTTTAAAATGTGTATTTATTTTTCTTCTCACATAAATTCGTCCATAGCTTGCAAGCCTCAAGATATAATTTTAGTTTCTCTAAAACGGCCTTGTTTTCACCTTCAGGGACTTGGATGTGACTCTAAACACTGGTCTGCCTGGTGGCACCTACTGTGACATCATTTCTGGCCAGAAGGAAGGAAACGGGTGCACTGGGAAGCAGATCAATGTTGGTGATGGTGGTTACGCCCACTTTAAGATCAGCAACAGAGATGAGGACCCCTTTGTTGCTATTCATGTGGAAGCTAAGCTGTAAAGCTGTATCCTGTATGATATGAATCTAATCCAATGTTAAATAATGAACTATGCTGAATTTTGCTGGTACAGCCAGATAAAAGAAAACATTGAATTATATATTTTCTTTTAAACAAGAAAATGATTGACATACGATTGATAAGAGATATAGTCCAATTACACATCTTCACACACATCACATCTTCTTTTAGCTAATTAAACATCACTTTTGTCTGTCAAAACCCAATGTGGCAACAGCTGAATCCTTAACTAAATATCCTCTACTCTATTTTGATGAAGCATTACATTTTATTAGTGTGAAAGGGCAAGGTTTCAATGTTCTGAGCACTGTGTGGATGAATTAAAGTATATTTGAATCTTTCTTGTATGATTTTATTAATCATTGAGATTGTTAAAGTATTTTCTGAGATATGTTTTGTCATATCTTTCAAATACCCTACACATCAAACAGGCCTTGAAGACAACTAATTCACAGTAACGGTCTAAATGATAGACAGTTACATTTACTGTGAATCAGTAAATGATGAAAAAATAGAAAGCTACAGAAAACTTTCTCTAGATTTTGAGAGTTGTTGCCAATTAAAGTAGGCAAATGCTGCAGTTAAACCTCTGGAAGTTGGTGAAAAAAAAAAAGGCTTCATGATTATGTATGTTTTTTTTTTCCCTTGAAAGTCTATTTTCTCAGCTGTCAGGGGTCAGCGAGTGTCCTGAATGAGACATGCTGCAGGTGTCCTTCCTGCATTGTGTATTTTCCTCCATCGGGACTCCCTGCCATCACGTTGAAGCCACTTCTGTTTCACCTGAGTGCAGTACTGGCATCCCTCATCCCCCCCATCCATACACTTCCCCCCTAACTATGTCTGTCTTCCTGTCCTGTCACCCTCACTTTCTCTTTGTCTCCACCTTCCCAACCCACCTGCTGAGTTTCTGTCAGCCGATCTAGACCAGTGACACCGAGTGCCAGCAACCAGAGGTGAGACAGCAAAGGTGATACGTGCCAGAATATTCACCTCATTCCAGTTGTCATGACAACGCAGCACATGAGCTCAGAAAAATGTGAAAGTCTTGACGGCCTCATGGATAGAGAAGTGGCAAGGGAATAAAAAAAGGCAAATTAATTTTTTTTCCAATGAGGAAGAATGGAAGCACTGACAGATATGGTTTGCAATGTGTGACTTCACAACTGCTTTTCAAATCAAACAGATCATCTCACGAAGCAATAAAAACATGCTGTATACCCACCTTTCTGTCAGCGTGTCTAAAGAGTAGACGACATTCTCAATGAAATAGCTGTACCTGCAGTGATAATTGCAGCAGTTATGAATAGAGTCCTTTGAGTGTGTGGATTTCTGGCAATGACCCTTTCTATCACTTGGGGGCAACATAATGTAAAACATTTTTAAGATAATGTTTTTTGTTTTCAAGAGAGACAGTAAGAGAGAGTCTTAGTGCAGGAGACGTGATAGAAGGAGACTTTAATATTGGACAAGAGTCAACATATTGCAGCTCTTGAATTATTGACCCCCCTCTCCATCTTTTGGTTCAGCAGTGTGAACCTGTACCCTCCGATTAGCTGCAGAGATGTCAGCAAAGCAGACTGGGGTCCTTGGTCCTGTCACCCTTACTGATGCTTTGTGACATGGCTGTCAGCAATGTCTCCATCCTGTTTTATATTTCATATGGTGCACCAGACCCGCCTGTCACATCATTCAGGGAAAGAGACAGTTATCAACTTCAAGATGAGGCAACAACTGAGTTTTTGGGTCTTCCGTACTCCACTATTTCTGCTATTAAAACACCCCCCCCCACACACACACACACACACAATTTTGAAACACTTACTCTGTACTCTGATAGAGAAAACAATATATATTTATATATATTCTCAATTTGTGTGTCATAAACACACACAATCAGACATTTTCAAGTCTAAGTCACTGTCTTTTTGAGCTTAATTAAAACAAAACAAAAAACAATCTGGCTGAAGATAGCTTCACAGTACTCACACTCAGTCTTATATTTTTCTATAAATGGTAATTGCAGCAGTCATGAGTAGAGTCCTGAGCGTGTGGCTTTCTGGAAATGCTCCTTTCTATCACTTGGGGGCAGTATTGAAGCAGAAACTGTGTACTATCAGCTTTTTCAAGGAAAGATAGAGAGGGGCCATGAGGCATCTTGCATCTCAGAAATCCAATGAAAAATTGATCAACTTCAAAAAATGATCCATGAATTATCATTCCAAGATGTAATCCTGATTATACATATTATCAATGACAGAAAAAAGGAATGAAGTGAGACATAATGGCCATACAACTTTAAAACATGCATTGATGCAGGATGTCAGTTCTTTGTATTGAGATAAAGTCATATCAGATCCATCATTGGCATCTGACAGCATTGATCCCACACACTTTACAGAATGTAAAGCTGTAATGTCATGTAAAGTTTCAGCTCTCTCTGTAGCTTTATAGTGGGACCTTCACCATAGCAACTATGCTATACTACGCTATGGCAACTTACACATCTATGCATATAATCAGAATTAGAATCAGAAACAAGTTTATTGCCAAGTAGGTTTGCACTTACAAGGAATTTGACTTGGTGTAGTTGGTGCAGGCCTTGTTGATAAGGCTAGTAGCGGATGGGAAGAAGCTGTTCTTATGGCGTGAGGTTTTGGTCCTGATGGACCGCAGCCTCCTGCCAGAGGAGAGTGTCTGAAATAGTTTATGACTGGGGTGCGAGGGATCAGCCACAATCTTCCCTGCATGTCTCAGAGTCCTGGAGGTGTACAGGTCCTGGAGAGATGGAAGATTGCAGCCAATCACCTTCTCTGCAGACCGGATGACACACTGCAGTCTGCCCTTGTCCTTGGCGGTGGCAGCAGCATACCAGATGGTGATGGAAGAGGTGAGGATGGACTCAATGATGTAGGAGTAGAAGTGCACCATCATTGTCCTTGGCAGGTTGAATTTCTTCAGCTGCCGCAGGAAGTACATCCTCTGCTGGGCTTTCTTGATGAGGGACCTGATGTTAAGCTCCCACTTTAGGTCCTGGGAGATGACAGTTCCCAGGAGGCAGAAAGATGCCACAGTGTCAATTGTGGAGTCACAGAGGGTGATGGGGTAGCTGAGGCTGAGTTCTTCCTGAAGTCCACAACCATCTCCACTGTCTTTAGAGCATTGAGCTCCAGGTTGTTCACCATCGGCACCATCAGAGATAAGTCCTATTAGGGTGGTGTCATCCGCGAACTTCAATAGCTTGACGGACTGATGACTAGTGGTGCAGCTGTTGGTGTACAGGGAGAAGAGCAGAGGAGAAAGAACACCGCCCTGGGGGGAACCAGTGCTGATGAGCTGTGAGTTGGAGACGTATTTTCCCAGCTTCACATGCTGCTTCCTGTCAGACAGGAAGTCTGTAATCCACCTGCAGGTGGAGTCAGGCACACTCAGTTGGGAGAGCTTCTCCTGAAGCAGAGCCAGGATGATTGTGTTGAAGACAGAGCTGAAATCCACAAACAGGATTCTGGCGTAGGTACCTACGGAGTCCAGGTGCTGGAGGATGTAGTGAAGGGCCAGGTTGACTGCATTGTCTTCAGACCTGTTGGCTCTGTCAGCAAACTGTAAGGGGTCCAGGAGGTGGTCAGTGATTTCTTTCAGGTGTGAAAGCACAAGGCGCCCCAAGACTTCATAACCACAGAGGTCAGGGCGATAAGTCATTAAGTCCTGTTGACCTGTATTATATATATGTGTGTGTGTGTTTTCATCAAATGACATGTTTTATCTTCTGTCCACATTTTGAAACATTTAATTCTGATAATTACCAACACGTTCCTCATACATTATAATGTTTTTTTGGCTATATGTTTTAGATGTTAACAATTGTGATAAGTGTTTCATATTTTAAAAGTCGCATTAGTCCATGGCAACTTTACAGCATGCCACAAAGTTTTCAAATTTTACTTGCACAGTGCCTGTACTACTCTGTCAACAAAACAGAACAATTCATAGTTTTTATTCTGCAAAACCTGTTTTGGCTGAGAGTACCTGCAATGGTTACAAAACAGCGCACACCCAATGAACCCGAAAGCAATGTATGAGAAATATTCAGTATATACATTCAACATAACACTGGTATCCACATGTGCCAACCTCTGACTCATTCAGAAAATTCTTAAATTCATGTCATGAAACTACCTGTCAAATATTCAGGTGAGCATATTTAAAAATCTCTTTTTTTCCAACTGAAGAGGAGTTTTAGGGATAGAAGCAAAGACCATGTTTATTCTTTTAAAGGATGAAGGTCTGTGATGGCAACTTAGAAAAATAAAATTTGTAACTAAACTATGGCAGTGGAAGATGATATAACTTACAATGGTGAGTGAGGGCTTGGAATTTTGTGAGGAACATCAGTGGTCTCAGTGCATGAATTGATGTGACATATCCATAATCCAGTACTGCCATGTAGTGTTTTTTTTTTTTTAAAGGAAGGCAAGGTTAAACGGTTTAAACTTTCCCATCAGTTGAAATAAAAGTTTTCAATGTGATTTCTCATTTAACCAAGTTATCATAGTCAGAGAAATAACGATGATTTTGGACATGCAAAACTTGCTTATTATTCAGTTATTAAGTTAGGTAATATCCATCTCTGCGTGGTTGTGTATCACAGTTACCCTTTCCCAAAACCTTTGCTGTCCTTGCAATGAGCTTATTCTTACCCCCTACCAACAGATTATACAGCAGCAATGTGAAGGTTGGCCTTTTGTGTCCTCATGCATTTCTCTGCTTCATACTTTAATGATATCATTGCCAAGCTAAGTCATCTTTTATAGCTGACACCCCACTGGGTGGCCAATACTTAGTCTGTGTGGTATGTGTGTGTGAGTAAATGTGTGGTCTGTACCTCAGGCATGGTAAATGCAGAGTGTGACAAGCTCTACTTAGCCCTAAATCTCAGACGAAGACTCTAATATGAAGCCAAAATACCACTATGTGAAACAGGCGCCCAGCACAACTTTGAAATAATTGAGACAAACTCATTCAGTCGCGGCTCATTTAATATAATGAGCAAAGTGAGCTGTTCAATTTGCATACTGATAAGATCCCTCCATAACATCACATAGCCCCTGTTCATAGATATTCACTGTGGATATTATGTGTAATCAGAGCATGGATTTACTTTACAAACACACTCAGTGCAAACTAAGGCTTTCAATTAGACCATTGGCAGGTCATAATCATCTCTAAAAACCGATCAGGCTCCAGGTCAACAGCTTCTTGAGTCATGTTGCTGCTATAAATAAATCAAAGGTTTAACCTTGACCAAAATACTGGAGACTCAATAGACATTTGGTCTTTGGCAATTGGTTTTAAAAGCAGATCCTGTTCATTTCAACAGCATATATATTTTATGTGTTGGCTTTGGGATCTTATGTAATGACCTCTTTCAGCTCTCACCCTTGTGTTTTCTTTATTGATCTCTGTTATTGCTGTGGAAGTCCCCTGCTGCCTGTGTTTGCTCCCTTACCTATTTTCCTCATTCCCTCAGATTCCAGTCTCACATGAGCACTGCCTGATTGTTTTTACTACCAGCAATAACGGTGGGTCCAAATCACATGTGAAGCAGCTCCGTGCAATCCTGGAAGTACTGGACCTGGCCCCAGCCCCACACCTGGCTTCAGAACCCACGCACCTCTGAAGCAGGACTGTCTGAAAGGAAGCAGATGGTGACATGAATAGTGCAGAAGGTCCTGTCCACCCCCACCCATTGCCTTGCGTGCAGCACATTACTTCAACAAATGCTTCTCATTATTCATGTGCTGGAATGGCTCCATCATAACTAGATTTTGCAGAGTGGCAGACACATCAAGGTCATTACTGCTGACATTACTGACATAATTACTGCACTATAATGCTGCGTCTGTGACTTCTTCAAAAGGTGTTTTGAAACTTCTCGAAAATTGCTAAACTAGAATTGCTTGTCTCAGTGAGTCAAGACAGGCTGTGGTATGGATGGCAAAGCAACTAAATTTTATTTCCTTTTTCATTCTTTAAGGATAATGTTTTGTTCTAAAATTTTAGCACAATATTATCTCTTCAAGTGATTCTAAAACTCATTCCTACCTAATTTCCTATCTGTCTTCCAGACATTGCAAGAGGGAAACCCACCGAAACATCTTAATTATACATAGCAGCCCTGGGCAACTTATAACATTAAACTTTTATGGCTTGGTTAACACTGAATCTGTTTTGTGACCCTGCTAGCCCAGCACTCTACCACCTTATTCACAGTTCAATTAAAAAAATAAGATAAAGATAAATAAATACTAAATTCTGCGGTTTTGTTTTAAAACTACAGAAAGGGATACCTTTGTTTTGCAAGTCTGTATTGTGTTTTGTTTATGGAAAAGCAATTCTGTACAAAAATTCATGGGCTCAAGACCATGAATCCATATGACCTTTGTACTCCTTTGCCAGAGGTTGACATTTTGTTTCCAGATAAAAGCCTTAGACAGCTGTGTCAATGAACTGCCATGATGTATGTCCCAATTCTCCTTTATTCATATCCCAATTTGGCTTGAATTTTTGGTGAGCCTTCAAATTTCCATCTAGTGTCATCATCAGATCCAAATCTGTCTTTTAAAACTGATGGCATTCTCATCTCCCATGGTTAGTGCAAACTCCAACGAGTTAACTTGCTAAACTACAGTGTACCTAGATGAATTGGGCCTGCCATAGATTCTTCACAGCATGGTGGTCAACAGAATTCCCAATAATGATCAGTAAAAAGGATTCTGAAAGACTGAATCAGGCCCCCAGTAAATATATATATGCACAAAAGTATTTCCTTGTCTCTCTTCTGTCTGTTCACCTGCATGTTTGAGTTTCTGTCTTAGTTACTGTATGAGTGCTCTGAAATTTCCATAAATTTTTTTCTGAATAAAGACAACAGTAGCTGGTGCTTTTAAAGTCTAACACAAGCTCTTATTTGCTTTTGTTGAGCTCATAGTTCCATTCTGAATTGTCCACCTTTTGATTCTATGACACATGCTGATGCATCCTGATGATCCCGGGTGACACATATATTCTGTTGGAGGTCTTGTCTTGCTTCAGTATTGCTCACTTCTCGTTTCTGTTTAGATATTTGAATATTATCCAACAAATAATTGGAAAATGAGGATATTTTCAAAAACACTGAACTTGTCCTTTGATACACATCGGGTCTGATAAAGTCTTTTTGAGTCTAATACTCACTGCCTTTGAAATTCCCAAGCACTTATTTTCTTCTTGTGTGGTGCATCCAGTGGTTACCACGTTTGCGACAAATACTGTTTACTAGGAATGTCCTTTTGAGTTGTATGCTCGCTATTGAAATTAAATTAGAACTCTTTGCTGCCAGCAGTAAAAAGAAGCTGCAAATCAAAAGTTGTTGATAAGTTGTCACTCACAATTCAGGTCTTCAAAGCAATCACCAAACCATAGGTCTTAATACAAGTTATCTCAAAGGACGGTATAAGATATCCTGTAGATATTCATAAGTTTTTATGGTTTTAAATCTGCATATGGGAGAAACAACAACAGGCAACTAGCCTATCCAAGGTGAAGCACAAGTGATATTTTATTTATGCCCTACCCAACTCCCACACGACCCCCTCTGTCTTCTTCGTCTCTTCTCCCTGGGGAGCCATGGCGACTGTGCTCCAGAAAGCTGACATGCCCAGACTAAGGGGAGTTGGAGCAACAGTGGGAGCTAGGCAGCCTCGTGGTCACCCAGACAGAGCTGGCAATGAACACATGCAGCAGTTCTCCTCTGCTGCACCAACACACCTTCCCAGAGTGCTTGCTTGACCTTCAAGCACAGCGAGAGGGGTTGGTGGGTGAGGATAAAAACAGAAGGGGTGACTTGTTTATTTTTGAGAATGAGGACATGGCAAAAGCTGTTTTAAAGTTCATGCCTCGATAATTAGGGAGATCTTGATGGTCTGGCGGTCATTTTCTTTTTCTTTTTGCTCTTAAAGTGAATTTGAAGTTTTTATTGCTATCGCTGAAAATATACATGACAAGATAAGTGCTAGGTCCTCCCTTGCTTTACTTCGTCCCTTTTTGCGTAACATTGATTGGCTCAGAGTGAGATTGACGTTCCAACGACAGCTGCCTGGCACACTTGCTCCGTTAGGTCAATGCACCCTGACAGCTAGCTGACACCCCAATTTCCTGATGAGTTGCCTCCTGCTAGCTGTCTTATGAAGAAAGCTTAAGAAATCTTCTCCACCACCCTCCCCATTCCTGCTGCTTAATTTCTTTCCATCACTTGTCACCTGATTATGCGGTTGTTCACTTTGTTATGTCAGCAGTTGGGAGAGGGGGTTAATGACTGGGGGCTGAGGGCGCTTCAGTACATCCCTGGACTAGTATTTTCAGTGTATTGAATAGAGAGAATGGGATGGCGTGATGTGAATTTACTGTGAAAAAACATATGTGGTCTCTTCACTTTGTTTGCATGCATCATGAAGAGGTCACGCAGACATTTGACATTATGCTTGTAGAACTATATTTGTGGGGCTACAAGATGATGTGTAAATTTGTGTGTAAATCTGTTACCTCTCAGCTAAAAGGTTTATGGTTCAAATCTCAGTTTCTGCTTCGAGTCATGCCTTTCTGTACGGCGTTTGCACATATGCAAGGAGTTTGCATGTTCCTCCTACAGCTCAAACGTGCATGTTGAATTTGAATATTAGAAACTAATGAATATTACAAACTCTCAAAACAAAACTCATAGACAGTATAATTAGACTAGAGTAGAATAAACAAATTTTTATGTCAGTCAGGCAAAAACTGGACTATGAAGATGCATGTAACCATGTTAGTGCAATCAAAAGAGTTCATTACACAGAAGAGAAAAAGCCAGTAACTATACAGAACAACCAAAAGGGTTTGTGAGTATCTTTGTAAAAAACTGCATGTTAATACAGGCAAAATCAAAATAAAGCTGCTTTAAATAACATACTTTTCTGTTTTGTCAGAAGACTAAATGTGCCAAAAATTGTGACTATAAAGCAGCCCATTAAGACTATCTATAAACTATAAAACGTATTGTCTCCCTGCCCTAAAAAAATGCATCCCGATTTCAGAAATACAGCATGATCTGACAAAATGACCATGCAAGCAACTGTCATTGTACTTACTTTAGTCAGTAACCCAATTCCACTCCCTTTCATGTAGACGGGAAGACAGAAGAGTAGTTAAGTTAACCTGATAAGTCAGGCTATAACAATAACTGAGTCAACTGAGCATGTAAATGTACCAAAAGTTATTACTTTGATACCTTTAGTAAAAATTAGTAAATTAATAAAACTTTTTGAATGCAACACAAAATACTTTACACAGTGAAAATTCAAGAACAATACAAACAAAAAAAGTATTAGAAACAGAGACAAGTTCCCCAAACTCCACCCAACCATCCAAAAAAAACATGGATAGACAAACTATCACAATCATGGGAAAAGAAAGCTCTCCAGAGAGAAAGTTTAGCTAAAACCTAGGAAACCTCCAACAGGGGTGTCTAAACTCTAGATAAAAAAGAAGATGTGCTTTCAGAGGAAGAAGTACAGTCTAAAAAAGAAACGGATCAAAGCCAAAGACAAACACTGATTACCACTGGTACAAGGCATAAGCATGCATACAGTGTTAGTGTAAGCACTCTCTTTGGGAAGAGCTTTCACAGTGATGTAATTCTCTGGAAAATTGACAGAACGTACATTGAAAACTCCAACTGTAGAGTGCTTCAGTGTAACAAAAGCCTATGACTCATGTAAAATCAGGTAATATTCACCTTCTTCCATTTTTCTTCTTTTAACAATAGACATATTTTGAATAAATATAAATTTATTTTATCAGATGTAATTCAATGATTCAGCATAATTGCTTTTTTCCTACCCTCAGTTTTGGCTCAGATTAAAATTATGGCACCCTCAAAGCACAAACACTTCTGGGCCCTCCTTGTCTTCACAAGAATTAATTCACTTCATGCCGTATAATGAGAGTCAGTATGGGGTCCATATGGTTTTAGCAAGGTTGGGTAGGAGCGGAGATAGGAAGACAGGAAGGGGGTAATTCACGTTTTAATGAGATGTGAATCTCTATAGTACACCTGCACTCCAGCAATGTGTGAGGAATGCTCACTAGAGCCTGGAGAGAAGACCTGAGTACAGAGCAATAGAAAAGAGTCATTACATTGTTATGCTGACTTAATCAACAACTGTAGTAAAATCATTATCCTGAATGATTCAGACAAAGATTGGCCGTACTGCGAGAACTTTCTGATTCTTTTGTTCTATTAATAATTCCAAACAGTACACAGAGTTACAAATGTTTTTTGATGGTCATTTAACTATGTGAAGATTGCTGTACAAAATAGATATGGCCCCAAGTGGAGGTTCTGTGACTCAGCCTATGTTATCTCATTCTGAAGCAGCTAGATGGGCATTTGCCTACCACATGGCTGACTCTGAAGCAATTAATTTCTGTCATGTGCCTGCAGCTTTGTGTAGTTGCATTTGAACCGTCTGTGTCACATGACAATGATGTGATTGTGAGCCAGCGGCGATGACAGCCACCTTTCAGGTGCTAAATGGACACAAATCAGATGGTGCACATCAGATTAGATGGATGTTTAATTGGTCCTGTAAATGCTAATGAAGTAATCTTTGTCAGATCAAAGGGGATAATTCATACCATCAGTAGAAACAAGCAGGCACACACAGCTTTGTATCTATAACAGTTTTGACCTTGGCGTTTTGACGTAAAAGGATCAAAGTTCCTCTGCGGCATGGCATTCAGTTAATTCAGTGTAATACACTAACTGTTTTAGTTTTTATTATCATTGCACACCACTGCCATAATAGGCTAAATTATCGTGGTTTGACAGGGAAATGTTCACTGAATGTCAAACTAAGACAAAGAGCATGTTATCCAGAGCCAGAGGGATGACCGATTTCATGTGAGAAGACTGAATCAGGACCACTGGGGACCTATTAGAGCCTACAGATTGTATGGCCTTGTCATGCATTCACTCCATTTACGCCTCTCAGTTGTCTTTTAAATAATGCATCTCTGTTTAGACAGAGTCCTTCTTTTTGAAACATAGCACCTGGCACACTTTTGTATTCCACAGTTTGTTCTCTCCCCGGGCACAGATCTTTATAAGGCTTTGTGAGGGGGGCTTTCATTCTGAGATGTTAGGGGAGAATTTGACTGAACTAGGAGCTGCTGCATGACAATTATGTTAGATAAAGGAATGGTAGGTTTATATTGTGTGACCATTGGAATGCAAGATGCATAATGAAACAGGAGAAGAGGATAGAGAAATAAAAGCACACCGATCTCACAGATAGGATTCTGCCAATCCAAAATCATACCCTGAATCGCATGATTAAATAGACTGCTTATTGATGGTCTGTTGATTTTCTAATCCTGTCACTTTTCATAAGAGGATAGATAACATTAATATCTTTGTGAACTTGAGAATATTTCTGTTAGTAGGAGCGCAATGTCTTGTAAGTGTATGCATGTGTGTGCCTTCAGAATTTGCTTTAGAAGTGTGCATCATTGCGATTAATTCCACACTGGTTTCTGTTTCTTGTTTGTGTGCATTTTTAAGTTGAATATTTCAAAACTAGACATTTGCTAGTGTACTTGTTGCTGATCTGAGTTCAAATTTATGCATCTAATGAGGCCTCTCAAAGGCCTATTAGAGAAAGTGCCCTGCCGACTCTAATCTTGGTGTTTAGTGCTCTTTCCCCAACGGACCTTAGATTCTGACCCAGCTTGTAGAAAATACATAATGGGCTGAATGCTATTTTACTCTTTTATAAAATGTGCTCCTCAGTATCCAGCCATCCTCTACAGAAAGACTGAAGTCTTCTGTATTTGTACTTATCTTATTAAAGTTGTCATGCGTATTTTACAAACAGCAAAGTTGCATTATTTTAGGTTTTTGTTTGTCAGCAATCTGATTTGCATACGGGTTTGCTGATAATCCAAGGTCATATGAATTTCAAAGCAAAAAGTCAGACCATCATTTTTATTTCATACGTTTCAGAGTGGAACTGAATCTGTGGGATTTAAATGAAATTGAAGACATTTCACCTCTCATCTGAACAGCTTCTTCAGTTCTAAATAGTTTTACGGGTTTGGGAGGTCACATGGATCTTATAACCAAAACATGCTCAGTCAGGCAATAAACAACAAACACGTGATCTTATCTAATCCGTTAAGTGTGAATGCCCTTTCAGCCACTTATAAGATGAAACTACCCTCCAAATATTTCTAACCACCAAGCCCTTTTGCGTGAGAAGTGAAATGTCTAGGTTTGGACATTTCGTAATGGAGTCCTAAAATGCTCTTGAGATGCTCTCAAGTAGTGGCACGTGAGAGCACAAAGATCTGCATTCATTTTGGACTTGTTGCAGGGATTTTCCACTGAGCCTCCTCGTAAAATCTCTGGAACATCAGCATGATGAAATAATGTATTAAAGTGTCACCATTTGCCTCAGCTGTGCAAGTGAGCATGCATGGGATAATTTTGCTTTTGTCTTGGTTGTTTTACGTTGAAACTTGTAAATATTCTAATAGAGCTTCACCACCAATGTAACTTTATGACCATGTAAACAGAAAACTTTTTTTTTCAGGAAACCGAGATTACAGACTCTTTTGGACCTGGTGTAATGTGGGAAACTGAACTGTGGCCCTGTTTTAAAGCCAGTTCCTGTTTATTTGTTTTGTTGCTGTTTGATACATGGCACCACTTTGGCTAGGTGAGCCAGACAAATGCAAGTGTGAGCTGGAGATCACATCACTTATGCTGTTTTGACCATTATTATTATTATCTCTTATTATTGTTTATTTTTCAACTATTATTTATCTATATGGTTTATTCTAATGTTTTAACAGCATATTTCCTATACTAACAATGTATTAATCTACAAACTTTATCAGATGGTAGATAAAAGCAATCGTATCGAATTTACTGACGGGTGTCTTTTTCATATCATAATGTGCATGACTAACTGGTAAGTCTCATTTGACACTGAAGCTAACTGCAGGAAGTTTATAATTAAAATTCCAAAAGATCCTGAAAACCACATTTTCTGATGTCCCCTTTTGATAAATCAAAAAGATATGTCCAAATTATTCCTTTTCAGGGATATCAGCTGCAGTGCTATGAATATAAAACACATCTTTTCGAACGCAGAAGGCTGCCCAGTGTGTGGGCATCTTACAAAAGTCCTGAGGCAGGCCTTGGATGGAATTTAAGGTAATTAAACAGATTTTACAGGCATTGGATTTCACGGTGCTCTATCATGAAGGACATTTTGCTCAGACTTCAGAAAAGTCACAGACTGCAGACTGGCGAGCTCTCGGGTCAACAGGATAAAGTCCAACATGAGAAATTGATGATGTACCCTGCAGGGCTTGTGAATTGTGGAAACAGTTGAGTTTGTTGACACACAATGCTGCTTGTCCAAAGACAGAAGGGTATTCAAACATTAGCTGTTTCTTGTTTATGTGTTTTGCTCCAAGATACCTCAGTAAAATATCACAGATAGACTGTATCCAGAGTATGTGTGATGAAATGAACAATCGGGCACACAAGGATGAGATAAACATAACAGGTAAGCATACACATCTAACCACATCCTCTCCCAGCTACAACTTTTTCCACTTAAGTTTTACTTAAAAACAGTAAACATCTCCAAAACCAATACATGGATGAAAAATGAAAAAAAGAAACACAGGTTTACTTTTACTTGTAGTAAGATTTTACATATTAGGGTGAATATGAGAGTATAAGAAAATAGATGCAGATAGATGCAGAGATTACATGTCTCTGCAAGAAAAGCCATCTTGAAACCTGCTCAATGCAAAAGCAAACAAAAAAATAATAGGGTATTAAGAATTTTAATCTTAGACCTATTTACTATGGTAATTGCTGGTGACAAATGCAAAGAACCACATGATGAAATGCTTGATGATGAAAATTCTGCATTAGCAATATAATTGAAAGCCGTCCCCTACAGATTATGGGCTGGTGTTCTGGAGAGCTCGTATCGCTGATTTTCAAAGCACCTCTTTCAGACAAATGTTTAGCATATTCAACATCCTGGGATCAATATGTTTTCTGGGAATAGCGTCTCTCTCCCGCCCTGTGATTAATTAACTGATGTCGACCTCTGGCTTGAGTTTTAGTGAAGCAAACATCATCTGCCTGCTGATGGGACAGAGAGGGAGGTACAGCAATTTACCTGTTTTAATGCTGTTCATCAAAGCCTACAATAAAAGATCAAATGTGGCAGCAGCAAGCAATATCTCTTACAATGACCTTAAAGTAAGGCACTAAATATTGTGCATGTTGCAGGTTGTGACAAAGGTCAGTTTACCATTAATCTGTCCTCAATGAGTCAACATTTACCCTGATCCTTTGATAGCTGGCAATGTAGGCATTTGGAGGGTTTTTTTGTTTGGACTCAAGGATGACCTTTTATTTCAACTAAATAAAATGTGGTTTATGGGTCTTATATACTTAAGATTAGTTTTTTCTTACTGCCAATGTATATCTATACTCACAGAGATGCTTTAAGGATAAAATGTACCACATCCCATCCATCTATCCATCCCACTAAGTGCAAAATATTATCTATGTTTTGATGATTTTTAATGTTTAGAAAAATGGAAAATAATTAAATACTAACACAATATTTGAGCTTTTGGCCCAAGCTCTTAGACTTGTTCCTGGCATGGGAGTTATCAGGGAAACTCTACATGATCAAACTTCCTCCAACTTCCTCACTCTAAATCTAAATCTAAATTTAGAGTGATCTCGAATGCCCACGTCTCAAGACAAATGATGTAACAAATTAACTGTTAATTGTTGCAAAGCTGATCTGTTATGGTACCATGAATCACTCAAAGGACACATAGGACAACAAGTCGACTAAGGTTTTTGTAAAAACTCTAGTTAGACCAATTTCTGATTTATTTGTAGATTTTGTAGCCAGTCGTTGTGTGATGGAGTAAAATATTTAGGTATTACAAGGCAGATACAGTTTTATCCTCAGGCTTTTACAAAGACTTTATCAGTAGTATTTGCATGTTTCTACATTTACAAGGTGTGTAGAAAGAAATTATAGTTATAGTTAAAGTTATAGTTCAACACAATGCTTTAAATGTGAATGTGCTGATGGAAATGTGCTTGTTATTTTATATTTCACTTTCATGCTGAATGTTATGAAGTTTATATGTCATATTTCACTCAGCCACTCAGCTTTTGGGTCTCCCAGTAACTTATTCTACTTGATAAAGCATTACTGAAAATCTGCATGCAGACCATGGCTTCGAATCCTAGTGGTATTCAGATTTGAGAGTAAAATCAGTGTGAAGTAAATAGGATAATTAGAAAAGATTATACCCCCTTTGTTATTTGTATCAGCTGATTCTATCAAACAAGGCTGCTGGTTTGTAAAGTGTTATAATATCTTAAAACAGGAAGAGATTTGGCAATACTAAAAATAGCTTTTACTCCTTTCACACTAGAGAGTAAGATTCTCCCGTAATAAACTCACACACCACCTTCAGTCCTTACCGACCTGGGGATGAGTTTCTGCTGGTTATCTGAAGTCACTGGAAATGATGGATGGACTAATACCTGTCTACATCTTCCTCCTTTCCCAGCTTGGGCTTTATTGAGGTCTTCAGATTCACTTATCTGCAGGCCCCCCTGGTTATCTCCCCTGACGTCCGAAGTACCACCTCAGTGAAGGCCTCCAAATGCACTTTTCTGCACTTTTCGACTGCTGTCTCTGTTAGACAAACCAATTATAGCAATATTCACCCCCAACATGGCAAGGTGTTGTTTAAAAAAACATATTACCCAAACATTGTTTAAAGGAATTCCTTAAACCAGTCAGTTTTTTTTCTCTGATAACCACCATTTCTTTGCCTTTGTTGAAACCATGAATATGAAATACAATTTCAGAGCCAAAACCTTCACCATTCCAAGTAAACCGATGATTTGGCCATAATTATAATTTTTTTCAATCAAAAATCATTGTCATTAAAATAATTACTTAAGAGGCAAATGTTGTTCCAGCTCTGAAAGCTCTGAAAGGGAGATGCACACATTAGCTTTGGATCAGGTCTGAATGAGAACAGTATTTGATCTCAAATTAAAGTGGAAGCTGGTTGGCTCATCTTCCACATAAGAGTATTTGGTATACAGGAAACTTGCAGCATTTTTTAGAGCTTGTTGAAAGTTCCAGTCCTTTGTTCTGACCATATGACTGCCAATCACTGATTTCATTTTTAGCTTTTTCATCTCACTCTGCAAACTGAACCGCAACCAAATAAGCAGCAATACCTTTGCATTAGTTTGAACATCTGTGTTTAATGATTGTCAATATCATGCCAGTTGTCCTTGTTTTCTTCCACCAGCGCAAACACACAAAAGGCTGGAAACTGAAGTGGCAATTCATTTCAGTTTGGTTTGAGTTTATCCTTTTGACCAGACAATATTTGAACAAATTTTGTAATCTCACTGACTGGCATCTGTAAAATCTGACCCAACACAACTGCTGGTGCTTACATTCCAGTTATACCTCAGCTAGAGTTAGTGCTGTGTGTTCAAAAGTTTCTTTGTTCGAGTTGAAACAGGGTTTACATACCATTTCTGCACTTTTACTGGAACTTAACTCAGCTTTAACATCAGCTTTAACATCATTACAACGAAATGAAACTGAGCAAAAGATTAAAAGCTTAACAATTATTTTAAAGCAAAACTCAAAATGCAAACTTGAGGAAAAAGTTTACGGACAGGTTTTTCACTCGTTTTTATGCATTGTCACCTTTTCATTTGAAATATAAAAATATTTAGCACTTTTAGTAACATCCAGAATTTTTCTCACCATGGCCATTTCATTCAGTCAGTTTGGAGCCATGCAGATTAATTTCTACCTCCTTATCCCACTGCCTCGAGGGAAAATAGCTCCACTTTTCCCCATATGCGGCTCCATTGGTGTCATTATCCAGGATCAAGTCCAGATCCCCGTCACCACCACCTGGCATGACTCGATTGAGTATTAACAGCATGAACTGCTGTCTGTCCTCTCTGATGATAAACCAACTGTTATGTGCCTCCTGGTGATACATTACCATTCACTAACTAACAATGTCCTCCCATCTAACACACATCCTGTCCTTAATATATATGCATATTCTGTTATTTGAATAATAAAAAAACAAACTGTAATTCTAATGATTACCCTAAACAATCTCCTGGACATTCAGGTTAAATAGAGAAAACAAAGAAGGTTTTAACAGTGAAAAATATGAGATAAAACCACAGGTAAGAATTCATTTTTTATAAGGGCTAAAAACAAAGTTTCTAATGCAGTTTATGTAAGGATTCATGTCAAAAAGTTGCGGGAAACTTTACCAGACAGTTGGCCAGAGTGACACTTTGCAAGGAGAACACAAGAACACCATGATGTCACCCGGCCTACTCACTTCAGAGGTCCTGGCTCCGCTGCCTTAGATGAGGAGTTGCTTCAAGGGATGCCCCAGGGCTACGGTGCCTCAAAAAATACCCAAAAATATACCCTTGGCCATCTCAAAAGCACTTTTACTTCACAGTTCAGAGGCATTCAAAGAAAGAACAATTATTATGCTGATTGTGCAGCATCCACAATAATGTCAAATGGGGATTTTTACATCATAAAGCCAAATAAAGACACTTGTCCACTGACATTTGACGTTAATTGTCGAGATATAAAGCCTTGAAGTGAATACACAGTATGAAGGTGAGAAAAATAATTACTATTCTTTTGTGTATGTTTATGTCAGACCAAAAGAAGTAGTTTGTTGGTTTAAAGCTGCTGTGCAGAGTGAAATGACTGTGTATCTTGTGAAAGGGGCAATAATAACTCACACATAATTATCACCCAATTCTCCAGTTCAATTTCCATTTTTTAATTGATAGTTGAGCATATTTGGACACATTGTTTTATGTGTGTTGAATCAGTTATTTATGGATGAATAATATTAAAAAATCTTACTTTTGTTCATGGGATTTTTCAGTGACAGAATGTGTAGATGGAATAATTCTCTTTCAACTTGAGGAGAGGAGAGACAAAAGAGTCCTCTAAACATTGAAATATAAGTTGTATTCAGTGAATACTGAATATGTATATGTAGATATTTATATGTGTTGTGTGTTGGCATTCATTGTATACAAACATACAACACACAGAGGCGTTCTCTGAATCTGATCTGGTGCCATGGTGACAGTCTTCGAACAGATGAGATACAAATTCAAACTCAAATAGGAGAAAGAGCACACTCTTATGCCACCAAACATAGATATACTTTATTTAGCAGAAGAGGTGGCAAACAAAATTATTTCCTAAAGATATTCCTGTTGGCAAAAACACACAAAGCAGTGATATCTAAGAAATTACTGTGGCACAGCTCCTTTAAGACTTTTTAAACCAAACCCCTACTAGGGAAATTTCAACCTTAAATTCATCATGAGTGGAAGGACAATGTCAAATGAAACATTATCCATCTGTTCTCTGTCCAGCTGCACTTCTCCCTCTGCCTCTCCTCCTTTTCCCTGGTGAAGCTGAGGCGACCTCCGCATTATAAGTAGAGGGCTGATGATTACATTGTTGGACTGAGAGCGATGCTCACGGTGCTGTAATCCCAGCAGTAATCAATATCTGGCCGCTTCAGCGTCCCATCGCTTCTACTGAATGTAAAATATCCCTGAGCAACACTTAGCACACACTTTAATTATTCTTTCAAAGTCATCAGTGGCGCAAACCAGTACTAGTCTTAAGAGTACTTAGAAATTAATTTCTCTCTATTTAGGGTGAGTTTACAACACCAAGGACTGTAACAATAAATTATTGCCAATTCATAATCTTTTTGAAGATGGAAATGTTTGGTAGAAAAAAAAGGAAAAATAAATAAATCACTGTAGTGTATGAGAAAACAAACCATGAAAATGCTTCGTTTGTTATACACATCCATCTAAATTAACCTTAATTAAATGAAACTCGATGGCTTTTCTCTGCTACAGAATACAGCAGATGCACTTTAGCCTGTATGTGAACAAAGCTGCAACAACCCCAAATAAATCACGAGCTGAATTTCACAGTAAAAAAAAACAGGTGGCTGCCTGCAACACACAACATAAACCATCTATGCTGAAAAGACCAAAGCTTTTAAGCTTGCACTGTCCTTTATAATAACATTGTACAATTGTACAAGTATAGACATCTTGCACACTTAACATTTTGAAAATAAATTTTTGACATTGGAAAAAATGATTAATCCACTTTGTTGTTGTAAGTTAGATGGGTAGATAAAAAAATATATCATATTTGCCATTTATACAGAAGGCTGTTACTAGCAAGGTGGTAGCACAGTCAATATATAATACCAGCATGTTAACTGAATATAAATGATTAAAATAATGCAAAGCGGTGTTCTAGCAGCCCTTTAATGGTTGCCAAAACAGACTAGGTTTTGGGGTTTGGGCCAGTTTTGGCTGAATATTGGCAAAAGTAGGCACATATGGACCAACTACTGTATGTATTTTACCTGAATTGGGACAAGAAACTGAACTGATTCAATATTCATTCTCCCCTGAACTTGGTTGACTATATTTAAACCGATATTTAGTCCTGTTACCTTAGCATACGCGGAAAATTATTTCTAGTAATCTTGCTTAACAGATTTAGACCAAAAACACCAAACAAAGTACAAATAAGGGTAAAGAGCAAGCTGCGTAACTATTTGATCATGAATTATAATGATATAAAAATATAAGTGACAAAGTTCATTTTAGCTTTAGAAAATTCGATTTTAGAACTTTTCAACTCTGTGTTAAAATAACTCTTTTAGTTTAACAGCAAAAATATCTTTATTAAGATATGTTGGATTTTTTTTGGTTGTTACAGATCTTGATGTTTTAAGACATCACATGTGATATCTTCAAGCCAAAGTCTACACTACATATCTGTCTTACTCTGTAGCTCTTCCCCAGTAATAAAATCAGGAGATGATGATGAGTCTAGAAGACCTTTTTAAGCATAAACTTGGAAAGTGATGATGAAAGAGCAAGAAGCTAAAATTAGAGGACTTCCTGCTACATATTTAATCTCTGCTCATCGTGTAGAGACAAGTTAGTGAGAGGTCAGCAGTCCAGCACTGCAGCAACTCCTCTACTTTCATGTTCCACTGTCACCAGTAAATGTTCCACTCGTGTCGAGCTCGCACTTGCTCTGTTCAGTTTGAGCTTGCCTGCCACACTGGCTCTCTTTTGTGTGTGTTCTTGCCATTGAATTATTAATAAATAAACAATCAGCATTATAAATAATTAGCATTGACTTATTGAGGACTTTTCACACAAAACAATATACTGAACAGCATTTAATATGTTTACACGTCTTTGTATTAATTTAGATTTATCTCGTGCTCTGTTATGCATTTCTAGGATGTACTTTGTAACATAGCTGATTAAAAAATATTAACCAAAGGGAAACACACTTATTACCTCTACATGGATGCAAATACCTATAAGGCAACCAAAGCTTTTGGCCTCAATGAAATAGAATTTATTTTCTTCCGGCATTTACTTATTTTGATGCAGCTATTGATCATGCTCACAAGAAAATTATGTCTCTAGGCAGCAGTGCTAGTAGGTGGGCCAGGATATCTATCAGGAAATCAATTGTGCTTGGCTGTGTTGGAAATGGATTGTGATCTTAGGACTCAGTCGGACTGGAGTGAGAAGCTACTTATTTTGGAATACACAAATATCAAAGTTAATACTTATTTTGAAGTTTTATTGTTTGAAGTCCTTTGTTGCTAAATGTAATATTTCTGTAAAGACCCAAAAACTGATTGGTGGCATAACTCGTGACAGCATTTTTTTTTTCGCTTTGAATTAACTTATCTGGTGAATTACCAAGACTGTCAAGAGATACTGTATGTAGTTTCTTCAGTGCATTTAAACCCCCATTGTCAGAAAACTTCATAATACCAGAGACCATTAAAAAACAGAAGGCTAGTTTTAGGTCTCTCGCCTACTTATTCCTATGTGAGCACAATCTGAGCCACATAACTTCTCAACAGTTTAACACCTAATTGGTATTGTTGAAACCACAAATTTAGGAAATCATTTACTTTTTCAAGGCCTGTCTGCATCTCAATATTCCACCCTTGTGAGATCTGGCAACATGGATATTACTTAACAGAGCAAAATATAGATATATGATGCACATATAATGATACAAGAATGATGTATAATGATATAAGAATGTACATTTCTTCATTTACTCATTACTCCAAGATTAACTTCCAAATGTACTTTCATCCATCACAACACAGGACATCTGTACTATATCAGACCATTAGAGTAATCGGTCACCTTGTCAGTGTAGAAGATCTTTGAGATAACTAAACTCCACTATAGACAAATAGATGAGATTGCATTTCAAAATCAGTTATCAGCATGAGTCATGTAGTTTATTTTAGAGGCAATAAAATCATAACAGAGCTGTGGTTGCAAATTGTCAATATATAATGCTCTGTTTGCTGGTATTTTTGTTACTGTTGCTGAGACTGTAGTATCCCGTTGCTTTGACCTTTCTAAAAATCAATAAATAAATAAAACAAAACTATATTTAATGTTTCTATATTAATAATGACTGTATTACAGATGACAGTCATTGTGATTTTGAAACACCTTTTCATGAAGTCTCATTTTCAGCTTGTTGTTTTGCTGTCTTCAGTCTGTCTGACATAGATTAAAACTGAAATTGTAAACTAAGTTCACAATCTTAAAATGAACCAGTAACTCTTTGACTTCTTTTTAATACTGTCTTTCTAACATAAATAGTGTTTTGGAAAACTATGAAGAACTGGAACAGGGGGACCAAAGACTTCTGAGCAGAAGCAAGCACATTGCAGCATTTACTTATTTCATTTCTAACCATCAAGATACTCAAATCAACAAGGTTAAAAATAACAAAAGCCTATTTCATTCGATCGTTTTAGTTTTGTTCATCTTTATTAGCCAGCAGCGGCTCAGTGATAAATCATTCAGTCTCTCACTTAATATAATAATAAAGGTTACCTTTGCAATGGGTTTTTAAGAAAAATGCAATTGTGAAACATCCAGCAACAGTAACATGTCATAAGTCTTACAGAGACTAGGAAACTAAAGCAACTGTAAAATCATAGTAACACTGCATGACTTAAGTGAGAACAGTCCGTTCTCACTTAAGAACATGCAGCTGTCTGCATCAAGGACAAAACAAAAGTTCAACCTACATTACAGGTGTTCTCCTCTGACTTTCTGCTGTGCACAGCGATCTTTTGAATCCTTCTGATTCAGCGGGCAGGCCTCACTGTTTTTTCACTTCTTTATAGTTCTCTTCTGGAACCTCCACTCAGCTTTTTGATAGTTTCTGTGCTGCCCATTGTGAGAATACTTTGGGGTAGTTCTACATGTCTACAACTAAACAACTAACTTTATGAATGTCGTTTCACCAGTGGTTTGTGGACATGGACCATGTGAATGTATGTGAATGGACCAGAAATCGTTGCAAGGTGTTGCAGGTGTTCACGTGTTGCAGGCACAATACATTATGTAATGTTCACTGTTGACAAGAATGTTGTTCAATGCCACAAGAAAGAGCTGCGCTCACTTCACATTCATTAGTTAAACAGCCTCGTTAAATTCACAGAAAATATGAACAACATTGCTTACTTTAAGCGCTCATCACGCAAAACGCAGATTTTCACTGCATTCATCTTTAGCCTTAACAGCTGCACTTAAAAACTGCACACCCTCTGTCCTTTGTCAGAAGTTTTATTTTAGCTTAATTGTTTGACACTTACACAGTTTAACACAGTGTTATATACAGATTGAGCAACAAAATAAATATTTTAGGACTTCTAACTGTAGCTTTTTTGCAGACCTTGTTCCTGGTTACAGATCCACAATCGCATACTGAAATTGGGTCACTTTGTGGCATCAGTAAAATATAAAATAACCAGCCTTTGTTTCAGTATCTACCTTCTGCCATGCAGATGGAAACCAGTTTTGAAGTATTCAGATTAAGTCGTTTCCTAGAATAATTTTGACTACTATTATATTCACCTGCACGACACTCTAATACCGCTCTGATATCAAGAGGCATTGTATTCTTAGATTATCCTCAGTGCAATACAATGCAACAATAACCTCAACAGGCACTTTGTTCCTTTTTTCTAGTTATTTGCTTGACAATCAAAAACAGCCAGAGCGGTTCTTGCCATTACCCTTTGTTGTTACCAATTGAGATGTGCTCTATATCAAACAACAACTGCATCAACATGCAGACCACATGTGGATGGAATAATGATCAGGAGAACAACAAAGCCCATTTCTTGGGGTGTGGTTAAGATTCTTTTTTTTTCCCCTCACTATCACACAGCTCTTTGACATGGTATGAATCACCAGCATCTCTCATTTCTCATTTCCACCTGTCAGTATTCCCCTGCCCGTTATTCCCTCTTCATCTGGAAAACTTCAAACAAACCAGCTCCTGTTGAACACAGAACATCTGTCTTAGATTTGTAAAATCCTAATTTTAATTACTTCTAAAAAGAATGAATCATTTCCATTACCTATATCTCAATGAGTGACTTCACCTCATACCCTTTCACTATTATCTTTTCAAACTTTGGCTTGGGCATGCAAGTTTCGACACTGTTGCATCTCAACACACTTCCAAGCTTTGAAAATGTCCCTGTTGGTTTGGAGTATGCACAACGTAAAAAATCTGCAGAAACAAGTTTGATTGCAGCAAATCTGTCAGGGAGGATCATTATCTCTAGAAAGTTTCCCACAGTGAGCAGCTGGGAAATTGTCAAAAACCATCTTGTTGTTGATGCAAATTAACCTCTTTGAACCTCATTGTATGGACGTAGATGTTTATAGCTGTCAATCAGCTGTTACGATTTTGAGGCTTTACTAAATACAGAAGCAAATGTCATTATAGTCACTTCATATTGTTTGGATGCTCCAGTGCGTTAAAGATTTTTCTACATTTGCCTTTAAATCTGGCTAAATATGATAATAAAAGGACTAAAGCATGTGCTTCATGTGCTCCAAATGTTGAACTACAGAACTACAGAAGTCCAACAGAAAGTGATGTTACATATTCTAACAATTTAGCTTCGGTCAAAATGAACCATGTATCCATGAAAAACAGATATTCAAAAACTGATTACAACAACGGTCCAGTAAGAGTTGTCTGGAATACTTGTAAATCTATTTTGCATATTTTCTTTGTAGATGGCACGCACACACACATGGATGAATGGATGGGTAATTTCTTTGCTTTACAAACTAAATGTTGCAGATACTGTATAAATAATCTTTTCAGTTCTTGTCTCAGTATATTTAGAGTAACGCAAGGGGCACTCTTTTTCCAAACAAACTTTTTGAATTATTTTGTGAAAGATGGTATTTCTTTTATCCAATAGTTACAATAGTTAGTTTCTTTTTTTTCTTTTTAAATCATAAAACTTCCAGTGAAAAATTCTGTCTCATACACTCTGACAAATTTGCAAAGCTTCCCTGCAGTTTGGTTGACTTCTGTGTGGGAGATGGATGTGATGAAGGCTCCCTGATGTTTTAGTCGTGACATTTTTGGAGTGCAAGGCATGTGGAGTAAACTGAGTTTAAATTTTTTTGCAGCCAGACAGTGACTCAAATACTCGGGTCACAGGCGCAGACTATGAAACTGACTATTTATTCTAACACTGTTCATAAGGTTAGAAGTTGTTCTTTCCAGATTAGAACTGAATGGTAGTTAGGGATGTTTAAAGATGACCCATGGGAGATTTAAATGGAAGTAGGGGTTTACTTGTTATGTATCATTTATACTCAATCACACAGACTGTCATTCATTCTGAATAGTGTGTTTGAATGATAGTTAAAATGGTCTTGGTGTGTCTGATCACACTCCAAATAACTGGCAAAAATTTGAGTTAATGTAACGACTTTCAGTTTTTTGTTGCTATGTTATTTTCAACAAATGCTTTCATGCAAAAATTAATGTTTGTGACTATTTTACACAAGCAAAATAATTCAAACACAATCAAAAGAGAAAACGTACAATAACATTGAACTTGAAATATCTTCAAATGTGATAGAGCTCTTTCACACTTTAAATTAAACATTGTTTTTAAAAGTAATTGCAAAGTTACACAAAAAGGACATTCTCATTGTTTCGTTTTACTTTGATCTGAGTATTTCATTGTTCTAGCATGTAGCTAATTGTGATGTGTAAATCAGATAAGCATTGCCCCCTGCTGGCAACAAAATCACCCCCTGCAGTATAGTCCTGTCCTCTTTAACTTTAAAAAAGTCACTGCTTTGCCTGTTTTTTCTGTACTAGAAATTCTTATGCTCACTCCAGTTTTTAAATATTTCTGCTCTAAGAAAAGGTAGGCAAGCTTATTGCAAGCGTGAGTACACAAGTCATCCTGCACCTCTGACATCTTTGGAAAAAGCAATCTATTGGATTACTTTTATTTTGATGACAAAAAAAAAGTGTGTGTGTGTTGGTTGAACATCACACACACACTGACTTTTTCTCTTCTTCCTTCTTTACCCAGATACACTGTCTCTTAGTACAGCCGACCTCCCCTATAATGCTGTTTTCATATACATATATTACGTTTTTGTTGTTAGATAATGGAGTGAGTTTGGAATTGTGATCCAAACCTGTCCTATCAAAACCATGTGTTAACAAGCTGTTACAAGTCATGTTACATCTGCTACTCTCTACTGATGAAATTCTGTGTGTTAAAGCTATACTGGTACTTAAGGTTAGTAAATCAACTCATTCTTCAACAGGACGTCTTGCATATTCTTGTCAGTGCTTCAGCTAAACTAAGAGCGCCTTCACACCAGGATAGTCTGGGGGACTTGTTTCGATTGGACAAGGAATGCCGAAAAATTTCACGCCTTCATTTGGTTTTGGTTCACTATCACATTGCACTTTGAAAGCAAAAAACGCCTGGACAACGTCACACAGTTACAACGTCACACAGTTACAACGTCACACAGTTACAACGTCACACAGTTACAACGTCACACAGTTACAACAGCTGCTCGTTTGGGGCAGTATTGCCCAAAACAAGCGCTGACCGGGAAGGAAAGAAGAATGAGGGGAAAGAAAACAGTTGGCCAGGACCAAAAACTGAAATTCATTCCCTTCAGCTGGCTTGTTCACAACAAAAACAAACAATGGAGCGTTCACCAAATTTATGCAGTCCTGAGGTTTCTGTTTTTACTTTGATGTTCAAACCTAAATGCTTTTTCACAAGAAGCTGCCCAGTATGAACGGCAGGTGAGGCAGCAAGCTATTAACCATGTTGCTCTGTACATGAGACAAATGCAGCAGTACTGAAAAAGACGGCCATGTGCTCTACATCACTTCCCCTCCTAGGTTAACTTCCTCCCTTTGGTTCACCTGATAGACTGTTTGCACTCCCACTGTAAGCGAACCACACCAGGGTTCACCTGCCAGCAAACTGAGACCCACATGTTCAGGCAGAGCAGAGTTTGCTCTTTTGGTCCGCACCAGAGTTTGGAGGAGCTTTCACACCTGCCCAATTGAAGCGGACTATCCAAGAAAAACTCTCGTCCATTTAAAGAGGACCAAACAGTTCTAGTGTGAAAGCACACTTATTCTGTTGCAAATTGTTCAAGAATCTTAAGAACTGTACTATCTTAAATGGATTTTTTTTTAATTTATTTCTTTATCTATATACTACATTGTTTTAGTTATTTCTTCAATTCTGAAGAATGAAGGAGGAAAACACGTGTACAATTAATTCCAGGTACACGTGGACAACACATCAGTGGCTGCTACTGTTGAGCAGCTGAGGATGTTTGAACCAACAGCAGAAATAAGTGTGAGCCCAAATTAAGAGAAATAACAGACGTAAATGTAACATGTAAATATTTACTAATAAGTAAAACTGGGTAAGATTCACCCTAGTGATCAATTATTTTTTTTAATTGACAACATTAAGGGTCGATGTAAAAATTCAGCTTGAATGCAGAATTGGCTTTTTATTCATCTTATGGTATGATACTTCTAAATAAAGTGCATGTAATGTAAAACCGACTTTAACAGGTAACGTTGTGTTGTATGTCTCAGCAGGGTGTTTGTTAATCTGTGGAGTGACGGTCACCAAAGGGGATTGTTTCTTACCCTCTAATGTGTAACATCATTCTTAAGATTTAATTATCCTATTACAATTCAGTGGATGGACTGAAAAGTGATGAGCATCTAAAAAAAATGCAGTGGACCTGCCTTGGAATGCTAAGCAGATTGTAGATATGCACAGGAGCCAACGGACCTCTGTGAATAGAGAGCTATGGATTTGCCCAGTCTGTCTTTGGCATTTTAATCCAGTGTGGAGATTAAAGCAGTTATCTACCCTCATTTTCAAGAATTTGACATATACTGTACAACACATACTCATCAGTGTTGGTTTATACTTTATTTGATTTACAATTATCTTTCAGATATTGCTGTGTTTGAGGAAAAATGCAATATAAAACACTATTTCTTTTCATATGAAATAAGATCCTTAATACAACTTTAGTGAAGAAGGAGTGTGTTTGCATTTTAAGATTCTGATTTTTATTATTTGCTCTGTTTACATTCTCAGACTGAGACTGAATACATATGATTTAATCAGAACTCTAGTCATAACAATTCAGAAAGGCTTAACATGTATTTTAAATCAAATGGCCCTATTCACAGTAGACAATCTGGTATGAACAGGGCCATTTAATTTACTGATTACAAGTTTGATTTAGTCAGCTGATACCACTTTCCTGCTCTGTATGCAGACTAACGCATGTTATTTCTCTTTGTTAAAGAGATTTCTTCTTTCAAGAGGGCTATGTGAAGTATTTATGAGCAGTCAGTGTCTAACCCGCCGTAGACTGCAGTCTTTGCTTGCTGCTTTGTTTTACAATCCTTATATTTCCATTTAGACTTTTAGTCTTTTATTTAGTTTCTTCATACATCTTTTTGTCTTTAAAGCACTTAAGGTTGCAATTCAAATGAGGAATAGTGTTCAACTTTTCTCTCAGTTTTCTCAGCTAAAAGATGTCCTTGTTGCATCATGCCATTGCATGCACAGTCATTCAATACATGGATAAAACTCCCACATAGACACATATATGCACAATTATTGTGCTAAGTGGGCAGGCCAGTATGGCCCATGACACATTAGCTTACACACTGCTAAGAATTGGCAGCATCTTAAGGCGACTATCTCCGTATGTGGTTTGTATGATCAGATCTCTGTGTGTCCTCCCTGCATTCACACTTGTACTGTTCAAGCGATCATCCGTATTAATATAATTCCACTGGCTGCTGAGCCAAGTGTTTGAATAGTTGGTGCAACATGTCTTGCTATTCTCTGGTCTATTTGACCACTCAAAGTGCTTTACAGTATATGGCTCATTCACTCATCACACATGCATTCATGTAGGATTTTTTTTCAGTCTATACATACCTACCGAATACCTGTTGCAATGTTACTGTTGAAGCAAAGTTCAGAATCAATACGAAAATCCTCAGCTGCAGTTAAGGATGACACAACAAAGTTATATAGCATAAACAAGAGGATCTTTGATCTACAATCTTGTGTTCCAAGGGAAATTGTTGACCTGTCTGTTACTTTAAGTTACAGCTTAAAATGTTATGACTGATCTTAAAGTTATAACATTTTGTTCTGCTGTCACTGCCTTTAAAGCCTTTTACCTTTTTTACTAATCTCCTACTCTTACATGTTTTTTTTAATTCAACACGGGGTTGTTGGTTTATTTAGGGTACTATGTAAGAAAGGAAGCACCCAAGACAGGGATTTACAATAAATTAAAACTTTTACAAAATGGTTTAGTGAAAGAAAAAAAAAAGTTTGATCCCTGTTTTAGTAAGATGAGGTATAGACAACAAATTAGTACAAGCTAATAAATTAGCCTAAAGATAAAAAAGAACACCATAAAAAAAAAAACAGAAGAAGCTAAATGTGTTTAGCTAATGGCTTGTTGTTGCAGGCTGGCCTCTTTTATTTTGAGGTATCTTTTTTGTGTTGTTGGCAACTCTCTCAGAGACATCTCTCAGGCACAAAGGGTTGAAGGTCAGAGGTTGCAAAAGGCTGTTTGAACTTGAATTACAGATTTTTATATTAGCTGATTATGCTGGGTCAGATGGATACACAGTTCGGTGATCTCAGACTAGTCAGTCAAGCAGAAAATGCAGGCAAACATTGGTCCTCGGTCCATTATAACTGATTTCAGTTAGACTATGAATTATTACCTCATCTCAGGTCATGACATAGGCTCAGTTGTTGTTGCTTTTTTGGTATTTAAAAAAAATGCATGAGGACAGGAGCATGGCCAACATGGAATTTTGTTTTGAACAGAAAAAATCTTTAGCAAGATGGTGAAGAAATTCACAATACATCTGATGGCTGGTTGTGTCAATGTTGAAATAACTGATTTTTACTGAATGTATTTCAAAATTGTAAAACACAGTCATACAATTCTTGAAACAGACATGAAAATCAAATGAACAGCTGAAAACAGACACTGTCAGTTGCAAATTTTTTTTGCTTGCTTGTTTGTCATTTGTGATGTAAAATAATACTTGTATTCTGGTTTTCACATGAGTTTAGACTTGCTCTCAGTGTTAGAAGCTCTATCCTTGCTGCTCCAGGCATGGTTCCTCCAGGGCTTTGGCACACTACTGCAGATGAAGACAGAGAGGCTGATTACCAACTAGTTAGAGCCGTTCCAAACTATCTCACTTGGCTCTGTTCTCTGAACGACTGCCCCACATCTGCTCCTACAGCTGAGTTGAAACCACACACACCACCACCACAAAGATAAACAATAGATATCTAATTAACCACGTGGGATTTTCAGTAACAGCCAAATGTAAACTATTTCATGGTTCACATTAAAGTCAGGTCATAAATCGATAATATTCCTCTTTCTGGGTTTGTTAGGTCGTTGGTTTGTCTTTACTTTGCAGAAGCAGCAGAAAAGGACATCCATCCTTGAATAAATAGTTGTGTGTTTTGTTTCTCAGACATCTATGCGTATCGATGTGGAGCGAAAATTTAAATGAAGAATGAAGTCAACTTCGATAGATAATGGGAAACTTGTGAGATGGATAGGAAAAGAGAAACTGAGTTGGAAATTAGTCAGAGTTGGACCCTGGAAGGAACCACTATTAAAATCACTGAAAGACTTTCCTTTTAGAGGGACTTGCTCAGCCATCCTAAACCAGAAGTTCTGGGTTATTTGTGGCAATTTAGGCTCCACTTACAAACCCTCTGAAAGAAATTAACTTTCACCTTCTTTTCTATTTGACCAGCAGGAATTCTCTTTCATAATGAAAAGATTTATAAGAAAAAAGAAAAGCAAACAAACTTTTTTGTGTGTGACTAATAACAACTTCCATGTTCTACGTCCACAACCTAATGGATAGACAAAACACTTCCAAACTCATTACTAAATAAAGAGAAAAAAAAATCAGTTACTTACTTAGTAAAAATATGTGTTTCTAAAGTAATATGCATAAGGTACTGTGTAAATTACAATGCTGACCAATCCACCTTAACAATAACATGGTAAACAAGAGCATGTGTAATAGATATACAACATTCAAGCTTCAATTATATGATTTATAAAATAACATTTCAGCTTGACCACTGTGATGATAGAGTAGAAAATTAAAAAGCACCGTGTAAAGAGGGATACATAGTCCTCTGTCTAGTTTATGTTCATTTTGTTTCTAAAAGAAACTTTTTGAAGATAGTGTCTAACTCTAACAGAAGAGAACTCAGTCTTGATTATTTCTTGACCAGTCAATATATTTCCACAGCACAGCTTCTATGCCAGTCCTTATGTTCTCCTCTACTACTTGAAGTAGTAATTAAGTTCTTGCTTAGATATCAAATCTATAAATAAGTCTCTGATGTGAGGAGAAGTTGTGCATAGTCCAAGAATGCCCTAATTTTAGGGTTTTCAATATACCTGCACATGTGAAATTGGTTACTTTTTCATTCACTGTCAGAAAGGACAGTATGTGGTAAATCTTCCCTCTGTGATAGCCTCAGGCATTCAGGATCTCACTGCTACCAGCATGCTCCATCTTTATAATCCTCCTTATTCAAATGATGACTGCCTGCCAAATGTTGGTATGTTTTATTAAATCCTCGTGTCTTTAAATCCTGTCGCTGCGCTTGTGGAATTGGATGAGACACCGTTTCATACATAAGCATAATAAATCTAAAAGGAAAAAAAACTAACATTAGAAGACATGAATTTCAAAATTCAAGCTGTAATGCAGCTGAAAACATTCTAACAGTGAAATAAGTTATATCTAGTAAGTGTGTGTGTTTATGAATATATACATATAAATGACTATAAACACACACACTCACACATAATAAAGAAATCCTAAATGAAATATTAATCAAAGGAAAATGTTTAAAAGAAATATCAAACTAGTCATGTACAGAAACAGCCATTTTATAATTGTTATCAGCTCAGTGGAATAATTTGCCACCATAAAGATAAATATGATTTATAATGAAATCATCTTATAATTAAGATTTTACGACTTTATGTATAGATTAATTACTTTTTCCCAGCTGTTACAGGACAACGAAGATGCATTTAATTCATGCAAGTGAAACTTATAACATCATTCAGTGACAAAGAAAGGGAATTTATTTAATCAATCTTCCATCCATCCATTTTCTATACCTGGGTGATACCACGGGGGAGCTGGAGCCCATCGCAGCTGCCATTGGGTGAGACACCCTGGACAGGTTGCCAGTCCATCACAGGGCCACACAAAGACAAATGAGACAAAAAAATATCCACGCTCACTCTTACGGTCAGTTGAGAGTCATAATTAACCTAACATGTTGGCTGTGGGAAGAAGCCAGAGTACCTGGAGAGAACCCACACATACATGGGAGAACATGCAAACTCCACACAGAAAAGCCCCAACTGAGATTCAAAATAGGAACCTTCTGGTTGTGAGGTGACGGTGCTTACCACCACACTACCATGCAGCCATTAATGAAACTAATTACATGAAAATGGTAAAATTGTACATTTTCAACTATAACATGCACATTATAATGACAGCCATGCCTTTTTACTCCTACCTAACTATTTTGTGAGGCCTGGCTTTTCTGACCCCTTGCAGCCCCTCAATCAAGCTTTAATTTGGCAAATCACCACAGATGTAAAAGTAGTTGAGGGTAAATGTTGAATGGTCAACAAATTTAGAGATTTGTTGTTTCAGCTTCGTGTGTCATCCACAGCTCACAGGAAACAGCAGTTCAAAAAGCTAAGACAAAGGAAAGGAAAAAGAGCCAAGACAGCCAAAGTCTTCAAGAGGATTACATGCAGACTTTGTCAAACAACCCAGGACAAGGAAATCACTTTAACTAATCCCTCTCTCTGATGTCCGCCCCACAAAATGCCCCTTTCATCAGCAATAATTGAACATTGAGCAGACTGTGCCAGAATTATTTCCTATGCCCTTAGACTCTTGACTTTCATAGTGTCTTGTCTCTCTATTTTGTCTCAGATTTGACAAATGTCTTGGTGCCCCTTAGTGTTTGGCGTATGATTCCTGTATGCTGCAGGATACAGTTAGCACAGTGGCAAACTGTGCTTGCAGACTATTGCTGTTTAGAGCAAACAAATATCCTATATAACTGAGGGAATAAAGCACAACATGAAACTGGGAGTCATTAGAAAAATCACATCATGCAAGTGACAGATTTGTGTGGCTGAGAGGCAGAGTGAAGCCAATGATGAAGCCCCTATATGTTCAATACCCCTGATGACCACTGAGGGTTGGCTCGAGAGCATCTGTTGAAAAAAACTCAACCTCTCCTAGGCAATTCCAAGCTAATAAAGTTTGCTCACAAGCAGCATTTCCTTTAGGTTAGATTTGTTCACTTCGATCAGTGCACTGGTTGTTGAATCACATTGCAAGTGCAACTCGACAGGTCATATTAAACACTTGTTCAGACACTGGGAAGTGATGTAAAGCTGTGACATTTAGGATTTAGAGGAGTCTGTTGTGTGAGATGGGTGAGATCGAAGACATAGAAAATTAAGTGTCCAGAAAAGTTGGAAATGTTAATGTCATTTAAACTGTTGCCCTTGTGTTTTTGTGAAAGACTAGAGAAAAGTTTTACACACACTGCTTCAACATTTTTGAGGAATGCAAAGCTTGAGCTGCTCAGATCAGCTGTGCTCAGACAATAGTTAAACGCCTCCAAAAAATAATCTGTAGTGGTTTGGCAACAAAAAGGAAATCCGCAGCATGGAATTATGAGTTATTAGTAAGAGTCTCAGGCGTTGCTCAGTCCAGCAGTACCTGCACACGAGCTATGTTTTCAAATGCTCCGTTTCAAACAGACTTAGTGAAATGTCAAAGCGGGCTTAGGGAATTGCTCATACATTTACAAGGAAGGACAGGGTGTTAAAGTTTATTCATTTGGGCTCGTTGTTTTGTCTTGTTTCCCCAGCAGCAGGGAGTTCTCAGGCCCCGCCATCTTCACACGTGGCTTCGCCTAGGGCAATTTAAACCTCCTCCACAACACACACATATTCACTCATCCTCTCCTTCAGTTTTCCCTTTTTCTGCGTGTCACTCTCTTGCTTTGTCCTCTCCCTTTCTTCCCCTGTTCCGTGTTCAGTTAGAGTGTCTCTCTTGTCTATACTGGACCACTTCCTTTGACACACAAAGCAAAAGCCTGTCTATCAATTCCTGCACTGACAGGATGAGGCCAAGCTTGCCCAAAAGTTGCATGACAGTATGAAAGAATATATTCAGGATTGTGGTGTTTGAATAGGTGACTACAAACACTACTATTTACTTTTGGATGCAAAGATTTGAGTCTGAAAATCAAATGGTTATCTATACAACAGGCATTTATGAAGATGTTGCATTGTTCATACATATACAGTGCATACAAGGAAAATACCTTAAACCAGAGTGGAATGGTAAAAAATTTATTTTGAAAAATTGCATGAAGCTTGTTATTTGATCAGAAGTGTAAGGATTTACACTGCAGGGACTATAGGCATTACTGTGATGATTTTGATGGAGGTTTGATATAATTTTGGCTTCATTGTTTTCAGTAGGAGTGAAGTCGAGATTAAAGTTACATAGTGGCTTTTGCATTACATACAGTACATTATAGGTGAAGCGAGATCTGTTATGGAACAGAAGACTCCAATCCACAGCACTGGCAGGCAGGGTATGATTCTTATGTTTTATTACATAAGTGCGCAAGTAATCTATTGAAACAAAGCCATTATAACCAAAAGGCAGTCTAAGAGGTCAGGCAGGGGTTTAGGAGAAGGCAGAAACTGTTAACAGGCAAGGTCAAAACACAAGAAAGATATACTACAAGGACGCACTGAACCACTCGCACAGCTAAGACAATCTGGCACCAGAAGATGGGAGACTGAAGCTTATTCAGAGTTAAAGTCACAGGCCAGGTAAATGGGTAGTGAATGCAGGTGATCTCAGTCAAGGGCCAGCATGTCACAATAGGTCATATTGCAAAGTTATTGCTTGATCAGATCAGACCTTGTGTTTTGGAGGTAACAAAGATGAGATGAGAGAAGAGGGATACGATGAGATGAAAGAAGAGTACATTGAGAAATTCTGTGACAATGATGTGTTGACAGGAAAAAAAATATAGCTTTTAAATATAAATTTTTTAATATAAAATTGTTAATCCACTTCAAAAGATGTTGTTATACATGGAGTTGTTGTAATCCATCAGGAAATACACACACACACACACACGCGCACCCACGCACAACAGAAGGAAGCAGTAGCGATAGTTGCAATCCCAAGTGACTGCAACATAAAGAGGAATGTGGACAACAAAGATGAAAAACACAAAATACCATGGTATGAAAGAGGAAGTTGAAAAGTTGCAAGAACTGAAAGGCAACAGTAGTGCCAGTGGTAATTGGAGCACTTGTAGCCATGACTACATGGAGGCGAATCCAGATCCAACAGATCCCAGGAAGGTCAGAGATCTCTGGCCAGAAGAGTACAGTCCTAGGACCAGTTAAGCTACAATATAGAACCCATCAGCTCCCAGGCATCTGGACCGGGACCTGAGTTTGCAAAGGGTTGTCACTCATGTGACAACCAATCTGGAAAACAATAAATGTACACACACTTAGGAAAGCACATACAGTTAACCAATGAGCCAAGAAAAAGAAAACAATTTTCTACTGAATGTACTGAATTTTACTGAAGTATTTGTACTGAAGTATTTGAATAATTGAGCATGTTAAGATAGCAACAATATATATTCATAAACATTATACTTCTTGTGTCATCACATGACTGACTATAATAGTCTACTTCTATTACAGCTACTGATAGTTAATAAAGTCATTTTTAATTCATGTGAATTTCTTATGTTTGGATACGAGATTCCTTATCATTGTTGAATTTGCACGCCATCAGTGATGGGTGTAGGCCAGGTCGCAACAGTTTATAGCACTTTAGATAATGAACCAATATGTATTATTTTTATGGGATCAACCTGTTTTTTTATTCATACAGTTGTTGCAACAAGATGTCATGCTGAATAATTCACAGCCAGTCTAACATTTAATCCTGTGGCTTGTTATAGTTGACTGAACAGTATAGAAAAGCATAGAAGGAAGCATTTTTACACAACTTAAGAGTTACACTTGCATTAACTCTTCATGCATGTCTTGTAGGATTAATTTTAGCTTAATATGTGTTAATGTTTTTGTACCGCTAGTTTAAGAGGCAGAGTCAAAAATACATTGGTTTAAAGTGTGAGCAGCCCCATCAGTGAGTAGCAAAGTTAGCTCTTTGTCTTTAAAGTGTAACTGGCTACATCATTTTGCCACTTTTACATCAGCAACACTACTGATTGAAATATGGGTTTCCTGAATATCATGTCATTTCTATCCATTAGCAGTAGTGCCAAAGATCCAAATATTTTACTTTTCCAGGCGATGAAGAAAAATTAAATCCTGTGCCATATCTAATTTTACATAATTTTTATTGACTCATATCTCTATGCATCTTCTTGTCCTTATACTTGTCACGTGTCAACAGTGGCGAACGAGGACCCAGGTGCAGACACAAAGCACAAAAAAAAAGAAAAAGAAACAGAGACGTTCTTAAACAAAGACGCAGCAAAGCCGGAAATACAAAAAACTAACCAGAGAAAACCAAATCAAACTGCTGAGAAAACTTGACTTGACTTGACTTGAGTGACCAAAATAGAAACCAGGAACCGCATGAGAAAGCGTAAGGGTGAGGATCTGCCAAAGAGTGAAGGAAACCAAGAGTTTAAATACAGAGGAGGGTGATTGCTGACTGAGTGCAGCTGAAGAGAAGTGAACACAGGTGAAGGGAGTGGAACTGATGACTGTACTGGAGAGAGACTGAGGAAACAAATGAGGAAGTGACAGAACCCTAACAAGAAACAGAATGGAAAAAACAAACATCAAAACAACACGGATCATGACAATACTCCAGCTTGACTCTGTTGTAATTGCTGTAAATGTAATTATTCTTTGTGATTTTACATTGTGAGTACCGTTCCCGTAACATATTTCATGAATGCCTGAATGACTAAACTATTTAGGCTCCATCTGTTAGTCCACACGGGATGTGATTCATAGATGGATAGATGGAAATTATGGAGCAAGGACGATGCATAACAAGCTACCGCAATCTACGTTTGAGGCATATTTGTCATGATAATCACCTTATTCTAAATAACAAAGTATGTCTTTCCTGGCTTCCCTTTTTAACTGTGATGAACTGCTAATTAAACTTTCCAAAGACATACACTTTTTGCATGCATCAGCACATTTGGTGCTGCATGAGTAGGTAACACAAATCCGTTTTCAATATGGGTAACATTTGCTGGTTTACAAACAGCAATAGTCATCTCTCAATGTCATTTAAATGTTGTAGCACAAGAAGTAATCATGCATACCATGATACATCTACAACCTATACATGTGGCTGTGACATAGGATGTGCTCAAAAAGATTCTGTTAGAGAAGATGGTTTCCTCAAGAGTCTAACATAAGACTGAATGACTGATTGATGAGACTCTCAAATGTGAACTTCATGTATGACTGCTTCATGGTCACAAGGTGATGGCAATGAGGAAGTCAGTGTTTCCAATATTCCAAGAAAATATCTTATACTCAGGGATGTCTTTATTTAGGTCAATGTGATTATTAATTGTTCACGTAGAATGTAAAGTTTTGACTCAGTCTGCCACAGGTGGGCCCATTTTCAAGAAATATTTGATATTTTTAGCAAGCCATCACATTCACTATGCTCACTCTCTTTCACGGTGCACGAGTATGTGCCACGAGGTCCCACTGTTGGAGAACATATTTACGAATGAGTCACGAGGGGATTGTCTTCAACCACTGCACTTTCACAACGAAATCCTTTAGAAAAGAAGTACACCTAAACAAATTCCCCATCTGACTTTGTCATCTTGAAGGACATCTGCTCCATCCTTACGTTTTCGTCTCCGTGGGCTTGACTGGTGCAATGGAACAAAAACGTTGACACCGAGTTTCAGCAAATGAGAAATGACAAATGCATAAATCATGCAGGCTCTGCTGAATAGAGATTTCGGTTTGACACAGTCTCGGGCTGTTTGATGCGCGGCTGATGAAAACGTCCAGGGAAGCCCAAGAAAAGCTCACGTCCCCACCGATGTGCTAAAATGGTCAGCATAAGACCTCTAAATGATGCCATTGTGTATCATATGTTTGAACCCAACCTAAAAGTTTAGTTGAATTGTTTTTGAGGCTTACATGATATATTTCTAATCTGGTCTATATCATTTGACAATACATATCGTGAACTATGGTGGGAATAAGTCAGAAAATCAATTTCAAACATATTAAGGCCTCTTTTAAGCTATTGCTACCAATATTGAGCTTGACCTCAATAGCAAAATGACTGCTTTCTTTTTCAGAGGTTAGTATTCCTCTGTGAACTGGAACAATATAAGAGATTTCCTGGGAGAGTTCATCTTATTGGATGAAGATATACAGTGGCACTACAACTTGGATGATATTGTAAACACCAACCCAGGATGGTCAATATTCGCTCTTTCCTGAGATACATGAGGGCAAATATTTTAGCAAACCTGAAAAATACTGGGTTTAATATGCTTAAAAATGCCTTTTCCTTTGGTGACATTTACTTGCAAATCAGGATATTGGTTATTCCCATGATATTTAATACAATTAGAGCAAATTCACTTTCTTGCATTTCCTAAAAACTTATTTCTATTTCCAAACATTCTTCAGAGGCATAAATCTATCTTCAAGCCCATCCAATTATCTGTTTAGCCAAACACATAATTACTTGTCTGTGTGCCAAGAGAGTTTGTTAGGATTCCTTACAGACAAATTAAACTGCCCCATAAACAATTTAGGAGCCATTAGAGCATCTCACAAAATGATTCACTTAATGAGGGGGCGGGATGGGAATGTCGAGATGCAGAAGCAGAGGGTTGTGGCAAACAGCAGCATTCATTGACATTGGGAAGGCAGACAATTACAAATTAACAAACTAAACAGTCACACACTATCATTCATATAATGAGCTGAGTGTAAAGATCTTTCTAAAAATAAAAACAAGTGGTAAAGAAAACACCCAACATTCTGCTATTTTGATTGAGAACCCGTATGGGAGAGAAAGATTTTTTAAAAGTGGATTAGGAAATAAGCGCACAGTGTATCCCACTGTTATCAACTGGGTGTCTTCCTGTCACTGATTTCTCGTTGAAGTTGGTAGGTGGTAACTCCAGATGGCTAGACAGTATGTGTGTGAGCAGAATGAATAATTGGTGTAGGTGCAGTACCTTATTTGTGATGATTGATCTGCTACAGAGAATATGTAGCTGGACAGCAATACCTTTGGAGTGATCCTAAGATAATACAAAAAAGAAATCAGATCATTTTCACATGTTAAAATTCTCCATTAAACTTCTGCTTACACAGTGATTAATCACAAGCAACATCATCAGGGTTCATGTGAAGAGGGGGTTCTGGAGCATGTCCCCACTGCCATCAAGCCAGAGGCAGGATACACCTAAGACAAACAGCCATGTGCACACACACTCGAGGGGAGCTCAAAATTAGAATTGAATATAGATTATTTAATCAGGTACTGTTGTATGAATCAAATTAGGGCCACATCATTGAAAAGAATAAAAGGAAGTTGTTTAGTTATTATTCCAAGTTTGAGCATTAAGTCAAACTGTCTATAAGAAAGTCAACTTGTCATGAATAAAGTCAGACTGTTGAGAACACAGTGGAAGTGTCAGTAATTAGGCAGACATTCTGAATGTAAACCTGAAATACTATTTGGAAAGTAAAGTCTAAACAAGGTGAATAAAGTTGGCATACAGTTTAAAGATCAAAGTCAAAATGTCAAGAATTAATTCAGCGTTTCAAAGTCAAATCACCCAACTCAAACTAGTATTACGTTATATGTCTACGAAACACATTGTGTCAACGAACTGGGGACATAGTACTTTAGATCAGGTTTTAGTCGTCCTCTTTTAGCAAATGAAAACAGTATGTGTAATAAGTATCAGTGATTGAAAGAGCTCGTGCTAAAAATAACATCTGAAGCCTGAACTGCATTTTCTATACACAAAGTAACACTAAAAAAGTAGATTATTGTGATTATTGTGTTAAATAGTACACTATAACATGAATTCTTACGTGGGGGCAAACTGTACAGTATGTATATGCTTTTTACTTCTTCCAAACAAATCTTGAAAAGTAACACTTTGACCAGAAGAGATACTGTCATAACTTATTCACTATCAAGTGAGGACGTGTGTTTTGACACCTAACTTCAAAGTATCTTGATTCTATTTCATGTTGGCATTGAATGAAAGTCAAAAGGATGCCGAATGCAAAATCTGTCACCGAGGTCAAAGCTCCCCATGATGACATAGGGGTCGACAGACTTATTGTCAGTGCTGAGATACATTGCCACCTATCCTTGAAATCCTGTTCTAAGCATTAGCTTTGTTTTTTCGATCCAGCATGACCAGCTCTCTTTTCTCTTTAGCTGCTCTTTCATCTGATATTTAATGGAGGGATTGCTAACATGAAAGGCAAGGCCACTTTGCCTTTCATCCCAATGACATCATACCTTCTACATATTAAGAAAAAATGTACAAATGCAGGAGGATTATTTTTTAATAACCAAATGGACGTTATTTCAAAAGCAGCTTTTACTTAAAAAAATGTTTTCATACTGCTTTAACAATTATACTTAGATTAAATGATCTAAATACATTGATTTATTTGAAGAAAAATCTAAATTAAATGCAGGTGAAATGATTATGATAATTGTTTCATAGAAAAATAAATACTGAAGTAAAATCTTTACAAATTTGTTGTTTCTTTCAAAGATGTTTCTTTTTCAAAAAATTACAAAATGTCTCAGTATGTCAGTATCATATCAAGACAAATTTCCACTTAAATATGCTATAAACTTCTTATGTAAACACACAAGAAATATTCCATTCGAATGTTGATTGTGTCTTTCTCAGCTGAGCTGTTTTCAGAACATCTTTATCCAGGACAAGGTCAGATTACCAAGTAATTTAATGAACCAGTAGAAAATAAAGTAATTGGCCTTTTTTAAATATAATACAATTTGTTGGATTACAAAAATGATATATGATAAAACACTTTTAAACTATTTTATATTACTTTCAAACTGAATATAAAAATATTATCTCACACTAAATAAATAAACACATCCACAATTTACCTATTCATTCATTTATTTGTGATATAATATGTTAGAAGATGCAGCTTTCATATTTTTTCTTAAAGTTGTACTTCAAATGTAATCAGATATGTATTTGCTTTTTTTTTTAACCTAATTCTATGACAATTTGTGAAATGAAATGAAAATTTATGTCTGTTTCTATTCACTACTACTTTGCAATTACTAAGGGGCGACTCATTGTTAAGTGATATTTGGAACTAAGTTTTAATCCACAGAGGCTTAAAGAGCAAATTCAAAGAGGGAATAATTGGATTATATTATGAAAAAAAAGTGAAGGAAAACAGATTCAACATTAATGAGAAAGATGGAAAGTCTGACAACAGAGAGACGTTTGAACAATGAATATTACGTGCACTTGAAAAAGTTTGAGAACAACTATGTTTGCATTTTTAAATTCTGGGATTTCTGCAGGTCATGACTGATTTTATGTTTGCACCCTCTTCATCTGCAGTCCTGGTTGATGAATTGATGGAAACTACAGCTCACATTAATAAACCAAACCCTAAAACAATTCCAATATTGTTAAAAATGGGCATCTTCTTTTGGTGATTTCCTGAAAATTTGGTTTGCAGGTAGTAACTAGGTCAAAAACTCGTTGGTTTTTCTTTTTTTTTTATCTAATTAAAAATCCTTTACAACCTACCCCTGCTGACATAAGTGCCAATACTAAGCAGGATCATATTTCAGCAAGTAGTTAATCATTATTTTCATCATTATATTTTTGATTACCTATAGTGGCTGTACTGCTCAACGGATCTTTACACCAATCCACTGTTTATTTATCTAAATTGTATTAATACAAGACTCAAACAAGAACTTCTGATTGTAACCAATTATACTGAACTGAACCCCTTCTACCTTTTCTCACAGAAGGTCTCTCTTTTTTATATCGAAGCAGAAATGTTTTGCTATGCTTGCTCCCCTCGAGACTGTTGAGACATCTTCAAAAGAACACCTGCCCATATCACTGTGCTTGACCTATTTCCCCAGCTTCTTTACTCTATCCCTCCCTCTGTTGAGCTCGGGCTACATAGGACAGGTAATCCCATTGACGCTGGCAGAGACTGATGTAGTGCACCTGTGATCGGGTTATCTTGCACTATCTCGATCGTGGATAAAGCTGGCACTGAACCAGTGAGGTTCCTGAAGAGTTACATGGTTGTCATAGACCATTGGAGCTCAAATGCGTGAGCAATGAAGACACTCTTATTAGGGTATAACATTGTGTGGTCGCATTGATGCTGCTAATAATGGGTAATGTCATGCTTAATGTGCAGTGAATTTTATGTTGCTGGGAATCAACTGGAATTCAAGGTAGAAAAGTACTGCTGGCTTTCAGGAAAATGACAGATAAAACAATTACCTCAAGTGTTAGCAACACAAAATTGGCTGTGCTACATTAATCAGATTTCTGTAATTACTTTACAATAATGTGAAACTCGTGAAAAAGTGCTCAGTCTGCCTCTTTGAATTAGTGTGATGTATGAAAAACTAGTGGCTTGCATTGTTTGTTGCTGCATTATGGAAACAAAGATGAGCATAAAAAATATGAAAGTACTCAGAGCTTGGTCAAGACAGCCAACTTAAATATGGATGGGCAGTGTGACTCTCATGGGAGAGAAAACAATGGCTTCCTCAGGTGCCTCAATGTCAGTCTTAGCTGCGGCAAGGCTCGTGCAAACTCTGAGTTAAGCTGCCAGAGGTCCAGCAGTGAAAGAGTGAATAAAATTTCTATCACTGCTGGGCATCTGGCGGCATAACCCATTTTTCTCCTTACTCGTTATATAACATAATGTGCACTTTGTTTTATCACAGAAGTGAAACTCAATCCTACCATGAGTTGTTCACTCATTGAATTTATCGATTTTGCATTCATCAGCCACTCTCTCCTGCATGCAGTCTCTATTCAGTGCAGTATTTTCACCTATCTGACCTCTCTGTGGGCTCTTGATGGCAGTTAAATGGTCATAGTGAGGCCCAACATTCATTTAGGCTTTAAACAGCTCAAGATAATGTGTATCTAGTGTATGAAGGAAAAAAATATGTAGTTGCTTAGCCCTCTGTAATTCATTTAACAAAGCCCAAAGAGGCTGTGCTCGCTGGATCTGCAAAATCCATAAGCAGACGGAGAGACTTACAACAAATTGAGGAATACAACAAACTGCCAAAGTCCTGAGAAGAGAGAGAAAACAAGTTCCAATCCTCTGTCAGAATAGCTGCTTTATATCAGATGAAGGTTGCAAAGTCACATGCATTTCCTCACATAAATGCCAAGGCCCGTACTGTTCACGCTTCACAATGCATGTGTCTGTTACATTTGCTTCAGATCTTGGAACATGAGGCTGGGAATGACTTCACATTCAAACTGACTATGTTCCAGTTGGAAATCAGCAAAATTTGTGCTCACTGACCTGACCAGCTGTTATTAGCAATGCAAGATGATAGCAACACATTATGCTCTATTATGCAAATACAAACACTGTAGCAATGTCTTCAGCGATAGAGTTTGGACAGTGCTAGATGTGCGACTGATTTAAAACAAAGACACAAACTGCCAGATGTTCTAATAAGCAGTTTATTAATCAGTTATTACCACCTTTTATGTGTGCCTTTGTGGGTTTTTAATTTGGGCTGGGGAGCTTCCTCCAAAACAGAAGATCCAACACAGAGGTCGTCCAATTATTTTTCCCAGCTGGGAACTCATCATTTCTGACGTTCAAGTTCAAATTGAACACATCATGAAGGTACCAGGCCTCATCAATGGCAGGCTTTTATTTTATCACTATTATTAAGTACATATGCATGATATTAGCAATAGAAATAAATTACTATATTTGTCAGACCAGTACATGCAAAACACGTAAGTCCAACCAAAATCTTACAAAAATCAACCTTCTCAGAACTTGACTAACACAGAGATAATGCTGCTGGGGTCCTTTGCATGTATGCATTCAACTAAACTCAAATTGGTCAAGGTACACCACACATGCTTCACACTTCCATATGTTTGCATCTTCTTTTTAAAACGTGTATGATAATACTGTTACAATACAAATCCAGATTTTATAACTGTGGCGTCATCTGCCGAAATCACTATTAAAGTAAGTTAAATACAATATTTGTGCAGTAAAGTTGGATATAATTACATATAAGTTATTCCCCACAAAGAAAATTTGAAGCGGCAGAATATTTTGAATAATTTTTTTCACACAGTCCACAGGGTGCAGGGATGGACATACCTCAGCCAGAGACTCAACTCTCCTCCAATGCATGTATACTGGGACAAGGACTTTACTCCAGTTAAATTGCCCAGTTGAGCAGTAACCAAAGCTTGACTCTACTGTGCTGATTATCATTAGTATGACTTACTGTATTATATCATGTTGAACTTGAATTGGATTAAGTAAGTATAGAAAATAGAATGATAGATAAAGACTAGGGGGAATGATATTTCAGATAGAATCACAGACTGAACACATAAATATGCTTTATTTAAGCAATACATTACTGAGCTAATATTACACACAACACTTCCAGCACCACTTCTCAACAAGGTCTTGTTTTTTTCATGAAAGATCTGCTTGCATATCTCATGACAGAATACACTGTTCAGCTATGGCATGCAGATTAAAATGACAGCCATGCAATTTTTTCTCCTTTACTCCTAACTCTTTTGTGAGCTTTTAACTGCATTACAATTTTCATTTAAGGTAATAAGGTAGTCATAGATATTGTTTTTTCCTTTTTTTGTGCTGGTACACAACATGAAAGAATGAAGGAAATGCTGATTAATCAGACAATCAGAACCACCTGCTTCCTTTGTATTTAGTGGTGTTTTATACTGACTTTTAAGGTTTTTCAATGGTTTCTTTCTCTCTTCTGCTACCGTCTAGTAGACTGCCTCTTTGTTCTGGGGCTGTACAGGAGATTCTCATCTTTCTTGCTCAGGAAACCAGGGCAACCACCCTCTGACAACTCCCTAGACTCCACTGGCTTATGGAGTCAGACAGGGAACACATGCATACACAAAGAGGCACACACCAACACGTTCACTATAGTTAGCGATAGACAACTAAGAGGAGGAACAACACATTCACATACACACTGTATAAGATGAGACTCACACACATGCAGAGATACTGGCGGAGAGATGGAGAGAAGAACATGAACAAATGAGCTGTAAATGCGATTCTGAATTTGGTTCTTGTTAACAATCACACAGACCTATTAGTTCAAAAAGAGATTGGTCACTGTTAATGTCAGATGATCATTGTACCATTTAAAATTATACAAATATTTGAAAAACTTTTCATAAAAATAAGTTAAACCCTACAGTTCACAAGTTTTAGTATTCTGAGGTTCATTAAATATTAATTGAAACAGTCTACCCAGATGTATTTTTGCTGCGTATAAGAAAAATGTCATCTGCAATCTTTATTACGAATTCACACCCTCACACCAAAATTTCCTCTCACGGCAACAGAGGTAGCGAGGCCTGTCTTTGACTGATGTGCTGTGGCACGGGTTGTCTTCAGCTGAGATGAGGACTGCAGAGGGTTTTGACAGTGTTCACTCCAAGTATCCCCCTCCAAAAGGAACTGATCAGAGTAGACGCCTCTCACGGCACAGCTAAGCGAGCTCCACATCATAGTCTGTCACCACTGTCAAAAATTGGGGACTGCAGTTGGATGCTCACTTTGCAACATTGCAATGGCCTGTTACATCTTGTTAAACTCTCAAATATGTCGGCTTTTTTGGGAAAGGGGGTCATAAACACATTGTTGTCATTTTTATTTTTAATTACTATTAACTTTCCAAGACTTTTGTTGAGTTAAAAGGTTTTCTGCTCTGTATAATTATATCAATAATTTTATCAGATCTTGCCAAGAGTTTCAACATTTTCGCAAATCACAAATAATGTTAACTTAAGTACTAAGAAAGCTCAGGACCGGTATGATTGAGTATGATTTCATTGTCCTCTGTTGTTCAACTTTCAGTTCTCCTTGGGTTTTAACTCTTACTCACAAAGATGCAGAATTAGAAATTAGTAAATTTTTGTTTCGTGTTGTGCAAATGTAAGAAAAATGTAACGCTCTTTGTCTTTCTTTTTTTTTTTTACAAATTGCTGACTACATGACAAAAAAAGAGTAGTCTGTCTGAGTAATCAGGTTTCTGTGCTTTGTTATTTTGCTGTGTAGCCCTCATATTAAAATTTCTCTCTGCCAACAACAGACATGTTAGTCTTCAAAGAAAGTATTGTTACTTGTTTCTTGACTGTATCTAATCACTAAATTATACAGTCAAGAGGCGCCCTCTCCTATCTCCCAGAAGCACAATTTTGACAGAATGTTTCAAAACTAGATTACTTTTGATGGTCAAAGACTAGATATTGGTACAGATTACAATCAGAAGGCACATCTTTCTAGAAAAGAAAAAAAACTGAATTACACACATTCTGCATTTATTTACATTTTTATTGGCTCCCTGGTTAACCAATAACCAGTCAAGAGCTGTTTGAGCAAAAAGGTAAACTGTGCCCCATTACAAGTATAATTCATTATGTTTGGCCTTTTCTTTGTTCTTTTTGAAAGATTTAAAAAAAAAATCACATCAGAAATGTCAACCTTTTGTGAAGTTATTTAACTTACAATTCACATGTAGCATTCCTGCTGAGACTTATGGTGTTAATAGCCTCCTAACTTTCAGTTATAAGTGAGACATAGGATGACATAACGATTAGGAAGGGCAGAGCAAGTCATTTGGGCAATAGAATCTTGAAATAATAATTTAAGAAGAAAATTATAAGCACGCTGATGAGAGCATTATTTACAAGTCTTCCCTACATTAAAGGTATTCATAACTTGGGCTTAACTCATCAACATCTTTGTTTTGGTTCTGACCCAGTGGTGGACTGCAGTGCAGGATAGCCAGAGAGTGCTCCCATCAACACTCAGGTGAAGTGGAAACTCAAACTGACGGCGCTTTCCCTGGTGACTTGGCAACATGGCTAATGGCCTTGCTCTGGGCTTACCCACGCATAACTTGTCAATACAATTCTCTTCCGCTTTTCCCACTTGCCAGTTCCCATCTGGAGCCAATTCATGAACTGCAGTGGTGTGTACTTTTCCCACGAGGTCACCGCCTGTCTCTCTATAACACTTAAAACTAGTCTTCCTCTCTACATCCCCTGTGCTCCACTCTCCTCTTGCTCCACCGAGCGTCTGTTCATTGTGACAGCCTGTTTACTGCATTACATTACAGTAAGAAAACTCCATTCTTACTGTAAGAGCTTTACAGTAGGATGTAAAGTAATAACAGTGCTTCTCAGGGGCTGAAACACCCATCAGAAAAACTGTTTATTTGATTTACCTGTTTCATGCAGAATGAAAACCAATGCAATGATAATTAAAAAGGAAATACTGTTACAAACATAAAGAAATAAAATTACTAGTTGAAAACCTGCTTTATGGGTACAATGCAAATTATGCCTTTTTAGAAATAAAGGCTAATGTTTACATGGATATGTATATCATGTGAAGACCTAGTTATATGCACACCCTGTTGTCTTCACCGTCATAAAATCTAAGAAATATGCATCGTTATCTTGGCTTTGTTGGATTCAGTGTAAGTGGATCTTTGTTTTGGCCATGGAATAGTACTACTATTGCTTTTGTTAGGACTTACAAGCATAATAAGTCAATACAAGGAGAGTCTTTTAGAGTTGCCGCACTCAAACGTAATGCAACTTCGTATTTCTTCATCTAACACACCATACTTAAGTGGTGAAGGGTTTTATTTAAAATCCACAGGCAAAATTTCTTGAACCTATCCAAGTAGCTTTGCTTAATAAGTGTATTCTACTAGTCTAGTGCCTAACTTAACCAGGAAAAATATGTTGACGAAACAAGTAGTTGAGATGCTTAGATATAACCAAACATGAAGTGAAACCAAATGTAAAGAAGCTTCTCTACTCTTTTTTTACAGTAATTTCACTGGGGAAATAATAGTTTCACCAAAGAAAAAAACTTCTACTTCTTCTACTTGTGCTACTGCTAGCTTAGGGAAAGCAAGCAGAGTTTGACACCCACAAACAAAACCTAAATCTCTCTGCTCTGATCTGCTCTGGTCTCTGTGAGACTGATTTATGAAAGAATCTCCAGATGATTCTCTGATCAGAGTTTCCTAGGTTTCCAGGCTAATCAGAAAAAGTCCAGAAGGTATGAAAGGCTGCAGGTCCAGAAGGCATCAGCTCCAGGCTTCTCAAGTACTGTGTAGACCTGCTGTGTGGGAGGGTCAAATATATCTTCAACATGAGCTTTAGCTCGGGAGGGAACCACAAATGTGGAAAACATTTTTTTTTTCCAACTCCTTTCAACATAGCACAGTCTATGCTACTTAGGGACTAGCTGGAGCACACAGGTTGACCACCACCTGTCCTCCTGGATCTTATACTATCTCACAAATCAATCACAGAATGTAAGAGCGCATGCCTGTTAGTTTGACATGCCTGTTTTCAGCAAAGGGGTCCACAGGGGATCAGTCTGGCTCCTTTCTTCTTCACCTTTTACACTGCAGACTTAATGATCGACTCAGCAAACTGTCACCTGGAAAGAAGAATCTGCCATTGCCAGATCATCAAAGATGAAGAAGACAGTGAGATTTTTCTCCTCTAAGTACATTTATCTACAATGGAAAGGATTAGAAAAAGTGACTGTGGCCAAATCAACAAATTACATGCGATAAAAGCCATACATTTTTGTGTTAACGCGACCTAAACCCTATATTCAACATAGATGTAAATATTATAGTCAGACCAAAATTAAATTAAATCAGAAACAAACAATCCTTCCAGATAATGCTTTTAGGAATAAACAAAAAAAAAACACTCCTGTATGGATACACTATGCCTCAGTCTCAGATAGGTGCACCAAAATACTAATTTATAAAAGTACAAAAGTTCCATACAACTGAATTCCCAATGAAGTTGCTTTAATTCACATATTTTTCTGTCATTTGTCAGATAGCTAAACGTGTCAGAAACTGTGACTGAAAACCAGCTCATTTAGACTACATAGTAACTTGGGGTCACTTGCAGCATTTTCTTACCATTGCATTGCTCTAATGAAATCCTGATTTTATAACAGCATTTTCTGACAAAATCTTTAAGTACCTTAAAGACAACACCTGTGCAGTCAGACATACTTTGGTCAAAAACTCAATCGCTAGGCTGAATCCATCGCTCGACTCAACAGTGTGTATATCCGAGATGATGATCAAAGGTGCAGTCCTCACAAGTCACAAGTCCTCCAGCTAATGTGATTATATAGATCATTGGTTTTTACCCTTAAATATGGCACACAATGGTACCCCGTAAAGTTCTGCCCCTACATGAAGCAGATGGAAAATACAACTCACAGAATTTCCACATCAGAGTTTCTAAAGAGTTTCTTTTGAGAAGCATTAAGATCCCCTTAAGAAGGATGGATGGCACAGTAACAGCGCTTTCAATTATGACACTGTTTTAACACCAGATAGCCTACAGCTTTCCCCCCTCTGAGTTATGTCAACACTTTTTGTCATGGTCGGGTCAATGGTTCAAAGATCATGGCAAGATAAGGCCTGAAATACATCATTTTTACAACACAACCATCACCCTCTTGGACAGCACTTTGCTGGTTGCATTGGCCACATTTAAACATAATAGTTATGATGAAACTTCATGGTCACTTCCTTGGTCATGGTTAGAAATACAAGCTACTTGGCTTGGATTTGAATGTGATCATGGACAGGACTAAATCCTTCATGATAAAACAAGAAGTTTTAGTCTAACAGACTAATGCTGCCTTCAATGTTTTTACGGTCATTTCCCATATTTCCCGGATTTATTAATGTATTCTTGCTTATTACTGAACATATCCTATACAATTTCATCCATTTTTAATCGCCCAGATCCAAAAGTAGAGCATTTCGGAACCTGGTTTGAAAATACTGCAATTTCAAATTAACCAAAGTTTGTAGCAGATGAATAAATAATTTCTCTCTCAGTATCCTATAAAGTCGACAATGAAGCTGGTTTGCTTTAACAACTTCCTCTCATAAAGTTTTACTCATCCTATCTAAGAGGGGCTTAACTTGTGATCCACCCAAAAAAACTTCCACAAGTCAAGTGCTGAACAGCAGGAGGCTGTCAGACAGACTGGCTGAGGAGGTTATGGTTACTACACACTCAGTCAAAGTGCATATTCATTCATGCTGCTCTGCTCTGGTTCAGTGCTGAACGGTTCAACTGTGTCTCAAGGGTGAGCATCAGACAGGCATAATTTCAAGGCCATGCACTGTTACGCTCATTGCTATTCTGAGCCATATTTACCTGTTTAACTGAAGGAAGAAAGACTAGCTAAAGTGTTTGATCAATTAAAGTATAAGGTCATCATAGTTTGTATTAAAACCTCAAAATAATGGTCTGTAACTTTTCCCTGCAATTTGAATAATTCATGGATAACATATCTTTCTTACCACCTCTGTAACCTTTTCAGGTTTGAGAAGCCTGAACATACGCAAATAATGGGCAGAAAAAAAGACTTAACACAGGTTGCCAATTTATACTAAGGCTCAAACACAAATGCATCTGAACTAGACTGAATACATAAATGTTGAGTAAGTTCAGTCAAACTAATATGTGCATTAGGTGAAATACCTACATAAGACTCACCTGTTGTGGTTCTTATCATTCAGATGCATTTGGGTAATATTGCTTAGTTGATTAAACTTTTTATCTCCACAGTTTAGTTATATCAAAATAAGGAAAGCTCAAACACGTGGAATTGTTGAGTATGGCAATGGTTTTCATTTGACTTAAGTTATAAAGTAGTAGGATGGCGGGCCTCAAATAAACATGTACACATAGTGCCTTATGCAGCAATAATGATTATAGTTACAAAGATCACTCTGGGCTACATTAGACATACCTATTTTAGACTTATTCAATAAATCTTTCAAACATCACTCTAAATGATGCCCAATATTTTAGGCTTTTACTTCATTGTAGAAAGCAGTGACTGAGTTTGAATGTTGTGCTTACAACTAATCTTGCGTAACAACTTCCATATAACAGATTTCACAAGCTATGGTTGATATTAAATGTGAGATGACCAAAAGCAGAAATAATTAACCAAACAAAAATGTTCAGGGCTGCAAGCTCCACCCTGAAAGTTGCAGATGATCTCAACAGCACTATGAAGTGAAGTTTTACAACAGTACCAGGTACCATATTTTCAGATTTTATGTCTCTCGTGTAACTCTGGTTTGCCACTGGGCCCTGCATTGGAATTGGACATGGTTGAGGAGAGGACCTCTCAAAAGACTACAGTTACTGAAAAAGGTAACTTCTACTGATACGCAACTGAAGAGACAGCAGCAAAAATGGATTTCAGACTGAGGGTGACAGGAGGAACTATTTACTGTTAAAAAGTAATAATGTGTCTTTTTGGACATTAAAATGTGCCTCTAGCAGTGGAACCCCAATCATAGTCCTGTAAATGAGCACAATGTGGTGTCATATTTTATTACAACTTCTGTAACTAATCCAGCCACGTCGCAGCTATTTTTTCCTCAATGCTAATTTCTCTGCCGCTGCCTCCTGCCATCCTCCTCCTTTCCAATTGGAATGAGTATCTGTTGCTTGGGCCATGTAATCTCTATAAACAGAAATCATTGTGTGACTATTTAGAATCCACAGGCAAGGGACATTTTTTTGGTTTCACAAGCTTTCTAATTTTACTTTGTGATTTGTTTTTGATTTCAATAGTACTGGTCAATCATATTTTAGTGGCCAGTTGTTGATGTCACAAAAATAGTCATACAGATATCAAAAGAAACACAAAACATTGGTTAATGTTTCTGGTTTCAAACAATGACAGATGAAGAGACTTTATTCCAGATATCTATTTTTCTTATTTTTGATGAAAACACTAGAAACCCAGAGGTGTTGGCAGTTGCCACCAGAGCTAAAGTTATTGGACTGCATTCATGGTTACCTTGCATTGTTCATCATACTTTGCTGTTTGCTGTTTTTGGTCACAGTTCAGAGTTTATGCCAGGAAGGAGGACACAGGTGCAAGCATGGAGCAGGAGCAAGGGGGGTAACGAAAACTCAGTTTATTTTAGAATAGAAACAAACAAACAAAAAAAATTAAAAAAGAAATCGCAGCCACGCTGAAATACTAAACTTAGAAAACCAAAAAGCATCTAAGAATAAACAAAAACTGGACTGTACATTACCAAGGAGTAGGAACAAGGGAAGAACGATGGAGGATCTGACAATGAGAGAAGAAAGCCGGGAGTCTAAATACTGTGAATGGAGTGAATGAGTGAATGAGTGCAGCTGAGGATAAGTGAACACAGGTGAGTGGAGCTGATGACCTGGCAGGAGGGAACTGAGGAAAAAAGGTCAGGGAAATGGCAAAAAACTGAAACCATGACAGTGTAAGTTTAAGCCTTGTTTACAGGTGTTTGTATTTTACTGGTATTAAACAGTATGCTTGTGATATTGTTAGATTGGATTCCATATATATATGGTTTTTCTATCTGAGGTACATGCACAAATAAAAAGTTTTAAAGTTTTAAAAAACTTTTGCAGCTTTGCGCTGGATCGGCATACTTATGTTCACCTTTTTGGTTTGATTTCCTGAAATTGACATTCAAATATTGATTTAATCTCAATGTGGCAGTGAAAGCAAGGACCCTGTATTTAAAAGTATCTTTTCAGCTCGATTCAGCTCCTTTCAATCATCAAGTCACTTTTAAGGTGAGCAACCAAGTGCTTCACAGTGTCTTTAGTGAGAAATTGTCTGAAAGTGTACAACATTATTCCAGTTTTTTTCTCTCCTAATGCTGTGCATTAAATACAAAGATTTAATTCCAGTGTAGTTATTCTGAAACTTTGTAACACAGTCCTTACATAATACATTTATATAATAATACAAACCCAATACATTTGTGTTCATAATCCAAACAGCACCTCAGCAGAGGGTTAGCTGACAGTAGTCACATGCTTAAACATGTAACTCAACTACTTTAAGTTTACAAGATGTTTCTTTAAATTAGTCACATTCCCCCATTTCTTTCTGCCATACATCAAAAGGAGGGCAGACTAGGTGACATCAACCCACTGTCAGTTCACCATATCATATACAAAAGCCCACATCATTTCATATCATCAGGTCTCTCTCTGCAGAAGAGCATACAGTGCCTGACACACGCTAACCATAGACAAGATTTGTTTCTTCTCATATAGTATTTTCTCTCAGAAAAAGTGTTGGAAATATAATACATCACACAAGGCTTGACTCGGTGCACAACACTGGAAGCCCAAGCACCTGTCTCTCACACCCACAAGTCTCATCTTGGCCCACAGGTCTCCTGCACATCAACCTCTCTCGGGTAGCAAATGCCACCCACCAGCTATCCCAGCTGCCAAACAGTAGGTGGTAGAAAGCAAAATAAGCAGGTGTATGAAAGACAACAACAACCCAATATGAAATATGGTCTCGCATGACAATATAAATATGTTGGACAAACCTTAAGTTTAATTTGCAAACAAAATTTACAATAATTACATGGAAAAATAACATATCATGCAACATACCTATACAGTATTAGTAGTTCTACTGTAGTGAACAGCAAGTGAGAATACAACTTAAGTATTAACGATAAGTAAGTCTTATGCAAAAAAGAACAAAGAAGAAACTGCATTATTCAACAGAGAACCTTTAAGAGTGAACCGAATTAATCATTTTCATACAAAAGGGGAGCAAAGTTAGACCTACATCACATGGTGATAGCGTTTTAGTTTTTAAGCAGCCCACATTGTAAATCCCGTCATTAATTTCAGCAGATTATATGAACAAGCAATTTGAAAAAAAATCCCATATATTTGGTTTGCAATTTGAGTTGATTCTGTCTAACCCTTGAGCTTTGGTGTTAGTGAAGTCAGTCAATCTACAGAGGAACTCTACTGTTTCCTACAACCAAACCTGCTATTTATATATGCTGTGATCCCTGACTGAAAGCAGCACATAGAAAAAAATATTCATGTGGAATTAACTTGCCTGGCCCACTGATTCCAGTCACACTTTAAGTACGAAAGAAGCAAGGTTTAACGATACTGAGTTTGCACAGCTATTCATAAACTTTACTTTACAAGTTTGCGCCGACATTTTCAAACGATAAGTAATCAAGCCCCCATGGGATGATAAATGGAACAAGAAATCAGTTGTTTTTGTTTTTCGTTTTTTTATCAACAAATAAAGACACTAAACTGTCACTTAACAGGGACACAACCAACCAAACTGAATTGGTGGACGAAGAAAAAAAAAAACCCTCACACAGTTGTAGAGAAGTAATTGTCACTATAATATGTTTTGTGTGGTGGACCAAAGTGGTCGACACATTTTCATGTGAGTTCATGCTGCAAAGAAACTTGCAGCCCAGGGCAAACAGCCTCTCTGTTTGTTTTCAAAATCCATATGTGAAACAAAAATGTCTTATGAACCTTATGTCTCTGGCACGCTATGCACACAGGCAAGGGAATGGCCTATTATTACAACCCACAGGCGAGTCCCTTGTCAGAGTTGTGCTCCCTGTTTTCTTTAGAACACCACCACTTGTGATGCAGTATCCAATTACAGAAGACAGAGACTTGTTGGGGGCAATGAGTTTCAGAGACCCTTGACCCCACAATGAGTTTGTCCGTGACAACATCTTCATTTGCAGCACCTTGCAGCTAGCTATCAGAGTACTGACCATCAAGCCACATCTGTGCAACGTCTGTGAATCTGCATCAAATGCTCGTGCGCATAAATTACAAAAGGTGAGCGATGGCCGGGTGAAATCAACAGTGTTGTGGAATTATATACACAAACACTCCACTGTTGTGGAGTAATACCAACCTCTAATGGCAGATGCAAAGTTAACAAGCTAGTCAAAAATATAGAACTTTTTTTTTTGTGGGAAACAAAAAAAGGGTAGATGTCGATATCCCTCCAAAGCCTGCACCGCTGCATCACTCTATACCTGCCAGCCTCTAAGGTAGGTTGAATATTACACAGCGCTTTAAATGTTCTCTGTAAATCCTGTGGGGAAATTACCCAAGCCCAGTCACCAGCATTTGTGAAAGATGGAAAGCCTTTCCAAAGGGATTATGATGCCCTAGACTTGCTCTCATTCTCATTTCTTTTAAAGCCCAGGTATCAGTTATCTGTCAAGCAAGCTCTGAATTGCTTTGACAGGGGTGCACATGTCTCGACTCACCCCTCGTCAGGGAGCGGATGAAATTCTCTGTTATGACCTCTCTGTCTCTGCCATTCACAGTTGTCAGGCAACAGGATGACATAATGGTGACATTTGAAACTCACCCTTATAGTGCCCTGTTGGACCTTGTTACCACTACTCCTATACTGACCTAAGAGAGGGCTTTATAGCCTGTCAGTATTGTGTCACATTTACAATTGCCCCTTAAAGTGGGATTAAGTTTCAAGTACACATCTAATGCAGACATATGAAGGTTTTAAGTGATGGACACCTCCATTAAGGGAGATATTGTTGACTTTTAATTTACTGAGATATAATGCACCACTGGGACCATAACTTTTTCAAGCCACCACTGAAGTGATGCCAAGCTCCTGTCAACATGTCAAGAATATTTGTTCATCGTCCTATAAGAATTCTCAGGTAACAACACTTACGAGTAGTCACATATTTATGTCATTGCTACGATATCGCTTTCATTTATTTTTTTATTTTTTTAATTTTATTATTTATTATTTATTTATTATTGACAGCCTGAAAGGAAGACCCCTTTCCTACATGCAATATTTTTCTGTTTTCATACAACTTCCTGCTTCTCCTTCTCACTGTTGAACCACACTTTTGCACCGTTTGCACAGTGCAGATGACATCATACTATCTCAAGACTCCATATGCATTCAACACAAACAGACAATGTGCTCTACGGAAATGAAAATAATCATATTTGATTCCAGAGGATGCTTAAAACCAAGGCTACAAAATTGTGCATCCAACTTACCGTTTATACTCAACACTCCAAAAAATTGACTTATGATCCTATATTTAATCGAATAATTTATTTTATAGAATTTCTCCTATTTGGTATAGATTTCCAATTTAAAGCCACATTTGAGAAGACATTGACCTTAAAAATATATAAGCAGTGTATGAAGTTTATATTGTTGTGGAGAAAAGAGTAGTCGGACTCACCTTTGCAGCCTCTTATGGGGAATTTATTGATCAGAACGACATGGAGACATGTACGTGGTAGCCTACATGGAAATTCCCAGTGATCATAGTCTGTGAGATCCTTTTATACTTCCTGATATCATTCTGTGCATATGCGGCCTAGAGTCAATCTCTGTCTGGCACCACTGTGTTAGATTGCTGCCACATCTTCGTCATCGTCTAGACCGTCTGACCCTGAACAATATCTGTTTCGAGCAGTATCAAGTCCCTGCTCTCCCCACAATATTTTTATCAAAAATATTGAAATAAATTACATTAACCTGATCCACCAGACCTGGCTGTGTGGCATTACTGTCAGGCTGAATTCACACGTATGCATTCCAGGTATCTACTATCTTGCTTCCCATTCACTTTAAGAAGGGGTGTCGTCTTGCGCTAGCAAATTAAATTCTGGGTCTAGTGCTTAATTTTTTGCTTGCATAGTTTGTGGTGGCAATGCAGGCCAAGCTCATCAAATTGCTAGAATGATAGTGTGTCTGTTCTTGTGACTGAATGTTGCTGCAATTTACCGGTAAACGCCAGACCCACCCACAGAAAGTGTTATCACAACGTCACCATGTGAATCCTGTCTAACACAGTCACCAGGATGGAGCAGTTAAAAGAAAAAAGGTGTTATAACACCACAGATCTTTCGTGAGGTGAGAAAGGCATAAATATTAGTTGCAGGAATTTTGTGTAAAAAGTATTGTAATTTGACACCACATTTTTTGCCATAATTGACTTGAACACTGAGGCAGACAAAATCCCCTGCTTCTGAAATGCTTTCCCACTGCGATAGAGAGTCCCAAGGAGGACAGCAACCGTGACAGGATATTGTGGAGCAACATTCTTTAAAATTCCAAGTTAAGAGGTTGAAGATGTACTAAAGCACGTTCTTTATGCCTTATATTAGCACAGCTCTGCTTTGACCAAAAATTGTTTCAGTATGCTGACATACAAAATGTATGCTAATGTTTTCTGTCTTTATTTTTAGTGTTAACATAAAATTTACATTTACATCTATCCATTTCCTTTACCAGTTTAATCCATCGGATGGGTCACAGGGGGGCTGAAGCCTATCCCAGCGGTCATCGGGCGAGAGGCGGGGTACACCTGGGACAGGTCGTCAGTCCATCACAGGGGCACACAGAGACAAACGAGACAAACAACCACACACACGCTCACACTCACTCCTAGGGACAATTTTTTTTAGAGACACCAATTATTCTAACATGCATGTTTTTGGATGGTGGGAGGAAGCCGGAGCACCCAGAGAGAACCCACGCATACACGGAGAGAACATGCAAACTCTACACAGAAAGGCCCCAGCCGAACCTGGAACACTCTCGCTGTGAGGTGACAGTGCTGACCACCACCGTGCAGCCCGTTACATTTACAGTTTTAGTAAAATTTAACACTCAAGGGCAATGATGGGGCCTTAGGGAAAGCGTAATGCAACTTGAAAAATAAGAGACTCCCATATGTCCTGCCCCTGTAACCGTTGCTTGTAGCTTTTAGATTAGAAATAACAAACAAGATTATCACTGAACAGGGACAAAAAACAGAAGCAAATAGCAAAATAAACAGTGGCAAAACTGATTAAATAAGAGCTGAAATGAAAGCCACTCTTCCTTATCAAACTTGTGCGAACAAGTCAAAGAATAAATATTGACACTACAAACACTTCAACCCTAACCCAAAAAACATCTATGCTACCTGTGAAAATGGTGCAGACATGATTCAGTCTCTGTCTGTAATGACTCACATTTTGTGTAATATGATACTCACACTGGTTGCTGAATGTTAATTCTGAGCATTATTGGAAGGAAAAAAAGCTTCAAGGAACCTCATTTATATGTGCTTCCCCCTACCTGGCTGCTTCTCTTACTGACTGAGAATGGAGACTATACTCTACCATGTAAATTCATTGCCTGCAGGGATATGAATGTACTGTCTTCCATCTTTGACATTCATTTAAATGACATTCTCTATTTCATTTTTGTTAAATCTCCAAGGTTCACAATTTTCGGCTTTCCCATTAGCCTAGAAGAAAGAGACAGGAAAGCATCCTTGAGGAACTGCTTAAATATTTTTTTAAGAGAAATACATGACTCAATAGAATGAGCATTACTATATAAAATAAATACTTCACTCAACAGAAGAGGTTTTTCTAAATTAAAGAAGTAGTTTAATAATTTGGGTAATATTCAACTTCCCCTGAGTGATGATCACTCTTCTATGTAAAATATGCAAGCACAGTAAACATTCTCAATATCCCTTCAATATCACTTGTAGCCAGTTTTAAATCACATGAATAATGTAACTGTTCACAATATATCTATCTAGCATGCGGGATTAGATGTATTTTATACATTGGATGTTACATCAAATGTAACTAGGGAGGAATATTAGGAACACATCAGCATATTGGAAAATATTATTATTTGACCTCAAATGCCTTCTCACAGTTTTTAGGATGTAAACCACACCCATGGCAGTATCCTGCCAGTGGCCCATTTTCTCCATTTGTTATAATCTTTTCAGTATTCTATGCTACAAAATGTAAAATAATACCTAAAATGCTCTCCCTTTTATTTATTTTTAAAGGAAAAACCATCATAATTCAACTTGTAAATATAAGAGATATTTAACCCTGTGGGTTAAATGCTCATGCTGGGTGTAGAAAAAGGTTATAAAAAGAGTTTGACCTATTTTAGGCCATAACATAAGAATTTTCAAACCTTAGTTAAGTGTTTTGGATTTCTAACATTTACCAAGTGACATTATTAGCTAAACCCAACCAGGAAATGTTATATTTTCACATGTGTTGTGGTTACATGTAATCTAGGCAACCAGCAAAATGGTGTCCATGAAGGTAACGGTCATGTTTCCATATGTTGGTCTAGAACAGGTGTCATGCATTTTTGAAAGAGCTTCAAATAACAGGCCATCCAAACCCCCTTTCTACCTCCTTATGAGGATGTTACGCCTTGTTAAAGGAAACACCTGACAATGGCTCATGCATGAAATTATCACAGCCATTGGAACACATTGATAAATGGTGGTGCATTTAAACTGTATGCCAGCATCATGAAAACAATTACACACATGTTCTCTGGTCCATGTAAGGTAGAAAACAAAACAACAAAAGTTCACATTCAAGAGTGCAAAAGTATAGCGCTGGTACAACTGACACATAAGACTTTCACCCAGAAGACTGGAGTTTGAGACCCGTTTGGGTAAATGATTGACAGACCTGATAGCCTTGTAATTCTGTTTTTTCTCTAGTATACCATATCTAAACATCTTCTTTTCAGACCTGTACAAGGTGCACCCTGCTTCTTGTCCAGTGGCAGCTGGGATAGGCTCCAGTGCCCCCTGAATTGGATGAAAACTACTTGATCAATCAAGCATCACATTTAAGAACATTTAAAATTCACCAGACATACTTTAATAGCAGTGGAGCAACAGCAGTAAATTATTGCAGTTATGATGTGTGTGTGTATATCTCTGACATTTTCAGCAAAAGGCCAGAGCCTTTGGTGACACTGAGGGAAAAGCTTGTTGTTCTCTCTGCTGCTCACTTGTCCTTTTGACACATTTGCCTCCATCACATATTATGTAATAACAGATTATGGTCATTCCTTGTATGCCTGTGAGACTATGCCAGAGAGTCTTGTATTTCAGCCTTGCCTAGACCAAATATATCTATCTATAACTATCTAAATATGTAGAATTTAGGACTTCATTTGTTAGTAGTGAAGCATATTTGAAAATGCTCATATATGTCATTTTAGCAATTACCAATAACCTACTTCATCTGTTGTTCAAGGTTTGACTATTTGATGCATTTAAGACTTTGTTTAAGATCCTTTAAGATTTAATTATTGATTGATCATGCATGTTTCCAGTCTTAGCAAAAAAGTGGGTTCACAAAAACGATTAAAAAACTGCTTTAAAACAAATCAAAACTCAACTGAACTGTACATAAAACAGCAGCAGTAAATCAGTACCCATCCCCTTGAATAATATTTTTCTCCTTTTTCATTGGTTACTGATGGAGGGGGGGGGGGGGGGGGGGGGTAATAATCTTTGGAGACAGGGCTGTAATTTTGTTAAGTCAGTCATCAAAGATGGCCACTTAATCCCACATCTATCCCAGAAAGGAACAGAGAACTCTTTTGATCAGGGAATGAGGACTGGTCAATTCAGGGAATGAAAAGATCAACAAACTATCTGACAGATACAAATCCATGTTTTCTAATTAAGTCAAATGTAAAGAAAGGATGTGGTTTACGCTACATCTCTGGGAGGATTCTTTTTTTAATCATCGTTAGCTTTTTTTTCTTCTTTTTTTTTAATCTTTCAAAAGATAAAAAGAATGAAAGAATGACCTTCCAGCCAGTTCTTTAAGAGGCATTTGTGACACAAAAGAAACTCAAGGATTCTGCAGAGACTTAAATTATGTTCATGTTATAAATCAATACATAGTTGGAAGTTTATGCTGTTGTACTCTTATAAACATACTTAATACTATCCATTCTTATGCAATCATCACTGTCTTATACACATTTTATATCACAGCTTTGACGTCATTCGTCTATTATTAAAAAGGAAAAGCAAAAAAAAACTGCAGGTGGTTGATATTTAATATTTAAGAGGCTTCTTGGACTCTGGCACCTGCCTTGCATACTGAAGATAAACTGAGTATTTCTCAGCAGGCCTGACCTGCAGACCCTGTGGCCTCCACACCGCCCTCCTTCCCGCAACATCTTCGATCCACACTTCCATCCACCTATCAAATCTCTCAACCAATCCACAAAGTCTGCTGTGCACCCAAACACTTCACCTTCATGCTTTATTCATTTTCCATAGCATGGACATCACAAGCAAGTCTCTGTCTGTCCGCCACTTCTTGGATTTTGAGATTAATGTAAATACCTACCAACAAAGAGGATTTGAGTAGTGGATGATAATGGATAGGTGCTATTTGCATTGTAATACGAATTTATTGTATATGTCTATATCCAGGGGAGGGTCGCCTATTTCAGCAGTGATGTGATGTTTTGTCTCAGTAGAAAATGATGCTTCCCCAAGATGAGGGGTGGAGATAGAAGTGTCTCTCTTCATCTAGGGAAATGTTTATCATGAGCCCCACTCACTTCTTTCCTTTCTGACAAATCAGCTGCAACACTTTCATACCAACATTTGGGAGGGGATGTTCAAGCTCCCTCAGGACTGCCGACTCTTAAGCCTCTCAATTGTGTCCTCCCCAAGGTTCACAGCAGGGAATGGATGCAATGTTTTATGTTTATAATGAAAAGAAGTGTCATGAGGCATCACTAAATGGAAAGGGACTGTGTTTGATTGCTTCTCCTTGGTATGAGGGGCTGTTCTCGTGTCTGTTTAGTGCCTATCACTTGCTGCCGGTCTACCTCATCATCAATAATGCAAACTCCACCCTGCCCACCCAACAAACAACCAAATGAAGACAGCCTGCATTGCAGATTTGCAGAATGAGAAAGGTTATCTCAAGAAGCACGTCAAACCAGAATGAGAAAACAATAGGAACCGTTTGATGAGTAAGCCTCTGTCTGAGGGCTGTGTTTACAAATGTGTGTACTCCTGTTGGAATGATGTGTGTTTGTTGGTGTCAGCATGCTTGTCTGCATATGCATCTGCTCATGTGGGTGGAATAAACAAAAGTATCCTAAATATAAGGGATAGTAAAGAGATAGTAGAAAACTGGATGGATGGATGTATAAACCTATAAAAGACAGTAGCGCCATCTCCAAAAATATCTTGTTTTGCAGTAGAGATGAGATTGGCAGAGAAAAATTTGTGATGACAGTTATCTCCTGCTTAAAAGCATTCTCACGCTGTGCTCCAGAAAATCTGTGGCTGAGACATTCCATCAATTGAAAATCTGCTTCCCCTCTGCTTTTAATCACCAAGTTTCTGATGAAATACCTTAGCTGGAGGTGAGTCAGTGCCTGTTAATACTGGAAGCAAAGAAAAACCAGATGTTCTTTGACTGGTATATGACTGAAAGGGTGAATGATTGAACAAATGACATAAATGTTGGCAGTACATTATTTTCTCAATCGTCTAGTAAATAAAAACTGCATTCTCATAAAATGTATTGGGTGTTTTGGGGTGATAAATAACAGCTAAATATTCTGTTCACAGTCCAATAACTCAAATGCTGGTCTTATTAGTAGTTTTTAATTGTCCATTTGTCCACTCTGAAAACTACATAATTTAGATTAAAGATAAACAAACCAGTCATGGTTGTATCTGGTTGTAATTGTTCATGTGATTCAGTTGTTTAACAATTTAAGGTATTATTTCAGATTATTCCACATCAGTGCAAAAGCACAGAAAGGTTTGCACAACAAAACAGTATTTTCTGTTACTAACTGTAACTAAAACCCAAGCTGAATCGACACAAATTGTGATTTTTTTTGTGTGTTACCCAAATTGAGCTTCGAAGCAATCTAATTCAGTCGGAGGTTTCGTGTGTTTCTGCAACACTTTTTAATAACTAAACCAAACTAAGTTGTTTTTTCAAGCCTAAACCAAACCAAACTGTGACTAAACTGCAGTTTGAATGGGAGCTGATGCAAGAACTTTCAGGGTCACTTCTGCATCGGTTCAAAACCGATGTGGCAGGTTTCTGACCAATCATCATTAAGAGTGTGATCAAGAACTGCTTATTCGAAATTGTGTTTTCGAATATGACAACTATGAGTATGGAGGAAATAAATGAAAATTTTTTATGCTTTTTTTTTATTTTTTCATCATTTTGCGTGTTTGTACATACAGAAACATTTTTGTTGTTTTAAACATCCCATGTTTTTCTCCTTTTTTGAACATTATTTATTTTTACCTTTAGTGAAAAGTAAAAGACATCCCATTTGGATTTCCAAATAAATTAAGGGAGGGGAGGGGAGACAGAGAATATGGAAAATATTAGTGATATGGAAAATCTCTTAAGGTACAGCGGGGTCAATATTGTGTCAAAGCGCTGTAATAAATACCAATTTTCATTACAAATAAATCATAGAATAAACAGCAATGTTACTGTACATGATTATTGATTTATTCACCATATTGTATCTGAGAATTGACTAGAAAGCTCATATTGTCTGGACAAAGGCCATGCTGTATAATTCTTGACTATTGTTGGTTCACATTTATTTCCAAATTGCAATATCTTTGGGGGCTAGAGACAAGCAAGATCATAATCCTTGAAACAGCAGTGAGCCAATTTCTGTACTTTTCTGATTTCAAAGGGAAATGTGTGTAGATTGGTGGAATTAGCGGGAGCAAGAGGTTTGTTTAATATTAGAGTTTTTGCAGATGTGATCTCTATTCTCCTGATACCAAAGAAGCTTTACCAGCTGGATTCAGTTTACATGCAGCAGGAGTCCCTATGGTTTTTAACATCTCAATATGTTAACCTCAATAAAAAATAGATTAGACACGGGTGAGTGAGTGCTCTATCAAGCCATTTACTAATTCCCTTACATTGGATGCTATGCTTGTGAATGGATATTTTTAAGAAGAGCGCCACAACATAAAGAAGCAGTTTCCACATCAAAATATTGTTACCCTCAATCAAATTTAGATTAGGCAGAGGTCAGTGACTACCTTGCTGGCTGCCAGTGGTGCATGTTGGAAATAATGAGCTGTTCAGAAAATGACAGACATAAATAGCATGATATATGAGAGTAGCAGACCGTGCAGACTTAATTTATAACTAGATGATAAAAAAAGCCAGAACATAAGAAAACCCCAATTAATGAATTAATAGTTCTTGCAATACAACACACACATAGGTCTGCCTGGAAAATAGAGATGCATGTAGTCATGAACAAAGAATAATGAATGACTCGCTCTGAATTCTAATTAATGAGAGTGGCAACATTTGCCTGTCCTAAACTGTGTTTACATGTGTCCTGCACTGGTTTGTAATCCTCTGTTGAATGTCTCCTGAGTGCTTCCACAATACATGCAGCACTACTCTTGTCTGTAATATAATCAAATTTACAGATAACTTATTCAGGGATACATTCCATCTAATCCTGCCTTGTGGGGAAGCATGCTAGTGGCCACACAACTACTAAAAAGCTTCTTGATACGAAGCTAAAAATCATTACCTTGGCATGATTTGTTTGAACGGTCAATTTGATTCTCCCTGAATAAAAGAGACTTGATAAAGTCCCAAAATGCAGCTGATTCCATATTTCCCAGAAGACAGACTCTAAATTATACCAAATGTCATCTTGCCAAAGATCATGACACAGCAATGAATATGGTCAGCAATTACACGTTTGTAATCAGAAAAACAAACCCATCATACTGTACTATTGAATAGAGACTGTTTATCAGCATGCCTATTCATCAAAAATCTTGCAAGTAAATCTCATCTTTTCTCAGCACCACATAAAAGTCAAAACGATGTCAGGACACAGAAAAAGAACCTCAGGGAATAAAGGACTTTTTGGCATGCCATACCTAATAAATGTCAAGAGGCTGGAGACATGTGAATCAAACTTTAGAGCTATCTGGATCAAGGAAAACCCATGCAAATGCTTCTTCAGTCCATTACGTTGTAAAATGTCCTTTTTTCACATCCAAAGCCTGCAGCGTTTTATTTTTATCTTACTTTCAGGCTTGTTTTGTGTCACATGAAGCACTTAAATTATATCATTATGAAAACTATTTCATTCAAGGTCATTTTTTTATAAAAAAAAATTAGATATGCCTGTGGCAAATATGAGCAACTCACAGTGCATACAGCAACAATTAAACACTTAGTAGCATCATTTCATGTATCTACTGAAGTAAGAGGGCAAGATATACTCTAAATGTGTCAAGTGGCCCGCCGCTCAGAAGTACTCAGGAGCACTTATTGCCTCATCAGAGTAAAAATGTTTGCCTTGGTTCTTGAAGGAAGCTTTTATCTCCTCTCAAATATTGAGGAGGGCTTTTGATTAACTGATTCATTGTTACAGTTAAAAGTGACTTGTGCCATCCATCATGTTGGGAAATGTAGCACAGCTCCCACAGAGTTTGGAATGTTGCCCACTGCTCCTCAGGATGGAGGTTCTGGGTTCCAGCTGCTTGTATGCCCTGGTTTTGGGACAGATCACACCTTGCAAAAAAAAAAAGAAAAAAAAGAAAAAAAAAGGGGGGGGGGTATTTCTTCATCATAGGTTTTTGTCTGTTTAAAAATAGATAAATATTTACAAATGGAGAGTAGTCTTTTATGTTGCCTAAAGGAAAAATTATCTCAAATTAGATACTGTTCTGTTCTTGCTAAGAGAGTCAATTCCAAGTACTTCCAGTTTGTGTAATTGATAAAGCAAACAGACTGCTATGTTTTACCAAGTACAGGGTTAAAGTAATTTCTTGCATGGATGATTTTTGTATCAGGAACTTTATCTTGGAGGAAAAAAATTTCGAATCTCACATAGACATAAATTTTTTTTTACATGACTCATGAACATAAATCATGTAGTTCTTTATGTGACATCAAACAAAACCTTCAAACATATGTATTCCAGTTAGACATTTGGTTCTTTTGTCCAAAACATTCTGTTTATGTTTACCGAAGGGATGAAGCTTGGCAGCCAGTTATCCAAGAAAAAGACTATTTTGATATGATACATTATTACAGTGTCTGTTTTAACAAAAGCCATAATGTTTTCCTAACCTGAACAATGTAGTGTGTAATGTAAATCCCTAACCACAGCCTTTAAGTCTTAACATTGGCCTAATACAATGTAATGGTTAACCTTAGCCAAGATGTTCGTAATAAGCAAAACAATGAATGAATCTTCAAATGACACTTCAAAGTAAAGTTATTTCAAGTAAAGCAACATCAGCAGATGGGATGGGACTCAAATTTTGCGACCATTAGTTCTCAAGGATTTTTAGCCAATCAGCCAGCTAGCATTCTAAAAAATATTTTAGATGTTTCACATATATCTCTGCATTGAGCAGGTACGGATTTCTTTAGGCAGGAGAAAATTCATCATTTGCAGACTGCAGTGCTACACCATGCTGCTAAATTGACTCACCTCTCATTTCTTTGTCTTTTTTCAAACAAAAAAGAAAAAGAATAGATAGGAACAGCTATATATTGAAACATGTTTATATTAAAGTAAATGCAGTATATAAGGCAAAGCAGTTTGTACAATTCTAACAAGCTTGAAAGTCAATATTGGATATGAGCACCTTTATTCGTCAACACAGCCTAAACCCTCTTATTCAAACTTTCTTATCATTTCTTGAAGTAGTCTTCAGGAATGTCTATTCTGGTTTCTTGAAGAACATCCCAAAGCGCTTCTTGGGATGTTGGCTGCCTATTGTTCTGTTCTCTGTCAAGATGATCCCACACTTCTTCATTAATCTTTATGTATGTGCAATGGAAGGGCCAGTCCATGAGTGATAGAACTTGATCATCAGTTCTTATTCTTTAGTAAGAACACGCTAACTGAAGGGTTTTCTTTTCTTTTTTCGAAAGACATGACTTTCAGATACTGTTTATCTGCTGTGGGTAGTCTTTTAGATCTTCCTCTTCTTTTGTCCTCCACTTATCCAGTCAGACAGATTATGTGTCGTTGTAACAGGCTGCTAATAGCAAAGCACTTAAAGATACCTTTTAAGGGAGGTTCTTTGCTAAGTTGTTTGTAAGATGTAGACACAACACTGGTTCATTACCTGGGTCAGGTTACTTTTTTATTAAGCTCGAATGATTCATGGGTCAGTAGCTTGAACAAATAAAAGCGAATAAAAAAATATATATATTTCTCTGAAAATGATCAGGTGCAGGGAAAAAGCAGTTAATGTCCACAGAAAAGCTATGAGAGACCTTGAGAAAGCCTGAAGAACTATTACCCAAGACCATTTTAGAAGATTACAAGGACATCCTGCTCTTTGAAAGAAAATCCTAAAGAAACATAGAGTGGCTCAAAACTTATCAAATTATAGTACATGTACAAACAGTCTTTCATATTCAACCTGCTAGTTCTGTTCGAAGAGCCATCCATTGCATTCTAGTAGCGATACATTGCATTTACAGGAAAGGCATGCCAAAACTGCATGCTGCCATTTGCAAAGAGTTGAAGTTAAGATAACTTTACTCTAAATCAATTTCATTCCAGTGAAAACTTCTCATCCAATTTTTTACCTTTTGTCAATTTAAAGTTAGTATAGATCAGAAAATGGCTTCTTCTTGCCTAAATATTTTAAGAAAACATTTTGTTAAAGTCTTAGTGAAGGCAATTCTCAAGAATCTATCATGTCAGCAGCTAAGCAGCCCATCTATCAAGCATTTGATGCTGAGAAGAAGTGCCCGCCTTGCATCCAAAGATGCCCCAGTGGACATGCATCACTAATGCACGGGTGGCTAATGCAGATAAGAATGTTGAGACAGTAACAAATTTTCATCAAGCTTTATCTATTAAATCTATTACATTACTCAAGAGAGTAAATAAGGATGTTTACAAATTTGAATTCTCTCAAATGAGCATTACCCTCCTCTGTGCACACATGCAAACACAGTAACACAGAGAGCAAAATATGCACATGCATGCAAAGACACACTGAAGTACTTGAACTAATTCCAAAGAGTGTTCCTCTCCCATCTCCTTCCTTACCCTGATCACTTCCCGTATTTAGGCTGCACCGCAGTGGCTTTGGCATACACTCCAGAAAGTGTCACATATACCTCGTACACAGAGACTTTTATGTGTGGTAACAACCCACTCAAATTCACAACTATGTCTCACTTGGTGAAAAGCTGCACTGTCATATGCCACCACACAGTGCCTGAACTCATCACTTCAGAAGGTGAAGTTTCACCTCAATTATCTCTGCTTCTGGTGATGCAATCAGTAAAAGTAAGCCGTTCATCCAAACTGTACAACAGATTAGTGATTTTGTTGATAAAAGGTGAATTCTGCTTTCATTATAGCCAGAAGTGCCTGAGAGCATTATGTACATCAACAATGCCTTTAAAAAAAAAAGAATTTAGAGTAGAAAAAATACTTCACCTTTTCTGGGACTTGCAAAGTGAAGTTATCTAATATTTATATCCCATCTAATTGCAAGCTATAATTACAACCTTGGCCTTAAGAAAGGCTGTGGAATACATTGAATTAATTTGGCAGCCATGAGTTGTGTCTGCATGCTGATTCACTCTGCTCCACCTCTGGAGAAAATCTGATTAAATACACCAATAATACATTTAAACTAGATAGAAATTCATCATGAAGAAAAGACACAAAGCTGGATGGAATCTAAATCAGTTTTATTCCACATCTCAATGAGTGTGCAGAAAAAGTAGTTCAGTTTACATACTCTTATCTCTGCAGATTTGAATGCTTCTTTATCCTTTTTTTATATGCATTTCCTCCTTTTTCATCCTCTCTCGACTGCCCACATATCGAAGCAGGGGGCTGCTGACCCTGCTCCTTCTTTGGTGGTCTTCCAACATGTAGCTGGGGTCATGTATGATTAAAGCTGTGGCAGGTAGACTCCACTTTCAAACCATCAATAGACCCTCGGGAGTGGAATCAAACAGAAAACCCTCCATCTCTGTCAGCCCAGGCTCTCTGTGTCACTGAAGAATAGGACATGCAGAGGGTGAGAGGGTAGACTCCACCCTGGATTGTTGTCATACATGGTAGCACTCTAAAGAAAAACTGAGAATGAAGGAATTCCTCATGTGTATTCTATGAGCTGACCCTCCAGCCTTTGCCCATAGGAAGTCTTTTTTAGTTGTATTTTTCTTCCCATTAACTTGATCGATCAACAAATCAATCAATCTATCTATCTATCTATCTATCTATCTATCTATCTATCTATCTATCTATCTATCTATCTATCTATCTATCTATCTATCTATCTATCTATCTATCTATCTATCTATCTATCTATCTATCTATCTAAATTATCACGAGTTGCGGCAACCTCAAGCAAAGAGCCTCTCCCCTCTGATACAATACAGATCAGTGGGGAGACAAATACAATGCAACAAGAGACTTGTTGTCATTCTGCTCTGGTCCCATCCAAAATCTGCCTTCATCGAAACAGAAATAGCATTGTCACTTTTTAATGGGATTACAGGTCTTTCATTGCATAATAATTTAGGAGAAATCAATACGAGCTGGGGTTCTATTTGGGGACATTTTAAACACTGCTTAGCTCACATTCTACAAAATGAGGGAGGAGCAAGGGGAAAAGGGTGGGAGTTGGACTTTTATATTCTGATTTGCAAAAAAAGAGGTGGAATTATGGGGGGTGAAGGTCAAGTACTGTAGATCCCTTGAAAGTAATGCATATGGAAGAATTGGAGGAACTCAGAAAGGTTGTGAGGAGAAAATTAACGAAGGCAGGCAATACTACAACCTACTAATTACTTTTTAATACTTCCATGAATGTAATAATTAACTGTTTATCAAAACAGTTGAAAAGTGCATTAAAATCTACTTTCGTTAAACAGTGATTAATTCATTTGTGGGAAATCTGCTCAGCTTTAATGTCTAAAGGGCATTGGAGCTGTCCTGGGGCTCTGTTATCAGAGTATAGTCAAACTGGTTCAATGTGAGAAAACTTTGCAGCTTTTCAAGGAAGCCTGGGTCTTTGGATCTGTTATCTAATGATCTGCAGTCAAGTAAAAAAAAAAAATCTCTGTCTTTGAAAGCATACATATATTCTGATCGAAGAAAAGATGAAAGCAAAACTGATTCTCCAAGTCAGGAGTTTTGAAATTCGTATTGTAGCGATATGAGAAACTATTCAATTACTGTGGTGACCTTCAACTGGGCGCGGTTGTTCTTATCTTATTGTCTCCAGCGGTTGGCATTACACCACAATTAAAATGCGTATTCAAAGCGACCTGTCACCGTGGTTGTTTGCCAAGCCGCCTGGCACCCTGTAGTGGGAGAGTGTGACATCTGTGACTCCTCACCAAGGGAGCCCGATAGACGCACTTACTGAAGTTATTCTTTCAGCTCCACTTACAAAATCCGCTGAATATAATTAGAGCACGAACTCTGGCCAGAGGAGTTTTTTTTCAACTCTCGGTCCTTTTTACAAGGGCGATTCCAATTCCCACATTCAAGGTAAGGCATCACTCTTTTTTCCTGTACCAAAAGCGTCGAGTCCTGAGGCAGTGTAGAGGTGATAACAGTCATATGTGACCAAAAAGCTTCATCAGCGCATAGGAACATAATGACATTGCAAAGTACAGAATCTTAAGAGAGATATTTACTTGATTTCCGATATTCTTAAAATTTACGTTGCATTCGAAATTATTTGTACTTTGCATTTCTGCCCCAAATACGCGCGTTTTCCAAGTTCTGGATAGTCTCACTCTCCACATGCAGTCCCATTAATGTCCCCTGAGATGTGATCATAAACTCTGAGTTGTAAGTCAAGTGTGCATGATTATAGGCTGGTTATCATTAGAGACAGCATTACAACAGTGAACACTGTTACGATTGCATGCTTTAAACTGACAACTGTATTTTCCAAATGGCATTAGGGTGTTTATGGTTACAGCTTTATGGGCTGTCAGAGGGTCGGACATCTTTGCAGAAACCGATGCGCAGAGTACTAGGAACCATCGAAAATGTATCAATGGAATTATCTCACTGAAGTGCCTTCGCAGGTCGGTCTTCGTTCACGAATCAATTTGTAAAATGTCAAGAGTTCAGAATTATTTAATTCATGAGGAGAACGTTTAAAACAGCCTTTTCTTTTCTTTTGTTTCTGTCTTTTTTAAAGCACCGCAAAATAAGTTGCCTATGTAGTGACGATTTGAATGTATTTTACACATAAACGATAATTAACAACACCAGCCTCGAGAAACTACGGCTGAAGTTGAAATTTACCAGCTCGTCAGTATTGTCTTTAGGACCCGGCGGAGCGTTTATATGTAACTGGACATTGTGGCTCCATCTCAGGAAGATTGCTATCTCTCTCTCCTCCTCCGTCCAGATCTCGGCTGGGCTAAGAATTCAGACTAACCTATCCATCCCAAGAGTTGCTCTCTATCTGGATGTGCTTTTATAACCGTTGATGGACTTTATTGAATGAGGGACCAGAGTGTATCCTCTTCAATGCAACTTAGGTCATTTTTTTCTTGCGCCATTCCGATGAATGCGCCAAGCAGCGCTGCGTAAAGTCAAGCATCTTGTATGGACACTAGTCGATACTCGAAGGCGCTTGTAGGAGAGAAAGAAAAGATTTTGCGATCGGGTCCTGGATCGTTATATGGAAGAAAACGTCGCGTTAGTAAGACGCAAAAGTTTATGTAAAGTTGGGAAACCTTGTCGTCTATACGTGAAATCATACGTTATACGCTCTCTTAATTTTTATCGATCTTTGTTTTTTTCCACGTTTAAAAAAAATTTGTGCAAATTAAAAGGAAAAGGGATCTCGCTGGACATTAAAGTGTTTGAGCAACCACTCCTGGCTGTAAATAACTTGTTGAAAGAGCAGCTTGCCCCAGGAGCGCATTGAAATGTGAGTATTCTTTTGATTGCTATTCATTTTCCCATGTTCATTTTGTTGCTTATTCTCCCTGTTGAGGACAGCTGTCCTGCAATGGATAGATATTAATAGATATTATAGGGAGCAATTGCACGGATTTACCGGAAATCGGGTTTGAAGTGGGTTGAATGGCCAATAAATTAGCCTTTCGTTGAGGTTAACATTTAAAAATTCCCTTTTATATTCCCCTTCTCGAAGAGTTTTATTGTGCATAGCGGGGCTTTCTTTTCTTTACAAGATATGGAAGCTGATAAATGTAGAGGAGTGTCTTCTGCATCCTCTTCATATGTGCACTCCTCAGTACTGTGGTAAACAAATTAATGCCACTTTAACCTGGTGCAACAGGTCAGAAAAGTCTAACTGAGGTGTGCCTCGCCTCTGCGCAAAATTCGACCCAGAACATAGAGTGTACAGCTTTTGGTAAAGTTATTCCAACTTTAATGTTTGCCTTTTGCTTTGCAAAACTGACTCTATGACCAAATCAGATACCTATATCAGTTACTGGACCTTGCTTTAGGCTCTGTTAAATGAGGATTTTGAAATGGTTGCAACATGCTGCACATTTTTGCGTAGACGACCAGACGTTGAAGAACTCTGAATAATACATGGCTACAAGTTACTTATATGATATTACTGCAGACTGCCTGACTGGCTTGTTGTTTGGCTCTGGCTAAGACCATCATACTGTCACCACTTAAATCATAGCCTTTCCAGAAAATAGCTCTTTACAGAAAAGCATGTGGACTCCTTGCTGTAAATAAGTGAGTTAATGTGGCTGGAGTTGGAGTTTATCAGTAATATATTTTATGACTGCATGTCTCAGGGGCTGCAAGAGAGAGATACAACTAAATGGCTGAGAAAATAATGAGAAATTGAAAGAAGGATTCAGATAGAAGAGTGAAATCAGAGGAAAAATGTGTACCAGCACAGACATGATTCTGCTTGCCCATTTATCCCACTGTGACTCATATTGAAGGGCTAGTCCTTGGCTTGGATAATGTTGGAAGCATTAACCCATTTATTGTTGCTGTCATTATTCAGAAACAAAGCCTCAGTTTGCTAAAATTGGCATTGAATCAGAAGTTATTGCATGGAAGTCAACAAAATCACACAATGAGGGGCTATTGTTTATGTACAAATCCAAAATCTTGACCAGGTGTACAGAACATAAAGGACAGACAGTAACTGTTGCCAAATAATTCACATACGGAGCCTCAGGCTGTCTTGTCAGTATTTTTCTTGCTTATTTGATTTTTTAAAAAGTCCATGCTATTTGCAATGTACATATAAATGTCTCTCATTTCAGCAGCTTGGACAGCTCTCTTTTACACTGGCCCTAATATGAGAGCCACAAGGCAATCAGAAGGCCACACTCAAACACAATACGCAAAGCCTTACTTTAACAGGATTACTATGAAATGAAGGGGATGGGTTAGGGTTAGGGTCAGGGTTACCATCCGAACCCAATGAGTTTTAAGAGTCTTGCTGGGAGTTTGTTACAAATATAAGCTACGGGGCACAGCTGCCTGCTGACTTTTAAAACACTCTGCTATGCTTGAGCTGCCCAGGGGATGGAACACAAGCGGACACAAGGGGGTGTTTTAGGGGCTTCGAAAACAAGTGAAAGCAAAGAGACAGAGAGGAAGAGAAGTGAGGTGGTCACCCTTAGCTGTTCATCTCCCTGCATATGGAGACCTGCTAAAATATTTATGACTTTTAATATAGAATCTGAGCTCATATTTTTTCCAGAAATTATGACATTTCCAGGTTTCGCAGTGCATTTCTTGAATAGCACCACTGAGCATAAGGCAGAGATGTGAGGACAGGAAAACACAAGTCAAATACTAGGATTTTTGTCAAAATAACCTCAGTGTTAGTCGAGTAGATAAAGTGATGTTTAGGATTTTTTGAGGTTTTAACTGGAAGTTAGCATGCAGAAATATTCTGTTTCGCAAAACAGAGATGTGACAGATTGCGTATTTGTAGTTTCTTCTTTCTTGATCTGATATCCTTTAGTAGCAGCTTGATGTTGAATTACAACTATCTGATGAGGTTATGTGAACATGATACTTTACTTTCATGTGTAGCGAGTTTATTACTCCAGGTGGCAATGAATTGAATCCACACCTCTATTAGCTATTCGTTTCCTATTAGCTATGAATGTTCCCTGTTACATAGAAATAAGATAAGTGACCCCTGTCACCTAGCGCTGGTACCTAATTTGACTGGCAATGAAAGTCAGCCTCAGCGTGATGAAACGGTGTGAGGGAGTTTTTTGATGGGTATAGGACTGTGTGTGTGCCTTTGTATGAGAATGTGAAATGAAAGTGGTCGATCCCATAGTGCATCTCGGATCAGGGACTGACATTTATATTTATGAAATTTGATACATGAATCAGTGTGAAAGAAATGGCTTATTCATCACTCAGAGTTCTAGCTGTGTTATCAAATTTGTAATTGGCCTCTTGCAGGGAGTCTTGTTGATTGACATGAGCATATTCAAAGAGCCAAAATTCTTCCCTCACACCTTCGTTTCCACTTGTTTCTTCCTTCCTCCCTCCAGAGGTCTGTCAAAAGAAGCTTGCCATCCATACTCTCTGACATGACTCACTTTGAAGGGTCTGCCAAGTCTAGATAACAGAGCAGATAATATCACCAGCTCGACTGAACGTCTTTTATTATAGTTGGAATGTATTCAAGCCTGTGGTCATTTTGTAAAAGGGGCATTAGGGGCTTGAAGTGGAGAAGTGGTAATTGCCATAGATGTGGTCAAAACCCATTAAAATTGGCACAAACTGAACCAAGACAGGGTGACCAAATTAGAATATTGAGCTCTAATGCCTCCTTATGAAAGAAGGGAGCATTAGTATGTGTTCACACAGAAACACGTGACTCGTCAGCATTAGTTTATGTTGATAAATATAATTATTTTTTTATAAATTTAATCTGCTAACCTCATAATATCGTGACAAAAACCCTGACATATTGCACTGCTCTGAAGATTGGACCTTCTACAGACTTCATATCCCAGGTTTGCTGAAAATGCTAGTGTAGTAACGAATGCTGCAGCCTGAGGAGCAGACAGCACTGCTGGTGACCTTAGAGTTACTGGTTCAACTGCATGTATATCCTGTGGGAATATGGGCAAAGAGATTAACATCTTTATCTCAGCAACTACTGCCGAGGTTCCTTCACACAATGCATTTCACATCCAGCGACTTAAACAGGATATTAAGTTACTGTGCACAGTTACTTAACTCCCATTTAAAGTATTCATTCATTCATCCATTAGAGGCAGCTGTATGTAGTCACTCTATTTTTCCTTCCCCGTATGCAGTTTTACCTGAGACTTTAAAATTGTGTATGTCTCTACTGACTGCTGCCAGAAACCATTACCTGATGAATTACACCATCTTACTGATGGCTTGTGATAGCTCTGAAGAACATACAATCCCTCAAATAAACCATTTCTGTCTCACAATTTTATTTTAATATTTCCCAGATGCCTCTGAAGGTGTTGAAACAACCACAACTCCACATAAAGGAGTCAGAAGATTCAGAAAACGCAATAACTTAAATGCAGCGACTTGACACATGGAAATAAGCCTCTTTGTATGAAAATCAAATGGAGATTATGCTTTTCAGTGCGAGTTCGATTTATATAATATACAGTGATTTTGGCAAGGTTATTATTGAGGGATATGTACAAACAGAGGAACCTTGCATTGTGTTTGTCTACATAATACATACACAGTTTGTGAGTGGATTGTTAGATGCATTACTTATTCAAATAAGGGCCTCTTGTCCTTTTTGAATTGTTAATATTATTGCTTTTCAAATATTTCTTTGTGTGCACGTGATCTGTCTAGTCCACCAAACTGTCATTTTCTCTTGTCTTTTAGGATGGTGGCAGTGGCAGATGACACAATTGACAGGAGATCAAGATCAGACATCTGCTGACATATGAGAAGTGTCACTCCCTCTACACATCACATCTGACCGTTTGTTGACCTCTTCATCAACCATCACCACCAGCAGAGACATTGACTTGTTGACACACCTCATCAGCCAGGCAGACGTGGTAGCAATCAAAGACAAAATAACTGAGTGTGGGCTAATCGCCGCCTAAAGCAGATCACAAGTACAAGATGCTGCCACTGTTCCTAAATGCTCCATCACACTTTTCAAACCTGCAGCTGATTTAGAAGATTTTCACTCGTATAGTCGTCATTTCTGTGAAGACGTAGAAGCTTTGAGGAAAGAAAAAAAGAAAAGGGGCATTCTAAAAAAAACAAAGAAAAAGATCAGCAATGCTTTGGCTCATATTGTTCACCCTGCAAGCTGTGTGCACCAGTGTGACACATGCTATGCAACACTACCCAGCGGCATGGGGACACTATGACGTGTGCAAGTCCCAGATCTATACTGAGGAGGGCCTGGCGTGGGACTACATGGCCTGTCAGCCAGAAGCCACCGACATGACAAAGTACCTGCGAGTGGCCCTCGACCCCCCAAACATCACGTGTGGAGATCCGCCAGAAACGTACTGCGCTTTGGTGAGTCGTAACCTCGCCTGTCCCCTGATGGAGACAAATGAGGCTGTAGGCAGGATCACACAGCATACTGGGTCAGGGATAGGGAACAGAGCATACAAGGCAAAGTGCTGCCAGTGCAGCAGAGATTAATGTACACATCGACCCAGTGAGCAGTAAGATACAAGTTCTAACTGCAGCTGAAGCACACACTTACATGTACTCACATTAGTGCATTCGTGTGTGTGGACGGATTTGCACAAGAAAAGAAGGACAGAGAGCAAATATATGATCTTATTCATTTGTTAACAAAATACATCATCTGTATATTAAGAGTCATATGAACACATAACCCAGAACATGGAAGTGCCAAATGTACAGTATATTTATAGAAAGTATTTTTATTTGTAAAAATTACACACGTGCCAGTGAAATGACAAGTGGGATTCTGTCAAAAATTGCTTATAATCATATTTTCAAGCCATGGAGCCACAAAAAGGACATATATGTAAACATTTTGTTGAAAAGTCCACACCCTAGTTTCACATTTTCCTGGGCTTCTTCCTTTCTGAAAAAATATTCTCTGATCTTGCAAAACTCTCCTTTTGATGTTGCTTTCCTCCCCCCTCCGTGTATCTTTCAGGGTTCTGAAAAAGTTTCAAGTTTTATGAGCTTAAGTCCGTATCAAGGCATTTTGACAAATTGACAAATATTTTGGATTTGTTACCAACTGAAAGCAAACACAATCATGTAACGTGTAACTGCCCAGGTCGTTGACACACTCTTAACCCAGACACTCAACCCACACACACAACTGCACACAAAGAGCGGCGGCGATGAGGTAATTGTACCGGTGATTTTATAATGCACTGCTTTCTTCCGCACTCTAGAGTGTTGTGTTTCATTGGTCCTTACCAGCCATTATCAACAGTTCAACCCCAGGCTGCATTTGTTTAGAAACACACTCAAAGTAAGCCCATAGGCTTTAAAGTGCTTCATTAGAAGTTGTGTGCCTGCCCACCGAGGGTTCCTGCAAGAAAACATTTACCAATTAAAATGGGCATCTTTAAAAGGAGAGTTTTTGTTCCCGCCGCGCCAGATGGCATTGAGACATTTAATGCCACCGCAGGATGAAAAAGGAGCAAGTCTCTGATCACGTGGGACATTCTGTGGATCCTTGTATGAAAACAAAATTGTGAAACCTCACTGGCCCATCTTAATTGAACTACATTGACATAACGCAAAGCGTATGAAAAGTAGAAGAGAGACAGAGAATGACCAAGTTTCAGACATTTTTCCTCTTCATTTCACTACATTTTAGCCTTGTAAGTGATGGTTATTAGAGATGCCTCATCACAGTTTCATCTGTCTCTCCTTTTTCTTTTTTTTATCTACTGGACATTGTAATTATAATCCTTATATATATATATGTATATATATATGTGTATTTACATAGCTATCAACATTTCTTATTATCTGCATTAGACGAGCCAGACACGTGGGTGATGATGTAATATTGTGTGAGCCTGCCTTGAGTAAGACACTGTGAGCATGCTCTGTTAGAGTTTCAGTCATTCATTGCTTGTGTCAGAATGGCATCTTTTCATTTTATTTCAACCTTGGCTTCGTCTAGTGGTTTACTCCAAAAAGAGCAGTGGTGGTGTGAGACTTTTGATTAATGTATTATTGGTCTGACATACCATAAAATTTTAAATACATCAATATTCCATATTAGAAGATGGCCGGCAGGCTTTTTTTTTTTCTTTTTAGCTTGGCCAGGATATTAGCTTTTCTAGAGCTTCTATAAGGTAATCATTTGTTCAGTGAACTGCCATAAAATTATGAAGGCTCCCCTTCAGATGAACTGTGTTCACTCTCTAATGAGCAACAACCTCTCAAATTGACAGTTTGTCCTATTCTGTCTAAACGCCATTAAAATGCTATCAAGCTCACTTGTTTCTCATATTTAGTGCTCATAAGATAGATAAACACCATCAGCACTGCTCTTAAAATCAGCCTCAATTTTTCTTTTTTGAATACTGATATTCTGGATTTGCAAACAATTACTGAATGATAGCGTTAGGAGTTTAACTGAGAAAGGAATATAAAAGCTTTCACCAAATCACTTGAAAAGAGATACAATTTTTTAAAACAGGGATAAAAATAACAATCAATAGCAAATAATAGTATGTGAGAGTATGTGACTAATGCATTACATACGTTTTCAGTGCTAACAAGCCATTTTGTCACCACATTAGATGAAGGCCAAAGTTTTAAACTGTAATTTCAATGATTGAGATGTATATATATATATATATGCCTGCTGTAACAATGTTGACTTGACTGGTTTGAGTATGCAGTATAGTTTACATTTCCCAGCAACTCTGAACATGAGTACTGCTGAATTGGAAAAAAAAGGTTTTTCCAGTGAGTTGCTCTGACTACTGGAACATCCATCACCTCTGACATGAATTTGAGGTCATCATTGTCCAGATTATGAGGAACACACAGGCTCCCCGTGGACTTGTTTAGAAGACTGTTGTGTGTTTGATCTGTTTACACACTTAGCTGGCACACAGGTAGACTGACATCAGTGACCTTATACACAGCTGCTTCCTGAGAGTTTGTTGTAGATGAGAGGAGCATGCAAATGAGCTCTTTCAGCCAATCACTAAGTTTCTTGCAGTTCTAAGCCCAGTCTAATAAGTTTCCGCAGGAGATGTTTTGCTTCATTCAAGTTGGTCAAAGAATACTTGCTGGCCCATCCCTGTTCCTTCTCTGTGCCTCATGCTTTCAGTTATCCTCTCTGTCACTCAAGGATGTTTCATTTTATTCTAACTAAACTTTGCTACAACATAATTATGACAGTATCTGCTTACGTTTAATGTCCTGAAATGGAGATTAAGTATTCAAGCACACATATTTTACAACTAAAGATTTGCTATTATGTTTTTGGGATGAACTGACAAAGAGATCCTTTTTTGCTTACAGTCTTGTGACAAATGTTGTCCAAAATGCACGCCGTCAATAATAGGTGTTCTGCATCAGGAAGTAAGCCTTGTTTTTATTTTTAGCAGCAGACCTGCAGGGGCTTTTCAAAAATGTGTGGGTATTAAACTTCTTCTCCTGTGGTGCACTGTGACACTCACTGTCACTCAATGTTGTTTTAAGGTATGTTTCACTGTAGAACATGTAGCGTGCAAGTGGTTTTAAAATGCAAAACAATTATAAAACGGTACTATGACTTAGGAGGGCATTGGCAAGATTGGATTTAGCTGATAAATATTGTCTTTCAATTACTTTTTAAAATTTGTGTGGAATTTTGTCAGTCATGCTTCTCGTTGTAATTAATAATAATAAAAAAACACCATTCTGCAATTTTGATATAATGGTTTAATTAGATGCATTTGAATAGTTGCAGTGAAAACAGTTATTTCATCACTGCGTCATATGGATAAATAATAGGTGTGAATGCAGGGCAAGCCTCCTGAAATACATCTGCATCATAAATCTCTTCTAATCATCTTTGATATGGTTGAAATACACAGAATTGTTCTTAATTAGAGCTCCTCTCTCTGTCTAAATTACACTGGCTTCAGTGGATTTTAGATGAATTTACAAAAATGGCAATTGATTAACTTTAATTTGCTTGAATCAGCTTTAATTTGTATGCATTACAGAGTTAAATAAAATTACTTTTTTTACATCTAGAAAACAATTAAAAATCTGTCTGTGTTCAATAAGATAAAAATCAATAGAATAAATAACATCCTTTTTGGGAAAAAGACCACTCTGTCTATAACTGCACTGGTACTAATGCCGCAGCGTTTACATTACACCCAGCTGACTGGTGATTTGAACTATTATAGAGAAAAGCTTTGAAGAAAACAAATGAGGGATCCTTTATCCTGCTATAAAAATTTGGATTCTGGCGGTTAATCAGAATGAAAGAATGAGAGCTTTCTATGTCCAGCCATACTGATTGAACCACATCGCCATGGCAGTTCTGTAAACAGTTCTGAGACTTATTCAGAGATCGTGTTTATGCCCAGTTCTCAGGGCATCACCAAACCAAACGCCCATTTGCAGGCTTCAGATGGATAAACAAGAGCTCCCACTAAGCCACTTGGAGACTGCCACATTGTTGATGCAGCAGTCGATACAGCCAACTTATCTTTGCTGGCATTAAGTCAACTTGTGAACTTTTAATCTGTGTCTAACATGCCAACAAAAACTAACATAAAAAGGCGTCATGAGCAGAATTAATTATGGACTAAAGATCTTTGCTTCAAACATAGGCTGAGACGTCACCAGGAGAAATGTGAATCTGCTGAATGACTTGCATCATTTTGAACTGACATCATACTGTCAAAGGTTTTCCGTCATGTTTTTGGTTCTGTCTGTGTCTGTGTTACTATATCGGTCTGATTTTCATGATTTGTGCGTTAGGCTTTCTTGAGTTCATGCTTAGGTCTTCTGCGTATCTTCCTTTTCTATGGTCAAAATCATGACAAGGAGCTGTCAACGAACAAAGGAAAGTAAAGAATATTGAAACTGAGAGAACTAATGAACTAACACCGGACAGGTGGTGGTGATTAGCTAACAGAACACAGGTATACAGGGAGAGCGGAGAGCTTCTGAGAGGATCCCAAGATCAAACTTAACAAGGCCTAACTCAGAAATAATGGAAATTAAAACAATGAAGTAACACAAAGATAGAACCAAAAATATAACAGAAACTAACAGAATATGTCACAAATGTGTTTGAGCCAGTACAACATTAAGTTACACTTAAGAAAGGGTTGTGGTTTGGGCTAAATCATATGAAAATATTAAATGAAAAAGCAATCAGCATTGAAATTTCAATGTTCAGTCAAGATCAAAAGAATTATTTTTGAACCAACTGTAACCAGGTGCTTTTTATAGGCCAGAGCTACTGCTGAGACACATCATTGCATCACTGTATGCATCATCACATTCTTACCATAAACTCTCCACACAATGACTCTGTATAGTATGTACAGCTATGAGGTGTTATGGTGTACTGGAATGCAGGCAAATGGCCATCTAAGCAGGTATATACACATATCTGCATTTATCTCTTTCATTATGAACCATAAAGATACTCAAGGTATTTTTTATTTACAACTTTGCCCTTAGAGGTCATATTCATAATACCTTTCCTATCAAGGAAATGATACCTCATTAATGTTAGATAAAGCATTAATGACTCTAAATTATCATAAAATGTGGAGCTCAAGCTAAATTTGTAATGCTTCAAACAGGAATAACTTTTAAAACAAACAAACCAAAGAAAACCTGCACCATTGTAATGGTGGAGTAACATCAGCACAGGGCTCCACTGCATGATGGTCAAAGTGGGCCCTGCCCATCAAGATATTAAGCTTACTTTTCAGTCTTTAGCCAGCCTTCCTCTTGCTTCTCATCCTTTTATCTGTGAATAAACATTTTCATATATCGATGAAAGCATATTATGCACATGAGGGCTGGTTAAGCAGAGAGCTTTAGTTTAAAACTTTTTTTTTTCAGTTGCTGACATATTGTCTTCTGTGTAAAGTTTGCTGCATTGTTCTACATGTGACAGTAACTGTACATTGCCTGTAATTGTCCTAATACAGTTGCATTAGTTGTACATGCAGTCTCATCTCAGTATCATGTCTGTCATTATGTTGCATCTATTGGTAGAGAACAACCTTGGTAAGTTCAATAATCAAAGAAAATTAACACTTTTCCATGAAGACGTTCATATTAACACATTCATGCACAACACTGCCTTGGAAGAGGGGCTTTCAATGCCTGGTAAAAACTACATTGGTAGTTTGGTAGAGTGATAGAAGTACTTGGGTTTGGTATGGATGTGAAAATGAATTAAACAGGCCATGGCATTTTTACAACAGTGAAACCTTTGTTAGATATTCCACTTTGGCCCTCTGCAACGAGCGTCTCTTCCTTTTTCTGGGCTCTCACAGTGGTTCAGTCTGTTCAGCGACAGACTTTACAAACTCACAGCTTTTATATCTGGCCTTTACTGAGAGTGTGTATGTTACTGTTAAAATGAATTATATATTACTGTTGATCACACTCTTTATTTTAGCTTCACTTTTAGGTTATTCTGAACTTCCTCAAAGACCACAGTGCAAGGTGAAATGTACATTTCCCAGTCAAGACTTTATCTTAAAGTTTAAACAGCAGTCATTTATAAATGCCTTAGTAAAACATCATACCTTATTTATAAATAATGTTGAATGCACATAAGGGCGAGTCAGATTAGGCAATAATAACTATTTTCTTTTTTCTTCAAGTAACTGTCATAAGTTTCCCTCCCTCCGACAGAGAGTTCATACCGGAGCTAAAAGGAGAAAAAAAATGTACATATACTTCATAGGTCCATGAAGAATTGTGCTATTATTGCAAACGTGCTCTAAAAACATAACGAATAGGAACTAAGCTATTTTCCCTTTTTTAGAATAAAAGAGAGGACTGATCACCTCAAACTGGCTTCTTCCTCTTTTGAACCCACAGGGGTCTGAAATCACTCCTTTGCGCATATATTTTATATTCTCCTTATCATAGATAGCAGTCACTCAAATTAAGATTTCTTAGTTGTTCCCACATTTGGCATCATTATGGGTCAGCTGTAATCTTGAATAACTTTGAATTTTATGTCAAACAAAATTTAAACCTCCATATAATGAACTGTCTATCTCAAGCTGCTGAAATATCAAGCAGTTCAGAGGTCAAAGCCACAACTGTCATTGCCCCTCTTTGATCTCTGTACCCCTCCCTCTCGGTGGGAGATTCACTCATCCATATATTTGTTTGGAGACAGGGAACAGTTGGAGCGTTTAACTTGCCGTCACCCCGGTGCCCTTGACTCTGTTCCGAACTGGCCCTGCCCAGCACATCATCACCGCACCACTGCGTACCAAGACACCGAGATGACATGCAACATGTCCCCTGACTCCAGGAGAGGAGGAGAGTCATCATTTATTCTTTCACTCGCCTGCCACTGTCTTTGTCTCCTGGCTTTTTAATTTCCCTGTCCCCTGTTTTCTGTCAGATGATGATGCATAATATCCATGTCTTGTTTGAACATGTGGAGGCAGGACGCTTCATATGAGCCGAGCACTCGACAGATAGAGATATGCTGGCATCATTTCCCTGGATCTCTGACAGGTTAATTCTTGGAGGGTTGTAAATACAAAGTTTGATGAATTATGCATTAGAATATAAAAGACTGTAATGGGATTTGTGGCTTGAATACAGAAAACGTAAGAGTTAGATGTATGTGTTTGTACAAAATTAAGCTCATAATACTATACTGATAAGTGCTGCATTCATCTGTTCTTTTTAAAGCAGACAAAAATTTGACGTTGGTGTAACCACGTGTATTGCTTTCTCAGTACAAATTATAATAATTAATTTTTTCCCTTGGGTGCCTTTAAGCTGTCCAGGTTTACTATTACCAGAGCTGAAAAAGACAGTTTTCAGCGTGTAAGACTCATTGCACAGTCTTGTTGAACAATTTACACACTCACTCCACTCCACTCCACTATTTTCATTAACATAACAGACCCGAGCTGCTTTGTGTGGCACACATACACCAGTCTTGCTTCAAATTATGTTTGCTCTCTGTGTATGAAATTATGTGAGTATATGACATATTTTTCCACTTAACACAGCTGGGGTTGAGAGATGAAATTGAACAAATTAAAGAAAATCAGAACCCATTTCATATTTATTAACAAACTACAACTAAAAACTAAAGCTTCTACAATATTCATTTATGGTAAAGCAACTTAACATATTTTAACTGAAGCCTTTAAGTGAAAGTCCTGAATTCTATATTTATATCAAGTATACAAGGTAATGCCAGATCACTGGACCTATTCACATCAAAGACCTTTGTAATAATGATAAGAAAAAGAAGATGAAAAAGAAGCAAGCTTACAAATATGAAAACTTTAGATAAATTCACTGGTATTTGCAAAATTTTAAAGGTCTGCTCAGTATTGTGCAAAAGTCTGAAGACACCCCTTAATTCTTTATACAATAGTTGGAAAATGAGAAATGGGTCCAGCCTTTTTTTAAAAGAAAAACGTGCAAACATGGATGGAGATACAGTAAAGCCAAATGTATGACCCCTTTTCCTCTTCAACGCTGCCTGAACCCCCCTGGACAAGCTGTCTCGTCATTTATTTAAGTAGTCTTCAAGAATAGTTCTCCAGGTTTCTTGAAGGACATCTCAAAGCTCTTCTTTGAATGTTAGCTGCCTTTCTTTCCGTTCTCTGTCAAGATGATCCCACACTGCTTCAATAATGTTGAGGTCAAGTTTCTGGGAAGGATTCATCCCTCCATAAGACATGTTGCCACAGATTTTCAGTCCAATTCTTGTATTATTTGGCATAGCTCAGCCTTTCCTCCCTGTTTCCCTTCCTTAAGAATGGCTTCTTACAGTGACCCTTCATGGACACCATTTCTGATGATGTTTCAGTGAACAATACAATCACATGCAGAACATATCTTATCTTGTCCTCCAGTTGTCCCATTTTCTCCCATTTTTTTATTGAGACACTGCACAACATGCCAAGATATGCCTATTTTGTTTTTGCTAATAGCTTCTTGGATGACTTTTTTGATGCAAAAATGCAATTTTTATGACAACTTTACCATTTTATGACTGTGAAACTGTGTTACCAACAGATTATGTGCCTCTGTGACATGCTTCTAGTAACAAAGTGCCTGAAGCTACAATTTAAAATTTGTTCTTTGCTAAGTTGTCTGTTAAATGTAGATTCAACACTGGTTAATCCCTGGAGCTATGTGTCATGGCTAGAAGTCTAGCCGCCAAACAAACACAAACTCAAGTGCAGACACAGAATTTGAGAAGAATCAGAGTAATTAGTATTTATTAGTAAGAGGAGTTTGTGGACGGTCGAGAGCTGAATCCGAGAGGACGTGGAACTCTGTGGGAGGAGGGAGAATGTTTATCCTTACTTATTTCCAGAGGAAATCCAAGGTGGAGGGAAGGGTGCTGGCTGTGGTCCAAGGTTCCTGAGTCGGTGGTGGGGCGAGCAGGCAGGTAAGTGGAACAGGCTGATGACAGGAGTCCAACCATGGACGTCGATACAGGCATTAGAAAATCAGAGCACATGTAAAAGAGGCAGTTGTAGTAATAAAGTTAGAAATTTATAAAAATTTCAAGGAAGCAAAAGCTGTAACATAATCAGTATGTCTAAAAATTCAGAACTGACAATGGATGAGGGAAAATGGTACTGGTGAAGCTGATGAAGGACAGGGGGACAAACAAGACTGTACTCAGACAAGGGCTGGTAGGCTAATGGCATAGAAGATGAAAATAATCAAGACATTTATAAGGGCTGAAACTGTACACAGATTTTATAAGATGTTACACAAGGATTCCAACAACTCTTGATCCAAACGGGACTCATTTTACTGATCTACATGTTTGCTTTTCATTGAACATGCTTGAATAGTAGTGAGCCCTGTAGAACATTTCCTGATCCTCCTTGTTATTGCTTGTGGTACTTTTAATTGTTCTATTTTTGTGTGGAAGAAAAGATAGCAGCAACTCCCATCTCTAATGTCACAATTATTGTTTTTTTGTTTTTTTTCCAATAATCCATGTCAGCGTGTTTTATGTAAACTGTTGTGAAGCAGGATGACAAAGATGAATCTTGTTAGCATTTACGAGGTCAAGCTCAAAGACCCACATTGCAGGAAATTAGATATTTTGAGATGATTGAGGAAATCCTCTCATGCAAACATATATGTGCGGCTCCCCTCGTGGAAACATGATGCATTTATTAATGTTTTGGTGGTGATTTGCTACTCTGGAAACATTTGTTATGTTGTGTTAGTGTGTGTGGTTGCTGTCACTGCAGAGACACTAGTTATTAGACAGTAGCAGTAATTCAGAGATGTCAATTAAGCGCTTTCCCAGCCATGACATTGTTATGGAGACCTGTTGAGCGATAGCTAGTTGAGCAGTAGATTTTAAGGGAAAGAAAATATCTTTATTAGCCAGTGCTCTTTAAACAAAACAGCAAGTGTCAGTTAATAAACTTTGAGAGATAATACCAACTGGCAGGACTGGTGGTGGCAACTAACAGATAATTAAAGAATATCAGTATATTGAGTACGTTTTCCAGCAGCTTGCTGCTAATTGAATTATGGTCATATTTCCATAGTAAGTAGTTTAGTCACTTTTTGGTCATTGTTTAGTATGGTCAGCTACCTGAATAATAAATAAAATGAAAGCACTGTTTCTTTTTTAAAACTATGGGTTTTGCTTTGCCGGAACTGAAGTACCTTTAAATAACCCACTCACTCTTTTGTTATCCTGAACATTTTATCCACGCACTCATCTGTCAGCTCCAACCAGAAATTGTATCTTTGTGCAGTGCATGTGTAAAAATGCAGCTCTTAGTTCATGCTCACACAGATCCGATGAAGAATTCCCATATGTCTGCATTAGGCATGACAATGATATGTTCTCCCAAACAAAAACTATTTATACAGTTGTGCAAGAGCAAATGCACTCACCTGCTAAGAGATAAAACACAAATCTAACACAAAATCACTCTGCTTTGTTTCTCGAAGCTGTGTACTTCTTTAAATACAATAATCAAAGGGCTAGGTTAAGGCATTAAAACTAATTGTTTAGGTTTGAGCATAAAAAGCAGACGTTTCCATAAGGTCCACTACATAGAAAAGGAACTTCCCATAGATGTTTTTAATGTTGTGATACATAATGATTGGTATGACAAGTGAAAATAAAAAGGGGAAAAAAATTAAAAAACAGATAAATCATAAAAATAGCAAAATTTTGGTATGAATACTATATTCTTAATCCCAGTATAAGATAGTTGTACAGACTATGTCCCACATGACTTGCAATATTTGAAGACTGAATGGTTACTAACTGGAAAGAGAACCTTTATAAAGAAGAAAAAAGGAAACCAGTGCCCCAGTCTTGCAAATCAAAATGGAAAGAGATCTTCAAATTAAGATTTTTTTTTTTCGATGTGGATAAACTGTTATAATGTAGAGAACACTTCAATTGTAATTTTCTGTCATGTCAGCAGGTGTTTTTGCAGTCATGAAAACGTTTTTCAATTTAAGCTGTTTATAGCAACCTTTTCCGAAGTGGCTTCTTTAAAATGCGCATAAATAACATTGATGGAAGCATGGTCATCGACTACTCTTTATTATTCCTTTTATGTGTTGATATGTGAAGCAAATTACTCTACATTGTGTTCATTTACAGATCCCAAGCAAATCAAAATGAAATTTTAAAAGGTCAAAAGTATGGAGCGGGGCTTTTTTTTCATTTTCTTTTTTTTCCCCAAGACTCTTGCATTAAGTCTAAGGGGCCAGACTTGAAAGAGAGAAATAGCAGTGAGATGACAGGCAACTGTTGTGACCCACCTCCCCTTAGGAAAGCCAGCCATCATGCTGTCAGGCCATATTGATCTCTGAGAAAGAGTGAAAGAGACTGCACTGTAGAGGGAGAGGAAGGCAAAGAGGTAGGGATAAAAGTACAGAAGGGAAAATGTTCGTTTCCAAAAGTAGTGCTGGTGTGATTTTATCATGCTCATAGAAAGGGTGACATTTCAGTAATGCTTTATTTCTCACTTTGGCATTTCAAAATAATAAAAGCCTCTAATAACTATGCAGATTGAAAAGATGGAGGACAAGTTGACACACTATGAACTTGCACATTGATGAACAATACAGCAATTTCACTCTTACATTCTTTCTTCCACTCCCTCACTTTCATCTCAGTTTCTATCAATTTATTTGAGATGACCCTAGCATCTCACTGCAAATGGTTGAGCACAAAGTCGGTGTCCTCTGATTTCTTTTCAATGACAGTGCACTTTGAATTAGTGACAGATTTCCATCTGATTTGAAGGTACTTAAATGAAACTAACAAATCAGAATCAATAATGCATTGATTTTAGAGAAGCTCACTGGTGTATTGTTAGATTGGAGGCACTCCGGAGTAAGAGACTCGTTACACTTTCAGATTAATTTTGTTTCAAACTTTAGGGACAAATAAGAGTAAAAATGTGTTGATCAAGCAGAACTAAGACTTGACGGAAAATATTCTAGGTACCTCTGAAGCTTTATGTAACTTTATGTGCAACTTGAAGTTCAGCTTTGACAGTTATAAATCCTCTAAAAACTCATCTGTGTATCTCAAAATTGTACTTTACATTTAGATTTTTTTTTTTTTTTGCCTTTTGAAATTACTCAGAATAGGGCTCTACCTCTTCCTCCTCATTCAGCGGACAGGGACCCATGAATACACTTAGCTTATATCTGATATATACTTACCTCATATATATATATATGTATATAGCTACATGTAAAAGACATCGTTTGTCATCGCACTATCCTGAAACTAAAGCTTGCTAATTAGCACATCTTTGTTTAAGCAAAACACAAACTGCTGAAGGGAATGGTGTTTCATGATTGTATCTGCTTATAACTTCTTGGTCTCTGGCTTGCAACATGACCTCTAACAATGTTGTTGAAGCAACATAAGTTATTTCAGAGGAAATGACATGCAATAATGTATATGTTTATGTAGATATTTAGACTGACATTCTTTTAGCTATAAGCATCCCAAAACCTTGATTTATTAATGTTGCCGTATGAACATGAATCCTTTGGCTTCATCAAAGTACATACTTAAACCAAGCTGTGATCTTTTCCTGTATCTAAACAAACTTTTCCTATAATACTGTCACTATACAAAGGTTTTAGTTAACATATTTTCCAATAACAAGGGTGCAAATATGTGTATAGTGAAAATAAAACTACCAAAAAATGGGCAAGCTTGATAGATATCAGCTCATTTTCTCCCTTGTTCAGAAAAGGCTCTTAGCGAAATTGAACACATTCAGTTTGTTGTAACATTACATGTCCACTTTATTGTAAAATATGCAATGAGCATAGTATCCTCTAACTTTGATGTCTTTCTGCACCAATGTAGCGAAAAATATCTTTAATTGGCTGTAAAATTTGAGAGGCTTGTTGCAGGAAACATTTACAGCATGTTATTCTGTTCCCTTTGACATCATCAATGTCCACTTTTAATTTCCTTTATGAATTATACAGGATATGAAAATATCTAAAATATAAGATATTGTGGAAAGACTAGTTAACTATTTCACTCAACCATGAGTACTGCTAAACTACACCCGGGTGAATGCATTATGATGATGAATGATTGATTTACAAAGACAGAATAAGTTATTTGTGTGTAAAATAAAATAATTTTCTTCTTGCATTCTATACACAGTACAGCAAAGAACAAGAGATCGACCAAAGAGAATTAAACAGCCTCTCATTATAGCAATGTTAAAGCTTTTAAAGGAACTCTGACATGAGACGAAGTCTAAACCAACATGCAACAAAGTCTGTTTAACTAGAAAACTGCATTCAAACACCAGTGATGAATACACAGGTGTGACCCCGTGATTACAAAAACAAATAGAAATAGCAAGTACTGTGCACATGTACAAATTACTTTGATTCAGTGCGTCATACATAAACGTAGACATTTCATGGACAAATTCAAGTCCAAACACACATTAAAGCTCACCAACACCTTACCCCATGATAATAAGTTGGTGTTAAATTTACCCCAGTGGAGTTCTGCCACATGGGACAGATAATAAGGCCAGGTGTTAATTAATGTGGAGTGCGTTTCCTCTCGTCTGCCGACACCCTGTGAATCCCAATCAAGGTTGCTGCCCTGCATCGTGGTGCAGTTGATTTGCCGAGCAGTGTACTTCAAAAGGCCAGACTGGCTGTGCTGCAGCCCTCAAAGGGACTGCTTTGGTGAGGGCTGTGTTCCAAAGGGTGGGGTGTTTGGCATGCAGTAAATTGAAATGTGAGTGTTGCAAGAAGTTTGACTTTTCTGTTTGATCAGATGTCTGCTTCCATATTAAGTTACATCCTCATCCAAACCCATTACCCGAGCACCTTCTGATGTGCCGTTAAAGCAACTGTCTGATGCATGTATCATTTTGTTCACTATGTGTAGCTCTACATAAATTGCTCAAATTGGTGTCTTTTGCACAGTTGGTACAGATAGTAATTATGGACATCTTATTTGACCCTTTTATCCAACACAATAACTTCATCTTGTCTTTACTATGGATTTTAACAAGCTCTACATTGTAGGTGTAAGGTGTACAAATTAAACATATCAATAATAATAATGATAATGATCATAATAATAAAGGATATATATTTACAAATGAATGGATATTTAAAAAATGTGTATGGTAATAATTGTTTGGTATAGTTTACATTCTTCATCTGTAAAAATCTGAATTTTTCTACATGAAGAATGGATTATAGTGAGCACTCTGGTGTTTATAACCATCCTTCAGCCACCAGTGATATGAAATGATGGCACTCTCACAGGTCACACATGAAGACTGTCTGTCCTCCATTCTTCTGAAGGTCAGAAAAATGAAAAGCCTGGCTCTGTTGTGCACCACTCCTGGCCCTCACTGCTGGTCATTAAAGCTCTATTGAGTTTCTGCCAAAGCTCTCACTCCACCAATATCTCACCATGGCTCATCTCAGCTGTCCATTCTGTCTAGCTTATATAAAGCCCTGAAAGGATCAACGTCCAGTCTCCGTGATCACTGTACCCTTCCATCTTCTAAAAAGTTGATCTAGATCTACCAGGATATCAGACTTTAGGCCTGTCCTCTGTGCTTCACCACAAACATATCACCCTTAGATCTGTTGAGGTCCGATGTGAGTGCAGGATAAACAGCACTTGTCTGCAAGTTGAGAATTTGTTGTGGTCTCAGATGGCCATCTTTTCTCAAGTGGTGCGCCGGCTCACGTCACTGTTATTTTTGTTTATCTGGATCAACTCCCTGAACACTGAATCATAGCCGTTTGAATTGTCACATGTGAAATTTCTCTTCCTCCGGCACACTTCATGAATGAGGAATGGCATTCGGAGGTGTGATTGAGGGGGATTGGGCCAGCGACAGGTCTGCAGGTGTCATGCAGCAGGTTAGGAAGTGTAAGGCCGAGCAGGACGATGGGATGATTAATCCAGCAACACCTCTGGTCCAGTGGGAGAAAGTTCTCTCACAGCCACAGAGGAGTCACAGTAGCTATAGAATACTCAGCACAAACTAGCAAAGTGCACACAGGTCACAGGCAGATATTACTTTTTGTCTTGAAATTGCTTCTTCAAATTGTACATATAGATATTTGATGATAATACCATTGTACATCTCAGTTTCATTGATGAGAATAGTGACTACATAAATAATGGAAAGGCACCAAGAAGTCATGCTATGACACTTGTCAAGAAAAGCCCAACGATGAGTGAAAGCTAAAATCATAACCTAAACGGTTCACTATTATTAACATACTTTACAGGTAACACATTGAATTTATCATTTCAATTTCATTCTGCATCCTTATCTAATGCTTGATTTTTGGTGTAAAGTAATGCATTACAAATAAAACAATGATTATTTCCTAATTCTAACCAAGTTGATTTGTTTTCTAGACCTAACTTTGTAGCTTCTGTGCCTAAATCTAACTAGAAAATCTTGTATCTTATCTTATTACTGCAGCTGATGTTGCAGTGAATCAACAGTAAAGGACGATCTGTGCCAAACACCTCGAAAAACAGTATTTTTTGAGAGGAAAAATGTTTTGGACATTGTTTGCTTCATGTCTGTTGCTTTAAATTTGTTAACTGCTCATCTTTTAATCGTCTATTTGGGATTTTCACCAAATTTGCTAATGTCTTCAATTCTTGTTTTTTCCTTGTCTTGTGTAAACATGATGTATCTCTGCCATTACTTGTTTTAACTATAGTTTGAAATGATTGCTACTAAACAGCAAGCCTTGCTTTATAGATGCAATCATTACTGTAAGCTCCTTCTGTTACTGGTTTTGACTCGCTGCAGCTAAGTTAATGGTCTCTTTATGTGGCATGTGCTTCTTTTTGCACACAAAACAAAATTAATTTCTCCCAGAACTGTTTTGTAACTGATGACAGCCATTATCCTTTTTTCTCCTGAAAAGTGAGGATCACTCACAGTAAGTCAAGCCAAATTAATTTTGTTTGCATTTATTGTGGATATCTGCTTGTCCCAGGGTGACTTGTTGAGAAAAAATGCAACGTCACTTCTCAGACCTCTAGACGTCACAGGTTTTATCCACAAAACTTGCCATGAAGAAGATGGTTGGAATAGAAGTCTGTTGTGAGTTAAATACTGTGTTCAGAGGTTCAGGTCAGAAATCCATCAGCTAAACTGATTGGTTAGATTTCCAGCACCCGTCTTTCAACAACAGCTGTCATTGGCCAAAGAAATGATCCGTTGAGCCCTATCAACATCAACAGGATGTTGCTTGTGTCAATCATTTAAACATCTGCTTCACATCACATCAGTGTGTGTGTACTTTTGTCTAAATTGTGTTTTCACATGTTTTTAGTTAAGTTGGTTATCTATGTAGTATACACATAAGTTGTGTGCAGAAATTCTAGGGGCAGTTTTACTATGAATGGTGATTAAGCATGTGGTTGCAAATCTGCTAAATAGCATATATGGGAGTGTCCATTTCAGAGGGCGAGATCCTAAATCTGGCCTAAATCGCAAACACAGATGCAACCAGCTCATTTCAGTAATGTTCAAAGCAGTCTACCAAGAACAGTACGAGTCAGTGTGTTATAATAATTAGGAGCCTATGGCTCACAAACGGCATGGCATCTTGTTTCAACTTACTGCACAGGGCATATAAGCATGAACCTTTGATAAATAAACTCCTCTTTGAGTGTCATAAGACTTCACTCCTCGGTTTAACTGTGTTCAAATTTGTTATTAGTTATCTAGGATCAGATAGCACACAGAAGCAAGAAAGAGTCATTAAGGCCTGACATACGGCCAAATAATAACAAAAAAAAAGCTTTTTGGACTTGCCTTCAGTAGATCCTTAGAATGTCATAAACAGCTGTTATTCCAGGAAATTAAAGACCTGCAGTGCATCATGGCATCCTCACCATGTGGTAATGTTTTTGCTCCTCCGCAATCCGGTGCATCACCAATTAAAATGGGGATGATATCCCAAAAGCAGATGCATCCATTAAAACTAAAACAAATACCAAAGCACAAAGAGCTTCAAAACACTTTGGGTCAACCAGCATTTCATGACTCCCTCCAGTGAGTAATTCCGGTTCCAACTCTAGATCCTACAGTGAAATAATGATAATGTGGTTTTGCAATGCCACAAGAAGATTACTTTACACTGTAGACTGCAAACAAATTTACATGAACTGATCTCTTCGAACACTATTACCTCCTCTCGTGCAACACCAACTACTGCCATGTCAAGCATGACATTTAAGACAAGCTGGGTTTTTTTGGTACGCAAATAATTATGAGCTCATTTGTGCGTTGCAAAGCAGAGTAAATAGGTCTGTGTGATTCATTTAAATAAATCAGAATTTTCCACCCTGATGGTGAAACTCCCATAAATACAAAAGCAACAGGGCGAATCATTTACTCTTTGCAGTCACTAAATTACCATCAACCCTCATTAGTTAATATTGACAATAACAAATTGACAGAAAAAACAGGCATTAAGCAGTAGTAAATCTGGGCTATAGTGTACTGTCGCTGTGCTGTTAGATGGTTCATTGATTCCTGGAAATGAAACCTTGATAAACAACTGAGCACCTGAAATTACATCCTAACATCTGGTGAGGAGGTGACAATCTGAGGAGCCGAGTGTCCCACTCCTCAGATTGTCATGAAGGCTCAATCCAATATCAGTGAGTAACACAGTGGGCGAGCCAGAGAACAAGGAAGACACAGACACTTGAGCTGTGAATCCAAATGTCATTCGTGACATTCGGGACAATTACTTTACTTTGTTAAAGTTTGTTAAATTAATTTAACAAAGTTTAACAAAGTTAAATTAATTAATGTAAAGTAATTGGGACAATTACTTTACATTCCAATGAATGACATTTGAATTCACAGCTCAAGTGTCTGTGTCTTCCTTGTTCTCTGGCTCGCCCACTGTGTTACTCACTGATATTGGATTGACCTTATAGGCTGCAGAGTTCAGGACATCATTAACTACGACCAGTCACAGACTTGCTGCTCAACCCTTCCTGCGCTAAGCCAGTGCCCCCGGACGGATCATATAGCACTGATAAAAACCAGCTGGGATCTGTTACACAGTAGCCATGCTGGCAATAGAGTTGTCAGCAATACCAATAAGACACGGGCCATTATAAGCTTTTGCAGTCTTATATGAGCTGCACTGTATGTCAATAGGTGTAGAATGAGGAATGCTAACTCATATCTATGACATGGATTATTAGACGATGTGACATACAAATATGAGGCAAAATTAGGAGAAAATTACAGTTGCAAAAGGAATATGCAACGTAAAATTTGATCAACAATGAGACATTTTCAAATGGTGGAAGATGGAACACTGAGAGCAGAATTGCGGCAGTGCCACATTTGCACAAGAAACAGACCTTTGGAGGAGAAAAGACTCGATTTAATTCTACTGCTTCCAGTGTATTAAATATTAGTTCAAATATTAGCAACACTCAGAGAAAATTTAGTTGGATGTTTTCAGGTTATCAATGACTTCTTAAAAGATTTGTTGGCAGACTTGTGAAAAATAAATCCAAGGTAAATTTTTCATTGCTACTAATAATCATTTCAGAATGTCCTCCTCAAAAGCTTAATGTTTAAATTTTGACCACTTCTGTTTAATCAGCTGATTTGTGGCATATCATGTAAAGTGGTTATTGTTTCAGGGCAAATTATTAGGAAATAACAAGAATTTATGGCTCTGTGAAATAAAGCATTAATATATATTGTGCAAGAATATGTAAAAAAGAGAGCATGATATATGATATCATAAAATACTGTTCAAATTTAATTAAGCATATTTGCAAATTGCAGTTTTCTGATGCCATGGGACAGAAAACATGGAACTGTATAATTTCACTCCAGTTAGCCTATACATTATGACCATTCACAAATAAAACTTTTCTTTTCTAAACAATGCATGTACTATGAAAAGGTAAGGTTCTTGGATCATCCCAGTCAGTACTGCTGAGTACCAGCTGATAAGGGCTGGACTCAGGAAAACTGCTATTTTGTAGCACATTTAAAATAAAAGAGTTGCAAATTGATTTAATAAGATATTAAAGGTTTAACTTTGGGATTTAGTTTTTCATAACCATGACTTTTGAAAGATTTATGAAAACAAAATATCAATGAAAACATTCAAAACAGAAGCAGGAAACATTTTTAGATTTTAATGCAGAGAACGAGTCAATTTCCAAGAATACTGGCCTCTATAGTACCCATAATGCAGAGCAGTTTTCTTTAGATGCTCCTTGTTGTTCAGTGTCTACACCCTTGTGTAGTTTGTGATCATACTTACCTATAAAAGTTACCCTGAATGACATCATTATGTGACAAGTTTTTAGACATTACAAAACAACATTTAAATGCACACAAGAAGTGGTCACGTATCTGCGTTGCCTCTCGACCTTTTCAAGCAGTAATAATGATTAAATAAAATGTCTGAGTACATACATGTTATTAAAGTGATTTCACCCAAGAAAGCTTCATAATAATGAAACAACATCCTCAACATTTTGGTCAGAAGTGTTAATAACCACCCAAACCGCATTAGATTTTCATGCCAGCAATTAATTTGTAAGGTCAGGTCATGATTTTTTAGTTGGACGATATTTCATTTTGGTGGAAAATTCTTGTTTCTTTCACATCCTCTGAAATTTTTTTTCTCTCTCCCACGGCCGTGATCGTGGGTAAAGGATCTAGTTGAGAGGGTTTATTGTTTTTCAATAGCTGCCCCCCGGCACAGCACTGAAGCCCTTGATCTTAGAAGAGCACAAAAGGTATTGATCTTCATAAGGCACTGTTTCTGTTGTTAAATAACCACCACAGGAAATCCGATGAAAGGTGCTGACCTTTCTCTAAGTCTCTCATTTCACGTAAACTAGGCTGTATGGAAGCATGCCAGTATGTTGGGGTTTAGCGGGAGATAATAAATGCCATACATGCCACTTACTGCTTGAATAGAATAGTGCTTTTGCATGATTGAGTAGTATTAATGATGGACAAAATGTGTATCAAAGTTTTGTCACAGCTATTTCTTATATATAAACAGACTCCTTAGTTAGAGTGATTTCTTTTCTGAGGGCTGGAAGTCAATGAAGGCATCAGAAAAATGATTACAGAGTGAGTTTATGACTGCTTTCCACTAGTTTTTGTACACTTCTACTGACTCAATTTGGGCCAATTTATTTCCTTCAAGCCTCTATTTAGACTGCTTTTCACTGTTCTGCCAGAAAATTGTTTTCTCATTAGCCACAGACACTGCGGTCGCTGTTCTTTATATCATCTCTGAATAAGGCTCGCTCCATGGTAGATGTGATGGCAGCCACCCCGCTGCTCCTGAACCAAACCATTAAACCAATGAAACGAAAATAAGTGAAAATTCATGCTCTTGAATGACAACAGGGAAATCAGTCCCTCTCAATTTCTGTGCTCTCTCTGTGCATCATCAACGTCCAGGCTCCACAAACCTCCGGACCTGTTGGAACTCAGGCAGGGAATATAACCTCAGTCCACATCATTGGTAAACTGTAGACTCAAGTACAATTTAGTGTCCCGGTGGCAGAATTCAGACTGCCACCAGTCTCCCTATTACTCCTTAACTCTCTTTTTAAAATATATTTCTTCTCTGCATTTATGGTTTCAGGCTACACTGTGGCCTTTCATGCTTTGTGTTAGTGTTGCATGTGTGTGGGTGTGCATGGGCGTGAGAGGAGAACACTTTTAGAGACTGAGATCTTCCTTTAAAAACACATTCCTAAAAGATTACATTCTCCCTCCCTCCCACTCTGTCTTATTCTCACATTTTGTCTGAGTAGCATAACCCTTATTACCCCTCTAATTGGATCATGTAACGCTCTTTTGAGTCAGCTGCACAGACCTAGTGACCGACAATTCAACAGTCTCGTCCTTTCACATCAAATAGTTATCTCTTCTGACTGAGGAGCAAGTGACTGATAGCATATCGCAGCCCAACAGGAAATGAAATAGACTCTTGAGATACGTATCGTAAAACAAGGAAGTTATCTATATATCTTACTGGGAAGAAGATAAAGAATCAAATACAGATATTTTCCTTTGGAGAAGAACATTTCTAAATTCACTCCAAGACAAAAAGCAGCTATCCATCTTTTCAAATTAAATATAATGGTTTCTGCTTATCAGTATTCCTGCCAGGGATCTACCATCACCAAAGTGGCAGTTTGCGATGAATGCACTGCAATATCTAAGAGATAGATGACTAATGTTGCAGATAGTGCTGTTCTCACCTTTAGATAATTTTGCATGTAGAGTGTCAGATGATTGCTGATTATCGAACGGAGTTACAGTTGATCTGAATCTCATCAGCACTTAACCTCATTGTTCCTGGAGCAGAGGTGAGAGGAATGTCAATTGGAGTGAGTGTTGTGTGCTCTGGCCCTGTTTCAGTCTCAGCTCTCCCTGTCTCTGTTCCTCTCTTTGCCATGCACTCGCACTTGCACACATATGCACACACCCACACACGAATGCATACCGCATGTGCACACACACAAGCCAGACACATTCAGAGCTCTCTATCCCTGTCACAAACAAACACAAACACATCAAGAGCGCCTCTCTTTCTCCCCACAAACAAGCTCACACAAACTCACTGGATGTCTATGGTAGAGAGCAAACACGAGCCCATGAAAAATGCATGTCCCTTTGCGTGTTTCATAAGAAACACTCATCGGGATTCCTTTCCCATCTCAGCTGAAATACCACACAAGAATATCAATTACACAGACCATTTGGGTGGCAGTGTAGGCAGGAATGGTTCTCAACAAGAATAAGATATCCACAGTATCGTCTCAACGAGAGGGTCACCGTCTCCTCCAGCCCTAGAACTGACATTGCTTGATCATGAAATACACATTTGTTTGAATGCAACATAACTGAGTTGAGTTGGTGAAGTTATTATGGGATAGTAAGCCAACAAGGCAAAGGGAAAGTAAATACCTGTAAAATGCCAACAGCCTGTTCTCTTTTAGGTTCATCTAACAATACTACAACCTGAACATGTTCAAATTTCAGTTATTTTTAACCTGTGTCTTGATTTCTAATCTTCTTCATCAACACTCAGATCAATTCTGATCCAATTTTAATCAGTTTGCTGTAGGGTAACCTTCTTCTCAGTTGGCAGAAAGAGCCAAATACAAACAAACTGAAAAAGTCTCACCGAAACAAGCTATTTGAATAGGTCTGTTCAAACATGTCCACAACTTTAACTTAATAATTGAGCTTCAAGCAATATTTTTGTAGGTATAACTAATTTGGTATTTCTTTTGTTTGTATTTATTTAGATAATTTTTTTTGTTTGTTTTTTTGCAGTGTGATATGGAGGAGTTCAAAAAGTGATCAAATCCACGAATTGTTATGTTTGCATTGTATCTTCAATTTTCACTCCATACTTATCACTCCATACTTAATTGCATGTTGGCTATGTTTTCCATTACATATTTAGCTCATAAGAGTTGCTACGCTCACAAGAGGGAGAGAAAAGCATTTTTATTATCTGGTTGCAGTGTGTACTGACCCTTAACTAATTGTGCTTTCCTTTAGGAGAATCCATATATGTGCAACAATGAATGTGACGCTGCCACCGAGGAGCTGGCTCATCCTCCTGAGTTGATGTTTGACTTTGAGGGTCGAAACCCCACAACGTTTTGGCAGTCCACGTCATGGAAGAAATACCCAAAGCCTCTGCAGGTCAACATCACGCTGTCATGGAACAAGACAATCGAGCTGACCGATGACATTGTCCTCACTTTTGAGTCGGGCCGGCCGGAGCAGATGGTCCTGGAAAAGTCACTCGACTACGGCCGGACCTGGACCCCTTATCAGTTTTACGCCACTGACTGCCTGGATGCTTTTACCATGGAACCCAAGACGGTGAATGACCTCTCCCAGCGCACCCTGCTGGACATCATTTGCACTGAGGACTACTCCAGAGGCTATGTGTGGAAGAATGACAAGACCGTACGGTTTGAGATAAAGGACCGCTTTGCTCTGTTTGCTGGACCTCGACTACACAACATGGCCTCCCTATATGGCCAGCTGGATACCACCAAGAACCTGCGGGACTTCTTCACAATCACCGATCTGAGGATTAGGTTACTGAAGCCTGCCACTGGAGCCACCATGGTGGACGAGAACAATCTATCCAGATACTTCTACGCTATCTCTGATATCAAAGTGCAGGGCAGGTAAGATCCATTGAAGTTTGTCAATCATCATTTCTTTAACAAATTCACACACACAAAAAACAGGACAAGTGGTCAAATATGGTTTTAGAAATGCTTGTAAATTCATAAAAAAAAGAACGTTTTTAATGACTTGAATTAAAGTAGCTTATTGAAAAATAAGTTGGGACTTTTCTGATAAATAAAAGCTTTGCTGCAAGTCTTTGGTTGTACCTTTAGGTACAAAAAACCCCACAGACTCTGTTCCACTTCTTTTTCGCTGATAGGATATGTTTTCACTGACTATGCTGATGCACCTGTTCAGCTAATAACTTTCATTTTGTGGAATAGTTTGAAACCTTTTTATTTTTATATAAGGATCGTAGCCCTCAAAACCTGAAAACTGCAATGGAAGCATCTCACAGAAAGTGCAGCCGATTATCTACACGTTTAAAACTGAACTTTGTCAGTGGGAAAATATTTGTTCTAAACAGGACTTTTTGTTATTGGGTGTCCGTACACCTCACCTTCCTGTAGTTCTCGCATTGGATGATGCAAGATTAATACTGATAATGATGGACCTATAGAATTGGTTGCATTGTTTTCTTGTAAACAGAAGTTTGTTTCTTGTATTCAGTTGTTTACAACAAAATAATGAAATGATGTGCACCTTCTAACAGGTTTAACAACATGCCACACCATTCGTATTCCATCTTATTTTTGTTCTATTCGTTTGGTCGTTTGTTGCTGTTTTTATGTGAAACAATCATCTGAGTCTGACACTGCCAGTGTCACTGGCTCGCACAAAACTAGCTACGACAATAAAAAAAAGTCAAAATCCAAACTGAAGCTTTATTTCTGTTATTTGGGTTATTTCTTTTAGTTTAACTGCTTGGCTGATCACTGTTTATAAGGCCAGTATTAAAGTGTCAAAGGCTAATTCAATCCAGCCCAATATTCTATTTTCCAAATTTCCCAAAATTGGTGTTGAAGGGGATTTATGATTTATGATTTATGATTTATGAACTTTAGTCCTCTGAATTATTTATTACAAGCCTAACTTGACAAGGACAGAGGGCTGGATGTGCAGTCTCTGAGCTACAGTGAAGGGGACAGTCTCTCCATATTTTTTATTGCAGACATGCATCAAGATTCAACAGACGATTATCTCATTATATGATTCAAAATAATTAGGTCAGGTAATAAACTAATAGTTGAACGTACTTTGGTTAAATGTTTGTGATAAAAAAACATTTTTTACAGGAATGCATCATATTTTTTTATTTATTTATAATATTTTATTATTGCTCAACCTTGTATAGAATCTTCTTAAATTAAAAAAGTCCAACATCTAAAGACCAATTCTTCAACATATATGCAAGAGTTTTCCCCTTGTCTATATGCAAAGTTACCATGTTGACAAACTTGTCTGCTATGGCAAAAAAAAAAAGCTTTTAAACAGAAAAGTATTTAAAACACTATCTACTGAATCTATGAAGGAGCTAAATTCATGAGCTGAGTTCCAGAAGAAGGCATTTGTAGGCATGTCACAAATATTACAATAATACCTGTTTACAAATATTTGAGCAATCTCAGTGATTTATCAAAACTACTAGAATAGTTTCCACACATCTATATAAGAACAGCCACAAAAAAAAACTAATAGATATTGTCTTCTTATCAATATTTGCACTTTTTTCAGGGGCTAAAGGTTTAATTGATGCTAAGGAGATAGCTTGTTGTTAAGCGCCCTTCTGCTAAGGCAGTTAAACCAATTAGTGACTAACTCACACTACATGATGGCTTTCTTTTCATGTCCATTTATTGGCATGATTGGCTAATTTTTTCATATGACATATAATTCTGTATCCTTGAATATTGACGTTGTTATTCATGTCATATCCGGCCTGTGCAATTTCTAATTACTTAAAAAACTAAAAGGCAAACAAATACATTGCAAATATGTCGCTTCAGATGTGTGGTGATGTTTAATGCCAGTGAATGACTACACTTCTTAGGTTTTATGTGTATTATTGATACACATATAACCTATAGTCTCTCATCCCATATATCCTGCTATAGTAAAGTTTTTAGAAATAAAGTTGCTCTTTGGGACAGAAGAACAAGCAGCAAATGCAACACACTGTCTGTTCTATAGATCCTCAAATTCAAAGACAAATTTAGAAAGCAGCAACTTTTTCTGTTCACCACCTGGAGCTGTATGGAGATTTGTTATGTTTAGATTCACTCCTTGTTAAATACTTCCTTTCCACCTGAAATAATACATATAGTATCTTAGTAATGTTCGCATTTTCTAAGCTAAATTTGGAGTAAAACACCTCTGCTGCATATTTAGTTTACACAGCTTATAGTGTTACAGAGTGTGTGTTTTCATGAGTGAGTCATCAGAGTCATACTGCCATTTTCAGTAATGGAAACATTGTTGTTTCCTGATGCACTGAAATGGCCCACATGATGGTCATAAAGGCACCGTAACTGCTCTCCAAATGGGACCTGTGTTACTTGCTGCAGTTGGTTTATAGGGAGGATAACTTGGTTGGTAATGACCCATCAGATGGGCCCCTAGGTAAATTGAAACAGTTAGTCTCTAATTAGAATTCAGTAGACTTCAATAGCAGATTAGAACCATTAGCAAGTTGGCTAATTGGTAGGAGACAAATCTTGTAATTAAGAGCATTTGCAGCTGATTAAATGGTAATCATCAGGGACACATCAGTGAATCATGACGGCATTAAGAATTGCCAGGCTGTGGTTCCAAATTTAGCCTTGCCCTGTTTAATAAAGGGTAGATTTATTATTCAATCTATGGGCTGTTGTTTTTTAACAGGCTGCACACTTTCTTATGGAAAATATCCTATTTTAAAAATTCTTAGCAAATTACTCAGTGAATATGAGCTGTCATATTCTATCAAAGTCTCACAAGATCTCATGGCACTTGATGTCTCTGATCACATGCCATGACAAGTTTTTCATAATAGTGCTGTGTTATATTCCCATCTCAGCCCAAATTAGACACATCTTCTGCAGTCGTACATGGTTCGCCCATATTCACACTTGCACTGTAAACATGAATTGATGAGTTCTAAATTGAAAGGCCTGCCAGCCAGCACAAAATAGCATCTACCACAGTTATCTTATTTTTCCATTCATTAGAAAGAGTAGCAAAAGGTTAGATGTGGGGAAAATAAGCTGTTTTGCCCAGTTTTCCATCCAGCCTCCAGGCATCAAATTCAATTTTCGAGCAAAACTTTGCAGTGAGAAAGAAAAGAAAATAAACATACGATTTCTGTCCAGAGGTGGATCAGTAACTCACTTGAAAGAGTGTGATAGAGGCAGGTGGGCAGAGACTGATTAGACTTCCCACCAGCCTCAGCAGCCTTCTGGCTACAACCAAATGTGAAAGGCTTATCATAGAATGGCCATCCTGTCTAAGAAGTCACAGAATACAACACAAAGGCTGACAAACTGTCACTTGCACATGCACACTCACATCTAAATATTTATGGGTTCAGGTTAGCTGCAGATATGCTCTTGAAGCGATGTCATGGGTCTGAATGGCTGAAAAGGCTCATGTCCTCTAGATATAGACATAAAGAAGAATGCCAAATTTCCCAAGTGTTCTGTAAATGAGTTTAGATTTTAGAAACTCAAATTTGTTTTCCATTTGATGTTCTTTGTGATTTTAATAACTACAATTCAAGAGATGCATTGCAAAACTAATAGATGTCACAAAGCAGTGAAATAAAGTCACAATAAAGTTGTTTTTTTCATATGTCAGGCTTGGGCTTTTTGACACCATAGGTATTTATTTCAAAACAATCTATTTCTTGGGCATTCATACAAATGAGCATATATTTAATGAGATAATTGACTGCTCCTTTTATGGAAGATTTAAGAAATTTTAACTCTGCTATCTATTTTATTTTTTTAAGAATTACCCACTAATAGGTTTCTAATAACATATATCAGAATCCAGAAAATGAGTTTGTCTAAACTCTGATATAAGTGAATATTTCATTCGCTCTTAGATACACCAAACTTAAGGCTTTCATCGTGGGGTTTCTTCATATTTGATTCACAGCCTGAGCAATATCAGAATCAACTCCAAAAACTATTTTCTGACATATGGAATACCAATATATGTAATAAACTTAAACAAAATCACCTATGTAAAATAGATTTGTCTTCATTGTCAGACAAAATGTCAGTTTTTAGGAAAAGCATAAAAACATGGTCACTGTTTACCTTCCGTTTTGTGTCTGGCATGTTAATTAAAGTGAAGCTATGAGGTTTTGCTGACAGTCTGAGGACTGGGTGAGTTATATTTTTCATAAGCTTTTTTTAACTGCTTCCGTTTGTTAAACATCATAACAGATGCAAGACTAACCAATCAAGCTGACTAAATGTGGAGATTTGAGTTTTTGACTACTGTGTAATGTAATTATATTTTTCTGTGGTGTCTCTCTTTAAATGTCCCTTTTTAATGAATGCAGAAATTTGGAGTGTTATTTTCCTTCTTGTACACACCATCCAGAACTCCAAATTAACCGGCAATTTTAACATTTATTTTATTTGGGATTTTTTTGTTGTGTTTCAGTATCAGACGCTGCAAACCTTTAAGGCTGCAAGAGTGCATGGGGACAAAAAACTCTGTTTAATAACTGAAACTTACTCAGGCAGCTGCTCCAAAGACAGCTCACGGCTCAAATCAAACCCAGAATATACAATTTGACTCTGATACTTGGACAGATCTGATAAATCCTGGGGGCCAGAAAACTGTCTGTACAGCTTGAAATGTTGTGCCAATGATTGAAGATATATTCAAGATCTGGTAGCAGGATGACTGCAGCTGAGGTTTGCAGGTTTATTGCACTGAACATTCCCAGCAGCAAGTGTACACAGAAACAGCAGACCCTGAGAAGGAAAACATATTCACCACCAGTACTTCTTCAACTAAGATAAAAATGTAACTTGCACATTTCACAGAGACAGCACAGGCTGGGATAATCTTGATTCATATCAGACCCTCAAAAACACAAGTCAAATCAAATCAACTGATATATACCCTCAGCAGTTACCTAGAACATGTTAACCCTCTTGTGGTTGCAATGTGCAGATATTTTACATTGCTGGCTGTAGACAAAAATGGTTGTACTTCAGTGTGATATAGGGTAGTGCGACAGCCAATACCTCTCATGTTTTGACATATCATATTTAAGATAGGCTGCATAGTGGTCTGGTGGTTAACACTGTAGATTTAGTGCATAACTTGACAACAGCAACTAATGAATGATTCAAATGTAAATTTCATCCTGGCTCTGCGCGTGGTAAAGGTCATGGATTGAAGAGGCCAACAGTACCACATCATCTGCAAAGAATAAATATGCAACCCTGATATTCCCAAAGAAGATACCTTCATCTCCTCAACTACATCTCCATCTTTCCTGTGCATGAGCGCCACAAAAAGAACCAGTGATAGGGTCTCTGACTCATATTTTGCAGTGCTCTTCCAAATGATCAATTTCCTTTTTCGTGATAGAAAAGGGAGGAAATAAGAGATAGAAATGGGAGGATGTCTTTTTTTCCCCGCTGCATATTGAGTCAGTGTATGTTATAGGGCTAGCTGTGCTATTGATTTCTAATGTTATTTCACATCAACAGAAAACAAAAACCTTGAACCGTGCAGGCTGTCCCACCTTTTACGTCTCCTTCTCCATCGTTCCTCACTTATTGATCAGATGTCAGCCTGTTAATTAAGACATGACCGCTACCGGGTGGTTGCGCGGTCAGTGCTTTACATCTGCAGGGCTGCAGCAGGGCCTGGGAATGAGAGGCAGCTAATCCATAAGTGCTAATGTGCTACCTCCCCCCCCACCGATGTCATTCTCTATTTTTCTCCAAACCTTTCCTCTGTTTTCTTTCTGTCACTATTTCTCTCTTTGCTCTTCTTATTTACTTCCATAATGCTGATGGTGTGGTTCAAGATAACTTGTGTTTTTAATTAACATAACCAAAATCTGAATTCATAACTAAGATAAAAAGATATTGCACACATCCAAAAAAAATCTGAAATTTATCCACAGAATTATTCTTCTCCAGCTAAGTCAGTCTGTCCTCAAGTGAGGCATTAAACCCATATTATTCATATTGGTTAATGGAATCTCTACTTACACTGGAGTGCAATCGTGGGCAGGTTGTACATTTTGTGCTGCAGATGCACTGTACTTTTGATTCAAGTCAAACACGTACACATTAATATTTATGTAAACCATTATGAAAGAATTTTAACTTGAATTGTCCTGTAAATCGCTATGTAATACGTTCCATTTCTTTTATACATATTACAAACAAATTTGAACTTACTAGCTGCTGAAAAAATGTGATTTGAGTAGCTTTGCTGTGAAGCAATACAAGTAAGTAATTTTTTATGATTATTTTTGTGACAAATTGTGACTGCAAGGTCTAGATTATTTGTTAGTGAATTTGTGTTTAACTGAAAGGAAGCATAGACCCCATGTCAAGATGGAGATTAAATAAGAGCAGCAGCTATTAGCAGCTAATTTAATATCAATACAAAATTGTTCAAAAAAGTTTTTGTTTATTTTTCAGTTGGTGTGGCACAAAAGTAGAATTGAGAACTCTAATGCTGTCCAAATCAGGGAGGCTGCACCGGGTTTAATGTGTTTGATTAAAAAATGCTAAAGTAAGAGCTCACATTCAGTAAACAAAGCAGAAGGCAATCATTTATCAAAGTCTATGAATAAGCTAAGAGGTCAGAACAGGTAGTTAAAAAAAAAAAAGTTAGGTTATACAATGTTGGTGTGCTTGGCTGAGAATATAAAACAGTCTGGCCAAGAGAGAATCTGGAGAGTTGGAACTAGCTGCGTGACTGATAAAGAGAGCAGGAACAGGTGGGATGATTAGGAAATTCAGGGCAGGTGAAGTGGGTGTGGTGCACAGAGTGAAGGTGGGTGGTTGGAACTTATTGCCTAAGGTCATAAAGACTGTAATAACGTAGGGGAACTTAATTAAAGCAACGACTTTGAACTATTACTTTACTTTTTGGAACAAACTATGTCTTTATACTTTAAGTTTATTTGACTATTTGATGAGTATCTTGCACAGTTTATCTGGATCTGAAGTAAAGTACAAATACTATACTGTAAAAGTTCATATAAAAGTATATTACTACTACTGACAAGTACTGACAAGGAAAAGCATTAGGTATATTCAATCAAGAAAGTTTACAGACTTTTCCACTCAATAAGGCTTGAATATATAAAAAGTGTTATATTCCCACCAAGTTTGTATGCTAACAAAAGTAAATCAAAAGCTACATCTGAAAACTACCAAAAAAATTTATGCTTAACTTCCATCTGTGGTATACATATGTATTATTCAAAGGCAATTTGGATACAAAAGGATAAAAGTCAGAGATATAGTTTGAAAAATATGTTATTAGTATTTCATGTACCATTGTTACCCTCAAACCCCAGACTTGCTCTGTATTTCCCTCCCTTATGGGTATACTAAGCTCATAAAAGCACAACATTGCTCACATCAACTGTATTTCGTACTCAAAAGGAATCTGAATGTGTGTGTAGCACTTTCATAGAGCATTCACACACGGGGCATTACACACCCTAAGCCACATACAGATGATTTACACCCTGAGGTTATCTACAGCTCTGAAGGCTGCATACAGGAATTTGAAAAATAACTGTGCAATGACAATACACCACCTAATTTCCTGTGTAATGTGCTTGAACATCTTCCTTCCATGTTTAAACAACTGACATTTGAAAATGCCTTTATCCTGAGAAGATAGCCTCTGCACTATCTTTACAGGTCTCTCTTTTCTTATTTTTTTAATGCAGGACAGAACGCAGCAGAAGGAAATCAATCAATATTCCTCTAGAGTGTTTGTTAAAGATGTTTTTTTTTTTGTTTTTTCTGTTCATTCTTAGTTGAGTCTGATTCTTGCAGTTGCAGCTTGTGCTCAAAATGTCAGTGTTTGATTTGGGAGTGCACAACATGTTTACATCAGTACTGTTACACTGGATTATTTGTTCATCCCATGTACAATACTTCAGCTGTAGCAACTGTTCATGGCAATATTTAAGGCACAATTCTAGCACAAAACATAAACTTGCTTGTTTATAACAAAGTAACATCCGGTTTAATTCGATCAACAAGTAATATTTGATTGGAGATGCTGGTACATCAGACAAACTTTTTCTTGTCATGTCTGATGAAAACCACATTATAGCTCACTGCCTTGTTCAGACAGCCATCACAAAGATTTACTCGTGTGATACTATTCTATTTTAAACATACCATGTTATAGACACAATGTGTCAATCCACTGAATGTGACAAAGGGCTACTGTAAGCTTTTTTACAAGTCCCAACAAACTCGAACTCAGATTTAAGATTTCAGAGATTTTTCAAAAGCTTAAGAACACAAAGTTATAAGTGTCACCATTTTACATTTCTCAGAACTACTGATAGGAATAATCATAATATTTTTTTAGAGAAGGGTCAAGCAACGAACATGGGAGTCAACTATCAGGCAGGTCTTTCTTTGAATGTGAAAATGGTGAAGCGGAATAGACCTTTTTTGAGAAAACTGGCTGTAAATCCTGAGTAATTTTTCACATCTTTTTGACTTTCTTCTTTTCCTTTTTTGTTGTGTTTAGCTTTCATTCTTATACTGTTTGGTTGTATTTTTTAGAAGCCCAGTCTCTCCAGGAGTCTTGTAATGTGAACATGTCACAATCTATTCAGTTAGATGGAAATTGTGAGATGGTATTGTATACTGAAGCTGATGTTTTCTACATGGCAGTGTTTACCTGACATGAGAGACATGATGGGGGAAAATGTATATTTGGTAACCATGAATATTTTTTACAATAGTCTAACCATGTATGTTATAAAGGAAATGCAAGTGCAGAACAGGTCTCAAACCAGTAATTTCTTGTACGAACTGGTTGCTGGTTCACAAAGGTGTGCAGATTAAGACCAACATAGCTACTGTACAATTTGACATGGAACTGGGTTGAGTTTAGGAAAAGACAGTTTGGCTTTTCAGAAAGATGCATAGTCCTCATACAGAGTCATAATAAAAAGGCAATGTTAAAGTTCTGAGATCTTTTGGCAGAGAAACATCCTGACTATATCCATCTGTGCTAGAGAAATGTGAAGTTTATGCACGTGCACACTTTCAGAACTGTAAAATAGTGATTTTTTTCATCTGGCAACTTGGCTGGGAAATGCAGATGCTGAAGGAGCCTGAGAAGTTTAAACTCAGATAACTGTGCTGGTTTTTAAAGTTGCTAAACTTGCTCTATTGTTTTAATAACATAGTATTCCTTGATAAGTTTTTTGTGGATATTTAAATTCAGTTGCATGAAAACCAAAGTAAACTCTGAGTCAAACATGAGAAGTGAACTGGGTTAACATCGTAAATGGCTGCACTGCGGATTCACCTTTTGTATAACCGTACAATACAAAAAAATTGTACTGTACACTTGCATACACACACAAAATTTGCTGGCTCTTATCCAGTCTCTTACATACAGACTCTTTGAATCCTCTAAGCCGTGCCCTGTGAACCATGACAGCTGCAGCCAGCTTGATTGACAGAGTTTGAAAGTCAGGTTCAAGTGCAGGTTCACTCAGCTCCTGCATTACTCTGCTTCCACTGTAAGATTCTCTCCAGCTCTGCCGTTGCCTGCTCACTTATCTTCCACCAGATGTCTGTCACATGCTGCGATGTTTTCTGCCAGTCATCTCCCGGTCTCCAGTGTTTAATTAGTGCTCATTAAGGCCGGGCTTTCTTTGTAAATAATATATGGATGCCAGAGAAAGTACATCAACATAAGCTGTCTCTGGAGTGGAAGCAGCCATGAATAGTAAAATCATCTACATGTTCAACTTGCTATATGCATTATATGAGCAAGCTTTCCCAATAGTGGAAGACACAAGCTTGTTGAGGCTCCCTGATTGTCATTGCTGTACTGTACACTGTATATCTGTGTATGGGTTTACAGTATGTGGGCGTTTGATCACGTGACTAAAAAAGAGGCAATGTTTATTTTTGTTTTTATGTTCTTGAAGTGTTAGAGCTATATAACAGTGGTACTTTCACTCCTTATACTTTAGTAGGTAACTATATACAGGTATGTTCTCAGATGACCTATGAAATTCATATTAATATACTCTTTCTTCCCCTTGCTGATTTCCTCCTTTTTGTCTCATCCTCTTACATCACATCACAAATGATCCATCCCTCTTCCATGAGCACTGAGGTGGGATTAGGGTTTCAGACATCTCAGTACTATATGACTACATCAATGCACAACCTCAGTAATAGGACCTGTCATTGAAACAAATCACAGGCTTTTGGGGGGCAGGGCCCCAAGCCATGCAAATTCAGATTCCATTTTGCCGTGGCAGAAAATTGGAGCGGGGGAATTAACTTGTGACTCATCCCTGATGTTTCCCCAACAATTTGGGGAGCCCTGGCGGGCTCACTTTATATTTCAATGTGAGGTACTAACAGTTTGCTTGATATTGCATTACACCAACAAATGACAAATGACAAAATTGGCCACAACACAGGGCGTCAAAAACAGGCCTAATCAGACTCTTCAATTTCACGGTGGCAGAGCCTGCTGTAATGAGGTGACTTTCTCCTCTCCTTGTGAAAACCTCCAATGCCATCTGCAATGTGAAAAGAGGCAAAGTAAAGAAAAGCCGTCAAGCTCACGACTATGTGTTGTTGAGTTTGCTCTGTGAGGCCTAAATTGCACTTAACATGCATCAAATAAGATTACAAATTCAAACAAACATTTAATTAAGACATTTTTCTATGCCATCGTTTTGTTTAGATTTAATTATGCAAGTAATATAATTTGATTGTACATAAATGCTTTGATTTATTCCTAAAGTGTAAACACGTAGCCATTAGATGACATCAAACTTGGTTTCACATCACGCACTGGGGTAATTTACAGAATATAAAGCAGCCAGGGTGGGAATTTCTAAATCTGAAGCTATTCATCTTAGTGAAAGGTTTGTTTTACCAGTCTGGTTTGGGGAAGAGCTGCTGCCTGAAGTAGAAGTTTCACTAATTCTGGATCTTGTTTACAAATTATTTGGTTTTCAGGCAGATTTCTGTAGGGTCTACAGTAAAGAGGTCCATTTAATTTATAGGCGCTTTTCAGGACTTAAGGTCACTGTACAAAGACATGTTAAAAGTATTAATAAAGTGTAAAACATAACAATGAAAATAGTCAAAAACATTAAAACAACAGCAATAAAATGCAACAGGGAGATCATTCCAGCTGTCATGTAAGCTGTGAGTAGCAACTGAAAGAATGATACAAGCAGCTGAAAGTGTGTGGGCTCACCATATGAGATTGGGTAAAGAGCTTGCTCATTTGTGAAGGGCTCAAAGCTAGTTGAGACGGTTCAGGCATCTTGTTAGGATTCTGCTTAGACGGCTTCTAAGTGTTGTCGTTCGGACATGTCTGATCGGGAAGAGACCATAGGGTAGATAGGATGGAGAGACTCTTGGCTGACTTGCTTGTTAACAGTTTAGTGTCTTCCCAGAAACGCTGTGAGGGAGAGTGTTTAGGGCTGCTCTGCTTCGATGGTTACACTTGAAACCCAGACTTGTGGACTTCTGTTAGAAAATGGATGGATGGATAAAAGTATATAATATATTTTGCTTCAGCTGTTTTTTAACTATATTGTTTTTTTCATGCTATTTATTGTGATTATTTTTTATACCTTCCATCTTTATATTTTCCAGTACTGTGTGCTATTCTTTACGGTTTTGTTGCTGTAACTTTGAGAATCACCCCTTTTGGGATGAATAAAGGTCTGTCTTATCCTACCCTAAATAGTAAAGCATTATCTGAAATTTGGGGCGCAAATTGATTAAAGTAAGTTCTTTGTTAATTTATAATAGTATTTCCAATTTGTCTTAAAATTAGGCCTAAGACATGCAGGTGGCCAGAGAAAAACAGGGAACACTTTTGTTATCAAACAGTGCTTTCGCAACCCCTTTCCCGCTTTCTGGTCTACACATTTCCACAGAAAGTAACTTCCCTGTCCCACAAAAGCTCCAAAAGTTTGAACAACATTGGGCGTTGGCAATAGAAGGAAGCGCCGCGAGACATTTTGAAACACAGTTGTGTTTCGATAGATCGCGCACAAAAGTAGCAGCAGCGAGAGGCTTCACCATGAAAAATCGAGCCCTATCCACCACTGCATAATTCTCTCTTAACCGTCAAAATGTATGCCAGTTCTCAAAAGGTATCGAGGCATAACTGGCTCTGCCGCGGGCACCAACCTAATGGAAAAGAGGAGGAGGATAGCTGCCAGTTTTTCAGACCTTTAATATTATCTGTCATGGCCTTCATAAATGCAGTATCCCCAACATAGATCATATAATTTGTTAAGTGACTTTAAGTATTGCATGAGATTCAATTTCACTGAAGTATGATGCAGTAAGAGGCATGTTCTCTATTCTAGCAATCATAATGGTTGCAGACGATCTTGGCTTTAAAAGAAATTCTTCAATTTTGGTGTCCCTGTAGCTGGTGTGTATCACACTACTTTTCCTTTCTTGTAAGACATCAAACAGTCTCGGTCTCCCCTGTGGGTGTTGGTATGTTACTCTGGTTTTTCCTGGTATCACACCGATATTTTAAGTCAAAAGTTTCCCTCGACAGCCTTGATCTAACCATATCTTTCATAGCAATCGCCGGTCTGGATATCTGAGCCTCTCGGAGTGTCTTGTTGAGGAAAGTTTCAGGAAACCTCAGTATGTATTTATACAGCATGGAGGCGCATTACAAGCTCTGACCATGGGTGACTTGTGTGAGGGAAAAGGTGAGATACAGAGCCGAGGAAGGCTGGTTTGCAGGCTGGGTCTTATCAGTCAGAGACGCAGCCATGGGTTGAATCTCTAAAGAAAAAGAGACTTTTCATTTTGGTATAGCCATTTTTCAAAATGAAACTGACAACATAAATGTTTTCAGGTTTTAAACGATGCATTTTCAATAAAGACAATAACTAAATTCATTTTTATTTTTTTTCCAGATGTGAAAATAATGCAATTTTTATTATCAGTTACCTTTTCTCCATAGCGGTTGGCAATAAAAGACCGAGACACAATTTGCTACCAGGGTCAGTGTATGGCTCTGGTGAAGAGATTTATCCCCTCCTACAGGTGTAAACAATCTAGGAGGTTATCATATATAGTTTTTTTTTTTTATATATATTTATCTTTACCTAAAAATGACCACATGACAAACAAGATATGTGCTGTAACACAAAGAAATGATTGTGTCTTCACAAAATTATATGAAATTTATAAAGTGGCAAGTCAACTGAAGTGGGAGAATAGATCAAGTCTAAAAGGTTAATATGACAAAGAATTGTTGCTTACCAAGAAAACCCTGATTTAGGGATTTAGAGGACCTGTGGCATTGGAATATTGATTGATTGATTGATTGATTTTATTTCGAACACAGGAAAAACATTTTAAAAAATAAAATAAAGAAATAAAAATATATATATATATAAATGCCAAACGCATTCACTATCATGTTCGAAAAGGAGTAGGAAGAAGTAAAAAACTTATTAAATCCTGCCCCTTGTCTTTATGCATATATACATACCTACACAGACACATGCACACATACACACACACGACACTGCTGCACTGAAAATACAAACCTAAATAAAATGCTATTGGAATATTTCTATAGAATATAAATATGTGGAAAGGAACTTTATGTCAAGTTAAAGACAAACATTTGAAGGCCAATTTTAGAAAAAAGGTCCATCACTGATTTTATTACGTTTTTCCCCTGTGGACCAGTGGACCGGTCACAAGTTCCAGCATTTCAACACCTGTATTGCTTTTTTAGTTAAATCACTGAACTTAAGCTCTTGCCAAAGTTTTCAGAGCAAAGAGCATTCACCAACAAATCTATTCACTGTTGTTCTGTTGCCAAATTCCAGTCATGTGTTTTCAAACCGCTGCTGGAAATAGCAAGGTGACAAGATGAGGAAATTAAAGGGATGTCAGTCAAAGCTTAACAAAGTGAAACCACATGTTTAATATGAAAATATTGGTTATGTGGCTGTTTCATGTATGATTATCAATTATTATTATTATTATTATCATCAATAATAATTGAAGAGTATTACTTCACCATTTAATTACACATATTTTCATCAGTTGCTATTTTCCATCGTTTAAATAATGAGAGGCATTCAAGTCACCTGCTTTGTGTGTCAGGACAGTAACAATGGAGTTCGCCACAATTTGTCTTTTTCAATTGATTCATTGTCTTTAACTCAGCTAAGTTGAAGAACAGTTTTACATAGTATTTCCCCTTCTTGTATTGGGAGTCTCTACTCATAAATATGTAAAGCTCAAATTAAAAATGCACAGAAAACAGGTAGGTGAAAATGTATTCAGTGTTACAGTGAGCAGCCATGCACAACATTGACACCTTGAAACAAAAACAGCTAAATGGAGCTCAGCAATCATTAAATGTAGCATTGAAATTAGTTATTTTTCCATAGTGCAATGTTAACATGACTTTATGAATAATATATTAAGACCTTTTATTATTATTAAAGAGAATATGAAGAAATAAAGAAAGGTGTAATTTATCTGAACTCACAGCTTTGCAGAAAGAGGGCATTCGGAGCTCATTACATAATGTTGGTACACACAAAGCACCGAATGGGAAAAGAAAACTGCTTCTAGTTTTGCTTTGTTGTTCTTTCCAAATTAGTGTTTTTCAATGTGTGTGTGCGTGCACGTAATGGGGACATCATTTCACATATTAAACTATTGTAGGAAGCAAATTTTGGACACAGAATGCAGACAAAGTGAAATTAACTCTGTTAACAGGTAGTGAAAGCTTGATATCTAAAGGGATTGTATCTAAGTACAGGGTAAACTTCAAGCTTCCTGTTTTGGCAAGTACATTTTAAGCAGGAGTTGAGGGTTACTGTTTAGAAAGTCTTCTTGATGATTTGTCTTATTCATGGATGAGAAATTAACAGTTCCCAGGTGCCATAGAATGAAGGTTAAGTCAAGCTCAAATAAGTCAAGTTTAGTCTGCAAATTCCCACACTTTCTTGAGAATTTTAATCAGGTATATATGTGAAAAAAAGTCCAGCCTTTGTGGCTAATTCTTTAATAAAAATCTACAGACTGATAAACTGGTTAAAATAAATACATTTAGAATACAAAAATTCCCTGCTAGTTTTCACACAGCTTTTCAATGAGAATTTCTTTTTCATTACTATTTAGTCATTTGAATTTTGTAATGCTGTTTTATTGCTCTTCTGTTGGACTGTTAAAATCTCCCATTACTGAAACATTTATATCACTTGGAACCAAGTTTCAAGGCAAGTCATTTGCTATAAATGTATCCGTGAGGTAATGCAACAAATTGTTGTCATGACACACACTTTCATCTTCCACAGCTGCCTCAAGGATAAGTGTTGAACAATGAGAAACTTTGCGGTTATAATTAGGTGGAAAAGCCGTTTTTTCACCAATAGTTTAAGGTTTTATTCCTCTGTCCAGCAACACAAAGCGTACAATTCATATTAGGCAACACTTTATTGAAAATATGGCTTTATGGTATTATTCTTGAAGCCCACTTTAAGATTAGTACAAAAGAAACATTTTCCTAACCTTCCAGCTCAGACTCTCTATTTAGCTTAATCTGTACTGCTCTCTTGTTTTGAATCAGTGAGGTTAGGAGCTGTCACAAGGAAGAAAAGCTGTGTTAGACACAACGAGCCTGTCAACGCAGTGCCAAGCAGCTAGGAGAAGCCAAGGTTAGGCAACAGCCAGAGAAGATGATGGAGGGCGGTGCTGCCATCTACTCCAGAATGTCAACACAAAGCTAGACGCAAATCTCACCTTTTTTCACATTTGTTCATTGTTACATCTATAGCCAACGCATTCACGGTTAAGTCAGAAGCAAGACACGACTCAGCAGGTGCAGCATAAATTAGACACAGAATGTCACAGTCACTTTGATTGCAATGGGCCTGTTAAAGAGGGTGTCTGATATAAATCCATCCATCTATTTTCTATACCTGCTTAATACAGTTCAGGTTCACATCAGGACTAGAGTCCATCCCAGCTGCCGTTAGGTGAGAACACCTTGGACAGATTACCGGTCTTCACTGGTTGACAGAAATGCTTGAAAACATGTATGATTAGATCACACCTGACTTAAACTAAAGAAAAGTGTTATCCAAATTTAAAATAATACATTTTTCTACTATGTCCCAGCAAATTTTCCTTATCTATTTGCTTAAATTTACCCCGTATGCGCTGGTATTTCTGTGAGTACGTCAGTTTAAAGAAGTAAATTTAGTTTGTGGTGGGCACAGCACTTTTCAAAAGTTATATTTTATCAAATAGAAAAAAATTGTTGCCATGTTTGATGGATTAAAGAGCACAACTGGATTCTTTTTGCATTTATATATTTACTCATACATTCATTCATTGATTTATCCTGTTGCCACAAACTAAATTCACTCTACTGGTGACTATAATTGTGATTAACTGATCCTTTAAGAAGGGTGTACAATATTAATAATTCCTGCTGTTTTTATTGCACACAAAGAAATATCACTGACCTTAGCACTACATTTCTCTCTCCTATCTGAAGGAGTGCAGTTTCTGAGAAGGACAGAGATGCTAGATGATCCTTGGTGTCTCAAAGGGAGGAACGCTTGTTTGGATAATAGATAATACCAATTGCTGTTACACTATACACGAGATAAAAGGTCTTTCAAACTTTATAAAATGTGTCATTGTAATGGTTTAGGTTCAAAAGGTTGGACATACTGGGGATCTCTCCCCTCTAGTGACCAAAAGCAGTTACAGAAAAGTTCTCCGATTTCATTATGACAATGCCGGCGGCAAAAGCATCACACTCTAGAGGTCCCCTGAGTCCACATCCCCTACTCTATCAGGCTGCTAGCCATGCCGGATGGGCCTGATGATCCAGATTTTGCTGGTTTTTAATTAAGTGGAAGGTCAAATCTCATTGCTTCAGGGAGCTGCTGCTTTCTGCATGGCAGAGACGCTACACCCAGTCATTAATTTTATGAAGCAGGGACTTTAATTGATTAAAAAGTTAAAGACTATGGGGAATTTTTGGTGAGAGGCAGTAGCATTTAGTTGATGTGAACCACTCTTCTGTGCCATTAATTTTGACTGTTGATAATGTGAGACAGCACTTAATCTGAATAAATACACATTCTAATTGTATAGATATCATTTGATAGACTTTGATGTGAGACAAAAATTTTTTTGCTGTTTGTTATTGTCAATTTCTTTTACTCCAAATTAAAGTTATTCTTTTCATTAAGTAATTTTTTTCATAGTTACAGAATTCTTGCATTAGTTTTATGATCATTTCTTGTTCAACCCAGAGGCAAAGCTCTTCACAATAAATGCCTTCATTCTGTCACACAATTTCTACCAGTGAGAGTTTTACTTACAGATGCAATAATTTTTTCACGCCTTAAAATGGATTACGGGATATGTAACTCGACAACTTTGCCTCATTTAGTGTGCAGAGAATATGTTAATTAGCCCTGCGTCGCCCGCTATCCTGCAGCTTCCACCAATGTCCCTCAACATATGCAAGGAGTCTTAGTGTGGAAAGTGTGATTTTTCATGTGAAAAAGGGTGATCCAGTGCTTGTTTTATAAATCAGGAGGTCCCATCACACGAATATGGTTCCGCCCAGTGGTTAAGGGGAGAGAAAAAGTCATTAAACACATCAAATAATCCACACTTGTAGTTTGCAGCTCCTTTTACAGAACTAAAGATTACAGTAATCACAAACATTTAAACTGATTCATACTTGATGAGACAAGCAACCCACATTTAGGTATCTTTAGGACTTTAGTCTGTGCAGTGAATTATACTATACTTACATGTACAATGATCTCCCACAGAGAAAATTAGAAGCAGCGGAATGTCTTGAATGTTCTTTTGACATGGCCCACAGTGTCACAGCGTCCAATATACTTTAGCCTGTGCCTCAGTTCCCCCTACTGTGCCTGTATATTGGGACAAGTACAGGTGTCCAATTAACTGGCCAAGTCGAACTGTAACTGTGACTGACTCAACACTTCTATGTGTCTCTAAGTGAAAGCCATACATTTGTGACATCTTGAAAAGTCACATTTACGATGACCTAAGAATCATGAGTACCCACGACAAAGACACAAATAAACTCTCCGTTGACGTTGTTTCACAAACATCATGTATATATCTTGCTCATTAACTATTCTGATCCATAACTTTAAGCCACAAGGATCCAAAAATGAACACATCTATGCAGAATTATATAATGAAAAGTTGGTGTTAGAGAAACTATTGTGAGAAAGTATAAATATTTATATTTTGTAACAATTCAAGTTTATTTTAATGTGTTATAACAGCTGACTAAAGTGTTATTTCAGATGATAAAAATTCTAGAGTTTAAATAAAATGTGAGCAGACATCCACTTTACTTTGGAACTGCTGCTTGTCAGCAAAGCAAAGCAGGGTACAGTTTCCCTCTATTCCCGCAGTTATCCATCATTAATGTGAGATGTCACAGTTAGGCTAGGAAGTCAATTAGAATGGATGTATTTCTGACTGCTGCTGTCATTTTTCTGTCTCATGTTCACTTGCAGTTGTAGGCAACAGATACCCGGCTCATTGGTCTCAAATGGGAGAAATCTTCTCTCGGAAGCACTTTGTAAAAACAAACATAGGCATGATGTGAAACCATGAGCCGCATAAACCTCTAGGGAGGTCTACGGTGTCAGATCCACTCGATGGCCTCCTTCCAGCTGTTTTAGTATCAATTGCCAGCCACCTCGCAAGAAGCTGAGGTCACTATTTGTAACCTTTTACCCTATTGGGAGTAAAACCAAATATGGAGAGTTATATTTGGAATACAGCTGCAATATGAAACTGTAATATCTCATGTGATAACAAACACAACCTTCTCTTCCTCTGATGGAGCTCTTCCCTGGGAATAAAGACACGTCTTAATGGGAAAAGGTTATATTCTGAGGACATGCAATTTACTCTTTCCTCATTCTGGTTTTAAGATTCACAAACACAGAAACTACAATCCTTTTCGCTCACTGTGGTCAAAAGGAGGTTGAATCTGGTTCAGTGTAGAAAACCATCAGTCCTTCTCTCAGCTGTCAGGAGCGTCTGTCAGTTCTGCCACAGTTTGGTCTAATAAACCAGTTCTGGCAACTCGGCTTCCTGTATGACGGCTTCCTTGCCAAACAATAGAACTTTGAAGATAAAGAAACAAATAGAATTCCCAGAATACACAGCTTCTGTTTACTCTATCATCTCTCTATCAGACCCTGTTTTGTGCTCAATTAGTGAATCTCACAGAGTGCCTTTTATTTAGCTCTCAGAGAGGCAAAAATGACCTTATTCGCATTGCTGTCCTCTCCACAGGGGCAGCAACAAATGAGGCCTTGTTTTTTTTTTTAAAGGCGAGCATAATGAAGCTTTGAGGAGGCATGATCCAAGTCAGATAACCCACCAGGATTTCAATTTGTTCCTGTCAAAAAATTTGAAAGGCATAAGTAAACATCGCCGCAAGGGTAGACTCTGGATATTCCCTCAAGAAGATATTGATTCAATGGGTGCGAAATGATGCCTATTCATGTGTCTTTCTTTTGTTTCTGTCCCTCTGTCTCAGGTGCAAATGCAACCTGCATGCCAACAGCTGTGTTTTTGACAAGGGGAAGCTGGGCTGTGAGTGTGAACACAACACCACAGGGCCAGACTGCAGTCGCTGTAAGAGGCACTACCATGGAAGAGCCTGGAGTGTGGGCTCTTACCTCCCGATACCCAAAGGAACTGCAAATATATGTAAGTATAGAAGTATCTCTAATGTTTTGCTGATAAAACCTAGCTATGCAGCCATTTTACAAGAGATACAGCTGCCTGGTAACACACCATTTCCAGTCTTGTTACTGCTAAAGCTTATATCTGATGAATGTTGCAGCAATGAAACTTCTCTAGTATATTTTTTTTATTTTAATCCTAAAGAGAATTCTCTTCCTCCTCCTCACTTTATTTCTCAGCCTCTGAGAAAGCAAAGTTTGAATGTATTTCTAATGAATTGTCCTCTGTATAGCGGAAACCAAGTAACATCATATAAGACCATCATCAGCAGTAAAACTACAGCTTTAAAACTACAGTTTTATAAAGTCTGTAAAGGATCTAAGTTTACATTTTGACAACCTAACAGATTTACTGTAAGTCTGTCCTCTTTTAAGAGGCAAGTTTAGTAATGTCCCAAAACTTCAATCTGAAGAGAACAGAAAGCCAAGTTTGGAGATGCAGCAACAGCGAGAAATGTGTAAAAATATCTAATTCTGCTCAGTTCTGAGCTCATGTATAGATTTAGCTGTCACATAGCACACAAAAACATTCTCATAGGCTGTGGAACACTCTCCTATATTGAGGAGAATGTGCAGACAATTTCTCTGTTGTTGCTGTTCATACAAGCACTTCACAGAGGGAGACTTTCTGCAGGAGAAATTTATGTTGTTTTTTGACCTATTTAAATACCTAAACATGATATTTTCTAACATTGACCAAATACTTTTATTTTCTAACCTTGACTGAGTACTTTTAATGTCTAATCTAAATGAAGATCGTTTCATGTGTAACAAAGAAGCAATAATAGATAACAAGAAGTCTACTTCCTCTCAAAAGAAGGTTTTGGTTGGCCATGAATCTGGCATACAAAGATTGACACCTATCAGTGATTACTTTCAAACATACAGTAATCGTCTCCCTCCCCTTTTTTTGTGGAGAAAAAGATTTTTTAAATTTTTCAGCCAAGTAAACATAGCCATCCCTTCACTGCTCCTTCACAAAATCTGCCCCCCAATCCCATGGATGCACACTGCCAAGGCATCAGCACAAACAACTTGAAAGCATTCCCAATGAGAAAACTTCCTACCTCATATGGTGTGGAAGCTGATGTCTCTCAGCAGGTTAGGATGCACTGTTATTTTGTGATTTCACTTCCAGTCACCAACACCACAATTTATTCCGAAACTCACTTTCTCTCATGCCCATCTTACAAATTTAAGTGTGCAAAAATGAGAGGGGGTTGTGTTTTAAACAGTCCTTGGAATGAATCCTATTATTTCAATATGTTGACATTCATGGGGCTGTCCTGCACCTACCTATTCTCTTCTGAGGCTGCTTTCTTGTCAAAGCTGGTTGCATCTGAGACGTAGGCTTCACACGTTTGCCACTTGTACCAGTGTGCAATGAATGAAGCAATATCAAACATTGGTTCCTGAAGAGTAATATATCATGAAGCGAAAAAGTCATAGACTTCATAGACATCATCCAGAGTTTTTGTGAGTGCCCACACAGAACATGCAGCTAGCACACTATGAGGGAATATGTGTTGAACTGGCCACATAATGTATTGGATTGGAACTGCATGCTTTTCTTTTGTCCAAAGGCCAAAACCTCTAAACTCAAAGTACTGCTTCCAAAGCTTCTAAACACATCATGTGGCCTAGATATTTTTGGCAAGTTGCTATGTAAACATTACCCAGTAGTTCCACAGAAGTCTAAATGTATATGGGCCATTGTCAAATGATCTTAATTATGTTGACACTGTTTAATCAATGTGATTAGCACTCACCAACAAGATAACATCAAATTTGGTATTGCTTTCTCAACTCTGTGTGTGGTATCTCTGAGACAGAAGGTGCTCTTTTGCATTATCCCCATTATAATCTTGGATAGGAGTTGAGTCACATTTATCAAATCCCGTGCCTGGGGCAGGGAGGCACATTGCCTCAATAAATCTAATATAGCCACTGAGGGTTGTGGTGGTAGATGGCCAGGCGTGGCCAGATGGCAGAAGATCTAGCCCTCTTGTCTCCAATTTGCACTTATTCAGCCTTCCAACCTGAAAATACTCATGGCACAAGTCTGCTGGGATTGACAGCAGGTTTTTTCAGATGCTCAATTTGATTGTTTGACTTGAATTCTCAGACACTTTGCTGATTAGATTTGTACAAAGATGTGATATTGCTATTGATCTGCTCTTGTGAAACTTTTGGTGTAACACTACCTTCCTTGCTCTTCTTCATTTGCTGCTGATGAATTTGAGTACTATCTAGTCATTTGTATGAATATGTGTTTTATGGGTCTGTGTGTTTGTGCACAGAGCTTTAAGTGTTCTCGAGCTTGCACATGCAACATATTTGATTGTGTGTGGGAGTCTGTTTGCAAGAAGGTCTGTGAACTCTAAGGAGATATTGCTAGATTTACCCCTGCACCTCTTCTGTGTTATGAGCCTCCCTGCAATGTGATGCTCACTCTCAGATTGACAGGATGTTATTAAAAAATCCAGCACTTGGCCGCATCTGCACTGAACTGATGAAACCAGGGTCTAGTCATATCAAAAGCAATATTAGTGCTTGTTTGGCAATGGCATAAAATGCAATAATATTGTACATGGAAGTGACGCAACGATATTGGTCCCCCAGGGGGTTGAATGAACACTCTTTTGTCTTGAATTATTCTTATTTCTCTCATGAGTAAAACATGGGCCCCATAACATGCCTTTATCTATTACATGAAGCTCATATTTCCTGTAAATATATTAAACATACAGCTCTCATATTAAGACAAATATGTTGAACGTGTAAAGTGTAATTATGGTTTAATAGCTTTCATCTGTCATCAAGTCTTCCTCTTTTATCATGGAAGTCATTTATATCGCATGTAAGAACTGGGCAAGGTTTATTAGATATTCAAATCCTTGTACATGTACATATGCATGAACATGTGTTACTTGTGGTTAGATAAATAAGAGCCAAAATGGTGTTGCTATAGGCCATAGCGTTCAGATAACGGGAGTGATTCAGAGAAAGATTCAAATTTAAGGTTTTCTTGAAAAAGGCAAATAAATATCTGTAGGTTGCCTCCTGAGAAGAAGAGGAATCACTCCAAGAATTATGTTGACAGTCCACTTTGCAGGGAGCATCAACTCATCTTGTGTTCCAAAGCAGGTTCACAGGTTAAGAAGGGCTGGAGCTGTGAGTTTGATCAGACTGTAAAATGTGTTTTGCCTCCAAAGGGCAATATTGTTTGCCCTCCATTCCTCACAAAAGACAAACTATTGTTTACCGGGGCTTGCTCACAGGCATGCAAACTGGAGCTTAAAATCTGTGCTTTTCTGGCGGCTGGAGTGTTGTGCTCATGCCAACCATTGTTGTGACAGCCCCTAACTGGTAATGAAGTGCTGAATGGGATACAAACAATATGAAAACCCCAAACATAATCACAAAAGACAAAGAAGATCAAACTTGGGAGGGGGATCAGAAATTGCATTGATTGTAGTTTAAGGATGGCTGAAGGTGACGATTGCACAATGCAAAGATGGTAAATCCACAGCCAGACACTGATTATACAGAGCCTGCAGAGTTGCTAAAGTTGGCTCCTGCTCACAGGCAGTCGTGAGTCAGTGCCTATATATTCATTTTTTTTCTATCTTTCAGTCTGTTCTCATTGATTTAAAGTCAGGTGAGACAGCTCTCTGAGCATTAGAGTTTTTTCGATTAAGGATAAACATGATCACTGTTATTCTTTAGTTGACTTTGATTTTTAGCTCTCCTTTCAACATGTTTGAAATAATACTGACCTGACAATGCCTGTAGAAGCTTCTTATTTCTAAAGTGAAATTATAAATTTAGAAACGCTTTATTTATGCATTCACTGTTTCAAAGTTGGTGTAGAAAATGGATAAACACAGAAAACAGACAATAGCAGATGAGAATAACAACTTCCATTCTAAATATGAATAAAAACACAGATGGAAAGACTTATTTTTTCAAATCAACAGTTTGGATTCTGTTGACATTCTGTCACTGGCATACCTGTTATTATCATCAGCAGAAGGCGGGTATGGGACCATGTGATGGTCAGGCTCTCTGCAGAGCCATAGCTGCTGCTAATCAGTGGACACAGCCGACACCAAATGGATAAGTGTTGTGTTGGTGGGCTTTTTCAGTGCAAACAACTCCATCGAAATGCATCAAGTGCAATTTCAGGACTAAAGTTACAGGAGTAAGATGAAATAAGCTGGTGCTTGAATGAAACGTTCTTTCTTTGCTCTTTCCACAGGCATTCCCAGTAATCACGGACCAGTGCGTAAGTTAATCAAGCTTTTCAATTGGCATGTTGACTAACAGCTTCCTCTTTTTCCCATGACTAACACTTGTTTGACTGTTGATGTTGGTGTGAGAAATTGTGCCATATGTTACCATATCCACTGATCAGCATGTTTTCCACAGTAGAAAACAAATCAGTTCTAACAAGGCTTAATTGTAGCATTTCATCTTCATTCCACTTTTATCAAAGGATGAGAACTGATGCATGGAGTGAGGACGCTTCACTTTTCTCCAATGCAGTTACGAAAGGAATTTGAACTGTACTTTTTGCAATAATTCTCCGAAAGTTCTTTAAATTAAGGAAACATTTTTCTTATACAATAAGAATTTTCTCATCCCAGAAACAATCCTTAGAGGGTAATAACTGATTTCTCAAGTTTTGGCCAACATACAATTAACAATTTAAACCTCACATTCCTACTAACAGTTTTGCATTCATGCCAAACTTGTTTTATACTTTTTGACCCTCTGGCAAGTGAATGAAAAACAGTTTTCACTTCCACTTCAAAATAAATCAGTGAACAGTTATTTCCATTACAGTGGAGCTTTAGAAATGGTGTGTTGAAAAGCCATAGTCTGGTTAGGCTTTATGACATTCTTACTGTTCGGAAATAAATGCAAAAAAAATAGTTTTAAGGTGTTGTGTTGTCATTACTTTTAGTGCAATATTGAATTATCAAAGCTCATCATGATTTGATTAGGAATAAATAGTTTATTAGGATGGAATCTGTTGTAACGCAGCAAAAATGTGCAAAAATACTGGCATTGTTTACTCGATTTGATAGTTCATATAACGTTGCAGGAGTCCTGCATGTTTGGCCGACGTATTAGCACAAGAGAGAACAATTTCCCCTTTACACACTAGAATATTTGCTCATAGCACACAGACACATACATGCACACACACACACAGATGTGTGCCTGGAGCAATGGAAAAGAGAAAATGTTCTTTATGAGGGCCTGGTTCCAGCCGTGCATCCCTATGCATGTTGATGCCTGAAGGTGACTCCATACACTGAATAACAACAGCAGCTACCATGCATAGACCTCTCTGCCTTTGTCTTGTGAAAAATTCATAGAGGCTGCATGCATTATTTTCTATCTGTATATTAGCTTATCTACAAGCCCAAATGTGAGGCAGAAAGTTTCCAATAATTCTTGAGTTTAATCAGGTGAGACAAAAGTCATTATTGTAAAAATCCAGAGTCTATGCATGCTACCGCTGTGCTTTAACAACATAACAGCATGAATTATATGACAACCCAGTGTAATATATGACTTTTCCCATTTTTACACAGATCGAGCAAATGCCTCATCTCTTGGTGTTGCAAATCGTAACCAAGGTAGGCTTATAGGCTTTGTAATTTCAGCTTGGTATTGTCAATACATAGAAAGAATTGACAGCTTACTGATTGGCGTTTTGAAGGAAAAAAAAAGTGTAATATGGAAATAGCAGAATTCTGTTGGTTGTTTTGCCAGAGTTCACTTTCATCCTGCCTGCACACTAACACACGCTGGTCCTTACAAGGCAAACCTTTTGTTGTGAGAGCACTGCAGGGAATGGACCACATGTCTCATGATCACCAAGTCCACAGCCTCCTAACCTCTTTGATCGTGCCCTCTTTTTAATTACCCAGAATGCTCTCTGGGGGCGCACCCTTTCTGCCTTCTTTGCGAGGTAAAAAAAAGAAAAGGAAAAGCAGGAAAGGAGAAGGAAGGAGAGAAGAGGCTCCAGGGGGGTTTATGTAGATTGATCTCCAGCTATCTCCAGCTAATCCTCAGGCCCAGATATCCTGTGTAGTGAGTGCTAAGTCGTGTCTGCACCACTGCTCTCACAACCAAGAGAGAAAAAAATTAAAGGAAGACTTTGAGGATTTCCACAATCAAAGGAGTTTTCTTTTTTTTTTTTTTTTTACTTTTGCGGACTCACAAATCTGAGCGTCTATAAAACTAATCCAGTATTCTTTACCAACAGAAAACAGCCATTTACAGCACTTTACTGAATTAAAACTCATTTTGGCTTTGTGGTTTGATTTGATCTCCATCATTTCCACACGTAGTTAGAGAATATAATCAATCTAATTCAATGATATACCAATTTCACAAGTATCTTTTGCATAGGTGCACTAGCTGTTGCTGTAAACACAACATTTAAGAAGATGATGGCAGTCAAAATCATTTGGTGCGAAATGTGTATTTTTAACAAATTTATTACTATAATTCATTAATTCACTTAAACTATCACCCTTTGTACAATAACCCAGTTATAGGCAGATAAAATATCAGCCTGATTTCTGTTTGAATGGTGTGATTGTTGAACATTCACAGTAAATGAGTATGGACATTAGTAATTACAATAATGCAGGTCTTCAAGTTTTTATCAAGCATTTTAGTAAGATATGCCATGACATTAGTTGGCTTCCTTAACATTGAAATCAGCAATTAAAACATTGTGTTTTGGTTCATTGCAAATTGTTTTTACAAAGAGTCTATTTAAAGAGACTGAGACTGAAGGGAGTTAATGTGTCCTGTTTGTTTGCTGATAAACAGCTGTAAATGCCAAACAGGCAAGCTTAATAAGTGATAGACGTTTTACTTTTGACAAAACGAGGCAAGCCTTATTAATCTCCTTTTTGTGTGAAGCCAACCGAGTGCATTTCATTCAGGTGGCATAAATCTAATTCAGATATAATTAAGTAGAGTCACGTGAAAAAGAAAGCACACTCTCTTTTTATACTAAGATTTTACACATAAGGAGAGAAAAACAAACTTAGATTAGGTATATAAAACCTTAGATTGACAACACAGGGGATATTACACAATGTCATGAATTATTTAACAAAGCAAAGCCCAAATACAGAAGCACTGTGTGAAAAATTACTTTACTACTGCCCTTACTACATTGTAAGGTATAAGCCAAATTATTTAAAGATACCTTGGATATGTTGAACCTGTTTCATTGAACAGGCTCAGATGAGTTTTTTATTATGTCTTGATCCATAAACCTTAGAGGTGTGTGTTATTTTTCACATGATTTAAAAGTATTTACTAATCATTTTTATTCATTTTTTCAAAACTCTGTATTGTGTCATTTCAGACTGTTCTGCAGTGCATAGTTTACTTTAGAAAAATTAGTTTTTCCAATTAAAAATGTCCTCTGGTTTTGACTTGACTTGCATCAAATAATGCAACACTTGAGTAAAAGGGAAAGCCAGACCGTTCTGTCTGCAGATGTGGTATTGTATCCCCACCACTGCCAAGTGCTGTGCTATGAAACTGACGCTTCATATTGAACTCCAGAGCCTTGGATCGTGGACTAATGATGAAGTCTGCATGTTAATGTGATAAGAGGAGGCGAGGCCGAATGCAAGTTTCAGCTTACACTGACGTCATGGATATTGATCCACTGTAATTGAAGCAACACTATTCAAGCTCCTAGCATATAATTAGCAGATCCTGTATCTGAGAAGTGTCTCCAGTTATAATTAATTGTGTTGGCATAGTTGTGAAGGACTTTAAATATTAACTTCATTATTGTGAATATGATTTCATTTTAGTTTTTACATGTAGTTCAATTAATCTGCCAGTGTCTCTGCTGGGTCTTTGGGATCGTATATATTTCCTTTCAAGCTCCATGGATGAGACTCATTACTTGTCAAATCCATTTTGTTTATATGAAATTATGCATTGAACAAGGTTTACCGTGTATATTGCAGAACCTCCTTCCACCACACAAGATCTAGATCTTTTACAAAAAGAATGACAGGAGCTACTATCCAGGCCACTGATTTCTGACTTTCAACTTGTTATCTTCCTCTGATTTTCTGTATCTTAGACATTTCAGTGACATGATATCAGAGGACATCAAGAATTGAGTGAGATGAGATTATTAGAGAACTACACAAGTGCATTTTGGACATTTAGAAAGTGTCCAAAAAGTACCAGAGCCCCACAGAAGACAGAAGTTGCTGTAAAAAATGTTGTTTTGCAGTAGGCACAATAAAAATATTTTATATGTGAGCAAAGTGGAGTGCAAGAAAAAATGACATTTAAAACACTCATTCCAATTGCATCAGCTACGTGTCCTTCCTGTCACTGTTGTGCTGTTGCTGTGGAGAATTTTCTCCCTGTTGCTTCATCCAACGTGAAAGCCTGAGGATGGATCTGTCACAACAGTTATAATGTTGAAATGTCGCACATCTGACAGAGGTGTGAGGCACACATATGTCTATGGAGAGTTCGCTGGAAGGACTGGAATTGCTCTGTCCTCATTCTCTGCCAGCACAAGTGCAAGAGTGAATGATGCCACACAAGCAAATTTGCAGACTCAAATGTATGAATAAATTGTATATCGTGATGCATTATTAAAGGAGCAGTCCACTGATTTTAAACATCAAGTTTAGTGGACTGCAGTTAGTTGGCAAAACAGTCATGTAATGCTCTCTGTTTTAAGGCTTTCCAAAACCTAATGCAAAACCTCTCTAATGATGTCATTAAATATTTCAACTTTGAGTCCAAAACAAGCAGTAGGCCTCTTTTTCAAACGTTATCGACAGGAAGTGCCAAAAGTAGACATGACACGCTTTGCTGCTTTGCTATGGATGGTTTTATGTTCTTCAAGACTGGCTTTTTTAAAAGTATAACGACAACTATCTCAGGTGTTACTATAGCCGCTGTGATTGCACAACACAACGGCACTGGACGAAACCCAACAATAAAACAAAACATTTCAATGAACACAACACAAGTGTGGCCGAAAATTCAACGATGAATTCACACCTGGATTTCAGAAAACAGAAGTGGATCGATGAAATGAAAAACTCAGCTGAATTTTCTAAAATCTGTTTTCTGTAAAGTCATCATGCTGTGATTAATCTAAATTTTTTTTAAAAATCATCTCAACAAATGTTAAAAAAAGCACTAAATTGCATTGTACTCCATCTAGTATAAAGTTTAAAGTTTCCATCTGTGTCTTATAATGACAGCACACAGCAGAGGCCTGCCAGCACAAGACACTGCAAACTTAAACCACTAATTGAGGCAACAGATGCTTTTAGTGAGACTGTTGTCCTTAGGGTCTTTCGGAAGACGCAGAGAACGTCTTTTGCTTACAGTCAGCAATGTTAATGTGTTGATCAGACAACTGAGACTCAGCTGATCCCATAGAACGCTTTTCAAAAACACCCTGAGCAGGTGTTTTCCATTAGCTGCTGAAATGAAAAACAAAATAGAAAACTGATTAGACATCACTGACTGGAATCGAGAGGGCCATTAATGTTTGAACCCACTGAGGATGAGATCGAAGGAAGCCATAATTCAGGAGTCCATTTTCATGCATGCAGACACTTTTTGAAAGTAAAATGTTAATATTATTAACCATCAGAAGTGGGCAACAATCAGGTTAGGGTTAGCTTAATTAGCTATATTTGATTAAGTGCAAACAATTAAGTAACTTTCCATCTCATGTCACTTTACACATTATCAGAACTACATGTGAGCGGGAAAAGATGTTCTGTATTTCTCACTTGTCTGTGACTTATATAGTCATTGTCAAAATCAATTAATTAATTGTAAATATATACGTATATATATATATATGTATCTATCTGTTAACGCATTAAGTTTGACATATCTATAGAACGTGCACACGTTAATATTGCTAAAAAGCTGATTTTGCGTGAACAAAGTAAATTTCCGTAAACGCGTTAGTGGAAATTAAACTTCCGTTCCGTTTATGCCACTAATCCGACTGCGACTCAGTGTCACAGCTGAAATCAAGACTCATCAGACCAGGCACCGTTTTTCCAATCTTCTATTGTCCAATTTTGGTGAGCCTATATTGTATTGTCAGTTTCCTGTTGTTAGCTGATGGAGTGGCACCCTGTGTGGTCTTCTGCTGCTGTAGCCCACCTTTTTCAAGGTTTGATGTGTTGTATGTTCAGAGATGGTATTCTGCATTCCTTGGTTGTAACGAGTGGTTATTTGAGTTACTGATGCCTTCCTATCATCTCGAACCAGTCTGCCCATTCTCCTCTGACCTCTCACAGCAACAAGGTATTTTCGTACACACAACTGCCGTTCACTGGATATTATCTCTTTTTCGGACCATTCTCTCTAAACCCTAGAGATGGTTGTGCGTTAAAATCCCAGCAGATCAGCATTTTCTGAAATACTCAGACCAGCCTGTCTGGCACCAACAACCACTCAAAGTAACTTGAATCCCCTTTCTCCCCCATTCTGATGCTTGGTGTGAACTTCCGCAAGTTGTCTTGACCACCTCCACATGCATAAATGCATGTGTTGCTACCATGTGATTGGCTGATTAGTTATTTGTGTTAACAAGCAATTGAACAGGTGTACCTAATAAAGTGGCCAGTGAGTGTATATATATATCTGCATCATATCTGTATTAGAGATGGGCAGGTACATCCCGACCATGGCGTCTGAACAGCCTCCTAACCATGACATGTAGTCTGAACATCATCTTATAATGTCCAGACTAACGCTTAGTATTGTAGCTTGTCTATTCTCTGATTTTAGATGTGATCAAATTGTTCCAAATTTTGTGAAGGGAAAAAGCAATATTTTTTAAACATCAATGTCAGGTTTTCTGTCAGTTTCTGATTTGAAGAGTACTTGCTATACTCATTTATTATTTTACTGGTGTTTAAGAGTGACACAAACAAGAATCTATCACAGTTGATGTAAGTTGATGTAACACAGTACACTCAGTAGAGTGTGTTGCATTTTAAGTAACTGGTTTGACTGTACTTTAATATTTGCCTTTATGATCATAGCATTTTTAAATTTCTAAACACATAAAAATAGTTTACCACAACAAGGCCATCACAACAAATCTCTCAAGATTGTCAAAAATAGAAGCAGTCAGGGCAGGGAAAGTCCACCTACCAAAACCATAAACTACAAAATCCCATACCGAAAACAGAGCCCTGTATCCACAGGTGGAGTTTCCATTCAAGCACATAATAGCAATGGTGTCTAAGTGAAATAAGAGGGAATATTATTAAGTTAGATGCAATATCAACGCCTTCTTAATCAGTTTTGGCATGAGAAATGATTATTTGTTCACTTTATTCTGATGCATGAGCCACATTACCGAAAACCAAAAATGTGATTACTATTTATGCAGGAAGAGATATCCAATTACTCTGAAATCTCTGTGCAAATATTACCTCTTCCCAGATTTCACCTCTGCTAGTAGAAAGGCTTCCTGGGATAATTGAGTCGTGAGTTTTTGTCTGGAAATGTGAATATTAGCTTATGTAGTCCTTATCTGTCTAGATCAAAACAAAGAAATATTTTATTGCCTCTAAAACAATTCAGTCCTGGAGATTCCATCCTTTTTTTCCTGACAATGTTGTATTGTTTATTGTTAGGTTGGCTTCGAAAAGAAAATAACAGCAACTGGTGAATTACCAGCAAATGCCTATTTGCATATCAAAGGTTGTGGTGGTTTGATGGCGCCAGGTGTTCATCCCAAGTCTTCTCCCCTGTCTCTTCTTCTGTCCTCAGCACAGAGGGGCTTTCTCACAATATTCTGGCATCCTTTGATTCACTGATCATTAATTTCATCTCATCAGTGCCATGCCCTATTTGCTCTTTTGTTTTGCCAATATGATTTGCTCTGAAGTCCCTCTGATGCTTCTGAAAATACCTCAAAATCCATAAAAATATCTGTTTTTGTCATAAACAGCCATTCACCGGATGTGTTTTCACGCACAGTTGGCTGTGTTCTAAAATGTATTTAACTGCATCCCAATTCCTTTTTAAAAACTGTTTGATGTCCTTGACTTCACCTTTCCTAATGTGTCTGCTGCACAATGAGGATGCAGAGAGATGCAGACAGGACAGAAAGAGGCAGCTTGTGCCCTGTGAACCTGTCTGTTGATGTTCTCTGCCGTCCCTATCACTGAGTGATCTATTAATCACGCCTTCCTGTCTCCCCTGCCCTTTCTGCTTTGTCTCCATAGCTCGGGTGTGTGACAACGCAATGCTGCGCTGTCAGAATGGCGGCACTTGCCACCACCATCAGCGTTGCCACTGTGCCCCTGGCTTCACAGGTGTCCTGTGTGAGAGAGCTCGCTGCCAGGGTCCCGGAGAGTGTGATGAGTTGTCTGGACGGGCAGTGCTCCATCATCACCCCATAGGCCACCACCTTATTCTTTCTATTGTAGTGCTCACGCTATCGATTGTTTCCCTCTGGTGAGAGACATGAACCAAATCCTAAACCAAAACCCTAAGACCACAAATGCTGAGACTGAACTTTCAACCTGGACATGAATAACAAAGAATGTGTGGACAATGTACTCAGCATACGATATAAGCAACTCTTTTGTATATCCAAGGCCACGGTGGTGGGTGATAGTGCAACAGGCTGTGCACTGATATGTAATACTGAAGGATAGAAATATTTATGAAAGGCTTGGGAAAGACACTGTTGTTTTATAACTTCACAGAGGAAACTGTTGGTGCCCTTGCTTTGTGATTTTGTCATTGTCTAATAGTCTATTAAATGCGGACTGTAAAGCCACAAGCTGAAGGCAAACTGTACAAAACTAGACACATGATTTCTAAATATAATCGGAAGTTATTAGGAAAAAAAATAGTGTGGACAGATACATCTTAAAACATCTTGCCTCACTGCCTCGTTTCTAACTTGTTACCCTCTTCTTCTATTTTCCTGCTTTCCTTCATTGTTCCCCTTTTCCCTCACTTTCCCCTTCCTGCGCTTTAGTGATCCTGGTGATTTTACTTTGCTCAAAGGTGTCCTTTGTTTTGCTAAATGCTGCAGATGTATTACTATTGATCGATCCCCCCTTAGAAGTATCCATCTAGAACTTTATTTGCTTTTTCAGAGGCTTTGTAGTCTTGCTTGATCTCACCTGTATGAGAAAAAAAAGTTGTAACATACTGTAACTGTATTTAATTTTGTATAAAACAGATATTTTCATGACTACGCAAAACAAAAAGATGTATTACTTGTTTTCTATTGCTGCTGGCCTGTCCTAAAGTAGATGTGGACTATAAGTAAGTAAGGATATTGGTTGTATTATTTCTTTGCTTGTGTGGCACCTGGTTCTCTACTTTTGAGAGATGCTGTCAGAACTGTTTACATACGCACTCACACAATACACTTCCACCAAAGCGCAAAAGTAAAAATGTCTTTGTCTTGTTGTTGAATAGTAGTTATTTTATTAAGTAGTAACATAATATTTGACACATGATGTCTAGAATTAAATTGTGTGTCGTTTGTAGATAGGTGCAAGCCAGTGACAACAGCTGAATGTCATTTTAAAGCATCTTTAAAAGCTATCAATTCCAATCATTGACCGTTTCACTGAAGCACCAATAGCTGACAAGAATATATCAGCCTGTGCTGTAGCACGTCCCTGCTCTGCTCGTGAAATGACGGTGAATCAGAGGCATCAAGCCAAAATCCCATCAACCCTATGTAAATTTTACAAAAAGAGAAAAGGAGATTGCACGGCTGCTGCAGAGGTTGTCCAGCACAAATCTGTAATCACATCTAATCCTCGAATCAAATGGGAAGAGGGGAAGGTTTTCTGGGCTGGTATGGTTGAAAGCCTGCATCCTGCTGCGGGAGCCACCGCAAAGCTACATGTTCAGAAAATGAGCTTTAATTCACGGAGGGTCAATGAATAGAAATGAAGTCACATCCCACTAGGTGACATATTCAGAACTGAGACCCATTTCATTTGAGAGATTAATTTTACCCCCGAGGTTGTCTTGAAACACCTTATTGGGCTAGAGTTTAATGTAAGTGCCTCTCATTAAATGACACTGTATGATGGAGAGAAGAAGCCTTTTTTAACCGAAAGTCTTGTTTTGGAAACTAGAATAACATTTGTAATAGGTCAGTCCACTGTGTAAATTGCAAGGGATGGATGTTATTTCTGAATTAACAAATGAAATATTTGGAGGAGAAAAACAAAAGCCGATGATCAGCATTAATCTGAAGAAGAAAACACAAGAAGCAGCTATGTGATTGTCAAATAATTTAATGTAGAAAATAAATTAATAACGTCAGTGTCTGTGTGCTTGTGCATGTTTTGACCACAGGAACTACTTAATTTTAGGACTCTATCTGGGCTGTTTTGAGGACAAAGTACTCCCTCCAGTTTAGGTGCATTTGGATGACCCTAAAAAAGGTGGAAAAGCATGGCTCTAAACTGACTGATACGGACATCAAAATGTAAAGTTGGTTTTATAGACTTACACAACTGCCTGAGTTCCCTCTCTCCTGTTTTTGCTCTCACTGAACCATTCTTTCACAATTAAAAAGACTTAATGGAATGGATTTACTATTTGCTTATTTGCTGCAGCAAGCTGCACATGTTACCAAGTTTGTGTGTACCAAGCTAACTTTAGTTTCTGAAAATGGCAATGACTATGGTAAGAACTAATTAAGCTGAGGAGCAAGTAAGCACTTGTTAAGTTAGTACTTGAGATTAATAACTGGGAACGACTGTGCAGTATTTTCTTTCTATCAGTTACTTTCCTTTACAATTTGCCTTCAGAGTTCACCACTTCTTCAGTGATTGGAAGTTGTCCTGGCCCAGATCCACTAAAATAGGCCCAAACTATGACAATACCAGAACTGTGTATTAAAGATGGAATAAGGTTCTTCTGTTAGAATACAGTGTTTTCCTTTAGCCGGCTCTCCAACATAATCTTTGTGAAATGGCTGATGGACAGCAATGTTCTCTTTAGAGAGCGGTAACTTTCTTCTTGCAGCTAAAGCCATGGACGGAACTGTTTTCTCAACCTTGCTCCCACCCACTCACAGTGGTTATCTGACCACTACACAGCTTGTTCCTGTACAATTTGACAATTTGCTTATTAGAACCATTAACAACTCTGTGCCTTCTAATAAATCCCATTTGATGTGTTGAACATGTTCACACATGGGAAAATTTCCCAGATGTAAGATACCAGGAGTCCCACTTTAATCTTCCTCACTGTGGTTAAAGCTAGATAAGTACCAGAGCCAGAGTCACACCCAGACCCTCTGTTTATTTTTGACTACCAGTTTATGCCTGCGGCAAAATTAAAACCACACTCTCCAGAGACATTAGTGAGATCTGGATCATAGTCCCAATGCAGTCTTTTAGTAGAAGCCTTTCCATGCATGCTGCTGTCTCTTGTTTGGAGGTGCAGGGGTGCTGGAGCAATGAGGGAATATGATATCCGCAATTTTCATAACATATACGTTTTTTAAGCACTTGAGGATCATTCATCTCAACACATTCTCACTCCTAACTCATCTCATATTGCCCTTGCATTAGTTTTCAACAATAGAACATGAGGGAACTGCCTCATGATGCCAGTTACCCTTCTGGAGCATTAAGGAATACAACAACTGCACCAACAGTACATGGTGACAAGGAAATGTTGTTCTGCTGTACCAGATAATCGACAAATACCACAATTTGAAGGGGAGGAAAGGGATAAATACCTGACTCTCTAGATTGTGACTTATGGCCAAGTTCATCCTTGACACTGTTGTTTTTCACTTGTGACTTTTTTCACTCTATACTTCTTCATTACCAGTAGAACTACTTGATCAAGGTTAGACAATAAAAGCACTTGGACAAGGTCATGAAAACATCCTCATTCTGCGATTAAACTCAATAAGAATAAATCTCAGTGCAGAAAGCTAGAAGGACATTTTCCATATTTTCATGGCAATGCGTTCTGTGACTGTTAGATCACCAGCTCGAGAAATCGAGCTCCTTCAGAAGTTATCAGTATGTGAGGAGAACAGGTCGATAATCTCCAAAGTTTGTGGCATGCAGGAGAGCCGATACAATCAAACTGAAGTATACTGAAATTTTAGGTATGTTGGTTGATTCAGGATGTCAACCAAAGCATTAAGAAGCTTAATAAATAAAGGGGATAAGTCATAGAAGTTGATGTAAAGCTGTTGCCTTTGAGCTTTGGAATGAATTCATGTTTTGTCCATTGATTGCTCGATAACTGAATATTGGGACATATTTGTAATGATTCTTTTTACCATTGATTTTGTTTGGTTTTCTTAACCTGAAGTTACACAAAAAAGTGCTCAGATGCTAAGATAAACAACTATAAATTGCTTGTATTTGTCAGCAGTGGCACATTTCATGTTATTAATTCTTTGGTTTGGTTTTGTAGAAAGTGCAGCATGAGGCTTTCTTTTTTTTCTGAGAGGTCACATTCATAGCATAAAGACAAGACCAGATTTTATTCACCAGTTATGTACCCTACTGTTCTGGGTCACAGCAGTTACTTGTCCTTCCGCCTTTCACATCTGAGACTCAGGAGGGGGTATCAGGAGGGCACTTTTAGACACAAGCAATCTTTGTGTTCTGCCGCTGTCAGCACTGGTGGCACAAACACAAAGTTACATAACAGAAGACATGGGGTATTCAGTATCTGGGAGAGAGGAGGCTGAGCAACATGACTAAAGCATTCAGCCTATTAGTAAATCAATATCAATATTTAGCTCGATGTGATGCCCAGAAGCAGAACTCAAGCACAAATTGGCTCTGTTATGGGACAGAAGGCTAAAACATATCTGTCATTCAGCATTGTAAATAGAACTAATGCTCTGCATTTGTAATGAATGTCACTATATTGAATCTCTCTGCCTTTCGTATTTTCCAAAACATTTGAATATTAATGATTCTTATGCTAAAAATAGGGGCGGAAGGCCTGGTTCATATTTCTTCCCCCGGCTTTTTTAAATCAAGGGATATGAAGAGGGCTCAGCTTCAACTCAAGTCAAGAAAATTCAGGGACGTTTATCAACATTTGCTGCTGAGAACCGAGTTAGTGGTTGCAGGTCCTCATATTTTTCAATACTCCATCTCTGTGTTTGTAAGAAAAAGTATTCTTTGACCCTGTCACTAAGCATACCAAAGCGTCTGGTTCATGTGTCACTGCAACAAAACAAACAATGAGAGCTAGGCTACATATAGAGAGCAACATTTTTCATAAAGACTTTCTATTCCTTTGAACAGCAAGGCATCCGCAAGGAGTCAATACAGATTGCAGCCTGGAAATAAAAGTTATTTAATATATATATATACATACTGTATATATACATTATTTATTTAGTTAAGAATGTTATACCTAGCAAAATGTTTGCATGAACCAAATTAATACTAACTAATATGCATAACATGTTATGAAAATGGTCATCTGAATAGATGCTGGGTTAGATTAAAGTGACTTTTTAACAACAAGAAACTCCCATCTCACAACTGTCTGCAATCACTCCTTGAAATGCAGTTAACCCATCAGATGGTTTGCATGAAAATTAATGGTGTAACACAAAAAAAAACTGAAATAGCTTCAATTTGAATTTTAAAATAAAAACGTGATCAAATTAATTTTGCTGCTGGAGAATCCACAGATCACTGCAATTCCATTTAAATTAACTTCCACATTTTGTCTTTACAGATGCTGACAACAGCAGGCCTTAATGGGAATTTCAATCTTGTTCAAGTAACCTGAATGTGTGCAAATTAGTTTCTGATCTATTTTCTTCTGGGATACTATGGTTTGGGATGGAAGTGTGTAACCAAGTGGGTTTAATCCCCCCACAGGTACAATGAATTCTATTAAACTTCTAAACAACGGACCCGAAGTCAAATACAAACAATTTTTTTATTGTTAAAGAAAATGGTCAATGCTCTTTCAACAGTAACGCTTAATGAATGTAACTTTTTTTTTAACTGGGCAATAAAAACAATTAAAGGAGACATGCAAAAGTGTATCTATTGTGCACATGGAGCCAGGCACAGCAACGTTAAATTTGGCTAGGACTATCCATGTTTTATTCCACATCTACTCTTGTCATCGGGAGCTGCTTTATTCTATAATATTTCATCTTCAGCCATGTTTAGATATTAACAAACAATGGCTCAATATTGGTAATTAACAGCAAAACCGATTCTCTTAATCTGATTAACCCTTCCATTTACATGGTATCACAGCTTTGTGTCATAAGAGTCATTAAAGCTCAACTTAAGCTGCAACTAAAATGTACTAAAAACAAAGCAAGGTAAAGGTAAGGTAGAGAGATAATACTGCAGGTCAGAGATTAACAGAGATCTCATTTACTTCATAACTGAATGTAAATTGATCTGATAGTGATCTTATCTGTTACCTTACAGTATTTGGTTCTGTAATACAAGCTAGCTTGGTCATTTCCTACCTATAACATCAAGTTCTTTATATATTGTAAAGATTATACGACATAAAATAATCATTTTTGAAGATAAGACTGGCACATACATATGAATTAATTAATCAACATAGCCAATGACAGCATAATGACATGTGAGAAAGATTTACAATTCACAGTTTTGGATGTATTTGAGGTAGTACCGGACAATCATCATTGAAGTTTGACTTTAAAACACTTTCTCATTGGCTTCACGCAAAATGTATATGCAGACTTTTTGATGTTTGATTTTTATATACAGTCTTTCAAACAATGTTGAACTACCATTCAACGTCCATAAATTTAGCATGATTTTTAATGCACACAATGTTTTTTTAGTGCAAAAAAACATTAGAAATACCAATTCAACCTTGGTATCCGACTGTCTGTCCTCTCCATCATAAACAGTTTGTCAGTTCCAGCTTTAGAAAATTTATTAGCTATATTTGTGTGACAACATATCAGATATTGCACTGATAGAGAAGTTAGAGCAGCATGTCATATATGGCTTTATGCTGCTATTCACATCTCTGACATTGCAAGGACAGCTGGTGGGTGGTTTTCTGGCTTGGCACACAGAACCCAAGTGTACTAGAATCAATAGAAGAACAAAGACCAAGCTAAGCTGCCTCTGCTGGAACATGATTGAAATTTTTTCGCCTTGAATACTCTGTTCTTGCAACAGACACATCAGGGGAGCAATATTTTCCACTCTGTCATCATCCATTATCCCACTGAAGCATTTGGAAAATGTTGTTTAATCGTATATCATCTGTTCTTCTGAAACTACCATTGTATCATTAAAGATGCAAACATGAAATTAAATTCAATTAAAAATAATTTAAAAAACACCTTATGTATCCCAAAGAGAAATTATATAAACAAACCACAAGCACAATAATGCAAAAATAGAATAAAAAAATACTCTAAGATATTTAATCAAAGCAGGCAGCTCTAAGCAGGACGGTTTTATATTTTGGAGCAAAACGAATGCTTTAAAATATTTTTGCATACTTGTCACGTTCACAAACCAATCTGATGTCCCCTCATTTTAATACAATCTAGGGCAGCAATCGGCTTTCCAGCTACAGATGGTAATCCTATTCAGTGTCACACATGATCACAGCTCTCGTCATTTTTTTTTCCTCTCAATGCCAAATTCTACACTTCTGGCCTTGAGTGCCACACCTAAATTGCAAATCAAGCCCAGCTGGGATTGGCACTGCAAGCCCCAAACACCCCTTTGAAAAAAATATCTACGTATCACAGTGACATTGTCCATAAATAAAAGATAGCATTCACAGTCTGTTCCAAAGTTTCTGAATATTTGAAGAAAACTGTTTGTACTAATTTCAGAACTTGCTGTGAGGCATGCTGTGCTTTCTGTGTTCCTGAAACACATACACATTTTGAACACCTCTGACAAGGAAATAACTAACATTTCAACAACTGCTGTTGAGTTGTAACTATGGCAGTATAACAGTATCTGCTAATGGAATACCTTGGAAGCTCTTTGCATTCTTAAACTAGTGGGACCAAACATGTCCCCATTCCTCCAGTTTGAATAAAGTAAATTTGGATATTTGCGTGGAAACTTATGAAATGTATCAGCCAATAGTTGCTTAAAACATGTTGAAATGCTGAAAGCTGCATTTTTAAACAATTCTGTGGAAATTCTATGGTGTGAAATCAGACATCAATGACTAACCAGATTTCTGAATTAGGACAGCTGAAAGTAGAATACAAGTGTAATGACAAACTAGCCAACTATGACATCTAGCTGTTTATCTGACAACTAGCAAGCTGACTGTTCTGCCTTCGTCAAACACATCCATATTCCCTGGATGCCAGAATTTGGAGCAAATTGTCTTCTTACTTGAATAGCAGAAGTTTAATGACATGCAGAATAAATGCATTTGTTTTTGCAAAAACTAAAGCTGAAATGCAGCACCACTACAGATCTGGCAACACATGAGCTCACTCATATTTATTGATCGAAGTTCTATGTAGACAATCTCCCAACATTGTTGCTCTAGGGCTGTACTGAAGTCACACACCATGGAATAATGTTGAGCCATCACCAACTGAGGTTTCAGGAAATGCTATTGTCAGTGTACAGTGGATTGATTTTGAGCAGATCCATGGAGATAGAACTGAGGATCACCGCCAACACCTGCCTTATATTTCACATGGTAGTTTTGAAAACATTTATGAAAGACTGCTAGGATTTATTGGATTTTAACAGATACCCTGCCACAGCAGCAAGGTTCATAAGATTATGTAAAAAATAAGACACAACAGTAAGATTTAACAATTTTGAATAATGTGAAAGCAATCTGTAGGCAATTCAACAATATGTTTGAAAGGAGGTGCTTTAATTTCATGATTTGCTTTGTTTTGTTTGGCTATTGATTATGATCACATACAATGAATTGATTGTATTCCTTGTGAGTACTGTCTCTTTAAATGAGTTGCTCATTTTGAATCACTACAACCTCAGTTTTCCAATAATGTTTCGTATGAGCACTCACTTAAACATAGGAACTGCCTCAATAGTACAGATGTTTAGAAAACAGTGAACAGCCTGCTGAATGGTATGCAATTGTGAATATCAATTTCAATAGCTGCCAATTAAACCTAACCCTTAAAGCCCCACATCTATTCTCCCGTCCCCGATCCTGCTTCCTGCACTATATTTGTGGTAAAACAGTGTTGGCTGTGGCATTTTTAAATTCAAGGACTGGAGAAAGGGAAGGCGCAGGTGATGTTGGAACAAAATCCCCAAATAGCAAATACAAAGCAACAGTTGGAGAACAAACACAGAAAGAGAGAGAGAGAGAGAGAAAGAGAAAACCAGACTGACAGGGACATCAGGAGAGACAGTGTAGAGGCAGACAAGGGGGTACAAAAAACAAAGAGAATCAAGTTACAGTGGGGAGAAAAAAAATGGGAGACAGAAGCCCTCATCACAAAAGGCTGCCATGAAACAATGGTTCCCTGATGGAAAGCGGCAGCAGTAAACATGAACATCCCTGGCAAATCTGGAAGAAGAGACTGTAGGAAAAGAGGGAGACATTTGGAAAAAAAAAGACTGAGTAGAAAGGGTGAGAGAAAGACAGGCCATGCCAAAGAGACCCCCATGACAAGCAGCACCACCTCGTTAAACCTGTCCCCGGGAGTCACAGGCAGATGCTCTGCTTTTTCAATGATAATCACCGACCTGCTAAGCAGCGAGCTGCGTCACGCTCCTTTGAACAACTATTGACCTCAAAGCTGTCACTCGCTTTCATGCCATTGCCTGTTCCAGCTCACTACCCTCACAAGGGGCTTGTTACACCATATGTTTTAATGTAGGCCTACACATATTATTATACCAAACATTATATCAAATACCTGTTCTGCTGATTCATCCTTCATAAGTTTGTGTTTGAATTTTTCTTCAGTTGCACTGTATGAGGATGTCGCAGAAAGTGGCTAGAGATTCATGATTCTCAATTACATCTTAAGTCCTTTGAAAATATACTCCCAGTCTGTGCAAATTGGCATTAACGATATGAAAGAGCAACCCATTAATGCATGTTTATTCATCATTTTACATTTAGAAGACCCACTGCTGGAGAGCATCAAAGCGTAGTCGGCACATGGTGCCATGAGTCAAGAGGAAGTAACTAGGGTGAGGGAGAGACAGACAGTGAAAGAAAGAGATAGACAGAGGAGGATAGAGCAGCGGTTCTCTGAGGATTAGCTCATTTAGACTGCTTTGATCTGTGAGATCTTAATTGCTGGGTAGCACTGATAAAGTCCTCATTGAGATTTAGCTACACCATCCAGGCGAGGAGGGAGGAGGGTGGTCGTGTTTCTACTTTCACCTCTTCACTCATTTAATACTTTGAAAAACTTCTCAGTTCACTGGACGAGACAGTATTGGGGGCCATGTATGTTCCAGAATATAAATAAAAATACCAGAAGAAGAAAACTCCAAAAATCCCTCTTCAAATCTGCACCACAGCAGAGCTGCAGCAGCTGCCTGCACAATCGTTTTTGAAGCAGAGATGCCTCAGGTAACGTCTAAACATACATAGTTTTTAGAAAATCCATGGTTTATAGAGGTTGCTCAGTTGCAACTAGACCTTTTACTGAAAATTGTTCATGATCATCATCAATCATCATGTGAACATTAAGCCATATTTTCTATTTCTCTTGTTGCCCATACGATACGATACGAGGTCAATGTAATGACCAACAAATGTTTCTACTGTGTATTTAGCCGAGCACCCCTTTCCTGACCACTTGCATCACACATAACAAAATAGGCAACATACTGTAACGCCAGTATGCAGCTGAAATAAAAATCCCTATGTTCCACACAAACTATGCATACATATGTGTGAACCCGCTATTAAAACCGCTATTTTTCTGCTCCCCGCTGCAATGCTTTTATTTTATGTAAAGCACTTTGAATTGTTTTGTACATGAAATGTGCTATACAAATAAATTTGACTTTGACTTAGACTTTTTAACTGGTTTAAAGAATGTGTGTTAGTCCTCACCAAGATGTGGGTTTTAACTGTGACGTGAAGTTCTGATTGCTAACTCTATCCAAGTGATGTTTTTCCCTAAAACCAACCAGGAGATGATAAAAGTGTTTTGATAAAGTTCTCTGTTATGGACTGAACTCAACCCAGAAGTGAAGAAATAGTTGGCCCATCTATGTGTTAAGCTTGCATCTCAGGCTTGAAAATACTGCATGTAATTTCATCAACCACATACCCTTAACTTTGTGCCTTATTAAAGGAAACACATGAGAATAATGCTCCAAAGTGGAAACGCTCATGTGAGTTGTATTTTCCTCCTGCTGCCCGTAGCGGTGAACTTACTTACTTTTAAATACACCCCAATGGGTTGTATTTAAAGGTATAAGCAATTCACCAGCGTGGTCATTTTGACGGAAGTATTTGTAGAATATTTCAAAATATCTGAGCCCTGCTCACTAAGACATTTCAGTAGTTTGAATACTCCTTGTAAGCACAGCCACAGATTGTCTTTGCTTGGAGTGAGGTAATGAACGATCACTTATTTTTACCTCCCAACACTATGTGTGACATCATCAACTAAATTGTTGCCAAGCTACAAAAACAACCCAATCCATCCATTTATTTCTGAAGATTTCTACCACACCTTTCTTTACTACACTTCAACTTTCTAAATGTTTGTCAGCTGATTTTTTATTTTATTATCTATCTATAACAATATATATCTTTCATAATAAAATCTACACTGCAGCAAAATCATCTCCATTCGGGGATTAATAAAGTATCATTGAATATCAATTGAGATGAATTGAAATGAAACCATACCTTACAGGCTTTTGGGTGCATTAATTATTCACACGTCAAACAATTCCTTTATCACATCTGATTTGACTGCTACTATTGTCATTCTCAAATTATTCTGTAGACTTATCACCCTTAAAGGATCTCAGATGATCTTAAGATTTTGATCAATATTGTATTGTTGAGTTGGCAGTTTGGTGAAGTTACCCTTATTAATGTCAAATTCTGTTTATATGGCATCATGTCATTGTATCCATCAAATATTATATGTTTTTGTCCCATTTCTGTTGTAAGAGAGTCTTTTGTGTACCTTGCCTGGTTACAGAAAAACTATTTCATGATATTGCAAAGTGGCTGATGTTGATAAGTCAGTAGTTGAATATAAATATGAAAGATAAAGTCTTTTGGAGAGCCCAGCTCTTTTGAGACGGACCAAGGGTATTTAAGGGCCCCCTCAGTTTTTGCTAAATCCCCGTTTAACCCCCGTACAGAGATCTAGAGGGGATGAATGGCATTAAGGAGATCATTCAGACAGATTCAGTTGATGCAGGACTCCTTTTCTCTGTCAGTCTGCCTTTTGCACTCCTCTCAGATGCATATCCATACCCACTCTTCTTTCTTTTTTCATGTACTTCGTCTACTGCATGCAACCTTGTACATCTGTTCCACTCTGTCTGGCTGCTGTCCAACTTTTCTGTCGATGCCTTTCATCTCTTTGGCTAAGACAGGAAGAGGCAGATAAAGGAGGAAGAGTTTTAGGGGAGCCATTCTTTTAGCCTCTTTGTGATGTGAGTTTTACTGTTAGTGCAGCAGAGCCCTCCCTCTGTTGAGTTTGGTCATTAGAGAGGCTGCAGAGCAGTGGGGGGGTAAGCCTTAGGGACTGTTTACATTACTAGAATACTGATACTATTCGAGTACGCACTGCTCGAGGGCATAAATAAATTCTTATATATGAACATGAATTTCAGCTTAATATGAAAGGTAATATAGTGTACAAATCAGTTAAACAACCCAAATGAATGACAAAAACTGAAATGAAGAAAATATATTCAGAGCAACACCACTACAAACAAGATGGGTATGAAGATAAACTTGAATAAATCTAATCTTGTTCTTAAACACTATTCATAAATCATAATGATCACTTGTGCATACAGCAGCAAGTATTAGCACATACTAATAATTCCATGTCTGGAACTGCAGTCACATATACAGGGTTTGGGCTGCACCGTGGTGTGGTTAACACTGTAGCCTCAAAGCAAGAGGGCTCCTGGCTCCTCCCACTGTCCAGAAACATGCATGTCAGGTTAACTGGTGATTCTAAATTGACCCTCATGTGCATGGTTGTTGGTTTCATTTGTCTCTGTGTGGCTCTGTGATGGACTTCACAGTCATGGGTCGCCAGTCACATCCTTGTGATGGACTTTTGGCCCTTCCAGGTTGAATCCTGCCTCTTGCCCAACGGCAGTTGGGATGGTCTGCAGCCCCCTTACAACCCTGAATAGTATTAGGCAGGTATTAGAAATGTTCTGTATGTTGGTATGCAAAAATAGCATACTTACTGTGAATTGATGTTAAAATGATTACATTAGATAGTTTAAACTCTTTATTTCTAGTAAAACAATTAATTGGTAAAATCAATAAATGATTTAATTTAATAAATGAATTATTTAATAAATTATGAATAAATTTAATAAATTATTGAACAAACTCTTTAGTTTAGCTTTGTAGTACACATTTGTAATGTTTAGACTCAAAAATGCTTCCTTATGAAATAGTTATACTCCAACAGAGCAAAGGCCACATACTTTTGTGCCCTGAATTTCTGTCTCAGTTTAATAGGGTGCTGCTGTGATAATAAGTTGATCCTTCCCACATTCAGGGGACACTGGAAAACAAAGTTGAGAAATATAAAAAAGTTCCAATAGTAAGAGGACCTCAGTTGATGTACTTTCAACTCTCATGTGAAAGGCAAATATCACGTGCACACTGTGGGTCTTTCCATCACTTTCACAGGCAAGTCTGAATGAAGCGTGACAAACATTAATGCAAAAGCTACCCATGTCAGAATGACTGAGTGCCATTATTTTTGCAGATTGATGAAGCGATCGATTTTATGTATCTGACGCCTGAAAAGGACTCTTGTAAGCCATGATGAATATATTATAACACCAAACCATCAAAGAGAGATTGTGGAGCAGCATTTTAGATTTAGACATGCAGAAAAACTGTCTAAATAAGACTTTGTTGACTTTGCAGACTTAGCTGCCTTACAGTAAGTTTCCAGTAAGTATGACACACAGCAACCATAAGTACAACGCTTCAGGATTAAGCAACATTCAACTTGTTCAGATTAATTTGAGCAAATAAAATGTTCGTTTTAATCAAATAAATATTTAATTCTCTGAAAATTACCAACCCTTTTCAATAAAGTTGAGTCTGATTACATTTGAAGACCTCGGGCACATGCTATGAGCTGTACCTTTTTACAACTCCTTCATATTCTTTTGCTTTAGCTGAGCCATTCTTCTCAAGCTTTTGCTAAGGTTTTATTCTTAATCAAAAGATCAGCAAGAAATGTGCTGGAGGTCAAATTGAAATAAAGAAAAAAAAAAGATTTTCAAGCAGTGCTTCACCAGAGGTCTCTTATATAGGTAACTAATTGAGATTTATCTTGCAAATACAGCATTTGTCACAATTAATGACTGAGAAAACTGTTGACTCTTTTCAAATTTAGTGAGGGACATTTATATAAAAAAAACACTTTGCAGTGCTTACATGTTCCTGCACCATGACTGCCTTCAGGTCTCTTTTTTGTTCAGTTTGTTAAGCTATTATTTGAGCCCTGCCAGTTCTCCAAGACCACGTCAGCCACGGCTCTGGTTTGTGATGCAACTGCAGTGCCTTTGTTAATGTAATTTAACATTTGTCTGAAGAGGGAAAAATAGCCAATCGAATTTCAAAAGTACAATTCAAAGAGTATGCTTTTATTAAATATTGATGGCTCACACATGGTTAGCGGGGTGTTAACGTTTGAAGGAAAACTTCATCACTTCACGCCCTTGTGCTACCTTGCTCTAAAGTGAACAGCTATTACATCATCCTTGAGTCATTCATTCTGAAACTGAAAAGAGTTGAGGTAAACACAAAATCTGTGGAATGCAAAAGGGCTCTGGTTTCCACAATAAATTTGAAAAGATTGAGGAGCTCACAGCGTACCTCTAACAACACAATACACACCACATTTGCACTTCCTGTTTAGTCTTTGACTCATTTTGTGCATGTTGACGAATCATCTTTGATGAATGTGTGTCCAAGTGTGTGTCTTATAAAATTGTACTATTGCATTACAAGTTAAACAGCTTTTTAATTATTTTCTTTTCAACAACAAACGGCCGAGGTTCAGGTGCTGGAGCAATTTTCCACTAATCCTTCAGCATGCCCAAGTGTTGTTGGGAAAGACCCTGAATCCCAAGTTGTTTCCAATAGCAACCAAGCACCAGTGGTCTGTAAGTGAAAATGAGTGAATAGGTAACTGTGCTTTGTAGATTTCAGCACTTTATCAGTTTCGTGTCTCCAGATGTGTGTTCTGTCCACACTTTGAAGAAAACCACTTCAAGCCCCTCTCAGTCCACCTTTCAGTGACACTGGATGCACAGGACATAAATGATAAATCAGTCTGTAACGCTGTAACTATACGTCCTTTTTACAGAGATTGTCAAATCAAGTTTAAAGAATTGCATTTAAAATAAGTGTTTATCCATCCAGTGTTTGGGATTTAGAAACAAAGTCTTGATCTCCTCTTGAAGTCAAGAGGACTTCAGTGTTCCAGCCGAAGTCAAAGATCCTCCATCGTTTCCATTTAAAACTCGTAGAATACCTGGGTGGCACAATGTCAGCAGGATCTCGGTTCCAGTTGAAGGGATTAAGTGTTCCTGGTATTGAAACATGATTACAGGGAAGACAAGTTTTTCAACAGCCAATGGAGTCTTCAATTATAAGAGAAAGTGAGAAGGAATGGAGGGGGGTGGGTTATTTAGGTGCACCACATGTTCTTTCTCGTGGCCCATAGGGACAGACAGAGTCACCGAGAGGCAAGATGTGGCGTGACACTCCTGCAGTCGCTGATTTAACAACCCCCACTCTCGCGTGAGAATTCTGCAGAGAACAGGACCAGGGTTTATTAAGGGCACTGCCACCTCCTCTCATGTCTGAGTCCAAGAGTTTTGTCAAAGAGATCAGACTTCCAGTAGCAGAGCAACATTGCACGCAAGTGGTCAGTTTTCAGTGGATGCTGAATAGACATTATTCACCAAACACAGTCATTCCTCTTCGTCCACATAGGTAGAGGGAAACCAGCCCACCTGAGAAGCAGCAACAGAAAGCAATGAGGCAGCAACTCTGACACATATTAGACATATCCTTTAGGCAGTGTGCAAAGTATACTGTGAGAAGTTGTTACATCTATGACCCAAAAAATTATCAGATTTTCACACATGTCCCAAAAGTAGATAAAGAGATACCAGTTTTAAAAATGACATGTCAGGACATTTGTCCAAGAAGTGAATCTCAAGAATAAGTGAGTTATGCAGCAAGACAACAACCCTTAGTACATAAGTCTTTTCACCCAAGATTGGTCAAAGAAGAAGCCTAAAGCCTGTTTTACACAGGAAAAGTGTGTACCCTGTGTGTGCTTTACTGAGCTACAGCGTTGCAGCTGCATGTCTGCACACTACTGATCTTTCTTTTGCAGCAAAGCATGCCTACTAAATTGTTTTTAATCATATCATGCCTCTAGTTATTTCTGTGTAATGCATGGTTGATAACTTGAAAAGTGAAAGTGGGCATGAAAGTTGCTCAGCTGTAACTTAAGAACAGTCACTTTCAGTTACCAAAAATTGACTAAAAATCATCATAACAAGTAAGCTGTACTTTCAGCTTCTACATTCTTATGTTCTTACACACTGACACTACAGTGAAACTTGCTGATATGAAGTCAATATGATGACCAACAAATGTTTCACCGTGTAATTTGTTGAGAACCACTTCCATGATGCTTTCATGCATCATGGAAGTGGTTCATAAAAGCGTGGTGCATAAAAAAATAGGCACCACGCTGAAACATGCCTGCAGCTGGTATAGATGCTTAAACCTGTTCATATGGGAGCCGAAATTAAAATGATCACATTCTGCACACTTCAGGCACATTCAACGCTCCTGGTGGCAGGAGCTGGCAAAATACCTTACCTAAATCCAGTCAAACTGTTCTACCCTTAATCGAGCACTTCGAGTGAAGAAACCCAACAACGTCCAACGACTTACAATGATGTAAAATTTCTCCAAGCCTAAATATTCAATTGCAGTAATAGCTAAACGTTGCGGTTGTACCCTTAAACTGAATATAAAATATGGACATAGCCACTGTAGTCTCATCCAGTGGTCAAGCCTGTGATATGGTTGTTACCATCTAGAATTTTTATAACTAGAATTGGCATGCAAGGACTTGAGGAAGAACATTAACACATTCACTGGACAGCAACTAATACCTGTCACTCAAAGCAACATGGATCGTATAATTGTTCAGAGACTGAAACAATCTTTAGTACAAGTAAATGTATTTTTTTTAATGCTGTTAAATTGGGTATGAAATGCATGCTTGTGCTACTCATTCGAAAGAAAAAAATCTTAAAATCATAAAATCTTTGTTCCCTGTCCTTAATTGATCTCTCTTTATCCACTTTTAGGACTTCTGTGAAAACCAGATTCACATAACACCAACTGCAGTTGCTTCTTCGACAATAATTTTTCCCTATTTTGTGTAAAGAACATAATGATTAACTCTATAAATGTAAAAAGAGCAGCATAAACCCACCCTGCCATTGACTTCTCCCTTCCACCACCCACTGGACACCTTGGTATAGATCTTGATAATGTCTCCCTGCAGTAGAGAGAGCTCATGTGTGTCTCTGGAGCTGAAATCGTAACGTGCCACTGCAATGCCAACCACTCTAGGAGAAAAGACTGACACAGAGAGACAACTTATTTTATCACAAATATATCACAAATATTGGGACAATACCATCAGAGTTTTTGGGGTGATATACAGAGATATTCAGGAACAACTTGAGCTTCAAAGGAACTGAGTACACCAGGCAAACATTTAATCTGATGCTGTTTTGACAGTTGAGATTAAACATGCTTTCACATTTACTGTAACAGAAATAAATTACCAGAGTGCACCCTTAGTTCAACAAAATTTTGTTCATCTACCTTTCATCTTATAATATGAGTTTTGATATCGCTCTAACTAGGTTTACAATGGTATGAATTGGATATCTTGGAGGGACTGCTCACAGGAAAGTGGCTACAGCAGGGGCTAGAAAGGCAACAAAGAGCCTTGACTCATGTACTTGAGTCATGCAAAGTGTGGAAGCAAATAAAAAGAGGAAAAAAAGTGAGAGAAAGAATCACATTCACTTGTAAGAGAGGTGAAACATTCATTCTTGCACACAGTAAAGAAGAGAGGTCAGGGGTTGTTGTGGCCATGTTGTGGTCATTTGAACCTATTAAAAGCTAATATTAAAGTTAGCTCAGGGAACACATCCTCACTTATCAGGCTAAACAAGATTATTCCTACACATGCAGGTCAGGGCTCATATCACATGTGAACACAGGTGTGTAAAGGTTTGTTTACCTTATCTGCAAAAATACAGATGACACAACTGTGAAGATATGCTGGATGAAAGGAATAAATTCACTCCCTCATGCACACAGAGGCACATCATGGAAGGCAGATGCTCAGCTCCACAAATACATGTATGCATATACGGTACATGCTCATGCACAGAGGTGCACACAGAACAACACAAACAAAGTCATCTTATTAGACTATTATCCTTCTTTCAAACCATGCCAGCAGAATGGAAATGAAATCTCACCTTAATCATTATATCAAGATGTTGCCACCACTGCTGGCTTTTCATTCTCAAATTTCAATGGATACTAAGATTGAATTAACAATTCTCATTATACAACATATTTGTCATGGTTCTTCAATTAAAACAACAAAAGTCTGCTTTTTTTAATCAGCTGAATTGATAGTGATTGCTGGACTTAATACTATGAAAATTCCAGCAATGTGGGCTTTGCATCTTTTTTGAACTTGTTCAGAATTTTTGCGAAAATGTTTTCCAAAAAGGATACAGAGCATCATAACTACGAGAACTCATAATAACTTGATTTTAATTGCATGATGTTGATGAGAATTAAATTCTCCACATGGTAACTGAAACATATTGTGTAATCTGACATAGAAGCAGCATAACAGGATAACATTTTTTTAAACAAAGACAGGAGAAACAAGTTCATCTTCTGAAACCTAGAAGTTTGGATATACAGCGAGGGGGAGACAAAGAGAGTAGAAAAGCAGCACCTGTACCTGACCAAAAAGGCGAGGAGGAGGGAGGAACAAAGCTGCAGCCGCCAGGAGGAACTACAGAGAAACGTAGCAAGTGATAGGGTTGGGAGAGGGGGTGGGTTCAGGCCGTAGTGGGAGCAAAAAGAATGCATAAAGCAAAGTAAACACAAGTTTGACAGAAAAAGAGTGTGTGAGAGAGTAAAGGAGAGAGAAAGTGGAAAAGTTGTCAAAGTCAAAAAAACAAGGATAAAGCAAATACTGGAGGGAGTGTAGTGTAAAATGAGAGGAAAAAACAGTAAGATCATCAAACGAATTATCATTTCACCAGGTACATACACATATATTTTATTTTCATTGGAATCATTTTTATCCTATTTTGGTTCCATTTTATTTAATTAATACTTTCTGCTAAACACATTAGTACCAAGTCTAAAGAGACTTAATGCTATACCATGGACTGATAAATTGGGATAAATTGAAGTTTAGGAAGGGCCGGTGTGGTGGTTAACACCGTTGCCTCACAGGAAGAAGGTTCCTGGTTTGAATCCTGGCTGACGCCTTTCTTTGTAGAGTTTGCATGTTCTCCCTGCGTATGCATGGGTTCTCTCCAGGTACTCCGGCTTCCTCCCACCGCCCAAAAACATGCATGTTAGGTTAATTGGTGACTCTTAACTGACTCTAGGAGTGAGTGTGAGCATGGATGGTTGTTTGTCTCTGTGTGGCTATGTGATGGACTAGCGACCTGTCCAGGGTGTACCCTGCCTCCTGCCCAATGACAGCTGGGATAGGCCCCAGCCCCTCCTGTGATCCTGAGTGGGATTAAGCGGGTATAGAAAATGGATGGAAGTTTAGGAAGGATGAAGTGTCCCCAAATGCAAAAAGCAGTGAGGTAACGGTTCAGTGTCGCTAGATGCATCTATAACTCAACTAATATTTGCCTATACCCAAATCATAGCAAGGTCAAGAATTTATTTTTTTTAAAAGTTCTGTGTAATTTTTTGGTCCTTATTTTGGCTACTGCTTTTTGGATGATCTAATTCAAATCTGTAAGATGACTTCTCAATGCAACTATCTTTGAAGGAACTCTTTTGACCATGCTTTTTCTATTAGTTGTTATCACATAGACATGTAAATCTATTGTGCTTTGACAACTTCTCCTCAGTCAGACTGCATTAGCAACCCTTTTAGCTTCAAACCAGGCAAGCCAAAGCAGCAACATGTGGGTAAGTGTATGTCTGAGAACAGCTTGGTGCCCTGACAAGGACACGTCAAGGATTCCACACTGCCAACGACACCGTGTGAAATCCAATGTGAGCCGCATGCTGAGAAAACAGCTCCTTCTGTTAACTCAACAATATGATTCTATGCCTTCTTCTTCCCCCCTACATGCTGAGGCCAAAACAAGCCAATTGTCTGACTAAACTGCACTAAATCAATCATTCTCATCCTTAGGATGAACAGTTTACTCTAAAACCTGTGAATCCATCTTATAAACACATAAACTAGTTTCTTTTTTTCAAATCTTTTCGGTTGCATCCACAATTACTCCCATAAGAAAACAAAACTGTGAACCCCAATAGCATTAAAATTCAAATCAATCCTTTACTACAGATTGATCTTCCTGACAGACATTAAAAAGATCATTACATTGCAAATCATTTTCACATTCATGATAAAAAGCACAGTCACATTTATTAAAGATGCTTTCTGGGCTTTTTCAGACACCTTACTCTAGAATATTGATTATTTTTCACTAGTTTAGCATCTTGTGACTGTTTGCTCAGACTTGCATTCCATTTTCCTTGCCATGTGGTGTATGTTTTGAGATTCAAACCTTTTTATTGTGCTTTGGGTGACATCTGTCTTTCCACAGAGGCTGTTTATCAGATGGAATATGGTGCCCACACTCAGTCTGTCTATGGGGGTGGACGACTTAAGGCAATAATAATCAAACCCTGAATGCATTGAGGCAACAACGGATCTGTCAAGGCTTCATGTGAGAAAGCAGCACAGTGAATGGCAGCAATACACAAAAGCGTCTCTTAGAGAGTTGCTTTGAAGCCAGATGCACGAGGAGACCACCGTTGCCAAAGCAGGCTGACGGACGAGGATGCAGTAGAATTTTAAAGGCTAACTTTGACTTTGTTCCAGCATTCATCTGCTTGCCTTGTCTGCTGGGTGTTTACACACATATCTCTTCAAGTTAAGGCAGTTTACCTCCAGCTGCTTCCTGCTCTTTTAGATCAGATCGCATTTGCAAACTTTTCCCAGTTTTGTGGAAGAAGTCATGGTCTCTCAGTTGGACCAGGGGTATTCCCCCAGGTTTGTGTCAGCAGGCGGCTGTCACACAGTTTTTTTCCACAGCCAGCCCAAGTGAAATGTCATGTCCTGTCAGGAAAATTGTGAAGCCATCTCAGAGCGGAGCAGAGTGCGGAGTGTGACGTTTTGGAGTAGAAGGCTCCTGGTGCTTGCCTGAGGCACTGAGCCCTAACTGGGACCTCCCTGCCAAGCCTGGTAAGCTGCTGAGGCTCTATTTTGTTTCCCTTAGTCACCGTATTTTGCAGTCGCTCTTTTATCTGTTACTCTCTTTCTGTCTCTCATTCTCCATGTCTCTTTATTGTTCTCTGTCTTGTCATAGCCATTTACACTAGTAAGCATGCAGTGAGGGAATGCTTAAGAAAACTCATTTGAGAAGCAAATGTCCATAAAATACCTTACAAATACAATATGACGGGATCAGCAAGATGACACCTGGAGCCGGATAGAATTGGAATGTCTTGGATTTCAGCTAGGTGTAAATGTAATCGTTCAGTTTTGTTTTTTTGCATGTTTGTCAATCTTAGCACATATAAAGATGCAAACTACATGTTAGTACAAGATACCACATGTCTAACTGTATTGTTTTTCTCGCTAGCACGCTGCTTCCTTCCCCTGTCTGCCCATTACATTTTATCTGCATTTCCTGCCTCTCTCTCAAACTCACCTTTCACAACTTGCCACCTCCACTAATCTTCTTCTTTGAAACCCTGTTCTTGTTATTCTTTACATGCACGAGTGAATGACCAACTGCCTCTGAAGGGAAGAAATTACACAGTGAGTGGAACTGCTGAGTTTAAGCACGTCCCTGCGTATATACGTGCTTCTCAAAGCCAACAGGTTGTGTTCAAAGATTATGCTTTGCACTGCTCATGGCCAAGAATCACTGCTCTAGCATGCAATACTTCGGCAATACAGCAGCAAGAGCATGCTTGATTATGTCTGTGTGAGAGTCTGTCACATGGGAGTCTAACTGATCTTCTCATCAATCAAATAACATGAAATAATTACAGAAAGGTTCATTCTTCTGTAATTATGTTATTATGGATGATGTCCATTTAATATGAAATTATCAAAGATGTACTCTACTGAATTGGCACAATATTTTTATTAAGTTAATTTATCATTATTTTGTTTGATACCCAGTAGCACCAAACTTCAGCAAGCCCTGCTAACCTTCTTTTTCATTTCATATCCACACACAATAGTCTAGGTTATTTAGCACGTATTTGTAGGTTGAAATAGAAGTGGATGTAGTAGTAATGCAAGTTCTTAAATTTCCATACCAGAGACATCAGTGCATTGTTACTTTCATTTAGCATAATTAAGGTTTAGACACAAAAATTATGAGGTGAAAAACTGTTTTTTGTTATTTAGGAGAAGAATTGTAGTTCAGGTTAAATAAAACATTTTGCTGTGACGAGCATGCGTTAATCCAAACTCTTCTCCTTCCTGCAGCCATGTGTTCTTCCATTTCCTGGATCACCACTGTGATACATCCACTCCAGTGGAGAACATGGTCTCATGTTGTCGAGTTTATATGTTGATGGACATGTTCAATGGATCAAATAATGTTTTTTAAGGTGCATTCTCAAACCTTGTATATAGCCAGTACTTAAAACCTGGAGATTTAGTACCTCAAAATAATCATGGCTACACTTATTATTAACAGGAATGCCTGTTTTTATACATTTTGTATGTGATATCTGTGCCTTAACATTAATTGTAAAAAGAGTCAAATATTATTTGCAAACTACACCTGCAACTTAGCATCTCCACAACTTAAACTCTGTTTTAGTACTTTTTTCTTCATATAATTGCTGGCAGCCATTGCTGAGACAACATCTACAGCTTCCCAGAAGCGGTTTAAATAGGTGTATTTCATTTCCTGCTTCTTGAGACAAGCCAAAGATTTCTAAACATGACTGGTAAAGAGGGGGGTCAGATTGAGACGTGGTGGTATTTAAAGCAATGGAATATTCAGTTGTGTGTGATGGACCATTGTCTTGGACTTCTTAATTGCAGTAGATTTTTTTTCCATCAACAACTGCTTGAAGAAAGTAATCTATCCTCCACAAGAAAATGACCATCTAGTTCTGAACAGTTGCAGACCATACAGTACGAATACCACTCCCCCACAGTGCTCGCACCTGACTCAAACGTGTCTGTTATCAAATGGTGGTATTCCAGCATGGGTCCACCCATCTGCTCAATTAAATGAGTCACTCTCATCTAATCTGTCCATAAACCATTGAAAATCCATCTTAAGGTGTTTCTTGGGCTTCTTAATGCTTTAACTATAGTGAAACTAAGTGATTGGTGGTTGTGTTTCAGCCCTCTTTACCTTGGTCATAACTCAGAGCCCCTGACATTTTGACACGTCAGGTAGGTTATAGTTCTTATTATATTTTAAGGAAGATATGGAAGATTTTCTGTGTCAGTTGAGTTACTTTATTGATCTAATCTAAGTGAGGGAATTAAGCTGCTTGTTCACTATACACAGCTGAGTTTATAACATAGCCCATCTTCTTAAAGATCACCTGAAAATCATCAATAAGTTTTCTTTTTTGGAATGTTAAAATGAGCAAATAAACCATGATAAGGTCAGAATCATGACTTGTTTAGTAAGTGTTTATGCAATATTGTGGTCTGTCACACTATTGTTTATATATAGTCCTGATTAATTTAACACAAGTTGCTTCTTCATTCAGATATACGGCTGTTGTACATTAAGAAATTTCAATATTATTTTTTACCTTAACTGTCTAATAACCAAGCAATACACTCTGCATAATTTTGCAAAGTAGGTGTACCTCTAATAGAAAAATGCGGCGTAGGTGAGATACTGATTCCAGCAAACTGTGTCTGGTTTCAATTCGTTGGAAAACACAAATCACTGACTGCCCTTGTCATATATGCAGGCCTTACTGTCTTCTTGGAGGGAAAAAAAATCTTTATCTGTTCTGGTCTGTTTTTTCTTGGAGCTTAAGCTACAAAAGCTGGTCCCCGAATCGAGTCAAAACAAATACACTGAATGTCTTTCAGCTATGACTGGATCGAGATCTGATCTGAACTTGTAGCAGCTGTCAGGCAGAAAGTGTTACGGAAGGAACCTGGATGTTTGTGAAGCAAACTCACCACTGCCAACCTTGGTAATGGCCCTGGGCATGTTTCCATTGGACAGTTCCCTGTAGGGAACCTGCAGAGAGGTGTCAAGACTGCTGAAACCCTCCTTTAGTGAATGCTGTTTGTAGTACTCAACCAAATCCTGTGTAAAACAAGTGCAAGAAGAAAAAAATAACTTTAACACCTGTGAGCCAGAGTGAAACTAGAATATTTGGTACAAATGTATAGAAACAAACAAAGGCATGTCAGAAGGTTATTTAAGAAGATACTGCTAGCCTGGCATTACTCGAGCCAGTATTAAGAAAGTGTTTTTAAGCAGGGCAACACATCACAACATATTTTCCATCTGCCCATTTCAATGACCGGAAACTGAAAAATAATAACTACTGCTATACAATACCACAGTCTGAGTGTGTACAAAAATTATCAAATCAATTAATCATAGAAACAGTATCATCAATACACAAAACAACATATCTTTACTTAGCTGAAAATAGTATTTATATCAGCAGAGTGCAGCAAAGACGATGTCAAAATGATTACACTCTTTAATGCTGCAGCAGTCTGTGGGGCAGAGAAAAATCTATATAAAGCCAAAGCCTTTACCAGCACAGTCTTGAAGAGTCGACTCTCAGCAATATAAAAGCCTCCATCCTTGGTCAGAATCTTAATGTGCTTGACTTTATCGTTGAACCTGTGAAGGATGAATAAGACATGGGCTGCTAATCTACTATACATGCTTTCACATCACTCCAGTATCTATGGCGAACTGTCATGGAGGTCTGACTGAGCTGACAAAGTGGTTGTCATGCCAAGCCAATCACCTCTGGTTTTCTCTTCCTTTGTGGTAATCAGTTCCTTTTTACTCATCACAGTTAATAACGAAAGTGTTATAGGCCTCGCCAGATTCATCTTGTACAATTATATGAGCAATGTCTAAGATGTTTTGACTTTTGCACACTCGACTTTCAGTAACTGATGAACATTTTTCAGGCTATTAATCATTTCCAGTGAAGTGCATTTGCTAAATATTACTGTATCAACTAATAAACCAGAGATGCATCCTGCATCACTACCTTTGTCTCTCTCAAAAAAAAAAGGGTTTTGGTCACAACTGTCAAAAATGTTTCTCCAAATTTAATGAACAACTTCTTTGGTTACAGCCAATTGCCCCACAAGAATAATGCGCCTTTGTCACAGCAGACTTTTGGACTTCTTATAGCAGAAAACCTAATTATTATTAACAATAGGCAAGCCTTATAAGCCAGCAAACAGTGGCACAAGCTAAATGGAGAGCAGAATAACATTATTGTTTGTTATTATATTATTATATTATAATAACAATCCCTGTGGCATTACTGCTGTCCTGTCATAGTGTGAGTGTTGCAGGATTGTGTTCATCACTCTGAAAATTAGGCTGATTACACTTTTTTTGTCTTTTTTCTGCAGCAAACAGCTTAAATACAATTATAACTACAATTGCAACAGGGCGATAAGATCAGTAACACTGTACAGAATGTAGTTTTGTAGTTTTTCTTTGGTTTTGTACAAAAACAAAGAGTAACATGCATTTGTTCTTTTCCAAATGGTGGCAGGAAAATGACGAACTACACCTTAAAGCTTTTACAGGCTACATATGTGAGGCAGGGATGGCATATATTTGTGGCTTGTTATGCTACAAGGATGTGACCATTTTTTGTGTATACACTGCAATTTCCAGATCATTATGTTTTAATATTTGGACTGAATTTGGATATTTGGATGACTACTACCAGTCAAATAGGGAAGGAAATCCTTCACCAAAGCTTCTTTCACGAAAGAAAATTCCTGTTCCGTAATATTTTCAGCTTGTAAGTTGTTGTTCACAACGAGTTTCAGATTTTGTAAATGTAAATCAAACTTTGTCAACTTGTGAAATAAAATCAGTTTGAGGCACAAAGGCAGTGTCAAAATTCTAATCAGCCAGTCACTAATCGGTGGAAGAGCGTACCACACAAGCTTTTCACTAAGACATTTTCACTAAGACATTTAAGTCATTTAGAAACAAATTAAGTGCATATATTTGGGTAACTAATGTTATCATCCTAATTTGCCTCCTGTTTAAAAGAAAATATGTATCACATCTGATAAAAAGCATACCATACAGTATAAGGGATATTTGATGATGTTTTCCACATAATCAGATGTTTAAATAATATTTTGTTTTGTAAAAACACCTTGCTCAGGCTAACTATTGGGAATATTAAAGTGGCTGAAAATGCATACTCCCCTACTCACAGCATACATACTATAGCAACAATGTCCTTTATAGGCTTAATAAAGTACCTATCTACAGAAAAAAGAGGAGGTGTGTTGTCAAACCATTTGCAAGCACAGTACTGTAGATAGCTCATCTCCCATATGGTGATGTGCAAGTTATACTGGAGACGGATAGGTATTGTAAATATCCTAGTGCAGTGTATGACAGATGAGAAGAATACAGTTATGTTGCAAATTCACTGATACATTATTAAAATATGGGGTCTAATACATTATTGATAGATGCTGAGTTATAAGCAGGATAATGCGTGGAGACAGATGAGGCCCGTTTCATGAAGGCACAGTCCTCATTTTCTCCTATCAGCTCCCAAGGCTGCGCATACACACACAAACATCATTCAGCGCACACACACACACACACACACACACACACACGCACATACGCCAACTGACCGCTTGTAGTATTTGACATTAGACAGTTCCAGTTGATTAGTAAGAGCTGTCTGTATAAAGCTTCATTATCTCAAACAGCCATCGTGATAATGATCTTAAGCACTAAGACAGGCAATTAGTATCGGAGTGTTCAGAAACTGGATCTGTAGATCAAAGCTATGAATGAGTAACAGTATGAGTCTACCAAACTAAATGGGCTGGAATGGTGACACTGGCTAAATAGTCTTAACATCCAAACACTCTGAGTGTGCTTCAGAGTGCTCCGTCCATCGTTATAGTCGCATGCAGAGGTCATTCCAGGTCACAGGGATTCGATTGTTCTTTTTTTTTTTTTTAAAAAGAGTGAACAAGCTTTGATGTAGCTTGGAAGATATTCACTAGTTAAACAGACAATGTTGTATTTTAAAAGAGCATCATGCAGGCACTTAACTTGCAGATACAGCTGCCTTTTATTGGGGCCTTATGGGATGTATATGGTATCTAGAATTCAAGTGTGTTGCTAGTCTTCTTTTGAAATACATTTCCAAGAGTGATAACCAAATGATATGAGAAGCAAAGCTATCAAGAACTCCTTGAATAAATGTGTGAGATAAAGACAATAGAAATAGTAAAATTAGCCATTGAACTTCATCAGGAGCATTTTTAATTCCAGGATCATTGTCCCTGAACATTCCACATTATCTATAATGGATGGCATTTTTTTTTTAGTTCCAATGCAATTTGTCCACAGCAAGGTCAGACAGTCATCATAGAAATAGTTTTCCTGTTCTCCTTGTAGATCACTTGTGTCAAATACCATTAGCTTTATATAACCATAACACTTATCAAACTTGAATAATTGTTGGTGACAGAAGTAAACCTTAACTATCAAATTTAAATGACAAACTAAATGTTATTGGTTGCTAATTTTAACTCTGGCTAATGCACTATTAAATAAGCAATGCATCCTTTAAGTTCTTTAGGTTGCTAAACGTGTCTTTCATGGATTTAGGTTTCGTTTCCCAACAGATTTGCTCTATTGGATTGACATCTGGGGAAGTGGGAGGTCAAATCAACAACTTGAACTCAATTTTTCCAGTGTGGCACGGCCAATTATCCTGCTGAAAGAGGTCACTGACATGAGGGAATAATGGGCTTTACATGGACAGTTAGACAGAGGATATGCATCAAAGTCACATTCCCATAAATGCCAAACAAGAAGGTTTCCCAAGAGAGCACCACACTACCCCTGCCAGCTTGTCATCTTCCCACAATGCATCCTTCTGCCTTTCTCTTTCCCAGCCATCCACATGATGTAAAAGAAAGAGGTAAAATAAAGTGTGATTCATCCAGATGACCAGACGACTTTGTTTCATTGTTCCATCGCTTGATCTAGTTCTGACACTCACATGTTCATTACAGGTGCTTTCAGTGGTGGATAGGGCTCAGCATGCGCATTCTGACCGGCATGCAGCTGTACAACCCATTAAGCAGCAAGCTGTGGTTCACTGTGTGATCTGACACCTTTCTGTCACAGACAGGATTATGGTTTTCAGCAACTGGCTCTTTAGTAGGATCTCTAGGATCAGACTGCCTTTGCTGCCTACACACATGGTTCATAGCTGGTTCACTGGTTGCCCTTCCTCGAATGACATTTAGCAGGTGCTAACAACTGCATACAGTCCATGAGACCCGCTGTTCTGGAAATTCTGTTATCCAGACATTGTAATTTGGCCCTTGTCAAAGTGGTTCAGATTCTTACATATTTCTTATTTCCAGTACATTTATTTCGATGACTGACTTTTCATTTGCTGCCAAATATATCCAACCCTTGTCAAAGGGAGTTGGATTCTGACCATTAAAACAATATTTTGTTTACTACATCCAACTGTATAACGTCAGGTTTGCAAATGTAATGTAAAGGCAAGTTTCCATTGTGTGTTATATATTTATTTGGATTAATTATATGTATTATTTGCCTGGTCTAATTCAAAAAGTCAAGGCAAACTTTTTTTCCATTCTTCAGTTCAAGGCTGCTCATGATTATACAGTATTTGTAACTTCTTTTTTTCCCCAACGTGAATAGATCACAGCATGATCTCCTTCTGCTGCAGCCCGTCCACTTAAAACCTTAGGAGTCATTTGTTTTCAGATGTATAGCTGTTCTAAGATGGTATTTGCAAATGGGTATTTTGTTTGTTCGAAATATTCTTGCAACCTGTCTCTCGCTTCTCATAAGAAGGTGTTTTTGCACACAACACTGCTGTTGACTGTCAGTTCTTTGCTTATTCTAATATTTGTGGTAAATGGTTTTGAAAAGTGGACTAGATTTGGTATTGAAATAAATTCAAATAACTCTCCCGTCACTTACTTTATGCTGATCGCATATTCGTTGTACTCTTTACTCCTGTGCCGAACGAGGTAAGTGCTATTTTCTCGGTCCAGGAGCTCTTCCTCAGCCTGGTATCTCTCCATAGGTCCTGCAAACCTGAACCATCCATGAACAACGACTGCACTTACACTGCGATCAATCATTCTTAACATGAGGATGAGAACATTCAATGCAATCAATAACATGACATAAGAATAAATTGTGCTTATTCCACACAATCTACAGTGTTTTTGTTGGGTTTTTTTTCTTCACTTACCATGGCTGTGCAGAGTAATCGACTGGTTTTGGAACCTGGCATATAAAAAAAATTGGGGTTATTTCATATTTTAATGGAGTCGATACAGAGGGTGGAGGTAATTTATGGTAATGTGATATTCAAGTTACCTCTAATGGTTAAAATAAGTCTTCAACAGCAGAAAGAAAACTGCAATTCAAAGCACTGAATCTCTTTTCCAGGACATCAATAGTATCCATTATCTGCTGAATGCATTGTAATCACAATAAATTTAGCCTTATTGATTTTGATAAACATGCACACTTACACGTGGGCAAGGCCTCACAGCATCACTTGGAAAGAAGCCAATCTTGCTTGTCGCCAGAATTTTACCCTGCAATGGCAACTGCTTGTTAATCGCATTATATTTGTCTGGGAGCTACCACTCTTCTTCTTCTCTCCCTCTATTCCTTTTCTCTTCCCCTCCCACTCTTGCTTCGATAAATCCTCAGCAATTAGCACACAACGAGCAGCGCATCTAATTTGCAGCCCAAGTTAATTACGGTTCAAACTATGCCGGCAGTTAGATTTGTGCTGCATCAAAACAAGAGCCAAATAATGGATCTTATTCTGGTCTTTGAATATCCAAACAGTGGGAGCTCTCTTACTCAGAACTGCTTTTTAACAAACTCGCCAACAGCAACCACAGGCTTTACGTAAAAAAAAAAAAAAACATGCATATGTTCAACAAACATAGAAAAGACTAAACTTTTACCTCCAGATAACTAAACTGATAAGGTCAAATTGATAACTTATTTTCAGTATTGGCAGTTCAGTTTATTTCATAATCTAAAGTCCCCATCATGTACATTATCTTGTAGACAGTAATAAGAATACATATCATCATTAAGCTCCAGATAATCTGAGTTTCCAGTTCTGAGTTTGAGGTCAATTTGAAGTCCATTGAGTGAATATGAGAAGACAAGAAGTGGTGAGAGCACATAGACCTCTTCGTTCAGCTTCCTGCCCTGTTTTTCTCTTCACTCCTCTTTGTTAGGGTATGAAATGCTTTTTGGGGCCATGCAAGCCCCAGTAACTAGATTGGAAAGCGAATCTTTACCCATCTCTATGATTCATTCTGTGTAATAACATTTCATCAAAGGTTTTTTGAGAGCCCTTCTCTATTTGTTATGCTTTCGATAAGCGTATGATAAAGATTAAACTTATTACTCTGTTGGCATAAACAGGCAGCAGCCAGAGGATCAAATGAAATTACAGTGATTGATTGTATTGTTCTGCCAGGGGGATGGGAGATAATTGCCTTCTGGGTAACAGGGGATATGAATTCTCAATGTTCTGTAATTCCATCCTCTGGCGCCACTGGGGACGCTGAAGATTAAAGGTGCCCTGTGGAGTTTTCATTGTAAACAAACATGGTTTTGTTCAGATTCAGTGTTTCTCACCAAATCACATTGTGTGCAACTATAAAACCAAAAAAACTTGATGAAACAAAGGCTTTTATTGAATGTTTTGAAACTTTATTCTTCACATCAAAATCTAAATTTCTTTATCTTTTCCTCTAATTAAGTATATGACATTTCACAGTTCATTACTGCCACCAGCTGTTTATATGCATCATCATTACAGGCACACCTTGTCATAAGCAACGGTGTATAATGTGTTTTTTTTAAAATAATGATTCAATTGTGATTGATACAGTGTCTAAACAGATGTGTTTTACGTAAATGTGCAGGTGTTATCTTTTCAAATGATACCTGTCATGTGATTATAAATACACTGCCATACAAAGGCATGTGCTGTTGCATTTCCATGTCAGGGTTTCTGTACTTCATCATTTGTGCTCTGAAATTGTCACTTGTAATTTAGCTTGTAATTTAGCATTTAGCTTTTATTGATCAGTTTTCCAACAGGTGTATAAAGTCTGTTGCACTGTTTTTAATTATTTTCACTTGATCAGTTTTTCTATCCAAGACTTTGAATGCACAAATTGAAACTGGCCGTAAATTGAAGGAAATGCAACCAGTAAGTGGCATCTCAGGTTTTAATTGAGTGAAATTGACTTGATTTGGTGGGGTTAAGCTAAGTTTGAGCGAGCCATATCATGATTTTTTGGCTCATTACCTCCCTGCAGTGTGTTTTATAGCGTTTCTGTTTCTGTTAAAGAACTACATAATTATAAAGCTCAAAATCCACTCTAATGGAAGATATCCTCTCCCTCCAAAAACACTAATTCTGAACTCCCAAAAATGTCTCGTGTGAAATCAAGAGTGTCCTTTAGTAAATCATAGATGTCACTAAACAGCGTATTTGAATAATGCCTAATGGCTTCCTCGCAGTTAATCATTTTTCTGTAACACTTAAATGTCTCAGTGATGTGAGTAAAATATGGCTTAGTATTAGCATGTTGCATTGTTAAAATGGCCAACATTTGCTTTGATTATGTGCACGTCAAATCAAAGTAGAAAACTATCTAAAAGTAATGGTGGACAGTCAATCTGTTGAAACTTTAGGACTGATTTGGAACTAGTAAACAAAGTGTAGGATTAGATTATTGTGTTTTTATGTTGCCTGTAATCTCTGAGTGTTCCCAGATAAATCATATGAAAAGTAAAATGGTTACTTTATAAGTAATTGCTAAAACTATATAATTTATCAAAAAAGCACATTGTGTTCTGTAGCCACTTTTGACATAGTCTCTCATTCTTCTTGGCCAAATTATGTTTTTTTTATTATTATTCATGTGTTTATTCAACATGAAGACAGAGAAAAAGAATGTGCCAGTGACAAAGGGATAATCATGATCTATTGTATCATTGTCTTTTTTGCTTGTTTCAACTCCCATCGGACAATGACCGGTAGAGTAATGCAGGCTATACACAGACAGGTACACCCACTTATTTTTCAGTCATCATAGAGTATACCCAATGCTAAATCCCTTATCATGTCCATTACATTAATCCATGTATGAAAACTTATTTAATTAATTACTTAATTTTCTTATATTTATTTTTTCAGCTTTATGCATGAGATTTAGGGCACTGATTTTGTTCAGGTGCTTACTTCCTGATGTCAAGTAACAGAAAATATGACAATGTGCAAATACTACTGGAACATTTCTGGGTAATTTCTTACTATACAGTTATTCAGAATAGCAACACACCCCATACTAGTTTAGTAACATAGCAGTGTAAGAAGGCATAAGGGGTAAAAAAAAAAAAGGGGGGATATAAATTGCTTGATAAGGGCAATGAAAACACAATTTCTAATTTTCAAGCAATAGATAGGAGTGTCATAACATTAAACTAAAACACTCCATCTTGAAAGGAAGGTCACATTTATTGGCTATCTCAATGCACAATCATTTGTATGGGCTTCTATAGCCCTGAAATGTTACAGTTTGGTCAGCTATGCTTTCTTTTTGTCAACCCATATATAAATATATATATATTACAGTATCACTATGCAGCAGGCAGGAATATGCCAGCATGCATTGTTACCATGGTAGCAAACAATACAGTACCATCAGGTCCAGGGCATGACATTCTGATTGCCATTCCACCAGCTTACAAGAAGTCTCCTGACATTCATGTCCTCACCCTCCACCTTGTGCTATGTCACAACAGAGAGAAACATGGACTGCAGGAAATTGGGCTAACTGCCCACTCCCAGCCGTGCCGTTGGCAAAGGATGCAGTCTGATTGGAGCGGCACCAGAAGGAGGATGAGGCTTTAATGCCGCCATAAAGCAGAGTGAGAAACAGCAAGGGAGGCTGCCGGAAGACTGCAGATAAATCGCTATCCTTTCAAAAATAGATAAGGTCAAACACCTTCAACTGCTGGTCGACGTTGTGAGGGGGTTGCTAAATATGCCAGAACACGAGGTTGTGCTCAACCATTAAAACATCCTCCAGAGGCAAAAGTGTCTGTTGTTTTATTGTTTCCCTGTGACACTTAATTAATCAACTGAAGCCACTAATTTGTTTGATCATTTTATCCAATCTAAAGAGAGAAACAGAATAGAAATACTCTATCAATAACATCAATGAGGTACAGAGGAGTTCATATTTGGCAGATGTTCAGCTGATATTTCTATTTGCAGCTGACCTCTTCATTTTATATTGCGGCTCACCAGACACTTAAAAGAATATGATGAACAACCAAAAGACAACATGTCATTTCTCAAAAATATTCGTCATGGGGAGGTAAATCATTGATGTCTATACACCAGTATGTTTTTCGTTCCCACAAGGTGGAATACCAGACTTTTGAGAAATTAGCTAACTTGCAAGACAGATTCACTCAATGACACTGCAAAGATATTAAATGAACCTCATCACTTGTGCATTATTCTTTTCATAAAGTCACAGATGTGGACACAGAACAAGAAAAAGCTGAATGACACACACCTGCCACCAGGAGCTGTGCAGGTCAGCAAACATTAGCTCAATGATATCCCCCACATGAATGCTTAGTGGGGGCCCGCACTGGGGACTGGGGATACCACGGTAGTCGCTGATTACAACCATCCTGGGTAAACCTAGCAAACAGAGAACACAAATATGTTTATATTCGAGATTATCTGCCTTTATCTGAGAGACTGATTGAAGGGAACACAAAGTATCAATGCATACACAGCAAGACTGTTAGAAGGCAAATAAGAACCACAGAGTACATGCAGATGATAACAAAAATGAAAAAAACTATAACGCTTCAACTACTATTTAACAATTGTAGAGACCTAAAATCTTTCATTACAACGCTTGGTGTGAAATGAGTAAAACAAAGCTTTTCACATAACTCGAGTGGTTGGAGATCACTTATGAATAAATGAACAAAGGATGGCATGTCTGAAAACAACCAGCTTGACAGATGCGTGGCAGTAATGTCAGACTATAAGGAGTGCGCTGTTTCTTTACAGCAGAAAATTGAAAAGTTAAGCTACTGGAAAGTCAACAAAAAACAAACTTTGGGCTGCTGGAAAGTCGCTGTTTAATTCTTGCTTCTCCATGCAGCTTAAAAAAAAATACAAATGCAGGGATTTACATTGAAAATTGAAAATAGTAGAAAAACAGAATTTTGATGATAATGACAAATTGAATTTAATGCCACTTGTCAAAAAACCCTGGAACAGAGACATTTTTACCATCTTCATTTGGGAACTTGGTAGAACAGCTACAGTCATTTTGAAACAAAATTATTTCCATTCTAGCTTCATTTCAGCTGCTCAACATTTCAGTAACTGCTTTGCTGTATTTTGTGTTTCACGAAGCACTGAATGCTTTTAATGTGTGATGTGCCGGCACTGCATGACAGAGTCACGTGGTTGTAATACATGCAAAATGTTGTTTGGCATTGTCTTGCTGAAATAAACAAGTCCTTTCCTGAAAAAGACGCGGTATGGATATTGGCTTTTGTTGCTATTGTACAAATTCTGCATATACCATTTAACGTTAAAGGTTCCTTCTGAGATGTATGAGTAACCCATGCTATGTGCACGAATGCACCTACTTACCATCACAGTTGCACGGTCCCTTTTGTTATTAGCCCTAATAACTGTTTGGATTCTTTATGGAGTGAAATTATGTCCCATTTTGGGATTGATAAGGTATTGTGGAGTGAAGCTCAATACAATTCTGAACAACCTTTTTTCTCTCCTTTGCATAGTAAATGTTTCACTTGCATTTAAGAATTCAGCAACCTACAATCTCTGTAAATGTTCCCAAGGTTATGTAGTGTTTCCCACACTTAATTTTTATTTCTTTAATGCACAGTTCTGATCCTGCCCATCCTGGGATCATGGAAATTCAATATAGTTAGTCCCTTAGGAGCAGGGACTACTCTGTATTATCTATATTTTTGAAAGATGTGTTATTCTCAAATTGTTGAACTACTTGTCTGTTCATTCTTTCACTAAAGTGGTAAATCTCTCTCCATTTTTACTTCTGAGATGCCATTTTGATACGAATAAATTATGTCACTGGCCTTTTGTAATTATTTCTTATTTGATTATTAGCTAAATCATTTGCATTTACTTCACACACTGTCACAGCTTTTTTGGAAATCGGGATCACATAGCCAAGGTGTCAAAGCCTGTGCAGACACAAACCATCTGTAACACAGGTATTAAGTGAGAAACTCAAGTGAGAAAATATGGCTTTTTGTAATCCTGTTAGTTTCAGCTCAACTGATCCTTAATACATATATAAATCTGTTGGTTTAGAGAGTTTTATTCTTTTTTTCTTTTTTTCATCAAGATCTAAACCACCAAAATGGCACCATCCTAAAAGCACCAATTTACTATTGCAGGAAATCCATCTCTTTGATTCTGGAACAGTACCAATCTTTCCTCAGCATGGTAGACAAATACAGCCACAAGCATGGCGCTAAGGCAAAGACTAAACACCCCTGCCAACTTAAAAGACACAGCCACTTACTCTCCCCTGACTCACATATCTACCCAACCTCAGACAGATCTCCCCCTCCAGCTCCAGCTCCCCTGCAAACCAGCCTGAGGAAACTATTAGTTGACTGTGACCTCAGATGGATGGAATATCTCACATTCATGTTTTTAATAAGAACAATAAGCAGGGCTGTCTTTCTCATAAACCCCTTATAGAAATTGATTTATCACAAAGGCACAGCTCAGCAGTTGAGGTTGAGGTGCACAGACTGCTGGAAGTGCTTTTCTGCCAGGATTTCTCCTGCGTGGTTCTCATAATGATTCCACCCACTCCAATTCATCTCAATGCCGTCTAGGGTTTAGGCATCACGGTATGTGGTGAGCAAAGAAGCTTTTTTTGTGCTCTGGTTAAAGATTTGTTCAGTATTCTATTATCAAGTAATTTCTAAGAAAAAAAAGAAAACAAAAATTTGAATGTCATGTCAACATATCTGTAACAGAAAATCATCAAAACATCTTGAGGTTAGCTTTAAGCCATTGTCCCTCTGCTCCCAGTCTCACTCTGAATAAGGCTAAACCTAGATGTCAAGAAGACATTTAATAAGACTAACCACCTCCTTTTCATCCTGTCCAAAGTTTGCTGCAGAATTGACATAAAAGAAGGTTAAGAAGTACCACAAAAGCTCTCTGCAGGTTCACAAAAGCGGCCAAGTGCTCAAATCATACTGACCTGGGTCTGGTGGTGTTGTGTTATCCTGTGAATGGAGAAAGAAAGCAAGAAACACAGCGAGAGAAGAAAAAATATAAGATATTGATAAATATAGAGGTATAGGTTCTTAGCTACAGTGCAAGATCAGACTGACCTAAAAAAATGAGTCATGCTCTACAAACTTTCTGTAATACTTTTTAAATGTTTGGTCTCAGCATTTTGAAAGTTAAAAAACAGTATTCAGAAGTAAAATGTTGGTGTTTATTTGGGGAGGAATTTAATAACTTAGAACATAAAATGTATAAATATGTGAGTCTTTTAAATACAGCAAAAGAGAGTTTAAAACCTGCTCACATACGGTGTAACAGATTGCAGTAACTGGGAGATATGTGAAATAAACATGATTTATTTTATGATTTATCAGAAACAAGTGATGCTATATAAATGGATGGCTGCTTGGAGATGGCCACATAAGTAACTGTGAACATTGACAATGTTCAAATATAGCTTTCCTTCGACTCTGAGAATTTTACAGAGTGCTCCACCTACATTCTCAAAAACCACAGAATATCATCAGGTGCAATGATTTGCCAGCTGTTTCATGCTGACAGGAGTCTGGCCAAACAGAGCTCCTGCTGCTGCTCTGGCTCGAGCCTCATTAAAGTTGTAGATTGCAAACTTTGGACGAGATTTTCAATTAAACGCAGTTGTTTCAAGAAGACAATGAACAACAACAGGCATAAAAGTTTTATTTTCTTCATTCTATCTTGAGATCCAGATACTAAATGTGTGTCTGAATTTGGAAACAGAATAAAAAAAAAAAACTAATGCAAATGTACATTTGATTGAATGTTTATGACGTTTTACTTACATAGAAATTGAATTGATGTATTGATCATGAAGTGATTATGATTAAGCTCTGTTTGTAAAATCTATCGGTCCACAGACTGACAGCTGAAGTTGAATTGATCTGATCTGTTGAAGTCCGCACCTAACTGGTTCATCTAAATAGGTGCAAGACTTCTATCATGAGATTATTCATCAAGTTGGGCTCCAGGCTATGAGTCTGTGATTCGGAACCACACTGTTCCGTTGCAGCTTAACGACAGTCGACAGCAGCTGCTCCTAACCCATTGCTTTGGTTTATTGTGCTTTGTTTTCCTGAATGGTTGAAATTAATTTGTGACAGTAACAGACAGACGGTGTTGTTGCCCTTCACATAATAGAATCTCAGTATTTTTATACACAGTGAGTCACACCACTTGTAAAATTAACCTTCATTGTGGAAAAGCCGCAATTTGCGTGTTCTACACTTTTAACATTCATGGCACTAGCTCAGTTTAACAAAGAAAACTCCCTTTTTTACATTTTGTTTGGTTGCAAACTCTCTGTGAGAACAGGTCAGGGAATGAGAGGGAGAGTGGCGGCTGCATCCTTTATCGGGACAACACAGCAGCACAATCACTACCGTACTTGACCACCCTTCTCTTCTAATCTAGCACCATGCAGCTTATTTATTTTCCTCAAAATCAAATTTACACTCGAGGAAACCTGTTTTTCATCTGTTACTGAGGTGAAGAAGAATATGTTGAAGCATCAAAGACAACTGGAAACGGAAAAGACTTGAAACGCAAGTTTTACAGCATTATTCTCATGACTTAATAGCCACACATCATATCAGCATCTCCTCTCGAACTTCAGAGCACTACAAGAATAAACAGCTCACAAGCACAATAAAGGCATTTAAATAACAAAGCTTTGATTGTTGATGTGCATGACAAAATCCTTCCTCATCTTTCCTTGTCAGCAGATAAGTGTGCATGTGATTAGGAGTACAGCTGCTGTGTTATGTTTCACCAATTATGTTAGCTTAGATGTCTAAGTCAAAGAAAAGAACCAGTTCAGGGCTTACCGTGGGCCTCGGCTTGACAGGATCTGCAGGCAGGTGAGAAACAGATACAGTGAGAGGAATGCAATATGAGAGTGTGGTGGCTTCTTGACATACAACCTCAGCTGTCAACCTCTGCTGGCCCTCATCACGCCTCTGAATGCAAAAAGACCACAGCGTTTCTGCTAAGAACGCTTGTCAAATGCCTGAGCTGCCTTTAGCTGTCTGTGAATTCAGAAAAGGTAACTCCCTGAACTAAAGCACCAGACTGATGACACAGACATTAAGCTAGACGCAGCAATACGATTCAACAATGGCTCAATTTCAACATTAGTCAAAACATAGACCTTTTTTTATTACTTATTAAAAAAAATTACATAAATTACAAACAAATTAAGTAAAGTTTAAGAGGTTACCACATCTACAGATATTAATTTGAGGACAATAAATACTATCAAACTAGAGTGTGGCATTAGGGTAAAGCTCACTGAAGGACAAGCTGTATAAAGGTTGCTCTCCAAGGAGCATTAATGTGCTGAGAAAAATTAATGAGAATCTGCCTTTTAGATTTTGATATGTAATGCGAATAAGTGCATATTGAAGCCTGGTGATGAAAGGTCAACAAAAAAAAATTAGATTACGTGATTAGAACATTTTAAAAAAAAGAGTTTGGAAGGTCTGTGTCTCACCTGTTCTCCTGCAGACTCCCAGTTGACCCAGACATTCCTTATGAGCCCCCAGGCCACATTTTTGACAAAGATAACCCTGGTTAAAGATGCCCCTAGAGACAGTAAAATACTGGATATATTTCATGCGCAACAACATCCAGATGAGAAACACCTTGACATTTAGAATTTTCTTGCTTCTGTCACACTGTCAAGATAAGTGAAATGACACAGGCGATGTCCTTCAGCTCTCCAAAACCATAAAATGGTACCATGTGTTGAAAATCGAGACAGCTACAGTAACAGTCTATATCACAGCGTAATAGATATTTACTTGAACCTCAGTAAGTTTTTTTTTACAGTCAAGTTAAGGACTAAAATCAATGATCTCTTTTCCCTTTAAGTGCTTGAGGAAAAGTGACAGAGAACTGAACTGTCACTGTGTTCCTTCATATCTTCAATATGAAAAACATTTTAATGTGTATTTATACGTATCTAGGGACACGATCGGGAAAAACATAGGATGGTTTGCCATTCAAGAACAGAATGTGAACTTCAAGCTCAAGTTCAATATTTCTAACTTACTGGTACTTCATCACATGTGCATAATTATTCAGTATAGACCAGTCTCCTATCTGATGTTTGAATCTTACCTGAGCAAAAGGTGACAGTAGCTGCACGAAGGGATCTTTTCAAATGTGTGCATCTTGAACTGGTGGGAATTGTGATTAGCCTTCTCTGGTCGGATATTTGATCTAAGACGGGGAAGAAAGGAGATAAAATGGTTGGATATAGAATAGCATGTATTATAAAAACTGAAATGTTGACCTGATGGTGTTGATCTGTGAGTACAATAAATACAGCGGTGCACTGCTTATGGTGTTTTTTCATTAAATGGCATGCTACAGTAGAGTAAGGTAAAAGGACTCTGATGGGGTACACGGATTGGTTCATAGAAAATCATCAAAACACCACCTTGTTCTATGGAGTTGTTTGAAAGTCCGGCTCACAATTTCCAACATAAATCATGGCTATCTCACCAGTGTGCATTGATCGCATATATAGTGTGCATGTCTAAAAAATACATGAGCATGTTTATTAGATATGTGTATGGATTTACAGATTAATCTTTTCTTCTCTGCTGAGCGGCGCTTAGCTCTGCAGCGCTCAGTTGTTATGATCACTCCCAATAGATATTTTAGCACTTCTGAATTAAAAGCCAGTCTCAGTGAGTGATTCATTGCAATAACCACTCTATACTCTTCATTTGTGAGCCACTTTACATAAAAATGTCTGGTAAACACACACAGGGAAGTTGTCTCTGTGTTGCTACAGCTTCATACACATTGCACTCAGTCTAAAGAAGATCAAGAACAGCTGATCCCAGCAGACTTTCTGGTCTACTACAGTGTAAGTGGGTGCTGTTTAAGTGTTGTAAACATGGTGGGACTGAATGAAAGTTTATTTTGGTAACAGTAAAATGGGCTGACAGAAAAAGAAAAAGAAAAAGAAAAAAACAATGCATGCATCTAGCTTAAGTTAGCGTTCTGTTTTTGGAATATTTTCCTTTGATGTCTGTTGTTAAATCTGAAATTGTTTTTAAGATCTCCTTCTGATTTTTTAGTCTTGAGAATGCACTCACTAGATGTCTGGAAGTTATTTTTGTGTAAAATGGTATCTTCAGAGACTGTAAGGCAAAAAATCTGTCAAGATACAGTATGAACTAATTCATTTCCCAACTGGAATGAAAATACTCAAGACTTGATGCGAGTCTCCTGTCTGCAGCAAAACCCATGTGACACAAATACAATGAATTGGCCGAATGTGAACTACAAATTTCTGAACAGTCTCTAAATCAGTGTGTTTATACTTCTGTCACACTAGCAACAGTTTAAGGCTAATCATCTGCCATCTTGTTGGAGAGGCAAACACAAACGATTGTATCCATGAGAGATGAAATGCTTCAACCATGGCATTTAAAAGTGTTAGCGCTGATCCAAACTGAGGTGTTATTGTTTGCCAAACAATCTAGCTAATAAAGTCATCAGCACCCTCTGGTGCTTTTGGCAACGTCTGGCAATGGTTTTTCAATCTTTGTAAAATCTCCTGAGATTATTTCCTGCTCTTTACTAGCTCAGTGTAAACAAAACCAAACTTAAATTGCTGTTTTTTCAGCAGAATGGGCTGACTTTGAATAGAAATACCATGCAAATCAATCTATATGTATGCAATATGTGTGCAAATATTATTTCTACCTTTTTTTATTTATTTAAATCAGATGTTTTGGGATTTGATTATTGCCACCACTAAGAGAACAATCAATCAATCGTTGGCCTTATTAGTCAAAATGCTAGTATAGCTACAATCGCGATGACAATAATTTTACCAAAGCGCATGAGTATGACCAAAGATGGAGTACCTATTTAAGCCAAGACAGTTTAAATTTTCTATCTGCACATTTTCAAATACAAAATGGGCAGCATGCATGGTTGAAAAAGCTTTGTTGAAATGTGAGCAAACCTGACAGGCACAAAACCCTTTTTTTTTTCTTTTGTGGCAAACACACCACCCAGAAGCCCTTTAAAAATGAATACTCCCATCACTGAGGGTTTCATCAGGAGCTCGCATCCTCTTCGATTTGGGCACAATTTTTACTTTCTGAATTGGCCCCTTCTGGTGTCATTACCCAATGCACAGAAGCACACGCAGCTTATCTCAGACAGAAACCCTGTAGGCTCTCTATGTCAAAACAGTTTTAAGCCCAGAGTGAAAATGTTTGTTTCTTTTTGTGAATTTTGGAAATTACACATTATGTTTTGGGAAGGTGTCAGGGGCTAAGTGCTAATAGAAGTGTATAACTTATGTCACTGCAAAACTTTCAGTTCAAGGGAGAGAACTAGAAGCAGTAATGTACATCACCACACTCTGCTACAGCAAACATATCAAGAATGTTTCAAAGCAACAACAGAAGTGAGAATGTATTCATGAAGGCCAAAGCAGAGAGTCAGCATGTATGTCAAGGATTTTTTTTCCATACATTTCATAACTCAAGCTCAAAGGCAATTTTTCAGTCAACACAGTGTAATGTCTAAACCACAAAGTATTCTCCCTAATCAGCATAAGAAAGGATGCAGACAAGATATGAGCTTGTAAAGTCCTCCAAATGTTGCAGTATAATACAAACAATACAGTCTATCTCAATACAGCATGGATTGATGAATCATCGAGGTAGAGTGACGTCTTTGTAGTTGGCGACTCTGCAGAACAGTTTATGTTAACCCATAGCTGTGGGTGTGTGTGTGTGCGTGTGTTTGATTACAGCTTAAACCTGATCAAACAGTGCACATGAAAGAGTCAACACCTCTCTTGGCCTCGGAACAACACACAAGCAAACAGGACAAATATACACCACACACACACCCACACATGCATGCATGCAAATACACAGTGTGATCACTGGCCTTCAATGTGGCTATAAAACTGTGGTGTTTTTGCCTCCTCGTACTTACATGGCCATTTCAAACTGATCCAGCCACTTCTTCTTCAGCTCTTTGGTCTTAAAGAAGAGTTCAAAGCCTGTGAGCCCCTGCTGGTGCGTCAAATAGAAGCCGTAACACCACTGCGGATTTCAGGAAAAAGAAAGGGAACAGAATGTTATGTGGATGCATGTGTAGGAAAAAATATATATCTGGGGGGGGGTTAAACTACCGTGGCCTGAATAAATGTACCAATTTATTTATTTTGTAATGTATTTGTAGATTTGAGTGTCAACCTTTTTGAAGTACCGGAAAATAAACTGTAACATTGCGGTAAGTATGGCTCAAGAAGAAGCTAAAAACAAAAATCCAGAAAACATTAAACGTGCCTCTTATTTAAAACTGTGGTTAGTATCGCCAGCTAATACTTAGGTTTAGTTTAGGGGTTAGGTGGTTGACAAAAAACTACTCAGTAAAAGAATTTATGGCTGGGTTCATATCAATATTACCCAACAGTAAACATGAATAGTTTTGTTCATTTTTATGTTCATAAGATAATTATGAACATAAAAATACGCATATACTAATTTTGTGGATTGTTACTGTGTGTCTTGGTAAAAACATTCTTTCAAAAGGAGACTTAAATTCTCAAGAAGTTAAAGGAAACAGGAAGCAATGATACAAACACTTTATGGCACTATCTGCTGATGCAATTAGGTAAATTTTCTTTAAAAATTTTTCAAAGTTTGAATTCATAAAGGAACAAAACTGATTTTGTGCAGAGTTTGTGTAAATAACCGACTCGTCAGTGGCAGGCTATTTGTGCTTTCGGCTGTACCCAAACACAACCCTATCAGTCTCACTCCAGCTGAAAGTTTTGAACCTTGATTTCAGCCATGAGAGAGGAAGATAAAAATCTGAATAAGCATGTCACCGAAAAATGCTTATACTGTTCTTAACATTCATTTCAAATTTTTGATTTTTAAATCATCCAATTATCATACGCCCCAAAGTGCAGGATGAGTCATAAATATGTTCAATTCTGAAATCCTATTAAAAACGTATACTGCAAGAAATATTATATACGTGTACACTGTAAGTCCTTCAAACATACATTGTTTTTTCATGCCAACTTAAAATTGGCTGCGAGGGAAAAGTTTGTTCTTACCAATAATTTGCATCAACCAGCTTCATACCAACCAAAGAGGCAATAAAGGGAACTAATAGATAGTTAATAATAAAAATGAAATGTTTTAATTTATGATAATCTCAAAAAATGATGTATGCTTAGCATTAACATGAATCCTTAAGAGCCAACCCTAAAGTTGTAACAATGCCAATCATCTAGTTTGTTCAGCTCTAATTATGACAAGGTAGGCAAAAATGATGCATAAGTCACTGCTCTCCTGACACACAGCGATTAATGCCGTCATCAGTCCTCCTTGGCTTTAGTGTCAGGGATGTCACGAGCCTCACAGATCAACCAAAGTGTGCAGGCTGTTGGATTTTGTCAGCATCAACAGAGCAGCAGCTGCAATGGGAGTTTAACCAGAGTTCAACCCAAAGAGCAGAGACGGAAATACACTGAAGACTGTAAAAACATTGAGGCAGTGTCTGCTAATCTGCCTTAGAGTAACCAAATTGCTTTTTAAGTTATAAATCAAGGAACATTCATTGTAAGTCAAATCCCTGCCAAAGATTTTAACAGTGTCTTAAAGGAGTTACATCTATTAAGACAAATGCTGGACAAATACATAAACATGCCTTTTCCCCTAAGCAATACATTTAGGTAAACAGTTAACCAGAGATGCAATGCTTTTTAAGCTGTAGCCACCAAATAGCTTCACAAAAGCACCTTTGGCTTTAAAGCCTCACCCATGTGTATATTTTCGAGCATTTTTCAATTAATTCTCAAACCTCTCTGCTTTTACCACCATCATCGGCTCCAGTCCTTGTGTCATATCCAGTAACTAGAAAAGAGGTCGGATTTATCCGTCAGTGATTGGCCAGCCCTGAAAATCCTAAGTGTTCCAGAGCACTGCTTGGTGTTCAATCATTAATGACTGTGTGGGTGCTGCTCAGCGGTACCGCATTCAAAGTCTGAAGTTTCATTTAGCAGAAAATGACATATAGTGTAAAGTAGCCTTGGAGGACTGTGCACATTCATCACCTCATATTAGCATCTCTGTCCTGCAGTGTGTGTGTGTTTCTCTGTGTAAGCACACAGGAACTCTGTATGAATATTTGTGCCTGTGTACAAGTGCAGCTACAAATGAAGTCTTATACCAGAGTCTTTTTATGCAGCATTAAATAAAGCTTATGTACGATTGCTGGAACATTATGCTGAAAGGGTGGTAATGATAAAGGGTAAAGAGACACACAAGCAGGTTAAGCAGAGTTACATATGTCAATATGTAAATCAAACATTTTGGACAATGGAAAACACACAAACACATGCATTATCCCAAAAAGCATATCAAGATAATGACTACAAATGATCAACTCCAATCACTGTCATGCCTATATCTCACACCAATATACATAAATGTCATAACTGCACAATAGAGTGCATTATGATCGTCATAGAGTCCTTTTCAAAAAACTCATATCCCATTCTGGCAAGCTGTCAGTTTCACATTAGCAATCAGCACCGAAGTGAGAAGACACCATCTGTGGGCATCCATCAACAAGACATCAACAAGTTTCTTCCACTACAATATGGCTTACGAACGCTCCCACAAGGTGAAAAAAAAAAAAAAAAGTTTTCTGTATAAACAGGGAAGACGGAAAAGGAGCCTTGCAGGTTTCTAAATCAGGCTTTTCCAGAAAGCGTGAAAGCGCCATTGACAGGTTATGGGAGAATAATGTTTATTTTTGCTATAAAATCTGAATCCAAGCAGATGTTGCATACAGTAGCAACTTTCCTGCAACACTGTTTGTGGATATGGACGCTCAATTAGATGAAAGTTTATTTTGGAAGGTAAAGTGCAAAGTTTTACATCAAACTGACCTTTTTGCCCTCTCTATCAGACGTGGGGTTGTTAGTAACTTTGAAGTCATTAAGATCCATGATGTCCTTCATCTCATAGTTGTCTCCTCTTCGCTTGCAAACAATGACTGCCACATCAAATAAAAAGATGTGTCTGTAAACAACGAGATTAGATTAATAAGAGTATACGCTAGCAAAACCACGTCCCCAAAAGACACAAAACAGCTTGACATTTATATTCAGTTCTTGAATATTTATGATTCATTAAAGAAACATTCAATGGGCAATTTATATTATCTTTTTTTATTGTCTAAAATCCTGCTTTCGCTTATGAGTTCATGATGTTAAAGTAAAACAACCTGTCTTGTTTCCTCTTGTCAACAGTGGAGATCAGGCGTACCTCTCCATCTCCTTTTGGCCGACCGAAACTGTCAAGGGGCTGATTCTGCAAGGAAAATATGGAGAAGTTAAGCACTGATGTGTTTTCAGAATCAAATTTGTTCATGCAATGTCAGTGCTTCATCAGTCATAAGCCTTGAAAACGGATGTGCATCTTGAATTTCCGCAACTCCTTTAAATCTTGAGGTTTGATTTGTTTCAGAATTGGAAAAAAAAAGATATTTTCATTCAGGATGTTTTCACTCAGAATTGTGACTCGGCATCAAATGTACTGTTTACCATAACATAAATGTTATAGTATTCTCAAAATGTCAGATTGCATTAAGATTGACATTTCCGAAAATCAATTTTGTTGGCATGTTGTTGCCTGCCTGCTTCAGAATGATGATTTGTCTCTGATTTAGATGATGTCAGTGATAAAAACAGCGGACAACTCTGTGCTTCACACTCTTCCTGCACCTTTCTTGTATAACTGTTGAAAATGTACAAAGAAACATTACTAGAGAGTTTAGAATACCCATAGATACAGTAGCTATACTGTGGAGGACAACTTCTTTAGCGGTTATCAATGAGATCAATATTCTTGTTTAGCTTTGGTGATAAAAATGCTTTACCTTCCTGTAAAATTGTAAAAGGATTGAAAAAACATAATATTGTTAAACAACATGAAAGTCAAATTTGGAATAGGTTCAAGTCAAAGTAAAAAGAGAGAAACAAAAATAGCATAAAATGAAAGTCTTATATTTAATGAGATCTTTAATCATCTTGCAAATGACAATCAGTCAAGTCAGTAGAGTCTGACTATGTCTCCAGGACTCCAAATCTAGAATAAAAACTGCTTAAGAGACAGCAAGTCTCCCTGATAATCTGCATTCTCACAAAGTTAACACGAACAGCTGCTGATAGTTGCAGACAAAGATTTTTTGGTATACCAGGTTTTCAATGGACCTCTGGTACTGTTCGATCTCCCTCAGAGTCTCACAATCTCTCTTCACTTCGTTGACGTACTGAGCGAGGTCCTGGGCAACACACACACATACAAACACACAGTTTTTATTCCGGGGTTATTGCAATCTGGAGGAGGTGAAATATGTCAAAGAATCCAGTTTGTAAATATGATATTCGGAGTTGTACACCTAAAGGAACAGTTTAAACATTGTGGACAATGCGAGAATTCAAAGCACACTTTGTTTCTCTCATGCTGAGAATTAGCTGAGAGGATCAATATCACTGATATATCAGCTTTTCCAATATCAATATGGAGCCAGGAAACAAATACATTTCAAATCAAATTTCAATCAAGCTAGTTGTTTTCCCAGCCCTCTTTTTTTGCTTGGAATCAAACATACAGATGAAAGAGTGGTATCAATCCTACTCTTCTAAAATAAGCTAATAAGCATTCTCTCATTATACTGTTTGATGTTGTACATATTTCTAAACCTATTCTTGTTGTTATATACTTTAATGTTTGTGTTGTTGAGATGCTGTGCTACTGTGCAAGGACAGCATCAGACAGATAAATATATACTCACAAATGTTTATTGATTCAGAAGGAGAATTTTGTATTGAGGCTCTAATCACAAAAAAATTTTAATCTATTAACAAAGTAAAGTATGAAAATGTAAATCAAGACTTCAAGTTGTCTAAATTATCGTTACTAGGTGCTCAGATTAGCTGCCTAAGCAAACTCAGGATAACCTCAGGATTAGTAAGAGCAGCCCTGCTCATTTTAAAGTTTCATCTGCTCCCCCACATGTAAAACAGTAGGCTCAAGTTTAAATGGTTTAAGAGATCTGTTTTCATCAAATAAAAGTTGATAGCAGAGCGTAGGAGAGTGTAAACTAGACTTATCTGCTCTGACAGCCATCTTTTGGTTACAATCCAACATCTCAGTATCTACACACCACTTAAGCACGGCACTTACTTTCATGGCAACAAGAGCGATATTCAAGTTGCTCTTATCAACAGCATCGGGGGTATGTTTGACTAGCTCCTGTTAGAGAGAAAGGACAGAAAAATAACTCAAAGACTTCTACTAACAGAACTCTGACACACAAATACAATAACATGGGCAAACGCCTTTAGCATGGGTACCAGGGTCATTGATTACTATACATATTATATAAGTCTACAACAAAAAAGCAAATATGAACACATACAGATCTTAAACTTTTAAGTACTAAAATAGTATTACTTCATTTTTGCTCTACCATTTAGATAGGGACGATTTCTCTATACAATTACAGCAAAAATACAAAAAGACTTTCATACTTTTTTCATTTTACAGCTAGACAGTTTAATGAAGTACCTGACTTATACACACTGTCTGACTATTCAGTTAGCTGATTAATCAGACCAATTATATGTAATTTCAAGATAATTAGCACTGGACAATTATTTAATTTCATCAGTCCACTCCAGTAAACATCTGCAGAGCAGGCAGTCTTGTTATTGTATCTGTAATAACAATTTTGAATACATATGGAGTATTTCTCATTTATTTTCTTATTATTTCATTTCTAAATAAATTTTCATTTAATCTAAACTAATTATCATTGAGGTGTTTTTTTTCATTCTATGCAATAAACACTAAAAACTTATGTGATATCAGCACTGTGTATCGTCCATCTCTCTATTTGGTCTCTAAATACGCCAACAAATAGAATTCCTTCTTGTAAGCAACACAGTATACAAAACATGTATATACACACTATTGTGACACTGTGCAACTAACAGATACATTTTATATCTATAATATATATATATATATATATTATGTGTACAATTATATAATTAAATAGGCAAAGATAAAGACAGAAGAAAGTAGATATCCGGTACACACATATTTATTTTCTTAATGAACACATGGAAGTTGTTGTTCTTAAACAAAACAGCACAGTGGAACCAATCTGTTGATGAAATCTGTGCAGAATATCTGTTGGAAGAGCTTGCACAGTAAACTTATTCAGCATGTTGATTTTTTGCTAAAGCCGATATATGATTTTAATTCTAGGCAGATGTTGCTTGTTAATCACACCTGCTGCCAATACTGCATTTGCAGTTATAACAGAAAAGTACATCATCAAGATTTCATTATTCCTACCGTGGTGTACTGTGTCCTACATGTTTTTAGTATGAAAGGTTGGTGGAATCACTTTTGGTGTGATAAACCATCTAATAACATTGCAAAATGAAGAGATCAATTTAATGCGTCCACATCATCTTTCTGAATGAGCCTGAATTAATCAACCTCTTTCTCCCATTTTTACCCTCATCACAGTGTCTCTTGTCAGGTGGTGGCAAAGAACTCCCTGCTTTGACAGCATTCACTATGGAGTCCTTCAGCCTTTTAATGATTTAAAACATCTTTCCAGGCATTGCCCTTTTTCCCTGCCCTCTGTAATCTCTAACCTCTGATTCATACAAAGCAGGGGAAACAGTGTCATACAGTTTATCAGTAGGTCGTGAAACTGGTGGAAATTCGAAAGGCTATGAATGTCAGGTTTCTAAAGGGAGCAAGAGACTGAGGGATATTACATTAAACTAACCTGCAAAACACGCTCAAGTCTGTAATTTGTAGATTGTAGATTGCAATTTGTTGGAGATTTTTAAATCTGGAGACATTCTTTGAGTCAGTGATTTTGCCTTTAGAAATCTTGGAATGTGGGATGTTTCTACAGAAAGGATATATTTATTTTATTTTCTATCTGAGATGACAAAATTGAGATGGAAAACCCACATGAATTATCAATATGTGGACGTTGTCTCCATCTAGTGTTCACTCGTACATTGAAATAAAAAGTCAGAACAGGAGACACCCTGTTTCAGTTACCACAGTTGTAAAAAGGTGTCAACATTATATCAACTGAGGGATTGTCCTTGTTTCTTTGCTATACAGCTATATGAGCTCCATGGAGTGTTACCTTAACATCCCACTTGCTTCACTTCATACTAGATACGAGGGGGTCATACTAAAGGCTTAGTTTCCATGTTCCATGAACTTTTTTTCTCTGTTTGTAAACCAATATAATTTTGTAAGAAACTGAAAAGGAATTTTGTCTGTTCCTCAACAGAAATTAGGGTATGAAGCAATTTTGGCTTTTAAATTCCAGCACAGAATGTATAACACTTCCATGAAACTTTATTTAACAGTACTCATTTCATGTTCTTACTGCAAACTGTGACCTTATGTGGTCCCAGGCTCCTTTTTCACACGTGTACTGGAATTGTCCAGGGGGTAGCATCTTTTCGGAAATCAGGACGCAATCCAAACTTTTGGGTGCTATTTTGCCCTATATTTTGCCCTAGGCTGCTTCTGCTGAATTATTCATCATCCACTGACGTCTCTTCTCACCAAAAATTAACACTGTTGCTTGTCTAAGAGCAGCAAAAAAACAGATGACAGCCTTGTGATGGCAGCCACCACATGCTCATACAAGAAATCTTGTCTTAAAGAAAGTCTTTAATAGATATTGCCTATTTGGAACTGCCATTTGCTGGATGCATCATGCCAAACAATTGACTCTATATGCCTTGACTGTCTTTGTTGATCAAGTGAAGAATCTTTGCTTGTCTATCATTTCCTAGTCCTAACTTTATTTTTTTTCCAAACTAACTTGTGTCCAAGCCAAATGTATAGAGTTGTCATCCAAAATGGGAGATAGGGTTACTGCTGAATGGCTGTTTTTATATGTATGAATATGCATGTGTTTTCTATTTATGATCAAAAATACCAACAAGAAAAAAAATATATATAAAGTTTTATACTTTATATGAACACCCAGTTCAGCTGTTGTCTGTGAGCATGAATATATAAATGAATATATAAATGAATAAAAAGTGAACCAATGAAAAGAGAGACACAAGGCTGTGATCACCTCACAATTTAAATCGAGCAATTTTCAATAAACTCAGCTGATTTCATTGATGATTATTCACTAAACTGAAGAAAAGCTCTATGGTCTCCTTTTTCTTTTCTTTTTATTTCACTTCATCATATTTTTTCATGACAAGTTTCAAACTTTTTCTTTCAGTTAGTGAGTCAAATATCTCTACCTGTAGAAGGAGATGGTACTTTAGCACTCTCTGCATCGGGACGACCAGCAGGTCCCTCAGTGTGAACTTCCCATTGTTGGCTCTTTTGGAGCATTCCTAAAATAAAGACGCGGCACACATATTCAAACAAGCAAAAGATACTGTGCATCACTACAGAGACTTTAGGCTTCACAATATTTTAAACGGTTTAAGGGTCATTCGCCTTCAGTTTAGTCAGAGTTGCATTGTCAGCTGTGGAACTTAGCCTCAATGTCATAATTTTGAATTGGCTATATTTTTTTAATTGCTACACTTACACAGGAAAAAAACACATTCTTCTATTTTATATATATATTTATAAAAGCAATTTTCATATATGTGCACTAGAGGTCACTGTAAAACTAAATATGTAAATATGGTCTTCAGAAGTCTCACCTCCAATTTCAGGCGAACATCCTCTTTCTCTTTGCAGATGAGGTCTAAAACAGCAATGGCAATCTCCACCCGACTGCAGTATATCCCATAAATGAGTAATCTAGTCAGAGTAAAGGAAGTGAGACCATGTTGATAAGGAACGCGGCCACAGAGCTTACAAAACAGAGCTTTGAGATCTATTATAGTGTAAAACTGTCTGCTCTCAGCTGCTTTCTCTACAAGCAGGAAATACAAACACTTTCAGTTTGAGCTTCATTGCAACACTGGAACTCATAGGTGCTTCTTATATAAATCGAATGGACGCTTGCAGAAAAGACTGAGTGAAACTCAGAACTGAGATGTAGCTGTAGCTGAAAATCCTCTGTTACCTCTCTTTGTAGCTGATAAAGATCTGGTAGAGATTTGAGGCTTTTTTGTTTAAAATGGAATCCTGCACATCAACCATGAGATTCTTGTGAACTTTGACAAGGTCCTGCATCGGAGAAGAAAGCCATCAGTATCTGAACAGATTTATTTCATCAGATGAAAGGGGGAAAAACAGCTGGACTTACTGGAATGTTGACAAATACTTTGTCAATTTCAGCTGCAGACAAGAACTTCTTTAATGGATTCAGGAAATACTGTAGAAACGATCACACAAACACATTAAATAAACCTTTTAATCACCTCCTCTCACACATTTGTTCCTGATAATTTGTAACAACCAGTGATACTAATACTGAAACCTTTCACAGACGTCACATTAGATATTTTAAAGAGTGTGACAGCCAGGCGAATTTGAGAAACGCTAACTGGGAAGTTCCCTGAAATACCCCTAAAAGATACTAAATACAGCATCGGAAAACATCGATTAAGATTTAAAAGTCTGATACAAAGAGTTTCATCGTTTGACATGAACAACATGTGATGAGTGCAGAGGAGACAGGTTCGGTACCTTCTCAATGGACTCAAGGGTCTCTGTGTATCTCTCCTCCGTCTGTTTGATCTCTGCAAGGCAGCAGCTTCGCACATCCACCTCTGCCTGCCTCTGGAAAGAAGCATACATCAAAGAAAATGTAAATGTTACCATCTGATAGAATACGAAGAATTTGTCTAATTTGTTTATCCGCGGACAAGAAAGTTTGCGGACAAAAAAGTCAAGCAGTCCACCAGCTGGTGCTCAACAACGTTTAGGTGCAGCAGGGGGTTGATGAAAGGATGGCCTCTGCAGCGCCAAGCAGTATCAACAGAAATGCTTCAATACAAATCATGACATGGGTAGAATTTCTTATTGAGTAGTGTCAAGTCTAAAAGTATGAAATGTTGTTTACTTTTCTCTACTATAGTTGACGTAAAATGCATTCAATGAGTGTCTGAAGAATGTGTAGGCCTGGCCTGCTCTGATTGTTCAGCCGATTGGACAAAAATCCCATTATGCAAAACATCTGATCTTTGAAGGTTTGAAATGTGCCAAACCAGCCACAATTCTGACATAGAGCCAGAGAGTTTGATGTTGAGTTGGAGAAGTTGCAGTTCACCGCGGTGGCAGATGGGTGTGAGTTGCTTTTAAGCCTGGCCACTATATTTTGTTTTGGTAACTTTGGCACTGATACTGATGTTGGTAGATTAACTTTGAGTTGTTTTTCTCTCTATTTTGTCTTTAATCTACTTCTACTGTACATATAAGTCAATGGAGGAGAGACTTCTTGCTTGTTTGATTTCCTGTAATGTCTTCATATCACCCATGGGATAAAAATAAATGCATTAAATTTGCACCTGACACAGAGGTTGTGTGCTGTGTTTGGCTTATTTGTTGGTCATGGGTCAATTAAGAAGTGATTCAATTTCAGTTTTGATTGGGATCAGCTGTCAGATCCAGGGATTTCTGATTTTGCCGTTGTTGAGGTACGCGATTGCTCTATAGTTTCTCTTAATGGTAGAAGAATTATGCTGGCTTCACACCGGGAGTGTCTTATGTGTGTGCCGTGTGCAGAACTTGATATTTTTGTTTTGGGTCTCTCACAGCAGATTAGAGCATCTTCACTGGATGCAGTCGCAGGCTGAGCTGTGCTGCAGCCACGAAATGTTGTCTCTGTGTAGTAACTATTTTTTTACACCCGAGGTAAGCTCATGAAAGCTGTTCTCAACAAAATACATAGTAATAACATTTCTCATCATATTGACTTCATATCAGTTACAACAAATATTTTACAGTAGTCTCAGCTTAGCTGTCGTGGTGATGACTGACGATGACAACAAATGATTTTCAGTTCATTTTGGCAGCTGAATGTGACTGTTCTCAAGTTACTGCAGGGAAGATTTTATGTCTTTAATTTTCAAATCATCAACTGTGGATTACACAAAATACATCGTAATTATGACCACACAGAAGCATGCTATGTTTAAAACAGTTGAGCAGACAGATGCCGCAGCAGTGCCGCAACAGGAGTGTTGGTGGTGAGGATACACAAATGCAACCACGACGCAGCAGTTCAGTAAAGCAGCTGAAGCTGTCAGGGGGAAGATTTTCAGTAAGATATTGTGTCTCCATCTAGTCTGGACTTTGTGCTTTGTAACTTTGCTTTTGCATGCACCAAATGTGTATAAAATACTGATGGTAAGTTTTGAAAAATCCTAATATGGCTCCTTTAAAAAAACAAGTTCAACGCCATCCATCTCATGAGGCTTAAGACTTCAACATACTTGCTTAATACATTCAGTGGTGTTTGTGGTGTGTAAGTGCATGTGTGTTAGTGAATGTGTGTGCACGTATGTATCAGAGGCTGACTCAATGCGGTACCAGTGGGGGATGCTGCTCAGTCCTCATGAGGTCTTCATAAATTTCTCCCCCAGCGTAGTCTTCTTCCAGCCCATAGACCGCTGCATACAAGTCATCCTCGTCCTCAGGAACATTCTCACTGTCATGTACACACACACACGTTTCAAATTTGTCAGAATAACTTGGGGTTGCTACAGTTTGTGAATAATGTTAATTCTAAAAAATTGGATTTGTACGTGTGCATTACATTAAGCTGTAAAATATGCTCACAGTGTCAAGCAGCACACCCTCTATGCAGTTTGTGTGCAATAATTGCCAAATCTATTATTTAAAAAGAAATGCAATTCATGAAAAATTTGTTTAGCTGCTCATCAATAACTGCAACTCTAACTAATAATGAACAAATGCATGTGTGAAAGAATTAGCTGCTTCTTAAAGACAAAATTGAAAGAAATCATGATCTGGAGCTCTGCTGACGCATGAAAAAAAAAACACTGCATTACTGTTATTCTGTACGATCAAACCCACTGCCAACAGCACCCATTCAGAACCTGATGTGGGTGGTGTGCAAGCACTCAGCAAAAACGTGCAAAATTACTCATTTGTTTCCTCCAACAGTAACAGACAAACAGAGCCAAGTCTTTTACCAAAACATGTGGGTATTGAGACCCCTGGAGAGCTTGGATGATAAGCAAAGAGAGCTGGCTCTGCTTCTGAGTTAAATGATCGCATTCTGTCAACATCAGTACAGGGCCCACAGAGTTCATACATACTCAATCAAGTCTTCAAGATTGTTGTAAATGTCCTCGTCTTTCAGGCTCTCCTCCGTTGGAAAAGGCCTGGAAGAGACGGTAAAACAGATTAGTTTAAATAACATTTTTATTTGTCTAAATACATTAAAATATCAGAACAAACTGATATGCTTTTATCAAGCTCAAAAAGGGGCAAATTGATCCATGCTAACTAGGACCAATTTATCAGCAAATTTATCATTTACAATCAGCTATTTGACTTTAAAGCTACATCAGTCTTTATCTAGTGAAAGATTTCTGAAAAGTCAAACTCAGTTTAACAATATCTATCATTTACTATTGTTTTTTATGATACAACAGTTCAACAGTTCAAACTTCAATAAACAAATTTTCTATGAAACAAAGACACTTTTTCTGTTTCATTTCAAACAATAAAGTAAAACATTTGTGGGACTTATGGCTACAGTAGCTGAAGCGGCAGTCAGGGCAGGGGGTGAAGGTAAAATGGAAGCAAAAGATTTGCAGGTACAAAGAGATTGCAGGGTAATTTATATATATATATATTTTTTTTTCAATCTTAGAAGACTTACTTGAATCCTCCTTGTTGAGCAATCGGTGTATGTGAGAGCTTTGAAAGAGTGTCCATAACCTGGAGAAACAAACACGTGTGAAATTATTTTGCAGAATGTATAAGAGACAGAGTTTGGGCTTATGTTTGCTAATGTCATGTCAAAATGATTGTCCATTACAATCCTCCCAGTTGCTGAGTGGTAAATAATACTGAAAGTCAGATGGATGTAGGGATTTATTTACAGTGTACAGTGTTTTTATTTGAGTTGCCTCCTTTTCCAGATTTAAAAAAGAAAAAAAAAAACTTTGGATGGTCAAAAACATAAACTCAATTTGAGTTTGGGAACTGATGAAACTGAGAGAAAATGAGAATTTCAGCTGCTCAGCAACTCAGGTCCACTTTCGTAATATATTCTGCTTCACAACTCACTAACTAGGTGACTGCAAGCAGGCCAGTTCAGACCCTGGACTCTTTACCATGGTGTCATGTTGTTGTAATAGTTATACATGCAGGACGTATTGTCTTGCTAAAATATGAAAGGCTTTCCCCAAAACACGCAAATATGATTCAGCATTAAAGTTATCCTCACTGAATTGATGAAGTTACCCATGACATGTGCATCATTGCATCTACATACCAAAACAGCTGGCTTTTGTGTTATTTGCTAATGACAAGCCAGATAGTTCCTCTGTGATTCTTTAAAAAAAATCAAAAATGTTTATATCAACCAGAAGGCTACGTTTCCCACTATGCCGCAATCTGTCTTAAATAAGCTTAGGCCAAGTTAAAGCAGCAGCAATTTTCATCTTTCTCGAGTTTCTCGATTCCCTATAAATTTGAATATTTTGTACATGGTGAAATCTCCAACTTTCTGTTGAGACTGAAATATCTTCTTTTTTTTTACTTTTGAACTAATTGCCATCACCATCTTGCAGTCATTGTGATCTGATTTTATTCACACTTGCTCAGTGTCATTACTTTATTGTAAATGGGTGCTGTATCCGATTAAAAACGAGGAGGTTTTAGTGATTTATCGCTAATATCCATCCCATGATATGACAGCAGCACAGACCAAAGGATTAGCAACCTCATGGTAATGCACTAGAAACCACATGCTGAATAGACTGAAAACCATAATGACCACCAAATAAGCAGCTGACAAGCCCCTATATCCATAGAGACTATTGGGCAACCACTAACAAACACATTACCAAGACATAAAAGTTTGCATCTATTCAATCATTATCTGCCAACAAGGTAGCAACACACTTCCTGCTATGAAAAAGGAAAGTTGCGTCACCCCTTAGTCAAGATACCAACCAATGACATTATTTACCTGTTTACATTTAACGATCCTTGTTGTCGAGCTTTTGGCCCCTTATTTCTGAAATCTTAGAATGATGACATGCCCAGCATGAACTACCACAACTTGTGATATCTGTTTTGGCAGTAAATGTGCACATATTAAACTTGTAGATGACAAAACATCCATTACCGTGATAAAAGTTAAACTCAGCAGCAAAATATGTCTGCACATGTCAAATAAATAAAGAAGACTATATAAAATTATACTAAGTACACTCAAAATGATGTCTTCTTATTAGTTTACTCGATAACATGAGACTTACATTTTTACTTATTTTGACAGTATAAAGTGTTCAGTTTTTTTTATTTAGCAACATTTTACTCTACTGTCTAGTTATGTTTTTGAATAGTGTTTAATACTTCATGTAGTGAAGTACAGCATTTGATATTTTCTTTCCTTGTAGGCTGAAACATTGTTCACATACATTTTTCATTGAGCCATTAAATCATGAGTGACATACAGATAAAATACAGATAGCTACAGAAATAAAAGTGATCTCAGGAAGTTACCTTAAGTTCACAGCAAATCATCACACCATATCTGTCTGTGTGGTGGTCGCTGTGCATGTACAGGTGTGTCAGGTATGAGAAGTGTTGTATCAAAAACGATTTATTCATGTATTTATCGTTATTGTGCTTATTACAAATCAGAGTACATAAATGTTTTATAGATAATTGATTTACTCAGGTCCTCACTATTCTGACTTGTTGCTCATAATACACAGTAACACTCAGATAACGCTCAGTATAGCTAAGGATAAACTCTTTCACTTCTCTATTTCCCTGGCTGTTGTTCAGAAGTCTCTGTTAAAAAAAAAGAAAGAGCAACGTGGTCTTTTCAAAGAATTTGGATTTGCAGCCATGGTTAAAACAAATACATAGTTGATTGGGTTAGATATAACAGCCTGTCTATCTGCAGTTGATCTCCTCTTCCTGTCTGAATGAGTGCTGTGGCTTTGGTTAAACTCGAGTGGGCCTGAAAGAGTCTTGTTTGTAACGTGAGAAACTGGCTTTAAAAATGCAAAAGAACAGAACTGAAATCTTTTTATTTTTCCCTATAACAAAGTAAGCATTTGATGTAAGATTATTTTACAGGTGGATCTATGTGTTTACAGCCCTAATATCTAACTGTGTTGCATTTTATTACAACTAAACTCCATAGAAGAAACCTTTCAAGAAAACCTTTGAATTGCTGTAGGTTAATGAGCCCTTTTGGGGGCTTGCATGTCATGAATGATTTGATCTCCATCAGTGTAATTCTAATATGACTGCATATAACTCCCTTTACTTCTGATTTACAGCAGGGGTAGTTGAGGTCACTGTATATAGGACTGATATTCTAAAGAAAAACAAAGATGACAGAGTTGCATATCGCTCCTTTAAGAAAACACAGGACCAATATGAAAAGGTTTTTTAAAAAAAAATCAAACATGTGTCCACTGACTGTACTTACATTTAAAATCTGAAAGGTTTTCTTAAAAACAAGCTGTTCTCACACCTAACTTGTCTGATGAAACTAAGGTTAAGCCACATGTCACTTGAGACAGAAAGCCACACGCTAAGCTAAAGTCCAACCGCTTTGGTGAGAGTGGCCTATTTACAAAGTGTATCTTAAACATTTAGCAGTGTGAAAATGCACAGAAACTCACTCTGTAGCCGTCAAACAAAGTCTTATATTACAACAAAATGTATGTTAGTTATAATACAAAATACACAAATGAACCTTCAGTGTTTCAGTCAAGTTCTCTCCCAAAGTGTGTTTCCTTTTTTTTTTTTTTAATGACACATATTAAGAGAGATAACTGGCAGCAGAAAACAAACAGGATTTTGTCCAAAGCTGCATAATGCTCACTCCCCAGGTCACCTTGCAAGCTCTTTGAGCATATCAATTAGTAACTTTGTGACCTAAGGCTATGAAAAAATAAGAAAATGAAATGCCTGTATCATATCTGCACAAGCTGATGGTGCTGATAGTACTATAAAGAACAAAGGCATTGGCCTGCCTCAGGCTTGCCGAAGCAAACAATGTCGTGGAGATAGATTGGTATGTATATAACACATTAACTTTAATTTACAATGACCCTGTAGAAATAAAGTTACAATTTGACTCAAAACTTGAAATAAACATTACACAATCATAAATTGCATGATTTTTATTCTGCAAATTTCCAGTGAACAACCACTGGAAAAACAGAGCTTGGGTGGTACATGTAAAATTCAGTGAATACTGTTCCACACGATCTCTACATTTAACAGAAAACCAATCAAACACTGTATAGCAACATTAAGCTGGCCCTTTAAATGTAGCCGTGGATTTTCATTTTTTAAATGCAAAGGCTCAGTTAGAGTCACTGAGATTAGAAAAATTTTTCTGAGAATATAAAAAAGTAAGTTCAAGGTACTTCATGCAAATTGTGTCAGTTCAGTTTTAGTACAGCTAATAATCCCCATTCTGTTCTGAATGTTAGGCTAAACAAACTGTTTATATTACCCATTTTTTACTGTAAGACACTGGAGTAAGGTGATTTCCTCAAATTGTCTATCCAAAACAAACCAAAAAAAACACTTCCTTAAAAACAGAAACAGTAAATGTTTTGTTTTTCAAAAAGCATGAAAAATATTTGATTTGTTCTCTTATGTGGGATGAAACAAACACATTTCTTGCTTCCTCCTTTCACCTATATGGCCTGAAGGCTTCTGCATGCCTAGGGTGAAGCCTGTGATAACTCAGCAGAGGAATGTAGGTTACGGAGGTCTCATTAGATATTCAGTAGACTAATGCTCAGTTTATGGGCAGAGTTGGTACAACTAAACCCCAAGTAGATTAGACTGGCTAAGATTTGAGATGTTCTCTTGTGGATGTTTGTGAAAAAAAGGTAGAGATTGAGTTTTTCTGGTTCAGCTGTACAGCCCTACTTGGGGCCAATCCAACCCAATCGCTGAATGTGCAGACACCCATATTTCTACCTTAACTAAGGTTTTAAAAAAATGAGTGATGCAGTGCAATCTTTCCCTCCTCCAGAAGCTTGTCTGTTTGATGGACAACCCTTGAACATGACTGAGATTATGCAGCCCAGCTTGAATGTACTGTACATATTTGCAGGCCGCACCTCCCCACTGGGATTATCAGCAGCCAGATTAACTAGAAGCTTCTTGAGAGCACAACACACTGAACTGAAAAAAAGTGAGTCTGTACGAGAAAGGCATGCACAGTTCTGCATGCACTTGCTAGTAGTTCTCCTACCCTTGTGACCCCTGTTTTTTTTCTTAATGGAGGTGAATTCAATATTGTAATCACATATAACATGCCTGAATTAAAAGACCTCTCTTCACTGCAGAGCCTGGAGGAGATCATTTATTTTCAGTCAAATTTGCTGTACATGCTACATAAATAATTTTCTAAACCCATAAGACACTTAATCAATTACCTTTGACAGGTGCAACAAATAGAATGACAAAATAATTCAATGCAAAAGCATGACTCAAGTTAACCTAATTAAAGCTCTGGCTAAATCACTGAAGCAATGGATTATACAATTATTAGATTCAGAACATAAAAGCCAGTAATTAAATGTTTCATAAACAAATAATGCTGTATTTCCCTGTAGACTGCCTCTAAATGTTCAAACAAGTCATGGTGCTCAGAGGTAAGGTACACACCAGATGCACTTAACTAAAGAAAAGTGGGCTGCTCTGAGTGACTGTGCCTTCTTCAGCAGGGTTAAATCAGACTCCTGTGCTGCAAGCGACTGTCCACATGCAGCACAGGAGTGGCAAGGTAGAGTACAAACCCACTGACCTAATAACGCTGTGCATGTGCACACACTGAAACCAGCTCCAACAATAATCCAGCAATAAAAATTTGTCAATCAATCTCTTCAGAGGTTGGCTAAAAATATTAGACCAGACAAATGATGGGAGGGTCCTCAATGCTTTTACACTCACACACAAACAAATGATTTGCCTCCTTTGGGAGGAAGGCAATCATATGTCTGGTTGGCTTCAGAAAGGTCTTGGTTCCAGAAAGGAACAAGAAAGGTCAGAAATTTGAGTAAGTGACTGGATCATTACATTTGCAATTGCAAATTTAGTGATGTAGCGACCAACCATAACCCACTTTCTACAAAGCTAATATCCAGTACAGTTCCCAATTTTATTCTTCTTTTGTTTGAAATTCTATTTGATAATCATAGGTGCAAAGGAAATTATTTTAACTCTCTTTATTGACTGACTTATTAATTCAGACAATTTAAATAAATCTAGAATTTAATACCAGCAACACACTCAAAAAGAGGCAAAAATAGAGGGAAAAGTTTATCCATCAGAGAATTATTGATTAGTTCAAAGAAAATATTTCTCAACACAAAATTGCAAAGAACTTTCGTCTTTCAGCATTTGCAGTATATAACACAGTGAAAAAATTCAAGCAGTCTGGAGATATTTCAATGCAAAAAAGGCTTATGACAGACTTTACTGTTACATGTGTGTGAGCTTCAAGCCCGCAGGCAAAACTGCATCACAAACTCTCATGCCAACTATCATGATTAATATAACCATATGGGCTTATGTTGGAAACCACTGTCACCCAATACAGCCATCCACTGCCTCCAAAAATGTAACTTGAAACTATAGCCATTTTTCACAAATGTAGTATATGTATCAGTGCAAAAAGGACATCCTAGTTAACCTTTCGCCATTCCTTTTTGGTAATTTGCACAGGCGGGACAGTTGCTGATCAGAGTGTGCTTACACATGTTAAGCTGGCGTTTCAGAATCAGCTGAGTGAAAACAGCTTTCCTGGTTGGAACGACATGTTCTGTAATGTCTGCTTACGCCCAGAAGCAAAGCTCTGTGACTACCTCCTTAGCCAGCTCCGAGGCGCATCGGCAGTGGATCAACCTCAACTCCCAATGATGTTTCTGTACTTTCACACATGACACCTTGAAAGGCATTTGCAAGGTGTTGTTTTACACAAGAAGGAATATGTTCTGTTTTCTGGGCACAAGCTTATCTGAAATGTACAAAAAGACAGTGGACATGTGTTCTGTGGTCAGATGAGTCTGTGTTTCAGCTGCTATTGGAAAAAGATACGCTTAGTTCTACGTGCCAAAGATGAGAAATACCATCTAGACTGTTAGAAACAAAATTGCAAAAACCATTGTCTGTGACAATGTGGGGGACAGAGTCCATATCATGGGTTGCTTACATATGGGTGAAGGTACCACTGATGCAGAGGCATATCAAGGTGGCATCTTTTCCAGGTATGTAGTTATGTCACCAGGGCAATGCCAGATTTAATCTTTTATTAGCTACTATGGCACACAATTTACATATATTCTTTAATCGTCTTGTGTACAGGGGCTTTTTTGTGAAAAGGGCTTTAAAAAATAAACTTTACTTACTTACTTATGTATAAATTACTAAACAACAGATAACATAAAGGATTTTCATTTATTTTGAACCTATATATATATATTCATATTTTAATTTTTTGAAATATATTTGTTTATATTTTATACATGAAGTATTGCATTTTTTCACAATATATTTCTCTCATTTACTATTTTTTTTAATAATGTAATTAACTTCTTTTCAGGCATTGAGCACCCGGCCGCTGGGGAGCAGGAGCCAGTGTATTTCTAGTGCCGGTCCCAAGCCCAGATGAATGGTGAGGGTTGCGTCAGGAAGGGCATCCGACGTAAAACATGTGCCAAGGGAGAGGCACAGCGAGAGGCCGAAAGCAGAAGAAGCAGAAGGACTTATTTTCATGCATTACTTTATTCTTACACATTATTTGGGCTTTTTGTAATAAATTCATATCCAGACAGTCATTGTGATTTCTTCTAACTTTTGCCCAGAGCCAATTATATCTGAGACGCGATCAAACTCCATCGTCAGTCCTCTGAGCCAGTCAGATTTGAGCTCAAGTTGTCTGATTCTACTTCATGAACATTATATAAGAGGGCTGCAACATCCACCACTTATTTCACCTAAATGTACATTAAATGTACATCAAAAACTGTTTCAGTATGCATTTGAGGCGTGAAATAAGTACTAGAGTTACAGAATTTTCTTCAAATTATATCTACAAGGCCTGAATTTTAAGTTTGTTGCTATGTGTGTAAATAAAGTTTGACTTGAGTTAATGAGATTTAATGCAATGAGACTTAAGATGCAAAACAGCAAAAATAGGCTAACAAAAACTCTGGGAGAAGGGCAATATAGAAATCCAAGAGTACCACAAAGATTAATTAGACCATGCATAAAACAGGGATAATGAAAGGCACAGCAGAAGGAACGAAAAAGAGGCATACTGGCATGATAGCCTACACAAAATGTCAACTGACAGAGGAAGACGCTGGACTAAGCCCTCCTCTCATTTCTCTGTTTTGCACCATCTTGTCTCCCCTCTCCTCTGTGTCTGTGTCCCTCACACTGCAACATCTTAACAAATTTCTTAAGTCCTTGAATGCATCTAAAGCAGAGAGGAAGCCTATTGGAGGACATAAGAGTAAGAATACACATTCAATTTGAGACATCTAAATACATGTAAGATGCTTAAAAATAACTCATTGAGTTCGCATGAACCATGTTATTATCATCTGACAGATCTCATTAAGCACAGCGGTTAAACAAAAACTGAAGGCAAATTATGCAAATGTTCCACTTGCAGCACAAATGCTAATAGGACTCATTTTGTTCTTGAATCATCTCTCTTCACATCTTGTTTATGTACTCTGCCCACATTTTATGTGGGAGGGACTAAAATACAAGGAGAGGAAGTCAGGAAAGGAATCAAGGATGTACAAACAGCGTTGGGGGGGGGGGGGTAATATACGTAAAGAACAAGACACAGGTGAAACTAATGAAGGTGGAAAAGACACAGAGAAATCAAGCCTACCCAACAGTGGCCCGCAGACACTTTAGGTATATCATTTCTAAATAAAATAGGAGGAACTACAACCAAATTTTTTGAAATGTTGACGAAAAGCTGCAGAATCGATTGTAAAGAAAACCAGTTTAATTGCGATCATCACTCAGTTGTAACAGCTGGTAACATGTTTTTTGCTACCTATCAGATGGATTTCTCTGTAAAACGGCATGTAAAGGTGCAACAACTAACACGATTGGCACTCTTTTACAAATCATTCAGTCTAAAGAAGCAGCTAAATAAACAAAAAATCATCTGAAATGGCAGACTGAACAGAGTGATAAATGTGAATTACCTTTCCAAAGTCTCGAACATCAAAGAGATCAAAGGCCTCGAACAAATCGCTTTTCTTGATTCCAAACACATCGCAGCAGGAAGCCAAGAATGTTCGAATGTTCTTCAAGCACAAGAACTGCAATGGGGGGGAAATGTGACAACTGTCAATTCAGTATCCACTGACTCAATGCAGCAGCAATTACAGTCATTCATTTACTTTTATCTATAACGGTATGATGTAGAAATCGAAAACTGAATCTAATTCTGGAAAGAAAAATAACATAATTTATGGAAAGTAATAAATTACATTCATACATAGTCCAATACATACTATTTGAGGTTCTTGTTTGATTTGTCCTACTCATACTCTACAATAATTAATTAAAAAAGCATAGTACTTTAAAGAATTTTACAACATATTGAAAGCTACTGTTACTACTACTTACAAGTTAAGTTACCGATTAATGACACCTTTTCAACCTTTTCTGGATTTTTACAAAGCTTCTTACATGCATGTCTCACCCACCCGTTCACATTGCTTTTTATCATACATATGCACTCAACATAAAGTAGTATTTTTCTGCCATTTAAACCGTTTACTGGTACATTATCTTAGTGTATCTTAGAGCATATTGAAGCTTCTTAAAACCACAATAAGATCCAATCCAGGTTTCTGAAAACAGAATGAAATGTTTGCGTATTGAAGACGTAAGCAGGATATCTTCATGTCAGAGCAATGCAAATTCAGAGACAACAGGTGCTTAAAACATGTTAAAAAATCAAGAACTGTTGGACTGTGAAAGCAGGATTTTTAGGACAGGTCTAAAATCACAAATACGTGACACTGTGAGATTGTGTTTGTCAGATGAGGACAAACCTATCCAAAAGTTGCACAATTTAACAAAGTGGGTTAGCTCAGGAGAGTGCTCAAAATATTTAATCTGCAGTGTAAGTTTAGAATTTCACATCTTAGTAGATTGCTTGGGTTTCAAACAAGTCGTGTTTGACTATTAGTGGGGTTCATTTGAGCTGATCTGAGATCTGTCTTCAGAGGAAACAACCCCAGAGTCTTAAAGCAGTGCACTGCTAATTTTCCTATGATTTTGAGATCGAATTCGATTTACTTGGTGACTGTTTTAACTGTTTTTAAAGTGTTTGGCTGAGGGGTTGATACTACTTTTACTGTGAAGTGGCAAAATCAAGGTGCATATTTCTATCTGCTCTAATCAGACTGCTTTTCATGCAAACACAATCAGCACAGTGATATGAATTACCAGGTTTCTTGTGTTCACCAGATCACTAAGATGAATTAAATGCTCTCTTTAATAACTCTGTGTAACAGTGATGTAGTCTGTTGAAACAGATGTTTTCTGCTTTGAGTGGCACAGATTAATTCCAATTTATGTGACTCTATGGTAGCAGCTATGGTAGCATTTCTTAAAGTTTCTCTTATTATTTAGAAAAACAAGCCCATCTATTCTACTTTAGACAGTATAAGATTGCATTAATAGTGTAATGAAAGCACAGTGAAATGACTTTTGAACATTTGAAAGTGAACCACAAGCTCTGCAAACTGAAAGTGAAAACTGGAAGTTCAGCTGTGTGAAATGAAACCACCAACTAAATTCTCTGTTGGTGTCACTTCCTTTTAGGATCCATGTCTCAGAGGGAAGACAGCGTTCCACAGCTCTTAGAGAGACTGTGTCCTTACAATTGTGGTTTAGGATTCAAGGAAGAGGTCTGAGTTTACTTATTTTGCACTGAAATAAAAACACCCACGAAAGTATTGAAAAGGTAAATAAACCAATCTAATTTGCTCTTTGGAGCACATATTAAGAAATTACTAATGACTATGTGACAATTTGCAGCAGAAACAGGGCTGCAAGAAGATCTCTGAGGACAGATAGACCCCTTTTTATCGCATAAGCTCATCGTGGAGACGCCTGTAATCACTCAACCGCCCCACAGGGCCCTGTACGTCTGCAGAGGAAGTGCGTGAACATGATGGCTTTGTGCCACCTGCAGCTTCCTACTGAATGCAGTGACCACTCTCGTGCACATTTTCTTTTACATTCTCAAAACATAAAATCTCTGAGGTCAGTATTGACTGGCTTCTTGAAAAATGGTATTTTATTATTAGAACTGAGGGGTTACAGATCATTAGAAACCTGTTAGGCCTATTTTGTTAAAGCAGGTTCTATTCTCCTGGTAGTTGTTTGAATGTATTCATAAGCTTTACTTGTACATAACATTTCACTTGATGTATCATCTCATCTATACTCTGTATCTCTTATCTCAAATATATCTTTATTAGTACTTTTCTTTAAAAACATAGAAGCATATGATATCAATAGTAACGATCCACATACTTTAGTATCAACAACATCAATTTGAATCTTAACCAAGGCCCAACATGTCTGGCCCAACATGGTGCATTTTCATCACGGTACACTGCTGTCTTGTCCTGCAGCTCATTCCCCTCAAGCCTTTGTTTCCATTACTAAGATCATATGTTTGCCGTGCACAATGAAAATGCCATTTACAGATCTGGAGCCCACTGACACACATGCCTTTCTCAACCACAGTCATATGGCCTACAGCTGCGGGCCATGAGACTCCATTGTTTGGCCCGTTAGACTCTGGGTGTGCTTTCACTGTCTGTCAAGAAGATAAAAGCCACAGTGGATGCGCACTGACAGAACATAAACAGACATAAGGCAATCGCATCATATAAGACTATAGAATGCTGTAGAACTGGTTATTATTTACCCATTTAAAAAAATTAAGGCAAATTTAGTCTTCTTTAAATGGGTAGTTTGTTGCATTTTTCTTTTATTAATTTCTAAAGGAATCTTTGATGATGGATCATTTAAAAAACTTTTTTGAATGCTATCAGAAACTAACCGTTCGTAGTCCACTTTAAATATTAACTTATCAAACCAACTTACTAACTGACCACACTACTACTGTGGCGTATAAAATGATCAGTGAGTATTTTGGAAACCACAACATCTTATCCTGCCACACATCTGTCTTAATTATATCATCATTAAGTTATAAAAATGTGCTGTATTTTGTCTAATCTGTAAGTAATGACATTGAAAGATATTTTTTATCTCTACATCAAGAGCATCTTGGCAAATCGTGACTTGTGCTGTAGTAGGTGATCAATTTCTTGAATTGAAATATATTGCTTTAGTGGTGCTCGGGAATGCAAAGTCGCCAGTGACTAACTACACATGTAACATGTCTCCAAACTGAGTCACAAGCAAAGCACAAGCTACTGTAGCACAAATTGGACGGGGTGGATCAAAGACAGGATTTTATCAGACCTCTCTAATGACAGTGAGGGAGTAACTTTCATAGGCTAAGGGGACATTTAACATTGTCTCACTAATGCAAAATTCCAAACTATGTAAAAAATGGATAAAGATAAAATAAGACACACAATCCATAATTTAGATTGATGTCATGTACAGTTGACTGGCGCACCATGTGTTGGAAATCGCTCCATAGTTTTGATAACAGATTGTCTTTGGCATGGAACCAACAGAGTCAGGATGGCTGTGTTTAATTTCTGGACTCAAATATGTCAAAGTCTGTGACTGGTGGAAAACGATCAGAAGACTGGCTTAAGTTGCAAATCCTTACAATTGTGCCAGTCTACTCGGCAATCAAATTCAAAAGCGAAAGACGCTCACCTACTTCTAAATTGAAGTTTCCAGGAGTGGAACCACACTTCTGTATATATTTTTTAAATGTGCACACACACCCTCTGGTCTGCTCTGTGGTGGGACATTTTTGAAACTGTACGTGGGTCTTTTATGTCTATCTCCTACAAAAACAACATCACACGCACGCCTTCGTGCATTTTCGATTAGGTAACTGTGGAGGTATTGTTTAGGGAGTAAATTAACCCAGGTTAATTAATCTGATCGATTCCATCTAACATTACACGTTTGCAATAAACTAAAGCACTTTAACTTTGCGCTATTTTGCAGTTGTCCTGCAGGTTGTTACAACCTGTTGTTCTGACATGAGCACAGATGCAGTTAGCGTACCTGTGACATTTGTGGCCTGAGATTTATTCCCTTCAGGTTGATGGTGTGAGGTCTCAGGTTGTTGAGCAGCTGGCACAGCAGCACCCCGTCCCGCAGCGTTTGCGCCAGGTCTGACACCTGCGCCGTGTCCGCGATGACTCGGTGGTTTACAGGCAGCACTTTGCAGCTGATCAGCCACATTGCACATTGCCTCCAGAACTCCATGTTGGCGGAGAGAGGTGTAAACAGCAGGTCAACAGCGAATATCTAAACTTTTGCTGTGTTTTAAGTCTGCTCATGGCATGACAGACGCTGCTCTCTGAGCCGCCCGCGTGCGTCCCCGAACTCCATCCAGCATCGCCTCTGGAGGACGACTGAGCCGCTGCAGTTTATGAGAGCAGCCTGCACACATGGGTGTGAAACCCCCTCTGTCAAGCTGAACTTCCCCTTCCTTCATCTGTGATATTTCCACGAAGGTCGTTTTTAACCTTAACCCTATCAACAAAAAAAAAAAAGAGAGAGAGAGAGAGAGAGAGAGAGAGAAAGTTTTGTTTTTTTTATTTCTATTAGAAGAACATAGCACAACCCCTAGTTTCTGAAATGAGTAAAGTTGAGACAAAAACATTACAAGATCGTGTATTTGCGAGGTTTTTTGTGTTGTTTTGTTTTTCTTTTCACAGTAGAAAAGTATTAAATCAGTATATGACAGGTGCTGACAGGTGTTTCTCGTGTTCACCACATGACAATTATTCTTTACATGACACACATTTACACGGATTTTTTTTTTTAATATTATCTTAATTAATCCTAACCAAATATTTTAGTCTTACATATTAGGGAAGGTAGTGGCTGGTAAAACTTTTCTGAATTTAAGGTGACTTTAAACATGTTTAACCACCTACTTAACTGCTAACCTCAGTGATCATTTGATTAGTACAACTGATAGCAGAGAGATAGATAAAGAGATAGCAGACGGTACAGAGAAAAAAAACCTGTTAATTATATGAGAAGTGTTGTGTGCTTTAGTTTATTCTTTCCTTCCCACTCTGTTACCTATAGCTAACGTTCTGCATGGATATTAACAAGTTAACTCATTTTTAAGGTCTGTATTTTGGGAGTCTGTGATCCTTGTGTTTCAGTATAGTCATAACTAAAAGGAGAAGGATCGCGGGATCTAAATGGCACAGATAAAGACGTTGAACTGCAATCGTAATTACACAAGGTCACTGGCATTAAGTCTGTGACATAAACACAGGAAGGAAGCCACATGATCCCACTGTGCTTCATCCTTAGTGAGGAAGCCAGATGTTTTTTTTTTTTAGTTTTTGTACACAGCGATCACATTCATGAGCCTCAACATGTATTTTTTATACATGTAAGTAATTAAGTAAGTAAGTAAATAAGTCAGCTGCAGGACAGCCTGTTCACTTGATTACCTCAGTACAATAAGTTAACATGTTTCTTCTTTTTTTTAAAGAAAGGAAAAGAGAATTCAATTCAAATGCGAGCTCCCATTTGCTGTCTCAGGTGTCAAATAATTTCCCTCAAAATAAACTGGGCAGTCACCACTGGCCTATCTACAATTCAAACACAAAAGTGCAGGAAATGGATGGCTACAGTGCCTATATTTTAAACAGCAAAGATAAAGCTAAATTCATCAAACTGGTCTATATAATTGTATTTCTTTGAAATCATTATCATTATTGATTATAATGTACTTCTTTGTTTGATTATTTATCAATTTACATATTCAGGCTTTTTTTTTGCGAACTTCCGGTGGAAAATAAAACAAGCGAGCACGACACCGGAAATGGATCTATACACACGCACAAAAAAAGAAGCTGAACCGTCAAAACATAAACAGAGAAGACAACCTTGCCTGAACGCAGCTAGCTTGTATTATACTGTGTTTTTCACTCAGAGCTTTACGCACGCACTCCTAATGTCGTGTGTTTATCGTCAGATATTTCTTAGTCGAGGCACTTAGCTTATTTGCTAAGTAGTGAGGTGGAGAAAACAAATCTGCAATAAAGATTAGGACTAAACTAAGAAGTACGCCTCGTCGGGCCTTCGAGTAGAGGTAACGCTAGCAATGCTAGTTAGCGAGTGAAAACAGTGCTACTCGCTTGTTCGCATTTTCCCAACCATTGTGTTCTCTAAAAGTGACGATTGTGTTTATAGTTTCGATATTCGTTAGCTTCATACATGGTAGGTAGCTTTAGCCTTCGCTAATAACAGTGTCACGTAGTCGCCTAGTCGCTGTTTTGCAGAGGACAGTGCACTAATAGACACCAGAAAGCAAACGGGGCATTAGTTGGGCCTCGGAGTCGGCTAGTAGACGAGTTAGTTTATTTATGACATTAGGAACAGTGGCAAAAGTGGCCACCAATAACCTCTCAGTTAGTTTTAAAGCTACGGTGCTAACAGGTAACAACTTGTGTCCCACGGTATCCAAAGCAGAGGCTGTTGTTGATTATAGTTCGTATTGTATGACCCGTGTTGTCGGTTTGTGCACTCGAGCAAACTGTAGTTTCTCATTTTGTGCAATTGTGTGGTACACGAATAAGTGACCTTATTGCTGCTCTCTTTTGTGACACTCAAAAGTTCTACTTCGGGACGACGCAGGACTAAAGAGACAGAATGGCTGAGGCTGACGGAAAATCCACTGTTCTTAATGGTACATTATCAGTGCTGAACCATAAATGTGCAAGATGTCATGCTTCTTTGGCCTGAAAGTTGATCAAGAGGAAATATCTGCCTTTACTTGCAGGCTCTGAAGAAAAGGAGCCTGGAGAAGATCACCACAAGGAGGAGGATGCCTCTGGAAGCAAAGAGGGACAAACACAGTCTTCCTCTCAAGATGGTAAACCTACTCCTGAATTCTAACTCTCTAAAAAGTTAATTTTGATGGCGTTGTGTAAAACTGTTCAAATGTTCCTGTTTTTTTATTTTTGTAAAAGTCATAATTAAGTTATTGAAACCTAATATGACATAACACTGATGTATTTGGGTATTCCTGATGTATTTGATAGTTTGCTTTATCAGTTGTGTAGCTTTTCTTGAATCTCCCAGTGAGACAGTGTTGCCTTAACATCCTGGCCTTCCCTATTTCTGTAGCTCACAAAGAGACAGCAGAGGCATCTGGAGACAAAGCTATGCCAGATGTTGCAGGAGAGACGGGGGCAAACAAAGAGGGAGAGGAGGACGAAGATACAGACAGCATGGATGGCAGCGGACTCTACTCCTTGACTGAGGATGGTGAAAGAGAGAGTGAGGGTGGGAGACGAGAGAAGGCCAAGGAAAAGGATAGCGGGAAAAGGGCAGCTAGAAAGAGAAACAGACCTGGCGGCGGTAACAACCATTCCTCCAGCTCAGATGATGATGATGATGATGACGATGATGATGATGAAGAAGAACATAAGGATGAGGAGGAGGATGAAGATGATGATGATGACAACGAGGCTATGGAAGCCTGGCTGGGGGCAGAGCTCCGTGAGATGCGTGGCCCTGTGTGGCAGGCAGTACCCTCTCTGCGCTCCAGGGAGATCGGCAGGGACTCGCATCAGTTTGTGAGGCACGTGTGTGGAGCCCGTGGCCTGGTTCAGCGGCTGGAACTACAGGGTCGTTTAGAAAGGCATACAGGTTGTGTCAACACGTTGCACTTCAACCCCTCTGGCACCCGCCTGGCATCGGGTAGCGATGACCTGCGAGTGGTGATATGGGACTGGGCCATCCGCCGTGCTGAGTTGGAGTTTGACAGTGGACACAAAAGTAATGTGTTTCAGGTGAGCGAAGACAAGAGGGCTCAGGGCGGCAATTGTGGATTAATTTCGTTACTCGTAACTTTCTCAGTTATTTTTATCAGTTGAGTTTTGGTTAGGAAAAGAGAGACAGGAAGCGGGAAGAAGAAAAGCTAAATTTTCTTCATATAAACCCCTCAACCCTTTTCCCAATGGTCACACATTCGAGTCATACCCTGAACGCTTCTTGTCATCTTGTCATTTCATCTTCTGCTTAATTATTAATTGCCTAATTGTTTGTAATAGTTGACTCTTTGATTGACTCTTTTAGCACTGAAAGGCAAAAAAAGCAGTTAACATCTCAAGTTTTTTCCATCTGTAGTTTGTTTATACTATCTTTAAAAAAGAAATGGATTGGCAGATGAGTAGAAAAGATGAGGGGAAAGATTAAATAAGCTAGAAACAAAGAAAACTGAATTGTCACTCAATGATATGGATTGGTATTTCCTATCAATATGTTCTACATTTTGCAATAGAATGAAACGGACCAAAGAAACTTGGTGACTGATCAACGTAACTTGTGGTCTTAAACTTGAGGCGAGTCCTGTCGTTCTTCCCTTGATTTATATAGGCAAAGTTCCTGCCTCACAGTGGAGACTCCACCTTGGCTATGTGCGCTCGAGATGGTCAGATCAGAGTCGCAGAGCTCTCTGCTACGCAGCGCTGCAAGAACACAAAGCGGGTAGCACAGCATAAAGGAGCTGCACACAAGGTGAGAGTGAGGGGAAACTGACATGCTGTTTTGAGACCGATATGGTCAAATAGTCTCTTATGAGTGTTATATAAAATTTTTCCTTTTTCTTTTATTCAGCTGGCCCTGGAGCCAGATTCGCCATGTTCCTTTCTGTCAGCTGGAGAGGACGCTGTGGTGTTTGGTATTGACCTGCGCCTAGACCGCCCAGCCAAGTGAGTGGCAATAAAAAGAAGAAGTGTAATTTCCTGGTGGTTGATGTAATTCATTGTCATTTTTAGACCGCTTGCAGTAGCTAATAATATATATATTTTTCTTGTTTAATTTCCTTATGTCTGTTTGACAGCAAACTAGTGGTTGTAAAGGAAGGTGATAAAAAAGTGGGGCTGTATACCATCTTTGTCAATCCAGCAAAGACGCACCACTTTGCTGTTGGTGGGAGAGATCAGTATGTGAGGTATGAACCTGACTGTAGCTTCGGTATATATCTCACCGATGATGTCAGTTGAATACTCTGATATTTGGTCTTATTTGTGTATTTGTTCTGTTACTTTCTTTAGGATCTATGACCAGAGGAAGATAAATGAAAATGACAACAACGGTGTGCTGAAAAAGTTTTGTCCCTCACATCTGGTGTCCAGCGAGTCTAAAACCAACATTACCTGCCTTGTGTACAGTCATGACGGCACAGGTAAAGTTGCTGACACAGCTTAAACAATCCATGATAAAGGCCATGTTGAAGACCTCTTAGATTTTCAGAGTGGTTTCATTTCAGTCTGTGATCTAGTTTTGAATTAATCTTTTAATTCATTGTGATCCTCCTTGAATAATAACCTCTGTTATGGACGTTATTTTTTTAGAGATGTTTATTGTAAGTGGTGAGTTCTGTACTTGATGCTTACTTGATTTATTGTCTTAAAACTTCTAATTGGCTCGTCTTTTGTGTCAGTGAAACTAAAATAGATGTAAATCTTGTACCAAGGAAGAAAATCTTTTGATTATGCTTTTCTTTACAAAGCATCATTATGGTTAGATTAGCACCAGTGGTGCAGATTTATCAGTTTTTTTTGGTTAAGGTTGTCCAAATTCTTTCTTGTCCAGGCCAGTTTCATTGTCATAATGGCTTTAAAGGGCATTTTAAGACCCGTTCAACCCTTTCTGTCTGACCAGAACTCCTGGCTAGTTACAATGATGAAGACATCTACCTGTTTGACTCAAACCACAGTGACGGGGCAGACTATCGCAGGAGATATAAGGGACACCGCAATAACGCCACAGGTATTTAACTCAGTCCCAAGTTGGAGCAATGACGCTGCAGTTTTGAAAACAACTTCAGCTTATATAACTTCCCTAACTGGACAAACATTCAACTGACAGCTCGTCGTTCTTGCTGGCATTTTTCGCCTCCAGCAAGGGTGCTCTTTAACTGTGCTTTGTCCTGCTCTGTCATCTTTTTCTCACAGTGAAGGGGGTGAACTTCTATGGCCCATCCAGTGAGTTTGTGGTTAGCGGTAGTGACTGTGGACACATCTACCTGTGGGACAAACACTCTGCTCGCATCGTCCAATTTATGGAGGGCGACAGAGGAGGAGTGGTGAGTCAGTGTGGGAGAATTTAACGTGTATTTTAGTTGGAATCAGATAGCATCTTTAAAGGTGACATTAAGAGTTTTTACTTGGTTTTAGAGGCAGGATTTATGAAATTACTGTTGCCTGATGTAGGTGAACTGTCTGGAGCCTCATCCCCATCTGCCAGGTATGGCCACCAGTGGGTTGGACCATGATATCAAACTGTGGGCCCCTACAGCTGAAATCCCCACAGGACTAAAGGGTCTAAAAGAGGTACTGTACTGTATTATTAATAGATATTATTATTATTGTTGTTATATGGGTTGAAATTGTATTTATTGAACAAGGACTTGTCTTTTTAACAGTGGCTTTCCTTGAGCTTTAGATATGGTTCAATTGGAAAGAAAAAGATCTACAGTATGAGTAGTTATGAGTATACCTACCTGTTTATCTAGTCTATTCAGCATTACAGAATACTGGGTGTAACCACATTTAAAACATGCCACTGAAAGACCAGACATAGGAAAAAGCACTGCCTCTAATGATCACTCTTGGAGTTCATTACAAACCCTGGTTGCAACCTTTACTTCCTCTAGATGGAGCTTGTTGACAACTCGACTCTCTTGCAGTCATTTTGGATCAAGCTGAACTGAACAGGCAGTGAGCAGTCAGCTAAAAAAGAAAAGAGGTTGCCCTGGATTTATTTCAAAAGACAAAACATTGCAGCACAGTAGCATTTTCATCTCAAGTCTCTTGTTTTCACTATTGTCGAAAATGGAAACACAAACTAGCCCGATAATGATTACGTTCGTTTGGCGTTGGGGATGATTTGTTTGACTTAGACGTGTGCTGGAACTGAATGCTTTTGATCCCCACATTTACTTCTGTTGTGCTCACGAAGGTGATGAAGAAAAACAAGCGGGAGCGAGACGAGGACAGCGTGCGCCACGGTGACCAGTACGACACCCAGCTGCTGTGGTTCCTGATGAGACACATGAGGAACAGAAGACCCACAAGGGTGAGCTCAGTTTGGAAAACCTTTGTTGAAAAATGTGTTTTTGTGGCGACAGAGAAGGTCCGGCTTGAATTATTATCCATTCAGAGTATTTGTAGAAGTTTACAGGAAAGTGTGTTGTGAAGATGAGATTGAACGTGCACACATGCTGATAAATGCTGCTGTACATCTCAAATAGGCTCGCCGTGAGGGAGCAGATGCAGACACAGATGAGTCCTGGAGCTCTCCAGATTCCTCAGACGAAGAGGAAGGAGGTCCAGACCACGTCCAGTGCATGTCATCTTGAGCCGCACTTACATACTTGCACATAAAGACACGCACATACACATACACACAATCTTTATTGCCCTTGAATTGATGCACATAGGCAAGCACTATTGACACACTGGCACACTCAAACACTGATGACCTACCGACTTCAGACATCAGTTATGTCTTTCTTACTTTGTTTTTTTTTTTTTCCATGCACACAAGCGTGCGCATACAAGACACAGAAAAACAAACATTTACATAAACATACTGTTGAGGCAGAGTGACAGATGCTTAACGCCTGGTTTCCCAGCAGTTACGTGTGTGCAAAGGATGACTGCAGATGGCGAAACTTCCAATCTCCTGATGAGCGTGAGACAAGTGCACAGAGGTTTAGTGAGCACTCACATCCCTATAAACCACTTGAAGCTTGTCTGTACATTGTTGATCTGCAGAGCATTTCAAAGATGTACTGTGCATGTATGGCAACAAGTACCTCCAACTTTAAACAACTTCTAGTGAGCTTTACTTCACCAGCACCCCCCCTCCCTTTGTGTTGGTTCCACACCTCTTGCTCTCAAGCTTTCTGTGCAGATGAAGAGGGGTTCAGCAGGTAGGAAGGACGTAGGCTCATACCCTCAAACCATCCCCTAAATGTGATTCTCTTTAGAAATTGAACTGTGTGGGGTAGAGCCCAGTGCTCCTCACTGCTTTGCCCCCAGCTCATTTAGATTTCTTTCTTCTTTTTTTTGCGCTACTAGTTGCATTTTTCACGTTTGATCCCAGAGAACGTCTAAATCCTGAAATGCTGCATTACTCCATTTGTTCCCTTCCACTTTGCATTACCCTCTCCAGTCACAACTGAGCGCACTTTGAATCAGGGATGACTCGGTGTGAGACAGACTAAATGTGCACCCTGCGTGATGTTGTGGACAGTTATTTTTTTTGAGTGAGAGGACATTTTGCACTCTAGCATTTCTAACTGAGGAGAGGTGGTTTCCTTTGCTTCCACCATCCTTTCTTCCTGTCCCACCATCTCCATTCAGAAATTCATCTTCAACAGGAAGTCTCCTCAGTTCACCTCTCAGTGAGATCGATGCTTGTGTACAGGAAAAAGAGGACTGATTTGAGCTCTGTTGGGGAACTCTTTTGATTTCTTTTAAGAGCCAGACCCGACCTGGATCAATCAGTTGAAACACTGCCTACGAGCCAAACGAGATTGGAGTAATCTGGGGTTGTACTTGTTTGTGTGGTTCCTTTTTAAAATAACTGATATTCAATGTTTACCTGTTATTTTTTGCCATGAGTCTGGAAAAGATGGAGGAATACCTGACCTGATTTAGTCAGAAGGTGAAAAAAAAAAATTACCAGCACTTCTAGAGGTCTCTATTTGTCAGTATGATGTAATTCATATAAAAACACAGTTTTTCAGCCACCAGCATAAACTCCAGGATGTTTACTTGTCCCTTCTACAGATCCAGACGAAGCCCTATCTTGCAGATCTTGTGTTAAACTAAGTTTACGGCCTGCTGGTGGTACCTTCATATTAGAGTCGTATAGCTCTTGACATCAAAATCTAAAATCAATTTTTTTCAGCCAGGTCGGGTGCTGCGTAAAGATGAGGATGGGAGGGGAGGGTGGGGAAGGGGGGGGGGGGGGTCAATATGCTTGCCAGTCATTTGATGTGTAAGAGCGATAAAGTCCAGCTTTTCTCATTTTCTATGAGAACTGTAGTTAGTTGAATTTATATGTACATATATAAATATATATTAAAACTGTAAAAAAAACAAAAAAAAACTTTAGCAATTGCTGTTTGACTTCAAAAAAAAAGGAAAAACAAAGTCAAAACAATGAATTGGTATTGATGCAGAGGTTTATATTCTATACCGTATGAGGACGACGTACTTTTAAAATCCAGTGAAGAAAAAATTGAAAAGACCATTTTAGTTTTTTCTCCTTTTCTCGGCATCCCTCTGAGATTAAAAACAGAACTGCTGTTATTTCAAGCATTCAACTTCCGATTATTTTTCTTGGGAAAGAAAAAGCTTGCTTTGAAGATCTTAATCCATTATTTGAGACAGTTCTATCCAGATTTTTCCCACTGGCTATTTTTGGCATATTGTATAGTTAATGAATAAGGCTTTTGATGAACAACTCTTTTCCCACCTCGCCTAATATTGCGTTCTACCAGTTCAGTTGGAAATATGTACGATTTGTGCAATAAACAAAAAATGACTATGCTCTTGGTGTTGTCATTTCATGGTCTGTTTTTGTTCAAGCGGTTAAACTTTCATCACTGAAGCATCTCTAAAGAGGAGATTAAAAACTCCCACGTTCCTTGAATAGTTCTCCTTTAAGTTGGAAGAGAAAGCTTTTAAGTCTGAGAAACACTGATTGTGAGATTACTGAGGGTAAGAACAGAAATGCTTCCTAATAGAACTACATATGTGAAATTAGTAGTTTTTATCACTTAAATGTCAACATGTTGACACCAAAGGATGGAAAGTTGCAGATTATAGATTCAGTGTCTCAAAATGTCTGAATGACCTGCCGTTGTTCTGTTCTTTTATATCCAAACTTGAATAATCACAAATTCAGATCCAGTGTCGAATAAATGACCAACATGTGCCTGATTGATGGCGGTTATATGCAGATAGGCTTTAAGAGTTCAAACCTACACTGTTTGAGAAGCTCACTTAGCTTCAGCTGGCCGTCAGTTTGAAGACATCTGGATTACTGATTATACTTGCAAAGTTTGGCCATCTGTTGTGCAATGCGACACTAAGGTAAAAAGCATTGACCGATTATGATTCCCTAACATGTTATTTTTCTGAATCTCTGTTCCTAGACTATGTATTCTGTAACTTTCGGGGTTCCCATTCAAGACCAAGCTGGAGTGGTCCCAAGCCCGTAAATGGAAGGCATCAGGACTTCTTTTCTTGGTCTAGTGCCTTCTGTTGGTCCACTTTAGATTATCATGAGCTGGATGACTGAGACTTTAGGCCACAATTTAAGTCATACAACTTATAGAAATCAATAAATCTGTGACACTGATAAGGCTATTTCACAAAAATCACTGATAAATATCCCTGTTTCTTTAAACTCTCAGATCAGTGGAGGGGGGTGTATGTTGCGTTTTGGCTCTGAGTTTTTTGTCTCCTCAAAAGAAAATGTTCAAATTGTCTTTAAAAATATGTGGAAACACCGCAGTTTGACGTATGAGGTGCCCTTTTAGTCAATAATTCGGAGCAGTAATAGGTCATTTATGATAGTGGATCGCACAACCCGAGGTTATTAACTGGGTAGAGGTCTATGTGAGGATTGGTTTGTGTTTGAGAGCATTGGAGGGAGGACTTTTTGGGAAAGTTGAGGATAATTTGGCTGGTCCTCAGTCTCTCATTCCTTTAGAAGGCTGTTGAAGGGATAAGACCTGGCGTCAGGGAAAAGGTTAAAATTAGATTATGCTCGTTGTGGCACTTCATTTGAACGCTACCATAAGGATCTCTGTGATGCAGAATGTCCTCCCAATGTGGGCCATGCAAGTGTGAGATTCCACTGGGTAATCACACAACCCTGAGACTTTCTTCAAATGTTTCTTTTATTCGTCTTTGAGTAGGAATCAAACTCATGCTGGCAGTCAAACATTTACTCACACTTGTAACCAGCCTCTTCTCACAAAAACAAATCCAACGAACACAAACAGCCAACGTGTACAAACAGATGTCTAATCTGGAAATGTGACCGACGAGCTGACACACACAGCTATGAGTCAGTGCTCAGAGCAAAACCAGATCCATGACAACACATCTTAGGCACCTATGTAACTCAAAGCATAAATACTTTCTTTGTCAACACTCGTGCCACTGGTCTCATCAAACAAAATATGTGGAAAAAAAGACAGCAGCTGAAAGATGAAACCAGCAGAAAATGCAGCACAAACAGTCCTTTACGGCTCATTCTGACTGAAAAAAGAAAAGTTCTAATGGATTTTTAATCAGATTTTCTTGAAAGCAGAGTATTCTGGAAGAAGCTTCTTATACATGAAGATATAGTCTCTGCTAAACACCGGACACCTGATACATCAGTTGGCCCCTCTGCTCGCACTCCATGAATGTGTGAGATGTGATGCAGCCTGTTGAACACAATCCACCATGACAGTGGAGACATAAATATGAAGAGAGGCCCTGACTGTCATGGAGATTTGATTGTTGTTTCTCTAAAGCTGATGTTTTCGCACACACACACTCAAAAGAAACTCAAGGCACAGGAGCCACGTAAGGAGAGTTAGTCTTTGTACTCCAAAAACTGCTGCAATCTCTTCCGGTGCTCTGCAGACATCTGAACAGCACTGAGGATTGAACAAAAACACAGTTTGTATATTCAGATGAGAATTCCTCCCTTTTATTTTTTTTCAAATGATGTAAAACTAATGAATCACAGGCAGACTTACTTTAAGTGATCTCCAAAAGTGGTTGTTATCCTGTAAATGGCAGTTTTAAGTGTGGCCCTGAGAGCAAAGCGCAGGGTTTTGTAGGTGGAGTCTCCCATGCTGCTCCCCGACCTGATGGGCTTACTGGAGGCATGAGGCAGCTTGAAGTGTCGATCCACAGCCTGAAGATGGGCAGATTGTTGTTTTAAAATGTGTACACATGATGATTGGTTCCAGTTATCTACTAACATGCATTTCACTGCACCAAATGTTATGTAATCCTGAACACACAGAAGTCAGTCATGGTTTCAACTGAACACTTTTCCCAGATAAAATGCAGATCTTGATCAACTTTTGCCATTCAGTATAAAAATGCTGGGATATGAATTGTGGTTTATGTCGCCCAGCCATAAAAGAGCATCGATCATTTCGTAGTAACAACGTGCCTCTTGTAAGAGCAGCATGGAGCAGAGAATGCTGGGTAATGTAGTCTGCACAACCCCAAACTGGTCTTCTGAGAAGGAGGCTTGAACAAGGTAAGACAGCCCTGCAAGGTGGATATAAGAGGAAAAAATTATTGGAAAGTGGAAAGAGGAAGTGGTATCCAATCCAAAAGAAATAGGTCACCATTTCTTCCTACCTTCCAAAGCCCAGATGTGAGCCTGGCTGTCAGCAAAGAGAGCCTGACTGGAGGCTTCTGGAAGCTGGAGGACACAATGTTAGCGACTGTGAGTTATCTTGAAAAGACAAAATCAGATTCAGACGACTACATCAGGAAACTGTGAAGTGGACAAGTCAGTGAGACTACGCTACAACATGCAGCTGTTAATAAAGGAAGACATGAACCTCAGGAAGCAAAGCACACTAAACTAGTTTCTACAGCAAATATAGTTATACAGTCGCAGCGTAGTAATAGTATAGCTTTGATATTCAGGTCTGATAACGTTCTGATAAATTTGGTTCGCACTGGTTTTAGAATAATTTCATAATAAGTAACAAGAGTTTTAAGGCAGGTGTCGTGTGACTCCTTAATTCAAATTTTTAAGGTAATTACCAGTCGAAAGGTTCACTGTTACAGCTAGATGAATGGAAAAAAGCTATGTTAGTGATGCCCTCCAATTAGGCCCGGAAAAAAAAGAGTTAAATTAGTGGTGGCTGCATATTAGGATAGATGTTTAAACCCAATGAACCCTTAGTCAGACCAGAGCATGCAGGAGCCCCTCTGTGTTCATGCACAAGCAACACACATCCTTACCTTGTTAAACAAATACATTATCAGCACCCGCTTTGCCAAGAAATTTTTAACCTGAATGAGACAATTAAGTGCAGAAGTGTTTTCATATTAAACAAGAAGTTATGATAATGAACACAAATAAATGCTCCTCACACTTAACCTTGGTCTAAGATCCTCTTATAAGGAGGATGCACATTCCCAACAGAACAAAGGAAGACGAGAGCTCTGGTAGAAATGTAACTCCATATCAGACACTTTTTAAAATTTGATTTTTTGTTGAGAATCTGAGTTCAGAATTTCAGTCGCAGTCTTCCTGCATCACCTTGTGACAGACGGGGCCTAAATATAAATAAAACAACTGGTAAAAAAACAGCTCTGTCACAGCAGCGAAGGCCTGATTGTTGTGTTTGGAAGGCAACAAAAGTACTATTTTGCTTGACTTCTGTTATGTTATCCATAAGTCTGAAGAGCAGTCAGTCGAGGTTTCAGTACCTGTTCTTTTCTGTTCTGGAGAAACTGAGACAGAAAACTTGGTTTGGAGGACTCTTGTTTGGGACTGGGAGCCATGGCTGGGAAAGGCTCGGGGCTACCATTGACCTGCGAATCTGAAAAGAAACAGAAGCTTATTGCATCACATAAGATAAATGTAACAAAAAAAAAAAAAAAAACACTTCAAAAGTTATATAAAGTTGAGCATTAGATTCAGACCACCAATAAACAGAACAAAGGAAATGAAGTGTTAAATGAATCCACCATGGTCCTCTCACCTGTGGAGGTCGACCAGAGTTTTGGTGCTCTCCGCATGATGTGGGGACTCTGCACTGTGCCATACCACGGTGAGCCCTGATCCGCTGGAGCTGTGAGGCGTCGCAGAGCAGGGGACGCAAAGGGGCTGTCCAGGTCAGGAGTGAACGGTGCCGTCAGAGGGCTCTGCAGGCCTCCAGCGAAGGAACGGGCAAAGACCGAAGCTGGAGTTTTCATTAGGAAAGCGGGCCTTGGACTCATCAGCTCTTCTGTACCTATGGACAACATAAAAATGAAAAATGACTAATTCTGTATGACAGAGTGATCCACAAGTCTTCACACATATGAACCACTTATTTACAACAATGTACTTGATGTCTCAGATGAAGTCTTCTTTTCACTGCCACTTGACATTGTTTTGGCTCTGCCATTGGTCGCTACAGTTTCATGATAGGCCACAAGTCTCTGGGTCAGATCGGCCAGAAGAGACAGACACTCTTTACTAATGGCATTCCAGTTATGTGGATGCCCTCCTGAGAAAGGCATGAATGAGAGAAAAAATGATTTTAATGTTAATAAATCAATACGTGTTGGGAAAAAAAAAAACATTAAACAAAAGAAAATAAGAAACAGTAGAGTGTAGAATACGTAACAAACCTGGCTGACTCAGACTCAAGACTTCACTGCGCCGTGATGGAGAATGCTGAGACAAAAGAGCCAAGTCCTTCAGAGCTAGGAACTGATAGTTGGGAAAAAAAATTTAAGGTACAATATTCAAATCTGATATTCAGTGTGGTAAAAAGAAAAAAGGAATCTGTGTGTCAGTGATACATACCTTTAATATCATTGGCTGCTTCTCAGTAAGAACTTTGGGAAGACACTGGTGGGCATCTTCAGTAAAAGATGACTGTACAGGAAAACTGTACACCTGAGGAGGACATTCATGAAATCCATTTTATTCCATTATATTAGATTACTGAAGATGACGTTCATAATCAGAACAATGAAAGTGTCGACACTGCTGCCCCCTAGTGTCTAAGGATTTAAAAGCAGACAGGTGGTCTCTCAGCGATGACCTCACAATAACATCACAATAACGTATTGAATTATTTTACTGTGGTCGTCATCTTTCCAATGATCACTTCTGAGTCATTTATTACAGGTTAACCATAGAAAAATGCAAATATGTAGTTTGAATAACAGTCCAAAAAAAAAAAAAAAAAAACATACCTCAGTGACAAAGATCCTAAAGAGTAGCAGTGTGATGTACCATGTGAAGAGGAGGAAGGTGGCACTGATCCAGAGGTGGTAGAGCAGGGAGAGGTCCAGCAGTCCAGCGATGCTGTCGAGAGGATGGATGGTGCTGCAGAGGAGGATAACACAAAAATACTTTTTTTTTTTTACCTCAATGCGAAAAAAAAAAAATATCTAGAAACATTTTCAACAAGTCACATATGACCCAACTTCACAAACCTGTCCAAATGAAGATTCAGTGTTTTACAGATCCACGTTCTTGGAATGTATCCTGTGAATGTCAAGTAAAACTTGTCAGAGCAACTCAGTAAAACACAGCAAAGATAAAAACAGATGTCAATTATTCCAATTAACAATTAATGACAGAGACATACTGGGCCTATTGGATATAAATGCCAATTGTTTTTTGTTCTCCCAGCAGATATTTCCTTCATAAACAAAAGTAACTTACCCAGAAAGTAATACAAAACTATAAAGTTCCTGACAGAATAAAATGCTTGAGCGGAGCTGCACTTCACCACCAAAGGCAGGGATCCCTTGAAGCGAAGGTATTTGTATTGCTGAGGAAACAGCAAGAGGTGTGCAACAATAAATGTAAAGCAGAAAGCTAATTACTGTGCAGTATAAAGATTGGTTTAATCATTTATGCTAAATTAGTCAAGGTGGTTTCTTACAGATTTTTCTAGGGTTGAAATGAATGTTGACATTGTTGAGGCATTGGATAAAATACTATTCAGACAAATTTTTGCATTTTCTTTGAGTCAGATAAATGACTAAAGCCCCATCAAGTACCTGAATACTATGGAAGGAGACATAATTCATGTTGTGGATCACTCCCAGGAGACTATGTGAGAATCCAACAAAGGCTCCCGCCAGCAGAAAGACGAGATGGTGCTCATTTAGACACATCTGAGGATAACTAGCGGGGTGGGAAACACAGTGAAGCAGTTTAACAATGAATGAAATGAGTAATGCTAAACAAGAGAGTTTGATGCAGAAGCCGCTTACCCCTCACTCTGTGTACATGTGTAGCCGAGCGTCTCATATCTAAAACCAATAGTGACCGCACAACACCAGCCTACGATTATACCCATGAGGCAGTGGGCCAGGGAGTTGACAAACTGGTGAGGGTGGAGCAGCTGACCAAACAATGCAATTTTTGAGCAGGCTATAGTGGGGATGACTAAAGATAGAGAGAAAAAGAGCCAAGTTACAACAACTGAACCATTTGCAAAATTTTAATCAGAGGAATGCACAGTTATAGTAAACTGACAGTTAATGGAAAATGGAACTATTTTCTGCAGCATGTATATTGTGCCAATTCATGGACTGCAATCAATCAATGTCAAAGTAAATGGTTGAATGTCAAAGGTTAAATCGGTGCAAAACCGTATTTTTTGTCATTTTACTTATACATATTATCAAAGTAATGAGCTTTGATTTTCTCTAATCATGCGATTATGAATAAATGTTTTTCTCTCCTACATACTTAGAGACATCTTATTAAGCTATAGCTTAAAACAACTCATTCATAACTGATCCCATTTTTCAAGTTTGCTAAACACAAAATGACATCTAAGTAATATATATATATATATATATATATATATCACAAGACAACAAACAATGTTAAAAATAAGGTTCACATGGAAATTTGGACTTTAAACAGCATCTTATGACCCACACCTGTGTGATACTCCAATATCAGGAAACCAACTATGATGATCACTCCACCAAGCAAAATGAAGGAGAAAATTGTACTGGCACTCGTCAGCAGACACAGGCATTCTGGGATGAAAAAAAGAAGAGGAACTTTATACAAAACCTCACCCAGCTTTTAGCAGCGAAGGATCACGATGAATGTGGTGACTGACCTGTTATCGTCTGGATGGGATGGAGAAGACTGAACTTGCTAAGGATCACAAAAACTGCTGTGGTTGGTGGCAACAACAGGACAGCCCAAGCAATGCTCGCTGCAGCTCTCCAGCAAATCACCTAAACAGAGCAGTTATTAGAGTAAAAACAAAACCGTGATTGTCAGAACTGCAACTGTCATATATATTTATCAGAACATTCTACATCAGTCTGTGATATTTAGTTTCTTCATAAACCTTTGGATGCACTGCTCAGTCACAAGAGGAACAATTTAGAAAGTTCAGAAATTTAAGGACAGATTCAAACAGGTCAAAGTTTAGGCTAATAAATGACTTTACACTTTGCTCACTTACTAATTCTCTGCTTGTTACAGTGTTGATGAGCCCATGTTTAGAGAACATCTAGGAGTGTAAATTGGTAAACTAAGATATCCTGTTGCCCTAACAAGAAGAGGTGAGTCCACTTTTAAGAATTTCTGATACTAATATCCATCTCTTGCTGAGATTTCCTTGTGAGGGGATTTGTCTTCAACTGGAAAAAATCTGGTACTAGGAGTATGAAATGTTTAATTTACAATGGGCCCTTTTATTTGTTTACTCATCCTTAGTAACAATTATGGCAAATGCTGTCTAAATTCGAAATGTGCTTATTCAAATAAGTGGCAGCCGCGACAAAAACAGTCCTAGCATGCTCATACACACTTTTATCCCCCAGGATGGCCATTTGTGAAATAATTTTCATTTTGGAGGGATCATTTATTTTTACTCACTCGGATTACTTTAATCTAAACAATTCCAACTCACTCCTTGTTCCAGTTGTCTTATGCGGATTTCATAAAGCTGTTCTGTTCATACTTAGTAAAAAAAAATACATTTAAAGATCTGAATCGTTAGCTGCACTCACAAGCTAGCAAAAACAAAAAGAGTTTAAGTTAGCATGCAACATGCTAAACATTTCTGTGATTCTATAAAAGATTAACTGCTTTCAAAATTAAAAAGACTCACCTTCCGGATAAACCAGCAGCTTGTCTCCGTTGAAAACATGTTGTTAATTCCAAAAAACACCCACTTAGCGATAATAAAAGTCCTCAGCTCTGAGGCTGTCAAACTATTTACCCTCAATTTCCCATATCGCGCCACACGCGGACCTTTGAAGGACCCTGATTAAAAGCTGTCCATCTTCTTGCCTGTTTCCAACTTTTTACATTCACAGGGGTTTTGTTGAAACCTGAACATTAAAAATCTATACATTAACTGAATAAATAAATAAATGAATATAATTTATAAAAGCTGGTCTCTGTACATTTGGACAGCTATAATTAGCTAACAAAGAACTGTACAGATCTCTTTTGGTTTAAGGTAAACTAACAGATAGAAATATTCTACAAACTGAATTACACAAGGCACCAGGACAAGCTATAAATCAGCTTTTAAGATATTAAATTTGTAGTTTACATTGCTTTTTTTGCTGCCATATATGTAGCTTAGATACAACTATTTGCCGTTTCTGCTTTCTTTCTAGTCAATTTTGAATTCCTTTCGGCTCGTCATGCATGAAAGCCTTTTTGTCGTGATGAAAACCATTTCCGTAAGATGAAAAACTGTGTTTCTCCACAACACCATTTTTGTCATTGTCCCGAGAAAACGCTTTGGTTTCAAAAGCGTTGGCTGGAAGCATTTGGGAAGAGCTGATGGACATGTCAGTTTGAACTGCTTTATGAACATATGGTTTCTGTCCAGGTTTCTGGTTAATTGCGGGGAGGGCAAGTTGCTCCCTCTGGCCTTTCCTATCATCCCACAACTTCAGTAGACGCCGTTGATTATGTGTCATATCCTTGAGATTTTGCTGTAATGTCTGCACTTGGTCCTCTAAAAGTGTTTTAGAAGTGACTGTATTGGCCAACTCTGATGTCAGTTCATCAATGGTCAGACTCAGCTTCCCAGCCTTCTCTAACAGGGAACTGCACTCTCGCTCCTTTTCATGCAAGTCATTGATTATGTCCTTGGTGGTCTTTCCGTTGAACTTAGGGCTACTCTCAAGTCCAATTTCAGTCCGAAGGGTCTTCACCTGCTTCCTCAGCTCCTTGTTGTCCATCGTCAAGGTCTTCAGTTTCTGTTTCAGAGCCTCGGTTGAACGCATCCTGGACTCATTCTGCCTGAGTTTCTCTTTGAGAACACTTTCTCTGTGCAGGGCATCGTCTCTTTCCTTTCTGCAGTTCTCTAAAAGTTTTAGTGTCTCAATTTTGGACACTTTTTCACCTTTGCCACTTGAGGTAGCCATCCTGTGGAAAGGTGTCAAAATGACAATATAAGGACAAATTAAAAAGGCAGTCTCTTTGGAAAAAAAAGGGAAAAAATAGAGATTAAAATACAGTGAAACAGTTTTTAAACAGGAGTAGCTGCCTGCATCCCTATGACTGAGGCCGGTGACATTCCTCTCTAAGGGTTATCTGTTAGACAGGCAGCTCCAGTGTAACTCAAAGCTGGGGCTAGAATGACCATTAATTAGGGCACCACCATCCTTTTGACACCGTTTCAAGTGACCCAATTTTTTTCCCCTTTTGTTAATTAATCAAAGAACTTTGCAACTCCTAATGACTGAAAATAAACACTCTTAATGGAGGTCCCTCGCATGTAAAGTGCAGACAACAAGGTGCGTGCCTGCGTGTGGTCACATACAGCATGCAACATTTTCCACTGCATCAAAACTGAGACACACTAGATTCTATCAGATTGTTCAACCACACACACACACAGTTAAGAAGCATGAGTTGGAAAAACAGCAGCAGGAGCCAAGTGTTCCCTTCTAAAGTTAGATGCTCTCTTTGAAATGTTGAAGTTTTGGTTACCATCTCTCCCTTAAATATTTAAAATATCTAACTGTTGAAAGGGGCTGGCAGGCTTTAATGCTGACAGGAGCTGGTAGAAGAGTCACGTTGCAGACATTTGAGAGAGCGGGGGTGATTTAAGGTTGGCAAGCCCAAAAACACAGGTGTATTCAAAGAAAAGAAAAATGTAAAGAAAAAGAAATCATAATGTATTTTTAACTATTTATTTTGTGATGAAGTCGGACAGACAGCAGACATTTCAGTAGGATAAACGACAAACACTTGTTTTGGACCAGACAAAAAATTTATTAAATTTCTGTTGACATCCCTTAGACTTATCTTTCCAGGTTTGATATAGATTTAAATGACAACATTTAAAAGTAGAAATTATTTCGTGAATAAATATGTGTGCCACAATAATGATTTAATTTCTATAAACTGAACCCCAACTGATAATGGACATTGGATATTAGATATTACAAGCTATTTGTCATACTAACAACAAATCAGTTTTGAAATGTGTACAGAATCCCCTGAAAATTTAAGATGAACCTTTGGCACCATTTTGACGGCACTTGACCAATATAAAAAAAAAAACACCTTTACTTTATGTATCTTATCATCACCAGTAACTGTTAATACATTTCATTCTGTACACAAAATACACCTGACACTTCCCATTAAAAGGTATATATAAAAAAGAAAAGAAAAGAATTTACAAAATTCCACTGATGTTGTTACCATTGATGCACAAACTGGTTATTCAAATACTTTAACATTAGCGTCATAAAGCTTAAAGTTACAACATAACAGATCTTGTGTGCTGGGTAATACCATACCCTGTTTAACTTTAAGCAAGTTTAGAACCCATCCCATTAGAAATGACATACTTGGTACCAGTGTTCATTTTCAGAGGTCACGCTGCTGCAACAAGTGCACATGCAGCCTTTTACAGGTGTTAAGCCGGAATGTCCAAGTGCGGGTGAAATCCAGACGTCCCATGACTTCATCAACGCAGCAACCTGAGTCTCTCTAATACGGCAACAAGAGAACCTACAATTAAAAAACAAAGAAAAAAAAATAATGCTTGGTTTGGGAAAAAGAAAGCATGTGCAGGAAGTCTGGTGTCAGATGCTCGACTCGAGCAGGTCAACAAAGCACATATTTGAGCCAAAGCCAGAGAAAAATAGGCGATCAATGTAGGCTTGTAACTGATGGAGAAACAAGTATTTTTAAGTATTAAGTGTAGGAATGCAGTACATGTCTCAGGTTATTAGTGTGTGTAAAAAGTGATCGTGTCACCATTGTTTACCTTCAGATAATGCAAGGCTTTCATGTCGATGACGTTGATTTGATTGCCACAGGTGGAATAGTACTGCTTACTGGTGGTTGTGGGCTGCTAAAGAAGTAGGTCTGGAAAAAAATAAAAAAATTAAAATGAGAAGAAGCACAGAATGTTGAGAGATACAACTAATCAGTCAATAGCTAAAGCTAAACTCTGAATGAGTGTGCAAAAAATGTTCAGGGAGGATGCGGCATTCCTGTAACACATTAATCTTGGTCACCCTTCAAACACAGTCTTACTGTAGTTTGTAAACCAATTACAAGGATACAGTATTCACATTAAGAACTGCACTAACAGCTCATTCTCACACCAGTAACCAAATGTGGGCAAAGTTTCCACTGAAGAGTCTCTGGAAGAAAATTAACTTGATACTATCAGGTATATTCATTTCCCGGAAACATACAGGGAGAAACACGCGAGGATGGCAGTGTGATGTAGTCTGTGATTGACATAGAGAAGCTGGATCAAAGCCTGACCATGCTGAGATCACTGAGGACAAATTAGAATGAATCAATCATTCTTATCTACACCAACATGGACAGAACAGAGGCAGTGTGCCAAAGCCGGGTGCTGTATCTTATTTCCATATCACTCAATTAAAAAAAAAAAAAATTAAGTTGGTAAAACCAGCATCATAAGAGAGTATTATTACCTTACAACCAACAGCCAGAAGGACGTTCAGCAACACAATGGCTGTCACGACTGCCATAACGACTTTAGGGTGGTCGTCCCTGACTGCAGGCCAGAAAGTCATCACCAGGACGGAGCCAGAGAGGCAGAGCGCCACCACGATGGAGCACCATCTCAGCCACTCAAAGGGGAGAATCCACAAGACCTTGTATGGAAGCGTTACAAGTTATAGCACTGTTTTTAATCTTTTCATAATGCAGGGGAAAAAAATACACATTAATCAACATGCTTTTTTCTACTGGTTAATAATGGCCTTGGAAATTAAATACTGGCAACTGACCAGTCGCTGGCAGAGGATCATCCCGACTTGGTAAAATAGGATTAAGTCCCCGGTTTTGCTCAAAACAGTTTGTTTTAAAAGTAAATTAAAGTTATTCCCCCCCATTATCTCTGTAAATGAATGGAATCACAATAAGAGTTGAAATGATAGCATGTCAATACATTGCAGATTAGGACTGATGATCATATATCTGCATCACAAATGGGTTCAATTTAGTGAAAAAATATCTGCATATGTGATATCAGCAAAAATGCAATCCTTAGAAAAAGTTACACAGACTGTCAAGAATACAAAGACCAGCCACATCACACTGACATGTGAAGTAATAATATTTTGCATAACATGCATTTTGGGTCAGTTATTTTGCAGATAAATGACTCTTTCACTGCAAAATGACAAATAGCCTAACTTTAAAAGCAGATGATGATATAATTAAATTAATTATAATTCCATTTTCTAGCAGAGCAGTTGATGTTGCCATTTGTTACCGGATTTATTTTCAAATTAAACTGAAACGGCTTACCACTGCAGGTACGTAAATTGACAGAGAATATCCGTACACACAGACGATCTCCATAAACGAGTATGACACCAAGTTCAGGGTCTTATTGCTTCTCCACAGCAGAAAACCCCAGAGGGAAAGAGGCACCAACCAGGCATAGCTGAAGATCGCCGTAGCAGCTATGGTAACTGAAGAACAAGAGGAATTTAAAGACAATTAAATGGATGCTTTTACCCTCACAAAAGAAACGAGGCAGTGTCAAAGGTTAAGTATTTACCTTTACGAAACTCTGGGGTATATTTATAGTTTGGTGTGCCAAAATGGAGCAGAAAGTTGGATATGTTCCCACTGATGGCAACAGCAAACACAAGGGTGGTGCAAATCCAGAAGGGTCCTGACAATATAAATGTATTTTTATAAATATTACAAAAGTGACTGACTGTACAGAACAGTAAAAGTTTTATAGTTTGCCAGAACAAAAACTGTACAAGAACTAAAGACGTTAATGTTAAAATGATACGAGTGCTAACCATAAAGATCAGGATTTTTACGAAGGTAAACTTGAATGAAGTTCTTTCTGGGCCATGGAAGCATCGATCCAATGATCCTCTCCTTCACCTGCGGAAACGTTAGAAACCACAAAGTGTTATTTTTAAGCACATCAACGTTTGGTTTACAGCATTTTAATAGTAATCAAAAGGTACTAAACATGATTTAAAAAGCATTACGTGATGGGTCTCGACGTCAAAAAATTTTTGATAGTAGTCAAATGTCCAGAAAGGGGCTCCTTTCTTTTGTCCAGAGAGAAGCTTTAATGGAAACAAACAAGTGAAAATTAAATAAATCAACATGTTATTTGATGCATCCACATTTCATAAGAAGTAATTATTTTTGTCACTGAGTAAAAGTCTTGGCCTGACCTCTGCCTTGTCATCAGTGTTCAGTGAGTCTTCATCATCAGCATCTGGAGTGAAACCAGTAGTTCTTTGCTTCTGGGGCCTTAGGTCTTCATCCTCAATGCTAATGGTGACTGCATCTTTATCGGCTTCCAAAAGATTGCCCGCTTCTTCAAATTCTAATACATTGAATGTGCGAAAAGAAAAAACGTTAACTTTATTTATTTAAAAAAAATAAAGATAATCATTATCATAATAATGATAATACATTTAAGTAAAAGCAATTTAAAGACAAAATATCAAATGAGAAATTCTTAAAAGTTCTTTAAAAGCACAAGTTCATAATGTATTTGATGCCAGCAATACATTTAAAAAGAAGAATAGGTCAGGGGCAACAAAAAATGGAAAGTTGTATAATGCTATAAAAGACACTTGTGAAGGACTGTGGCCACTGTTGCCTATTTTTGGAAGACAAAACCAAACCACATTCTGCATGCTAGGTCAGCATTGCTCCATGGTAAAAATACATGTGCCAAACTGGCCTGTGACCGGTCACCCATGACAACAACTGACGTTTGACAAAGAGGGCACTGAGCTGTTGAGCAGCCAAGATACTATCGCATTATGTTTTTAATACCACAGCAAATTCTGAGCTCACTAATATTTAAAAGAAAAAAAAACACATATCTGCCCCAAATATTTCAAAAACGTCTAGCTGACATCAAACTCAAAATGAACATATTTGTTTAAAAGAAATTTAACTTTGTAATCTCTTTAGATTAAATTTGGGATTGAAATTGCAGTAAAATGTTAAATTATGTTTTCATTTACTTTTAAATTAAGCCCTACTCTTATTGAAGCTGGCAAACGAATAAAACATAAAGACTGTTGATGACACTCACCACGAAATTGAAAAGGATCATTGTTCGACGCCATTCACTTTCAGTAACGTTGTTTGCCCCAGAAGAATTTAACGGAAGACTTAATGTCTCACAGAGGCAACAACTTAAACTGAGACACCTAGGAAAGAATCAACCATTAGATCCAAGTTTTCCATAGATCAACACGTTGCAAACATTTGACAATGTAAAAAATAAGGAAACTTTCAGTAAGCTAAGTTAGCTACTAAGTTCTAACTTCGAGGCTCAACCACAACCGCGGCAGTAACTATTTATCATTAAATTAACACTAACAAAATATCAAAAGTACTGGTCATGTTTTCCAGCAAACTGTTGCTGGTTTCTTTAAATGCAGGCTTACCAAAGTTTTCACTAAAAGACATAAAAATCATTCCATTCCAGTTAGCTTGGTTAGCTTCAGGCAGGATGTGACGGTGATGTAAACAAGCCCTATTCCGGTTTCCATTTCCAAAGTCAGGGTTTCATTATTTTAAACTTGAATATATATTCGACGGTACTGGATGGGACCAATTACAATTTCTGTTTTAAAAAAAATTGTGTACGTAATTGCTGCTTAAGAAACCTTTTTTTGATACAGTTATCACACACACAACTCAGTATCCAAACATGAAATAATACCACACTTTTAATTTGAAGTTAGCTGAAAAAGCTCAGTGCCTGCACTGTGGGCTACCGAAGGGAACTCGATATACTTGTAAATAAAATACATACAGGTTGTAAAGAAATTGCCGAAAATGTGTAGCATGGTGCGAGAAGGTATCCAAGTATTATTAAGCCAAAATTAACGCTTGTGTTTAATTGTATTCGAGGATCTGGCTAAGCTAACGACCTTCATTAGCGATCTTTTGTGCTGCTCTGAGTTATTTTTTTGCTTTAGGTTTTAGCTGATTAAACTTTCATGATGGACAACAGTACAATTTATGTCCGAGAAAGAGGCAGCCTTCGTCGTGTCGGTGACATAGTCCTGGCACAACCAAAACCAGCATCATCATGCAGAAGGACAAATCCGTTTGTGCTGAGGAGAGAGCATTTTGTCTTCACCTACAATGAAGAGGGAAGTCTGAGATACACCTCGAAGTCTCTCTTTGACATAACTCTGTTGTTTGTTGCTGACAACATCCACCATGTGGATTCTCTGGTTGGCTTCCCAGACCAAATAGGTGACAGACTTTTTGTAGCAGCAGAGGAGAATCGTGTATTTTTAAACCCCGACGTTTCACCAAAAGCTCTGAAGTTATTCAGTGACGCATATGGGGAAATGGTGCTTAGATCTCTCTGTCTAAGAAATAGGTTGGTAGGTTATATTGTGCTTCCTCTACAACCGCTTTCTCTCTGGTTTTATTTGCCACAAACACCAGCACTTCTTGTCCTTCTTTCATTTCTGCAGGTTCCCTCTCTTGCATGAGCGGATGGATGAGATCAAAACCTTTCACAGTTTGAAGTCTCTTGATTTGTTTGGCTGCAAACTGGGTGATGACCATGAGCTATTCCAGCATCTAACATCCACCTCACTGGCAAGGTAAGGCTATTCTATCCCTAAAATAAAGTGAGAAGAAATTCAGAAGAGATGTTACAGCTTTGTCTTTCCTCCTCAGCAGCCTCATTCAGCTTTTCATTGGTGGCAACAGTCTGTCTGATGCTGGCCTGCAAAGACTCACAGCACCTATCCGGATGATGCGGAGAGGGCTGGACTGCCTTCAAGTTCTGGATGTTTCCTGTTAGTGTCTTCCTTGTGGCACAAATTCTACTGATTCCAGATTTAAAGTATATAAAAATGTTTTTTTTCTCTCTTATGTACAGACAATCCCCTTTCAGAGAGGGCTCTCAGATATGTCACATGCCTCCCAAAGCTCGTCAAGCTCGATGCATCTGGGACCAATATGAAAGTAAGACGGCAAGGGCTGTATGTAACCTTTGACTAGAGCCTATTATTATGGTCCTGACACCTAAATGTAATTTATACATCCAGCTTAACACGGGATTGAAGACAGCCATATGGAACTTGTTGGGGCTAATTTATTCTGAGAAACCACTGGACACCTTTGATCACTCGGGGTGTAAAACAGAGGGTTGGGCAGAGCAAGTAAATATCTTCAGACACTAAGTATACATAATTTGTTGAAAGAAGGCAGTGTCATAAATTAACTGAATTATCTGACTCATTTTCAGGTTGTTAATCAGTGGGAAACAAATGGCTCACAAATGCCAAAACAGAAGAAAATAGAAGAGTCTCGGACAGCAGCTCTTCGCTTTTGTAAGTCCGTCACATTTCTCATTGCAATTTTAATCAATTATCGATTAGCCAATTATTTCCACACGCAAAACGCTGAAGTGTGTTTTGTTCTTTCTGTAGTTGGCAGGCAGAAGTTCGTCAGAGACGTACTGAATGCGGCCCCCTTGAATGGTGAGAACGTTGAGGTGTCCAGCAGGGAGAAACTACATTTCTACAGACCCACAACAAGCAGTCACGTAACAGAGAGACAGATTTCTTCTGCAACAAATCATCAAGTGAAATCTCCCTGCAATAATGTCAAAAAAAGGAAGCAGGAGCCAGGAACATGCAGTGCTTCACAGAAAAGCCCTCCAATAAAACGCTCACCCTCGTCATCTCTTACTGCAGAGGACATAGATTTGTTGAACAGCTACTGAGAGGCATGCACCCAAACAGCATTCCATAAAGGTAAAGCACGAGTGTCGATAAACCAGGATAGTCTCCAGGATGGTTCACATTTATGATCTGTAAAAACGCAGATGTTGTGGCACTGTTCGTGTATTGTTTTAATAAATAAAGTTTTGTATTCTGTATTTTTTACTTTTCTGCAGTCTTTGGATGAGCCGAATCAAGCTGAACAACAATCCTAATGCCCCATACGACTCTATGCTAGTTTTACTGTTGTGCGATGACATTTTGTATCAAAGTTGTGGGTCCCCTCAGGCTTCCGTTCATATATTGCCTCGTCAAAAACCTGGTAACCTAATTTGCTACCACACAACTGACCTGCAGTGATCCAGCAGCAGCTAATATAATTTCACCCTTTAAGCAGGAATGATGGATGGGCAACAAAATGTCTGTTCAAGTCGCTTCTTTTTCACTGCACAAATCTTTTTGTTGCTTTTTGTTACAAACTCGAGATACCACTTCAGGCAATTTTTGAGAGTTTGCCACCCCCTTTTATAGAACCTTTACTAGAACGTTGCAGTGCTCCAAAAGATCTGTTAACAGCCTTTGATGTGTAAAATCTGTGCAGTTCCCCTCAAAATCAAATTGCCACACGGCTTACATGGTGATGACCTAGTGTTCCAAATGAGAAAAACCAGCACAAAGGCTCAGGGGATGAGTAAGGACTCTCTAGAGAGTTCCATGTTGAATTGCACCTTGTGTGCATTTATGTAATTGTGCTTTAAGCTGTCTGTAAAGCAGCAGTCATTTAAGCAATCAAATATATTGCTGACAGAAATGTAAGCTTTAACAGCATGAGCAGGAGTAGAGAAACAGGTGGATAGGCAGATGGTTAATAGAAAATTGAAAGCATATTTTGTTCAAATTAACATAAAAGTTAGCTTTGGACCAACAGACCTACTTCTTTAGAGTTGTAGATCAGGATAAAACAGCTGCTCTGTCATCACAAAGACAGCCGGTACTGTTCTCTCCAGTTTTGCATGAACATCTGGTTGAAGAATAGACAGGAAAAATGAGAGTTTCTAATAATTTTGACAATAACCAGTCAGAGACACCTAGGACACCTGCCAGATCATGCTAAGAGACTAAGGAAGCACGATGTTTCGTGCAACACTGGAGATGCGATAAAGATATTCACTGCACTAACATTTGAACATTGAATATCTGAAACTCAGTAAAATTGCCTGTTTTCCTGATGTAAACGCTTTTCTCCTAACAAACTCTACATTTAGAATAAGTGTATATGATTTTGGGGGGAAAAAAAGCACACATTGCCAGCAGATTCACTCTTGTATTTAATTTTAATTAAATGTTAAAAGAACAAACAGTGAAGCAGAAGACACTTACTGTATGTACCGTCACGATCAATTAAAAGCAAAGAATTTTACTGTAAAATGTATTATCTGGTTATCACTGCAATAGAAACATGAGAAACACAGGGAGTTTGGAATATCAACATCTATTTTACCAAAAGTTGTAGTTTGGGCTGAAATCTGCATCACTTCAAGCACAGAGTTCATTCAAATGTTCATTAAAAGAAGCACACAAACAGAAAGCTAATGCACACAACAGAATTGCAAAAAAGTCCCGAAACCTTTCTAACTTGTACTGCCATCAATTTACAGTAATGCCTCAATGATACTAATACACAGAAAAAAAAAGAAAGAAAAAAAAAAAAACTTTCCACCATCTCACTTTCAAATTCTTTAACTGGAGTGGAGACATATCAGCTGATACAAAAAGTTCTTAAAGTCCTGTTAAGACCACAAGCAGCACAGGCCTTGAACCAGAGGGTAGAAATTACACCACAGATTATTCATAGAGGAGAAAATCTCATGTGAGAAGAGGTTTTGGCTTCTAGATGTCAGACTGGTCCAAGTTCACCTTGGAGGGCAGTGGTCCCGCCTCTTCCTCTGGTCCTTTGGTGGTGATGATGAGCAGTGAGGATGCTGGGTACGGAGTCAGTTTCTGTTCTTTCATGTACTCCTTGTCACCATAGATGCTCAGTTTCTGAGGGAAAGGGAAATCATTTGTAACATTTCTTTCGTTGAATTATTGTTTGAAATTTTAAGGATATGCTGGCAAAAGAAAATTTGCCAAAATTCATCATCTTTATTCAAAAAGCATTGCTTTGATGTAGGAAGAAGAGGAATGTTTAGCCTTTAGCTAGCAATCCTGCAGCTCACCTGTAGAAACAAAAATCTGCAATGTGGCACCTTCATATAGGGTACTTCTATTTGTACTTTAGAACAGAGTCACTGAGACGTAATCTGAAAATAGTGTTACATTTTTCTGATATACTTATGTGCTCTGGCGACTGTCACCTTCTCTCTGTAATCATTAAACACTAAAATTACACTTAGCACTCATGCCTCGATTGAGCTTCACATAAACCTTTGAGACATTCTTATTTTTCTCTAAAATTAGTCAACATAAGGAAAAGTTGGTAATCAAAAATATATTTTTATTTCGTGTTTCTTCGGAGGCTCAGAAATAAATGGTTTTGCTGGACAGCTCTACACTTCCCAGACACCCTCTCCTGGACTTAGAATGCTTTACACACCGGGTCTTAGGTCTGACTGAGTTAAACAAACAAATGCGTTTCAGCTGAAGAACAATGCAGGGCTTACCTCAGCAGGTACATACTGGTCCACAGCAGTTGCCACAGTGGCACAGCAGATCCAGATCAGGACCAACACAGACAGGATCAGAGTTGTGGTTAGGATCCACCCTGGAAGCCAAGGGTTCCTGAGGAGAAAAGCACAGACAGTAAGCTTTTGTGGCTCCACTGGGACTAGAGCCTTAGGCCTATCACTGCCATGCGCTGTTCTAGACAAAGTAAATAGGAATATGCAAACAAACCTTGAGAGACAGCTAAAGAGGTTGTATTCGTCATCATAGCTGCGGTCACCAGTCATATCTCTGTCTCTCTCTTGGATTAAAGTGCGGTGGTATTCTTTATAAATTGGGCTGCTAAGCCCAGGGACTAAAAGACCAGAAACAAAATCAGAATTTATGTGTACACAACTCTAATGTTTACATTTCCATTTTTGTAAGACAAATGCTCAAAAGATGGCCTTGATTAGGGTTTATTAAATTCACTTATGTGCACTTAGACATGTTTTCTACTTGTGTACTACGCAATTAATGTCACTATAAATGTGATACTGGCTGAAAATGGGTGTAGCAATCTTGATATTTGCACTTTTTTTTGTTGCAGAAAATAAAGACATGGCAGAGAATACATTAGAGTGCTTACAGCTCTTCTGTGGCTCCTCTTTTACATCTCTTTCCAGTTCAAACTGAGAGAAAAACTGGACTTGTGGTTCAGCCTGTTAAGCAGAACATAGACAGTGAGACATAGAAATGTGTTGTCTGCACACAAAATATTAGATCGGAAATCTAGTTCTCATTATCGTACCTGGAAAATAACAACTTTTCCATCATCAGCCTGCAGGTAGAAGGTCCAGGTAGAAGTGATGAAGCTGTGGGCCTGACTCATTACATCATCCCAAAACCCTCTGACCAGAGTCAGAGGGTACAGAAGATGAATCCGGGGCATCATGGCCTCCAACTATGAAAAAAGAGGGAAGTACTGAGCACACTGCTCCTTTCTGAGAGATGTTGGCTTCCATACAAAGAGCTGAGTGATTCTCATACCTGCTCGCTCCGCTGCTCAGCGAATGGAACCTGATTTTGGCAGCCAAGGTTGCATGCATACTGCTCATCAGACTTTGTGTAGGCTTCTCGACAGGCTGAAAAAGTTTTAAGTGGTCAGACACAGCAGATGATAAAAGAGGATTATGGACATGGGACAAAGAGGTTTTTAGAGCAGGCCCTTTTATTGTGCAATTGGCGTGCTACACGGAGAATACCACATGCAAAGACTATAAATCTATAGTCACACTGGTGGCAATTACACTGATAACTGAAGTCTCATCCGATATAGTGTGCAGAGGGGGGTTAGATAGGTCAAAATTTCTTACTTGATTCACAGTCGGATTTTGTTTGATTCAAATCCTCGTTGTCACGAACAAACTGACAAATGGAGAACAGACGGCAACCTCTCTGACAGGCGTATAGTTCCTCCTCCTGTAAAACAAACGAGACCAGTTGAATGTCTCAACAAACAGCCTCTGTTGAAGATGACGCACATTCGACTTTTACACAAGTCACAGGCAATCCTTGACAAAGAACACATCGCCCACGGATAAAACAGCAAGACACCCAGACCAAGGTTTTCGACTCGCTAAATTACCAAGCGTTAGCTAACGCTAGCTGATATGACTTTTCCGAGCAATATGAGTACTTACCCGTGGATACGTGTGCAAACTGTATGTCATTTCACATGACTTGTGACAAGATGCTGTGTTTCCCAACACGCTGTCAAACACATCTGAAGACGCTAATGTACATACAAGCAGGACAGAGAGACCCAAAATACAACCATAAGAGGAAAGAGTCCCCATTTTGTCTATGAAAACCTAAACAAACAACACGCTCTCGTTCCGCGTTCTCCTTAATCGGGTTAGGTTCTCGCGATAATCAAGCCCTCCGCGAGACTTTTACACAATATTTTTGCTACGTTCAAACCTGTCATAAACTCATATGAGAGTAACCATCCACCACCACATCAAACAACAAATCACTGAAAATGCCATGAATTGCAAGGCCAACAGCTTCCCTATCTTTAGGTAAAGTTATAAAGGTTCTGCTTGGTGTCAGGATGACAGACAGACGCTGTCCATACGTGACACCAATGCCAAATAGTTTTGCCAGGTTGAGGTCTCAGCTTCCTCAACAACATTGTGCTTGTTTTTTTTTTGTTTGTTTGTTTTTCAGATTAGATGTGTTTACTATAGGGAGATGCAAAGAACAATTGCACACAGCCTAAGACATGAATTTTGTCACTGATTAGTGACAGTGAAACTGTCATAAAAATAAATGTACAATTAGATCACGTTTGAAAATGCCTTTAAACCTTTAAAGAAATTAAACTATTGAGATCTATATTTTCATTTTAAATGACATAAAAACTTACACTACCTCTGCAGTTTCCGAACGACTTCTCATCTTGTTGGCTCATGTTCACTGCATTGTTTATTTTCTCACCGTACCTGAAGGCAACATTACGATTGCTGCAAGCCAGTTGCTGCTAGCTTCAACAAACGGACGATTTGTCAGAGTTCTATTTATTTAATCAAACATTCAGTCCAAAAGTGCGAACGAATGACTTGATTAGAACTGAAAATGTGTTTAATCTCTTTAATTTCCTTATGCTGGTTAGAGTTTGCTAGGTAACGTTTGACCAGGTAGCTGCTAGCAGCAGTTAGCTGCGGTCGGTTGATACTTAAACTTCAGCTATTGGAATTCACAATCCAGGTCCCCTAAAGTCAACAAAAACGAACAGTTTGCAAGCAGACTGTGTGCTTAAAGATGGACAAGTTTGTGGTTCGACTTCCCAAGGGCGAGACACCGAAACAATCGAGGAACAACGAAAAAGTTTACAAGCAAACCACAATTGAATCTCTTCGGGTAAGCCATCGGGCATACCTGTGATTGAACAGGTATCTATCACCGTCCGACAGATTCACACAGAGATGGCTCACTGTTGTGTGTCTTTTTTCTCCTTAAGAGAGTGGTTGTGATTGAGGACATCATGCGCTACAAGGCAATGTTGGAGCTCCCAGAGCAGAGCAAGGACAACCTGCTTAGCGCCCTGTCAGAGCTGGGCAAGAAGATCCCATCCAGAGAGGTGCTGAGGTCCACAAAAATAGGTAAACTTTTTTTAATGTAGGTCCTCGGCAGAGAACTGGGCGTTTTGCATAATAGGACTACATGTATGATCACTCTACTATCCCTGACACCATTGAAGGTATCTCTTCCATTGTGGCTTTGGGACTTTAAATTCGTATTCAGTACAGATGTTCCTGTGCAATATTCCAACCACGTGGATGTGGCGTTTCATGTATGCCCTGCCTGCCTGCATCTCATACCCAGCTACTATGTGCTCTTTGGCCTGAGAGTGTGTCAATAGAAGTTGAGTTGGGGTCCTGTCTGATGTGGTAGACCCCAGCCTCTATTAGCAGTTATATGGCTTTTGTGCTGCCACGGTTAGTGCCCCCATGCTGACTTTAGGAGTTGCTTTTTCTACCTACTGGTGGAACACGTTGTGCAAGGTCTAATCTTTCCTCTTCTTCCTTCGCTGGTTCCAGCCGCCTTAGATACTCACTTAGCAGTTCATCAGTAGAGGTGATTTGTGGAACTGAAAATGTTTATGGATGGCTGCATCCATAATGTTTTAGCCCAGTGTTCAACAAAAATGAGTACACTACAGTTAAATGCCACTTTGATGCTAAATGATCCAGATAATTAGCAGTGTTGTGAAAAAAAGCCTCTTTAAATTCACTTGTGTTAAATCAATAATTGTTTTTGTCACAGAGGGCGTTTTAAAGTAATCTGATCAAACTCTTTACTGTAATGCATAAACATCTAATGGAAAGTTGTTGAATGTTTCCGTTGGAAATTGCAGAGCTCGACCAATTTTGAAACCCTTTTACAGGCAGCACTCAAGTTGTTTTGCTCCATGTTGTGATGGGAATATTTTAACTCCAAAGAACAACCCACCATCAAAACGGAGAGAGCGTCATACATTGCAAGTCAGCCATCAAACAGGTAATATTCAAATTAGTTCAACGCTTGATGAAAACACCTTTCTTCTCAGGTCACACTGTCAACAAAATGCGAAAGCATCTGGACCCTGAGGTGAGTTCACTGGCAGCAAAGGTTTACACTGACTGGAGGACATTCATTGAGGAGAATTCCAATAAGCCATCTATTGAGGTGCGCGCGGACAAACAATCCGAAGGACTCCGGAGCAACGCCGGAAGAATGCTGTCTGAAGCTCTGGAGGTCAAGGTGAGAAAGGACGTCTCACTGAAGTTTAGTGTGACGGCAAAAACCCTCTTGTTTCACCCATCCTGCACATTTCTGATTTCCAAAATGTTCATTTGGCACTGATTGTAACATTTTAGTGATATAGACTGATGGGAAAAGCCACATTGTATGATGTCATGTGGTTTGATTATGGCCTTAGAGATAAAAAGCCACCAGAGAGCTTAAAATTCATTTCATTTTTGACAGTTTAATATATCTTGTTTTATGCTTTATATTAGAGACTTGTTCCATAACAGTAAGATTCACTGAAAATTCAGCGTACAGGATCTCTATTTAGCACATTTGTATTTGAATTACATAGATTGCACTGATGAACATGCTAAGCGTGACGGACCCAGCTTCAAGTCTGTTCCATTGAATCCCGTATCTGGCTGCTTGGAAAAGTGATTTGGTCACCATTTTCCTCATGCAGACAAATTACTTCTGCGGGCTGATTTGATATGTTTTTCTTCTCCATTTCTGTTGTGCAGGAGGATTCTGGTCTCATAGAAAACATAGAGAGAGAGGTGTTTCACCAGAGCTCCCGGTTAGTCAGCGGCTCGTACAGACGGACTGTTAGAGCGCTGGTGTTTGCCTTCAGACACAACCCTGAGGTCAGAGCTCAGGTTAAGGCCAGCGAAATGTCGGTCAACCAGCTGGTGTCAAAATACAAAAAATAGCCTCGGACTGCATATTCAATTTGTGATCACTTTTACCATCTTGTTTATTTTCTAGGAAGAAGATGCAAAAGACTTTAACATTTTGTTGCACATCAGTAGTTTTACACAGTAATCTTTTTATTTGAACATAAATCATTGTAAAGAATAGTGTTGATGTTACTTAAATGCTTGCCTTTATGAGAAAGGATACATTTTAATGTAATTTATTCTTTTTTGTTAACAGGTGACATTTTTACATAATATTCCTTATTTTTTTATATTGTTGATGAACATTTTTATACAAAATATCATTTGAAATGTAAATAAAATTAAAAAAAAAATGATAGCTTCAGCTTTGGAATTCATTCTTTGATCGATACAGTAAGTCCATACCTACGTGTCACTCCACGCCGACTCACCCGACTGTCTCGGGTCACATCAAGAATTTGCTTTTTTAAAATGTGGAAAAATTGCATTTAGTCCTGGGGTGTTGCAGAATCCTTAAGCTCTGATCCAAACAGCAAGTTTTTATTGGCAGCTTAAAGCTTTTACACTACAGGTGGCAATCACTAATTCGCACATTGATTTATGCAGCACATTTTTTAGTTAAGGATGCAGTGTTTTTTCTTTGACACGTCAGCAGCACTTTGGAGTTCGACATGTTGCTGAAAGTCTGAAGGAACTGGAGATCAAAGCGCTGTGGTGGACAGAACTCTACTGTCGCATCCCACAGACCAGTTTTTAAAGCATTTAGATTAAATACAACAACTTTGCCGTAAATTATACTTTTAGGTTTCTACATTTGTAGGTTTTCCTGATGTCTTAAAGGTCATAATGGTGCTTTATTATTTAACATGGAGGAACTTCACTTTTACATGTGCTTCTCGTATATATACTGCATATTAGTGGAATCAACCTCAGCACTGAATATAAATAAGAATTATCGTCATTCTTATCATCATTATCATCCTTTTGACATGAACAAAAAGAAAAATTTATAAAAGTAAAATTTCTCATAAATATAGGATCGATTAATTGATATTAAAGTACAGATAATTTGGCCTTGTAAGTATTAGATATTAAATGAAGAACTAGTAATGAAACATGTTTACATTTTATTTGAGATATTTGCAATTAATTTTACAAACAGCTGGCTATATAAAGCAAGACCTGTGGCTTTTCCATTTTTATGCAGGACCTAATCATCTGCATGTGATAGAATGATATAAAAACTACATAAATTTATTCCACAAAAGTAATCTATTGATATGCATTTAATTACTTTAAAGATATTCAGGAATAGTTGTATGGATACCCATTACCTTAGGGTGTCATGGATGTACAGAATAATGTTTTATTGAAATCTCGGATTAAACGATTAAACTTACTCCTGAGGAGCAAACTTCTAACATTCATAACTGAAGCAGTATTTGGAGAACAGCTTCGAGATTATTAAACATCCCATGAACTTGTAGGTATTGACGTGACCCCTGTCCCCACCCTCTGAGGTGGATTGGTATGGAACAGGACGCAGAAAACTGACTAAAGAAGCACCAACCAAACAATAGCTATCACCATGAGGATAACGGCAAGAACACAAATGCTGATGAAGACAATATCACTCAAGTCATGCGGCTCAGCCTCCGGTTTGGCTGCATGGCCACTGCCGCCGCTGTCTGTCTGCTGGGCCTGCTCCTCCAAACGTCGCTCCTCTGCTGAAATGATTGACACCGATGCTATTTTCCGCAGGGCATCACACTGCACCTTATATTCTTGTACATTTTGCTGTTTCCCATCAGAGAAATCAATGTAGAGCTTGTTTACCAGCATGGTGATGTTCCGATGTTTCTGTAAGGGATCATTGGTTAGTGTTAATAGAAGAAAGTCACAAACAACACCCCAGTGCCTTTAACAGTCTAAGAATGGTAAATCATTCATTGCCCTGTAAAAATAACAAGCATGCGAGTTAGTCACCTGGCTGGCAGTACCACAGTTGACAAACTGAGCAAGTATTTTATATGAAGTGGCGGTTAGCTGTGCTGTACAGGTTGGGTTTCCCAGGTAGATGCTCTCACGGTCCAGCTGAGGTAAGGACTTCAGAGGTATGAGAATGGTAAACTCTGATCTTGTGCAGCTAATGTTTACTGGCACCACTGGCAAAAAGACAGTTTAATCTCTTCAGGAGCAGCATAAGAAGGACATGGAAAAGAGATTTTGCGTTGTGAACACTGTAAGCAGTAGGTGGTACATATATTAAACCTGAAGTTTGTTGTTACAAGAGTGTGAGACCAATAAAGTTCTGCATTTGGAAAATGGATCAGATGCTTATACATTTACCTCCTAGAAAAGAGGCGGTGAAGCCCCTATGAGCCTCATTTCTGTCTGTGCTGAGCACAACCAGCAACTTGTTTCCCTTTGAGACGAGAAAGGGAGGCTGCTCCCTGCCACAGAAGCGTCCCAGCAGGGTGTCTGTCTGGCTGTCTCCATCATAAACTGCCACTGAGTCATAGTCACACTCGTTCGACAAACTGTTGCGATCCTCCAAGTCCATGACAGGGAAGAAAAGTTTGATGCGGTATCCAGCTGCTAGGGTGATGCTCCAGTGGCAGTTGATGTTGTTTGGGTAGATGTTGGGGAAGTGTGGGCTGCTGAAGTTTCCACTTACAGCTGACAAGACCTGCTGGCATTCGCCTATAGAAAGTAAATTCCATCAGTTAGTCATCTTTGTTTAACACATTAGCTCTCTACACCTTGTTCACTGTATTACTGACGTTTTAGGATCCCATTTAAACCAGGAGACTGTGTTTATAGGTGGTCGTTTAAATTTAAGTGAACTCTTGTACAGTTTATAAGTATAGTTTTGAGAAACTGAATTGTTTTCTTGGCAAGAGGAGCTTGAGCAGATCGAGCACTTATGTTTAACTGGTCTGTATGAAGAAAAAGCTAGCAGATCATTAGTTAAGCTCTGAATATTAACAGGGAACTGGGGTAAAATTCTATCCAGGTCACTTGGGTCACCAAGAAATATCAAAATGGCAATTTTTTTCTATGGATATTGCATGATTTAAATCTATTCCTTTTTACAAGCTGTGAGCTCCAGTGTAGAACCAGCTACTGGCTCTGTAATAAATGAACTGACACTGAACTGACTGATATCGATCTTCTCATGCAACTATGAGTTAGAAAATATGCAAGCATTTTTACTAAATGTCAAACTAAAAGGTTAAAATGATTTGAAAAATATTTATTGACAAGGATATCTTTCAAGAGTTAGTTATTGTATTTGTGCAAGCGCTCTTCGGCATGATTGGATTTTCTTTCTCTTTGCCAGCTGGTTCCTACTCAACAAGGTCAAATGGGTCTGTGAACAGCTGTCCAAAAGTTACTCTGCAGACTTTCAATTCGCTTCGTCTTTTTTTTTTTTTTTGCTAGAACACTCAAGGACTTTCAGATCTGTGTTTGATGTGTGTGCGCCCAATTTCTGTGAGAGATGGTTGCTGAAATGTTTCCATATTTAAAGAATTCATAAGATTTTTTTTCTGATAAGCTTTTGATCTTTCACGTGGCTCGTTTCAAACCTCAGATCCCATTGTTCTTTACTGGTAAAACCCAAGTTATTTATTTATAAGTTCATTTAAAAAAAAAATTTCTTCCCACTTCTGGAAATCTGTAGCTCATGTTTGCTTTGTTGTACTTCAAAGATTCTGAATCTGTGAGTAGGTAGACTTTGTGTCAACGTAGGCTGCTGTACATCTAACGATGCAAACATTATGTCACATTGTTGATAACTGGACAGAGTTTGTTCACAGTTGCAATAAAAGCATGACGAGTCAAGGAGAATAAGTATTGGTTTGAAGAACCACAAACTGAATGTTCTTACCAGAGTAATAGTAAGCCTTGAACCCCCGTCCTCCAATATTGAAGTCCGACTTGAAGACTACAAGAAGTTGACTGGAAGTTGTTACTATGTTAGGGGGTTTATCTGCCCCACAGTATTTGCCAAGGTGACGGTGGGTGACTGTTGGGCCATCAAACAGGGCAACAAAATCAAAATTGCATCCCTCATTATTTTCTAGCTGGAAGTCCAAAAAGACCAAGGTGACAACACTTGCATTAGACACATGGATGGCCCAGGAGCAGTCGGCATTGTTGCTGTACTCCTGAGGGAAGCCTGGACTGGTAATTACACCCGATAGTCCCGTCAGGACTCCACCACACACATCTAGGAGAGACAGGAGGCTAATCTTAATATTTATTTTGTAAAAAGGTTATAATTGCTTAAGAGGCAATCAGGAAAACAGTGATCACAATGACTGAAATACAGTTGAGCCCATAATTATCTATGCACATTCCACCCTTTCTCAGTAATAAATCTTGTCCAATCAATTAAATGATTATCAACATTTTCGTCTTTTTCTAAGCAAGCTTTAACAATAATCAAGAAAGTTTTTGTAATCCTATATTTGTGAATACAGCCTTCCTTTGTTGGTGTCCATGCTTGTTCTGTCTTCAAGATTGCTCAGATTAATAAGAACAACCTTGGTGATTATCCTAGGGGAGGAAAAAAGGACCTAATTAAAGCCCTCAAGGAAGACATACGGAGGTGTGCTGAAGAACTTGAAATATGACTAACAAATCAATGATCTGAAAGACACAATTAAAGTGTTAAAAAAAAAGAAAGAATGTGTGGATGGAACTGATGGAACTGATGGAAATCCTTTAACCTCTATGACATGAATGATGTCAAAGATGAAGAGTGATTCTAAATCTCAGGGACAGCATCCAAAACACTTGTTAGTACCATAATTGTATTAATTGCTGAGAGAGGGTATGGATACTGTTGAACATGGCAATTTATAACAATAGCCCAAAAAAAGCTCAAATTGGCATTTTTACAACAAAATCGTATTATCTTTTGTCAACTGGTTATGTAATTGACAGTCAGAAGAAACCAACTGGTCAAATGGTCAAATTCACTCTGACTTAAATTTGGCAGGGATGTGGATGCATTTGGATTTAAGTGTCATGTTGGTGTTATGTCAGCATGTTAACATGCTAATCTGAGATAATAGCATGTTAAAAATTGCTGTTTACTATGCAAAACATCAGATTGCATTAGAATTGTGACTATGATTACAGTGTTTGATGTTGACTGTCCGCTTTCAGCATAATATTAGGGTGAGGTTAAGGCCTAGATGTTTTAGCTAAAAGCCATGAGTTAGTATGCTGTTGCCAAAGGCCACACAAAGTCCACTCAAGTATTGGACAGTCAACCAGAACCATCCCTGTCATATTATATTAGATATAACAAGTTACCTTTTCTGTAGCCAACACTGAAGCCCCTGTGGGCCACATGACGGTCTGAATGGAAGATGATGGACATGACATTCCAAGAAGAGGTGAACTGAGGTGGGGAGATGTCACCACAAAATGTCCCAAGAAGGTTCCCCTCATCCTCAGATTTGCCATTATATATTTTGATGTAGTCGTAAGCACAATGAGCATGGTACTCCAGCTCAAAGCGGTGGAAGGTAAGAAGGACAGAGGAGCCTTCGGCCACCACAATTAGCCAGAAACAGTCTATGTTATAAGGATAAGGGCCTGGAAAGTTTGGACTGGAGATATTACCAGATGGAGCTGAGAGGATCCCTCCGCATTTGACACCTTATAATTACAGAAAAAAAATGCTTTGTTATGGCTCAGAGGAAAGAGATGAATGAAAATAAAGGTCATTGCTCCTCCTTGACATCTTTATTTGACTATTTTCTAGCAAATGCAGCCCATCAAAGTGTGTTACATGCTGACTTTGACAAATTAGGCCCAATATTCTCTGTATATATAGTAGACAAGAAGTAAAACACAACCAAGAAATTTAAACAGTCCTCTATCAAGATGAGAAATGACAACTCACCTTTTTTGGAATCAGCCTTGTCAACGAGCAGTAGTAAATGAATCAGTACAACCATCCTGAGACTCATATTGTTTTTGTGGATTTGGCTTTTTTCTCACCTCAGTGCCAGCAGAGAAACACGACAGCAGTGTCAGAGCGCACAGCCTTGAGGTAATAGGACTTTGAAAAATTCATCCACAGCCTGAATGGGGAACATGATGCCCGACTACAGGCCTGGCTTTGCCCTCTCTGCTAAATTTTAATGACTGATATCCAATGAGCCCGAGAGGCTTGTCAGGACACTGTTTGGAGAGACGTCGTTAATTTTTAATGTTGGCCACACATACAGACGCACAGCGAACACCATCTGCGAGGAGTGTTGATAGAAACACGAGAAGTGGAACAGAAGTGGATCGCAAATAGAACTTTTATCGTATAAATATCTTATATTGTTTCACTTCAGAGACAGAAGATCTCAGGGCTTTTGTAAGCCGTTCTTTTTTTTATGTACCTTTGCATTTCAATGTACTTATTTTTATAAAAAAGTAAAGAAAAACAGCAGACTGCTATTTCTGTTGCTACTGAGGCTTGCAGTTGTGTTTCAGCAGGAGAAAATTCCCAAATGTGAAAACACAACCCAGGGACTCAATGCTATAAGTCGTAGAACTACACTTTTAATGTTCAGCCATATCAAACTAAAGGTATATGTTTTTATATTTAAACATTTTCAAATGTCAGTCATTTCAATGCAAACTCACATAGTTACTGCACTATGAGTGATGAGCTGGGTCATCCCTCCCAGGCTTTTTTAATGCAAATTTTGTTTACAGCCTCCTTTCTGTTTCTGAGAAGCAAAATGCAGTGGCTCTCATAAAAAAAAAAAAAAAAAAGATCGACTTGTATTTGCCAAATGCCAATCATATTCCATGAGTCATTCTCTATGTTTTAGGCAGGCTTGTAGTTGAATAGTACAAACAAATGCATGCAATAATCCAGACTGAATGGAGTGTGTAACAAACCGCTACTTTACCTGTTTGCTACACTAAGTACATTCTGCAAATTACTGTTTACTATTCAAGTACTGTTGTGAAGGCAGAGCCATTAGAGTGAATACATTTAGTGAAGCTCACTAATACCGCCACAGACCTGCTAGATGGGGCTGTTACACTATGTAAACACAAGAAAATCACCACCGGAGTCTAAACAGTCATGCGTAGCTTCAAGCTAAAATAAATAAAACTGATTAAAATCAGTCAAGTTTTTTCTTTTTTCTCTTTTGTAGCACAGCAGTTTGTGTGACTTAAATTAACTGCCTCGTCTTTGAATTTTAATTCTGTCCTCTCCTAAAGCTTGTCATTGTTCAAGGATGTGGTTGAGGGGCACGGCTGCAATGTGTTCCAGAAAGATATCCGCTGTTTTGTGCAGTTTAATCACCTATTAGCAAATAAATGCTTAAATAACAAATAAGGTTTAAACAGCTGGGAAATAAAAGGAAACTTGATATCGCAGCCGCGGCTTGATCTCAGATATTTCTCTGAGCTTAATCCAGCAGTTGACTTTTAGGTATATGCATGAAGCAAGTGCTAAAATTATATTCAGGATGATAAAAAATTACATTGTCAATAAACCATCACGTCAAGGGTCAAGGCTATTTGTTTGTTCCTGGCAGGCGAAAAGATTGAATTCATTTATGTGCTGCCGTCGATGGGGAGACCTGATAGCTATGACGTCTTGCAGCTTTTAATCAAACATGAAAAATGGCAAATGAGGTGTCAGTGTTTGTGTGCCTTTAGAAAATTAATGAAATGTCTGCTTTAAAACGTATTTTCCTCACATCAGGGCAGATCATGTTAGAGTCAGCCATGAGACTACAGCTTAATGTCTCATGGAATAAATGTCGGTTCAGTTGAATATTCTCTGGAGCTCTCGAGTATAGAAGCAGAAATGTCAAAGGACAATTAAAAGTTCTTGTTTTTAGCACAGACTGCATCTTGGCAGAGCATCTCCATGCCATTTCCAAGATTATCTGGTGGATATATATATGTAAACACACACATATGTGTGTGTATTGCTTCTACTTGTATGGCTATGTGAAGCAACTTTCAGCTGCTACAACCTTGTATTTCCATCTAGTGTTCCCTTCCAATCAGAGATGTTTTTTTTTTTATTTTCCCTCCTACCATACAGAACATTTTTACCTTCTCTATACCAAGGACAATATTGTTATGTCATTGCACTGCCAATTCAGGGAGCTCACAGATTGGATTATAGGCCGTAATGAGCTCAGCCTCCCTCTATAGTTATGAGGGTAATGAAATCTGTTATTCGAGTTAAGGAACAGTAAGGAGAAAAGATTGACTTCCACCAGAAACTGCTGCTGCACTGTCTTCTCTCAAATACATCAGATGAAATATGAATTATTCAAGCTGTGTTTTTTGTGATTTATATAGATTTGATTTCAAATAATGCAAATAGAAACATTATATAATCACTGTTTGCAGGCTTAGATAGGAGATTGATGGGAGTTTAATTAGCTTCCTGGCCTCATAATATTGTAATGTAAGAAATATACACCAAGTTTGTTTGAGTTTTATCCCAACTCATTTTTTTAAAATGTACTCCGAAAAGAACAAGACCGTGTCCTATACTTTTATTCTAACTCATAATCATCATTTACTGGCATGAAATGACACGCTAAAAAATAAAATGCCTATTTCTTAGAACATGACACCCTGAAATGGGCCCTATGGCTTGTTTTTAAAACACAGTGCCACGACATTGCTTATGTAATGCGAAAATGACATCACACATGGTTAGATGCCATATTTTATTCCTGCAATGTCTGAAACTGTCATTTGTATGCACTTCAGGGTGATGTTTCTTTGCGAAATTGGAGAATCAGCCCATAAATCATATTTTCAGACTATTTTTACTCTTCCAAACCAAATACTAAACATATCTGCAAGTCTTCTGTCTGCTTTTGTTTCCTAACCTTTTCACCTCCTCTACCTGATTGACTCACTTTTTGCCGAACAAAATGAAAGCTCACCAGGCAACAGTGATGGTAAGCAGAGGTAACAGGAGAACATCTGAACACGATGGCGCTGATGTCTCAGCATGCAACACAGATTTACGTATCTTTGCATTCTCTGTAGCTTGATTTAATTGATGCATTTAGACATGTAAAGCACTTATATTCCACTGGTTAAAAAGGATATCTGAGAAATTTAGATGTATTTCTTATGTTTACAATTCATTTGACAGTATCCTTTGGGTATCATACCAAACAGACCGTTTATAGCAACAACAGTCACAAAAAAACATCAGCCTTGAGTTCCATTTCTTTAGAAACAACACTGGGAGTTAATAAAGGTTTATATTATTTCACAGATTGAATAAGTTGTTCTGCATACATAACACACCAAAACAATAGGTAAAAACATCATTACTGCACAAGGTTTGCTGGACTAGGGATACTGTAATGTATGCCAGAACATGTGTTAGTGTTTGAATTGAATTAATCACACTGATGCAATGGCTTAGTCATAATTTACCATATTACTCATGGACTTACTCAAATATAGTCCGCTTGATTCAGTTCCACACTGATTGTATCAAAATACTCGGTCATTCTGTGTATACATATTTGGAAAATATCCCAAGTAGACCAGAACATTAGCGATACAGTACTAGTCAAGAGGTTGGACAAAACTGTGCTATATATATAAAAATGAAAAATATACCAGTAATTCATTCTCAATAGGTTGGCATTTCCAACCTTTTGACTTGAATTGTAACCCTCCACAAATCCTAAAATAATGCTCCAAGTTTCTTTTGGCAGGCATTGGTCTCTTTGTAGATGTAGTTTTTCTCCGGTTTGTCCTTAAAAATGGACATATCTGGCCTCGGTTTGGGTGTTTTAAGTAAGCAATTAAATTAGTAATGAATGTCTTCATGGGTGCTCCTCCACAGCCTGTGTTGGCCCATAGTCAGAAAAAATATTTGAAATATCTCCTGTTGGACTTTGTTGATAGTCGTTTTCCTCACACCTAGCTGCATAATGCAGCCTTTGCTGGAACTTGAGAGCTTGTGACTTGAACTCAGTTGTTTTAAAAACCACAAGAAGTTAAATGAATTCTTCTGGCAAACACGTAGGTAGCTATAGAGAAGAATGCAATTTGTCTAGTTTGCTTTGATGGAAATTAGGATGTAGATGTTGTGTGGGAAGATGGTCCATATTGCAAGATAAGGATTCAAATGTAGACAAAGCAAGGGAGGTAGGTGTAAAAACAAAAGGCTTTAATCATCAGACTTATTGAGGAACAGAAGGCAACGGGTTGCAACAAAAATCCAACCAAGTGCATGGGAGAGGTATGCAAAAATCCAACTAAAAGCTATATGGATCCAAATTTTTAAATGAAAAACAAGCAAAACAAAGCAATAAGTTAATAAAAAAGAAGTACACAGAGAGATGTGAAAAACAGGTGAAGACTTAGCAAAGGACCAGGGAGAGACAGGACTGTATTTTAACACTCAGGCTGACGGGACACAGCTGGCAACTTTCGGAAAAAAAACAGACAAAAACCAGACAGTTCACCAGGAGCAGCCTATCTATTAGAGCAGATAAAAATACGTACAGGAATGAAAAACAGGCTGTGTCTGTTAAAATTTGTTTTTTTGAACATATTTCTTATAAACTGGCACTAAGTTGCACAAATAGTAGCGCCTAAGTACTACTTACCAGTTATGCATCAAATATGCACTTGATGCAAGTTCATGTAATATTGACCGATATAACAGATGACATGGTTTGTCCAATCATGTTGCTGAAAACTTTCTCCGGTTCCCTTAGTTTCAACTTTGGCAAGCTTGGAAAAAATGAGAAATAAAAAAAAAAATCAGCAACAGACATAAATCGTTTCAGTAACAGACATAAATCGTTTCAGTAAATTACAGATTTTTAGAATTTGAACCAACATGTGAGTTCATGCCGTTGTGAAAGAGGCTGGTCTGATCAGCTTGCTAGCTTGATAGATTAACCGACATGTTGAAACATTCAGGACAGAGTTTTACATGGATTACATGGAAAAATTAATACACAAAATACATGTAGTTTGCTCCCATTCCGCCATTTGTCATAATGTACAATGTGGCCACAACAGACCATCTGAGAAAACACTGGCACACCAACGGATTTCACACAAGTTGCCCTCATGGGAAGCTGATGAAATGGTTATACGATATGCTGAAACATCCCCCACACATAGACTAAAACACATTTCCATATTCCATTCCTGGAGACAAAACACATTTGAATGAGGAAGGGACATGTGGAGCATAAGATGTAGAACAGGGAATGGAATAATCCAAGCTCAGTGACCATACAACCTTTCGGAAATAATAAGGTGGCTCGAGCTGAAGGCAGAGAGGGAGATTGGCAAGATTTTATCACATGAGACCAAAGGCATATTAATCACAGTCTGGGTACATGAGCACAACAGTAAGAAAAGAACTAGAGAAAGGTTAATGTGTGGAAATGGGTGTAATAATGTGCAACATTGGAATACTAAAATGGTGCTGTCAATATGCTTTAAAGCATATTTACAGTGTACAATGACACTTTGTCAAGTGTCATTGTACACAAGGCAATGGCAAGAATAGATGTGGAAAAAAATGTACATCCACTGCCAAACAGTTCGAATTTAACAATAAAACAGAGCAGGTTGTGGGTGGGAAGCTCAGCTGGTTAAGGATGTCAGTTTGAATCTGACTCAGCCTTTACTGCGTGTCATCCTCTTTCTCTCATATTGCCTGCATCTCTGTACAGATAAATAATCTCAAACATCATCCTAACCAGCGTCAACAACCTCCACTTTAGGCACATAATCTTTAACAAAACCTCTTTTGACACAGAAGAGTAAGAGATAATTATTTTCAGTTCCGTTTCTGACTCATATGACCTTGATAATGACAAGAAAATGAAATGAAGGCAAAATGAGCACAAACAAATCCAAACTTGAGTGAGTCTGCTCAGCTTCCCAGTGACAGGCCAGTGGGCCACAAGCTTTACATCTCTGTTTCAAATGCAAAATCAAAGAGACTGTGTACTCATCAACAGGCTACAGAGCCAGCGATCTCCCTTATTGTCTCGCGGCATAGATGTCTTGGCAGCGGGCCCTGATGCTTGTGGTGCCACTGCTTCTTACTAATGATTGCAGACATGAATTCAAAGGCCACATTAAAACGTCACAACATAGCTAAGGCTTTCATTCTCAAGATGGGCAATGTTGAAAGCTGAGACAGGAGGACAGAGACTGAAAACATTGAGAAAAGCCGGAAAAAAGATCAGAAGGAAAAGTTTTCATCAGGGAAATCATACAGAGTTTTTCATTTAAATTGCATCTAACATTTCATGTCGGATGTTTGACACAGCAGATTGATTATAATACATCATCAGCTTTCAGGTAAGTGGTTTTAATTCTATTTGGAAAAAGAGGATTTTATTCACTTTTATGGCCTATCAAATAGTTTATAAATGATATCCTAAAAGGGTTGGATTTTAATTGTCACAACTCCCAAACAAACTGCTGAAAATCCTCCCAATAAAGCAGGTTTTATAGTGTTTTAACGCACACGGGTTCAAATGCAACCACTTAATTCTGAATGAAAGAACTAATTCCAATTCTCTACATGCACTCATGAATAACATCATTATTTCATGAGACATGTCTTCAAAAACATCCCCAGATTCATGATACATTCAAACAAATTCTAGAAAAGCTGAAATTTTTGACATTTCCTGAGCTCACCGCTGATTCAGATCTTAGCCTCAGGACATCAGCATTGCAATTTCCCCTTTTCTGCGGTGAACTGTTGTTGTATTAAGCATGTTGCAGGTTCACAACAGCACTCCTAGCCTTCTAACACAATACTCTGCGACATCAATCAGGACTGCGGGTACTAATAGAGCTTCAGTGGTCGTCAGAGAAGGGCAGCCCACTGATAGATGAGGGAACATGCCACAAACAACCCCATGCACACAAAGAAATACACACACACACTCCCATCAGTCTATATGCAAGTAATGATAATGTGCTTCAGTAGGAGAGGCACAGGCAATCCACCCACAACACAGATTCACAAATGTGGACAACATGAGAGTAATAAAATGTGAGAACAAGCAGCATCTCCCTACAGTTTTATTATTCGAAAATATTACTAACGATGTTTAGGAGTGAGACTATTTAATTAGACCCTATTAAACACAATAATTGGTCATTCTGCCTCTCAGGAGTCTAACTGGGCTGGTAGCTGTTAACCTTCTGTCTCTATCACTCCTGTTGTCCCCAGAACTATCAATATACTAGTGGGGATCATTTTGAAATGACTTAAGGGAATTTTTTCATTGGTTCTCAGTAAGGGGTTGATTATCTCCAACTGTTTATTCGTGCCAGGTGGATTATTTCTCAAGAGTTTCTTGAATTTCTATCTCAGACAAACACACCAAATTTGTTCTGCTGTAAGCACAAGTATCTCGTGGGTTAGACTTTGCTTGCTGAGCCACATTTAGTATTAAATAATGACATGTCAGATAAAAGTTGTTCCTGTTTTTCCCACTTTGTTTTGTCAGATCACTGTAATCTTACAGTGTACAAGCTAATGAAACACCAACAGCATGTTTTTTGATAAGCACTTAGCTTTGTGATTTTGGTTATATTATTGTGGTACGAAGCAAGTCCTCACATTATTTGCAGCTAAATATGAAATGGATATTGAATGTGGGTTGCAGCATGAGAATTTTGCCTGTGCTGTGTGTGTATATACAGCTGGTGATGGACATTCACTCCCCCCTATAGTTGGGAAATGACTGGTACACTTGGCCATCTGTCAGGAAGCAATGAGCGCAATCAGATCCAAAAAACCACTGAGGCCAGAAGGGTCAGCAGCAGGTACAAGGACAGAAATTGTTGCCAGACACAGGTTTTTACACAATTAATTAAAGAGAGTCATATAACATTAATATAACCACATAACCTTAAGTTTGTTGTTTTTGTGTATTCAAGTTAAACAAAAAAATAATATTGAAATTATACTGTCCTTTAGATTTAGGTTGTAAGGACTCCTAATGTCATACTTGTATACATACATATGTTATGTTTTCAAGGGTCAGAAAACTTACACAGAACTATATAAATTCAAGAAATTCTTCCAATTAAATGTACACTGTCTGCGATTACCCCTCCAGATAAACAGATACGGTTTTCTACAACATATGCTGCCTTCCAAAAACCACCAAACACTTGCCAATCACATCTTTTTTTGGTGATATATAACATGAAATGTTTAATTCCAGCAACTTGGTTGAGTTTGTTGCTTTTAATAAGTGGTAGTCACTGATGACCTACCTAGCCAGTCAGTCCTCAAAGGTTCCAGTAGCATTTGCATTTCTTTTATTTCCACAGACCACACAAATTAGAAATGGTCAAAACGTTTGTCCGCTCACTTCAGGTGTGAAAACTGCTCAACTTGGAGCAAAATCATGACTGTTTCCTGTAGAAAATCAGTGAGGCAGAGCAGGAGTAATTACATTTTTGTTTCTCTCATGTTTTTCCAATAGAACGTGTAAAAACATGGTTATTAAAAAATATGAACCAATTAAAAAAACTAAAGTGTGTCCTCTTCCTCACACGTACCTTACTTACAAGAGTCATCTCATCATTATGGCTACAAGAGGATTTGTTCTCTTAAGTGACCTTTTGTACATTTGATGAGACATATCATGCTATTATTTCTGTCTAAATGCTAAACTGAATTCAACTCAACATTTATAAATTATCAAGTCACTGCTGTTATATTTGTCATCAAGTATCTAACCTCTTTGTGTCATCATTCCACTTTTGATTGTTTGGGTGAATACTCGTGAAATATCATGCAACATTTTGTTACAACTCGTGCATTATCATTCAAATGTTTAGTACACAGTAAGTGGAGAGTACTAAAGCAGCTTCTTCTAGTTTTGCTAAGGGCCATAAACTGCCCTCTCTTTTTGTGCCAGAATGCTCTTCTCTCCCCATATGAATTTATGTAATTTGAAATATTTACTCTGTGGTAACTTGATGTGAGTAAATAATTAAAACACTGTCACATTTTCCCCAAAAAGGCACAGCCATCTAGACAGCTCAGTCGGAATTGATTTACACAGCTCATCTTTTGATGCACTGATGTGTTTGCTGTGACACATATCAGCGTTATCAAGACAAAAAACAGAGACTTTTCTCTTGTTACCATTGATTGTGCGAAACTGCATCTTTTAAACTCATTTGCTGAACCAATATATGTTGAATTGAGAGAAAGATTATTTTGTCTGCATACTGGAACCTTCCAATCAATTTCAGAAGGTTCCAGTCTTGTGTTTTGGTATTGGGAAGCATTTGTTAAGAGCCAATACTTGGTATTGAGACTGTTACCTGATCGCTCATAGCCAGCATGGTGTATAGATTTATCACAGCAGTGATCAAGTCCACCAAAATGTCCTATATATGTAAACTGATATAACAACGGTAGATGGGGAATCAATGCATAAATTCAACGCTTTGAGTTGAAATATTCTATTCCTATAATTATACTTCTTTAGAACCTGTGGAGACATATGAGAGACTACCTGACAAAGGCTGCAATGAGCTCTGCATGAAGCCAAGACTATGAAGAGAGACTTATGTGTGTGGGCTCTGTGCAAGACATTTAAGGCTGATTTACAGCATAACCCTCCTCTAAGCACATGGTTCAGTGGGCAAATAGGAAAGCTCAAAGAATGGCAGCAACCTTTCTAAAGCCATCTGTCCATCTGATATGCAGCCACAGAATGCTGTGCTAGCATTTATCAGGGAAACAGTTATTTCAATTAGACTGAGTAATACCACATACAGAGGGCTCAGGCAGAAGACACGGTAGTAAAAAAAATATATTTCACTTTGCTCATCTGCCAGCTCACTGCTGGCCACGGATGGATTACAAACAATAATTTTTTGAGTACAGATGTGTAAAAAGCCCCCCTCTTGTCTGACAAGTCACCCAGACTAAAAAAAAGAAAAGTCACAAACAGCCTCAAACCAATACAAGATTGACTGATAGAAGTTTGGTTGTTTGCACATCCTGCTCTATAATTTCTGCATCATTACACATCTCATTATCACATTAATGTAATTTTGTGTCTCAATATTAGACATTTTGTTTTAAATTCACTTGTTGAAGTAGGATTTTATTTCTCTTTTTGGTTTGACCTTGTGGGGCTGCACGGTGGTGTGGTGGTTAGCACAGAGAGGGTTCCAGGTTCAACTCCCGGCTGGGGCCTTTCTGTGTGGAGTTTGCATGTTCTCCCTGTGCATGCATGGGTTCTCTCCAGGTCCTCCGGCTTCCTCCCACCGTCCAAAAACATGCATGTTAGGTTATTTGGTGTCTCTAAAATTGTCCCTAGGAGTGAGTGTGAGTGTGAGCATGTGTGAGGTTGTTTGTCTCGTTTGTCTCTGTGTGGCCCTGGATTGGACTGGCGACCTGTCCAGGGTGTACCCTGCCTCTTGCCTGATGATCGCTGGGATAGGCTCCATATTTCCGTATAGAAAATAGATGGATGGGTTTGACGTTGTTCCTGTCTCATTTTGGTCAGTTTTTCTGGTTGAGGTTAAGTTTCAGTTTTTTTTAATTTTGTATATCTGCATGCTTGTTTTGTGTCTCGCGCCGATAATTTTATACGCGTTTCAGTATTTTTTGGTAATTTTATATCTCTGCGTTGTGTCCCCATGTAGTTTCTCTTTGTTATAGCTTTTTATCTGGGAGATATGAGGTTTGCGGGATAATTATTGGACTATTCGCCAGCGCTTGGGCCTGTGCCTCACTTACCTGTTCGTTGTGCTGTTTAATCAAGGTCACATTTGATGTAGATAACTTTGAAATGCGATCGAGGTAATTCTACTGTTTACCGTACAAGCACTGAGACAGGCAGGATGAATTATACTATAAACTGCTGTTTGGGCATCTGACAAGATCGCAAATGTAAATCTTTTTCTCAGAGCAACCCTGCTGAGTGTCATTTCATTATCATACAGCTACCTGCCACAACACAGCAGAAGTATCGATGTAACTTATAATGACTTAAATCCATAGGTAATATGAAAATGATATGCAACATGACCACCAGTGGATGGATTTTGGTTGCAAGGGAGTGTAGCTGAAACACAAACAGCAAAATGGGAGCTCAGCGGTTTATTCATATAAAACATGGATTGATGACATCCAATACTTGGTTCCCAATAATTTTTTGAAGAGGCCATTTGCAAGGCAGTAATTATGTTTACTTGTCGACAGATACTAATCTCAGTCTGTAGAAGAGACCCGTTTAGATAACAAGGCAATGAGATCTCAGAGAAAGGATGGCAACACTTTACTTCCCAATGGTAATCTAAACCCCATCCTAATAACCTTATAACACACATGCCAAACCAAAATAAACAAATACAAGAGAAAGACAAATATAATTAGTACTAAAGGAAAATAGTTCAAGTTCTCAGGAGCAACATGATGCAACATCATGCAAAGAGCAGACATAAAACAGAGAGATCAAACACATATTAAGCCTTTTCTGCAGGGAAAAGGCACCTTTGGGAGAATAGCACAGGGACCAGGGTCTCAGAGAATTATTCTACCCTTCAAGGAGTCCCTGGTTCGGGAGTTGCACTATTCAAAAGTACTGAACTTTGGGGCTTTGCAGCAATTATTCGTCCCCTAAATCCACATGAAGTGACAGTTCCTCACCGAGATCAACTCAAAATGGCTGAAGATCTTGGAGCTGTACAATTGAACATGTCAAACAGCAGAAGATGTGGATAAATCTGTAACTGAAAAAGGGTCCACTGCTCCCAGTAAAAGGAATGGAGGACATGGCTTTAACAGTTAAAGTTGTAAAACTAATAGTCAGTGGTGTTTGAATAGGAAAGTGGTGATTTGTTGAGAAAAAAAAACATGGAATATCACATCCTTTTTAAAAAAAAAATCAGACAATGAGCTGCAATTACATCTAAACATTTTAAAATGCTGAAGGGAAGAAAAAACAACCTCATTCATTTACATTCAACTCCCTGATTTTTATATAAAGATGTGTGTTTCAGTTATAACAAGACTTTTAGTTACACATAACTATGATCAGAGCCATTAACAGAGACAGATAACTGTAAGTGCTTTGGCAGCTATCCAGTGGTTGTGCAGTGTCCTTGGGTTGTCTGTAAGATCTATCCCTTGCAGGTCATATCTGGCTGCAAAAAAAACAAAGATGGCAATAGCCAGATGTCAAACCTCGACATTCAAACCCAATCATTTGCAGACTGCAAATCTAAAGCCTTTGGCTCTTGATTGTGTTGCTTGTTTTTGAAGAGGATGAGGGGCATTGTCCAGCTGAGAGAGGCTGATGCTGTCAGAGCGTCATTAACTTGGCCTGTTAGAAAATCTGCTGGGTGGTTTATTTGAATAAAAAAATTTTTTTTAAAAAGCCTTAATGCCGGTATCCCAGGTTTTCCAGCAGAAAAGTTAACTTCAACTTGATGCTGATAATTTAATGTTGTTGCCAATCCAATTAAGTTTCAATTTAAGTTCTGAAAATGTTTTGGTTCATATAGTTGTAGGTTTGAGTTATGACAAATCTATTATCTTTTGACCCACCAATATTTATTTTGCTATGTCTTTAGTTTAACTTAATTGAAACAAGCAGGATTCCATTCACTTTGTCCAAGCTTTCATGTCAAGATGTCATTCCCCTGAACGTGAATTATTAACACAGCTCAGCTCTTATAAAATATTCATGAAAATCAGCGAAATGCGCTCAACAAACATGAGATCTTTGGAAAAAACAATTAGTTGTGAATAATGCACAAATAATCTTTTATATCTGTTTAGCCATTGCATTAGGGTTTGCTAACTTAATAAATGATTTATAACTTTTTTTTATGGCTACACTGTTTGCTTGCAATCAAATAAAACTGAGCTATAACTGTAGAATATGTTGAACTGTATTTAAAACAGATTTGGGTAAAAAAAACATTTTAATATTAACAATATCATGTAGCTCAAAACTGTTCCTTGCCTCTTTTTAAAGACATACCATATCCCTTTATTCATTGTCTATTGAAAGCAAAAGTCAAAAGAATTAAATGTCATGAGTTTTTTCAAGGTGAGACTTCAATGTCCATGACTAAAGCAATCTAACCTCTTCCTGTCAGACTACACTAAGTAGCATGTGCTTGTACAAAAAGCCCTATGCATTAACTAGAGTTAAAAGCCGAGCCTGATCAAATTGACCAATTTATGCACATATTCTGGTTCAATTAGCACAGAGGAAACAATGAAAAGACATCCATTTCCTCTCACAGCATGCTTTCAACAGCGGCCATTAAATACGATGGTGAGACAAACAAAAGGGAGGAAGTGATTGCTGTTGTGTCACTCTTGGGAAACTATTTTGTTGCGCTGTCTTCTTGAGCTTTTACAACACAGCCATTTCACATTTCTTCAGAGTAAGGTTATAAAAGATTCAGCATGTTCACAATCTATCCTAACTTGAATGCACTGTTCCCACGCTGAGATGGCTACTTGGTATAGTGTCTAAAAAGAAATAAAAAAAGTAGAAAAGACATCTATTTCAAAGGATTGTTCTGGTCTGTTATTGCCTTCATTTATAACATTTTTCTCTCAGCTTTCGGAACACACTAACATTACTTAAAATAAAAAAGTAAAGGCAAAAAGCAGAGGATTTTAAATATAAATTACAGCAAACCTCCTGTACTAAGAGAACATGAAGGTAAATAACCTGTTTGTTATAGACACTAGTTTCATATGAAATTTACATTAATCAAACAATTAAGGATAATATAATACATTTAAAATATATAGGCTGAGTCACAAAAAGTATTCACATTCTTGGATATAAAAATCTTATATTAGATAAGTGTATAGATGTGGTGGTTAGGATGTTCTGTTTGAGAGACAGTAACATTAACTGAGCTGTGGCAGTGTTCCTGCTCACACCTTGGATGCAACAGTCTGCTTCTAAAGTAGTTGTCTGATGCTCCTACAGTCTTGTGCAGAGTGAGAGTATTTTATCATGATTAATGTCTGCTTAGCTAACATCCTCCTCTCATCCACTTCCTCTGTGAATTCCACAGGACCCTCCAGGACAGAGCAGACCCTCTTAACCGGCTTATTGTTTTACAATGTCTCTCAATGCTTTCACGGCAAAGACATGAGCAGATGATGCCACAGACTCACAATATACTCCGAGCAGTTTTCTGCACACACCAAAGGAGAACAAAAACAAAGAAGATGGAAAAAAATAACATAAACCAAGTTCAAAGATATAAACTAGCCTAGCACGAAACAAAACAACAGCAAAGAAATACTAAATGATCACAACATAAATAACAAAAAGCAAGTACAACAGTCACATTGAAAAATAGAAATACAATTAAGATAAAAACTGATGAATATAAGACAAGTGATGAATATGCAAATTTATTAAAAAAAAAAGCACACAAAAACACCAGAAGAAATAATAAAATGACCCAAATGAGAAATCAGTACAGAGATACTCAGTGGGGTTACATGAGCGCCATCGGATCGGATTAATGGCTAAATTACAAGAAGTTATTCAGTTCATGTAGACACGTTAATCTGACAAAAAAAAAAAAAACTGATCGGATTACTCGCGAGCGGATTAAGACTCGATCCAAGTGTACACTGAACGTGCATGTAGACGGCAGTGGATCGGATTAAGCCTTCTGCGCATGCTCAAGATTTCTCTATTAGCGATAATTAAAATGGGTACAGCGCCACCTATCGTACTGGGGTATGACATGCTTTGTGCCAGTGATTCGATTCATTCACCGCCATATATCCAAGGATAATTACCCTTGCTCAGATAAGGAGCATAACCTAACTATAGCTAGAATCGAGTTAATCTCATCATGTAAACCCACTGAGTGTCACAATTTGTGATTGGTAATGATGTGGAGGACCCAGACAAAACCGACTAGGAGCAGGACCAAACTGCAAGAACAAGAACTCAGAAACAGCAACGATCTGACAAGAACTGAGGAAATCCAGGGATAAAATACCGAGGAGAGTGATTGGTGAGTGGTGGCAGCTGAGGATAATGAACACAGGTGAAGGGAGTGGAGCTGATAATAAGACCAGCGAGAAGCTGAAGAAACTATGGGTGAGAATGTGAAACAGCAAAACAGAACTGAGGCAAGACAGGATTAATCTGCCTAAAAGTGTGTAACTATGAAACCAACAACTAAAGACAAGACTAATACAAACTGAAGAAACCAAATAACAAACTCAAGAACACCAACAAACTAAGCTTAAACAAAGTGCCAACTAAAAACAAGAACAAAGAGCTACCGAGAAGGAACTATGAACAAAAAGACAAATCAAGACTAGAGAAAAACAAGGCAGCAAATTCCAAATAAAAACAAATGATTTAATAACAAAAAAAGTTGAAAACACAGAAAACGCAAGAAAATGAAAAACCAAAACAAAAGTCAAGTACCAATTGACAGCTACAAGGGAAAAAAACAACACAAAATGACCAAAATTGAACAATAAAAGATGCAAATGAAAGACAAAAAAATGACCAAAACTATGAGTGACCAACTGAGCCAAAAAAATTAATAAACCAAAAAAAAAACAAAACTGTGTCTTCATGGTTTGGTGGTATTCATGGTGTTTTAGTGAAGGGTGATACACTTTTTTCTATGGCTTGAAGAATTTGGGGTTTAACATTAATATCAAAAGAAATGATTGATTTTAAAGCAGGTGATGAGAAATTGTAACAGTTTAAAGACTGAATTGTCATTTTTCCATATCTCACAGATTAACTTGTTTTGCAATGTGAAAGAAATTATGGTCTAAAATAAAAGTAAGGTTTGAGTACCACACTGATTAAAATACACTGTTTTATGGTGCATGTAGTACTTTTATTACTTCTGCTCATTAACTGCAACCTATTTGTCCTCATTTCTCAGGAGGGCACCTTATCCCCATGAATTACTGATGTGTGGTGTGTGGGTTCAGACAATTGAAGGACCCTGTATGTGATGTGTGTATTCACTCAAAAGTGGGTACATTTGTGTGACTGTATCTGCATGTCTGATCTGAGTAGGGGCTATTAAAAGATATGCATGCTGTGCCGATGCCCTTTCCATCATGGCAGGATCTGCACTTAATGTCACCTTTTTCACTGTGACTGACAGCATCGAGGGAAATGAGCTGAGGTCACCTGCTCCCCAATACTGGACCACCTGTCAGAGCCAGCAGGCTCACAGCTGATGATGTTTAGGATCAACGTGGGGGCAGAGGACTTCAAGGATATACGCTTCATAAACTCAATTGTGATGCATTCGTTATATCCATTAGCGCTAAACCTTCAACGGGTAACAGTGTAATTGACCTACATAGAGCAATTTCTGTTGGAATCATCATTCACTTAATGTCCTGGTATCTGTTCCTTCCTCTGGGGTCCTACTTGTCAACTTTCTTTTCAGCTGATGGCTCATTTCTAATTTTTTTTATATGCTTTGATTTACTTTTGGTCAGTGTCCTAAATTCCCAAGCGTGAAATCACTATCTTTCCACATTTCATATATGTCGCTTTACCTCACATGTGATGTCACTTTGAACAGGATTTTCCCAGGGATAGGAGGTCCCCTGCTACTATAGGATGCTCAGTGAAGCAGGAAATTGAAAAAGGTGGAGAACCCACATTTATAGGCCATCATCTTTATAAAGGCTTGTTTGCACAGACAGAAAAGTGAGTGTGTTCACTTCACGCTAAAAGTGTGAAGCGCTAGCGGTACTCGCTTCCTGCTTATCTGCAAAGGATAGCCACGACGGATTGGCTGTTTCCATCAGCAACCTTTTTAACTTACGAGGACATCGCAGAGCATAATCTCAACATGTGAAGCTGTCCCCAGAGTTGTCAGTCAACAGAATCAAAGACAAATTTATGTGAATGCATTGAAATTGAAATAACTCTGCCATCCTGCTGAATCAACCTCTTTTACAAGATTGGGTCTTTTTAAAAAAAAAAAAAACATTTTGAAGACACCATCAGTTGGGAGACCTTATGCAATCAGGTGTGTGCCTTCCTACTGTAATTAGGGGCAATTAACGCAATTAGGCACAGGTGTACTCCAGCCAAGTTGTAGCAGCATATACAAGAGCGCTAATAAAAGTAAGACAGGCTAAATATATTAGAGACATGCTCTATTGTGGGTCTTCAAAGAGAGGACCTGAATACTTATGTAAATGGAATAGTTCAGTCTTTTATTTGTGATCGTTTTATAAAATGCCACCCCCCCTAAAAAAAAACCTGTCTTTGGCTTGTCATTGTGGAGAATTTTATTTTGATGGGAGAGCAGAATAATTAAATCCATTTTCAAACGAGTCAAAAGCACAACAGACTGGAAAACTTGAAAGGGTCTGAAAACTTTCTATCAGCAGTGTGCAATAACAGAGAAATTAGTATAAGCTGGACCCCAGGGTAAAGATACCCTTTTTCCAAGGGTAGCAGTGTCATTGTTTAATTTTCTCTTTTCACGTTTAGTTTTGGAAGAGTGACAAAGTCACACAGGTTGTAGATGCCATTATATACTAGGCAAGTATAAACCACTGCCAAAGTATTCCTGAATCATTGTGGGAGATCAAGCCACAATCAAGTCAATAATCAGTTTCTCCTGTGCTGACCCCTGCAGTGTAAGAATAAGAAAAACCCCACACAGTTCAGCACAACCGCAAGGATTCAGAGGGAGCAGTTTAGAAATGTGCATGTGCATTCTTAACTGTGGCAATGAAGACAAGCCTATGCTGCAAGAGACAAAAGTGGGTCATGCAAGAACATCTTAGGGGACTGCTGTGAAATTCTAAAAAGTCATTTGCTGGGAATTGGATTTCTAATGACACTAAATGAAATTGGAGCTGTGAAAGTGTTCCATTCCAGCACGAGCCCCAGCTTCTACAGCTCCAATGAGACAGAGAGACGACACAGGAGGGTAATAAAGGCAGGGCTTATGGAAATGAATGGCACCATGTGAAATTCACATTTCATTGCACATTATTAAACTTTATGGCAGCCTGATGAAGCCCAGGGCTCTTTGATACTGTATGATGTGATTACTTTACAGTTTTCAGAGATGTTTTAGTTCTTCATTTTATATACAGTAAACATTCAAATGGGCAAGTTGACAACAGCATCAGACTGAAGGAGGTTGTTCCAGAACATGTCACAAAAATCCAGGCTGTTCTGCTATACAGCAGAGTGAACAGCTTTACAGTTAGCTGATATTGATTTGAGGATCAGCTGGGGTTAAATTAGGATTTGTCAATGTATGAAAGATGGTTGGAGTGGGTGCAGATGTGTGTGGATTAACAGGGAAGGCAAGCTAAATGTTTTGAAATACAAAATCCCACATTTGAGGAAAATTGATTTTAGACCATAAGTAAGTAAGCCTACACTGCAAAAACAGCATTTCTCATCAATAGTACTAAATTCTCTTTTTTTTAATAATATATATTTTTACTTATCTCAAGTCAAATAATATTTGAGTCCTTTTAAACTTGGCACAAGAGATGTGACTTTCCGTAGATGACATCACTGCTTCAGTTAGTCAGAAATGCATTAATTCAGAGGAAAGCATAACTGTAAGTAATATCTGATCACCCAAACCATTTGTATTTTCCAAATTAAAGCCAACTGTATTTAATGCCTCAATATAACCATGTGGATTTTTACCAGAAAAAAGTATCCAAAAACAGATTTTTGGTAAATTTTGTGCTGAAATCTAATGAAGAACTGCATCAGCTGATAGGCATCAAACGATTTGGCTCAGCCATCGTACCTCAAACAGAGTCTCTTAGATGAAAGTCTTGCATTGAATCTATTCCACACATGCCTAATTTGTTAAAATGATGTAGAAATGACATTTTTCATCATCAAAAACATCAAAGTTTAAGTCCGGAGAGAGATGTAAGTTAAATGCAACTGACTGGTAAAGACATACACAAGGCTATGTAAACAGTATAACAGTCAATTAATGGATTAATCAACATAAGGATGCATCAGCAGCTACTGTGAATTCACAAAGTTGTGTGGATCAGTCATACCCACTGATCATCACACTAACAAATTAATTTAGCAACTGCCCTTTTCCTCCTCATTTTCATACACTATCAAAAAACCTGCTCTGGGTTTGAGGTCTATCTGGAAATCAAATAATGATCACACGGCATTTGGTAGCACACTGATTATTGGATTTAGCCCATATCCATTACATTGTCTAGACTTTTGTCTGAGTTTGCTTCTCCCTTGTCCCTTTGCTCCCTCTTCATTATATTTCTTTCCCCCCACTGCTCTGTATCAGCACCTCACTCTAAGTCACATAAACATATCAAATGTTGTTGACTGGCTAAGAACGAAATTAATAAATAAAGGCAAAGTGGATTATCTGTGACTCATTCCAACATTCCTCAACACTTGAAGAATTTTCTAATTTGTTTGATTATCTTTGAAGTGACAGTTATGCATAGTAATCCCAGTTTATGCTAATGTGCCACTCCTCTTCCTCCTTTCCTACCACAAGGCTGAGGATATGGGCATAATTTTTGTTTTGACATGTGTATGTGGGGTTTGTGTGTGTGGCTTGTGGGAGTGTGAAGTATAAAATGAAAATGAAAAAAAAACCCAGTGTGAACTGCTGCTGTTGAGTGAGTAAATGCTGTGCCATAGATGCTGCTCACTGGCCTAGTGGTAGAGAGGCTAATTAACAGCAAAAACCTGCTCGTTTGGATGCCAACATCAACAGAAGGGCATGTTCCAGATGCCAGCTGGTATCTGGAGGGTGGCTGCTTTTAGATTAATGGAGAGCAGATAGGAGAAGGATCCAAAAAGTGCAGTTTTATGGCCTTAGTGACATCCATAAAGTCAGCATTATGATGAAACTATTTATTTTTCAGCATTTATGCTTAGAGTTATTGGGTAAAAGTTCATGGGGGTGGGACATCAGGGTTCTTTCATATATCAGGGAATTTACAAAAAAAAAAAAAAGAGCAATAATAACACACAATATGACTTTGCATGTTATAATAGATTGTTTCTTGGGACCAGGGTGGAAAGGATGAAGCTTGAAACCATCAGAACTTCACAGAGAATTGGGAGAGCAGTTGGACCTGTGATGATGAGTGAAGAAAAAATACAGAGAGATCCTGTTTTAAAAATGTGTTTGTGTACCATCCACTGTTGTAGTAATAATACTAAAAAGAACTGTATATTTTAATTTAGTATAATCACAATGAGTCACATCACTACCAATCATGTATATAGGACATACTGTATCAATGTAATGTAAGAATTGGGCTAGTCACTTTTTTCACTTTTTACCAACACTAAATAGTTAGTGCAATACCTCTCTAGTTACTGCATCCACCCGGGGACACACCACTGAACTCGTATCCTATAAAGCCACCGAATCATTACCGAAATACATATACATAAAACAGCATGTAAAGAATTTCATTAAATGTGAATTTGTCAAACAGAGATAAAATTAGCACTAACAGTGCTTCTTCATTTTGTCAGACCACAGACGACTCAGTGCACTTTTTATGTATGCGATCTGTTGAGCACATTTTCTAGTTTTCTTTTCTTTTTATGTTAGATAATTAGATTAGATTTGAATTCAGCATTTTGAGAACAGTACTTATTTTCAAGTAGTTTTGCAGGCCTCACAGTCTAACAAAAGGAAAACCATCATTTCATTGTGTTTTCCCATGTTTCAGCTTTGCAGTGTGTATTATCTGAGGCAGATATTGTGTCAATTGTTGTAATTTTATGCTTGAGCATATTTCTTGTGATTATCTGGCAGCGCCTTACTGTGAGTGGCATTTACTTGTAAGCGTGGGAAACAGTGTACACGACAAGATTTCTGGCAAATAGTAACCTATACTTAATACATAGGCTACTTGTTACTGTGTACGTTTTTGCCACAAAGCTACATAAAGCCAACACTAATTCCAAAAATAATTTTTCATTAATTTCATTTTAACACTTAACACCCCAAGCTCAATCAGTCTATGCACCACAGATCTAATGAAAACTGTCACCAGAAGTGGAAGTAGCTGGACCGGATTCAGGATGGAACAGATTCAAAGAAAAAAACAAAACTGGGGAGTAAATAAAAATCACTTTAGTGAATTAATCTGCTAGTGTAATGACAAGGCAATGCATTATAATGTTGGCTATGTGGCATGGCTTTGAGATAAACTCAGCATTTATTTCTGGCAACGGGTATTTCAGCTTACTGCAATTAATATCCTACTCATATTTCATTGATGTGCGATTCAGGAGTCTTCGTTTGCAAGTAGAGGCCGACTGGAAGGGAGCTTGATGAAAATGAGTGCATATGTGTTAACTTTGGCACATCATTTACATTCTGTGGTTGATTACTGTGCAGAATCCATGACAAAAAATAAGATTAGTCCCTCTCAGCTCTTTCGTGTGATAAATGATAAAACTATGAAAATATCCAACAGTCTTGAATAAGTCAGTTTTCCTCAGATTAATGCTTAATGTTGATATGAGTTAATCCCCTTCTGATTACCTTTATTGAACAGTGGCATTGCAAAAGCATCACGTTTGAATAATATTCAGATTTAATTTTATTGTATTGTATATTCCATATATTGTATATTCTATATTCCATATTTATATTTATTTTAGTGCTACATGCTGCAAGACTTGTTTAAGCTCTCTTCCGATGAGCATGCATCAGGAATGTCATTAGCAATAAAAGTACAAGAAGAAAATGCAAATAAGCTCTGGATTATGCACCTGAGTCCTTCCAAGTAAATCTGATATAAAACATCCAAGGCAACAATTAAGATGTAACAGCAGTGTATTCAAATGAATTCTGATTTTATTCAAATCTATCAAACACAGAAACAAAAACTACTTGTAATGTTGCGGAGATTTCATCACAGTGGGGTAATTCTACGATTGGCAGATATTTTTTTTTTTTTTAAATCAGCAATGGTAATTGGTGGTTAAGAACCTGTTTACATGTTCACCTGGAAGAATTCCCAAACTGCAGCATCTGTAGTTGCTTTGAGTTGTCAGTCTAAGTGTTATGCCCTTGAATATAAGATGAGCAGTCTACTTGCTCATCTTGCAGTGCTTTGACTGACCAAATGTATGCACATTACATACATAGGAGTAGTGTGTGTTCACATGTTTACATATATGCACACGTCTCAGGAACAAAATAACTCTTAGTAGCATGCAGTTTTAATTTAATAATGGAATGTAATGGCTTTCTTTTTTCATCATCTCTTTGCCTTTCAGGTCCAGTCTTGCTTTTCATTGCGTAACATACATCCGTACAGTATGGAAGATTTCTCATATCTGTATTGCAAAGTATTATGTTCAATTTTGGATGAGTATGGCATAAGCAATATGGTCTTATGGGTAATGGGAAAGAGCTCCACAGGTTCATTAGTAGTCTACCTGAGTAAGACTGTGGTTCTCCGTCTAGCCTCCCTGTGGCTTGACTGAGAAGAGAACTACACTTGATATGATACAGAGCACTGAGCTCTCCCTGCTGCAGAGATACAGAGATAATGATTGCTTCTGAAGATATTTATAATATAAAATAAACCATCACTTTCAGAGAATTGTTCAGTTATCTGCTTTTTACTCTTGTTTTTAAGGCCTTTTTTTCTAAAAACTGGTCTACTAAGACTTGCATTTTATTTCATTCTCTGTACGTCTCATTCAGCTAATGGCGACAGCCCTGCCTACAGAGAAAGGGCAGAGCTCTCAGGTGGTCCACTATCGATCACACGAGTGCTGCATATATTCTGTCTTTATCAGCTTGACAAGACATTTGTAACAACATGTAAAGAAACCTTTGGTTGCTCTGGAGTGTAATCAATGTGGGGTAGCACCTTTACCAAAAAAAGCATCAAAAGATCCCAACAGGCTTATTATAGTTTAATCTATAGTTCGCATTTTTGTAAGCACATAAACATTACTCTCCTTTTGTGGGAATATTGCATCAAGTGAGTTTTTAGCTGAGTGCTGTAATCATTAAATTGATATCCCTGGAGCTTTATTTTAATAATATCCATGCACAACATAAGGATTACATGCACTTCTAAAGCACAAAAGATTTAAGTAAAAACATAAAGCTTCTAAATGTTTTTTGCTGAATAATATCTCTCCTGTCCAAATCTCTGTTAGTAGATGACTTGATTGGTGATCATCACATTGATATATTTTGTCTTACAGAAACCTGGCTGCAGCAGGAGGATCATGTTAGCATCATTGAATCAAATTCCTCTGGTGATTCAAATTTTCACATTCCTCGAACCACGGGAAGAGAAGGAAGAGGAGGAGTGGCAGTTTTCTTCAAATCAGGGCCACTAATCAGTGCTAGACCCAAGATTATTTTTAGTTCTTTTGAATCTGTGACTCAGTTTTTCTCACCCAAAGTGGAAATCACAAAAAGCTCTTCTAATTGTTGATGTGTATTGTGCACCTGGCCCTTATTCTGAGTTTATGTCTGAATTCTCAGATTGTCTTTAATCTCAGTTAGTGCTGAGTACTTAGAAAGTCATTGTAGTGGGTGACTTTAACATTCACATAGATGTTGAAAACGACAGCCTAAATATTAACTTTAATCCTACATTAGATTCAACTGGATTTTCTCAAAGTGTGCACAGACCTACTCACTCAACTGTACCCTTGATCTTGTGCTGAGTTATGACATTGAGACTGAACAATTAACTGAATTCCCTCATGACCGTGTCTTATCTGACCATTTTTTTTTTTTTACTTTTGAGTTCACATTACTTGACTAGACGGAATCTGAGAAGAAAATTATTTATGGTAGGTGTCTATCAGAGAATGCTGTAACCGAATTTAAAGAATTAATTCCATTCCAGTCATTTTCTTCACTGCTCTGTGGAAATACAACAGAGGGAAGCTACCTAAACTTTTTTCTTGCTCAGCTTGATTCTCTTGTTGAAAACACTACAATTTCAATGCGCACAACACTGAACAATGTTGCCTCTCTGAAAAGGTTAATTGGTCAGGAGGGGTTAGCTCCTTGGTTTAATTCACAGCTGTGTGCTTTAAAGCAGACTACAGTCCCAGGTTTCTTTTCAGCACTTTAGCCACGCTAACTAAGAGTTCAAGCACTGCTGAACCATGTATTCCTTTAACTTTCAGTAGGGATGACGCCTTGAGCTTCTTCACCAATTAAATTGTTTCTATCAGAGAGAAAATTCATGGAATCCTTCCCACTATTGTCACTAATGTAACATCAAGTATCATAGCTTTAAAAGTATCTTTAGAACCTGATTTGTATTTGGACTGTTTTTGTCCAATCAAACTCTCTGGGTTAACAACAACAATACTCTCCTCTAAACCATCAACTTGTGTTTTAGACCCAATACCAACCGGACTGTTCAAGGAGGTTTTCCCCTTAATCAGCCCTTCCATATTGGATTTGATTCATCTGAATAATCTTGACAGGATATGTACTTCAGACTTTTAAGGTTGCTGTGATTAAACCTTTACTTAAAACAAAAAATCAAAAAAACAGTACTTGATCCTAGACTGTTTGCTAAATATAGACCCACATCCAATCTCCCTTTTATGTGTAAAATTAAGAAATTGCTACAGCTGAACTTTGTGATCATTTACACAGAATTGATCTAAAGAATATATATTGGATATTTTTAAACTGCTGGAAAGGAGTCTGAAAAATGGCATTGTTATGTAAAGTAGTAACATTCTAATCATGACTTTGGGAGTTGTTTACTTTCTTCATACTTTGACCAAGTCACCCTCTGTGGCAAATATGTATGGAAGAAATAATTTATAACAAACAATATGTTAATATGTGAGGATAAATCCAGCACTTTTAGCTGCACCAAAAGGCATTTCATATTCAATATCTTAGGTGGGATTACTTTTTGATATTAATCTCTAAGGGTTTGATTATAACCACAACACCATTGCTACACTAATATTGTTTAAAATATTGACAACTAAATTATCTAAATATTTTTTAGTGCCTTTTGAAGATCAATGCGTTCCTTGAGTCACAATTTACACATGCAAACATTTTGAATAGGGTGCCCAAATGTTTCTTTTATCAATAATCAATATAAGCTGATAATCAGATAAAATTCATCTGGACCCAAAGTTTGTTTATATTTGTAATGGCTGAAGAGTAAGCATTTATGGGGTCATCCAGTCACTGGTGGAGCTGTCTGGAGCATGCCTGTGTTTACCCTTCCACCGATATTCATCTTTAATCAGCTCTGCCACAGATGGATAAAAAAGCTACATGCAGAACCATGTGGGACATTAACATGCTCCCCGTCGCTGTCAGAGAGAAGATGTGAGAGAGAGTAGATAAGGTCAGCAGTTAAATATTATCACTGGCAACAGGAGAGAGGCTTGGTTTTGGTGGAGGGGGCAGGGAGCAAGCTGCTATGCTGAAATATAGCTGCCAATTAGTGAAGAATAACCAGGGACCAGTAAGAGCTATAGAGTTTTCCTTTTGGAAGCACAGAAAATTAGACAAGGGTGAGGACACATGATGATGTTGCTTATCATTTACACCTTTAATCGTCTATGGAAAATCATGCTGCATGGAAAATGGAGAGACTGACAAGATTATTGTCACAGCAAGATGTTAGCATTTTAGGTTTCTTGAAACCATGGATACATACACTCAGTGTTTCACTGTGCTTGATATTTTTATGTGACGTTTCTGCTGATATATCTTGTTTGCTTCATGACCAAACATTTCCACTTTGGGTGTCCAAAGAACATTGTTCCGGAAGTCTTTCTGTTTGTTTTAGATGCAATTTTGCAAATCTAAGCTGTGCTACCACGTTCTTTTAAGAGAGAGGATGCTTTTTCCTAGCAAGCCTTCAGAACATGCTATACGTATTCAGTCAAATTGTACTGTCATGAACTTCTGACTGTAAATCGATGGCAGCCAAACTGTTTGGAAATGGCCTTCTAAACCCTTCTAAACAGCTCCCTTAATGGTCAGTAGGTTTGATTTAAAACAACATTCTAATTATGTTTTTCAGTATATGAGAAATGGCAAAGAATGTCTGCTGTTTTTAATTGATTATATGACTTCCTCACCAGCTGACAGGGGAAACATTTTTTATGTAATCTCTTAAGGGCTAAGATGTTTTTTTCTTATTAAGTTCTTATACAAAAAAACCTTAGAATTGAAAAGGGTGCACTTTTTTACTGTGGTCATGCTTTTATTTATTTATTATTTACGCTTTAGAGGCACACGCTGACATCACAGGGCAAAGCCCATAGTCTATTCCCTAAGTCTGCATCACATTCAGTAGATCTCTCCAATAAACATAGGTCAAATAGCCTCCATAAATCATAAACACACAGCACTTTTCCTCTGGTTTCATTGCAGCTCTACTGTAATGGAACAAGGGGCCAAGATAAATTGTTATTACTGCTCCTGTAGCAAGAACCACTGCTGGAAAAAAAAAAGAAGAGGAAAAAAAATCAATTGTATAATCACTCGTGGAAGAGAGGAGGAAAGGCGACATTGAAGTGTTCCTCCATTTCAGGTTATTCCTCTCAAAGAGGCTTAATGCCTCTTGCAACCATGGCAAGGGGCAAAAGAGAGCGAAACAACGAGAAGAATGATTCATACACGGCAACTCTCATCTAACCCAACCCCCAGATGGAAATGACAGGTATGCAAGTCTTTGTCGCTGGCATAGCAATTTACTTGCTCTCATAGGAGGTCATTTTCATTAGTAAAACCAATTTCCCACAAGTCCTTAACCTGAGTAATAAAAACAAACTCCTGCGTAGAGCGGGCACCAACAACAATCCAGCTCAAAATCTTCTTATCGGTGATCTAGACATATTTTAGGATGCTCTATTTGTTTGGGCTTCAGGTAAGAGGTCTCATAGTTTGCAGAGCATGTCGTAATCACTTGCCTTGGGAGAAAACTATTGGAGTGCTAATCATTGTCTCTCTGCCAGTTTGTAGAAGGGGGCACATTTCTTCTGCTCATCTTTGGGCTGTTTTCCTCTCTGAGTGAATGCTGCCTGTCAAATAAGCCACCACGGGTTGAAACAGATGCAGCACAAGTTTACATCAAAGCCTCTCACAATAGAAGTTTATTTTGAAGTTGTAATGAAAGATTCAGTACTGTCTGCCTTTAATCAGAAAACAGTAACAATGTTATCTGCAAAGAGTTTGTTTACCTGGAAACAAGCCGCCTTTCACGTAGGGCTCTTTTTATTCCAGCACACTTCTAAAAAGATATTTGTGCAGAGCTTTGCTGTGACGTAATATTATGAGGTCAGTACTACTTTAGTTTGTATTACATATGACTGCACTTCTGTAGATGTGTTCCCTACTTTACAGTCTTTATTGTAAACCTTTTAAACATGCTAAGATATCACTAATCCTTGCTACCATTCATCGGGTTTGTTTTGAAGTGTCTTTAAGTTGTGAAATTTCAGCAATAGTATAAATCATTGCAAACCAGTCCGTATGCAGTGAACTTAACAAACTTGGGTATAACATCATGCTTGATGCATGTAGATGCACAATAATATCCTCTCAATCATAGGCTACAGTAAATGGCTGCAGTTACTCAGTTGTGTCCCACATGGTATGGTCAAGCTGGGAGACAAATCACACAAAAAGGTTCCTCCTAACTATATAATACTGTTTTCCCTTTGATAAAAGTTTTTCTTTTTTCTATACTCTACTCTTTTCCATTTGAATTTTTATTCTTTTTGTTTTTCTCAGTCGTGTCAGGGTTGTATGATCAGCATCATCACATGTTACCTTCCCACTGGTTAACTCACGGACAGGGATCATGGCAGCAGTCAATGTCCAAGATGCTCATTCTAAATATCTAACATGGTCTCTTATCTGTCTATCTATCCTTGTTATCCTGGTATTCATGCACTGCCACAATCCTCTCACGCAGAGAACACTGGACTTGAGTTATAAAATGTTTAGACGTTACCGCTAGCTTTGAATGGTCTGGTTCCTACATATACCTATGATCCGATAACACCCTGTAAGTCTGGCTGTTGCTTGAGTGCCTCTTAAAAGGGGGACCAGTTACTAGATTTCTAAATTTCACCTGTCACTAAAAATGGAGTGGACTTCTGTTGCCCTTTCATCATCTATCTTCTTCTTGTCACATGGTATCTTTTTAAAAAATGTTCAGGTATTCTATTTTTTTAAGTTCTGGTTCTAATTTATTTCAATAAAATTATTATGATTTGATATAACTGGTTGACTCTGGGAACAGTCACCTCCTTTTAACTTTTATCAATTTTCTATGCGGATTCTGTTTTTTGCAAAGGACGTATAAGATGGAAAACAGTTATGAGTTGTATGTTCTTACATGATTTATCTAAGTAGAATAATTTCCAAACACAGAACTGGACTATTTGAACAGGTTTGTGAAAATTTATACATACAACGATACATATTTATACATATACTGTATCCATGTTAATTCATTTTTTTAGAATAAGGCCATCTTTACTATATATTTGTGCTCACCATAATAGTCTACAGAGGTTTCAGTGGGTCCTGAGAAAAGTGTGGATCTGCAGTCACAGTTGTTGCTTTATTATTGCTCTGTAATTACAGAAATCTCGTGTCTTTGCCTTTCCTAAGAAAATCTAATACAGATGCCACAGAAAGGCACAAAGTTTAGAGGTAAAGGAGGAAGTGACTTAAGAGTAGGCCAGCATTTTGATTACTTCTGATCAAATCTCGCTCATCCTTAACATTCACAGCAGCACTTTGTCCACTCCCAAGAGCGACTAGATCAAATTCTCAATTAGGCCTGTTGTAAGTGTGCCATCGACCTTGAGAAGGGCTCTTTTTTTAAGTGAAGTTGCTTTGAATGTTAAGCCTTTCAAGTTACCTGAGGACAAACTGTTTGTGAGGCATGGCGCAAATGAAGACCTGCAGAAATGCATTTGATGTATAACATGCCATACATTATTCCTATGTGTCTGTTTTTGTAATTAATGACAGTACTCGAGAGGATAATACTATTCTGGGTTACTCTCAATTTGCTGACATAAAATGAATTAAAGCCGACCCACTCATAAGCACACACCTAATTTATGGCCTCTAATTGGCCCTAAATTGAAGTGCTATGCGTTAATAAAAATCAACAGCTCATATCTTTTTTGGAGAGTTGAACCTTCGGAGGATGTGATTAAACTGCCTATTAAATAGGTAAGAAGCTCAAATACTGGTGTGATTAATTCCCTAGGCAGCACCTTTCACTAAGGCGTCCTCAGAAAAGATGAATGTTATTGTTTCAATTTCCACCCTGAGCTTGTCTCTCCCCACCTCAATTTACTATCAGTGCCTGGTACAGACCAAGGGGACTAAAAAATAACTAGTGACAGATACACTGAAGCTCTGTTGTAATGGAAGAGCTAAAAGGGAAGGTGCTCAGACTGGAATACTTTGAAATTAATTCAACTCAAGCAATTATCTGGTGTAGCAAAACAATAATTACAGAAAAAAGATCATGGGATTGTTTGAAGAATACAAAATATCGACTATGTTCATGGGCGTTAAAGCATGCCTTTCAGAACATCAAGTGATGCGTTCATGATTTTCTGCCATGAAATATCATTCATGAAATATCATTTGCACAAGTATCAGCTTGTAGTATATTAGTTTGGTCAGGCAGTATTCTGAGCCTGAGAATAGATATCCTATACTGTAACATCTTTCTAGAAATAGGATTTTAAACTCAAATATAGTCTCATTCAGCAGTTGCACTTATAATCTATGTCTGCTTTTCTTACTACTACCCTTTCATTTGTCATCATTTATTGCTCATTCATCACTGCTAAGCATACATAGTATGTTTAGATATACGGATATGAATGCAATCTCACACCAGAATGTGATATAGCTACATTGTTCCAAAGCACAAAATGTAGCAGTGACACAGAGAAAGGCTCAGTCCTGTAAAATTACTACAATTCTTGAGCTACAAAATGGTTATATGTCTTCATATGCTTCTCAGAATCTTATGGTGACATTTATATGTGAAACTGTTATACATACAGGTATGACATCTTTTTCCTTTTAGACTTGCAGACATACATACAGGTTTGCATCATGTCACTGGAATGATTTCTTATCCAAAACAACAGTCAGTGAATCATTTTTGTGCTTTACTTTTCACACTACTACAACATATGGGTGAATGTACACATTACACATCTTCTTGTAAGACTAGATTGGAAAATACCTGTTGTCCTCACCATCTCCTCATTACCCTGCTTAAACAAGTTTTAGCTGTTTGACAGAAGTGCAACGTACACTGACACTATCTGCAGTAGGAACCGCATGACATGATTATTCATAAAAGAATAACTGCAAATAAATAGATATTTCTTCACCTATCAAAACAAGAAAATGTTACAAAAGTTGGTGTTCTAATAGAGTGTAAGGAGCTGGAGGATAACTTTGATGATTGATTATTCTAACAACTGCTGAGGCACTCAACAAAACTTATAGAACAGTTGACAAATTGTCTGTAAACAATCTTTGGAATGCATTAATTGTATCCCGAAGTCCAACAATACCATGCTGCTGTTCTTGTTTTCTTTTAGATTTTTTTTGGTCTTCTGTCTTTGTGCTTATCAGTTAGTTTGGCTTTCCTTCATAAGCTTCCCGACTGTGTTCAGTTGCCTAATTGCTCCACACCTGTGTTACATTAGCTGATTGACCCTTGCTGTGTAAAATCTTTTTAGTTTTCTGCCAGATTATTGTCATCTCTACCCATTTTGTTCTTACTTCATTTCCTTCCCTGTTTGCTTCACTTAATATAGCCATTTGGAATATTTAGATTCCACAGTCCACAGGACTGTTTGTTCATGTTTTGCTGAAATATTTTTGCTTCCCTGCCATGTGCTTTGTCTGCACTTGAATCCTCTTCTCAGCAGCAGTGATAAACAATATCATTCTCCATCATTTCGAAGATGATCAATTTTTCAAATTACACTGTTTTTCAATCATCTTCGTTTCAAGGAAAGAAAAGCTTTCTAAATCTTACATAAACTTCAAAAAAGGTTTAAAAATCCCCTTTTGAGTTACAGATACAAGCAGAGCAAAAGCTGGCAAACATTGGCTCTTTACTCCTGCTGAAATGTATTGCTGTGTCCAAAATCATTCTGATTCACAATTCTCAAAATAGTAGACACGTAATGAAACACTCAGCTATACATAACAGCCTGAGTGACATTTGTGAATCATAATAATTCTGCATCACCATTGGCTGTTGACACGTTTCTATTTTGGATTGTTAACAGAAAATTGTGTACTGTTGCACACTGTAGAAATGTTGTGTACAATGTAGTTTTAGACCAATTATTATTGATAATACATGTAACTGGTACATCTGGTATTACAGCTGAGTACAGCTAACATACACCAAGGGCAGGAGCAATTTCTTTACGTATTATATTTAATAAAGGAAATTTAGCAAAATCTCCAGAACCTGTGTTTTTGTTATTCTGCAACACCTGTGTAGGTCCCTCATGTTTTCAAAAGGTACTCAATATAGATGGGCAATTTCATTAAACATCAGAAATTAGGGTTTAAATCAACATACAATACCTCTCAATTCATCACTTATTTATGGGCCCTTTGCTTCACTTTTCAATGTACAGGGTACTCACTTTCTGATGCATTATAATTGTAATAATGACAGAAAAGTCTTCATACAGTGCATGTCTAACAGAAACACTTTGGAGTGTACCCCCACATCTAAAACCAACAGAGCTGACTCATGACCCACAATCACAGATTGTTATAAATTCTAAGCGCTGTATGAGACCATATAATACTGTTTTTTATTGATTAAGGACTACACAGCAAAATGCACAGTAGTCCTAGCATTGATGCACAGAACATCAAAGTCATCACAGTTCTTATCAGTAAAGCAGAATTAAGGAGTCTTACAGACTGAATCTGTGAAAAGACAATATTTTGAAGTACTTTAATTTGACCAAATAAAAACACTTGAAAGAGAATCTCTAGAAGAATTTTTCAATCAATAGTCTATCATTGTAGAGTGTCCCAGACAGAAGAATGGAAAAGAATGAATTGAATAACTGATAACAGCAGGCTGAGTGGGCTGGGATTTACACAAGACTTTCTAAAGTTCCTCAAAACCGAAACCTCAATTTCAGCACCTCAAGAATCCCTCAGGAAGTTTTCAAAGAGTTTCTGGCTTGTTTCGTAAAAGTGAATGAGAAGAAACATACGACCAATCGTCGTGTCTCACAGTGTTAAGAACATTGTCACAGCCTTGTCAGTCTTTTCCCATCACGCTCAGAGAAAAGACTTGAAACAGCTTGCACAGTGTGTCTATGAAAACGCCACACTTTCCAAGATAGCTGTTTCATCAAAAGGAGCTTAGGTGTGTGAAGATGGTGGCATCAATCGTCTCGTGACATAAATCGGAGCCAGAGCACCATCGTTCTGGCAGTTGTAACAGCTCACTGCCGACTCAAACATTTTCACTAGTGACATCAGCTCTAGTCCAGATTTTCATAACTTTTTTCTTCAGTCTTTTGAAGCAACCAAAAAGGCTTTGAATCTTTAATGATTCAGACAAAGGCAAGTTATTTATCTTTCATATTTTCTGTAGTTTTGTATTTCTCATTTGATGCTGGAGGACATAAAATGGCTCGCTGGAATTGTATAATTACTTTGAAGCAATCTGTATATTTCTTTGGTGAGTTGAACAAAGCGTAACCGAATGGATGTCTTCTTTTGTGTTAATAGAGTGACTCTGTATTTCTCTGTAGCCCAGTCTTGTAAGATTAATGAAGGGGGTGAAGCCCTCCATAAGGCTCATTCATTACCACTGGCTCATCTCCCTGTAACCAAATATAACGCCATGAATCACTGCTCTCACATGGCATAAATGTGTGGGCATCTCTGAATCAGTTGCTGTTTGTAATTTCCTATTCAGAAAGTCTCAAAAGAAGATACTTATTGTGGCAGCAGAAAATGCACGTGCCATTTTTGTCTTTGAGGTTATCAAAAATCACCCTGTATTTACATGTCCCTACTCACAAAATGGGTGTGCATTTTTCTGCCAAGCAAGGTTTTTTTTGTTGGATGAAAGATTATCCAGCCTTTTCTTCTTTTTCTTTTTTTATAAGGGAATGGTAACCATGAAAATCCAGCGCCAGAATTCCTGAATTTTTTTAAAATTACTAAAATTCTTAAACCCAAGGGTAACAAAGCTTCTTTTTGAGATGTAATATAATTTATTTCTTTCAGATTTTTACAGTTGCTCTGCCTCTGAAAATGAGCAGCTGTATTCTTTTATAAAGCATTTCAGTCACCTGTAAGAGCATGAAGAAATGCATCAGGAGAGTTTAGGGGTAAAGTGAATACAATCAGGCATTCAATTGTTTGGCTGTAATGACGGTGACAAAGCGTATCTTCAGCAATGATAGATTGCTCTTCTCAACAACAGACAAAGGTGTTATGTAATAGAATTCAGTCCCTAATGTTCTGTCCCTTTTTGTTTCATGAAAGTAAGGCATGACCATTTGTCTTAACAGATCATATAAATCAGCTTTACAAGAGTTTAGAGGTGCTTTCAAAACATCTTCCACAGTTTTAGGGATAGTATTTTTGAAGTCATCACCAGCCCCAGGATCAAAGAGAAAGAGAAAATTATTGGCTGCGATGCCTTCAAATTGCAATCTTATATTACACTCAAAGTCCTTACAAACTTGCTAAGAGAAAGCGATGACAGTGTAATGTGTTTCTGTGCAGGGTTATGATTAAATCACAACTCTAGTTCAGTTGGCAACAATGATGTTGTTACTGTCCAGCATTGGCTGGCTGCACCATTTGGAAAAAAGGAGAGAGTCAGAGAGGTAATCGAGGTATAATGGACTTCTTCACAGGTCAGCGCAGAACTATTGACCTCTCAGTTGGTTCTCTCTGTCCTCCTCTCATTCACCACAACTTCCAACACTTTTCAGTAGTCCAGATTTCTAGGAAGAGCTGGGAATTGTGAATCTTACTTCTGACCAGCTGCTGCCCTGTTTGAACAGATCCATTTCTCAATCTTTCACCATTCAGTGTAAACCCTTCCTGGCGATGCTCTTGTGCATCAATCACAAGACGGTAGCGCACAAAGTAACTGGCCAGCTTCCAAGCACATTTGTCTCTGTAACAGTTTTCTCTTTATCAGCAATTTCCCCTACTTATCATGCTCCATTTATTATTCTCTCTTTTTCATTTGCATTTTACATTTTGGATGCTTGAGGAGACACAAAATTAGAGGCTATCCTAAACAGCCCACACAAATTGGATTGCTTCTTTCTTGTATGTTTTTTGTTTGGTTTTCTCCTTTGTGTAAACTTTCTCAACAGGAGGTTTAAATCAACTGGAGCTAGATACTGTTTTACCCATTATTTAGCACATGTTGTAATTCCAGGTGATCTGATAGGTTATCTGCTATGTTGTGCGTGCCCTGTTTTCCTCTGATATGGAGCACCTGTGTGTTGTTAGATTGCTCTTGATATTAGAGAGTTACAATCAGAGCAGACTCTCAGGTGCACTGGCAGCTGGGTGCATGTTGTGAAAGTGTCTGTATGGGTGTAATTCAAGCTACAACTGAAAAAGCACTTGCAACCTCAGCATGTTTGCCAGAGAAATTTAGATGGAGCCGTTATCTGTGATTACATTCTCACAGAGTATGGCAGAATATCATTGATAACATTTACACAGTACATGTGTTAAGTGATAAAGTTGAAGTTGCAGTATTTATCTATTTTTCATTTTCAACAAACCCCACAAAAAGTAAAACCAGTTATGTGATAGTTGTTAACTGTGCTCTACAATCTCTCCATCTTGGTTGTTGCACTTCACCCAAGGTTTATCTAGTTTCTTCTGAGAAAACTGATGACATTGATCAATCATTAAAAAAAAAAATTAATTAGTAAATTAATTAGTAAAGCTCAGACGTGTACCTATACTCAGAAGGGTACATGCTGTGCTCCAAAGAGTAATTACACCAGCAGTAGGGTGAATGTGGGATTGATTCCAAATTATCCACATTGGCCTTGTTCATTGTGACTCAGTTCCTTGCACTAATTCAAAGGAGCCATTGATTTAAAAAAAAGCCTTTCGCATAATCACTTATTTTGGTTGATAGAATTGAAAAAAAAAGAAGCTCAGATTAGATTCATGATTTTGTTTCAGACCACAAGGCTGTGATTCCTACTGCTCTTTTGCCTGAGATAGCCACATCCCATCTCAGGGTCTGACATTATAACCCAAGTCAGACTGCAAGACATGAAACTGGCACAAAACAGAAAATGTTTTATTCAGATGGACAAAAATGATGTTAATATGTTTATATTTAATTATTTGATATTTAATCAAGCATGACTTTTAAAGTAATGTGTTTCAGTGAGACATATGGTTCATGTGTGTTACATGTATAGCATTGTTAAATCTCTCCTATGTTCAAATGTGGACATGACAATAATAAAGTACATGGTTTAGCTTTTTTCTATGGTTACTGTAAAGAATATATATGAGCCTAATAAAGCAATCTTGGAGCTCTTTCAGCACCATGGAGGATGGGATATGATCCCTGACCTCCGTGGTATTGATTGGCTGTCACATCCCCTGTTGATTGGCTGTATTATTCAACAGGTCACTTTGAAAGCGTCCCAACAATATAATTTGTCACTATTGTAGTCGTTACAGTTGCGATGTATACAACTGTAACATATGTACAAGTGTCTGGTGTATAGCACCATACACTTGAATTGGAGCAATAGTTTCAAACATATTTTTATAGTTGTCATTCATAATTGTTTTTTGTGTAGGCCCAGTCATTTTCTTACCATCAATAATTAAATCAACTAGATTATTGATTAATTGATACTTAAATGTATAATTCTAATCTAAGATGCTTGATTAAAGTTATTAAATAATTTCTTAAAACCACCTTTGACAGCAAACACAAGTTGCTGCTCTGTCATAGTCGTTTTGGTTTCCAGCATGGTCATCGACATGACTGATCTGTTGTTCTGGACTTCTAGAAGCCTGAGATCCATCTCTCGCAGGGGACTTCTAATAAATTAAAAAAAAGGCCTTGGCCAAAAAAAAACAAACAAACTTGGGACTTCTAAATGGTACTCCAAATTAAATGGGTGACATCTGTTTTGTTGTATGCACTTTTCAAAGCCCATTTCAGACGGGCATCCTTTCCATTAAAATGACAACAAGTCAGGTTGTGATTGAGCACGCTTGTGCTTTTTTGTAACAAATCCCAACAATGATCTTCCTTGATTGGCTCTAGAAAGATTTACATGTTACCTTCAGCATGGCGCAAGTCTGAGCTGCATTCAATCTCATTAACGGATCAACACTGTTAGAAGCGGTGGGTCTTAATTTAAGATAAATTCAGCTTTGCAGAGGAATCTGATAACATGTCATAAGGTTTTCCTCATGATAATTACAAGCAGCACCTAACTGTTTATCTCACTCTTTCTTAGCCTAATGAATGCTGGATGCACACAGTGGAGGGCAGGTGAAGTGATGGATGGCATTTTTCAAGAAGTAACAATAACAGACTTTATTGCTGCAAAGTGCAATGAACCCTTCACGAGTTAGCTATTAGTATTAATATGTCACACAAAAACAAAAAACCTTTTAGAAGCTTCAGCGTGTAAAAAAACAACATTTTAAGCTGATCCCATCCACAGCTGTTATGTTTAATGCAGCATGCTTCTATATGACTTTTTATAGCAAAACAACATTTTGATATGGGGAAACTTCATCTTTTAAAGATGAAGTGAATGTCCCCAGCAGAAGTGAAATATGTTTTATCTTAACAGGACAACAAATATTCTAGTTCCTGTGGTCCACTGAAATCATATAAGATGACAGAGTTCTTCGTAACACCTACTGCTAAATAGGCTTAAACACATTGAAAATGATTCATTGTAAGTCGATTTATTGCTGGTTAAGCCATCAGTGATATTAATATAAATCTGACCAATGTCTGAATGACAAAGTGCCATAACTTGAAGAAATTGATGATGCCATTAATGTTATGTATGTATAATGTATTTCACTCAAAGGAGCTTCACAGGGAAATGTTTTAAACTGAGTTGCTCAAATTGCCATCAAACTGGATACAAACATTAAAAAGTGGTTCTAAGTTTCCATCTGGAGCTGTCGTCATGATAAGCAGTTTGTGAGGAAGGTTGGTCTACATTTACTGTTAAAGAGAACAAGCGTTCAAGGGACATGAATACTTAGAAGAGGCCCAGTCTGATATTGAGAGAGAGAGAGGTCCATGTAGTCATTTGTTTCATTCATGCTACATTACACCAGCAGCTGTTGAGCTAAAGAACCATTTTTTATGCTTCTGTGTCTTCTATACTGAAGAAGCCACAAGAATTGTGTTAGTGATGGTTTTCGTGACTGGTTGAATTTAAAATAAATCAACTTAAAGCTGTGCTATTTATTATTAGTGTGCTTGGTCATGTAAATTTTATTTTTAAATGAAACCTTAAACAGTGCTCCCAGAATCGTTTGTTTCTAATCACTCTCTGTGGCTGCTTTCACATTAGTATTGGAAATGTTCTTGTGTTTCTCATGCTCTTGTAATGACAGAGTGAACCCATCAACAAGGTGGAATGAGAGTCAGCCTGGATTAGCAAACCTTCAGTGAGAAACAGGGCAATTGTATGTGATGTTACTATGGCTTATTCTTTTCTTGTGAAGAACCATCCAATTATCAGTTGATCTGAGAGGATCCAGGGGACCGCGACAGTTGTCACTTGTAATTTTGTTGTCACTCTGATAATGAGAAATGCAAGGTGGCAACAAAGTGGATGGCTTTACAGGACTGTGGAACACCAAGTCGGTTTGTGTTTGCACTTAAATTAGATTTGACAACCATGCCAGCATTTAAACATTGTTTTTCTTGCCTTACATTTAGCGTCTTTAGCAACATAAGGTGACACATACATAGATGACTTTTCAGTTGTTTAACAAACACTGAGGAAGGATTCAGAGTTGGTATGATGGAATATTATTGACTATTTATGGCAGAATTTAACCGTTTAACAGCCACACCTGGACTTTAAAATGGAAAAAAAGTTACAAAGCCTCTTGGTGACATACTAAAGAAGCAGGATGTCAGTCCAAAACAAACTTCAGTTAGAAAACTGAAGGTCAAACAAAAGAAGTCTTTGCCAGGGAAACCAGATCAAAGTTGATTCTGGTCTTATTGCTCTTTTGGTAATAAGACCAGCAGCTTATGTAGTGATAAAAACCTGGAAGTCTGCACAGCAAGGACTTACATACACTAAAATATGGTCACAGCCTAACCAGGTGGTACAATATAGAAAGCAGCAGTTTGGGCGGGCCGGGTAGTTGACTTGAGTAGGCTCCAGCTGTAAGTCCTGACTTGTGGTCTTTTTGTTGCTTTTTTTAAAAAAAAAAAGCTATTTGCACCAAATAAAGAAGCAACAGAAAAGTATAAACCAATCAATGTTTTTTTTTGTGAATGTTAAAGTTAATTTTCTTTCATCCTAGCTCCAAAACTACTAAACAAAAAAGTCTTTCATTGTCCAGTGATTTCATTTAGTATTTGAAACATTTTCTAATGTGGATTTGGAAATGAATATGAACGACTTCAACTTCAACAGACATCAATTGATGAAACTCATCAAGTATGTTACTCCGCACTCTGACTGTATAAAAAATGGCAAGTATTTATTCTAAAGTTCAGAGAAGATTTTAATAAATAAGAATAATTAATGTTCGTTAAAAAATCTTATAAGTCAGCAGGAACAACCTTGAGAATAATCAGAAAAAGGGAATGATTATGGAATCTAAAACAGATACTGACATATCTCTTATGAAGATGCTTCTTAGTGTAAGTTTGACAAGTCAGTCTTTGACTGTAGTTGGAGTTTGAGAGAAACTCTCTCACTGCCAAAGCACCAGTGTCAAGAAAATGTACAGGTCTTGAAGTACAGTAAAAGCTTCATCCCAGACTTTCTCCAGAGCAGGTCTGTAGCAGGTTGCCATGGTAATAAATCCACCTAAGACGTGACCAGCTACGTAACATTAAAAATCCAGTTTGAACCTGAAGTTACCTTGCTAAAACACTAATCCTGCATCATAGTACAGGATTAGTACAGGTCGTTTTAGCATACAAGGCTTTTTGGAAAGGGGTCAGTTGCCAGAGTTTCTGCTATTACAGGAAATTTTACAATTACATTAGAAACTCACATTCAAAGTGTGATATCTCTGACATTTGTAAAATGTTTGTTCTAAAATGTATCTGACTCCAACACACTCCAAAAGACATCAAGTTCTCTCCCAGAACATCTGAATCAGTACATGTTTCCCACAGAAATGATGGTGTCATTAACTGGATACACTCTGGATCATTGCCCTGCTCCTTTTAAAAATGTAGTAGATATTAGATTTCAGATATATGTATTTTATCCAATCTGTTTTGTAGTATCACTTTCCACTTCCACTCTCCTTTCCAAATATGATCTCTTCTTGCTCCAGAACGGCCAAGATGATATTGGTTAAATGCCAAATTCAAAACGGAACTGCACCTTACCCAGTTTACCTTACCCTTTTTTTTGTAATGTAACTGAAAAGGGTTCAACTCGGATGTGAATTCATTAGCAGCTCAGAGTTATGACTTGGGATGGTAATTGGGATCAAAGCTAGGAGTGAAGCTACACTTTGATATAGAATTTTAAAAATCAGAAAACTAAAAGAAAACTATATTAAAAGTAAAGTTCTGTTTTTGTCTTCTCAAGAGAGAAATCAAACGTTGTCAGTCTTGTGTTTTTCATTTTCACTGGTATTCACTTCTAGTTTTGATTTTGAGCAATTATCTAAGGTGGGTATTTTGGCTTTCTGTGCTTTGCTTTGGATTTTTATGACTATACTTGACTTTTATAGGGCAGGACTTTGAGCAAGCCCCATGGCTCCCCTGTTACCCTGAAAGTGTCAGTTGAATTCTAGATCTTGTGTCATGATGCTTTAATTATACTAACAAAAGCCACTTGTTCAAGTGACAGAAAACATGTGTTGGAGAGACTTAAGATGGAAATTGTGCCCTTGTTGGATTGCTGTATACACAGGAGGAGTTGAGTGAGGAATAAACTACATCTATCTTTTTTTAAAGACGTGAGCACTGTGCATCAGTCTGCCCCAGCTCCAGTGATGACTCTGTGGAGCAGCTACTGGAAATGAGTCAATTTTGTGTGCCGCTGACGCACGACCTGAAAGGAGAGATATAATTCTTTACCTCCCCTAATGCATTATTTGACACATTTTGTGTATACATTTTCTTTAAGGGCACACACATATGTTTAATAATTCCACAATCCATATTTGTTGCTGCTCTGTCTTACCAATGGGAAAGTATCAAATTGTGGTTGGTCAAATAACAGGCTGTCCAGTAACTTATTAGTGCCATTGCTTTTGGCAAACAAACCACTAGGGGGCAATATGTCTCCTGCTGTCACATCTCAATTGAGGACTGGTTTCAGCGGTGGGTTCCAGTTCTCTGCACTGTCACAGTGCTCTGTGACTAGTGTCTCCAGAGCCACTCTATATGTGTGGGAGAATTGTAGGCGCACACCCTGAGGCAAGGCCACCATTTCATACAAGCAGGAATTTGAACGCTTGGACTGCGGATCATCGGATCCACCCACACATGCAGAGCTAAATGAGGGAGATGATTCTTTGTGTGCTCTCCTTGTTCTCATTCAGACTTGACCAAGGCCTGTAACATAGAAGGTCTCAGGGTCCATTTTATTTTTCATTTCACAATCCTTAACATAGCCCTGGTTAATTTTATCATCAGACATCTTTAGACATTTGTTGAGCTAATGTGCTCAGCTTTGCCAATAATTCAAGTTTGACCCTTTTATCAGCTTTATGTGAAAGCTGAATATTACATTTGAAAAAATGTTCTTGATAAACCAGCCTTTGTACCAGTAGATACTTTGTTAATCAGGAGTCCCGTTTTTATAGGTTTTTATAGATTTTTACAGCTGTACTGCCCTTTCCAGCCAGACTCCTACCATTTCCATAGGCTGCAGTACGTAAATACATCACTATTTCAATGGTCTGCGTGCTGTTCTGGAAAACAGTGAAAAGCTTTACTTCTAAAAGCCCTCATGCAATGTTGTCTACCGTAAAAAAATGTCCTATTAATCATGTCCTGGCTGATCTGGAAGAAAAAAGACAGACATGTGGAAGCTTGCACATTCTGCCTTGAGTGATCACACAGTACATGCTGTCAAGCATGTACTATGCAAGTTTTAAACTTAAACTCAATCATGCATGCTGTCACACTTCAGTGTCTCTGTTTTTTTTCTTCGTTTTTTTTTAAGTTAAAGAGCATAAGAAATACAACACTGTTCAGGCACAAGACACGCAAATTTTGAAAATCTGGTTCAATTTGAAATTCAAACGGAACCTCTGTGTATTTGGTCTACCTTGTAACCTTTGTTTGATTAGTATGATTCATACAAAGCCCAGTTAAAGCAGCTGACTGGTTTATAACTTTATCTTTTGATGTAACCTTTTCAATTTGTCTAGTTTTTTTGCCTGTTTTAAGTTTGAAGTCCTGATCGAAGTGTCAGTGTTTGGGGGTTACTTTTTGTAAATGCCTGTTTTTTTATTGGAATTTCTTATCTTTTTCATTCCAGTGAGTTTTTCTTCCATCCTTAATCGTTTTCTGTCCCAGCTGTGTTCAGTGAGGCAGGTGCTCATCTTATCATACATAACACTAGCTGTTCTCTTATTTGCCAGATTGCTCTTGATCTAAATGCAGCCAAACCTTCCAGCCATTCTCTTGTTAAAGAACCTGTATGATTTGGTATTCTTATTTGATAATGTTTGGCTGTTCCTGGTTCTTTCTAAATTGCATTTTTGCCTGCCCCTTTCGTTGTATCTGCTTTGTATGACATTATGTTTGGTAACCCAATTTTTGACTTTTGGACGTTTGTCCTCAGCTTGGATCATCTAACTCTTGGGTTCTCAACCACTCACTGAGCCATAAAACATGTGCAGTTGTCAGTTGCAGATTTTTAACTTACAGTATAAGGAATTTAGTTTTGTGTTTTTAAAGGTATAACATGCTAATTGTTGAAAAAAAGACTTCACCTGGTTAGCAGTAAACAGAAAGAAAGAAATGTTTTATTTTGGTCACCGCTCGCTTACATAATATCTCTTTGTGTAGCTGTATGAGTAATCCAACTGATCTTTTAAGTGATCAACATTAATCTAATTCAAGTCACTCACAGTATATCCATACCATTAATATGAAATTACATATTGTAATTTATACTTAGTAAACTTGTCTGTGGAAATGATTTCAGCTCGTGTCACGTCATGTTTTCTTAGGCAGAAGTGAAGACAACAGGTGCCACTGATCTTTGTCATGTAATCAGACTTTGTAATTCAGACTTTTACCAGCAGAAGAAACTTCATGTGTGTTCAACAGGGACATTTATGAAAAGAATATCAGTAAATAAAGAGTCTTACACTGGTTTACATATATTTTTTTGCTTTTTTAATTTTATTTTTATTGTTATATTTTTCATTCTTTAAATATCTTTTTATGATCATGTAACATAACAAGAATCAATTATCAGTGATGGGCTGAAAAACATCTTATAGAACACAACAATGAAACAAAAAGAAAAAAAGACACTTCTGTTCAATCGCTTCTGTTTCTCTGCTTTCAAAAACATTTTTGCTTTCTAAAATGCCGTTTTGTTTTTTTTTCTTGTGTAATGCTGTGGGGTGTGCTTCTTTTTGTTTTGTTGTCTGAAATGCTCTAACATTATTTTTTTTATTTTTGTTTGTTTTATCTATGTGTTTTATAAAATGTTAGGATTTCTGCTTTGTTCTTTTTGTGAAATTTTTATATGTATGTTTTTTCATTTGGTTGTGTTTTCTGAAATGTTTAGACTGCATTTTTTTAACATTGTGTTTTGTCAAGTCCTCTTGTGTATTGCACAGCATGACCACCATGGGAATTTCTTGAAGTAATTTAGAAACTACAATCTATGTTCTGAATCTGTAATGAGCAAGGCACTTTGCAGTGGAAAAATAAAACACCCTGGCAGTCTGCCTCCTAAAGAAAAGGAACAAATCTTAAAAATGCTGTGTTGTGTTTTAGAAGTATTCAGTAAGAGAATGACCATGCAGGGAAGAACAACTTGTCTCTTTCTATTACCTGTTTCTTACCTTATGCAGCAACTTTAGCACTTCTGTACAGTGAGTTAGGCATCAGTTTAACTATGTAACACAGTGGGAGGTTGGAAATCAATAACCCACCAGTGTGTGCGTTTGTGAGACAAACAGAGGCTTTGCATATATCCAACCAAGTGGAGAGAGTGATTTCCTTTCTTTTGGCACAAAGCACTGATCCCTGGAACATGTCTCAGTATTTAAGCAGAGAGCACGAAACATTTTGCACTCCATAGCCTCTGTATTGAGGACAGCTGGCCAAAAAAAAAAAAAAAAACAGAAAACAAAAAACATTGAAATGTTCTAGTCATTGATTTGGAAAAGTTCCTTAAGAAAAAAAAAAGAAAAGCACCACATAGTCTACTATTTTTTTCAACGTCCCAAATTTGTTGTCACAAAGCAGTGTTGTAGTCTTTAGATACAGGTGTAATGTGTATTATTGTAAGTCATGAATTTGTCACTTTGCAATAAGTGTTGCACAAATGTATTTGTTTTTAATCATAGTTATACATCTGGTTATTGCATCTTTAGATCTTTAGATCTTTTTAACCGGAATAAGCTATCTCTTGTGGTTGAAAATGATGCTATGAGAGGAGTGAAATCGAACAATAATGCTAAAACGGGCTGCAACAGTTTTGCAGCTGATGTATTCATCCACGGATTTTACTGTACCTCTTCATTCTTGTGTTTAAAATTATGAAATACCATATGGTACCTGTGTTCTTACATGCTTTCTCTGGTTTGTTTGAGAAGTTTGCTGCAGGCTGCTCTGTGTGCATGTACTCTCATGCATTCTTGTGCAGTAGTGCGTTCATGCACTGAGGGAGCCTCGGATTTACAAAGCTTGACAGACTACTGTGGAAAGAGCAGCATTTTTAATGTATGACATGCTAACAGTTCACTCTTTTTCATGACAATAATGTTTTCCTTGTTACTTGTGTCAGATGTTCTGGCAGAAAAGCAAGGTTGCAGACACTGAGGCTCATAAATACACTGCTTCAAGAGCGACTTCCCTGTCCTGTTGCTCACGTTGCTCAGCCTTTTTAGATATATGGCTTTACATAAACTCTTAACTATATTATACCCTCAATCAGCTTTGAATATTTACTGTAAATATCTGATCTCCTGCTGTCTGATCTGCTCCAAGCCTTGACGAGTTTGTTTGTACAGTGGACCTCCTCTTCACAGCATTGTTGCACAGAACCTCATCTGTGAGTGACTCAAGAAAAATTTTAGTTTTCTTTCCCCACATCTACAATTAGCGAGTCATTTTTGCCCACAGCCTTGCCACTGACTCCAGTTTTGGAACACTCTCTCGGATGTCCAGCGGGCAGCAATATCTGGCCACTTTTGCTTGCTTTTGAAAAGTTGGAAATGGCACCTCAACCATTATAAAACATTCAAAATCACTCAAACCACATGTTGTGCCACTACTCACATTTAATTGAGTAAAAACTAAAGATTTTGTCCCTGGATTTTTTGTTCTTAAGCTTTAGTTACACAGGAATCAAGAGGAACAATGTTTTTCATGTTACCAGCAAGGTGTGACTGATAGAGCACTGTGGATGTGTCCGTTTACTTACAAAGTTTGATTCTTCTTGTTGCACCCTCAGGGGCTGATGGCTGAGCTGCTTGGGAGGGGTGCTGCAGTATTTACCACCTGCTATGAAACAACCCTTCTGTGCAACTGTGATAGTGTCATGTGAAGTGAAATGAAAATGATGCCTTGCCGTGTCAATGTGTCCTGTTTTTAGAATAATCTTTTCATGACATTCCTACTTTTATTAGATTGCGTACGAGTGGTGAGTGGGGAGGCAAAGAGAGAAGACAGAGTGGGGATGACAGGCAACAATTGTTATGTTCATTTCTCTCTGACAAGTCGCTGGCTCCCATGGATATTTCCATCCATATGACAAGTAGAATGTCCATATTTCAATATCACTGCATGCCAACAAAATCTGAAATGCTTCTTTTTGAATATCTTTCTTTCGAATATGTAAAAAAAACTAACGTAATCTCTCTTTATTTGTCTTACCACTTCAATTTCCTTTTCTAATATGTGATATTTTTTCAGATCTTTAATAATGGGACACCCCATTAAATCACTAACTTTACCCGACTTGCGTCTTGAATTGGGTTAAAACCTCTTGAAAAAACTTTTGCAACAACACCATACCTTTCTCCATATGGCGTTTTTGCATAAGCTCAGTTTTCAAATTAACACATAGAGATATTGTTAGTTTGAAACTTCCAGCTCGGCAGCACTTACTGGATGTACATCATACACTGACCTCCTGTGGTGCACAAAACTGCCTTGGGTGCTCTCAACAATAAGATGAGTCAGACAGTGAGGGAGTTTTTTTTTTTTTTTGTATCTTTCATAATTTCAACCACGTTATAAGAGCTTAGTGCCTCACGGTGAGAGAAAAGTATTTCTTTCTTACTGACGTTCTGATTTAACAGGAAGGAGGATTATTTTGCTTTAACCAGAGTGCCCTTGTCAAATTTAGCATAGTGTGCAGTATTCTGGCCAAATCCCTGCCTTCTCTGGCTCTTGTGTGTGTTCCTCCCATGTGATTTGTGAAGTCTTGGTGAGCAGTGAAAAAGGTTGAATAAATGTTTGAAATAGTTTTGACCCCCCCCCCTGGAATTCATGTTGTCAAATCTGTAATGCCGTAACTTTGTATGCTGTGTTATCTGTGTTAGAACATTTGACACCAGGGAAATCTTGGGACGAGATGCCTCTGATTTGATTCTTGTTACTGCCCATTCTGGGTTTTTTTTTGTGGGTCATAACACCAGTTCACCAGCTGCTGGCTTTTGTTGCTGATTTTTCTGATGCCTGCAGCCCTATGTTGATGCAGACAAGCCCCATCTAAAAAAAAAGTTTAACAGTGTGTAAAACATATGAAAAATAGTATAAAATGATTAACAAATCATTAAATCGTTACCATATGAAACCTTAACTTCTGTATAAAAAATAGGGAGGAGTTTGCCTTTTTTTAAAAGACAACGTAGCCAAATAATCAAATATACTTAGGCATTGCATTTCTTAACTACAATGAATTTGAGAATATAATTTATTTAAAATAGTTTTTGGAACCATGTCTATTATAATTAAACTCATCCAAACCTTGTTACTTTCCCTTATGCTACCTCACTCATCTCATCTCATTAAGTGTGTGAAACTCTGACATTAAAATGGCTCTAAATGTTATTGTAAAGCTGTATAGACATACATTTTTCAAAAACTTCTGTTTTTATATTTCTACACTTTAAGTCACTCGTGTTGCTAACCTGCTCGTTGAACTTTAATGCTGAATATTATGTATGGTTTTGGGGCAATGCATGCTGCCTTACAAATAAAGTACTTGTTGGGGAACATCTTGCCTTTTTCATCAATATTACTACCTAGTAAAAGACTCTACATGCTAAACCGTCCAGCCTGCTTTCCAGACCTGTTACACACTAAGAATTTTTGGTGCGTCATGAAAATACTGAGCTGCAGACATACGCCTGTCCCGATATTTTCTAAATCTGTTGCTGACAAGCCAAAATTAGCGTTTTTTCCCCCCAAAACTAAAGGAAAATTCTCAGTTGTAACACATGCATTGCTTCCTTTGACCTATTTACAATTAAAGTATTCAAATGATTTGTAAATAATTTAATTCTATTCTACCTTTTAAAAGTGTACCAACTCTTTTGGATGCAGGGTTGTATGCATATAATTAAAGATTATTAGAACTGAAATACTTTCCTGTCTGCTTCAAATTCCTTGTAAAGATGCTCATTCAGGGACACTGAGAGTGGATTAGGTTCCTGCTAAACTCAGAGAACTGCAGCAAAATGCAGTAAAGCTGACAGGGAACAAGCTGTAAGTTTGGTGGTGAGTGTGATTCATTGGACTGTTGACCTTCCTTTAAGGGAGATGATGAACAACCTGGTATCAGACCTCAGGCATCAGGCTCTGGTCTCCCTCTCAGCTGTCTACAGCTTCACCTTCAGATCACATTCAATCACTCTGGCAGCCTTTGCCTGATAAATACCCACCATATGGCTACTTTCCTCACCTCTTGCTCCATCCTGGAAAACAAACAACTAAATGTCAATGCAACAGCTATGGTGCCAACTCGTTCTCCCATAAGCACAATATCCCTTCCAATCCTCCCACCCCACCCCCTCCAACCTTCCACCCACCCATAATAGCCTGCATTACTGCAGCTAATGGAGAAGATTATGGACAAATTGGTGCACTGTTGCCCTTGCTAGAGTACTATGGCTTGAAAATGAATACTACTGGTATGTTTTCCCTTCATTTTAAAGCAGGTTTTAGAGAATAAAACCTTTAACTAACTGGCTCTTGTATTTTTACATCAGTTATTCTATATTTGAACACCTTTGTTAGATACACCTGTTTTACTTATCAAGACATGACACAGGAATGCCCAAAATCCTTGCAATCTTTAAAAGAGGTCTATATTGGCCTGCAGAGACATTCTCTTAAGCCTTGTAAAACATGCTGCTGGCATGTCTGGAAAGCAAGTAGAGGCAGTTATTATAAGTCCTAAGGTGTTTCTCCCCGGCCTGAGGGATGTTGCTTGGGCAGGAATTGACTTGAGGGTCCCCTGCAGAATTCAACAACACACACTTAAAGCATAGAAAGATTTCAAAAGAGCAAGGTGAACCTGAACAATAAGAGGCAGTAACAAAGAATTGAAAAACAACAAGCGATAAGAGTGATGTAAAAAACAAAGAGGTTTTCATGTTTTGATTGTATTCTTAATATCCACAAATAATGAATTGCTCTTGGAGTCTGAGCTCTGGTCAACTACAACTGCACAGAGCAGGATGTTGTTGCTGTAATGAGACCGCCCTGTGAGCAATTAGGTTTCTTAGGTTTCCCTGGAAACACCCATTAATTATGACGCCTTAATATGAATGAGCACATTATTCGACAATGCCATGTTACATTTTAATGTTGCTATTTAAATGCAAATTTTGACTTAATGACCCCAATTGAATTGCAATGAATAGTTGCAATTTCAATGTTTATGCCTTTCAATGCGCTGAAATTGTTCCAGTATCGCAACAGGGTCACTGATTTTCACTCACACAGATGTAGAGGAATTGAGTGTGTTTTGGTGAGCATACACACATTCTGTGATTATTCATGCAAAATATTTTCCTGACATAAATGCACACACTCCTTTTGTAAATCATCATTCTGTTGATATTTGTTAATATAATAGTATTATCAAACAGTCACCATATAGTAGTAACAAAACCAACATGCTGCATGAAGGTAAAAGACTCTAAAAGGTTGTGATATAGCCTTTGTCACAAAGAAATTCAAAATCTCCCCCTTGCCTGGCATCATGGTGGGTCCCATCGCATGCTGCTGAGCACATGCTTCAGCTGTAACCTTGGCCAATCCTCCAATCCCTGCAGGGCTCATGCCGGTCAGAGTGGGTTGTAATACGACTAATCAGACGCTTTAACTTTTATGTAAATAGCGATGGCTTATGAATCTTTAAAGAGGTGATGTCAAAGACAAAGGGGGAGGTGGGTGTGAGTAGGTGAGTGAACAGAACTGTCAGAGATGTGAGCTCTAAATCTGATTACCCAGTGCTGCTTTGAACAACACACTCATACTCTAATGAAGTTATACAATCAGTCTAATTAGTTATGGTGTTGTTAAAACTGGCCAGAGATGCATTGTATCTCCAAGTGCCTGCTTTAAAGGTTCGGTGTGTCATATCTGTGGCATCATCATAAACATCACCCTCAATATGCTTTTGGAGGCTACATATGTACAAATTAAACAATCATCTTTGTGCTCGGTGACCCAATTTAAAGGTAAAGGAAAGGAAAAACTGTTATGCCTTACGGTGTGAAGAAGCAACATCCATATATAGACAGCAACAGATTAACATTGACATACAGATTAACTTTGTTGCTCAACTGAGCTAAATGTAATTACTGACCTGCCTTCCGTGCTACCCGAGGCCTTTACGTTCACACCCACTCGTGCACTCACCCACCCATACATACACACACAGAGGCATGTACGCTGTTATATTGTTGCTGCAGCAGAATGATTTCATGATTCAGGTCAACAAGGAGCCTCAGGCAGAAACTCTTCCTTTCTTTCACAACTTAATTTATGAGGAATAATGGCTCAGATGTTCAATGAGGCTTTAAAGCTTCAATGGTGTTGGCAAAAAAATATTGGTGTCAAGAGCTGGGCTTCCTCACAGAGTAATTAGTTTTTGTATAAATCTGTTTGTCAAGTACAGTGGGTATATTGGAGTTTAACACAGTGGCATTGGTCCAACGATAGATAGACATTTTAATTAGCAAACACATTCAGGTACACATCTGTGGATCTGAAGTGTTCATGTTTTCAGCACAGTATTTGTTCATAGAAGGGTCAGCCTGTTCTTATTCTCAGGAATTTAAATATGTCAGTTTTCCCAGTTTAGCATCTTTGAGACTCTCATAAAGTGCTCCTTCCAATCAGTGCCACGGCACCCCATATGCACTGATATTTGTCCCCGGGAGGAAATGCGTACTTACTGGGGAGCATAAGTTCCACATAAGAGGGCAAAAGAGGTGTCAGTGGAATAAGTCAGAGCAGTTTAATTGTGAAGTGGAAGGTTGGGCTCTCATTTGTAACTCCTGCTGTTTCCCTTCATATCCTCTTGGAGACCCAGGTTTGAGTTTCTTGGTTAATCCACTGTTACCCCTTTTCAATCAAAGCAGTTCCAGTGCTGGTTGTACATGCACTTATGGCTAACTTGCCATTTGTCTGCAGTCGATAAATTGTATTTAACTTTAATTGTGTTTAAACATACAGTATTAATCAGCTTTAACTTCCCACATATTATATGATGTTATATAGGCCATCTGAGGATTGATCTTGCCCATCAAAGAGGAAATTCTTTGAAGGGCCAGCGGCTTAATACCATTTCATAGCCACTCATTCTTATATTCCTTTTATTCCTTGCTGGATCTTTTAATGTAGAGATCCTGAACCCCAACCACCAAGTGGTCACAAGTTTTATGTTTTATGTTTAAATATGCAATTTAGGTATTACATAGCCAGAAATCTGTTAATCCATCCATTTTCTTTATCTGTTTAATCCACTTCAGGGCCACAGCGGGGCCCCTACCCCATCAATGCTGTCATCAGCCCAGAGGTGGGGTACACCATGGATGGGTTTCTAGTCCATCAGAGGGCCGCACAGACACAAACGAGATGCATATCCATATCATAAGTGAACCACAATTATTTACATGGCTTGGGACGCTTACAGAAAGTTGGACAGCTCTAGAATATTTGAAAATATTTTATAATGAAAAATCTAGACAACTTAATATTCTGCTTAGTGCTTTGCTGAGTATGATGGACTATTTAGATCATTATTATTACTATCATCAACCATTATTCATACAGGTGATCTCATTGGGACATGGAGTCTCATTCTCGAGAGCTGCTTCAAACATACAATTTTTTTACTATTTTGTCGACAACTAAGCCAATATTAGAAAATATTAGAAAAAAATGAATCATTAAGCTTGGTTTCAATCACATTGTATCTGAGACTGAAAGCTTTACATCTATACCAGACAACGACTGGGGCACAGCAATTCTACATAAACAAGCAAACTTCTGGTGAATTTAAGAGAGATCTTGAGTCCCACAAACAAAGTATCATTTAAATGAGTCATTTTGATGTTTCTTTTTCTTTTCTTTTACATGGGTCAGAGCAAAATAGCCCAAAATATTTAAAAAGCCCAGCTGATAAAAAAAAAAAAAAGCACAGTGTCTGATCAGTCTGATCAGTGAGAATAAAGCAGTTGGAAGTGACAACAAAAATACATTTTCAAACTCACAAGGCCAATGCTTTTCACAGCTACACAAATAATTTATTATTTTCAAATCATACGTTTTACTTTTGAGATGACATTTTCATTAAAAAATATTTGTTACCCTTTAACTTTTTAATGGATCTAAACATCAGTCGGTGTGAAAAATATAAAGCAGCTGACAAGTGAAGTGAATGAAATAAACGATGTTTTTTGAGTGCCCACCTGGGAAACCTTGAATCCTGGAATTTGTGTGGGTGTCACTCTGACACTCACCTAAACATTGCTGTAAACCAAACACGTCTCCCCATTGCAATAACACTCTACGATGGCAGCAACCTTGTCCAGCAGGTCTGCGTGTCCTGCAACACTACAAAAACTGCTGAAGAACAGCTTGAAAAACATAATACAGAATCCAAGGTTTCGACCCTCTTAACCTCTTTAGATCCCAGTGACAGATGCCACAGGATGGTCACACAACAGGGCTGCTGTTAGTTGTTTGAAGTACAGCACAATGTTATGTATCTTCACTTTGATGTTTTCTTTATTACTACAAGAAAATGATTTTCCTCCACAGTGCCAATTAAAACATGTAAGTACAACATGTAAGTGAGTCCAATAGACCTCAGCAGTTGTCCCTCAACACTGGAAATACACTCACAGGAAATTGACCACGGCAAAATTTCTCCTTGGCAATGGAACTCATCACCATGGCAACCCATGTTGCAGAAGGATGGAATGTGCCCTGTGTCATGGTTTTAGGTTATCAATTGATATTTCCTGTTTTATTTGAATTTCATTACCCTGTACCCTTGAGATAGTTCTGCTTCCTGCCCTTTTGTTTCACAACCACGATGCACACTATATTTTCCATACCTACTTTATCCTGTTTATGGTCTTGGGGCAACAGACAATGTACACCCAAGACAGGTTGTCAGAGTGCCAACACAGAAACAAAAAAAAAAGACATGAATGTTTTTGGACTGTAGGAGAAACCCTGAGAGCTCAGAGAGAGGCATAGGGATTTCAATGCCACACAGAAAGGCCCCTGCCAAAATTTTAACTGGGAACCTTTGTGATTTGAGAAAACACTGCCACAAATACTGTTTTTAGTTAATTGACTATTCTCTGGCTGTTAGTCAAAACATATATCTATATATATATATATCTATGTATGTATATATATATATATACAATATACTCCCAATTTTCTTTCTTACCAGATTATGTCAGTGCTCTCTGAAATCAAGCTTTCCACGGCTTTTTCTTTACATTTTGTGTATGAGCCGCATTTATTCGTGTTTTTCTTATCTTTGTGTTTTAGACTTCTGGCTGCCACTTTGGCGCCTTATCACACCGACTACCTCCCTGTGATTGACGTTGAGCTTTTTCTGTTTTTGGATTTTCACCAGTATCGTTTCCCATGTTTGAAAAACTGTCACACATAAGTACCTAAGGCCATGAGTATACTGTCAAGGACTACTCCATTTGGCATCTTACTTGCAACAACTTGCACACATGTTGCAATAATTAGTACATTCATGGCATGATTTGTGTTGAATGATATGAAAAGTTGTTTTTTAAATCAAAAGCATGATTTTTTTTTTAAACTTGAGTAAATTGTAACAAAAAAAAAGGAAAAAGGTACAGGATCTGAGCTTAGTTCTTCTGATAGGTGCTGCAACTTATTCCTCTATCCCTTTATAGATTCTTCAAAATCATCACCCAACCAGATGCACATATGTACTATCCTAGAAACAAAATAGATAAAGATGAAGGTACCACATAACTAACTGTTTGTTGTGTCCGTGTAGTCGGTGAACATTAAGTGTGATTTGCTTTCATAAAACATTTCGATAATCACTTTAACAGCTTCTACAAAGATAAGCACCTGTTACGAAGACGTGTTTGTCATTGCAGAAACAGACCGGAGCGAGATGACACACAAGCATGGGAAGAACAAGGCATGACACTGGCTTGAAAGAACAGAGAAACGGGATGCCATTTATTTCCAAGAAGATCAGAAACCCCCAAAACGACAAGACAGTGTGGGGAGAGACTTCCGTTACATCAAACTTCATATCACAGAGCTGTGCTTTGCTCCCAGCAGGTCCTCTCTTCTATTTGGCAGTACTTATACATAGCACAGGGCTTCGCCTTGTTAGTTCAAATTGGCCAATCGGGTCAAACTTCCAGAAAATTAATTTACAAAATTATTGGCAGACACGGTACAATAAAATTATACCGTGTTATTTTCAGCTCCATTTCCTAAGCTCATGCATCACATACAAAAATGAACCATTTCTCCAATCTTAGCATTTGTCATCACAGCCCTTGATTTAATCACATTAATTATCCAATCGCAGCTGAGAACACAGCTACTCAGTTCCTACAAAAGAGCTGCTTTTTGAGACAGGCTTCCTTTTTTAAACAGAAGCACAAGGTGGCCTTCTTGAGGGACATGCTCTGAAAGGTGATGTATTACAAAATGCTTTTAAATGATCAAATAAACTTTCCTTTTTGAATCGAGTGCAATCCACACCTTACAAAACCAGTAACTGATTTTGATGTTATTAAAGTAAAACAAAAAAAACTAAAGCTGAATGCATGAGTGTGCCTAATGTTCGCTTTTCAACACGAAGGTTAAATGTTGTTAAAGAGGGAGCAAGTGCTTCCCAATACAGACACAAAAACAAATCTCAAACCTTTTCACTAAGTAGAACAACTCAAATGGTATCTGGTGAGTCCAAGGAAAAATATTTTTTTGAGTTAAGGGATCTTTGCCTATATCAAGAGCAACTCACTCTTTCTGTAATATGAGGTCATAGTAATTGGGATTTAATGGTTTAGTATCGAAACTACGAAAACACAATAAACTTATTTTATCAAGGATAGAGACGAAACATGATGGGATTAAGTTCATACTGCAGTGTTATGATTAGCTACTACTTAACTTTTTGCCTCTGTAGAAAAATGTGTGCTTGTCTCCCATTTCCAATTAGTTTATCCCCAGCCTGATGCATTTTCTTGGATTACCTTCTTGGCTACTTTTGGGATTTGAGTAAACACAAAAAAGAACTAACAAAAACAAAGACTCATGAACTCATCTGTCACACTGGCCCCAGAAAGCTATGTTTATATTTGGAGTGTTCCTCTGTCTTTTCCTGACTTAATCTTAGGTTTTTGTAATTGGGACATGATCGGATTAGAGAGGAAATGAAGAGGACGGAGAGAGGCAGTTGCGCTGCAGAAAATAATCCATTTTTAGGCCTACTATTTCTGCGGTGAATCCCATCCGTAGGAAGTTTATTTGCATTAGAAGTTATCGTCTACTGACAGTAAATTAATTGTTTCTGCTGCTGAGACCTTTTTCTGTACCCATAGCAAAATAATTATTCTGTCAGTTACATAATTGAATGGACAAACAAAAGAACTTCTTGTAAGGAAGAAGCAAAAACAATGAAACTGACAATCTGTTCAGTGACTTACTTTGTAAAAGTTTACCACTGAGTTGCTGATGCAGCTTCATGACAGCAGTTAGCATGTTTATTAAATACATTTTCTTTTAAACACTGTTACTAAAATGATAAAACAAAATTTAAATCCCCTGCAGAAAAAAAGCTGATATATATTAACGCTTCTCAGTTTCTGTAAAAATTCTTAGGTCATAGTAGCAGAGTGAGAAAAGAAACGAGAAACCATCCAAAATGAAGGTTTAGCCGTGTGTTTCAAAGAGACCGGCTCTCCGCGGTGGAGACATTCTGCCTGATCTCGCTGAACATAAAAAATAACCATGCTTCTGGCGCTGCGCTTCACTCTAACTTATTTCAAGTAATCAGCAGAACATAGAGGCCAGGGCAAGTTCTCTGCGAACCGCAGTTCTATATCAAATCAGAATCTGAGGTTAGATGTTTTGCAGCACACTCTTTGATTGTTTTCCTCATTGTATTATTGCACAACTAGGGTAACACTGACACTGACTGGTGAAATAGCCCCCCTGTCAAAACCCATTCACTCACTGCAAATTCATTTCTATGTCTTTCCTTTTTCAGCTGAAATAAAGTTTGGAGCCGAAATGAGGTCCTTTCAAATTTAGACTGAATGTTATTCGGATGAAAGCGAATAACCAAACAGTTTGTCTGATTTAACATACTCCCACAGGGATGCATATAGCCTGAATAAATACAGTAATATACAACCTAACTGAAAGTAATGAGACAGAACACCAACAAGGTGGAAAATCACAGTTATTTTGGAAGGGCTCCTTATAACAAGACTTAGGTAGGAAATAAATATAAAATATATTCACATATGCAGTAAACATTGGCTATGATTACATTACTCATTTAAAATCTGATCCTGTAGTATCTCTAAATATCCTTCTCTGTGCATGCTTAATATTGTTTATTTTAATATGAAGGCATTTTTAATTTAAAAACAACTGCACTTTTTTAAGGGCAATCAATATCCTCAACTTGTTTCTTCTTGTTCAATTGTAGTTAGATATATCCTACATTTAAGAGTACCTTAGGCAGCCCCATGGAAAAACTGTGAAATTGCTGATTTTTAGATATGGTCTTGTGTGTAAGTGGACACAGCGGTGCCGATAAGAAAGTAACAGCGAGCAAGAGTTTCTCACAGCACCTTCCCAATTTATGTCTTTTGACTACCGTGAATTCTCCTTCAGTGTGGATACAAATGGTGGAGGCACAACCTTCACACTGCATTATTATTCATTGCCAGAACAAAGTAAGTCTGTTCTCTAAAGACAAATATTTAATGTGCTATTTCTGTTTCATATCTCAAACTGCAGAGTGAAAGATTTGTTTGTAGGTTTTGACATAAAGCAGCAAGATTTGCATGGTTAGTCATGGTGGGCTAAAAACATGGAGATAATTAGTCGAGAGCTGTTGCCTGCCTGGAATCCTCAAATATTTTAGAGAGATTCCTGAGTGGTGGTAATGTGTAAGTCTCTTTCTTTCCAGACTTCTTTTTCCACCCAGCCAGTTTGTAAAATCTCTCGAACATCAGCAGTCTAGTCAAAAATGCAAAGCTAGCAGCAAATATTCCAGGGCATCTCGAGATTTTCAGGAGAAAGTTCAGACAGTTAGGTTGAGACTTTATTCAGTTGCTGCTCACATGTGTTTCCACAGCAGGTGCTTTCTGATGGAGATGTGCTCTCAATGAAATGTGAGGGGGGCAAGGCTGTGTAGAGCATACAAAAGGCCACATGTGATGCAGAAATGATGCTGTCATAATCGCTGTTTTCTTTACAACACATTAAGAGTAGCAGATAAGGCTCCTTATTGTGTTGATATGACTACTGCATGTATCTGTCTTTGTCCACAAAACCAGGGAGTGATTTCCACAGCTGAATTTCTGCATCATGCCCTGCCTCCAGCACAATATACAGGGATTTCCCCATACCTTCTCCCTCACATTTCCAGCTGTGTCCCCTCTCATATCTGCCCAACTTTCAGGTGACAACTTTTTAATTGAACACTGCAATCGGCTTCGTTTGTTGCTACATTAACATGTTTTGAAAGAAACGTTGTGTTTTCCACAGCTGTCATCAGCGTATAAGGAAACATTTGCTCTGCACTTATCAGAAATCACAACCATCACCAGAATCACAAATGTTTGTACTGTTTTTCATATTTTCCACAAATAAACAGCACATGTCAAGCCACTGCAAGCATTCAAAAGTAATTTTGAAGACACGCGTTTATAAATGATAAAGCTTTGCCTTTCCAAAATGGAGGATTGAATTATTATGCAAAGTTCAGCGTCTTAGATTAACAACACTCATAAATATGTCTTTTAATGGCGACATTCATTCGAGTAAATAGCTGTCCAGGCAGAGATGTTGACAGCCTGTTTTAGGAGAGGCACATGCTTGAATCTTATGCCATGAATCTGAGGCCTCTTACTCTGTGTTTCTTTATTTAGGCGGGCTTATATCCTTGCACTTGACTGACGTAAATGTGAGTCTCTTTATTGCACTGCACAGAAAAGTGCCCTGCAGTAACATTGTTAATATATTTTTTATCTATTCTGTACAACAGATGCTATTCCTCTGATTACGTAAACACCCAGAACACCAACAGTAATTGTTCTTTAGCTCGATATTTCTATGTTCCCCCTGGCTGTATGATGATGGGGAAAATTCAGTTTGAACTATCCATTTAGCCCCACAGAGGCTCTTCTGACCCCATAAGATTTATCTGATAAATCTTAACAAAGTTTGCAAGTATTCCTCTTTTTTTATGGAGTCTCAATGCTTAAGGGTATTTTTTTTTGTTTTTAAGTTCTGTCTGCCCTGATTGTGGTCCCAGTTATGATTCTAGTGCACAGTGAAATCCAATTATATTCTTAGGATATTCTATTGTTTGACAAAGCAGTGTCTCTATTCAGGAATAGCGCACTTCAGTTTGTTTCAGGTCAAAGCAAAGTTAAATTGCACTCCAGTTTTATGCTGCCAGTCTTTAAAAAGATTTATCTTCTGTTTGGCAGAGTAAAGGCAGTATTCTGCAGTGCTTTTTCTTTTTTTTTCTTTGTTATATTCATATGTTTTAACTTTACCGAACATCAACACAATCAATGATTGATGGTGATTTTTCCTGATTTGATTGATTTAAAACATCTATTTGATTTTGAAAATTTAGATATAACATTACTTATGTCAAATCAATTTGTTAGAACATGAGAAAGTTACTTTTGGTCACTGATCAGGGCTTCAGTGGATTCAATGTGGGTTCGGAATGGTATCACCAATATTTGATATTAACTCGTCAAACATAGCAGACTTAAGTAATTAAATTACAAAATGCAGTAATCAAAATGTCAGGCATGACACTCAAACATACATTCTCTTTGGTTTAAAAATTGACAGTAATTCTGATACTTTTCTCATATATTTCAGATGATAGGGGTTAGAAAAGCAACTAATTTAAAGAAATTATAATATTTGCCTTATTACATTCTTAATAGTGTAACTTGGAACCTTTCATAACAAATTTCTGAAATAACTTGAAATGATCACAGATCAGTTAATATATCATCATTTGCAGAACATTTTCTCTTTCTGTCATCTCAGTGATTAAGATCCAGTGCAGGGAAAACTTATTCTAGGCCTTGTGATTTTTTTAAAGAAATTCTTTACAGAAGGCATAATAATAACCTTATCTGTGAACTTTTCTCTGACTTCTATCTTAATACATAACGAGAGACCCACCTCCCTGTCAGTCTTATCTCAACAAAAACCCAGCAATCAGTGTATATTCATGCCATGTCTTGAATAATTGAAAATATGTCATTTGTAAAATGCTCATGCTTGAAGTGCTAAAGTTAATTGGGTGCATGGAATAAACTGGAGTAGCACATTCATGGTGAGGCACAATAATCGTGTTTTATGCTCAACACATTGCTTGTTATGATTCTGGATCAGTAGAGCAGCGTATATTAAGTGGTGACTTCTTTCTAATTAGAGGCAAAATGTGAACAGGAATCCTCAGAAAAGCTATGGAATATAATACTGTCTTTCTGACTGCCACGTGTAAGAAATATAAAGCTGCACCTGGATGTATTAATACCATCATAACTAATGTATTCCCATAGGTGGATATTTATATTGACAAACAAATGAAAGGGATTTATCGGCATTTTGGATTTATCTGCTTCTGTTTATATAACGATATTCCGTGGATGGTACAGTAAGGCTTTGACTGACAGTCAAGGCATTGCTGTTTTCCTGTGGGAAATGTTTCCCTGGCAAAAGGCTGATGTGTATGAAGCAGAGTTACACTCCTTCTGAACACTGATTAGTTTGCTCTAGGCTTATCCTGTATGAATTATGCTCTTTGTGTCAGTAGCTCATCCTGGTGAGTAATGACTTTGTCAGAGAGCCAAAGTTCAAAGGTCAAAAGGTAAACTATGTTTGTCAAGAAACTTCCCCTTTTTTATACATACCTGTAACTGCACTGTTAGACCTTTTATGGTATTTTGTACTAACTGTTTTATAATACCTTTTTGGCCGCATTGTTGCCAGTGAGTTGCAGCTGTTACTCTTTCATTGTAGCTTCCTGGGAATAATGTTAAAGTGATGTTCTTGGGATCAGCCTTTGTTGTATCCGACTTGACTGCAGCTGTTTTACACTCCACCTGCTACTTAACAGGCAGTTCTCGTCAACACGAGAAATTATTTGGAATAATTGACTTAAGATTCACACATATTGTATTGCATGCACTCACAGTACCTATCTGTAAATGCAAGTTGATGTAGCTTTAATAGAAAATATGTGAGATTACTAAAAATCACTTAAAGGACTAATGGTGTATGAACATATAATGAATTTAGGTCTAAAAAAAAGTCTGTGAGATAATAAAAATATTACACGGCTATATTAATTGTGCAACCTTTGCTGTAAAGAAGCTATTTAAACAGCATTCCTTGTATTATTTCAGAGTTTATATACATGTTAAGCATGTCAGTTTGAGATACTTGCTCAGTTCCTTGAAGCAATTTATTTCAACTTCCTCTTTTTGCAGGTCATAGTCCATCATTACTGTAACAAATCTAACTCAGGGAGCAGTAAGACAACAACTCACACCGGAACTCTGAAATATTGGCTTTTTGACAGATTGCAATAAAGAAAGATAAACCTGTCAGTATAAGTGATAATTTGTTATAGGATTTGAGAGGCTGGTAGCAGTCATTACATCTCTTGGAATAGTTATATAGACAGTGGGTGACACAGTTGGGATTACAGCTATCCTCACTACATTGAAAGTGGGAGATAAAGACGGCACTTTCTCTCAGGAGGAGCAGGAGAAAGGTACTAAGTTGTTCTTCACAGCCCACTGTTAAAGCATTGGGCTACTGTTGCAATGTTTCTTTAGTATCTAGTAGAGAAGACATGGCTCTTTGGTTCTCAAACAGAAGGTCTCTTGAGTAGAAAAAAAAACAGAGATCATGCATTTAAGAGTGGGTATTTTTAATTCTACTCGTGTCTTATTCAAAGTTCCTCTCCCCTTGACTTCTTTGTACCTCTGCCAAAATTAAAAGTAATTTTTTTACTTGTCACATCCAGGCATGTTAATACCTTCATGACTTTGTCGGAGCAGATGGAAAACCTCACAGAAAAAAACCCCCAAAAAAACAGAAAACAAATTAACATTCGTCATTTTTTGGCAGCAAGGTGAGGATGCAGAACTCATTTGGAAAGTTTTGATATGACAAGAATCAAATTATACACAGATGTGCCGAGCAATCTGTTTGCTTTCTTAGAATATTTTAAACAAAGCAAAACATACATATTTATTGTAATAAAAATAGATTACTGTATTTTGTTCATCTTGTTATGCAGTTTGAGTAATGTAATTGCCCTTTACAATGACAGTACAGGTGGAAGAATTAAATTAAGAGTGTGAGAAATCCAATAGGAAGAAGTTGCAAAAGCCTATCAAATCGGAGTTGTTGAAAAGCCCCTCACTCACAGATGAGCACTTATAGATGTTCTCTCTCCATTGACAAAACTGAATAAAGCAGTCCACTTAACATGGAAATTGCCCTTTAATCTTTTAGAGAGGAAATCACTCACAGAGGAAAGAAAGACGCAACTAATCAACAACAAGGGAGAGCCAAGCTGCAGCACTGACTTAAGGAAAAATTTTCACTCTGCAGTCTCTGAACCCAAACCATGTAATTTCCTGTCTGCTCTAAATGGATCAGATTGAATTTGGTTAAATATCCATATGCATCATCTTTTCTATTATTTATATTCACTGTGAAAATGAAAGTCCCTCATAATTCACTATAACAATGCATTGCAAATTGCCAAGAAAAGACTTCAATCCTGTTCTGTTACGGGACGAGTGCAGTATGTGTTAAACATCTGCTGAGGGCCTCCGGGTTGCAGCAAAGATATTCACCTTGCGTGTGTTAACTTACAAGCTCAGTGTGGTGGAATGGCCTGTGAAATATGGACACCACCCCTACACGTTTCGAGACAGCAACTAGTCAATTGACCTCAAAAGGCCACTTAAAGATTTGAGTGTGTAATATTTCATCTGATCGAATTTACATTAAAGCACCACTTTTCTGCCCAACTGTTCATTTATTTGAATTTAACCAGCAGAGCAGGAGTCGTGACTTCGCTTTTAATCCCACGAGCAAATATTGAGTAATAACACTGATTTACTCCCTTTGTCCTAATTCTAGTCTTTGACATACTGTCTCTTCCTGTATGATAGGGATCCCTGAAGACTTCAAAACATGATCAAAGAACACAGACACTGACATTTCACTGAAATCCTGAAGAAATTTAATGAATATGTCAACATCCTTTCATTTTAGAGCTATTCCTCTTGCTTATGTTTCTATTTCAAACTAGCAGCACATCTAAAATGTTGCCATTCTATATTTCTAGAAATGACACACGTATAATCTCAGCATTTCTCAGCACACGACAACATGCACAAGAATCTAGCTCACTTAACATAAGTGCTCGACTAATAAAATAACAAATCTGCATTTGGAGTTTGGAGGAGTGGGTGTGGAATAAGCCTCCAGACCTTTCTGGAAGACTAGGATTTATAACAAAGTGTGGCACCTTTTTTTGATAATTATCATTATTTGTTTTGCCTTGTCAAAATAGTTCCAGTCTGGTGTTAATTCTGTGTCCTACCATTGTTTTGGACACAAGACAAAAACAGCCTGCTTGGGCACCAAAAATAAAATGGTTACATTTTATGCTGGTGTCCATCTGTGAGCTTCGACCATGAATGAAAAATTTCAAAATGAAAGGTTTTCTGAAGCTAAGATATGAGATACCCTTCTCTTTCTCCTGCACATTCTAATAAAGCTGAAATACATTGTTGCCAGAGTGCATTATCAGCTATTTTTCTAGTTCAGTGAACAATTTGACATCTAATTTTCTTTTGTCCTTATCTTTGCGAAAGGAACAATAAGAAAAGAAAAACAGGAATCATGTTCATACCCTCATATTCAAACTCTGCCCCTATCTGGTACCAAACTTGAATAGTATACAATACCAATTCTGCCCTTATTGAGCTAACAAGCCACTACTTTAAAAAAAAAAAACTAAAAAAAAAACATCATAGTCTCGCGGCTTCTGAAGGACTCTGCTGTATAAATTAGCTCATTTCTGTATGACGCATGTTGAAACTGGAATAGCATTTATATTTTGATGCAGGAATGTAAATTAAGGCCCTGAAAATTTTTATTTGTAAATCTTTTAAGTTTAAGCCAAGTCATGTGGCCATCTCATCACTACTTTTCAAGAAGCAAAAAACTGTCAATAAAATGTCATATCATAAAACGAAGAGATGGCCTTTTTTCAAAATATGTGCCAGGATTGTGAGAGGTTCGCTCAGGTGATCATCTGGAAGATGTGGCTCTTTTTGCTGTCCTTTCATATCTGATGGGTAGTGTCTGAAAGTCACAATTTCACTGAAATCAGGAGGCACCCTGTAATTGACCCTAACAAACAAGAAAGCCGAGGCAGAGGGGATTTCTGAACATTTTCTGTAGTTGGAAAAAGTCTTAAAAGGCAAACAATGATATCTTTGATGGACGGGTGCTACAGCTTCCTCTGTGAGAATCACTTCCTGTTCAGATGAAGTAAAATGAAACAAAATACCCAGAAAATGATATGCATAGTTTAGTCTCTTACATGGGACATTTGAGAGCCCGCGGGCTAAACAAAATCTAATTAGGTTCGGAGAAAACCACATTATTGCCTCTTTATCGTTAATTGACCTCTAGGAGACCTGTTACTGGAACACTGAGAGGATGCCTGTATACAGACAGAGACATTAAGAGGTTATGTTGAGAAGACTGTGAGGAAGTGAATGGAAAGCACATTAGAAGACATTACTCCATTCAACACACATATTCACCCCTAAGGAGGATTCTCGTGCTTTCCATTGCTGAACTGAGATCATCAAGGATCTGTTGTAGCAACTAATAAATACACTAAGAAACTAAGACTTACAGTGGGGTGTCCTAATATCAAAGGGTAGTTGGAAAAGCTGACTTTTCTTTACTTCAGATGTATGTAGCCCGAGGCATGCCTTTGAATCAGACTCGCCTTTCAACTGTAGATGAATCAGGGGATTTTGCAAGGGTGCAACGGTGTTAACTGACAAAGATATTTTTAGGGTATTGTTATCTGTGTTGTGCTGGGTCAAATGATGGCTTTAAAGCAGTTCAAGTCAGGGTCACAGGGATCTCCATATGAGTGCAGTTATTTGAAAACCAAATCAAAAAATTCCATTTGCAATACGTGTACTTTGTTGCAAAATCCCATATAAACGTATCAAACTCAAAGGCAAAGAAGGAGGAATCCCCTTAAAATATCTTACATCAATAGGTGGCTGTAGCTCCAGGCTCACTCCCATCTTGCCTCATTAAATTCTCATACAGCTCTCATCAAAACACATCTTTCATCTAGACACAGAGTTGGTGCTGTGAAGAGAACAGACTGCGCTACTCCCAATAAGATCTCATTCTATGGTCTGCATGCTGTGGATGGACGCACGCTGGTAACACAGTGGTATGGGCGGCTTGTTTTTGTTTTCTCCTCACTAACAAAATGGATCCTTGAAGATGTATAGAACCTTTGAAGTTAATCTTCCGGGAACAGCTGGTGCCAGCATGGCCGTCCACTGAAGTGTCAGCTGTGTGTGAATTAAGCTGAAATATATAACCACTGGGAGGGAAAACGGAAATCCAAGCAAAATTACTTTTGTGGGATAGGCCAACCCCAAAAATACACAAAAGTCATATCTCTGGCAGGCTTACATTAGCAGATGTTCTCTTAATCTTCTATGAAATATTCTGTATTTTTAACTTAAAGATATTTGAGCAAATATTCAAGATTAAATTGTCCAGCACAGCTATTGATTACTGACATTTTATTAAACAACTTAACAGAGCAGTTTAAGCTACTATCCACTGTATTTCGTTTACTTTCAATTGAAAAAGAACCCATTGCCTTGTGCACTAATGCATCGGCATGCCATCTTTGATGCTGGCCTTTCCAAAGAGATTTTGAAGTTTTGACTCGCCAGACAGGACAGTTTTCCAAGCCCAGTCTCACCAGAAACTGCAAAATTGAGTTTTTCTGTATATCCAAGACAAAGTAGTTTCACAATCTACAACTGAAAATTTTGAGATGACAACAATTTGGAAGACGGTTGTTTTATGTAGGGCAGCATGACATCACATGTAGCTAACTGTGCAGTTAGATGTATACCTAACTATATATTTAGTCCCCCTGGAAGAGCTGGAGGAATTATTAATGATTTGATTCACACAATTGGTAAGCTTATTGTTAAGATGGGGTAAGTGCATTTGTATGCATGATCTTCTTTACTCAACATTGTGTATGTATATATGTCTCTCTGGATGTGTGCTGTGGATAAATAGCACTTTCATTTGATGTATAATTTTGTCTTCGGTCTACAAATCTCCATCAGAGGGCTTTCAGAGGTTCACAATGACTTGCATCCGCAGCTTTGGCTTTACTTGATGTTTCATTTTCCAGTGTATTTGTGACGAAGCTTGTGTCACCTGTCGTTGCCGGTCCAGCACACACTCACTAAGAGGTGAAGTATCTGGGACCTTTATCAAGCAGCTGTGGCAAAAGCTGTCATGATATACAAAAACATTGCCATAGTTTTTATGATGGGATTTGAAAAACAAAGTTTTGTACATCATAGGTGTCTGAAATGTGGACACAAGCCGGTAAATTGTTTACTGAGAACGCTGACCCTTGAGATATCTTGAATTTTCTTTTGTTTTTTCTGTTTGTTTTACAGTCCCGAAGCAAAAAGAAATTGAATTTAAGGAGGCCTCCCTTTGCTACATGCCTTTATCACAGAACATTTCTGTATTTTGTTGCTTGATCATCAAGCCCCTTAGTTACATGATAGGACACATAGGACAAATGTGTGTGGCACGGATGATCCACCAAATATTTTTTGATTGAGCATACATGCCTCAAATTGATATTAAACAGATTTCAGCATTGAAGATATCTTGAAATTCTCCAGTGAGGCTGTTAAGGTCTTTCTTTCTCTCATCTTGGCTCTTACTTTCTCTAATCTTGGCTCTTACCTTCTTTTCCACACACTACTCAATAAAACCTAATGCCTCTTCATTTTTTTCCCCAGAATAAAACTGCACATATGCATGCGCTGTATTCAGTAAGGTCATGACCCCTAAGATATAAGCATTTTAAAAGCAATGACTGAGGCACAATCTAAAACTTTCAACATTTTCATGATCCTCTTAAAGGAAAAAGTAATATCCTTTTATCCTATATAGATAACTGACGTGAAGCTTTTGAAACACTTTCTACAACACAATCTACATCAGTGGTTATTGCAGAAGAACTGAAAAGTGTTCTCTGAATCCGAGAATTATAGAGACCATTTACCATCTGCATCTCTCAATGTGGCTTTCTGCTTTTTTTTGGTTTGTTTACCTGGTTCCAATCCATGGCCTACATAAGATTTAGAGATAATTTTAAAGGCATAGGGCACTGTTTGGCCTGCATGAACAAAAGCAAGGGAATCACGTTTGGGAGAAGGACAGACTCCAGGACATGAGTGCTCAGTCTCAAGATCAAACAGATCAAAATATTATTCTGATAAAAGTAAGAAAAAAATCTAAATTCAATGCAATGCCAATATTAACATTAACTCAGTGTGTTTCTGCATGCATTTACAAAAAAAGCTGGTAGTATTTCTGTTATAAAATGAAAAAAGATGACTGTGAAAAGTCAGCAGGCTTGCTGAGTTCACAAACCTTCACCACATGATTAAGTTGATTTAAGTTGACTGTGTATTGCACACCCACTGTTTTTCTTGCCAAGCTACTCTCCTATTTTTTTTTCCTTTGAAGTCATTATTTTTATAGTTTTGTTGCTTCGGTCAACAACACTGGGTTTTTAGACCGAGAGACCTAGATATAGCTGCAGCAGTGGGACATTTCAACAACTTCAACCCTGATAGGTTGAATTAATTCATCTTGTAGAGGAAAAAATCATGTGTAACATCAAACAAAAAAACATCCCTGAAAAAAAGAAATATTGAAAAAGACAAAGTGATCTAATGCTACTATTCAAGTCTTGCATGAGGGTTTCTGAAAGAAGAACCAAATATTGACCCTTTGGTCACTTGCTGCTGCTTTTAAAGTGTTTTATAAATTAAATAAAGTTGGCTATGCAATTACTTTTCTCAACGATATCTTATTGACTTTTGACTGAAAGTTAATTTCACTTTACAAATGCTCGTGCAGTATGTAGTATTAACACCCATTATAAAATCAGCCCAGTTTACTAACTCATTTAAATAGCTCCTTTAACATTTCTCTTTTAAAACTGTTTTAATCATTTGTTGCAGTAAAAGTACAGTGGAATAGCTGTAGAGCAAAATTATTTTGGGGTCTCTTGTAAACCTTATTTTTTTCACTCTATAAAGTCTTTTTTATTTAAATATAAGGTTTGTGTCGGGAGTTAAGGCGACTTTATTAGCCCTGTTAAAGAAACTTTGATATACACCCACAGTTTTCATAATCCCTGTTAATCACTGATGTTTCCATTTTTTTAAAAAAGGATAGGATGTGCCAAGCTTGCACAGACACAGACTGCAGCTTTGGCCACTGCTGGGGTTATTTACAACATAATGAGAAGAACCTGAAGTCTCTAAAAGATTTTTCAGGGCTACTATGATCCAGTTGGCTCACAGTAAAAGACTCTCATTGATCACGATTCAGTTAAGCTCAAGGACTGGGAAAAAAAAAGTCTGCTGCTGTTATTGATAAGCTAAATTCTTTTTTAGGCATACAATATATTTTCCTGATCCCCTAGAGACTCTTTGAATGCACTCGAATGTTTGAGTGTTTCACTGCTAATCATTTTAGGGGCAAAGTGCAGGTAATAAAGCAGAAATACCAGTTCTGCAAAACAAGTCTTGATAGTCTTGAATTCCAGCTCATTTTTTGTTATGTAAATTTCAAACATAACAGATTATTTGGTAAGTATTTTCAATATGTTACACTAAGTGCAGTGTGTAATTTCAATTCTTGAATATTCATGGAGCTATGTTATAATAGCATCTGCCAGGAAAATGAGAATGCTCATGATGCCCTGATAAGCTAACATGGGTTAGCAGGCACAAACATTAATAGATGCTGTAGCATACACCACTTAATTTCACACTGTGCTGGTCTTTAACAAAGACTGACCTGCCATAATTCCACCTTTGTGGCTGCTGAATAGACCCACACTCTATTGTGCCATGAAAAACAAGTCAGTGGCCCTTTTAATTGAAGAAGAACAGAGATATTTGGGGAGATGTGTGCTCAAAGTGATTCTAGATAAGTAGGCTAAAAAAGGGGGGAAAAAAGGCACTTGATGCATTGTGTGTCCTAACTGAAAAAATATAAGACTCCACATTGTGCCTTAACTATAAAACCTCTCCTAATAAAAGCATGTTCAAGATGAGATCAAAAGAGGTTTGATGGTCATTTTGTTTTAATCGTCTCAAGAAGCAATACAGATTCCATTTGTTTTCAGAGATGTGCCCATTGGGCTCCCAGTGATGGAAGTGTATGGATCTATTGTAGGTTTATATTGTACTGCTTTTCATAGACAGTATATTGTGTGAATGTTTTGTACATTACATGCAGCAGGACATCATACACTGGTGAGAACGTGGACCGTTATTGCAGGAGATGTCTATATCGACAGTAGTGAATACAGCAACTTCTTGATTCTGTTTTATGTGATTGGCTTTTTCAATTTCAATTGTGTTTTACAGAGCATAAACCTCTTTAGGTAGGTGATGTTAAGTGAAGTACAAATCACAGTCTGATATCTTAAAGTACTGTTCTTATGTTCCACAAACTGAGTATCCACAGACTCTTACACAATAAACCTAACATGAATGCCTTGTTCCTTCTGATTGATCTATTTCTTTCTAACCTGTTGTCATTCTAGTTTAACTTTACAAAAATGCCTTTGACAAACATCGCTATTGATTTTAAACAACCTACATATATTGTACATCAGATTAATGCATTTTTTAAATAAACATGTTAAGTAGAATCTAAAACCTTGAGAAATGTCTCGGTCAGTGCTTCTGTCACAGCAGATGTCTTGATTTTCTCACCACACCCAGCTATTTTTAAATTATGTACTGTCACATTTCTAAGTTGAACCTTATCTACACACTAGGTAAGGGCATTATTACAAAAATAGCCACCTTCAGTATCAGGCCAGATCGATAATATTTCTTGAAAACCATTATGGTTGTGTACTCCCTTGGGGAAGGTCCTATGGTGGAGAAAATAGAAGCAGTGGAATGATGGTATCAAATGATCTAATCACATCTGGTGCAAAACCAGATGGTGAAAAGTGATTTTATGTTCTTTCTGTGTAGGTATGCAAGATACACGATGTAAAAAAAAGATAACTGTAATGAATTCCTGGTATTTAAAAATCATTCTTCTTTCCTTCTTTCTTTCATTTTGTCGCATTAAGTGGGGTTGTTAATTCGGTATCTCTGCACACACTGATCTGCAAGTGCTTTGGCACATACTGTACAGCACTTCACATATTGTTTGCAAGGAAGTAATCAAACGCTACTTATCTTCATCCTCATTATAATAGACATCACAGTCACATAGGGTTCTTGTAGACAATGGCCACAGATGGGTGATTAGTTTAAGTGTTCTGAAGGCCACTCTGTTCTTTCACCAGATGAAATGGAGCTTTAGGCCCCCCACCACTGCAAAAATGAAGACCGTAATCACAGATTCTTCAGAACTGTAGCTCAACACTTATGAGCATCATCTTGTTTGCTGTATCCCTTTTGCCTACGCATGCCCACATTTAGAAAATGGTGATCTATATAGAATATCAAATATAAATTAGATTTATTTCACTTTCTATTGTTCTTTGACTTAAATGTAGTTGTTTAGCTTCAAAGATGCTATGAGAGTTCTTAAGAGATAAGGTCCATTACATTAAATGTAGCTGGCTTTGTTCTTAATGTTGTTAATGAATCACTTTCCTTCAAAGCATCCCTTCCATGCTGGTAGAGGAGCATGTGCATCACTAAGCCTATGCTGAAATGCTGCTCAAAGCAGCTTTCCAGCCTGCATTTTGACTGGGTATTAATAGCCTTGTGAATGTTTGGATGATTTGCCCTCGCTGCGATGGATAGCAAGCATTAATCATACTTTTTGATCATGTGGTTTTGAAGAGAATCTCAGCACTCTACTCCGAGAGCCTGCGGAGGTCACTAATTGAAGAGGGTTGGGGGTCTACCAAAAGTGTGATCCTCCAACCTGGATCCAAGAGATGTGTCGATGAGTCCTGAAATATACCTTTCTATCTATGTATCTCAGCAAATGTGCTTATATAACGCTTACTCTGAGGCTGTGATAGAGAGATTTGTCAAATCAGAGCCATATAACTAATTTTAAAATCCAAAATCTCATCACAAGTATCTTTCATATTAGTCTTAATGTTACATCAAGGGCAATAAGCAATGTATAGGGCTGATAGATGTATTGTTAAATCGAGGACAGTCCCTTGATTAATCCCACTGGATTAATGTTCCTCAAGTACAAAATTAACAGCTTTCCATCTCCACAAACACCAGCAAGTAAGATGGTCCATACACGATCCTCTTTGTTGCTATGATTTTCCACTTTGAGATGGAAAAGCATTTATACTCTTCTCCTCTTTTAGTTTTAGCTGAGGTTTGGTATGTGTCCTTGGAAAATAGAAAGGGATGGCTATAACACAGAGAGACAATATAAATGTACAAATATATATATATATATATATATATATATATATATAAATAAAATTCAGAATAAATTGCAAAAGGAAGACAATAATAGTATTATTATCTGGCTCATTATCCTTTGAATTCATGTCAGTGCTGGAAGATTCAGTGTTACCCATTTTATGGTCTAATGCCAGTGTGTCAGTGCAGGGCACAGCGTGTTCTTTATGTAGCAAAGTAAAGTTGAGGATCAGAGGGCTTATCGACACTTACAGTTTGTTTTCTATCATTCAAGTTGGTTCACATTGCAAACTTAGACCATTTTCTCTTATGTTCAGTTTATTTCCACAAGAAGAACAATCCATCTGAACCAAAGTGCATCATTAAAAACCACATGAGATCTGAGCATTTACTCATCTTTTTAGATATGCCTGGGGCAGGTAAACTGACACACCAGATGGTTTGATTTCACAGTACCATCTGGGTAGTCATCTGTAGAAACCACATGGAAAAAGGCCAGGCCCTTTTCAAAACTTCTTAGCAGGTGACAGAACGAATCATCATTCTATCAAAGTCACCAGTGAACTTTAACTAATAATATAAACCTAGTGGACCTCCACAGAACCAGAAAGTCCCGTTGCTGATTGTTGTCATCCTTGAAGCTCCCCTGCAGCTACCAGTGTTGAATGCTGATTGGTCCAAACAGTGTTTCAGCCACAAACAAATAGCTTGAAGCCTGACAGGATGGACTTTCGTGCGACTGTGACCTCACCGGTTTTAAGAGAGTTCAGTTGTTTTGCAGCCAAAAGAGGTAGGAGAGTGATGGAAGAATAATGCAGAAGACTCTCTGTTCTGAACTCGTAATTGTACTATATTATTTGTGCAAATTACTCTTTGGCATCTACACAGCACCATAACCCTTCAGAGTAGTACCTCTGGTACCTTTGACTTCCTTAACTTGCAGAAAATACCCCCCCAAAAAACAGTAGTGGAGACATTAACTACTGGAAGATCTCTTCTTTTTTTTTCACTACTTAATTTCTATGGCTCATCTGGGAATCACAATTCTTTTGCATTGATAGATTTGTAAAGATAGCTGTACAGATAAAAATACTGACAGAGTTGTGCCACAAGCTTGTGCATTTTGTGAGTATATAAATACTTAAAAAGAAAAAAAAATCTATACTGCGTTTACTGTAGCAGTGTCACTTTGAGTGCAAGGGTACGGATAGTGACCATTAGATAAGCTTAACGAGGAGCAACAGCTTAGTTAGCAATCACTGATAACTGCTAATTATCGACAAGATATATTAAAGAAAACTAAATGTCAAATGCTCTCTGAAGAAAAGTCAGGAAAACTGTTCCCCGCTTCGCAAAAATTATGTGCTTTCCTCAGATAGTTGAACAGCTAAAGAGGCAATACTAATTGTGTCCACCACTGCTAACCCTCATATTAAACTGACAATCCGCTTAATCCAATTCAGGGTCGTGGGGGGCTGGAGTCTATCTCAGCTGTCAGTGAACGAGAGATGTACACACTGGACGTGTCACCAGTCCATCACAGTGCCACACAGAGACAAACGAGACACGCATGCTATAAAATCGCCCTTCTTATTTATGCATGGCCCAACTTCGGCAGTGTTGGATAAATTATTTCAATGTAGTGTGTAAAGGAATTAACATATTCTGGATGGCACGATTTCTGGACATCAAAGAGATGATGGAAAGCCTTACCTGAGCCCCTATGAACTTAATCCACTCTGCATGCAGTCAAATAGCTTTATATGGCAACCACTGCCCTTTTCCCTTATTGTCCATTATGGATAAGTGCTAATGACTAGTTTCACCTACAGTGTAAACAGTCTAGTTGAAAATCCTCTGCTAGCTTTAATGAGGGGATTTTAACTGAAGGGCAGTTACGACCATAAAAACAGCTGGAAGCGTGGTATATTCCTGCAAGATAGTGACCTTGAAAAGCCTTCATGAAGTTCCCCAGAATGGAATAAGTGAAAAACAATTGATTTCGCCTATAAAAAATACCAATTAAATTAGGAATTAACTTAATTTCTTGCCCAGACTGATTATCATTAAGTTCTTGATCCTCTGACTGGACTCAACAGCCATTCTATAAACAATAAATGAGTATCATTGTAGTTCACTGGCTAATAATTAAGGATTATCCAGCAAGACTGTGTTAATTATGTCTAAAGCAACAACGGGATCAGTCTGATGAGGGGCACAGCCGTGTTTAGATAATGGCCATTTGCTTTTGGCAGCAGAGAGAGAAAGCACAGTTATACCAGATGTGAGCAACCTGGTGTATACACGTGCATACAGTAGTGGCGTATTATTACTTTTGGTCGGGACAATAATATAAACCACTTTCGACCTGATAAGCCTGAGCAGTCATTATCACTCATGAATAATATATACCAATTCCTCACCCTCTGTGCCTTTATTGATCTGTTCTGAAAGTCTTGTGTGATCTCTACATTTTAAGCTCTTGGCTTTTAGTTGCTAATAGGAGGTATTTTGATCTTACTATCATTCAGTGCAAAATTGAGCATATTTCCCTTCAAGTCATTAACTTGATTAATAGGTGTTTAACATATTCTGGTAAAAGCAGATCAATGTTCTTGCTGCAGAGTATGTGACTAAGAAACCTCTACATGTGTTTTGCTGGAAGCCATCAGAATGAGGGAAGAGCTTTTCTCACATTTCAGTCACAATTCCAAGAGAAAGCTTCTGCCTTGTTACAAGGTAGGAAAAAAAGTGAGCAAAATGAACAATTGATTGCGTAAGATGGATAGATTCCCTTCTGTGGAAAGCTAGCACAATTGTGTGTTGTATTACCTGGAATGAGGAGTGTGCTGTGTGTAATCTGTAGCCCTTTCATAAGCCTTTTAGAAACCTTCAGCTTCCCATTTTGAATTGTTGTTTTCTTTCTTATTTGTTCCTTTTGTTTCTTATTTCTGTTTGTCTTAACTTTACAAATCCCAACAGTGTTCTTTTGTAATATTCTGATATCTATAAAGTTGGATTATTTGTGCTTTAATGAGGACTGCAGGATTTTTTGTCCATCTCGTTTTCCATAGATTATTATCTAAAATATATTATGTCGTTCTACCCAGAAGGAGAAGGCATAAAAAGATTTTTTTGTCAATTGCTTTATGATACTATTAAAGATTTGAAGCACTGCATTTAATACATTTATACCCTTCTATATGTGGAAATAGAAAACTTTAAAGATAGGATTTAGATCATATCTAGTCTTAAATCTTGAATATGTAAAAATAGTCCACACTAATTTATTCCCTGATTTATTCTTTCATTCAAACATTTATTAATTTATTTACACGTTTACAATTAGTATATACTAGAATATATTACCACATGCAGCAAAGTGTATAGATTGTATGAAAGTCTATACTATAATTATGCTTCTCGGCCAGCAACAACCAGGACCAGAGGCATTCATTTCAGTTGATTTGCCCATCCGCCCCATTATCATGAATGCTTTTAAATGAATTTCATCATATTGGCCAAAACATTCACTTATAACTACAATGACTTGGTCATCATCAGTCAAGCATCCTGAGACCCTATTTTCATCCCAGGTTTGTGAATACCTAAAGAAAATACAATTACATCCAACACAAATGTTCACTTGGACTAAAGGATTAACTGATCATCAAAGATCATGGTGACTTGTGTATGGTTTTAAGAATTTATACATGAATTATGACTCAATTGCCCACAAATGTATAACAGGATAGAATGATCACGTGACTTTTGATCTGAGTGTTTTTGCATACCCTGACCTGATATGTTTTCACAGTTACCAGACTGTGAAATATTATCAGTCTCGTTTTATTTTTGTGGTTCATATGGCAGATGAGCACAGATGAACATGGTTTGTTTGAAGCATAGCAGTTTTTGAAGTAATATTTACAAAGTGGTGCACAGTGTCATCAGTTTCAGTCAGACTAGTAACAGGAATAGAAATGGAACAAGAGAATATGCCAGGTACACCAATTTGGAGTAGTATGGCAGTATACTGTAATTTTGTTCTATTCAAGATGTCACTTTAATTGGATGCTCTAATGGGAAAATCTAGGCTTGACAGAGGAATATTGCCTTCTCAAGCAGTAAAAGGTTGTCTTTGATAGCAGGTTGACAAGCACTCAGTGAAGTTGACACAACAATAACTCTTCAGGTTAACGACTTTGCTTTGTATTGACTTTACACTGCAGCTCAACAATGCACACACAGTTTGGGACTGCACAGATGTAGCATAACTCCTCTGTAAACAGAACATTGTTTTCTTATGACCTCATGTCTTGTCCCTTAGGTGGGAGGTGAACGAAGCGTACCATGACATTGAGAAAGAGTGTGAACATTTAAGTGGCACCAGACACCTTCACTGATATGCCACATAGAAAACTTAGCACTTCCAACGCAGCATGTGCTGCAGCTATTTCACAGAAGATGGCTGGTCTGGGGTCAAAGCAAGGTGAAAGAATGAATATGACTTTGTGAAAAGTGGTGCGGAGCAGTTATTTTACACTTTTATAACCAAGGTGAATAATGAATGAAAGGTAACAGCCAACATTTTAGGAGCCCAGAACAGCTGCACTCCCAGCTGAATGTTCAATGACTTCTGCTGAGAGGAAAACAATGACAGTTTTTTTTATTTTTTTTATGTGTGTGTAGAAAAGTCTTTCGGTCAGCAAAACAACTTTTCTCCCATTTTTCTTCTTGAGTATTGGCAGGTTCCTTTCTTCACTGCACCAGCCGTAGCTACCAAATCACAGACAGCAAGAAAGTCACTGTCATACAAAAATTGCTGAGGTTAGAAATCTCAGTGGATTCTCCCTTTTGAGCACCAGTATGAAATTTAACCACCCCTAAAAGATTAATTACCTTGTGAGAGAGTGTTTCATGACCACAGTTTATTGCTTAGGAGAGGTCCACCCTGTGATTCTTTTATTTCACAAGAGTGACTGTTGATCATATTCTCTTCTACTCATCCAATCATGACCAGTCCAAGAAAAGATGTGAGAGGCCCACTGAAAACTGAAGCTACTTATCTATTATATCAACTGATCAGAATACAAGTGCACTGAGTGATATCGTCTGCTTGTACTGGAGGGGTCATGGATTGCACTTCTCCTTCTGTAGTATGCTTAGAAAGCATTTACTTTATCTGTGCACCAGTACAGAGCCTGCTCTCAACAGATGTCTACAATATTGCAGTGAATTTATGGTATATCTGGCACATTTACTGTATATGACCCTTTATAAGCCAGTTTTCATGCCCAGCTGAGCAAGCTGATATGATTTTATACTGAAACAGGTTTTTAAATATGCTGTTTATTCTACTTAGAGCCAACTAAAAATAATTTGAATCTTGGCGAGCTAAAGCAAATAAATCAAAATCAGTCAAATGTGGACCATTCTGCTCCTGTTTGACCTGCAATGACTGCAACAATCAACAATTCTGAGGTTTCCTGTTTCCTACTACTTGTGTATATAATTTTGTACAGTGTAATTATTTTGCGCATACTGCTTTGTATATATTTTTTGTATTTTTTTTTAGTTATGTACATTCATTTTTAAGCCAACACAGACCAGATTTACTAGGCTGATTAAATTAGCTGCAACACCATAAAAACATCTAAGGGACCCTCGCATTTTAGGTGTTCTCAAAAGTCATTTCTATGTCTTGTAGGAGTACTTCTGTACAGCTCAGAGCTGCTACGAAACACAACATTACAATGTTCTTTGTGATACCTGAAGATAAACGTAGGCAGCTTTAGAATTTGCTCACATCGTAATATTTGTGTTTAGTTTTGAAAGAAATTTGAACTTTGACTCGCTCTGGTCAAAAGTGTCAGTTTATTGCATTTACCCTTGTGGTTTCGTAGTGTGTCACCTCAGCTTCTTCCTTTTCGCCTTTTCCTTTAAACTTCCAGGACTATTGGACTTCCCGTGCTGGACCTCTGCTCCTTTTAATAAACCTTGCCTCTTTGGATTTTTCCTGGCCTTTGGGTCTTCCACTGCATTCACTCATGACAGTTTTTCATCTTTCAGGGCGGTAAACAGTTACCGCCCTGAAAGCTAGGCAGTTGTTCATTCATTTCTTTCACACCCACTTCATCCTATTATATACTTGCAGCATGTTTTCCTTAATGTGTTGTGGGGATTTGCAGCACCCTGGCCTCTCAGGGCCACCGTATATTCGGGGTCACTGTGTTGCTTTAGTCTATCAAAGTAGCTGTCAGACAAGAAGCAGGGTACGCTCTGGACAGATTGCCAGTCCATTACAGAGCCAACACAGACACCAACAGCATACATGCTCACTGTTTAATCATTTAATTTACTTTGGAAGGAATTCGGAGTCCCCACCAGGCTCGCCAAGCAGCCCTTCTGACTATTATGATTAGAGTTCAATGTTAAAACAAAGATACATGAATTAATAAATCACTGTATCCTACTTTATCCAATGAATGGAAAAGGGTGTTTGTCAGGATATTAAAAGTACTGGAAATCAGCCAATAACTCCAAAGCCAAAGTTTTTTGAAGATCCTCCTAGCTTTAAAGCAGCATTACATTTTTTGTGCCCTCTACTCAGTCACCTCAGCACGAGTGGCAGCATAGTTCAATAAATGTACTGTAAAATCCTAGCTATAGAAGTCACTGTATGTTGACAAGGACACTTGACCAAAAAATTAAGGTGCCTTCCTTTCCACTCAGGTTCTTCGGCCTTCTTCTCATTTTATCTGCTTTGTCTTGCTTCATTGTCGCTGTGTTAAGGAAAGTTTTATCTGAAAGCCGTATCTAATTTCTGTCAGTAACTTAAGAATTACATGTCTTACCAATTAATTAATTGACATTAGTGAATCATTTCCTTATAGGAGGCACACTTTTCCTGGTCGCTATGCCACCTCAAAGATCGTCAAAACCATGACTACAAGAAATCTGTCATTGAAATATTCTCACACTCTTCCAAAGTTTGGTTCTCCGTCAAGGAAGCTCCCACAAATGCATTAAAACCTGCCAGAAAATATCTCAACACCAAACCACTTTGATAAATCTCAACAAAATTTGAAATCTCTTTCAATTATTTTTTTTTTAGCTAGAATCAATCCATTTTCTCTATTTCTCTTAATTGGCTCCATGTTTTTCATTCTTTTTTTTTTTTTTGGCAAAAAATGAACTGTGATGGCCCTTTGAAGCACTGGCGACCAGTCCAGGATGTACCCTGCCTCTCATCCAATGACAGCTGGGATAGGCTCCAGCCCCCCGTGACCCTAAAATACATTAAGAATGTATAGAAAATGGATGGGATAAGATTTATAATACAGTATATTTTTCTTTTTTTATGATTAGTATTATTGTAATTGTAACACAATTCTGGTTAGTGTTACCAAAACTAGTTTAGCTTATATTTATTGTAGCATTGCTATTAAAAAAACATATTTATTTCAGATGGTAAGTTATTACCACTACTAGGCATTCATCATTACCATCATTATCATTTCTATTTATGTCGATATGCTGAATATTCATATCTGTATCTCTCTGAAAATGCAAAGTCATAGTTAATATGCATATTATCAGCAAGGCCATGATAACAGTATTCAGGTGATCCACTGTTATATGTGAGCTGTGTAGTGTGCTCTCACATTTTAATTACTGCATCAAATCCAGTGGCAGAGAAAGTGAGATATGGCTCTTTTGTGTCAAATCAAATGAGTTTTCCCCCCGTGCATTTCTGTAGAACACTATTGAAATATCTAATGAGATGCCAGATTTTTTTTCCAGCTGAAAGCTGAGAGGTTAACAATGATGATGCTAATCATACCCTTGCACTGATAATTCACCAGTATTATCATATTACACATCCCCATTGGATAGATATTGATTCTTTTACCCAGAAAGATGCCGGTGGTTCAATTCTCTCTCAAACTGCAGTAAAAAACGTCATTCTGTATGCAAATACATTGCTGAAGTCATTAAAAGTCTTAGTCAAGTCTGAACTTGGAAATGTTTAATTAAAATCACCCATTAACATCCAGCACATGGCTCTAAAAAAATGGGATCCAAGGCACAAATGGCAAAGCCATAATTCAGTCTTGAAAAGCAAGCTCTGTCAATAGACATCAAGTAAGGTCAGGTACATCACATTCTCCATCTGTGTCTTCCAGCTGAGTTACGATCCCTCAATTATGTTACAACATAAAAAATTTTTGTCCTGGTTGGGTGCATAATTGACGTGAATTGACTAAAAAGAGAATAAAAGATTCATATTACAGTTTAATCCTCTTTCACACCATGGGGTTCATTCATTTGTTGTCAGAGAGCTCGAGACAGCCTGAGATTCTTAGCCTTGATGCTTAATTGTTAAGATATGGAATTAATTCCTCGCTATCTGAAAGCAGGCCAGGGTTCACACGCACACTCAGACACACCACACACACTTGGTTACTTAGATCTGGACTACTGTAGAAACATGGTGGTGCAGTTATCGTTTGCAAGGTGGACTTAGCACCACATGTAAGATGTAAAGTGCTTGTTTTAAGACAACAATAATATGATTCATATTTTCATGCTTCCAAGACTGAATGGAAGTATTACTATTTGGTTTTGGCCAATAGGTCATACTAAAACATTCAAACATTCCTACTTTAAAGGAGACATACTATGAAAATGTGACTTTTTTCTGAAAGCTTGAATAATTTCGGTGTCTGAAGTCAATGCTAAGTCAAAAACTCCTAAAGGAAAAAAAAACACACACACATACACAGAACGCTGTCACTTTGCTCAAGGCCCCATTGATCTGCAAATATGTCATTCAGGGAGCTCTTTGGATTTGCAACTAAAAATATACATCATAATCCCCGGCTCAAAGTATTGCTGTCACCCCCCCCAAACACACACACACACACACACACACACACCACCACCACCACCACTTCAAGATCAAAAAAGGCTGCTTTCAATGAACCTCAGGCCTGGAAAGTTCAGGGTCCTCTGTTCTTGCTTTTTTCTTTACGATAAAGGGGAAATTCTTATCAGTAGCCAATAGCTCACTTTTGCTTATATATATCTCTATATATAGATATAGAGATATATATAGATATGCTGTATATATTATACTTATAATGGAAATTAAGTGATAATGCTCTTCTAATATTTATTAATGTACACTCAGACTCAGACTCAAAAATCCATCTTCCAATTGTTGTTCTTTCATTTTTTTTTATTACATTGGAATTTGGAAACTTTTATCTGCAGTTTCTCATTGAATGGACTGTCCTCTGCCAATAGAAACACAAACTTTGATTAAATACAGCCCATATCAGCAGCAGTTCTAAGCATTAACAGCTAGAAACAAAACACAGAGGAATGGGCCAAGGGTTTATGGCGCTGATATGGGACAAAGGAATTACTATATAATTTTGAAACGAGTAATGTACCTGCCAGCCCCAGTTTGCCTGTGGTTGTCTACAATCTGTGGTATTGTTTTTTAACAACTAGGAGCAGTTCATCACATAACATGTGGCAAATTGTGCTTAAAAGAGGGATCAGTACCAGCTGTCTGTAGCCAAACTACAGACGAGGGAATTGTAAGTGTTTGAGAGCAGAACTGCCAGTCAAGTATTTTCTAATATTATGGTGAGTGGAAGTGTGAGCTTGGTTTGCTGTTTGTGCTAGTATTAGCTCTCAGGGTAGCCACTCTATGCTCTCTCATAGGGTAACATGCTTCAAGAGTTATTGAGTGGAATTTGTATCCAATTTATATTCACATTATAGCAAGAAGCTGTAGGACAGATCTTAATTAAGACAAATTCAGCAGAAAAGAAGGGACAGTGGAGTCAAGTTACTCAATCCATCCACTATAAAATGAGTTGCAATGAAAAGAGCTTCAATCATAGTTTTAAGAGGTTGTAATGTCTCTTTGTTGTATTCTGACCAAAGCTTGTCATTAAAATATGACTTCGGGAAAGTATGTAAAATTATGTGGAGAAAAAGGTATATTAGGTCTCCTCTAAAGTTACTCTCATCTCCGTCCACAGAGAAATGCGAGATGTGGCGCACTGGAACAGTGATTTTGTATGTGTTGCAGTTAATTCATATGGTGGTTATTGTTTCAGGATTGAATGTTGTTTGCCTGAATTTCTGCGTATGTTAAGTATTGGCAGTGTTTGTGCTGATCCTTTGGAGGGGGGTACTGTCTCTTTAAGAGGACAAGTAAAGTGGGCTGGTGTGAACTCATGCTAACAAAAAAAACGTATGCTTGTGTTGAACCGTGGACCGTTTTGATGGATTAAAAAGTTGCAAAAACGAAGATGGACGTGGTTTTTGGCTGTTCATTTTGAGGGTGCAACAAAAACACAACCAGAAAAACACAAGTTCCACATTGACAGCTAACTGTGTTCAGAGCTGTACGTTCTTGCTTTAATATTAGTCCAAACCACTTACACTGACGATCCAAAAGCATTCACCGGTACATGTGATGTCCCCTCATCTGCTCGGTAGTTCTGTGTGCAACAACTTTTCTGACTGCACGAACAGGCGATCTTACTATAATTTTCTTCCCCCCCAACGTGCAGTTCGAGCACCTCACTCATAGAAGTCAGAGAAATATTTCTCTCCATTCTGAAGAAACAACAGTTTCGCTCTCAAAGTTATCCCAACAACTAGAGTCCTGATTGTTTCTTGTCCCAAATGACCTTGGAAATTGTTTTGTTAGATTGTATAGTATTTAACCCATAACACATTCTGAAACCTCTGTTTTTCCATGTGGTTGGAGAATAATTGGACATTTATTTGCAGACATAAAAAGTCCTGTTAAGAAAGTCTGCACTGACATTAACTGGCTGATGTCTCCTGTTGCTACGACAACAAGGTAGAAATTGGCATATATTTTGGCCTCAAACCACGGAGATAGAGATGCACTTTTAGATTTTTTAGCTGGCCACCCATCACCGTATCTTCTCCATTTTTGAGGTCTTGCAAGTCGATTTTAAACGCATATGGCAATTTTTTTCCATATGGATCCATAATACAGACATAGAGTCACAACCAAAAGGTTAAAAAATGAAGAAAATCATGATGCTAACCAGTAATAATATTTCATCACCATGTTCATTTGAAAGTAGTTATCATTTGGCATGATGTTGCACTGATTACTGCTATTAGGTTTAGCAAGCTGAGGCATATCTGTATGGAGTCTGCTTGTTCTCCTTGTATCTTTTTAGGATTCATCCAGGTGGTCAGGCCTCAGTGTGTGCTAAAATCATGCATTTCAAGTTAATTGGTGATTACAAATTGTCAGTAGGTGTGGGCAGGCATACATATTATACATTTACTCTCTTTGTTAGCCCTACAGTGGATTTTCAACCTTGTTTCTGCAGCATCTTAAACTTGAATTCAATGCAGTCACCTTTACTAAAGGAGTGCTGATGAAGAGGCAGTGTGCATCATACAATACAATGATACAAATTTCATAGACTTTAGACTGAATATAGACAATATTCCATTCCAGTGACTCTTTCCTCTCACACTTCACAACTCTATTGTGTTTATTATGTGTAGCTGACCTTGATTTTTCTGAGGATATTCAAAATCTCTCAGTGGACATGCTCTTAAAAAGACTATGCCTGGGTCACTGCATCCTTCAAAGAAAGAGAAATGAATTTTGTTTTGAAACACAGCCTTTACTCATCTTGCGCTCAATTTAACAGCCAAACAGTCATTTTCAGAACGCATGAACCAAATAATAGAACTCTTCCTTGTGTGAGATCTAAGGAGCTATTATTTTTTCAAAGTTTTGTCTCCTGGTGGAAAAGAATCCCCTTGCTATTTTGTTTCATGTTCCTGTCCCCACGGAGAATTCATGGTGAAAAAACAACTTTGTTAATGTATTCTAATTGAAAAACACACAGAAGAAGGCGATCAGGTTCAATCTATGGTTATTCAGGCACCTCATTAAGTTTCACTTTTATATTTGTTTAATTCATGAGGGATGACTTTTGAGTATAGTAAAAATGATTGGTTCATTACATCAGTGGTTAGCATGCTGCTATGTGAAATATTTGAAAAAAATATCAAGAACTTGTGTGGAGTACATGGGGCTACTCACTAAAATATTAACTGGTTAGATAATCTCATGTAAGGCTTTAACATTTTCAAAATGTTTTCCCGTTAAAAAATCTTTACAAAGTACTTAAATGTTCAATGTTCAATTCTTTATACAGAACACCAGAAACACAGCATACCATTGAATATCAAATACGTGTAATGATTCAATATAATTTAATTTCATCACCATGTTAACGAATTACATTGTTTGTTTCTCTGTTTAGTTCAGTGTAAACTTATCAAGATGGAAATTTCCGAAACAAAATTATGTTCACTCATGATCTACAATGATGAATATTCATGGCTTATCCAGTTGATACTGTAACTGGTGATGAATGGAGAAGTTATATTTCATTTAATCAAATAAATATTTATGCTCTCCCACATAAAACACAGGCTCACAGGTGCTAGGAAAATTATTTTCTCATTTGTCTCTCACATTTACACCACAGTTCACTGTCTGATGTCAATTAATCATCTATTATGAGACGTGTCATGTTTCTTATTGGCAACAATTAAGAAGAGTGGAAACAAATGAGAGCCACCGTGTCGTTTCTGTGCTTCAGATTATTTATGTTGTTAGCAATACATCCTAGGTTAGATGCTTTTCTAATCTCACCTCACTGCCACTGGTATATAATAAAGAGCTCACAACAAGCTTCTCATTCCTGTGGTTGTAAAGGTGCAACATTATGATCATCTCTGTCTAACTAAACAAGTTCAATTTAGGAGAGATAAATGTGTCCAGAACTGCTTCCTCTTAATTTTGCTTGGATTTCCTGCTACAGCAATGCTTTGTGTTTGTTTTAAAATAAAGCCTTTATTTGTGCCAATCTGCCTACCTCCTGCTCATGAGCCTATTATTGTGTCCTCTCCTTCACCACTTCATGACTTTTTTGTGGCAGTAGTTTTAATCTCACAAAGATGACTCACCTCAGATGCAAAAATATTACAGATTATGTTGCAACAAGAATCAGGTAGTGAATTCAAGCATTTGATTTCCGTTGTGTGATGGGGCGGAATAATGTACAGAGACTGAGTTGGTAGAAAATCAAATATTGGGATTTGAATGTTTTCCCCTTCCGAGCCTTCACTTGGTGCAGCAAGACATGCTCCCTGTTCTGGATACTTTCTGCTGAATATTTGCGATTTCACTGTGGATGTTTTAGTATAAAGCTTTTAAGCCCTATAGATAGAAAGGAAAGTTTTCTGCCCCATTCAGCTAAACAGTACAGATCTTTTGAGTCCTCTCTATTTTCTCTATCTTGTTTTATTCCCATCAGTTACCTGTTGTGAATTCCCTACAGAGAACATTTAGTGAGTGGCAGCAAGTCAAAAACTATCCGTTACAAGTGAGTGCTAAACTCCATTCCTTACCAGTGACTCTTGAAGTAAACCCTCCCCTGTAGCCCAATCAATTCCAAGGGTATGTCCTTTGGGGTGTCAGAGCTGATCCATAGAGCTGAACAGTACACAGTTAGCTAGCCTGTACATGCCCAAGTACTTTGGTCTTCACCATGGGAGTCTTGTCCATCATCTCTGGGAGAGCTATCACCACAACAAACTGGCATTCAGAGAAAATGACTGCATGACTGGGGAGACTCAATAAACCTAGTCTCCCGTTGAGAATGCTTGACTGTTGGTCCTTTGACAAGGCAGTGCTCCCTTCTCTCTTTGTCACCTTTGAAATATTTATCGCCACAACTTATCGCCCCTAGATCAATTAAACACCTGCCATAGGGTTGGAATGAATTATTAACATGCGCCTGATAAGCATCTAACCCATTGATTTTTGTCACTCCTTTGAGATGGATATACTGGATGGGATTTTCTTCAGCTCTTTCTCTTGACATTTTGCCGATTACCAATGGGAGCAAGTGTGAACTGACATGTTGGGCGTAAACAGCAACTCTTTGAAAAAGTGAGGCCTGGATTGACATTATAACCCAAGATTTTAGGCATTTGCAATTACAACAGCTCATTTTCATGATAATGACTGGGAAGAGAATTGTGTTTAACTAAATTGTGAAGTTGGACTTTTTATCCGTTTTTCATCTTTTTTCCAAGATTTTTAGGGCAGGTCTAAAGTCATATGTCCATGATTTAGTGGGATTAGGTACATAAAGTGAGCAAACGCCACCTCACTCCTGACACTCAAACGTTACATACAGACTTGTAACTAGCTAACTAACTGTTCTTCTGTCTTCATCGTGGAAATGTACCTTCTCTGGATGCCATAGTATGTGGATCTTCGGCTGTCTACTTAAATTGGAAAGGAGCAATAAGAACGAGAAAAGCTGGATTCATTTTGAGGTGAAATACAGTGCCACCGCAGATCTGGCAACACAACAGCAGAGCCAGGAGCACATCAGGGACGTTTGAGTGCTGCGCACCTACTACGAAAACTCAAGTTTCCGGAGTAACTATGATCGATGGACACTCTGCAGATTAATTCTGTGTAAGCTGCAATAATAGAAAACAGGAATGTGATCAAAATATTTCTTATCTGCGGTGAAGTGAACTCCTCTCATGTGTTTCCTATTAGCTGATCTGAGATCTGTCAATCAGGGTGTCGTGCCAACATATGCCCAACGTCCGTGAACAGAGACCACTCTTCATTTTCCTGTGATCTTAAGATTTTACAAATCTAATTTATTTGATAATTGCTTTAATCATTCATGTTCGTCTGGGTAGTTAACAACACGTTTGTCTTTGATGTGACATGTTCAGAATGTGGATTTATTTCTACTTTACTCAGACTTTAGGTCATGAATAAATATTACGTCTATAAAGTGTTAATTTTAACAAGAAAAGAAAAACAAATTTAACACAAACTAATTGCTGTGATTATTTCTCCCAAATGAAAAAAATTAAATAATTCACTTTTCATCAAAGTTGTCATTAGTAAATAGCATGTATTCCAATCTGCAACTTGAAGGCAGAATACAGTTTTCATTTTTTAATTGTTTACTACTGAGCAATTAACTGAAAATCCCAGTTGTTTTGCAGAAACCAGCTGTTTCTGTTGCCTAACTTCCTTTGCAACATGCACATTTGAATAATTAACGTTGCAGAAACGCTCATGGAAACCAAATACAAGTTGGTCTTCTTCTCCACCTTTCCCCAAAACTAATAAAACATCTTAGTAACATCACAAATGCTGGCAGGTCTTAGGTTAGTGACACTTGAGATGCCGATCAAGGGGGATCAAACAAAAAAGCCACAACATGTATTTTTATAATGAATACATATTGAGTTATTCATTCAAACCAGTAACACTATAAATGAATTCATCTGTGTTTTCAAGTAGCCCAGAGTAGTTCAACTTCAATCACAAATCTCGTGTCGTCGCTACCGCAACCCCCACAGCACTCTTCACCTATCTACCTGCTTGAAAGAAAACTAAAAAGATGAATTATTCCATTCCTCCATTTCCTTCTACAAGCACACCCCAGTCACCCATTCATAATGGTTTCATCCAGTGCCAAGGCTAACATATGCCCACTGCCACTAAGAATTGAAGAGAGAAATTGAAATGTTACGTTCTTCATAGCTGCGGCTCCTAGTTTCGACAGACTTACCCCACCAGCAGAAGATTGATTGCTGGGGAGATCGAGTCTGAAAGTCAGTTTTCACATTGGATAAAGCACACAAGATTAGTTTTTCAAAATGATGTGTAAATGCTCTCAGATCTGGTGAGAAAAAAGTTGGACAGACACTAGACTCATTTTCGTACTTTTTCCCTCAAGTGTCAAACATCTACTAAAAGTTTGCAATTTTTGATGGATTTCACAGTCTTGTTTAGTAAATGCCATCTTAGAGATAAACTCTGAGACATTTTCTGCTGTCAGCAATCAAAGATGCCTCAATCAGAAGTTTTCCATTTATCTAAATATACTCAAGTGTTTTTTACCTTTCAAAATCTGCTAAATGTCTTGTCATTCAGTCTATCAGTATTAACCTACAAGTCAGCGGACTTCCGAATGTGTTAAAAAAACTATAAAAGACATCAACACCAGTCCACCGGGCATATTTAACTGATCAAAGACGAAGCGATTAATAGCTTTACCTAGATGGAAAAAGTGTAATTAAACAGGAGCTTAGAAGCAAATTGAAGACATGGCAATGCAATTATGGAGGTGAGCGTTGATCAATAACCTTGAGTATCAGTCTCAGGGATGTGTCATACAATAGAATGTAGCCGTTTGGGTCTATCAGTACAAAAGCAACCTTAAATTGAAACAGCAGGGGAGCGTCAGAGTGTGGATGTGTTATTACTTCTATTTTTTTTTTCGTCAGAGACATAACTCCAAGCCAGAGTGAAATGTAGCTTGCATATCGGAAATGATCAATCAAGTCATTGAAGCATTAATTCATCATTGATTAGCCCCTTGGCAGGTATTTATATTCACAGTGAGACCATGAGTGCTGGCCCTGTGACCTCTTGGAAATGATCATTAAACTGGTCAATTAGAAGTTTCTTTAAATTTGCATTCAAGAATTGTAGGTGAGCCTAATTGGTTGAAAAATACCATTTTACAAAGGGTATAATTCAGAATTTTATCCCCAAACTTCCCACTGTGTGTGTCCTATATTTTTGGATAAAGACTTGAATTTAATTGAGCTTTCCACAAACTAATATCCTTCTTTTTTAAATATAGAAAACATCAATATATAAAACCTCAGTGAGGTTTTTGAAAACTTTTCTTGAGTGCAATAGTTGGAATAAAGGAAGGATGGAATAAAAAAAATCATTATATCTCTCCTGCTTAAAAACACAATACAGCAGCATGGATTTATTTTTGTACATTCTGTTCCAGATGTCACATTCATCAATGGGATGAGGTGGCTCATTCTTTCAAAAACAGCTGGTGGAGTTCTTTTTGGAAAACAAAGGTGATTTTATACATAATAAATATTTCTCATCAGAATGTCTCATTAAGACCTTTTTTTTTTATTTTTACTCAATGCATTTTCAAGCAGTGTTACAGTCATCTATGTTACAGTTGTGAAAAAGAAACTACACCCTCTTTCACTTCTAGAAGTGAAAGTTGACCTGGTCAATAGGTAAATACAACCTTAGATGAACAATAACATATGACATACACTGTGTCATTCATAATTTGTCTACAAAAAACAAAGCCAAAATCCAGACGCAGTATGGAAAAAACTAAATAAATAAGAAATAATCAGTAATAACACTGAAATATGTTTATATACACCAGACATTTACTTTAGTGCTCTGTATCATAGCTAATGGGAATACACAACATTGGAGCAGCACCATGATCATCCCTGTGAGTTGTAAACTTATCCTTATCATCCCTGCCTCTGAGATAAAGCCTCAGTTAACCATTTCAGGCTCACGTGCACATAAATTCTTGTCATGTAAAAATGTTTGGTCAGTTTGTGCAAACATAATGCCTAAATCGTGGAAGTTTGCAGCCTTTCAAGAGGTTTTTTGCTAGTTTGCAACATATGTCAATATGATATAAAGAAATGCAAAATATGTTGTACATGTACTGATTTCACACATATACCACATTTAAATTCTTCATAAATGCAGAAAGAAAATGCATTACCATATTTGTATTTAATTATTATTAGTAGTGGTAGTAGCAGTAATAGTTGTTACTGAGATACAGATACAAATTGAAAGACAAAAAAATGATTCTCATGCTACTAAAAGTGTGCAGTACAATATATAAATGTTTCTGTATGATATAAAACTGTGTTGGTTTTAACATTTTCTTTGTGTCTACACAATGTGTGAAACTTCTGAAATAAGACAGATTCCGATATTAATGATTCAGTTGGATTTGTGCTTTACATTTCAGCTGATCTGCATAAGAGTGGATCTTAGAAATTGGACCTCTGAACACAGAGTCCTGTTTCCTCACGGGGATTTTTCTCTGAGCAAGTGAGCTACAAAATCCCAGTGCATGGCGAGATAAAGGGGGGGGGGGGGGGGGGGGGGGGGGTGCAGCAGAGTGTGACATAGGAGAGCATTTCAGCTCTGCTGCCTCCCATCCTGATGGATCTGAAAACCTCAGTTTTGCCCCACAGCAACAGCAAGAACAGAAATGTTCTTTGGGAGACTAAATATAGACCCAATGTGCTGTACCATCAATCCTGATTAGGCAAACTGTGGAGCTGCATTGTTGTGGGAAGAATATGTCTGAGTGTTGAATTCAAGTTACGTTAGTGTTACTTTGTGTTTTGTTCTTTCATGTTTTTCAAATGAAGGGACTTTAATGTCTGTAAGAGGGCTGTACTGGGCTTCTCTTTCCAAATACCCAAGACTTTATCCATATTGCATGAAGACATTTAATTCCTGTAAGAAATTTATGAAGCTATATTTATCTATCTTTTTCTACTAAAGAGAGCAGACATTTATTCCCCTAACTGAGTCCTTAAGTATAATTGAGAAAATAAAATCTGAATTTAATCATTTAAAAAAAAAGAAATAGATACATCCACATCACCAGCCAACAGGTCAAGAGCTTTTAACTTTTAAAAAGGCTAAAGTCTCTCTCTCTCTCTCTCTCTATATATATATATATATATATGGAGCCTATCCCAGCTGTCATTGGGCGAGAGGCGGGGTACACCCTGGATAGGTTGCCAAAACGCTATATATGGATGATGTAATTTTACTTCCAGTTAAATTAAATGTTTAGATGACTTAATTAAAGTTGTTATTTTAATTAGTTAATATAGCAGTGAGTATGGAAAACAGTGCCTGAAAACAAAAGGGAATTTTAAATCTAAAATGGTCCAAAAAGATCAGCTTTGAACAGGACACAAGCTCAATTTTCAATTGCAGTGCTTCTTTAATCCTATGTTTAGCAAAAGTTGGGGCCAAAAAACATCCCAATGACATATGAATTAGATATAAATTGCATATAAAGAGCAGACAAATAAACCAATACTTTTTGGGTCGTCTTTAGTTGTTGTCACATGTTAAAAAAAGACATGGTCAATCTAAAAATTAATAAATCATGCAGTAACAATGTCTAGTGTACTTCTGAGCTCAATTCTGAGCTTCTTATTATTATGTATGTGCCTCTGAAGGCAGCTGTTTCTGTGTGACAGACAAAGTCTGAAGTTTCAGCACACATCTCTGAATACTCCTTGGCCATTTACCAGATTTAAGTGTTTGTACTGTAGCATGTAAAAGAAATGTCTCAAACAGTGAGCTCAAGCTTCAGAATACTTCTGTGGGGACAGCAGAATCTCCGTTTTTCTTTCAATTTTCTTCACAGTCTTCATAGTCTATCCTGATCCTATGCAGTAGTGCAAGAGTTGTCTTGTTCCCTTAGATCTGAACATAACATTTTGAGTTATCCTGTTGACAAACAGTCAAACAAACAGAACATATAATCTCATTAGCAGAGGTATATATAACATGTCTCGTCTTTATTTCCCAGACATTTAAATAATAAAGCATAATAATTTTTCCTTTGCTCTGGGCTGTGGAATCACATTATCACGACATGAGTAAACTCATTAAAGACTGTGACTTTAACATTTACTCACATCTTTTCCATAACAGAAAATTGGGAAGCTTTGTTTTCTGTTATGGCATAGGCACACATGTGACTACATATACACATATATCATATTTGTAATGACACTATGTTTTCCTATGAGCTGCATTACCTTTTTACTCAGAGGCTTGTGTCTCAGTCTGACATTTTCATTTTCATCACCTCATACATTATGAATGAACCCTAACATAAATAACAAATGTATGACAAGCATTTAAACATGGCATTTTTCATTTCATCATGCATTTAACTGACTCTGTGAGCTTGTGTTTACAGTGGCAAGATGCTCTTATTTCATTTAGTTCATATTTCATCTCAGAATAGCCCCTCCCTTTTCATTTTATAGGTTTTGCCCCATGAGGGTCATATGCACAGCTGGTTATTTGTGCAGTGAAAACTAAATTACACTATGTGCTTTAGGAATGACTATTTAGTTAAATGAAACTGAACTATATCATCCAAGAAACACGAATAAGCCAAATGAAAATAATTCTGTTTCTAAAATCTCAAATATGTAGAATTCACTGTTTCAAAAAAAGTATAGTTAATGTGTTTTATCTCTCTGCTATAAATAAACTTAGGCAATCGAGTAATTAACAGACATCAACTAACTCATTTATCATTTAGCTATTCTCCAGCAATCACTCATGACAAACAAATTCCAAATTATTCATTCAAATGGCATGTATCAACAGCGCTGTAGCTCAACTTGTGGGGTCACCATGGTAACAACAAAAATTAAGCTTGAAATTCATCCTCAGTCCGAAGTAGTTTTTGGCTTTTATTGCAGTTCGTGTGTGACTTTTTTTCACATAGACATAAGGTTTCTCTGTGGGCACCATACACAACCATAGCTCTCTTATTAATAGCACAGTAAATGCCATCTGCATTAGCAAAAAAATTGTGATGGATTTTTCTTGTCAAACATGTATGTATTCTGTCCCAGCATAATCAAATATTTATTCAAATGCCATGTTCCTGAAATAGTGCAATAGTTAACGCTTCACTTAGTAGGGGGGAAACACACTATTGATTAATATTCCTTGTTTCATTTGCATGCAGACTACTGCGTCTTGACTTCTGAAGATGAAATTTAACTGGATCCTCTGAGCTGATGGTGCCATGATTCATCATGGAAATAAATGCATCAGTATTACAAAGTTGTTTTCATAGAAGACATTTCGAACATGAATATATTAGCTAAGCTTACAATGTCACTTTTGTTTGCACTGTGGCTGTCAAATTAGCTGTCTGCAACATCCTTTATACAAATTGTGTTCTCGGTTGTGAGGCCATCCTTCATCCATGGCTCCCTGGAAATTTCAAATTAGAATCCAGTTGGGGCACCTGTTCTTTCATCTGAGCGCAATAGTTTATTGTCTGATCTTGTGCTCATACTTGTTCAATGCACAATGTAAACCTTTACCATCACTTTCCTTTGCACAAGTAACTGTTCTGTTGCTACATCTTGCTAGTTATCCTTCTGCCGCGATACGTGTTGCACCGACTGGGCGCATATTAAACAGAGACAAGAAAAAGTCATTTTTAAGTGTTGGCTTATCAACAACTGAAACAAAGGGGTAATCATACATCTGTGTATGCTCTATGCTGGTTGCTCGCAAACACATCTACATCTTATAGTATTCAGCTGCCACTTGGGGTAGTCTCATGAATATGTGGAACAATTTGAGCTGTGGGCTGCTTTTAGATATGTAGGCGCTGTTGTTCTATCAGCTTTGCTCTGCTGTGGAAAAGACAGAAATCTAAGTCGGCAAACATCAAATCTGCAATTTAGTGAAAAGATAGAATAACGAAGATTGTCTTGTGCAGCTTAAATTCTTTTTTTTTTCTTTTCTGTGCATCACTGCTATTTATGGTTTGAGCTTTGTTCTCTGTGATGAAATCAGTTGTCGTTGGTCTCTCCTGGCCGATAACAGTCTTGACCTAACTTTCCACCAATTAGCATTACATCAATGTATCGAGTCATCTTCACAGTCTATGTGTTGTTAGCCTTTTGGAGGACTACGTGATATCCCCATATCAGTGAAAATATAAAACGGCTCTGAGGAGAATTTAGAGAAGGAAGGTGCTAGACACCTGGCTCCGAAGCCTGGGACTCATGTTCAAGGTCAACCTTGGAACTGCTAGTTATACTGCATTATTTGGCTTTACTTTAAATTAATTTGATCTACTACTGTACTTCCTTACCTATAGAAGGTCTTAGTCAAGGTTAAGCAATTAAATTACTTAATTAAAGCTGGGCAATAAAATGACTTGGTTAAGGTTTGGTATCTAAAAAATGTTGTTAGAATTAGGAAGACATCACAGTTAGTCATTAATTTCCCATAGTGTTGTATCTCTTGACTTTTGAATGACCTGTTCAAAAACTGCACCATTTAAAGAGATGCTTTGGGGTTACTCTTTGTGCTTCTGACCGTGCATCAGTATTTGTCAAGTGGGAAGTGTGAACAGGTTGAAATGTGTCATGAGGTCTGTGGTGGAAAGTTTACACTAACCCCCTCCTTTCAGTTCAGAGCTGTCCTTGTGTGGAAAAAGCTCCTGATGGATGGGCAGGTCAGAACAATCACTCAGACTAAGCCCTATGACTTCCAAAGGCCTCAGACCTGCCAGATCGCTATCCATTAGTCACATCATCCTTTTGATCTTACCTTGCTTGTGTTGGCCTCTCAGTCTATGCAAAGCATCCTGGAGTTGGATAAAAAGCCATAAAAGTTCTGGACGTTGTTAGCTCATTTGCGTAAAATGAAACTTTCACATTTTTTTTTAGTGGAAAGAACAGACAGTGGTAGCAATCACTTGGGTCTGTCTGGTCCCAGAAGTCGAGGCAAAGTGAGGAAACCAAGTGTTTTTCTGTCAACAACTGTTTTTATCTGGTGCTGCACATTCTACTGTCATCCAGTGTAGTGGGTTGAGTAGCACAGGCAGTGTGACCTGATGTCAGATTGACAGCCATAAATAATAGAACCAAACTGGGTTTCACAACGCCCAGGGACAGCTAGCCACCCAAGAGTGATGAAAGAAACCCACAGAGCCCAAGGACACTCATCTAATGGTCCACCGTTGCTAGTGCTACAGTCACATATCTCAATCAAACTGCATAACCATTACCTACATGGAGACAGACAAGGGAGAGGATATCATGTTGTGTACATTCGACAGAGATAACGATCAAATGCAAGACCACCACAAATGTCTGGGTTTAACACCCTCAAAGAAGAAGGAGAAGGGAAAAAAGACACATTTAACGGCTTTGCAAAGATGATACTGGTCAGTGTTCGGTAAACGAGCTCTGGGTCCTTGACTGGGAATCCTGTTCTGTGATCATTAGAGTGTCTGTGTGAGTCCAGATGGGGCTATCACAGTGAAGCATGCCTACACATATCCTCAGTGTCTGTGGGATCCATTGTTTTGGACTAAAATGGGGGAAGGAAAACCAACGTAACCTTGTGCCAAAGGATTTTCTCATATTGAAAGAATGATGACAAACATCGTCCTTCAGGAGACTAAGACGAATAGTACTTATGCATACAGCCCCAGTCAACTGCCATTCCTTATCAGTGGAACATCTTTGTGGCTGGTGGCTGTATAATAATGACCACCCAAGCCAGACAAGCTGATCACAGTGTAAGACTCATCTGCCTCTTGTTATCAAACAAGCAACTGCAATAAGACATTTTTTTAAGCTTATCTTCAATCCAATATCTAAAGAACATGAGTAATAGATCATAAAAGCTGCTGCAGACCTTTATAATATATCATGTCCTACACTAAGAATAATGGGGTGTGTTTGTTTTTGTTTTCTATTCTTTTGGGTTGTTTTTTTTATAAAATATATATTTGTTTAGAACTGGTACTGTGCAGAAACTAATGTTCATGGCAGTGACAGGTAATAAGATAAGACAATATGATCACAATGTTGCAGCACAATTCCACTGAACTCCAATTAAATGTTCGTGATGAACTAACGCTCAGCCCTGTCATGAACATGAACATAAAAAATGGATAAAGACTGTTGATATGGGTTCTCATCAAGCTTTTGAAAATAATTTTTTCAAGTTAAAGATTTTGTTGTTCATAAAAGGATATACTAGGATATAGAATTTTGGATGATTTCTCTTCATCTTGATTAGTATTATGCAATCAGTCAAAGTTGCTCAGGACAAAAGCTGCTGTGTAGTCGTGGTATGTATTAGAGGGCTGCATTGGGATGGGGTCCCGTCGGGACCCAACTCAAATCTCGCGGGAACTGGCGGTATGAACTTTGCTGCGGGCGAGAGCGGGCGGCTAAAAAAAAACACTGCAGGGTCGTGATGTAACCTAGCGACAGGATGTTAATAAATGATGTGGAAAGTAAGCTAAAAGAAGGTCTTTAAATCACAAAGACAAAGCAAGGCAAGTATGACATTTGGAGAAGTTTCTCAATTGTCCATGAATCTCAATAAATTAATCTTAATTAGTGGCCTATAAAATTAAGTGTTTTTTCCTTTCTGGACGGGAGAAGACTCGAAATCAATGCATTTCTATTATTGTGCTGGCATAAATTCTCAAAGTTTTGCGAGTGCGGGCGGGAGTTCACATACACATTGCGGGAGCGGGATGAAGAAAACAGTCCCGCGCAGGGCTCTAGTATGTAGTCCCATGTGTAATTATCTGTGTGTGACAAACAAACATTGAGATTCTCTCGTTCAAATTTTTAAAATTATAATCTTTACACGACCCTGTCCTTCGACCCTAACCCTTACTATTTTGCTTTTTGATTTAAAGATGCAAGGCTTAAAATGCATTTGAATTAAACAAAATGTGGTAAAAATGTCTTGGCTTTTAATGCAATTCCATGAGAACATATTGATTATGCAGTTCTTATTACTACAGGCACTGCTGAATTAAATCACCTCCATTTTCAGAGAGAAGATATTAAAAAACAAGATTTGACTAGTTATTGACTGTTCCAAATTAAATATATAAATGAATAAATGATTAAATTGAAATATCTGAAGAGAGCCCTGTGATGGACTGTCCATCCCAGTCCTTCCAATATTTACCCTGCCTCTCACCGGCTGGTAGCTGGGATAGGCTCCAGCCCCTCTGTGACCCTTAAATGCATAAAGCTGGTATAGAAAATGGATGGATGGAGATGGATGGACAGATAGGTCAAGGGTTAAATGTTTATATTTTTTTCAGAACAAAAGAATCCCATGACAGAATTCCAGAGAGGAATGTTCTAATGTTTCTTCTACTGTATGATCAAGCATGGATATAGCTTTTCAATGTGGGAAAGATTTGCAGCTTCAAGGCCAGGACAACTGGCTATAATTGAGGGAACATAAATTATGCTCTCTGATGGAAAACCCTAAAGCTGAGAGTCAGTTGGGTCATCAGTTTGTGAGATGAAACTCAAGCACAAATCACTAAGGCTGCAGTGGAGTGATTCTAAGCATTAGAGGAGCCTTGACCAATTCCAGACAAGAACAATACTGAGATACTGTGGTAGGACTTGAATAACTTTTTACATGTTTGCAAGCTCTCCAATGCGGCTCCACGGGAGCAGTTTGGAAAATAACTCAAAGCAGAGAGCCAAAATCCTAGAGATGTTACTGCACATGAGTTGAACTCAATGTACACCACAGTAAAAAGGACAAAATTATTACTATTGAGAATGTTATAAATGTGACTACTAATTTGATGCAGGTAAAATTAAGTCTCTTCCTCAAGTTTTGTGCTCTGAAAGCAGTCCCATAAATACACATACTGCAGAGCTAGCTGTCAAAATCTGTTCACATTACTTAGCACGTTTTATGCTAACATATCACTGCTCATCTCCAAAATCCCAAAGGTAGTTTTCAACAACAAAACTATTTTTTTGCCAGGAACACATTTTCCAAGTTGTAAGCCAAAATATTTGAATGATGACACTGGCTGTTAGCCTTTTCAAAGAAGCCCTTTGATACATAGTTCAGTAAAAAACTAAAAGCACTGGGTGAATACCTGTGATATGTATCTCTATTCAACCTATTTCAGATGTGTCAAGCATTCTTCATCACTCCTTTCATTTGCTATGGTACAGTATAAGACATTGTAGTTTCAGAGAAATGAAATATAATTTTTATTCTTTGTACCCAGCCACCTCTTTTGTATTGCAGTATGTTAAGGGATTCACTACATCAATGTTTTTTGGATAGAAAAAGGCACAGTATCAGGTATAGCTTTCTTCAGTTGAGTAAGCATATATCTCTCACTCTCTTCTCAGTTTAAGATGCTGTATGATTAAGTATAACCTTGACTAGTAAACAGTGCAGACATTGCTTGCTGTCTTCATTGTTGCATCAGTATTTGCCTATATGATTTAAAATTACATGTAATTAGTTTAATCTGAAAATGTGTGCCAAATGCCTAAGTATTTACATAGCTCATGAGCGGTGAAAACTGTATTCCTCTTAACCCCACTGGTGTTTTTTGGTATGAGTGATGTTAATCGGCAGTGTTTTCTGAGCAGAACTTCACACAGGAATCGTTCCTAGTGGATGCAGTAATGAAACCATAAATCACAGCATCATTGGACATCTTCCGAGTCTCTGATATTTCCCCAGACACTTTCAGTCCAACCATTTCAATGCGTTTACAGTGTTAAATGGATTGACCATGGAAGATAAAGTAAAATGTGACTTTCTTCTGGGGCCTATGACTCGACAAGAAAGAGAAAGTGGGAAAGTGGTTATACTGCATGAGTATGGGGTTTAATACTAATATTTGGTACCGCTGAAAGCTAGAAGCAACAGAGGAGGTGGTATTAAGGAAAGAGATTTTCTCTACATTGTGCAAAATGATTGGGGGATAGGAGGGTATTTAAATGCCAATGAAATATCCTGTTATATTTGAAAGTATTATCTGTGGTAGAAGAGTCAGTCCCTTTGAAGATTTTCACCTTTCGTTGGTTTTGTGGGGCATAAACAGGCAATGATGGGTGATGGCAGGTTGGACCTTTATGGAATCCAGTGCTACCTCAGCTGCTAACCGGATGGAGAGAAAAGACAGAAAAAATAAAACACGTCAGGAATTTGTGTCATGTGTCTGGAGCTGTGGAAATGTCATACTTCATCATTTTTCTTTCACCTGACTGTGAGAGGTTTGTGGTGATAGGCATTTCACGTGTGAGGACTGCATACAGCACCTGCCAGTCCAGTAATTAGTTTAGGCTGTGGCTGCGATAGAGGCTGTTTTTCACCTCAGAGACAATGATTGCATAAGAACTGCCAAAACAAGGCCATGTGATTGCTCTCTTTTGTTGTCGCTATGGATGTTAAAGTGACTCTCAGAAGCACAGTGGAAGTAGCCTGTCAGATTTTCATTGGCGTTTCCACCATCATGTGTCAGCCTAACTCATGGCGGTTGAGCAATACTGTATTATAGCAAAGACACAGGGTCAGAGGTAGTTGTAGCAATTCCATAACTACAACAGAATAGGGTAATATTTTGTGCACAATGGGAATGAGGCGGACAGTAGAATGACTCTAAAACTCAGAGAAAAAAAAAACAACAAAACATAATGATTCTTTGACAAAAGAAAAAATTGTGATCCACCGGAAACAATAATAGTAAAATATAGCAAAGCCATTTTTGTAACTGCACTACTGGTTCCTGCTTGTCTTCTTAGCTGCTTCAACAAAGGAAGTATCAATGTGCTTCATTCCTACGGTGTATTAATGATTATAGGCACTGTACCTACAGAAAATAGTGAAAATGTAAATAAGTCTACAAGATTTTTCATATGACTGAAAAGCGTTGTGCATGAACGTGTTAAAATGAATTTATTTTTGGGCTTTGTTCAAGTGTTCTGTGTAAATTTCAAACTCAAGAAGGCTTTTTTTTAATTGACAACCATGAATTCATTTCCGCTTTCTCTCACGTCATTGAACAACATTCTTGTCAACAGTAAACGTGTCGCGTTGAATTGTGCTTGCATGCAAAAAAACGTGAACGCACGCTCCAACAGAAGCCACAGACATCACCATGATTTCTGCAGCAGTCACAGGCATTATAGAAAAGTAGAGAAGATCCCCTGTAATGTAAGTTTATCTTTTCGTTTTTGGACTTGGAGCAAAAACGAAACACGAAACACCCCAATGTGTGTGTATGTGTGAATGTGAATGTGTGTAGGTGTGTGTGTGTAGTGCAAATCACAGCATTCTGTTTTTATTTTCATTCCAAACAGTTCACCAACTTTTTTGGAAGTGGAGTTGTAAATCAGACCCTTGCTGGAAATGGTGCAGTAAACCAATCACGGATTAGAACTTTAAAGGACCCATTGCATTATAAATCATGAAATGAGATTTGAAGCAGATCCACTTTTGCACCCCAGCTATTCGAAAGTCCAAGCCTCAGGGAAACTGTGGTGCATAGGACGAGAGAGAGAGTGAGAGCATTTGACACCATGAACTGATGTGGAAGAAGCAAGTCAAGGTTGTGAGACTGCTGAGTGAGAAATGATGAGAGGCTTAGACATTTTTGAATATACCATCTCTACGCACAGAATGCTTTTGTGTATGCACTTGGACTATGTATGTGTGAAGGTTTTTTTTATTCTGTTTTAGAGATATTACTTCTTGAAAGATAAAGACAGAAGAATATTTTTCACCTGTCAGAGAAAATGGGATGTGAGGTGGTCCAGTGCTGCACTTTCATTGCAGTTCATTGGTGTTTGATTTATGACTGCGATTCTCTGACCTGCAGGGTCAAAGCAAAACAGTTTGAAGACATTCTGGACTGGACAGTTAACCTTTCACCTCGTTGCAGAGCAGGCATGCTATGTCTTGGCATGCTGCCTTAGCCGTCTCTTTAGCCTCCATCCCAATCAAGTGATTTAGTCCAGTTGCAGAGGATGAAGTTTCCTTGGCCCTCACACTCTAATCCAGGGAAATCCGCATTTTTTTCCCCAAAGCCTGAGCATCAAGTGCTGTCAATTAAAGCTTCAAAAAGCTTAAAGTAAAGGAAAGCCTTTTTTTATTCTGTCTCAGCCCATGGCCAAAAGAGCAAAAATAGTCTCCTGTTTATTTACGACAGAGTGGAAAAAGAACAATTACTGTCTTGGTGCTATAACAACGATTGAATTAGTTGTGTCGGCTGGCTGCTGCAAATCTCATTGTGTTTACTTATGTATAAGACTTCTTTTAAAAGATTATTTTTGCAAATTCCAACTAGCATGGACTGACATGCTGTCCATGCTAGTTTGCTTGATGGCTGTCCATCTGTGACCATCCGACTACTATTAAAGTAGTAACAGAGAAAAGTGTGTCATGTATTTATTAATGAATGTGGACTGGGTTTACACGGTCCTATCACTTTGACAGGTTTCCGTTTTCTGACAGACAAAAGCTCGGTACAGTGGAGATGAATAATCACCCTTGAAATGAAAATCTACAGCTATAACAATGCTTTATGTTCTTATGATTTTTTTCATGTCATGTTTTATTTATTACAAATGGTTTAACTCTTAAATCTTACATGCAACGAATTGTTTGAATAATGCATGTTGAGCATGATCTGGGTCTTGAGAATGACAACAACTAAATTCCTAAGTTCGGGTCATACTTTCCAAAGTTACTGGAAAGAAGCAAAAGTGTTACATTCTAACAGTGGAATGGAAGCAGTCAGATTGCTGCAGTGATTACTCTTTTGTATGCTGTTTTTTTGTGTTGAAACTTGGCTGCCTTTTTGCTTCAATTTAGATGACGGCAGCTGGAAGTAAGTTGTTTTTATTTTTTTTCATTTTCTTGATTTGAAAAGTTTCAATCGGATACTGCACAGTGAATTTGCAGAAATGTAGTCAGCCCGGAGAATCCTATCATGTAATGGTAAATTCAATTATTAAAAACTCCTGCCCTATATTTCATATTTATTGACAAAATGACAGTCTATTCATCCTGGAGCAGGTAGTGAGTTTTTTGCCCCACAATAACAGAGTACTGATTATCTATAGGAAACAGCATATTTGTCTGGAGCCACACTACTGCTTCTCTGAACCTGTCAGAACCGGATGCAAATGAATCTAGTTTCTGGCTCACTGCACTTCACAAATTAATAACTACACACACTATGCATTACACTGCAATTAGACTGTCCATTATTTTGTAAACGCCAGCAGAATCACTCTATCCTCTCAAGCATATTGTTATGTGGCTGCATTTGCCTAACAAACGTGAGATCAAAGGCGTGTTTTTGAATCCTAATCAAATCTATTTCAAGTCCCATGCTGGCGCCGGATGGCAGGCTGCGGTCTGTGGCTGGCACTGTTTGAGGCCCTGTCTGAATACCTGCAACAGTAAATAGATGGGCGGGAAGGATGATTTGCATATAAAAAGGAGCAATGATAAAAGAAAGTACTTAACCTGGAGTTTCTCACCATCCAACACTCTGGCACCTCCAGCAGAATGACAGAAGACTGCTTTTTATCAAAGGGAATCCCATTATAAGATAATTGTACTTTTTCTGGATGGAGAATGAAAGCAAAAAGAGAAACAAAGAACATGATCTGTAGTGCTGTAGACCAGAACGTGCACCTGTAAGACAGCCACTTAGATTAAATGCTGAGGAGTAGGAAAGCAGAGATGACTGCAGTGTCACTCTACATTTGTAATTGGGGCCTGCTTTTCTACCAAGATGGCTTCTTGGAACTTGTAGAAATACCATAAGGTGTAGTTCATGTTGTGTCAATTACAAAGCAGCACATGTAACAAGATGAACTGTATGAGCCTACTTCTCCACACTGTTAATTTTTCTACTTGTCAGTCATGCAGCTAAATTCAGTTTCAGATGTTTATATAGCTCCACATCACAACAAAGGTCATCTCGAGGAACTACTGCCCAATTCATTATAATCACAATCCAATCAAATCAAATCCAATTCGTTAAATTCAAAATTAGTCCAACTCATACATACAGAGCCAATTTAACAAAAATTTCCTAGCTATGGAAATCAACAGATTGCACTAAAAGCTAGATCAATGCAGGAAAACTGCGCACTATCTCAGGTTTCTGTCCAGATTTGGGAGATTTGTTTGTAGATTCTGAGAGGCAAAGGCATCTTGAAATCTGACATTGTAAACATTTTTTTTTCTTTCTCACAGTCTGAGTTTAAGTTTCCCTACAAATGTTGTTTGGGGATCTGGGGTTTTCTGCTTTTAATCTGCACCACCTACAGTCCCAGAAAGGCAAGCTCCCACAGCATATGAGTTCCACACAAAACATTGTAGGAACTCATCGTAGCTTTTGGCCCTGTAATTTGCATGTGCTGTGAATAACTTGTGAAATGAGAAGAAGCCTATAAGAGAGGTTAGCAGTTTATTGGTGTGTTTTGCTCTCATGAAAATGGAAGACCTTGCATGTTCTGTCTGTGGCTGTGCTAGCATGAGGTGAGGTGCTGTAAGCCCTCATGTCTTATCCAAAGAAGTTAGTGAGGACAGAGTTAATGCAGAGTTCTTTTTAAATTTTTTTTTACTAAATTTGACTGAAGAACTACTGTGTTTGTACACTTAACTAATAAAATCCAATGCTGTTTCTAGAATTTAATTGAGAGACACTATGAGTAACAGCATGTCCATTAACGGGTGAGTTAACTTTTTAAATGGATTTACTGTTGGTGGGTCTGTAAATGGGGCCAGCCAGGAGTCAACAAGCTGGTGAGAGAACCAGCTCTCCAGGCTAATTCTGTCACTGTCACAGAGAACCTGGTGCTCCCAGAAGCAAGAAATTGCAGGTATCTTGCTCTTATTGTGAATTTTGCAGACTTCTTTGTGGGATGCTTGGAATTTGTAGAAATCCCATAAGGTGTACAGATGTAGGTGGGACCAGATTAGTCCCCCCGTTCATTGAACGAGTCACCCAGCCCATACCATTATAAGACTAAAAGAGTTTTTTGTGGCAACAACAAAAAGAAATTGAGTAACACAAGTATTGAGTATCATGTCCGAGGTAAATAAATGTCAAATGGTTCTAACAGAGCACCTTTTAACCTTATATAGGTTCTGCAAAGCACTTTAAAATGTAATTCTCATTAACCAATTCTCACAAACACCTTTTATATTCTTGGACTCTATATATGAAGTGCTTTTTCTGTGCAAACACACACTCTGATGAGCAAATTGGGGGCAATTTGAGGGTTAAATGTTTTTCCAAAATAATGCTTTGAGAGGAGGAGGGACTGAGGATTGAACTATCGATCCTCTGACTAAAAGAGGACAAGCCACAGCTGCCCCCAGACGGCTAAAACATGACCACACCTGAAAAAAGACTCACAAGATGAAGTAGTAAGATTTGATGAGGAAATACCTGAAGACAGATTTTTCAAATGTTTTATGGACCTATAAAATGAGACTGGCTTTTAATGAAACAGATGAATGGAAACATGATGGATCATAATAGAGACAAGGCACCACCTTTAGTCGGGCCACAGCAGGGTAGAGGAAGAGTACTGAAAAGGTTTGTTATCATTTAGGATCAGCAGGTTGGACATTTTAACCAACTCACAAATTTGCTGCTTGTCTCAGTAAAATACTTTAGTCAAACAGAGGTTTTGGAGGAAGTCTCACAGCATTCAAGTGGGCCATGATATCTATTCAGGCACTGCAGGCACTGCAAGGTTACCCTGATAAGGCTTCAAAGATGACGAATAATAACCTGACCTCTTTCATCGCTTTATATTAATCCTTTTGAGAACTTTTGGGCTCGATTTACAGTAAGGGAAGAACATACACCTGTTTGAACAACGTTTACCAGACTGCAGTTTCTGCTTCAGAGAAAGTTGATAGTAAATAGATTGAGAAACAGAAAAGCTTCACTGATGGAACACTTAATTATTGAAATAAAAGCCTGAAAAAAATAATTAACAACTATTTCTGTGTTTCTGTGCTTTCTCCAAAAGCTAAGAATGACCATAAAAATGTGTCTAAATGTTTGTGTGTACAAAAGCTTTTCTTTCAGTTCCCAAATACTTGTACTTGCTCATACATTCACTTGAGAAAGAAAAAACTCACTTCTTCTGGACCGCCCATCTTTGCATGACTTAATGCTATCAGTAAACGATATACAATGTTTGCACATTTTCCAGCTTTGAGTAGATACATGTGGCATTTCTGTTGTAGTTTAACAGATGACCAACATTATTAGTCTTCCATCCAAACAGCTTCAGGCTGTATTCAATGTCAAAGTCTCTGCATATCTACTTCCTACCCAGAACGAGGGACAGCTGGCTGCTGCTGCAGCTGGAGGGTATCACAGTGAGGCGTTTGACCCTCAGGGCTTTGAGGAGGTCTTGAAGAAATCACTCATGGGCCTCTTTTGATGCAATCACGTGTTGTAGTGTAGCCTTGCACAACCCTAAAATATTCACTTGTAAGAGAAGTGGTGTTTTACTCTCTTGCTATGCACACCCTCTATGGTCTGATCTTGCTGTTTGATCTCCCTCAGGTTGGTCTGATGTATCGCATAATTACTGTGGCCATGCGGTGACCTTGACGATCATTGCTGTTGCATCCCCATCTTTGTAACAGTGGTTGGCAGAGCACACCTCGGGGGAGCCTTTCGTCTAGATGGGAGAGCCATCAGTCAAGGCAGGAATTGATCGGCACGTCAGATGGCTTTGATTTCCTTGTGTAATAATCGGCTCAGTTTTGACACCCTAATGTGTAAACAGGAAGAGAAGAGCAGGGCAAATGGATTGTGAAGGGCAGCTTTATGCATTGTCTGAATTCTCAAGATGCATTCTTCTAAGGATTCCTTTACCTTAGAGGTCCCTTTCATATGTATATGTCCTCACTAACTTTTCATGTAAATTTCAATTTTCTCGTGACTGGTGTAGAGGATGATAATGAAAGTCATCCTGCCTACATTTAGAATAGGATAAATGCATTGTCCTCACTGTTAGATCCCAATGCAAAATAAGACATAGAGTGCCGCAAATGCCAGTTGACAATCTAGTTTGAGACAGCATTAGATTAGTGCTTTTAGTCTCCTGTTGTGGTCAATGGGCTACTAGGACAGTTAGAGACAGGCTGACATGTGCTGGGCATTGATAATGACTGTCGAATCACAACGGACTCACTGAAGTGTCGGGTGAAAATAAAGCACACAACCATATCAGTCCCAAGCGTGGCGGCAATCGCCCACAACAATGAGCAGTGTTTTGCATGCTGAGCTAAGCTGATGGATTTTAAATTTAAATAATGACAGGGAGGAATACCAGTAGCATGGGATTTCATCCTACATTACGCTATCTAGAGCCACCATGTACATGGTTACATGGCTGCAAGATTTATAATTTCTACATGATCCTCTGTTAAAAGGAAGAATGTTTCCATAAAGCCACCAACTCAAAGATTAATTCAAAAACAGCAATCAATTCAAGTTTAATTCTGTAAAGCCCACTGTTTGGCAACACAAAGCAAGTTTCTGTCAATATATTGTTGATTTTCAATGGCCTCTCAGTATTTAATGAGGGTGAAGTGTATAACATCTTGTTTTGTTTACCAGTCTTTTTCTATCTGCTTGGTCAATAGGTTCAATTTGATTCAGACTGTGGGTGGGAGAATAAATTGGAATAGTAATGGGGTTCATGTTGGACAAGATTATGTTTGTTTTTGGGGCTAATTTCTTTCAACTAGCTAATGTGGTCATACTATCAACTGATTTGTGATACAAAAATCAGAATTCTGGAATAGAGTTCTTTAATTGCATTTCAGAGACTAACCAAATGGCAATAATATAATAGCACTACTGCATGTGACAGCTCTAGCATGCATTTCAGTATGTGTCTGAAATCCATTAAGACGACTGCTCACTGAGGGTCATTGGATGACATTAAGAAGAATATATTTCCCAACCAGATTAAATGGCATGCTCATACAAGCTCAGCCTGTCATGTAAGGCTTTTTATCCTCTCATCAATACTCAGCAGATTTAACCTTTTTGTTGAAGTTTAACCTGTTTGTTGCTTTGGAAAAGGCTGTGTCTATGGAAGTGATAACAGGTAATAGCATCTGTTTAATGCTCTGATAACACTCTTATTTTAAAGTCTTGCCAGCTGTTATGACTGGACAATTATGCAGAGCATATGGAGTGTTCCCTGTGAACCTAACCTTCAACCAAACAGTGAAAGTAAACAGAGTCAAAACCAAAAGAGAAGTAGAAAATAAAATAGAGTTTGGAAACTGGGTCATATGGTAGACAAACTCTGACAGTCCTCTGTTTACCTCCACTGCCACACCCGCCAGCCTCAGAGTTACGATGTTTTGGTTCCTTTTGTAAGTTTCAAAAAATACATGTCAGACGGCATTTCTTCTACTTCTTTATTTGTGTTTTCATGCACACTTTAAAGAAAACTTTAAAAATAGAGGCTGTGTCCAAGACCACAAATCAATTGATTATTCATTGTGACAGATTTGCTAACTGCAGAGACCTTTCTTTTTTTGAGAATATCCCAAGTTTTACACTTTGCTTTATTACTTTTGTGTATACATGCAATGTTACAAGAGTTATTTCATCTTCAACTAAAAGTCTGCACAATTTCAAATTTCAGAACTTTCTTCCTCTAGACACTTTCTAGATTGTATCTTTTGAGGATAACCCTGAAAATCAATGAAATAGCCCTTTCTCAGTTGAGCTCTGATTGTCATCTTTTAGAAAGAGCACATGTTGTTAGAACAAGCTCAGCTCCTGACCTTCCTTTCCTTTCTGTTTCAATTGTTCGCTGTTATTTCCCTAGTTTGGCTCTGACAGGCTCTTACAAAGAATTGGAGGTTCCACAAAAGAGACTTTTACGCCACATTAGGCAAGGGTCCCACAAGCTTCTTTGCCACAAAAATACAATTTGTAGAGACAGAGCGGTTCATCTTGGCAGAATCTCTGCTGATATAATAAGCCTCCTCCCTTTTTCGATGAAGTTGACATTAACATTCATTCTTGTAGTAAGCATATGGTTTTATCAGAGACATACAGAGAGAATGACAATTCAAAGCAGGCAGTTATGCAAAATAAATTCTCACAAATTACCCGTGACATTATTTCTCTGAAGCAGCATTATAAACAACAATAAAGGAGTACTTTCAGAACACTGACACATCTGAACACCGTAGCATCATCCTATCATTCTTATAAAAATGAGGTTGTTGTCATGAAAGCTTTTTCTCTTGTTGCTTAGTTGTACATATCAATGTGTTGTCAGTTAAGCTATGCAAAGCCGCTGATTAATCACAGATGTACAGGTGACCAAACACCATCTGTGGGTTTCCAGGTCGTCACATCAATGAATCAATTCACTGTGTGCTCACACATGTAATAAGAGCTAATGACAAGTGCCTCAACTTCAATCACAGAGCAGAAAAGGAAATTGCCATAGTCTTCCCAATTCCCTTTTTTTTCTCTTTTAAAGTGATACATTCTGGTATGCATCTCCTTTTGTCTTATTGGTTATTTTTCTATTCTCTAAATATGCTGATTTTTATTTTTTTTTTGTAAGAGTTATTTTAGAAATTATTTAGTTTCCTGTTTGGAAACTACCGAATCCTCCCTTACTGACTGCATCTACTGTGCTATCAACAGATCTCCATCACACAACGTGTTCCACCTATATGTGCTGACTGGATAAGTGCACTGTGGATGCACAACATGCAATTTGTACATAAAATTGCAGGCTACAATCTTTCCCTGGGAGCAGGAATGTAATGTATATTGACTTTTTTTGATTGAAGCTGTTTGCGAGACATTTGAGAAACTTTACTTGTATATTTTTGTTTGCCAGTGAAGCCTTTGATATTGATGGGCAGCTGTGTGAAGGGTAATAAGTAGCTGGAGAGAGAATTCACTGACATAACCTATTACCTCTGCTGGAGAATACATACTTCACATATCCACTCAAATCAGAAAACATGAGGGTATAAATAGGAAAATGCTCATTGGCCTCTGTAAAGCTGCAGGAAAATTGAACATTATCAGGGTGCTATATGTCTTCTAAATGGGTCAGTGACATTTTTCAGTTTATGCTGTTTGCAGTGGAGAGCTGTCAATCAGCAGAGAACAAGATGCCGGTGTTTTACTAGGCTGTTGTTTCTTGAACCAGCAAGACCATTTTTCAAAATTGATGATCCATATGTCATGATGTAAATTAAAGTATTGAGAGCCAAGTTTACAACGACTGCTGACAGAGTCTGCAGAGGACATTGCTCACTATGATAGTCTGATCCATGAAAATAGCAGCTGACTATGTTTACTCAAAGAATACAGAGGGGTGACAAATTTAATTAAAACACCTCAAATAAATTAGAAGACAGTCACTGCCAATGCAGATGTACTGATCTTTGTACAAATGGGTATATCTCCTTTTTTAGGGCTTCCAGACTATTCGCTGAGGTGCGTGTAGTATTACCTGCAATGTGAGTTTTTAATACTTTATACTTGTGCTAAACAGTTTAGCTTGTACTCAATATTTTCTAACTCACTGTCCAACAACAGGCATTGCATCTAAAATGCAAAAGTCCACATTATTTTACATCTAACACCTCTCTCTCAAACATGGCCCTCGTACTGGAGACCTTATACTCTAAGCCTTCGATCACCCTCTTTTGCCGGTTCTGAAAGTCACTCAGACATTGCTACATCTTCCTTCGCATAATTTTGTTTTCACAGTGGTGACACATTTAATCATCTCTATTTTCTCGACCAAGATAATCAAATAATAAAACTTGCCTTATCAGTGGTCAGCCACAACAACTTTGCATTACAGAAGCTCCTAAATATCAGCGTCACACTTTGTAATCTGTCTGAGAGCTCAGCCCCCTAGTTAATTAAAAATCTAATTAAAAGACAAGTTTCCACAATTTTGAAAAACGATTTCAACAATAAACACATTAGAAGTTCAATTCTCAGATCAGACAGTAGATGGTGGTTGACTTTTGTGTCTATATAATGTTCTGTTTGCTCTTTTGGAAGAAATAGTTTTACAATTGTGCTATAAAAACATTTGCATGATAATGAATAACAGGAAGGACAAACTCAACATCCTAGTAAAAGGAACAAGGCATTATGTGCAACTGAAATCTGTTCCTTTTGGAGGGTTTACTGTTTACTTAACCAAAGTAGGGACATTTTATAAGGTCGGAAAACATACAGCCGACTAAACAAGGGCCAATGTTTTGCAGACTGATCAGATCTAACCCTCTATCAATCTAAACCAGAGTTTAAGGCAAAAATAGGAGCTCCTGCAAAAGGTTATTTTTGTCCTCAGATTGTTGGTGTTTCAAAGGCTAATTCTAGGTCCTCTGTTTTTCTGTGTTTCAGTGAAATTTGATGAGTTCTGATGTGGTTTCTGATCAGGGATGTTCTGAGGAGGAAACTCCCTTGGTGGTTCTTGGCTTCCTCTGAGACTTGGACTGATGTTCTTAAAAAAATTCCTGCACCATAATTACAAGGCAGAAATGCATCAGGTCAAACAGAGGACAAAAATGAATGTAATATCCAATACATGAATCACACTTTCACTGCCATGGACACTGAAACAGCGGGAGGGTAATAAATCACAATTACAAAGTCATCTACACATTACGGACTGTCTCTTTTGGCTGTGATCAGACATCTGTAATTTATATTCAGATTTCAATCCTCAGTGATTGATGGAGAGTAAAAGAATCCCAATGAGGCAAACAGTGCACAAATTCCAGGAAGAATTGCATCCAAGTAGTTGCTAAATATTATAAAAGACACTAGCATCAGGATCAAATATAGTTGAGTAACATCAGCAAAGAAAAGCATTAATGTGTGGTTGAAGTTCCCCATGACTGCTGAAATTAGAAAATATATTTTGCCTAAGATGGACAAATGTTTGTTTGGACAAAGTACAAGGCAGTATTTTATGAAAACAACACCTCTTCAGTGTTTAAAGGTACAGTGTGTAGAATATAGTGACACCTAGCTTCACAAATTGAATGATGGCAGGTCTACAGTCATTTGAATATCCAGGGGGAACATGAGGTGCGATGATTAGGTAAAATAACAGCCAAGGAATATGATGCAATTTAATGAAAGCACCTCATGGTGCAAAAAAAAAGTTTTTCCTTATGACATTCCTGTAAACTGCCAATGCACAGTCAAATAAATGCAAAGCTAAACCCTTTATAACATGAAAGGTAGTCAAAAAAAGTGTTTTTGTGCGATGAATGACATCAGAATTTGTTTATCCAAAATATAACAGATAACTGAGCATAAGAACTGAGCATAAGTAGAAATTGCGGAGGAGGGTAGGACACACGTCCTGCTCAATATTTAGAGCTCATGTAATAAACATTTTAAAGAAGTAAAGGCCTTTTTTTTGTAAAGTACTATAAATATACTTACATATCCCACCAAAAACTTATGTCTTTTTTTTTCTCCAGCACAGGGTCTTTATTTACAGCTCACACAACTACTGAATCTTTTGTAGCAAATGCAATTATCCCCAAGATATATACAAAGGCACAGTATAGATATCAGTTAAAAGTGGCACAGCTTCCTACCCCCTTTGGTGCTGAATGCAGTCAAGCAGGCTGATAACCATGAACCTTCTAGCTGATCCAGTCTAGTATTGCCTCAGTCTCAAACACAAATTGTGTTTTTCAACTAGTTTCATTAATGTTTTGTAAGCACTGCCTCCTTTGGTTTAGGGTTAGGGGTTAACCTTTTAAAAAGGCACTTTTATGAAGATATAAAAAAGTAATTCAAATCAAGATTCAGAGAGCAATGATACTGACAAAGCTTGTTTAAGAGGAGTTGGGCTTTCTTGAAGAGTAAAGTTGATCATACCAAATATTAACTTTCAAGCATAAGCTCATTAGAAGTGTGCAGATTCTGGACTTGACTTGGCTTAACCGCTATGTGCTTGCATATGTTTCAATAAAGTGCTGCACCTATTTAATTACTTCCTGGCAATATATGAAAAATAAGGGTGACACAAGACTTTTGCACAGTGCTGCTTCAGTGAGAAAAAAATCTTGCAGTATTCCTATTTGATGGTATTAGATCATGTTTTACAAAGGATCTCTTCTTACTTGTGTCTTATGTCATGTGCTGTGGTCATGTGTATTACATGAAAGGGCTTCTACTGGCTCTGGGCGAATCATTGTTGCCTTCCCTGGAAGGCTCTTATTATGAAACAACTCATCTGCAAGAAGTGTCAAGCTTCATTAGTGTGAACACGAATTTTGTTACAAAGAAACTAAGAACAACAGATTGTAACTGTCTATGCTAGTGGGAATCACACCGTCCTTGTCTGAATTTCATTTATAATTTTTTTCAGTTAGAAACCTCCTGTACTTTGCAAGATAGCCAAGGGTAATAGGCTGATCCTTTTTTTCCTTTTTGTTTCCACTGCACAGGCCTCTTCTTTGCCGTGCCTCTCTCATTCAGTCACTGGATGTTTTTCTTAAAAAAGGTTAACTTGGATTTTTTCCAGAGAATCGGGCCAGATTAGTATATCTCAAATTAGCATACAGATTCCTACCCCGTGTTGCTGATAGGGCATCGTACTCATCATCATCATCAAAAGTGTAGGTGTCCAATCAACGGAAACAACCAGCAAAAAATACTTAAAAACAAATAGCAGAGTTTCTCTTCAATCAGGCGTCTAACAAACCCTGATGAACTCCAGTGAGAGCTTGAGTGCTCCCATGATATGTACATAGTTTGCACTTGAATGTTGGGTGTAATTTGTGGGTGATGGTTATGGTGGGACAATTTAGGCCTTTACTGAAGTGGTGGTGTGATAACAGTGGATTTCATCTGAGTGCAAACAGAACCCTCCAAGCTGAGATAGAATTGATGGAATGGAGCTGTGGGCAGGTGGAAGGACAGAGAGCAACATTCAGACAGCATTGATTTTTTTTCTTCTATGGGTAAGAAAGAAAAGAAGCGTCTCACTGTGGTCAGTGAATAGAGGCGCTTTGTGTTGCATTTTGTTCTTGTTCTCACTATGAAGATAACACAAAGCTTTTTTTCTTTTTAAATGACTTGCCTTTTGTCAATAATGCAATTGCTAATCTACTTAGAAAGATGGACAACAGTTGATTATTTCTATGTCACCTTGACAAAACAGTTTTTGCTTCTAACCAGTGACAGAGCATCTAAAAAACAGCTTTTTCAGACTTCTGAAATAAAATCTGGCAACAAAGCTTTAATAGGTCCCTCATAGACAACACTTGAAATTCCCTCACTGAGTGCTCTGTCTGCTTAACACTGTGAAATGGATAAAGAGGTTCCTGTAAAAATGGACACACTGTACCAGTGAGGTATCTGATATCATTTCTTATGGCGCTCTGTTTCACACAGCTCTCATCCATCGAGTCAACAGCTGGTAAACGTTTAGCAAGCCGAACCCCAACTGGGTACCGTTGACTTGCAGATGCTTTTGAGGATACTTGGAATTCAAACCTTGTAAAAAGAGCGGACAGATGTTTGCATATTAATAGAGACAGAATGTGGGGGGGTGTCTGGAAGGGAGGCATTACAGCTGCTCCATTACGGTGTACAGTATATGGGACAGGTGGATCCACTCTCGTTTCATCTCGGGGGCATTTTGATCAGGATGCCTTTACATACCAGGTGTTAGGGAATGCTCAAAACTCTGCACACACGTGTTGTATAGTACAGTATTTGTTGTTCCTTAGCTTCTTCATACTTGGAAATCACAAAATTTAAAAGACTGGTCAATGCTTTGACATGATGATTGCTGGAGTTGTTCATCTTGTTTTTACTGGTAACAAATATTCATTGTAAAAACTTTTCAGTATGCGTGACACAAAAAGGGAAACAATTCAACTCTGAAATTTGATACCTGATGCTTACACTTTTGTACCAACTTTGCTAAGATAGTTTGTATTTATAGATTTAGCTGAACTTGGCATTTTTATACAAAACAAAGTTTGAGATGTGTTCCCCTTCACTATGTTACAATTGCTTAGAGAAGGAATCTTGTACATATAGTTTGAAGAAAATTGTCATGTAGAAGGGGTCACGGTTGTTGTTTTTTTGTTTTTTTTCATTGGTTCCAATACACTGACACCCCCACTGTGGCACGCAGACAGTAACTCCATTATAATGATGGCATAAAGGGTGATTAAACCATTGTAGAAAACACTGTTAGATACCACCACAGTATAAAAATAATCGCTGGATAATGTACTGGATAAGCTACCTGATCTCAACTTGCAGCGAGGACCAGACCCACAGTCGTCAGCTTCCACTAACACCAGCGGGAAGACATGTCATGTGTGAAGAAGTGAAAGTGCACTAAGAGAGTGATGGGCTGCGCTAATAAACAAACCCTGGCCGAAGGGCTTGTCTCCCAGCCATCCTGTTCTCCAATGGAGTTTACTGTTTCATTCATTGATTATCTGTCCCTCAGCATGATTGACAACAGTTTGGAGTCACAGAATATAAAAGAAAAATAAGCTTTGTGAGCCGTGCTACTTCTTTTTCCTCTTATGTTGGACTGAGGGCAGATTAGATGCTTGTCAACTATCTATCACATCTTGAGGTTCATTGTGATAACATAGTAACTTCAGTGGGTTTCTGCAGCATAATACATTGTGGTCTTTCTTCATAGAGTGTAACATAAGTCTTCATATCTCATTTGTTGCTTTGGTGCATTTTAAAAAGCAGTTAAATGCTCAAACAAATGGTAAACCTTTAACCTTTGGGGCTTTTGGTTTCTTTCATGATATCCATATTTATAGCACTGGTGGAAATTATATTTCTTCCATAAGTTACTGCTCAGTGGAGCAAGTGAAGCAAATGCATCCCCATTATACAAATGGGAAAAAAGTGTTTTTTCTACCGCACTTTTTCATTTTTAGAAGGGTTTCAGTCTAACGCTTGCCCCATGCTTTTTCTAACTATCAAATTGGTCACTCCAGATGGGAGTCTGCTTACAGAGCTAAGTAAGCTAAGTACAGAATGAAATAAACACGCAAGATTAGCTGATATACATTGAAAGAATCTTTTTGTCCCACCAAATTCAGCCAAACTTTAAATTAGCTTGAAGTGAGACTGGATTGTTGCTGAAATGCCAACCTGATTAATTTTTATGTATCCTTCTAATTTTGTCAGCTCACCCACCAGATGTGGAAATGAGATGCTGGTGGCATAACTGGAGTCCTATAAGCATCATGTGTCCACCGACAGGGCTTCAACTTTGTAATTGAGCATCAGAGCGAGGCAACCATCACTTTTCAGATGCTTTCACGCCACATGTTCATTTTCTCAAGTAGCAAATGTCAAACTCCTAACTAATAATGTTGTGGACTTCAGGGGGTTTAAGAACAGACAGTGTTTTCTTTTGAGATTACAGTTCTGGGTCAGTAAATATTCACATTTCTTTCTTCTTTTTTTTTTTTTTGCCGTGACTTTTCAAATTTACCATTTCAGTTAAACCTTTAGACTTTTGTTTTGGTCAACATTTAAGGTTGTGATCATTTGATTATTATGAACATTTAATCTGATACAATGATACAACTATTCAAGTAGTGATGCTGCTACCTGAACCTTTAATAACTCAAATTCAAATACAGGTGATTGTAATTAGTAATTAGCCAGATGAGGAAAGACCATTTTTTTCCATTCAAATTGTTGGGGATTTGTTGTTATTGTTAGACTGACAATGGCCTTTTGCAGGTTTAATTATTTGTATTATAGTTTGAAGGGTTCTTAGGTTATTTCAGTTGTACAAACCGCATGTCAAGTTTGATCTGAAAATGGCCTGCCACCTGCAATCATTTTAGGCCGTGAAAAGCTTTTTCACAAATCAAATTCAATTTGCATAAAATAAAAACAATGCTTCTTATTTCCCATCATCTCCCAAGACATGTAGTCGTAGCATTCTTTGAGTATTGCTGATTCCTTTTATTGAACCATCAGTCCTACTAAACTTGACATATGCCTGTGTCTACAAAATCCAGGGGTTATATGGTGCAACAGTACAAAAAACTTCTTTAACAAAATGTTTTTTGTTACCAAAATAGCTTCCCAGTTGTGTTTTAAGGGATTTTCAAAAGACACAAAAGCCAGCACTAAGACATGATGTGAATGTCATGTCTCACAAGAAAAGATTATAATAAATTACAATATATATATATGTGTGTGTGTGTACATACTCATCTCTGGTGCTGTATTCTCAATACAGCACACTCTGACCGACATGAATATATTGATTTGCCCATTCAGCGCCTTCACTTGCCTATAAATCTCTATTCACAGGCACACCAACCTCAGGGCAAATCTAATACCGGAGACTGAGCTTGATTGTTTAGAAATGTGAAAAGCATAAGAACTATAATGTCATTCAATTAATTTTTTGAGAAATGTCCCCGAATTGTAGTTAGGTTTTCCAATGACAAGTGGCAATTTGAAGAGCAATCAGCATCCACACGGCCTGCAGTTGGGAACAAAATCAGTAAAAATCAGACCAACTTAGATTTTCACATACTTCCATTCTGAATACAAATTGCCACATATAAACCAATGCGGGGAAACATAAATTAGGCACTGCCAGAAGGTAGATTTGGTCAGGTTGGCGTGCTTTGACTGAGTTTGGTGTCATGCTCTTTACTTTTTCACTGACAATCACACAAGGACAAAATATCAAACATTAAACTGAGAGCAGTGGTCCATCCCATCCCTAGAAGCCTACGGCCTAAAACGTCGACAGTCTAATAGCCATGCTTCCTTGTTTGTCAGTTGTTAAGTTCAACCATTAAACTGATGAGATATTGGTGTTAGATGTTTGAAATTTTCCAGCACATTAAGCCTAATGGTTTTACTTCTCATACAAGATCTGCATAGGAATTATCAGTTTGAATTGGTAGCCACACAGCATGTGGCTCAGTGATGGTTCCATGATTGCTTGTGCGATGTAGAGAGATTTCATAAATAAAGGCAAACTTTAAAGTGGATGAATAATGAGGCAGACGAATCAGCAAGAGCGACAGGAGAAAAAGATTGCCAAGAGATAAAAGCAAAATTAGACCTGACCTTTAGGTGGTCTTCAAAGTCTGTATTCCCTGGACATAGTGGAGAAGAAAGAGGGAGCCGGTATTGTGATATAAGATATAATGCACCGTGTATTTAATCGCTGATTAAACTTTATGGATGATAGTCCAGGTACGATCACTATTTCAGAGCTACCATTCCATACTCATTTTCTGTCATGCAAGCTGGTTTAATTAATAACTGGGTAGATGTGGGAGCATGTAGAGCAACACTAAAGTGGGGTGATAACTCCACCTCCTCGAGCGCTTTTATCCTGGTGAAAGAAAGAGAAAGGACTCGAGAAAATACCCTCTTTTCCTTAGTTTTTTTTCTAAGCAGTGAGCAGGAAAGTGTGAGAACAGACACTGCAGAGTTTCAGGAACATTGTGTCTATCTGCAGGATGAAAAGCTTTGCAAATGAATAAAGAAATTAGATTTTTTTTTGTGTTTTACTAGAGGCCAGTTCAGAAATGAAGGGGTACATCTATGGTACCAACAGAAGCTGTTTCAGCATTTCTTGAAGATAATGGCAGTGATTATGAAAATAACAGACAACAATCTCATAACAGCACATTTACAGCAATATATTGCACACAAGTTAAACAAACTAAGGCAGTAAATGGCAAGCATTCATGGTAGAGGAGGTTGAATCCCAGGTGAGTGAGATGAGGGCTCTTTTTTTCTTTTTCAGAGGGAAGGAAATATACAAGAGCAAAACTTCTATAAAAAGGTCAAGAAAGAGGAAATAAGGTGGCCTGTATAAAGGTTTAATAGGTTACCATGGAGGATACAGTCAAGCTGTCCTCTGTGAGGTGGCTACTTTTACACCAGCCTAATGGACTTCTTTTCAAAGGTAATCTGGCAAGAACACAAACATAATGTTTCTGCATAAAAACTGCTAGAAACAAATCTAACAACTAAACTGCAGAAGTGGAAGCTACTGTCTCTCAAGGAAAGCTGTGAATCTTGCTCTTGCTGCTGACACACCTATTTCTCCTCTGCTCAGTGGGTGCCATATGGAAACAACACAACAATTCAAATATTGTGAATAAGCTGTACATGAGCAAACACGCTGTTTTTTGTTATCTAGATGGAGGCAGTGTGATCTGTTTTGCACTATATAATGGCAGAAATCAGAGCACCACCACTGACATTAACTTAATGCTCGAACATGGTTCTGAAACCGCCCCTCTCTACCATATAATCTCGTGACACTTGGCAACTTTTCTACAAGGCTTTACACTTGTCTCAAAGGGCTATTGTCATAATTCAATAAAGACTCTGTTTGACATTAACAAAACTTCTTTCAGTGTCTCTTATTGTATGATATATATATATACATATATATAATACCATCTTCTTTCTGCACCGGAAAGCTATGTCTTTTTGATCAGGCATAGTTTGTACTTCTTTGCTGGCAGCTGGATGTCATCTGTAGTGTGTTCCAGTGCTAATTTGTTTATTCAAATGCTAGCAAAGCAAGGAAACCCAGCAGGAGTGATCTGGTCACTGCTAATGTTATTATGGTTTGCTGGCCAATCAGTCTATATGCCACGGCAATTACATTAAATAATCCAAATTTTTCAATAACGGCCAAGGGCATTATTATTGTAATCATTACTTCATTACTTCATCCTTCATTTTCAACAAAAACAGGTTTACAACATAACCATGTTTAAGCATACAAAGATATCACCAGATGATAACAACTCATTCTCATTGATTTATTCTAGTTTTTAGAGCAGTTAGAAATCATGTAAAATAAACCAAACTAAGATTTATCCTAAATAAAATTCTAAAGTATAAGTGATATAAGTCATTTTCAATGAACAGAAGAAATTAGAAAACAGTTGGTGAAATGGGTAAAGTCATATGTTTACTCTTAGATTTTCCTCTTGTGGTCCTCGGTAACTTGAATCAGTCATCAGTGATTGCGGGATAATCAGCCCAAAACATTGCTCTCAAAAGGATTGAAAAGAACATTTTAGAGGGAAGTCATGTTGAAGTAATGTTGTTAGCAAAGTTGCTCTCCCAGCAGTCTAGATATGTTTCTCATGGTTGGAACTCAGTGCCAAAATTCAAGCCAAGACTTCTGTTTTATGCCCTCATGGCAAGAACTCTGGAACTCTCCATTAATCTGTTCTTAAGCTGCCTGACTTCAAAAACAGATGCTTGAGGAGGATAAGGCAGCTCAGTGGGAGAGCAGGTACCTAAGCCTTGGCTAGATAAGGGGAAAAAGTGGCAGCGTTGCACCGTACCGTATCAGCTGGATGAGACTTCATGGGAAATATTTTTTGTTATCATCACACATTTGTCTGTATAAGCATGCTTTGTGCTAATTATGATGTCATCACTTCTACTTAATAAGGAGGTAATGAGATGGCATTGACATTTAAAAAAGAGATGGTTAGATAGAGTAACAATACACTTGGAAAAATATTTTTATTGTGTGATAAATGAAGAACAAGACCAAATAAAATTGTCAACTGCAACATTTCTTTATCTATATTGGTATGCGGCTGCTGTTCTTGATTTGTAAGCCTATATTGTTGTCTGTAGAGATAATTTGTGGAAGTTTTAAACCTTGCACATCTGCAAATTTCCCCAAGGGTGTACACTAAACTCTCTGCAAATGTCTACATGCCTGCCATGTTTTTTGTTGTCATGTGAATAATGATCATTGCCTGTCAAATGCATCGGACTTGAGACATCATTGTATTTCTACAAAGGGATGGTATGTTAGACTTTAAAGAAAAGGCTTATTACAGCAGTTGTAGGATTAGGGTTAGGGGTTAACCTAACCTAGTTGTTGTCTTTAAAATTTGACAATAGAATTGGCAGCTAGAGAAAGTAAATTACTCAGATGGTTTGATAGTAAGAATAACCGTAAAAACAATACTGTAGTTAAGTCATGGCAAATATTATGTTCTCTACATTTGCTTAACTAATATTGCAAAATGTTTTTAAAAATTGCATGGCTCTATAGACCATTAATGGTTAATGGTATGTGCTACGATTTGTCCTCTATATGTTCAAGGTCAAAGGAATTTGATAAACCATAAGAAAACCCCATCAATGGATGAGCACATTTTTTCAGTGGAAGATAGGTCCCTGTGCTCTGTTGTGTCGCCAATGGTCCAGGGATAGTAAGGCAATCTGTGCTGATCATGTGATCATCTGTGGGTCATATGACAGATGTAAAAGGCCTAATCAATAGATGTCCTCGGGTTTTCACTTTAAGTGCATCATTTATTATTCAGTGGCTTTATATATGCATATTGTATTGAGTAGCCAATGAGTGGGACTCATGTTCTATCATGTGCCTCCTTGTAATAAAAATGTACACCTCCACATTGTGAGTGTGAAGTCTTTTTTTTTCTTTCTCATTAGGTGTCCCATTGTCTTTCCTGATTAAATGTAATGTGTGGTTTGCACTTCAGTCATTACGAGCATTTGCATTCTGTGTTTTTGTCCCTCTTGGTAATCACTATCTCAGGAACCTGTTTAATGGTCTGAGACAGTTTGGTCAACAAATCACTCAGTGAAAAATTTCTGCCCAGCTGCCACCTTTTGTTTTCGAAAAGCATTGCATCACTATTCACCAATATGCAATTTCTGCCTGTGTGGCATCTATGTTTGGTCTTTGAATTTTATGACTATGCATAACACAACTCAGCACACAGCACAAATATTTGCAGTCAAACTACAGAATGAGGTGTTAGAGGTTTATTTATATATCGAATGAGTCTCCATTCCTTTCATGAGTGTGTATGTATGATGTATGACATTATTGAACTTACAGTTTAGGTAGTGGTTTGTAGGTCATGATATGGAGATGTATTAAAGGCAACAGTTGAGATTTCTTCCTGCATTTAGAAACATATTTTCCCATTTTCATTTGCAGATGATAGCCAAAAATACCTTTTTACAGAATAGTCTTCTAGTACACCTGCCTAATCTTGTTTCTTGCCAGAGAAAAGAGAGGTTGAGCCCCAGAGATACTAAGACTGTTTGGGTTGCATATCATAGAAATTGTGTCCAATATCACTGCAGAGTGTTATCCCCCACCTAAATTAGACACTTGTAATCACAGCTCCGACACATTCTCCATGCTTCATGGTGGCTCCAAGCAAACCATTTGCACTCCTAAAACTGGTCTATGGGGTGATCTTGTCGTAGGTCAATGGTGTGGGATACATGATAACAGAGGGGAAAAAGTGCTGTGGAATTCAGCACTTTCCCCAATAGTCCAGGCGTCATAGACGGGGCATGCTGCACACTGAGTCTACCACCTCACACGCATACATTCTGCACACAAATGCACGCAGAAACTCTCCATGGAATTTATGACCTATAACCCTGATACTTCCAGACAGTAATTAGAGGGACACAGTGTATTATGTGACAGTGTGCAGTTGGTCCAGTGGAGATAGAGTATGGCACTGGGGTAAGGGGACCTTGGGGACCAATGTGGTGGTCCAAAATAGACCTTGGAGATTAGAGGCTATTCTGAAAAAGTCCCCACACTTGTGCAAGAATGTCACAGCTTGACATGAATTTGTATGAAGGCTGCCAGCATCCTTTTCCATAATGACTAAATTCCTGTGACCATGAAGGTTGACAGGCATCTCTCACTCGCCAGCCGCTCCCACAGAATGCACTGCATTCTTATGGATTCATCTCTATTTGCTTTGAAGGTTTTGAATGACTCAGTCTGGTCAAGGATCAAGAATAACATGCCTGGAAGCTCAGTAACATTAATTTTATGTTACTAAGTGGGAAAAACTACCCCAATTACAGCTTTATTTAGTAGAAGTGTGGTCAAAATTTGTCAAAACAACTGTCATTATTTCTCCAAAAAAATCTTAGATGAAGTAAATACAAATAAAGCAATGATACAAAATATATTTCACTTTCAGGTTAATTGCTAACACGAGAGACTTTTTTTTCCCCACAACTGGGAAGCTCATTTAATTTTTTTTCAACCAAAGGCTTTGCAATAAAATTCAAGAAACATCCAAATTTTTTCACACTAAAAATAAAATATATAAAGATTAAACTTTGACTTGTGTTGTCAAGTAGTCTAAAAGTAGTTTGCATTTTATGTTTTTGCAAGACTGCCGATACAGTAGCAGATGCTTCTTCATTGCTGGATTTAATCTTTTAGTATTAGTTGGCCTTATGCAGACATCTCATCTTAGTTATTTTATGTATGATAGATGAGTTCTTATGATGTTCATTTGCTGCAGAGCCTTCCTGTTTTTGGCCATGCGCAACCCATGTGCGTTTGTTATCTTCCAGCCAGGATACTCCTTATTGCTTTTCTGCAGAAGTTTACAAAACATTATTGATTTTTTGAAACCAAAAACTTTTCACCTGCTCCACCTCAGCTCCACTAGTGTTGGCAGAGGTGTGTATCTTTGTCCAACTACTTGTTTCTTTTTTTTTCTTTTCCTTTTCTCTATTTTTCTATGTTGAGCTGTAAGTTCCTGTGCAAAACACTGCAAGACTCTTTATTTCCTCTCAACTTGAAATCTCATTGTTATTTGTAAACCATCAGGGGATGTTGGTGCAGTTGGCAAAAATCCCAATAAAGTTCTCATATTCTATTCAATGTGAGGGTGCTGAGCATGCAACCTCAGGAGGCCCCAGTCTTACACACCAGAGAGCACCAAAGTGTAGAAGGTGTGGACCAGGTGGTGCTCAAGCCCACTGAGCTCAGTTTACCAATCAGTTCCATGGGGGGAAAAGTATTAAATCCTGAGCTGGAATTAACAAACTGCATTCTACATCATTCTAATATAGGAAATGTGATATTGAAGTTGATGAAGGCAGAGTGGAGAGCAGTGGAGGTGGTATCCTGAATCTGTTGTCCCTGAATACAAACTGCTGAGAGTCCTGGCTGGCCTGGATGTTGTCTATCAGAATAGGGTGAGGCCACAGGGCAGTAGTTATTTAGTCTTGGCACTGCAGACTTTTAAAGTTTTGGTATGATTCTTCAAGCAGAATGGAACACTCTCCTGTCCCAGTAATATGTCAGACATGTAAAGAATAACATCCACTAGTTGATTAGCACTAACTGATCAAATCTTTATTTTTACTTTTTTTTATTTTTTTATATTCTCCTTGTCAACCTTTAAAATTTGTGTGAGACATGAGGATATTTGAAGCCATGATATGTGAGGCCATTGTTACATGTCTGCTTGTGCAAGTACTGAAAGTTCTTTTGTTCCTGATTTGATCAATTTTCACCACAGAGGCATTATAGATACTTCATGTATCGTCACTGTGCAAAGCAAACCACTTCTTTATAAGGTCACCTACTGCTGTATGAAGACAATAAGCTTCATTATCACAAAGTGCATTATTATATCTCTCAGTGCTCCCTTGACTCGTGTTTGCCAGCGAGCATCATTAAAACTCACAGCTGGGCATTTTATCAGCCGTTTGGCTGACAAGGAGTCATTTTGGGTGCATTGTCTCAGAGGGAAAAATGATGTGTGGCTCCTGTTGGCGGATAATAGAGAACAGAATAGTATTGGCACAAGAGAGTGTGGTTAAGTTCTGAGTCATGCTGCAGATTTGAAGGATTAGAGGTAGAACAATGGGCATCTTTCAGGGACTGAGATAAGCATATTGAGAAAAGAGATGGGCAGCAGTGGTGCCAGAAACTTTTTCTGGACTGACAGATAAGTGCCTAAGATATTGTCTTTGAAACTGTGTGAACTGAAAAATTAATTAAACACTGAATGGGTAAAACCCATCTGAAGAAGAAGAAAACATCTAATTTAAGCTCACAATCTGATACAACTTCAAAGTCATGGCATCAGTAATTGCAGCAGGAGCCAATAACATTTTCTTTTTTTCTGATATGTCATATGCATCAGCAGAAAGTAACACACACTGCAATGTCCAGGCTGCCTGTACCACCAATGCACTGTGCACAGCATATAGTAAAATACATCATCTGCAAGCTGCTACCTGGAAAATGATATTCATTTCGTGCGAGCTCTTCCTGGCACCAAATACATTCTGGTGTCTCAGAAATTAACTGAGTGTAAGCTTGCAGTCTTGTTTTGACGCAATTTGTCATGCCAGCTTCATTTGCCCCATTTAAAGTGGCAATTAGAAATTGGCAGCACAGGCTAAGCCCTGGGGTAAGTCGCACAGATACAGTTCTCGACCTCCACACCCACCCATATCCAGCTGCCAGTGGCCTTGTTGATGATCAAGACCGTTACATTTCTGCACCCTGAAGGACGCTCAACATGCGAGTCCCTTAGGTCTAATCCAGGGATGCATTCTGCTTCATTACCATTTCAAAATGCAGAATTACCTGTCAGGGTTCTATTGGGAGCCAGTGTTGCCAGCACTCCAACACCCACAGTAACAAAGGGGTACTGCCTCTTAACACATAGATTGTCATTAAATGAAACTGGAGCTATTTGTAGGTCCATTAATTACACCCTTTCACACACCACTTCCCTCTCGATGGAACAAAGGGAAGGTGAACGAGGACTTCCATTTTTGCTGTACATCAATGTCAGATTACAGCCATCCTGGCTTCAACTTGCCACCCCTTGTGCTCTCTGTGCACCCTAGAGATATGTGATTAATTATAATGAAAGGTTGAAAAAGTGACATTCATGTCAGTGTATATTCTGTCACCTTAAACTTTATGCAGGAGTCATGGCCGTGAAATTGGAGGAACTCAGTTAGAATTTTTATAATTGTCCCATGTCTTGTCCTGAGCTCACAATTGCATGTGTTGTTCAGTAAGAGGAGGTTTGATATGTCATTCAAAATGCTCCCTGTTCATTTCCCCCAGATGACTGAATTAATTTGGATGTTAGTCTTGAGTCATCATCTTGGTATTGTTTAATTCTAATGAATAACTGGAACATACGTGCCTGTTTGCTTTGGAATATGATACTTTACTGTACATTAAGCACTCCAGATGATAAAAGTAAAACTGTGGGAAAATGGCAGAGAATGCCTGTCTTACTTTTCATAAACATAAGCTAATGAGCCACTGAAAGTTGACCTACAAAAGTCACTTTCTCTGCTCTGTTTTTGTAGACAGAGTGTGTGCAGCTTATATGCAAAAATAAATAAATAAATCATCACCTTGATTTAACTAAGCAAACAGGTAATAGCCTCCAATAGAAAAAATACAGCAGTGCTTACTATCTTTAAGCTGGCTTAAAGTTATTCAACCATAAATAATGCAGCATCTCAGTCCTTAAACTACCATGTCAAAAGACACATCCTGGAAGCATGTCAAAGATGTCAATTGGTTATTGTCCTCCTTCAAGCAAACATAATAACTAAGGAGATGGTTGAAATTACTATAAAAGAGTTAAAACCTGTCCAATGTATTATTAAAACCTGGAAGAATAGTGGTTAAGGATCATCATCAAGAAAGCAATGTGCTTGGGAAAAAATCTTGAATGCTCATGCTCAGCGATAAATTAATAACATTTAATGAAATCAAATCAAAGAAAATGATCAGCAGACATCGACGCAATGTTTATTATTGGAAGTACGAGTTTCTTTACACACACCGTGCAAAAACAACTCAAAGTTTTGGGTAAACAGCTTTTAGCCTTAAGGCAACCACTCATCACTGATGATAACTGAAAAAAAAAAGGTCATGTCACCTGAAGAGTCTAGATTTACCCTGTTCCAGAGATGCAAGAGCATTGGGGTGAGAAGAGCAGCAGCTGAAGTGCTGCACACAAAATGTCTAGTGCTGACTGTACAAGCCTTATCACCGTGGGCAGTTTTATAATTTGCGGATGTCATGGCCATATTCCAAGATGACAATGCCAGGATTCATCAGTCTCAAATCATAGATGTTGTTTCAGGGACCATGAGGCATCATTCTCACACATGGATTGGCCACCAAAGCGCAGACCTGAACCCATCTGAGAATCTTTGGGATGTGCCGGAGAAGATTACACAGCAGTCCGACTCTCTATAATCAACACAAGATCTTGTCATAAAAGTAATGCAATATATAATTGCCATGACTAATCTGTCACATTTAACATCTTGATTAAAGTGATAAATCTTAATATCCTCACATATCACACTCTTTATTAACACTTGAAAATCACCATTCAGCTTAATAAATCACAAAGCCAACAAAGCTTATGAAAATATATCAAACTACATCCCCTGTTGGAAGAATTCTATCTGTATCTTTTAACACTACCAGCCATATGTATTTAAGTGTCATGGCCCTGAAATTAAACTTGCTTCAGACAGTTTCCATAAAAGCAATCAAAATAGTTCAATTTTTTTGTACTATGTCTTGGAAAATGGGTGTTTATTTTCTTGACAACAAACAAAGAGGTAGCGTTTCTGAGGTCATCGCCCTGAGTGCAAAATAGAAGAAGTGCTCTGTTGGTATAATAAACTTTGGCATGTCTACAGCTGATAAGAATTGTGGTTTTCTCCCCGATTTATGGCTTCATTAATCTGTTAGCCTTGTATTTTTCCAGCCTTGTTAAAACATGCAAAGTTTTCTAAGTCTGTCTAGGTGCAGATTTGCATATAAAACTCTTTTCATCATCTGTCATTCAAGCTACAAAACAGAGAATCAAGTGAAGCCTTTTTTTTCAATTTATTTTCATGACTTGAAACAACTTGCATTCAGTTAAAGCCTTAATATTTACGCACACATGATTTGATGATTAATGGCCACAACAGAAGAGCACACTTATTATGTAGCTTAATTAAACTGACACTTTATCAACAGCTTTGTTTCATCCTGTGAAAATGAAAATTTAAATTTGCATGTTTATAAGTGTTGTTCTGCAGTCTCTCTTACCATAAAAATTCCCCAGCAAGAGATAAACAGGATCCCACGACTGCACACCCCAGTGCTATTTTACTAAGAGTGGGTACTCAGCTGAGTTGATTTCGGTGAGCTCGGTCTCACATAAATGTGTGAAATGAGCGTGACATAGTAACACAACATTACATGGCAGAGGCATGTCATGTGTTGAAATCTTATGCTGGCGCCATGGAAAGCAACAAGCTTGTCAATATTTTTGCCAGGGTAGCAAGTCCTGCTTCAGGCAGTGGGAATGACACTACCATTTCTGTGAAAAGGTCAGAGACTGTACTTGCACTTTTTTGAGATGACATGAGATGAGGAAACAGTCGAAAGCTCTAAAAACTTCAGTCTGAAACCACATCGATACAATTCATCACACATTACTCCTTCATAGATCTTTTCACCAAGTTACTAGTAAGAATTACAGTAACATTGACATGAAACATAAACAGAGAATTAAGTACTTCATTTCAATAATCTGACAAATATCAACTGTATTTTCGTATATTTCTGTCCAATCACATTGGTACGAGTTCAGTACCTATTACGAGGTGTTTATGAGGCTTTTTTTAAAACAATGAGCTCGATGGCAGAGTGGACAGAGGCAACAAGAAATACCAAGAACAAACAAAAGAAATAACTACAGAAGTACAGTAGAGTTGCCAGAATGTTAAGAAATGACCTCAGAATGAAAGTGAATGAAAAAAAGGAAGAAAGGAAAAACATTTTAAGATGGTAACACTGTTATTTGTTTGATTCTTTGATCCTCTGGCAGGTTACTCCAAAGGCTTAATAAGGGTGACTTTTACACTTCAAAACCAGATACCAGAGTGACCCGCAGGGCTCCATCCGAGGATGACGATCTGATCTGCACTGAATTATATCAAGTTTGAGGTTCAGTCACACAGCTTGGGGATAAAGCCAGTTGTTCTTCCAAAGTAATCAGTAATAAAATTGTACAAATCTTCCCAAACAGTGAGAGCTGGCAGGTTTGCAACAGTTATTTTTGGGTAAGGCATTTTTTTTTAAACTCATCTTGAAATATTCAACCAGATTTTTTCAATACATAGTTGCCACAGTAGGCTGAGTAGAAAGAACAGATGAAATGCCTTTGAAGGTGCTATGGCGGAATTTGAGTAGCACTTAGAGCTCTGCTGGAAGGAATAAATCTAACACATGACGCTTGAAAATCAGATATAGTAGCAAGCTTACATCAGCATGAGAGCATGCCAATACAATGATACCAAAGCTTAGGAGAGATGAAGGTTAAGGGTTGAGGGAGGAGCAGTTAGGAAAAAAAGAAAAAGAAACAATATTGGCAGCAGGAATCAGCATAAAAAAACACTGTAAACTTGAATATTTAAAAAGCCAACTGAGTTAAAGCATTGTGTTATTATTCTGAGTTCTTAAGTTAAATAACAACCATTATTTAACAAATATCTGTGGGAGATATGAAACCCTTACCTGCCACAAGCTTCCAAAGTGGGTAACCACCAAGGGCTAAATGTGGGTGACTTTGGGGTTTAATGGGTAAATTAAATGGTGTAGTAACACTATTAGAAATGGCAGTGCTTTTTTATTATTTGTACTGTGTTATTCCCAATGAATTCTTCCAAAACTTCTAAACATTTTTTTTTTCAGAATAAGAAGAATTAAAGAAAAATTTTAAAAATTAAAAAAATGTAATCATCCGGTGGTGTTTTTATTAGAAGAGTTATTTGAACGTTTGTTCAGCTGATTGTCTCTTTATAGTAAAGCTCACACACCAGCAACTGGAGCTGGAACTTAAAGTAGAATAATGCATGATGCAATTTTACAGTCCAATGGAAAAAAAAAACTCCTCAGTTTCCCTGCCAACTCTTTTGTCCTGCAGGGACCAATCTGTTTTTAGAGTTAGAAGTATCAACTCTGTGTTGCCCAATTATATATGATCTGTGAATGACATCTGACCTAGATATTGATGTAGATTTGTACACCCAGCATTGACAGTCGGTTGTTACTCTCCACCTGGACCTGTGCCTCCTTTTACCTGCCTCACCAATATGCCGTCTGCCAGCAATTCCCGACTTTGATCTTTGCTATCTGGCTCCCATCGTTTGAAGACAGTGATTGAAGGTGATGGGGTGAGTATTACAGACTGACATTTCTCTGTCATCTGACATTGCAGGCGGCACACTCTTGTGCTAACAGTGCAGGTGGCATGTCCTTCAAAGCTCTCCATTAGGCCTCACAGACCCTAAAAACCATACCTTTCCTGAAAATATTTTTTTCAATTTCAGACATCTATTGATTAATTGATCAACAGCTCACTCCAAAGCATATGCAATTGGTAAAGAAGTAGCTTGTCAAAAAAAAGTAATTTTTTCCTCATTTGAAAAAAAAAAAGAAAAAAGATTGATCCTCTTTCTAATTGATAAATTATTAATTTGATGGACATATGATGTCAGCATTTTTAACAACACATTTGTCACATAGCCTCTTATTGGTTCATCAGCTTGTTAAGTTTGATTGGACAAGAGCTTCAAATATACTTTCCGCATATTTTTAACTCATTGTTATTTTCATTTTCATCCCTCAATAATTTTAGTTAGTTGAAAATATATAGCTTTCAATCTTTGACATTGCGTTCTAGGAGGGAGACAAGTCCAGCCCTCACGTAAAAGACTTAGCTTGAGTCAGCTTTTCAGACAGCTTAATGAGGCATAAATCAGGACCATTTCTCTTGTCACCTTTATCAAGTAAAACACACACATTCCATCTTTGTTGACCACAATTGCCTCTGCTTTTTCTTCTTCTTTTAATCTTACACTAAACCGAAACTGACTCTCCCAGGCTTTCTTCTTCTTGAGGATTCAAATTTGCCTCTTGTCATCTAAAATGGAGATGTATGGGCTTGTGCCTCCAGCGTCGACTGAGGCTTGACGTGTAGCAGGGTCTCAGGTGTCAGGAGCCATTTCCTGGCCAAGGTCCCGACCAGAACGAGATTAGGTCCATTTATCTGATTTTAGATTGCTCTAAACCTATTTCAACTGTCATTTACTGTGCGAGTGGGTCATTAGTCCTACATCTGTTTTGTTTTGTGCCACGCCTGTGGCCGTGTGTCTGTGTATGTGCCTGCCTACGCGTGAGTGTCTGATCAGATTATAACGAACTCCGCAGCCCTGTATGAACATATTCACTAAAACTGTAAAAGAAAATACGCCTGTCATATTCTCACTAAGATGAAGCCAGAAATTACATTAATTGCAGTAAATGACTTCTGTTTGATGTCATTAAATTAATGTGCTTGAAGGGCTTTGCAATAACAACATGCCATAATGAAATGGTGTTGTGCGTTGAAATAAGTCGTGGTCATAATTGACATGATTTTTTATCTAAACAAGGTAGGTTTTATCAGACAAACATGAATACAAACATGAAATATACTCTCTCATTAACAGTAAATGTGACATATAGAATTGTGCCTTTAAGCACACAGCAGAAGCCACAGATCTTGCGATGACTTTTCTCAGGTATAAAGTCTCAGGTATAAGTGCTGGACATACAACAAATGCAGCTGCATTGGAACAATTATTACTTAATTAATTATAATTAAAGTATTTTAATAGGCTTCTGCAGAAGTAGACAGCAGCATTCTCACAACACACAGCATAAAATAGACTGAGGACAGGTGGCATATTAAAACAAAAGAATTGCGAATTCAAAGGATGTAATAGATAACTTTGCACAGCAGAGGAGAACACCTGCAATGTAAGTTGAACTGTTCTGTTTTAGCCTTGAGGCAGATAGCTGTGCATTCACTGACCCTGTCCTTAGCTGTGTCAAGTACTGCTGTTCAGTATGATTTGATTTGCTGTCAACTCCCACATCAGATACAGTTTATTTTCTTTGTTTGTTTTAGGTGTATGAGATGTTACTGTTGCTGCCTCTTTTTGAAGTTGCTTTTTCTTTTTTAATCAGTATCTTAATGCTTAGTGATAAAAAGATAATTACATATGTGCATGGATCTGCTCTAAAAACATTGGGGATCTTGTTCCAATACTGCATAGTACTCCATAACACTATATACCATATAAAGAGGAGCATTTTGGGGGAGGTCTTAAAAAAGAGAGAAATTAACTTAACAGTGTCTAAAAACTTCTGTTTTAATCTGGGCAACTTGTTCTTGTGTGTTGTGCAAGGCTGAACAGAGAGTTTATATCATTTAACACAAGAGAATCACACTGAATACAGTGAGATTGTAAACTGTATGTTACTGATTCTAATTACATTGATGATGTGCTGCTAAATCAAATGAAGGACATCTATATGTCTCACAATTCTTATGTTCTTTTCTGCTCCTGTTGTCATCTTTTGAATGGCAATAACACACAAGCTCTGAAGTGAAACACAGTTCTGTGATGAAAAGACGGTCTGATTGAGCAACTCAAACCCACAGTATTTTAACAGACTTAACAGATTGTCTTGGAAATAGGGCAAAATGTGAGCCCCTCACAACATATCCCAACACAATGCTTCTCTTGCCATCCAAAATATAATAGGATACATTTAAAATCACATTGATTTCTTTGGCTGTGCTTGATTGTTCCGCAACAAAATTCAATTTTGTGAGAAACAAAACTGACTTACTGTTGTGTTAGATTTTCCTTAAGAGATTACAATGACTGAGGCTTTTACAAATTACTCTGGATAGGTTTCCAGTCCCCAAAGTGGTATTGAACTTTGCTTATTCAGCCACATCCTGTCAGTCTAAATTAGCTCTATATTTGATGACAGGGTTCTAACTTAGAAACTAATGGTAAACAGCTATTGTTTTTGGCCTGCCTGCCACCTACAGAGTCACTGCAGATAAGTAACTTTTTGAGTCATCCAACAGGACTTTTTTACAGCAAGCAACTTCTCAGAAAACTGTAGAACAACTTTTCAACCAGCCTTGTGGTTGATATAATGCAGTGAGCATGCCAACAAATCTTATTTAATTTAAACCAAGTCACTCACATTGGTTATAAGCTGCCCAATAATCTGCTCACTTGACTAACAAACAACAACTTTACCTGAATTTCAAGCAAAGTTGATGAATACAGGTCAGAGGGATCACACTTGTTCGGATGAAGGAGGGAGGGATGTCAGTGCAACAGAAAAATATTTTCAAAATTGTGCAGGTCATTGTTAAATTGTTTATGCCGGCTAGAGATGGGTTAGTTGGCTGTGCACAACATTTATTCAATGACACTCAGCATGACTTTGAGTCAGAGGTTATTTCAATGTCTGTATAATGTTTGTTTGCTTTTCAGATGGAGCAGAACTTCAAGTGGTAACAAGAAGAAGTTCATTTAGCACTCAGTAGCTAAGAGAAGATCTATTTTAAAGAAAACCATATTTGTTTTCGCAACTATAATGAAAAATGGTTGATGTCTAGAGCTAACCAAATGGATTAAGTGCCTAAACAAAACTGAGCAGCAAGTAAAAGCGAAACAGTGGGCCAAAACAAAAGCTGAATCTAAAATAGATACAGTTTACTAGTTAAGGCAATAGAGCCTAAAGTCACCACACACTCTCTATCATCCAAAAGGACAGACTAGTAAACATAAGGACAGTTTTGTGAAAAGCAAGACGGTACTGTAATTATTTTGGTGTGTGTTAACACTAAAAAGAGACTAAGCTGTGTGCATAAACATGACAAAATGTTCAGGGCAGTTTCAAAGATCTACATAAGAATAAACTTTGTATTATCACAGCTATCTGATGTTTTGATAATCAAGATGCAAGGATACCAAAAACAGACCAATGGAAAACATACGTGAACCTGAGTTGCAAAACGATTTCATTCAGAAAAGACAACCTGTATAAGACTGTATTTGAAACACATCTTGTACACAGTTTGTATTAAGTTCTTATCAGTTAGTATAAGATAATGAATGACAATAGCTTTCCTCTGTGTCTTCTTGAACATCAGTTCAAGATCCTTCCCCAGCACAGAGACAGCTTTATCACTTTCATCTTCAACATTAATTTTTTTGTTTGTTTGTTTAAAAATTCTGGTGTTGCTGCCCCAGCAGATAGCTGCTAAGAAATGTGTATTCATTTTTATCAGTACAATGGTTGAAAATGGTTGAGTGCTTGGGTGTTAATCGTGTCTTTCCTAATATACCGCATATTTGTTGTTTATTTTGTGCACGTCACACCACATGAAATTGTGTATTTGACAGACTTTTTACATGATAAAGCCTGATTGTTGGAAACTGGAAAATAAAATAAATCTCTCAGGTCTATCTTTTAAATGTGTAAAACTCCTCATTCATGTTTTGAATAGCTCTTTTGTCTATGCCAATATAGCTGGTTGAGAAGTTCTTGCATAGAGTACTGTGCCAGGATCTGTGGTGCGGCTGCACGGTGATGTGGTGGTTAGAATTGTCGCCTCACAGCAAGAGGGTTCCACGTTTGAATCCCAGCTGGGGCCTTTCTGTGTGGAGTGCATGTTCTCTCCATGTATGCGTAGGTTCGCTTGGGTAATCCGGCTTCCTCCCACTGTCCAAAAACATGCATGTTAGGTTAATTGGTGACTCTAAATTGTCTGTAGAAGGAAGTGTGAGCATGCATGGTTGTTTGTCTCTGTGTAGCCCTGTAATGCCAGTGCATTGGGTGATTGCAAGGAAGTGGAGTTTTTAGAGTCAACTTGAAGGTAGGTGCTGCAGAACTGTTGTGAGTTTTATGTTGTTCTCTCTTGCTGTTTTCATTTGGCTGTTTCAGTGACAAAAAAATGTCATAAAAGAAATGCATGTGCGACAGTTTGATTTCATGCTGATTCTGCCTAATTTCCTGCTGTGAGTAAATGTATTTTCCTTATATAGAGGCTGTTCAGTTGGGAATGAAGGTCCCTGAGCTTGCCAAAAGCCTACAGGGCATGTTTTTTATTTCCAGTTTTGATTCAAAGGATGTTCAAAGAGTTTCCTTTTGAAATCCAGAGTTTTGAAACAAAACTTTTACAACCGTGAGAAACATACTTATGCTGCAGTGCCTTTATTACTACTTATAGTGTATATATACATAGTATATTGCTGTATATTACGGAGAAATCTTGTACTCTTAAGATCAATTTTAACCCTTTTATCTTATCATGCGTGAACTCTCTTCACTATAGTTCTTGTCTGCACATGTTCTTTTTGTTTCCAGTCCAGCTCTCACTACCTTGATCCACAAGCCCCCAGCCCTCCCTGTAATGAGGACATTCTTACAGTTGGAAGGTTAATGGCAGACAGAAAGATACCTGACAAATCCAAAACCTCATGACTCCTCAGGCAATTTCACACAGAATCTCTCCTTTTTTTCTACTAGAAGGAGAGTCCATTCACTGTGTGAATGAGTCAGGTAAATCCAATTCCAAAAGGCAATGGGATTTGAGATGGAGAGCAAATTGCACCAAGGTGATGGTGGACTGGTCAAGAGACCCTTGAGAAAAAAAAAAAAAAAGTCAGCTCATTCCTACACAATAGAGGATACGGTTGTTATCTTTGCTGTTACTCGTGTTTTTATAATTGATTTCCCCCTCCGGCACAATGCCTGGGCAATAATGAAAAGCCTGTCATTCCTGTTCTTTTGTGTTGTACGTTGATGAGGTCATTGGCTCAAGGTGGCAAGAGCTACGGTCTGCATGGTCCATGCGAGGGATGGGTGGGGTCAAAGAGTTTAGGACGGATAAGCAATCTAAATTCAGAGAATCTGGCAAAAGTAGAAATACAGTCAATTTAAAACAAACTCATGGGTGCTCATGGGTCATATGTTCAAGCAGGCAGATATGAACTTTAATTGCATTAGAAGAATCTGCATTTTCTTGTGACTGGAATATGAATTGTAAAAATGGCATCCATTAGAGTGACGGTTGTAAAAAGACGGCATTCTGTTCCTGCCCAAACAATGTTACTGTCTAAACTCAGGCAGGAAGTAAAAAAGTTGTTTTACATAAGTATTGTTAAGTGATTGACTGAGCGCAAGTCAGAAGTGAGAAATGCAGTCATAAATTGGTTTCAATCTTGGCATATGAGTCAAAGCACTATTTCTAGCTGCACAATCTACCCAACCTCTTCCTATGTTTGAGGATTTTGTGGCTTCTTTAATGAATGGCTTGTGAAAAATTATGTCTGCTGAGATGTAGAAAGACAGGAGAGACAGTGATTTATAGAACAGCATTATGGGCATTATTTAGGGATATGAATAAACAACCTACACTATCATATTGAGTGGATGACTTGTTGGGAGTATTATTCACATCATGGTTGCTGGGATATAGCAGAACATTGTGATTATGTCCTTTGGGCCATCACTTGTCAAACAGTCTTTTGTACAAACAAACAGTGTTTTGTAATTTCTTTGTGTCAGATATTATGTCAGTAGTGCACCTGTTTTCCCCACAAGCTAATTCCAACAAAAACTCAAGCTCAATATCTGAAATGCATTAGTAGACCCTTGTGTCACTAATGAAGTTTGAAATTAAGGTGTTGCAGCACTGCAGTATCATCCCTCTCTAACACTTTTATCAATGGAATAACAATAAGATGTAGATTGAATGGAGAAGCACTGGTCATTAAAGATTTTATTGTTAACACTATTTTAATTTATCTGAAAGGGAATGCATTATAAACTGCCTACTTGACAGATTAATGAATTTTGTCAGAGTATAATAATTAAACTGGCACTTCTATTGATTGCAATTAGTAAATAGAGTTTAATCAACATCTTATTGTAATAGGTTTTTGCTGTACTTTTATCCTTTAATTACCTAAAGGCAACTGAAAGAAATGTGATTTAAGCAGTCGTTCTGCAAATTTGTCAAATTAATACTCTCCAGCTTGTCATATGCCAAACCACTTCAACTAATGAAGCAATTGAATCCACTCGTTAACCGAAAGTAAAGAGGATTTTGACAGAGAAAGCAGATTCAGAGGTGAGTGTTAGGTGTAAAGTTGATGTAAAGACTTCTTCAAGTTTTATTTTATTTTAAAGGAAGTCAAAACCAAGGCAACTTGACTTGTTTTCAAGATAAAATACTATAGACCACATGAGTAAAATTCTGAAAAACAAGAGCTCTTGGTGTTTCGATCGGGATTGACATCTTTGTCTGGGCAGTTCCATAACACTAAGTCTTTTTGAGTGATTGCTTGATGTATTCTGTGCTGAGGATCATTATCTTGTTGAAGCATCTTCTTCCTAGTCAACTTCAGCTTCATCTGGCTTCACACGATCTTTGAATACTCTTTGATATGTTGTAAAATGCAAAATTGTAAGCTGCCTAGTTCCTGAAACAAAGAACTGTTTTCCTTCGTTTTCATTGGCTTACTGTCTTGCCCTAATAATCTTTTTTTTGTAGCAAAGGCTTTTTCCTAGCACATCTCATGTGCAGGTCCCACTTTTAAGGATCAGTGTCTGATTCAACAAATACAGACTTTGTCACCAACAGAAAGGGATACTGCCAATCAAATTTGGGATTCTTGGTGACTTTGTCATGAATGGTTATGAATGGTTTGCTCTTGGATAGAATATGCTGGGTCTGTTAGCCCTTGAGAAATTCACAGTCATTTGAAAGCCACTCCACTTGTGACTGATTTTCCTTACAAGAGAGTTACTTACTTTTTAAAAGGAACACACATCACCTTCTTTTCTGTAGGTCTTAGAGAGCTCTTTAGGTCTGGGCATTATAATAGCACGCTCTTCAGTAGCAAAGAGAACACCAGGTACTAGAGGATGGAATAACTCAGACTTCACTATGTATGAAGCTGCCATCTGTAATATTTGCACATGCAGTGAAGAAAGCGATGATATAATTAATTCTTTAAATGTGGTTACAGCATTCTCTGATAGACACCTTATGTAAATGTTTTCTCAGAAGCTGTATAGTTAAGTAAAGTAAACTAAAAAAATATCAAAAATGGTCAGATAAGACAGGGAATACTGTTAACTCTTCACTTGCAATGCCGTAAGTCAGCACAAAATCAAGGGCATGATTAAGACAGCGAGTTGGTCGGTGTACACTTTGAGAAAATCCAATTGAAACTAATATATGGAATATATATTAAAGTCACTCACTACAATGACTTTAGAAAAACTGACAATCAGAGATCCAAAGGAGTTAAAACCAATCAAGTCATTCACTAACAAAGATTTGGAAAGGAGAGATCTAACATTCAACAAACCACATTTAATAGTTTTATGTTTTGTTCAGTAACATTTTTTGCCTCTGCATCCTGATAATTGATTTTGAGATAATTACTAAACTGCAGCTTTAGTAGTTGACACGCATACTGGTGAAAAATGATACATCAGTGCTTAATTTTTAAAACTGCCTAAAACTGCATAAAAGATTACAACCCTGTCTAGAGGAGAGCAGGTATCTACAAAGTTGTATTTCTAATTATGTGGCCAGATTATGCTCAAGGGTAAGATTTTTGAGTCATTAGAATCATGAGAAAGTCACATCATGGGAAAGAAATAAATGTGCCATTTGTTGCTTAATTTTAGGCAAATGTCAACACTACAACATTCAAAGGTGGAAAAAACATAGAGGCAGTCTCTACACCTCTGTTGGTTCACCTCGTGTTCACCTCTGGAGCTGAAAATCTGTGACATGTCACTGTGATCATCAGTGGAGTGCAATGATTGTAGCAGAACCAATAAAGCAGAGCTAGTCTACAGTGCACATGTTTCCATCAGATGAACTCAACCCATCTCTAATCTACAGAACTAGCTGACAAACAGAATTCTAACTACGAACAGAGATACACAGAACTGTGTGTCCTGCTACTTCCACTCTTAATATAAAGTCACAGCACATTCAGTGAAAAAGATCAAGTCTTGACTTAATGAGCATTTCCATAGCTAGAAAAATTTGATCCTAAGTCCACCCTGCGCATATGATGATGCAGGGATGTGTTGCGATGATAGGTTTTCGTTGAGGTATATATCTCTTTCTCCCCCTGTTTAATCTCTGCACATAATCACTCTCCCTACAGAGCAACAGCACATTCAACGACACTGTACGTGAAAAACGAGGAGGTAAAATCATCATGACAGCTTGCAGCTCACTTGTGTGCATGGGCACACTGTACATCCAAGCAAGCATGAACATTCATATATTCATTTCATTCTTGGTATGGCTCACATCTTACTTACACCAAAACATTCTCTTTCTGCAGACTCTAACCTGAGGTGACCGGTAACAAAAGTGGTTGAGGAGTGAGCAAAACCACACTTTCTTGACTGGCTGTTGAAGCTCATCTGAATTCTGTTACACATCTAACATAATGACTCAGAGGGATTTAGCTGAGGATTGCTGTTTTGCCCTCCCACATCTGTGGTTTGACCCTTATAACACTCCCCTCCCTTCAGAATTAAATCCAGTTCTTGAAGGAGGTCAGTTCCTGTTTCTTTTTTTTTTCTTTAAAGGGGGTGGGTTAGCATTCTTATGTGTCCTGGTTTATGACTGACTTGATTAACAGTGGGAACAAGCAAGTCTTGTTGAAACAGAGCCTTTGTAATTAACTATCCACTCAGGCTGTGCCTGAAATTAATAACTGTTATGTTTAATCAAGATTTACATCGAACGGCGTGAATGTTGTATGAATATTTGCTTATACTGCACCCTATCAGTTTGATGATAGGCCATACTCTCTATTATATTTGTCACAGTCCCTGTGGATATGTTACTCAATATTATGGAAATAAGCTCAACTTGATCAGTTATAAATGGTATCAGCACCTGCCTCTGAGGTTACTAGTTCTTAAATTAATTGAACAGTAATTAACAGTTAAAGTTGGGATCCTGAGAGAAAGTGAACTTGAAAGGCAAATCTAAACTAATGAGGTTCTACTTTGAAGTAATGAACTCTCTGGGTTTAGGGTAATCATAGGCTTCTAGGCTTTATTGGGTTTATCTGGAAGAAAGACGGGGAGATATATATGGGAATGGGATATTCTTGTAACACACTGACATTTGCAGAGGGACGTTTTTTTTTCAAATTCAAAAATAAACAACAATGGGAAATTTAAATAAGTCCTATTTTTGCAGGCTGTTACTTGAGTGGAAATGTGAGAATTTTCTTTTGCAATTTCGCTAAATGTGACATTATCTTTCAGAAATGATTTTATGACTTATAAGCCTCATCTATGTGTTAACTAGTGATGAGCTCCAAATTTTAACTTCGAACATGAGTTAGATCTGATATCTGATCAGTTAAATTGAGTCAAATAGCCTAATTGACTGGTTGAATTTTATAATGTATTCATGTTTTGGGAATTATATACCCTCTGTTTCCACAATATTTGTTCTTTCATAAAGTTACTTGCATTTTTTTTGTGACAGGAACGTATGGAGAAAGCTGAAAAGTGCTTTCATCTTGCTTTTCCTAGAAAATATAATCGCACTCAGATTTCAATTATTTAGGCGTAAGGCAAATACTTACAAATCAAGGCTGCATATTCACTGGTTGGAGCATGTTTGTATCGTACCTGGGACAGCTGAAATTACCCTCATCCATGGACCCATTTGGTTCTACAATTTTGTCATCAACAAGTGCCCTTTTACTGCAAAATAGCCCTTTCAGACTAAACGTGGCATACACTTAACTCGACGCTGGGTTTAGCACATAGCTTGGTGGATTTCCAGTTTCAGGTAATCTTGGCAGAATTTTCAAAACTGTAAGCTTATTCATTTGTTATTGGCAGGTGGGGGAGTTCCGATTTGAATGCAGCAAATATGTTGCCAGCAGGGAACTTGCATCTCTCCGATAGAAATAATACAAATGCTATCACCAGCGCTAGCAGTAAGAAAATGAAGAGTGCCCTATGTGCTGATCTGCATTGCATGCCAGAATTTGGCTGCACACTCAGGTGATGGCCCTGTGGGTAGAATAGGATCACCTCAAAGTCGTATCATATAGTTCAGGTAATTCCCTCATACACAATCAGCTTTTCCTCTATTTTGCCTCCTGTGCCTGTACATTGTGATCAAATTACATTCATCAAAGAATATAAAGATCTATGCTACATATGTCCTTTGTTCAGCACAGGAACCAATTGGCATTGTACAGCGCAAGCCATTTATATCAAAAGGTTTCAGAATGTGGCAGTGCTGTTGTCATGCTTCAACTGAAAGGGCCCAAAGTCAGCAGCATGACAGTGAGGGACACTGACAGTCTGTTGTGGTACCTAGTTTTTTCAGAATGTGTTTCTACCACTAAATCATGTCACCCTCTTTCATTTAGTTTAGCTCGTTGTTTGTTAACTCCAGCCACAGTGAATCCAAAGGACCATGAAACTAATATGACACCATCCTTCACAAAGTATTCTGTTTTTACGTTTATCTGTTGAGACTCCAGCAAATATTAAACTCATATGCTGCATGTAAGAATGGGAATGGCAATTCTATTGATATAAAATAAGCATATCGACATAGACACGCATATGAACATGTACATAAACATATACATAAACATACACACGCAGACATATATATATATAATAATGCATATTTGGAAACAAAGATAGGAATAGAGTGTGATATCTGAAACAGTTTTAGATAAAAACACTTTTCCTTGAGATCAACTATCAGTCTAATCTATTTTAAAAAAGACCATGAGTGCAGTTATCAGAGGGAATTACTTAAGTTAATAAAACAATAATAACTTTTGTTTTAGGCTATGGTCAAAGTGTCATTTGAACCCATAAATTTAGATTAATTTAAGATTTTTAAAGGGACTTGACATAAACAATCCTTTCCAGTTAAAGCATCACTACAGAATGACACCATTTTTATTTGCACTTTGGCTCCTCTTACAGTTGTGGAGTGTAACATACCTTCATCTGAACCCTGTACATGCATAGTTATATATATGGATTTGTTGTCAGGCTTTTGAGGTTATCAAAGAACACTTCCATAATACATGTGTTAAAAATATTGAAGTTATCTTCAACTTAGTTAGCTTTTCTAATTTAGAGTTTTTTAGAATTTCATGTAGGAAGTATTTTCTAATGACTGTGTTCTTTTCATAACTGTTAACCTGCACAACAGCAACTTCATTGACAGAGCCAATAAAAGCAAATGCTTTATTAGTTATGCTTTATTAGTTATTACATTCTGGTAGAATAATGAAGCTAACAAAGCTTCTCTTTGCCATTCTGTTTTTTCTCTGAGCTCTCTCTAGCAGTAAAATCTAGTCTGATGTTTATTCCTGTCATGTGTCTTGCGGGTTCACTAAATCTCTTTCTCCTCACTTCCTCTCATAGCCTCGTCTTGGGTCTAGTTGACACATCTGCCATGGAGTTTTTTTGTTTAGTTTTTTTTCTTGGGCACTTCATTTGTCATACCAACAGTATCTTTTTCCTCCTATAACTTTATAGGAAATTACTGTCTTTTTTTTCTTTCTTACATTATTTACCATGGCAAAAGTCCATTTCTATCTAATTGCTGGTGTGTGACATGGTACCGTACAGTAAAATTGTGTAATGCTGGGCATTAAGTTCTGAAGTGCAGTATCTCAACCTCTGGGCACTCAATGGCAGTTATAGGCCTAGGAATGCTCATAAAAATGGCTACTGTAATAGTCCGAAGTACAAAGCTCTAAGGTTCAAGACTTCTTTAGTGTTGCTTTAATATTCTCTAACTTGTTTTACTTTGGTCGAAGAAAATGTGAGCAAATTTAAAAAGGTGAAACTGAACTGGTAATTGTAATTAATGCATTGTAATTGCCAAGTATTAGCCAAACAAAATGACAAGTTAATCAGCTGATCATTTGATCTCTCATAACCTGTGACTGAAAAGGTATCAATTATGTCACCCATCTGAGTACATGGAATTTTTTTGCCTTAATATTTTACATTAGAAATAGTGTGCATGGCAGAAATCCGTTTGTGGCTGCAGAGACACACGTCCACAAATTCACACTCAGCTCTCCCACCAGCAGCCTGTCCACCTGACTATTTCTGAGACATAGAGACGACAGAGGCAGCAGGGGTTATTATAGCTTTGCTGTCATTAATATCAGGTGTACTTTCTCAGCCGTGCAGAGGTGCTGGTGGGGCTTAGTCATTGATGGTGGGGGTCATTACATCTTCCTGGCTCTTGTCTACCTGTCTCTGCCTCCACAGGACACTCACAAACCCTGCTGCCTTCAGTGAACCATCCAGCATGGAGTACGAATAGAAAATGGGTGTGTTGCCAGTCAACTCAGTCACTGACACAGTTCCAGACAAAAAGTAAAGAACAGCTCACTCTCCACTGTAGCATATGAATAACGATTATTAAAGCTGCTACAACCACAGGGCTTGAACTTTGTGATCATTACTTCTGATGCTATAACTATAAACAATGCAAGCATGTCACTAGGTTAACTATGGATAGTAATTTCTTACGTACAACTTTATTGGTCTGCTATATGTCACAGCTCCAGCAACACATTTGTGTAAAAACATTGAACAGGCAGGAGAGTTGCCTTATTCAAGGTCACAGGGAAACATGTCAAAAAACACTTTTAAATTGGACAAGCATCATGAAATTTAGGCTTATTTCTACATACACAAATCCAAATTAATGATGCAAATAAAATCTCTCTATGTATATTTATACAGCTATATGAACAAGCCTTTAAAATATATTTTTAAAAAGCTGTGGAAAAACAAGTGATCTGATTAATCCATTTTAGAATTGAAACCACCGACACAGCATCATGTAGGTCCAAAAAGAAGATGGATCATCCAGCTTATTATCAGTGCACAGTGCAAAAGCAAAGATGTGTGATGGTATGGGGTTGCATTAATACACATGACATAGGGAACTTGTGCATCTGTGAAGGCAATATTACTGCTGAACATTTTATACATGATTTATAGCAACATACACTGCCATCAGGGTAACACCTTTTTCAGGGAAGTTCTTACTTATTTAAGCAAGGTGATGCTAAACCATGTTCTGAGTGTATTACAACAGCATTGCTATATAGCAAAATAATTCCGGTGGCCTTTCTGCAGATCAGACCTGTCTACCATTTGAAAATAATGATAATATGGTTTTATAATACAAAAAAAACTAAAATATTACAAAAAAACTTCTAATCTCTTTAGAATTACTTTTGTGGTTTATTGAAGGGTCATGTACAGTTCAATATCCTAAATTTCAAGTGAAAAACAGAAACTGAATTTTAAAGGACATCTTTATTTTATAAAAATACTTTTGCCTCAGCAAATATAAAGACGAGGCGCTCTGCACATCCCTAGACTAATCATTAGCTGAGATTTTGGGTAAGACCAGCACTGGACCAACCTTATCTGAGCTAGTGTTCCCTGCTATAGTCACTCTTGTTACATACTTACTGATCAGAACACCTGCCTCCTCCAACACATTGTGACTGTGAATATTATACATAAATACATATCTGGAAAATTTTCAGTCTTTGTAAAGCTTATGTTTTATGTTTGACTCTGTTGTTTATCTTCCTATATTACCCGTTTTCCATCATCCTCTGTCAACCTTTGAGCTTTAGGAGAGGCTGGTAATAACTTGCAATGGACCAGTCCTCTCTGAAAGGTCCACGAGGCAATGATACTGGAAAATACACATTAGAAAAGATCATAAAAAACATCAAACATAATGTTGAGGTATGAAATAATTAGTCTACAAATAGATATATATGTTCTTGTCCACAATTACTGAAACATTAATTTTATTTTCTGACGCTCACATACCTAATAAACAAATCCATGACACACTTACAAAACTCACTTTCATCCATGAACAGCAACCCTCGTAAGCATAACAAATTAAAAATTCATTGCAACCAACTCCCTTTGTTTGATAATTCTTTCTATTTTTGTACATTTTGATGTGTCTAGTTTACCATTAATTGCACTTAAACTAAATTATTGCTCCAGTGCATATGACAGTCTAATAGTCTAAAGAAAGGAAGTAACCATGAAAACTAATTTATATTCACTTGTGATGATCATGTTTACATCCTCGTACACAACGGCACACACACACAAACCCAAATCGGGCTATAGGTGATGCAGCCCCAACAGTACTTCAATACAGGTGTAGCATTTTTATGGCCTGCAGACAGATTGCATGGACTTGTGGTTTGCTGAGGACGGCAGGGAACAATATTAGTCTCCATCCCCTTACGTCACTGGTCATAACATTTGCCATTACTTCCCCTGCAAGATTCAATCACAAGCACACAAAGCCATGCTTCACGCACAATGAAGGGCGAGTGCTTTTTGTCAGGCATTCGGCAGAGTGAATTGCATATAGAGTGACTCCAAGATAGCATTGTTTCTGGCTGCCATAAAAAATCTATTTAAGGCAAATCTAATCTTCATAATCTTTTCCCTCAGAGGTGGTGAATGGTGATGGGAAAGATTTTCGTCCAAGTCCTGGGTGTCTGGTTGGCAGCACACAAGGATGGCTTGAGGATGTAGGAAATTGCTGCGAGCGGAGGATATTAAACTTCAATTTGATGACACTGATAAGCTTTGAATTGGTGATTTATTTAGGCATATTGTCAACTAAATCATCCTTAACCACTGGACACAAGTATATTTATAAGCAAAACAACCCCTCTTGCTTGTTTAGCAGTTTTCCATATCTTCAATCAGATCTGCAGGGTAAATACTTTATGTCCTCACACAAGTAGAGATAGTTTTGAATGAAGATAATTTTCTCGGTGATTAGTTGTGGTGTAGCCTAGCAACCGTAAATGAGTGTGTGAGAGAGAGAAAGAGAAGGATGACAGAGATTAAGAGCAAGATGAAGCTCTCTATCTCTTCTCTCTTTCTCTTTGTCCTTTCTTTTATTTCTGCTTAATCACAGGGGCCTCTAAGGCAGCTCTGCACATTACTCCACAATGTGCCATTTTGGAGCGTATAAATGGGCCAACGTCTTGCAGTAAGACGAAACGGGCCCGCCTAAGTCAGCAGCAGTGGATGAATTATTAATGGGTGTAAATCTCAAACAGAGGGAGACGTCCGATACTAATGTCCACTGGCATGAGGGCCGCAGAGATTGGCACTCAAGGATAGTTGGCCAGTGAGACAGCATCACACCGCTGTCAGCTGAGGACACGATAGATCACAGGAGAGGCAGGGACGCTCAACAGATCATCTCTCGATCATCCTCACTTCCCTGCTATGGTATAAACATTAATGTGTGTGTATGTCAGTGTGTGCTTTCATTCTAGGCATGAGGAGTCATTTCATTGATTCTTTTAGGGATTAATTCACGCTATGGATTATGTTCAGGTTAAACTTTGGAAGAAAGATTAAGTTTAATTTAAAAGGTGGCTCAGATGTCAAGGAGTGAATCTAACAAATTAAGCCGCATAGGTATAGTAGTACAGCGGAAGAATACGAACAGTCAGTGTTTCTGGATATGAGTTTGACTCACTGATTGGAGGTATCCACCTGCTCCCGATTTGGTGTGTGTCTCACTTTGTGTTTTGTGAATGAATGATGAGAGGCAGATTTTTTTTCTTTTTCTTTCCTTCTTTCTTTTTCTTGTAAATCTGCTAAAATGAAGGAAATGGATTTTTGCTACGCTTGCTGTTTCTGCTAGCAGAAAAAAAGTCCTTCTCAATCCTTATGAATTGTTTCTGCACCTCAGGCTGTCAGAAACAACCGTCCTCATGACTCATCATAATGAAAAACCTTCACACTAGAAGTAAAGTCTTTGGTATTGAAGAGCCGAAAGTTTCATAACAGGGTGAAACTCCATTTAGAGGAGTAAGACACTTTAACACAATGATTGCTGAAATAAAAGTTAAAGGGTCATGAATCATAATAAAGTAAAACTCTTCCAGCCTTCGGTTAGAAGAATGGCATTAGCTCTCTTAATCAGCTGAGACTGAATCCTAGAAATTATGCTATTTCTATTGTAGTTTGTGGCTGATAATGAATAACAACTTTTGATGCTATTAGACTTTCCAAATTCAAATTTAATTATGAAAACAAAATTGAGGCTGTCATGCATACAGTAAATGCAACTCTAATTAACTCCAATGTAACTAATTTGGCCTATAAAGACTGTATTTTGTATACTTGTAAAACAGGATTTTAAGATAGAAGTAGGAATTCAAAATATGTCACCAGATATTTCATACTTTCCTGGTGTTTTACTGCACATTAAATCAGTCATTACAATGAATAAGCTGTTGATTCTAAGGAATTCCAATAATTTTTCAAAGAAGTTTGAGCTGTGCTAATTTTTTCTCAGCCCAAATACCAAATACTGCATTTGCAGTAAAATTTGGTAACATTTTTACCATGACGCTTGTTAACTAGCACTGTGTAGTGGTCTAACAACTAACAGGTTTTACACAATTATCTTACTGGACTTCCAAAACTGTTTTTCTGAACAATACTTTCAACAACATGCCACAAACAATACCACCCCATTCATCCATCCATTTTCTATAGCGGCTTAATCCAGGTCAGGGTCACAGAGGTGCTGGAGCCTATCCCAGCTGGCAGTGGGTAAGAGGCGGGGTACACCCTGGACAGACTGCCAGTCCATCACAGGGCCACACAGAGACAAAAGAGACAACCACTCACACTCACTAGGGTCCATCTAGAATCACCAATTAACCTAATATGCTCCTTGGAGTACCTGGAGAGAACTCATGCATGCACAAGGAGAACATGCAAACGCCACACAGAAAGCCCCAGCCAGAAGACGAATCAGGAGCTCTGTGGTTGAACTGCCAGACCAGCAGATGCACTGCAGATAGATCAAAGAGACCCACAGTCGAAACTAATTGGTTTGGTAACATTAGGTCTACAAGAATCTCTAATACTATATACATACAAGCAAAATAACTGTCTGTAATTTGTTCCTCTCCTCTGATAGAACCAATTTAATCACACTAGCAGAAGATTTTGTGACAGGAATATTGAGTTTGATTTATCAGAAGTTGAAAAAAACAAGGGGAAAACATATCTAATATGATTGTTAGAGGCTGCTTGACAAGAAAATAAGCCTGCTATACCTCCATTTAAATAAAAAAACATTTTTTAAATGAAGAAAATCTTGGTCAGTCACTTTGACTCAATTTTTTATATCAAAGATCAGATGGAAGGCCATAAAGTTTGCTCTTACCTAAACCCTCCCTAATTATCCTTCTTGTAAACTGCAGTGCCTGTGACTGTAGTGATACCGTTAGAATCCTGTCAATATTCAAATCTGTTCATAATTTGGCTTAAAGCTATTGTCTGGGTAACAAACATGAGTGTAGTAACCTGGTTCAAAGACCCCACCCACCCCCAACATGGACTGTTCACACTTCTCCCCTTGGGCCGCAGGTACAGAAGTGTGAAATGCAGGACCACCAGGGTCAAGAACTCTTTTTTTCCCCCCTGCCATCACACTCAGCCAATAAATTTTCACTACCAAGAACCTGTTTACATTTGATTTGCACCATTAAGTGTATATATGTTTATTATTTTTCTTTTGTTTATTTGTATATATAGTTTTTTTTACTACTTTGATTGTCATTCTTGCAGACAGCAGAGTAAGTTTTTCATATGACAATAAAAAACTTTGAAACTTGAAACTTTGAAATGTTGACACCCGCAACTGCACAGGCACAGACTCCTAAGGCTTAAAGCACAATTCCTCTAATAGTCTTTGTGCAACTTTATTTGTCTTTTTTTCCTGTATGTAAATGCTTATTTCCTGAATGATTTTCAATGTAAATGTGCTGTACGTCCAATTTTAGAGTTAAGAAGAATGTACGCAAAGCGCTACAAAATCTGTGGCATCTTTTTCAAAATGTTTTGATGAGAATGGAAGACAATTAGCATCCTCCCTAATATCACCATTAACATGAACTATGGATGTACCTTGCAAAAAGCAGGTGATCCTCTGAAGAGTCACTGACTGAACAGATTTCTCATTCTCATCCAAATACAGTTATTCCTGCCTCTAGCCCTGCCCTGCCTCTTTCATAAAAGGAAAGGTGTCATCATGGAAGCTGGGGCCAACTTTTAATTATTCTGCCGATAATACTATGTATTTAAATTGTCTTGGTGCTCTGCCCGGGAAGCCACCTCCATAGAAATAATAAAAAAAGAACGTGTACACATACATACATATATCATACTGCTTTTAAGAGTGCTGTGTGCATTTTACATCCTGGACGCTCCATTGAATTTAGTATTAATAAGACAGGTCTTGGCAACAGGGCAAACAGACTGGCCAGCTGTGCCTGTAGCGAGGTTTGCTTATTAACAGGCAGGGAGTCATAACACACACTGAGACACAGCAACATGGATCAGTGCTGAGCTGTCTGTCACGGGGAAAATTGCTCCTGTCCATGCACTCCAAAAATATTTTAACAAAAAAATCTGTCAGTGACAGATTTGTTTATTTTTTCTACAGTTTTTAAATCTCACCAACAAGTGTGACCACTATAGAGACCCAGCAAGGGACACCAGTTTAGCTATTCATTACATGCTTTCATTTTTGATCCATCTGTCTATCACACAAATTAGCAAAGGTGTATATTTGGATATATATATTTAAATATATATATATATCACACTTGATATACATAACAGGTAATTAGCTTTTTAGAATTTAATTTGACCTCTTTTTGCAGTTGTTATTTGGATCTTCTGTGTTAAATTGAATGACATCATAGCACAAAGTTGGTGCAGTATTGGATAGTCTCTATTGTCAGTCATCACACTGGACTGGCGGAGAACACATAGGAGGAGAATAATGAAGCACATTGTTTACTCCGAGAGGTCTGAGGAGCTCTGTCACAGCAGGTGAGACTGTTCCTTTCCAGCTGGTGCTAATGAAGCCTGCAAGTGCTCTCTTTGGTTCCTCGTCTCAGCTGTCAGAACAAGCTTTAGAGATAAAGTCACAGAAAGATCCAGTGCTCATTTTGAGGAGAACTTATGCAAAAACATGGGAGCCACACCACACATTATCAGCCCTTTCCTGCTCACAATACGTTGTTTTTTATTTTGGTTAACCTCGGGCAACATGTTCTCTTCATGTCCACCGTTACATTAGCCAGTGATTTACAGAGTTATAAAACAACTGTGCATGTTTGAGAACAGTGTTCTTGAAGATTTCTTGAAAATAAAGTATTTCTATTCAGAGAAGCTTGTTAAACTTCAATTAACAGAAACTTATATTTTATAATTTCTATTCAGGTAGTTTACTTCTTGTCTGTTCTGTTCTGACAACATTCTTCCGTCCTACTTTAGTACATGCAAAGTGTATTAATCCAACAATGTCTTCTTTCCTATTGTTCTTTCCATGATCTTACCAAGTACAATGGAAACTGGAAACTGCTAAAATGAAGAAAGTTTTTTTTTGTTTATCATCTCAAAGCTTTAGCTCTTCTTAGGAATAACTATGTCCAAACTGTGTTCGGTTATCTTGCAAGTTCAATGCATCCTTTAATTTGTCAAGAATATCCTCTGTTTCAAAGGAAATTACTTCAACCATAAAGTTATATAAGCTAATATAGATCATACAACATAAAAATGGGGTGCTCTTATTATAAAATGACTTTTATCTCCTTGAGTATGAGATTAGTGAGGTTATAGTGTCTGGGAAACTGGGATAATGTCTATAAAGGTCAACACATTTATATAGGTCTAGGTTTCACCACCCTTTCGGTTCAACGTGAGGCCCACTTTTTTTACTCTTATGGTTTCGTCTGCTCTCAGAGAGGCCAAAGGTGTTGGGAGAAATGAATCCTGGGTAAAAGCTCAATTAAAAGGCGGGATCCCTTGGTATGCTGGAGGCGCTCAGCGAACTGGCTTGTCTGAACAGAGAGTGTCAGGAGGCGCTAAGGCATTGAGCGGTGACCGTCAACTCAGACTGACAGCATGTCATTTCTTCTCTTTCAGCTTCACCAAGCAGTGCCCCCTTCTCACCCTTTCATTACACAAACACACGCACTAATACACATGATACTCAGAGCACATTCGTATCCCCATCTTTACATACTGTACATACCAAACACACACAAGAAAAGCCTCCCACATTTTAGCTGTCAGGTTTTTATTGACTCTGGTGAGTAAGTTAGTGACTCAGACAAATATTATCATATTTTCTGTCTTGCTCACTCCTTCCTGCTGCTGACACACTTCTGTCCAAATACCTCAATGCACATGAAAGCATGCACATACCAAGAAATGAACATCCACACAAATGGCTGCACACACACACACACACACTCAATAGTAATTAGTGGGTAGGAGTTCAGCGTCCTGGTGGTTTGTGGTCTGGTCACAATAAAAATAACTCCAGTTAGCCTCATTAATCTTCTGCACAGGGGGAATTTAAGCAGCCACCCTGTTTTTACCACTTCCAATGCTGCACAAAACAGCATTTAGTGCTCCAAGTAATGTTATTGTCATTATTTGATAACTGTGCAGCACATTCCAATATTAAATGGCCTTGATTTGAAGATCTTTTTTTTTTTTTACGACTTTGGTGCTGGAAGAAACAGAAGTGCTTTGTGAAGACACTCATTCAGTGAGGTTAAAAGGGTTTAAATGGTTGACCCAAATGTCAAAGAAAGCAAAGTGGGTCATGTGGTGTAAATTCCACCATAATTTCATATTAATGAATGTTGGTTGCAGTGGAACTGGACCATTTCTATTCAAACAGCTGTAGTCACATGTTACAGGTTCTTTTAATCGGATTATAAATATATGGGTCCCCTGATTAGGATGCTGTTGTGAATCTACAACTTGTCTAGGTTCTACAAAGCGCCTCATATGGGTCTCTCATTTACCCATTCACACAGACATACATGCAGTGCTCCTTATCATACATATGCGATGTATAAAACTTTAAACTTTGTAAACAAGTGGTACTTCACACCCCATATTTTACCACCATTAGCACAGAAGTCTTGCACATATGCACTGCAGGAATTCTAATTTTGATGTAATAACAAGAATGTTACTTTCCTTTGTTTATCAAACTGCGCATCATAACAAGCAAAACCTTTTCTGAAAATAGAGCAAAGACCTCTAAAAGTGGAAAAAGAACTGCTGGAACAATGTCATTCCTCTGAGAAATCCTCCTATCCCCCTTTTTTTTTCTTCTTACATAGGACGGAATTATTTAGGACAACTAAAATTTGGAGGACACCCAAGGAAGCTTTTGATCCCAACTGCCTGACCTCATCTGTCAAACATGGAGGCTGTTATGTGATGGGTGACTATGTATCAGAATTCTCTTGGTCCTTTAACAGTACTCCATGGAAGAGTCATTTCCAGATATTTGTCAAATTGAGGTGACCCACTCTTTTCCAGTGGTGTGAACTTCCAGACAATTATTCATACAGTTGTGAAAATTAAAACCGACAAAGCAGTGATGTTGAACAGACTCCCCATAGTTAACATTTCTTAACATAATCAAACTTTCAGTTGTTTTGGATCAGGTAGGAAATTGTCTCCCTGTGTTATCATCTCTGAAAAAGCTGAAACAGGTTCTGCTTGAGGGATGCAATAAAATGACCCCAGCCACTGTTCAAAACTTATACGACTTCATTCCTGGACATACTAAAGCAGTTATTGATGACAAAGTATTCAATAATTCCTTTTTTATTTAATACTGTGTTTCTATTGTTTTGCCAACCTGTATTCTTCTTTATAAAAGATGTTAAGGTGTGGGATGTTGGTGGATTTCTTCACATAAACTATTTGCTTCAGATCTTTTCGCAACATTTCTGATGGATTAAGGTCAGGACATTTACTTCATCTAACTGTTCTTTGTGTGCTGAGGGTCATTGTATCGCAGTATGAAATATGTTTACATTTCCTTTACAACACATTGGTGTAATTATTAATTTACTGTTACATCAATGTTTACAAGCCATCCTGGCCCAAATGCAGCAGCGGAGACCCAAACTATGCTACCACCATCATTGCATTTACTGAAATTGTTTGACTCTAATTCAAACTTTAAATTAACAGATATTGCAGTTATCTAATTTTGAATCACTTTCCTAAATGAATATGGCCTGAGTGAATGGCCAAGTGCAACATTTACTGTATGTCTGAGCTGTGTTTTCAAATGACGTTTTGTACTTAGTTATATTTTCTAGTTATATTCTAGGTCACACTTCTATTTCAATAATAATAATATTTCTTCAGTTACGCTTTGATAAAAATGGCTGTCTCTGTTTGCTTGCTACTACCAGTGACATTGCTCTGCAGCACTTCTGATTCCAACACCACTGGGGATATACCGATTCTGCTTTTTACCACCCAATTACGTTGAAGCAACTATTATGGACACTGACGTCATGCCCTGTCTTCATCATTAGACTTTGTGAGTTTTCACTGCTTTCATTTTTAAGACCTTCATTTTACAGTTACAGTTACAGTCATTTTCTGGGATAAACAGTAAACCTGGGTACTAATTAAATAAAAAAGACAAAGTGAATTAATTCTTATTTTTGTATGCTTATTCAGTCGTAGTTACGACACATAACAATGGAAAAAAATCCCTGTAGAAATAGCATAATTAAAGCGACTTTAAATATTTTACTGACTAGCTGTATTAGTTCTGATATTGATCTGGTTGAGCAGTGTAGCTTGCATGTTGTTTTCAAGAAAGTAGCCAACAGGGTCTGGAATCAGCAATGGAATTCTGCTAGTATATTGTATCTAATCAGCATTTGCAAAATAATTAAATCTACACTTATTCTTACAATTATTTTTCCAGAACTTCGCTTCAATAAAAGCAGACCACCTACATTTGATTTCATAGTCCAGTGAGCTGGTAGAAGTAACATGAATCTATTATGTCAAAGCTCAGAACTGTGAAATGTATTTCATGAAAGGAAAGAATACATTTGCTCATGTTTTGTCAGTTATTTCTAGTTCAGTCCTGTAATTGCTAATTCATCTGAACTGACCCAAGCACAAGGGATGGATCATCAATAATTGATGCCTTAAGACATAACTGGTATTAATATACTCAGTGCCACAGTGATATATTTTACCCAAATTTATTTACAACCATTGATTTTTTTTATTTCATATTCTGAAATAGTTCAACATGTGTTAAACAGCTTGAAGATAGATCACTGCCAAGGTTGGCTCAAATCTCAGTTGGAGAGAGCTGATTGGAAACTGGTTCACTGGTGCTTTGCTGCTGTTTATAGATTTAGTAATTTCAGAAAATACTCTAACCTTGGAAAAGACCAGCAATATCACTGATTTTTTAAACATTTTTATGAAACATTGTGGCAGGTATTTGCTCACGTATTACAGGCTGACTGATCATCCATTCACCAACGACCTAGTGTATGTCACTAAAAGATGGGAATCTGGTATGTTTCCCAACAGTTTTTCCAAAATTTAAATCTAAAAGTAAAAAAGAGTACAGTCCCCTGTATCTGGAAGCGCATCAATTGAAAATATACTATAAAGACTGAGTTTTGATACACCAGTTTTATCTACACCATAGACTGAGAAGTTATTGGTATTCAACTGATAATTTCTCTGACCCACAATCGTCTTTGGTTACCCGGCAACAGGCTGTCTGACAAGGCCCCCGAGGAGGGTGATTTGGTTTAGGAAGCAGAGGAAACAGGAGGAGAGTGGCCCTTGGCAGCAGGTTTAGAGAAAAGGAGAAAGATGTTATCTCTTATGGCTGCATGAGCCACCCAGGACCTGCCCTTGTTTCAACTTTATCCAACACAGGTGCCACAAGATCCTGATCAAAAAGAAAAGAAAAAAAAGGAAGAAAAACTTTTTGTGTCGAATCAAAAAAGGAAAAGCACAGAATGTAGCACATTAAGCTTTATATGGCTATTAGCAATACCATAAATATTCACAGCTCAGTATTCTTTGTGTAAAAACATCATATCGTTAAAAAAAACGTTTTCAATTCACCAGTATTTCAGTTTTGAGTCCCACAGGAATTTGATAGTAAAAATGCATCACCCTCTTATGGGCTACGTAATGTGCCCAAAATAAAATTGAAAACAGACTAATCAGGAAGGTGGTCTGCCTTCTGCATACCTTAGACTATCTAAGAACAACCACTGAACTGCACATATCTGTCCTGTGGGGATCGTAGAACATCTTATCGATCGCAGGAGGTTGCCAGGTCTGTGCTCATCACATGTGTCTGAGCAGAAGAAGAAAGTCATCGCCGTTAAGGCTATGTGTCTCAGCAAAGGCTGACTTTTCTCATGTTTGACAGAGGGGAAGCAGCAAGAACTGAGGAAGATGAGTGATGTCAGCCACAGCCCTTTTTCCAATGACATTTTGGATGCGTGCATGATATGGTAGGACATTTTATCACCTGGATGTTTTTCTACAGAGCCACACTGCTTCAGAAATTAGTTTGGCATTTTCTAGCTGAAATGAGGCCTTCTCTGCAAAGGAAGTCATCTTCAAGGTAGCATATTATGCTCCAAAACCTGTTTACCCATACTGTGTGTTCTGATGCAATGCTTTTCCATTCTGGATGCTGGCTTTTTCATTGTGCACTGATAATAAGCCAGATTGTCCCTCTTCTCTTTAGTCTATTTAGGATCCAACTTCTGTGATTTGCCAAAGAAAGTTACACATTTTGATTCATTAGACAATATGATAACACTTTTCCTCACACCTTCAGAAATGATTTTAAGTCCAGAGAAAGTAACACTTGATCTTTTTTATGTACCATATAGTTTTTTCAATCACTGTGAAAACTATTTGTTTGTCAATGATTTGTAATTTGCTCGATGTACAGCAGTCATAAAGAAAGAAATTACCTATATAGACCTAAGCATTTACTTTTTTTTTCTTTTTATCAGGATGTAAACCTGTTTATTGCTGTCATAAATTTAAGCATTTTTTGACATTTAGTGTCAGCTTCATGTTTTCAGCCAGTCCATCACAAGGCTAACAAAACCAGACAGACAACCAACCATTCTCAACTGCACATTTCAAGTGACTATTTTAACCGAACCTTCGTGTTTTATTAAATATAAGAGGAAACAGGAGCACATGGAGGTACAATTACTAAAATATTTATTACTCCCGCTGTCCAAAAACATGGATGTTAGGCCATATGTTCTAAATTGTCCCTAAAGTGAGCGTGAGTGTGCATGGTTGTGTGTCTCGTTTGTTTCTGTGTGGCCCTGTGATGGACTGGCAACCTGTCCAGGGTGTACCCTGCCTCTTGCGCAATGACAGCTGGGATAGGCACCAGCCACACCGCGACCCTAAATAGGATTAAGCATATATAGAAACTGGATGGCTGGATGTGTTGGTAAAGTTAGTTCTGGGGTCTGCTGTTCCCCAGCTGGACTTAAATTACCTTCACACATAAACCAATTTTTGTATTCTATTTAATCAATAAAAGTTTACAATTACTGTTTACAATTCAATCTATTAACACCACATCAAAGCTTCATTGAATTAACACTAATTCAAACCAATTATTTCCTGCCCCTTTTTTACCAGATCCATGAACTACCAAAAGTATCTATTAGGGAGCTGAATGGCTCCTGCCTGGGTTATGCTTCATTACATAACTGAATTATCAACAAGGTTATTATGAACGGGCAACATTTTCTGTTTGTATTTGGAGACTGGTGGTGCTGTGTGATTTCTGCTCAGTTATAGTGGGAAAGGGCAGTGGTTCAGGAAACATTCCAGGTGAGATAGTAATCAGTCTCTCTGTTTTTATCTGCAGTAGCATGATGAGGCCCTGGAGGCAACATCCTACGGTTGGAGCAGCAAGGATAGAACTACTTACATCACTGAATAAGTGTGTCTAAACTTTTGTGAAAACAAGAATAAAGACTTATCACTTCCATTGTAAGTGTGTATGTGAGTCTGCTGTGTGAATTTGGGAAAGGACCCTGGAGTAGCTCAATTCTGCTGCTGGGTCTGAAATGGAGATTTTATTTTTTTTTTTTTTTACTGCTTTGGCATTTACTTGGCTAGTTTGTATGTTGAATAAATTGAAAACCGCTTACAGCTGTTAGATAAATTCAGTTTGGCTGAATGTAGTTTTGAAACACTAAAAATGGGATAAAGTACAACCTTTAGAAATGCTTAAACATGCATTGCTTTAGTAAGTGTCTTGTTGCACCATGATATTTGAGGATCTGGCTTAACGAGCCACAGAAAAGAGATCTGGCTAAGCGGTACATAGATCCTGGTTACCACCTCAGTAAGTCAACCAAGTTTTCTGACTCTTGATTTATGCACTTTCATGTAAAACAGTTTGAATTTGCATCAGCTGACCAAACACAATGTATGATTTTATCAGGTGAAAAAGCTGTGTAGCGGCTGTAGCCAAAACTGGAAGGAAAGCCAAAAAAAGGGGAAGAAAAAAATAATTCCAGCAGCGGACAACGTTAATGTGTAAGCAATAAGGTGATGAATATCATGGCCATGTCATTAGAGCACATTAGATCTGAATGATTAGTGATTGTGTATTTTATTTAAAAAATGTAATATAGGTGTATTCTTCAAATATTTTAGATAGTTTCATTCTTATTCTGTCAGCTTTAATACTGGTTGCTCTAAATGCTCTTTGCACTAAATAGGCTGAAATAACAAACATAAAAGCAATTCCACACAGACAGTAGTCTTTTTTTTTGTTATCAGTCTCTTAAATGTTGAACTAAAGGGTTTTTGGTGGTCTGATGATTTCCATTAATTATTATTATTATTATTATCAATTTGAAAAAGCATACTCATATAATGTAATGACGAAAAAAGAGTTGCAGGAGTTGGACAGAGACTCTCACTATTAACGCACTGACGTTTTGATTTTTCTTTTTCTTAGATGTGATGAAACAGAAGGGGCTGCTTTTACATGTGATGTAATCTTTTATCTAAAAAAAATAACTGCTCAGAGCAGGTTAAGTTTCCAGAATAAGTAAATACAACCTAGTGATTAGTGAACCAGCAACATGATACTGAAAGAGCTGAACCTGAAGTAATCTCACTAAGCCAATAATCCTGTTTCATAGTACAGGTCCCTGGTTGCATTTGGTTTTTGTATCTTTAGACAAACTGGAAAATGCGATCCATGTTTGTGCAATAACAAATCTCAAGTTATTTCGCACATATTAGGAAAACCTAGAAACTATTTGATGATGGTTGGATTGAAAGATATTCACAAGCAAACATCTTTATTGCTGTGTACACCTTTTCAATTGTTGCATCTCCCCCTGAACAGACATTGATTCTAAATCCACCCTGCTGATGACTGAGTATCGATCCCGTTTCTTGTCGCCAAGATCTTCTGCCAACTACAAACCTGGCAAATGTCTCCCTTTCAGCTGAGAGAAAATGACTTTGTCCTGAGAGAAAAAAAAATCACACACCAACACCGAAGGCATTGTTGTTTTTTAGTTTTTTCCCCCTCATTGTGTCCATGGTTCAGCACCCTAATTGAATTTTATAAAAAAAAAAATAAAAAAAAATAACCAAAAGACGGAAACGTAGTTCACTGCCTCTAAACTCAGCCCCACTTCTGGATTTACAAGGCATTAACATTCTGGAGAGAATGGGCTGCTCTCCTTTGAGAGGAAGAAAGAAAAACATTGTCAGGAAGCAATTGTCTGTAAATGAATGGCAGGGTCATCCAACACAGTAAAATGTTAATGAGAAACAGTACACCACCTTGGAACACAGAAAGGTTTGAAAGAGGCAGGATTGAATGTAACTTGCAACAGTAATTTGAGGCACACTCTCACCATCACAATCTCTGACAACAAACAAGCAAAACACACAGCAATACTGTCATAGCTTGTAGCTGTTGCCATAGACGCCAAATCTGCTGAAAACAGAAAACATTCATAGAGATTAGGGCAAAGGTCAAAGAAGAAGCGCAAAATATTTGTTTGCACCTAGAACATTCACATGTTTGACAGAGAAGTCCCAGGGGTCAGGCAGGAAATGAGACTTAGGTTTGATCATTTGATAGGTTTTCTGTATAATTGCACTTCCTGGCACAACACTGTAAACTTTCCATATGATAGTGATGAGTTCTCAAGAACATATTCACTGAAATGTCACATCATATCTAGCTCACAGTGCAGTATAGGTAAGAAAGTGTCAGTGCAAGTCGTTTGATCTGCATTTGATGGACAAGTTGTAGAAGCAGCATGACCTTTCTGGAGCTTTTGCGACTATCAGCAGTTTGTGGATGTGGTACACAACTGAGCTCCAGACATCCACGCTGCATATACTGTCCTTGAAGAGCAATCCTGAAGCCTTATCGCCTCTGAGAGTGTTACATTTCAGTTTCAGACTACTATGTAGTTAAACTTTTCTATTTTGTTATGGTGATGCTAGGGACAAGTGCTACCGCAGTCAGGAAATCTAGTGTAATTACTGCTATATTACAATATTACAAACTCCCCATATGGATTATGGGGAGTTGAAATACAGAGTACAAATGTCTTCTTTGGGAGAGGAATATCTAAATATATCATTGTAGTTACTAAAATGTATGGAGGCCAGTTTACTGCTGACTATGCATGTTTTAAATGGAAAATACACTTCCAAATGCAACTGAAAGATCACACTTGAACAGCAGCATCTAGGATCTGACCAAACTGAGCCATAACCCAAGGTGAAACCTAATATGAAACTATTTAAAAATCTCATAGCTCTCTCTATCTCAAGAAGAAGAAATCAGACCTTATTTCTTTTGCAGAAACACTGTCTGTGATGCACACAGAGAGAAATGCTCTGCTATCATCATTGCTTCAATATGGGGTAGAATTATTAAAGCAGGCACAACCCATTTCTGTGGGTGAAGCCACAGAGATGCAACCAGCTCATGTCAATAATGACTGAAGCAGTCTACCAGGAGCAGCACAAATCAACACGATTTGGAAACATATTAATGTTTAATGTTAATTGCCAAATAGTAAAAATAATAAGGAAAATGCTCTGGACTGGCCTAACAACCAGCTATCAGCATAGTCAACCATCCGACTCTGAGATATTTTCAGTATCTATTATTCCTCTTCATTTTTTATCGGAGAAAGGTGCAAAATAGACAAATATCTTACTTAGAACTTGCATGCAAATATGTGTTTTTCATGTAAGATTAGCAAGAGATTTTGGCAGGAAATATTAGTTACAAGAGGGAAAAAGAATATTGTAAAACATCAAAAATTCAACAAAAGCTAACAACAGAAATGGAAAACGAAACATCTATAACATGATGTATAAAAATGTCTTTGTACGATGCAGCTGAGATGTACAAGTGTGAAACTTTAGAGGCAGTCACTGTCGTGTCTAGTCTGCCCTGGAGAAAACTGAAGAAGATGGTAGCACTGGCAGTAGCAAACAAATAAATCGCTAGCAAACAGAGCACAAACGTAACTGAAAAGCAGCAAATACAATCAAAAGCTCTAGCTTATTAGAAGGGAACATTACCTTTGCTATCAGCTCCTCCTACAAAGAAACTGCTGTGAAATAGCAAAAAAAAAGAGCCAAAACAACAGTAAATATCGGTGTTGCTTTTCTTCACTTGAGACAGCTTTTTGGACAATAAAGGACTGAAATCTGATACAGAGCTTTAAACTCTTCCTCTGTTGTTAAAGTTGTGGGTTCATCTTAAGTTGAAGTTATCATTTTACTCAGCTAAGTCCACAATGCCATCTTGTTGCATGTGAGCACACAATGTGGCACTGAGCCAGCTCTAATAGAGCATTTGTTTTGCTCTTTGGTTCCCCCTACAGCTGTGGGATGTAGCACCACTGTCATGAAAAGAAATGTCTGTGTGAGCCCTGCAAATATACAGCCATACACATGTTGAAGAGGCTGCAATAACGCCAATAAAAGCAAACAAAAATGTCAAGCGACCGTAAAGCTTAACGCTGTGGTGCAGGGTGGGAAATCAAAAATTGGGAAGTGTAGGCTCTCAGCACTCTAGGTCAATATCGGGCCTGGGAATGTGCATAAAAATGTCAATGCACTTTAAAAGAAGTCACAGGGACGTAGTTTTGTTTTGTTTTGTTTCCCCCTCTCATTGTCACTCGGTAAATGGGGAAAAATGGTAATGATGCAGACTTATAAATTAAAGATGAATAAATATTAAATGTAAACAAAAAGATTCAAGTATGTAATGTTTGATAAAACTTGAAAGCGTGTGGTGATGGGAAAAAAATTCCTTTACCTGCCTTAATATCTTATGAATACCAGATGAAGACGTTATTAAAACATGTGAATGATTTCCTTAACTTTCAATACTACTACGTAATAATGATAATAATAATAATTAATACCCCTTTTAAAAGCTATGAGAATGATGAGCATGTTCAAAACATGGTTACAAAGTGCTTCACGAAAAGACTCAACAGCCACAGCAACAAAGCCTGCTGTAACCCCTTGAGTTCAGCCTGCTCTCGCTTTAGTGATGTTCTGCTGCTGTTGAAGAACCCACAGGCATTAGAAACTAAAGCAAAAGTTACCCTTTTGTTTTCAGTTTTCATTGCTCCGGGCAAAATGTAGTAATGTAGTGTAGTAATGTAGTTTGTACCTTTTGTACATTTAAAGCGTTTAACCAAGTTTAACAGCGTCAGAATTAATTTATTCAATTTATACCCTAAAAATATGGGTTCTTCTAACAGGTTTGGGGTGAGTTGAGTCTATAGGTCAGTTACACTATCTGACAATCTTATTGAATCGAAATCAAACTTATGGGAAATGTTAAAAATAATTTACCGTTTTTTCTTTACATATTGTAATATCTCTTCTCTTAAACCTAACTGAACTACATTTCAGTATCTTCCAAGCTAATGTTTGGCTAAAAATGCTTTTGTTGATGAATCATCAACATGCATCATGAATATTAGACCTGGAAAAATTGGCTTTATCCAGCATCAGCATTCATGACACCTGATATGGTAACATTTTACTTTAACAACCCCAAATAGTTTTTGAAGAGGGTGGCACCCCTGTGCTTCTTCTTTGTTCACTCATGCTGAAATTATTGGTGGCACCAAAATAAATGTGACAATTATTGTACCAAGATACAGAGAGCAGGTCTACTTATCTTGGCTTATCTTACCTTACTCTCCCCTTCAACTTTTAATCATAACTTCAAATGGATTTATGTGTGCTGAAATATTATACATTCAATCAGGACCTGTTTTTCCTTCACTGTTATGCTAACTGGGATGAGGCAGTCACACTATGAAAGGTTATTCATTAACCTTGTGGCATGTAGTTCACAAAGTCAAATCCATGGCATGCAGCACAAGTTACCCATGACAAAAATAACCAGACATGCTTTCATTGTGTAGAACTTTAGTAATCACAGTGATGCTTTCCATTTCTACATTCCTCCATAGACTCATGGCTGAGATTCTGACCACATTTTTCACATGGCAGCTGAACTTCAATCTAAAAGCTTTTCATATCCAGCACTTAACCCACAGGTTGTTGCCTTGGTTACCGAGGGTTAGCGACTGTACCAGGAAAGGTGGTGCATGAATGCAACACATCACACACTGGCAAGGTATGTGGAAAGAAACTTCTAAAGTATCAGGTCTATTTTATTAATCCCAGAACATTCTTCAGATGCATTAGTTATGGTTTCTGTTGGAGATCAGTGAAATAATAAATAGTTTTCAGAACACCTCAGTACCAATCACATGGAGACAGCACTGCACTCCACCTAAATATGTCTGATGCAAGATTGTTCAACTTAGCTTTACACTGTAGGGAGAAGCCAATGTTCTCAACCAGTCAAACGTTATTCTCCAAATTACACTGCATTTTCACTGTGACACCTTGAGGTAGAAGTTTCCTTTGCTAAATCAATCATATTCCAAATGCAAGTTATCCAAATGTGCTTGCTCTTAATAAAGGCGATATCTATCATCTGCGGCTCATTAGGTTCCATATAAGCACAGTTGATCATGAACTCATATTTGGATGATTAATGTCCTCATGAAATGGGGAGTGTATTGTTATCTTTGGAGAACAGTTTTTTGTGATACAAATGATATTGTAATTGTGATCCTTAATTACATTAAGATGAGTCTGTGAATGCCTCCCTCAACATCTTAATATGCCCTACTTTCTGCTGTAAGCCTAAAACACTAGCTCAGGTTGCACTTCCAGACAAACAAGCAAAAACTTTCCTGTTAATACTTTGATATTTATCTTGTCAAATGAGACACATACTGTTGTCATTACAAATAAAGTTTAAACATTTAAAATGATCCTAGCAGATGCAGCAAAGACACCCAAGGCAATGATGGGAGGATCCTGCAGATACAGTAGGTGATACTAACTTGGTAAAGTTTGTTCTTTGTATGAAAGGGCAAGAGAGTTTGGTTTGGGTTTATGCCTCCTCTGCAGAAGTGTTCCTCTAGCCATCTCATACGATGTGTATTGGAGGAGACACTGGAGAGCCGGTCAGGTTGTAAGTGCTTTGGTGTGCAGCGTGTGCCATGACCCCTGGCAGGGCCTATTAGAGGAAATGTCTCTGTGGTCTACATGCCTCCAACCTCACTGGCAGCCACCGAGCAACATCAATTACACCCACAGCAGCTCCAGCCTATAGCACACTACTATATTGCCATCACCACAGGGGTAATTGGTTCACTATATACTTCCAATTCCGAGCAAGTCTCAGCCTATTTTTCCAGTCACTCGACATTGGTCATGTTAAAATTGCTGTTATAGCTCGCAGCCTCACTATGGGGTCCTAAGATTGAACAAGAGGAGGGAGGAGTAAAATTCCGAACCAGTAGTGATGACACTGATTAGCTATAATAAATCTATGCACGTAGAACTGATGCAGTTTCTGTTTTTGCTCAACTCCTTTCATCGGCTAAATACAGTGCAGCTAAGAAACAAGGACGTTTCTTGGCATATTCCTCAGAAATGGTTACCCATGCATAATGTGTCCTGCCCCCTGCAGCGAGAATGACTTAAATGTCCTCCTCTTCAGTGATGCACACACGAACTGTTGTTGGAATTGGACCTGTGACCTTTTCATTTAGTTTTCAGCTTCTACCCCACCAGGCCAGTGTTGCCACTTAAGGTCACTGGACAGTTTTGTAACAGACAGGATGACAACAATAATTACTAATGTTTGTAAGAGTCCAGGATAATGCAAATGTCTTAAGTCGTTTCTGTTTATAATTCATAAATGGAATGATATTATTCTTGACAGCGGGGCACACAAACACCAACCACTTGAATTCTTAATGACAGACACACATATAAAACGCATGCATTCTTTTTGTGTGCCACAAAGAAGCCTCACTGGTGATGATAAAGAAATATAATGAAGTGGTACATTTACTACCCCACCTATGTACACATACATACAATAAAGATACTCACAATTAAACAACATCATGGTTTATATTTGTGTATGTATTTGTGGCTGTTGAAATGAAGTATATCCCAGCCAAAAACTCGATATGTGGATATGATGCACATTCAAAAAGACATGAATAACACACATACACACACACTTTCACATACACAAAGCAGTAGACAAAATGTAGATGTTTACGGCACAAAAAGCTATGCATATGGACAGAAAAGATAATCAGAGCTGTATACCCTATGCCACAGAAAGACAAAGATGGATACTTGCAGAAACACATGTGGGTGCACACATACAAAAACACCACATCCCCTGGCTGAGGCACTGTCTGAGGCACTGGGGCCAATTAGGATGCCAAGGCCGATGCATCATCAGAGGGAGCCAGCTGTCTATGGGCAGCCCTGATGTGGCTGGCCCAACTGCGCTCTGTACACCCTCTGCTCCTGGGGGCCTGGACCAGATCTGACACACAAAAGCAATCTCTCCCACAGAATAAAGAGGAGACATGTAACAAGCAACAGGTTCACTGGTTGGCTTATGCAACAATTTCATTTCCCTGTTTGGATCATTAATGAGTGAATAAAAGTGTAGTCTTCATTGCTGCTGTGCTGGTGTCGGCTGTGATGCTTTCCGGAACTAAGACTTCATTTGTCATGAATAATGTTGTTGTTTCTTTAACTAAAATCCTTCTTTTTTTTTTAAATATACCAGGATAAGCATATGATTTTGTTTTCTTGTTTTACTCTCCTCTCTGTCAGACTTTGCTTCTCCCTCATCTCACCATTTGGTCTTGTCAAATAATGAAATTATATTTATTTATTTATTTTTTGATCTTTGCATTGTCTGTGCTGGATAAACATCAGCAACCCACTGTTACATAAATTCAGAGGTACAGGCTGGTAGGAACCCACAATCCAGCAGATTCTTTTGCCAGTGATGATTATTCTCATATCTTCAAATGTTTCCCAAAATATATTAAAGTCATAGCATTGACTATAATTAGGAAAACAGAAAACATTAAATACAAATAGGAGTGTTGAGAAAATTATTCACATAGAGAACCAGACTTGTTGGCTAAAAATACCCAGAGGGAGACAGTAATACATTAAGTAACAATTTTATTTTAAAAACATAGTTTGATGTGCAGCTGAATCCAGTTAAGTGCTCAACCCTGACCATCTGCTGGGTGGAAGAAGGGCTGAAGTCTCCCAGAGGAGAGACAGAGGTGTTGCTGAGGGTGAAGGAGACCGATGTGACTGATAAGAAGGAAGGACACATGCAAGTTAATGATAAGGACCTTCTGATATTTCAAACTTGAAAGTAATGTCATGTTATCTTATATTAAATACCCAGAAAACTCCATAGAAATCATTTTTTACAGTGGTCCTGAGTGCAAAACACAACTTTTCACAAAACACCAAAACAGACAGAATAGATATGTCTCACATTACAGGGAAGATAAAGGCTTTGTTTCCTGAAATTTATGCAATGTTCTTTAAAATGCCCATTTTGAATTGTCCAAATGTGACACACCCATCCCAACTGCATTACATTCTTGGACCACATCATTTTGATGATAACCACGCATCTGTCAAGTGTCATGATTACATGTTACACAGTTTAGGCATTAGTATATTGACAAAGTCTTTCTACAGACATGCATACAAACACCCACCTGTGTACATAAAAATGTCTTTGTGCTAGTTAAGAGTACATGAAAACCCAGGAGTACATTTACCATGGTTACACACACAGATGCTTGCACAGCTATCCCTATTAGGATTATTCAATGAGAATAGCCTAACATATACCCTAAACCCAACCTAAATTCATGTCTAACCTAATCCACACAACCCCTCCCAGTATCCAAAAATTATTTTTGCATCATTGCAACTGGTTTTAGGACTTGAAGGCTTAATCTTAATTTGAATGTATATGTTGGGAATCTTTATCTGAACAATGCCCTTTTCTTCATACTAGTACTTGTATGACACTGACTCGTACTTGTATTCCCCACATAGTTATTGGACCTCACAAGTATGGAAGGTTCCTGGTGTTCAGACCCCAGAAATACAGTAAAAAAGCACACACTTACAGGCTGACAGAGAGAGTCATAAGATGAAAACAGTTTCAGCCATGCTGTCATTGCAGTCAATAAACTGCAAATGAAATATGTGCAGCATTTGGATCCAAACAGAAAAGACTCATCTTAATAAATGCGTAATGTATGTGCATGCTGCCATTTTAAGTTGTTTCATGGTTTTATGTGATTTTCTGGGCCACTAATGGCACTACTGGGTGACGTTTGATTCGACAGGACATTTTTGCACTTTATGTTGGCTAAGAAGCCTTAACTGAAAGTAACATCTCAAAATTGATAAGTCCATACATTATTGGCTGAATGTGCTGGAGAATATTGTGGGATATAGTCAGAACCAGCTTCCTTTGTGGTGTATTGTTTTGTAGCAGTTACCTTCAGCTTTATTTATACTGCACCTTTTGGGGTGATTCATACATTAAAGTGTTTCACAAAACAAAAATGATGGCAACAAGGAATAAGGAAAAGAAAAAATCCATCTACACAATGATCACACATATATACACACAAAAAAATCAAAAGTAATGCAGTTAATTGATAACTATTTCAAATTATAAAAAAAAAACACATTTTGAAATTATATGCACGAGATAAATTCACAGACCTCGTTAGTATATATAATCCCACAAATGGTGGTACATTTTAGAACCAGCATGAAAAAGAGTGAGCCCAAGACTCTTTCAGTGACCAGATGATAGCTGATTGCAGGATCTGTATAATCTCAATCTGTTTAGCCAGCCCTGGCAGTAAGCCCTTATCAAAAAGCAAAGATTTAATTTCAAACCTAAAAGTAGAAACAGTGTCTGCCTCCTGAACCCAAACTGGGAACTAGTTCCACAGAAGAGGGGTTTGATAACTGAAGACTCTGCTTCCCATTTCACTCTTGGAAACTCCAGGGACCACAGGTAAGCCTGCATTTGAGAGCCAAGTGCTCTGCTAGCCTAATATGAGACTAGAAGGTCTTTACGATGTGATGGAGACTTGTTATGTGCTTTACTTGTTTAGAAATTGAGAAGAAGGATTTAAAGAATTTCACAGACAGCCAACGAAGGGATTTCTTGAATGATCACTGTCCTCCCCCTCAAAACATGCCCATGTGGCATTTTTTTCATGCAGACAGATACTAATCATTTTCAAAAGATTTGCAACCTCCAGCAGTCGCCGGAGCAGCTGCATGTGATGAATGAAAATGACATCCATGACTGCAGAGTTGCAATAATAGAAAAATAAAAAACCCCGCTTTTTTTTTTAACCCCAACTCAATAATGTCATTGCCTAAATCCAACCAGGAGTGATAAAAGTGTTTTTGTTAAGTGTTGCCATGTTATTGGTGGAACATTCGTTGGTCTCAATCTCATACTACAAAAAGGCCCATAATTAAAAAGGCAATGCTGAGCTGCTCCACCCATATATAGGTCTTCCTATTTAGGTCTTCCTTATGAGGATCTTATATCTTATTAAACAAAAGACTTGAGAATAACGCTTGCTTTATTATGGAAACGGAGTTGCATTTACCGTCTATTGTTTGTAAGTGTGGTACTTTTCAGAACTTATGACCTTTTCAGGTGTTTGAATCGGCTGAGGACTTCCCAATGAATTGAGACTAGGAATAAAAGGATAGAACAATCCAGACTGGAGATAATAAATACATGGGTGAGTTTTTCAGCTTCACCCTGAGACAGTATGTTACTGATGATAGCAATGTCACACAGCTGGAAAGATGTCATCCAGGAAATTTGTTTTGTCTGTGAATTAAAGGACGTATCATTGGTCAAAAATAACTCCAAGGTTTCCAACAGTAGTGCAGGGAGCCATGGGAAGTTACAGGTCATTCAGGTCTTCATATCCAAAAGTCAGGTCTGTATTTTAACTACTTGATTTGTTTAATTTGGCTTTCCTAACAGATATAGCTGCATACCATCAGTTAAACAATGGAAATTTATGCCATGTTTCCTGATATATAACCTAAGGGGAGCAAGTACAAGGTGAAAAGAAATTGATTCAAGCACAGAAACTTCATGACAGATGGCATTTCGAAAAGGGCCGTTGCAATCATATTATTCATGTAAATGCTGAGTATGTATGCATTAACACATAGCATCAAAATAATGACAAGTTATCTGATATAATTGTGGTTTCACTTTGAATTAGATTAAAGCAAACAAAGTATAAAAATGTTTGTTGAATGCATAAATAGTCCCAGTGGAACTACATCTTAAAAACCCGTCAGTCATTGTTGGGACTGTATGAAGTGCAAGGAAATTTAAACAGTCACAGTAGAATAATTTGAGACCAATTTTATGTACTGTGTCTCCATCTAAGCCCTCCTTGCATTGAAAGTTCCCCCTGTCAGTTCTACCCATGACTAAGAATTATATGCAAATACTTATTCCTGTGGATATAAAGTGAACATAAATTCTAGAAGTGCAGTACCTCTTGGAAAGCAGAGATCAATCTGCTGATGACATTCTCTCCTAAAGTACTTTTTTTCTGCTTGTCTCAAATGGGTTTGAACAGTTTAATCCTCATTTTGATTCTTCCCAGAAAAACTGTGCAGTTGCAGTGATACTATCCAAGGTAAGGACATGTGTACCTTTTCCTGTTAACTTTTGCGCTCACTGCAATGAAGTCATTTAGATATAAAAGCTAAGAAAGAAAGACAAACTTTCTGTGAGCTGACAAAGTTCAGGTGCTGGTTGTTTGTCAGTAATTCCAGGTTTTGTTGCACACTTTCTTAATGTAACAGACATAGATTACCTTTACATTCATATTCTGTGTATGTTATTTTCACTTATTTCCTTAAATGTCTAACCAACAAATGAGGTTGATTGCTGAATGAGAGAATCCCCCAGAGGGTTTGTTTCCTTAACTGTTTGTTTATGTGAATCACAGGGCTGTGTGTTTGAACAGGAATGGATTTTAGTCAAGAGAGCAGTGCAGATAGCAATTGTGGGTGCGGTGCAACTTCCTCTTGAGGGCAAACAACGCAGGGTCCTGTTGCAGGGGATGATAATTGAATGAAATAGAGATTGGATTGGAAGCTCCTGTCAGTGCCAGACATAGCAGCAGGTTGATGATTTGTCGCCTCGGGCCCTTGGGGTCTGGCTGGGGAAAAAGAAACAGCCTGTTCGGATGGGTCCCTGCTTTGTTTTTGCCTTTAAACAGTGGTTCATAAAAGACAATCACAGTTTTATTTAGAACAAACTATTTTTTGCAATCTTCTGTTTTCCTTGCAAATATGCAGATACACACATACACTGAGGCTTTCAGTTAAATACAAGTACATACACACTCAAACCCACACAGTGAGCAAACACAAAGTAGGGAATAGGAACCCTTTCAGTTTTAATTAGTCGCTACTGCTGTGTTTTGGAGGCGGTGCAGGGGTCAACAGTAATTGGGTTGTTTTTTTTTATATTGAGGCATTCAGAGCAGAACGGAGGGATATGGGTCACAGCAATGTGATCCCAGAATCCCACTGCCTGCTTTCCACTCTCTCCTCCTTCCCCCTCCCACCACCATTCTCCCTGGCATCGTTTCGTTAACTGGAAAGACTTGGAGATCCTGGCAGGCCTGGTAACTGGAGAGGGGCCACAGCACTGCCTTCTCAGCACAGCTCCAAGTTGGTTCTCACCAAGACCAAATGGAGGAATCTGGAGAGCTCAGCTGTGCCATGAAAGAACAGGCTTCTGGGAACATGTCTGGGAAAGTAGAGGGAGGCGAGGACTCAGAGTAAGGCGGAGGAATTGCAGAAGTGATGCCAAGAATTTCTTCACCAGCAGTACCAGGAGCTTCAAAGTGCAGGGTTCCAAACCAAACGAGTGGAAGCCAGTTTAGGAATATAGAGAAGGAGCAGATATGGTAAGACAACTGAAAAGATTTAATGAGAGCACTATGGTGGAGGATAGACCCAACCCAGATGGTCATCTCTGTTGCTTTCAATAAATTATTTATCAGCGTCTTTCATTTCATGATAAGCGAAACATGTAACTTTGGCTTTATTTTGTTGTCAACGATCAAATGTGAGGAATGAGTATTTATTTTCACACTTTTTTGTGTGTGACGTCATCACAGTAAGACAAAGAGTTAGCATAGATTAGACACAACTACATAATGAATTCACATGTACTCTCAAAACAGTGGAGTGGGGTCTTATAATAGTGGAGAACACTTCTTGTAAGCTGATTGTACAAGGCAGTCTGGAGTACTACTGAACATGCTATTGGAAGGATCATTTTGTGACAGACGTGCATTAATATGTAAAGGCCTTGAAGGACGCTGGTACTACAAGGGTGATAATGATATATTATAGTTATTAATAAAGGTTTTAATAAAGCAGTGACGTATATGAGTGTGTTATTTTGCAAAACAACAATAGCAATCGGCATGGTCTGCAAGACTGCAAAATCCTGTATACAAGTCGGCATCCAGATCATCAACATCAACAATAGAAAATGTATCACTTATAATTTATACATCTCTAAGCACCACTGCTAAAAATTACCGGTTTATGCATTATGTAGTTTATTAAAGGCAAGAAATAGGTCATGTAGTATAAGACTTTCATAAACATAATGTTGTGTACATAGTTAGTTTTTAATACACAGATTTAAATGAAGTCATCGGTTTTGTTCATTTGCAAGCTACAACTACTGAAATGAAAGCTGTGTATCTTTTATTTTTCATGTCTTTCTTGTAATTTTCATGTAGTATTTCTATTCTATTTCTGTCATTTTTAAGCAGTTTGTCTGAGCATTTCCTCTTGCTGCACTGTGCATCAACAACACTTTTTAAAAACATGGATTCAGACAGCCTTCAGGTACACATATCAACCTTAGGAACTAATCCTTCCAGGCTCTGGCTTGGGATTTCTGGGATCTGACAGATGCAAATATCAAATAAGGCAATGTTGTGGAGTTACATCTTAGCTATTTCAAATGCAAGATTATTTTCTTGATAATTTCTTGGAGAGTGATGTTGACAGTCATTTCAACCAGCTGCCCCTGGCAATGGGCCCCATGACAACACTGGTCTGTAGACCTTTGCCTTGTATGCCTGTAGCCAGAAGTGCTATGTTAGCCTGTTCAATCATCCATGCAGATGTTTCAACAGTATGGGAAAGACTTCAGCAAATAATTTATGGTTCAATCAGCAGCATTAGTGCTTCAAAGTAAGTTAAAGAAATAAACTACAGAGTGGCCTTGTTAAAAAAGCTTCTTCTCCAGTATTTTATATATCTGATGTTTTTCAGTTACTATTTTCCACCTGTTAGTCCTCTATTGGTCTTCCACAGTGATTACCTCTAATCAGAGACTTAGTTGTGCGTCATCTAGTTCTAAGGCATTAAAATACGATGTGCCACAGCCAAACAGTCCTACTCGCTGTCTTGCAGCTTGAAACATGCATCAGTTCATGCCACAAATTAAATATCTTAATATCCCTCTACTTTCTGGTTCACCTCTCTAGTTTATTACCAAGCTATCCCCACAATATTCTCACAAAAGTATTGTTATCCCCTCTTCTGTCTGCCATATTGCACATTTGGAACTGTATCTTTGTCTAAAGCTGCTGATAGAAACCCTTTTGCAGCCCAGCAGACTCAGTTTCAGGGGATATGGGAGAACTTGAGGAGCAGAAGCAGCGTTTAGATTCTGCCTGAGCCTATGCTTTGAATCATCATTACAGTGATTAATTTTCCCACAAGTCCTACAATCCTCATTTGTGATTCCCCTCAAACTCTCTGGCCTTGCTCCAGAGAAGTGACAAATGTGTTCCCATGGAAACAGACCTGTCAGGCCATTGTCACCACTGGCCTGTAAAATGAAATCCAGCTCTGCCAGAGAGGAACCAGCTGGTGACCTGACTGATCTTACATCAGTACAGCGATGGGACTTTTGACAACCAAATAGCTATCATGTGAGCTCTCGTTGTCATTGTTAGAAACTCTGAGTCTCTTTGTCTCACAGCCACTTTTTTTTTCTGTCTCTTATCATCTTTTTTTCTTTCCCTCCTGTGGCTTGGCTTCTTCAAAAGCCCTGCACATCTCAGTTTGGTGACTCTACGCAGTTGAAATGCAGCAGCTTTTAGAGAGAGTTTTTCTAACTGATTGATGGTCAGGAAATTACTTTGCCCATATGGCTCAAAAAGCTTAAAAAGTTCCCAGCGTTCAGAGAGAAGCGGAACAAGGTTATGACTCACAGTGTCACTTTTCTGGAATGGTCTTATCCAAATGGGAAAAAATGTAATTCTTTTACAAATGAGTCACTGATGTAGCCACAGGTATTAATTATAAAGAAGGTGTAATTCACAAAAGTATATAGTGTAGCTTACACTTTCCCCCTGCGGTGTGACTGAATAATGTAACAGCAGAGCAGAAAGCATGTTGGAGCACTTTTAAAAGAAAATAATGCTCGGTTTCCATGTACTCAAAAGTAAATTTGTGAAGTTGAAATTATGAGAATGAAGCTTTATTTACTGGAACAATATGTCTGTCTAAGAGAACACCTTTATACCTTCAAAGTACAGATGCTCATAAATGAATATTTTGGTAAGCTTTTTCAAGTTTGATTAATGAACACAGATTATCATGGGAATCTAATGACTAAAGGCTATTATGTTAGATGAGGTGATCTCATACCAGTTTGGACATTAAAATGTTATGCTGTAAGCTTAGGTCATCACAAAGTATCAAACTTTATACTAAAAGGAATCTCACGCCAAAATAGCTTTTAAAAAAATCCAAAGCAAATAAATTAAATCATGAATGAATTGAAAATATAATGCCTTCATAATTAAAAGCAAGTAACCCCAGAATATCAGAATATTTTGAAAATAAGTCCAAGGTAGCTGAAACAGTAGTCTCAACTACAGTCTTGCTCCTCTCTACAGCTTGTTTCTGCCACTCTTCCATTACTGTGCATTCAAGTTCTTTTGTACAGATTCAGGTTTCAGCTCTCTCCAAAGCTTTTTCAATTTATTTCAGTCAAGACTCAATGCTGCCCAGTTTGAAACAGTTCATAGTTTCATTTGCATCAGTGCATCACTTTGTTGTTCTGCTGAAAAAAAAAACAAATCCCTCTTCAGACCAAGTATTCCGGCACTGGGTAACACTTTTCACTCTATAATGTCCTCATCTTCTTATCGCTAATATTTATTTTCATATGTTTCACACTTTCAATACCCGAAGCAGGAAAGGAGCCCCAAAAAATGATACAACCTCCACCATGTTTTACTGTTTGTAAAGTGTGTTCTTTACCTTGTGGGCTTTATCTGGTTGTCAGTAAACACATTTATGCATAGCAACCCCAAAAAGCTCGACTTTAGTTTCCACTGTTGCTCTTTTTCTTGGTTCAGTGTGCAGCATCATTTTGTACAGTTTGAAGCCCTTTAGAGGTGATGTGTGGTAAAAATGGTTTCATTTCTGTTGTTGTTTTTTGTTTGTTGTTGTTGTTTGTTTGTTTGTTTTTGTACAGTTGAATTTTGGCTGCCGCCTCATAACTCTCTTGCCGTCACCCTCATTTGAAAGAAGACAAAAAGAAAGAAAGTGAAACAATTTCACTATTTTAGGTAGTAAACCATCTTTCTGTGGGGTTGATATCCTAACAGCCTAATGAAACCCTTTCTTGTGTTGTTCAATAACATCATACATCTTATCAAAACCTTTTCAGTTTGTGTGAATTGGTTTTTTTTAAATTTTCAAAGTGTTTACCAGTATTTCTGATCAGGGTTATACTTTTGTTTTCTATACAGTTTAACTGACGAGGACTGTAATTTACTAACAGTATTTTCTGACTGACACAGCTGCTGTCAGCTGCAGTTTAAACACAACAAAATGCCTGTTGTGATATGAAGACCTCTTTCCATCTGCCAGTGTTTTAATTGTGCTGTGTCTGTGGGCTGTATCCCTGCAGCTAACTGAGTCTACCCACAGCTCAGCTCGGTGAAATGCATCCAACATGTCAACCTCACTCTCCTCTCGTCTTAATCCATCCCTCTGTGAATATTCTCCTGATTAGATATGGCTCTCAACATATGTGTCTTTCACAAGCTGGGAGGAGGCGATCAATAGTCAAAAAAGCTGTCTCTGGATTCTAGAAATGAGCTGTGGACATGTGTGTGTGTGGGGTGCCCTTTCCAGTGCAATGGATTTTTTTCAACAAATGTAAGAGAATGCAAAGGCCAGTTTCACTTTGTGTAAGCATCTTTTAAAGACACAAATATTGACAACTGACTTAAAAACCTTACTCTCCCTCTCCCCAGACTTATGTTGTCTCTCAGTCATTTCCCAAAACAGTTCATTAAAAAAGTACAAAAGAGGAAGAAAGTAAAACAAAAAGTTACTAACAGTCTCCATTCTACTTTTTATTTCTAACACAGGCGTGTATGCGCCTGCTTACCACTGCAAGATGCCGACTATGTTATGTGATGCATTGATTAGAGATTTCTACAATGAATTATTAATGAGATGTATTGAGAGGAGCGTTCACGTCTGCTAAAGAAGTGATTTGGCACTCTCTACATACGATTTTTAAAAAATCGTATGTACCTAATATGAACCTAATATGAAACATGTAATAAAGTGATACAGCATGAAAGTGCACTTTTTTCTGGTCTATAAGGCCTCTTGGAGATGACTGTCTGGAGGTTGTAGATTACACACCATTTTACTGCCACTACATGACTTGGGAAAGATAGATGTACGATGAAGGAGCTTGACAGTGGCTATCAGGGCTCCGTCTGTGAAATGCTGTGGACTTGGCCACAGAGAGAAGACCCGGGACATATTGCTTTGGTTAATGACTGGTGACACTTGCAAGATTTGTGATCTTTGAAGGTCGTGCCCCTGCTCAAGCCACACGAGGAGGGGTATAAGTCGTTGGCTGATCTCCGCTGAAAGCTGCAAGAATGGACACGCTTGTGATTCATCTCTGTCTCATCTCTCCTGCTGCTGGGAGATGGATCCTCTCCTCTAGCACTTTCTTCACTGGCCAGCTCCCAGCCAGTGACAGGAGTTGGACAAGAGCAAGCTAAAATCTGGGCAAGAACAGTGTAGTAAGCTGTAATAGACTGCTGTAAATTGACGAAGAATTCATAAAAGTATCCTATTGGGTTGCAAATATAAATGGCAATTTAATATAATTCGCTGTAGGCAATCATCAGATATCAAACATGTTATATTAAACTGAGATGTTCTATGTTAGTACCATTATGTTCACAGATACTTGGTTTGTGGTTTAGAATAGAATAGAAAATAGAAAAATACTTGAAAGATTTTAAAAAGTTTTACTAACCTTCATAGCATGGATAAATAGTAAAAGGTCTATTGCTCTCACACAAAAAAAATCTATTTAAGAAGCAGTTAAATAAGAGTAAGAAGGAATACAAAAGACTTTCCCTATTTGCTATTATCTTCAAATTCAAATTGTACATAAACCTAATATTCCTTGTTATTTAAAGGTCCAATATACCAAAACTTTGTATATAGTCTTGGTGCAAGCCAGACAATGAAGCTTCGTTGCTTCCTATTGTGTTATAGGTTGCTCTTACCTCCCTCCGGAGGAAAAGGGCGCATCATTTGGTGGAATGTCTCATGTTGGAAGCTGTGTTGTGTTCAGCCCATTCTTCATCATGAATAATTTCTGTGCATCTTAGTCTATGTTGACAAGCTGAGTGACTCTGACTGTAAGACTGGTTCAGGACAGGCTGTCCCACATATTTAACTGTACATGTAGAACACGTGTGAGTTACTGTATTAGCAGAGTTTGTCAGCATAGAGATTTGTAACTTCTGTACCCATCCATCTGTAAACTGTGAAAAAAAACTAGGCACTAACACACACATGAGAGAAAAAGTTCTATCTTCACCAAATGCCTTCCCCTAGCTTCCCTCAATAACTTGTCATGATAAATCTTTTTCTGTTTTTTTTTCTTTCCATGACATTTGGTTGCAATGGACTGACTTGATTTTCTCTCCTCACGGCTTTTTGTATACTACTGTGGCTCGATACATCTAGATGGCAACCACTGCCCAGAATGCAACAAGCTCTGACATTGTTGCCTTTTTTTCATTCAAGTTGTAAGGAGACTTTTTTTTTCAGTGTTTCAAAAAGCAGAATTTAATCTGCGAAGCAAACTTTATTGATGGAAGATTTGCTTTTTGTTACGCTGTCCGTTATGATCATGCATTGATTTTTTTCAACATTTTCATTCAATTTGAATCAATAAATTATTTGACAGGGCACGCATTTCTATTCATTCTACCTTTTGATTCAGCCTCCACTGCAGAGGTGTGGGTAACAGAGCCTCTCTTCATAGCAAGTGTCCATGTTGTTCTGCTGCACATCGTCATCTTTATTTGGTATGTCCTTTCTTTTCTGCAAAGAGATTGATTCAGGTGCATGTGTTGTCTACGCGCTCAGTCTGCACAGTTTGAGCTGCATGCCCAGCGGGGTCTTGTTGACTCGTGTCGATGATACAATTCCCAACACAGAGGCCTTGCGCATAAGCAGAGGCAGAAACTGTAAATTTCCTTTAAATTGGTCAGAATGGCCATTGCTACTCAAAGTAGTAGAATTATTTTTCGCTATGCATTAATGTTAAAAAAATAATAATAATAATCATGGAAATTACATGCAAAAAATAATCTGTTTAATGTTGTTACAATTCTTTTATTTAACAAAAAATAGTAACATACTTTAAAATCTGAACAGTTATTTCAGACCTACATTCTACAGCCACATATCATCATTGTTTTAATTGAATGACAGCAGATGCACTTCAAATTAATGAATAGAATAGAATAGAATAGAATAGAATAGAATAGAATAGAATAGAACAACATTTATTATCCCATGAATGACAATATTGCATGTTACAGAGCTCTGTGATGAAGCAATGTACATGAGATAAATAAACAAAAGCATTTACATACTGGCATGTTTACTTTTCCATTAAACATATTATATTTAGTATAAAGGGTAGTCATAAAAGCACTGTTTCACAAATTCTGTATTATACCTGTATGAACTCATTCTTTTTTATGTTGGTGATCATTGCCATTGATGATAATAACATTAAACTAAATTTTTTTGGGAAAGTTTGTGAATGAGGTCATATTTGATATGTCATGCAGATACACTTACTAAATACAAAGTGCTCATTGACTCAGTAAAACTGTTGAGCCTGTTTAAAAATGAAGATTTGTAAATCTGGCATAGTCTTTAAAGTTTTTTTTATCTAATAGACATCTGTGAGCTTAATGATGAGCGCAACTGACAGTTTAGGGATGTTGGAGAGATGTTTACAGCAATGAGACAAAATATCATGACTGTTCACAGGAGATGCGAACATTATTGATTATCCCATAACAGGAGTGTGCACACTAGAGTTTAGCATGTGTGTTAGTTCTCTGAGTCAGTATGCTGAATGAAAGACAAATAGGCAGGTGTAAAGATATGAACAGCTTTGACAAGCTCAGAAACTTATGGAGAGATGACTAAATCTTCTTTAACTTAGTGAAGGGTGAAAACAGAGAGTTGCCCCTCTTATAATATCATTGTATTCATAAGTGTGCCATAAAATCTTAAACTATATATCACACTTGAAAGCCTTTTTGCCATTTATAAGCATGACAGAGAGATAGATTAGGTCCTCCCATTCATGACTCATAATGGTTTGGTAAATTGCCTCCAAAACCCCCACACAGCTCTTGATAGAGTGTGTCAATGGAAGCTGTCATCCAATAAGTAGTTTCTTTTAAAAAAGGTTCATTTTAAACTAAGGATATGTCATAAGTTTTTTCTTATTTAACTAAAACACATTCAGAGTTTGACCGTAATTTGTTCAGTCCATTACCAGTCATTTCTCTAAATGCATGCGTTCTGTGTCAGTGGAAGAAAGAGGTGTATCCACAATTTAAAATGATCACAACTGGCTGAATTTTTGACAGTTTTTCAAGAAAGCTAATACAAATGCCACATCTCAATAATTATATTTCTTCATATACACATTAATTCCCACCAGTATTCAGCTGCTCTTACTGTGGGTTTTACCTTTAAACAAAATTGGATTAAAGCTCTTATGACTTAGAATAACCCTTTGACTGCCCCATGGCTTGCAGTTCTTGCCCCATTGGGCTTGAAGCAATGTTACGATGTGTCCGCATCTCTGCAATTTTAAGTCAAGTACAGGGATATTATAATTATCATTATGAAAAGAGAGGGGTCAAATAAAAAAAAAGTTTAAATTGGGTAGAAATTCTGATCACCCATTTGTCTGCCAGCTGGTTCTCATTTGCATGTTCTCCCCACAGACAGAAATATCTTCATTTTATTTATTTTTTTTATAATTTTCATTCATGTATTGTATTGAGATTCATATTAGTATTCCACAAAATTAACCATTGTGGAATTAAACACCCTATCTCTCATGTGCTCTGTCTTCATTAACCCAAAGATCAATATGTCATCGACTCAATTACGACAGACACTGATGACATTGAGCCCGCCATCCTATTTGTTCCGAGTCACTTCATCCCAACCTTAACCCCATCGTAGGCCATTTATTCACTTATTTCTGCATCTCCAACCATATTACCTCATACCTCAAATTTTCATAATAATGTTTGTGGAATAAACAGACTGGGTTATGATTACGTGTGCAAAGCTAATGCTTCTGCAGCATGGTAGAGTGGTTGTTTAATAAAGATTAAGTTATACCTAAATATCAAGTTGAAATGTCAATACTTTGCAGAAAAATAAGTATATAAATGCAAACCAGCACTGATACAGCTGGCCGGACGACATTTCAGCTAATATTAATTATGGTGATATTCTAGAGCAGTCCAACAAATCTGCTAATGACTTTTCTTTAGCAACTGCAGAAAAAAAGACAACTCACAATAAGAGAATATAGCCCCCCCTCCGCCACTTCTTTAGCATAGAGTCATTTCAGCCTAGTTATATAAATAACCATTTCTAAAGGGCTTTACATTACCCCATTGCATTTTTAAATTTCATCATACTGAGGCAGATAAAGAAGGGCTCTGATGTAGGATGACAAGACTACTCCTTATAAAATCCTGGCTTTGGCTTCTCAGTGCTCCTCTGTACACTCCACGAACTGCTCCACATCTGCGAGATGTTGTTGCAAAGAGCAAAGGTTCAAGCTTGTGTGATGAAGATACAGGTCAGGAGAGCCTGTCGTTTCCTGGTCAAAGCTGAGAGGAGCAGGTGTCACAAAGCCGTGTTTAATAGGATCTCCCAAAGCCTCTTCGGTGTGTTCCGTGACTCCAGAGCTGTGCCCCACTTTCTGGGTAATGCTATTTCTCATATCCATGCCTGTCTGCTTTGTTGCTATGTCGTAAATGAGGTAGGCAGCTGTGGTGAACTGTCATATCTGCTGCTTTTAATTTTCTCTAATGGCACTGCATTTTCTATTACCTGTGGAGAACAGACTTCGAGAGTATGTGGGAAATAAATCAGGCTTAGATGACAGAAGAACAACCTTTTTATAAAGACATTAAAGGGATTCATTCAGTTACTGCTTAACATTTTAGATATATTTGATAATTAGAGGTCTAATGCTTAAAATGTTGAACACATGCTGCATGTGCTTGCTGACCTGTTATTTTTATTCCATTAGTTTAAAAAGACAATCAGAGACTGTTTTCTACAACAAATGAATAACAACAACAAAAAAGGACACCCATGCTCCTCAGCTCCCGACCTGCTCAGACACCCTGGCACACTGAACCACATGCCGATCGTACATTCAGCTGCACATCACAAATCCTCACAGCTTTTGTCTTTATTTAGTTCTGTCTGCTAACTGGCTGTGGGTCAGCTCTTGCTTGTGAAAGGGCTTATTTCTTTACTCAGGTTGCCACAGCTTACACCTCTAGCGGGAAGAAGGCCTCCATAAACTTATTGGGTTCACACACCCGGCTGCCTACTGTGTCTTCTAGGTATGGGTGTGGTTACATTTAGATGTAAAAAGGCACTGTGTTTTTTTTTTTTTTTTTTTTTAACTCATCACAATACAACAGTGAGCAACAATAACAAACAAAACTAAATTTCAATATCCTGGAAATATCCAAAATACTAATACTTTTGTGAGTCTTCCTTACTGTGGTTTATAATTCTGAAAGTTGTTGCATGCTCAAAAAAACCTATTGAATCCTTACAGTCATGTTTACAGCAGCTACAGTATGTAACTTGATATCTGCAGAGTCCTGAGCAGCACTTACTGTAGAGGCGCCTGACCCCTGCATTAACCCCTGCTCTTCCACCACTTCTGCGAGCAGAGAGATAGATATTTTCAAGCCAAACACAATTAAAGCTGTGGGTTGAAATACATCAATAGAGGCGTTGTGAGGGAGATGCAGGCATCTGTATCCTGACATGTTGTGCCGCTTCCTGCCTCCTCTCACATAATGCTGTACATTTGTCACCCTGCCTCCCCCCCTCCCCCCTCCAGTGCCCGCCTACACGCGCCGCTGCTGCTGTGCAGGAGAGTTCCTGCTCTTTGGAGTGGCCGCCTGCACTAGCAACAAGGTGATGCGGGGCAAAGAAACTCAGCGGCTAACGGATTCGTTATTCAATAAATATTTTGCTTATTCGCAGTTATGTGAGCACAATTCTGTGCGAATACCCTCTGTGGGCGTGAGCCCCAGGCTATCAGGAGAGATAAAGTCAGCGTAACAATGATCAATAGAGTGCAGGAAAGCCAATACCGATGTACAAAGTGGGGTTTGACTATACTTACTATTGTTTAAAAAGCCTAAAAGTCAAAAGTATCAGGACTATACGATAAATCTCTGTTAGGCTGAAGCTCATACAATTTATTTACACAGATGTTGATTAGAACAACTTTAACTGTGTACAGGACCTTTGACATTTTAATACATCAGACAGCACATTAAACCACCTCATCCATTAATTTTCTATGGCTGCGTAATCCAACTCAGGGTCACGGGGGTGCTGGAGCCTATCCCAGCTGTCATTGGGCAAGAGGCAGGGTACACCCTGGACAGGCCACCAGTCCGTCACAGTAAACCACTTCATCACTTTTTCATATATGACAGACCTCAACACAATAAGGTCTTTCCAACTGCTTGTGTACTCTACAGGGTTTAAGTTGTAAACTGAATTGTCTGAGGTGATAAGGTCAAGGTTAGGTCTTTAATGTTGAGTCTTAGCAGTTAGAAACGCCCATGCAGTATCCTTATATAGGATGAGTACACGTGTATGCGCTTGTCTGATAGCTTATACATCTACGTGTGTGTCTATTTCTGCAACACTGAGCTGTATTGAAAAGATAATCTGTGTATTTGTGCCATTCCTGACAAAAACAGCAGACTGATAACCTGATTTGCTGGTAACCTTATACTTGGGGGATGCTGATGACAAATACCTTCCTGGGAGGCCTTGGCAGCTGCAGCCCATATATTACTGAAGGGTCACCTTGGCCTGCTCCCCATCTCATCACAAAATAGCGTTCAGTACCTTCTCACTGTGGACAAGGCCATACTTCATGCTGCCGTATATCTTACTTGCAGGAGCATCTCTAGGTGTATCAATATAAATAGTCGAAAACTGATAAACTCTGTGTGGTTCCTTGCAGCGTTCTGCAAAAACAATGATATTTTCTACAGCATTGCACAGATAAAACCCTGCCTTCACTCTCTTCTTCTTCTTCACATGAGAGATTGGACTTGTCTACACCACAATCACATGCAGACAAACACATCGGCCAGGCATACAAACAGATACAAAAACAGTCATGCAGAGTATCATCTAAGACAAATGTAATGTAAGATTAAGCAATGATGTGTCACAGCACCACTGCCTGAGGTATAGAATTGTGTCTGGAGTGTGTTACAGTAACTATAGATAAGTGTATTTCAAATGTAGAACAGACCTTGGTGCAACTCTGGGACCCAGCAACTTAAGACATGCAGTAAATGTTAAGAAAGTAAAATAGTAGAGTTACTTGATAGATGACCGTAACAGCTAACAGATAACTCAGTCTCTCTGGATATGGCTCTTGTTTTGCAGGCAAGTGTCATACCATTTTTCACGATTAAACCCAGGGAGGCAAGTAAAATTCAGAAACAAATAATCATGGTAGTGTTAATGACTCAAACCATTAGCAGTGGCTCGCACTGTGAGCTCTTGTTTTGTGGCATCACTTAAAAAATCTTTACAAACTGCGACTCAATTGTGGCATTGGGTGTCAGGGTGGCAAAAGATGAAGAGTCTGAGTAGTTGAATGAATGCTGATGTCCAGCTATGTGGTGTTGTATTCCGAGTGTGTGAGTAAACTGCTTTTATGAGTAAACTTTGGTTTTGTGTGTGTGTGTGAGTGATCGTATGTGTGTAGGTAAAATCTGATAGGCTACCCCTGATTCCTCAGTGTCTCACCTTCGATCAATGCCCTCCCTCAGGAGACCCCATGACTTCACTCACAAAGAGATTCTGTTACCTCCTCCCCCCTTTTCTGGAAAATAACTTTTTTTTCTTCCCATTTTCCTGTTGAAGAGTCTAAGTGTCACAGTCCACACTCAATTCAAATTCTCCTCATTTCATAAAACTGGACTGTAAACTGTAATTCTTTCAAATAGATTGATATTGATATAGTGTTTATTTCTTGCTTCCATTCCAAATAAGTCTGTGTAACCTAAACCTAAACTGAAAAATCCTCTCAGTGCTTGAGTTTCAGCATTTGATTCTGCTATAACAATGTTTGGGGATTGATAAAATGAAAAATAGAGGCCAAATAGTACAAAAACAAGACCAAAGTTTAAATAAACTGGAATTATTCTGTAAAAGCAGTAATTAATGTCCTTCAATTAAAAACCTCCTCTGGTGAAAATCAAGTCTAGAGCGCTTAAATTGAAAGCCTCTAAAAGGCAAAACATTTGATGTGAATGCCATCGTCAGTTGTTGGTTTGGGATTATAGCAAGACTGTTGGTCTTGACTGGGATTTTTGCAACCTACCAAAGAACCTGTGGACAGCGGACATGAACACTTGGCCAGAAGTCGGATATCTTGATGTTTTTATATACCTCTTTTCTATGCCAGCAAAATTCATGAAGCAAAGAAAGAAAGCAAGTAAAGCAGGGGATCAGGTTGCAAGTACGATTGAACCATTCGTCAAAATGTCAATAATAAAGTTAATTCATGAATATTTGGAGCAAGGTTTAAACATTAAGCAATTTCCTGCAGGACGTGCTTGAAATAGTGACTGAAAAGTCACTAAAATACCTTTCTGGTTTGTCAGTGAGACCAGATCAGACCTTCTAACACATATGCATCACTTTCAACATGGCACAAGTCTAAACTGTTGCACTCGCATTAATGGACAGACACGCACAACAGCAGTGGGTTTATTTGGATTCTGATCTGCTGTTCAAAGGAACCTGACAAATCGTATCATTAAGTAGCCGTGGCTTCTGCTCTGTCTGATAATACATCAGTATTTTCAATTAATCTAACTGCAACAACAAATATCTCTCTCACACACACACACACACACACACAGTGACTTTCTCAAAGAGTCTGCATTAAGTTGTGTGGCTAATTTACAGAAAGTTAATGTCTGAATGCCATCAGTTTTTAAAATTGAGCAAGAAATTCATGTTACATATCTCATGTCTAAAAATGGCTTAAGTATGCATGTTGACCTGTTTTCACTTTGAAAACCTTTCTGAACTGCTATTTTTTTTAAAACTTATATCGTTGAATAAAGTCATCAGACATGTAAGTTAAAGCTTACATGTATACAGGGACAGTATACTGTGATTAGGCCTGTATCTGCTCGGAAACTTAATCACTCACAGATTAAGAAGTAACAGAGTGTACCTCTTAGTTTCATTCTAATATAGTTTACTCTCTTACAGCACACATGCTTCTCATTCATATCTATTTAAGATGTTATATTCAGTTATTCTGCCTCTGACTACAGAGAGATGGCACAGAGGTTGTGGGCCAGCAGCAGAACTGCAAGAGTACACAGATCCTGACACGTCCTGCAGAAAGTTATCAAAAAATTCACTAGATTCACTATGTGTTTCTTTGGGAAAAAAAAAGTTGTTGAAGGTCTAAGAAGTTGTTATACATAGTCAGTACATTCTTTTGACAGTGATCAAACTTGAACAGACCAGGGGGAATTAATATATTAACAGGTTATTGCATTGTATATTTGGCAAAAATGTAGAATTGTAGGGCTTTTTGTCTTGTGCAAATTTCAAATTGGGAATTATGATACAAGCAGGAGTTTTGACTAGGTGTAGCAGAGTAGAGGGGAGTGGAATGGCGATGCCTGGGGGGATAGTTGAATTAATAGCCCTACTACACTGTGGAGTTTTGTGAGTTTTGCTGTAAATTTATAAGATACATGAACAGCCTTGTTTTTCAGCTATGTGCATTTTACTGCTAATCCCACCAGACTTTTTTCAGTTGGTTTTATTCTTATTCAAGTGAACTTTTGAATGTTTCACTCTATTACTAATTGTTCACAGTTTAAAGCTCATGTTTTCAAGTTTCCTCAGACCTGGAGGGTTTAAAAAAAATCTTATCTGAAAAGCAGATAAAGGTAGCACCAGCTTCCAATACAGGAGAGTCGAAGTCTACAAATAAAAAAGTTACAAATAAAAAATGTATGAAAAAAAGTATGAATACCTTAAACTTGTGTAAATGTACTTCCATTCCACTACTGGCTGCAGACAGCCAGCCTGGAAACGGTCTTTGTAGCAAGTGGGAGTCAACCAGCTTCTCTGAACTATGGGATCAGCACTCTGTAGAATGGAAGCAACCTTTAGTCACTTTGTACTCATAATTCATTCTTCAGAGATTGTTAATGTTAAAGCCATTATGACAGCATTAGTATAGTTCAGGACAAAATGAAAACGAGCAAAGAAGAGGATAGTGAGGCGCAATTGCTAATGGAGATGCAGGTTAGGCCTTTGTTTCACCCTCTCAATGAAATATTGAAGCTGACTCTAAAAAACTATAGTTCAACAAGTTTGTGCTTACGGTGGCATTTTTAGGGACGCCTGAAAGTGGCTGCCAACTCATGCAGAAGGAGCTGGTTGACAGAATGATGATTCTCAGCCTCTCGGTGCTTAGCAAATACAGATGGTACAATGTGTAAATGGAGACTTAAGGATGGAGACACATAAGGAAAGAGAGGGGAGTGCAATGAGACATTTCATCCAAACCAAGACTGTGAGCAGACACAAATGAAAACAGAGTGTGTATGAATTAAAGGGGAAGATAATGGAAGAGCAACAGTGAGAGAATATGAAGAAGGTACAGTTAATGGGGTGAAAGTAAGCTGAGCTGAGAAAGGAGTTGTTTACCAGATAGAGGAAAGGCACTGAATGGCAGAGAGACCGCAATAGAACTGAGATAGATAATCGACATGGGTGAGAGGGAATGAGAGAGAGGGCAGTTGAGAGTGAAACAGACAGTGACAGAGTGCACAACGGCTAGAAAATTAGATAAAGCTAAGCAGCGGACAAACAGGTTGTGAGGGGAAGATATCCAACCACTGGGCAACAGATGCAAAGAAAAAATAAAAGAGAAGAAGAGTTCACATTGTTCCCCCTGGGCTCAGTCCTCGAGCCAACCAGAGGGCAGCCAGGACGGATGCAGCCCTGGTTGGGGATGCAGAGGGCATGAGGCAGGACAAGCACTTGCAATAGGGACATTAACAAAGCGTGAAATTAAAGCTGCCATGCTGCAGGGACCACGGGCCCTGCCTTAACCCACCATCATCATCACCCCTCTGAGGCCTGCTTCGAGGCTGGAGAGAGGTGGTAGCAGTGGGGCATTGACAGGATGCTGAGGGGTAATAGAGCCTGGGGTATTACCGTAATGATGTGTGGAGAAAGGACAGAGGAGGGAGATTATAAAGGGAGGCTCTAATCACTCCTGCGTGACAGCATGGCTCTATCTGGTACTACAGGCAGTAACGCGGTCTCACATATTAGGTGTTCATGGAGTGATACCCCTTCTGAGCCTTGTGTGTGAATTATAAAAATGCTCACAAAGCATTTGTGTGCACGTTCCCCATTTGAGCAACTATGCATCTGTCAGTGTGATATCTGTCAGCGCACTGCAACTGCATTTCTGTTTGCTGTAGATGAGTTGACATTGTGGTAAACACTTGATTTTAAACATGTATTTATAACTTAAAGCTAGAGGTGACATAACCAGGGACTTCCATGGGATTGTCAAAGTGTTTTTCCTGGGTTCACCTTCTCAAATGTGAGCTTTTCTCTGCTTTGTTTCACTGTAATTTGAATGTTTATGGGTTTTGAACAAGGCATGTAATTTACCTGAAACCCTGTGACAGGTGTTTTTCACAATTGTCTTCCATTCTTTGAACCAAAAAAATCTAATTTCATAGTAAACAAAAAGAGGTGTCAAAGGTGAGAAATGATTGTTAGTTGCTGACGTAGATTTTTTTGTTGATGTTGATGCAATTTCCGCTGTCCTTCCATCATTATTAAGCAAAGTATTATATCATTAAAACCTTATATCCTCCTGTAGAATATGCATCCGATTAGATGTAGTCAGGACTTTTATGTCAATAAAATAAAACACTGTAGCTATTCAAACAGAGCAGATAAATGCAAATAAATCTGAACCTTAACAGGAAAGGATGGTGGAATAATTGCCACTGTCATTTTGTAGTGAGTTTCTTTTTTTAAAGCCTCCTTCTACAATGGCCTTGAGACGCAAACACAGTGGAACACAAAAGGCATTATTTCCAAAACAATCTCACTGTTGAATGTGAAATTTGCTATGATGGTCCACAGAGCAAAATATAGCAGTTTTACCATAAAGACTAGGACATATTCAAATGACTAGACTTCCTCACATGCCTACATCTGCCGTTTAAGATAACAACATGCCAACATTCTGTATCACGACAATCACGACAGTAAACTATGTAATCACACCAGATATTTTGCAAAGACTTTTCACTTTCCCGATTGCCATCAGTTGCCATTGGTTAGAGATAGGTATAAAAAGATGGATGGTTATGGTTGGGTGTTAATTAATATATGTTTAGGCATTATGTTAGATGTCTACACAAACAGGCAAAGTAAAACATTACCATTTCACAATTTCTGCTTCTTTAATGTAACACTACTCATCAGGATACAGTATTTTCTTAAGAAAACAAAGTAAAATTTTTCAAATCGCATACATTATTTTGTTTTTCTTTTTTTATTGTGTTGTTTTGTAAAATTTCATGTTTTCAGAAATGTTATTGGCCCTATATAAAGCAGTTTTAACATATCCATGATACCTTTTGATTATCAGGCTTAGCTCATCATGATGCTGAGATGCAAAGATGGACAATAATTGTTGACAATAAGAAAAAAACGAGAGAAGCTTGTATGAAGTAATAAAGAAGAGAAAAGTGTGTTACTTTCAATTCTTAAAGTCAATAAGAGTCAGCTTCTAGGTAACAAGTTTTCTTGGTTACGCCATTTCCTTAGTAAAGATGTGTTTTGCAAAGATGCTTGTTAGAGAAGGCCAATGGATTTAGATGGTCTCTCACCCCTGAGAGATGAGACCCTCTTACTTTCAACACACCAAACTTTATTTTTTAATACATTTCTTTTCAGAATTGATTTGTCAAATGGCAGCACTTTAACACGTGTCAATCTTTTATCTCAAACACAAGCTCCTTCAGAGCATGTCAGGTTTCCAGCATGAGTTGCCATGGCAATACATCCCGGTAAGAAGTGAGCTGCCTTTTGACACTGAAAATCCACAGTTGATCCTTACATTTCCTCACAAAGCCACAAGTTCAGCTTTGTAGGACAAGCCAGTTTTTTGTTTTTCTTTTTTGATGTTGTAATTTCTGAAATGTTGTTTTGTTTTAGTTGTGTTACCTATGTTGCACATCAATGCCACAGTACCTTTTTATCTAAAGCAAAGTCATTCTCCTCTTCAGCCACTGGCTTCCTCTCGCACTGTGTTCAAATAAGCTGAGGACAGTATTATATTTTGTCCATGTATGCATCACTGTCAGAGGAGCGCTGGTGATCTGCTGCAGTGGCGGCCAGTTAATAACCTTTGTGTGAGGTCTACTGACGGGGCATCATCAGCTGGCTCTGTGCTGCTGTCATGAGCCATTTAACCCAAGCAGCTCTTCGCCTAATGGAACATCTGAGTCAATAAAAACAATCATCAGTGCCAATTCTACTGAAAGCAAGGAAATTATTTTAGGACATCAAGGAAAACATGACTGAACTTTTTGAATCTATCTGTCCAGGGAGCGGCTTGACGTGCACTTAGCCAGACAACCTATTACGGCCTCAATCGTCTGCATTTATCTTGTGTGAATACACTGATGCTCACAGCAGGGTTTTATTCCCTGAAAGGAAATTGCAGTCTCGCAACCAATAGGCTGTTGTCTGACCATGCAGATCTTGCATTTTGATCTCTCTTGGTGGGCCAGGGTATGTGATTGGTGGGAAACAAAAATCTATGTCTGAATGTGTTAGATTAGGTGCACACCCTATCAACTGCCATGTTTTAACTCTCACCATGGCTTAATGAACCACACACAGCATTCACTCAATATCTCTTCAGTGAGGACCTCCACTGTGCTGCCAAAGGGTCAATAGCTGGACAGTGTGTCTTTGAGAGGCTTTCTGGCTTACTTCAGACTCCTAATGGTGTTCAATAGAGAGACCTGCACAGCATTCCCAAGGGGCTTTTCCCAGATATCCGCCCATGATACCTAATCCAGACCCATTAGCTCTCCCTCCAGCCATGAAAGAGCGTGGCTACCTTGCATCTCAGGAATTAAAAATTAACTAGCTAATATCCACTTGTCTGATGAGATGATCTGTAAGGCTGAAACATCAGATTCCCACAGCGATGATCTGTGAGGGATGGCTCGTGGAACCCAATCTGCTTGAGGGAAAACGCTGACTGAGATGGCAGGAAGAAACAGGGGGATTATGTCTGTCCATCACATCCATCACGACTGACTTCTTGTCTGTGTGACAACTGGCAACCAAGACATGACCTCCTCCATAAACTAGTCTGTTCCTGAGCAGCTATATAGCACACTGCTGTGTGTCCTATGTCCTGCATCATCATGACCTTGTCGTTAGTGTCCTTACATATGCAACATCTGCACTGTGCTCTCACAGTAGTAGCTGTATATAACACACCATGCAAAATATTGAATTTTGTTGTCATGTGTTGTAGTAGATATTTAGCATTTCATGAATAATTAGTGTGTCATCACACAACATGGCTTATTTGTTTCTTTAGAAAGTGATGTACTGTAAAAGGAAAATGTTGTTAACAGTGTTTTCTTTCCTGCAAAAGCAGCATTAAATACATCACAATCCTCCATGTGGTGAAATAGAAAACAATTTATGCCGTGTCGCCCCCTATTTCTTCACAGATCCTTGTGCTCAGGGGCTTCGTCAACCTGCTGGCTGCCATGCATTTTCCCTCTATCAGTGAGCGGCTAACTACCCTAACCACAGTGGAAAAAGCAGGGTAAAAAAAATAAACTATGAAGAGGAGGACAAGCTTCTTTCTGTGCCCCTATCCCTCTGCAGGAATTTTCTGCCTTTGATTTCTTGTTTTTCAATAACCAAGGACTCTTTTCACTGTTGCCAGCTCAATGAGAGCTTATGTGTCCTTCTTCCAATTCCAACCCACCACTCTCTCTTTTCTCTGTCTCTTGCCGGTGCTGTCTCTTCCTCTTCATTTTTACTGCATTCGGCCTTTTAAATATAGCTTCTGTGGAAATGCTGCTGTGCGTCTCTTGTGGTTCCAGGCTTTGAAGGAAGGAAGCATTTCAGATCACTCATGCATCTCTTTCAGGGCTTAAGTGGTCTGCTTGTGATGTATAAATGGTGTTTGTTTGTTCATATAACATAAATTACAATTTGCTCTTAAAGGGAATTCAACTTAAAAATTAGGCAAATATATGCCTACAATTTAAACAATTGAACAAATTACACTTTACTTTCATTGTAGCTTGGATACTCTGTTTTATAACTTAGTGATCAGCTCAGTAAGTATAATAGGAATCTCTTCACTTCACTGCATCTTACATAAGAATTTTCTGCTTGACATACATTACATTTTCTGATCTGTTGTTACACTGCCCATTGTAAACTCCCTTTAGCTGGCAGTGTGACTTTAATTTTAAGAATATGAGCAGAATATCACAGTACCCCAGCAAAGACCTTAAATTGGATCTTTACTCTGACCAACTGCTGAGATAGTAACCGCAATCATTAGCATGTTTGACTGCATGTTGGTTAATGATACAAGAGCTCTGTGTGTTCTCATCATTAACTTCCATTAACTGTTTTCCTGCCTCATTGAGTCCTGCGTTAATTGTGCAACAGACATAAGATGAAAGCATCCTGCTATGGCGTCTGCTCAAGATCTCCTGGTCATTGTGTGTGTCAACTCCATTTTGTCATTTTGTGTCTGACCTTTGAGCAAAAGCATTTATAACACTGAGCTGTGTAATATATCAATAATATACAGCATGTAATATGTCAAAGCCCCCAATCGCTCAAAAGAGTGTTTCAGTCGTTGTTACCTCTCTGGGATGTTTGAGCTTCACTACACAGAATGATGTATGTTTAGAGTTTGACACTGGAAGATTGTTTTCAGATTCCTCAGCTGGGACTGGAAAGCCTCTGTCTGCTCCTAAAATCGTCCGTCTTAAGTGTGTAGCTATCAGCAGGATTTATGACACAATACATAGTTTGGAAGACAATTTTGGCCCAATAGTCAGCAAGCGCGACATGGAAACTTTGACGTATGCTCTGCACACATGAAGGAAGATTTACGAAATGAGTGTGTAGTTGTAAATCATAAATAGCAGTATCCAGTTCTGCGGGTGAAGTCCTAAAGCTGCATTTATCTAAAAACACAGGTGCAACCTGCTCATTTCTGCAAAGATCAAATCAGTCTGCTAGGAGCAGCACAAATCAGCCTAGAGTCACACAAAAAGCATGTTGATTACCAATGATGGAGGTGCAGCCTGTTCCTTGTTACAGCACAGTATATATCAGCATGAACAACAGTTGATTAGGCAACTGTGATAAAGTATCACAATACTCTGCTGTTCAGTTTGCCTAAATTCAAACTGGTTATTTTTGAATGAGCAAGGGAGACAAGTCATGAAAGCTAGACATGTGCCAAAAAACACTAGCCTAATGAGGAAACCTTTTTGGACTTCTCTAACAGCCAGCTTTCACTGAAGCCTACTATTAAACCCTGGGATATCTGTACACAGCAATTATTCCAGGAAATGAATGCATGTGAATACAAACCCGGAGTGCCTCCTCGTCTTTTAGTGATGTTATGTTTCTCTGCACTCAGGGACAATGCCAAGCAAAATGTCAAAGTGTGGACGGTGGCATCCCTATAGAAGTTATGGTGTATTAATTAAAACATTAGTAAAAAAGCAAAACAAAACATGAAGATCAGCAAAAGGTATTGCTGCAGTGGGTGTTGCATGACTTGTAAGATGAGATTTTGGGTCGTCTTAGATTTTCTCCAGTCAGTTAAGAATAACATAGCTTGGTAACCAATTGCATGTTCTGATAGCCCATTTGGCATTCCAAATAAATTTACATAAATGGACAATCTCACCCTCACACCACCTGTACCCACCCTGTGCAGCAACTGTCACAAAGTCAAGAGATGACTTGCTTACAGCAGTAAATAATGGTGCAACTGGCAGGGACACAAATCAGAAAAAAATCCATCTGCATGATTCATTCAAATATTCCCCTCCCTATATTCTGCATTCTGAAATAGAAACTTCAGTATATACCAAGAACAGGGAACAGGGCCAGTTACAAAAGCAACAGTGCCAGTGCTATTCATGGCCTGACAGTATTTTTTCAACATCAAATGAGTTGCAAAGTAATAGTAAATCTGCCCCATATTGTATTTGAATGACTGCTGCACACTTATATGAGTTACTAGTTTTTGTTGATACATTTAGTTAGTGCTTTATTTTTGTGGTATGCTGAGCCTGCTGTGTAGAGGGTTCTCCTTTTTTTTTTTTTTTTTAAATCTATGTTATAGTACATTTTCATTTCACAGTAATCCATATTTTCACATTGATTCATTTTCTTTAAATAATTATTATAATCTCAGGACTGATAACAAAATTAAACTTTTCTTAGACAGCATGGAAGTCAAACTGGCTATTGTAACTATAAGCAAGCTGACATGGGCTAGATCAGTTTTCAGGTAAAAATCTAAGATTAATTTAATCAGCAGGATCTATCTTGGTTTAATTTCCCTGATTAAAACTAGAGTCACACCAAAAACCAAGAACTGGCATGGATTAAGTGACTTTTAAAGAGCCGGGAAAACAAACATATCTGTGTTGTGGGATGGGACTCGTATGAATACTGATAACTTTGTTGTTTACACGCTAACACAGCAGGACCAGCCACTTCAAAGCCATGGATGTTCAGTTATCCTTCTCATTTTAAATGGCCTTGGATTGACAGAATCCAGTTGGGAATTGGATGTTTCAGTCTATTTTTAAACTAAACAAAAGCCAAAGTACTGGGAATATTTCAAGAGCAGCCCAGTCTCATAAGAAAACACGTAATCGGTACATTTTGTCCACAAAATATAGTATTGTCACAATAAGTGACACAGTAAGATGATAATGTTTGCTCTTGACCGTTTTGTAATCAGCATTCAGATCATAATCTGTAACCATGTATTCTATTGATATCAATATCTATTGATATATAGCCTGTACCACATATTTTCTATGCCTAACCCTAACCAACCATAGGTAGAAAAGGAAAAAGTTGATCAATATTTGGTCAGTAGAGGCTTGAGGAGTTTTCTTTGGCATGACAGCCAAAATTTCTTTGTGTTGGTTAGCTTGACGAAATCCAAAACTCCAGTCAGTGAGACAAGTTCCTTCAGCTGAAACTATCATAAAAGTTGTTCACATTCCTCAATCAGGCTGATAGTGACATCTTGTAAAGCACCACCCCTACGAGTGGTATAAGTAAAATACAATTCTTATGCGCGTTTTCAGATCAGAGTAGACTTCATTCTCAAGTCTTTTGTTTAAGAAGCCACACATTCCACAAATAAAGGTAGAAGGGGTGTGGATGGAGCAGCTACATCCTGTGTTTTAAACCATGGGCCCTTGTGTGATGTGAGAATGAGACCAACATATGTTTTGACAATAACCCTCCACTGAAACACTTTTGTTACTTTATGGTTGGGATTAGGTTAGTGTTAGACAACAATCAGTTAGGTCTACAGTACATTCTTTTTACAACGCGACACTCAGCCTAATAGATGCCATGGTTTCCTTGGTTACATGTAAACAGAACATTTTGCTATGAGATATAGTCACTTTCCGGTTGGCTGTAGCATCAGTCAGGCACAATAAGTAGCTATCAGCTTTCTTTGTGAGACTTGACCCTTCAGGCCCCTCAGACACACTACAAACGTATGTCATGTATTTGTGACATGACTGATAGACATTAGAGACATCAAAATTGAATTTAAACTCAATATTTAAAAAAGATACCAGTTGGCACTGTTCCATGATGAAGGGTACATTTTGATTAAGTTTTTGTCCAGGTGAAAGTGAAATTAATTAAATTGACTGAGTAATGTTCAATGCCGGTGATGAATACCGATAGAGTAATCAATTTTCTAATCTATGTCCTGTTAGCTGCAGTGTCTGTGGTGTAAAATGGACTTGGCAACAAATCAGTTCAAAGTATAGTCATACATTTAACCAGTCACCAGCTGAACTGTGGATTCTTGTAGCAGTCTGCTGTACAGTAACAGCAGGTATTTATTAGCTGGAATAAGTAATGCACAGCTCTACTCTACACGTTATAAAATAAACACAGAGGTACACAAAGGAGTTGATTACTGGATAAGCTTAGAAAATCATGGTAGATTAGACTTTTAACAGATTAAAGATTGAAAAAATGTCAATGAATCAACATTGCATTTTGTTTAAATTCAACTGCTGAAATGTCAATATTTTATCAAAATTGACTGACTGTGATGGACGGCTGCATCTGTATGGATTCACTGTCGATTATGATTTTTAATCCAACATTTGTTCAACATCAAATCACTTTCAGTTTGGTTTTCAAGCTTCAAAATGGACTGAACGTTTTTGCCTGATGACATTTAGATGTTATTGAAAGCCTGTTTTGAAATCTAGGGTGTAATCAAGAAAAGAAAAGCCTAAATGAAAGAGTGGTGCTTGGTACAGCCAGTTTAAACAGAAACTCTAAACCTAACTTCCTACAGAAAAAATGAAGTGTTAAAAGATAGTCATCTTTGTGACACTGAAAACTAATTTTAGGCTCAGCATATGTATCTCAGAAGCCCATTAATCTTTCTTTATAGTTCATACGTTTGTTGCTGGACACAAAGATTTGGATGCAATGCCTCCTACATGTCTGTTGGCAGCACTTATTGAAAATGACTAAATCCAAGGCACTGATGTTTTCTTGTACTTTGAAATCTCGTGCCTCTACACTGCTGCCAGCCCTCGCATGATAGATTATGCTTTCTGGTCATCAATGCAATATCTCAAGAATGCTGTGATGGAATTTTCTGTGAATCTTCACTTTGAACTGAAAGGTAATCAGAGTTAAGGTCTGCCCCGTTATAAACGTGTTCAACCAGAATTTCACTGACCCAAATATGAATTGATTAGAATTTGATGGTGATGGTGGAGATTGGGAGGGAAACCAGCCCACAGTGTTCCAATATTATAGTTGTTTATTATCTATATTTGCTGTTTTAAAAGACAAAAAAACTTGGCAATGGGTTTCGACATCTTGACAATAAAACATTTGTAGGCAACACATTACTTTGTTTTGGTTGATGTAAGATGATTCCTGATGCAAGAGAAGAGAAGAGAAGGAATTCCTGATTACAATGTATGAATTTTCTGTCCTTCATTGAAATAATATTTTATGAACCCTCATATAACTGCAATTGTGTATTTTCAGTTCTGTCCGGTCATCTAGCCCATACCAACACCACTTTCGTAGTCTGGTTCTTGGTCTGTTAGAGTAATTGAAGTATCTTCAGTTAGTATCACAGCTCCCAGTCCAGGAGCCCTGAAGTCCAATCTCCTGTTTCGTCTCCACTAGATATGATTTATTGTTGTTTTCGGTTTATATTTTGTTCTTTGGATTCTTGAATTGGCATGTCTTGTTCTTTTATTATCACCTGTCCTTTGTTATTAGATTTCCTCAGTATGTCTTTGGCCTGGATTCCTATTTTTCATTGTCAAACTGTTGTTTGTGCATCTTTTTGTCCTCTTTAGGTCCTTCCCAGTTCGACACTTATTATTTCGTCAACTTGGACCAACTTGGTCTCCTCTTATAGTTTTTGTTTCCCTGGAATACCTGTCCTATCAGTGCCTTTTGTTTGCTTGTTGAAAGTTTATTTTCAACAATCTTTTGTTTTGCATCTTCCACTTGGGTCCTCGCTTCACTACCTTTTGGCATCACTGCTTCACAAAGACTGCTCTTTCCTTTTACTTGCCCTGTGGAGGTCTCTGCCAAGTTCTGTATTTTAATTATGGTAATATTATGGTATGGTAATGACTTTTTTTTTGCTTGAAAAAACGTACATTCAGAATCCTACTCCTGCCTCCATGGACCTGTCACCTCTGCTGAGAACTCACAAAACACATTTTTGGCCATAACTCAAGAATTTATAGCCTTATGATGACAGCATTTTTCCTACAGTTTATGTATTATAAGATAAAATCACACAGTGGCAACATCGAGGTGTTTGAAACATCCACATCCAAATTTGAAGCGTTGTCTGTTGCCATCAGCACTCTTATACATTGGTAAAAATTCAAGAACAAGTGAAGCTAATGTCAAGTCAAATCAAGTTATGTAAACCTGTCACAAGTCAAAGCCTTACTTCAAGTTGCTTGACAAACTGTACATGATCTGATGACATCCGTTATGACTGGTGTCTACTGACTTTTTTCGTTCATGGTTTTATGCAAAACTAAATACTAAATCGACAATGAAATCATCCTTCAAATGTTAATGGACTGTCGATCCTGCTGTGTTTTCCCTCTGATTAATGGGCAACCTGTTGTGGATGTGCCTTATGGAATATTAGGTTTTGTAATTATTGAACCATTATTGAACGCTTAAATGAATAAGTCCATAAATATGTCAGTTCAGTTATTACTTATGTAATCTTAATTACGTAAGATTAACATTAATATGATGAATATTAATGAATCAACATATGGAATTGAGAAGTTTAATGAATTTAAGTTTTATCTATTTGACTACCTTCAATAAGTGTCTATTGATGAGAAACCCAAGCCACATTATCCTCTGCATACTCAACAATGTGAGTGTGTTTTTGACAGAAAATATGTCCTCGAAGTTCAGGTAAAAAAAATAGTGGTGGCTATGTTTTGTTGAAGAGTTCACTAAACTGTCAAAGCTTTCTGGTGATAGATGAAATGAACTCGATATTCTAACTCTGACAGAATGACTTTGTCTGACTGACTTATCAGACACCGACCTGTGAACGGGTGACTTGCCCATGTACGCTTTAGAGCAGTGGAGCTCAAAAGAAAACCACACCCTTTCATTTGAACACAAGAAATGGACATTTTAAAAGCTGGAAAATAAATGATATCATAAAAACAGGGCACTGAAAAAATAAAAGCTGTCCACTAGAACAATTTAAATGTTTAGGATTGAATTTATTTATTGTAATATCTAAATTTTATGTATTAATTTGATAAATGGTATATAGAATGTACTTATATAGTGATTTTCTAGTCTGGTTTACCACTAAAAGTGCCTTTACACTACAACCCACATTCACATACACACACACACTTGTATAGCACATTTAGTCTATACAGATATACATGCCACACATTCATTTGTTAAGATGCATTGTGACATCTGGCAAATAAAGGCTTTAAGACACTGGTTTTGGCCAGAACTAATGGATCAAATTTGGCCTGGTCATAGCTAATCCAGAATTGTTGCTGAGAAAGGATCATCTAAACATGTTAAAGTGTCCGCAGTTTTGCTCAAAAATGTTATTCAACAACAAAAATGGCATGTTTTGTATGTAAATTGAAGTTGTTTTATTTTCTTTCCCCAATGACTGTAAATTTGGGCCATCACAATTGGAATGGAAATAATACATCAATTTCACTAGAGAGGAAGCATAATGTTTACATACTTGTAGCAGCATGAGCAATCCCAAATTGCATCACTCATTTTTAGCCATATATATGTATAGCAATATAGAAAATGACTTATGAACAAAATCTGGTCTTATAATTTCTGTGCTGGTTTCTTCCTTACTGTTAAGTTCAAACTTATGGTCTATAATCAGTTTTCAAAAACCCTTTTCATGACTGACCATGGATAGAAAAATAACAGAACCGGTTTTACATCAGCCTTTAAACTATCAAATACCAAGTGAGGGCCTTCCACTGTAGATAGAAACGAACCTCTTTACAAGTAATTTCTCTTGACTAATTTCCCCAACGAGTTTAATAAAAAAATGAATAAGGAGGAAGAGCTGATAAAGGAATCCATGTATGAAGCTTCATTCCAGCAGTGTTATGGTTAGAGGCTGATATGCACCTCAGACACTTTTTGATTTGCACTCATTTAGCCAGTCATTTATTTCAAATTGCAGCAATTATTATGAGCAGGAAGTAGTCTTGAGTGGGAGTTTTGTTCCAATACTCTGGTGGATATAAGTTGTATAACTGACTAACAATGTGGATTTAAGAGTCTATATGTCAAGCCTTAATTAGTGCAACACTGATGTGCAAAAAGCTGTGCACTTTCTACTCGCTATTAATTAAAAAACAACAACATAATTTTCTGAAACCTTGTTGAGACTGTGGGAGATCATGCTGTGTGAGTGAACTCAAATGGTGAGGAGTTTACAGGATCAGAGCTAAGAAAAAGAAAATGTGTTGCTCAGGCAGTGTTTGGCTCTCAGTGAAGAAAATCTGGCAATGACAAAGCATAACGGCTCTCCAAGGACTCTTTAGCAACATTGCAAAAAAATAAAAATATCACAAGAAATTGTCTTTGACCTTCACAAGTTAAGGTTGTTTATGGGTCTCCACTGCTGTCCATGTGAGGTGTCTTTAGCTGAAAAGCAAGCCTGTTGTTGGCCACCAGAGATTCATAGCAGCATTATTCAGCACATGTACCAATTTCTCTGTCTGACACCTACATATTGATGGTTACTGTATCAAAACAATGGCCTCCCTTTGAGTGTAATAATACTGGCTTGGTCTCTTATTTGTCTGACAGGATCCTATTCCTAGAACATTGCAGTTTGACAAGGGTTATCATTTGTACGCCAAAAGGAACAGAAGTCCTTTTCAATCAATTTCAGGTTGCATAGCAACTCATTGTGTTCCATTAAGTTCAGTGAGTGTGAGCGACTGACTGGGTGTAGTGGATGAAGGACCCACTGAATGGCTTGCTTTTCAAGACATTTATTGCAGCATAAAACCTTGTGTAAACATAATTTGCACCTGTTATTAGGTAGGCTCGGTGGATAGCCAGACAGCAGTTCAACAGGGGTTCTGCCAAGCTAATGATCGATCACGGTAAGGTTAGAAGGTGGGGTAGATGAGTTGTCAGAATCCTGAAGATATTCAGGTCCTCACTGGGGGTCACAGTATCCATGCCCTGCACACTCAACCCTGTCGCTCATGCACTCATGCATTAACACCCAGGCACCAGTGTGAGCTGAGCCCATCATCTGTTCTAAGCACTTCACTTGTGAATTCTGCAGTTCCCAAAATATGTCATTGATTATGCTGCACAAGGATCTTTCTTTATATCTATCAAAGCACATAAACATGGACAGAATTCCTTGACAAAGAAATTTGTAAAAAAGTTGAAAGTTTTGGTAATGAGCTTGTGTGTCACTGAACATTTGGGAATATTTCCTGCATCCCTCTCCCAAAGGCTATTCAAAGAGCAATATCAACTCCTGGTGAAAGACCTAGAGAACTGGCACTAATAAACACTTGTAAATTATGAATGATGCTCTTGTCCTGAGCCTTCACAAGGTGAGACCAAGGATGGAGTGAGAGGCTCTAGATGCATTTTATTTTCTGAAGAAAATGAGGATAATAGGGCAGTATATATAAATGTTCTATTCTCAGTGAGGATGCATGACTGCTCATTGCAGAAACTCCCAGAGTGAGTTGTGGGGTCAAACTTCCAGAAAGGACCCTCAGGAATAGCAGAAGGCGGAGTTTGATTCAACCGTTATTAGAAGCAAGTTTATCAAGAATTCTGAATCTTCCCCCAGTTGCTTCTCTTAAAGTAGGAGCCAACAGGACATATATTTAAGACAAGTGGGTCATGTCAAGTTTTGTATCCTTTAGACTCACTAAACTGATTTAAGTTCTTTTCAGATATTCATGTCTTCATGTAGGTGTAATAATAGTCTTTTTATTGGATTTTTGTTCTTCTGTTGACTTTTTTGTACAGGCACCAGCGCTTTTACAGAAATGATTTTTCCTTGTGGATCATGTTATTTTGGGTTTTCAGTTGAATGTGAACACCAGGCAGAGGCCAGGCACATGCCAAACAAAATTAGCAGAGAAACATAGACGAACTGGGGTAACTGAAAAGACCAACAATGACCACAGTAAACTAGATTAAGAATGTCCACAATCGCATTAAAATGTCCATGAAGCACAACAAAGACATATAACAGAATATATAACACAATAACTCAAATGCAACACAAAATGAAGATAAATCCTTAAAAAAATGCATTTGTGATGTTAAACCAAAATCATATTGCAGCACTGAACACCCACAAACTTGTACATAGCTTCACAACAAGATTTTTCAGTTAATGTAAACCTATATAGGATGAACGCACCTCATTCTGACGTTTTCTAGCTTTCCATATTTGATTTTGGAGGCACAAATTGACCACGAAGAGGGACAAAATAACTACTATGAGATGTAATTAACCAATGGGACACAGCAACATGACCAGTGAAAGAAAAAACAAAACAAACAAAAAAAGACAACCAACATAAGATTAAGTGTGACAGAAAATGAGCAGTGGCACAAACACCACAACACGATTAAAATACCACACAAAACACTCAATGGGTGAAAAAAAAAGTAAATATAACATAAACATAAGAAGAAAATTCCAAAGAAGTGGTGTGAAAGGATTACAAACATCTGCTTCACAGCAGGAGCCACAACAACCAACAATTCTATGTGCATGGTTTGTGGTTATTTGTGTCCATTTGTCAGGGTGTCTTGGACTTCAGTGGGGATTAAAGGGGGGGCTTTAACACGTCTGTGCCCGGGGGTCTATTGTTTTGTAATCCGTTCTTGTCCGGAGCCATACTGTCCTCACAATTTCACCTTATGTCGATTGTGAGCAGGTGCTTTGCGTAAATCAAGACGTACAAATAACTGGTATGGGAGCCGCTAATGGTTGGCGCATGTTTGTAGACTCCACGGGACTTCAGTCGCACGAATGAATGGACACGGCGGCGAGTGTAGCCGAGTGAATCCGAAAATCCTGCTGACCGACCTGTGAGTGTGTGTTTTCACCACGGAGGCAGAAAGAAGCGTGAGTGTGAGGGGAGAGACGCAATAACTCTCTGCCTTCCACGGCTCCTTCTGTGGGGACTGTGGACCAAATTCTGCTCACAAATTAACTTGCAAAAAGGAGTAATTTACAAGCAAGAAAAGAAGTAAGACTTCCCCTCGCCTTCTTGTGTGTTGGACGCGACACTGAACACTTGAGCGGGGCTGACGTTAACTCGTTAGCAGCACGGGAGCTGCCACGAATAGATCCAGAATCCACGACCCCGGTCGGCTGACCGGCATAGGACCTCGTGTTCCTAAGGTGGTGGACTCGTATCTTTCCCCCCTTCCTATTTTACGGTCCGGGTTGGTTCTAACTCCTCTGTTTTGTGGCTGATCATTGCATGAAGTGGATTGTTGTGCTTGCTTCAAACTGAAAACGGGACTGTGGTTCAGAGAAGGAGAGAAATGCCAACGGCGGTGACAAAGAAGAGATTCAGTAAGTGCTCCGTTATCTTTCTGAATGTTCCCCATTGAACTTGAGACGCGGCTTGTGTCGCTGGCGTTAAGTTACCCAACTTGCAGAAATTCTAGTGACAGCGTTCCCTATTCCGTTGGTTTCCAAATGGAAATTCTTTTTTTTTAAAAGGCTTTCCAAGGTGTAATGTTAATGGTTAGACATTGCAAGTCAGCCCCGTCTGAATAAATCGGGCTTCGGCTCTCGTCAGACAGCCATGCATGCAGTTTGTTGCTGTTTTATTCATTCCAGATCACAATGTATAGCCAACAGCAACTTTTCCGTCAGTTCAGAATGAGATAAAGAAATTATTAATCTGCTTGAAAGGGAATTCTGAAAAGGATCTGCCACGCCTTTTAATTGATGCTACACATGAAAAATAATGGGATTTAGACGAGGCAGAATATTGATCTCATTTACTTATTTCATAAGTGATTTTCAACGCGCGAGCCTGCGCACGGTTGGCGGTAACCTGTCTGCGTGCACCTCGCAGTGGACACTTTGACGTCGCAGTGGTCTTTGCAGGGATGAAACCAACCAGAAAATCTGTTGGGAATTACTAATGAATTTTTTTTTAAAAAAAGAGGGAAGCACATGATCTGTGGGGCGCGAGCCTGTCGTCACCTTTTCTTTTTCTTAGCAGACTGTCTAATGGCAATGTAATGATTTGCTCCCATTTTTGACCCATCGTGTTAATGGTGATTTGCCACAGGATTTCTGGCTCTCCCGGGACCTGGCTTTTTCACTTCACGTGTGCGCGTACACACGTCAGCGAGCACGCATCCCCCCACCACACACTTACACCACCCCCATCTTCTTTGCTCTTTCTTCACTATCCTCAGTCACGGATCTTCTGAGTCCCTGTGTGCCCATCAGGTGCAAAAAGCACCTGCCATGCTGCATGCGTTGGTCATATGCTTTTAAAAGTGTTCACTGTGGCTGGCTGCAACACCGGCTGCAGTGACTGCTTTGATGCGATGTCCTCTGCATGTGCAGCAAAAAGAAACACATTTCTCTAATCAACCATTTTAGAATAACCATTTGAAATCTTTTTTTGTGACATCATTTCCAGGATTACCCCTTCTTAAGGCATATTCAGGTCTTGAGTGGACTAGATTAGGGGGCACAGAGAGGGGGGGTTATTGCTTGAGGGCACAGAAAGCAATAAGATTCCCAGCACTGCATCAAGCCTGTTTTTACCCTCTTTCGGAAGCAATTTTGCAGGGTGAGTGACATACTGAAATAGCCTCATGGCCATCCTTTATCAAAACATGAATCCGATTAAAGCTGTCACAGACACAATGAAGAGACCTAACCATAAGCCAAAGTGTAACAGGATGATACAGGGTGGGTTAGTTTCTTGGAATTGCATCAGAGGCTCTCTGCAACCCAAGGCCTTGCTGCATGTTTGGGTTTTTAACCTTCAGCTCCTGCCAGCTGAAAATCAGGAAAAAAAGGCAGCAACAGGGTGCATCTATATGCTAGATTTGAAGTAATTTGATATCAGACTATCCTATAGGTTGTTTTTAATTGCATTCAGATGATTTTATTAGTGAGACTCAATACATGTTGATTAATTGAGGTTCACAGTCATTTATTTCATTAAGCAGGTGGCTCCAGGGTTCAGAATTATACTTTGTTATCTTATGGATAGAAATGTTAGCATTTAAACCTGTGTTGACAGGCCTGGTAGGTGCCATGCTGCTGAGGCATTAAGGCTTTCTTCCATCATGTCGAACAGATAAGGACTGCAGGGAAGCTGCAAGGTTTTATTACTTGGTCTACATTTGCTATTTTTCTTGCTTATTATTTTCATCTGTTTGCTGTAAAAGCTATTGCACAATGAATCTGTTACTTTTTAAGAGTACTTTCTGTGAGGTATGCAGTTATTTTATTTCACTGTATGTATTTGCTGGATTCTCAAAGCAAAGTTGATTCAAGGCAAGACATGTGACTTACATGACCAAGACTCCTGAGGGATTACAAGGTGGCCTACAATGCTTCGCTACATTGCGTTTCTTCTTTTGTTCCTTTCCAGAGTGGTGTTTCTGTTGGGATTTTTGGAACGGTGCCCGTGTGGGGAAAAAAAAAAAAAAAAGCTAAGGGCCCTGAGCTGGTGATGTCATCTGCCAGGCAGACTGTACAGTACATCCTGGCAAGGCTGGATCAGAGAGTAACGTTTGGGAAATAGCTGACGGTGTAGCCACCTTTGCTGTAATGGTTGTATTGTGGTTTGAATTTATGACTGGAAAACGGAAATTGAAGTGCAATGAAAGACCCTGCCTTTTCTGCTATCATTTAAATTGTGTTTTGATTGCATAGGAGCTGTCTGGAGAGAAAGTGGCATCTTGTTTGTTTTTAACAATTTACAATTTAAAATACACTCCTCTGTTCAGTACAATTCTCACTACTAAAACAAAACCGCATCAGATGACCTAAAGGAAATATGTCGCTGTGTCAGTGGAAGGCTGTTTTGGTTCACCTGCTGGAAGTGGAACATGTCTGTGCACAGGATTTGTGACATCACTGTCACTACCCAACGTGAGTCGCTGCAAGATTAGAGACATGCATGCTTTAGCTCTGTGGGTTAGCATTGATCAATGAAACCTAGATACTGGTTACGCGTTGGTATTAAGTGCCAAGACGTACCCTCCTTAGCAGCAGCAACTGTTTAATATGAAAATATGTATAATAAACAATGTTTGCGACAATGTTTGTGTACTGATCACCCCACAAAGTAAATGTGAAATTTCAGGAAAATTGGTTAAGAATCAAACGGATTACTGTAGATTTTTTGAGACCAGATGCATGGTGGGAATGTATATGTAGTTAGTTGGCTGTATCTTATACATGTCTCACGTAGGACAGCGACTCAGCAGGTAATGATAATCACAATGAGTTTGACAGCTAATTCATGTCTTACAGTGTTAAAAAGGATGCATTTTTTCTGCATTTTTCAACAAGGCAGGAAGTGTAGGGATGAACGATCTGGCCAACAGATCAAATGAAAATCATTTGGTAGAATAATTTTACATGATCCAAATCCTTATTTTCCCACAGACTCACACAATGGCATGACAAGTTGTTTGATTGGTTGATTCAAAGTCAGCCACTTAAACTCAAGGCTAAAGACCCAACTTTTTTTCTTTTTTTCTTTTCTTTGCTGATTTCACTCTGACTGGAAGTGGTGATTTGGATTTCTGATGTCTGGTTGGTCCCTCCTAACTCCCCACAAAGAGTTGGTGTGAGTGTATCACCAGTTCTTTGGCCCACGAGGCAGTGCTTTGGTGGTAGAAACAGAAAGAACTGGAGCTTAATTAGTTTCTGGCTCCGACACTGAAACTGCTTTGATGGAAAAACCTTAAACAACAATCATTCTCTCTCGTGTATCTCTCGTTCCACAAGTAGTCTCCACTGCAGCCAACGATAGTTGTCAGCTATCTAACGACTGGCAGCTTTTATGGCATCCTTGTTCTGCTCTGCTGGCATTGAAGGTTTGCTGTGCAGCACATGAACGAGACCTACACCTGCTATTGGATCTGGTTGGAGTGGCCCTCCAGCTTGCAGCCGGCCTTTTGAAGAGCAGAACAAAGACCACTGTCACCAGCTGCGTTCCAAAGTGGTGGAGATGGAGTTAGCCTGGTGAACAAGAGCCTCTTTGGAGAAGTAAATGAATGACATCTTGAACTGCCACAACAGTGACCTGGTCAGACTGCAGGTCGGGAGACCCGGCAGGGCTAACTGATGCTGAACTTTCAAAATAACTAAAAAAACGTGAATGACTCAATCTGCACTTTTATTTTTTTTTTTGGAGAAGCTGATAATATGGCCACTAAAAGTAAAATAGTCTATATGCTATAAGATTGACCTATAGCCAGTGCTTAAGTATTTTCATATGTCTTAAAACCAATGTTGCATTTTATATCAAACATTTTTTCTAAGCATTTTGAATTACTCATATTTTCATGCTATTTTTCTGTGGTATTTGTTGGCCTGGTTACATCCCTGGCCTGTGTGAGCACTTGTATGGTCGTATGTAGGGTATTTCCTTGCAGGCCTGGTTTGAGGCTAGTGGCCAGAGCATCTGTGTTAGCTTCCTCATACGCCGCTTTCCCCGGGCAGGGCCCTTGCTGACTGCTACTGCTAAAGAGCTCCAGCTCATCTGTGGCCTCACGTTGAAAAACCACTCATTGCAAGCCTCTCCCAGCTGACATTTCTCATGCTTTCCATATGCGTAAAATCTTCGTAATTTCAGGGCCCTGGAGTTTTAATGAGAGGTTTTACCCATAGTGTGTTGGTCTGTGGTGGGTGGGTTCAGTGTTTCCCTGGATTATGGGAGTTTGTAACTACTCTGAGAAGCCTCACTGACCCACTGGGAGGGCGTTGGTACGTTGGTGAAACCAAAAACTCTTTTTTAACCAAGCAAACTGGTTCAAACTGGTTGTGGTGGGGCTCTGACATTGGGCATCAGATTAAGTCGGTACGCTTAAGTCTACACTGGGGATTGCTGTTGGTACGGAGTTCAGACTCAGACACAGATGTGAAGTATGCAGATTTGTTTCGCTCATCGTGATGCTGCAAGCAATTGCCGCTGTCCTGTTTAGCAACCCATCCTCGTGTACAGTGGGGTGCTCTTATAGCACGCATGGTGGTTTTTTAACAATGCCTGTTCTTTAACGTCAGCAGTGTAGAGGCAGAGAGTGATTTACTACTCTGTCTGCAAGGGTAATGTCGGAGCAATTTGACTGCTGATTGAAACCAGGTCTCCCATTTTAGAGTCCACTGGTGACATTATAAACCATTTACACCAGTTTTTTACAGGGCAACACTGCATTTAGCAAAGTGGAAACAGACACATGGTCTAAAAATGGCCTGTGCTACTGCTAGAGCCCTCTTCTGACCCATTCCTTGTGTGATTAGTTTTTTTTTTACTTCAAAGTGTGTGAGTGCTGCTGAGTGAAGGAGTGAATATGGATGACATTGAAAGGCCAAATGTTAGGTTAATCAGTTCTGTCTGTTTTTCATTTAAGCAGAAGGAGCGCCTAGATATAGGAGGTGTGTCTGCTTTTGATTAAGCAGCCTTTTCTGTAAGTACTAACATGTTTTTTTCCCCTTTAGCCATTAAGTATGTATTAGAACTGTGGTCCAAGTTTTCTGTCCAGACCTTGGATCATTATGTACTTACTTTGTATCAGCATATGTTAGAGACGACAGCAATTGCTTAAATGGACCAAACAGCCTTAATTTATTTTACACCGTATAAAGCATGACTCATTAAGGAATCAAAGTGCAGCTGAAGATTGGTATTCGAAGGCTGAACCTTTGGATTTTAGTGTTCAGTGAATTCTGCTGTTAATGACTAGAACTCAACAACAGGTGCAGCTGGTTCACTCGATCAGAGAAGTTGAAGGATGGCGGGTTTATTGTGAAGAAACTGCAGGATAAGTTGAATTATGTTTAAGATGGATTAGGCTAGCTACCTGTAATTATTTGGTATTAAAAAACTTTAAAGGTGGACTTGTTCTGAAGTAGAAAATTAATTTTTTTCTTTACAAGTTACGCTTATTAACTGTGATATTATCATTTGCATTACTGCAGCCTGTGCAATGGCTGGATGGTAATTTTATGTTTACAGATTTCATTATTTAATGATCAAAGTCTCCACAGTTCTAAATCTTTAGCTTATTGCTTGCCAACAGCCTTGAGATTCCACTGCACTTTTTGCTGTTGAGATATTTTCTGATATGAGAAAAGGAACTTGCAGACAACTTTTGAACCTCATACACACAATGGGTACTGAGCTGCCAATTGGTATGCACGAAGTCTACAGCGAAATGTAGAAACCGTTGCTATTCATCTGCCGTCCCTGTGATCTCAGATGGTCCCAGATGGCTTTGCATTCTCACCACACAGGCCATCTAATTAAAACCTGTAACCACCAAACACATAAAAGTGGATTGTTTTCAAGTTGTTGTAATTGTTGTAGAATTTGTCATTGGTTCCCACATTAGGAGAACGACATCTCAGCGTGTCTTAAATAGTTATTATTTCTTATGGCACCACTATCAGGGATTACAGAGGCTTAAACATCAAAATTTCAATAATGGTGTGTGTAGCTGATTAAACTAAAGAGGATTGCTAGCTCAACCAGTATGAAAATAGTTTGTTTTTATACAAACATGTTAATAACAGGTTTGTTTGTGCTTGATGATGTAGGTACCAATTCATGTTAGTACTGCTACAGTGTGGGAAACAATTTTTCCATGAAATGAATACAGTATATCCTCAGTAGCTGTAGCACATACCACGTGAAAACTTTGCTTTTGTTTTTGGTAAACATTGTAACACGGAATGCTTTCTTTTTTGTCTAAAGTAATCCACTAGTGAAAAACAGATCAGGGTTCATTATCTTACTCAGAAGCCAGGGGTAAAACCAACTACAGACGGCTTGGTGGGCAGCCTCTCTACCATCTGAGCCACGGCCGCTTCAAACAGCCCATCATACTCAATATAAGATATTACATTCAATTTGATATTTTGTGTTTCTCTGGATTAAACAAGCAATGTTCCAGGCGTCGTTTTGTGCTTTAAGAACGTATAAGTAAACCCAAGGTTTGTGTCAGCCTCGCGTGTTGGTAACATGGGGAAATTGTTGTGGCAGCGAGATGGATGATGACATTAATGAATGAAACGGTTAGCCTGCGTGTAACTGATGATAGTATCTCCTTTTGGGATTTGATAGTGCATGTGCAGTTTAGCATCAGTCACTGCATGTATGTGCGATTTATCTTATCCTCGTAATGAATCAAACAACTGACAACACAATTCTCTTCAGTATTTGTGCAACAGTACCATATGCCATATGATTTTCAATTTGAAGTTATGTGTCCTGGTTTGATGCCATAAGGGTTTTTTGTATTGTCCTGCCTTTGATGAATCCTAATTCCCAAAAAGGTTGAAACTCTGGGTAAAATGGAAACAGAAACGGAGTGGAATGACTTGCAAATCCCATATACCAACATGTTATCCATAATAGAACATAGGAAACGCATCAAATGTTAAATGTAAGGCCTTTTGCCATTTCATGAAAAGTATTTACCCATCTTGCACGTCCTGTGTGCCGGTTAATGTACCATTGGGTTGACAGAAACATGCGACATGGGTTGTAGACTTCGGTGCCTTGGCTGTTCATCTGCCCAGTCAGCACAAGTGCCCAGATGACACACTCTTTCATTTTCGACAAACGCTGGATGGGAACAAATAGAACAACGGTTCACCGGCTGGTGTCATTCGTTTCACCTGTCATTGTCTTCCAATTCTTTTCACGTTCTTATCTAATTAGAGCACACACAGACCCACATACTGGCACAAACACACAGGTCGGTACCCGAATTGATGCAGACCATAACATGAAGGTCAAACAGCGAGCTGTCTTATCTCGCTGGATAAAATGTCACACACATAGATTAAACATTGACTGCAGCTAAGAGTGAGTCAGTTTTTCACCCCGAGCCAGGCCTGGATTTTCAGTCTTCATAAATGGTAGTTTACATTAGCCGCAAATGACAATTCTGTCCCCTGAGAAAAAGCAAATTCTTTTCATAAACTGTTTACAGAACATGCAGGAGCACAGTCACACAAAGTGTTGATGGGAAACATTTGGTAGACATAATGCAATTCTCTGTTAATGTTAAGAATCATGACTTTGCAGGCATGAACTTGCATGATTTCCTTTGCAGGGAGGAGGTCGGCGCGATGTAGCTTTTTGCTGTGTGTTTCCTCTAAAAGCTCGTTTGCTTAAGGGAATTTCTGTCTCAGCCCTTATTCTCAGGCGAGAATATGGCTACACAAGCATGCACAGATTTTATGTGCACTTTCAAGGTGAAAAAAAATTGTACTGACTGTTGAGAAATGAGTCAAAATTTTGTCAGAACACTCACCAGTCAGCTTCCTGCTAATGGAAGCGGCAGAAATAGTGTTAGAATATTTTTTGCATAGAAAAACTCAGTAACCGACCATGTGTTGATTTTGGCAAGTGAAGATTCTGACACAGACGCCCTCATTGCCACTTGCTGGGTGAACTAAAGCACAGAATTACATGGCAGGAAAGTGCAGGCCTTGCACTCCGTCTGCCCCGCTGATACGGCAGATGGATGGGATTTTAGGGAGTGAAGGCAGAGCTCTGGGGCAGTGAGGGGCAGAGATGACAGTTCTTTGTCTGTGGAGGGCTCCCAGAGGCCTGGGCTCTGAGCACCTACTGTGCCTACTTGACAGAGCCTTGATGCCATCAGAGACCATTAGCGTTGACAGCATGTCACTGTGTCACATGGTAGTTAGTGGTGAAGCAGTGAATAAGTAAGAACAGTAAATAAAGGTGGCAGAATTGTTGAAAAAAAGAGGAATTTGCTAATGCCAACTTCAAGACCTTTTCTTTCTTTTATAAACCAGCTCTAAATTGGAGCTGCAGAGATGTTTCTTTCACAATAGTTCGTTAGATAGGATAGATTAAAGCTGCTTCTCATGAATTTGAAAACACACAAAACAATGAGTTCGGTAAAAAAGGAAAAAAAGTGCAGTTTGGGTGCAAATTATATGCTGTCAAATCCTGCCATGACTTTTGGCCTTTGCTTGGAGCATTGACTGTCTTGAAAGCCTCCACAGTCAGTGTTTTGACATAAGTGAAGACAAGTGACTCCAATAAAATCGTGTAATGCAATAATTCAGCGACTGAGTAACAGACTGAGCAAAGCTTTAAAGAGACTGTTCCCACAGCCAGGCTTTAATTGCACAAAAACACTAAATGCTAAAATGTGAGCCTGCTTACTGTAAATAATTTAGCCCCAGGGCTTTGGCTTGTCCTTGTGAATTGCCGAAATGTGTGAAAAATACTTTATATGAACAGACTTTCAAGACACCATAATCTGTGTTTCTGAGGTTTACGTTGTTATACAAGTGATGCAGTTTTGAACTGTGAAATCTGAGCTGGACTGCTCTGCTTGCAAATGAATGCTTTTAAGAATTTATTGAAGAAAAACAACACTGATCCTGCATTCTATGCAAGATGATGCACTTGTTATGAGATCTGCATGCAAGTGCACCAAGTATCATTAGAAATAATTGTGTATTAAGGCCAAGAATATTTGTGCCTGTTGTATATACTTTTTATTAAATGCTTACTATACAAATCCATCATATAAAGTATTATTTATTCTAATAATACCAGAAAGGTATTACTCATCTACTCCCATTTCTCTGCAATGAAGTCACAGGGAATGGAGAAGCATTGGGACTTCTGAACCAGCTTTTAATGGAATGTCTTTGCACTGACCAACATGATAAGTTGCTTCCCATATCCTTTTTATATATTTATATATATAAATATGGGCTATGATCATATAAATGACCCAGTGTGTAGTTGCATCATTACTAACATTCATCAGACTCGCATTAAGTACATTTCAAGGTTACACACTGCAGTGCAGAGCGGAAATCATGTCAAATTTTCTAACTGTAGTGAGAAAGTAATAGAATAACACAGCATGAGGCTACAGAATGGCTTAGGTGGTGGAGGGAGGGAAACTCATTTGGGCCTGTCTGTACTAAATGGTATTTATTGTATATTTAATGTCTCAGGGCATGGGATAAAGGGCTGTTTTCCATTTCAACTAGGTCTAAAGGTTATTTGCTATTGCAGCACATTCCTTCCATTTAACAGTTTTTATTGTTTGATGCAATTCTGCCCAAAACAGACATTCATACATTGTCATATCATATAAAATACACATGCTGTTATACAATGCACAAACATAAATATAAAACACACATTAAAATAAATGTGCCATAAAAGGACAGAGAATCCTTAGGGATGAAATCAGATCATCGATGACTCAGAGATGCTATAAGTCAAGGAAAAAGAGCTTTAAATATTCTCGTGGAAAATAAATAAATAAAACAAACAAATAAATAAATAAAAAGTGACCGTGCAGAGTGACCAAAATCCAGAGAGTGCGACTACCTTTTTTCCCCGGTCACACTGGTGCGCCTTGCATTAGCGGTAACATGAAGCATGTCTATATCTCACCGTGTATGCTTTTTCCCTCCAAACCCACAGCCGTAAAAGCAGAATAGGAAGGTCAGAGCTAATCAAAGCCAGAGAAGGGAAGACTTGCTCTGCTCGAAAGATTCTCTTAGATTTGTGCATGTGCTTTTGAAACTGCAACACATAGGTTACTATCCCGAATGCAACACGGCTGGTAAGATGAAAAATTCTAGCCACTGATAACTTATGTAGTTATTGTATTTTTGATAGTATTATCATTTTAATATTTTTTTCCATGAAGAAAAATGCTGGGCTGCACATTAGACATATCCCCCATCCTGGTTCTTAAATCTCCATCATAGATCCCTCACAGCATCAGCAGAGGTTAAACCATCTGTGTCCCCGGTTCCTGGTTACCCTGGCTGAGCGTCGGAAGTTGCATCAAGCTAAAAGCCAGAGCCAACTGAAAATATAAAGGCCAAAACATACGCGCTTCAGAAAGACTGGAAGCAATGATGAGTTGGAGATGACTTATCTAATGAAATTTTAATTACTTGATATAGCCAAAAGCAAATCATCCTCAAAAAAAAAAAGAAAAGGGTTGACATGACATTTATTTGCGCCTTTATTTAGGTTTACTGTCATTTAGAGAAATACCAATAATTATAAGAGCCAACAATGATAACCTTTAGGATGCAGACATGAAAAAAAAAACAACCAAAAAAAAAACACTTTGAGCTTTAAATGATGTTTTTTTTAACCCTGGCTTAAAAATAGTTTTTTTTTTTTTTTTTTAAAGATAGATTGTGTTGGATTTATAGACATCTAATGGTATAAATTGCCAATTTTAACCCCCTACCTCACTCTCCACACGTGGCGGTACAACATGGCAGAATGGTGATGGTTGGGACTGCTTTTGAAGATAAATTGTTTGATCTAAGCTTATAAATTCATGCTAATTCTTATTTTCATCCAGCTCGACACTGACGAAAACTGGAATTATGGGTTTATCCCTGTTCATTTTATCATAGAGATCGAGTCTTTCTACCAATTTTCATTCTAAAAGTCTTGTTGCTGTGTTTATTGTGGATCAAGAGGTGTGGCGTGGGAGCAAAGCAACAGCAGGAAACGTCTCGAGTGCTGCAAGTTGGCAAATACAAGTAATCATCACACTGAGAATTAATAATGACATGCATAATTTGTCCAATCATCATGACAGTATATACGGACAAATAGTGCTAATGTATGCAGTGCACCAAATTTCATGAAGCTAAAATAGGTGCACCAAACCGCAGTGACTCAATCAACCAGCAGGAGCTCATAGCACCCTGAGCAGTAATGAGGAGAGTGGAAGGTGGTTTATTAAATTTCATCACCACGAGTTCGCCTGTCTCCAGTGTCCTTAAAAACACACTGACAGCCTTACTGCACCTGTGCATGAGACTCAGTCTAAATTAGTGGATTTGTTGTGCCATCTCTCCAGATGTGTGTGAGAGGTACCGGAAAAGAATGACCCATTAGTGGTGGTCACACTACATTTGTCAACCATAAAATGTGGGAGCTCAGGTTGCAGTATACTGGTGGCTAAAAGGCTGCCGTTGACAGGGAAGAGCACTGAGACAAAAGCTAAGCTAAGCCACCTTGGATGCAAGAGGTACGTCATCACCCACCCCACCCCCCATGTAGCATAATGTCTGCTCTGTTTACCTATCCCATCTTCTATTAGTGCTGCATTCACCAAGTGAGGGGGAAGGAAATTTGATTTCCCAGGCAGTCATCAAGGCATTGAATTCGATGATTGATTGCTTGCTGTGGTGAGACACTACACCTGGAATGGAAGTGAGTGTAAAAAAAAGTCATGCAGATTTCATTTTATGACGTTAAAGTTGTAAACCTATCAGTGCTTGGGAAAAATAAACGAATAAAACCTGGGTAACAAACATGTATTTGCCACTTGGATTCCTGGCCGTTTATGTATCTCTGTCGGCCTTTTCCGATGGGCAGTCACAGTGATGAAGTGGCAGGATTTCTCATTTTATATTCGGAACTTTCCAAATGTATGTCCTGTCACTGTGACATGATTTTATCACCACTCAGGGGACAGTGTCTCTGTCACACAGTAACTACCAGATTGAAGGGCACAAATACTCAGATGTGGACCATTTATGTGTTTCATTTAGTGAGCTAGTGCCAAGTCCCTTCTCACTTGTATATTTTCAGTTACCTATCCTCTGGGAATTTGTCAGTATTGTCTTCCGATCTAAGAGAATTGCAGTAGTTTAATGTTAAAGTTGCAGTGTCACCACCATCCTCTAAACCTTATTATTGCCTACTTTGAACAATTATTTATCCTAACTTGAGTTTTTTGTCTTTCGGCCATAGTTCAAACATTTTTCTTCACCCCCCTCCTTTGTTTCTGCCTACCAGGAAGAGTCAGGAAGACTCTGTGGACACAGCACGGTGAGATCCATGCTACAGCTCTTCTAAAAGGGCAATGATTCATGAGGCTGACTATCCTGTCCCAGGGGCTGGGAGGAATAGCTGGCATTATCTTCTGCAAATGGGTCTGAAAATGCTCCTGGCCAGGTTGACCAGGCCTGATTTATAGCTCAAGATGTGCTGAATAGTTAGGCTCTCTTTTCCAGCATATAGGTAGAGGTCCTATCACCACTGCATGCCTGAACATGCACCCAAACTCACAAGCACACTCCTGACGTCACTGCTTGTGATCTGTGCAGCTGTGCTGGTTATGTTTACTCTGGCTATGTAGTTGGAAGAGAAAAAGATAGAAGTAAATGTATGATGCCAGTGCTGGAGAGTAGAAGAAGTGGCCTCAGCTCTTAATATGTCAGCAGAAAGATAAGCAGTTTTTCACCTTTATCTTTCTTTGTCTAGGCTAATATATAGATATGACTCATATCCATGTATTGAAGTAGAGACCACTGTCAAAGAAATAGAAATAGGCTTCAGAGAAATTGTTCCTTTTAATCTAGAATCTGAAAAAAGAAACCCTTGTCTGTTGTCTCTAAACTAGTGTGAAATTATGTGGCTAAATTCTCCGGGGCTGTTCAGTCTTAAGAAAGCCTGCTGATTGCTTTTGCGTGTTTTCCACACTAATGAGCTTTATATTTGTGGCTTAACTCCCAGTAGTTCAGAATTTATTTCTGCCAGGTAGCATTACCCACATTATTTGAGATAATTAATTGACAGAGTAAACAGAAAATATTTGGAGAAGGTTGGATAATTTCAAATGGCACCAAATTACTTAAAGCCTACAATTGTCACAAAGCAATTAATGTGGTAAACAATGTCCCGGAGCCTCTCAGAGGGACAAAGCATTTTCTCGTCCCTCTTAAGTTGGACAAACTCCAGTCTGATTCACACACTGGCTCCTTTGCATAACACAAAGATGGTCTTATCCTTCACATGCAAATTGGCATTAGTGTCATTGTGAAGTCAACTAGGCTTACGCAAGAACAGATGGATTGTAAGTAATAGTTATGACAGCACAACCATTATGTTTTTTATCCTGTGACCGTGTTTTGCCTTTTCTCATCAGAATTGCAGTGTCTAGTGAAACCGGAGGGGAAGGAAAGTCAGATTGAAATCAGGGTTGCACAAACTGCATTTGACTTACTTTGTGAAGCGTCTAAAATGCAAACTGACAGAGAATGTTTTAGCAAACATCACCTGCTTCCACTGTTGCTGTCTCCCCCATTAGAGAATTCCAAATTCTGTCTCACTATTGTTATATAAGGTCTAGATGAAGGCAGGGGAGGGAGCTCACGTCTTGCCTCTCTAAGGAGGCTCTGGAACTCTTTAGAGGATCAGCAGCAGTTGCTTTGGGTTCTAATGAGTGACATTTAATGACTGCATATTTTAGAGGGATCCACATTATGCCTTTCCAATCTTCTTTCCAAGTGATCATCCATCTCGTAAACCTCTCCTCACATCAGAAAACCACCTTTTCCAAGCTGGCTGTTAATGTTTCTTAATAGTGTTCTTACAAGTGGATTATTTAAAAGGCCCGTGTCAGACAGATCCTTATCTGGAAGCTTGGCAGTTTGATTCGGACTCACTCAGCTTCCAATCCCTGCGTGTTGATTAGCTTGTTTTTCTCCTCTTTGTTTGCTTTGCTGTGCAGTCTTCTGCTCTAACTCACCTCATGTGATTTCGGTCAACTTTATTTGTGAAGATTTTGATATGTGAATTAGATTGATAATGGTATTCTGTATTAATATTGTTATTTCTCATGTATAAAGCTCTTGAGAGACAGAGGACAGAGTCTAGACCTGCCCATAGAAAATCGACCATATGAGATAAGATTTGAAAAGAAACATAGATTATCTGCTGAGAGTCTGACCAAAAGATAGCGAAGAAAGCTCTTTCAAGTTTTCTGTTCTCTTCTTTTTGGAGGCTGAAAAAGAAATCATCCGTCTTTGATTTAAAACAGCCTCTTACAATATTTCAGCAGCCTTTTCTAGATGTTTAGTATTTTCTTTTGAAAGTGTACAGTGACTTGCATATACTTTAAAAAGCTTTATGCACTGCTGCACGTTCTAAAAGGTGTTAAATAAAAATTAGGCTTCGGTAAGTACAACCACAAAGCAACAAGACATATAATGTTATGAGGCTTCATGCCCATTTTTGCATTTGCGTACTGCAGGTCTTATCTGTGCTTTTAAACCTGCACAAAGCCGAGGCCCTTTGATCTGTTTTGAAAGTAAAGTTTAGGCATATTTAGTCTGCCAAAGTACCACAACCGAATAAACATTTATCAAAGTAAATAGTAAATAGTCCAGGTTGCTGGGAAATAAGTCAAATGACTTTTCTTGAAATGTCGATTGAAGCTCTAATTTATTCCTTCTTAGGTACACCTTTTGATGATATCTGATGAAGAGTTGGGAATACGGTTTGACAAACAAAGAGTCACACTCAAGGTCGTCATAATTAGGCGCTCAGTTCTAATCTGTCATTAACAACTGGGTACAAGTAACCTTAACCCTAACCCTGTGACCCCTAACCCTAACCTGGTAAGTAAAACCAAAATCCATTTGAATGTTGACACTAACGTTTTCATGAAGAGCAATCAAAATGATTCTTTAAAAGTCTGCAGAAAAGCGCTTTATGCACTGACTTGGAGGCTTTGGTTGATTTTAGGCTATGTTCAGATCTCTCACCTTTGTGTTTGATCTCACTGGCCTTTTGATGTTGAATCCAATCTATTCTACAGAGTCAACTATATTGTAAGCTTCACGCATGATTTAAAGAGGCTGTAATTTAAGATTAGAAGTGCATTGTAGATATTTTATGACATTTGAATAAATAGGCGTTAACTTATTGAAGCTATCTTTATCTCTCCTTTTAATGTCTTCATATAAAGATAAAACTGTGTTGGATGTTCTTTTGCTTGATTGCTAGCATGAAGGAAATACTTAAGTCTATAGAAAAATGAAAAAAAAAAAAAAAGACAGAATAGTAAAACATGTTCTTTCAAGAAAGACTAAATAAGTGAAACCTCAGAAAGTCACAAATCATTCAGTGGTTCATTTATCCCCAGACTTTGTGGCTGTTGTCATTGTCCTTAAGGTATGGCAAAGAAGTGTAAAGACAGGAACTGGACGGCTTGTGCTGCTATCAATCCATTAAAAATCTGTTGTTGTTAGGCTGTGGGGCTGGTAATACTTCATGCTATTTGCTAGAAAACAGCCTTTGGATTGGGTTCCGGGCATCTCTAAGCACCTGTAACAATAGACATTTTATAGCCTTTTATAGCTGCAGGTGGGAGAGGTTGGTCAAACCATAAAATTGCAAGTTCCGGCTTCAGTACTTTTCTATCAGTTTCACATGTGGACAAATTTATGTGCTATGAACACATTTGACACATTAAATGTAAAACTTAAAAGGCACAAAATCAGTGGAACTTTTGTGTCAATTGTCAGAATGTTTACAGGCGCCTGTGGGAGGCAGTGATGATGGTCTTATGACGTAACAGCGAGCAGCATTGGGATTAAAAAGTTGGTCGAAGTAGGCAAACTATTTACGATGACCCCGATACTTGCTGAGATTACCAAACCGGAATTTCACCATAACGCTTTAAGCACTTGTGTCGGCTTCACCCAAAAAATGCAAATGACAGAAGTTGTTTAAACTGGGAGTTTGAGGGATTTTGGTTCCTGAACAATAATCTGGGATCCTTCAAAATGCCAACAAACAGTGGATGATTTATAACATAAGACAAAATTATTTGTGGTCGTCTGCATATTCATTGCTGACTTGTCCTATTATTCAGAGACTCATTTACATTTTAAGCAGCATATCATGGTCAAGGACTGTGTGTACTTCCTCCCTCGAACCTCTGGAGCATTGCAATGAGTTTATCTTTGAGGGAAGAGATGTGCCTATTGATTAGAGACAGCTTGACCTGTGTTGCTAGCAAATGAGCGGTCCCTTAGTTCTAAATCTGCAAAGAATCCTGCCATTGATTGACCTTGATCAAACTAAATTAGAAGAACAAAACTGTGAGCATTTATTTTGTAATCATTCCTTAATATGCATTCCTATCTTAATTGGGTTTGTCAGATCAATGGATTTATTTTACTGTGAAGCTTTGAGGAAAGGCTAGGCTTTCAAATTCCCATTTGTGCCTTGCTAATTATCTCCCTCCCTCAGGCTTTCATCTGCAGGAATTTCCATCACAGATGTGTGTAAGTGCAAGTAAATGTTTGTCAATAATTTTTCAGTCCATCTGGGCTGATAAATATACAAGATGTCTTGCTTTGGATGTGTGACAACCTAAATATCAGCAGCAAGTGTGACTGTCAGGAATTTTAATGATAAGTTGTGGGGTGAGATCACATCATTGTTGGCTTGAAACCAATCAAAAAATGTGTGGATGGCTTTCAAGAATACTGACGAGCTGAATTATTCTATGCCTGCATTTGTAAAGGGGAATTGTAGCTAACCAACGGCATGTGTGTTTTTGACATGAATGATAAAGTATCTGTTGATAAACTGGAACTTTTAACCGTCAGTTTACTGTTCTCCCACCAGCTGGACTTTAGCTGCATGTAATGTAGGCCATAGGTGGGAAACTGAAGCTTAGAATAACAATTTAGGACCTTTTTGGGCTGGGAAATACTGACTGTTACACGTTATATGTTACTGCTTCATTAAAAGAACATTTCAATCCATGGTTAGCTAACATTGCATGAAGCAGTACTGTTTGCTTAAAAATGATGCTGAACCGTGAATCCGTTCACAGAATTAACTACAGTCTGAGTGGGGCCTTCCAATTCTATGACATGTGATGTACTGTTTCTTTATTTATTTGATTGCTTCTTTTTTAAGGAAGATGGTCCACTTGAAGAGGGTTATATGCTGCAGTGCTACTGTTTCATCTTGCTTTGTGAATCCTGTAACCTGTCAGCAGGCAGACGTTATGCTGTGTGCTACATGGGGATGTCGATAAGTAAAAGAGGAAAATCCCGGACTACCAAGGAGACCTTTCCGTAGTTTGCGGCCAGTTTTTTTCTGTGGGGGAAAATAACTCCTTTTCGTGCAGACTCTGGCCTTTGTAGCTTTGCAGATGTTTTATATACACAAAAGGGCTATAAAATGAACTGGAAAATGTGAATTCCTGTCAGTCTTAGTTTAACATTCTTTAAAAACAAAATGACTTAGTAATGGTGTATTTTATGCAAAAGCTGCATAATCAAATTTGATATGGCCTCATATGACAATGAATTTAAGCTGAGCACAGTCATGATAATATACTTTGTTACAAATAAAGTACAGTAGGAACAAGTGTTTGGTAAGCAAGACCTGGTTTAGTTGGACATTTTTCTGAATTATACAAATGTGAATTGAACGCACGTCCCATAAATGCTGTTGAGTTTAAAAAATGCCCATATCCCAGTTAGACAAATAAACTGCAAAATATACACGGACACTGTTCCTTTATCTGTTCTATACATGTCAAGATTTTGGCTGACTCCAAACAAAAGGAGGGGCTGAGACTTCAGGGTTCATTTGGGTCCTAAGGAGCGCTGCAGCAGCCACAAGACCAGAGCTCAGTGGGTGTCTGCCCTGCGGCTCTTTTCCCTAATGTGAATGTAAGCTTCTTTGGACAATCAGGAGCAAGAGTACAGCTGCCATTTGACTGAGCTATTTAACAGGCCAACGCAGTGTTTGTGTCTGATGCTGACATGGGAGGGGCCGTAAGTGTAGGTGCACAAGATTGGATCTGTTAGCACATGTCAATAAACAGCCAGGGAAGATGAGGATTATATTGCTCCTGTCAACTGAGAGAGTCAGGCAAAGTAAATGGCAGTTTTGCCTGCAGACAGCAGCAAATAATACAGTGTCTCAGCAACTGTATGAGTTATTAGTCTTAATTATCAAAGATTTGACCCACCAGCAGGGTCTGTCAATAACAGTTGTCCTGTCACCTGAAGCCAATTGCTCAAAAACGCTTCACGGTCTTACTATTCTCTCAATCTGCTATGCTTTCTCTGTTCCAACAGGGGACACACGGTCTTTTTTTGTCCTAAAAGTCTAAATTGAGTGTAAAAGGATTTAGATAAATAAATGTGAATGAAACATGAAACATGAAAAGGCTTTTTATTCCACAGATACTTAAGTTTTACCATCAAAAAGCACGGCCAGCGGTTAGCTTCATGTGCAAAATGGTATTTGTAATCACATACCAGACGATGATAAATGTTTACTGTAAATATGAAGGTTGTGTTTTTTTCTTTTTAATCATTCAGACCTTTCTACTCAACAAATCAAAAGAGCAGCTTGCCGTGGCCCCAGTCACCTGGTATACTTTTTGCCCCCGTCGCCTTTAATTTTCTGCCAGGAGAAAAACATCAGCAAGTTCAAGGAAACAGGAAGCTTTTTGTTCAAGCCTTTCAGAGGTTGCATCAAAGTCATCTCAGTCACTGTAAGCGGTTAACGCAGTAATTTAATCTATGTAGAAATTGAGTTGACTTAATTACGAAAAGGTGAGACCAGGGGAAAAGGAAAGAATGAGGGAACCTTGTCATTTAAATCTCCACATCGTAGGGTCTTTTTAGTTTTATGTTTGCAGAAAAAGAGTTCGAATGGGCTGTGACGTGCTGTGCATGCTAACTCTGAATGTTCTCACCTTTCCATGGTCATGACTAAAAGTTACATTCATATTTCTTTTTCGATTATCACCCTGTTGTGTTTCTTGCAGTCATCCTACTTCAAACCAAAGCTTGATTATTCTTGCAGTTTAATAGATTGTTACTCTTACACATGGTAGCTAATGCAATTCCTCTGTATGTATTATATAGGCACTGCAGATTTGTTGCATGGGGAAAACTGTTTGTCTTAATCATTCAATGAAATGATCATACTGTATAAAGAATTCATCCTTTAGTGAATAATCCCATGAAATCTGCTGTTGAATGTTTAGCATATTCTTAATGGAGCTGTTTCCATAAACTTGGCCTTTCAAAGTCCATTTCCCTGAAGGCTTTCGAGCCGATTCTGCTAATTTTTGCCTGTCACACATGGGAAATGAAGTCTCTCATCACTCGTGGTAACGGGCTGCGAGATCCCAAGAGAGAGAATTTTCATGAAAAAACAAGAGATCTAATGAATTTTGAGAGATGGTTTGATTTGGGATGGGTTTTCACATTAGACTCAAATTTGAATATTGAAATTTGTTCTGACAGCTTTGCTGGATGCCACTTCAGAGAGTTAGTCAGGGTGGCACTTTGAACAGATATGACATCATACCATCAAGCTTTTTAACCACAAAGAAATACTGCATGTTGTTTGTTTTGTAGTGTAAACCAGAGTTAAGTTGAAGTTGATGAATGCTATACCATGTGCAGGCAATTACTGTGTGCAGCAGATGTATCTGGCTGACTTTTGAAGAAAATGACTGCAAACACAGACTAGATAGTGTAAGCAGAGCCAGCAGCACCTATCCTGTATATTTTGGCAGTGCCGTTTTCTCACACCCCCACATCAGACTCCATTTATGCACTGAAAGAAAACGCATGTGGACTGCTGCTGCTGATTACATTTACACAGAGGCTTCAGTTAGATAACATGGCCTAGTCATGAATACATAATTTGCAGCAAGGACCAATTAAAATTATGACGTCCTTAAAAATAGTGCTTTTTTAATTATTCACCACCAGTTAAAGTAACACTGGGGGATTTTCCCTGGGACTTTCCCCTAAAGGCTCTGTCTTGCACTGCAAAACAGTAAACTCAATCCAGTTTATTAATTCATGAAAGAATTAACTGGCAAGTCAAAAGGGATTCATTCATTTTGTTTTCTCAACTGAAAGCTAGATTTTCAGCTTCGATTGAAAGTCTTTTGTCCATCTTCACATCCTTCACTCATTCTTTCTTGTTTAATGGCTTTGATGGCCTTGCAGACTAAGCTGGTTATTGTTGAAAATCTTCAATTCAGCATTTACGCCCATTATAGGAATGGCCGTTGTGCTTATCTCTGTGCTTTTTTTTTTTCTTCCTTTTTGTTTTTACCCGTTTGTGGCACACTATCAATGTGACCCTGACACATTTGTTTGTTGTAAAGGGCTCACTGTGATTCACAGTTTGAAATTATAGTGCATCTCCTACCGCTCTGTGGCGCCAGCTTTCAATTCCGCCTTCTTATGTTGCTGTTTTGGCAATATGACATGGACATAAAATGTGCCTAAGGAGCTACTTTTAAGAGAGCAGTGTTAACTGGCTTCAATTAGGCAGACATACGCTCAGGGTACCTATATTACTTACTTCTAAGACAGTGCAGTTATCTTTCTGACAGCCAGCAGACTGAATGAAAACACAATATTAAAGATTTATGTTCCTTCTTTTTTATATCTTCTTGTAAACTTATTTTGTATTTAACATTTAGCAGCAACAAAGACGAGAGTGAGTGCTGAAAAACTGATCATGCATTCTTATTTAGCTGTAAATGGCCGTTACGGCAATCTTGGTGTGCTGAACCTTTCTGCGATATATGCACTACTAAAATACCATTTTTGCAAAACACATTTTTCAGCAGAGAGTAAGGTCAAAGACCTGTATTTTTATGGCATCAGAGTTTTTATCAGTATGTTTGTCTTGATATGGAATGGCTCATGAACTGCCCCAAGATTTGTCCCATCAATCTACCATGAGAGAGTGGGCTTCTTCACGGGCTGTCTGCCATTCTTTCATTGTGGCCCTGTTGGGAATGGTGATTGGATCTCAGTCAACCAGCAATAGATGGATTGGCCCTCAACTAGGATGATTGAGTGGCGCTGCTGTCTATGCACGTGTATATGGCTTTGTGTGTAGTGGTGTGTGGCTGTGTGTGCGTAGCCTGTGTTCATGCAGCTCTCTCCGAAACAACAGCACATCTGTTTCCCTCCGTCTCCTCTCTCTGTCTCATTTGAATTTCGAGTTCTCTCAATCATTGCCAGTACTGCTGTGCTCTGCCCCTGGCTTGCGGGTACAGAGTAGGACGAGTTTCCTTTGAACAAGTTTTCTTGATTTAGCCATCAAATCCTTATCAAGAAACATCTGAGTGCAATCCCTGTGGAAATTAACATTCAAGCTGACACTATTAGAGCATCTGTGGTGTAAGATGAGGAAGCCATACAAGATGTGAAAAAGCAGGGAACTTTGTTTTTCATTCATTAAACAAAGAGTGATTTCAGAGCAAATACCGAAGCTCCGATTGCACAAAAAATGTCAACTTAATTGTACAGAACACTTAAGGACACAGATGTCCCTTTTATGAAAAGAAAACAGTCACAAAGGCCAGTCTCAAGGCACGTCACTCATAATTGTGTGCACCATGTTGTATTAGTCTATTCTACTTTTAATGACTTGGTAATTGCTTTGTCCCCGGTTATTGAGATGACTGCCATGCACTATTACAAAAGTGTAATGGTGTGTAACTATTTCTCTTAACAAAGCAATTACTCACAGGTGTTACCATGGTAACAGCATTAGTCGTTATGCAGATGCTGTAATCAAATTTGACGTCTGGTGAGGTAGCACACGCACCACTGTCAAGTATCACTACCAGAGGAAGTCAGCCTTTATGAGATCTGTAAAGAAGAAAAGAGGGGCTATGAAAAAGCTTTGTATGCCGTCCAGTCTGCGAGTACAAATGATAGTTTTATTGAAATTAGGCTTTTTCTGGTTTCCATGCTTCATTTTACAAAAATTGACTTGCCCTGTGGAGCAGTCAGGAGAAGTTCAGTCATATGTTTTTTTGTGTAGTGGCTAAGTTATTATAATCAGAGCCTGTTAAACCTTTGATTCCTTTTTACTCTTCATGAGTTGTTTGAAAGTTATCACGCTTCCGTGATTCCATCAAAACCTATTTAGCCTCCTCTGGCCTTGAAGCAGCATAAATTGAACATGGCAATGCAAAAGGCATTCTGTGTTTATCCTCTGGACAGGCTAATGGCTGTTACAGTGAGTTGGATCCTTTGACATGGATGGCTGGGATTTAAGTCATGTGTGGTATCGCCCTCCTGGTGAAAACAGATAAGAAATGCCTGAAGGTTTCTCTTACAACACAGATTCTTCAAGATGGGTTTATTTAGAGGTGAAAAGGGTAAGACTGTCAATCAAGATGCTATTCACAGACCAAGTAACAGAAAATCTCTGTGAAATTTAATTGTCGTGCAACTACGATAGTTTCAGAACATAGCTATGATCTACTCAGCTTTCCAGTCTTGAGCAGTAATTTTGTACATAATCCTCGTGCTCCAATATGCCACAGGCGTCTCAAACCAAACATATGGCTGTAGCATTGATATTTTTAAGTGTCTCCCATCAACAGCCTTAAGTGTGAACCATTACCCCCCAAAAATAAAACTAGTAAAGACAAAAAAAGGAGGGTATGTGGCTACAGACAATTGTCACACCTCAGTCATTCAGTTTTTCCCTGCTTCCAACATTCCTTGGCTCTGCAGTCTTTTCAGTTCCATCCACTCCCACCTGCCCTGCAGTCACCTCAGCCTTTCCTTCCAGTCCTTTTAATAATAATCATTTGTTTATGCTTCACTTATACAGTACCCCTGCACTTAAACTAGCTGTGTGGCCACTGCAGGCTCTGCAGTTTGCTTCAAATTTGGGTCCCTGAGTCAAACTGTCCAAATTTGACTTGGTTAGGAGTACCCCAAAAAACCACTTGGTTGTGTTTAGGCGGCAAAACTAGCTGCACTGGTTTAGGAAGGTATGGTGTTTTGGACTGAAAGAGAACCTTCCAGTCAGTGATATATAGTGAACATGTCACATGGTGAAACTACAGGAGATCAGATTATCTGGGTTGCTTTCTACGGTTGTTTTTGTACTTTGTAAGTTTAAAAAGGGAGAGAGAATTATCTCTAGCATCTTCAATGTGATTCCATGTCACGCGTTGTTAACTGTACACACACACAGTTTGGCAACAGTTTAGTCTCTGAAACATATGGTGGCAGAAGATCATACGGCTGCCAGGAGTGAGTTTAATCTGGTTTATAAATTGATGTTTCCTGCTGCTACACAATCTAATTGTACTTTCCTTAAGTGAATGTTTTGACTGCCCTACCGACCTCTGGGACAAGGTTAGCGGTTTCCCTGACATTTGATCACCCAGTTTTGTATTTTTTTCCCAGTACATGCAGAAAGCTTCTAAATTAATTTCACCAGACTGTGTTTATTTTCCCTCCCGTCTGTTGAAGAGCCAAATATACTTATAATAACTTATAATTCCATAACTTTTTGGTCTTTCCAGGATCGTAAACGTTTGTATTTAACATTTGTTTTGTTAATTTTCAAATCATTGTCTTCACAGATCATTTATTACTTTATTACTGGGTTTATTACTGTTTCTTTCACCAAAAAAATCCATGTGTATATTTTGTCCTTTAATGTTCTACAGCATTTATCACATAACAGAATTGACTGTAAAACTAATCAATAAATAATGTGGTAATTAGATTGAAGCTGCACAGACTTTTTGTGCACACCACCAACAGGAGTTTAGATATGTTAACTGTTACATCCAGTGTAAACCCTCCACTTTCATCTCCTTTTTTATTAATACAGCTTCTCATCAAGTGCTGCCATTTATCAAGAAGTGTAATTATCTTAGCTTGTCTACAAAGCATATGATGCATCACTTTTGTTTTATCGTCTTCCTTTTCCATTCTGAAGTTAGTTGCGCTCCCATCCAGCAATATTACATCCTGCAGAATTTTAAACAAAACTAAAGACATTGTGGGAACATCAGCTGAGGAGCTGGCACCGGTGCATTGACTTGACCTACCAAATAATTCTTGTAATGTGCTTAAATCCACACAGGAATGCATGAACATGTGTCTGAGAAAATGCATTACCGCCATTCTTATGAAAAGCGTGACCAATCAATTGAACTTCCTCTGAAAAAAACAACATTGAGTGAGGAAAATCAGCATCTGCTGTATCCCACCCTCTGTTATATCGTTGGACCATTCAAAGACATATGATATCATACATGCTCAGTTTCCGAGAGACTTAAACAAGTGGGCAAGAAAAGAGAGGAAGCTGTGAAGGAGGGGAGGAGATGGAAGCTTTTGTCCCCACATTTCTCACGGTGGGTATCGGACACAACCAGATGCTGTCAATCACAAGTGAAGGCTCGAAAACGGACTGCCCTATTTATCTAATGAAAAGGTCAAGGGTGGGGGGCGGGGTAAGTGGAGCATAGGAGAACATAGCCAAGGCTGTCACATTGCTATTACCAAAGAGGCCACAGTGTTTCAGTTTTGGTTTTAGTCTGATTTTCGGGAGATTTATTTTAAGTAGGGATGCCCGGTTAGGTGTAATGATCTCTCTTTTCATCTGGCCGCTCGGTGTCATTACTTTCCCTGATTGCTGTCTTTTGTCATGCATATGTGCACTTGTAACCGATTAGAAAGCAGACATGGCGGAGAAATAGGCATTTCCCTGGAGAAATCTACCTGGGGAAGCCATGGTCCTTTTAATCCACCATTCAAAGATACAGAAACAAGGTTTCTCTGTTCCATTACAGTGAGGAAATCAGCTTACTGAAGACAGCTGAGTGTAATGTGTAGTTACATGTAAAAAGTTGCTGTCGAGCACTTTAAGCGATTTTTGGAGGGGTGTGATGCTAAAATAAATGTATTGCTTGCAAGTTGGTTTTGCGGTCATTGATTGATTCATTTTCAAAGCAGCAGAGAAAACAAAGAGAATATATTTCTATACAGAGCACAGAAGAATTATTTAATTCAAGGCAAAGGCAAAACAAACAGTTTGAAGTTGTTCTCTTTAGTTTAAAGGGAAATTGTTACATGCCTTTGCTTTCAGGATGTTTTAAAAATGAGTGGTGAAAGGACTTGTGTATTTTTCATTTATTGGGATAATTAACACAGCTCAGAAAAAAACGTGACTTTCTTTCTTACGCAGAAGAGTTCCAACATTACACCTTTAATAAAGGAAATGCCAACTGAGCTGAACAAAAGATGATGGGAAAGGGCAAAGTCGGCAGGCTTTGGGTTGGTGATTGGAAGGCAAAAATCACAGGCAAGAGGAGGCAGTCTCAGAACTGACAGCAAATGAAAAACAGTGAAGCAAATCAAGACCTAAAGCTTGTGTCATTAACAAATAAAATTCTCATGGCATTTTTGAAAAGAAAAAAAAATAGAAATATTATCACACAACAGCCAGGCAATACTGTGTGAGGGATACTGAGCAGCTCATATTGGAACTGGAATGAATAAAAGTTCAACGGTCACCTTTTGAAAACACTGCAACACCAAATAGAGAGAAGGCTGTGTGTGTGTGTGTTTATACACAGCCTGGAAGAGTTGTGAAAAAGGGAAAAACAGCGTATAAAACTTGCTTTTAATCATATCAGCTCTTTAAAGTACTACTATCACCTGATGTCACTCCCATAGATAAAGCCAGTAAGTCCCTTTTTACCACCTCTAAGGAGACTTGAATAGACTTCTGGACAATGATAAATACTCTGCCTGGCCAAAAAAAAAAAGAAAAGTCACACTGTAATATTTTGTTTGGCCACCTTTAGCTTTGATTACAGCATGCATTCACTTTGATAAGCTTATTAAATGTTACATTTATTTCCAAAGTTGCAATAATTTTCACTGAGACTTTCTAGCGATGATGGGAAAGTCAGGCCGCCACACAATGTCTTCCCCTGCACATTCCAAAGATTCTCGGTGGGGTGAAGGTCTGAACTCTGTGGTGGTCTATCTGTGTAAAAAAACAAAACAAAGGATGTCTCATGCTCCCTGAACCACTCTTCAAGCATTTGAGCCTGATGAATCATGGCATTGTCATGTTGGAACGCGCCCGTGCCACCAGGTTAGGAAAAGAAGCTCTTGATGGTAAAACCTGGTTATTCGGGATATTCGCTTCGTCAGCTGACCTCATGTTTTGGGCAAATTACTTTGCTTAACCTGGACCTGACCAACTGAAGCAACCTCGGATCATAACGCTGCTCCCATAGCTCTTCCAGACTCATCAGACCACATGACCTTTTCCCATTGCTCCAGAGTCCTGTCTTTATTGACTCCTTAGAAAAATAAAGGCTTTTTTTGTCTTTAAACCTCAATATTCCAGTAATTTATGCAATGGTACAAACTGTATTAATGCTGTACACATATAGTGCCATGATCCAGACATAAGAGACATATATGTTCAAGGAATATCTCGGCAAAATAAGAAGTCCAAAAGAAAGTGACATTTTTCATTGGAGCCATTACTGTGTAATATTCAATGTTCTGTGGCTTATTAGGAGATAATGAGGTGACCTTTCATTATGAATTGCTTGATAAATACATATGTGTGTTTGCTTTTTTCATATTTGCAGTTGTGGTCGCTTTACTGCTTGATATACAGTGTGTATATCTTATTAAACTCTTTGGCATCAACTCTACAGACACAATTTTCTCCATCAGTTCACCATCAGTGCAGTTTGCTGCTCTACTGACCTCAGACCAGCGTTCACCAAACTCTTGACAGTGGAAATAAAAATTTGCATCCTCTAATTTTTTCCGCTGCAGTCCTGGGATAATCAGACCTCTATCCTCATGGAAAGAGCATGAATGCCTGATATAATCGATTATTATCATTCGTTCGGACAGTTGCATTTAAACTACCCCAGCGTGCACATTTTACTTAGAAAAGCTGTAAATGTTGTGCAGAATGTTCCACCGCTATGTAAGGATGTGCTTGAAAGTGCTGAGCATTTTATCAGAACCTCTGTCTCCTTTGCTGTCAGGATATCTCCGAGCAAATGTGCCATGTGTCCCTGACAACATATCTAGTGGCAACACGTATCCATTTGTTTAATGCCCACATCTTTCTGGCTTGAAATTTGAATGCTGGAGTTTCCAGTGAAACAAAACCCATTTTTTTTAGTGACAGGTTTTTGTACTCTCTCTTTTTTTTTAGACAGTTTTATAGGAAAAACTAATCATACATGTTTTTATACACGGGACAGTAATTGCTAATCTCATCTGGGAGTCTTATTTTGCATAAAATGTATCACATTTTTCACAATAAGCTGAGGGTGACACCTACATAATGAATAGATTTTTGCACAGTCAGCCAGCTTCAGTAAGATGGTACATTACCAAATGAGGCTTGTGCTTATTGTTAGATTAGAAGTGCTCTATGAAGGAATGTTGTGGCCTCCTTATTTGCAGCTCATTTGGTGCAGTTTTGAACGAACAGGCCTAAGGGCATGCAGTGCTTACGTCTGATGTCATATCTCCTTGGTCCAGCTCTTGTTCTTTTGGAGCTCTGCTGAACCAGTCCTGTTCCTCATACTTACCAGACCCTCAGGCCTCACTTTGATCTCCCTTAACAACCAGGACAGCAGTTCAAGCATCTTGTTATATTTGACTGTTTAATCCATCAAATGTGTTTCTCTCAGCAATGGACTAAAGAACATCTCTATTTAGGCCTTGCCAGAGAATGTAGGACAGATTTGCATGAAATATTACAAGAATAATTGCTTGTTTCTGCAAATTGCCGGTGCCCTTATATTATAAAGCTTAACGCTCATTTTCCACACCTTGGCTTAAATAGCATGACAGCAACTTCCACCCGACACATTTAGCATGGATTTTGATATTGTATTATAGTTTGGCAAGGTTTTTCAGAAGCACTAAGGATTTAGACTCCTGAATCAGCCTTTTAAGTTGTGTCCTCCTGCTAGCATGTCCAATACAATCCACTGTATCAGCCCCCCTGTGGCTAAAATGCCATGGCACTAAGCAAAATGTCTCAACTAATTAGGCGCTTTAGAGCAAAGCTGTAGAAATGCATCATGTGAGTAACTTTTCTGTCTTCTTGTCCTTTCTTTATTTTTAGCCCTCCCAATTTGGTGCTGTCTCTGCTGTACATTTCCATCAGTTTCACATTAAAACAATTATTGTATAGCAGAGTCTGTTTGAAGCCTTCAGTTCTTAAATCATGAAAGTTGAAATTCCTAAAACTTGTGATATGTGATGAGGTAAATAGCTTTCATTGGAGTCACGTTAGCCTGCAATTATCATTTAAAACATGCCTTTTAAAGCTGTACCCAGAATGATCAACAGGCTTTCGTCTCAAATGATATATTAGTCAGCTGTCGAGTTTAATGTTATCAACTGTCTTGCCATGGTGATTTGGTAACAAAATATTTAGTTTTGTTTAAACTTTCACCGGAAAGATGTCATACGAATGTGATTATTGTTACAGTTAAATTCATTTTTATCACATCCTTCTCCGTTCTTTCCCTCATGCCTGGTATAAAATCCCTCTGGGAGCCATACGGTGTTGCAACTAATACAGTTTTTATGCTCTTCAAGGTCTGTTTCAGCTCCTGAGACATTTCACTGGTTTGTGTCCTCAGAGCTGCTGCTCCCAGATGCTCAGCAGATCTGGTCTGTGGTTACACACTCACTGCTTCTTCACGTGCGTTTTTCATATTTTGCAAGAACCTTGAATTGGCTCAGAATGATGTTTTATATCTTTTGGAAGGTGCTCCTTTTTGTTTCAGTAATGTGTTTCGTTGAAAACAAAGCCATCTGGATTCTGTGTGAAGTCCACAGGGGCTGGAGAGGAGGATGTATCCTGTTCAGGAGGATGTATGGACTATCACAAGGATTGTCAGTTCTCCTTTATTTATTTCAGGGTAATACGGACTGACTGGCTCTATTTGAGAGTGTCTTGTGCAAGTCTCTTAGTGTTATTGATGCAAATAACCACATGGAAGGGGTAGGCCTTTTGGCAGGTAAAGCTTTTTTGTGTCTTTGTTTTATTTATTTTTTTAAAATCTTAAATGTAAATCTAACAGCCGATTTGCAGGCAATTTCCCATATTCATTCACTCAAAAAACGTTTAGAAAGGTATTGGAGGTACAGTTCTGAACCCATAATCTTTAGAGCTAATCAGGCTTCAGTACCTTGATTCTTTCTTCAATTTGAGATGTGTTTATAGGTTTCGATAAGTTTAAGACAGAATTACAAAGCAATTACTTTCACTGACAATTATCATTTATTTAATTTACGGATTTGCTGTTTATTCTAAATACCAAAAAGTATTGAACAATGTCCATTACAAGTTTAGTAAGTCTAATAAAGTGTAGTGTTTCAGTTATTGGTTCATTGGTCGAACCTGCTGCAGGTTGAAGTTCTTTCTACTTGCAGAAGTCTCTCTCAGCTGGCATTTAAACCAAAATCAATTATTTCTACCCTGTTACAGTACAGCACCTGAGTTTGCAGCTTTCACTGTAAGTCAAATGCCATTTTAATTTAGGGCTGACACAAAGCTTGCTAAGGCTGGTTTACGTGTAATGCAGCTGCTTGTTACTTTAATGTTGAGGCTTGTAACTCAGGCTTCACACTCTTCTTAGATTTTCATGCCTCTATGCTGGTGACAGCCGTGTCCAGAGGTATTATATTTTCGAGTTGTCTGTTGGTTCGTCCCACTCCAGTGAATGTGAGACCCAGAGACACCTTGAGGGAATTTCTACAGATGTTTTGCTTCAAATATTAACTCTGCAGGGTTAAGGTCAGGTTAGAATAGTTAACACGTGTAGGGAAATGGCTAAAAAAGGGAACACACGAGCCAGGTGAGCTTGCATACTTTCTTACACTGAGAGATCTCAGAGGACCTTCTTCTTGCATGACTGTGATCCTTCAGCTCCTTCCCGCCTTTGCATAGTAGTTTGATAAACACGACACCGTGAGATGGATTCCCCAGCCGACCTATCTCTGAAGTAATGGGAATCTAGAGCGTAACAAATGGTGGTGCCAGTGCAGGGCTGGCTCCGTTGGATGTGCAGGTGGTCTTCCATTCCCTTTGCTCCCCACTGCTCCCCCAAAGTGGCCATAGAGACTCGAGCAAGATTATTTTGGAGTTCAGGTTACAGACCAGCTCTTTCGCTACCCATTAGTCACACTCCAATTTCTGTAATAGGAATTTTCTTTACCTTTCTCTCACATTTTGTAAACATATACAGAGCTTCTCCTCTTCAGACTTGAAAGGTCACTTTTTTTTTGCGATTTCTTGTCTGTTCTGATTACTTTGATCTTAAACAGGGTGCTGTGGCCGTGGAAGGCTGATGCCAGTTAGCCTTTTCTGCTGCAAATTTTAGCCAGGTCTCCAGTTGACATAAATTATGAATAAAGGTTTGCTGTAAAGTTAACAGGAAATGTTCAATTTAGATCTCCAGGAATTCAAAGGATTTCCCCCTGGACGGATTCTTTGTTTTCTTCCAAACCCTGGCCCTCACTGAGCCAATAATGTGTATTGATTGGATTTTACTGCTGTGTTTGCAAATGGAAGCCTTTGTGTTATTGAATCCAGAAAGAAAAAACAAAAAAAAACACTAGGAGCAGTTTTTTACATTCACTTAGCCATGAGATAATATTGTAGACACAAATTTAAGCTGTGATCACCCATGACCCAACTTGCTGAGAAATGGAAATAAAACATTTGATTAACACCCAGGATTGGTTTAAAGGTAATATTATTTTTGAGAAAGTTGAACTCTTGTCTGCTTTGATAGTTAAGACTTGATATGTCTGGCCACTTTTCTGCTGCAACTTTCATTAGATTTTACATCAATTTTGTCATATTTAACCCCAGGGACTGTCTTTACTTCCCCATTTGAGCTATTTGGTTACTCCACAGGTGCTGATTTTAAATAGCTAATTTAGTTTATGGTATTTGACATGTAGACTAATTTGTCTCGAAACCTAAGGGAAAAAGAGTTGGTTTTATTCAGCTCTGAGCATATTCTGCTGCATAGTAACTTGTCCGCCCACAAGTATTTGCCATCTGGTGAGACGATTTCAAGGCCTTTTCACTGGAAAATTTGGCATAGGGGTTTGAAAATACTTATTTTCCCTGGAAAGAAAAATATTACCAAGGCAATGTACAGGTTGGACACAAGTATGTATATATACCTATAAAGTATGATTCAATCTTTAACAATCTGTACCCTATCTTGTGGCAAAGCATTGCTCTTCCAGTTGAGCATGCAAGCGGTAACCCAGCATAAATATGCATTTAATTTGATTATTCAATAGCACTGATCACACTGTCTTGGGAAGTTAGACCCAAACATATACATTAGTTTATTCTGTAATCCTGTGTGATCTTTTTAGGCAATTAGTCTTTTGTTAAGAAATACTAGGAAAGAAAATCATCAATTATATTCTAAAAACATGAAGTGTAAAGGGAAGTTGCATGTGTTTAGACTGTTACGGACAGCACTTTTCACCCTGTCGAGTCTTCATGGGTGGGTGTTTTAACCGCACTCTTTGTGTTGCAGTGATTGTTAAGAGCGTCTTTAGGATGCAGATCTTGCTATAGATCAATACACAAAGTTTGCATTTAAAAGTCAAATGTGCAGCATCAACGTGGTCAGGTGTTTTCTGCTCTGCCACATTAAAACGCAAAGGTCACATTGAAAAGACAAGTGTAACCAGGCCCATTGTCACACTGTGACAAAGAGGCAGCATTTGTGCACCATAGTACTCCTCTTAATGTCGTCAGAGATATAACCGCTGTGGCAAAACTCATTAAAGAGATCAAAAGTGATCTGAACATTTTCCTAGCGGGGAGCCGTTTTATAAGCGTACACCGGGAAAAATGCATCAGGAGATGGTGGGGGAAATTGCATCACGGTTCACTACCACCTCAGTTTGGGGTTGTCCGATGGGATCAGCTGCATGGCTCAAAGCTGAGAGATCAAATTGTGGAACAAGCTGCAGCTCTACCTTTTTCAGCAGTCTAACTTTAAGCCACGCTGCACCTCTTAAAGTCTCATTTGTGACCATGATGGCATGCTGTGTTTACTGGGTAGCAATATGTTCTGCGTGACCTACAGTATGGCTTTGACCTCTGCCTGAAATATTTGATTTCAGCCTGGGAAGGTGGGCTTGGACATGGGTGCTTCAGTGTGACCAACATGGTGGTCCACTCAGTGCCCTGCTGGTGCGTCAGACTGTGGGGAGCCTTAATGGAATTTAGTACCTCTAGGAATGCAGATCCATTTGCCACGCCTAGTGTGTACACTCTGATGTGAAGCCCTGTAATGAAAGAATATGGATTTAGAATCTTTAACTTGTATTTAGGGAAACCTAAAAGATACTGCAGTTTGTGAGTCACTGTAACTCCCTTCGTGACAGGCAGTCGTTTAGCATATAAGAGCCGATCGAGGCTTGCGATAAATTCACTGACAGGACTGGGAGACTGGTTATGGAGTAAAGTAAAACACTGACAACGATTCCTTCTGTTCTTAGAGAGATCAACTAACCCTTCGTTTCTTCAGAGTCGAATATTAGCATATGGATATGCTCATAAGATTTGTTTGGAAAAGAAAGTCTTTATCTGGTGGGGTTGTACCCTAAGGGATGTGCTTGAATTTCCCAAATCTTCAGGCACGAGTGTCTCTAAGGTATACCCTTGATTTATTTATTAGTTATTCATTTGTTCCTACCACAACCCTGCACTTTAGCAATTGAATGTTTAAAAAAGTCCCCCATCAAAAGGGCAGAAGAAAAAAAAAATCTTAGGACATTCGGGAAGAAAAAACAGCGTTCTCTCCCTGGAGCACTTAAGCTCAGATCTTTTATCATTATTAGCTTGCTCCTTTACACACAGAATCATATTTTATAACGATGAAGACCAATGCCTTGAGCTCGGCTCGCCTGATGCGCCATGCACCAGAAATCCCAGAGATAAGTAGTTGAAGGTGTACCTCTGCGAAGGCTAAATGAAGTCGAATGGGAACAACTGGAAATGACTGGCTTTCTTCTCCATTAGCACGCAAATTAATCCACTCATTTATTCTCTATAAATTTATGAGGCACTGATGCTATAATAAGAAGTTTTATGTTGAATATTTAATTCCCTTAATTATTTTGGCAAAGCTTTCTAGTCAGTCGAAGTCCATTTGTTACTCCTTGCGATGAATGGTTAATGAGGACAAAAGCATGAATATTCCCTGTAAGCTGTGATATAGGCTTAGATCACTGTTAAGCTTTGGTCACGTATTTGGTCTTGACAGAATGTAATTAAACATTTAATATATAGCATAATGGAATACTAGTATATGAGCGCAACTGCAATAAGAAATCCCTTTGAAAATGATTTTTTTCCCCCTTTTTTTATTTCTATTCCAACTAGTAGTTGGAATCTTAGATTCTAACTACTAATTTCAATTCAAAACACCAACATGTATTTTCTTTCTTTGAGCTATAGAGTGATGTTGTTGCCATTGTTTTGGTCAACAGAGGGTCCTTATCTTCCACTGTCAGTCAAGTCATTGTTGAGGAGCGGGACCCTGCAAATGCAAAATGGCACAAGTGATGGATTACTCTTTCATTTGACAGGCTTTTCATCTGTTGAAAGGGACTGTGTGTGTGTGGTGGTGGTGGTGGTGAGGGGGTGCTCATGCATGCTATGTATGTGTTTGGACGAATTGGAGATTTTTTATTTATGTGTGTATATTCCCACTGGTATAAAGAAGAAGACAGCTGGTGTGGATTTAGCAAAAAATACCTCACATCTCACAATCTGCTGCTTATGTTTCAACTTTAAATAGAGAAGTTCGCTATATGCTGTATATGTGTGTGTGTGTGTGTGGGGGGGGGGGGGGGGGGGGTGCAGTGCGCATTAGTCTGATCATCTCATGCTTCCTTGGAATATTTTTTTATATCTCCCACGACACTTTAAGTATCTGTTAAACTATTTACCATTTACATATTTCAAAGCCGTGAGCAATCAGGCCAATATTTCTTGTCCATGGTCCAGGTTAGCTGTGAATTTTCAGAGGTAGGGGAGGTTTTCTTCCCTCTTTTCCTGTTGCACCAGCAAAAGAATGCACTCTTTTGCAAACCAAACTTGAAATTTCCCTTTGAACACTCTTAACAATGTTGAAGTTGATATGAGACTTTTGAATTTTTGAAATAACTGAAGGCTTTATTTAGCACCTGTAGTCAGAAATGGCAGAGAAGAATGAAAACGACACAGAATCATCTGCTGCATCGAATACATGTCGACATGAATATTCGTGACCTTGTGAGAGAAGGCCACGTTTCACTTTAGCCATTGTGGCCGACTATTTTTTGAGTTCCACTGTTAAACCCTTCCTTCTGTTTGAGGCAGAAATGTATTGAGGAGAAGCATCTGGAGGCCTGTCCTGTCGGAGACAAAGTGTAGCCTCCTTCGTTTAGGAGAGGCTGCTCTGTGGAGCTTTTATTAGAAACCTCTCACAGAAAGCTTTTCCGATTCGTCAAAGTCTCCTCAGTAAATGGCATCCTTGCTCCATCAGAGCGACTGTGAAAACTAATCTGTCATAGATCACATACTTGTGCGTACGGTTTATAGTTGTTTCAATGTTTTTTAAGGTAGCACCTCTGTTTTTGTTGTATCTCGTTAGGAACGTCTTCTGTTTTTTTTTTTTCTGTTGTAGCTTTCTCTATTCTATGATGGTCACAAGCTTCATTTAACACAAGATTGTAGTTTGTAGCAGGTAAACTCAAACATTCACTATGACTTAGAAACATTTAGGAGCAAATACTTAAAAGAGGCAGTGACATCAGTTTTTCACTGCCAATTGCCTCACAAAGGACGAGGCATTGTAGAAACAGCTTGTGGATCTGTTGACTCCAGCCTGTGAAATGTAACACTGCTGAACAGCTGGTCCCAGGATTACTCTTTCTCCACGCTGACTTTTTCTGTGTTGAAGAAGGAAGCAAGAAGCTTTTGCCATCACTCTCATTTTACCTGCACAGAAGTTGAGACATCATAAGATATCCTGGCCTTGTAACCTTTTAACACACCTGAAGAAAGTCTTACAAATGGATTTGTGTGCGTGGGTGTGTTTGTGTGTGTGTGTGTGTGTGCGAATGCCAGTGCTGAGATATCTTTATGAGAAATGCGCCTGACTGTAATCTCAATGGAGTGTTCATTGATCAAGAAGACAAATAGTTGTCTGGAACTTAAACTAGTGGGAGTCGTACACCGTTAAGGAAAGCAGTATAAGGAAGTAGAAGACATTTAAGGTCACTTGCTGAAGGAGATTTAAATGCACGTGGTGGGCGTCCATATCATTGACTGTCATCTTTATTTACAATTTACAGAGATGTATTGAGTTCCTTGACCGTACTATAAAACTTTGAGAATTTCTTTGTAAATAAGTAAGTAAGGAAGCTTTATTTGTACAGCGCCCTTCACAGACCAGGGTCACAGAGCGCTTTACAGCAGAACAACAAAACAGGAAATACATACAATTTTAAAAAGGCCAAGACAACTTAGTAACAATCATATCAGCCCAAAAAACAACTAAACAAACCCTAAACAAATAAATAGGTCTTAAGTTGTCCTTTAAAGGAGTCTTTGGTGCTAAAGCAGCCACTAAAGCTCCCCAAAAGCACTTTGCAAAAATTAAGCGTGCAAGATGAAGCAATATAAATGATGTAATGTTAGTTGGGCTCGATGCTGGCGCTCACAAACATTACCACCTCAAAGGGACTTCTCTGAGCCACCTGCTACTTTGCTTTCCCATCCACCCCCGTAGCCCGTCACTGAGTGCAGAATGGGAAGAAGACTGTCACCAGTGAGGTTTAGGGTGCACAGGGTGCCCCCACCGCTCGAGGGCAGACAGAGGGCACGCTGCTGTAAAGTGCTTCAATGTTGCTTCATTTCCCCATTTTAATTGGGCTATCTAAATGCATCCTCGGTTTGTCAATACCCGCCGGGGCCCCAGATAAAAATGATTTGTCTCATGCATTCGGTGGCATGCACCACGGTTCCCCTTCGAGAGCGTGCCCTGTCATTTGTCAGCAGCACAGTGTAATGGAGAGTGCTCATTGTTTTTGATTTTCAACAAGAACAAGCAATAGAGCATCCCTTCCTCTATCACTTCTACTTCTCTTGTCTGAGCCTTTTTTTTTGTTCACTCAATCTGCCTGTGACTAACAGGTTGGTGGAGGCATGCAGGCACAGCCACCTCCTCTATGAACACTTGTTGAGAGTGTTGAAGCACAGGGACTTAAAATTCACATACTCCACATACGTGGCCACATACAGTATCTTTACAGGCACGTACACATGCCAGCTCCCACCAGGGTCAGCACCATTAAAACACAATCTTATCTGTGTTTTTATGTGCTCTTTTTTCCACTGTCCTTGTATTTTTTTACACCTCCTGTCTCTTTGTATAATCTCCTTCTCTCTCAGTGCTGGAGCCAGAGTTATCTGTAGACGATCCTGTAAAAAAAGGTCAGGCCCAGAAGTGTCCTTGGCTACTGTTGAGCAAATGCACAAATGTTAAAAAAAACAAACATTTTTATGTGGCAAAGGATACAGTTTTGCTTTGTTGATAACTGTTTAGTTCTTAGCCAGAAACTCTGCAAATGCTGCACATTTTAATCTCCGAATGAATTAATCATAGTTTGGTGGCTTGCATCGAGACAATTACATACAATTAGATATAATTGAATATTTATTATGCGTCCTGCATGGCCTAAGCTGTCCCTGTAACTCATCCCACCTTGAATCACAGGGTGAGGTTAAATGTTATATTGACAACGTGCAAATAAGCTAAACCCATGTTTGCATGTTACAGTATGGTCCTTGTATGTTTTAAGTCCCACCAACTGCAATGTGGAAGTAAATTAGCTTCCAAACCAACCGTCAGTACACTGCGAATTGCCCGGGAATGCAAAACTAACAGGTGTTGCCCAGCTGTGCTTCTGGACATGATGACATAGTGTTGGTCTAAAGAGCCCATCACACTGACTTTCACAGCACAGTGTTTATGACACAGGTCAGCATTTTCTCTGGCATGCAGCCAGTATTGGGTTTGACAATGTCCCCCCTGTGAATGAGGAAGAAGTGCACTATTTGGATTCCTTTTATTTTCTTTTTAACTGTATTATTTTTGATGATACATCAGATGTATTGATATGGTTTTGGACAACTGTGGACTGCAGTGCTCCGAAATGCAGCAAATACAGCATTATTGTCGAAAGCGATGATCATTCATTCAGTCCGTGCTCTGCTGAACCAACAGCAGGAAACTTATTTTCTTACCCCGAAGCTTAACCTTGTTAAATGTTTTTGCAGACTTGGCTCAGACAGTTATATTGATAAAGCCCAGGGCCGATGCGATTCAGTCCATCCTACAGCAGGCAGCACAGTCGTCAACCTGCTGAGTTTCTGAGGTTGGAATCATGTTCTTTAACCCTGGGGCCACACAACAACCCCTGCACATCCCCACAGAAGAAAGCCAAAAGGCAAAATTAAAACTAAACTCCAAACTGTTAAGTTGGTGTTGTATACAAGCCACTTTAAATCAATGAAAAGCTGGCTGCTTCAGATTTAAGAGGATGTCAACTTTCCAATGAAATGAGTGGGGGATGGGTGGTTGTTACAATGTTATAAATTCTCAGACTTGGTAGGGGTGGCGGTGGGGGTGGGGTTGGTTGGGGGTGGTGTGGGGGGGTTCCACCACCATTGAAGATCATGGGGGGGTGGGGCAGGAAAAAAAGAAATCCTAAAACGGCTACAAAAACCTCACTTTAGGCTTTAAACAGTTTTAAACTCGTTACTGCTCAAGATCCATCTGTGTTTGAAGTTTCACATTGCACTGAAATGGCATCGCACTCTGGATGAAACACATTTCATCTTCCACTCTGCTGTTTGGACCACCAGCCAATAATCTTTACTTCCATCTTTTACTATGGTGCGGTTAGTTCAGCGATTTCATTTCAGATTCACAGGACATTTGATTTGGCACAAACAGTTTACACCCACAAATACACTTCTTTCCCTCTCCTTGAGAGTGTGTGGGTGTAGTCTTTATTCTCCAGAAGGTCCCTTCAAACTCTCATGAGTTAGTAATGAAATGAGAGGTCCAGATTAGCTTTTCTCCTTTCTGCAGATAGCTGTGCAGTAGATTTTAAGAGGTCTCTGTCAGTGGTGCATGCTCTATAACCCATTTTCTTCTAAGATTTGTTTGCATCAAATACAGCTGGAATATATTTGTGTTTTAGGCTGTTGAAAGTGAGTGACTTTTTAATCAGATGACCCACATCATATTTGTTCTGAACTAAAAAGACGGCTTAAGACAAAACAGTTCTTTCTCTCTTCTTGTTGAAAAGTTTGTTGTGTTCACAGCTCTGCAGCCTGCAGTAAAAGCAGACTGTCTCCCATTGTTAACAACAAAGAGAAATGTAGAACACGGTGCAATTTGCCATCTCCCTCTGCAGAGTTTAAGCCGGTAACAGATCCAACAGCTCTGCTCTTAGTGGAAACCTTTAAGAGTGCCTTTTAGAATCTTATTTTAAATTCCTTTTATTATGTTAATGTATTTCAACTACTACCCAATTCAGGTAAACATGATTTCTTTTTTGAATTAGAGTTTATTTGCTCTATCAGACGATAGGGGCTTGTATGCTTGTATTGTTATGGTAATGCTTTGTCATGTATCACTTCACCTAAATAAAAAAAAAAATAAAAAGTCTCTGTTGAGTTGGGTTGCAGTGTCAGCATTGTCACTGATACATAAAAAACATCATTATGTTGAGTGCAAAACATGGTTGAAGCATTGCTGGAAGTTACAGTCCACACAGTATTATGGGGATAAATGAGTAAAACTCTCCCCAAGGTCCCAAAGACTCTGTGATCTATTAAGGCGCAGTCGTCTCGGATGGTGAATCTCAGGGCGCCAGGGAATGTTTTGGGTGGAAGAGAATTGTTGTGCTGACATCTTCTCTCGGTGCAATCCCCTGTCCTTGTAGGACGGAAGAGAAAAACGGCACCAGAGGCTGACTTGGCTGTTCCTCTGAGCTCCGTCATAAATCCGACTGAACATTTCTGAACATCTGTTGTGGATGATTAGCTCCGTGGCTAGCAGAGTTTGACCAGAGGGAATGAGAAACAGAGTGTTTGCGAATTTTGTGTGTGTGTACTCGACGCCTTGCAGATTTAAGAATGAGGATTTTGCATATTTATCCCCCCACACAATTACTTTTTTTTTTAAAGATAGAGAAAGGAAGCCAAATTATTTTTGAACCAGTTTTATTATCCTCAAAACATGTTGCTGGACATATATTATCACAGCCCCCTGGGAATGTTTGTATATTTCAAGGTCATGCTTTGTTAGCCCCTTAAGTTTCAGCAATAATGGTACAACTAAAAGAAGTTGAAACGCACGCATGAATAGAACCTAAAACAGCAGTGGGGAGAAAATCCAGTTTATGATTAACCTGCATGAACCTACATTAGGTCACAGACTCTCCCTGGAAGGCGGTCAGTAGATAAGACACAAAAGAGTCTCTAAGGTGCACATAACATCACGTGCGCCTCAGTTTTTTTATTTCTACAGGTGAAACAAAACACTCGCCTCTCATTGGTCAAAACCTAAATGGAAAACCTGCAACCTCCTCCCTCAAACTGAAATTTGACACCAGTGACATCACAGGGTGGGCTTGGCTTGTCGCGGACAGTCCCTGAACACCAGCTCAGTGTGTAAGCATGCTTTGCCTCTGAAGGATCTCTCCCCACGCCGCACTGCTCTATAGCCACAGCTGGAAACCTACGCCGTAGAGCCAAGACAGTTCCGCTGGTTTAATGAAACGCTGTGAATGGAATAACTGAGGAGGGACTGGGGACTATTTACTCTCTCGCAGGTTTTCATAAGACATCACTCAGGGATAATCTTTTGTGGATACTGTTGGATTTCCTTCTGTAGGATTTGGATGCTCTCTCTTTCTGGAATAAGTGCCTTACAATGAGAAAGGAATGAAAAGGATTTCTTTCTAAGTGGACATACTTAACATGCATGGGTAAGTTTGAATTTTAGCCCTTCAGAGTTTTTAGAACGTGTCAAGCAGATAGAAGTTGTTGCTTCTTGAAACAAGTGAGGCACAGGTGCAGTTTTTGAAAGTAACTGACTTCTCTGAGGCGGTCTGAACTTAATCCCCCACATAACCAGAAACCTGTATGTGTTGTTGTTTTTTTTATCTCTCAACACAACTGGCCTTTCATAATAAAAGTAACAAAATAAGTTGATGTGTTCCAGTTGAGTGATCAGGTATTTTCTTACTACTCTTTTGTCCCCTTTACTTTTGTCCTTGCTCACTCTTGCTTGTGAAGCCAAAACAATAGTTTAACCTCGTCTTGGCTTAGCTCTATTGGCTGTCTCTCTGGCAAATTGCCCTGTCTGGTGCAAGCCCTCCCCTACGTATTCAGAGGACTTTGAATAGAAGGGCCATAGAATGTCCCCTAGCTACCGCTGCTAAGGTAAGGTACCCTGCCGTTCTACTGCATTAGGCCTAAACTGAGGCAAACAACCTGTTTTTCCAGTTGTCTTTATCTCCCTAGGCAATCTAGAGGGTACAATTTCAGCTTCAAGAATTCCAGTTTTTCGGAGACAGCTTTGAAATCACAAATAATTGTAGAGGAGAACCTTTAGAAGTCGTAAATTCTGATTATTATTATTTTTTTTCCAGTGTTTGGGCTTGGTCTCAACAAACTGTATCCTATAATACACTTTTCTGTGTGTGATATACAGGTTCAGTGTTTATGCTCTTTTGTGAGGGATCCTTTTTTTTCTCCTTCCTTTTCAACAAAGACTAACCTGCTCTAAATGTCCATTTTTAAGCTGTAATTTTAAGTCTTTTTTTGTTACAACGTAAAACTTATTCACTTTTATGAGTAAGTTCTGTGTAACAAATGGGAATTTTTTTTACGCAGTGAGTTTTGTTGCGTAATACAAGGAGTTGGTGTGTGTGAGAAAAACATCCCTTTTTCTTCAAAGTTGCCTTAAACTTTCCAAAAACACAACATGAGCACAATGTTTGTCTTCTTATGTTTAGCCTTTGAAATAGATAGTTTTCCCCACAGGTCTGCCTTACTGCAGTGGGAACTTGTTCTGTTCTCTTCCTTAAACCCCCCAAAAAAAAGAGTTGTGCATCTATTGTTTCATTTGAAGCTAATGATTCAGGAGTGCAGTCTTTTCTCACTCATGTTTATCTTAACTCAGAGTGCTAACCCAGCTGTGGTGAAACTCAAGAGGGACGGTGCTGTTGAAACGTCTGTTCAGCTGCTCAGAAGCATGAACGAACACGACGAAAAACTGTCAGTCAGACTCATTTGAGCAAACAAAGGCAATCCCAGTCTGCACTGCGTGACCTGTAGGTTGTCCTCCTTCACCTCCACCATGCAGACCATGACCCTTCTTTCCAGTTTTTCAACTGTGCTCAGACGCTTCAACACAAATGATGTTCCAGTGAAGCATCGAGTGACATCTCGGATGTGACCTGAGGAAATAACCCATTTGTGTATGGCTGCTCTTTATCAGATTCCCTGACCAAACATACATAACATCCTTTGCTTATAGGCTGTCTTGCCTGATGTCTTCCCTTTTGAATAAATTACCCTATGAGGAGCAGTCAGTCACCCCCCCCAACCCTCCTCATTGGATTTCTCAAAAGTAATTATGGGCTGAGCATATGGATTTTTCCGTAGAACTTGATTTCTCATCATCAATGAGTTGGCTGATGTGTAATGGCCTGTTAACACACGATGGATCTACTCAATCGCTTTCATCCCAGTTGGGACATGAAAGAGGTTGCTTACAATCACAGATCAATGTCTGTGAAGGCGACTGTGTCAGCTGAGCCAGACATTTGTCCATGAAGCGTTTGTTTAGTTATTAAAATGCAAAGCTTTGATGCTTTGAAGCTGAAGCATCAACTCTAAAATGTCAGCAGAGGATAGATTTTTAGTTTGTTACGTGGCAGGAATTGTTGTATGATGCTGACAGGGTTATAGTTGATTGTTTTATAATGACAAGGCCTAATTGCCAGTCCTGTGTTTTGCGCTAAATAACATGTTTATACAGCTTATGAGTGTGCCAGATACATCCTGCATAATGTGTGATGTCAATCAGCGGCCACTGTTGGATGATGCGTTGGCAGTGCTGATAGTCACTCTCTGGTTTCAATTGTGACACTTTTTTTCACTTTCAATCAGCCGCTCATCAATTGTGACAGGTGCTGCAGAGAAGGTTTAGGAAGAAGGGCATCTTTACCACGACAATCATCAGTGTTTTGACAAGAATGCTTTTCACAGCTGCCCTGAGCAGAGAGCTCATTTGATTGAACTAAGTCTGTGCCTGTGCTTTGACTTCTACATAGGCTTACTACATATTAGGTGTTTGGCAGAAGACCATAGTTACTTTAGAAGAAAGGGTTATTTTGGGCGTGTTGGTGTTATTTTGGTTGCTTGTACGTGATGAGTAAAAATTGTCCCGTAAAAAGCCTCTCTATCTGTGTCTCTTTAAAATGAGATGAGGTAGATCCGTGTGCTCACAGGCCTAGTTTCCATTCATATCCTTTCTTTCCTTTTGTCCTTTTCCGTACCTTTTTTACTTTATGTACTGTATTACACTCGTATTTGCAGTCACATCTTTTATGACCCGTTATAACAAGTCATCAGAGGTCTGTTTTGTGCTCCCAACCTTGCATCTTTCATTTAAACCGTAACTATGTGCATTACAGCCATGGGTTTCTCAATGGGAACACAAATCCGCTTTGTCAGTGAGGACATTTGCCCCTTTGCACAAAACTCACTTCTAGTCCACATCATCCCATTATGCCTTCACATTGATTGAAACTACCTCCATTTCCAGGGGCAGTTGAATTTCTTGTAGTCTTCATGCATGATGAGGCCAGAGCTTATGCTCATGTGATCTGTGCATTGGTGAAGCATTTTGTATTGTATTTTTATCTTTGTTTTGTGACCATGGAAATATATATTCTACCATACTTTTTTTTTCTGTGAAAATTGGAGAAGCCCAGAAATGGCTACTTTTTTTCTTTTTTTTTTAGCTGCATGTCATTATTTTGCTTGATTTGATGTGAATGATGTCTATCTGATACATTTCTTTAAACAAAGGAAATAATGGTCAGTTTGATTGCTTGTAGACTTCCACCAGACAGATTTAAAAGTTGCATCTTTGTGGTGCTTAGCTTAACTGCAATAAAACTGAAGCCTGGCTTAATTTATTTTGCGCTCAGTTGTGAAAGTATAATCAAGTATCTTATTTATCCCACTGTCTTAACCATCACCCTTGTTTGCTCGCTCTTCCAATTTCTCCAAATGCCTCGCTTAAAGCTGACATTCTACTTCATTGCTTTACCAGCCTCCTGTCCCTTCATTTATCAGCCCACTCATGTCACTTCTAATGGAATAATAAGCCTTCACAGTCCTGGCTAGTCATACATAGACTTGGGCACAGTCATACTTGCATCAGAGTATACAGCTATTGTGTTTTATCGTGGTATGTGTTTAATATCATGGCATTTTGTTCATTGTGTGGTTTGCCCTCAAACATAGGCACAGTCTCCTCCTCCTGTAGAGTTCAAGGTTCCTGACTTGTTTTGGGAAGATGGATGGAGATTCATTTGGTTTCATTATAACGCTTGACTTATTTATAGCCTGTCTGTGCAGTGGATCTTGGCCCACTGTGGCCCGGTAAGGATGCCGGGGGCTGTGGCGTTGATGAAACATTCCTGTGTCCAGAGGGTTTTCTCTAAGGAGAGCAATGCTTGTTTAAGGGAGGGCAATGAGGTGACAATGCAGGAACCTTGGGCATGGCCACTGAAATCTAATTCCACCAGCCCTGCCTAGCTACAGCATTCCTTTTTTTTTAAAAGCTGCCCCATATCCACAGTCTTGCACTGTTGGGTGTTGGGCTGCGTAGTGATACCATGTAGTCCAACAACATGAAAGAAACTACATAATGTGGTCTTATGGTCCTTATAAAAGCAGTTATCGTAAAAAGTAAAGGGGTAACTTGCCTTTCAAAAAATGCACACTTTGAAACACACTTTCATGTTTAACTTGTGCACAGTTTGGAGTTCTACAGCGGCAATCCCAAACCTTTATCTTGACACCCCCCCTCCTCTCCTTCAGCCTTGGAGATTACCGCTTCACAACCCTGGAGCAGGGATGCTGTCTGCCTGGTAATTTGATGGCTAATCCCCTGCCTCTTCCCTACAAATCTCTTTACTGATAAAGGGGTTGCTTCTACATTAGTAAACATGGAAGTCTTGGCTGCCTCGGTTGACAGTGAGACAAGAGAACTGGTTGAGGAAAGGGGAAGTAGGATAACCAGTTCCCTTTTTTTTTTGTACTTTTGGAGAACCCCTTTTGCATTTGAAGATTGAATTTAAACGTCACATTTTTAGCGAGGAAATCGCTGATAAGGCAGTCTGATTTAATGTTTGAGGTAAATTATGGGTTGTGCATTTTTGCACTTCTTGGGCACAGAATATAACCCCCCCTGGCTCAATGTCTCATGAGCTTAGTGGTTATATGTTTAGATGGGCTGTTAATGCCTCAGATTTTGTGCTTTACATGAAGATTCCACTTCATTGTTAATGCACATTTATTAGCTTCTTGACCCAAATAAGTTATTCTAATAATTACCATGCTACTGCCATGACTAGACACGATGCCTCACTTGAAAGAAATTCCCTTTCTCAGATCTTACTTCACAAGCTGTGTGCTTTTTAGACACCTTACTCTAAAACCAGACATTAGTAGAGTGTAGGCTGTGGTTCACATTAGAGTTTTATATTAGCTTAATAATTCATGTTTCCTGACTGTGTGTACACCTGCTGTAAGCCTGAGAGTCAAACCTTCTGCCTCCCAAAAGAAAAAGCATTTAAACAGTCTACGGAGTGACTTTAGCTTGATGACTGCAACACTAGCTGTGGTGGCTTCTTGTTTGTTGACCTGACAGAGCCATTTTAGGCGTCAGGGCGGATCAGGTGAGGTGACTGACAGGATCTGTCCCTGCTTGTCTTCCTGTCGGTGGAGCGGCCTGATGTTCAGTCTAATCGTTGTCAGAAAGTTAGATGGCATGTCAGGAGGAATTTGGTGAGATCCCTTGGTGAGAACTCGTTTTGAACCAGTCAAAGATCATGACTACACAAAGTCATGATCTTTGGACTGCAGTGAAGGCTCAAAGCTTGTGCTTTTAAAATTTTTTTATTTTATTTTACTTAATAAGCACCACACTTTTGCTTCAAGCCATTCTTCTTATTGGTGAACCAAAGTTCAGCTACAGCACTAGTCCTGCTGTTATTCCCCATTCTTAACGAATTTGTCAGCCGGATAATGTAATATCTGAAGTAGAGTTGCACGATACCCACGGTACCCCGCGGTGCCAAGTCGTTACGGTTCCTGCTATACTAGAAATTCTACACGACGGTACTACCGTGGATTACTATACTAACGGTTCCAGTTTCCGCTACACAGCGGCCGCCTCGACTCTCCTCCCGGCTTCTCACCGCTTGCTACTCCCTTGTAAACAAACCCACACGGCAACCACTGCAACTTAACTACACAACTCCTGAAAGACTGGCTGTTTGTCTGTTACTGGTGGCCTCCGGGTTATGATAGGCTGTTTCCGCACTCTGAGTCCGCCCGTCTGTTAGCTGATTGGCTGTTCGTGTGTTTCTGACGGCTAGAACGAACTCCATGTAAACAGCTCTGCTTCGATAGAAATTCGTTTCAATACTAAAGTTCTGTCTCGCCCAGACGCGCGCACAGCGGTCACAAACACAGACAAAACACACACACAACACTCACCGTGGCAGAAGCACTGGGCCCGAGTGGCGAGTCCACCGCAGCTGGCTTGTGGCACCACTAAAAACAAAATCCATAAGTCACATTCAGAACTATTCTAGGTTTAAACAAGGCACAGACGGTAAAGCAGTAGATGATGGCCGTCCACTGCGCAGGCGCTGCAACCGTATAGGAGCCAAAGGAGGCAACACATCCAACCTCATAAAACACCTGCTGTGTCGTCACCCAGATTTATGTCGAATACCAGGTTAGTATTTCCTGTTTATTTTCTAATTGGCTAATAGATGTTCCGTGTACAGGCTGAAGAATGAAGAGTTAAAAGATGTTAAAGCACCTAGAAAATACATAAAAATACAGTTTTCACAGGGAATCAGTTCCTGTTTATTGGATTTTGTCCTCTATGTTTTATTATGTTGGAGAAGAAGTATTATTGTCAAATAGATTTTTTTTTAAAGACAGTGAATTTGTTCTCCTAAGTTGATTATTTATATTAGTATTATGTTTATCATGCACATAACAACATATGTAATTAATAAGTATTCATAACTTGTACAAATACATTGCAGTTCATAAAAATAATTATAATTAAAAAAGGCCGCATTATCGCGATCATACCCGGAAGCGTGATACTTTGTCTGGTATAGTATCGTGGTTACTTATTTTGGTATCGTAACAACTCTAATCTGAAGTGACCTATTTGTTTTCTTTTTTGTCTGAATCACTCTTTTCTTTTTCTTAAATAGAATAAAAAATTCAACTTTTGGCATCTTCAGTCAGAATTAACCAATAACTGCGGAGGCTTTTCAAATCTAAATAACAGCTTGCTTGACTGGGAGTATTTGTATTTGCACTCCATCTCTGAAGCAGCTCTTGGCTTGGTTTCTTTCATTAAATGAATTGTCCTTGAAGTACGTTGTAAGTCATTAAAACCCAATGACTCAAAGCCAACCTGGATTTTCTCTAAGCGGTTATGTTCAAGAGATATGTATGAAAGAGCACTATGTGCGTGTGTGCTTCTATGGGTTGTGTTCGTATGTCTTGTTAGTCAAACTACATAACAGTGACTCTATGCTGGTAGTAATTGATAGTCTGGAGGCTCTCTCAGCTACAGGTAAATCCTATCTGTGCAGAGGAGGGTGGGGTAGGGGAGTGAGTATAAATAAGTCTACCAAGGACTAAGGATTCCAGTGTAATATATGGAAATGGCTGATGGTGGGTGAGGTGTTAAATAAGGTAGAGGCTTTCCCTCACAAACTGTTGAAATTTCTTCAATATAGGACAATATTAAATGTACAGTTAGGCTGCAGTTTCCTCAAGTAAAGTGCACTGTCTCTCATATTGTCTTCGTTCTGCATCTATTGCATTAAACACAGTGCAAGAGCCTAGTTGTGGCTTTTGCCTCTTTTGAAAGTCATCCATCAGATTGATGGAGTGAATTTCACTTCTATACTTTGCCCAGCGAGACTGTAGAGAAGACGGAGCAGGAGAGGCGTGCGGGCCGGAGAGATTGGTCCCAGAGAGAGATTCATAGGTAGTAATGAGAACGTTGGTGAAGTGCAGGTCAGCGTGTTGTGGCTCTGGCCTGTCAGTATAATGGAGCTCACCAGTCAGCTGGCAATCGATTGTACCACTCACGACCTCGTCCGCCTGTTGTTCTTCACTCCTCCTGTCTGTCATGCTGCCACGCAGAGATTGAGGACGAAGCAGAATCTTCCTCCAGACGACAGATGCAGTGTCCAGATATTTTCTCATTAACTGAAAGGTGGCCTGAGGTGAGATGTTGAGGAAAGCAGGTCTGACTCCACCTTTCCAGCTAACATAATCACAAGAGACAGCCAAGTAACATCCTGATTAATTCCTGTTTATCTTTGCCTGTGGCCAGTAAACACCAGTCAGTATCCAGTGGGTTTGTAGCTGCAGCTAATTCCTTGTGTTTTTTAAAGATGAATAAGTTAAATGTTTAATATCATTATTATTGTTGTTCTTCTTGTTCTTCTTTCTTTTCTTACAATTGAAAATAAGCAAAATATAAATGTAGATAACAGTGAAAGAAGGTCCATCAGCCATGAGATGGACATTTGGCTTTCCCTGCCTTGGGTTTTTTGAGTGAAATATTGTACGCAAGGCATGGATCTGACTAACAATCTGTGGTGACTGTGCACCCCTTACCTGTCATTCAACTTCAAGCCTCAGTACTATTGAACCAGGTGAGCAGTATAAAAAATGTAGCCTCACATACAGCTGTCATGAATAGGGAAATATACAGCTCATTACCACTTTAAAAGATTACAAGACGATCTTGCTCCTTGGAAGCAAAACAAGAAGAAATGAGGGATGGCTTAGACTTTCGTACGGTAGTGTATGCTCATTTCATGTTGGACAAAATGTTGGATTAGACCCTAATCAAGGCCAGACATTCCAGGTTAGTTTAGAAAAGGCCAATGGTTTTGCATTCATTTGATGAACATAGTCTAAGCTGCAAGTCCCTACTTTTCTTGCCCTTTATCGACTTGCCCCTGCCAATTCCGCACTCATCTCTTTTACATTTTAAATCCTCAAGCCTCTGGAGACCAATGGGGATATATATGGTTCCATCTGCTCCAACAGGCTGGCTCATGGCTTAGACAGGCTAAGAGACAGAGAAGGAGTCATGCTCTGGGGGGAGAGAGAAGGTAGCAAAGGGATGGAGGGAAACACGGACTGACAGAAAGACAGAATGGCTTATTAGAATCTGCCTCTTTTCTCTAGTTAGACAGAGACTGAGAGGGTAGCCGTCTGAAATAGAATGTGTGAGGGGAATTTTTTTTATTTTATTTTTTTTACCACATTTGCAATAGCCACTAGCGCATGTTGGATATGTTAGGTCTTAACTGTTTCAAGCAAGACCAGCAGTCTTGGCTCGTGTTTGTGTAACACATGGACTTCTTGCAAGAAGGTGGATCTCAGAATAGCATATGCTTGTGTCTTTTAGTCCCCCAAAAACACATTTCTCATGAAAAGGGTGCTCCTTTCTAAATAGAGCCTTATGCTTTGCGCCACACACCATAAGGTACAATGTTTCTGTTTTCCCACCACATACGCACGATTATATAGGAGGGGCTTTTCTCAGCCTTCCCTGAGTTTGTATAACCCTTCCCTGTGTCAATACTGAGTTTGTTCTTCTGTACCTCAGACCACAGTTTTCCCTGTGCCTTTTACATGCTCTGTTGTATGGGGAAACAATACATTTAGTCAACATAGCTTTTCCTTTGTGAATTACAGCTCTGACAGAAGACAAACATTCAATATAGTGTGAAAAATATCATATAATCTTTGTCTTAAAGTGAACCACTCTGTGTGTCTCAGTTTTATTTCCTAGGAATATTGTTCTAAATTTCTTTAGAAGCAAATTAGCTTTTCACAAATGTAGTGAGATAAGAAGCTGCTTGTAAGACTGCAGCTGGACAAGCATAGACCATCATCCACAAGAAAATGTTTGACCACTTTTATGACAAATAGCCATTTGGAGCAGTCTGTTTTTTTTTCATTTACGGACAGTTTTCTTTATTTTGCAAGATTGCCAGGAGCAATGCAAATGTTTATGTTTGTGCATTTAGCAGACGCTTTTATCCAAAGCGACTTACAGATAGGCAGATAGGGTGATTGAACCAGGGATTTGAACCCAGATCTCCCACACAAAAAGTGCCAATCGCACCACTACACTATTCAGACAAAACGAGTCGTGCTATATAATTGCAATATTAATTAAAACAGTTTTTTTTCCCGAAAGGATGCATTAAAGGCAGAGAAAGAGTATGGAGGATTTTCTACCAGTCTTGCAGATTACATCCTCATACAACTCAGCCTTAGTAAGTATTGTTGCAAACAATAACCATAGTTGCTGCTCTGCCATTGAGCTCAGAGGCCAAAGCTTCTTTCTCATGTCGGCCTCTGGAGGGTCCACAACAGCCAAAGAACTTCACCCCCAGCTCTTTACAGTTTCTAATCTGGCCTGACACCAAGCTGATTTACAATACCTCCTACTCTAAGCGCTGACTGACTGTAGGTAATTGATTTAGAACAGTGGGGACACCTGCTTAATAGTATGAAGCCCTCAAAAAAATCCTTCCAATGCTCTTATGCAAAGTTTGGTCCAATATTGTTGCCTCAGGGCCATTTTTGAAAATATATTACCTCAACATTCAAGGAGTGTATCCGAGTAAGCACGCTTTCAGTTAAATTCCTATTGAATTCCTCTTGTTTAAAAGTGCTTAATTTTACTATAATTTCCTCTCTTTCTGGTTGCTACAATCCATCCACGTTATATCCATGGATTGAGCTGAGCCTGAACAACTGTCTGTTTGGCAAGCTATTGATCTACGGAACTGTGTATTTGCCAGTCTTTCTGCTCACATGCCTTCACTCTGTTTGTCTTTTACTGGCGGAGACGGGGCTCTCTGCCTAGGAGGTGGTGGGGGTGGGGGAGTTGAAGTCCTCTGCATGGTGTGAAGGGGGGAGTCCATGCCTTCTGTGCTGCCTGCCTAGTCATTTTATGGGACCATCTGTCCACGAGTAAACCGTCAAGCGGTGACGTCTAAGCTCATCTTTCCTGCTTGGCAGTGTGAATTTCCTGTTGGTATAAATGTGCATCTCGTGTTGAGACTTTGTCTCAGTTTAAGTTGCTGACTTAATGTGTAGTCTTATCGCACAACTTATTCTTAATCATTCATTTACATTGTAAAATTTCAACACAGAAATACTAAAACTTCTAGATATCATCATATTTATTTAATTATTTTTAGGCACTGGAATACTATGTAAGGCGAAAGCAATGAGCACACCACTCAGAGAAAGATTTATAAAAGGTACCAATCTGATACCTTTTAACCTCAGCAATGTTCTACATTTTGCTCTGCAATATATTTCTCATTCACACACCAACGATGGCTTCCCTGCTGAATTTTAGGGCTCTTTGTTGCTCATGCTGGAGCTCCAAGGTGCAAGACACATATACAGATTGCAGCCAAAATTACAAAGTTTAATTGCAGACTGGGGTCAAAATCAAGATGGTGATCAGTGATGCAAGAGGAAATAGACAGGCAGAAGGCACAATACACAAAAATAAACTTACAAATATCCAGAAAACATGAGCAACACCAGCAGTGCCAAAGTAACAAAAGAATGGTAAGAAAGCTTAGATACACCAGGCAAAGATCATCTGGCCACGAACAGACACAGCCTGGGAGTATATTTAAAAAAGGGAGTGATGTAAAGATCTTTGAAAGTGAAACAGGAACTGACAAATAAGAACTCAAAACCACGAGAGGAACATAATCATGGCCTTGTGGGGGTGGGGGGGCATCAAACTTCCTTGGAACACCCATTCAACTGCCTAAACCATGGCTCTTAGTCATAGACTTAGGATGTCAGCAGATTGGATTAGAAAAAATAAATGTTGTCAATATTTACAATGAGATTTCGATGCAAAAGCTCTTTGAATCCAAGTGGGCTTTAGGGAGCAAAAGAAAATGTTTCCCGCCTGCTGTGAGACTCATGTGTTAAACATTATTTTTTTCATTAAACTTTATGGTTACATGAATATTTCATTGAAATTTCCAAACTGGGCCTGTTTATGTCCTAGAAATACAGTTCCTAAGGTTGGTACTACTGTAAGCAAAGCTACCTCATACAGTAGATTGGTTCAGGTATACACAGCATCTCTTTGATTTGATGGATGTCTGTTTTATATTGAACCTGCGTTTTGATTTATTTGCAAGCCTTTTGCTCAGCACCTTTGCAAGCCATTTTTTCCTTGCTGGGGAGCACGACATTGCCAATAATCACTCCTCAATAAATTCAAATGGAAGTGGCACTCTTCCAGTCCGTAGAATACATATCTGTGTTATACACATCACCTTTCATTCCCAGATTGATTTGCAGCTGGAAAGATTGGTACCTCCTCTCCAGCCCAAGATGTAAATGTAAATCCTTACACTAGTGACAATTTATGGACATGCTTAAGATGTGTTAAAAGTTCACTCAGCCACTAAATGTCAATCGGCATTGCATCATATGCATCATGCCGGTACGCAGTAGTCTTTGTATTATGTTCAGAGGCAAGTTAGTGCCTGAGTCAGACATTATCAGAAGCGTGGCACATTAAGTCCAGCTCTCATGCGTCACAGATTACATCGTGGTGCGTCATGGAGTCTGTCATATATTATAAATGTATGCACACATTCAAAATTTACTCGATTATCAAACTGTTCGAAATCAACATCCTGACGAGTTTCTTTGAGTCATCCACACAGACAGATTTGTGATTTATTTCAAGAGTGTTGTCATTTGAGGTCAGCATAATCAGCAGTCCCTACTTTCTATTGCTCAACTTAAGGAAGTGTTCACATCTTTTATAGGTGTCTTTTAGTCTTTCAATCTTGTGCTCGGCAGTAAAGCGTTAACAATTAACTTTGTGGAATCAGCTTGTAAACAGAAGTGCTGTAAAACTCGATAGGTCACAGGACATTACTCTTTGTTAGGTGAAATTCAATGCTGGGTCTTGTTGCAGCCCTGTAAAAAAGACATGCACCATCAAAGCCCGCGGATACAGCATGGCTTTGTAGTAGAAGCGAAGACCCAGTTTGGTTACTTTACACTTTTATTTTACAATACAGGGCTCACCAGCTTGCAGTAATTCTCCTGGGGTCTTGTGGTAGGTGTTCACTGCTGAGGTAAAAAAGGAGTATTGAGCTTTGAGGGTGAGCCTTTTGGGCTGTGGAAAACTAATCAAGGGCCAAAACACTGCTGTTGAAGTTCAGCTTGTAGCTGTGTTTATGGAGCCATTGCGGGCTTTGCAAATACAAACCTCTTTGGTCTAGGTTTATCACCCCCAGAGACGGCCATGATTAGCTCCCCACACAGCTAGCCATATATCTCAGCTGTCCCACCTCCTCACGCTCAGGATGACCCATTAAATAGAGTTGGAAAAATAGAGAGAACATGAGTAGGAGGGAGGGAAACGACCAAGAGCAGAAATGCTACCTGTAGTTAGTGTAATGGTGGTGTTTACTCAGCCTCGGTGCTCTCTCTGTGCAGCTGTTTCTTGCATTGTCTGTCTGTAGATTACCATTCTTTATGGGTGGCCACTCCCTTGCCACACACAAACACAGGGGGTAATAACTTGAGTGACAGGCACCTAACGAGAACAGCAAATAAGCACGCAGTATAGGTGTGTGTTAGGTGTGCATACTCACCCTCCCCCATTGAGTTTACTCAAAAACTCTTTCGTCTTCCATCGTTTACCATTTGAGGATGTTTCTATCCAATCGTTCCCGAGTTTATCACTTCACTAAATCTCTTCTGCCTATTGTATGATTTATATACCGTATTCGCTTTATGTCACGCTCTGTATGCCTGAGAAGTCCCTAAACACTTGAGAATCAAAAGCTTCTTCCTAACAGATTTAGAGTGGATGTCCTGTTGAGTGGGAGATAGAGGGTTTAGACGAGTTCAATTCAGTGACCTTGTCTTCTCTGTCTTGGTGTTTCTGTGTTTAGACTAGATGTTACCACAACAGAATCATCCCCCTCTAATAGGATACGTGATCTTGACATATTGACAAATTAGGGACCCGGTGCAGCCCCATAAATAGTGTTCAGCCTCACCGAGACCTCTGAATCACCACCCACATCTCAAATTTGCGGAGTAACTTGAAAAAGTCGAGAGATGTTGTAAATGTTCTCTAACAGCAGCTTCCCAGCCTAGGAAGTCTCACGCTTCAATTTAATAAACATAGCCTCCTCCACACAGTATTTATAAAACACGTCCTTGTATGAGGTGATAATGAGGTGGAGGATACAAAGACGTCTTTGATTTGGCCTAATAGTTTTTTTCAAAATCAGGACATCTTTTCAAGGTAGTCTGGAGCTTATCTGAATAAAAAGTTCTGTTTTCTATAAACTTGCCTAACTTTACTGTAGAGGTGAATAGGGATTGTTTTGGGCAAAATCAAATTGCAGAAAATAGCTAACACAATTGCAATGTCAATCTAAGTGATATTTTGTAAAATGCTTTAATATGACTGTTGTTTGATATTTACAAGTTTGATATCTAATGTCAAGGGAAACTCACCTATGTGAGGTTTTCCACATTTTGTTATATTTTAGATGCAATCTTAAACTTTTCTTTTCAATCAAGACACGACTCTCCACAATGGCAAAGCAAAAACTTGTGGTTTTGACTGACTTGTACATGTAATTGCAAACAAAAAACCGCAGTATATTTTTTAATGTTTTCAGCTCCAAGACTAGCCTCTTGCTGAGCTACTAACTTTCTCATAACTTTCCTGAAGCCACCGCTGTGGGCTCTTTTGGCGCTTTGCCTTAGGTTGTTTTTTCTAAAAATGTAAACTTTTTCCTAAACTTGAGAACTGGACAACTCTGGAAAGTGTTTTTGCCCAGAATCTGTTTTTTTTTTTTTTTCTGCACCCATGTCCCTCTCTATCCTTATCCCGAAGCATAAAGAATAGCCCTTTTCACACATTATTTTCAAGCCGACAGAATGGTATGACTAAATTTATCCACTGCTGACGCACCTTTGAGGCAAAAATGGTAATCGCAGAGGGAAAAATGGTCTGTGTGTGTAAGGGAGAGCTGGCACTGCTCCTGTCATTCAGCTGATTCTGTGATGCCGGCTTGTTGGATGTTAGCACACGCTGACGTGGCACTGACCTTCCTCTGTCTGGTCTGTATGAATTACCAAAGCAGTGACTTCACAAAGATGTCTTATTTGCATTGATAACCACTTTGTGCACATAACTAGCCTCTCCGCAGAATGACGCTGCTGCCATCATGTTTGTCTGCAGTGATGTACTCCACACATTCTTCATTAGATAAGAGGATCTACTTCTTTACTTATGATCTGGAAGTCGTTTTGGTGCTATTCTGGAAAACTGCCAGCACGATGTCATGTTCTTCCCATCTCTACTCATATTGACCACTGGCTTATTGGAACCTGTCTGATCAAAACTCTTTGATTTAAGAAATCTGTCTGTAGATTCAAACTCCTTCATTTTTAGATTGATGGAGGCTGCTGCACTTTGTGGCCAATTGCAGGGCTGCAGATCTTTTTTCATATCCTTCTAGAGATCTGTGCTATAATTTGGACAATTGCTCAAAAACACAGACGGAACAGACGGTTCTCTCGACCTCATAACTTGGTTTCCCCCCCTGACTGATATACAGACAGGTGTGTGCTTTCTTGAATATATCAATTGAATAGACATTTTTCCTGCTGCTCAGTTGGAAGTATCATAAAAAAAAGATGGAAATGCTTTTGGAAATGGGACTTTTTAGTGTTTGATTTTCATTCATTTTTTTAATTTAAATATTAATTCATCAACAATTGATTAACGTACTTTCTCATTGTGGAGAAAGCAAAATCAGCGGAGGATGTGTAGAGGGAGTATTTCTAAAGTAATTGAATCCATTTTATGGTGAGTGTGAAACAGCAACATTTGAAACCTGGGGAGACCTTGAAAACTTTTCATCTGCGCAGAAAGATTTGGCATTCAGGTTTCTAAGCCACTGTAGCTGTAAGACACTTAGCTCCCGAATTTCTCCTGAGTAATTATCTTGAATGTTAATTAAGATTTCAGAAATTATCTGAATGATAATGTGAACAATGATTATGAGCTGTTCACTTTTTTTCGTTCATTCTTTCTTTCTCACTCACACAGACACACACACACACACACAGACACACACTAATCAGGCTTTGGAAGTAAATCATCACTAAGACAAAAAGATTCACACAAACTCTCACAGGGGCAGGCCTCCACCCCTGCATCTTCACACTGTTTTTCTCTCTCGCTCCCACATACGCGCAAACAACAGACAACAATGTCTTCTTGTTTGCTCAGCCATTTGCTCACATTTTCACCATTGCCACCTATAGTGCTCTGTCTTTCTCTCGTTTGCTCTGCAGCCGCAAAGAGAAATGCGCATAGTGGCAAGTGTCGTCCCAAAGTGTTTCTGTGCAGCTGGGAGAGACCAAACTTGACTGGGGTGAATAAGTAGCGAAATAAATAAAGAATAAGCCTCGCTCGAGGAATTTGTCTCATTGAAGATGAAAAGCATCTGCCTCTCTCTGGCATCTGCTGTGAAAGATATCCCTCCATCGCCAAGGGTTTGGAGCACGGCGAGTAGCCAAGTCTATCAGCCTCACTCTCCCTGTCTTCCCACCGACCGGCACAACACTGGCGTACATCAAATTTAGTGTCAACCAACAAACTTGATGTGAGTTACACTTATTTTGCACTGTTAACTCGGGGTATAAACTTGAAATGAAAATGGGTCTAAATGTCTTTAATTCCTGTTGCAGAGTAGGGGTTTGATCCAACTCTTTGGCACCCTGAGTGGTGTGTTTTTTCCTTTTTCTTCTTCTTCTCTGGGCTGCTAGAGATTAACACACCAACAGTAAACCGCTCTCTCATTATCAGTGATGAGGAAGGCTTTTTTTGGGGGGGTTAACTGCACTTGTGGGTATTTCTCCAAAGTCTACGTGCAGTGAGGAGTGTATTACAGTTTGATAGGATCTCCACTTGAGCTTTCTCGATAGACAGTGTTGACTGTACAATGTTTAAGAATTCCTTATATGCAAGGTGTGTCGGAATAGGAAATTGGTTCAGCAGACATGAAAGCCTCGAGGCGCATTCCTGTATGGTGACAAGGAGTGATGAAGAGCTGGCTGTCAAAGATACCTGTCTGGGTCTGAGCCCAGGTGAGGCACCGGCCATAAGTCACACAATGCATTCCTTCTCGTTGTCTTACTAAGGCATGCATGTCTTTTCCCTTTCACCGAACGACTTTGGGGAAAGTCAAAATAGTTCAAAATGGCGCTCAGATGAAGAAAAATAAAACATGGAAATTTTGCTTTGCCAAGATCCGTGCTACACAGAATGTTTTCATTGGTTGTGTTGAACAAAGAGGGTGGCCAAAGAGGTGCCCGTTCTATGCCTTTTCCTCTCTTTCCACCCGCATTGAAATAGCCACATGAGTAATGGGCTGCTCAAGACCTCCACAGGCTCAAGAATGTTTTTTTCTTCAACAAGATACTGGAGGCATTGTGTCCCTGACACTCTAACTTATTTAGCTGAACTGAATAGACTAAAGCTGACTGGCCACCCAACAAGCCTCAAGATATTCCTCATTGTGAACTCGTCTCCTCTTTATATAACGGCAAAAAGTATTGTTGAAAAAGGGGTCAGTAAGATCGTCCGGGAGATCTGAGAAATTATTCCAACAGGCTTCTTTTAAAAATGCTGTAGAGGGTGACTTTGAGAACAAAAATAGGCTCACCTTAAAACTTCCAATTTTGGCCCATTTTCCCCTCAAATAGTAGACATGTTGCTTCAATTCCATCAAAACAGAGAAATCTGTTCTTGCCACATTCTAGTCTCTTTTACAGAATTCTGGTTACTCATCACAGATGGCCATGGGCAAGAACCTATGGATTAGATATTTAGTTAGTTCAATTTATAGGGGTATGCTGTTACTTTGTTTATAATAGCATTAGACATTGAAACTGGAGGCTATAACAAACTTGAGGCCATATCCTAATCAGTCGAGTCATTTCCAACACTTTGTTTTGTCTCTTTCTTCTGCTTAAGACAATGGATCGATGCTCTCTGGTTAATTTGCGGTACACCTGCTGCTCCTTTCTTAACCAAACAACCAACCCCCAATAATGAGTTGTATGTTGCAGGTTTATTAATCCCTACATGTTGTCATTATATGAGATCATAGCACTTTGTGTGATTTGAAACCATCTGGATGACACAGTTTCAATTTCCTAATGGGAAACATTAAGTGGGCTGTGGTCCTTGGGGACTGCTGTTTAGGAGGTCTTCTGGGTTTTTAACTGATGCTCAGTGTGAGGGTGGCTGTGTAGCTGAGGCATGCCTCCTGACCTCCTGTTATTTTTTCCTGTTGTTTTTCTATGTAGAAAAGCACTGCATTTTTGTCTCATCTCCCCTGCTGATGCAGCTTGCGTGTTACATTCACTTTACTCGTAATGTCCTCTGCCTCAAGCAGGATTTGTTGTGGGTATTAGGTGCCTTGTTGATCGCGAACAAAGATCTCCAGTGTTGTGTGCTGTTGTTTTCTTACAAGTATACTAAATTTCTGTCTTGTTTGGTTCTGCTCTGCGACTTGCTTTTGATATTTCTGCGTAACTGTGTTATTCTGCTCATTCAAATATATGCAAATGTATGGTGAGTTTGAATACTAATGTCACTGCATCCCTGTTCTGCATGTGTTTGCTCTCCCAGGTGTTAGTCTTTGATCCTGTCAGAGTGGGACGTGTCTAGCAGGGGACTGAGAAGGGAGCAGTGCCAACTTGGAACATGGTGCCTAATATTCACCTGGCAGGGCCCCTCCTGCCCAGAGGAGCGTCTCTGTTCCTGCTTCTACTCAGCTGCATGGTGTTCTCCTCTCTGGCAGAAAGTGAGTAACCTCATTCACCTATGATATCCTGCATTAGCTTCCTTACTGTGTAAAAACAAGGTATTTTGACACTCAGCATTTTAGCCTCATATTTGCTTTATTGGTAGCGAGTAGTAAATTATTTGAGAAAGATTTCACCTATGTTACCATGTTTAGGGATCACTTGAACATTTGCTGCCTCTTTGAGGACATTCCCTCCATGTAAAAGGACTGATATTGTTATAGTATTATTGTCATTTAACTTAGTACTCTACATGAATTTTCACAATGAACAAGCTTGCAACCACAGAGCTTCATTTGAAAATCAACGTAGATTCAATTTAGTGTCTTTGTTGGATTCTGGTGGATCCTAGCTGTTTGTCTAATGTATGTCGTCAGATATAGAGCTTTAGCGTCTAAGCTAAAAATAAACATACAGTGCAGGCAGCGGAGATCCATCAGCAGCTGTCTATCTGAATGACATTTTTGGCTGGAAAAAGGCACACCGAAAGATCTGTCTTTGTTGCTCCACCTCGGGGTCTTAGGGGCTGCCGAGAGGCACTGCTCCACCGAAGATGGGGTCAGGGACAGAATTAATTCAACACATGACCTCACCTATAGTGCTGTCATTGGGTCACTGTAATTCAATTATACCCCGACCCTCATGTTCCTCTCATCTGACCACGGGAACTGCCCTGTCCTCTCAAACACGCATCAAAGAGGATTTGTTTTTCTCTACCCTTTGCCTTTTGTCTCTCAGCCCTGTACCTCATGGTGTCTCTTCCTATGTACAGTATCTTTGTGAACTTGACCTTGCAGAAAAGTTTTGCAGTCCTGTTGGTTTTCTTGCGGTCTGGCAAGGCTGCCTTTGCTCTGCTTGTAATTTGATTAGACCTAATCAAAGCCCGACTGGAGCAGTAGTGCTTAAGTAAGATATTAATTCACCGCCCCACTGAACTGGATCCATACGCAGACATGTATTCGACTGAGATCCATTTGTTTTTCCTGTGTAACCAAAACTATTGGATTCTGCGATTGAATGACAAACTCTGGATATTAAAAACCACTTAAGAATTCAAATAACGGCAGCCTGTCAGAAGCTAACGATTAATGGTGTATTAATAAATGGCATACTACTTGTCTTGATGAAGCAAAATCTATTTACTGGTTGTGAACTTTGTTTACTTTCTTGGAAAGTTGTGTTCCTGTGCTCTTTTGTGCTCACATTTTATTGAAACCAAGAAAAATAAACTAAATTATAAGGCTTGCACTTTGCACTTGGATTATGAAGGAAAAAAAAGGTTATGTCACAGGCACTGAAGCTGCTAAATTTTTATTTGAATCTGCTGAGTCTGTCAAGTGCTTAGTGCCGCCTCACAGTTTGGATGGAGCCTTGTGCTGCCTTTTGTGCTGTCTTTAATCACTGTTGTGCAGATAACTACATGCAAATGTGAATAATAAGCAAATACGGTAGATGGCAAGTCAGCTAAATATTGAACGCTTTGTTATGGTTACATCTTCAATATTTTTTTTTTTTTGCCTCTATGACAAGTTCCCCATATCGTCTCCATTTGCCACTTCACTGTACAACACAGAGGTTTTCAAGAATGCACACTCTCTGCCTCCGTGTCCCAAAGAGACTTAGATTGCTCTGGTCTTTAATTTCAGTGATTGTATCTTTTACGGATGACACATTGAGTCAGACATTTTAATTAACAGACAAAGAGACTTTGATGCAATAAGCTACTACAAGATTTTTTTTTTTTTTACTGATGCCACACTCAAACACTGATATATGACTTAGAGGTGCAAGATTAAAAATTAAACAACTTAATTAAATAACCTTTTGAAAAGTCTGACATGGTCTGGGGGAAAGCTATGGTTTTAGTGTAACGCATGCGCACAAAGGAAGAGGCTCCGACCCCAGAACTGTTACCCAGCCTGTAAAGTAAGACGACATAGAATTAAAATAAGACAGCTGGTGGGAGCCAGAAATAACACCTACCACTAATGGCAGGGTTGTGTGCATTTGGTGCCTTTAATTTGTAAGGAACTTAGTTATGTGAGCTTGATATATCTGGTTTGGATTTACTGTATTACAGGGCACACACCAGACAGATATTATGGGCGGAGTGCTTGGCAAGTTTCTCATTACATGGGCTCAGTCTGGTGTCTGTGTCTCCACCTTCAAAAAGTTAAGCAGGCAAAGAAACCACAGGTAGAAAACACGTTAGGCAAAACGGTTATTCATGTTATTTAATCAGAAATGTTTGCGTGTTTAAGGCAGCGACATTTCAGAGCTTGTTGTTATATTGTTTGGCTCAGGATGGTGCCATTCATCATGATTTAGCGGGACAAATAAGTACAAGGAACTGTCCACCAGCACTATCAGTGTTATGGCTTTGTGACATCATTCATCTTATGCCATCATTGAGTAAGCAGACAATACAGTGTGATTACTCTGAGTGCTGATCACAGACGTCCCATCGATCCCGAGGGAGCTCAGCCTAATCAAGCAGCTCCCTTGTACACAATAAGACAGCGGCCCACAAGGTCAGCCTCAAAGTCACACATACCCAGCACTTAAATGTAATGGTTATCTTTTTGTGGCGCTGTCATTGTGAGTTATTTCATTGGCTTTAATAAGGTTTTGATGTATGCGTTCCTCTCATGTTATGATCTGTGGTGGCTTTTCCCGGGAGGTGCCGCAGGACCATCGAGGCCTTCTTTTTACCCAGTCCCAGGTGCGGGGAGATTATAGTGGCATCATGATTAACTCCGCAAGTTTAAAGTACTTTTTACATCAAACCGCTACGTCGTGCTGTAACTTTTTATTGTTCCATTTGTGATTCTCCATGTACCGCTGCAGAGTAACTGCAGTTTATGGGACAACAAAGCATATTTGCCATTGTGATCCTTTTTGTTCAAAGGCTAGAGCGTAAATGAAAGATCTGCTGGGACACCTGTTCTAATTTCCCGTTGAACTATTGTTCAACAATCTTTGCAAAGACTTTAAATCCATGTAACTCGCTTTCTGCTGCATATACCTATCAGTTAACCTTTGTGGATTGATTTGGCAGTTGCTTAAGCTCCTACAATGGAATGATGCAATGGAAACGCCAAAGTGGTTTAAGAGATGGGTGACCAGATGGGGGGGCTGGGGGTCCCGCAAATTGGATTGTATTTTTAAGTGTCCATATGGTCACCCAGTTCAAACACTGACAGGGACAGAAATTGATTCTTTTTTAATTAAACGTAACCATATCCACCTTGGAGAGGCACTCAGAGAGTAATGCAGTTAGAACACAGCTGTGGTCCGCACACATCATACAGACAGCCGCAGTGGCACGACTACGGTGGAGGGGGAGCTAAACAACAGCAAATGTACCAGAGAAAGCAATATGATGTGAGAACAGCATCTGCAAAGACGAAGGCTCTGAGATTTGTAGTGGTTGGACAGATCTGATGAGAAGCTGTTTTCATAAGCTGGGGTGGCAGTGGCTGAATTCAGGGAGGAAAGGGTCATCGGAGGTTAATGATGTGAGCTTAATAGTTTAATTAGCAAGCTCGATAGCGGGGCTTGAGGCAGTCACCAAAATTCTCTGCTTCTTCCCGGTTCTCGGCTGTTCCATAGGATGACAGGAAACGCTGGTGTCAATCCAGATAAGGGCAGATAAAAAGCAACGTTTCAATTCTGTGTTCATAATCACATCTTTATTGACTGCAATAACTGTAATTCCTTACTGTTAGTTGTTTATTACAATCTCTCTCAATGTTAGTCTGCACTGAATTTAAATAATTTGCTATAACTCGAGAGTTAATGTTGATTTAATTTGTGTTGAGAGGTATGTGAGAAGTATCTGGCATTACAGCGTGCCCAGTCAACTGTTTTGGCAAACCATTGTATTGTCACATTGAATTGAACAAAATCAAATACCTTGTAAGCACATTGTTACAAACTCATGTATGCTTTTACACCCTCATCTAAGGTGCATTGGGAGACATTTATTAATGCTATTGCTCTATATTTAAGCAGCTCTAGGACAGGGAGCAGAATGAAACAGCTAATCTCAAGTGGAATCTATCATTAATAAATGTTCACCTTTGCTTCTCAAAGCCTCAAAATCACAAGACAGGCAACAATGACCACATTGTTAAGGCAGAATGTCTTTGTTGTACCATGTTTCTGTTATTACATAATTCAATTTCTTCCTCAATTTCGGCAAGTGGAGACTTGAATCACTTAAGGCCTGCGGGCCATGTGGGTGAGAGGATCAGAACAATGGTAGGGGCTCTCTCAGAGGTCTCAGAGGAAAAGCTAATCAAAGGGAGGCAAATTAATGAGGTTAGTGGGGTCGCAGGAGGGTGTGTGGTAATGGATGATGAGCTCACCCCAAAACGGGATTTCCTGAAGAAACTTGAGGCTATCTTAGCATCTGTGTCCCCAGCCCAGCACCTCCTGGGATTACTTAACACAGTTTTCCACTTGGTCTATTAATGTCAGGGTTTGGACCAAAGCACCCGACCAGGTGGCTGATACGCCTTCTGTGATCCCACAGCAGATAACCAATAGTGGCTTGGATTGCCATTATAAAGATAGCACGCTCTATAACTTCTTACATATTCAAGCTGCATCCAGAACGCTGCATTCAAAATGTCTTTTCCCTCTTTGTAGGCAAGTGTCCCTGGGTTGACACCCACACATGCCTCCAAACAATCAGACGTCCTTCGTAGTGTCAAAATGAAAAAAAAACACAAAAAAAAAAACCCACTCCATTTCATGACAGCGCAATGAGCTTATTTCACAAAGCGAGCTCGGTTGGAGGAGACGTTGCCCCAGGAGTGTGTAAATGAGCTGTGCAGTTCAGCTGCCACATTAGCAGACTCGTCGTATAGGTCAGGGCCACATGCATACTGAGCTTATTCATGGAAGACAGGCTGTGTGGCAGACTGCACCCCAGTTGTTTTCAGGTAATGGGGAGTCTTCTGCAAAATCTTGGCTCGTAATACATGTACAAATTGGCAAATTTGATGTCATTTATTTAAAGGAAAAAAAAAACATTTAGCTGCAAACATAGTCCATTGTAAGGCGCCAGTACAAAGAAGCGACTGTGGAGGCTCTGCCTTTATCTAATGTCTGTTAAATGTCTCCCATACGGAAGCAGGTGGATTGAAAGAAGTCAGAGATAGTGAGTCATCTTTGATTGGATCTAGGCTGGGGCGCCAGTTTAAATACCACAGGTAATGTAACACTTCAGATTCCCGGTGGTGTGATACTGAGAACATCCACATTCTCACCATCCAAAAACACAATAAAGCATTTATTGTTGCTTATTTTTGAACAGTTGCCTTCAATTCCTGATCCAAGCATCTTTTATTTCGTATATGATTTCAAATGTCATATAGTATATTGACTAACAGTGAAGAAGCAAGAGAGCAGACTTGAGAGTAGCCTCCCTCGTTCGTAATCGGCTTGCGAAGATGAAAGCCATTAAAAATAATGTTGTTCACACTAGAAAGAGATGAGTGAAGGGTGATTGCACTCAGAGCTCTTCCTCTTCTCCACTGTCTTGAATAATTCAGGGAGGGTTGAGGCCTGAAAGAAAGTATGTCTTCGCTGTCCACTGCGGTACTGAAAGTTTGATGTTTTTTGTTGTCTCTAGGTTTAAACATTTTAAGTACAGCATCTCAGTAATGATGCATAACACTCTTGCGGTATCACTTTAGTTCTGGTAACACTTAAAGCTTTATCCATCTCCAGCCACAACATTGTCAGTCTAAGAGAAAAAGTTTCTTTGATTTTCGTCTCATCATAAGTGACGGAAGTGTGAACTGAATATTAAGGAGTTGGAGTGGGCAGTGCGGGGAGGCTAGACTATCCCACCAAAACCTGCAAAGACATTTGTTCAGTTTGAATCCAGGATCTTCTCACTGGGAGGTGATGGTAGCTGCTGTCTCCATCCTCTTGCTCTGTATGTGTTTCGTAGTGCACTGAGACCGACACCAGAACTGCACCAAGTAATTAGAACATTAATCAAACTTTATTGATCATTTTATTAATTAATGAAACATTTTCTGATCCATGGTCTAAAAAATGGGAAGAATGTTATGCTTTTCTTTGCCTTGCACCGCAGAAAATCGAAAAATGCTTGGGTTTTGCATTGTTTCCTGAAAAATGTTTCAATGAGCCGTGGGTCTACAAGAAGCATTTTTCACAATTTCATGACATTTTAGAGGAAAAAAAATCTATATCGTATAAAACATCATTACTTGCCGCCCTAATGGACACTGCAAAACAATTTAAGGAGCTGTTGAACTGCTGCACTGTTGTCTTTATAATGACCATTTCTATCATAATGTCACCTCAATTTGACAGGTTTGAAATTCACATTTTTGTAGAAAACAAAAACAAATAGTCTTAAACTGAAGTAGACTGACTAAGGGGAGAGATTATGTAAAACAATGCTTCATGCTATTAAGTCATATGGGCCCTCCATGTGAACTGCAACATGTGGTACATGTGCTATTTCTAACGACAAATCCGCCAATGCTTCTTCATATTCAGCCATAAAACAGAAGTGCAGATAGCAAACATGATGATTATTGGTTTAAACAAACAGCCTGAAGTGCAGTCGACTTTATTGGGGTAAATAACTTGCAGGAAAGGCAGCTTTATATGGAATTAATTGCAAACAAGCTGCCCGCTAATGGCTTGAAAAGGCCTTAATGGAAGTGTTCCATTAAAACAACCAGTGCTGATGCCATCAGACAAATTTCCACTAAGTGTTGCCTCATGAAAATGATAACTTGCTAATCCATTATTAATAAGAATTAATGGTTTTCCTCTCTGCTGTGTGTGTATCGATCTCTGATACTCTACCCTACAGAGTAGCTCTCACTGGGCACTCTGGCAAGCTTGGGAATAGACTAATTGTTAGCCACACAAGAGCCATTTACACGACTCTCCCTGTTGTCGCTGCATCTATTCCAAGGCTTGTTCTGAGGCTTTCAATGAGCAGAAAGAAGAAAACTTCTCATGTCATCAAACTATTATGTATAAATTGTTATTTTAGAAAAACGCAGCCTATTTCATCATATCCACCTGAAGTACATCTCTCCTGTTGTCATTATTTTTACATTAAAGACCAATTTCTTGTCTTCTCTGTGCTGTTTTCTCAAAACCTCCAGATAACCAATCCCATTTCAAAGAGATCTATATCAACTATAAAGTAACACATCTGTAGCCCTTCTTTAGTTCAGGAACCCCCCCTCGCCATGCCTTTCATCTATCTAATGACCTAAGACCCCACGAATACTGCTGCAGGCATGAGGTTAACTGACAGAATCTGTTTAATCCCCCACACACAGAGCAGCCAGCAGCCTTTAGACTCCTCCACCGCTTTCTAAAACCAAGATCTATGTAGATTTGTCGATAAGCCTGCACTCAGGGTCAAATTTAAATTTCACATCAACAGTGCACAAATGTGCATCTTTAATGTGTACTCCAGGAAATCACGACATGGCATCATACAGACTAAATGCCATGAACTAGTTCTACTAATTTCCATTAGAATAAGCTAGCACTTTATATTAAGCTTTTGGTCATAAGGCATTAAAAGGGTTTACATTAATTTCCCTAACAACCCTATGATTTGTGTAATAATGAGGTTTACATCTATCATTATGCATGGCAGCCTACCAGAAACACTTGGACTAAATTTATTATTTTTTGTTTGATTAATTCATGCAGCCCATTCATTAGTTAAAACACGAAAAGTTCTTTGTTCTTGTTAAAGAAAATGTTTTTTCCCCTCCACCCTCAGCCACTGGTTGCGTGCAGCATCACTGTTTGACTTCGGTGTCTTTTATTTTGTATTTAAAAGCAGTTTTTTTCCCGATGATTTTTTTTAAATGAATTTTAGCATAATTATGAGAGAGTTGCTGCGATGTTGAAAAAAATGTGTTCAATATTGGAGTCCTCAACCTCAGTCCTTAAAACTGCAGCAGTTGGCAGCTAAAACTATGCCGGACCACATTCTATGCATTGCCAGAGAGAAGAGAGCATACGTGAAAGCCTTGTCAAGATAGGAGTTTTTAATGTGATGTATCATTGCACAGAGAGAGCAACTCAAAGCTTGCAGTCATGGCTGAGAGAGGGATTTGCATAGGTAGGCATCTGCGTTTTCCACCTCACCCCTTCCATTGTTTTCATGTGACAACTGCCTGACAACCAGGAAAATAGGACACAGGCAAGGAAAAAAGGTTGAGTCTGGATTTTGTTTCTCCAAGAAAAGAACTGACAAACCCACCAGTTTGAGATCCTCACCCACCTGTGATGGAGGAGGGCGAACTCAGTTCTCAGATCGAGGCTCACTATTAAAGCCATGTTTAAGTCAAGGCTTTAAGGACAGCAGGAACATTCTTGAGATCTTGTGACCGAATGCTTGGTGAAATCTGCATTAACGACGTCAGCTTCAAATTTAGCAACAGTTTGGCCTTTAAGCTCGAGGTGAACTATGAAATCTCACAAGAGGCCAGTTTATCCTGGTCATCTGCTTATCACAAAATCTCATGATTTCTAAGATCCAGTAGCTCCTGACTTAAGTGTTTTTTTTTGGCAACACAAGACTTCATGGCAATTTAGATGCAACTACTGTGGACAGATGTTAGCAGCAACTCTTGAAAGTCAGATTGGTGATAATAACATCTTAAGAATTCCAGCTCACTACCCGTGCACGCACTGATGCATGCTCAGGCATACATTCTTAATGCTTATCAGGTCAGAATCATGAAGAAAGCTCTCCTGCTGCCTCCTGCATATGCGTCACAGTCACATTTTTGCAGCTATAGAAAAGGATTTATAGCTGTGCGGCCGTAGTCCAAATCTTGTCCTCGGAAGAATCTGACATGATAGAATAGTGTGTTAAATCTACAGGTGACTATAGTCACAGTGGATGGATGGATGGTTAGATATGTTGTATTCTCTAATTCACTACGTGACAGTAGGCACGTAGTGAACACCGCTGTACGCTTCAGTACATTTCCTTTATCTTTAGTCACTCATGATCATCTTTAATTGACCCAATTGGCTTGAATCTGTTACAGTTATACAGCCATCATGTGACAGTGACTGTCTTTCAGAAGAACTGGTCAAGGTCATCATTTACCAAAAAACAAACAAAAAAAAAAACAATAAAGTATTTAAATTCGATTCAATTCAAAATGTATTTATATAGCACATTAAAACAACCTCAGCTGACCAAAGTGCCTCACAATAGCAATTGCATCACATATTAAGAAAGTCATCAATAAAATAGCAATAAGAATAACTGCATCATAGACAAAAAAAAAAAAGATTTTTAATGAAATGACAATAAAAGGTAGCAAGCCAAAGAAAACTCGTTTTTAAAAAAAATCAAATAAGTAGCTTCTTTTTACATTTTGAATTTGATAAAACAAAAAACAAACAAAGAAAAAAAAACAATGTATCACATTGCATTGCACAGTGCATTTCTATGTCGAGAGTCAGTTATAAGGTTTTAACTTGTAACCATAAATATTTACAAGTGTGACTGCCTTGTAGTTAGATTTATTGGTGTCATAAATCACTTGTGGCACCCGGATACTAGATGTAGCAATTAATATATTATAAAACAGCTTCAAGACAGTGGATTTCCACATGGAGACTGATTAAATGTCTCATATATCAGCACTGTGTTTTTATAATATGCTGTTTTTTTTAACATAAATACAATAAAGAGATCTTTCCTCAAAATCACCCCCAAAACAACAGACCGTCTAACATGAGGTAATGTTTTCATATAATAATTTAGCAGTTTTACTTAGGTTTATTCAACTGTTGTACAGTTGTTCAATACTTTAAATCAACCCTTGTTAAAATGTTCTGAATGGTTTGAAAATTGAAAAATACACAAGGTGGAATTGACTTTAAATTAGTAGAATTGATTCTTTTTCCATTAGGTGTACCAGAAAGGATGACTGCTACTGAGTTGCTGCTTGGTGTTTCCACTGCGGTGGTCTCTTTCTTCAGCCAGTTGAATTCAAATGTGTGTATCCATATCGCACAGACGTGTTATGTATTCATGCACATTTCAGTGCCTGCAGGCTTGCATATCTCTTTTATTGTATATTGCCTGAACCCCTTAAGGAAACAAAAGCACCCCCAGCAAAGACAGCTAGCACCAGCTCTCCTGCTCGAGCCAAGGGGAGGCAGAGAGTGATGATGTGATCGGTGGGCCAGGAGAATGTGTTTGCTAAAGGCTCCATCCGAATTCGAAATAGGTGCAATGTTATGTTAACTAGATATTGACCCCACATCCCACCTTCTTCCAGCAGTGTTATATTAGAAGGAATAAAAAAAGAGAAGACTAGTGGAAGCCATTGATGGGTTTTCCCCAGCGTATGCTCAGTGATGGAAGGTTCGCAGCTCCTCTGTGTACACAACATAATGATTTACCTATTTGTGCTTGTCTCCATGGGGCAGTCTGCTCGTCTGTGGTTTAGGTGTTTCCCACCTCCCTCTTTAATGACTCTGCCGATGAAACATGAGCTGACGGAGTTGGTAATAAGGACATTGTCTCAGGTTGCTGAAGCCAGGATTATGCATGCCGGAGGCTGTATATAAAGCTTTAAGAATGGAGCCTGTATTGTGGAGCTAAGGTGGCTCATTGTAGCATCATGTCAGCTTTGACGGGCTGTCAGTGAAATACACATTCCATTGTCCTATGCACAATAATGCAGGGTGTGGTGCCCAGTTATACCCTAAAGGCAAACAGTTGGATGAGAGCTTCAGGGTAGTCCACCATGTTGTTGTAAACAAACCTTACCTGTGAGGTCAGAAAGATGTACAGAATCTCAATGCAGTAGTTGCCTCGAGGGAGATTCCAACAGATTTAGACTCGCCATCCAAAAGAAAACAAACCAAAAAGACAAGAAAGGGTAAGGAATTCAACATGATACAGTGTCATGCAGACACAAAGGCCGCATTTTTCTCCCATGACCAAGCTGCAGGTGTGCACAGCAACAATACCAGCTTGGATTTTCTCTTGGTTGCCTTTGTGAGGAGAAAGAGATACCCAAACATAACCAAGTTTAAAATTCTGTTGGGAAAAAAGGCTCCAACGTCACTTTCACCTACTACTTTATCCACCTTCTGCTGTTTCACCTGCCATTAACTTCCTTCCCTCCATCTAACCCTGCTCTTCGTCTTTCCCAGGCTTGCCAAGTTTTATCAAATCCCCTGAGGACCAGACAGGCATCTCAGGCGGAGTTGCATCGTTTGTGTGCCAGGCCACCGGGGAGCCCAAGCCTAGAATCACCTGGATGAAGAAAGGGAAGAAAGTCAGCTCCCAGCGCTTCGAGGTGGGTACTTGGGCACGACTTTCATACCTCTGAACACTTGTACTCGCATGCACACTCATAACGCAGGTGAGCACAAATACAACACACGTGATGAAATATCGCTGGCGTCAACTTAAGACTGCTGTTTCTAACCTCTCATTAAGACACATCCACACTTGCCACATTCATACAAATCACACGTCCACGTTCAGTGAATGGCCCTGTTATTGAGCATCAAACCAACTCCTCTCTTCTCCTACTAAAACCAGACAAACTTTCCTTCTCTTTAATCTCACCCCATCTTGATTCTTACCGTCTTCTTCATCTACTTCTTACTTCTCACACCCTCATCCTTTTCCCTCTGTTTCTCAGCTATACTACATCTAGCCATGCACCCCCTTGATGTATTACTTGATGTTTTATTTCCCCCCAACCTGTTTTAAACACACATGAACAGAAGGAAAGGCCTTGGGTGGGAACTGTCGCTGTTTCGGAACAGACATATTTCTGTAATATAAGCCAGAAATGCATTTTTGCCCCAAGAAAGTCTTATCAGGAGGGGCTACACGAGAGACATTGTGTGACATTTACCCTGCAAGCTCACTCATAGGAGTCCAGAAAACACTGTCGGGAAACAGCTAGAATGTAACTATGGTAGTTTTGGATTTACACGCGTTGATGGCATCCCTTAATGCAATCCCAGTTGGGATCCTGTTGTACACAGTTTCTCCCTCTTGTTCTTGTATGACTTCATGCAGTATGACTCACTCCAAACAGCATGGCAGTAACACAGTATTTTGGCAAACTGTCATATTTAGTGCAAATGAAGAGGAAAAGACAAAAGAACTATTAAAGTTTTCAACTGTTCCACGTCAGAAACGCTGAACAAAACAAAAAATTCCAAAGTTTCATATGCAAGCCACACCGGATTGCATTTATATCTCGCAGTATTGTAATATCTTTGGAAATGTAAAAAGAGGCCTCTGAAAATAAGATTCTTGCCCTTTTGCTTTGCTGTGGTTCTCACAGGTGATTGAATTTGATGAAGGCTCGGGCTCCGTACTGCGGATTCAGCCGCTGCGCACCCACAGAGACGAAGCCATTTACGAGTGCACTGCCACTAACAGTGCTGGCGAGATCAACACCAGTGCCAAGCTTACAGTGCTGGAAGGTAAGATAAGTCTTTTTTTTCCACTTGGTTTCTCTCTCTATCTTGCTTCCACTTTCACTTCTTTCTGCAAAACTTTCCCCCTCCATTTGCTGCCAGTGGTATTTGACGCTTTTATTCCATATATCCAAAAGCAAATACCAGTGTTTGCCTTAATAATTCATACATAAACATTTGCTAACTCTTTGGATTCCAGGCACTGGCAGTGCCGTGAAGAAGCAGTTGTATCTTAATCTAAACTCCACAAGGTTAAAGAAAATGCAAGGAATGCGTTTTTAAATAAGTTTGCTTAAAGCTCACCTATGACTTGGAATTTAGTTATCTTTTCAGTTATATTTACGCTTTTTGGCTATAATGCTTCGTCGTCCTTTTGTTGAGCCTGTTCTGGATCATGTGTCAGTTCAGAATAAAGCCACAGTCCATAAAAATAAAAATAAACAGTTAATTAGTAACTGAAATGCTTAGACACGCGACTTGTATGGATGTTCATACATCAGTAATTCCCTGCTTGTCTGCAGAACCTTCAGAAAAATGCTCCATATATATAGACGCATAAACAATTTCCCAGTGTTAAGAGTACTTTCCACATGTAGGAATGCCCTCCTTGCCTGCAGGCTATTTTGACCTCCACGGACCCCTCTTCCTCTTCTTGCTATAGAGTAAATGCATCGGATTTTCATGCTGCACATCTCTTTGAACAGTCTTCCACATTACTGAGCAGTGAATATGATTTTTTTTTCTTCTTCAATTGATTGTAATTTTGTCATGTGGTTGCTAGTCACCACAGGAGTTGATTTCATTAGAAACTTTGAAGTAAAAAGCTCCAGAGCTTGCCAGAGGGAGGATTAAGGCTGTCCATAGCCATTACTCTTGCATTAAAGCAGATCCCCTCTCATTCAAACACAGCCTTTCCATCCCATGTTCAAATCGCATCTTTCTTACACCCACCCTTCCCTTTTTCCTCTGTCCATGCTGATTTGATGATATCATCTTCTTGGCTTGCGTAATCTTCCCGAGGGGACTTTTCTTCAGCGCAAAGAAAGGTTTTCTATTTACCTCTCTCCTGCACAGTATCATGAAGAATATTGTTGCCTGCACAAGCAACACTGACGTGACCTGGAGCTCTTGTGAGCGTGATGAGATTAATCACAGTTTCAGTGTTGGGGGGCCAAAAAGGACACTGGGGTCGAATTTCTTCAGCTTGTGAAATGAAGACTGTCAACGCTGATGCTCAACAATGAGCAACTGTTCTCATCCGTAGAAGTGTTTTGGATGAGGTTGCCTTGTCTGTAATCACGCACTCACATACCAAACAGACGTGTCGTATGATTCTTTAATCCCCAGGACTTTACTCACCCTTATTTGATGCATAGATTTTCAGCATTTGACAGGCTCAAGACCTTTAACCAGGAGAGTGTTAGCCACAGTGTCTGTGTTTTTGGTTATCCTATAAACCCTTATAATGTGCAGATACTGAAAGCTACATGAAACCATATTTCTGTGCTTAGTGAAGGAGTGGCTCGTGTTGATGGTTCTCTCGAATGTCGACACCTGAGCTGCTTTCAGCTCACTAGTTTGGCCAAACAAACCAAAACAATGTAGGCTCTTAAATACCTGTGGACAGCTGTTCTCAGCTTACCATCTCAAGCATCACCTCCTGCATTATCCGCCCAGAGCAAAATGGCACACAGCCAAAGCAAATGTTGAAGTTGATGCCTTCATCAAACCTTTGAAAAGGTACACAGAGAAATACTTTAACTTCTGAGTATGAACTCCAATAGGAGGTTTCTATGTTGTTTGTATGTGAATGATGCTTGTCAGAACAGATGAGAACAGCTCTGTCAAACCTGTGGCTGTGACGCTGCTTTTGAGTGTTTCCGCCCATTTTTCTAAAATAATTTATTCGTATAAATTGAACATTGATTGAAATTGTTCAGCACATCTGAACTGATTACATCATCCGTGAGATCTCGAACCAAGCAAGAGCCGAAGCACTGTGCATTTGATGATGATGGTGTTGCTACATGGTCGACATGGGCTTTCTGCTGATTTTAAGACGCATAAAACAAGAAGAACCCAAAACTGCCCCACGCTTTCTCTTTGGTACGCCTTAGTTAAAATGATTACGTGTAGCTCAGTATTTATCGTCGTACATGAAACTGCAAACACTTGAAAGGTAAATGTTGCGATAACCTTTTGTTTAGCCTCTTTGCTTTATTATTTTTTACTTAATACAGACTCAGAGGCTGGGTAAGGACAGAACAACACATCATATTCAATCAAAATAACTCCCTGTATCTGCTTGTCAAGAACCCTGAGGATGAGCTGGGCTTATGCTCAGACAAGCACTATGTGCATGCACTCAAACAACAGTACACAGAGTCATGCATACTGTATTAACTGTCACAAACACTCTCAGTACTAACATGCATACCCTAAGAGAGCGCTCTGCTCTGCTCTATTGTTTGTAGCCTGGTGATACATCAAGTTCATATCAGCAGCACTACGTAAGAAAACACTGGGGCAGCACCAAACTGATGGAGACTAATGATCCTCCCCCTTAATGGGCTGTTGGTAGCCTGAAGGTTTGATAAGACCGTGTCACATATGCGAGTCGCTTTTTCACTTTATGGACCAAATGATCAAATCTGGAGAAAATGCACAAGAAACCTGCTGCTCCTGTAAATGAAATTCACCAAAGAGTCTTTGAGCAAGGCACAGGACCGCTACCACTGCTCAGTGAGTGCAGGTCTGCCAATGTGAACGTGTTGAGAATAAAAGAAAAGAAATGATCATTGCTGAAAAACATGTCACGCCTCAGTCAACCTTCACTGAATAAATAAAGGTTGAGAAAAATGACTCCATAAGCAAAAATGTCATGTTTCTCCTTCCATTTGAAAAGGGAAACTCGCATGCCCCGCATGAAATGCACGTACATGTGACTTTGCATACACATGAAGTCTTCATAACACATTGAGAGTCCCTATCCAGAGATGCAGTGAAGTCATTATAGCACTAAGTCGATTTGGATTATAGGTTTTAGCAGAGCGAAGGAAGGTCGAGCATTAATTATGATTATTTCACATACTGGCTCTTTATTATGTTCTGCCAATCCTGCAAAATATGGATTATGACAGTCATACCAGTGCAGATTTACACGTGCTTTCAGTGTTGGTTGCACTATATGAAGAAAAGAATCCAGGTTCAGGAGTGCATTATGGTGACTGGATCACTTGCTTCTAATTTTTAGCTTCATTCAGGGTTGGTCTATGTTTATTATGTCAGTACTGCTGACTTCCTGTCTAACACACCTAATCTTTTCAAGGAATTCATTTTATTTTTTTATTTATTTTTGGCTAATTGTTTTAGATTAACCTCACTGTTGATGTGTTTAAAACCTGTCAAGTAATAAATGATAATGCTAATCAACCTTGAACAGCAGTGTGAAGTACATCCTCAGTATGTCAGTACTTTACATATCGGGGTCAGGACGTAATAGAAATTCATCTGATCTTCACCAGATCTTAAAATTGTGTACATACAACCTCACATTAGGGAAGAAAGAAAAAAAGAAACATGACAAAACTAAACCAAAACGCAAACGGCCCTTACTGTTTACTTGTGAATTAAGAAGGTAAGTAGTGGCTAGGAGCTGCTGATCACCAGTGATCATCAGTGTGAGCATCTCTATAAAAGCAGAGGTTTCAAGACAGTGACCGGTCTTTCCAGGAGTGGATGTCCCAGCAAGTTCACCTCAAGGTCAGATCATGCAGTGCTGAAGGAGTATGGGAGCTACATCTATCACCCAAGTCTAGTCTCTTTTCTTTGTCACATAAATCACTTTAGCTATATAAACACAAAAATGCACAGCATGCTGGACCTGTTCGTGCAGACGTGTCGACAGATATTGTCTTATGGATTCTGACCTGTGGGGAGTTGCAAAGGCACGTTTTTACATCAGCTAAGTCTAGCTTTAGCACTTTTGCAAGCATGAGTCTTGAGTGGCTCTGTAATTCTGTCACGCTGTTACAGCCCCGCTCTTTGTTCGGTGCATTTCTCACGCCCCTTCCCGAGAGGTCACACCACTGAGACTTACATACACACCCGGAGACAGCTCAGCCATTCCTCATTCCACACACAAATATACTGAATGAAGAGAATAGAGTTGTGTTCCTTTATCACTGCCGCTGTGTCATAAGTCAACTTATGAGGATCCTTTGCTGCAACTCCTCTTTTGTTCGTTATGTTTTTAAGACTTACGCCATGTTCGGAATGACTGTTCCCATGTGCAATTGTGTGTGTGAGTCAGTCAGCTCTGACCTGGTTAGATTTGTAATGATGGTGAAGTAGCTTGACCAGAGGGGGCGGTGTGATTGAGAAGTACTTTTTCAGTCTTTCATTCTACTTTCTTTCACTCTCTCTTGACTCTGTAATGTTCTTCTCTTTGTATATACCACTTTTTGGCTCTACACCTGTGTTGGCTGTAGTGGGCAGTGTGGTGGTGTTATGCTGCTGATAGGATAGTGTAAAGGGATGACCAGAGGGGAGCAATGACTCATTACCTGGGTAACGATGCCAATGTTCTGACCTTGAGCCCCCCCCCCCCTTGAATTGAACTGCCTCAGTAAATGTCCAGGTAAATGGTGCTTGTCTCTGTGATCTATGAAGTAAACTACTGCGTTGCAGAAAAGACATCTCAGCTCACGACATCAGTCTTGAAAGCAGTGTGCTGCCACTACTTCATGTCATGGCAATATTTCACATTTTCAATGGCGTTAACATTTGATGAGCATGTAAAATGTAAAATGCAATGACTCAGATCCAGACATGACTTAGGTGGTGTCAAAACCATGTCATGGTACTAATGATGATGATAAAACTGATGCGGCTCAACTTTGCAGGGGATAGAGCGTTTGCAGTCTGTGTTTTGAAGAGTTTAATCCGAAACCAGCGCTGAATTCTGAGCAGACCTTCTTGAGCAAAGGATTTAAAAGTACATGCTTTTAATTGGCTTCCTACTGCAACCAGGGAGCTGCAAAATTGACAAGTTCTTGGAAAAGGCCTACAGCATTTGAGAGTAGAAAATAAGTTCTCTTTCTCCAAATGAACACGAACCATTAAGATTCTTGCTTAAGAGCTTCAGCACAAACAACTAATTTGAGCTCAGACGTTTCAGGGAAAAAAATGAACAAGCATGAAAATACAAATATTGCTTTTTTTAAAGGCATATTATTTTACATGTTGAGAATGGCTCACATCACTCTTTGTTCCACATAAGTTCAGTATTTCCAAACCAAATATGCAAGTGAGCATTGAAAGCTAGAAATCTCAACTGCACTGAATTAACTTAGTATTAGTCAAATATCAAATCCAATAAAAGCGAAGATATTCACGTTTTCTGCTCTAGCTCACCCACAGTAGGTTTCCCTGGGACTGGTTTCACCATTAAAAGCTAAAGCAAACACAAAATGTCAAACAGATAGCTTCTGAGTTCACTGTGACTTTCAAGATTCCTTGTATGTGAGCACATTCTTTTTATTTATTTTTTCATCGGTGCTGGAAAACAGGCAGACCTGTCTCTAGAAAGGTGGAATGTTACCAAGCCATCATTAGTTGAGTTCTCCACTGTGAGGGCTTCAATTAGAAAGTGTCTCATTCCCTGGCAACTCATTTCTGAACAGGTTTTATCAAGAAAAAGGTCAAGCTAGAAATATGTAAGTTGTAAAAATAAAACAAAAAAAAAACCTGCCTGATTAAGTGAAAATGTACTAAAGATCAAACTTCAAAACGATATTGCTCCTTTTATTATTGATAGAAATGCACCATCTGAGTCAATTGTGGGGGAAAACAAGCCTTAATTGTACAGATTTTTCTTTTCCTTTTTTTTTTTTAAAAACATATTTGCAAATTAAATTGAGTGCAGTGTCTCAACTGTCCTGTGCAAAATGTGTTTAGTGGTCCTGTGTTTGTTGGCAGTAAACAAATTACGGCCTCACTGGAAAGAAAAGGCCTCTATTTGCTTGCAATGCATTATAGTCCCTGGTGCAGAGGCAGAAAATGACTGCGACACAATGCCAGTAATAAATATCTCAGGAGCCAGGCAAGTCCGGACAACAAACCTGACTGGATAAACAGCATAGAAATCTCATTGCACCTCTTCCAGGCAAGATAAATACATACAGAAGCTGTATAGGAAAGATTTAATACCGAACCCTGCTTCTCTGACAACTTAATCCTATCTCTTCCTTGGCGCTATTCAGATCAGCCACAATGACCAAAATAAGGTTTTCTGTTTAACTGCTTTTCCCAACATTACTTCTTCTCTGTCTGTAATTCTCTTTTTGAATGTTGCTTTCCTATCGTTTTTATGGTTGTTCCTTTATTCTTGAAGAGGGTGAATGGTCAGCCCATATTCCCCATCGCATGCTTCAGGCTGCTGATGAAAGTAACGCAGCATTGTAGGCACAGATTTTAATTTTGGGATGGCTACTTAGAGCTTTTTGTCAAAACTTTCTAAAGTAATATAGCAGCACAAATCCGAATAACACAAAAAGCATTTATGGACAAACTATCTCAAACACACGCACACGTACACTCACAGATCCACAGGTGAACTGTATTTTTTAGCTCCTTTGTGACAGTCTGTGTCACAGATTTAATTTCTCCCACCATCTGCTGGCTGCAGGCCCAGCGTTGTAGATCATATCCTGCCTGACAGATACAAACTGCATCTGTCTATGCATGCTTCTCCCAAGGACTCGCACAATATGGCTGGGTGGAATCACTCTTCTGGCCACACAGTCTCTATCCTTACATCCTTGCTCCCAAGGACTTGGACACTGTATGTAGGACAGGTAGATTTTTAGAGTTGTCGCATGTTAATCGCACCTGCTTCTCTCCAGGAAATTAAGAGGCCTTCTGTCCTGGTACAGTAATATCTGCGTGAAGGACAGCAAAAGTGAGCCAGATTATTTAGAATATTAAAAATGCTATAAAAAATGTCCTGGTGTTTTTACTAACCTATTACTGCAGCGCCTTCGCCTCCCTTTTTCCAATTCCAAGCAGTCAATCTCAGAGTCTTTGCTCAAGCATGCGCATGAAGCGTTAGTGTATATTTTTGTGGTGTAAAAGCTTCTGCAAACTATGGTGACCCAGAAACTCGGTGTCCGCATCCTTGCACAAAGATTCTTAGGTTGCATAGCTCTTACATGGTGTGGCTTTAATCAGCATCCAGACCACGCTGAAGTTTTATTGAACAAAAAGTGAACAATCTAATAGTGTTATAGTTGTTCTTTATCAGATTCAACGTAAAAAGTTGTGTTCGATAGTCAGTCATATTGACTCCAGTTATGGATGATCCCGTGAGATTTGACAGCCGACTACATTCTTCATGTAATGCGGAAGGCATCTGGACTGAGTTTTTTTTTTTTTTTTTTTGCTTTGAGGCAACATTTTATCATCTGTATTTGTCCGTCAATAGCTCCATGCTTTTGGCAAGCAGTGTTTGCAATGTCTGGTATGTCTGCGCCATTATTACTGATCATGTCTATGGCCTCGAGGGAGGGAGAAAAGGGACAGGGAAGAACATGACAGAAGTGACTGATAGGGCATTTGATACATTTAATTATTACTTTAGACATGAGGAATCCTCTTGTTTTTTATTGTTTTTGTCATAAAACTTTTGACTATCATGTCTACTGATGACATTTTTCCTGTGACTGTCTGACTATCTGCTGCGGTATATTAATGATGCTGATGTGAGCAGCACCAAGTAACAAAAGTGAAAGTATACTTTTTTTTTTTTTTTTGGTTTGTTTCATAAATCCATTTTTAACCACTAAAACTAAATCTGCTTTGTCTCTAGCATAGACACAAGTTGACAGTGGAATCCTAGCACTGCTACAGTGACTGCCCTGCAATAAATGCAGCCTTTGTTCAGAGATTTGCACTACAGAGAGCTGAGTGTCTCATAATATGTTGTAAGTATTCAGACAACACCAGAAAAACAGCCACTAAATGTTCATTGGATGAGATGCTTTCGTTTCACATAATTAACTTCCGGGTGGAAGTGTTCATTCCAGAGCTATTAAAAGTAGTCTACACAGTATGTGCTGAAAAACTTTTTTGCTCCTGGCTCTTGTCACATTTACAGCAACTGGAGCTACAGGCTGTCACAGTTTTACACCTGCATGGCCTCTGTTATGATTGCTATGACGTATTGTGCTTTCTGTCTGGGCGTTCTGGAAGATATTGAAGATGTGACAAGACAATTACATCCATTAATGTCTGCGGATTGTCAGGAAGACACATATCTATGGATCAACACCTTCTTATAAGTATACTGTTATAAGAAGACATGTTTGTGAGGTGTCAGCCAAATGTTTTCATCGTGTCTTACTGTTAGCTTTACAGGGGCTAGTAGAGAGAGTGAGGCATCAAAATGTGAGGATCCAATGAAATTAGTCTGAAATACAAGCACCCTAAATGAATTTAAGCTCAGAGGGTGATAGAAACTGTCACTCACAAACGTCCTCCTAAATCAAATTGATTTTTGAAGGGCCAATAGCAAGTCAATGTGTACTTAACACCTGATCGCTCTGAGCCTTATAGACAGCAAGAGTTAAATTTAGCAATAAATCAATTTGTTCATCACTTTATACAGTTCCTCCTGCTTAGTTACATGCTTTATTGCTATATGTATGGTAAAAAACTCCACCTCTAAGCCAGGCTTGGTTTTCTGAATCTCATCATTGGTAATAAAGAAGTATATTACATTTAATAGTCTCTATGGCACAGTAGAATTTGTGGAGATGACTCTGTATTTAAATCATGTGGACCTTAGAGTAAAAACTTTTTATGTCATAGATTTCTAACAAATGGCCAATATTAGTATCCCTATTCACAATTGCTCATTTTATTGGTTGGTTTAGTATGGCTCATCATCCAAATGCTTTGATGTTGCTATCAAAGAAAGCCACCCATTTCTAGCTTTGTTAACACTCGGAAATCAGGAAACATAATAACTCCCCAAATGATTAACAGTCTATTGTAAAAAACCTGACCTCTTTTTTTTTTTTTTTGCCTTCATTTGCTACACCATGTTAAGCCAAAATCTATTACCATGAAAAAAAAATTAACTTAACATGAATAATGAAATAAAATCTGGGCAGTGCATCAAACAGATCCCTACCTTTAAAAAAAACCCCAACACTCTGGACATTCACCGTTACAGGTAAAGAGCAAGGTCTGCCTCATAGCTCTGTAGGCCAGTGAGTCAACAGCTCCCCAGGCCCTGACTGGCTATGGATGGATGGGCCTGCAGCATGTCAAGGGGTTTCTAATACCTACACTCAGTGAGCTGACTAATGGGAGTCCTGTCACCCTGACCCCTTTTCCTCACACATTTACACAACAAGACCTCATTGCTTATCCACTGGGTCACACAAGGCAGACGGGAACGGCTTGTCTCACTATGGGGGCATCGCTGTAAGTTTCCCATTTTTCTCATGTTAAAGAGCCAGGGTGCTGTTTTCTTTAGGCTGGTCAAGAATGTGTTTTCAAGGTTGCGGCTGATCAGTCTACCTAAATCTGTCAACAGCACTGTTAGGTTTGCATGCAGTTCATCTCTATTTTTACTTTAACCTGTGTAAAAGAGATGGATGACTGAAGAAGCGTGCTGATATTCAGGTCTACTCTCCTCTACATTCATGAGCCCCTTTCAGACATGCGCTCTTTTCCAGTAATGTGTTGTTAATAGAACTGAACATGTGGATGGGATGCCTGAACAAGCAGTCTGTTCACTATAAATCTTACTCGGTCAGACACACTAGAATTTTCACTTTTAATATAGCAAATCTGAAGTGCTGCAATCACAGTAACAGATGGGCACACACAGGTAGTGGTGGATCTTAATTGGCAAATGGTCTACTTTTCAGAAGATTAGTAATTAACACCATTGCCCAAACTTTTTATCTCTGTTTTTCTTTCAATTCATCTTTTCACTGGACCCAAGGCAAAAGGAAAAATCATGCTGCATCCTCTATGTTTGACACACACACTTATAGTGGGCATTTTCACCCAGCTACCTGTAAAGTGAATACTCTTGTTGTAGTTGATGGCAACTGCACTCAAGTTTTAATTCACTATCCAGGCAAATCTGAAGTTATCTTTTGAAAAGCTGCTAAACAGAAATGTGAATCAGACATGTTTCCACAACTTGTCTGAAAAAAGGTGTTCTGGGCCGTGTAGTGTAGCCATTGCTTCTATTATTGTCACCACAGTAAAGAAGGCAGTTGTCCCAACTGAAAGCAAACCTCTGGGAAGAAAATCCCACAAATATTGAATTCGACATCCACAAAGGGACAATAGAAAGAGCTTTTCTTCAGGAAATCCTTTCATCTCTACGAATATCTGGAATATAATGCCAAACACGGCAAGTCGCCAGTCGGTCGAATGAGCTTGTGTGTCAACTCAGACTGGAAACAGTCGTCGAGTCGGTCATTTTAATCATTGTCGGGTCAGACACAACACAAAAAGTTGTTTCCATTCCCACTAGTACATATCAAGTCTCTGTGTTGCTGCTGTGGGTATTTCTGAATGTCATTGTAAGGAGCACCGATTTAAAAGTGGTCATGTTTGAATATTAGAAATGCCGTTTATGTTCAAAGGTGTTTGGTGAACTTGCTCATTCTTTAATTAGTTCTTAGGTAAAGTTCTGTGGTCAGTTTTTTACTTTGTTTGTGTCTTGACTACATGAAGATATATTGAGGTTAGACGCAAGCTGATGATTAAACTCACAGGAGAAAATGTTAAATGGAGAAAATGGTAAATGGATTGTTCGGCTTGTAAGAAGTAGGATAATATTTGACAAACCCTAATCGTTTTAAAGTGTGAACCCACTCGGTCCTCAAACACTGAGAGCTGCATGTCAAGTCTATACTTCCACAGAACAGCTACCAGAGTTAAATATTTTGCAGCAGGGGGTCATGTTTGCCTTGCCTCTTCGCTACTGATAACTACTGATGAAATGATTGCATTTTGCCTCTTCTGAGGTGAACAGTTAGTCGGTCATCCCGTGATGTGATACATTTGAACACCTATCACTTCTGCAAACCTCTACATAATCAAAGTTAAGGCCGTCGACATTGACTCACAGACTGTGTATTATTCATTATCTTTGACTGAGAGAATAAGTAAAGGCTGTCACAGGAGCCCAGTCATTGAGGATTTAATTAACAGAACCTGCCACATTCCACTACATCCACTGCCTTTCTCAGAACTCATAAAAGCCATCCCTATCTGCTGTAATTACACTAAACATGTCACCATAAAGCTCAGCCGATGATTAATTTGAGTTGTGGAGAAGATCAATTAATTCATTTATTTGCAAGCCACCGCTTTGCCCCCCTGTGTAGGACGATTTCATTAACCGTCACGCTTTCCGATTTTTGGTCCTGCCCTTGTTCTTTTTCCCCAAGAAACCGGGAGAAATAGCCCGTCTTATTAGCCACATAGCATTACCACAGAAATTTACCATGAGCCCTGAGGTTTTTCCATCTCAGAGGCAGTTACATTAAAATGAATAGTAAACCACAATCCGTGTACTCTGTAATACCATAATCTCAAGGGTCTTCAATCAGACTCCTGTTAGAAGGACCACAAGGCAAGAAGTAGAGCTGTAATACCAAAATGAAAGCCTACAGCTCTCGTACAGCGTAGTTAATGGAGGATGTGATTCTGTGCAGCAGCACTTGTCCCACAAGGTGACTCAGTCAGCATAACCATGTGAATTTTGAGGACCACCCCTGGGTTGCAGTAATGGGTTAGGGGCCAGGGTGATGTACTAACCGGTGCGCCGCAGCATAAATAACAGGCACAGAGCATCTGGCAGAACCGTAGATCATACTGACGACAGTGGAAGTATGATATCGCATATGAAAAGAGAGAGAAGTGGAGATAAATAGGAACGTGGCGAGAGAGATGATAAAAAGAGGGGATGAACAAGAGGAAAGAGTTTGGCGGGGTTGAATTAGATGACTGTCATTGATTATCTGCCTGTTGGTGAAGAAGTAAGGCCAAATGTTCTGCCCAGCTCGACAAAAAAAAGCATATTATTTCAAAGGTCATGGCATACATTACAGTCTTTTTACTCAAAGGACTCTTGGATAAACAGCAGAATTACTGTAGAGTGATACCACCGCACGCATGTTGGTGTGCGTTAACAACAGCATTAGCTGTGTTTTTGTTATGGCTGTATCTCTGTGATGGTCCGTTGCGTGCAGGTGTGTCTGTGCTTGCAGCTCATATTTCCGGAGGACTGTTTGTCTGATGCCCTGCTGTCTCCACAGCAACTGCCAAAACACCTGGTCTAAGAGGTGGTGTGCCAAAGACTACAGGCTCGACAATATGTTCAGCGTACATTTCAATGCACATTGTACAGTTGTGTTCTTTTACCCTGCTGTTTTATCCCAACTGTAGTAAACAGCCTTATCCGTCACATAAGGCTGTGCGTAATCGCCCACCTAGTCACCGTTCACACCGGCTCAGGTTGATCTGTGAAAATAATTAGTTTGGTTAGGATTTGCATTAGGTTGTCTTTGTTTTCTTTCTCCATGGAGATTTTCGGCATTTTTTCATTTCGTTACAGCAGCATTACATCAATGGCCTCCTTTTCGGGGTCTTTGATGTTAGGGTGTGCTGTGTCACCCATGCCGAGGAGACCTCTGCAGTGGGATCTCTGCCAGCTACTATTCCTGTGAAAAGCAGGAGAGCATTGCTCACATGCATCTCACGGCAAACATGTGAGAAAACTCTGATGTTTTTTTGCATTTCAAAAGCAGAGGCAGTCATATGAATACCAGTCAGGTCAGTGTGACTTTCTGAAGAACCTATTAGTAAGTTCTTTTCACCAGATTTCAGAAAATCTTATTAAAAACCTGGAAGCCTTACTATACCTATCAAACACAAATGTGGAGAAACTTACTAACCCAGTGAACATGACTGCGATTTTTAATATACTGGAAATGTTGTATCCATTACTACTGTCCAATGGAGTGTAGTGCCATCACCACCTTTGCAGTTTTCCAAGTGAACTCGCTGACACACCACCAGCAATCCAGCTATTCAAGGAGCTTTTTCACTTGATCTCGTGTTAGCTTTGGCTTTGTGTTTGCACCTCCTGCTGCCGCTGACACCTCTCACACACTCCGGCGTCTCAGGCAGATGCAAATGTCTGTCTCGTCGATGTTCTGGCCCAGAAACAGCTGCGGGCCATGTGCTTTGTTTCCTCAGACTGCTCTTCTGCTTTTCAGTGCCAACTTGACTTCGAGACTAGTTGAGACACGGGCAACACTTATTGCACTATTTTTAGTTTGCTTTAAAGGTAGCAAAGATAGAAAGAGTGCAATTAAACATTAATCAGTTGAACAAATTTAAAAAAACACAAGCAGTTTTAGTTCTTTAGCATCACAAATGTTATTTTACTCTTTGAAACATTTAGCCATTACTCAATAGCCAGTTGGCCTTCATTTATATTTTGGAAGCATCCACCTTTTTTTAAGAGACAGTGCAGTGATGTCTGAGTAAAAGGAGTACATTGTAGAGCAGTAATATTTCATAGGGCCAGGGGCTGTTTTTTTCCACCATGGTCGTTTGGTTGACACTATCAAAGGAGACATCACCTTTGATTTTTGTCAGCCATCGGGAACATGTTGGAGATCATTAGGTTTTTCATTTTTTTGTCCAAAATGAGATCAGCTCAGGTGTATGAAGGTAGGAAGAACATCCTACATGCTGTTTAACCTTCATTTTTTTCACGGCAAACATTGGTGCTGAATTAGATTAACTATTGATACATATCGACACAACTCCTGTTCATGCTGTTGCAGCATTTTCTCATGAATATTTCGAGCCATATGCTTCCCCCTCTATATTTCACGACTCTAATTTTCTTCCGTACATCGCAACTTAAAACATTCATAGCGGCACATGACATTCACCCTCTTCTGGCACTTAAGACTATAAGGAGGAAGGAGATATGGAAATGAGGCAGGCGAGTCTTGTATCATCTGCCACTATGTCAGGGCTCCCCTGTTAGACGGGAAGTGGGGTGTCTGGAGTGTTTGCCCTCACTGAGATGAGTGTGTTTGGGTTGTGGGAAAAACGCTGGCTGACGTTAGTGTGGGATTGAGCTCCAGCAGCCTCCCGGTGGGACGAGAGGACAGGGATGGGGCTCTTTCTGCAGGGTTCTGATTAGACCCATCGCCCTTGCTGCCACGCTCCACTCACACTGGTAATTGGAGCTGGCAGGAGGTTGGCATGCACCCCTCGCCCGCCCCCTCCTCTTTTACACCCGACCCTTCTCCCTTTTACTCATTTTTACTCTCCTCTCTTATCTAAATCTTTACTCTACCTGTCACAGAGACATACCTACTCGACAAAAAATAGTTCTGATTACCATATCTTGTGCTCCTAATTTCAGCAATTATGATAACACTAGAGCATCTCGCTGCCTTTATAAATGATGTTGTTAATGTTTCCCTATGTCTTTTGTGTATAATCAAGGCCCCCACTGCTATCCTAATTGAGTAGTGCAACAACAAGACCACATCCAGCCCAACCCCCTTGTGCACTTTTTTTTCCTCTGCTAGAACCAATGTAAACTCTAAGTTCATCTGCTGAGCGTCTCGTATTGCAGAATGACTCTGCGTGATAAACGGCTGCTGAGAGAACAATGGTCCTATTTATTTTTCCACAACATGGAAGAACCAGTTTATGCGTACCTAGCTTAAGCCATTCTGCCTCTGGCCTTTCTCATTTGCAAATCCAGGGTGTTTCATTAGATAGCACTGGGAAAAAAAAAAACACTGGTATTCTCAGCCGAAGACATCTATAACACTATATCAGATTTGTTGGAGAATGATGGTTTGCATACAACATGATTTTTGAGTTCTGCATAGAAAGTGAATAGATTGCTCTGGTAATAATTAGACTATGAAGCACAACACACGAATCTTTCTATGAGTATAACTTAGAACGTTAGAATTTTTTTTTAGCTGCAACAGCACCGTTCATCTTGGTAATGGAGTGCCTATGAGACATTATTACAATTTTTTTTTTTTTTTTTGCCTCGCTTGTATTTTCTTGCCTGGAGGAGAAAGAGGAGTGGATCTTTTTATCTGTGTGTACGTGTGAGAGGAATAACACTAAAGTGTGTTGGATCCTTTTATTAAAAATTCCCTCTATCTGTGCAAACATCAACCTGCACGGCCCGCACCATTTCACTGGTTTCTCTCCAAATTTTACCCATCTCCTCTCTTCTCGCTTAAAGAGCTCCGAACAAAGGCATGTCTTTGTCTCCTCGGGATGACAAGTTGGCAGACAAGGCCAGCCGCAGGAACTGCAGTAGGAGAAATAGACAAGACATGCAAATCTTACCCAAAAGCTTGACACAATCTTTGGTGAATTTAACGAAAGAGCTCTCAATTATTCCTTTTAAATGAAAGCCAAGGACATAGGCATTTCTGCTCGAGTCGAATTTTACTGTACTCTTTTGGGATATTTTACTTTTCACTGTGAGCTTTTAACCAAATTAAAATATCAGTTCAACTTTTTACAAAACATTAACAGAAAGTGCAAAGTTCTTTTGCGATGTTTCACAACCTGTACCAATCAACTTAACTATATATTTTGTAGCATTTTTCTTGCTCATTTCTACAGTTTTGCTTGAATAGTGTGATTTTTTATTTTTATTTTTTCAAGATTGAAACAAAGTTATTGCTGAAGCAAAAGCTCCTGAGGCAGAGTTTTAAAAAGATTTGAAGCCTCTCATGTATGTAAGAACCTTTGAGAGCACAATAACATGTTGGGACATTCAGCTTAAAATTTAGCCAGGGGTGTAGTTTTGCCCCTTCTCTGAAAAAGTTAAAACACTTCAGGTGCAACCATGATACATAAATCTGTCAAATCAGCTTTTAGCAGAATGTTTTTTTCTTTTATGCTTCAGTAAGAACAAGTTACACGTTCTGAGCTGAGCGTTTCTGTGGCTCCTCTGTACATAAAGGGTGTCCTTGCACCCTTTCCTGTCTAATGTTTGACAGTTTTAACAATGTAGGAGTTCACAGTCACATACCACTAATCACACATACTGTTTTCTTGTAGTAGTTCACCTGTATTGCAAACATTAAACAGAACTCAAGGTTAGATTAATGTGTAAGCTTTGCAGCTGCTCTTGAATTATTCCCAGTTTGGGGTTCCTGATATGACAGGGCCGCTGACTCGTGTAATAACTCCTTTGGGGTCTTTTGCCCCATTTTACCATTGGTTTGCATTCTTCACAGCCCAACAACATTTGGCAATAATGTTAATAATAAATGTTCTACGCAGCACCACAACAGGCACGGGTGGGAAATATCTTGGACTAATATTCCAATTTCTACTGTGAAGGCGTATTTCCACAGAACACTATAGCATTGGTATTGTCTTTCTTCCCAGCAGGTCAAAGGGTTTATTTCAGTAACTCTTACTTTTTACACAAACTTAAATGTGCCTGTAGGTATATACAGGCATGACAAACCTCTCAGCCATCTTAGGGTACCTTGCTTGGTGTGATCGACATTAGAATGTCGTGTCTCATTGAATCGTCTTAGATCCACTGCATGAGGAAATGCAGCACTGCTTTGTCTGAGATTCGAGGGATCTTGGGGGTCCTGTTGTGTCCTACACATACAAACAACAAGATGCATAAACATTGGAAAATTAGGTGGATACGATTAGATAGCCATATTTCTCTCTCATATCTCCACTTGGTTGATAATTCTGATTTTGAATTAAAGAGTTTGCTGAGCAATAAAATTGCGAATTTTTCTGATTTTTTTTTTTTCACCGGGCATATATGTATGTATAACATTATCTTTGAAATGCTTCTGGGGGTCCAGAGATTGAGTTGCTGCATCACTACACAGTAAATCTTTGCCTGCTGTCCTGAGCACAACCATCAGGCCTTGCAGCCAGCTGCCCTGTGAGGGCGTGCTTGAGAAAACTGGGTCCAGCCTAAAAGGGATGATTTTTCAGAGTTGATCCATTATTGAAAAAAAATCAATGTGACTTAGAACTAGGCCAGAATGGAGTTAACTCAATATTTGGCATACATAAGGACTGTGTGTTATCTTTCTTTACAGACAAAGTGTGCGTTTGAGATTTTCCCCTTAAATCCTGATTCTGAAAATGCACCTTTAACGTTATTCCTACTGGGCAGTTTTCTCCCTCCTCTTGTTCTTGTCTTTGTTCCCATCTCTCTCTACCTTTGTCCTTCTCTTTCTCTTCAAAAGGTATGAGAGAGAGCAAACCACAGAGGAACACAAGGCGCGACAATACTGTTACCACTGTTCACTCGATAGCAAACTATACAGTCGAGTAGCCTGTATTGTAGAGGTATCCTCTTTTGTAGAGATATCATTTGGGATGTCTGAAAACTAATTCTGCATCTTTAGAAAGGAAGTAAGCCTCACCACAAAGATAAGAGGCCATGCACAGACCCGTCGACAGTGTCTGAATATGAGACGGTCTGGGCTACGGGCCAAACACAAGGGTGAAAGGAGGAACAACTGCTCTGCTGAGGATAAGAACAAAAAACATCTCCCGCACTTCTTTCATGCTCAAGTTATATAAATCTACATAGAGATTTTTGACTCAGATAAGTCGATAGGTTTTGCTGGAGGTGTGGTGTCTTATTTAATACATTTAAAAGGGTCAGACTGTAATCAAAACATTAGTCTGGAGTGTCTGCATGCTTAAGAAAGTAGGAAAGCATGCAGGCATAGAGAGTTCATTGGTTTTGTGAGTATGAGGACAACAACTTGTTGTTGAACTTGTTAGATGAAATACTTGTTTTGATGTTCGTAGTACGTAGTTTCTCTTTGTTGAGGAATTAATTGGAGGTTTGCAGATAATGATATCTTATATCACTCCTATGCTCTTGTTATTCATAAACATCATTATTTACTGCCACGGTTTTATATGTGACCGTTCTTGTGTGGTGAAAAGAAACTGGTTGCTTCACAATTTACTGAGGGAACCCACTGACACTTTATTTCCAATCATGCTCTTCACCAACATTCCCCGAAGGTAATTCCTACTGAATCTGTCAGTATAACTTTTGGAACACTAAATTTATGCTCTGTGACTGATTGGCAACCTGTCCAGGGTGAATCTGGTTTCCAGACCCTGCAAAGAAAAAGAGGGTAAAGATAATTGATGAATGGATGAATAGATGAATCTGGGCACAATTATCCTCAACTTTTTGAATCATTCTTTCCTTCCTCCAGAGCAGCTATTCTTTGCTTTTTGTTAGATAACCTGTAGCTACAGATCTTTTCACTGTGAACCAAAGGCAGAAGTTCCAATCATTAACATTTATTTCATCTTTGACACTTTACCCCCAACGACAGATTTACATATGAAGAGACAGTTGAAAAAGATTACCGGTTCAAGAGCGAGTGAATAATCACATCTCTCAAGGATCGTCATGTTTCTTCTTTATTACCGCTCGAAGGATTTGTTAAGAGTGAAGGGTGGGAGTTCGGATTTTGGTTTAGCTGCACAGTTGGACCACATCATTGAGAGTTATATTGTCATCAGATACAGTATAATTAAGGACGCATTAGGGTTTTCACACCAGCCCGTGTCTTTCTAAACGTAACACACTGAGTTATTAAATTGTGTCATGATGAGAGTGTAAAGAGTTGAATTACCCAAGTGTTCCTAGCTTGCTTTATCTGGCAAAAACATCTGCTACGCACAGAATAAAACTTGTCATCTGTACACAAATGGGTGCTGAGTGGAGACTGTAAATTAATTTGCCAAAAAATAAAAAAATCTATCTAAATAGCTGTTAACTGTTATGACTTGACTGTCAGTCTTCTGAAATGCAATCACCAGCTGTGACTGTCTAATATCTGGTGGATGCTTTGTGCTGGGATGTTCCTCCTCCTGTTTATACGTGGAATAATTGTCTCAAAGTTGGTTCTGATGTAGCCTGAGGGCATTTTCAGACCCAAAAGTCTGACCAAGGTTCATGTTTTCCAAAGAACTTAACACAGCATGCCTGTGCAGCCTGTCGCCATCGCCTTCATGTCCAGCATCTGTCTGTACTCTGCGTTGATTGGGTTGTTGCTGGCATGTATCTGACATTGGTGTCTTAATAGATGAAGAAAAATGAATGAACACATTAATTATGTTGTCACTATGATTATGTTATTCTGTCTTTATTTCTAGTAGCACCAGCTTGAAGTGCAAAACCCATGCCTTCTGATATCCTCTCATACTCTCAGAAAACATTGAAGATTGCTGCGTTCTTTTCCCATTGACTCGTAGAACAATATTTCTATGAAAAACCTGAGCTCCACATTAGCCCACGTACGACTGCACCTTGTGTTTTTTTCTTTGGGTTCTGGTGTCAACACACTTAGCTTCCTGTCTTAAAGGCTGCGCCATTGAAAAGGATTTCCAACAGGAAAGAAAACACATTACAGTTAATGTCATCTGGACTTAGACCATCTCTTACCATCAGACCAACATTGCCTGTTTGGGACAGACCCGAGGAGGGGCAAGTTTAACACTCGTATTTTTGGTTCGGATCACGTTAAGGAGTTCGAAAGTTCAACCAAACGAGTTAGTCGTGAAAGCGCCCCCTGAGAATCTGTTAGTCGTGATTTGATAATCTTCTTGAGAGTCAGTATATATTTGAGACGACTTTTTACGCCAGAATTCCAAATTCTATTATCAGGATCATACTTAATGTTGTTGTGGAAATGCCGTTACATTAACTATGATGAGTTGGATTATTCAAATAGGTTTGTTTAGTTTTCTAAGCCTAAGGCAGCTCATCTATGCATGAGTACCCAGAGGCAGATTGCAGCCATCCCTCCTCTCTCTAAACCTGAGACTTGCTGTGCCGGGTAATAAGCTTGCTATGATAATCAGTTACTAACAGGATTCTTTTTTTCCTATCGAATCTAAATCAGCCCCAGATCTGCCATTCCCCAGTAGTATTGCCTGCTCTCACACTAATTTCGTGTGCGTGGGAGTATATGCTGTGATTACGGTTTGGCCTGTAGCACCTGAACTATATTTGCTCTCTTTCATCCTTGTGTCTGACCTTGCCAGCTGAACAGATCCGATGAACTCATCTTACAGCAGTTCAAAGATGATTCCATCAGAATGTTTTGTAAACACAACTTTCCTCTATTTATTCATTTGATAAATTTTTTCTCTTTTTTTTCTGTATCTGTGTATTCTTTGTAACTGTGGCACAACTAAAAACTGCTTTTGCAAATTTCAGAGAACCAGATTCCCCATGGCTTCCCCACCATTGATATGGGCCCCCAGCTGAAGGTGGTTGAAAAGACCAGGACTGCCACAATGCTGTGTGCTGCCAGCGGCAACCCAGACCCAGAGATCTCCTGGTTCAAGGACATGCTTCCAGTGGACATCAGCAGCAGCAACGGGCGCATCAAACAGCTTCGTTCAGGTACAGCTTGATTAAGATCTGAGTAGATTCCTGTAAGGTCATGACTCACTGATAAATGTAAATAAAATAGAGACAAGCTGCAGTGTGCAAGATGGGACTGCATTCCAGCAGACCTCATGTTCGACATGAAGATAATGTGAAAGACGAACAAAAGGCCTTTGTTGTCCTGTACGATTTCACGCATTCACTTTCATCACAAAGGATTTGAAATTTTTACTCAGCTTGTCATCTACTTCGAGTTCTTAGTTTTATTTCTGACAACAGCACAGCAGCCACTTACAAAGTATCTGAAGTTGGAATGGCACCGTCCCAGTGATTCTTGCAGTCTTTGACAGTGATACACAAACTTTTCAAACGCTCTGAAGTACAGGACTCGTTTTTTTTTCTCTCCAAATGAAGTCATCCTTAATCCTCCTCCTTGAACATGCAGCTGGGTCACAATGAGGCCAGCAGATGATGCTTTAGTCAGGATTCAACCTCAAACTAATGAAGTGCTCTTTGTTCGCAGTAGCACTTCCATTGATAACTTAACCGTGTCTTCCTGACCTCGATCCGATGTGACGCACACAAGGTTGAAAGATTTTTGGATTTTGACCAGGTTCTGGCTTTCACTCTGTGCAAAGCTGACCTCACTTTGTGAGGTAGTGATCCCTGCTACATGAGGTAGAGTTTTACTTTGGGTGCTCATAATGAAAGAGCAGCTTATACAGTGTCAGGCTGGGCTGCAGATTTGAGGAGCCATAGATTAAAGCTGAGAGCTTTGATAGAAGAAGCTTGGCACTAAGAGCTGGCCAGTGGGAGCCGGATCACTTGAGCGTGTTCACGAGGACTGTCCATGTTCCTGCAATGTTGCAACAACAAGCACAAATTAGAAACAAATTCCTACAAAACACATACTAACACAACTTATTAAGTGTTTGATTATGTTTTTAGTGCAAGAATAAAAATGTGAAAAAAAAACCAAGATTTTTTATCCCTTTTTACTTCCAGCGACAAACTTTTAATTAGTTTTCTTTCCCACATACATTGAGTGCCTGAAAATGTGCTGATATGTAATGCCCCCAGACTAACATTTCTTTTTATCCACCACCCTTTTCTTGACATCTGCTGCTGTATCAGGATTTACATTACAGCGTATGACCTAAAATGAGGCCAATTTTGCAAAAGCAATAAAAAAAATAAAAATAAAGCACTGTAATTTGTTGCCAGAGTTAAACAGGAAAGGCAGACTCAATTCTTCTTATTTTATCACACTTTCTAACTTTTTCATGAGCACACAGGCACATGTATTCTCTTTTCACACCATCTACTCTGTGGAGATACTAATTTCTGTTCAGTTTTATATCTTTGATGTGAATATTCTCACTGCCCGTCAGTCTTTTTACTGTGTATTACTTTCATTAATTACCCCTGTCCATGTTACTAACTGCTATCTGCACAAAGAGTGGAGGCCATATTAAATAAGAAAGTCTAATTAAGTTATCTTCATACTACTTCAATGCTGCTGTGAAGCAAGGGTAAATGTGGTTGCTGTCTATATAACCAGAAGGAGGAGCATTTTATTTCAGTGTTTGCCAGATAAAAAGGTTTCCTTCTGAAAGGTCATGCTGTTTTTCACCATTATAGACAACACAAACAGTCCAATAGTCACACTTGCTTTATACTGTAGCACTGATTAAGTGCGCTGAACTTTGTCACATTGCATATAAGTGGCCTCTATTCTCTATTAATTGTTTTTTTTTTTATCTATGGCCTGTCAGAAGACATGTTTTTTCTCCCACTGTTGCAAGTGGATTACTAACTAATCTTTCAACCCTGTTGTCATCAAAATTACTCCCACCTAGGTGGTACACCAATTAGAGGTAAGAATGTTGAATAGTGTATTGGAAAATATAATGTCCACACCATTCCCTCACGCCTACACCTGACCCCTATATTTTTCCATCGCCACATCACCAGGTTCATCCACATTGTTGGCGACTGTCCTCCCTTTTCCTCGTTCTCCTGCGTCTCCTCCCAACATGTTCTGTCTGCTGTCTGATCCTTAACAAACAAACAATCACCAACCTTGATATAACCCGAGTGGAAATCCACAAGTCCACTATGTTAGGTAGTAAATAAACTAATTTAAGGTTATTCCTACTGTGTTTGAAATGAACCACTTTAATGAGGAAACACAGAGCATCTTTAGGCTTCAGCCGCTCCTTTGGCTGCTCTGCAAAAGAGGCACGGAGTCAAATCTAAAGGCCACCATCATCACACGAGGATCTGCCTGCCTCATTTGCACAGACTCAGTGTATATTGATATGACTGCATTTGCATAAAGCCTATGCAGCCCCCCCCCCCAGCATAAGAACTGGATGCCTGATTGAGATTGTTATGGTGGAAGCCTCATCCCTTTTTTATGGAAATCATCTGCTTTTCCCCCTGACTGAAAACATGATTTCCACTCAACAACCCTAAATGTCAAATGTTGCTGAATGCAATTTTCCAAATTCCGAATTTTGTGTGTATTCGTGGCTCCTCATAAGGCCCATATTCAATTACATGGTTAACACTTTAGGAGTAAGCAGCATAAAGGCCTTGTAGATAAAAGTTGTAAAAGACCTACAATTATTCAAGTAGTTGGATATATTAAAGTGGCTTTGTGTTGCAGCCTGACAACTGCCATGTGGCAGTAACCTTTTACATTTTTGTAGTACTCACACTTTTCTCCCATCAGAAAGCTGGCAGACTGACAGATTGGTGACATCCACATTAGTATGCAGGTGCATGTCAGTGCTGAATCAGACAGTGATGAGCTCAGCAAGCCGAACAAACACCTTGGAGGGTTGTGTTGTCATGAGATCTGAAGTTTTATTCCCAAATGCCACTGCCCCGCCCGTCTTACTTCTGTTTTTTGTTCTCGTCTCGCTTTGAGTCCCTTACGGTTGGTGGTGAACCTGTTTGTTACATTCATCTCATGCTGCATGATGCGAAAAATGTATCCTAATCCCATCTTCTGCTGAGTATTTTTGTGATTTTCAAACTGCATGGTGGCTGGTGTTGGCGCCATGCTGCTTTGGGAGTCGTTATAACTGTTATCACTCTTTACATGGATTCTGCTAAGGGATGTGATTTTGTTTTTAACCATGCATTTTTTATCGTGGTGCAGGTAAGTTCTCCGTTGCGCTTCTTTATTTGTCAAATTATGACTTGCTTCATCTGTTGTCCATTTGCAAGTCAGTAGCGGTGATTACATGATGGCTATGGAAGTGGAGCATCTAAATTACCACCTCAAGCTTTTCTGTTTTGTTTGAAACAACATGTTGGCCTCTTCTCAGTTGCTTACAACAACTTGGAATTGTGAATACTAATAAAAGCCATCTGGCAATGGAGAATCTCCCTTTGGGAAAGCATGGTCAATAAATTCCCCACTGCCGACTGCACTGGCAGTTGTTTTGCTGCAGAATCTCAGGCCATCAAGCAAATCATCACTTACAAGTCATCCGTTGCATTTACCTGTTACTGAGTTCTTATATGGATGCTTGTTATATCTGAAAACATGATTTACCCACTATTTCAGTATACTTGTGTCCTGTGAAAAAGAAAGTACACCCGCTTCACTTCAGAGGATTTATATATTGTGACATAATAACAGATGTCATGGTATTAACAACACAAGTAATTTTATGACATTATTATTAATCGAAGAAAAACTAAGAAAAAATAGAGAAGCAAAGTGAAAAACTCAATACACCCTGGCTGCTTCCAAAGGAATTTATAGGGTAAGCAAATGCACTTGGTTACTGATTATTAGCAAGTGTGATCACCTTTATAAGAAAATAAGTTCTGGCAATTTGCGAATCTGGGGGGTTCAGGTATGTGATGAATTTCAAGCAAGAAAGACATCAGCAATGATCTTAGAGAAGCAATTGTTACTGCCCATCAATCTAGGAAGGGTTATAAGGGCAGTTCCAACAGTGAGGAAGATTATTCCCAAGTGGAAAACATTCCAGACGACTGTCAGTCTTCCCAGGAGTGGACGTCCCAGCAAGTTCACTCTAAGTCCAGACTTTGAAATGCTTAGAGAAACTGCAAAACACCCAAGAGCTACATCACAGTTAGCATGAGCTACATGCCTCAGTTGGCATGTTAAATGTTAAAGTTTATGACAGTACAATCAGAAAAAGAGTAAGTATGGTTTGTTTGGAGGGGTTGCAGGAGAAAGTCTCTTCTCTCCGAAAAGAACGATGCAGTTTGACTTTGGTTTGCACAGTTGCATCTGAATGAACTACAATACTTACAAAGCAATATCTTTCAGAGAGATGCAACTAATGTGCAGATGTTAATGGAGAAGTTCAAACCTCAACCTGATCTTTGGAGAGTTGTGCATAAACAGAAGCAGACAAACCTCAATAGACGGATGCAACATTATAAAGACGCATGAGCCAAAAATCCACGGCAATAGGATGCACTAATAACGTCATACAGAAAATTATTACTTCAAGTTATTGCTGCTAAAGGTGGTTCTACAAGCTACTGAATCATGGGTGTACCCGGTTTGTAACACTCTGCTTCTGCATTTTGGCTTACTTTTTGTTAGATAATTGACACAATGTAATTTTTCACATTGCAGTTTAACTGAGGCTGTTTATAGGACATAATTTTTTTTTTTTATTATGTCTTCATGTGTTTAACTTTATAATTGGGTGTGCTTTGTTTTTCACACGACTTTATATGAAAGTAAAATTCTTCTTGAGGTTTTAATGTTTGTCCTTTGGTTGAAATGTTTAAAAGATAACTAAAACAGCCATTTTATTGCTTATATCCCTTCCTCTGCAGCATATTATAGCTGCATGCAATCATTTGGCTTTGATAGATAACCCTCCGTGACACAAACACATTGGCTTGTCACACATTCCATAAGCTGCAGGGCTAATCAGACTTAGATGGTTTTGACATGTTATTTATACCATTAATTGACCCTCGCTCATGGTCTTTCATTCATCCTTAACACCACCAGGCAAATTTTCAATTAGCAGTTTTCCTAAATTTGCCAGAGTTGCTAAACATTATTGTTGCTTCAAGTATTTTCCCAATAAAACTCTACCCATGCCTGAGCATGAATATTGTTAGACTTGTTGACCGGAGGCTCTCTGGTGAGTCACTATACAGATATCTGCTTTGGTTTCTGTCTCCTAAATTTGTTAATCTTCCACGCAGGAGCTCTGCAAATTGAGAACAGCGAGGAGTCGGACCAGGGGAAATATGAATGCGTTGCCATGAACAGTGCTGGAACCCGTTACTCTTCTCCTGCCAATCTCTACGTCAGAGGTAAAGCCAAATGTCTCTCCCTTTTGTGGAGGTAATCAATCATAAGTGTCATTTCTGTTGTCTCAAGCATTTGCAAACCACAAGCAACTTTGAAACCTTCTAACGTGTCTTCTTTAATGCACTGTACAGCTAAGTTGTGGCATGATTTAAGCTCTTCCTTAAGAGTGTCTGGGATCATGTGGGAGTGTGCAGACTGCCATTAAATTTGTTGCACTTTCTTGCTGATGAATGGAGTGATTCACAGTGTTGCTCTGCTCACTTTCAAGGCCAGAAAAGTTCCAATCAGTCAGGATAAGGGGAAACAGCGCCTTTAACTGTTGTGTAATTTTCAATATTTGCACTATTCCTTGACTATTTCTATCTATTTCTCTGTCTCTGTCTTCACCACTATCCCTACTATCCCATCCCCTCCATTCCAATGAGCTGAACTAACATCAACCTCCTGTTTGGCTAAGAACTCAGCCAGGTGCAGCCCTTGAGAAAACAGCTGCATTGAAACCGTTTCCTCCGCTGGCATTGACGCCAGGCCTCCTTTCTTTTTTTTATATTGACTGTATCGAAAGGGTTCATTATTCCCCCCCAGCCCAACCCAAAGCTTCTAAAGACGAGGAAGGGTCTGGAGTTTCCAGGGTTTGTGTCTGCTGCGGCGTCTCTGTGAACAGACTAATGCAGGGTAAGGGCAGGATTGTGCTCTTTCAGCAAAAAGCCACTTTACGGGACAGAGTAGTCTAGGTTAGCCCGCTTTTATAAATCCACCATGTCTGATGTACATGAAACGCAATAGCCACTGCAGTTAGTGTGTGTGGTGGAGCGAGGGAGGGAGAAAAGTGTCATGGTGAGAATGTTGCCATTAGTTTCCTTACTCAGATTAATATTTAGAACTCTTTATTTTTCCCGCATAGGCAGGTAAGCGAAGTAAATGTTAGTTGCGGCACCCAAAACTTGCCCCTGAATCAAAGGTAAAGTCATGCTCAAGGATCACAGTGAAACCACACTTTCAGATTAAACACTGTGGGTTCCAGAAAGTTTGAGATCTTAAATCTTGACAGGAGGAGGTTGTCAGCCAAACAGCAAAGGCGAGGAAGGGATGTAAGTCTCTTCCATTAATCAGGACATGTCTGTCACAGGTGCAGACGCTGGCTTTTTTCCCCTCAGAGGTAATTACAGTCGTTGTGTGGTGTGGCGCCGGCAGGGCCTGGGGGCCCTGCTAGTCTGCAACACCACCCAGGTAGCTGTCAACCCACCGGCCCTAATACCAACTTTTTCCGCCAGCCTCACAACACCAATGGAGAGATAGAAATCAAACCAACCATAACCTTTTAAAAGTGTGCTTGACTGGAATGGAGAACAAAGGCTCTAGCCATGTTTTCGCTCAGTCTTTGTTACCACTGCAAAGGCGAGGAGACAAGACCCAGGACTGTTCTATCACCAGGCTGCTAGATTGGTTTTAAAACATGAAACTCAAGACAGGTTGCCTTTCAGATGCATGTCTTCCTTTCCTGTTGTTTTAAGTCGCAGCTTTTACTCTGTCACCCGTATCACCCACTTCATCATAACATGTTACGCAAACAAAGAGGTCACTGGATGACCGTTTACTCCTCGCAGGCTGTAAAAACATTGCTGGAGTTTTCTTGAATAATGTTAAAATGACACTTGACATTTGCACAAATAATTCCAGTCATTTTTAATGTAAAATTAGCTGTTTCATTAGTCCCTTTTTAATGTCTTTTTTTCCTTTTTGTTCATGAATCAATCAGCTGTTTAAAGTCTAAAGATTCCATCCTCCCTAAGTAGAACACTAACTGGTAGTCTTGGAAGACCCAATGAATTTAGCTTTATTTGAAGGTGACATATGAAAGGAGTACCCTGAGAGAAACTGAGGAATTATTCACCAACCACACATCTGTTGGACTTAAATGTGCTTGTTATGGGCAGATGTTTTGAATGTACAAATGTGTTTTTTTTGTTTAGTTTTTTTTTATTCCACTCATTGTTGTCACCTGATCTAATTCCTGTCTACAGGTACACAAACAGGCTGCCAGCAGCACCATTACCCTCCTTGTCTTGACATTTTAGAGCCACCAGAGAGTGATGTCCTCATATTTCTGTGTGGGTAGGGGGAGGATGAGACAGAAGGAGGGGGTGGTTTCGTGTACAGTGGGGGGTGTCTGCTCGTGGATTGTTTTCCCTTTTCGCTGTCTGTGTACCTATTAACTGTACGTCCTTCCACTTCTCATCCATTAAGACTGCCCGTGTTTGTAGGTGTGTAACTATGGGTCGCTCGCTGCGACCCTCCTCTAAAGGAGGACTCCATCAACGTGGGCTGAAGCACAAGCGTGCTGTGATTGTGCATGAGCGCTCATTTGTCAAGTGCTTATCCCACAATGGAGGAGGGATGTCAGCTTCTGTCTGCTGGCACTCTTTCATATATCCATGTGACATGTCAATATGTCACAGAGGATAAAGTGCTGCAGCTGGGTTTTTCTATACCAAAATATCTTCATGCTGTTTTATGTGTGTATGTCTGTGTGTCAAGGAGGGAAACCTGCAGAATGATCAATTCAAGTAGGATTTTTGAGAGGGAAGATTAGGCACAGAAGGATATTTAGGAACATCAGTGACTGCTCATGAGGTTGTGATCAATTTTAATTGAACAAAAATAGATGACAAGTCATGTCATAATTATTCAAAATCAAATCAATTGAACTGCTTAAGTGTGGATGTGAAACAAACGAATGAAGTGATCAAGTCAGTTTGGGTAAAAGGTGAAGACACTTCTGAGCCACTTTTGAAAGTTAGTTTCTCTCCTTGATGCTGTATCTATGCATTACTTTGCCTCTCTCTGCAATGTCACTAACCTCCACTGTGTCTACAAAAGCATCTGTCTGTTTCACTGCGTTGTCTTCCTCTTCACTTTGTATCTTTTCATCCCATTGCTCACCTCCATCAAATCACTTCACCCGCAAACAGGTCAACGTGAAGGTTGGTTTTCACTTTCTGTCACTTCCTTTCCATTTAGTGCAGATATTGTTTTAGGTGAGGTCAACCACCGCCTCCGCCTCCTATGGTGAACACCATCCCTTAGAGATAAATACATTAATAATAGGTCTCCCTAATCCTCGGCAGTGTAATTGTGTAGTGTTGTCTGCTTGTTTGCATGGATCCCTGAGTAGCTCTTGCACGCATTCCCGGGCCACTCCCCTAAACCGTGTTTCGATTAGTCTTGCCAAAACATATAAAGAAGTCCCCGAGCAGTTAGCTTAAGTCATTATTAGTCCTCTGTTGTGTTAGGTCGTTGTTCATTCTTCCCCACCACACCCATATTGTTCCCAGTAAACTGCATCCACCAAATCCTTTAGGTGCTTTCACCCTCAGACTTTCCATCCGCCTCAGTGGGCCCATCAGAGGTGTGTGATGGATTACTCGGGTATTCAGGTGGCAACCGGATTTGTCAGGTGTTTAGGCAGCAGCACACCCTTGCTCTCCCACTGAGGGACATGGGTATAAGAGCCGACAGAAACATTCTCTAGGGATTATGTGTGTTTTACCACCATAGGCAGTCTCCACCCAGAGACTGAAGGATAGACACATGTTGGTCTAATGAGAGGACAAGACTTCCTCCAGTCTCTGTGATGTTGCCGAAGGCTCGGAATGGTAGAGAAGGTTCTAATGTGGCTCTGTTAAAAAAGAACAGATGACACGTACTAAAGTTACAGTATTACGCCTGATCATGAACAGGTTTATAAAAGTGATTTTATGACTTGGTCCCTGATCTCTAATCCACTTAGTGTCTGACTGAACTCTGCTTTAAAGTGAATTAATTTTGACACTCACTTTGTTCATAGCAGGGGTAATGTTTAGGAAATTATCACTCCTCATGTACCATTTGCACAACTCTGCCACACAAAGAGCTGACCCGTGGAATATTAAAGAATGAGCTGGCAGAGTGCTGACAAGGGGATGATGGGCCATCATGGTAGCCTGGTGCTGATGCCAGGAAGCCTGCTGAGTCTGTGCCAGTCTGTGCCAGATATTGACTGAACAGGTTCTGCTATCCTTGGGCACTTTGTCAAGGCAGTTAAATTTATAGGTATCCAGAAAGCAGGCAGGCAGAGTGGAGACAGGGCTTATTTTGTGGTTTTGATAGAGTCCCGGAGCCCATCTCTCCGAGCCGCTCTCGACAGGAGAGAGGCTCCGGGGGAATCGATAACAATTACCTGCCCTCTAGTCATTTTGTTCCACAGCACCTCTCCAAACTTAACCGCACGCCATGAATTATTCACAACATTAAGTGTTCAATATACACAGCCCCCATTGACTGACTGCTCTTACCACTGTTAAGTCTTTGGAATCATGAAAGAATAACAGCTACTTTGAGCTTAATGGTTTATATTAGACCTGCTTCTCTCTGGCTTCTCTTTTTCCATAAGCATATGTTGTGAAAAGTAGCTTCACTTGAAGAATGTTACACAGATGGCTACCAAAATGAGTGGAATATGTTTCTGCAAGTCCTCAAGGAAAGTGAGTTGTGCTGTAGTCACACTGGAAATCAGATGTTCAGTTAATTGTATGAGATAATTGGGCAAAGTTCTTCCTTTATCCTCTTCTCACTAGTGTACTCAGGCTTGTTATCCCATCCCATATCTGTCCCCGACTCCAATGCATGCTCTGTTTGAGAATGTCATCCATGGCTTGTTCCCAGGCTCGTAACACTACTCAGCTTGTCCAGTCTTTACATGTAAAAAACAGCCATATTCTCAGGAACCACAGGGTACTCGTTTTATTTGCTATTTTAAGAGCACTTAATGTATGGCTTTTTTTTTCCCAGCACGGAACTCTTGTGGTGTAGTTGCATGGTAAACCCTTTTGCCTAACCTCTTTACAGCCCCTCGTGTTGTTTTGGAAATTGTGGTAGAGAAAGTCACAAGGCCAAATTCCAAAACATGCTTGACTGTGTGTGACTCAGACTTGGAATAATAATTATTTTTTGATTCTGAGCCAAGTAGTTTCAGCCCACATGAGAGTGTTGATTAAAACGGCAGAAAGTCTACACGCAGCACCTCAATTATTATGGGAAAATTCAGATGAATGTGAACCTGGTCCCCCTTATTATAGCTCGGTCCAGAGAACCAGCCTTTTCCTGACTGGAATCTCAAAAGGTGCTTTTGTGTTTTTCCATTTCACCGCATAATGAGGGGAATAACAAGCATGGCTGTAACGACGTTCCGGTTCAAATTAGACCGGGGAGGGTGGGGTGGAGGAAATGTGGAGGGAGACTCATATTTGAAAATCCATTTTCATGTAGACTGGTGCATAAGAGCAATTACAGTCAAGAGCTTTTTTTTTTCTTTTTTTCAGGGAGACTGAGAGATGTTGTAGTGCATTAGGAGAAACAAGCAGTATGAATTCTGCAGGGATGGTTTCTTGCTCTGGTGTCTTGAAAACATATGAACAGCGGTTGTAGAATAGAGATAATGGGTCCCTCAGTGGGGAGCTAAATGTTTGGCTTGACTTTGGGTGGAGAAGTCAGAGCTCCAACTTTTTAGATTCAGCGCATACTTTGGGAACATGTCGTACATTTAACAGGTGTGACATTTATGGAAGTTAACACAGAGATGTCAAGTTCTCTTTTCCATATCAAATTGATAACTTTGTTGCCAGACGTTACCAGAAAAATTTGTACATATGGGAGAGACATTTCCTGTGCATTTTCATACAGACAGAAAAGATGTCAAATGGAAATGCTGGCTGCCTGCTCTTTCCAGGCCAGCTTTTCGGTATGGTATGAAGCCTCTGAATTGGTGTTTGCCTCGTCCCAGGCAAAGTCAACGGGCCCTTCTTGTCTCCATGGGAACCCCATTTTAATGTCAGTCTATCTGCATATCAGAACTGCACAAAGAGTGGGAGAGACAGAGGGAGAAAGACAGCCCGAGCAGAAGGAGCTGGAGAGATGGAGCGGGAGGAGAAATCAAACAATGGCATCTCCACAGGGTCCCTCAATGATGCAACTCTCGCACCATTTGACACTTTGACAAAGGAGGTCCACACATAGTCTCCAGCAAAACTGGGCTATTTTTGGTTATGTTCCCTGTTAGAGGAAAGAGGATAAAACGCCGCCTCAAAGATTTCTTGTGAAATTTCCAAGCCAATTTGTGACAGTCCATTTCTTCCCATTGTGCTTGCCTGCACATTTGGACAAAATTGATCAGTTCCTCAGTTCCTGTTAGCTTTTCTGAGTTTTTTTTTTTTTTTTTTGTGGTGTTGCATGGAGAAAGACGATTCATGAAACCACAAACAATGTATCATCTTCACCTCACATATCCTATTTATTGACTCTTTTCTCTTCCTTCTTCACTTGATATCCATAGTACGAAGAGTCCCACCTAGATTCTCTATTCCACCCACAAATCAAGAGGTGATGCCAGGTGGTAGCGTCAACCTGACCTGTGTGGCAGTGGGCTCACCAATGCCCTACGTCAAGTGGATGATGGGCCTGGAGGAGCTGACCAAGGAGGAAGAAATGCCAATGGGACGCAACGTGCTGGAAGTCACCAACATCCGCAAATCAGCCAACTACACCTGCATCGCCATGTCTTCTCTGGGCATAATTGAAGCCACAGCACAGGTTACTGTCAAAGGTGAGCCCCGTTGCTAATACCTTACCAGACTTGTTTCTTCTGTCTTGATGCGAGTCTGTTGTTGATGTGACTCATGTCACAGTTTGACATACAGATAAAGAAATGTTAAAAGCTGGAAGAAGATATTCACATGCCCACTGAGACGTCTTGTACATATTCTTAGTTTTGAATTTGCAGTACCCTGTGTTTTGTAGGGAGACCTAAGAATACAGATAAAAGATTATCATGGTTTGTGGTCTCCCTGTCAATGCATTGATGTGGGGACTTGTATTTTTCTGTCTGCCTCTTTCTATATCCAAGTATGTACGTGACTTTGAGACTGTGTTGTCTACCTATCGCAGACTCTCGTATCAGTATTTGTCTGTATTGATTTAACTTTCCACTCAACTGATCGATACACAAAATGTCACAGTCATTAGAGGGACCACAGCAACACCAACCTCCTTCCCCAAGGAAGTCTTAATGCAGACCCTGTGTTTGGTTTGGATTTGTAACAACAGGAACAACTATTGCAATTTTCTCTTATTGTCAGTAAAAGCCAAGCCAGTTATTAAACACAAAATTGGGACTTCAGTTTAGCCTTTCTGTCCAATTTGGGATAATTACTGTCGACAGCTCTATATGGATTAGCTTATGAAACCATTATCTTTGTCCTATGAGTTACATAAAGGATAATTACCTGACATGTAATGTCTTTTCTACAGTTGAGCTTTGTTTACCTGCATTCTGCATGTCTTAAGAATTGTTTTATCAAAAGTGTCAGATGTCCAATTGTTTTCCTCAAATTGTCCAAAAAGTTAAATTCTTTATGAGCAAAGCTAATACTTTGCTTGTTTTTTTTTTTTCTTCCTCAGCATTACCAAAGCCCCCCACCTCGCTCACTGTGACTGAGACCACAGCCACCAGTGTCACTCTCACGTGGGACTCTGGAAACCCAGAGCCTGTCTCCTACTACATGATCCAGTACAGAGCCAAGTCCTCAGACAATGGCTTCCAGGAAGTGGAAGGTGTAGCTACGACACGTTACAGTATCGGTGGACTCAGTCCATACTCTGAGTATGAGTTTCAAGTCATGGCTGTCAACAACATCGGCCGCGGGCCTCCCAGCGACCCCGTGGAGACACGCACCGCTGAACAGGCCCCCTCCTCGCCGCCTCTGCATGTCCAAGCGCGCATGCTGAGTGCCAGCACAATGCTAGTCCAGTGGGAGCCACCCGAAGAGCCCAATGGACAAATCAGGGGATACAGGGTTTACTACAGCTCTGACATGACTGCTCCGCTCATTGCCTATCAGATACACAACACAGATGATAGCAGCCTGACAACCATCTCAGGGCTGATTCCTGATATCACCTACAGCCTCAGGGTGCTGGGCTTCACCTCTGTGGGTGACGGGCCACCCTCTGACATTCTGCAAGTCAAAACACAGCAGGGAGGTGAGCAGGCCACCACTGTGTGTGGCTCTGAGGGGCTGTTAATTTGTGTAAAAATCAAAAATGCACGCATGCACATGTTAGTTGAAGGAATTTTATCTGACTTGTGTGTTTGTCTCATTGTTACTTACTGCACTTGCAGAGAGCTTTATGGTCATTTTGTTCCTTTTATTCTTCATTATGTGCCATCTCACCTGCTTTTTACCAGTGCCAGCCCAGCCGTCCAGCTTTGAGGCTGAAGCCGAGCTAGACACACGGATCAAACTGACTTGGTTGTGGCCCGTACAGGACCCCATCACCAAGTATGAGCTGCAGTACTGGGAGGGCGACTCAGGCAACAAGGTTAGAATACTGACAGGAAATGATCACTTTTCTGAGCTGAGTTTCTCTGCTACACAGCATACGAACCATACGTCTGTCTGCTGCTGAATCTGTCTCATCTTTTCGTCTGAAACTTTAGACAGAATCTTTCTCTTTATGATGGAATTTCTCTGACTGAGAGGTGTCAACCGAGGCAGTTTTTTGTAGTAACGCAGTCACCTCCCCAGCTGATAGAAAAATCTACTGTAGACACACACTGCACACTTATTCAACTCTGATGTGGCTATTCATTTGATTCACTGGTGGAAACTTTGGGACATTATATTTCAAATGTTGCTCTCACATTTGCCTGTACTTTACAATCATACAGTGGGGAGAATTTCAGTGGAAGATTAAATCATCTTCTTACAGCAAAACAACTCGACACATGAATAGACTTGTGTGACTGCGTCTGTTTTGTTTTTTTTTCTTATCTGTCCAATTCTAAACCCTCCAGATACATGTGACGTTCAACCCAGCAGGCTCCTACGCTGTGGATGATTTAAAGCCAGACACCTTGTACCATTTCTCCCTGGCAGCCCGTTCTGACATGGGTTTAGGTGTCTACACCAAGCCCATAGAGGCCCGCACTGCTCAGTCCAGTGAGTACACCATTTTACTCCCCTGCGCTGTCGCTCTAATCTGTCCTGTCCACTTGTTATCCACTAACCAATGATTTCGGGAGTCCTCACAGCCGGCTTAGGCAGGTTTAGGTCATTCTGTTCACTGAGTGAGGCAAAACTTGAGCTTTATAGAGCTTAAAATGGAGAGCGTGAGCAGCTTGAATGTCAAGTCGATTTCAGGACAACATAAAATGCAGACAGTGCAGCCATCCCGGTCAGTCTCTGGGTTCCACAACTTCCCCTCTGTCACCAACACTAACCTTCCTGTCCATCTATCTGAGGGCAGGTCCTGTGTCAAAGGTACGTTAAATGTGTCTTGTTCCCTCATTTGTGAGCTGTGCTGTGTTGTTTTCCCTCATATCATTATGTGCTTTTACAGTGCCAGCATTCAAAATGTCACATCAATCTCTGTTTTGTTCTTGTTCTGGCACAGTGCTGGTACCACCTGCATAACCTTATGAACAAAAGAGCAGATAATTGAATTTTAAATTTGCACCATAATTGTACCAATTCTATGAATTGAAGTTCAACCAGATAATGTGACACTTAAAACTGACATTATGCAGTTGAATATAAAGAGGATGCATCACTTTATTGGACTTTGAACAACAGAAACAGTCCATCCGTGTTTGCAGTGAGGAGCTTGCTCCCTTACATAAGTTTGTTGGCTGTGCAAAGACACCAGCTTGCATAGCGCACACAAACCCGACAGCAGACATGTTTAATTTTGAAATGTGATCAGAATGTGATGATTAATTAAGTTAATCATGGAATTAACTTTAATTAGTGGAAGCTGATTTGTGTGCATTCGCACCATTGCGCACAGTCACTAACATCCAATTGCTTTTGCCGTATAGATGTCTGTCGAGTAAAGCAGCAAAAGCAGTGGAATGTAGTGGACAAAACACAGTGGAGTTTAGAAAAGGAGGAACTTTAGTTTGGTTTCTCTTTAGAATGAGCCCGGCTTATCTAAATCATTTCTAGTGATCTATAGTGGAAATATTTGTTTTTGGGATAGTTTTATCTTGCGTACATATTTCCAAAACCACATTGGATGGACAGTGAAGTTTCTGTCCAGTCGGCTGCAGGATCACGTGGCACTACATTAGAAAAATGAGAGCACAAATAAACTGACTGAATAAAAAAACACCTCTCACAAGTGCATCTCCCTTTTAGTTGAGATCATGAGTAATAATGAGTCTTTGTCCTTGTGCATCCTGCAAAATTCTATGACAATAATTAGGATTTCAGGCAGTGTTATGATGGCCCTCATGAAAGTGGCGACAGCTTTGGGATAGTTCTGAGGCTAACAGACGGTTGGAAAGTGTGACATTTTCTTGTGCTGCATCTAAATGTTTTCTATAATTTATCTAAGAGTCAGAGCAAAGAACAGAATCTAGACATACACTCAGCGAAGGGCTTGAGCTGCATGATGCTTGACCTCAAATGTACAAATTATACAAATATATACTGTATGTGATGGATATAGTTGAAAATTAGTAGATTAAGGCACAGGTCATGATGAAATTTCTTTCTTCTTTGCCAAAAATTGGAACATCGGATGGATAGCACATCTTTTAAAGTAGGACACGAGTAAAGGTTGAAGCTGAGATTGTTGCTTGTAGGACTTTGTTTGCAACATTAAAGTCAAAGAAAATCTTTTCTTTTAGATTTCACATTTCACAAACGGACAACATTTTGCAACTTTTTTACATCTCTGAGAGCTGAAATGTATACGGTCATACAATGATCCAATTTAATTACAAATTAGACTTGAACTCATCTCCCTGATTGTTGCCCCGGAGGCATTTGTATTCCCTGTGGTGGTGTCCTCTCTAAGCCCACTTTTACTTTGATCTAACAGATTTTTCATCTGGAGCTCAATATCACAAAATGTTCTTCAAATCATCCGGACTTGTATGATTCTGTCTGCCACCTTTTCTTTTTCAATAGATGAGATGTTCAATCTTTGTAGTTTTTGCCCACTCTCTTGTGCATCAGGCACTACCTCACATTTCTTTTGTCAAGCCCTACATTTAGTAAAGGTGCAGTTTTATATTCTGGTACACTCATATTTCTGCTCATTGTGTTGCTCCGCTTAAGAATAGATTACATAGGCATGCTCTGTAAGAACACTTCAGTTTTCTTTTCTTCACTTCATTTGATTCTCTTTCAAATATGTTCTTATTTTGTAGAGTTGAGTATGTGCGTGATTCATTTATGGACTGGAATGCATGGAATATATGAATTGTGTTGTAGATGTTTTCAGTTTTGCTCCTGTTCTCCACTTTGAATTAGTTGGATTTCTGTTTTTACCTCTAGACTTGAGAGTTTAACAGATCATTATACTGCATCTCTGTTAAATAATGACATGTTATTCCTTTAATCTAACCAGTTGCAGTAGTTACAGATATTCCACTCCACAGACATGCTATATCGTATGTTATTTGTGTTTCCACACACACACAGGGACTTAGTAATGGAGTTTGACACTGTTAAACAGTTTCAGTATGACACAGTTATATAAACATATCGACCATACAGCTAAACAGTTAATCTGTGGATAAATGACAGAGCAGCATGTTTTGTCTATTAAATCGGAACATTTGGAATTTACTAACATCTGTTGATAAAAATGCAGTTTTCTGTGGCCGTGGCTTCAAACCAGATGTTGAGAGTAGCTTGAATATCCTTAGGCTTTATTGATCATAAAATTAAGACATTCAACTGTGCATTGCATTAAGTGCATTCAACTGCCCATCTCAGCGGCAGCCAAGCACAATAATGGAGCTCAGAGCTGCTGCATCTATGTGTTAACACCAGTCAACATAGCCAAGCACTTGCTCACAGTCTCACACATCTATGGCCAGTTTATTGCTCCCTCTGCTTTTTGGAAGAAGCAGCAAAAAGGGTAGTTAGGGACAAATTATGCCTTATATAAAAAAACTGCCTTGTAAAATTTTGGCATTTTTTCCACCACATCTTGTAGTTTAATGGCTTTCTGCATAGCACCAAGCACAGCTTCAACAGTAGCCTGGTAATGTGTTTCTGCATCCAATCTCTCAGTCTAGAGGTAGCTTGTTGTTAAGTATGGAAGCTTTTTGTATTCAGTGTCAACAAAAATCCAAATTTCAATTTCAATCCTGCGATTTTGTATTTGGTTATTTGCTAGAGAAAGCATGCACATTAGAAGCCCAGACTGGGCTCAAGTTTATGATAATATATATTATAATACAAATGTATGTTTGCATACACTGACTGCAGTGCAAAAAGCTTCCTTAGAGTTTCCATGTTTGTGTTTGCATTTCATTTTTTTTGTTTGTTTGTTTGCTCGATCCGTGCCCTTCCTTCATGTGGTTTTGCTCCCCTCCCCCCTGTAGCCCCGTCTGCACCCCCCCAAGAGGTACATGTGGTCAGCCTGAGCTCCACCAGCCTCAAGGTGAGTTGGGTGGCACCGCCAGCCGATAGCCGCCACGGCGACATTGTGCGCTACACAGTCAGCTACCAGGCCCTGGCTGGAGAGGACACGGAGCGATATGAGTCTGACATCGGTGCAGACGCCACCAGCTATGTGCTGGGGAGTCTGGAGAAGTGGACTGAGTATCAGGTGTGGGTGAGGGCCCACACTGATGTGGGCCCAGGCCCTGAGAGTGCCCCAGTGAGGATGAGAACCAAAGAGGATGGTAGGTTCACACCTCTCTCAAGGCAGAGTGCTCTCTGACTGTTTCAAGCTCTTTCGCTTGCGGCGGCTTGTCTTTATTATTTTCACCCTTTTCCACTTTTACAGCTCAGTTTTCTTTGTCTTGTTGATCAATTATAAGTAAATGAGATAGCACTGATAACTGATTGGGATCACCCTCTTTTCTCCCTCTCACTTTGCATTTTGCTCTTTTAGCTCAAATACTTAACATCTATGGCAGGTCAAGGCTCATCACTCCTGGGCTTCAGTTCTGAGTCACTCTCCTCAGCTTTCACTTTGTGTGAATACTTGGTTTTCTTATTTTGCAGTGTGGCCCTCCGTTGGACTATCCAACTCTGCCCACGGTGTAACGACACAATTTTTTTTCTTTTTATTGTTGAAAACCACTTGTTTCTTACTGTTTTAGCTTGTTCTGTCTCAGTAGACTGAACAAATTGGAAGACTAAAGAATGACCCTTTCTTACTGGAAACTTTGTTGAACAGTACAAAAAAAAAACCACTTAACCTAGCAACTAGAGTCAGCTGCTAGGATCCGCGGTATATATATATCAAATTTCTAATTATATAAAGTGTCAGACTTTACAGTAACAGTAGATAATTGCGTTTGACTCGAGAGCAGCAACACTTCTACATCCAAACTCGCCATCGTACAAAATAATTGTATTCACTGAAGGCCTTGATATCTATAAAAACACCGATAACAACATAACGTCAGGTCATTAGGGAAAGACTCGCAGACACAACTTGTCTCTCTTCTTCTTTTGCCGCAAACATGTCTTTGACGTGAAAGCGGAGTCAATATGGCCGATGTGAATGGGCGGGGTTGGATGATCCAACTCTATCATCCTGCAGCTTGCAGCTCTGTCTTATTCAGCTCTCTCTTTGCTCTTATTTTCACTCGCTCCTTGTTTTATTTGCTGTGTAATAGAGGCCGGCTTCTCCTGAGAGAAAGTCTTCTATAATTAGTGTGTTTGAAGTTTGCTGCAACGCAGCTAATTTCATCCTGGAATTAAGGGCATTACTGACATGACTAGACTACATGCTGCGGTATTTTGGGACATCTGAAGCAGACTGTTATTCGTGTTTGGGTCTTTTTCTGATATCCCTTCTTTCTAAAACATTATTTGAACAGTTTTATAGCTTCTCATCAGTATACTGAAGAAGATCACTGTATCAGCACATTTGGACTCCTTCCTCTTTCCTCTTATTTTTTGCTGTCTCTACTCCATCTTTCTGTCTCACTTTTTTGCCCCCCCCCACCTGCTTGTCTGGTTTGCAGTGCCAGGGGCACCCCCTAGGAAGCTGGAGGTTGAGGCCATAAATTCCACAGCAATCAGAGTCACCTGGAAGCCACCCCTGCAGGTGAAGCAGCACGGCCAAATCAGAGGCTATCAAGTAATTTTCTCCCGCCTTGAAAACGGCGAGCCACGGGGCCAGCCAAACATCATGGACATCGCTTTGCCGGAGGCACAGGTACGAGATGAGGTCTCACTCTTGTCCAGTCTTTCTTTGTATGTTCTTCACTATCTCATCTGTGGCTGCCCAATGTACACTTCCCACAACTGTCATTCTCTATTGTATCCTATTCCCTTGCATTGTCTGTGTTCACACTTCATTTCTCCCATGCAGGGTGACACACGAAATGTTCTATCTGCAGACTGCAGTATCCACCCACTCCCACCTATTTTTTTTAATCTTTCTCCACATGTGACATTTGACTCTAAATTGGTACCCTGCTCCCACAGCTTTGGATTAGCTGTCGGAACAAAATCCACTTAAATTCTGCAGTAATAGCTATTAGATATTTTCTGTGTGCTGCATCAGGATGTGGCTTAGTGGAATCAATGCACCTCTCTTTGCGGTTTTAGCAGTAATACATATGCACTGCCTTGTTACCATGTTTATAAATTAGCGTTATTTTCCTGACACCACCCTTTACACATTAATGCTGGCTGTGCCGGATTGCCTAAAGCCCTGCAACACTATGAGATGGATGAGATTGTAATCCTTAAGAGGGACTCAGAGATTCATGAATATCTTTAAACCAAGAAAACACCACTCTCGCTTTTCCCCCTCCTTTTGAAAGAGGAGAAACCAGCTTAAGGACCTTTACCGATTGTTCGCTGGGCGTAGTATTGGAGCAAACACGTATTCACTTCCACATCCAGTGGCATTCAACAAAAGCTTGTAATTTGAGAAAGTAAGTATTCGTTGTCTAAAGGAATATGAACAAGAGAAATGTATTCAGCCTTGCATGAGTCTCTGAGCTGCATTTGCTAGCAAATGGCAGCAGCATTATGAACCCATTATGATCTAGAGTTACATGCGTCACTTTCAAGCCTAGAGTGACGTGTTGCATCAACATTTTCAGGACAAATTAAAAAGGAATTGATAAACATTCGTGCCAAGTCAGTAATTTTCAGTAAAAGCGGGAGTTTTAACCTCTGGTATGTATTTTATGTTTCTAATTTCCTCCGAGGCTGAGAAATAAAAGTTTTAGTGAACAGTTTTAAGTTCCCAGAAAACCCTCAGGTATTAGAAGGCTGTTTTAAATGAAGCCTTAGGTCTTAATGGGTTCAGTTCCCGGGCATTCAGCAAGATTACATGCACAGTTGAGCCAAGCATAACACTGGATTCTACCATTTAACTGGGCCACAGGTTCTTGTCCACGTATAGGTGCATGAGAGCAGAATCGAGCTATCGACTGTAGTGTGTCTTAACGCTGCGACCGTGTGGACTGCGTGCAAAAATGGTCATGACATTCTACCACTTCTGACTTTTTCTATGGGAGGTCATTGTACATGTAAGAATAGCTGAATTCACTGCACAAACATTGTCTTCAAGATACCTGAATGGAGATTTTGTCAGATGAGGCTTCTGTTACAAAAATCTGGATTTTTATCAGAGCGGAGTGACAGTCTGGAAAGGCTTCAAGCAATTGCAAATTGTCAAGGAGTCTTAATGGCTTTCGCAATTTCTGATGTGTTCAGCCATCTGACAAAGGAAAACGGCATTCCATTAAATTCCTAATAGATTATTTTTATGTGGTTGTCACAACACCTGGGACTCCAGCACAATTTTGAAACATAACATTGATATTCAGTTCATTAGGTTTTAGCAGAGATAGCTCAGCATGAATGTGAATGGTAGCTCTTTCTGATACAGCGCTGCTTCGGCACGTCTCTACACCTGGTCAAAGAATGAGCCCTCACCTCTCAAACACAGCCCAGCCTTTGTTTTATGGCAGGAGTTTTTGGCAGCTGCTGCTGACAGTTCATTGTTATCTGACTGTGTTGGGGAGTGCTTGTCAGCCGCGACTGCACCGTTTGGTCTGGAAAAGGGGAAAAACATGGTGGCTGCTTGTCTTCCTGGAACTGTTTTCTTCATGTCCACATGTTCAGCATGATTTTGTTTCGCGTTCTGAAAACTGAATGGAACACAACTCTACTTGTTATGCAAACAATACTCCCTGCCATGTCTCATTTGTGGCATGTTCACACAATAAACACAAAGACAAACTGTAATTTGGCACTCAGTATAGCTCTCCTGTTCCAGTTTTGCGTCCAGGACACCTCTCAAACACACTGCCCCCTCCTTGCCAGACCCCGGAATTTCCTCTCAATGCCATCTATGTTTTCCTTTCCTCCCTCCTTTCAGCTCCCTTCCTTTTCTGCAGTGGCCTCCTTTTTGCACTTGTCCTGCTTGAAAGTTGGTTGAGTAATTACCAGAGGCTTGCGTGCAGGTCGGTTACCCTTGGTTGACTCATCTCAACAGATTGTTTTCTGTGAGACATCACTGAGTGGCCAACCTGCAAGGACCTGCCCGCACGTCATTAAGGACCACACAGTCAGCCAACAGTCCCTTATCCGTGTTCACCCAACTGGTTTTAGAACAATCCCTTCTTTTTCACACATCTTCCCATTCACTTACTCCAACAACAAGTGGAAAAAACAACGAAGATAACATGAGTCAACATGCTTGCTGTGCAGATCAACCTCAGTTCATTACTCATGTTAGAGTCATGCAAATCCTGCGAACACACACCTGTAATTTATGATGAATAAAAGGTGGAAACAATTGCTTTCTGTCCTGGAACATCCCAGAGTGTTTCTCAAGAATTTCTCTAATTTCTTTTGAAATCAGCCGTATATCTGCCCTTTCACCTGAAATAGAGGCACTGTAAGCCTGCCGGTAGGTAAAGCAAAATCCAAATTTTCCAGGTCTCTCTGTCAGTATACTACATCTTCAACTTAGACTTCAATCTCAGTTCTAAGCTGACTGATTGAATTGCAGATCCTGTTGAGATCACTATCAGCTTTTCACTTCTCTTTGTCTCTGTGTTTCTGGCTCCTTCTCAGCCTCTCTCAGGGTTAGCTGAAATGCTGAGAGGAGAGCTTGCCTGTGCGTGGGCGGTTTAAGCGCTTCTTTTCTTTTCAAGCAGAAGCCCACACATCGCCCTCATTTCCCTGCTAAATTTAAACCACAGGCCATGTTAACAGTGTGATGTTATCGACCCTTTCGCAACCACACTTCTGTTGGAAAAGTGGCCTGAACAGCTCCACACCACACAGCCTGCTCCAACACTGTGCTATTACCGCAGCGTATAGGCACACGTTTTTTCACCAACACATCTATAAAAGTTTACAGAATATGGTGTGTTTGAAGCCATTAGCCACTGTCTGTGTCTCTGTACTTTTACTGCATTTGTATGCCTTTCTGCCCAAGTTTTCCTGTGTTCAGCAGTACTTGCCAGGTTCATTTGGTTTGACCACTCATGCGTTTTTGTAGTTTATGTGAGCGAGGTGATGCTTCACTGCTTCTATGGCCTTCACTGCCCCAGACTGGAGTTGAATGGAAATTGGGGGAAAAAAAAAAAGAAAAGAAGCACCTCAGCTCGTTTCACTCCATCAATCATGACAGCTCCTTCTCTTCCACATCACTCGTTCTCCCCTCATTCCCATTTTTATAGCCACACATCTCAGCCCATGTCATCACATTTGCATTCACCCGCCTGCAAATTATACCGCTCCGTTACTACAAACGACGCTTATCAGCAATGATGTGTTTTCAGCTTGCGTTGGTATTGGAAATAGAAATGGAGGGTAATTTATAATTCTCCCACGGATTTAAGCAGAAAGCAAAAGGAGTTGCAATAGAAGGGGATTAAGCCAAAGATGAGATAGAAACTCTTGAGTCTCAATGTGTTTGCTGTTCTGTTGACATACTGAATTGAATTGACGTTAAATAAATAAAGCAATTAGGAACATCGCTAACTGTTGCTCATGGTGTTAAGTAGCAGCTGCTCTTAAATGGCACTTTTTAGCGCCCCACTATGTTAGAGGTGCACAAAACTGCAGTTTTTGAAGTGCCATGTGTTTTAACCGGTCGCAGCTGGGACCTCACAGAGTTCTAACTCATGCCTCACTGAACTCGCTGGTAACACAGAGAGAAGGGTGGAGATCTACGTTCTTCTGTCTTTTCATATGCCAACAGTCAACAGTGGATGATAAGCACCGTCTCTCCCCTGCACAATGACTCACTAGTGTGTAAAGCTCACTGCCTTTGTTTGTGAGTCTAAAGTAGCAAGGAGGGAAAGTGTGATAATCAGGAAGACAGGCAGTAGCTTCAGGTTTGGCCTGAAAACTGTGTCTGCTCCATAAACTCTGAAAGTGGTGCCGTAAAACTGACAAAGATATCTATTGTTTACCACTGAAGGTATCTGGGGGACACAATATATTGGTATTTTAATTAATTGAACATGATATTGATAGCACTAAATATGGATTTTGTTGAAGTTTTCTATTGATATCATGATATTGATAGTTTCAGATGCTCATCTGTCTCTTGAGCTTACTGTTGTGATAAAAGTCATTTTAAGGTTACAGACCAACTTCCTTGTAAACAGTTCAGTTGCAAGAAAGTCAATGAGTGAGAAAAATCACTAACTCAGACTTCTGAGAGATGTTACTTTGTGACAATGACATCATTCAGCAATTTTTCTGAAAAGTTCCAGCTTTAGTGATTTGATAGTTATTTGTATTTTAGAATAACTAAAAGCTTCCGGTACGTAATGTCTGACCGTGTTTTAGCGTTAATGTTGTCTGTAGTCCATGTTTACTGTTTCAGGCATATTCATGTTTTCCCAGAAGTCAAACAAATACAATTACATTCACCTCTTTGTTGTTGGACCATAGAGATTAATTTGAGCAGATGAATCTCAAACTGCAAATCGATAGACATCGGTCGAGTTAATGTCAGGTAAAAGAATTGGGTGCACCGGCCCTTTAACAACAATTCTTGATGGTTCAATGCTATTTTTTTCTTTACCAATGCTTTCATCTCCTCCTGTAATCCCCTCATCACTTGCCTCTGCCCTCCATCTCCTCTCCCCAGTGTTATAGTCCACAAGCAGCTGCTTCAATAGTTGGCAACACAATCTTCACCTCCACCCCACCTCTTTTTTCTTCTCCACTTTGTCCCTCATCAGTGTGAGCAGTGTCATTGCTCCTGCCCGTTGTCAGCCAGGCCACCCATCAGTGAACTCCTCTGCAGTGACTGAATTGCGGAGCGCATTGCTGGTGAACGCAAGCCGTTGCGTTCTGCATCAGTGGGGTTTGATGTCACAGGGCTAACATAGCGGCGCTAGTAATAGGATTTCATGCTTGGCGCTGACGGAGCCCCGCGGCTCGAAATGGGCTTTCACTTCCCTCGGGAATCTCTTGGCCAGGCACAGCGAGCAAGGAGAACATTTTGGAAACATATTGAAATGTAATGAATAAAGGGTCCTCCCTCTGTTTCGGTTAGGGAAGAAGAAATGCCTCACAGGTTCTACATAGTTTATAACTTATGTCCACAATGAGATAGTTAACGTACAAATAAGAGATGTTCCTAATTTTACTGGATTCAGAGGCAAATGGCAACAAGGCAGTGCATCATACACCACAGTGAATTTCACGACCATCACTCCACTCGTTTACCCAATTTGTTTTATGCCACTCAACTTTTCCCAGTTCCTTTTTTCTCTTTTGCTCCATGTCCTCTATCACATTCTTTTGTTCTAAAGCATGACTCTTTTGACACCTACATTCATCTGTAAGCGAAAAAAAGACGAGTGCTTTTTTTCCTCGTCTGTTGTGTTGTTTCTGACTCATTTCTCTCCCCGCCCTGTGTCCCGTGTCCTCTCTCCCATCAGTGGAATATTGAAGAATCCACCGAGCATGTGAGTAACCCTCATGTGTGCTGCTGGGTTGTGTTGCAGGGAAGGTTCTTCTCCCCTCTGCAATTTGGGGGTGCTTGTGTGTTTTGGATCACGCGTTGGTGTACATGTGTTTGCGTGCGTGTTTTTATTCCTGCATAAGCTATGCCTGTAATCCACTCGATGTGAGTCCTCGTGCGAGATCATAACCCCATCATAATCACAGCAAGAAGCGTGTGGTTTCTGGTTTTATGTGTATGTGTGTGATTTTTTTTTTTTTGTTGTTGTTTTTTTAATCATAGTGCGACTACAACTACACAGCATCAGTGTTATTTCCCATAGGATTGTGTACAGGTCGACATTTTACCATAAGAAAAACCAGTAACAGCTGCACACTTGCAAGCCGGAGGCCTTTATTACAGCGTGCATGGATTGCCTTCCGCCATTGAGCGTACAGTGCAGTCAAAGGCTGTGTGTCACTATCTCAATGTGATGCTGACATTAATCAGGCTCACCTAACCTGCTGTCTCCCCCACTGTTCTAGATGACATGTCTATCTAAAGGGAGGAGCTGCGGGTTTTATCAGCTCCACACATCTCTGAGATTTCCACCAGCCTTTCATGTTCTTTTCATTTGCCCGGATGGCAGCTTGCCGCTCCATGGTTGTCATGCAGCTCTTTGTTATGGCTTATTACCTCCTCGACGTCATATTGCACAACCATAAATGTGGAGCCACTTACATCCCCTAGTCAGACATTCAGTAAAAGCTTGCCTGACCAACAAATGCTGTTTCAGTATTCAAACAGTAGCAAAAAAAGTATTTTTTTCTAGTTTTTAGAGCTTTTAAGAAGTCACATGAGGCAATGAATCTGAGAGAAAGATATTTTTCATAAAAAAAACTGTTAGATCAATCCAAAGACCACCTGCAAAGTTTGAGAGATGCTGATTATTTTTCTCCACCTTTTTTTTTTTTTTTTTCAATAAGTGAGGCAGCAGGGTGTGTACAACTTGTTGTATTTATGTGATAATCCTAAATTTGAGACATCTAGTTCCAAAGATTCCTGCTGCTTCACCCACACATCAGGAGTCAGGCTTTTCGCCTCTCCCTCTGCTTTTAATGATGATTAACACCTGACGGACACAGAGCTAGATGCTGTCAGATTATGTCATCTGCTCACACATCTTTCTTATTTCTTAGCATTCTGTATGCCAGGTATCTGTTGTAGTTTGACGACGAGCCACAGACACGTCTGTAGCAGAGACAATTAGTATGTCTTGCTAACTTTTTTTTAATTGTTCAGTTAATTACAGCCTTTATTGTACAAACAATACAGAGAACATCAAATATTGTGTGTTGGGTAAAGAAGCAATTATATTTGCTTTAACTATGTTGCTCATTTTTCTCCAGACATTTTCCACTCCAATTAGTTTAGTGGAAGAAAAAAGGTTTATAGAGAGGAATCCATTTCTATAACTAGTAGGCTTGATAATCTCTGCAATGCCCTTTGGTGCTGCTGTAAGCATTTGCTCTAAAGGAAAACTTTGAAGCTTTGCTTTATCTATTTTCTGCTGAGTTTCAAAAGTGTTAGTAGACCTGAATTGACCTTGCCAGCACAGAGGGAGCTGCCATTGCAGAGACTGTTAAAGCCATTTTGCATGATTAAAGTAATGAGACTTCCTCCATAAAGTTAAAATGGTTTTATGATCTAGCAATTTAGCATTTTTTCCCCTGTTTCTCCTAAAGGTTAACATGGTAGCATCAATGTCCCTTAAAGAAAGAGGCAATAAAAAGCTTTGTCAAACAGAGTTTTCTTATATATCCTGTTAAATGTTCCTCTATATCAAGGAAATGAAAACTTTGTTTGCTAGAGAAACAGCAATAGGGCAAAGCCATATAATATTCTTAGTCTGAATCTTGGGAGGAGTTCCAGCAGGAAGGCTTGTAGGCATCTGTGTATTCGTCCTCTCAGTGGCCCCAGACAGAAACAGACAACTCCAGCATGTGTGCTTAAGCCGCAGGCATTCATTTGTTCTTGAGTGTGTGCTCATGTCTATGAATATCATTGTGTGTGTGCTCATGTGCACAGTTTTTTTTGTCTGTGTGTCTGTGCATGCATGCATACTTTTGTGTGAGTTCATATACTGTATTTTGATTATATATTTATTGGTGAGTATGCACATTTGTGTGTGTTTGTCTGTTTGCATATGGGCTTTGTTCAAGCTCAGTGTGTTTTAATTCCAGTGTGTGGGTGTGTTTTTATTCAGACTGATGCAGTCTGGTAAAGTGAGTGCCAGCTCTGCAGCAGGTTACCAATAACAGTGTGTTACCTCAGTTGTGTTTTTTTTTCTCTATCTGTTTGTTCCTGACTGCCGTGTTACCGATTTGTTCAGCCACCTTAGTGTGTCGGTGTTTTTGTGCCGAGACTGTTTGGACATTCAGCCAAACGGTCTCGACACAATAAATGCCAAGAATCTAATTTCATTATTCAAAAGTCTTGTACTTATTTATCTCATGGACTTATTTCAAAGAGTTTGAACACCCTCCCACACTCAGAAGTTTCCTATTTTGTGGGATTTCAACAGACTGCAGTGCAGTTCAGATCCTAAGCTCCTCTGGGTATAATCTCATGCTTATCCATGCGGCAGGCATGAACACTGACACACTGGTGATGTTCTGGTTCATTTGGTTTGTTGGTTAATGGGTTCAGCGTGTGCCTTACAAAATGGCTCAGGAGTTTTTCTTGACTAAGAAAAGTTCCTGGTCCTGTTTTGTGTGCCTTCAAAAACCTTCCTCTGTTAGATATTTTGAATGTTTTGTATGCAGGTAAATTGATCATGAATCTATCAGTGGAGGGAGAGGGGGTTTAATCTTGTGTTGGTTTCTTTTGGTGCTGTGTGTTTTTCAGGGGATTGGAGCTGGTTTGAGGGGGGTTAGTTTTTTCTCACCTCTGAGCAGGTTTTGATCAGGCTCACAGATTCCATTTCGTGTCTGACCTCGTGGTCTTGCCATTTTACAGGAGACCATCATTGGTGGACTACAGTCTGAAACCACCTACTCTGTCACCGTTGCAGCCTACACCACGAAGGGAGATGGAGCTCGTAGCAAAGCTAAAGTCATCACTACAACTGGAGCAGGTTTGAGGCAGTTTTATCAGGGTATTTCAATGTAAAACAGAGAATATGTGCCATATTCCGTTTATACACATTGTCTTATCATCTTTAAAGCTTTACAACTGATAACCTCCGTGTTCCTTATTCAACGTTGCTTTAGGATTAGAAAACTCTTCACATGACTGAAATTTCATGTTCATTTCATTGACCAAAATGAAGAGACCTGTTCAGTTTGATTGAATTTGATTGAATAAGGCATACAACCTTCAGTTAGCTCACTCCAGTTTGTCTCTTGACTGTTTTGTTATAGTTAGAGTTTGCAGGTAGAATTCATTCAACTGTATCCTTAGAAATATAAAGGCTGATTAAAATAAATACTGCATGCTTTGAAAAAGAATTCCCAGTCCCCTTCTGTTTTGGATTTAAACCCATGAACATCTGGGTTGTCTATTTCAAAGGAAGGGTTACAACTGGCACTCAGACCCAGGTTAAATGGCTCTGTACGGTTGGAAACTCGACTCCCGGGTCAGCATGCTAATTTTCACTGTACGCTTTACACGCAGCTGCAGGAGTCAGCGTTGCCCTGAAATAACTTTTAAAACCACACTTTTACCAACTAAAGCATCTCACTTGGAGGATCTGGAACTGATAGATCCATCTTACTGGTTTGTGCGGCGGCTGGCAACTCGACCTCAGTCTCGCTGATTAGTGCTGACAGTCCAGTTGACAATAATAAACAATTTTTCCTAGAAAGTTGTTCTTCCCAGAAATTGTGGGCCACCACAGTCTGTAGGATAGTCAAATCTCATCCCTTCCTGTTGTGGGCATCTGCAGGGTTATCTGTGGGAGTGGTAATTAGCATGTAAGGGAGCAGAGCTACAAGGATAACAACTATGGTCAAAGAGCCTGTTGCCTGTTTTAGTCCTCCACATTCTTGTTGTCTTGTAAAAAGTATTCCTGCTTATTATAACAAAAAATTGTATTACCAGTTGTAGCGAACGCAAGTGTGGAATTTAATACAAACTTATGACTTTAAATGACTGACTCAAGCCAGAGACAGTCGCAGCATGGACCTCTCAAAAGGATCTCACCCAGAATCACTTCTTAGCTGAATCTTGAAACTGTATTAAATGTGCTTTCATGTTCTCAGTGATATCACAAGCTGCATTTTAATACCTTTTTCATGATCGTACATGGAACAATACGGAAGATATTATTATTTTGGAAAATGGCTAATCAGCCTATGGAGCCACATTTCCCCCGAGTGGTTTGTAGTTCTGAATAGTTAAACCCAAAACTAAGTCAATAACTTGCATATGACATGTGACATTTATATGAAACAATGCAACTGTTAACTAATGCTTCAGCTGTTTCTTATTGTATTCTGTGTTTAACACAGGAAAATAACATTGGTTGTTTCTTTATTCATACGTCATAACTTTACAGATATCCATCTGAATTTTGAGACTCATAACCATCATGTTATGTTGTTTTTGATGTCTTTATATCCTAAGTCTATGCTATATCTTTATCCTTTATATCTTAACAAGTTATGGTGTTTTAGAATCCTCTGAACAAATGTTTATGATATGGAGGAATGCAGGAGTCGAGTTGCTTTGAGGCAAACCTCCTTGCAGTTCGCCTGACAAAAAACGCCCAGGCAGACGTCACAACATTTTCAGGCATACCATTGGCTGAAAGTGTAGCGTAGGCCTACGTCATGCCCCGCCTCCTCGAATCAAACTCCGGAAACCGCGAGGAAAAGTCAGTATATTGAATAGAATATTGAAGGAATAGTGAAAGAAAATATTGAAGGTCCAGATCAGTAGAGAAGATGAAGAGCAGAGAGCTCTAATTGATGAAATGAGAGTCTGGCGGAGAGTCTTTGGAAATGGCAGGAGAGGAAGATGAGATGGAAGAAGAAGGTCCGGACAAAGACAGAAAGGGAAGAATGTAATAGAAAGATACATTTTGCGTTTTTGTTTGTCCGTCATCCTGTCTCCTCTCTATAGCGCCTTTTAAGCTCTGCTGCTGCAGCATCCTCACCTATTTTTGATCACCAAAAGGAGCCAGCGTTCAGCTTGTCAACCTTTTTGTCAATCTTTGGTGAATTTAAGTTCGCCTCATCAGAGTTGGTCAGCAACCAAAACTAACTTGACCCTTGGACAGTTTTATCATTATTTGCGGTGAATTCCGACACACCACCCGTTCGTCTTCCGAGCTACCAGAAGGAAGGCTTATTCTCCGGCGCAGGAACGCGACCGGTCCAGTCCCTGAAAGTCAACCACAACGAATTCACGAGTAGCGACTATATGAGACTGGAATTTATGAATTATTAATTGATTATTAATTGATCATTGATTATTAATTTAACATACCAGAATCATAAGATTCTGTCTTTTTCCTTCGATTGAAGGTGCCCTAAAACGAGGTAAGATAAGGCTTATTCAGATCGTGAGAACTTTCGGATAAATCCTTATATCTTATCACATCACGCTACATGTGTCCGCTATAAATGTATATTGTTGGTGCCTTGTGTGCCGGCGATATATAATCTGGCTACACAGTGCAAGTAGTATAAATAGGCACCATCGTTGCTGTATGATACAGAATAGTTGTTACTTTCAATTCAAGTTGTTTTTCTCTCTGCTACTTTTTTCTGTTTAGTGCCAGGCAGACCCACTATGATTATCAGCACCACCATGGGTAACACAGCTCTGATCCAGTGGCAGCCTCCTAAGGAAATGGTGGGTGAGCTGATGGGGTTCCAGCTGCAGTACAAGCGCACTGACGAGGAAGCCTACACCTCCCGCGAGCTGAGAAAAACAGACGACCACTACACTGCCACCAGTCTGCACAAAGGTGCCACTTATATCTTCCGCCTCAGCGCCCGTAACCGCGCTGGCATTGGTGAAGCCTACGTAAAGGAGATTAGCACGCCTGAAGACGTGCCGTCAGGCTTCCCGACCAACCTCCAAGTCACTGGACTGACCCAGTCCAGCACCCAGCTGACCTGGGAACCCCCGCTGCTGCCAGAAAGGAACGGCAAGATCATTTACTATGTGGTCGTGTACCGGGACATCAACAGTCAGCAAAACAGCACCAACCGCACGGCTGACACTCACATGACTATACAGGGCCTTAATCCCGATACCACTTATGATATCCGTGTGCAGGCTTTTACCAACAAGGGCGGGGGACCCCTCAGCCCCAGCATCCAGAGCAGGACCATGTCAAATGGTAGGACAAGTGGTAGGACATCTAACTAACATTTATACATAAACACTCCAGGGTTGTTTGTTTTGAAAACACAATATCAGGGTTTAATACATGTTTACATAGAAACTAGAACCTTTAGGCTCAAACGGTTATATAACTGCTCTTGTACGTGTGAATGCAGGATTGCTCTCAGCATAATGTTCATGAGCACATACATGAGCTCTATATCAGTTGCTGATGTCTCAAACGCTGCAGAACTGGCTCGGTCTCTATCAGCCATGTCTTTCCACCCAGTGCATTGCAGCACTGTTTATTGATTTATAGAGTGCTAATCTTATTACATGCTCCAGTCACATTACCACGCATCCTCATCCTCCATTCCATTAGACATAAATCTAAGAAGTACCCAGCATGTACCTTCTTATGCATCTTACAATCTTATAAATGTAAGATCTAATTTTGTTAATGTGCTTAATGCCTATTTTGATGCACAAGTCGCCACTTCTCTGTCATATATTTTTGGCAAAAGCAGATCCCAATCTGCTGCTTGTGTCATGTTGTGAATGGGGTTTAATAGATGGAACAGGCTTACACAGATGAAGGCTATTGTTGTGTGATCTGTAATCAAGCGTGAATGTTTCTGTTCTTTGAACTCCAGCATTGCTTTCTAAGTTGGGTCGTGAGGTATCACCATAATATACTGCACGATCATATTGTGCATTTAGGGAGCTACTTGCTTTACTTTTGCGTGAAATTGAATTACACACCTAGATTTTCGTTTCGTACTGAACAGGATGCCTGGCATATAGTATTAACTAATTTTTTTTTCCCCATTCTAGATTTTCCAACCCTTAACTTTGGTGTCAAAGCTGTCACAAAAACATCCGTCCTGCTCACCTGGGATTTGCCACCAAATTACAAACCCCAGCTTCCTTTTAAGGTGAGTGCCAGCCAGGCAGGAAATATTCTCTTCAATACTGAGGTCATACTTAGAAAAAGAAGATTCTTGATGAAATCATCATAGCAAATGACAAAATAACATACAATCGAATAATTCTAATTCTGCATTTTTTCCAAGGAAACTTAATATGATTGTTACTTGAACCCAGTATAGTATGTAGAGCTCATACATTTGTAATATAGTTGGATTTCATTACAGCACTTTTAAGTTTTAGCCCTTTTGATTGTCTTATAGTGCAGATTCATGCTCATTTATGAGGTGTAATAATCTGACACATATTGATATTGATATTGCATCAATCCCCACTCCATTTAAAAGGAGCAAAGGCAATCTGAAGTGTAAAGAACTATTGGATATGCACCAGTAGGCAAGTGTGACGGAAGGATGTGAGATGAGGTGTCAAGTGAGATGAGCACCTCCCATGGGACTATACTGCTGTTGTTTTTTGCTTCCTAATGTGTGCATTTCAAAAAGTAGAGAGCCAGAATAGTGTGCTTGTATGAATGTGTATGTATCTTAGCTTCAACCCATAACTCTGTAGTTGCCTCCACTGTGTGCTTACAGATCTTATATAACCAGCAAAGTGTGGAAGTGCTGGGGAACTTGAAAAGGAAGCTGATCACACAGCTGCAGCCCAACACCGACTACTCATTTGTGCTGACAAGCAGAGGCAACATTGCTGGAGGTCTGCAGCAGAAGGTGTCCATCCGCACTGCCCCAGACCTGATCAAAACCAAGCCAAACAACCACCAGGCTCAAGGTGGCAAGATGACAATCATCCTGCCAAAAGTCCAGACCACCACTGGTGTCAGGTCAGTGCTGAGTCAAGCAGGGTTGGCTCCTTCCCAGTCTCCACCACAAAATAAAAAATAAGTTCATACTGGACTGAGTAAATACATTTAAAAGACCGTCGAACACCAGATTTAAGCTGGCCAGAGCTACTGTGCTTGAGTGACAGCCCCCTTCATTTGCATAATAAGATAAAGAAACATAACAAGACATAAACCATTAGTAATAATAATAATAATGATAATAATTCAGGTAAAATTGTGAATATAATAAGTAAATCAAACAGCAAATGAATGTACATGATAAATATGTTTGGGGAAATGGAGAAAATAATTTGGAAAATTAAAAAGGCGAAGTATCTCACGAAGAAAATTACTACAAAGTAAATTAAATCATTTTTAACAGAAACATAAATTTATGTTTTATAAATAACTATATCATCTATATATATTATTTTTAGTGCAATTGATGCCAAAATATTGAACTAACATAACTAAAAAACACATAAATTAAGTCAATACTTTGGATAAATAATTTGTAGGGTTGCTTTACCCCAAAAGGATTATTCGGTTCTTGACAAACTGTTGATATATCACGAGTTGATACACCTGAAACTGGACAACTGCAGCCCCAAATGGTACTAAAGAACTATTCTAAAGCTTAAACTACAACTTTTGCTCTCAGCCATCTTTATTACACAGAAGCTGATGATAATTGAGACTTACCATCAGGTCGAGCCCTGTTGATGCAAACTGTTGAGTGCAGGGTTGCAAGTAAAGGCTTTCGTTCAGCTGCGCACACATAGAGATACATCTTTGTAAGAAGAGCGCACAGCATTGATTAGTAAAAAAGATTACAGGGCTGTCAAAGCTCGCCAAGGTCCAGCATGGACTGGCAGACAAAGAGTGCAGGTGATTGGGGATGGGAGAGTTAGGAGCTGTGTGGGTGAGAGGGGCTGTGAGGAGTCTTGTTATACATGTCTTCTCCCACTCCCAGACTTGAGTGACTGTTGAATCACAGATGCGAAGCCTGGAAAGAAGGGGAGACAGACAGCTGCTTTTGCTGTCAGCAGCAGCTCGTTCTACAAAATACTGCAGTGGGGAGGAAACTTTTAGCAGTGGGAAAACAGTCTGGCAGAAAACAAGTGAGACAGCCAGAGAGAGCCAGCAAATATACACTCACACAAACATTTGAACATTGTGTTCTCACAAGCACGCCCCTTAATTCATTGTCAAAACTCCTTAGTTTGACCCTTAATGCCTTTCTACTGTCTTTCATTTCCCTCTATTTTGGTCTTTTTAATGATAGCAGGAGAGGAACACTCACACACAGCTACTTACATAGCTGCTCTTATTAACCTTAGGAATCCTACGGGGATTTCTATTAGCTGAAGGCTCCCCTCACTGGGATAGTGTTTGTTTCAGTCTACATGGCAGATGTTCTTAATGATTAGTCATTAATTGGAGAATGCAGTGCCAGTCTGCTGGTGTTCGACCTTGGTTGGACCGGCTTGTGCACCCCTTGGTTTTTGAATTCGTCCCAACAAGCCTCACAGTGAAAGTATGTTAAATGTGTTGACCGTGTTATTAATGCACTTGGCCCACTTTGATACCAGCGTGTATGTGCTTCAGTCATTCTGTCTTTACACAGGCTTTATTTTTCCTGGCAGGTGGTACTATATCGTGGTGGTGCCGGTGTCCCAGGCAACACGTCGGTGGAACAATCCAGACGAGATGGACCTGGATGAGGTGAGTGCCAGGCAGTGGCTGACTGACTAATGTGCCAGGTCAGGGGTCACAAATGGCATCTTCCCTTCCAACTGGGTAGGGAGTCACTGGTTAGAGCTAATTAGCTCTGCCCTCCTGGGCTCAGGGAGGAAGAGGTGTCTGGGCAGAGATTTCAAACAATGACTCACTCAAGTAGGTGGGGAGTATCCTGATTGGATGCCAGGTTTGCAGCCGGTGCCCATCTGTTGAGTTTAACAGTTTGCATGCACAGAGGATAGCCTTAATGTTGTCTAACAATTGGCGTAGCTGTTAACTAATTAAACTTTATTTGTATTGCACTTTATGAATCAGTATTTACAAATTACTGTTACCTTTATAGTTTGTTTTTGCAAGCTTCACACAAAATCTTAGACAAGCTCTTCAAATGAAGTTAAAGATTTATGACTGCTTTATTATTCTTTTGAATAAAGGTCTACCTTGTCCATGGGGGAATTTAAGTTAAATGACATGCCGAAATATTAATAGCAGAATTTTTAAGTAAACTACAAGGCTTGTTGGTTTGAAACGCTATTGTTCATGCTCCCTGTAGAAATAACAGAGGAGACCCAGAAAGAGATGGAACTCCCTGAGTCATTAAACACTGAGCAGGCTTTTGTCTCTTCCCGCCAACATAATGATTTAATAAAGCTACATCTGAAACAGCACATCAGACATCACTGACAGAAAACAAAATGCTGCTGAAAACACAATGCCGCAGTGCTGTATGCTCCTGCTCATTTATTAACCGGGCTGGCAGTCATGCTGAGATTGTGTGCAAGCGCTGGAGCAAGCTGGAGCAAGCGCTAATTGCTCACTTCGTGGCTTGGCTGCATTGTTTGCTTTTATATCAGGGTGCAAAGGGCATTTTAACTCAGTGGAATCTTTATCTCTTATAGAGGCAGAACTAGACCTGGACTTATACCGTCAGTGCAAAGGCTTTGTTATTTTAAGATGGAATTTTTTTAATTGTGTTGCATGTAAGTTAGTTTTTGTCCAAACTCAACCCACTAGTATATATTTTTTTCCACAATGCAGAAAATGAATTGCCAAGAATTTATTTGATCATTGCTACACGCCTGACAAGTTGTCAGATGTCAGAGGTTTGCTCAGTGTGCATTCTTGCTAATTTTGATGATAACCGTTGCACTTTACTTTTCCTCCAGTTGCTCAGGTCAAGTGAGGGACCGGTCCTAAGGCGCAGGCGTCACCTGGATTCCTCCAAGCCATACATCGCAGCTAAGTTGCATGCCCTGCCAACCACCTTTACCCTGGGTGATGAGCTGCGATACGGCAACTTCTACAACAAGCCCCTGATCAGTCAACAGGAATACCTCTGCTTCGTCCTGGCAGTACTTGAATATGAAGAGACAGACAGCGCAGCTAATTACGTAAGACACACACACACGTTTTCCACCGACTGATAAGGGCAGGCAGTCTTACCTGACAATATGTTATGTTGGCTTCTGAGGAAAGACTTTGGATTAGCCAAATTAAAGCAGAAGTCACCTGAACGTGTTCTGTACATTTTTTGCAGCAACTTCTCTTTTTACACACAAACTATTTAGGTTTGTCACAAGCTCCAACCACGCTGTTCCTCAAGCATTCCCAAAATGGCAGTGGCAAGCCGTATTGTTGTTGTTCTTACTCCCACTTACTCTTTAATACAGCCACCTCTAAAAGTAATTGTAGCTTGTCCCGATAACTCCCTTATCTGTTGACAGTGACATCAGAAATCTAGCTCCTCTATTTCTGCAGCCAGCAGTGCCCCACACAGATCTCTTAACAATGCTAATACAAGACTCATGGCTTTCTAAGTGGAGGCACTATGCACTCGTCAAACAGCACAAACACAGAGGCCCAGCTCTCTATGGGATGGTTTGGGCTAAACTTCACTGCAAGAGGAATGAGAGTCTGCGATTGCTCTGGGCTCCTCCAGTGCCCGGGACATACATATTCAGTAGCTGGGCCTTGGGCATCCACAGAGGGGAAGAGCACAACTGCTTCATGTCCAAAACCAAATCCCAGACTTTTCACCTCGTTCTTTCTCTTTACTCCCTCCTCTGAGCTCCTGCTCCTTTCTGTCTGCCTCTCTGCATCCCTCTCCCTCTTTACATCTTTCTCTAGCGCTAACACCGCAGAGGAGATTGATTAGTGCGGCTGGAGTTAAGAGGAAGTCGAGGGCCTGGTCACAGGGCCAACAGTAAAGCTGGTCTGATTCCCTTGAAATGCTACTTTACATGTCCCTAAAGCCCCTCCTCCCCCAGTAAACCCCTTCTTCTCCACTCAGAGAAGGGGAGGGATGTGCAAAGGAGGCTGTACTGGGCAGCCGTGATATGCTTGACTTCAAAGGCGATGCTCAAATCCCAACGTTGCGCAACACTCTCACCGTACCTGCAAGATACACCATGCTGGATCAGTGTGGCTCAAGAGTTGTATCTTTCTGTGTACTTCCCTTCCTTAAACTGGGTCGCACTTTTCCGCCTTTCTAACTAAATCACTTGGATTAATCAGACCTGACTCACAAGGTGTGTCAAACTATGTTTACCTTCACTTCAACAACCTGTTTATTGAAAGCTCTCTGCAGTAACCTGATTTCTTCAGCTCTGTGCAAATGAGACGCTTTCTCTCCTAAATTGGCCAATTTTAAAGCAAGTTCTGTTCTTTAGTGCATGACAAAGACTGCACCAACGCTGCATTCTGACTCACCAGATGTCAACTTGTATAAGCCTGCCAATGAGCCACTCATTTCAAGCAGCATCTCTGTTCACTACATTTTATAGTTTTCAAAATACACAAGAAGCAAGAAGCTCTGACCTGCAAGCTGGAAAGGGCAGGTTTTGAGAAAGATTTAGAACATACAATAATTATAACATTTGCAGAGAGAATTTGAATGACTGCCCACTGATTTCACCAAAATATGTTCCCCCCATGACATCATTTTGCTGCCTCATCATTGTTGCATCTTGTTATAAAGAAGTACAGTCAAAGGTAGGTTTTAAGGATAGACTAAATAGACTTAAAATCATTTGTCAAAATTCCAAAATGAGAATTCAAATTTGGATACTACTACTTTGAGAAATGAAAGATAAATAATAAGTTGCTCAAACCTGCTGAACATTAGAGCTTTTGTAAATATGTGCACGCTGAAAGGTATTTTTTTCAGAAGTGTCAGTGTTCTTTTAAAACAAAAACCTTATCTGGCAGCAGCATCATACTGTCACACAAACTTCTTTAAAACATGCCGTCCTTGGTTTAAAAAAATCATCACAGAGCTTATTGAAAACACTGGGATTTATTTGTTTTTCACAACTTTTATTTTTTGTGCACTTTAAACATGCTAATATGTACGGTGGTGACTGTTGGCATGCCGTCATTGATTGCTGCATGAATCCCTTAACCACACTCTTTGGGAAACTCGGATACCGCAGCAGCGTTTGTTTTTGTCACCCCCCACTCGACACTTGAAAGCATTTATTACCAAACATAGTGTTACAGAAGGTAAAGTGTGCAGCAAGATCGAGCAGTTGGCAGAGGCTGCCTCAAGCAGGATCTTCACCAGACCCAGGAGAATAAAACAACAAGTACTGGAATAAATGACTTGTGTCTTTACTAGGCTTCCTCACTGCAACCCCAAACTCCCCTAGTGTAGATCAAACAAGACCGCCAGGGTTTAATAAGCCCTCGTATATCAATGGTCACAAGCAGCCAGCAGTGGTTGAAGAGAAGAAAAGAAGGAAGGAAAGGCAAAAGGGGATGAGAGAAAGGAAGGAGAAGGGAGTGTGCCTTCATGTCTCCCCAGCACCCAGGGCAAATAAACAAGCCGGGGGAAGTGTGAAATGGGATGATAGATGCTGGGTGTGTATAAACAGTATCATTTAATGCGAGAAGAGAGTGAGGGAGGGAGGTAGCATGAAATGCTGTGTGATGTGAGACAGAGAGGAGGGAAGGTGTTGGATAGAGGAAAAGAGGATGGCAAAATGTTTTCCTTGTGTCCGGTCCAGCCTGTGAAGCTCGGATGAGAGGAAGTGAACTAGTGGCAAAGGAGGAGATTTTGCTAAAGTGTGCTTTTCTTGTGATAAGAGAAAGGTGAGCTTCTGGCACAGAAAGAAACCAAAACAGAGTAATCTCATGTGTTGACCGCATTTTGCTGTTTCCAATGCTATCCGGGCATTTCTATATTCCTCACTAGCAAGAGGATTTGACTTTGTAGCACTAATTCTCTTGCTTTAGGCTTAAAACACCAACATTGAAGACAGGCTTCTTTCAAAATTTGAAAGGCTTTGACAAACAGCATTAAGAGGGAATTATGAAAATGAAGTGGGGAACATGAGCATATTTAAGTAAAACTTTTCAAAGGTGGTAGGAGTGTAGGCAACATATATATTCAGCTGTGCGATGTTACATTTGCCCCCAGAGGTGTTTCCCTCTAGCAATGCCTCTCGATATCCGGATTCTTTTTCTTTATTCATGTAATAGTTAATTTATTAGGAACAACCACAGAGAAACGTTAAGAGTTGTAAAAGCAGTGCCTAATGTACTATACGCATCGAACAGCAACATTAAAACCACTAACAGGTGATTTGGTGGATGTTATTTTGACACATAACACCAACCTAAACATTGTTTCTTAACAAATACACTCATGGCAACAGCAAGGTGCCCACGGCAACAGCATCCCCAACACCAGCAGCCTCCATCATCAGGACAAAGTGCTCTGCCATTCAACAACCAATAAAAAATAGTTCACTTGCCTTCATTTCAAGTATTTAAGATTGCCCATAAAAACTGTAGTGACAGCGATGATGATATACCAGAACAGGCCTGATCCACAGAGATCCCATCAAGAAACTTTGCGCTTGACATCACAGGACACCCCCACAGGTCCCCTTCTCTTAACCTAATGGATCAGAGCTGGCACAAGCTGAGACCAACACTATGGGCAGGTGGTTTTATTAGTGTCCCTTGATGACCATTTATAGATCAAGTCATTCTTAAAATGGCATGTTACTGTTCGTGCTTTATAATGTATACTCAGTGCTGTATAATGATAAAAACCAGAGGAGCAACCTATAATGAAACAAGATCGATCACACAGCATTTTAAAAATATCTGCACACATACCTAGTTAGTTTCTATTGGTGCAGTTCTGCGCAGATTTTAACCAGGACTTGCTTCACCCATGCGTGTGGGTGAAGTGGTCCCAGTAGAGGCGTGTGTAAAATTCCCTCCGTTAGCTCTCCTATAGCTGCAAGTAGCCACATAACAGTAGCTATGAGCTAACAGAGCTATAGTACACGTTCATTCATTCATTCATCTTAAAGTATTGGTGAAATAAAGACAGATAATGCCTTATTTAGAGGCTGCATCGTCCCTGCCCCGTTCACTCCCTTATATGGATATACGCCGATCGCGAGTTATCTGAATAGCTCCCGAATGAAATGAAATGAAATGGGAGCTTTGTGTTCAAACAACTCGAGAGCAGGCGCAAGTGCGGGTTCTGGTGTTGAATGGAAAAGGGGACATGTGATGGGATGAGCAGAGAAAGAAGTATAGGGAGAGGACAAAAGAGAGGGGTCATCTCACAGTATAGACTAGACCCTGCAGCCTCATTTCTGTTACTCACAGACAAACATATACTCATACATAGCATCCTACTCTGACCTTTTGCACCTCCATTTATTCGTCTCTATCTCTTCCCCTTCCCTTTCCCTGCCTTTGCCTGTGTCATGAGTTGAGGAGGATTGTGTGGGCTCCTCAGCCTCCCCGGAGAGGCAGAGAAAGCTGCGGATACATAACAGGCGTCTCTGCGTGTTTGTTTGTTTGTCTGGCACACACCCTGCGGCTCACTTTTCAAGTCACTTTTGGAGAGGCGGGGAGATTGCGGGGTCAATGGCGAGCTGAAACAAATGTGCCTGTGCTGCACGTAATGCCATCAGGGGACGGTGGAGCAGTCGCTGACTTGGGTAGCTGTGTAGCCCACAGGCCTGATACCACACTCAGTATACTACTGCTACATGTACCATAGCACCTCTACCTTAGTTGCTCCTTCGCTGACTTCCTGTTCTCTGCCATCTCTCATCACCCTCTCCTGTTCACTTGCTGGGTTTCAGAAAAACACTTGGAATCATACACGCAAGCTCTCCGCAAGATAGACAAACACATTCACTTGTGGAGGCTCAGAGGAGATGGAGGGAAGGCTTTGAGAAACTGATGTTTCACATATGCTCACACTGACAGATATACTGACAGGTACACACTCTTGCAGAAGTAACCAAATACTTCGTCATGCAGTCATTCATTCATAATGCTTGCCATGGTCCATTGCAGACTGTATGATCTGTATTGTTAGCAAGCATCCATTTGCTGTCACTCGTCACGAGGGATAAGGTTTAACAGAATTTGATCAAATCTGTATCTGATATTTAATTTGCTCTGTGCATTTGATTGTCTCATGAAATCCATTTTGGTCCAGCTCTCAGGGTTTTTGAGCAACTCTGTAATCAATTTTTTGATGATAGAGAGAGCACTTCAGTTAAGTTAGCTTAAAATGAGCTCTGAATAGCAGCTGATGTGAAATATGAATGAAACGTGAATGACACAGTTAAATAGATTACTGCTACTTCTTTTGATATCAAGCCCCAAACACTTGAACAAGCTCATTGTCAACTGCAGCTCCTGATTAGTTGATAAGGTTATGATAATAAAATGTTACAAATAGCAATTCATGGTTTCCACATCAGCCAGGACATTGCAGACACACTCAGTTGAGGCATTAATCAGGCTGTGTTGCTAATGCATTCAATGTGCAGTAGGATAAGAAAAACAACCAAAAAAACAACATCTTAATGACAACAGGATTAGTAGCTCAAGGATGAGCAAAAAAACAAGGAAAAGTGAAAAATATCTCCTCAAACTGGCTTCATTAAATATTCATTAAACCTTTAATGGTTTATGTAGAGTTAACATGCTTTCAATCCGTACTGTCTGCGCAGTCACAATCTTTGGCTGAATGCGGCTGGCTGTGGAGGCATCCTTGATAGTGTTGTTGAGACCAGATACTTAGTAAATTATATGTTTTAAGTGTCTCTGCAATTTTGACCTCTCTACCTCTCTGAGACTTTTTCTATCTCCAAGCACCCCTGGAATTAGAGGAAGTTGTGCCAGGTGATTAATTTCCATAAGAATAATTACTATTATTGCTTTAGTTGTCTTTCTTGTGTAGTCTGTATGCATCTATTGCCGCACAAGGCTACTAATAATCCAAGAATGTATAATTGCCTAATAAATATACATGTATATACATAGCTATAGGTTCTCAGATGACAGCAGCGCAAAGGCATTATATCATTAAGGAGACATAAGCTATCAGTCTGCAAGGCTATTAAATTCTCTCTATTAAATGGCAGAAATTATGTGGAAATATTACTTTGTTTTCATATTTGGTTTTTGTAAAAGTAAATTAAGCTTTATGCAGATACGATTGCAAGTATCCCAAGTAATTGCAGTTAGATTGTTAATTTTGAATTGTGTTAGGCCTAGTCTTCTTGGGCCTTTTACATCATGCAAAGCCACAAGGACTCGTGCAGACACTCAGAAGTAGAAACCGTGAACTGGCTCGTCCTGAGAAGACATGCATCAAAAGTTTATTAGCTACAGCAACAATTTAGATCACAGGAGTGATGGTCAACAGCAGTGAAAAATGCAAAACCTAATCCATGAAAGATATACTGTCATCCATACTTAAAAGCATAGGAATTGCAAGCAAAGGTTTTGAACCTTTCATGTACCCAAACCCACCCATGGTCCACACTGCACACATAAACAGATGATGATTCAGTCTTGTAAGAGATAAACTAATGTCTCTCACTGTCTCTAACTCATTCTCAGGCTCACACATTCCTTCACGGCACCGCTGCTTCTTTGTGCAAGGCCACTAGCATTATTAGCTGCGTGACTGATCTTTTATCAGCTACTACGGCTGTTCAAATGGATGATCCCACTACATCGCCGTGACCAACAGACAAAAAGCTCTCTTTTTGTTCAGCTCTGTCCCCTGCTCTTCCTCCCTTATCCGTCTCTCAAAGCACAGCTGCAGTTATTTGTGACCAGAAAAAAAAGAAAATTTTTCCCAGGATTCCCTGCAGGGCTATGTCCTAAAGCCTTTTTGGGCCCTCCCGAAAGAACAGGAAGCCTTTTGGTGTCGTCACATGAGCAGGGTCCCGTCGCTGTGCTGATTCTCTTTACTCTCAGATAATAGGTCCCTCGCAAAGGCACACAGAGCAGAGGAGAACTGGTCTTGTGTGTTCGATATGTATTTGTGAGTGAGATAGACAAAGATAAATGAAAAACACTGCTGTAAACTACTGCTGTAATATGAAAATGTGAATCTTCTCACTTCCCTGCTTGAGTTATCTTGTGTCTGTGCCTAATGTCAGCGCACACTCTGGTTTGCACGTACACGATTGAGACATGCTGTAACGCACACACCCATAATGTAAATTTTTCCGGCAGTTGCCCAAGAGTACGAGAGATAACAGAACTATATGACTGAGTGCAGTACTCTTTGAGCTCATCTCAGCTTATCTTTCCAATTAATATCTGCCTGTGTGCCAAAGAGCTGGCTGCTGTGCAGCTAATGATGCGGATTACTGTTGCCTGCTGCCCCGCCACTCCCGCTGCATGCTTGGAGCCCAAATCCCTCCGAGGTCTGCGATCTGTCACCCATACTCCTGCACACACCCCACTCCCTCCGTCCTACCTGCATATCCTATCAGCATTCAATAGGTGGCCTGCTGAGCTCTAATGACAGATGCTGTGTGCCTCCCTCTCTCTTTCTCATCTGTCAGCTTGCTCTCTTCAGTTGTTCTCCCTTTTCTTTGGACTCTTTTTTTCCAAACACCATACTGCATTGCCTTGTCTGTCCGCTCCTCATATATACACTCACACACAACCACCACCACCCCCTCTCCCCCCCTTCTCACTGTCATTTGGAGACTGGAAAGACGTCTCATTTACAACCAAGGTGGAAACGCACACTCTCTGTCACCTCCCCCGCCTCCTCCTCCTCCTCCGTCACGGTGTGAACACTAATGAAGAAGAGATGAGTCCTCGTCTGTGCCCCCATTTATCTCAGCGAACCTAGGGACATGCACACTTATCCCTGGCTCTCTGTCTTTACCTCTCACACCCTCTTTTCTCACACTTGCTCTGTCTCAAACAGAAATGCTTACGTAAAAAAGTAACAACTTAATTAGCCAGCATTTTGGCGTATCCGACTGCATTCCTAAAGGGTGGCCCAGAGTTGCCAGGGTGTCAGAAAAAAGAAGCCTGCATGCACATATTTTACATCTTGCTCTGACCGAGATAAATTAGCTATTTCTATATTTCTATACATTTGTTTTCTATATTTTACTTTAGCCACAGAAAGCACTGCATAATAAATGCATGTTGCTCTATTTCTGTCTTAAGTATTTAAGTGAATGATCTTTACAGTATAGACACTCTTAGGAATCCAGATGACATTGAGTTATGAAGGGAAATTATAATATTGCATTATGTTATAGGTCTGAACTGACTCAGCTCTCACGCTCTGTATTTTCCCTCTTTTGTTTTCCCTTACAGATGACATTTTCAGCCAGTCCCTACTCAGACCCGATCCAGGTCACAGCAGATGCGGAGCACCCCGAAATGTTGTGGGTCATGGGGCCAGTGTTGGCAGTGATCCTCATCATCATCATTGTCATTGCCATCCTTCTCTTTAAAAAGTAAGAGTCATGTTTATCAGTCATTCTTCTCTGTTTGTTTGGGGGTTGAGCTGCAATGGCAGCCTCGATTGTAGCTTTCTTTTGGTTGCATCAGGAATGGTAATGAAGCACTTGCAACAGGCTGCTCACACACCAAACAATAACATCTAATTTCCTTACCATAGCATACAGCATGATGGGACGAGGAACCAGAGAAGCATGGATTTGTATTACAGACAAAAGATTTTGGCCCAGTTGGCTGTTTTCAACAATGCTACGTGAAGTGTCAGTTGAATTGGCAGCTGACATTGCCGCTCTAATAAAAGAACAGCTTGGCTGTCAAAGGCTCTTAGGTAGGAGTGAGAAATGTGTTTTGGCATCACCACTGGTCATTTCAAATAAGAAACAGAAGGCTGCTATGAGGGCTTAGCTAAAAGCTCAGTCAATATCTCTTTAAAGCTCTTGAGCTGCCCGTGTGCAGAACAGTGTGATTAGAAAGAGACCTACAAGATGCTTTGCAGGATCAGATAAATGGGGAATAATACTTCTCAATGCAAACACAGATAGATGGTCTGGCCCTAAGTTGACCATTTTTATTGATTTGAAATGATTTATTGAAATGATTCTGGACTTTTTACAAGTTGCAGCTTTTCTGTGTTTTAACTGTAAATTATTGAGCTTTGATCTGTTATTCACCTAAAATAATGTCAAATTGGGCTCTTGGCAGCCATGATGAGCAATTTACTTTACTTGTCAAATCATTATTTTCTCAATTTCATAAGAAATTGGATGAAGTGGTCCCAGTAGAGTGCCTGTGTAGAAATCCCTCCGTTAGCTCTCCTATAGCTGCAAGTAGCCACATAACAGTAGCTATGAGCTAATAGAGCAATAGTACGCGTTCGTTCATTCATTCGGCTTAAAGTATTGGTGAAATAAAGACAGATAATGCCTTATTTAGAGGCTGCATCGTCTTTGCCCCGTTCACTCCCTTATATGGATCGCGAGTTATCTAAATAGCTTCCGAAGGACGCCGACAGTTCTCCGTGAGTAGATAAACGTATTTCATGCCAGAAATAAGGTCTAGGTTTAAAAATACCGGAGTTCCCCTTTAAATTACGTAATTGCTAACAAAAGAATTGGTATAATTGCTATTTTTGGTGGAATAATTGATTATTATCAACTAAATAACAAAGCAATCATTTCTTTTTAAGGCCAGTTAATGTTATACAGCAGTTTGTTTGTCTGCAGAGGAACTTAATTAAAATGGTAATGTGGTTTGGACATTATAAAGAAACCGTTTGAATGGGAATCTATTACCTGCAAGCCATTATTTACCTCACTTGACTTCCTCCTGATTAAGTTCCACATCCTATCTTGTCCTGGCGGTCCTATTACAAATTCTACTTTTCGCATTATACCTGTTTTCCAGCCTGCCATCCACAGCTTTGCAGACTGCTGTGCAGCAGCTGTCTCCAGCAGACTTAGAAAAGGACTGGTTAATAATAGGCCTTGAGACAGCTCACTGCTGAGTAGCACATCCTCCGTCTGGAAGTCCTTTCTCTGTGTAGACACAGATTGACAGAAGGGGCTGTGGGGACGGTTGTGTGCCCTTTTCACTATGGAATGGCAGCAAATGTGCATAGGAATAATCACACTGTAGCTCTGGTTGTTAGTGCTCCCTGCAGAGACGCCAAGACCAACAGCTGAAGCAAACAGTAATCAAGATATTCTCCAAAGACTCAAGTAGTTGTTACCATAATTCTTTATTCTATGCTTTCAACTTTTTTGCTGAAATTTTTAGCTTTCTGTAAATAGTGAAGAGTTAAGATAAACATTTACTTGAAAACTTCATGGATAACAATTACACTTTAACCCCTCCTCCCTTCTTTTTTTGCTCCTGTGTATGCAGCAAACAGGAAAGGTGGGTACTGTCACTGTCGCATCAGTTGTAACTTCATCCTCCACTACCCAAGTCCTACTCATTTGTCTTGTGGAACTGGTGATGTTCATGAGGTCTGTAGGGTTGCAGAGTCGGCTACCTCTAACCTTCAGTTGATAATACATACAGCAAAAAGACAAAGACACAAAGAAAATGTAAAAAACTCAAAGAGGATTAAAGGGAAGCATCTTTAAGATGCTGTATTGTCAGATTTTGACGTGAAAAATAGCAGACTCTGCAGCCCTCAATAACTGAGGTCAAAGGAGCTCCACGGTCACGCCAACGTTCCAGTGCATGTTCCACATCTGCTGCTGATGTTCCTCAGATCATCCTGTCTGCCGTGTATATCTCCGTGCCGTTTCATTATCCAGCTCGTGACAGTGCGCCCCTTCAAGATTGGCCCCATCTGAATATGCCAAGGCATCACCTGCTGCTGAATGGGCTATTGTGAAGTAAATGCCATACGGGGAAACTTCTGAAAAAGACATGTTCCCATCTTTTAGGCTGACATTTTCCACCGAGACTCATTTCCCCACTTTTAGCCTTTTTTTTTTCTTCTCTCTCTGCTTCCTCGTGGAAGGAGCTTAAACAATGGGCCCTGTTCTATTCTCATTAAGCACACCCTGTTCTGCACACACACAAGCACTCCTTGCCTATGTGTGTGTGTGTACATAGATTCTCACACAACTTAGCCTTCACTTTAAGCCAGGCATGAATAACCCCACAAGGATTGCTGTCATGTTTACTTTACGCCAGCATTAAAGTGTCATGTAGATTGGCGTCTGATTGGGTCAGGGGGGATAGATGAGATGTGTAAAGAACAGATAGCAGATGCCCAGCTCTCATCCCCTCCCTCCATCCAACCCAGCCCCAACAGACTGATCTCTGAGAAAACTGGACACGGTCTGGTTCAGCTCTCAGCTGGAAAGGAGGAGATGCTTGTCAAAGATCAGCTGACTTGTCGCTAGCATTAGCTTAAGCCCCTACAGCACTAGATAACAGGTGGCGGTAAGGCCCAAACCCCAGCAGCTGAGAGTGGACCACCAGGTTAAGGCTGTATGGACACCACCAGCTTTGTGTATTCTCACCACGATGTGCCTTAACAGAAGGCCTTGCTCCTTCTTAAAACCCATGCTCGCCACTTGCAAATAGAGTGCAATGAGATGTGAAATTTCCACAGGGTACCCTGATGCTTCTTTCCGCCTATTTCCATTTGCTGTCAGAAGGTTTGTGAGTGTGCAGCTGTATCTGCACGTATATGTGTGTACATCCGTGTGCCTGTTTGTGTGTATATGTGTTAACAGATGCTGGCTGTCTGAACACAGACATGCTGCGTTTGCTTTCATTTTCTCCACCTGATGGACGAACCTACGGTCGAATGAGCTGAGCCAGTCCGAGCTATGCCGTTCTCTTCTGTTCCATGCTAGACACAGTTAGGCAAGGCCTGGCAGCACAGGTGCTGCAGAACTGGTCTAATTATCCAGTGTTGTGCCACCCAGCTGATGAGCTAATTACAGCATCCGCCTGTTTTCCTCTCAATCTGGAAAGCCAGTAAACACAATGTGTTGTTAGCACACACATGCGCAGCAGTGAAAAGCACACATATGAGTCTTTGCAAACACATACTCTTATACACATTCCCACACAGCAGCTGCTACCTATCCAGCAACAAACCCAGCCTAGCCTACTCCAGCAAAATTACGGTGTTTCTTCAAACACATTAAAGTCAAGTTTTTTCAAACTAATTGGAACAAGGCCCAGGTACTTACTGTCTCTTGAATTACGGATCCTCAGAACTAGTTTTGAGAGCCATTATGTACGCTATTAAGCTCATCAAGGGAGCAAATGAGTCAAAGTGCCTGCATATAGAAGAATAATTGATGTCATTTTAAATCATTCTGTCAATTCTGCTTTCAGTTTGCATGTAGAACTGATGACAAAGTAGGAGCTCCTTGTTTTAGGTTGTAGATGGCTTCAGCGTGATGTAGTTATCGACCTATTGTCTGTTTTTGACACCTCAGAAAGAGGGCATCACCCTTACCAAAGGATGAGCACTCAGGTGGAGTGAAAGACTCCCTGTTGGCCAACTCCTCCGATCCTGTGGAGATGAGAAGACTCAACTACCAGACTCCAGGTAATAAACAGCTGTCCAGCAATCATACGTGTGTCTATGTGACGTTTATGTAATGTTTGCTCTGCTTTCAAACATCGGACTTGTCCATAAGAGATTAACACATAATGGTACAGATGATGCAGGTATCCCTGTGTGAACTAAACTGCTATGAAATACAGTATTGTGAAATTTCCTACACGGCAGAATTGCTTTTGGCCTTGACCAGGCTCATATGGGACAAGTTTGCGGTCCACTCTCATTGTTACAAGTCAGAACATTGCAATCACGATAACTCTGTTGCAACATAGCATCAGTCTCCACATACTCTCACTGATAACCTTAGAAACTCGTTTGTGTTTGTTAAATCGTGTGAATGTCGGTGTGAAGTGTGTGGTTTGTCAGTAACGTTTCTTTCATAAAACATGAGAAGAAGGTATTTTCTGTCTTTGTGATGTTCAGAAACATTGATTTCACCTTAACAGCTGATGGAGGATCTCTAAAGGTGGCTAAAGACTCAACTTTTTCCTTAATTGTGTCATTTTTATTGAGCCTTTTCCCTAATTTTTTTTTCAGCTAAACTCTGAACAGCCTTCTCAGAAGCAGTCTGTTTCAGTCTTTTGATAGGTCTCTTGTTTATTAGTACTTTTGTAGCAGCTGTTATTATCCTCAGTACGTAGCTATGACCATTTCTAAAGAAAAAAAATGGCCAATGGGTGAAAATGTATTAATCATTTTGGCCATCCTCTCCAACTGATCGTGCCAGTGGAGTCAGGCTGAGTGAATTCAAATTTTATCCCCACACAGTGGTGAAGTAGGTGGGTTGGAGTGGTGGTTGTATAAGGGTGCCTGTCTAAGCATCAGCCTTCTTCCTATTTCCTCCTCATCTTCTTCCTCCTCCCCTGGTCCTTGCTCCTCCTCCCTCCATGAGCTGCTTTTATTCCCCCCAGCTGGTAATGAGTCCTGCTGCCTCTGATGTCAAGGTGAGCCAGGCCAAGAGAACAATGGAACTGAGAGAAAATGTCAACCCCGCGTGCGTGTGTCTGTGCGTGTTTTCTGTGCATTTTTCTTGAGTGTGTGTGAGTATGTGTGAATCCCTTCTCACGGGTTATTAAAGATCCCATTTGCCATACACACACACACAGCCCCTTTGAACCCCTGCAGAGGAATTAAGCAGTGCTGTCGCTGTGAAAGAGCCCTGTTCTGCCATCCTCCCACTCCACCTCTCTCGTCTTTTGTCTTGCATTTCCCCCTGTAGGGTAATCTCTTTTCTTTCCTCTCATCCCCCCCCTCTCTTTCTCTCTCTGTGCGTCAACACTTATTTCCTTCTTTTTCCTTCTTTACCATCTCTCTGTGTTGCTTCAAGAGTGGTGATTATCGAGAATCATCAAGGCTCCGTCTAGATCGTAAAATCGTATGCGACTTCAAGCCTGAGCTCCGTGAATATTGAACAGCCCATTTCTCTGTCCTCCTGCTCTTTCTCTTTGATTTGTCCCCAGCAGGTGAACATTCCCTCTCTGATTCATCTGATTGTTGTCGAGTGGTCCGACAGATAGCGGCTCATGTCTCTAGCATGTTGCTTTCCTTTTCAACAAAACTCGTCTTTGCTTTTTGGCAGTCATGCAGCAGATGTGTGGTTTTATGAGTTACTGCCCTGGTTTATCTTAGATGGACCGGATTCAGATACTATTTGCATCAACCTAATTTAGCTTGTATTGAACGCTTCTCATTATATGTGGATTGACAGTCAATTTACAGTATTTTAAGGTAAATTCTGGCGTCATATAAGTTGAGCTGTAGTTTTGACTGTTCATTCCATCAATGATAATGTTGCACACCACCACCAAGAAAATATCAGGATTTTCTGTCCGGGCCCCTTTTCCATTATATATTGGTTTCAATTATTCATTGGCACAAAAGTCTTTGGAGTCTCGCCCATTTTTAGCGAGGATGCTGTGACCGACAAATGCTAAACGTCTGCAATGTGATAGCATGGGGAAGACGTGTTCTACAAAAGGAAGTGTTTGCAACTGACAGTTTTATGTTGTAAGTTGTCAGGACTGAACTAGAACTTGAACCCAAAAGCACAACTCAGAAAACAAAGACAATTCAATAATCTTCAATGCAAAAATGTAAACAAAAAAAAAAACCATCACTCTTATGAGGAAGGAAACCACGACAAAGTAGCAAAATAACAAAGAAAACAAAACCCGAATGATCAAGAAACTTGACATGGACTGGCATATGTTCTCTGGCTAAAAAGAGGAGAGTTAAATGTCAAAATAAAACAGGAAGCCACGAGACAACATAAACAAAACAAAAACAACACATAACTTAACGGGACTTCTTAGACATGACAGTAAGTGTTGTTTGAAAAGAACTGTAACAATCTTTTTAGTTCTTATTTTAATTGCAGTTGTTTTAAAGGATGATTCATAACAATTCTAATTTGCCCAGACCATGTTTTTAACGATTCTTACACAAAAAATACACTGCTGACAGATCTGCATGCCAGAGCTGAAACTATAGATGAATTTAAACTATTTAGATGGGAATTTTTCTTATGATGACCTGCTATACTTATTTGAGTCGGATTAATTAGTATCAGACCACCTATGGTTTGAAGAGAGGATCAGCAGGCAGAGGATGACATTTGGCCGATAGAATTCATTCCACTGTGTCTGCAGTAGGTAACTCTGCTTATGGAACAGTGTTTTTCTTGTGAAAAAGGTGATCTAAGAGGGATTTCTTCCCCAATTTGATTGGCAAAAGTGGCTCCACTCTAAATGCTAACTGCAAATACAATGGTTTGCAATGTCCATTGTAAGCACAGTATCTTTTACATTATGTTCTTGTACATCCAACAAGCCCCCCAAATGTACTCTGTGAAAGCTTGCAGAGATTTGGCTCGGCATTTTGTTCGCCACAACTTGGAAAAGCACAAACACGAAACACTGGGTCTTTTTAGAAAGCAAACATTTCTATTCCTACCGTGTAGTCACTCCACTCTTCCCAGGTCAGATGCCTGTACTCACTGTTTTGCAATTAACTCCTCCTTCAGTATCTCAGCTCCCAATGAGATTTCAGAGCATGACTTTTCCTTCGGTTAGACATCTTTTCCATTATCTTGTCAGAGTCTTATGAAAACAACATGAGCCTGTCAGGTGTAAATACATGCACTTTAAGTTTCCCATGGTTGTTTGCCTTTCATCTGTTTCACAGTAGCTGGTCACTTTGTTATCATTCAATATGGGTCCTGGTTCAAAGATTTGTGTGCCCATCAATATTTTATGTCTAAATGCAATAGGAAATAGTGCCCTTGCTGAAAATCACCAGGTTTTCCTGTAATAGCTGATATCTGGAAATGTGATGACACTGCTGAATAGATGTCCAATGGAACAAAAATGGCAGGTATTGGAAAGAAAAAAAACAGAGTGAGATTGCAATGGTTTAGTCCACGCTACTCACAGAAAATAGTTCATGGACTGACTTCCTCATTCAGCCAGGCAAACAGTACTTACTTGTTAATGTGTAGTACTGAGCAAAAGTCTTGATCCATCCCCTTATTTCTTTATAGTTTGCTTCAAAGGACCTGAACAGTCTTGCAATTATTTGAAGCGGTCTTCAGTATTATTTCTCCAGGCTTTTTAAAGGCCTCCAAAGTTTTGATTTTGGATATTGCCTTTTTTCCCCACTTATTTTATGTTCAGTTCTTGCACCTGACCATTTATATTGTTCCAAGATCTCAATTTTTACTTATTGTTGTACTAGTGCCCTAAGTCATAAACAAACCAAGAAAAAATTTTATACAAACTTTCGCATGAGAGTATTTTAAGGTTAGGCTTTGTATGCCCTTCCTGTTTAACAGTCCAAACTACGCCATGAATTGTCCTGAGAGGGTAAACACCATCTGCTGCTCACTTGCTTAACTAGCTTTAAAGCTCATTTGTAGACTCTGTTTTGGCCCTAGTCTGATCCTGAGCCACCTCCATTGATTGAGTGTTCTTCTTCCTCCCTCCTTTACTCTCCTCTCTCAACAGGTCCCAGCTCTCATCGCTGCCCCAACACTCCAAGTTAGTCTGTTTTCTCACCTACTGCATATTCCCCACACATGCAGTCTTTCTTCCTCCCTCACTCGCTCCCAAACCCATTCCTCTGTTGCAATCCTGACAGACATCACAAGCTTACAAGCTTGTAGCCTCTGGCACTCCAAGGATGCAGCAATGGCCCCTCCTCTTGCTGTGAACTTCCCGCAACACCTTTATGATGCGGACGCAGAGGACTGCATGGTTTCATGGACAGTTGAGCAGTGCGGACTTGCTGTACATTCGGCTTGTTATTTATGGCTTCACCCTCCATTTAACTAAAAACCAAGCAGTAAAAGACCCACACAAACACATACACGCTGATGTTAATGTGTTCAGTGTTCTCTCTATGTGATAGTATTAAATTTGTGTAATTGGTCAGGCCTCATCTTGTAAAGTGGCCATAGTTACCAGCTATTATCCATTAGCATCACAGGAATATTAAGCTTGCAAAGGACTCCTACTTGAAAACATGCACCTTGACCTTACAGACTTGCTTAGCTAAAGGAGTTTATGTTAATATACACTAAAGATCTTTTTAAGGTGTCTGATCTATTTGACTTCTTGGCTGTGTGTAGGGTTAATGATGCTACATGTTTAACCTAAAAGGCTATACATGCATTGCATACAGTTAACTTTTTACACATTAAGGAAAGCTTCCAGCAATCCGTTTTGTACATAGCCTTGCCAAGTTCAGAGGCACAGGGGAAATTTGTGTCGGTAGATTAGCTATAAATCATCCAATAACCCAACGATGAGGAATCTAGTGAGCGGCAGGGGGGTTGTTTGAAATTAATCCAGCCCAAGCGCTCCAGGCTGGGCCGAAAGATATTCTATTGTAAGAAAAAGGATTTTCAAAGAAATGAGTTTTGGCTGGTGACCAGTCAGTTTTTTTCCCTTGGTCCGAAGTGACAGTGTGACTGATTTGTAGAGACTCGTTGCTTCTTGCTCTTTTTCCACCTCTGCCACCAACTGAGCTTTGAAGAGTTGGAGAGATGTCTGCCTCGCGCTTCCTTCAAGGAGCATGCTCACCCAATCACTCATGCGCATCTCCGCTCCAGCCCCACCTCTGTCCTCCTCACTCAGCATGATGATATCACCAAATGTCACCGGTCTGTTTCAACTTGTGCGTTCTCTATTCCCGTCTCTCTTCTCTCCCTGTCCTCATGCATTGTTGAACAACGTGCACTCTCCTCACCGTTACACAGCCACCTCATGGTCCCACTGGCAGCCTCATTCACCCTGTGGTCCAGCCATTGTTTGTGGAAGTCGGTGTGCATGTTTGATGTAGGAACAGAAAGGTCTCACTTCTTCCTCTCTATCCCTTCCTCCTCTTCCTCTCTCCTAGGAATGAGGGAGCACCCACCCATTCCTGTCATTGACTTGGCTGACCACATAGAGCGACTTAAGGCCAATGACGGCCTCCGCTTCTCCCAGGAGTATGAGGTAAGAGCAACATACTTATTTGGTATCTGGGAGTCCTGCTGTCAAAACATAAAACAATAATTTTTTTGTTTTTGTGTCCATGATGAACTTTTTCTTTTTGATCTTATATGCATGTATTCTGCTTGACTATGGAGGACATCTTTCATAGACAGTCTTCAGCCATTTTTACAACTCTATTACTGATCCCACTAGGAAAGCAACACTTACATTAAATGCTGTGAGATGCTTTTTCACAAAACTAGCAGGTGGCGAGTTGCTTAAGCAATCTGTGTGCGTCTTGCTGTTTCCCCAAAGAATATCATTTTGCACGCGGTCTCTTCAGTGCAACTCAGTGAGGGATTATCTCTTGTCAGTGTTCTTCTTTGCAAAAAAAAAAGAGAGAGTTTGAGAAAGGGAGCAAATTTGCATTTAAAGTGGTCCATAGTTGGTTTGGGGTCTAAGCAAGGCCAGATGAGGAGAAGAGGCATCCTTGAATACTGAAAAACATGATTCGTCTTTTATTTATTTGCTCTGATTGTTGGATATGTCTGGTCTAATCAGCTTGACTCCATTGATGGATCCAACAAGGCTGTTGAAGCGACTTTGGGGCTTTGCTTTTTACATTTTTCTAGAAGATCATGTTCCTTCTTGTGTCAGATCAGACTGTTGATATATGAAGAAAATCTGTTGTGCAGTTTGGCATCCTTATAACACCAGGCCCAGTTTTCAACACTTCTCTTATCTACCCTCTGCTTAGTGTTTACAAGAAAATAGCATATATTTCATATCTTATACATTTATTTTAAAATCTACCTCTTGTGTTGCCCTCGTGAAGCAAAAACATTTACAACCATTCAAATTCTAACACTGAAATATCAAGTTTGTGTTTTGTTTGCTTATGAGAGAGTAAGGTCTCATTCCGTTGAGATTTCATGCTTGATCTTTTCACAATTGTAGCACTCCCTGCCTAAACTAATGCAATCTCATACCAAAGCTGTTACAATTTGTCTGGCTTTGTGGTCAGTTTGGAGGCTGTAGTTTGCTGTGTTTTTTCATTGTTTTAGGATATACAGAGAGGTAGACTTTTAATGTGTAACAAAATGCATTAACCTTTTGTGGAAAGCTGTACATTGTGTAACACTGAGTATAACGTGTGACTCAGATGTGATTTTTTTTTTGTTGTTATATGTAATTCTATGATTTCTATGAGATTTATAGATCTTGGCAAAAATCTGCACTCATTTAAGTGCTTCCTTGTGTTGCACATTGCCCTCCCGTCCTGTTGAGTTGGTGTAAATGAATCAAACCAGAGAAAATGGTGTGTGTGACTACAGGCAAACAGCCCGGTCCTGTTCCCTCCCTTCAAAAATCATTCCAAACTAGGAAAGACCCCCTCCATTGCCCGGCAGATGGCCATTCTGCCATTCTGCTTTGTGCCAGCCGAGGCGCTGTGGCAGAGCTCATGGGGCTTTGTCACAGTTTCGTTCGCCGGCTGCTCCCATTGTGCCATACCCCTAGGCAGAGAATTTGCACAGGCTTTGCCACTTCCTCTCCCTGATGTTTTAGGCAGCCTGACACTTCCTTTACCACCAATGCTGGTCTGCATCATGCTGAGCAATGAACACTGGGTAATGAGCAGAATTTGTCAATCAGGCATGCTGCCACTCCCCTGACAGTCTTTTTTATCGCCAGAAGCAACATCTTGCCGTAGTCGTCGCAGAGCTATTATTACGTTCATTTGAAAGTATTTCCAGTGTTTCACTAAAAACACCTTGGGCATTTGTTTTCTCACCTCTCTACCTATCCTGTTTGCTAGTTGTCATCACTCTAGTGTGCCCGCTGTGTTCACTCAGCTCTCAAATGAATATGGCATGTTTTGACTGCAAATGAAATCTTTCTCCTCATACTGCCGGGCATGGACAGAGAAATTGGCAGTGCTGAGCTCATCAGCAGCAATAGGGCTATCCCCCACAACACTCGGGGCTGAGTAATTCAGAGTTGTGGTGAAGAATTTCTCATGTATAAGAACTTCACTTTCTTCATATATTGTTCAGCAGCGAACGGAACGCACATTCCTTTTTTCTGTGAACAAACTTTCCAAAAAAACTTGGAAACCGAAGTCAGCATTGGGTGAGCTACAGAGTGACTTCTGTTTATTAGAGAGAGGAACAGGTGAACGAGAATGGTCCTGTGACCAGTACGTGGCTTGAAGTCTTTTTGTGTGAATGTTACATGTTCTCTTGGAGTGCATCTGAGGTTGATATGTAATTTTTTTTAACTGTATGGCAGCCACATTCATTAAGTGAAGAAATTGTGAAGGTAACATTCTAGCAAGAGCTGGATTTGCGAGACGACAAGCAAGAAGAATTACTGGACAGGGTTCTGGTGTGAATTGAAGGGGATCGATATGAAATAACAAGAGACTTTGTGACATTAGCCAACAAGGAATAGAAGGCCATCACATATCTTCTAAGATCAATATGTATGCAGTCTGCTGTCATCTTTCCCCAAGAGACAAATGATGTAAGATGGAAATGGTTAGAAATGCAGAGGGGATGATACGGAGAGGGTGAAACAACAATACCAGAAAGAAAAGAAATAGAAGATGGAAACACAAGGGAAAGATAAGATTAAAAGAATCATGGTTTACAGCAAGAAATCTTGCATGTGACTTCTTAAAAAGATCGTTATTCAGTAGGGCTATTAAGATGAGAGAGGGAATGTTTGTGGCTTACAAACGTCTATCTTTTATCGCCTTGTCTTGCTAAAGCAAACACTCTCATCATGTCGGCTTTTGAAATTTAAGTTCTTTTGGCTCGGTCCGAGGATGGTGGCCTTTTCTGCATTGATTTAAATTCTTGCATAGCGTGCCTTTATTTCTACTAAATAAACACATGCCAGTGACATCAAATCACATTCAAATAACTAGCTCGGTAATCCATGTGCAATATGTCACCTTGTTGAATGCAACCATCAATCTACACAATCTTATCTACAGGACAAATCCTCTGTCCATAGTTTACTACTACTGTATGACAGCAGGGTAATTTTTCCCTTTTCTTTATCTTTATAATACTAAAGTATTTCCTTTTGTGCTTCTGTTTGCGTTCATCTCTGTCCACTCTCATAATCACTGTCCCTCCATCTCTCTTCATCGTTTGTTCATGCCTCTTTTTTCCTGCCCTCCCTCTCAGTCTATCGATCCAGGCCAGCAGTTTACCTGGGAAAACTCCAACATGGAAGTCAACAAGCCAAAGAACCGCTATGCAAACGTCATCGCCTATGACCATTCCAGAGTGGTACTCACCTCTGTTGATGGTAGGAACTCCTCAGATTGCTATCAACTGTGAGAGTCACTGATTGAGGCTGCCGCAGCATATGGCAAGCTGCCGCTGCTTTAAAAGCTGATAGTTTTATCCACAAACCCGATGCATCCTGTTTGGTTCAATGAGTGTTGATTATGACATGTACATTGCAGAGAGCCATGTACTATAGTTGATTGGGTGACACAGATTGTCTTTGTAAAAAATTTGCCAATGTGCCCAGAAAGACAGATGTCAAAACTGTATTATTCATCTTGACTGAAATGATTCTGATTGAAATTATCCTGAGTGGAAAGATGTTGTGAGAGCCAGTAATATGGCCTATATCGCCACTGTTTCTCTGTATTACAGCTGTTCCAGGCAGTGACTACATCAATGCCAACTACATTGACGGCTACAGGAAGCAGAATGCCTACATTGCTACTCAGGGGCCTCTGCCAGAGACACTGAGCGACTTCTGGAGGATGGTGTGGGAGCAGAGATCCAACACCATCGTTATGATGACCAGACTGGAGGAGAAGTCACGGGTAAGGAGAGACGGTGTCGCTGACAATACAATTATAGCAAATAAAGCAATCCAACACCTTGTTAGCAGCAAATCAGTTGTACATTGATTTATGTGCATACTCAAATAAGTATCTTTATTCCTTGCATAACAAACAGATAAACCATTTATAAAATGTAACAGAAATTGGTTTTAAATTGCAAATAATAGATTATCTAACTTGGATAGTATATTATTATCAGTTCATTGTGTATTGATCAAAAATGAATAAAGAAACCAGAAACATGTTTCTACCTTAGAAATGTCAACTTTATGGCTGAAGGTATGAATTGATAGTACGTTTTTCAGACAGCACAGCTAAGTGACAAACCCAATCAACCAGAAGCAGCTGTGATTGGAGGGAGGTACAATACTAGCAGGAAAAAATTTCCTCACACAGCTGACAGAAGCACAAGGTGGTTAGATAGGGAGTATCCTGGTATATATAGGTTCATACAAATGTATCTCAACACAGAGGGACTTTAGCACGCAGCAAAGCCTGCAGGCATAAAGACACCCAGTCCTACTTTAAAGCAGGATTTGTCAGCCTGATCAAAGTCACAAGGACTTCAAAGGATACTGTAGTTGTCTGTGGACAGTATCACTTCAAGTTGCTGCACTTCTGCAGCGTCTTCAGCAATTTCCAAACACCTCTGCATGGATTCGGTCTACATATGTTCAAGAAGTATCATTGAGCTTTTTACTGTTACCTATTTCCCCTCCTGTTGTCTGTTTGGCACTTATTGAGGGTAGGGTTACTACTTTACATATGAGAACAACACTCACATACCAGCTATTGAAAGTAAGAATATTTTCAGAGAAATACAGTATGCCCCAGCACGCTGTAATTATTCTTAGATTCTCACAATAATACTAACCTTGTCTTTATTTAGAGACTTCTCAGAGACTTTAGCTCTTGATTGCTGCATATTTATTTTTGTAACACTTCAGCAAGGTTTCACAGAAAGAGTCTCATTTGTGTTGTGCTCTCTCAATTTGGCCCTCTAAAGCCATGGCACGATAATGAATTCCTGAAGTTGGAGCTAAAAAGGATTGTCACCCAAGGATAGTTATGGGCTCCTTAAATACATCCAGGCTAATAAAAGAAAAAAAGAAAAATAAGCACATGGCAGCTTCAGATTCAAAATTGGAATTGGTTTATTTAATTACCATCACAAAATCATGCTCATGAATTCCCTGGAGAAAAAAAAGTCAGCATGAAGCCCTGCCAGTATGAGGTACTTTGTTAGAGTGTGCATACGGCGCCCTAATGAAAGAGTCTCCAGACTAAGAAATGCTGGAAAATGTAAATGAAAAAAGCTCATTTCCAAAATCCTAGACATGGTGATTTTGATAGAGAGCCATTACCTGAAGCTCAGTTCATCTATACTGAGGCTTAAAGAAAGCAATTGTTTTGTCAAAGTAAAAGTCTAAATTGCTTACCATCCTTCAAAACGTATCATCTGTTTTAATTTTGAACTATCACTGCAATCAACCATTTTGGCAGATTATGAGCACACTGCATCTTCTTGGAGCAGAGCTCATTTATTTGTACCTTGGAGAATATCCTCAGCAAAGATGCGTTTGATAAGATGATTTTTATTACGCATTCACTCAATGGCAAGGACACAGGCATCCTCACAAACACCTTCCTATATATTTAGTGTGTCTGAGTGGCAATTTCAGAGCTCTATTTGACAGATAAACAAGTACTCCTGCTTTGATCCCAGAGACACAGCTGCACATACATATATAGGGATTCAAAAAATTGAAATCCCATGATATAAGCAACTTAACAAGATATGAAACAACCTCTGAGCCTATCCCCACCCCCTACACACTCATTTTGGAAAAATGTTAAAAAAAATTTAAATCAATACTACAGAAAGATAAAAAGAAGAGTAAAAAATCGTAAAAAAAAAAAAGCTGGAGGAAGCAGTTTAATTTCCAAACCGACAATTACATGTCTGTTGCATCCTTTAAAAAGCTTTTTCCACAGTAGCATGAGACTGCTAACAGTCTGCCATCAGTGAATTAGACTGATTAAACTGCATCTGCACTGAAAACATTTTTAATGAGTGTAGCAATTCTGAAAAATCAGACTTGAATTGCATCAAACAAATAGTGTTTGCAGGTTGATAATTAATAGAAATGTTTTTATACAATTACCTAACATCACAAAATGTTGCCTGTACATGCAACAGTCATAGATTTTTTTTTTTACAGTCTTTTGTAATACCACACATGGTATTGCTCGATATTAAAGTCCCCAACTAAATCAGTTTCTGTTTTTGACTTTTTTTTTACACAATTTGGCTTACATTAAAAGTAATTTTTTAGGCATTTCTTATGCTACTTTATCATTTCCTGGAAAATATTATGTTGATGACTTATCTTGCACTCTGGGGTTGATATTAATTTTAATAATATACTATTCTCCCATTAAGCACTTCCTCAAACTTTTGTGTCCCTCCCCTATGACCATTAATTAAGAACAAAAGAGATGGAAAAAAAGAACCGTGAGAGCCGATCTCAGAGATCCTCTACACAAAACGATGATGCATTAAAAGCTATGCTAATGGTTTGAAATTATGGAGATTTCAAGTCTCCGAACTGACTGCAGTTTAAGGGATGGGACCATTGTCTTAATGGATGAAAGTGGAATTGGGTTTCATGTTTTCACTGGGAAAATAAATTAGGCTGATGAGTAAATGTTGATTTATGCATTTATCTAGGTTGTACTTGTATTATATATTTATTTTTTCTTTGCTAAGTGATGTCTGTGCTGCTGAGACACATGCAAGCCAAAAAAATGAATACATTTTCTTGTGTCAAAGAATATGAGATATGTGTGGCCTTTGTTAAATTGGTCCAGTATTTCCTTCTGAGACTATGAGACCTGTCAAAATCTGTGCTTACAGTCATTGCTGCGAATGGAATGGGGACTCTGAATCTAAAGTGGGCAGGTCATTGGTCCTTTTTGTTTCTGAAGAGTCTCTGCTGATGCGGAATGGTGGGTGGAGTCTTTTCAGGCCGGTGTAGCTGGTCAATTAGCATAGAGCGAGCTTTTCAGGAGGGTGGTGGCCTCGCTAGCCTGTTTTTACTGGTAATGCTTCACCTGACATAAGTTTAGAGCTCTCCTCTAATTTTAAGGAAAGTAATTTTGTCCACCTGCTGCACATGAATAAACATTAATTATTTGTCTAATTCTCACAAAAAATTCCCTCAGACACATATGGTGAGTGAGTCAACCTTCCGCCACCCAAATGAATTGATGTCCCATGCCAAATAGTGCAGGCAACAGGCAAATTTTAGCTTCCTCTTGCAACTGTCCTCACCTTGGAGTAATACCCAAAAAGGTCGGGTCTTGAAATGAAACCAGTTCTTTCTGTATGTGTAGATAAGAGGTGTACACCCACTGCAAAAGGCCAGGTGACAACATGTGAGAAGCAGAGTTCAAAGCAGAGACAGATGAAACCTGTGGTCTGTGTGTGTGTGTGTGTGTGTGTGTAGGGAGAATATGCCATCTAACCTCAGACAGAGATATTCATTGCTGCAGTGACTGCTAATCCATATGTTTGTGCTTCGAGCAGCTCCCCATCACTCAATTGAGTTTCTCTCAAGGTTTGCCTCTGTGTCTGAATGGGAGCTGTCTCCAGGGGAGGTGAAATGTGAGAGGGTGAATTTTAGCGCATTTTGTTTGTCAGTCTGCACTGGCTCACCGAGACAGGCAAAGAGGTTCCAAATGTCATCGCAGTACTGCAGTATCAATACGATTAGCTTACCCACGGCGCATCTCCTCCTCACAAGCTTTCCAAATCTGTGGCAGTAGTTCTAGTCCCAGCGGTTTTGACATTCATAGGTTTTTATGGGGGTTTTTCTGTCTATTTGGAAAATTAGACCTTCGGTGCATCTTTGAAAAGACTGACTTGTACAAGTGCTTCCTTTTTTCAGTCATGCTTCTCGCCATAGTGCCTTCGAATGACTGAAAATTGGTTCTGCTTCTTGTTAGAGACACATGGTCGGCAGAATGAAAATAAACAGTTTCCAAACAAGAGCGTAATCTTGAAACCATCAACAATGAATCAGCTGAGACCAGAAGCCAGAAGCAAGACCAATTAACCAGCTATGCCAAATGTTTAGATAATAACGTGACTCAGAGCCTCTACGAACTCTGACAACTTGTAGATAGCTATTAAATGTTGTGTTATAAAGGCCATATGAATATCAATTGTGCAGTTGCATGGACTGTTTTTAACTGTTAAGATGCCTTATTACAGCTTTTTGAAAACTAAAGCCAGTCTCACTTCAAGTCAGATTTTCTTTTATGTTCTAGTCTAATTCCACTTGCACCTTGCTAAACCACAAGGAGGAAAGAAAAAAATATAGCCACACTTTCATTTTCGGAGATACAAAGAATAAAGCACCACCGCTTCAGTAAAATCCACCATGAAGTTTGCTCTGTGCACATATGGAGCCAGGTGGCCCAACCTGCTGTTTGTACACGCCAGAGCAGGCGTTTAGACACATTTCCCCCCAACAATGAAGAGGCCAGTCATCACAAATGTGCCAAAAGCACACATGACAAAGGCTGCAAACCACCAGACAATTAACTCATTGAAAACAATCACAGGCTGGTAAATGACAAAGTGGGCTTTTTAATGCTCTTTTGAAGCGTGCTTCAAATGCAGACATGCATGACTGCAAATGTGAAAGCCTGATTCACTTGTGTGCATTTTTCGGTGTTAGAGGAGCTCACTTTGAGTCTTCAGTTTTTAATTAGACAGTGGACAAAGCCTTTGATCTGACCTCTCTAATGTTCCCTCCTTGTTAATCAGTGTGATCCTACAAGCCTCTCACTAGCCTTGTATTGGATGTTCGCAGCAGTTCAGTCCTGACAGTGTGCCCTCTCTCTTGCTCTGCCAGGTGAAGTGTGACCAGTATTGGCCGTCACGAGGAACAGAGACCTACGGGATGATCCAGGTCACCATGTTGGACACTGTGGAGCTGGCCACATACAGCGTCCGCACTTTCGCCCTCTACAAGGTAGGGGGCTGCCTTTTTCATTTACCATACAAAGCGGAACTCTCGTGAATGGCATGTTTCTAGCATCAGTAGGGGGTCATATTTTGAAATGTAATTTCTCATTACTCTGAGGAAAGATAAAGGCTATTACTGCTGGAATCACTTATCCACAGTTGTAATTGTTTTTTTAACTTCCAAGATTTATCTCTTCTTCTCTATGAGGCAGTGAAGGCTTTGCTTTTTTCACTTTGATTCTCATGCTTAGCTGCAATGATGGTTTGTCCTTTATTTCTTTTCCTCCATTTCTTTTTCCATTACTCACTCATTATTGCTAACATTATTATAATCCTTAATTAAATGCAAGTTTCTAGCTGGAGCTATTTCTTGGTTTTTAATCAGGAATGGTGACCATCGCAGAGAAACTGTCGAAGTTCAATTCTAGTTTCGTAATCAACAGAAATACTTACAAAATGATCACAGCTCTAAAAGTATTGTATTATGTTATGCTCTGCAAATTAAGTTAACCAAAAAAACCTTAAAATAGCTACTTTTGTGACAGTTCATTCAGCTCTGTTTTGTTCACATCGTGCCATTTCACAGCAAAAGTCATGTTAGCAAATATGAAAAAAAAGAAAAAGAAATCCAGCGCAGGACAGGATGGTTGGTACACTAACCTCAGATCAGAAGCATGTAGCTTTGGATCCAATGATTGCTTCAGAAAGCTGCAGGGAGAGAAGCAGCGTAGAGTACAGAAAAAAGTTAATGACATGCAATAATGGTATACAGTGTCATGGAGTGTGAGGAAGACGAGAGTAGACAAGACGGGCTCCATTCGTGCTGTTCAAATTTCAACGGCACAATTTCATCTCCTTTTTATAAAAGCTGCATTACCTCTTCTTGCTGTAACAAAATTCGCCCAGCATAAAAAAATCTGTTTGAAAAGCAGCCAATTAAAAATTCCCTGTGTGAGAATATCCCACTAAGCTCAGTCTGACTCTTCTCTACTTAACTGACACACATGATTTTTCCTGCAGAATGGCTCCAGTGAGAAAAGAGAGGTGAGGCAATTCCAGTTCATGGCCTGGCCTGACCACGGGGTGCCTGAGTATCCCACACCCATCCTGGCCTTCCTACGGCGGGTAAAGGCCTGCAATCCTCCAGATGCAGGGCCCATGGTGGTCCACTGCAGGTGGGTGCCTGAGGGAATGAACCGTGCATACTCCCAAACTGTACAGTTAAATCTTTCTTTGAGCAGTTAAGTGTAGCTTTAGCTGATGTGGCTGTGAAAAGTTAACATGAGCAAAGTGTAGTAATGAAGCATAATAACATGCGTATATTAAAATCATTTTTAGATATAACCTATTGAAGACATTGGTGTAATAGGGGTGTGTTATATCCAAAAGTACTGCTAGTACATTGTAAAAAACATCATTTGAAACAGAGATACGAAAATCCAAGTATTACCACTTTCATAATTTCCTCATTCATTTGCCTCACTGATGTTTTACATTGCCAGTCAAGTGTGTTTATACTCAGCTGTGAAAGCGCAAGCAGCCCCACAGATTACTAAGTGTTCTTATTATTGTGTTGGAGACATTTTTTCAAGTTGGCTTCTACTGAATCCACATGAATCCGTGTGGACCTATGAATCAAGTCAGTGGACAATACCTAAACAGTTCAAATGATCGAATAAAGACTTAAAGGCATACAAAGCAGCATATTACTAAAAAGAAAAGAACACATAGCCTCATACCAAAGCAATCCCCCTCAGTCACATCTTATGATCCAGTCAAAGCTTAAGAGTATTTCTCTGTAGGGACTCCCCTGTCGGCTGCTATTTCCACTGTTTCTTCCGATTTTGTTTTGTTTGGGACCTTTTTGGTGCAGAGGGTGTGTCAACATCAGCATGCAGATGTGGAATCCCTGTCACGCCCACACATACATGCTGCATCGGCAGGAAATGGGATTATCCATAAAATGCACAAAGGCAGCATGTTTGCATACATCTATTATGAAACAGTCCGTAAATTACATTTTGTTTATCTGATTTATTGCTTTGTTCGGTGACTGAGAGCACTTCTTCAAATGCTGTGATAGTTACGCTGTAATCATTTGCAACTACAACCTCTGAATTTCTGATCTCCCACTAGGAAAAATCAGAAAACACTACAAAAAAGCCAAATCCTTGTTGGTAACTCCAGTAAGCTTTCCCGAGTAAATATCTTACACAGTGAACACAAAAGCTTTTTTGGATTTTCCGATGTTGATGTCAAAAATGACAAGATTTCCAAATTTTGACCTCAATTTCAAAGGTACATCGAATACAGAATTTCTCTTTAGTGAAAGAAAGGAAGGGCCAAGTTTGAAATGTTCAATTTTAAAACAGTAACCGATTGATTGACATTTAATATTCAGTTTTCAGCTGCCAAGAGAACATATTGTAGTTGAAAAATTTACGTCACAACACTGTTTCAGTTATTGATCTCAGTAGGTCTTTAACCACACTGAAATTTATATTTTCTCAAAAAGTGAAGTGTAACTATTTTCTTTCCTCGCTCTTTCCATCAGTGCGGGCGTGGGCAGGACTGGCTGCTTCATTGTGATCGATGCCATGTTGGAGCGCATGAAGCACGAGAAGTCTGTGGACATCTATGGCCATGTGACATGCATGCGCGCCCAGAGAAACTACATGGTTCAGACCGAGGACCAGTACATCTTCATCCATGAAGCCCTACTGGAGGCCGCCACCTGTGGCAACACCGAGGTGCCAGCGCGCAACCTTTACGCCCACATCCAGAAACTCACCCAGCCCCCGTCTGGCGAGACAGTCACCGCTATGGAACTGGAGTTCAAGGTGACTGAAGCAAACTCGAATGCTACTTATTGCTTTGCATCATTTTTACTTATGCTTCCCATTATTCTGATGAAAACAGATTTGAGTTGTACAACAGATAGCAGCTGCAGACTCCGTCCAGACTGACACATGTCAGTGTCATAAATAATTAATTCAACAAATCAGCTGATGCACAGGAGTTTCTCTCAGTGACATTGGTGCTGAGACATCACAGCACCGTGCGCAGCAGCATCAGCACATACAGACACACACGTTTCAGGGACAAATGGCCCAGAACAAACTCACACAAACACACCTACACATTGACAATTACAAAATGACTGACATACACAGCTTGTTTTCAAGGTCGCCGTCACATGTGCACACACCCTTTTTGTAAATAGCCATCAACTGTGCTGTTATTGCACACTTTCCTCCCAGCGCGGCTCTGCCATTAGGCCCTCTTATAACCATGATCCATTCTGTTTGAAGTGATAATAGCATCTACACTCCTGCCAACAACGAAGAATGAAAGACTGAGAGAATGATTGTGGCGTGCGTGCAGACCAGAGTCTCTATTGCCACACAGTCTGGCCACAACACACACACAAATTCTTCTGCAGTACCATTCCTGTCCATACACACTCCTGTGCTGTCCATCTGTGCTTTGCCCACTGCCAGCACTGAGCTTGTGACGCCCACAGTCCTCCATGCAAGCTCTGGGACGTAATGGGAAAAACTTGTCTGCACTTAGTTCAACTCATCAGTAGATTTCTACAATATGGACCCTTTTCTGGTTTGAACTTCATATTCGTCACGACAGGACAACACTTCCCTAACAACAAGACTTGTCAGGGAAGTGTTTCAGGCTCCCTTGCTGCTTACTTCAGGCCACTTGTGTTTATTTATCTCTGTCTGGCTTCTCTCCACATTCTAATAAACAGAGACTGGCCAACTCTAAAGCCCACACGTCACGGTTCATCAGCGCCAACTTGCCCTGCAACAAATTCAAGAACCGGCTGGTCAACATCATGCCTTTTGAGTCGACTCGTGTCTGCCTGCAGCCCATCCGTGGTGTCGAGGGCTCCGACTACATCAACGCCAGCTGCATTGACGGCTACAGGTCAGCAAACGGCTTCATTTTTTAAGATTCTGAAGGACTTTGAAGATAAAGAGCTGAGTGTGGCGTTACTCTGTGTTTTTCTTTTTAAAAAAAAAAACAAGAAAAGACTGAAAACCCCAGTGCATTAAACAGCTGGAAAATGGGTGATTTTTTTCAGTCACTGTGGGTATAACCATGTTTGAGTGCATGTCTACGCATGTATACCAGGTACTGGACAAGTGTGTGCCGTATTTGAAAAGACATACAGTGTTGTGCAAATTTCAAATGTTTCAAATTGTAATTCAAAGCCCAGTATATCCTACGGTTCAGTACTTTCTTCAGATGTGTTGCAATTAGCCTTAGGTATGGGTACAGTTTGAGCCTTTTTAGTGAACCTATAGGACACAAAAAAAAATCAGGCTGTGGCTACAGAGGCAGTATTTGTTATTATGAATATTTCATTGCTTTCTGGCTGTCTGGTCATTAACAAAGTACACAGAACACCAGCCTTCCCCTTTATGATTGCTGTGTGTCCACAACCATTTTGTGGTAACAGTAGATTAACAATTGATGCTGTTTAGGCCTGGTGGAGGATCACAAGAACAGTTTCTGCTGATGAGTCATATACTTCAGGCAGACATTGACTGAGGAGGACTTGCAACCAAATATTAAATACAGTGACTTTGATAAATTGTATGTTAACCTTTTAACCAGTTTGACTCTGCCTCTAAACACAAGAGTTTTCAGCACTATGCAGCTTCACAACCCAAACTGCACCACTCTCCTGATGCGTTCCTGACTTCACTGAATGAAACAGTGTTCTCTGGCATCAAAGATTGTCACCAGAGTGAAAAATGCAATAGGTATTCACAGTGGACTAGATAAAACTGGATGGGAGGGGATTGAAGATGAGGCCGCAGTGGGCAGTATCCAGTTGCAAGAATTACTCCCGGATCTGTCAATGTGGCTTTCGTTCACTGAGCCACTGCTGCCTTTATACTGAAGCAACTGCATGTCCCTGTGTGCTCTGTGAGTCCAAATTGCTTCCTAGAGGGAAGAAGATGAAAAGGCAGCTCTCTGTTTTATATCTTTATAAGTGTGGGGAGTGACAGACAGAGCTGACTCTTCTGTGGTTTAAGTGGAGGGATGGATTTAGTGAGCGTGAAATGCCATTTAGTCCATATGGGGTTCTGCTCGGTATTGGTCTGTGACAGAGACGACACCTCCACTCCCAACTCCCCCTTCCTGCATCCTGTTGTTAATGAGAAGGTGCTCCACAGAGGCTTACTCTCCATTGTTGCCGTGTAAATAGCATAATTGCAGCAAGAGAGAATTGTAATGAAGAGTGTTTTCTTAACCCCACCCCCGCTCGTGCTTTTTTTCTCCGCTCCTACTTGTTCACTTTCTCTCTTTTTTCTTCCTGCTACTTCTTGTTTCACCTCCTCTTCCCTCCTCATTCTGTCTCCTTTGCTCTTCTCCCACTAACCCTTTCTCCTCCCATCTTTTCTTCTCACTCACCATCCATATTTTTCATCCAAACATCATAGCAGAGACCGACATTTGGGTGGGGACCTGTTGTGTGCACCAGCAGCACTGTGTAATTAAGCTGCTTTTAAAACACAGGCATAAATAAAAACTAAACAGGGGCCTCAAGTGCCCTTCACCCCAGCTCCTTCAAGAAAAGCCAATAATATGCTAAGCTAATGAGAGTCGAACCATTGATTCCAACTACGCTATGAGGGGCGCGAGCCTTGGCTATGCTCTGATGCAGGCTGGAGTTTTAACGTTGTAATGAGGGTGAAATGAAACACCATGTCCTGAAGCACTGCAGTCATGTGGGATGAGGCAGAGAGTGCTTTGTGCTGTTTGGCAGCGTGCTCATTGGGACACTGCGTGCAGAGAAGTCAGTATTGTGTGATATGGTTTGAATTGTTTTTATTTTGGCAAGGAAACATTTTATTTGGTTAGAGGAGTCCACCCTATCAATTTGAAATTTAGCATTCATCCTCTGCATTTCTTTTCCCCGCCATCCGTCTTCTTCCCATCTGCTATTAACTTCCCTTTTCCTGCATTTCCATCCTTTCTTCTCCTCTCAATCTCAGCGCTGAGTTTTGTGTTGCACTCTGATGGCCAGCTGGAAAGAGCAGTGCTCACTCTTTTCATCTCCTCTCCACATCCTCTCTGTGCTTTGTAGATCTCTGCTCTATAGCTGGCTTTTTTCTTTTCCCATTCTCATCCTCTTAATTTGATTCCTTATTCTCTTGCCTCCCTCTCCTCATATGTCTTCTCCTCTCCTTTCCTCTCCACCAATCTGTTGTTTCTGTATTCGTACGAGCGAGGCCCTGAGCATATTCTAATCTCCCGGTTCCACATTAGTGCCTTGCCTGCAGTACCTTCATTAGTTGTTCAGTCATAGCTCAGTGTGTGACCGGATGTGTGAGTGTGAGCAGCAGCATTTCAGAATGTACTGTGCTCGCAAAACTGTTGCTCATATAAATGCATACACCTAGATGCAAGTTAACATGTGCTGCAAACATGTGAGTGTGTGTCTTTGTGCAATTATGCATGCATTTGTGTGTTGTGTTACTCAGCTTCCTCTTTGTCAGACAGCGCGCTGCTACCACCTGCTGTTTGATAAAAGAACTGCTCAGTGCAGCCAAAGTCACGTAGGACACCAGCACCGCTCTGGCACGTCAGTGGATGAGCTCATCGCTAGTTTCGTGAGCATATCAACTGCTCTCCCTCTCCAATTCTGTATTGTGTTACAGAGAGGAAGGAGAAAGACAGATTAGATCCATATAAGCTTGAATTGCCCAAGGATTAAGATAGTTGATTAATTATTTACTTTGGACATGAAATGTACAGAAAAGGTCTTGTCAATGTCATACTTTCAGTATATACAAAGAGTACAAAAGCAGCATGACTCAACAAACCCACCTGTCTGCTTTAGGGCAAGATGGTTTTTAAGGGGTTTTATTACCCTTACTTTAGAGCAGGTTACTGTATGTTTCAGTTTATGAACTGTGCATAAGTCTCGAGACACAATCTTGGGTTCTTTTATGTGAAGACAACACTGGTTCATCCGTTGAGTGATATATCTTTTTATGCTTTAATAATATATAAGTAAACGTCTTAACTTTTTTTTTCTGAGGAATACAAGGACAATGTCAAAAGAAAAAATGTTAAAATCATAAGCTGAACTTTTCGGTCTGTCAGACCTTCATCAGATATGTAAGCTCAGAACATTTTCATGTCTGCTTACATCAATACGCTCACATCCACTTAACCAATCAGAGAACTAGTCTTAAATTCACAACATATCATAAAGTCAAGGAAACGACTTTAATCTTACATTAAGAAGGTTCTAATAAGAAATTAAAGATGGAAATTTATTGGAAAAAAAAAAGGAAAAGAAGTCAATGTAGAGTATTCCCAGAAATCCCACCAAAGACCTTGAAAAGCTGAGGTTCTTATACAGTGATATTTCTGTCAATCTGGACAAACATCCAGAGCATCTCTTTACTGCTGTATATGATCCCAAAGAATAATTTGATGAGGTCACTGCTGGCACAATACTAATGTGATACGATGAAATTTGATTCAACATTGCAGACTGAAACAGTAGTTTCTTGCCAAAAAAATAAGAACTGTTATTTTTTTCACATGAATTAAATAACAGAGAATGTCAGCATGTGTAACACCTGTTTTCTTGGAATACTAACCCCTCCACACCAGCTCAGGGATTTGTTATTTTTTCTTGTCCTGCAGTCAGTGATGGCCCTCACATGCTGTTGTAAAACAACAAGTTTTGAGTGTGCATTAAAATAGCAGCATTTTCTAAAAATTCTGTGTACTATAGTTATTACTTTGACATTAATACCCATTATAGAAGCACCATAAAGCTTATTTTAACTACATATAAGGTTAAATGTCTGCCTCCTGCGTTCGTTTTTATTTTCAGACAGCAGAAAGCTTACCTGGCCACACAGGGCCCCCTGGCTGAGACCACCGAGGACTTCTGGAGGATGCTGTGGGAGCACAACTCCACCATTGTTGTCATGCTGACCAAGCTACGAGAGATGGGCCGGGTAATACACAAACACATACTGAACACAAAAGATTGGGCACCTGTAAGGTCTTTGGACCATTTCAGGGGATGATAATAATCTTTATATGCTGGCTTGGTCCAGCTAAGCTGCTGCACCACGCTGCTCAAATGTTAATTCATTCCAAACCTGAACAATGACCCCAGTTGAAAGCCCCTTATCACTGTGGCTAGAATGCACCTGGGTTCAATGCTGCATTCCAAGCATACTGATAATTCTCATACTGCATGAGTGCATTACATCATATTTCAAATGGGATCTGTTGTGGTCACATGTTCTTAAGTCTTTATTCCTCCACCACTTTTAAGGTTTTGAGATTCTGCAAAGTTTTGATTTATGTTTTTGAGCGTGTTTACCAAATGTGGGAGGAAAGCTGTGATATATTTTCAAAGCCACAGCTACAGGAGACAGACAGCTCATCTTTGGATAAAAACGATAGATGTGAAGAAACATCTGACAAACAATTGGATTCTCTTCTAGTGATTCTCTTATCATTCCAGCTGGAGCCTCTCTACCATGTTAAAACCATCTTTGATTTTTGTCTCCTTGGATGGGATAATTTTCAGTTTTGATGCAAAGCAAAAATGAGTTGGCTGTTGGCTCCGGCCTCATATTTAAGTAACCGATATGAGAGTGGTAATAAAAGCTGCATCTGACATTCAGAAAGAGGCCAATTCTCCTTTGATGAAAAAAAAATCCTAACTAATTTTCCTACCATAACATCTTCCTCGGTTACGCAGTTTTTGGTGATACTGATCGCTCTGATCCAGTGTAGAGCTTTATGACTGTGTCAGCCATTAGCAGAGCTGATGGGGAAAAAAGACCCTCATGCACATCATCGCCGTACTTAAGAGCACACTATGTAAAAACAACAAACTATGTAAATATTTTGTCACATAAGATGAAACATATAATATTTCAAAACCACAGATTAGTCTGTTGGGATTCTCTTTTGTAAGCAGAGACACTCTGATGACTCAGAATGATTAATAACGTTCAGTAACCCACACTAAAAACAATTCTCCACTCGTACCACAGGTACTCATTATGTGAAAGTCATTTCTTTTCCCTGAATGTGTTTGGAAATAGATTCTGCTGAAAAAGACTGCCTCCCTTTTCTTTTGCAGGAGAAGTGCCATCAGTACTGGCCAGCAGAGCGTTCAGCCAGGTACCAGTACTTTGTGGTGGATCCAATGGCTGAGTACAACATGCCTCAGTACATCCTCAGAGAGTTCAAAGTCACAGACGCCAGGGTATGTTGGTTCGCCCATAGTGTGAAAATCTGAGGATATTGCCCTTCTGCTTGTGTTTTCTGTGCCCTCGAAAATGACTGCGTGTGAGTCTAGATGATGAGGATTGACTGAAATTAACACAAATACAATTAAACAAACCCAAATCCACCTTAATTTTAGGTTTCCATACAAATACTGACAGTCTCGCCAAGTGTTAAGAATTATTACGACTGTGATTTCAAGGTAGAGGTGATCAGAACACGTCCCGTGTTATTTTCCCTGACAAGCTGACATCTAGTGAATGCACCATCAAACATGTTTACCCAGATTTAGAAACAGTACGCTCGCTCTGTAGATTGTGTGTGTTTGTGTGCCTGTGGATGTATGTTTCAGTATTGCTGTGAAAATACATAAAAAGCATAGCCTTCAGCCCCTGAAGCCTGTACTGGAACTCCCTGTGATGCAGTAGTTTCAATGAGCTAAAAATATACTTTACTGTCATCTGAAGGCTCACACCACAGCAACACTCTAATCCCACATCCACTCTTTCTTTTAAATATGCGTGTGTCTCTGTGGGTTTGTTCTTCTCTGCAGTTTTGGGGTCTGAATCTGTTAAATGTATGTTTTTGCTTTGTGAACATGGTTTAAGGCTCCTGTGCACACACAGGGCAGCCTAACTCTATTAGACCACATGAAGAAAGGTCAAACAGATGATTGACTAAGTGTGCACTGATATATTTAGAAATGCACCCCGAGTTTGCTCACAAATTTGATTTATACCCTCTAACACCAGAGTCCTGTTAAATTTTTGCATTCTTGTCAAGTATTTGTGCTGCAGCGGCGCTGGTTTTGTCTCCCATCCTGGTTGTCAGCTTTTTTTATATCACATCCCATTTGGAAATTAGATTATCAGACAAGCAACAAGGTCATTTGCACTTACAGACCCGAACTTCAGAGCCTCCGCTGTCGTGGTTTTGGTTGAGTAAGAATTGAACAGCATGGAAAAAAATCTGTGGAGCGGAACCCACAGATTACAGCAGCGTTATCAGATGATAGAGTTGGTTTCTTAAATGTTCTGAAAATCCTTTTTCTGCTGTCCCTCAGGATGGGCAATCCAGAACAATCCGCCAGTTCCAGTTCACTGACTGGCCTGAACAAGGCGTGCCAAAAACTGGAGAAGGCTTCATTGATTTCATTGGACAAGTGCACAAAACTAAGGAGCAGTTTGGACAAGATGGACCAATCACTGTACACTGCAGGTAAAGAATAATACTTTATTTTAACTTGAAAATAAAGTATTATCAAGTATTGTAAGACAGTTCTCTTTTGCTTTAGATATGCTCTGAAATCTTTTAAGTCCTGTTTAAATGCGCAAATGATAGATTAAAGGATTAAACTAATGCCCTGATTTACATAAATTGACCATAGACAAAAAAGAGGTGATAAAAGAAACATAATTTGTAACCTGCTGGTCTCAAAGAGAGCATGATATGAGAGCAACATAGCCCAAAATTGAGAAATTGGGAAAATGTTTTTAGTAGTAATGCTTTTAGAGTAATGGACACCACATTTTTAGCGCTGTAGTTTCCAGGATGCAAATAAGAGGTGAGAGGAACAACCCCCTCAAGATCATTTGGAGCAAAAATGTTATGACAACATGCAGACATGTAAAATATAGAACTTTTGGCAGTTAGGCTCAGATGATGAACAATATCATGTGAGCAAGGGTCCTGCATGAAGGGAAGAGATACTGTGGGGACAGAACCGGAGTCAAGATGCCAGTGGTGGTGGAGATGGTGGAAAAAACAAGAAGAAGAGGAAATGAGAAGGAAGAACAGCAGTCTGAAAAAGCAGATTTACAATGAACTTTACTGAATAGGGACTGTGAGATTTTTTGGCTCAGAGAAAGCATGAAGAGAGATTACTGGACGAGATGAGAGGTGATGAGCAGAGAAAAAGAGGCCAGACTTCTTATGACAGCGTGGGAAAATGGACAAGATGAAGACAATAGACCAAAAATGAACATGAGGGAGCAGACCTTTCAAACTGAACTTGCTCTTAAGTTTTGTTAAGTCATTAATGGTCACCTAATAGTTCATCGATATAGAATCTCCCAAACTGATCTCTTGTATATCCATCATCATCTACAGTATATTCTTCTACTTAGAATTCTTTAAGATTCTTTATTTGTATTAATGTGCTCCTCCTCTTCTTAGAATTTTGTCCTTTATTGCGAAGTGTTATTATTTTATCTCTGGTGTCTCACCTCAAGAATTCAGTAAACAAAAAGTAATAACATCATGATGAACAAAAGTGAACTTTCCAGACACTCCCTTCTTCATCAGTGAGATTTTATCTTGCGATAGACGTGATAATGAGTGTTTGTGTGTGTTTTTTACAGTGCCGGGGTAGGCAGGACTGGAGTCTTCATCACCCTCAGCATCGTGCTGGAGAGGATGAGGTATGAAGGTGTGGTCGACCTCTTCCAGACAGTGAAGACGCTCCGCACCCAGCGGCCTGCCATGGTGCAGACCGAGGTAAGGACATAATGATGAGGCTGTTGTTCACACTTCACATCTCACCGAGACAAGATGCCGCTTGAGAGTCGTTATGATTTACACTTGTGATTTCAGCTTCATGTTACCTTAAGTGTCCTTGTAAGGAGGGCTCCACAAAAACAAAGAGCTTGAAAAAATCCCTCTGTCATAGTAGTTTTAGAGGTGCATCAGTAATGCCGCAACAAACTCATCTTGCGCCATCGCAGCTTTTCAGATTTTTGTCAAATAAAAAACTGCCATAACTTTTAGCAGTGCGTCTAAGTACTTAAGCTACTTCTAAGTAATCAAGTAGAGTCACTTGGACACATGCTTCTGGTAATTTAATTCCTCTACAATACTGGTCAGAGCGGCACATAGCAATAGCAAAGTATTAGATAAGTCAGAGGGGAATTAGAGGGGATGAAGACTTTCTCACTGCCTTCCTCTTGTCTTTAGGACCAGTACCAGCTGTGCTACAGGGCAGCACTGGAGTACCTGGGGAGCTTTGACCACTATGCAACGTAACCACTCCCAGCGAGCAGGATCCTCGGTCAGACCTCTCAGGAGTGTGCCAAGTGTCCCATGTCAGCCACCATCCACTCACTTGACCCCTAAAACCTGACCCCCTTGCAGCTACCGGAGGGGTGAAGAAAGGGACGAGCTTGCAAACCCGTTTAGGGTTTTAACCAATCACAGAGACATACGCCGAGTTAACCAACCACCTGAGATTTTGCTTTAAAGATGATACCAGAAACATTACAATGACTATGACAAACATGACAACTCTTGTACAGATCCGACAGCGCAGACCGGCAGCTCGCCTCTCTGCTCTGTCGAAGCCAAACCTTCCTGATTGTCAAAGGCTACTGGTAGCACTAAGAGAGGATTCTCTGTTTTCTTTTTTCTGTTAATTTTATTGTCGATATTATGATTCATTTTGTCAAATGTTATTATTTAGTACTTTTTACGTTTCTTTTAATAATCATTTTAATATCAGACATTTCTTCTGTCCTACACTGCTCATCTTCGGGCATGCATTATTTTCATAATCATTTTTAGGGTACTTTTAGCGGAGAGGACATGTATTTTTAACATGTTCCTAGGTACTAATACAGGAGGACCACTGTTCCGTGAGCTGCTGTCAGATTTCTTTTGTCATATGATATATTTTTTTTATTCATTTTATGTGTCATAAAAGTGGTCTCTGGTCATATTCAGTTCAATAACTCGAATTGCCTTTTCACTTGCCGTTACCAAGTTTTGAAGGGGAATCACCTTTCAGAATATTGATTTCAGAGCACAGACTTGCTATTGTTGTCCCTCTGCTAATGGGGTAGCTAGCTAAAACACAAGTGAATTACCTAACAAGTATCTAAACAAAATCAGAGATAAATAGAAATGAGAAGCACATTATTTGTTTTTTTTTTCTCGTTGCTTTGTTTTGTTTAGTTCCTTTATGTTTTCTATTCAGAAGCCTATGGCATTGAGGCCTTCATGCTCCACAGCGGAGAACTTAATCTGAAGAAAACAGACTTGTACACCTAAAGGGTAGATGACAGAAAATAAACTCCCGATCTCTGAATAAAGATGCTCTTTGAGTCCCTCCCATCTCCCTGCTTGCCATTCGCCTAATCGGTTTGCTGGAGTGGAATGACTACGCGGACCGGAAAGACGTGGAAGTTGTTCATATGGGCAGTGGAGAAGAGCCATCAACGCCGGTACCTGTACAGAATCAACCATTCCTACCAGAGGGACAGAGACTCAGCCCTTCGGACTGAATCCTGATATTATTTTATACAGAAATAGACCTATAAATATATATATAATTATGACTGATTATATATATGTATGATTACACATAGATATATACACAGCTTCAAAAATATATTATTAAAAAGGATTAATTCTGCTGATCTACCTAGAGACACTGCAGAGAGCCTGCTGTCCTAGAGTGTGTATTAATGGAAACATCGTTGTATCTACTGTACTACCATAGTAACTTCAACAGCTGGTGTTCTGTCTGAATGAGGAAAAACAGCACAAACCCCCCCTTTCACCACCCTATCCATTAAAATGAACTATTCGCTCAGCAAGCACACATCTTCTCTCACACGAACCACAGATGGGGAGCGTCTGATCTGAGAGAGGCCTAAGCGTTGTGACAGTGGGAGGAAGGGACGGGGGGACTTAAAACGCTGGCAAAAAACTAAAATGTTCATTTTTACCTTGTGAATGCTTAGTGCTGTAGGGGTTCAATCTGTTGTACACACAGTCTGTTTTCTATCTGTTGATAAAGATCTGGAATTTAAAAAGAACCTGTTGTTGAAAAAAAAAAAAAACGTTGATGTTAATAAAGTTAAATAATTGGGTTTTTGTATGAAGACTGACTTGTGGCACTTTGTTTCTTTGTATTTTTTGCTAACTGAATGGTTGAATTCTTCACTCTTAAAGCATAAATGTTTCATTCCACAGGTTTACTCTTACTTTTCAGGACACCACGGAACTCTGTCTGCTTTATCTCCTTCTCCTATCTTTCTATCTAAAAGCAAATGTTTTCTTATTTCACCCAAAACTGTTTCCTTTTGCCATTTCCAGGAGCCGCTTTTACAGATTTTGAAATGGTTTGTCTTTTTAAGTGTTTAAGACAGGCATGTAATAGAGAATTCTGAGAGAATCCACTCTATCCAATTTTTTTTGAAAGCCACAAATAAACAGTCCACTTTTGGAAAAATGCACTATTATTTCCCCCAAAAATCGAAATGATCTTAACTCAAACCCTCTTTGTGACTTTTTACAGAACTTTCAATCACAACTCACAGCCGACTATACCACAGTCTTTTGTTGTGGTGATGTTGGGTTTGTCCTTTCTTAAGAAAAAATATCTGGTTACTTCACGTTAGAGACAACTTCGTTTGTGTTTCTGTCTTCGCTCTTGTCCCTGATTTGGAGAGGATGGGGTTCCCCTGGACAAAAAGAACTGATGTCAGCTTTTATGCCTCAATCAGAACTGGACAGTTTAAAAATCAGAATCTAATATTTTTTTTAATTGCTTGAGTTTGTTAACATGGAGATACCAAACCACCACAACACCAGCTCTGAAATAGTTCCTGTGTACAGATGGTTTTTATCATCTGTGAAATATGGAGATCTTCTTGACAAAAATCATCCTTTTTTTTGCAGGGCCTTCAGCTTCAAGTTGTCATCAACAGATCCTGATTCTTAAGTAGTAATGTCATAGCGATTGTTGTCATAACTAATTATTTCTTCAAGATTCAAGATGCTTTTTATGTTTAACTCTACCCAAACAATCCCACAACGCAAATCACTGCCTTTCACAGATTTTAAAAATCATTGCTAGCGTGTAAGCTATGCGTGTCACAGCACTTTTTCTTTTATCCAAAGGCTGTGAAGATGTCACATTTCCATGGAATCAGAATCAAACATTTTGGAAATCTAATGACCATAGCACTTGCTGTCAGTAAGAGTAGAGTTTCTGCTAAATGGAGCAAAAATGTTGCATTATTGTAAATACACCACCTTCTGCTAACAGTCTGGAATGCAACTCATCTCTCAGTTTCTGTGATGATGTGAAATAGTCTTGATTCATAGGTGTCTGAAAGCTCAATTCACTGCTCACCTTGGAGGGAATGAGTCATTCAGATGTTTTTTTTTACAGTTTCTTTACATTCTGTATGTTGCCATGGAGACACCACTGTCATTTAAATCAGAACCACCAATAGCTGTGTATTAAACCTTGTTTCTTAGTTTGGAGTGTTTCATTTATCATATAAGAAAGAAAGATAAGCACAACAATCTCTTTTTAATCACAAATGCAGTAATGGAGAAAACGGTAAACCCTCTTTGACCGCACAAGATCGAGGCAGAGTGTGGAGAGACTAAGTACACCGCATGTTTCATTAACTTGTAGAACCAAGTTCATCAGAAAATAGTTTTCAGTAGTTATATCCTGTATGATATTATCAATCTCACATTGTTGTGGACAATATTGACTCACTCCTTTCTACAACCTTGCTTCAGTTCCTTGAGGTTTTTTGATACATGTTTATGCCTGGCTTTTTTATTGTTCCAACACAGCATTACAGTCAGGTTGAGGTCTGGACCATTATAAAACCTTAAGTCTTTTCTTTTTTCTGCTTAGGATCATTGTTCTCTTTTATGACCAAGCTTTGGCTAAGATTTAGCTGTCTGACAGATGACCGCACACTCAACTTAAGAACATTTGGGTATACAGAGGAGTTCATAGAGTACTTAATTATTGTATGGGGCTCAAGTTCTGTCGCTCCAAAAAACATCAAAGTCATCAGCCCTTCACCACCGTGCTTGTACTATGAAATGCATGTACTGATATGTTGAGCTTGTTTTTCACAATACATGCTGCTGTCCATTATGACCAGATGTCTCCATCCACTTTGGCCTGCTCAAAGGACATTGTTCTAGAAGTATTTTTTCAGATGCATCTTTGCAAACCTAAGCTATGCTTCCCTGTTCTTTCCAGAGAGAAGAAGAAGCTTTATCCTGCAACCCTTTTAAATAAGTCATACCATCTCAGTCTTTTTCTTTCTGTACTGTCATGAACTTCAACATTTAACATGCTAACTGTGGCCTGTTGGGTCTGAGATGTAGCCCTTGTTGGGTTTTTTTAAATTTGCTTATCATTGTAGTCTGCATTTGGAGTGAACTTGTCAGCAGCTCCACTCCTGGGAATATTGGCAACTGTCTCGATTTTATTTCGTTATTTCGTTATCTTTCTAATTGTTGAATGATAGACTCAAGTTGTTTGAAAAATAACTTTTAACTCTCCCCCGATTGATGTGCAGCAATTTTTGCTTCTTTAAGATCATTGTTGATGTCTTTCCTCCTGAATACTACAGACAAACAAACTGCTTTAAAAGAGGTGCTCACGCTTGGTGATGACCAATTAATCAAGTGCATTTGACTAGAAGCACCTGCTGCTTCTTACTAAGAGGATAAGAGGCAGCAGGTGCTGCTATTCAAATACAAGCTGTAAGTGTATATTTTTTGATACACTAGTTTTTTCCCCACACTGCTTCTGCATTTTGACTTGATTTTTGTTGAATAAAAGATGACACATTGTAATGATTAGTTACAATGTAACACCTGATTAGTTTAATTGTGCTCTGATAAGTAAAACCTAAGCATTTAAAAAAAAAAGTGTTCTCTCTCTCTCTCTCTACTTGGTATTTCTCCTTGGTAACTGTATTTCAGTTTCATGTAAGTTTGATTCTTTTTATTTCCTCTGTGCTCTCTATCAACATGTACGTGTGTCTGTGTGAGTATGTGAGCTCATACTCCTCTCAGTAACATGTCCATCTCAACAGAAACCAACACAAAGTAATATACATATATATATATATATATGTGTGTATCTCAAATATTTGGAAAGGATGTTAACCAAAAAATGGAAACGAACTATGTGTAAGTGATGAATTTGAGGATGAGAATGAATTATCTCAAGACAGAAGATCAGAGAAAGGATTTAAAGAACAGGTTTTGTTGCTGTATTATTGCTAAATGCTGCTACATCCACTATTTTGTATGTGGGAGTGAAGCAGTATCATATTTCTTCTGATTTCATTGTGCTCGTAGCTCTAAACTGCACTGCAGAAATTGGCACTCATAATGGTGTCACAGCTCTTTTGTGTTGACACATTGCTGTTATCTGTGCTGTGCAGAGTGGAGCTTAGTTTTAGAGCTAATAATATTTAGTAATTGTATGCCTACATGAAGCTCTGATACAGCAGAGAAAATTGTTTTGAATGCACACTCCTGTTGTTGGTGGAGCTGCATTGTGTTGGGTGGAATTTTGATTGTGGCATTTTACAAAATATTGTTTTGGATTCCACAAAAGTAACTGACATCACTGTGGTTGTATGAGCAGTTTCTATGTGCATTGTTTTGCTCCTTTCCAGTGGTATTAACTTTTTTTTAGTCAACTGGTTTTGATGAACACCAGTTTTTACTTCAGCAGGAAACATCCTGAAACAGCAACACAACTTAGCATCTTGTTATCACCAGCCTTAAGAGATACCATGAGTAATCTGAATGGGTAAGGAAATTTTAAAAAACAAATTTTTGAACAATTTAGATTGCTGGGTTTTGAGTGTTACCATTATGCTGGGTCATTTGTCATAGAAATGGTGCACAATCCACCCAAGATGAAGAGGACCGTGAAGGTGAGCTGCTCTGCTTGAAGATTAAAACCCTCTTGGACGAAATGTTCTCCAACAGACACTTGGCAGAGGACGGCTTTCTGCTCAAACATGTGCAGAAGAACAAGAAAGGTTATGTTAGCCTCAAGCTTCTCACCTGTTTGAAAAAGGTAAATAATGTTTCCTTGTTTGTGTGCTTTCTGTGGCCTTTACATTGCAACAATTTGAATGAAAACAATCCAGTCAAGTGTGAACAAACCTGAGTTTACCAATGTGTGCCCCAGATAAAGGCCCTGACCACAAACTGGTACATGACTCTGGCAGCTGCAGAGTGTTCAGACCTTCTGGAGGTGAATGATGAATGCACCAAAGTGAGGCGCAAAGAGCCACTTCCCAAATGGCTGCTGTGTTCACCCACCAGCAGGCTTCTTCTTGTCTGGAATGCTTCTGAGGAGCAGAGAGTAGAAGACGGAGCAGTACAAGGCCCCGAGTGTCCTTCGCTCTTACTGAGGGTCCTCCAAAACTTGGGTACTTCCAGCAGTTTTACCTCAGTCACTGTCCTGCAACCTGGAGAAGAAATTCCCAAAGAGCTGCAATGCTATGCCAAACGCCACAAAGAGCTTGGACAACATTTGTGCGCAGTGGTGAAGTTTGATAGTCTAGAGGCAGTTCGTAGGGCTTACAATGCCCTGAGAGCAGAAAAGGAGAATTCTAATGCGAAAGGCTTGTGCGTAGTGCCCTTGGGATGCCAGTCAATGCATAACGTCCCTAAGTGTGAACCATCAGAGGAAAAAAACATGGACCAATCTGTGGAAGACACACTCTCTGGGGAAAATCCACTTGTTTTCTCTGAGGTCCAACAGGAACCACCCTCAACTGTTAGGTCTTCTAAAGAAACTCCAGACACATCTCAGCCTCAAGTCCACTTGGATTCCTCCACACATGGTGTCTTTGATGATGTGTTCACCAGCTCCAGTGACCAGTCCTTCTGTGGACTGAATCAGAGATACAGCAGGATAAGCTTGTGCTCTGGAGACTATAATAAAGAGTGTTCCCAGAGCCCATGGGTGCTCAGGCGCAAATCTGCAGCCATTGCAGTAAATCCAAAGATGGCTACCCACCTGAATGCACCCTGCATAATACAAAGAGTGCTGCGTCAACCCTTCGGCCCTGATGGCACCAAGGGTTTTCATGCCAGACAAAAGAGATCCAATTCATTTGGATGGAGCAGCATTGGTAAATTTATGAAACAAGGCTTTGCTTAAAACATTTAAAAGCTGATGAAAAAATAAAAATGAAAACTTTTGTTTACACAACTAATGCTCTGTTGATGAGAGTATATATTGTCATAGTAGAATGTAGTTATGTGCCACCGTCAGATGAGGGCAGCATTTATCTGCTCACAGGACTAAATCTTAACACTTTGTTCAGTTTATCAAGCTGCCTAGAAGTCTAGTTGCGTAGGAAGTAAATACAGTGAAAGCTTGTGAACTGACTACAATGCATATTAGGTGTAAGAACAAATTGTATCCAAAGGCAAGGTGTTCAGGAGCTGAAGTAAAAGTGTCTCTGAGTCACGCAAGCTTCTTTTGGAACACGAGTGGCCTCTGCACCCCTGAGACCTCAGCTAGTCTGGTCACAATTGCAAATTGCACTGTATATTTGTTCTTTGGCCTGAATGGATTTACCGTGTTGCCACTTTCTCAGACAAAAAAGGGTTGTCTTTCAACATGAAATCCTCAGAAAAAAAGCCCCTCATTGTTTCTGCATCTTTTTCTTAAATGCCTGTTTAGACTTGGGTTCTTTAAAAAGTAGCTTTCCACTTACTGATATGACGTTTGGCGAAAGGCTACTTGTCCAATCATCAAACCGCATATTGTGCAAGACAAGCAGAGTAGCAACATTTGTGCCTTATTTTCAGCCATTCTAATGACACCTCAATTGGAATGGTCTGTTTATAGTGTTACTGATTGAGGGCTTCCTTAAAATCTTGCCCAAACCTAAACAGTATGTGTTTCTTCATTTATCCACACCCAGTGTGTGTATGGGATTCAATCATATCAGGACTGGAAACATACTTTGTTGTTTTCTTTCTTTGATGTGTGTGTATGTGTTCAGATCTCCTGGTATCTTTGTGACTAATGTAATCTTAGCTGTTGAGTGAGAGCTTTCGTTGTATACACATCAAGTGTTTGACTTGTACTGTCTTTGACTTGATTTAGCAATTAACAGCTGTTGGACTTTAAATACAGCAAAGGCTGGGCTCTGAAAACTACACATCTGTGAACAATATGTATAGAGAAGAAATGTTTCTGCCTGATGTCAGGAAATGTTTCTGCACTGATTGATCTTTTTTCATGGCTAGAAAAGCACACTCTTCTTTGCAAACTGGAAGTCATTATGCATTCACATATACTTATCTTACCTATAATGTGGCAATGTTGTCAAATATGTTATTTATTCCCATGTTCTCTGAGTCTGATGAGGGTGAGTTCCAGGTGATTTTGCACTTGCTGAATCCCTCAAAAATATTCTCAGTATGAAAAACGTGAGGAATCTTCTTTTGATTTGTGGCAGTGTTGAATGTTGGTCCTACTATAGGCTATGAGAGTTTATGGCTGTTACCACACATTTATTGGTATGACATAAAATTCCTTTGGTTTGGTTCCCTTTTGCTCCCACTCAACACGAAAATAATTTAAGGTCCTAGAAAGTTAGTAATGAGCCACATCTCTGCCTCACTGGTGTAACTTTTCAAAGTACGATTTGTTTACAAACTGGCCCAAGAATGTCAGAATGAGTCATGTTAGATATTTGCTAGCAAAGGATTTGCTTCCTGTTGTAGTTCTGGCTTAATTTTCTTTTTACTTTTTTTTACCATCTTTGGCTCCAGAAAAAATTCTGGACCGTTTGGTTCTGTTGGGATCAACAGTGTAGATTTTTTTTAGCGGGTTTATTCTCCAAACAGCACCTGTATGGCTTTGTGTGCCCCCCACCCTCCCTCCGTCTCTTGCATTGGTTCACTCATCTCTAAACTGGTTGGCCTGTGTTTATACATTACTGACCCCACACACCTGATGCTTTTCCTCTGGGGACGGGGTATTTATTTAGATTGCAGTCTGGAGTGCCTGATACCTTCCAAAAGCACAACCATCTGCTCCTCATTTGCTGCTCGAAGGCTCAAAAGCTACTAGTTTATATTGGAGGAGAATGGGAGATCTTCAACAACATCCGTGGTTTTATCTCCAGGTAACGGTAACTTCAATCATAAACTACCTCTGCCGTGATGATTCTATCTAAATAGGTTTGATGTTGTCTTTGCACCTTTTAAACCAATTGTGAATATTCTTAATTCCCCCTAAAAGATTGGAGGACGCTTGCTTTAACAGACCACATTTAAGGGCGTTGATCTGCCCAATTGAGGCTATTACCAATTGCCTGCTTAAGATGGCTGACTCTCTTGCGGCAGAAGGTGAATGTAAGCTGTTGCTCAGGGCAAAGCATCCTTTGGTGCTCCTGGAGTTAGAGCCAGGAAGATTAACATATCAGGAGTAATCCGACTCGGCCCACAAGCACAACTATGGAGGAGGAGCAACAGTTGAGGGGGGAGGCAGGCAGAGGCATCAGAAAGAAGCTCTGTGCTCCACTTACGGTAACCACCCTCTCCCTCCTCACCCTAACCCATCCTATCGACCCAGAGTTCCCTTCCCTGGAGCTGAAGAGAAGACCTGCTGCTGGAAAGAGGGTAAGGAGATATACATTGTCCTTCCATCAGTGCTGCTTCTGTGGAGATAAAGTGCTCTGAGGGGAAGTGAGTTTCACAACAGATGGGATAAAAGTTAAAGCATCTGTGGGATCTGTCTATTGCATGCCACTGTACCTCAACTATGCTCTGTTCTTCTGTTTTAGGTTAAAGTTTGTGAAATAGAAGACCAGAGGTTCTGTAGGGGGAAGCATGTGTCCAGGAGTTTTTTGAAGTGTGGCCAAGTCATCCACCTCACCTTTTTTGAATGGATCAAGCTGAGTGCTGCAAAGCGCATGCTTACATTCTGCGTAATGTTGATTCTGATCTTTGCAACCTGAAACAGTTCTATGGAACGGCAAATATAACAAAAGATTAAGGTATCCTGGAACTGAATCAAGTCAAGACACCTCCCATACTTGCAGGGCAAGGAGTTGTGATTATTTCATGGGAATTAGCAGGAGTCTTGCCCTCACTCCTCGTCTGTGATGATGATGGACTTACTCAGCCAGCACTTGTCTGAGGAGGTCAGCTGAAGACGACGCCACGCAGCTAAGTCTGGATTAGCCGGCCGAACGGTAAGGACAGCGCATCTTCTTTTGTTGGTTTAAGATGGCAGCTTATGTGGGAAGGCGTTAGGTGCTGCAGTGTGCTGCTGACAGAGATGCCTCACTAAGTGCTTGAGTGACAGAAAACACACATTGGATTATCTGTATCAACAAGCAGCCCAAGATGGAACCGCATGACAGTAGTGCAACGCAGCCTTGCACGAAATGTTTGCAGAGTGGTTACCACTGATTACAAGGGGAAATGTCACCATATTGGAACTAAAACAGGAAAATAAATTAGCATGAAAATTCTTTTGCCCTCATCACACTGACAAGTTTATTTAGTCAGTGTGGTGTTTTCCTTTGACTCTTCCAATGTGGTGGTTTGCCTAATTTTCATGCATAATTTCTCTCTAAATACTAAATACTTACCAGAAGTTGCTCCACTTATGAACAATGATTTCATCTAATTATTTTTCTCAGCTTCCATTCTTTCTACGATTGATATCTTTTTTCTTTATCTCATGAAGATAGACCTCCAACAGTTTACATGATTAGGTGGATCAGGATCACAATAAATTGGAGATGTTGTGAGAGGAGCAAACTTGATAATACTCACTGTGAGCATTTTACTGAAGTGATGATCCCTTTGCACTAAGCCTATATCATACGAAGAGATTATACTGTATCTAGCTGTGTCCCGAGAGGCCGGATCGAGGTTAAGCCTAAAGTCAATTGAGTCTTTCAACTTTCATAACCTGCCAAATCTGGTTATGACTAAAGCTGAAGTCACAGTTGAACCACCACTCCTTAATTTCCTCTTTTATTCTCATGTGTTTCTATGGGGAAAAAAACCCAAAACACTGCATAAAAATGACAAAGATTCAGAAAGCATAGGATGTAACTGATGTAAAAAATCTCATATTTCAGATATTTGTGCTTGCTTGTGCTTGCACACATTTCAAAGTGGTATTCAATGTGTGCCAGATGGCCGCCAACCTTTTGAAACAGAAGCATCGACATGTTTAACATGGGTTTAAAGGCGATGCTGTTTTGCTAAAAGAGGATCTGGCATAGAAAGATTAACAGCCAGAATAACAGCTCATAGACTTCTTTAGAAAGTATCCAGACAACATAAATCTTGCTCATACAAATATTGATGAGGGCAAGATTGTGTTTACTTGCCAACCATCTTTTCTTTGTTAAATAGGCTAATTAAATGTGCCATCAGAACTATATGACAACTAATAGTTCCCATAAAAATCCCGTGTCAAATCTGTGTCTGTAAATGTATGTTCACCTTACACTAAATCAACGCCACCTGAACAGCAACAAGTTTGAATTGGGCCCTTCCTTGTAGAGCCGCTGTGTCATTGGATTAATCTGTATTAATTCGAGGGATGTGATAGAAGGCCTTTCAAAATAAAATTGAAGCTTTTTAAGCTACTTAGTCGCACAGCAGACTGAATGGAAACATGAATCAAGTTTACAATTTGTGGAATGTTCGTAAAATTGATTTCTGGCATTATCCAGAGATCTTTTTTCTCAATAATCAACAGCAGCTTTCTCACAAACAAACAGCCTTCTTTTAATTATCGTTTGGTTACTGAGTGACAGAGCTTGAGCCAACTTATGTGGCTGCCCAGCAAAATTACAGTCTTTTTTAGTTGCATTAGAACAGAGGCTGCATTTAGAACAACCAATCCGGGCTCAGCTCATCCACTTTATTTTACAACCTTTTGGTGCCAACACAACAAATCCAACTCACCGAGCTTGACGCTTTGCTCCTTCATTCTGAGGACAGGGCAGGTTAGGTTTTAGAGGAGGTAGCGCATGTTCTCTCTCGGTGGGCTCTACATGCTGGCCTAACCCTTGAGTTTGAGGTGTCTGATGGATTAACACTGACACACACACACACACACGGCAGGACCTGAGCTCTGCCACCAGCACTGCAGCCAGGTGTTTATCCACGTGACTGCAGATAAACCCAGGACGCATTAGTGCTAATCTCGCCCTGATCTTTGGAATATGTCCCCTATTACCTTCTCCAAGCGCTCTCTAGCTGCCCCTAGGCCTCATGATGCTCTCTTAAGAGGGAAAAGACGAGACTGGGCCTTTCTAGGACTCCATAAAACACGCTGTTTTCTTGCAACAACACAGTAGGTGCCTTTCCCACTATTTGTTGTGCTGCTGTTATCTTTTCAGTGCAGTTACTCATATGGTGGGTTCAGTGTAATGCAGAGACAGTCGGGCACATGGAGCAGATCTCAAACACACAGCATGACACTAATGCTGTGTCGGTAGAGACCTTTGGTTGTGCTTTGGCAAACAGACTTTGACCTGTGAAGATTTCTTGATATCAAAAAGTAGCGTTATTATGAAAGCTGGCTAGTCAGGGGTGCTATTGGAGTATGGAAATAGAGAAGCTTTCTGGACAGCAATGGAAGGTTAGAAAGTTTATCTAAACACGTATGTGTCAGATAATTTAGAAAAAGTGAAAACATGCAATTCCTGCATGTGTGTGTGTTTATGAGTCACTTGTGAGTCACAGTGAGACAGAGAGGGAAACAGAACAGTCTGTATTTAGGGTATATATAGGAACAAATGCTACAGAGTGAAGGAACATAAAAGTTTGTATCTGCTTTTTTTCCAGCACAAAGAAGTGCTTCATTCATGTCTTTCTGTGATCCTCTCTCGCTGCTGTCATTCCACATTGGTCGAGATCCAAGCAAGCTCACAAGAAAGCCCCCTGTCTGCTGCCTTCATTCAGAAGTGTTAACCAAAGACGCCCGTTATCCCCATCTTGACAGATCTCTAGTTCATCTTCCACGGGCTATAGTGCTCTGTTGAGTGTCTCCCTCTGGCACCGGAGGGGTGGGAGGACACGAGTGCCATGTTGCTGTAATTACATTACTGCCAGCTTAGTAGCCCCATGGCCACTGACCCAATTATTCCTCAAAAACATACATTTTATTGTATCATGTGAGATAATGCGATCTTTGAGTCGCAACAACAGCTCGGTTGATGGTTGAGGAGCAGGCTCTAACTGCACGCTGCATGTGTTGCAGCATACGTAATGTCTCGGGAATGGCTTTGACAGACTGGAATTCTTGGCTAAATAATTCACTTTCATGGTTCACCTCAAACATGTTGATGACCTGCTTGGGCTGCTTCCTCTATGTTAGTAGTCCTCCAGGTAAAATATGTCTGACAACAAACATCAGGTGTACTATAATAGTCAATCGTATGCTCTACAGGAACACAATTTCCAAATAAAGACTTTGAAGCCTGCACTCAACTCTTCTATTATAGACAATTTTGGCCAAATGCATTCAACCGGCCTTCATCTCTATACACAGGAGCGTGCACGGGCACATCACTGCATGATGCTTTTGCAATTGCCAGACATGTTGAGGATGTGTGGGAGCTAGTTTGGTTGTCTTTGCAACTCATCTGTGCTTTTATGTCTCTGCTTGAGGATGGGTTTTCCTTCTGCTGGAAAACCTCTGGGTTTCCACTATACCTTCTCTTCTCTGTTTACTGTAAAACAGCAGCGCTTCTCCTCACAAGTGCCCCTTCTCCCTATCAATATCTGTTTATTTATGTTCACAACAGCAGAGGCCAGAGGTAGATATTAAATGTCCGTGGTGAATTAATCTTCCGTGACCATCAGAACAAGCTGCAGAGTGCTCCCTGGCACTTTCATTGCTGCCAATCGACTGCAGATGTGACTAATGTGTTTCTGAGTGGAGCAATTATGACAATCAAAGTGTCTTCAGGGACATGAGATCGGTGTTTGACGACCCAGCTTCGTCCAGTGTGTGACACTGAGACACTGGAGGCTTCATCTGTTCCTGATGAGTTAATTGTTTTATCAAGATGAACCACAGAGCTAACAAGCTGACGACACTGACGCATTGCAGCCGTGTGAAAGGGCTAACTTCGAGGATGAGTAAATGTCCCAAACTGACCTATTAATGAGATAAGAAAACAGTGATCTCATCCTGGGGTATATATCACTGCGCACTGGCTCTTTTAATATTGAGAATTTATCACATTTAGAATGTAAGCAGCAAGATTTCTGGTGTGAGCAGTTGGTGTTGAACCAAAAGAAACAGAGGGAAATTTCTGAGTGCTAAACACAACACTAAGAACTAACAACAGACATACAGCCGGGTCGCGGTTCCACTTTGGGTTTACTTACACTGTGCGTCAAAGAGGTTGTTAGGTGATGTGTTTGACTTTCAAATGAATGCTATTGTGCAGAGACTCCCACCACGTCAAACCCATATGGAATTATGAGTGATGAGTCAAGCTCTAACTGATAGGACCGGTTATACCTGTTTATATTCTGTTTATACCACTGCAACTCATTTGTGCAGTTTGTTTGTATTTTCCCTCAGTGGTGTCCAAAACACTCAGATTTTGTGGGAACCATAATTTGCCTATAGTTTCTCTATTTTGTTTAACTTACTCCAGTGCAAACAGTTCAACCCATGAGAAAATGTTCCCACTTTTGACTATTTTTTAACAAACTGTTATATTCAAGTGATCTACAGGACCGGGAGAGTCACAGAAAATATTCATGTGAGATTTTTGTTTCTACAATAAACCAGACAAAAATATGTGACACTCTGTCTCACTGTAAACAGTCCAATAGTCTGTATGTCTACACTTCAGAGTCCAGTCTGGCAAAGCACTTTGTGATACTGGTCTGGATTTGCTGTTAGTCACTGCCAGTCTACAATTTCCAGCTCCAGGGGAATTTTTTACTCACTGGTGACATGATATGAAAATACAAAGAAAGTAAGCTTTAAAAAAAACTTCTCAAATACCAGCTGCAAACATGAGGCAGGAGTCCTCTGAATGAGTTGTTGTGGCCACAGTGTTGCCATGCCTATAAAGAGGGAAGGGCTGTCTAACATAAAGGGATATAGAAGCACACGTGTACACTGAGGCCTCATCATACTTTAGATTGCAAATAGGTGTGGTGAGGAGATTCCTGTCAAAGCAGGGAGGAATTTTCCCTCTTTCGAAGTACTTTAATTCTGGAAAAAAAAAGAAGAAGATGAAGAAAACGTGTTTATATTATCATGTCACATAGGTGTCTTTGACAAAACAATCTTTTTCAGCAGCTGTCTATCAGTGAGAGGGTGAAAGACTCATCCAGTCGGTTAAAACATGAAACGGCAGTCATGCTTCTGTCCTCTGCAGGCTGCAGCAGCACAACCTTAAACACACACAGCATTCTCAGGTGTCAGCAAGGGATGTTGAGCACAGGGATCACGAACCCACTCAGAGAGGAAATGAGCTGACAGCAGAATGAAAAAAGTAAACTGGTGGTAAAGCAAAAGCCCTTTACTTTAAGGGAAGGTCAAAGAAATGTGACGGCACAAAGATGAACAATTACAGAATTGTCATGCCTGCTTTATTGTGACAAGCTGAGAGGATGGTTTCCATGATTGAAGGTGTGAATGTTTAAACACTTCTGACGTTTGTTCATTTTTGCCTCACTCCACAGAGTTTCAATGCTCCTCCACATTCTAAGATGAAGTTATGGAAAGGTGCTACTTTTGCCTTCGTGCTCTGTGGTGCAGCCCTGTCCACCATCCTTATTAGAAACATGGCCACGATTGGACAGTTCAAACTCAAGACAAAACATCCAAACACATCCTCACTCTCACTGAGACCGTCTTCGTCACCAGAGTCAACATCCAGGACATCGTTATCCTCTTCAGCGGATTCAAGAGTGCTGTCCCAGCAGACAGGAGGGCCTCATCGGAAGATCCGCTCAACAGACAGCAACATGAACACGCTCCTGTCAGACTGTAAGATTAACCGTTACTTTCTTCCTTCTATGTCGGCTTGGAGATAAGGTGTCATGTGAAAAGGGTTGTCAGACTCCACAGAGAACACTTAGCTCCTGACCCTGTTGTTTATAGAGCGGGTTTTAATGTCTTACAACAACCTGCTTTCAATTAACACCTCGTAGATCACAAGCTCTCCGTGAGAGCATTATAATTTCCAAGAGATGAGGATATATAGCATATTTTTTTCTCCTTGTGTGGCCTCATCAACAGGCATTCATTTAATTGGATCCATGGAATTATAATTCCTCATGCCACGGTGGTGGCAATAAGAGCAGTTTGTAGCTATCAAGATATTAGAAATAGAAACTAACTTTTGCACATCTGTTAGCACCTGACTTTCATTATCTTGACAACTACCGTATGCTATCTCAGGGAACCATCTGTTCTATTGATATTTGTCGTTGATGTGAATATTCTTCTCAAAATATATTCTTCTCAGGAAACCTCATAGTCTGTCCCTTTGCCAGCTCTTACTAATGCTTCGGTGTTTTTTATCCTCTCTTTCAGTTTCCAAGATGCTCCAGAGCTTCACAGAGGGCGAGCTGCAGCATGTGGTTGAAACCTTGCTTGACAAGAAGAGAAAGTGGAGCCAGCCCCGAGGCAAGAACCAGGCCAGAAGGACTAAAAGAGCCCGCAGGCCTAAGCCTTGCTCTCTGAGGAAGCTGGTGCTGACAGTGAGTGAGCTGGGTCTTGGCTACAAGAGTGAGGAGACAGTGGAGCTGCACTACTGTAGCGGTAAATGTGCCGCCCACCGGCAGAACTACGACATGACCATGGAGCACATGGTTCGGACGGGCTTCAGGGAGAGGGGTCGCAAGGACAAAGTTAGCAATGGACCCTGCTGCAGACCGACTGCATTCGACAGGGGCTTTTACTTCCTGGGTAATGACAACCGCTATCACACGATACAGAATGTGTCTGCAAAGAATTGTGCGTGTGTATGACCCAAAGGAGTGTACCTCTCACTTTGTCATGCTGCTCTCAGCTTCTGCAAGAAGACTCAAACATGGACTCTTTTAAAAGATGAAAGAATTGGAATATAAACTCGAAGAGAGGAGGAAACAGTGGGAATATGTTTATGGCTGCTCCACTGCTACCTTTTTTGACAGATTGACATTTGGACGTCTGTCACCTCAAGTTGGAACCCAATCACATGGACCAGCGGGTGTTGTGTTAGGTTTCCAAGTTAAATCAAAAGAAAATGAAAAAGACAGCTCATACCAAAAAGTTATTTTCTATCTGTGTAGTAACACTGTAAACTGTGGTGTAACAACAGCAGCAACATTATGTTTGTGACATTTGAGTAGTTGTACATACGTTAGACTCATAATGTTCCGCCAGAGTGGACTAGTTCATTGCTGTTACTGCACTTAAAACCAACATTTGTCCAAATCATAGAATTTACAGAGTTGACAAAAATCTGACAGAGATAAAAAATTTGAAGTTATGAATAGAATACATTTTTATTGCCTATGTTTACCTTAAACTCTGCACAGGACAGTTTGGCCCAGTGACCTGATAATGATATAAAGATGTGACGCATCACCAGAACATATGTTGACTTAAAGATTGTTGAATTGTTGCTATCACAGACCATTTTGTTGTGTTCTTGGTTCCCTGCTTATATGCATTATTGTACTGATTGCAGTGTTATTACACAGGTAAAAGCAACACGTTTTCACTTCCAATTTGTCACATACTGACTCTTGGTCAGGAGTAAAGCGTAATTTTTTGACATGCAAGGTTTAGCAAGCTTTTATTGCAGAATTGATGCCACCATAGAATGTGGAAAAGCAAAGCCTTTATAAATTAATAAAAAGTTGCGTTTTTTTTTGTGTAATTTAACTTTTAATCATGATATTTTTCTTGGAAACAAGGAATTTAATGCCTAACTTTAACCAAGTATTTTTTATTGTGAAGGAAGACAAAATTAACTCAGGAAGTAAAAGTAAAGCCCAATTCAGAATAAAAAACAGCTGTGTCAAGGTTAGACTTGAACACAAGTAGCATGCTTGGGAGTGTGTCTGTCCCCTTCTCTCCTCCAAACGTCTTCATTCTAATGATGTTTTTCTGTCTGCCTTTACCATTAGCAAAGCCAGTCTGTCGGTACGTTTACATGCAGTTGAGGTACAATAAGAGTTCAACCTGGCCCCTTAATTGGACCACTGTCCTTGTCCTAGTATGCATGCAGGAGGGGTGGGGTGGGGTGGGGGGGTCTGACAACACAACACTGTGAACTGTTTCTTTTAAACGTATCTGTGTGAGATTATCCTACAAGTCTAGCTTAATTTACTGCACAGACATTCTCTTTAAGGTGCGTACGTGTTGATTTTTTTTGTTCATGCTGAGGTTTTGAAATCCGGATTTTTTAGAGCAGAGTGACAGTCTGGAAATGCTTTCAGTGACCGGGACTCGACACTCAGTCTTAAAGGGCTGCTTTTCAGCGGCAATTTCTAACATGTTGAGGCATCTGACAAAATAAACAGAAAAATATAAGAATGAGAGCAGTATTATTGGGAATTTGGTTGTATAAATATATACTTATGCTTTACTGTTTTTACAAAAAGATGCCTGCATTCCTTGTGGTTATTTGTAACCACAAGTTAATTTACCAACTTCTTTGAATGGAATGGGAACTGTGCAGCATGCTGAGTGCCAGTTTGAGTCTATTTGAGAGTATACATGCAGAAGTGATTCAACTGCACCATCTTGGTGTCTTAGTCTACGTTTAATTTGGTTTAATTTAATTGGACTAATATGATTACATGCATTTTAAAAGTCTACTTTTGGTCTAACTAATGTGATCATTTTTTTCACATTGTCATTTAATCTCACTGCTGCAGAGAGACAACAGGCTGAATGCAGCTTTAGAGCACATGTTGAAAAGTGACGTGAGGCGTTCTTGATAAAGTATCAGAATGTGACAAGCTGGGAATGAAAATGTGTTGGTTAAAGGGATGTTGTTGAAAAGAATTTGACAATGAAAGAAAATAATTTTTTATAGCTCCATGTTTATTACACACCTTAAATAATTGTGTTTTATATATTGGTATTGTGTAGCCTGCTTTAAGACAAACACTCTCACACATTAGCAATAGACATATGAAAATGTATCCATTTGCCCTCCATACAGCAACTCTTCTTTTACTACTTTTTTCTAAAGTAAGCCCATATATAACCTGTAATTACCCATAATTCTCTGGAATTATTTTTCCTTAAATAATTGCCAAAACACTCCAAGTCAAATCAACACACGTGATGACTTCCCAAAGTCACATTTATAAACATCTCTCATCTCAAGTTCCAGGTGATATAACCGGTTTAATTCTTGTCTCTGGGTGTAATTTTCGAAAGTTTACACTCACACTGATTTTAGCTGATTGCAAAACTCAAGTGGAAAACAGAAGAATGGTTTTAGTGAAAAGTAGTGACATGTTTTCTTTTTCTTCACAGTGGCAGAAAAATGAAGTATACATTTAAATTTGAGGTTGTGTTTGCACCCATTTAAAACTTTTCCTAACCCATAACCCACACTACAGCCTTTCATTGGCCCTGAACATGCCTCCCTGTTGCGTTGCCTGGTAGCTATTGAAGTAAATCGTCAAGCATCTTTTTCACCCTCAAGGATCTGTATTTGGTTTTAAACTCACTGTATTTTTTTTATTGTTATTTTTTCTCGAAGAGGGTGCAGATGCAGTGCATCTTTGTTGTAGTTTTTATTGTATTTATTTGAAAAATAAATTATGGATTTGTATATTTATTTAGAATACAACACAGAAACGGGACAGCTTATTATCATCAAGCTACTGTGCCAAAATGTTTTATCTAACACTCTATATTGACTGCTGAATAAACGTAATTTCAGAGGTTTGGATGGTCATCATTTGTCGTGCATGACTGATTGTACTTAGACTGTATCTAAAACAAATAAATAATAAAATCTAAAAGTGCAAGATGATGTCGATAGTCATGTCAGTAAGAAGATTAAGTAAGAAGAACATTACAGTAAGAAGGTGACACGTATATTAAGAATAAAGCTGAAGATGCCGACGAATGGATTTCAATTAATAAACCATGTGACAGATTAAAAACATAGCAGCATTGTCATTATATTATATCATTCTGTAGGATTCGCTTCTTGAAATAATTCATTCTACAGCTGCTCAAATTCCACAGTTCTAAACAGCAGTGGGGACAAAAGCTCAACCCAGACGTTGCGTAACATTCACCAGTCTCTGGGAAGCATAACTGCTATCATTTAAAATCTTTGACAAACCAGTATCAATCAAAGAGAAGGATTTTCCTTTTCTTTTTCTTAATGCTCCTCAGTCTAGCCATCATTTTGCCAACAAAGCTAATGTAAAATCTAAACCAACCACTAACGAATCAGAACCGCAAGTCAAAGCAGCCAAGACTTGGTTGTTCTTGTCGCAAAAGCTTCATTGTTTTCTGAAAACCATTAAAAACACACAGACGAAACACACCATTGAACTGAATGGCATGTCTATTCATTGTGAGAAACTGTTTGCTTTGCTGAGCCAGTCCCCCACACACCATTCTGCTACCAGAGAAAGTCATTTGAGTTGAATGATACAGCAGTGGTAAGCATGAAATAGTCCTTTAGCTGAAGGTGACTTGCAGATGCAGATGGAGATGCAGCAGAGTAACACAAAGAAGTCAGAGGTTGTATTAGAAGTAACATCAGTATAAGAGTATTAGAAAAACATCAGATAATGTCAAATTGATTAAGTGAAATTTTTAAATTCACAATAATTACAGATTTTGCATCTAATATGTTGTCAGATCAGTTCAAGAGATGTTGTTGTATGATGCATAAATGCATCCCTTTTACAACAGAACACTGTTTCTCATAAAACTAGAACCTCAAAGGTGGGCATAAACAATCCTGCTTTTAGTCTGACCACCATGCAGGTTTAATGAGGGCTTCATCATGATTTGTGATTTGTATAACTTTCTAAATCTATATATTTTATCGTACATTGCTGTATTTAGCATCACAGAGTATTTAGACTCACCCTACATTAACCCAAATGCAGTTGAGGTGAAAAGAATTTGAACTAACCACAGATCATGCTGATAGTCTTTTTTTCTTTCAAATAGGAACACTGCAGAAATTAAGTTAGTGTATGAATGACCAAAAGAGAAAATGTGAAGTAAACACATATCAACTTTGCCCTCCAAAAGATTTGCTAAATCTATCAAAAATCTTCAGTCATGTGCCTTCAGTCTCAGCATCAATCCTTGATGGCAAGAAGTGTCCCAGCAGAATATCTATTTTGCATTACTAAGGCTCCACCTGAACAAATTACCGATGACATATCTTAATTTTTCAGTCCTGCTTTGTAATCAGTAGGCAAGAGCAGCACTGTGCTCTGGCTTCTTTGGTGTTCAGCTGATCCTAAACTGGTAAAAGTTTACAAAGAACACATTTGCAATTCAGTCTTTACATACTGTAAGTTAAAGGCAGACAAGCAGCACACACTTGCAATGCTCTGCCATGTAATATGTGCGGGAGCTGACTGTGCTACCACCATTAGGCTACAGCGATTCTTATCAAGCTTGTAGCGGTTAAAACAGTTTGCCCTCGAATCCACTCCGATTAGATAAGATAAAGTACAGCAGAAGCTACAACAGGCTGACTTATCTAAACAAACAAACCAATACACGAGCCAACAGAGCCTTAACAGCCAGAAGATTTCTTATTAGTGCACTCTTCTGTGCCCTCATTCCAACCCAATCGTATCCAAATGTTTTTTGTTTTTTTTTCCGATTTGGCTGAACTTTTCAGTAAACTATTAAAGACGCAAAATAACGAATCAGCTCAGCGTGTGACCAATTACAAGATAGTGATAGTGCAATTAATTTAAATGCTGTTTTTGTCTATAGTTGGACAAGACAAGTTGTAGTGGTAAGATGACAGGGACGAGCATTCAGTCCATTTTAAGCATTCTTTAAGGAAAGGAAACATTTATTTACTGAAAAATGGATTCATGCATTCCTTGAGTGTTGTTACCTGAAGAATAAGCCATTAAACAAGCATACAAACAGCAAAACTATCTATAGAAATGTATTGTCTCCTCCATTGAAAAATAATAATATTTTAGGTATTATCTAAGGTATTTTTTTACTTTGTCAATCTTATCATAATCTCATTATTTTTAACAAACCAATCAAGCTGAAATAAATTAGCTAACATCAGTAAGACTTGTGGACAAAATTTATTGACCTAAAATTGAATGAAAGAAGTTTAAGCTATGTAGAATAGGAGTCTAAGCCCTGTGATAAATTGGTATCCTACCCAGCATCTGCCCTACCGCTTGCCCTCAGACAACTGGGATAGGCTCCAGCCCCTTCCCCCAAGCCCTTATAGATTTTCATTAAAAAGCATTCCTGTTGTGTTTAAGATAACTTTAACAAGACAAATTGCAGGTAAAGTACAGGTGCAAAGAATGCCATTAATAGTGGTCATGAGTCAGATCCCCACTGATGTGGCGTAATCTTCTTATTTTCCGTCATTTAGATTGGTCCATAATGATTTATCTCTCAGTCTGTAGACTGGGGTTTCTTAGTGTACTGAAGCTTAAATGTTGTTTTTCATTTGAGAATCTCTGTGGATAAAAGCCTCTGCTAAATGAATACATTTAAATTAAAAAGGTCTGGCATACCACTAACAGGACAGGAAGCAGGGGAGGCACATTTAGGGAATGTGGTTTAATCGGAAAAGGTAATGGCAACAGTTCGTGACAACTTCACTGAACAGTGCGAGAGTATCTGGATTTCAATAAAAGTCAGAGCAGAGGGTTTTGGTTTTCTTTTTTTTTGGCAACCACAGAACAGTATATACAGTGTTTTCAATGTGGAGGCAATTCAAAAGCAAGATTTGTTTGAGGTGTAGACACAGCATTGGCCAGTACTGACTTGGAGTTAATAAGACGAACACAACACCGGAGGTCTAGTGGACAGGAATCATGGCAGTGTATGTCGGGTGGAGAGTTTGCTTGCTTTGCTAACGGTCTGTACTCCAGAATACGCTTTGGCTGCAAGTTATCTCAGATTTAATACCATCGTATTTCATCCCCTGAGTCTCTGCTAAATCAAGCAGCAAAAGCTCTTGCTGAGTTTTACATGCATGAAGACCTAGTGTTTGTTTTCCCCACGAGACACAAATCCCAACAAATTCCAGACAACACAATTTATACCACTTCCTGCTCAGTTTCAGTGAGGCAATACCACATCTTGGAGTCCATGTGTAAACTATGACTGCAGGCACACAGAAGTCAGCTTAAGTTTAGAGTTGATCAGAGAGTGGTCACACAGAACAAACTGACTGATGCACGGTCACAGAAAACCTTTGTATATTTGTGTGTAAAAAAGTCATCTTTCTCTACTTGGGTTTTATTTGGCCAAGTGCAGCACATGTTTCAGCATGACTGTGACTTGTGCTTACTACAGCTGTGGGGGTGAAATGATTTCAGCCGTTTGTATTTTGAGCAATTTCATGTCCTACACACAGCTACAGGAATAACATGGAAGTATATGTCTCTATCACGTCAAAGGTACCTCAGCCGAAAACATTTGGACGTAATTAAATCTAACAAATCAAGAATTTCCTTGTGAAATTAAATGAGGTGAAACTTTCCCCTCAGTTACTAAGAGGAAAGAAAAATGGCAATTCATTGCAGTTATTTACACTGTTGTCTTTATCTAAATCCCTGCTAGTTGTTCACAGAAATATGCTTAAAATGTTTATAACTGCAGGGAAAAAGAAACCACTTTACCTCTGACATAAACATACATTTCTGCAGTAAAGGGCTTTGAACCAAACTGTCTGCACAGGCTCAACAGAGAACTAGAAGACCTGCGGGAAAGAAAATCTGATAGTCAGTTAATCAAAGAGACAAAGCCACAAAGCATTATAACACCTGGCAGCAATTTGATCACAAAGTGTGATTTATCTAGAGAAATTATCACTGCTTTTTGGTCTATGCTTTGACATTTTCAAAAAAAAATAATCATTACAGTCATTACAGTTTTTTCTCGATGTACTTTTCATGGGGTGATGATAGCAGAGTAGACCGGGCCAGCAGGAATTAAGGAAGTCCAAACTGAGAAAAGGGAAACGTGCCAACAATTAACTTTAAATGAACCAAGAAGATGCTCAGCATGATTATTCTCATCGCCCACTCCTTCATTTCTTCATGGAGATTTTTTTTTAATCCGTTATCTTGTGCTTGGAAAATCAGTTGTCAGCTGTCCACTTATTGGTGTTTGAGAACAACACAGTTTTAACTAGAACTCATCGTTTGCATTTGCAGATTTGAGGGAAAGCTCCAAAAATATTCCCGTCAGCTTCAGTGTATTGTAGGATAATAGTGTTAGTGTATACAAGACATTTGTTGTTGGTAACAATGTAGACAGTAATAAACATGCCACAGTTTCACAGCCCCCTCCTATGTCCAGCTGCAGCATGTTGAGGAGTTCGGAATGGAGGATGCAGCGCTGACTCTGGAGAACCCAAACAGTCTGAACGACTGCAGAAAGCAGGTGTTTCTCATCTTTCTGAGCAGCTCTACACTCTCCTAAGATGAATGAAAACAATCCATTATGGCTGTATCTCTTCTTTCATAGGAAAATATGATTACATTGAGACATCAGGCGTTACATCTTTAATTACATGAGAAGATTTATACAGATTTCCTGTTGGAGGGAAATGTTCTGTCATGGATAAATCATTTACAGGGATAGATGCATACGAGTTAAAGAAATGTTGTCGGCGACGCCTTGTATTAATTCATAATTCATATTCACTTTGCTGTCTACATGCCATTAATATTTAAAAACTAAAATAATCAATAATTAAAAGAGTCATGTCTGAAAAGGACAATGAGAAAGGATCTATGCAATGGACAATTCAACTCGTAGTGCTCTTTTAAACATTGCTAATTTCTAGAGCATTTGTGGAGCAGAGTTCCGTAACCGGGTGTCCAACCTTCTGCAGTGGCTTATCAGAGCGGAGGCTGCGGTGCTTAATTTAGTAGTTCAGTCTCTAAATAGATCTTGGATGGCGCCATCTCTGCTGTCCGTGGATATTCTGTGAGCAGAATGGCATGTTTTTAATAGAACAAAGGAAGTTCTATTTCCTGGTGAGATATCCTCCAGTCTGCGTTTGTCACTTGGTGCTTCATGATACAGGTTGGGCGTACAGAGATGCTCTCTGCAGAGAGCTGTTTGCATGATGCGTACAATGTTTAGCAATCATCACTGATGTTTTTGACAATATGCAGAGATGCTGATAGTTGCTCACAGTATTCCTTTTTTCTGAGCTGCTTGCCATCATTTTTTTCCCCCTTTCAGGTCACTGCTTTCCATGTGGATCAGAATATGCTTCCACACCTTAAATCCTTTGAACGGCAAGCCGCTCATTAGCTCTTTATATCAGGGCTGAACAGTTCAAACACCATATGGGCAGGGAAGAAGCATTTTCAGTTAAAATACTTTTGATTTAAGTCACATACACAAAGGGCTGTGTGTGCCCGGGTGTTTATTTTTCAGTCCTAATGGGTGTGCAAGTGTTTGTAGTGAGCATGAGTGTTTTGTAGGGGGTTTGGGGTGGGGTGATCACTGGGAGTGGCAGGATTTGACGGAATAGGGGGGATTAAAGGGAGGGGAGGAAGGAGTGAGGCAAGGTGTAGAGCAGAAAGGCTGGAGGCAGTGATGATCCTGCAGATCACCTCAGCTGCTCTATAAAGCCTCTGTGCGGACTTTGGCTTTTTATGGGCCAACACGTTACAATCGAATTAATTACTTTGGTTAATCACCTGTTTTACATCAGTAAGAATTGCTGTTTTATTCATACAGTTTCTTGTAAATTAGTTAAACATGTTTATCATCTCAGATGCTGTAATGGGAATCAAATGTATGGTAAATAGCCTAAATTTTCATCAGAAGAAGATATTTGCTGCTGATAGAGCGAATTAAAGTTAAAAATGACAAATAGTCAAAAACTTTGTTTTATCATTAAATACTCATGCTGGATAAATTGACAGACTCTTCTCTTCTCCTGCATCTTTTTGATGTTTTCATGTTTTTGTGCACCTATGCAGTGTGTCATGAGTACCGTCATCTCATCAGATGAACATACTTTTGAGCGTTTTACGTCTTTGTTAATGTTGTATATTCAATTCTCAATGCATTTATGAGCTTTAAGTGGCCTATAAGCACTGAAAAATATCCTGAAGTATTAGAAAATGCTGCTTTTATGTATTTGAGTTATCTTTTCCACCTTACAGCTCCACCATGTGGAACCACGGAAGAATGACCTTTGAAGGAAAAACGTATCCGGGGTTACTATAGGGCATAGTCAAGTGTGACAGGATGCAGTGGAGAAAGAATTCAGATGCAAAATGTGAGAATTACAAAACGATTTCACGGAAAAATGGGGAAACATTCTGCATTCCCACCCTTATCACCCGCTAATTTGTATTATATTATTATTCATAGTGTCACAGAGTGTAAGAATGTGTCTCAGTTTTACAGTGTAGCAACATTTTGGATATTTTCCAGAATACAGCTACAAACTGGATCTTTTGATTATTTTTGACGATGGTATTTATGGATTCAAGACTTACTTTGAGTACTTCTAAGGCAGTTTGGACAAGACGTCTTTAGTTCCCAGGAAAAGTTCCCAGAAAAAGACAAAAGCAGTTTTATCTTACAGCCCATTTTCAGGAAAATAACAATGAAATAATGAGCTTAACAAAAACTGCGGACTGCAGCGATTTTTCACTGACACACACTTTGTGTTTGATTCAGACATAAAGCGGAGCAGGAAGCCAACTTATACGTAGAAACATGTATTTATTTTTATTTCATTTTCTGTGTTGTTTGCTTGTTTTTTACAGTTGGGACTGAACATCCCACAGTGGTTTAACCTGATCCACCGCAGGTCAGTGAAAACAGCCTTCCAGAGTTCACCACTCATTGGAAGACCGTTAGAACAAATAATTCAACAGTTTAACTAAAATCTTTACCCACGTGCAACAACAAAAAATGTGGAGACGTCATCTTTGGTACAAAGCCCTGTTTGCAAGAGACAAAGTTTATGTTTATGCATTTGGCAGACAGTTTTATCCAAAGCAGCTTACACTCATATCCCAGGTAGGCAGGTAGTGTAGGGGAGTCGTGCCTGAGGACCCCTGCTGGAGGTAGTACCTTTCATTCAATTCAATTCAATTTGATCTATATAGCGCCAAATTACAACAATTGTCATCTCAAGGCATTTAAGTAATATAGTCCAATTCAAGCCAATTGGAATTCAATTCATTGTAATCATAATCCAATTCATTCATATAGAGCCAATTCAAAAAATAATATCCTAGCTAAGGAAACCAACAGATTGCACCGAAACTTGTCTTCAGTCCAATTGCCCGTCCTGAGCGTGCCTGTGGCGACTGTGGAAAGGAACGACTCCCTTTTAACAGGAAGAAACCTCTGGCAGAACCAGAGTGGGGGGTCAGGATTTGAACGTGATCACCCACATTAATGGTGGCCATCTTACCACTACACTATCCACTCACAAAGACAAATATTGCGTGATCATGATCTGTGGACCCGTCACTCTGCACAGGCTTAAAACAGAGGTGATGCTGCTGTGGAAATCACTGCATGGTCTCAGGAACACTTCTGAAAATGTTCACGGTAACTGCATTCGATGCAAAAAAGTTACTGCTTTCTCTAGGCTTGACTTCTTTAAGGAAAAGTAAATCACTCTCTTGTAGTCTGAGGAAGAACAAATTTCTTCTTGGCTTGATTCCTTGTAAGGAAATAAATGACACAATTTTGTAAAGAAAATCATCAGGGCCTCTTTATGAGATCATATAAACTGTTACTCTTGGTTTGATTACTTTTCTTATGTGACACCTGCTGTTTACCTAAGCAGCTGAGAGTAAAGGCTATAATTTGATTTTGGGAGATATTTACCTCTGTTCACTGATATAAAAACACAACTCCCACTTCTCCATCACAGCCGGCATTCTTTGAATTCTCATTTTAAGTATTTTCATCGCAATCCTTTATCAACCTTTCCCTTTGAACTAATTCTCTCTGACATGGCCGTGCTTCAAGCAATGCCAAAACATGACTCATTTACAGAGCTGCCTTTTGTAAACACAGCCCATCTCACAGGTGGTAACAGGTCTTAAAGATGGGATGTCCTTTTTAACGCTCACCGAGTTATAACACCAAGGCTGACAGTTTGAAGAAGCGCACAAAAGCAGGTGGAATTTGGTTTTCTGTTAGGAAATTTATGAAAGAGGCTGTTTGAGTAATTACATAAGAGGTTCATTCCTGTGCAGTGTGTATTAGTTGCTTCTTATTCTGACATCACGGCATGTGGAGGCTTGAACAATGTCCAGGTCTACTGAAATTCAGGAGCTGCTGCAACTCAGAGGTATCGCTTTACAACGCCTTCCACCTGGCCTGAAGTAATGTTTTTTTTTTACTACAAGTCATTTGCATTTATTGGGCAAAGAAACATAGTCTGCATGTTAATTTGATCCCAGAACAATGCAAATAGATTCTGAGCAGAAACAGGGGAGAACATTTTAGTTTAGCAGCTACATCAAAGACAAGCAGCCACACTCTCATCATTAGAGAGTGTGGTAGAGGTTGTTTTGAAAGATTTCAAAAAGATTAAAAGAAATAAATACTATTCCTTAAACTCGTGTTTTTTTCCTCCAATTTTTGCTTTTTTCTAAGGATGCAAGAAATCTTCCAAATGAAACAGTCTCAGAGGGTTTGTGGGACATATGATGAAGCATAAAGCACAGCTCAGGCTGTTGACAATTCTACTGTTTCCACAGATAGCTATAAAAAGTCGTTTTTCAGCATGAACATCCATCAGTTTGATTTGTAGCAACTTAAAGAAAGGTGTTTTTTTTTCTTTTTTGTCTTTTGAAGAAACTTAAATCTCAGTTTAATCTCAACATAACAGTTTAAAAGCTTTATGGGTATAAACAATATTATACTCACCTTGTGACACATACCTGAGAAAGTTTCATTACGCATTTCACTGGTAATATGTAGCTCAGGATGAGTATTTGTCTACGAACCTTTGGAGCAATAACAATGAACAATATTAAAGATAAACTCAGGGAGGGTCTGCAGATGATTTAAGGCAGAATAAACTTATTTAAGTCCCAGTTTAAAATCTAACTCCGGCAGTTATCAATCTAATAAAAAAAAAAAAAAAGGTTTTTTGCTCCCAAAAGAAAAGAAAACAACTTGTAGTCCTAAAATGGGATTGGGAAGACTATACATCTGAAATGGGATCTATAAATATGTTAATTTGGCTCCGTACACATCTCTGACTGACAGCAGATGATTCAACAGTACATGTCTGAACCAGACAATAATTATCAAAAAGAGGTAGTTCAATAATACAAAATGCCATGTAGGTGTAAGAATCAGAATAATAATGTATTAGAAATGTGAAAAATATGAGAGAGGTTCTGACCTGGCTTTATAAAGAGTTTTTACATCAAATTTGTGGCCCAAAAACTGAGAACTGCAGACCCACATCCTCGCTGGTATTTTTAAAGGGACACTAAGATGTCACTTTGGGTGAGACAAAAAGGCTCATTCTAACAAAGGACATTTTCACAAGAGCAAAACACAACAAGCAGCTTTCGCTAAACCATCCTTGTAGCGTGCTAGTTTCTTTCATTTAATTGGTTCCTCACATTGCATGCAAATTAGCCGAAAATAAAACCCCTCTCTGTGTGCAGTGAAAACCGCTTCCTCCGTCGTTCCACGCAGGAACGCTCCGGCTGTCCGAGCTCGTCTTTTTGGGTCTGTAGGTGGTGATCTGCAGATTTAACCCGGAAATCCTCAGCCATGGCACTGATGGTTGATTTTGCTCACGATATGACAAGAAATTCTAATAACATGTTAACAAGGGTAAAAACTGGGGGTAAGAGAAAAAAATTATATGTATTTATATATATATCTATAGATATATAGATATATATTAAGTGAATGACAAGCTCTCAAGAACTGAGTCGATATGAGGGAAGTGTGGGTGAAACATTTCTGGCTTTGACTCTTTCCCTTCAAAGTTTCAGTGGAGCAAAAATGTTAAGTAGTCTTTTTTGTTTTTGTTGATGTAAACTGAATATCCTGAGGTTTTCAATTGTTGTTTAGACAAAACAAAATATCTACAAGCTGTATAATTATCGTTGCAACATCACCAAAATTTGTTAAAAGCAAAATTCAGCAACACTAAATCAAATCTACAAAAGTAAAAGAGAAAATATACCTCAGTCAAGCTGGTGACAAGTCACAGACTCGGATCCTGTAACAAGAAACAAAAAGCAGTTAAAAAGGACGTCACAAACTCTGTGTGCTGACCAAGCACCTTGATCGATTAAGATTAAAGCTCTTGATCGAAAGATTAAAAGAAATAATCTGGTTAGATGTAGCTGTGGAGGTCCAGTGAGTTTATTTCAATAACCAGATGCTAGGCTACAATAAGATATTTAAAATGCTGTCTGGGAAATACACTTCTGCAAAGAGGACAAATCAGATGCCAAATTTGCATTTACAAATAGTATAAATAACTTTGTTCTCCCTACATTCACATCGCCCCATCAGATTGTTTGGTTTCTGGACTCTTGACAGACCCTAAACATGAGTGACAGTCTGTTAGTAAGTTTAAACTTGCCATAAACAACTATTTCCACTGTACCCTGTGAAAACATCAGGCCCAGCTGACACCTTAGGAGTATGAATAAGTAACTGCAACTGGTCTTCTTGTTTCAGAGAAACATTGCAATCACAACTTATGCAGCCTTTTTTTCTCAACACCGACTAGTGAGGAACAAAGAGGCATTTCAGTACGTGTAAGTCTTATGTTGCACCTGTTGTAGACATACATGGCCTTTCATGGTAATAAGTTTATACTTTCTATCCAGGGCATGGGAGTCTAATAAAGTCAAGGGTGTAAACAATATGAAAACGATTTAAAAACCAGCTCCTCCGCTATGGCTTTCTGTTTTTTTCCTTGTAGTACAAGTTTTATTCCTTGTGGTCAGAGTTTTCGTACTTCAATCTTTTACAGCTTATCTTCTGACTGTGAAGCACTTTGTCACTATATGGTCTATATGAACTACCATAATTCTATTTTTTGATCAAGGGACTATGTTTCTGAAATGAGGCAAGAATCCTGCAGAACTTGTGCTATAAGTTCTATTAAAGTGTATACTTCATTGTACTGAGGTGACCATCCATTACAATGGGATTCAGAAACAAACATTTCAATTCCTGATGGTGCCAAAGAAGAATCTGTGTCTTGGATTTCAAGTTACACACAGGCTCACCTGCTATCGCCTCAGCATCCGAGGCCAGAATGCGTTCAGTTCTGACTTTCTCCTCACAGTCAGCGATGTAAAGGAGATGCTGCAGAGAAATGCTTCCCTGCCAAGTCACAGTAGAAAGGTTCAAAAAGCAAAGAGTTAGCAAGCTGAGGCAGTTGTTTTTAGTTTGGATGTATATTGTAGCGTTAGGCTCCGGCAATAGGTACATGCATCAAATATTCATGACCTTGTGTCTGATGAATGCTGTATATAAGCAAGATTCAATCTGCCTCCTGCTCGGCATAGTCAGAGCGCTGCATACATCAACCTGTGGGCCAGATCCAACACATGAATACAAAACGCATGAGCCCCCCGCATACCATGTATTCTGTCATATCCAAGGTTGAAATTTGTTCTCTTCAGCTGTGCTTGCACTACTACAACAGAACGTTACTAGAGACAATGTCAGTGTATAAAACAGCAGTGATGCTCACTCTGACAAGATTTTAGCTTCAAATTTAGCACAGAGGATTGAGTTTGGTAAGAAAAAGGAAATCACAGTCAGTCCAAAATGGTTTATTTTGTAAATGGGGGCAGTTGGAGGAGATGAGAAAACATGGTGCGCTACTAAATGATATATTCAAATGTACATGACATTCAAAGGGTATTACAGTTGTCACTCAAATTTTCCACACGTAAAGTCTTCATTCCAACATGTTTTCCAAATGTAAATGGATAAAAAGTTTATATAATTTCCAACATAGAAATATGTAACACAAAAAAAAAACCTTGGGATGTTGAAAAGAATAAAAAGAAGTTACATGCAGAATGTAGACTGATAAGCTCACTCTTCAATTAATAAAAAAAAAAAACAAGATGGTGAATGAAAAACATCGTATCAATTCTGACAAAAAATTCAAGATGAATCCTTCTGCCCTTTTGTCCTCACATCATTAACTCACATTAGTGGAAACTGCATTGTTTGAGTCTTTTATTTACTATAATATAGGTCAATAGGAAATATAAGAAACTGCTAGTAATGACAACTTGAGTGGTCTTGGCTAGCCATTACAAACAGCACGTATGTGTTGAGATGCCTCATGAAAATCACTGCCAAAAAATAAATTACATTTGCCAAAATCTAACGCACAGACTGGTTGGGATGGTTAGGAGGAGGGTTGGTCTTGATGTAGGACCAACTGACTGGATGACTAGTCAAACACAGTGTGAATGAAGCTCCTCTGGATAAGTGGAGTCCAGAGGTACGACTGTAGAGTGAGTATAAAGGTCCCAAAGTAGAAACTGCAGTCTTAACATGTGCCATACTTAAAATGTAGAGGAAAACACCCTTACACTCATCAATATGATGAGCAGAAAAGTCCCAAACCAAAGCTTTGAAGTCTTTATTTTTGCTATCGGGAGAGGAAAAAAATACTCGAAAACAAAAATAAAACACAAAACAGGAGAGGGAGGGAAGAAACAACTCCGGATATTACGCTGAATGCAGAGAAGATGAACTGCACAAGTTGGGTGAGACACTCCGGCACAGGGGGTTATTTCCTGGAGCTAGACTTCTAATATCCAAAAGTACTGGTCTGGAGGACCCATATTGGTCAAGGGGTGTCCATGGAGATGCCTGCAGCAAAATGCCTAAACAGTGGCATCTTGGCAGGCTGTCCGAGAGTGACGCTATGTGCTTCCTGCTGCCTGGCTCTCACCTCCCTCTGAATTACCTGCAGAAACAGAGTGGCAGCAGGTTGACTATGGCACTGTAAGAGTGTGGATTTTAAATTTAGAATAAAAGGAAAATATAGATAACACTCCAAATAAGATCATAAACTATACTGAGACAACGCTCTGCAGAAATGTAGCCCAACACATTGTTTTAGAAATCCTTCTTTCTTCCTCTGCTGAAATTAAATAAGTTTCCCAGGCTAGCTTACCATCCATAAGCAGCAAAGTTTCTTACCTCTGCAACTGTGCTGCCAGACTCAGACTGAGTACATTTATAAAACACCACAAAATGACATTTAAACTATCTTAGGAACATGTGGGCTCAACATCAGTTCTTTGCAGGAAAACTAATTAACACTCACTGTGTGGTTTTTAATTGTGATTGTGTGCCATCGACTTGAGTAACCTTTCCGTCACCCGTCTTTCATTAGGGTGCATGCACACAGTAAAAATGACACAGGGCTGATATATTGAATTACTAAATAAACCATGCAGTAGGGGAATAAATAAACACACACTCGGGCTGAAAAAAAGAAAAAGAAAATCACTGACTTGTAGCAGGAGCTGCAGGAGAGGCTTTGTCTTCCTCGTCGCTGTCATCTTCGTTAGACTGCGGTACCTCTGCTTCAGGGATGGTTGTTGGTGGGGTCTCTGTCTCTTGCTCCGCCCTGCTCTTCAGGGCTAAGATACGATGATGTAACGCAGCAGCCAGTTGACCTATGTCTTTTGAACTACCCTAAAGATGAGCAGATAAAGGTATACACAGCTCAGCCACATTAACACTGAACACAAACACATTACATTGCTATCTACAGATGTTTCACATTAAATGTTTGCCTGAAAAACAGGAATTCTGCCCTTTAAGCTCCAGGACGCTTTTTAATGCCAAACATCTGAAGAAAGTTCTGAGTTTGTGAACAGTAGCTTTGTACAAACTGAATTAAAGCAGTACTTGTGTTAAAAAGGGAACAGCGGGCACCAAAAGCTTGAATATACAAAGAGCTTTGATGAGAAAGTGTGAAGGATGGTGTAAATCTAGCAGACTTAAAGCCGTGACAGACACAAGTAGCCTTTTTCTGATTTCCCATCTGTGCAGAAAAATTAAATATCAAAGTGCATGTCTGCACTCTGCTTGCCTTTTTCTATAGCTATATATTTTTAAAAAAGGAGCTTTTTGCAGAAAAAGAATGATTAAAAATCCTCTAACCCTGAAAATAAATGCTGCACTGGCCCATTATATTCTCTGATGTACATACCGATATTAAAAAGACTTTGACCCCCTGGTCTTCTGTGTCCATGGCAGTGATTCGCACACTCTTCTCGCTGGCTTTGTCTACCTGCATCTGGGGCCAAAGTTTTGTATTGAGGATCAACCGCAGGCTGCCCTGAGTCCTCATCACTGGCAAGATTCAATCACACAAAGACACAACAGCATTAAACAAGATCTCAAAGAAGACAGCTGATGTGCCGTTCTGTCTGTGTTTGAGTGCTATGATTCTCTGTGAAAAGATAAATCAAGCACAGTTAATACAACTACAGAGCTGGAGAGGTCCTTTTAGTGTTGCACATATGTTTTTGAGGATTTCAATCTGCTAATCATGTATTAATCAGTGTAAATACAACAAAAATTTGACATAACCAGAATTGTTAGTAGAGATAGATACCGAAGCAAACAGGCAAATAAATTAATTAATTTGTTAAGGATCTTCTTTTCTCTTGCTGAAACACTCACTTTATTTTATTTTTAAAAAAAGTGAAGAAAAAAAAAAAAGAAAAAAAAGGACTTATTGCTCCACAATTACACAGGGCCATGGTGTGTGCATGACTTTGTCTCCACCTGGTGTTCGGTGAACGGTATTGTTATAAAATGGAAATTAAAAACAGATATGGAGAAATAGGATGGCACAACAGCACTTATCTAGCATATCTGGCACAGACAAACAAAATATGCACCATCCACTGAAGAATAAAAAGTCAAGCCATGCTTTACACCCAGGTGTTTATCTTTTTCTCCCAGGACAAGTTTCGGCAGGTGTGTTTTACCTAGACGGGACTGTAGCGTGCCATCGTCTGTCGAAGCCATGTCATTGAGTCTCAGCAACCCTCGACCTCTTTCTATCCACGACTGAGCAGTCTTCTCAAAAACATACAACTTGCACTGCATCTGGAGAAAAATGCCAAACAAACCAGGCGTGTGTTACTTTCTGACATCTGTATTCATTGCAGGCGTTTAATCCAAGCAAAAAAAAAACCTGCACTGTGTTCTACCTGTAAAACATTGCTTTCCGATTCCTCTCCAGTTTTCACATCCACTTTCTCTAAGATGCACTTCTTGGCTGTGGCTTTGGTGTACGCTGCTGCAGACTCCTCCAAAGACTCTGACACGCTGCTCACTGGAAAGATGAAACACAGGGTATATAGTTTGAACTTTGCTTCAAGAGTCTGCTCTCAATCTCAAACAACAAAATTCTGAAGAATGCAGCTTTCACTGATCAAAGACCCGAGGCTGAAACTGGATCCTTTTCAGACAGAAGACTCATTGCCTGCCCCCCCTGCTAAAACAAAGTAGTCACCAAAACATATCTGCCTACCCCCATTACTGTATATACAATAGTTAGCAAAGGTAAAGTCTGTATGAAACAGTCTAAATCAGTCTACAGCCATAGACTCAGTTGTGTAAACATATTCATTAGCAATTAAAAAACACTCCAAAATATCAAAATGTAATAGTGTGATCCTTTCTGTTACATGTTGGAGCTGACTTTCTGGCAAACTGCTTCTCCAATCTTCACATCTTGTTTTTGTTATTTGTGGTCGTTGCCACAGTCTAACTTAATGTCTTGCTTACTACATCTACTAGTAGTCAAGCCAAATAGCAACCATTTTTCCCATAATCAGTAGGAATGTGTTTTTACCCTTCTCTGGGGTGGTTTCCTGTGATGAGGGCTCTGAAGCAGGAGCAGCTGAAACCTCTTTATTTTCCTCATTTGAGGCCTCGCCCTTTGGGGGACTCTGAAATACAACAAGGCTGATCACGGGAACTTGTTTGACGCTCAATAATTCAGAGTTTTCCAATACGGCAGAATACTGACTAAGTAACTGCTTTAACTTACCAGAACCCGTTCAGACATATTCTGCCCAAAAACAAATTTCGCTCCACTGTCCGCACTGTTTGTGGCATTTTTAGAACTAAATAGGCAGAAGTAAAAAAAAAAAAACAGGAATCAGTAAGTGCACTCGTGTTAATAATTAAATTGGTCTGCTAAAAATAAGTCAAGGAGGGCCCAGTTTCATTACCTTGGGGTAGAGATGTACTGTAAGAAATAATTAGTGCCTTCTGATTGAGAGTCCAGTTGCACGCCATCCTTTGAGTTGTTTTCTGTACTGTTCTCCTCCAACTAGAGAGAAAAAACATGGGAAGGTATCTAATATCAGGAACTGGAGTTACAAAGTAAACAATCCTTAAACCCATTCAAAGCCTTTTAAAAATGCTCCTCTTCCAGATGATTTTCTGGCAAACTTAAAACTGTCCATCAAAAATAAATTAAAAAAACATGAGCAGTTTAACCTTCAGCTTTACCAACCACTCATCTTTATCAGCATCTTTTAAAAATTTGCAGTTTGTGTGTCTTGAAAATGTTTATGTGACATATCCGTCATTCCAAGATAATTCGGGTAACAAAGTGAAGAAATGCATGGAAGCGTCATGACATTTGATATAGATATATATATAATATGACATCTCACTATTTAGTGTGAAATTTCAAAAGTCGCCAGACGAAGTTGCTCAACACCTCTCAACTATTTCCATCCATCTGTCACCTTACAGACATACACTGCTATCTGTTAGAAGATGAATAACACATCTGAATTAACCCCCGGTGCTTTGCCCTAACATGGCAATCTGACTAAATTAAACAGAAACGCATCACTTCCAACATGGCACAGGTCTCAATGACAGACCGACATACACAGTAACGGTGGGTTAGTTTGGATCTAGAATGCATTATGAAACAAATAAATAACAATATCCTTCAACTTTTCCTCCTTCGCGTTTCACCTATTAATGTTGCACACACAATTTCACGGGCATGTCTAAACAAGGCGAGATGAACACAAACAGAAAAAGTGACCAGTTTCTAAATGACTTGATGCCACAACTTTAAACAGATGAAGTCTTTAATGCTTCTTTTCTCATGTCTGAAAGTGGTTCAAATCACACTCTCACTGCGAGTCACTGTCAGCTGTAAAACCAATATAAAACAAAAAAAAACAACCTACTTTTGCTCTGTCTTTGATATTCTGACCAAACACAAAAGATAATGCTACATCAGTCTCCTTCTTCTCTCTTCTGCCTCCATCTTTGTTATCACTTGCTCCATCTTCCTCATTTTCATGTTTCTGAAACGGGAAACAAAAAAGCACCAGGTTCAGCTTCTATTTATTGTCTTTTTACTACCTAAATCATTTTTACAGCAAACCATAACCAGTCCAAGTGACACCATGTGCACTTTGTGCAGCTAACAGCAGCTAAAATTATAGAAATAAGTATCATACATCCACACAGAGAAATCGTAATTTAGCTGTCCAGCATAGGAGGATGTGCCTGCCTCCCTCCCTCCACTACACCAGAGTATTTCACTTAGACATCTTCTTTGGCTTGTTTTAATGCAACAAGGCGAATGTTCTTACATTCTTTAAATTGACTGTTGCAGTCGAGACTAGCTCAAACTCTTAGGCTATACTTTAATAGCATTGGCTAGCCTATTCTGTATACTGCTTTAGTACAATTGATGTCATTCACTCACGTTGGGCCGTTTCATTAGGCACATGCTACGATGTCAAACCCAATGTTGATGTTTGTGGGGAAATGTAAGAACCAGTGTATCTCTGTGAGACTGACACCTCAAGACACAAATGCAACTTTTAAAGTAATTCTGCATGTTTGCATTCACCCACACCAAACACTGGAGCCTAAACTATTTAACGTAAACATAAGCTATGCCCGTCTACCTCTTATGTCAACAGTCAAAAGACACTGAAGTGATCTGATTGGTTAGCGTGTTTGAGGAAATTTGAGTGAGCCAAAATACATTTGCTTCATCATCTCTCAAATTATCACAATAAAACTATCAAGAACATAACTGAATTAATGACGCAAGCCCATGACTGACTACTTTGGAGTCATTTGGATGTTAGTGGGATAGAGAAACCCATGTCTCAATTTTCCAATTTATCATTTCTTTCTCAGAAACAGCTCCTGCAAACTTTTCGACTTTGCCTGCACAAATGAACACAAAAGACTGGGTCACCATCCAGACCGCTTAAGAGTTTCAGACTTTTAAGAGGTAATAACAAACAAATGTGCAACTTTGTATTATAAACCCAATTCAGAAAAATCCTATGTGCTCTTGTAAAAGGGTTTTACTAACAGAGACTGGATAAGAATAGAAAATAGGACAGTAACCATGGAGGAACTGAGGTCTGTAAAGCAAAAGAGGTGGTATAGTGTCTTTATAGCTCTGAGTATGCTTTCTTTACATGATTCACTGAAATGTGTGCTCAGAAAGGTAGTGACAGTAAAGTTCTGTGTTGAGGCATTTCCCTCTATTTTTCTTTTCCCCTTTATTTAAACTGCAGCGAGGAAGTTAAGATGCACGACGGGATCAACACAGATAACCACTATCTTTAAAACACTTTGTTACAGACATAAGAGTTGTTTCAAGCCATTTCTCTGTCAGTGGACTTAAATAAGTGCTGGAGCATCACTCAAATGTTGACATGAAGCAAAAGCCTCACTTATGAGAAGAAAAAAATTCCATAACCATCCAGCTTTTTAATCTAAACTTGAGTTTAGATTAAGCCACTCCTCACCAGTGACTTGTTCAGCATAGCCGAGTGCTCTTTGTTGTTCAGGAAGAGGGACTGGGTCACAGGTGATCCATCTGATGACTTTTTCACACCATTGGTTCCACAACTGGAATCTATGTTTAAAGACATAAAGAGAGGTAATTTACTGGTTTTATCCATAAACTGTGGCTACATCAAACACATATTTTAGCAGACTGTTTATGGAGCAACTTGGCAACGCTAAAACATTTCACTATAATTGATTCAACTGGCCAGTTACCAGTTTCCACATATTTATTTTTTTCTCTTGTTTGATGGAAGTTCTTACAGCATAGACATAAAACACTTGTTTTAAAGTCTTTTTGGGGCTAACCTGACAATCCTGAGAGATAAAACTTGTGTTTCAGTGACGTTTAATGACCATTATTCTAAACTTCACAAGGCTTGTCAGACAGTGATAAATCATAAAGATGTCCGACAACTATGTATGGCTGTATGAAAGATGAGAGGCAGGTAGATATGTAAAATGATTGATTATTTAATCAGATTAAAAGGCTCAAGAGTCAAACTATCGAAATGATAAATCGAATTAGAGGGACACCTCTCATCACCACCAATTACTCTTGGCTTGACCCAGAAATGAACTTATAAGTAAACAGCAATGTGGAGGTAGCTAGTCTGACACAAAATTTAATTAACTCAGTAGTTTTTATGTACCATATTTTACAGAAATATATTAGGTTGTTAATTATTCAAGCATTATTCAACTCATACAGTAACAAACCATCTTTATGTTTCTGTCATTCTTTATTAAAATATTGAACGAATCAGCCCAGAGTTGAGAGAATCTAACAGTTTGTAATGTTTATATCAGTGCACATCTTAAATATAGTTTCTTAAAACATAGAGTGATCAATTTGTCTTTGATTTCTTTTTTAAAAATGTTAAAACTATATATAAAACACATGGGCATCATCAGTACAGTTGAGTGGAGCTACAGCTAGTCTGACCTGGCCATTTAATTGGACCACTGTCCTTGATCCAGTTTACATGCACAGAAGGGTAATTGAGCTATCAACCAACGTATGTCAGACACCGTGAGAAAATGTTCAAGACATTATGGCACTTCTTACTTTCTCTGTGGGAGATCATAGAACATAAAAGTACAGCAGAAGCCACAGCAGACATGTTGTCTTTGACCCAAAAGAGGTTTGCAGTTGACACTCAAACCTATTGGTGCTTTGAGTGACAGCTAAACCTGTTTTACCCGTCATTATTACAACCCTACAATGTATGTGAAATTAATGTGTCATAAATGGTGCTTTTTTTTTTTTAAACCCTGATAAAAAAAAACATCATTATGTGTAGTTAATTGTACTTCATTGCAAATTTATCAAAATCATATTAAAGATAGTTTTAAGATGTTAAACTCACATATGCGCCACACAAGGGTTCCATCACTCTACCAGCCAAATCTGTCTCTTTAAGAATATGGCATTGTGGGTAATGTGGTTGTGAGTTATTTTAGGACGTTGCATACAGCTGAGAAATAGGTCCAGACAGAGGTGCTTAAATAAGACATTATCAGCTATTAACCATTTAAATGGGGCCAGGATAGGTACAACTTATCTAAATTATGTTCAGTGTGTTCAGTGTCCCTTTTCCTCACTGCAGGATGGATATAAGTTATCAGCAACAAATTACAAGTAGGACACACCACTGTAAGGAGGCACGGTTTCTAAAAATATTACAATACTTTATATGATCAAGTAACCGGAACACTCTCGTTGATTTGCTGTAGATTGCTGTGCTTGTTTTCATGCATGCGAAGTCGATCATGTCCCACATTACAACAGCAGTAGTGTTTGCTAGCAGACGCACTCATGGTTACAGACTTTCTGGGGCAATTGCCACTGTCTATGGCCACTGCTATGCCAACAGTATTAGTTTTGTGTTTAGCTTACTTAAAATACGGTCGGCTGTATGTACTCCGACGATCACTAATCGCACTGAGTCAGAGCTGAACGACTTCTACTTCCTGATTCAAATCGAGGCCAGCCGATAAAAATCTGATCTGGAATCTAATTTTACACTCACAACCGTTATCAGCGAATACATTTTCTTCCCTCGCGCATGTTAAAGAGAAATGAACACATTAACACGGAGACCAACAGTAGTTACTCTGCACGTGTCCACGTGTTATTTATGTTTAATTTAGAGTATAAACTATACTCACTAGATTCTATATGTGATTTTGAGGGCGGTGCCTGGAGAACTGCAGGGCGGAGGACACTGCGTTGCTGCTCCTTGGGTTTCTGACTTGGGACACCTGAAACAGAGACAATTTGTCTCATACTTTTTAAATGAAATGGATTGTTCTGGGTCTTCAAGTAGAGATGCATAATTTCCTAGGGGCGATGTAAAGTGTGCAAGTCTGGTGTGAAGTTCTTTTTTTCCCCCATTTTTAGTAAACTTAGTAACACATTAACGAAAACTGACAAACACCTACCAGAACTTGGTGCTTGTCCGTGTATAAGAGTTGGTGGCTTCAAACGGAATCCCACAGGTTTCTCCTCTGGTAAAACAGAACACACGAGGCAACAGAGATTTAACAAATAAATAAATAAGTCAAGAATTAGTCAGCAATATAAAATGGAAGTGTCACTTCTGTCTTTGCACTTCTCTAACCACAGCGCCAGTTACCACAGCAACACTCGGAGAGCAGCAAGAGTTGTGTAGCAATCCAATTCTTCTGAAGTAACAGAGCAGCTTCCTTGGTCTCTGATCTATTTCTACCTCTGTCTCTCCAGCTCTCTGGCTTTATTAGCTTGGCATGACCTGGCTCTGATCAGTGGTAGGATAGAAAAAGAAAAAGCACTTGTGAAAACCTGAATATTTTTGGCCTTAGCATTTAAGAGATCTCTCTAATGTCTGGTAGATATTAACCTGGTTTATCAGGCAATTTACACTAAGTGTGTGTGAAGTCTGCATGGCGCATACGTTGATAACTGCCTTTAACTGCTTTGAACCGGACATATGAGATTTCTGCCTTAACTGGGAAAGGACTACATTAATAAAAACAGCTCATACCACAAATGTTGGCAAATCCCATTGGTTGCCTTTAGGCACCATGTAATATTAAACAGAAAATAATCATAATAAGAAACTATGACAGAATGTACCCAGTATAAGTCCTACCACAACAAAAGAAGGTACGAATGATGGACAAACATGACTACTGCTGAGGTTTGAAGTGCAATTTCCAAAGGAGGCTTTTTCCCAAGCTTAGCTGTTCATGCAAGCAAGACCTGACTTTCTGTATAGTTGTGGTCAAATGTTGTGTTTTCCCATCTGTATGGTTACAGTTCATCTACATAACTTGCAATAGATACCAAGCTGCTGTTTATTAGGCTTTACAAATCAGCCCCATTTACTTTTGATTTTCCAACACTGTCCATGCATTCTTGTCATGGTATTGGCCTGGCAAGCGTCAGCTATGCAGCCTTGTTGAAACATCCTGACTAAATTATGCAGATGAGGACTGACCAAAAAGCACTACAAATTATTTTGGTGGAAATAAAATTCTCATGTCTCATCCTTTTTGATTATAAACATTCTGTCAAATGAGGAGAATGCTGCCAAATGCAACATGGAAAATGTCTGCACTTTACTCAAGCAGCAGTATAGAGCCTGTACAAGCGTGTCAAAAACCTTACTTAAAACACCCCAACGCCTACAAAAGATGATTGACACCCAAACTCAAGTTATCACCTGTTAAAAAAGTAAAGGTTGTCTAGAAAAGAAAAAAAAGAATAACAAAATAAGGCTGAATGGCACGCCGGCTTTACACAGTGGCTTATAATAGTTAATAAGCTAGTCCTCTAAAATGCTCAGAGAGGGGACAGGGCTATGCAAATATGCCAACTACATCGCAGGCTACTCAAGGTCATATCGTTCCCACAATGAAAACATTTTCTGAATTACTGAAGTTTCGAGAAAACTGCTAGCAAGTTCTGTCAATTATTAAACCCGGCTAATGCAACAAAACAATTTCACTTCCCTCTGCTATGTTTATAGCACGTCTGCTTGCAACAGATGATACAGAGTGATGCACATCATTGGAGCAGCCACAGAATGGAGAAAACATGACGACCAGCTTTTATTTTTCTAAAGTAACTTATCCAAAAACAGGCTTGGTGGAAAAAAACAGCCTGGACTAATACAAAAATGCCCAACTTAGAACGCACTAATCTGGAATTTACTCTGCCTTTGTAACTCCCGGAAATGTAAATATGATCAGTATTTACTACGTGAATTAATGGTTTATTTAAACAATTACAAACATCTTTAGTCTGCACCCATAAATACCTAAAAATAATATAATTATGCAAGTCAAAATTGTGGGGTGCACATCTATGAATAACAGGGACTTTAAGCAGCGAGGATAGAAGGAAAAGCTTCGCGTTCGAGACACTAAGTGATCCAATCTGAGCATCTGCAAGTCTACGATGTGAAAATGACTGCTTTGCCATAACTGTGCATTATTCACACCATTTTAAGAAATGCGTTGTTTCAAATGTATTGCTCTCTTCAGTAAAAGCAGCTGTTGTAAGTGTCATTATGTTGCTTAGTGATATCAGACCTCTCAACCATTTACCTGTTGCAGAGATATAATGACCACAGGCAAGTTCACCTGTCAGAGAGCAGGAATTTACCAAGTTTACTGAAGTCTGTCTGGCAACCATGACTTCAGAAAGCAAACATTTTCAAAAATTACTTCTAGCATAATGCTATGGAAAATTATTGTTCATCAGTCGTAATGAACTCATTGCGTTTGGTGCTTTAAAATGCTGAGAAATTACATGCCAACTTTTTAACCTTTAGATTAATACAGCAGAGCGACTCAGAGCTGTGGAGCAAAACTAACAGTGATTTAGATACCTCACCTGGCTCAGAGTCAGAGTTCCCAGTAGGAGATTGACAGAAACTTGAGGGCATGAATACATTGTTCTTGGGAACTGCAAAGTAGCACACAAGAATAGCACTTGAACATACAAATCCATGTATACACCACAAGCAAGAATCAAGAAAAAGAAATGTCCTGCTTAGTTACCACATGTCCTTACCAGAATGTGGGGGTGGGAATGATGAGGTTCGTTCCCTTTTCACAGGGGGACAATAGCTTCCATCATCTTTATCTGAATCTGAAAGTAGTAACAAAACATTTCAGTAAAATTTCAGTTTCGAAGAATCAACGAGAAAGAAAAACAGAGGTCAGCAGGGATATTTCTCCTTACCTTCGCCATCTTCTGCACTTGAGCCCTCCGCAGACCGCTGCAAGAGAGAACAGTATGTTATACACCAAAAGAGAGCTACTACAAAAATCAAACTGACCAAGATATTTTTTGACTTTCCATTAAGTAAACCAGCTAAATTTAAAAGATTTGAGCAGGACAACTTCTGCTGAACACGTGCCTTCTTAAACAATTCAGTTCCAACGACATCATCAATAACATTAAATATTTACAAATAATTTCTTTAAAAAAAAATAATCAACATGTGGCTTTCGCCACTAACATACAGTAACTTACCTTCTGTGCTTTATCTTTTTGGAAAACAAACACAGGAGGCGCTATGGCAGGCTTGTCTGTTAAGAAAAGATGTAAGCTAGTCATCTATGCACTATCTAAAGGTTTGCAGTCATCTTCCCCATTTAATTCATGATTTGCCGTTGAAAAAAAAAGTGTCACATCAAAAGCATTAATGACTTCAGTGCTAATAAAGATAGGAAGGTAATGTGCAACATAACTAATCAGTCATCTAGCACTTAAAAACCAAAACTCAACACTTAGTGAAACCAAGTCAACAAAAACATGGAAAAATGCACAATTATCTTTTATTCATTTTCTAACAGAAGATGCATGGAAGATAGTTCAAAACATCTACATGTTAAGGCGTTCAGTTAGTGAAACTACAAATAGAAAATCAAATACAAACGTGTGCAAATGAACAATAAAAGGTGTCCTAAAGTAAACAGGTTTTGGTACAAATAAACAATGTCTCATTTACAGTCAAGAGAAATCTAATCCCAGACTAAACTTAATCATGCAATCCTATTAGGAGTTCCTGTAGAAAAAGATCACATTATGTAGACCTAAACTGAACAGAGGAAACAAATGTGCTTGAATTAGAAATAAAATGTTCATTCAATCTGTCTTGACAAACATCAACTATAACTACTTATGTCATAAAATAGGAAGAAAATGTTATAAAGCTTACCACCTACATTTGGCTGCATGTATAAGCTGTCATCATAACAAACAAGGAAACGCTAAATACTGTGGTGGCACCTCAGGCCCCTTAAAGCATCTCGCTTCACGCTGTAACCTCTGTAAGGTGTGTAATCCAATAACGTTATCAGACAATGGTTTTCCTGTGTCTAAGCTGGGCCTATTACACTGAGCAGGTGTAGCATCGCTGCTGTTCAGAGGCTTATCAGAGCCTACATGTATGCAATAACAGGCGAATAGCCAGCAACACTCAGCCAGGATTGTTTAACAATCACAATCTTGACACAAGCCCTCGTGGCTCATCCTGATTGTGTATGAAACACGTTTGACGCATGAAAGCCTGAAAATGATGTGTGACCTAAATTTATCAGCCACTTTTGTATCCAATTGCCATCAGTTAACTTGGCCAAAGAAAAATGCAAGGATACCTGCATGCAACGCTACTATTCACTTCAGACATTCAAGTAACCCAAGATGTTCCCGGCTTATGTTAACCAAGCTAGCATTTCAACTATCTGACCCTTTCCAGCAAATAGCCGGTCGCCCCCGGTTGTTCCATAAAGCCGAGCGTAGTTTAGCTTGCAGGCTATACATAGCTTGCTAATGCGCTCCATCCCGCATGAGTCATCTCTCATCACAACGTATGCCATCAAAAATCTAATAAACTGCTTACGATTACAAGATCGGTACAATCAGTTCTAGGCGAAATAAACACATAATCACAAAACCGAAAGAAGTGCACTAAAGCATTGTCCTGACTGCCGTTTTATACCCTACGCGCCCAAAAGAACGCTAGGCGACACTGCAACTACATTAAACTAGAGCATGTAGTGCTGTAAATGCTTAGTAGCAGCTAGACCGGTGTTGTCTTGACAGCTTTTCTAGATCAAAATGTGTGCTTTTCATCATGGGATCTCATGCAAGCCTAGGTTTGTATCAACAGAAATTCGTAAATTCGCCACAAATGGCAAGGCACAACGGCTATAAATAGCTGAGTGCTAGTGTTAGGAGGTGAACCGGCTAATAGAAGGCAGCATTCGAGGGCGTTCCGAAGCATTCCAGGTATTACCCTTAGCCCAACCATTAGCATTGTTAGCCTGTTTGCTAACGTTGTAGTTTTCTAAACGCCACGGAGCTATATTTCACCTGAAGTAACTATTAACATGCGATCAAATCGCTTCATTTCAGTTGTCACATATGCAGACAATGCATGGGCAGCTTTTACTTTGCAACGGGAACTGTAATCTTTTTCTTATACTGCTACTAACTCACCTTCGTTTGCCAAGTCCGCCATTTTACTTCGACGCTCACACACCCACAACCCACCGCGCAGATAACACAGGCTGAGGCACAACAGTGGCAGACAGTACACTACCAGCGTTAACTCACGGACAGACCGCAGAAGCGGCCTACCGAGCTACAGCATGAGCTCCTTGTACTATCCCAGAATTTTGACTCTCAAAAATACATTACACAACCAACATGAGAAGCTTGAATAAATGTAAGTAAATGACATTGTTACGAAAAGTTAATGTACCAGTAAGTACATACAAAACAACAGACCAATACCCGCCACAAAATAGTCACAAAGAGAAGTACAACATACAAAATGACCACATACACATTAAACTTTCCTTGCTTACAAGTGTGACAGATAGCATGGGTAGTTTATGAAATAATTTACTCCTGTTTGCATACACGTGGAAAGGACCCCACTTGTCCATATCCACACTGAAAGAGATCAAACAAAAACAAACCCTGCAAATATGAGCAGGCAGACAGGTTTCTTCTTGACTTTGATTGCTTCATAATCTCCCCCAGCATATTTTCTTTGTTTGTTGAATTCTGGAAAGAGGTACATGGTCATTTTTTAGCACGATCCTTTACAGTGAATGTTGTAAGCGATTATTTTCTTCTCTCGATCCACTTAGACACGTTTATTTACCAGCAGCTCTTCTTCTTTAGCAGAGTTACTTTTGGAAACACCTGGTGATGGTATTTAGTATGACAGCCAGAATTAAAATATAAATAATGTAAATATAAATTAATGCGATTAAAATTAAGACAAAAACCTATTGCTCTTCAGGGATTTTTTTTGCATTTCAGCATTTGCAGTTTAATTGCACAGATCCAATTAAGGAAGCCTATTGATACAATGAATGCATTTTCAACTTCATGAAACATTTTAAAAAGCATTTGTGAAAGTTTTTTATGCCAAGACTGTTTACATTAGTTTAGTTTCCTTCTCTTCTTTAACTGGTATTTTGGCACCTTTTATGGAGACAGATTCTACTATACTGTGATTTAAACATGAAAACAATACAAAATTAGTTCTCAAATAAAAAGCCCTCCTTTCTTATTTATTCCAGGAGAGCTTTAAAAACTCAAACCTAAAGCAAGCGTTAATTATTGATTCTGACTATTTCAAGTCTTTTTTGCGGATATTGAAACTATTCCATATGCAAGTTTTTACAGCTTCATGTTTTGTACAGATGGTGAGACAATGCACTCATCAGATGCAGTCAGTGTAGTTTACATTATCCACCACTAGATGGCAAACTGTCACTAGATAGAAGATGAAAGAGAACTACAGACACAAAGACAGATATCACATATTCTGCATCAGCCTATTGCAACCCACGTTACATAGCATAACATGTTATCAATAGAAAATGTTATCAATATCTAGACAATATAATTGCTACTAAAAAGAAACAGCTGGGAGAACATGTTGAAATTGACTAGGTCTATCAGCAACAGGTCAGTATAAAACAGTGATTGGGTATAAAATGAACATGCTAGGCAGAATCTCTCAGATGAACAGAGATTAGGCATTTTTCATGATTTACAGTACATAATATCACCCAGAGAATCTGCTGACGTCTCTGCGCGCAAGAAACACTGCTGAGATCTTTTCCGGCCCTCAGGCAGCACTGCTCTGAAAACAGGCATGATTCTGTCATGGAAATCACTGCAAGCGGTTTCACACATGACTGTCTGTGAACGCAGTTTACCGTGCCTTCCACATTGCAGATTAAAGCTTCACACATATTTGCACATATGCAAAGAAGAAGCCAACATGTGAGCATGATCCAGATTCGCAGCTGTCCTGTCTGAGCCAAAGCTCATTTTAAATGCACTGAGGTAAAGTGTAAAACTGTGCTGAGGTCAGACGAATCAAAATCTAAAATTCTGTTGGTAAATCACAGATGCTGAGGAGATTGAACGTGTTATCAGTGGTTAGCTCAGAAGCCTGAATCTCTGATGGAATCGGGGTGCATTAGTGCCTATCAAAGTGCCAACTTTTAGAGCAACATATGCTCCCATCCACACAACTTCTTTTTAAGGGTAGTCTCTGGAAATTTCAGCAAGACAGTGCCAATCCGCATTCTCCATCTATTAAAATTGCATGGCTTTGTAATAGATAACCTGCCTGCAGCCTGATTGCAGTTCATATATATAATATTTAGTGCATCACGAAACAGAATGCAACAAAAAAGAACGAGGACTGTTGAGCAACTCAAATCCTAAGTCAAATCCTCTCAGTTCCCATTGAAGATTATTAAAAGAAGAGGGGATGCTACACAGTGATAAACATGACCCCATGCTAATTTCTTTGAGATGTGTTGCTGTCAAATTTAAGATGAGCCAATCATCTCCATAAAATAGTAAAATGTCTCACTTTTAGCATTCAACGTGTTTTCTTTGTTCTGTGATGAATAAAGCATTTGTTTATGAGATTTGCAAAAGGTTGCATTCTGTTTTTTATTTACATTCTACACAGGTTCAATTTTTTTTGGAATTGGTGTTTTCAAAAAATGATCCAGTGCTGGTTAAAAAAAGATGAAGAAACTTAGGAGAAAAAACACAAATAAAAAATCACCACACGTATGCCTTCTTAGTAAAAGTACGTTTAGGGAACACTGAATTCAGCACTTTTCATTAGCTTTTGTACTGTTCAGTTTCATCCAAAGGTTTTGAGAATGAAACACGCTTCAGGTATCTCCTCCAGATAAACTTTAACAAGTCACTGCATGAGTTTAAACGGTTTGCTACAGAGGGGCCTCATTTGTCAAAAAAAGGCTTGGTTTGTGCTTTGGGCCATAACAGTTTTACTTTTGCCTAGCCAATGTCCCCTATACATCAGAGTCTACTTTTTTTAGGGGGGCTGCAGGCAAGGGACCTTAACTTAACCTCAGCTGTCTACAGTAGGCTCAGTAACAGTATATTGGAAAAGTGTCTTACTTAATCAGTAAATTCTTTTAGAGATGGGAAACCTGACTTCATGCCCACCTCATGTATAATGATATGTGCGGTTGTGAGACATTCCAAAACTTCAGATACTCTTTCTTACATAATATGCCCCCCCAGACAATTGTAACTAACACCTAAAAATGAAACCAACGGGGATTTCACAGAAAACACAAAGGTAAGTGTGATTACATAATAGCATCTTATTTGTTTTGTGGTAAGACTGTGTATTTGGTCTTATCTAATAAGAGATGCCAATGGAAGAACATGGCTTCAGGGTACTCATTTTTTTTCATAAGATAGAATAAAAAATATTGTAAAAATGTGCGTACCAAGATGGTCAGGTCAGTCCAATTCACACCTGTTGTTTGGCACACTTCATTTGTGTTTCAGTCCAAATACCAAAAAAGAGCAGTTAGACAAAAATCACTTAGCTAAGATTCCCTCCCACACCTCTGTGATAAGTTTGCTCGCTAATGCTGAGCCTGCTTGGGTTTTCTCAAGAGTCCCAAAGAGATGTGACATGATAAGCAACCCTGAGATTGAATCTTCCTCTGTCTCCAAGTGTTTGCCTTGTGATTTACGGGCGACCTGCCTGGTGTATACCTCGCCTCTTGCTCGGTACCACCTAAGGTAAGCTCAGGGATCTGTAATTAGAAATATAATTCATGGTTTAACTTCTGGTTCAAGTCTTGGGTTTTCGGTATCATGAAGGCCCTTTTACTTCTCACTGGGATGTTCTGATGTCAAAGCTCGAAAACCTATCCTGCTTTAGAACAGATTCTGTAAGAGATCTATCTGCATATCTAAGCACCACCTCCTGACTCCTGACCTCTTGGAAAATGGGTAAAACAGACACGTTTGTCTGAATATGGAGACTGCCATATGCCAACACTCTTTTAATTATCTGTGGAGCCTGCAGTTGACCATGTGCATGTCCAGAAGTAAAAAGGACAGAAAAAAAAGAGGGAAAAAAAGACTGTTTTGTTAGTACAACCTCTAAGCAAAGACTCACTGCTCACCCTCACGTGGTTGGTTAACTTTCTGGGTCCTCTACCACAGGCCTGTGCGGTATTGTTGCTGTTCCAAAGACTGTGTTCTTCCCTGTTTCTGCACACTATCCCCACCACTTGGTTCTGACTTTACATGTATGAGATACCTGTCTGCATGTCGTGCTACTATGTGCTGGACTGTGTTGGAGGCCTCCTTACACAACCTGCACGTGGGGTCCCGTTTGGTGTGGCACTCCCTGGCCTCAATTGCTCTTGTGCTCAGGGCCTGTTCTTGTGCTGCCATGATTGGTGCCTTTGTGCTGTCTTTCAGACCAGCATTTACTAACAACTGGTAGGACTTTTTTATGTCAGCCTATTCTTCAACCTGTTTGGTAGTACATACTGTACATGGGCCTAATCTTACATTATAGGTACTTCTCTTTCTTCTCCCTGTTGCTCAGTTTTAGCTGCATGAGGCATTCACTCTGCAGTTCATGAATGGCGGCCATTTTCCTGACATTAAAAAAAAAAAAAAAACTCATGACAGCTAGCACAACCTTAAGTCCTTTTGATTGTTTTCCTCAACGTGTCCTCAGATTTGTCTTGTTCAGGTACAATGCAATTTACAAATGGATAGTTGCAACAGAAGTAAGTGTTAAATCAGTATCATAATTCAGTCTACAGCACATGAGACAGGCCTGTTCTCATGAATGCTGAAGCTTTTTTTTTTTTTTTACACTGAGTGCCAAAGTCAAGAGTCCCAGGCACTGATAAATGGCTTCTCGGACAGTTATTCTTTCAAATGCATGTTAACTGAAAGCAACACTGAAGGGATAAAGCAACATATCAAATTGTCTAAAAGGAATGCTGAAGACAACACAGTGTATCATTACAGGGACTGAGTCCAAGTCTTCTTGGCAATGGACCATCATATTCTGACAGTCAGTGCTATTAATCTATCAGGATTTTTCAAATGTGTAAGCCAAGAATAGAGATCACTGCCAACCTTTTTTCTTCTGAAGTTACAGTTGTCTTGCCAATTAATGTTCTTCTCTTTGTGACTGGGATCAAGCCTAAAAATCTATCAGGAAACACTTGCACAGCAAAAGTAGAATTGCACAACAAGACTGGAGAAATTTGTGAATAAATCATATGAAACCAAATATATATGAAATACTCTAAAGCCTGGATGACATACTGAGAGAATTAGATTATTCTCTAATTATTTTAGTATGACATTGCACACATTAGTGCGTTATGATATGGTTAACAACTAAAGTACCTGTATCCTGCAGTCAAAGGAAGTGAAAAGATAATCCCAATGCAGCGCCTCACTGGATGTTAACAGATATTGTTTGCACTGGTAAAAACACAAATAGTGAGATACCCTGTCAGACGTCCACTCAGGCACTGAAGGGTCATTGGCATCTGTCACATAACATTTAACAGAAATCCTCCTGAAAATGACTCATAAGTCAATTTTCAGGAGTTATCAGGACAAAAAAAAATCTTGAGTGGACATGCAATATGGCAATACTGACAAGTGTTTTTAACGCAAGGTTTCACAACATCATAGTCAAGTTCTTCCAAAAATGCTGACAAGTGTAGATTTATTTATGCTTGAGCATCACATTCCCACAGACCGTAGCCTTGTTTCCTATGCCACAGCTTCCCTGAAGCATGACTTGCTCCTCGCCAGAAATGTCATCACATCAAGCCAGTGTTTTCCTGTTCGGGTCTCTCTGCACCAACATACCTGATTCATATAAATGGGGCAGGTCAGTAGCTCCTCACGAAGCTCTGCAGAAGCTTAGAAAATATCCATTTGTTTGAATCAGGTGTGTTAAAGAAGTGGAAACCAGTAAAACATGCAGGATGTAGACTGCAACAACTATGACTAAAAAGTAAAAAGTAAAAAAAAAAGTGTTCTATGTGGAGCTTTTTAAATCTGTCACTATGCATACAGGCACATGCAGAGTTTGAACCAATCTGAAGTGTTTACTCACTTCCAAACTCCCCAGATACCATTCTGATGGTTTCTGATGACATCTGTGAAAAGAAAACCCAGTCCACAAATTACAACCCACAGGGTCCAAGGATTTATTGCTAAGGCCTGTAACAACACACTTCAGGTGTTCAGATGTTCTTTGTTCATGCTTCATGCTCTGACTGCAAAGAACACTTTTAGTTGCAATTTTGATTGCTCTTTATATTTATATATACATATATTTAACCTTTATCTAACCAGGAACATTGAGCTGTTGAGATCTAAGATTTCTTTTGCAAGTGTGTTCTAGCCAGGACAGGCAGCTTAGTACACAACAGAACACGAATGAACAAGACCTTCCAAAAATCTGACAGAAAACAAATTCATCACAAAGCCAAACTGTGAAAAACAGTGAAGAATGAAAAAGCATGGGTGAAAAACACTGACAGTAGTTGCCTTGGAAAATCTTATTATTCCTGACACTTAGTTTCACTTCATCTAAGGCAAAGTGGAGAGAGCAAATCTCGATCCACCACAACTTTTACATTTGTTCTGGGAAGGCAAAGGAAAAAAAGAAACTGTCCTCAAGTGATAGTGATAGAGTGTGTGTTTACTGAAGGTGAACATTTGCGGAAATGATGGTAATCCTGAATCTTGAAGAGTAAAATACATAACCCTGAACCTTAGCATTTGTGAGTGAGATCAGAGCAGCAGTAATAGGACTGTGAAAACAAAGGGATTGGTATTTGACTGCACTGAAGTAAGCAGACAAATGTCTCTGTCCACTGCCTCCTACATCTGTATCAGTCTTCGTAGCGAGTTACACGACGCTAAATGTTTCAAAGGTCATATACCAAAACATGAAATGCAGATGTCTTGATGGATGTAGTGGGATGTTGAACAAATTGAGTCAGAAACATATAAGAATATAATCATTGTACTCTCTTTGAGCTTTATACAGAACCTACATTGTTTTACGCTGTGGACCGATATGAATGGACACTCCAGTCAAATAAGTGGTCACACACACAGTGGTCTTACCCTCCTGTGTGTTCCCTTTTTGCTGTGTTGCAACAGTTTTGAGTGAAATTAAATGTTTTACATATTGTACCACTTTGTCTGGACCAGTTTTACAGCAAGTAACTATTGTTTGAAGTGAATCTACCACCAGCTGGGACTTCAGGGGTTTAACTGCAGAGAGATGTGGACACACACACAATCGCATGTAACCGCAACGACTGGTTACATGCACAGGTATACTGAATCTGTATGTTACGTTCATGGATTATTGTAAGTAATCTCTCACACTTATATTTACAGAAATTAACAGTTTTTTAAAGCTAAACATATAATAATAAACTATTTATATTGCTCTTTTCTAGACACATTTTACAATGTCCTTCACAGAGCTTTCACCGGTCTTATGCCATTATTTCTACTGTTTTCATTTATCTGCCATAACTTCTTGATCATCCGACTAATAGTCAGTACAGTTACATGCGGGCCATCAGATCGGATTAATGGCTAACAACAATAAGATTGAGTTATTCAGTTCATGTAGATAGCTTAATCTGACAAGAAATCGAATCGGATCGGGTTACTCGAATTAGGAGCCCGAGATAACTCAATCCAAATGCCCACTGAATGTGTATGTAGACGACAGTGGATCGGATTGAGCATTCTGCGCATGCTCGAGAATGTTTTTCCCGCAATCGTCATCCGAAAGTCGAAGGAGACGATATTAATGTTGTTGTCGCTGCCGTCAGAAAGAAACAAACAACATGATGGAGAATGCGCCGTTGTGCATGGCGTTTGTGCCATAACCAGCTCATCACAAATGTAGAGGGATGTAGCTTCATCTTGCTCTTCCTTCGCCATCTTTCTCGAATGCCTTAGTTCTGTTGTTGTTGTTGGTGGTGGTGAAGACGTCAACCGGAAGTGGCTCTATTATGATAGTTGGAATGGGTACAACGCCACCTATCGTACTGGGGTATGACATGCTTTGTGCCAGTGATTCGATTCATTCACCGCCATATATCCAAGGATAATTACCCTTGCTCAGATAAGGAGCATAACCTAACTATAGCTATAATCGAGTTAATCTCATCATGTAAACACACTGAGTGAGTAGGTCTCTCTTTTTTCATCCTCAAGAGCTCTGGCCAGCAATTGATCCTTTGATCCCTGTAGAATATGGTATGGGGTCTTTGATGGTGAGGTTTGCCTCTCAGAAATATCATTAGATCCCATTGGATCGGTGTCTTAGGAGTTTGAAGGCCAAGCAAACATGTCAAACTCTTTGCTGTGTTCTTTAAGCCATTCTTGAGCAGTTTTTGCTATCTTGCTGAAAGGGAGGGTTTCTTCTGTTGTAAACCTGTTTAACTAGCTGGTACGTATTAAAGTAACATCCATGTAAAAGCCAGGATGTAGAAGTTCCCAGCTGAAGATTCCCGACAGTGTGAGTCACTTTACCTGTCCTGTTTGTGATCATAATGACGTATAACTTATTAACTTCTTATTTCCTGAATGCAATCAGCTCCAAGGGTCAAAATGGGTGTTTTATAGTATCTGACTGAATTCTATTGGTGCTAAGATAACCAGCGGCCTCTATGATCTGATAAAGCTTTTGTGCTGTTGGAGATTTCCACACAAAAATAATTGAGCAAAGGCAAGATTTTCACCTTCATACTGTAAATTAGCCTCAAATATCTACATGTTCCTTTATGGAGTTTCTGTGTTTTGAACTTTGAGGACTGATGAAAGGAACATGCTTTTTCTTGGCTTGTTAGTTGAAGTCGGTGAAAAAGAGAAACTAAAAGACAAACCTCTTACAGTGCTTTTAGAATATAAGTAGGCAATCGTTTCTGCTTGCTTAGACATCATGTTGCCAGATGAAGCTTAGAAATGATTTCACAGCAAGTTTTTAAAAAGTGAAAGTGCAATGCAGCCAGTTAAGCCTTTTGTGCTGCTATAGTATATGCTATATTCGTTGGGTCAGTATGACACTTTAATGCATGATACGCTTTTCCACAGAAGCTTATATGTCTGTTATAATTTTATTCTGGTCAGCAGCACAATTCCCCTTTGCCTATGTGTTAAGTTTAATGTTCACGTCAATCCACCTACAAATGTCTGCTTTTAAAAAACTTTAACTTTACCATCAGTGATGATTTATTTTTCATAATTTGACTGAACTTGCTTCTGCTATTTAAACACAGAGGACGTTTTTGTTAATTTTTTTTTTGCACCTTTTTATTTTATTTTTATTTCATTATTATTTTCACTGTGAAATACAATTTTGATATGTTTGACTGAGTGCTTTCTTTTTCTGCACTGATTGGTATTAGAAGTGCACATCTATTGTAATTAGGCAGTCATTTTGTGCGTAATTGCTGATAGTTTAATTTTGGAACCATTTCAGAGCAATTCTCCGAGGTATTCTCCAGTAGCCTAAAGCCCACTGGCACATGCAGCCTTTTTGTCATTAGTTGACTTTGACCCAATAGTGATGCTGCAGTGAATGAAGGCTATCTTATGAACATTGTTGTAAAACTGGATAAGTGGATTATCTGCAGGCACTCCAGCTTCCCTCAGAGTCCAACACATGCATGTTGGATTGACTGGGGATTCTAAATTGACCATAGAAGTGAATGAGTATGCAAGGTTATTTGTCTTGTTGTTTTCGCCCTGTGGTGGACAAGAAACCTGTCCAGGATGTATTTTGGCTCTCTCTTGATGGCAGCCCCCTGTGACACTGAATAAAGCAGGTGTAGAAAATGAATGAATGATAAAGTGAATAAGACCATTCAGGGCTTTATTGCTTTTCATAAACAGAGTCATTATAGAATGCTTTGGATGCTGTTTAGCTCAATTGTTCCCACGGTAGAACATTTTGGATAAGAGTTGAGAAAGTTATGAAAAAATTAATGGACAGAGGGTCTTTACCCACCTTTGTGGAGAGTGAATATTTTTCAACACATAACTGTCAATCAAAAAGGATTTAAGAGTTTTAAGAGTTTACAATTACAGTAACTCCAGGAAACATCAAAGTATATTTTTACGTAAGATATGTATGTTTCCAGTTACTGAATCAAAACTTAGATCAATGAAGACGTGTGAGCTCCTTCCTCTACGTACACAAACACACCTTTTTCTTCACCTTAACCTTTATATATATATATATAAATATATATCATACAACCTTTCCCATATCTTTTTTGCTGTCACAAGTTCACCTAACTTTCTATTTCTGCAAAATCTTAGGTGTGGGGACGAGTGGAGGCACATCTTAAGACTAATTGTTGGATACAGTAACACAGAAAATTCTTTATGTCCAACATGAGCTCAATGGGCGAAGCTTAAAAAAACACAAATATTGTGCTTAAGTCAAATTTGAAAAAAGAAAGAAGAAGAAGAAAGATGAGCTGATGTACAAAGGTTAGTCACTTTTACAGAAATATGATCCCTGGCACAAAGCCTATTTGCTGAGGGCTTTATAAAGAGCGTTGTCTGCACAGGCTGACAGACCCAAGACTGGAGAGCCTCAATCCACATATAGTATCAGAGGTGAGTAACCTGTGAATGTTCTTATGTACAGAGACATGCACTCTGATTTTAGCTCTGTTTTGGAGGGTGCTTTCACTTATCTGCAATAGTCAGTAGTGTTGTACCAGGTTAGTTTAATTGATTTTATATATTTTGTTGCATTGTATCTCTACTTTACCTTAATAATGACAGTACACAGCATCACAGTTCCTAGGCAACTTGTATCAAAATGCCAAATTTCATGTATATAATGAAGAGTTGTGGTAAATGCTCATCTCTCTTAGGTCTTAACATTTTGGACATTTGCGATGCACAATAAAATCTAATTTTGGCCTCACTAAAAGAAAGCACAAATTCAGTAACAATAAATGCAAACATGCGAAACTTTCAGAGGTGAGATCGCTTTCTTCAACAAGAAGAAAAATGCCTCTAAAGCAGATTTGTTTGCCAATAAAAGCTGGGAAGGGAAAAGTGTGCAATATAAAAACAACCCATGTTAAGTGTTTGACAAAGGTTCAAAGGTTCTTATGTGAATGGAGAAGGTGTGGGAGTGGCTGAGGTGCAATAATCACAGTGATAAGGCTGATTGCAGGTACATTTTGTAATTCTTTTTGGTATTCTTTTTATTTTTCCAGAACTGCCGGCCACAGACTTCACCATGCGGTTCAACACTCTGTTTTTCCTGCTCATCATTTCTTTTGTCTGTCTTGCGTTGGCACAAGGTACGGCCTTATGGAAAAGCAGCTGGTATCTGTAAATATTTTCTCATTTCCAGCATGTCATACAGAGTAGTGAAGACACAAATAAGATAAAAGAAGGGTCAATGAGATTGTTTATAGCCTAAGTGCTTTTGTGGGTAGATGTGACTTCTCTATGCTCTTATTGCTTTGTTTAGTGCACCAAAACATTTGCAAATAGCATACATGATCTCTCATTGTACTCATAATGCGGTGACTCTTAATTTGACTACATTTCTGATCTTTCAGTCTCTTACGATGACTGCTGTCTTAAGTACGTGAAAAAAATTAACAAAGGCACTCAAAGACATGCTGTGAAGTACAGACATCAGAAGCCGGATGGGGGCTGCAACATCCCTGCTGTAATGTAAGTACACGTGCAAAAATGATAAGAACATCAGTTTTCAAGCAGAACTGACTCATCTTTCTGAATTTTTCTAACATTGCTTCTAAAACCGAATATTTTATTGCATTAATTGTCTTTTAGCTTCATTATGAGGAAGGGACGTATGTTTTGCACAAACCCCAGTGACACATGGGTCAAAGAACTGATGCTGAAGATTGATGAAAAGGAAGCCAGAAAGGTAATTACTGAGGATCAGTCTTGACTTGAGGATAAATTGTGATAAAAGAAAAGAACAGTGTGAACAGATGTTGAAATGAATGTGTTTTTTTATTGTTTTTTTATAGCACCATCAGCACAATTCAAAGAGAGGCTGAGGGCGACTGCTTGCTGCAATTAACCTCATTCCACTTTCTGCCCACTTCAATCATATCGTTGAGCAATGAGCAGAGTTATGGTGGTTTTATGGCGTCTTACTGGAAGGCAGTTGAGGAGGCTGGCCAAGGAATTGCTGCAGTACAACTTTTGCTTTCACTTATTATTAAGATAAAAGTCAAAAGCTTGTCTATAGTTGCTTATCTTGAGGATTGAACCCAAGCTGACTGACCACCACATATTAACGCGTTTAAATGTTTGGCTGCTTCACGGGAAACATTTATGACACTTTTTAGACCTTTTCAGACATCAGATATTAAATAAGCTACTTGATTATATAAATGGTGATGGAGATTAAATTATACATGTAATATTACATGATCTATTTCATCCATAGTATGTCCACATGTCCATTATGTACTTGTATATGTGAAATCTCAAGTTGTATATGACATTTTGAAATTTCTGCCATAGAAAAGGAGAAGCTTTGTCTTAATTTCCACTTTACTTTTTTAGTGTTTATCTTTTCATACATTTTGTATATAGGTTTTATGACAGTTAATGTGTTACAATAAAATCATTCCAACAATAAACCCACTTTCTTTCTTTTGTTCTATCTTGTTTATACGTTCATATAAAGGATATAAAGGATATGATGTTTAAGGAAAGAGAGGACCACAGTTATTTTGTCAAAGATATTCATAGAGCCTTACTTTGAATTATGTGGAAAATGAGAAACATCTAACAATGTTTCTACATTTTTTGTTTATTCAATTTTTCATTGAATTGAATAGAATTATTTTTCTATTATCAGTTCCTTGCAGTAACAATGCAAACATTTACTTGTTTGCACAAGGTGTGGCCTCCTCTAAATACACTTTAACAAAACACACAATACACCATAACTCAGTAGTAGTAGTAGCAGTAAATGTGTAACTATAGTATCACCTTTTCTGCAGATTACTGCAATAAAAAGACATGCATAGTCGTTTATTGAAAATTATGTTGTGAAGTGACATGGTCAATGCTTTACTAGATGGTACTTAAATCCCTCTTTCCACAGTGTGGACACTTTTTAAGTTTCCTATTAAGACTGACTGCATTTCAGTTTGGTTTTGCATGGGATATTCAACTCAAATCAAGCCCACATTTGATAGCAGTGCAAAACTTCTGCAAAAAAAAAGCATGCGCAGGCAATTTCATTCAGCATATCTGTAACAGCAGTAATTTATAGCACTATTTGATCTGGACTTACCCATTACTTCATATTCTTCTCTCTCATCTCCATGGGCATTTACAGGAATTGCCGGGGCTTGCAGGTGATAAAATCTTACTGTATGATGCAGGGTGTTTGACATTGCTGTCTCTGGTAGATTGATGACTTCCACTCATTGGTGCTTTGTACAGGTACCGTTTTGCAAACAGCAAGATGGCGCAAAGATACAGTATTTTTCAATGGAAAAAAGTGAGGCCCTACAGGCCCGTGCTGTAATGTATTATAGTTGTAATGTTTGCCAACAAAAGGCAAGATAGGAACCCTTTTCAGCCCCTGCCAGCTCTTCTCTGCTTATGCTCACATGAGAAACAGGTTGGAGAAAAAGTTGTTTCTTTTAAAAACAGCTTAAATGTAGTCCAATTAAGATTTAAAAGCACAGAATCTTCGACACGCAGCTGAAATGTTTGTTTGAATATGTTGCCAACTTAGCTCAGAGGCAAAGGTGATGGATAGCCTAACAAATACAAGATAATTACCATTGCATTAACTGCTTATAGAATGTTGATGGACATCCAAAATTACATTGAGTATGACTAATAGATGTACCACCCTCGTAGGTTCAAGAATTAAGTTGCATCTTGAAAAGGATTGTGGTGCCAAGGCTTTGCTTGTTCTTGTTTAAATCGCAGTGATGTTGAAAAAGAATTTGCTGTCTGGCAACATGAGCAGAAATTTAACCCTTTTTTTTTTTAATCTGCGAAAGAAAAGTTTGAAAACAAAATCTAGAGATGCCTATTTACCCTAAAAGAAGTGTGGTGCATTATAACAAATGAGATATTTGAACACATACTGGAAACTGAAAAGCTGTGAACATGATGAAATCAATCATTACAGGCCTGAAAAATAGCAATAAAAAGTCAGAGTACACATTTGGCCTCTTTATTCTATAAAAATGCATGCTAGTTTGGTGCCAAGCATCAACATGTTTAATAGAGATATAAATCATGATTCCTTTGAAAGTTTAGCAAAGTGAAATGAGTAAAAACAAAGATGAAAGCAGCATAAAATATTGCACAACACAAAGTTATTTAGAAATGACGTCATATTTATTGGAATAATATTTTGTGTGAACACTAACATGTCATGACATCTACTGTCTTTCATTCTGTAAATCATATATACTGAGCTAATATGTGCTAATATTTATAGTCCTCATCTGTGAAGGTGGTCTAAAACTTGGGAGCAAAGTTAATACACTTTAGCTTTAGTTTCAGAAAGATGCTTGAGATAAAAATCAAAGTAGTATAAAGTGCACGGATATATCACACAGACAGCATACATTATGAGGGACAGACGGTCCTTGTCAGAATTATTGGCACCCCTTCATTTCAATACATTTTAAGCACATAACCGTAAATATCTTCAGACATAAATCAAAATGAACCAATTTTGTTCAATCATAATATATTTCAATTAAATATTCTAATTTACAGTACAAAAAAGCTTCCATTATTACCATGAAAGGTTTATTTACAGAACCATTAGCAAAGGTAGTGATGTTTCCATAAATGTTTGTAATTGCATTTTGAAATAGCAAATTCAAGAAACTCAAGAAAAAAAAGCTAAATTTGAGGGAACGTTTTACAAATGGAAATCCTTGGTGAAATATTCACAAAGAATGATGTTACTTACATGACTGATTATATTAAGAATCAGCTGTTTCTGCTTCGAGAAAATAAAGTCGCATTGACATAAAGGAAAAATAACTACACGTCCAACCGAAACTTATTTCTGAAGACCCCTCTCTCTTTTTGCTTTCGTATGGCCAAGGCAGCGGGATTTTATGTATAGTAACAAAATCTATTAATCTATGTAGGTACTTTTCTGGCAAAACCCATGTCTTACAGTCATGCAAAGTGGCCAATACCAGCCTCTTCTGACGACATTACAAAGCCTAATTCGTTCTCTTTAAACCAGGTAATAGGTAAAAAATTCCTTATGTGCATTCTTGACGTGATATTTCAAAAGTTATCTTCAAAATTCCCTTGACAATTGAATGGAAATGTTGCTAATAATGGTATTGCTTTAGCTGCTTGTTCGAAAGGCTATTTTCCCATATTAATTTTCTACAAATAATTGCTGTTCTAAATTAATCTCAAATAGTTATGGATCCATAAGGATATCTAGTTTCAAGAAAAGATTAATAGAAATAATAGTCTACAACAAAAGTTATCTAAACATTGTTTAGATTTTCTCCTGCATACATAGAATACAATAACCTTGTGCAAAACCAAACCAAAACAAAAAATACCACACTTTTGATTCCTTTTTCACATTTTTTGAGTAACTTTCACAGACTTATGAATAAAAAACCCTCACGTGGTTTGGATGTTCCTACATTCTTGTTACCGTGTGCTGAAGCGACTCAGTGGGTCACTGGTTGCTCTCAAGAAATTTCTGTTACGTTTTGTTGTTTTTTTACAGCTTACATTGCAAAAAATTAGGATGTTATTTCTGTGGCCAAAGAAGTGCCAAGTACGTTCATGGAGTTTGCCACTGTGTACACCTGCATACACAGAAGCCCCGTGAGAAAGGAGGACAACATTGTAAAAAATACCCCTCCCACTGGAGTCACAGGTTTGGTTTCTATACTTCTGTTTGTGTATGAATTAAACAATAGAATGCAGGTATGAAGTGCATCCTAAAGGTGATATAAAACCCACATTATACTGTATGCACAGAGATTCTGTCATTCATCTGTTAGAAATGAGGAACAAATACTTTTCAAATCTTTGGATGATTCTTGTGAGAAGTTAGCCTACATAATGTTACAGACCACAGAGTGGCGCTTGAGCAGCATGCCATCTGAGCCTGCTCTCCGTCTGAGTCTGTTCCGGGATTCTCTTGTGTATGCCTGACTGAAACCCACAGCCTCCACAGTTCTCCTCTTCTGGATTCGATGGAGCAAAATTCGATAGGTCCCAGTGATGGGGCTTCTCAAGTCATGGCTGTTGTTGAGAAGATGAGCCTTTGTGATGCCAAGATCCTCCAGGCTTGCCTTCATGTTCAGTTCATCTGTAGTGAGTGCATAGTTGGAATCGACAAGGTGGGAGGGAGTAGTTCTATAAGGTGTGTATGCCTGAGGGTATTCAATGCCCTTCATCCAGTTGCTAGCCATAACCTTTGCTATACTGAGGCGGTCCACCGGAACTGGCCTGAGGAGGCCCTTAATAGTATCCTGGCAAGATAGGGAAACATAGGTAGGGATGGCATATGAGCCCTGCAGGATACAACACTTCAGCCTGCTTGTGGTTGTAGCTTTGAATGGCATAGTGCCAGTCACCATAAAGTACAACAAAATACCCAATGCCCAAATATCTACATACTGTCCAATGTATCCTTTATCTTTAAAGAGTTCTGGGGCTGCGTAAGGTGGAGAGCCACAGAATGTGTGAAGTATATCAGTGGAGCAGCAAGACGTGCTAAAACCAAAGTCCCCCACTTTAATGCAGTATGTGTTGGTATAGAACACATTCTCAGCCTTCAGGTCCCTGTGGATAATATTATTATCATGCTGGAAAAGGAGAAAACAAAGACGTGTTATTGTAAGTATGAGAATTGTAAATATAAGTCACAAGTCATTTCATCCTTCATTCAAAAGCTCTAAAATGAACATATTAATCTAATAAAGGTTTAGCCAATCTGATCTCATGACAGAAGTGAAGTAGCTACATTGGTCCACAGCACAATGTTCTACAGTGTCACAAAAATTGCTCAAATATTTGTAGAATTACTATGTTTTCGTTAATCTGTTTACAACTCACTTAAGGCTGAGGTTTTGATTGACATCATATATCTCCATAAGTGTTCCTACATCTTGCTTGTATTCACTTGGTAACAAATTATCAAAAAGAGAAAGAAGGGGATGGGTGAAGGTACTAATCCAATGTAAGACTCTGTGTTTATTATTGTAAGACTCTGGTTTGAGAATACTGGTGTGAAGCTCACCTTGAACAACTTTTTTCAAAGTTATTGCTACTTGTTAGTTACCTTGAGCTTGTAATTCCTATCTTTTCTATCATGTACTTTGAAAGTATAGAGTTAGGATTATAATTTTTGTGCATGGTAGGTTTACATGTTTAAAAATATATAGGTAGCTAGTTATACAGTTACAAAAATCTACAGTTACAGCCCACACATTTTTTTATTCATACACTGCAGTTCTCAGTGTGGGGTTCTCAGTTCTCTCAGTTCTCGAATCATGTGAAAGCTGCCAGACAAAAACAGCAACGTGGAGATACTTTCTTGTCTTATAACTTACAAACATGAATTGTGACACTGCACCATATTAGACAAGTGGACAAATGTACCTCTTACATATTTTTTGGTTAGTCTTGGTTGGTTCAGAGAGTGTGGAATAGTGACATCGAGTGGCTTAGATGCAGATTGCATTGAAGTGATAGCCTCCTGCCTCAATCTTACCCCCAAGCAGGCGTGAGAAAACTACGGTGGCTGCGGAAAACATGAAAAACCTCCTTTCGAGAGTTTGGCTTGTCTCTTATGGGTTAATGTAGAAACATGGTGTTTCAACATGGGGGACTGTAAGGAGGAGCATCCACAACATTTGTAAATATGAAAGGATTCTTCTTATACAATAAAAAAATTAAAGGTTTTACAAACTCTAGTTGTCTTTGCTCAGGGTTTTATTCTTTGTGATTTTTTTCATCTAAATAATTCTGACATTATCAACCCTAAATCTGGTTTTCACTCACCATATGCTTGACTGCAGACAGGACCTGTGAAAACACAAGTTTGCTCTCCAGATCCGACAGGCGTCCCCTGGTGCTGATATGGGAAAAAAGCTCCCCTCCGCTTGCATACTCCATCATCAGGTAGAGCCGCTTGTATGTTTCCACCACTTCATACAAGCGCACTATATTGGGGTGAGCAAGCCTCTCCATGCAAGTGATTTCAGAGGTAAAAAGGGCTTGTGAGCATTTGTCCAGACGCTCTTTATCCAGGACTTTTACTGCCACTCTTTCTATTGGGTGAAGACAGAGAAAGGCAGTGGAGTTAACTTGGAGTTGAACCTTTCCTATTAATAAATCTTCCTTTTGTTATCATGTAATGTTTGTTTTGGCCTTCTTGTATGTGTTTATCTAGACCTGTATTCATACCACTGAAGGTCTGTGTATTAGCATCACTGCCAAGCTACACAAAAGCTGAGAAGGCTGAAAATATAAAGGATTAGTATGTGGCTGTCTGATGAGATTAGCCATGTCTTCTGACACCTGGAATTGTCCAGACAGACTGAGTTGTGTCCCATGAGCTGATGTGAGTACATTCATTTTAAAGCTGACATTTTACAATGAACTGGGCAAAAAAAACATCAGGCAAAAAAAATCTTCAGCACAAGCCACAGAGAGAAATAGAATAGCAATATGTTTTATGCTGTAAAATAAAATTTGCAAAAATATATTTGACAATCAAAACTTGAATGCATATAAAGTGGAACACCTGTTTAACAAATTAGCAAAATTGCATGTAGCCATACTACATCGTCAAGGCCTCATTTGGTATATTTGTATTATGCATCTTAATTTGTTTTCATTATACTTAAACAGAAAATGTGATTTAATATGAAGGCTTACGTCTCATATAAATTGTTTAACATATTCTAATATATTCAGCTTTAGCAAGTTATCTCAATCTGTTTTCATTGGCAGTGTTTGCAGTGGTGCCTCTAATGTTATACCTTTGAGAAGTGAAAAGGATCTGATCTTTTCAGTGCAATTTGTCATCACTCTTTTATGTCAATAAAATGCACTTAACTCCTCCTTTAAAGTAATGTATAACACTGATACTAATGAAGCAACATTAGCATCAGCATAAGTAACATTTAAAACCTTTCTTCATATGTCCTACCTGATCACCAAAGCAGTGAATATGAGGAGCTTACAAAAGGCAAAGCATCCAAAATCTCACCTTTGGTCAGGTCATGTATTCCCAATCTAACGTGGGAGAAGTTGCCAGAGCCAATCTCCCCTCTCAGCTCATAAAACCCCACTCGCCGTCCACATATCAAATCATTCATCACCCTCTCTGAATGGGTCAGATCATGCAAGGCCTTCCCGATAGCTGTGTGCTGTATCGCCTCCTCAACTTCTGTCGCCTTCTTGTTTGTGTCCACCTTTGTGTTCTCCTTTTGGAGCGTCAGGATGACCATTTCTTCCATGTTGGGATTTGTCTTTGAGTGAGCCCCTGACATGGAAAAAGAAATCATGTTAGTATTATGCTCTTGGATGTCTTATAATGCCAATTATTTGGAATGATTACTTTTCTGAATTAGACAGGGTTTAATCATGGTGTGCTCACGCAATAAAACTGCATAATTCAAATAATGTGGTGTATCTGTCCTTACATGTTTTCCCTTTTATGTTCCTCTTGCACTTCTCTGTGCTGATGGTATTCTTTCTGTTGTTTAAATACATAGTTTCTAGTCAGCACCACCAACAGTCACTTTGTTCTTCTGTCCTCTTGCAGGTTTTTAGAAAATTGAAGGTTTGGCAAACTTCCAACAAGAAGAATTTTCATCTAAAACTACAATATAAAACTATTTGCATGCATCAGAAAAAAATCCTCCTCAACGATGTTTCTTGAATCATCAGCTGCTTATCCAGATGCTGCTGTTGTACTGTTGCTCTCTCTGTGTGCAGCAGAGATGTCCCATGGTGTGTAATCCAGAACTACTACATAATGCCCTGTAATCCCAGAGTGTTGGACTCCTCCCATGCAGACAGACAAAAGACAAGCCTTAGAGGCTTCTTTAACCCCCAGACATAAACATACCACCTGATGCAGGTCCTTGAACAAGACATTGAAGGGATTATCTTTACAATGCTGTGCATGCTACATTTATTATAGTTTGTAGTCAGCAAGTTGGAGTAAGGATATAAAGTCTCCTGTGATTTAAACCTCTGATGAAGGTAAACATGGGCTGCATTTCTATGTTATAAATTAAACATGATTGCTGACTAAGTCTATGCGGAAATGCAAATGGCCAAAAGAAAAATGTTATTCTCTCCTCACTTTAGGTCTGCCAAAAGCTAAATGAAGTGATCAGGTGGGGGGCTAAGTGCCGCCTTGTAACTGGGTAACACAATGGCACAGTGACCCAGACACTGACCATGACACCAGACAGGCCATACAAACACACTCACACTGTTCCCCATCAGTCTCGCCAACCTCTGATACCCGGACTGGACACAGGGATTGTCTAACAGCCATAATGTATAAGCGGCTTGTTCAAGTCACAGATGAGTCATTATAAAGCAGGTCTTAATGAAAGTCTCAGCACGTGCATCGCAGAACAGAGACAACAGAATCTTTTCACAGGCCATTTTCAAAGACTGTTAACAGTACCACTGCTAGGAAATTCATGGTACATTATTCACCCATGCACAAGAATCTATGATTAAAGATTAGTTGTACAGTGTTAAATATTATATGCTCCCCACAGAGATATCAATGTAAAATATGCACAAAGTTGTTTGAACAAACCCGTAGTCAGTAGGTCCACTCTCATTAAGGGAAAAAAATGCATTGTGGTTCAGATTCATGTCTTAGCTAAAATTCAAATTAATTTAAAAAGTGGATGAAATACACAACAATAAAGACACTTTCTTGACCTTGAAAACAGCAGCTAGCAAAACAATCCCACTATAAGGTCCATAGCAGTTGTTCTATAGTTTTTTCCATGTGGCATTTTTTCCTCAAAATGGAAAAACAAAATAGATTGTTACATTTACATACATTTTTATAATAAGTAGGCAAAGGTGATCTGCTGTGAAAGCTCGAAACCTTTAAATTTAGTAGGAGACATCAGCAATGATCTAAGAGAAGAAATTACTGCACCTCGTCATAGAATGTGTCTCATCACTATGGTATCTAATCCTAAGGATGCATTTAAATTTGAGTGTCAATAACCTTGTAATAATAATAATAACTGACTTTTATTTCACTGCAGACAGAGCAAACTTTTTTTGTCATCAACTCTATTTAATTAGTTAATATAAATCACCTTTTGTTATTCAAATTAGGTAAACATTCCAAAAAAAGTTGGGACAATTAGGTAAAAGCAAGTAATTCATATCAACAGTCTGTGTAAACATGATTTGTCACAAAAGCAATATCCATCAGATGAGTCTTTGAGGAGCAAAGATGAACAGCAGATCCTCAGTTTTTCTTTAAACGAGTGAGAAAATCATTCAAATGTTTGAAAACAATATTCTTAAAAAAACTATTTTAAAAGATTTCTCACTCTACTGTTGCAACAGTTTTGGGATTATGGAAGGAATACTGTGTTTACAGTTTACAATCTAATGTTTTCCATATCAGGACAAAATAAAGACTTATCTGATCATCATCACAATTACATAAATCAAACCTCAGGTGATCAACAAAGCATGATGAGTCTATCTAACAAAAACTAAGCCAAAATACAGAAAAAACACACCCTTAAAAAGTGTGGCCTTTTTGTTTAAATAGACGTTAACAGTGTAAGTAGCAGCCAGGTGCTGCTAATCAAACACATTTGATTAACTGATCATCAGGAAGTGTGATCACCTCTGAAAAAGCAGAAGTTTTTTGTATTTTCGTGGTCTGGAGAATTAAAGTGTGTTTACACATTGTCAAGAAAAGCAGACATCAGCAACGATCTCAGAGAAGTTGCTCATGTCGCAACTTGTTGCAATTGTTGCTGCTCGTCCACCTAGGAAGGGTCAGAAGCCCATTTCCAAATAATTTCATAATAATTCCAGTGAGAAAGGTTGTTCACAAGGAGAAAAAAAATAAGATTGTTGCCAGTCTTCCCAGGAATGGCTGTCCCAGGAAGTTCACTCCAAGGTGAGACTATTTTATGCTCAGACAGACTGCAAAAAAATCTAATCTGTACAGTTAAAAAAGGCTTGACAAGTATGGCTGGTTCAAAAACGTTTTCCAGGAGAATCTATGTTAATGGCAGTATGGTTCAGCTCTGCAAAGTCACAACTGAACAAACCTCGTGTGGAAAAGACGTGTGGAACAGTGTCCTCAACTTCCCTGCCTGCAGTCCCCGTGTGTCCCCAACAGAGTATATGTGGAGAATTTTGAGAGTAAAAAATGCACCAGTAATAAAACAAACTGGGACAAACTAGCACCCGAGACGATTAATCACACAGCATCCTCAATGTCAGAATGTCTTCTCGGTGTTTTGAGAAAGATTTGCAGCATGAAAAACTGAAAGTCTGGCAGGCCTTCTAATCAAAATTGAGGGCATATTGATAGATTGATAGACATGGACTAAACATTGAATGTTTTCGGTTTATATTGCCTGCAATTACCTAAAAGTCAGAGTAAATTTAGGAATTTCCCATACCATCTCCATTTTCTCTGATTTGATCACAATTGGATTTAGCAGTTATTATGATTAACTGCGGGTTTTTACCAGAATCATTGGAGACTATAACATTTGTTGTAAAATTGCTGTAGGGTGTCGGATGTCACTTTAATCAAGGTGTCTGATGGGTCTCTGAACGATGATCCATTGATCCTGGTGAAAATGAGGAGATCACATCAGCACATCAAAGTAGGGCAACCTAATTAGACATGAAACATGCTTGGATTACAATGCTGCCACAAGTTTTTCCTTCTGTTAAAAAAATACTTTTTAGACCACAATGTCTGAAAAGAGAACATGACTGATGAACATTATCTTCTCAGATCATACTATGAGTGTGAGAATATAAGTTGGATTCTTGATTTATTTATTTTTTTTACTATTAAACTTTATTATTACTCTTGGTAAATGTAACATCAAACGATATGAATGACATGCTGGGAAACCTGAGTAATATCCAACATTTTACTCTGGTACTTAATCTTTTCTTTCTGTGAAGAGAAAAAGAGAGCAGAGATTTGAAGAGCAGGTCTGAGGGGGTCTGGCCATTTGGTGTCATGTTGAATAAACACAAAGGTGCTGGAGGGGAGGCTCGGAGCCCCCATGCTGATCCTGTTTATGTGTTTGGACCAGGTTTTGTTTTAAGTCAGAGGTGCTAAATACCACCCCCCTGAGATAAAAGATGATTAATGCCTTTGTGAGAGCGACACTTTAATGACTCAAGCCTACTTAAGCTCTTCATTAGTGTGAACACGGGTCCGCTCAACACATTTGAGCCACCGATTCCCTTTGCTGCAGATTCAGAGCCGCTAGGGAGATTTACTTTGAAGTGGCCCCTGCCAGTAAAGAATTCAACATGGAAATTTGATTAACTCTCCCTTTTTTTTTTACTCCACACCAGTTTGAGCCCTTGCTTTTGGGTGACATTTGGGAAGCTTGATCCTATATAAATATCTGAGGCATCAGTGAGCAGAGGGGTACTCAGGATCTGACGCTGAGGAGCAGATTCAGACAAAAGTCATGGATATACCCCAACATTTCCCCATCTTTCTGTGTATACTCATCCTGACCTGTAAGTACTGATCACTTATTTTGTTCTACTGAAGCTGTGACGTGTATTTGTTGGAGTGTCATAAATCTCTGCTAGTATATATAAGCTAACGCAAATTGGTAAATATATGTATTAGAATGCAGTGATGCTAAGATACCCATTCATTCTCTAAACTTCAAAGCAGAGTTAATTCACTTTCCATTCAACCAAACATTGAAAGTTTCAGGGCAAGTCATGAACTGATCAAGAGTGATTTTTTTTATGGGAAAATTAGTCACGCCACCTGTTTGGGGTTGCATGTCTTCTAATCACTGCTTCATTCACAAATGATCTGTGAGTCACTGATGGCACAGATGCATACTTGTCTGGTGTTTTCTAGTGTGTGGAGTGTTGAGCAAACACGTTGACCACAGAAACCTGTTCACACAGCGAGTGTGCTGCAGGAGGCAGAGCCACTTTGTGTACATTGGGCAAGGTAAGGCAACACATGTTCAAGAAGGATTCCTTCTTTAATAATAAAGTTAAAACATTTTTTGCTTGACTTATCGATTGATTTTATTTTATTTTTTTGTCTCTCCCTTCTCAGATATTTCTGGGAGTCCAGTCAGTGTAGATGTGGGACTGTGTAGGTCGCACTGTGGGGCAATAAGACCATCCCATGAAGCAAGCCAGCAGGAATACTCAAAACATTCCTCAATGCTGGAATTTCTCAGGAGCAAAAAGGTAGATTGAAGAGATGTTACAGTTTCCTACATTAGCCACAAGGGCGCGCTGTGACTTTGTGATTACTTCACAAGGCTTCCACAGTGAACACTGTATTATCATAAAAAACAACTACTTCAGTTTAATATATGAAACGATGTGAAAGTGAACTGATATAAAAATGTTATTTTGAAAGATTAGAAACGTTTATTTTCTATTTTGTATAAACGGTGAAATAAACGCTTCCAATCAAAAATAATTTCAACCATAGTTCTTAAACGCACAAGAACACGTTTTGAACTTTCTTAAAAGTAAAATAATAACCAATTGCTCTTGGATTGCCAAAGCTGAGGACGCGCGGAGCCGCTGCCACAGAGATCGCGGAGCCGCTGAACCAGCTGCCCTCCTGCGGGATGAACCAGGTGTGCCAGCCGACTGGGATGCGCGTGGACCGGATGCTTCTGTTCGAGGGACCCCGGGAGGTGGAGGTCATCGAGGAGTGCCATTGTGAGATAAAACTGACACAGTGCATCCGCGTCCCAGCATTGAAGACTTATTATTCTGAAACACCATATGAGACAGTCATAGACGTGGGAGGATGTTCACGGTCCAAAGGATCCCCAGGTGTGTGCATGTGTGTGTGTTCGTGTGTCATTTTTAAAATAAGAAATGGGGTAGAGGTGACTACGTGAGCATGGGTCAGCCAGTCAAATGCAAAACTATTTATTGGGGGGGCGGCATGTTCAGCTATATTTGGCCTGGACCAGCACTGATTTAAAAAAAACTTTATATTTTGATTAAATCTTTGTCCTAATGCACATTAAGGAGTGTCTATTTGTTGCATTATACAGGGAGGGTACTTCATTATTATTATGGGGAGTGAGCTTTCAAATGTGGGAGAAAACAGTTTTGTGAATGTTGAACCACTTCATTTAGATCAAATTTGACATTCATTAGGGTGCATTCTAGTACTCACTCATGTGTTTATATTTCACTAACTTAAAACAGCATTAAACTTAGTTTAGTCCACGGGGTGACTTGAGTCCTGTATTTTAAGCATGGCTGTTTGAAATTTTTGTTTCAAATTGGATCACAGGTTATAATTGAGTTATTGGTCTTTACCTTTTTCCATCATTCGCAGAGGGATTCTCCTGTGTCCCCACTAAGTTTGACTCAGCGTGGGTGGAAACTCCCAACAAAGTGGATTTGATCCAGACAGTGACAGCCTGTGAGCTAAAGGAAAGCTGCTACAGGGTCTCATATATAGAGTATTACTATGAAATAGTCCAACATGCAGAGGGCGTCAAAGAGGAGAGGCTCAAAGTAAGTGTAATCAAGAAGCTATTTCTCCAAACAGTTCTTCCACATGTTTTATTTTCAGACTTTTTTCGGTGAGATAATTTTTATTCGATTAGCATTGGACATTTAACATTAGAAGACTGATTAATTTGTGATGCACAACTCTTGTGATTCACACTCTTTTGTCATGAAGCTCAGAGGAAATTGGGCTTTAGCTGGGTGCCAGACATTAATGAAGTGCCTTTATTCATTAGAGACTTGTGGAAGACGGCACTCAATTAAACTATTCCAAAGGCTGGCACCGCACATCCTGGATGTGCAAAACTTCAAGATGTGTTGCATTCTTGTTCATACACAAGCACATGCTGATTTTAGTACAACAACATATACTTCTATGAAGTATAAGATAGGGGAAACAAGCCTCGGGAAGTCGAAACTTCTCCTTAATATATGTAATTTTATTCAACATTTGTAAGGACATTTTTTTTCTTTCCATTACTTAACAAATATCTATTTCCCAGATGTGCTCCTTTTTTGCTAAAAGACAATGTTTAACATAAATTAAAATAGCTTTTCCACTATATCTGAAGCAAAGAGGGATTTAAACTGAATAAAAATAATTTCTAATTTCTAAATACGCCCTTAAAATTAACGGCAAAACCAACTTCCCCAAACTACAAAAGAAAGCCTCCGTTTTTTAAATCTTAACATAAACCTTCAATTAAATCACTACGTGGAAATTAAAACTAAATCCCTCTGCTTCAGTCTAGGTTATCTGCTGTGTCGTAGCACCAAAAGTGCAGTTTAAGTGCAAACACAAATGGCCCCTGCAGTTGTTGAATCACAGCTGTTAACATGCTAAACAGAAGCTGACCCCCCCAACTCAACTGAGTCAATATTTGTGAGCAGCTGAAAGCTGATTTCCCTCCCTCTGTGTTGCTAATTTTCTCCAGGAAATAGATGTGGGCAGATGTTTGGGAGGTTGCACTGCAGGAAACCGATGCCTTCTCAGGTAAGTACGAACACAGCTGCTACACACATCTTCAGATACACCTCCTCTGCTCCCCACTTGTAACAATTGCCTGTGAGCTCTGACACCTTCTGTGCTCAAGGTGTTGACTTCATTTGAATGCCAGTACCAAATGTCCTTTTTATATTGCCAGCCTTAGTTTGACACTGCAGCATGGACAGAGCCTTATCTGTTTATCTAAATATCATGAAAAGCAGAGGATTTTCCACATTCAAAAACAATTGTTTTCTTATGCCATCATTGTATTGCAATTTATTGTCTGTAAAAGCAGAAATGCTTAACAGAGTTAAGTTAACCCAGTACTAAATCCATTCATGCACGTTTCCTTTGGATAACTTGTTTTATAAGACATTGGGCCATGCATATTGTATCGCATAAATGTGAAATATTTATTTTCTTGTTCACCAGCAACATGCTGTCATTTAGAGAAGTTATCCTAGTTGAAATTACGAGTAAAACATCCATAATTACACAGAAGAGTGATTAATAGCACTAAACAAAAAGAACTTCCACAATTGTTGCTGCAAATGGAATGAAAATTAGCGACATAAAATTCGATAGATTAAATATTTATTGTATATTTTCCAACCAAAATATTTATTTTAGGACATGCACAGCCCTAAAAGGTGGGCTCTTGTGGTGATAACGTGATTTTTTATATTCTTTTGTGTGTATGTCTCTACTCAAGAAGTTCAACTGATCCGGAAAACTGCCACTTGTGGTCTGAAAGACAGTCCAGCTCATGCGTTCCTCAAGGTTATGAGAGCCACAGCTTCCTCAACCAGCATGGGCAGATTCGCACCGTCCTCTCCATCACTTCCTGCCTCTGCCAGAACTAAAAGCAGCGCCCCCTTGTGGCAAACAACTCCAACGACCTCCGGTGGCCCTCCCAAAGATACAGATAGTTTACCCTGAACAAAATACTGTCAACAATTTGCTACCTTAAAGAATTATTGTATTATATGTAATATATGTAGAAATGATAATTTTGTAAATAAATTTAATACAACAATTACAGTAGTTGTTATATGAAACACGATGACAGGTTTACCAGATGGCCTGCATGTAAAATGTGTAAGAAGAACAAATTGTGTGCGTGTATGGCCCCTTTTCTTTTTCTGTATGAATATTACTCTCATCATTTGAGTTAAAAACATAAACCTTTTGTTGCATATAATAATTATTTAAAAAGCAAAGACGCCAGAGTAGCATAAAATCAGTCAGTTCTTACGTATCAGTTAAAAATCAAACATGACACTTGGACTTACTTAGTTGCGCCACAAATCAGTACATCTCTACAGCTTTAAGATGGTCTGAACGAAGCTTTGAAGAAATAATTGAGGGGGAGATCAAACGAAAATAATTGCTGTTTTAAGAAAACACACGTGCAAGTAGTTAATACCTCCTTATTTTGATATCGACGTGCGAAACAACACTTTTCTGTCATAGGTTTCTGTTTAATCTAAGGGGAAACGTTTTATGGCTTGTCTGCAAGGTGTCATGGAGTCAAAAAAAACTTTGATCTCTTAAACGTTTATTACAGTGGAAGAGACTGACTTTTTCAGGCTCTGTATGTCATTTTGCTCGTGCGTAATCGTGCGTAAAGATCAAAGGAGACAGATAGCGTAGAGTTTCCTTGTAAGTAACCTTGCTGACTTCCAAGAATCCTCGAAAATACGCGAATTTAAGTAATGAATTCCATCTAAGTCCACCATCTAGACGAGCAATTGGTAACATCAGAGATTTTAATAAATAGCACAGTGGTAATCTGAAATCACAATCGCCCAGTTTAAGACTGTGTTGTGGGATATTCTGAGTTTAAGAAAATTAATCTGACCGATCTGACTGTAACTTTAACAAGAACTCTGCCAGGGAAGTGGATTAGCTCAGCTGGGCTTTGGGAGCTCTTAAAAAAAACAGAGCCCCAAACTTAGCGATTATCCAGCTGCAACTGGATAAACAACTATGTAAATCACACGAAGTGCAGCGAGTGACACTCGTGACTTTCTCGAAGTAATTGGTTTCCACCTATAACAGTGTGCCCATTACCCCGAACGAATGGATTAATTTAGGCTCCACTGACCTCCCACTGCGAGTGCTTGTTCTCAAGATATCAAGCTTAAACTTTTTCCACAGGAAACAGGACATTTTATTTGCCTTTTACGATTTCATAAAGAAAATCTAAATATGTTTTCCATAGCAGCAGGCTGTGATTGATAAGAGCACCGCTTTTGAAAGGCCAGTTTTTGTTTATTTGAACATTTATTGCCAGACATGGAGACAATGGGCTTGAATAAAATCTCCAATCGGGGTCACACCTTCTTAACATCGCCATTAGTCTCCCTTTACATTCGCTGATTGGTGATTTACATTTGCGGCCAAATAGCATCTTTACTGCTGTTTACCAAAGGTTTGGGGGCACTGGAGAGGAAACAGGGGCATTTGATATAAAAAGTCGAGCTTCCAGGACTCAACCGTCACTCCAACACCAAGCTGCGTTCTAGGACACCGATGCACCAGGAGCCTATTCACACTTCAGGGATGATGATGTTTGTGATCAGCTTGGCCACTTATTTGTGCATCGCAACTGCACGGCCTTCAGTCAGCGACCAGGAGAATCATTTTATCGCTGAAAATGAGTCAGAGGAGGTCCGCTCAGCAGCCATCAAAAGACTTTTGGAAGTTTTTGGGATGGAGGACCCCCCTGCTATCCATGGTCACAAACAGCCACCTCAGTACATGCTTGATCTGTACAACACGGTAGCTGATGTGGACGGTGTAACCAAGGACCCGTATCTTCTGGAGGGGAATACAGTGCGCAGTTTCTTTGACAAATGTAAGATCTGGTTTGTGTCTGCATGCGTTTGAAAAGTGGATCATACTTAGTGTCTGTTCTGGTCTCTAATGGTGTAATTTTCAATTGCAGTGCACAGTGAGCAGGTGGAGTTCAGGTTCAATTTGTCTACAGTTGCAAGAACCGAGAAGATTCTCACAGCGGAGCTCCATCTTTTCAAGCTACGTCCTCAGGGGACGCACACATTAAGCAGACATCACTTCTGTCAGGTTTGTAAACTAAGAAAACTAGAGCAAACCGTTTTGGTTAATTGTTAAGATTATATGCACTCTTTGCCTTTATAACACTGACTACATTCATTCTGTGCCATTTAGGTCAGTGTCTATCAGCTGCTGGACAGCATCAAAACCAACAACACACAGGAGAAGAAGCTGTTATCTTCTCGACTCATTCCAGTCCACTCTACAGGTTGGGAAGTGTTCACAATCACACAAGCAGTAAGTGTTTCACTCTTTAAGAACCCTACACTAACTGCTTTCAGAACAGTTTTAAGAACAGTTTTAACTGACTGATGGATTTGCTGAAGGTTCGGTCCTGGATGTTAGATGAAGGCAGTAACCTGGGGCTCCAGGTGGTGGTCCGGACACTAGGAGGAAGCCTGATTGATCTCAAACTGATCCGCTTTGCTTCAGGGCGCCACCACCATCAGAGCAAGCAACCCATGTTGGTTCTCTTCACGGATGATGGCCGCCACTCTGCTACACTTGAGAGCACAGGTTAGATTTGTGTCATGACTGCTGAATTATATTATCATTGTTACTCAGTTATATACAATTCTTACACTCTGCAAAGATATTTCTAAACATATTTCTAAAGAAAACTTGTTCAAAATCTGGTTGGTGAATGGATAAATGTTCCAAACATTTCAGACATTTAGCCACTTTTGTCACAGCTCACCTCAAACCATTTAAAAGGACCTCTTATTCCCTGCCTTCACTTTGTGTACAGAAATGTTACTTATCACTTTAAACACTATAACTGCTAATACAGAAACTCTATTTTCTTCCACCAGATCCACAAGAGGCAACTGCCACCTTCCTCATGCCTCAGGCTCCTCTGCCAGACCCACCTTCCCGCACCGCTCGCTCCCTGGACTATAGTGACGAAGAAGGCATGTCTAAGCCCTGCCAGCGCCTGCCACTGTATGTAGACTTTGAAGAGATCGGCTGGTCAGGCTGGATTGTATCTCCCAGGGGTTACAATGCTTATCACTGCAAGGGGTCCTGCCCCTTCCCTCTGGGTCAGAACATGAGACCAACCAACCACGCCACCGTCCAGTCCATCATCAATGCCCTGAAGCTCATCAAAGGCATTGAGACACCATGTTGTGTGCCCGACAAGCTCTTTTCCATCAATTTGCTCTACTTTGATGATGATGAGAACGTGGTGTTGAAACAGTATAATGACATGGTGGCTGGAAGCTGTGGCTGCCACTGACAATCGTTTCTTGGGTGTTGGACTGCACAGATACTCAGATCCCAGTTAAAGATTCAGAATGTAAATTAGATGTTTATACTCACACAGCCAGCTGCCCTTTATCCCCTAACTAATGAGTAATGTGCCAAGTCTGACAAGAGACAATGTTACATATGTAAATATCCATAAATTATAATATATGATCGTGATAGAAGTGATATCCAATGAATTATGTAAATGTGTATATCTTCTGCTTTCTGTTGTGAATGATTACACAGTAAGAATAAATGGTGTACATAAAAGGAAATAAATGGAGTTTGTTTGATTATATCCCATACAAAACATGACATTATTCAAGGATTATACTTTGATAATGAAACCAAACAAAAACTCCTTCATCAATTTAATTTAGATAATTGCTCTAGTGCTGTAGTATTTCTGTATAGAAAATGTCAAATTGGGCTGCAAGGTGGTTCAGTGGTTAGCACTGTAAGAAGATTCCTGCAGCATGTGACGATACATGTGGGACTCCTCTCCTCCATCCAAAAACATGCGCGTTAGGTAAGTTGGTGATTCTAGGAGCGAATGTGAGTGTACATGGTTGTTTTGTGTTGGCTCTGTGATGGACTGACAGTCCTTCCAGATTATTCCCCACCTCTGGCTCCATGGCAGCACGGATAGGCTCCAGCCACCATGTAACCCCAAACTGGATTAAGTGGGTACAGAAAATGGATGAAAAATGTCAAAGTGTGGTCTTCTCAAATGACAATTTTCTGCTACCAACAACTTTCCATTTGAAAATGACGGATTATGTTGTACCAATGGATTTTAAAGGGAGTCAAGTTCACAGTAAGAAGCAATAAATGTTATTATTTCAATTTAGTCTAAAACATCTCTGAAAAAAACTCAACACTGTGCTGAGATTGAATAGTTAGAAATGAGTGACTAAATACAGCAACTCAGCATCACAACTGATCCTATACCAAAGGTTTGATTGTACAAACTCCTCATTAGAATAAGTTTTTTTTACTTTCCAAATGTATTTGCACAAAGCTGGTCTATTTCCTCTGTTTCTGTAACATCTGTGATGAAGGAGACAGCTAAACCATTTGAGGCACAGTAAAAACACAGTCCTCAAGTGTTATACGACAGTGAAAGATATTTCAATCAAACATGCTAAAGTCTGAAACCTTGACTTATTGTGGGAAGGTGTTAATAAGGCTGCACATTGGTTTCATCCCAACTAGACTCTCTATTTTACTCTACCAAGCATGCTTCTGCAGGAGAGACACTACACCCACACTTTTATGTTGCCCAGCGTGTTGGTGGGTGCTGGTACAATCCATTCCTGTCAACAAAGTTACATTAATCTCACCAGATCCCAGACACGTGTGAAATGAACGCTGAATTACATTTTGCACAAGCATGACATTACCATAACCTACACACTGAGAACATGCTTTAGATTATATGTTAGAGTTAGTGCCAGTTTGTTCAACATGGAAATAAAAGCAAAGAAGAAAAAAAAGATTCAATTAAAAACAAGATTAAAAGTTTATAAGATGAATGCATATATCAATAAGTTAAACCAACTTAAATTCATGAATAAATGGACAAAAAATAATTGAAACCCAAGTAGAAGCCCAAATCGGTTGCTCTTGAATATGCTTTTAGAAACACCATCTGTGCTGTCCTTTCATATGACTTGTTTTTATCTGACTGAACCAACGTATGTCACTCATGTTTCCAGTGGATTTATCGTCCAACCTGCATTGCATGTCTTTCACCACAAGATGGCACTGTTGTGTTCCATAGTGAATCTCCAGGTTTGACAACAACAATAACAGAGCTGGAAAAGGGGTGGTTGTGCAAAAAGATGGCGACTCTCATTTTATAAGAAAAGTTATGGCACTGTCATATTTGGATGTATATATCAATCCAATAGGCTCAAAACCTGACAACCAATTCAACTTTATGAAGTGTAATATATTTATGTTTAGGTCATTGATAATGTTAGTTTTTAACAATGTTTACAGCATTATGTTTTGAGAATTCATCTTATAATGCAACTTATGCAGGATTTACTCTAGCTATGAATAGTTTTAAAGCATTAAATTGGCAGGATAGTAAATAAGGATAGTAAATTTGACAAAAAAACTCTGAATCTGAATGTGGTTTTAAAAAAGGAAAGAAAACAGAAACAAGTCCAGAAGAATCTGATTTATTTTTATATTTAGCAAAACTCCAAAGCAAAAGTTTATTATTAATCATTTATAATACCAGCACAGTTATTCAACAAAGCTATTACTTGCTACTTCATTTGGATTAGTTGTTGATTTCTACTTTTCCTGTTGCTGTGTCCTGTCAACAGCCTCAGATGACCTTAGACAACATGGGGTTTCCAACCTGACTGTCTGTCATGATCATTAAAATGTTTTTTTTTTTCGCTACATTGAATGTTAGCCTTTAAAACTCTTGCTTCCCTCTGTATTTGTACAAGGCAAAACTGTATTTCTACTGGATACATTACAAAAGAACATATATAGACATATACATATACAAAAAAGGATATCACATTGATAGTAAATTCACATCTTATGGAAAGGTATTTTCAAATCTTAGAATGAAATCAAATTTGGGAAAATATTTTGTAAACTTCCATATTCAGTAAGTCTAAACAAAAACCACATGTGAATACCTGAATAACTACCTGAATAATATAAGCACCACTTTTCTATGGGCTGACATCTGTTAATAGTGAATCTGGAGAGACGCAAAAACACTGAATATGTGAAATACATGTGAAAATGTTTGAATATTCAGTTCAAACTGTATCATGTCAGCTCATGTTGGGCAAATTAAAAAGGCAAAAAGCAGGACATGACTGCTCCTTGGGTTCTCGAGTATCTCCCAAGTCAACTGAAACTTTTTTTTTTTATTCAAGAGTTGAAAAACCTGTGGAAAAATTCTAAATAGAAAAAGGAAATACACTTTTTTACTTCAGGTTTGTGATGGGAAACAAGCTCACATTTGTGCACCCACATTCACTGTTGCAGCCTTACATTTCAACTGCAGTTCGTTTGTCATGTCTGCTTTTCTTTCTTTTATAAAACATAAACTGAACATTTTATTGCATACTCTTTGTTTTTGTGTCTAAAATCATTGGTTCTCAGCTCAAATATGTATCCTAAGTGGAATAAACTGAGGTAAAGGTGCAACAAATGGAGATAAATGTTGCTACTGTGCATATGAAAGAATAAACAGTAAAGTTTCGTTTCAAGCCTTGGCTCAGGTATGCGACACGAAACTTACACACAACAACCGAGTCCTCAGTTGAAACACAACTTGTCTCCCATCAAAAACTCTTTTTGCACATTACAAAACCCAGTCTCTAAAGGATGTAACCTGAGCTGTGAACGAGGCGTTGGTCATAGAGTGGCACTAAAGGGGGTTGAAACCACTTGGCACGTTGCTGGATGACAGCCGTTATTCATTGTCAGAGGGGCTGCTATTCACAATGGAGAAAACGATGAAATGCTGCCATTATAGTGGCGACCAAAGGGCCCGGTTGTGGCCCGACACCTGATCTCCTCATTGGCTCTTGCCTCCTTTTGTCCCAGTATTTCATATCTGACTTACCCACCCTAAAAAAAAAGCACCCAATGCTGGAGCAGCGATGGACCTGAAGCTTGGAGCTTGTGCACTCAGACATGGGGAATAAACAGACCATCTTCACAGCGCAGCAGCTCGATGCCTATCAGGTTGGTGTCACCCCCGTTCCTGTCTGAATAGGACCATTCAGTTCTCGCTTGCAACAATTCTTAACATGGTTGATGGTGCTGTGGTGCAGCTCTTCATGTGCGGTGGTGTACTTGCTCAGTGCATCCCTGACGGCGTTTGTTGATTTGATTTTGTCTCATCCTCTAAAACCACAGTTTGCAGGAATCTGTCTTCAAGGATTTTAGAGTAAAACCAAAGTCAGCTTTAGGATACCTGGATGAAATGATTGTTCAGAACAAATGATTGAAGTTTTGACATATGCAGAATAAATCTTGAGATGATAGATAAATAAGTCAACTTACTCTGAAACTTGGAATGATTTGCCTGCTGTGTACTTAATGCTACTTTTAAAGTGAGACATTGATGGTCTGACATGGATATCTACACTCAAAACAAAGGTTAATCATTGACTATTTAAGGAATAATTCTAAATCACACTTGCATAGACACTTTCCAAAGGTACACTGTTTAAAGTAGATAAAATAAAGCTCACCCCGACAGACTACAACATAGTAGTTCAGAAATAATAATCAAATAACACAGTGCAGACAGATGACCTTAGGAGTAACAGAGTACGTTTACTTTTAATAACACTTTCAGTAAACTTCTGCACTTAAACACAACCTTTGCTGTTAGAACAGTACAGCATTACTATTACTAATTAAGGAAATGGTCTGAGTACTTCTTCTATAACAGTGCAACACAAGCTTAAGGACTGCGAGTGTAGCACAAAAACAACAGTTTCCCAACAGAATGATCTCTTTGTATTTGCAGGACTGCACATATTTCACGAGGAAGGAAATTCTCAGGTGAGCATCCAAATTTTTCGGCTGTGTGCCCTGTTTTATTGCTCTTTCCTCTGGTGCAGAATAACTATGTTGCACTACTCAAATCCCATTACTTTCTGCGCCATTTTTAAATGAAGCACAGCTTGATTTTGTTCAGTTCTGCACAATACCGAACTGTAACTCTAGACTACACGACCAGGAGACTTGTCCTGCTGTGGGGCGGCCAGGCTACCACTCAGATCGCAAGCTATTTTAACTCTTGCTTTTGAAAATTTTGAACATGAAAACCTTTTTCATGTTTGCAATATCTTATCATTGCTGGTGATTTAAGAAAAAAAAAGAAAAAGAAGCAACTTCTTTGTTTTTCGTTAGCAGCGGCCCTTTCAAAATGCAAATGCGCATGACATCAAATATATCTCGTAATTCAATATTGAAAGTGAATTTTTTAAAACGTTCCTAGACTGTTCTACCGCTACCGGGATTTGGCACCGCAGCTCGTTCCCCTCGACTACACCAACCACCCAGATGTGAAGTTACCATATGAGCTGATTGGCAGCATGCCAGAGCTGAAGGTAGACCCACTGCTCCACACACAGCCTGCAGACCCGCTCTCTCCCTCTGTTCCCAATCCATAATTAATGGCCAACTAATCGACAGAATTCTTAGAGAGGTTATATGTTACCTGACTCCTTTAAACTTGAAGAACACTGCTGGGTTCCAGAGTGCACACTTGTTGGAAATGGGTAATTATATGCCTCTTTACGCAATGACAGTAAGGTAAATAGGTGTGTCAGCCCGTTGTTTACTGACAGAGACCGGGACTGGGAGAGTTGGTTCTATGAATTTCTTTCTTCCAAACTGTGGCAATTTCATAGCTATTTTGGATTTTCAAAAATCAAAAAACGATATATGAGTCTAAGTTGACTGTCTGTGGCGCAGGACTCCAACAAGCACGAGGTTGCAGTTTCCTGCGTTTACCTTATGACATTTTATCAGACTGTCTGGTGTGTCCTCTGTTCAGGACAACCCCTTTCGCCAGAGGATCGCTGAGGTTTTCTCTGAGGATGGTGAGGGAAACATGACACTGGACGACTTCTTGGACATGTTTTCAGTCCTCAGTGAGATGGCCCCTCGTGACCTTAAGGCCTACTATGCTTTCAAAATTTATGGTAAATTTTCATATGAAACCAGGAGTTCTGCTTTTCAAAGCCTCGTTTTCAGTCAAGTTAGATTAAAGAAAAACAAACAAAATTAAATAAGAATAGCAGTCTGAACGTGGTTAAAAGCCAGATATCGTATGAAAGCACACACTCAATGATAATCCAAAAAGATACTGATAAAAATGATTTATTAAATAACTAAACAATACATGTTTGCAAAGATTTGCACAAATGTTGAAGTAAAATAAACCAAAATATTTCGTTCAGTCTGAGAATAAATTTGACTTTCAAAGTCTAGGTTGAACTGAAACTACCAAAGTTGGCACCCATTACATCACTGCCTCCTACAAACTGCTTCTGTCTTGTGCCTGTAAAACAAATTTTCCTCCAGAAGTGGTTTTAGTCATGTTTCAGAAAAGGAAACACTTTTAGCACATACACTTTCTAAAGATTCCAAAGAAACGTACATGCTTTCAGTTCACAGGAAATTCTCCTAAAATCTGGAAACGAGATATGCTGAGAAATCAATGGAATAATTTTAAAGAACTTTGAATTAGCCAAGAAGTAAACTCTCGATTTTTAATTACACATGTACTGTAACTACAGCCTTTCAAGTAGCACCTTGTTTTCAAAGTTGGCCACTAATGGCATGAAAACTTGGGAATCATTCATTTCAAAACCGAATGACCATGTGATTAAGGAGCATGAAAGAGAAAGGCTTTCGGAAATGTGTGCAGAACAGATGGAACGTTTTAATGATCAACCAGCTCATAGGAGAGGAGCCTGTTCAAGCTCAGCGTGTGATTTGCTCCTGCATCATCCCTAATGTGGTTAGGCAAAAAATGGCCAGTTATTGGTTAAGGAAACTTTTAGTTAATTATTCAAATTAAAACAGATGAAAAAGAGGGGAAGGTGAAAAAGCATCAGCATGGCTGCACCATGAATAGGACAGATGACTCTAACAAAGCCACAGAGTGTGTGTGTGTGTGTGTGTGTGTGTGTGTGTGTGTGTGTGTGTGTGTGTGTGTGTGTGTGTGTGTGTGTGTGTGTGTGTGTGTGTGTGTGTGTGTGTGTGTGTGTGTGTGTGTGTGTGTGTGTGTGTGTGTGTGTGTGTTGGGTGGACATGTTAAATCAGGTCTAAGATTTTCAATCGATCGCTAACACACTAACACTGTAGAATATCAGCAATTTGGACTGTCAATTTACCAGAATTATTGTTTGGCCATAAAACAACACAATTTTCCTTGTTTTTTTTCCAGCCACATGAGTCACAAACCAAAGTTCCACTGTCAAAAGACAAAAAAAAAATAGATAAAATCGCATCACATTTGACAAGCAGGAGGCAAAAACAGATGTTTATGTTTTGTTTGTTTTTTTTCTTCAAAGATTTCAACAATGACGATTTCATCTGCAAATCAGACCTGGAGAAGACACTGAACAAGCTGACCCGTAACGAGCTGACCGAAGACGAGGTGAGGATGGTGTGCGAGAAGGTTATGGATGAGGCTGACCTGGACAACGATGGCCGTCTGTCACTCGAGGATTTCCAACACATGATTGTCAGGGCTCCAGATTTCCTCAGGTAAAGCAGCTGTGACAAGACGTGTCAGTGACTGTATTCATACACGGTGACCGTTTGTTTCTGTTTGTTCGCAGTACCTTCCACATAAGGATATAAGGATTTTGATCAATAGTTTTCATTTCATACTTGGAAAAAGCCCGGCTGGATGAACTGAAACACAGCAGAACATCTGGAAAGATAAGAAATGAAATCTTCACCAACAACAACAAAAAAAAAAAACATATCTTGTGAATGTCTTATATTTTTTTAAACTATGTAAAAAAGAAAAAAATATTTTTTGTTAGTAATCTAAAACAAAATTTACTGTAAACAGCCTGAAAGCATATCAATAACGCCCACATCCAGCATTTTGTTTGTTATCGCAGCGACAGAAATAAAATCCATCCACGGTGTATCAGCAGGCGGAGCACGAGCAATCCATCAAGACAAGGCTCATTAATTATGACCATCAACAGTAGATTTGTTTTGTATCTGAAGGGGTTTGGTTACACTGAGCTATAAAAGAAGCACATGCCAGAATATTCCAGCGGCTCTCGGTGGGCCAATGAGGGGAGAGCCATTTGTCATGAAAGCAGTCAAGCTTCAGCATGGCGTCAGCCGATAGCTGCTCCCTTTGACATTTAAAAACACTCACACAAAAACAGAAGTAGACTTTTATCTTATTTTATTAAAACAAAAGTACACATATCTACAAATTGTAGATATATTTTTAGATGGGTATAGAAAGTACAGTACAATTTAAGTAGATCTCTTTTTTTCTTCTTCCATGTGATATTTACAATGTTCAAACCCCACTTTTTTTTTTCTTTTCCTTTTTCTAAATCCGTTATTCTCATCGTCAACTTCACAGCAGATGGAACGAAGATATGGCTGTTAAAAGGGATGTTCGGTTTATCAGGACACGTGATAGGAATCTTACGATAAAGAAAAGATATGATGATGAAATATCAAAAAGGATGCATCATTCCAGCAAAAAAAAAAAAAAAGGAAAAGGATACAGTTTGAGTCCCACACGCCTGCTCCCTGTGTTTCTGTCTCCGACTTAAAGCTACAGCATCGTTCGACCGAGAGAACAGCACCGACGACACATTCCAGACAACTCCTGCTCAACAAAGCCCCGTGAGGCTGGAAGTTGACCAGCGTTTTAAAAGGGTTTTTTTGGCTCAGTGAACGACACAAAACAAAAATAACAAAAAGCCCATACATTTAACTGCACAGGTCTGTAAGGATGTCTGAAAAGTACATTTCACAAATATGCACAGGTCCAAGATTCACAATGCATAGCTCACCTATGACACAACTGAGTACTAGCGGTTAAGACAAATGGTCAAGATGATCGTGAGGTCCCAAATTATTTGATATCAAAAAGGTGCAGGTAAGCAAAGATACTCCCTCTCAATATTTGTGCATACAGGAACCTGATTTTCAGACAAACAACGACTGTGGGGACACAAACATGAGGTAATATGGAAGAGAAGTGAGATTCGAGAGTAAATATTCAAATCACGCATTTCAAATGAGCCGTGGCTTGTGTTCTCAATAAAATACTGACTCAAATTTGAGTTTGGGAGGCCACCGAAGATGCATTTTGCACCTGTGGCGCCACCCACCTGTCAAACTAAGTGGCTATAGTTAAACATCAACATGGGAATACTTCAAACGAGCCGAGGTCAAGCCTGCTTTCATGTTAACCAAAGAAAATACCACTTTTAAACTACATATTTCAGGCAGTAGCTTGGACACAGAGGCTTAAAAGTTTTATATTCTATATCTAAATACTGTATATAGCGGTTTACATAAATTACAGATGAAGTAAGCATATGTTTCAAAGTCAACAGATATCAGGACAGTTGACATCTAGCAGTGAAAGAGCATTGGAGATCAAGTCATTTTCAAGAAGGTTGTGTAAAATGTTGATATCTTATGTCTGTTCTTTAACCAAGACTCCCAAGATCAAAACCGTAATGTTGGGTTGCAAACATATCACTTGGCACAGACTACACACAAAACACGATTTACTGTTAAAGTGCTGGGAGAGCTGCATGGATAGCAAGGGGGGGGGGGCTTACAGTGTGAACCTTCAGGTCAGCTTTAATTGCTTATCAAATAACCAGAGACATCATTTAGCTTGACAGTGAATCAGAGCTGATAGGAAAACTTTCAAAATGAAAGGCTTAAATGGCTAATCGGTGAACTCAATTAATGAATCTCCATCTTTAGGATAATCAATTGCTTTAAGCCTATTTTCAAGTGGGAAACGTACCAGCTTCCTCTCAAATCAGAGATTTTGCTGCTTTTGTCCCATGTGAATGTTTTTAAGACTTCAGGGCTTCTCCTTGGACGTATAGGAAATTCTAACTGGCATTTTTACCTTCAAATTACAGGAGTTATGCAGTAAAATGCTCCAAAACGGCACACTAAATGGGTCACTGCAATAGTCAAATGCTCGACCACTTCAGAGATCCTCAACTGAGACCTTCTAACATGGGTTAGAAGGGCTCCGACCTTTAGAAAGCAGCCCAGGCAAAAACAAAGAATGCAGTCCAAGGTGCCATATAGCAAAACTGCTTTTCAGCACATAAAGACCAGTGCAAAAAGAGTTAAGAGGCAGTGATCAGGGCATGATGAAACACATTTTTAGTCACATCAAATGATTGTCGAGGTCTACATACAAACCAAAGAGAAGAACTCAAGTAAAAAAAACCTTGCAATCAATCTCTGATCTGGACTACACAGTGACTGAGATATGATTCCCAGCTGCTGATGGACAAATGAGAGCCAACACAACTCTGTTTCACTCAAGCCAATCAGCCTCTGGTTGAGCTTGTCACATAAAAAGGGAAAGAGCACTATTAAAAATAGATCTTGATATCACATTTGTATTCCAATCCCAAAAAACTATTACAACAATCAGGCAATTTTTTTTCTCACCACTGGTTGTGCTACCAGCTGTGTGAAATATGAGTGCGTAATACAAAGTTAAGAGCCCATCTTTTGTGTGAAATGCAACATCTGGATCATGCTCTGGTGGGAGTTCTCCACCAGCCAAGCACTATGACCCATGAAGACAGCAGATCTCATGGAAGAGATGCACCCCTGGAAGATTTCAGAAGAGGAAGAGAGGTGGGGAAGGCCTCTGCTTACTGACAATAGTGGTTTACGTGGACCTGGAGAACTGGCCATGGTTGGGGGTGGAAAAAAGAGGAATGGGGAGGAAGTGCTAGGAGCAAGCACAGTCCATGTATGTCCACCAGCATGTAGCCAGTATGGAAGGCTTCAGGACTCAGAGAAGGCTACAGCGGAAGAAGCTGGTCTTCTTCTGAGGCTCAGAGATCTTGACTCCGTGACTGCTGCCCTGCGGCGTGTTGCCCTCCTGCACCAAAGCAGGTCATAAAACAATTAACTCTTGAGTGCTTTTGCACAATAGATATAACATTTTCATATACACATTTTCATGTGAAAAATGTATTACCAAATACTTTTTCTTACCAATTTTGTGTCCATCTTTGATTTGATGTCTCTGGCGAGTGTCAAAAATGCCTACGAGCCCGAACAAATAGACATGTTGTCAATTTTCTGATTGTACACGTTAGGTTAAAATACCCTGGGATTAAAGTCACAAAGTCAGAAATGCTGTCATGTTAAAGGAACAGGAAAAACTAGGGATGGGTATCGGTATTTTGTTGCAACAATCCATAGAAGGATAGCATTCATCCCTGGGCTGTGTAAAAAAATGGGGAAGTATGGGAGAAATCTGAAATTTGATTAAAATTTTGAGTGAGTGTGAAGAAGGACTCCTGTTTTCTTTACTCATGACAGTTTTGTGGCACTTATAAGTGTAGCTGGTTTAGGATAAAAACTTTATCTTTCACTTGTTCTGGACTCACTGTTTCCACTGCTATATTTGCTTTTTGTTGAGCATAATAAGGAAGAAGCTGCACAGTTTTGTTTTTTTTCCTCTCTCATTACCATGGCTCAGGTGCTGTTACAGATACTCGAGTTTTGCTCCTAATAATGGCAGGAAAACCCCCGAGTAGTTAAGTTTGGATGGCAATGTAACCGTTTCCAATTGTGTTAGGATGAACCACGGCGGGGCATGTTGCTACCTGAAAAAGCGCAGTAATGCAATAAACAACTGTCTGATGTCTGATGGTTTAAACATCCCCATAATAGATCCACCTCAAACCACTGACATTTTTGAGGATTGAGTTGTTTTAGATGGTGAAGAATTTACTCTTCTCTCTGGAGTAGCTTCTAGCTTTAATTTGTTCCTCAGAAATTCTTTTGATTCTCCAAGCTGAGAGCTCTCCAACTGCTGCAGGTAAGTCACAGACTACAACCCCACTGAAATATCCCTTTGAGGAGGAATTGGCTGCTTACATTTTCCACATTGATGTTGGACTTTGCACTGGTCTCCATGAACTTGATTCCATACTCTAGTGCGAGCTGAAAGAAAATGCGATTAAAAAAACAAAGGTTTATTTGATCGAGTCTGCTTCCATGTTTTACACCACTTTAAATTTGCTTCCATTACATTATTATCACATTTAATTTCCTCTTGAGTACAATTTCTCACCTTCTCTCCCCTATCTTTGGACACCTGCCTCTTGTCATTGATATCACATTTGTTGCCAAGGACCATCTTCTCAACATCAGATGATGCATGCTAGATTGACATTAGAGATATTCAATCAAAACTATTAAATGGTGCCATCGAAGCCTTTAAATAAGAACAGTTGCAAGTATCTAAATGAGGATATATTTAAATCAGTACACACCTCCTCTATGTTCCTTATCCAATTCTTGATATTTTCAAAAGACTTCTCGTTGGTAATGTCGTAGACGAGCATGATGCCCTGCAAGGAACAGCAAATCAAATGTTAAAATAATCATAATAATTGCTGTAGAGCCTCGGCTTCCTTAGTAAATTAAATGAAGGCACTTTTGACTGGTAATATGCGAAGACGCCCACCATTGCTCCTCTGTAGTAGGCTGTTGTGATTGTTCGGAAGCGCTCCTGACCAGCGGTATCCCTGGAAAAAAAAAAACAGTGGGACATAAGATTTAAAAAACAAATGCTCATATACAGAGTTTGGGCAACATATTGTAAGGTTTTCATCTATTTCTCATCACAGAAGAAAAATTATAAAGTTGGATTATCTTGACTAGACTTTATATACAGATCAAATTGAGATTAAAAAACCTGTGACACAAGCATACAGTGAATGCAGTTTATAGGTTAACCTGTGGCTTTAATCATAAATACTATGCATCGATGAAACTTGTACATGTGTTTCACGCCTTTTAAACCTCATCTCACATGCCTAGCATTAAAAATAACAATGACCTTACCATATCTGCAACTTTATCTTCTTTCCGTCAAGTTCTATTGTCCTAATCTTGAAATCAATGCCTGTAGGGATGAAGGGGGATCATGCATGTCAATCATAACGTTAGCTTTTAAGCTTCAGCATAGCCTGTCAATCAAAATATAAAATAACTATAGCATTTAACAACAAAAGACAATAAGACGTGTAGAAACGGAAAACAGCCTTGCCGCAATGCATGTAATTCACAACTATTAGTGGGTTTGCCAGCGCCTTAGAATATAAATGGGCCTAACGGCTAACACTAACGCTATGTGGCTAACCGCTAACATTAGCAAGAAAAAAAAACTCATCCTGCATGATGCTGTAAGGAAACATCTCCTTGCCCGCCCGTACATGCATCTCACGCAAAATGTAACGAGTTTCTTTCCCCTTACTTTACAGTTTTTCTGATTTAATCAAATCAACACAGTTCATACAAATAACAACTTTTTGAAAATTATGTTCAGTCTCCAACGTAGCATCGTCAGCATTCCAGCAAGTAGACGCACCCGCGGATGTAGACCATCTGCGTATTGTAAACACACAGAATGACACAGTCTACATTCTCCCCTAAAACGTACCTATTGTTGAGATAAACGTTGAATTGAAGGCGTCCTCTGAAAACCTGAACAGGACACATGTCTTCCCAACACCAGAATCACCTATTAACAGTAATTTAAACAAATAGTCGTACGTTTTCGCCATACTTGATATTATTGCGGAAATCCCGCCCGGCGAACAAGGGATGTAAAAGTATAGAAATGACGCCCCCTGTTGGCCCGGAATTCACATGCCGCTTAGGACCAGTGGGCGTTTACTGAACGACGGTGTTGGAGCACAGCTGGTGTAGTTTAAAATTTGACACAACTGAATGTTTGAATTTATGAGATATATATTGCAGTTCTTACTCCATAAAAGGTTTAATATGTAAGTTGTAAATCAAATGTTCAGGTATTATCAAAGATCTATTACTGGACATCGACTGCCACACAAAATTAGAAGACATCTGAGTACATAAGTATTTTGTCTTGTTCTTAAGTGAATTTGTACTGTTCATATACAGTCCTGCTCAGAAATACCGACATCCCAAAAAGTAAAATTTAGAAAATCTTCAGAAATAAATGCAAGCCAATTTTGTACAATAAAAATCTTTAATCAAATATATATAAAAAGCACTCTTTGAAGTATTTGGTTGCAGAAATGAGAAGTTTCTTACATCTCTCTGCCTATATACATTTCATTATCCAGGACTCATCTTTGGCCTGCTTAAAACAGCCAATCCTTTCTTTTTCAGCCATTTTTCTAAAACCTATTTATTCGTTTACTTACTCATTTATGTAGTTATTTGGTGCTGTTGGATGAGTACTTCAGGTCTTTTCTGACACTGCATAACACGGTTTGCTCTGTTATGCTTATCTTTTGCTTTAATTTTCTATTTGGTACATTCAGGGCCTCTGGCAAAGCAGCCCTACAAAATAATCCAACGTCCACAAATATTTAAAACAGATTTCAAAATGACACCTGCTTTGATTTCCTTGATTGATAAAGAACAAATCCTGGAAAGACATTCAAGAAAAACATGAGTGTCTACTTTTTGGGCTTTTCTTTACAGTTTTGTGACACGCTTTGCCTTCATCCATGGAATATTAGTCATGTGTAGTATACAGTAGGGGCTGAGTTTTTTAGGACATTACTGTCGTAGGAGCAGACTCCGCAGATAAGAAACACATCAAATTCACTGTCTTAGTGGAGCATACTTAAAACCCAGTGCATGTTCGCACTTGTAAACTGAAGGGTGAGCTCTTCTCATGTCAAGCTTTATAGGTGTGTGTTGAAATTACCCAAAGGACACACACAAACTGAGAACAGTACACTGAAACAAAAGCCACGAACACTCAGACATTTGAGACTAAAATCGTCTTCAGCTTTATTTGTTCCAAGAGTTTGGTCTACACAGCAATTTCTAGCACCAATACTGAAATTGTATGGACCCAAAACCATTTTTAAAAAGGAAAAGAAACATGAGAAACATAAATATATAAAAAGGGGTACATGTGTTTAACAGTCACGGATAAGAGTGAAATTACAAAGAATGGATGGCATGTAGAAAATATCTTTAAAAAAAACAACTTTTTTTAAAACAATTTTTACTGTTGGATGTTCATCTTGGGGGTTTACAAGCTACTGAGCTCCTGCAGTGTTTGGTCCATGACTTGGTGCATTCCTTTGTTTTCCTCTTTCGCATTCGATAGGCTCTCTGCAATAAAACGCAGCAAATATAAAATATACGGGCTAATCAAATTTATCACAAAGTAGCAGATACCCTAGGAAACTAGCACTTTTGTATGATATACGTGATATGTACCGACAAACCTTTGCCTTTTTAAAATTACTGGCCTAAAACAGAGTGAGTCAGTGAAAGACAGAAGACAGGGTAAAAGAGATAAATATCTTTATTGAGATTCAGTTTAATGTGAAACAAGAAAGGTGCAGAGACAGCAAAGATACTTAGAGAGAGCTTCTAAAAAGCCAAAGAGGGACAGAGAAAGTAAAAACATCATAGGCCAGATGCAAGCTTTACAAGGTGTTCATATCATTGAGGGCATGATCCAGCTCCTCACTGATAGCCTTGTATTTGAGCTTCTGAGTGTACAGCTCGTCTGCAGTTCAAAGGGCAGAGAGAAAGCAGGAGGAAGATGCAGAACCATGAAGACCAAGGAGGAGGAAAAAGAGAGAAATCATAGAGACAAGATTAAGGATCAAGTAAATTAAAGATTTAACCCAATGTTCAGTAAAGAGAAGGTGTCGTTTGTGACAAGACTGGAGAGGAGGACTAAAACGAAGCGTACCTTCTAAGTCATCTATGGTCTTTTCCAGCTTAGCCACTGTCCTCTCTGCAAATTCTGCACGGGTTTCCGCCTTTGTAAAACATACAGATATTAATCATCCAGACACAGGTCACCTATGAGAACGTAGGCAGCTCAGACAGATGAGAACTTACCTCCTTAAGTCTGTCATTCAGGACTTTAATCTCCTCTTCGTATTTGTCTTCTTTCACAGAGTACTACAAAAGAAAGAGTTTTGTTCATTTCATTCAGCAAATAAGATGGATGAAAGCAAATGTTTTGAAATGTTTATGATAAAACACATTATCACCCTTGAGCAAACCCAGTGTGCTGAAGCTCCAAAACAACTGCCAAGTGACTGATTTATATGTGTGAAAGTGTGAAGCTGTTTTGAGGTCAAGCAGCAAGCTTCAAGGAAACTCACCTTATCAGACTGAGCCTCCAGAGACTTGAGATTGTTGGTGACATTCTTAAGCTCTTCCTCCAACTCACCACACTTACTGAGGGAGCAGAAATATTTTAACATGTTATCTTAGTAACTTGGTGCCCTCATGAAACTCTTCTTTTATTCACTGAATTTTTGCTTACAGTTCTGCAATTTCTGCCCTCTCCTCCGCCCTCTCCAGCTCCCCCTCAAGGATTACCAGTTTACGGGCGACCTGTTATCAAAAAGAGGGAAAAAATAAAATAAAAATCACAGCTGAGCAAAAGCAGAGACAACGTGGGATCTATTTGATAAAGGGGAACAAATATCTGAGATTTTTGTCTTCACCTCCTCGTATTTGCGGTCGGCCTCCTCTGCAATGTGTTTGGCTTCTTTGAGCTGCATCTCTTGGATCTCCATCTTCTCCTCGTCTTTCATGGCTCTGTTCTCAATCACCTTCATGCCTCTAAAGATGAAGAAGATACTTAAGCATTAGCTCAACAAAGAGACTTCACAGCACAATGTCCCTCAAGTGATACCAGAAGTATAAGACTTGTATCAGCTAGATGTGACTTTCACTTTAAAAAAAAACAAAAAAAAACATGGAATTTTGAGTGGTTATGACTGTATATACTTTGGGTTGTGAATCTGCTTGCTCTTGTGAAGATGATTAAGAAAGTACAAACGAGCCATTGCAAAAGTCAAAATGACGTCTGAAATATTGAAAAGCTTTGATGATCTTGCAGCATTATCCAAGTAATTCTGCAACATTCATGGTCATTGCTAAGCTTTTAAGCTTTAACCTCACAAAAGAGAGTAAATATTTCCAGAACCAGCAGCCTTGAAAATTTGTTTTCTTTAGATGTTTAAGTAATGCTTCATTTTACAGATGTTTTTAATCTCTAAATTGGAAAAAAATCAACTTAAAACACGCAGAGAAACATTGAAAATGTATTTTAAGGACTCTTGGGTTTTTCTCAGCTTAAAGTAAAAGTGAGGGTGGCTAAACCGAGTCAGTTTAGCTCTATTTTCTCTGGTGTTGGTGCCATTTGCTAATTCAGAGTGGCCAACACCTACACACCAATAGCAGTGGATTGTGGCTGGAGTAGTACTTTGGCTCTTGGAATTAAACCCAACATTTTGAAACCTGCGTGATAATAAAAAAATCCTGGATACACAGATCTGTGTAGATCGTCACCTTTCACTCTCATCCGCAGCCTTCTCAGCCTCCTCCAGTTTCTGCAGGGCTGTGGCCAGTCTCTCCTGGGCTCGGTCCAACTCCTCCTCCACCAGCTGGATGCGGCGGTTCAGAGATGCCACATCTCCTTCAGCCTTTAGTCACACAGAGAGAGAGAGAGAGGTCAGAAGTCAGCCAGGAAACATGTAGCTCATTAAACAGGAAAGGATATTGCTTAGGAATAACATTGAAGACAGAGAATATTTTTGAAAATTCTTTATTTTCAAAATTAGCCATATATATCACACTCTTGTGATCAAATGTTCAGATTTTATAACCTATTCACAGATTGTTAGGGCTTGAGCACCAACCTGTGCAAGGAAACTTTTAGAGTTGAGAATTCCTCTTCTCCTATGAAAAGATCACGTTTTTGAAGAGCTAAATATGCCTAAATTCCTATCTGTACCCATCTATTCCTACCTAGAAGTATTGAGAAACATTTCATTGCTTTGGTGCGTGGGTGTGACTCAGCGGTTTCTCTGCCTATGCTCCCAGGCCCACCAAAATGTGATCCTCATGCTAAATTGCCAAACCTGTAAAATCCCAATATCAATACTCAGTGCAAAACAGAAAGTCTTCCAGTTAATATGCCCTAAATTATACAAGTCCATGAACCCGAATCTGACAGCATCTTCAAGTGAGTGTTGAGTCATAGTCATTGCACTGCTTGTTGGTAACAGGAAGTCTGCCTTAAGTGCCAAAAACACCATTGTCTACATCCATTTGGTGTTTTCTATACATGATGTACACAAACTTTACAATTAATGATTGGCTGCTTCCTAACTCTACACAGTGGACACAGGCAGTGAAATACAACTAATTTCTGCAACTTCTTTTCAGAGTACAGCCGTGAGATGTGCCTGCCAGAAAAAAGGCTCCCGTGAAATGTTGTGGTGTTCACAAAGGTGCGTGGGGCCTCATATCTGCTCCGGGAAGCCTTGACTAGTTTTAAACTCCCTCTGGATGAGCAGCCGTTACCGTTTTGTCGTTTCACCTGTGGCATCCGCAATGACTTGTGGACTTTGCAGTCTGACCAGAAACATGCTGACACAGGTTTTAACCCTGAAAATCTGAAACACCTACAGCTGGCTGGCTTCTTTACCGGCTGCTTCCTGTATGGCTGATATCACAGATAAACATGTCTGTTCTCTTCTTCCTGTGAAGAGGAGGAGGAAGGGTTACAGGCTCCTTATTTCTGACAGGCTTTGTGTCAACTGTTATTCAGTTAAAAGGCTCAAAGGGCGAGTGGAACAAAGACTTCTGAATGTCTGACCAAACCAGAGCAAACCGTTTCCTGGTGTCTTAAGCTCTCGCCGGGGAGGAAATCCATACAAACGCTGTAAACCTACAATCTCTTCATGTTTAAACAGCCATTAAGTTAATGTGATACCGAGGAAGGAAGCTCTGTGCATTTCTGGTTGTTTCAGTGGATCTGGGGCGGGTTGATGTTAGGTAACGCAGCCGAACAAAAGTCTGCGGGCGAACGTTGGCACAATAACGCCGCTCAACGACCAAATTGAACTTCAGCCAATAATAAAAAAAAGTAACAACTTTACAGCTAAAATAGTTTTGGATTTCTCTTTAACAAGAAATGTGTCTATGTGTGTCATTATCGCAACTTGCAGTCTAGCACAGACTTACAGAGAGCAGGTAAATGCTTTAGTCCTCAGTAAAAAGATGCTTCACAGGCATGTGCGCGTAACAGAGCAAACTAATGCGTTTGAAGCTGGTCAAAATTATCATTATCTCACTTTTTCGCGCAGTTCCCGTTCTGTGTCCAACTCCCTTTGTACTGCCAGTGCTCGGTCTTCTGCCTCATCAACTTGCAGCTGAAGAGTTTGGATTTTCTTCTTCACCGTCTCCATGATCTCGATTATTTGGTTTCCTCGATCGCAGTGGAAAAAGAGCCCGAAGGACAGCAAGTAATCTCTAACAGCGAGTTATTGATTTGCGCTGAAGCGTCAGGATCCGAGGAAAAGTTTTTTTCTTCTTCTTCTCTCCGGGCAGGAAATCAGGGACGTGCAGGGCTGGGATGGGATGGGTAGAAAAAAAGAGGGTTGGGAGTTTTCAGGAAATTTATGACGAGATCCTCCAATCCTGTGAAGAAGCCTGACTGAGATGACATCACAGGATCCAGGAGGGGAAGGGACTGAGCTTTTCCTCCACAAAAGAGGTGTGTTATGTCACTATTTGTGCGAGTGGAGTTCTGGGTTTTTCTGTTGTGGACTTATATGGCAAACGTAAGGTGTTGCACATTCTGCGTTTTCCTGCTCTGATCAGAGGGAGGGTTCTGTGTGACTCATCTGTTGCTTGAATCATACATTGTCTAACATGTCTAATCAGATTTTTTTGCGTTAAGCATGAAATTGCGAAAAGTGAAAACAGGAGGAACGAGGTACAGCAATCAGAGTTTTTAAGATTTAACTCTAGAGGGAGAGGGTCCACGGTGGGGAGGGGCTGTAATAATCCTGTTCAACTGGGGCTGTTGAGCCCAATGGCTTGGAATGTAAATTGATTTGTTTGCAGACATGACCCCTCGGCGCCTCCTCCTCCTCCTCCTTTCTTCTTCAGCCTGGGTTTATTCTCTCTGTCTGACCTCTTGCATGCGTCAGCATTCCACATAACCAATGAAACACGTCAGAGGAAGAAATAATGGTGGTTATAACCAGAAAAATGCCTTTTATTCTTTGAGGTCTCATCTCGCTTGCTTTCTGTGGGAGCAGAGCTGTACTGGGAGACTTTCACATGCTTTGTCTGCAGTTCAACCGTATCAAACTATTATTGACCATTCAGATTTATACATTTTAAAAAAGAATAATTAAAACATGGGATTTCAGAATCTGCCTGTACCAGTCAAAGGTGAATGATAACGAATGACTTGATCGATTATGTGTCAGAATACAAAATAGACCAGAATTAGTCCAGGTTTCTTTTTTTTTTATTAAAGTGCAATTTGATCACCACCAATAATTACTTTGTTTAACTTTTACTATATCTTTGAAATGAGTTGATTTGATAATTTAGTATCAAATACCAAGTCTGTGACTAGGTATTCATGTGTTTTTTTTCAATGATGATTTGCAGATATTGGAAGAGTTTATAAGCCTACATTTGATACAGAGAATTTGATCTGACCAGCTGTAAATGCTCACTATGATATTTACACAGCAAATGTTAGTTCTTAAAAGGATGTAGTTTTTAAAGGGATAAAGGGGAATACTCTTCATTGTTTATTTTTTTAAGTAATCCAAAGGCATCAGGAAAAGAAAACCTTTTTTCCCTGTAATATAGTTGAACGACTTATACATTGCATAAATGATCATGCACTTTATGTTCAGACACTGACTACATTCCAAATAATCTGGTCTCGCCCTGTCAAAACCTCTACCACAACCAAAGCTTTCTATTTTGGTATCTTATATTGTTCAAATGCATTAAACTATTCTGTCTCCATTTTATTTTATTGACCCTTTTAGACTGATGATAACACCTAGTCAAATCTCACATTTTTATCTAGCTACTTTTTTGTCACTTGAAAAATATGTTTGTATTTTTTATAATCACATCAGTTAGATGTAGGTGCTATTTAAAGGCCACCATTGCACATGGTCTGCGTATGCACTGTAAGCCCAAACAGAGGAGAGTATAATATCTCTGTTCCAAAAAAGGCCAAAGCATTGATTTCATTAGACACTGCAGTGTGGGGTTCTCTGTTTGCTTTAGCTGCATTCCTGGGATTCCTGGTCGGCTACAGGCCGGCCAAGTTTTGTCTGTGCTTGAGAAAAAGTTCAGTTACAGACCTCAATGAGCAACCGGTAACTTCGTGAGTCTCAACACTGTCTCGGTTAAAGGATATAAGTTAGTCTTTCTGTGATTCATTTCGGGTTTATTAGTTATTTAGGGGATGAATAGCAGCGCAAAAGACAAATTCTTCATAACTATAATTCTGATTGCATTCTTTTGATAATTTGTTGTATTGTAAATTCAGTTAAGTGGACAATCTTGCTACCCCCGTCACTTTAAACAACCAAACGTTGCGAGTCCAGACATTTCCGTTTTGGTTTGTATAAGCAGGAGAAGTAACGTTAAGTGAGTGCAGCCAGCATTTCATTCAGTGATTTTGTTTAAACTAATTTTGTTAGAGAAGAGCCTCTGTTACGCATCTTCTTCCTGTCGTGGACAGATATCTAGTTAAGTCCGTCTGTAAGAGAGGACATTGATACTCTATAGGAGAGAAGCATAAAAGTTGTGGTGGCACTGTAATGTGAATAATGTGTTTCAGATGACATCTTTGTGGTTAACTCACATCTGTGGCCTTCTTCTCCGACAGTTCCAGTTTCTCCTGAGCATCCTTCAGGGCCTCGGAGTACTTGTCTAGCTCGTCTTCTGTTCCCTTCAGTTTCTTCTGCAGAGCGAGCAGCTCATCCTCCAGCTGACAGACAACAAAACAGACAGAAAGTCAGTAACCATAGTTATGAATGAAAATTGGCTTGAGAAACTCGATAATATACTTTCTCGTGCACTTGTTGATGATTTTGAATATTCTCAGTTTGTGTTTTATTCAGCAAAAAATGATATATCGCTCAATAGTATTAGGAGGATCTGGGAAAAGAAAATCAATTTTGTGTTGTCTGATAGACTTTGGCAATGTGCTCTTTCCATTAGACATAAATGAAACGTAGATCAATTCAAAGATTCAGATTTTCATCTTGGTTTATAGCATGAGATTCTTGTTTCTGATAAATAGTAAGCTCTTTTTGAACGCTCTGAAGGGTCTTCAACCCTTTTCTCACATATCCAAACAGCTGTTTTCACAGGTACAGCGCTTGCAAAGAAACTGAATCTGATTCAGTTGAAACTCAAACGCATCAAGTTTGTAAAGAAATGTCTGTAAGACCTTATCTCTGTTGTTTATATGAAGACGGTCTGATTATATGATTCAAAAAGAATGTTGAGTCCATTTTTACAAAGTTTGAATTAATAATTAATTAAATTAACTAAATTAATTATTTGTTTGCTGCCTTTTTTTTGTTTCTGCCTCTTGTTGCTTGTTTTTTTTTATCCTTCTAGTCTTGCTATGCTGGGTTTCTTGGAAAACTTATGTGGATGAATTCCATAACTAGGTGCTATTTGTGCTTAAGATTAGATGAGGCGTAATGGTGTTCACCCCTATCAGAAATGCAGGGGTGGGTGGTTGGCTTTGAGAGTGTCTATGTTGTTGTATTGTGTTTGCTGTGCTATTAAAACAAAGAAAGACAACAGTAAAACATGCTTTCCAACTATAGATAACTAGTCATTTTCATCTGTGATGCTCAAATGTAAGCTTCATATTATGGATATAATGACTCCAAGTAGTCCCTGTGATGGACTGTCGACCTGTTCAGGGTGTACCTCGCCTCTCACACGATGACTGCTGGGATAGGCTCCAGCCCCCCCACGACCCAACCAACGGATTAACGGATGTATGAATGACTCCAAGTATATTAGTTTGTACTAAGTGAATAATAAATGCAAATAAAAAGCTTTTTTGTTTAGCTCTCATTGAGTTAATTTGATTAGTTGGTTCCTCTGTATATGAAAGGTCTGTGTTTAATTTGGACTCATCCTCTGATATCTATAAATATCTTTATAAATTTTGATGTCTCTCAAGGTGTTGTTTATGGTGCCTGGAAAAAAATTCAAAGATTTACCACAGCTTCCTTTTATGATCTATCATTCTTCGAAGAGTTTTAATCAACACTTCATCAGTAGAAACTAGCTTATGTAAAGTATGTAAAGTATTCACTACAAAGTCTGTGAATTATTAGGAGTAAATGGGACATTCCTTCTGAAAACAGCCCCTGAATTTTTGGAATTCTTTTGTAATTTGAGCGACTTGGTCCCCTAATTGCTGCTGAAGCCCGAGCCTGATGTTCTGTTATAGATTTTGAAATTGTATATTGGTCTTTTGTGTATTTTCAGAGCCTCCCGTCAGCCTAACTGCACTCTGGTGTTCAACTGTTCTTGCCAAGAATAGCAAAGAAAGCGTCTCTTAGCACTGCTTGCTCTGCCATCCTAACAAACTAAACAGCGCTGTGTGATCGTCTAGGATTTCATGCTGACTGCTTACTGATGTGGGAGACATGCTGGGGTGCAGCCCATGTGTGCAGTGTCAGTGATGACTGTCACTCCTTGTGCTCTCTGAGGGTTTTAGGACATTAGCCACAAGTAGGATGATTCTTTCCACTTGCTTCTATGTAGATCCTGGCTTTGTTTTCAATTCCCTGCTCTATAGCATTCCTCCAGTACCACCACAAAGATGACACCACCTCCTACTGTGCAATAATCGCCTCCATTAACAAACCTCAAATGTCATATTGTATTTCCAGATTCTATTTGGTTTGTCTCAAGAGGGATAAGTAAGCTATCATTAAGTTAAGATTAGAAATATCAAGCTGTGAGAAGCTCGAGCACTCCAACACCAAATATGGATGTTCTGGATTTGTCATGTTTTCTTTTCAGATGTTAGTTCAGATATGGATGCTTTGCAGCTTAGTTCAAAGAGAACAAAGCAATAACCATTGTAAATTGTGTGTCTGATGCTCATGTGGCTTTATATAATCCCTCTGATTCACAGTCAAGTTTTGTAGCACTTATTTTGTGCTTCTCTGTGGACGTGCCCCACTTTCTCTTGCCTACAACATACCAAGAGACTCAGTATCAGCTGCTCCCTGTAATTTAGCAGTAGGAAAATACTTGACATTTTATGCTCTCCACAATCTGCACATGCATTTTGGAGATGCTGTTTTTTTGTATGTGACCAAATCATATATTAGATTTATTCTAATACACTAATACATATTTCTATATATACATTCTATATACACTAATATCTCAGTTTAATTGCGTTGAATAATCAATTTAAACTATAAAATGTATTATTTAAATGTATTTAATGATAAAAATAAAAAGAATCATACTAATATTCTTTGTGACACCTCAGATTTCAGATCACAAAATTAAGTAAAATTACATGTGGCTGAGACAAGATTAGTTTTTGCAGTAACCCATTCATTTATAGTATACACAGTATTTAGTTTGTTCTTTCTTTGGTATGTAAATAGTAAATTCTCATTAAAGTCAATCCTTTTTCAACTTTTAAAGCGCATTCTCTGTCTCTGATGTTATCGGCTACGTCTCACCTGCTTGCATTTATCTTCCGCTGCCTTCTGGTCGGACTCTGCCTGCTCTGCCCTGTCGATGGCGTTTTCCTTGTCCAGCTTCAGCATCTGCATCTTCTTCTTGATGGCCTCCATGGTGACTGTTGGCTTTTAGTGTCTCAATAAATAAAATAAGTTTTGTTTCTTCTTCTTGCTCGGTGGAAGACGTCTCACAGGAGCACTCGTGGAGCAGATGGAGAGTCGAGGAGAGACTCTGTGGGGAGCTCAGAGTGGAGGAGAGTACAGGAGGATGCAAACTGAGAGTCAGTGGAGCTCTGTGTGATTTAAACTTGACTGGAAGTTTGGAGACAGCCCTTTCCCACCCATTCACCCCTCCTAACACTCCCCGCCTTGACTACTTTAGAATTTACTGTGCCCCCCCCCCCCCCCCCCCCCCCCCCCCCCAATTCTCTAATCTAAAATTCACCTCTCATGGACTCCTTGGAGGGACAGCATGATTGTACTTGTTTGTCTTATTTTGTTTGTTTTGAGGGAGCTGGAGAGGAATATCAGACAAGAGGCAGGCGAAAGATCCAGAACCATGGCATCAAAAGGACATTGTTCACATTATTAAAATAAGATCTTTTTTCCCCCTCTTTTTGTACAATCTATATGCCTGTGCTTTTACTTAGGAATGTTCAAATTGATGTTAATACCAGAGTTGGTTAGAAAGGACATAGTTTTCATTCTACCACTGAATGAAAAAGAGCTGGATGGAAAATGATCCAGCCAAAGAAAATTTTGGGGGAAGAGCTGTCTGCTTGGATCTACAGCATGCAGGCGGAGCGCTACAGTCGAGCCACCCAGACACAAACCACAGGTCCACTGCAATTAAGCTCCTCTTAATTACCATTGGTTTGACAGACTTTTATTTAAATCATTTTTCTGACGATTTGTGAGATGAACCATATGAAAAGAGACTGAGAGATTGAACAAAAGAGTAATGCATTGATCTTTGCCACTCTTTAATGGCTGAGTATTGAGTCAGAACCTGAGCTCATATCATTAAAAGATGAAAAGTAAATAGTTAATAGGGGGATCATTTCTGTTTCTGTTTTGCAATTCAGGATTAATGTTGATGTAAGAAGCTCTACGCCTAAACTGATTTGGCAACAAGTCGGAAGTGCTTGTGACTGTGCGTTTGCTGGTGACATGTCGATGATGAACATGTCTGCTTGCCTTCAGCTCTTCTGTGCCAGCTGCCCTAGTTATAAATAAAGATGACAGGGGAACCCAGGGAAGAGTCTGTCGAGTCCTGGCCATTCAAGTCTCTTTTTCATGTTACTTTAACATTAATGAAGTATGTTTCTTCTTATACAGACACCATCCTAACTCTGCTTTGGTGCAGAGGACGCTGTTCAGGCTGGTCAACTTTGAATCAAACCTGACAAATTTGTGCAACTAAATGTACCTTTTAAAAGCTATTTGGATTGTCAGGATAAATGTATTGTCAAAAATCCAAAAGGTTGTTTTCTTTAGTTTAGTCTTAACTGTTTAAGTGAAGATTTTTATTAGGACAACTTTCAAATCACATCAACAGAAAGCTAAAGAAGTACAGTATTATATATACACAGGCACACAAACTCTTGAAAACCTCTTTGTATCTGTGTTATCAATTTGACCTCCCAGAAGTCTCCCTGAAGAAAAATATCAAGTTGAATCTGAAGGAAAAGCTAGATGCAAAAATCTTTCATTCCCCCGAAAGTAAGAGCCTGCCAATACTGTGCGTTGAAGAGGGAACTCTCCTCAGCAAAAGAAGGAGATTCTGGCCTTTTTTGGCAGAAGTTTATGAGAGTAGAGGCTTTGAAATCGCAGGGTTAAAACAAGGTTACATCATGGCATTGAATGATAAGAGTGGGACAGTGGACCTTATTTGGTCAGGATGTTGGCCACACTTTGGGATTTCGAATTTCATGGAGAAGACACAGCCTTTTTTTTTTCCTGGAAGGGTCATTATATGGTGAAATTTTGTTCAGGTTTTGCAGTGAAGAAAAAGGCTGGGGGGTTAGCATAAGCAAAAGAAGAAGGCAAGAGAGGAGTTGAGGCAACAGAGACGAACAGACAGAGGGAATAAGGAGAGGAGTGAGAGAAATCAGAACCCTCCCACAGGAAACCAAGCTGAACTCCTCTTCTCCTTGTATGGTAAAAACTCCCCCAAACACCACAGTATCGCCTTGGGAGTACAGTCAAAGACCTGCTAAGTATAAATCACAAACCTGTGAGAATGGAACAACAGACTGGAGTTTATATGAGCACTACCACGAAGAATACAAACTTGAGTTGGGGTTTTGAATGATAGCAGGAGCGTACATTTTACTTACTGGAAGAGTTCCTCTCAATGTATGTCAGGAGACAATAATGTACATCTAATATTCTAAAAGTCTGCTGTTGCAACAGCTCCACATGTGAGTAACCCAATGTAACACCTGTGTGATGCACTGACTCACCGAGGCAAGCATATTTGTCAACCAAATTAAACATGCCAGCCCTTCTCATTCCCGAGGCTTCTGTATCAACACGTCCATTAAGTGCACAACAACCAAAGTGCAAATGTTGTGTATGGAAGTGTTTTAGGAAAGGGGCAATCTGTTATATTTGGTTCTTTAACTCAGTTGCAGTAATTGACACCTTCCAACAATGTCTTGACCCCTCTTGCCAGCCAAGGGAACAGAGTGGGTCTGTTAAACTGAAATGCAGATTTGCCCATTCACATATCAGATCCCTTAAAGCTGTCACAAAACACACAAGTTGTGTGGGTTAATCTACTTGAGCAGGGACTTTTAAAGTTATTTTAATGATAAGCCTGTACCAACTCAATAATCACTCCAGTGGCTTTGTGTATTATGATACACTGATATATTAATGATGGTTATATTTTTAGATGAATGAAGCAGCATTACTTCTACTTATAACTCAACTCCACTGGGTTTAATGGATGCCGACAGGAATTAGAGCCGGCTCAACATCAGAATCCATGGCTATGAGCGACTACAGATCTAAATAATTGAAATGAAACGATCAGCTTTAGAAATAAAAAATCTATCTAATAGATTTTGAAGGGCAACCACTATGATAGAAATACATCACATTTATTTATTGCATAATTTCACATTTAATCATAACCACTTATACCATTTTAATGTGTAATAATTCTCAATTAATGAAATGGTTCTAGCTTGTGATGGTCATCAAGTGGTAAGAGCAATGATGTCCACAGAAAATCGATGAGTGTAAAACACCCATTTCTCCAGCAGGGAGAGCTACACATTAAAAAATTAAAACAGCGGGTCAGAACTGAAACCATGAGTTATCTCTTCATTTGAACATGTTGATCATTCTAACATCTAAACATACACCAAAATAATAACAGACTTTTATTACATAAGACTGACTTTCAAACTTGACTGAGTAAAAACTCATATGAGTATCACAGAACCCTTTGTTTTGAGCAGGTTTATACTCGGTTTTACAATTCAAACTCTTCACTGAACTTTAACCAGCTTAAAGTTTACATATCATATAATAAAATACATTTGATGCTGTTATGCCCTTTTGATTTGACAGTCTATTGACTATTTTATTCAACACGATACTAATGTAGATTATTTTGATCTCATAAAGTTCCTGTTATATTTGATTGATTCTCCAATGTAAAAACAGCCAGCAAGATATGTAAAACAAAGGCGTCTCCTGTAATACTTCCTCCTGATTCACAGGCGGCGCTCGTTAGAGATACGAATGGTGTAACAAAAAGGGAAGAGTCATTTTCTTCTTTACAGTATTATGAATGAATGTTCTTTGATGTTTTTCCTTGAACGTGCGATCATTGAACATTATCAGTGAAATTCATAACGAGCTAAACTAAGCTCATGTAAACTCAGTCAAGATGTCTGCTAGCGCTGTATATGTCTTGGATTTAAAAGGAAAGGTAAGGTAACGGGGCATCGTTGCTAAGCTAATGGTAGCCTTGCTAGCATCCTAGCTAACATATTTTTCGTTGACAGATTATGATGTGGCTTAAACTGCTGCCCAAGACATAACGTGTCCAATTTGTTGCGGAATCACATGTTTGCCTTGTGACTTTAGTCAGTTATTTGCACTTACACATGAAGTTCAAATCCACGTAATTTACTCAGCTAAAGAATATTTAGCAATATAGAAAAGCCAAAGATAGCTGACTAAGAATCAGGTGACCAACTGTTAGCCGCAGGGAATTTAATGAGGGTTCCAAATCTCTACAAAATGTACAGACTTAGGTTTTCCTCCTATAAACAAGTAATTCACTGCTTATTGCCGTGCACAGACGGCCTAATGTGTAATCAAGACTAACATCTGGCTGAAAGTTATCCATCGTCAGGCTTTAAATTCAACCTGTATAGCAGGAAATTCTGCATCCGCCTACAGATTCGTAGCAGGTGCATGTTGCTCACATGAACTCTGCACACAATGAAATATTGCATTGTTATATGCCAAGTTATCGTGTCTATTTTTTTCCAAAAATATAGAGTAACATATTTTGATGATACTTTGCCATTTGGCAGCATTGTGCTATAAGAGAAAAGGATTACTTAAAATTCCTAGGATTACTTAAAATCTTTGTGCCTGATTTGCCAAAGATGTTTCAATATGGTGATGAAGGAATCCTCTGAGTAGCAGTCAATGGGATTCAAATGTCAGTGTGACCTTGCCATAAGTGTGTAACTGATTCAGGCAATACACAAGTATCAACTGAAATGCCAAACACTGTTTCAGCAACCATATCAGTAGTCTTTAAACTGTGTGTTGTTGGTGCCTTGTATTCTGCAGGAAATGATCTAGATCGATGTTTAAAGTGTAAGGAAAGTATAAGTGAACACACATGCAAATACACTTGGTTTTGGCTCAGTTGGTAACTTGCAGTAAGGTAGAATTTTAAGTGTAATATCAAAGTAAGCGATCACGATGGGCCTCGGTTTTTCAGCAGCTCTGCACCAAAGTTTTTCGCTTACATTCTGATATTGCAACCTGCTGATGTGCTTTCTGCTCCTCTCAGGTCCTGGTGTGCCGAAATTATCGGGGAGATGTGGACATGTCAGAGATCGAGCATTTCATGACCCTTCTGATGGACAAAGAGGAGGAGGGAACGCTCTCTCCAATCCTGGCTCACGGAGGAGTCCGTTTCATGTGGATCAAACACAATAATCTTTACTGTATCCTTACTGGTCCCTGCATTGTATTTGTGCTCAAGCATGTTGTCAACACACGGTGTTATACATTTTTTTCTTTTGCTGGATGGGTTTCTTAACTCAACACATCAGTGGTTGCAACATCCAAGAAGAATGCCAGCGTCTCCCTGGTTTTCTCCTTCTTGTACAAAATTGTCCAAGTAAGAATGACAGCGTGACTGACTTTGACTTGAAATAGTTTCAGTTCATCACACTAAGCTGCATATTTATAGCAGCGCGTTAAAAATATTTATAAAGCTATATTTGTGCTCTTCAGGTGTTTTCTGAATATTTCAAAGAGCTGGAGGAAGAGAGCATTAGAGATAACTTTGTTATCATATATGAGCTCATGGATGAGCTGATGGACTTTGGTTATCCTCAGACCACCGACAGCAAGATTCTGCAAGAGTGAGTATGTTTAAGTTATTTTTTTTTATTGTTTTGGACACCAAACCATAAGATCAGGTAAACGAACTGCCAGTAGAAAAGAGCCTTTTAGGATACATTTAGATTCAACTCTGCAGTTGTCTGCAGTCACACTGCACAAATGTTAGATGCATTCATTGGAGATGGATTTGATGAAGAGGTGTTCCATTTTTTTTGTTTTCTCATAAAATCTTCAAAGAAAAAAAGAAAAGAGAATCAAACAGAACTGCTTTTCCATTCCCTATTTTTCTATGTGAATGGCTCATTGAGATAAACAGTAGATGGTGCTATTTATCCTGACTGAACTGCAGAAAAAGAGATGTAGTTAAAAGCGTCAGTCAAACCTCAAACTGATTTGAAAACTGAGTGAAGGTGAGCACACTGGAAATTAAACCGCTAATACTACAGCTTTTCGCTCTGGTATTTGGTCTGTGACCATTTATAGTCATATGATTTCTATATATTACGATTTATTCTTTAAACCTTTTACCAGTTTGCTTAATCACATTTCCCTCAATATACAGAATTTTCCACCTCTACCACAAACTTTTGTGATATTTACGTTTTTTGTTTTTTTTTAAATGTTGTGTTTCTACAGTAGACATGTAAAAGGCACAGGTGGATATGCACACCAAAGAAGTCCAAATAGGGTTTTCTTTGCTGTCATGTTACTGCTTGTGCACTTTACCCTTCTTCAGACTTTCCCTGAGTACAATGCCTGGCCAAGAAAATAAAGAGTCACCACCTGCATATGTCAAAGCAAATGATCAGCGTTTGCTTCAGTTGGTCAGGTCAGCAACAATACGTGCCCAAAAAACACAATAAACAGCGACAGTGCTGTTTACAGTGCACTAGAAACGCCACATGACAGTAAATACAGTCCTGAACTGGAGCTTTTTGGTGTGTGTTTTTCCGATGCCTTACTGTCATCGGATTCAGAACCCAACCCAGTGGATTTGTGGATCTGCTCGTCCTATTTCACACCACCTGTGTGTATGGAAAAACTTCCTTCACACATGGAGGGGGAATGTGATGAAAATTATTGCAAAAGTGCAACTTTGCCGCCAGATGTCCCTTAAACCTAAACAGTGATTCCTTAAGCCAGTCCTTTTCTCTTCCTGTGGTATTCTCCTGTTATTTCTGTGTGTCCTCAAGTCAAACAGAGCTTATTGTCTCCATCATTAAGAACTTTAAATGACCGTTTAACCTTGCAGGACTGTGGTTGAAGCAGATGTGTTTTGCAGGATTCTGGATTTCCCCCCAGTGTTCTCTGAGTACAGCAATAAGTCAGACAATCCTCCCTTGTAACTATGGCAGTCTCGGTTCTTCTTTGATGCTTTCTGGGAACACACCACTGCAGACAGTTAATTTCCTCCTTTCTCAGTTTTGCCTCTGTGTTTACATTTTTTTCCCTCTCAGATACATAACCCAGGAGGGACACAAGCTAGACACTGGTGCCCCGAGACCCCCAGCCACAGTCACCAACGCTGTCTCCTGGAGGTCAGAGGGTATCAAGTACAGGAAAAACGAGGTCTTCCTGGACGTCATTGAGTCAGTCAACCTCCTGGTAGGAACTCCTTGTTTGAAAGGCCTGTGTTGCTTAAGGAATGTCAGTAACAGTGGTTGTAAACTTCCTCCCTGTGTGCGTCACAAGACAGTCAGAGTGTCAAGCTAGTTGATCTTGCAGTTTTCTATACTATGATTTCTCTAAGTGGCTCTGTAAAAGCTTAATCTGTCTCCCTCTGACTCACGATGCCCACGTTTTTCAGGTTAGTGCCAATGGGAACGTTCTGCGGAGTGAGATTGTTGGCTCCATTAAGATGCGCGTTTTCCTGTCTGGAATGCCCGAGTTGCGGCTGGGTCTAAACGACAAGGTTCTGTTTGAAAACACTGGACGTGAGTTCATTTTTCTTCATGAATTACATTAGTTTGGTGATTAACAAATACTGTTTGCAAAGTGTACAAAACACCATTCAGTGGTTACCATTCAAGTGTCGTAACGGCTTCACATTACACTTCAAACCATCCGTAAATATTATTAGAGTTCTTTGTTTTTGTCTGATTTAAGATGATTGAAGCAATTGTCTCTGTGTATGTCTGATGCAGGAGGAAAGAGTAAATCGGTCGAGCTGGAGGATGTAAAGTTTCATCAGTGTGTCCGTCTGTCTCGCTTTGAGAACGACCGCACCATCTCCTTCATTCCTCCTGATGGAGAGTTTGAGCTCATGTCCTATCGCCTCAACACTCATGTGAGTAAAATGATCTAACTACCAGTCGAGTAGGAGAACCCGAGTCCAGACCAGAGAGATGGTCAGATATGATCTGACACTCCCATCTCCAATATATATGGTCATTCATATTTTCAACTTTAAGCGTTTTTCTCACAGACCACTGGTATACTTTAAAAACATACTGCTAACATAGTTGGAAAATAAAACACAGGTTATTTTCACGAGTCCGGCCTGTAACACGTGAGCCTGTTTGCTGCTTTAAAGATTCAGTGTATAGGATGTCTTTCTATCGGTAATGCAGCAACACGAAGTCTCCATCTCTGTGCCTGAAGCAGAGAAGAGCAGCGTGAGGGACAGATAGTCTTGGATAGAAAGCATTTCAGGTTAGTTTTTGACTGGGTGCTTTTTTTGCAAATATTTACTCCCAAGATTCTGAAAAGTGATCTCAAAGTTGCTAAACCATTGTGTCTGGACCCTAATCTGAGCCACACTAGAGATTGGATCACCCAGTGTCCTCCTCAGCCTAATTTTCTTTACATTTTTTTTATTGATTGAATTCCTTTTAGAGTTGAATCACATTCAAACATTTAAGGAAACCTACTATAAGTTGTTTAAGTTTATTAAATGCATACTGTGAAGTAGTATTTACCATAATAATCACGATTAAAACTTTAACCGTAATCGAAACAATTTAGTTTATTTAGGTCTTTCCAAAAAGTGGAATAAAATGCTTTATATGTGTTAGAATATTGGACTTTTGGCTGAAAATGATAGTTAAAAAAAAACATTGTTACGATGTTGTGGAAAATGAATAAGTGTTTAATAATACTGCTGCAGAATCGGTCACTTGTTTTTCAGAAGGTTCATCAGCAACAGCCAGCGGCTTAATCCCGTTCATCATCATTGTTTTAGATAATTATGATAATAGCAAGTGAACCATGACCACACTCTCTAGCACTGGGTCTGTAATCGTGACTCATGGGCACATTGTAGCCAATGTGTTTTTTATATTCGATCACAGCAGCTTACCAGATAAACACAGACTAATATTTTCCAGAAATGGTCAGTGCATCAACAGTGTATTCAAAAAAAAAAAAAAAAAACTGGTCTAAACCGGCCATTGGTCCAACCATGGAGAACAGCGTTCATCAGCATTCAGGCCAGGAGAGTAAACAGCAAAATCAGCCCCTTTCCTGACATGTTGTATGTCACATTTCTGTCTTCAGCAATCTTCTGATATGTCGAGATCCACATAGTATCCATGTAAGAGATGCAGAGCCATGACGATACACATGCCATATTTGCCATTCACAGGATATTGAGCAAAGGTTTTGCTCTCCAACTGTTGTGGTACACATAAGAGTCCTTGGACAAAATACTGACCGTAACATTAGCACCGACGTGTTCCTCAGTCGAAAGTGGCCATGGGTAAAAGTATCCGCTAAATGGTCTACAATGCAGCAGGCCACTTTCTTACTGCAGTATGTCAGGTAGGTATGTAAGAAAATATTAGCCTAACAAGTGTGTGATTGTATAAAAGGTTCCAGTAGTCCACCGGAGCGGTTGACGTGTCCTCTGATCAACTGATGCATGAACGCATCTTTAAAGTTACTGGATAGGAGTTGTGATGGAGGACTATTTGCATTTTTTCTCACAAAGTGAACAGAAGCCTCTCTGTTGTCATCTGTGTGTGTGTGTGTGTGTGTGTGTCAAAGAGGAGTGACTACAGCATTACCAGAAGAGACCAGAATAGGGTAGAAAATATTAACTTAGTTTTTATTTCTGTTTGTTTAACTTGTTTAAACTTGGTAGGGAAGCCATGATTGAGGACGTTTGGACAGTCGTTGAGATTGCATGCTCCTCAGGTTTGTGCTGTGTTGAGAGTGACTCCTGAACATTACTAGCTCTGAAACAGTAAGGTTTCACTGGGTCTGTCAGACACAAAGACGACAGGTTTATATATCTCCGTCCTAATTATTTGTGCTTATCGCAGTCATTCTGCTTAATTCTTTGCATAGTTTTCATTCACTTCTATAAAAAAACATTCAAAATAAGGTAACAAAAACGTCATATTTGATCACTATTGCCACACCAAACTCCTTCCAGTCAACCAATTCAAGCATTTTGTCAGATTTTCAGGAAAATGTGCTGCCAATGGCGACAACGTCACAGATCTTAAATACAAAAGTGGCCCAAAACAAGTGGCAGAAATGATTTGTAATTTCACATCCAGTTGTTGTCAGATCAGTGGAAAGGAAGGCACGTCAGAAAGTGACTACAGTCATGAGAAGAAGTCAAAAATAACATATATGATGAGTGATACTGTCTCAATGCATTCTTGATGCCTGTAGGTGTTCTGGAAGGGAAGTAGGGGTATGGAGCAAAGGTCTTTCATGTGTTGCTACGTGCAACTACACTGTACAATGTTGACAGTGACTTATCAACACATACAGTCAGAAACTTATAATCCAAGAAATGACTCCGTAAAACTAGTCACACATTAACCAGTCAGATGTTGACTCATGTAACTGGTGGGGAAATGTTCTTTTCTTTATAAGTCTTTAAGGAAGACTTTCTGGTTACTTTATTGAACTTTTAGCTTTTTTATTCTGCATTTATACATTTATTTTGAATTAGATGTATCAACTTTCTTCCCCCCTGCATAATATTAAAAATAGAATAAAAGATGAACATTGAGTCCTTTGGGAGTGTCGGGTAGCTCAACTGGTTGAGCAGGTGCTGCATGTGCAGAGGTTGAAGGACTGTGGTGCCACGCTGCATGTCATAGCCTCTCTGCCCACTTCCATCTCTCAGAAATAAAACGTTTAGCCAGTTAAACACTTTTTTTAGTGTATGTATTGATATTTTGAAAATGTGCTGACAATCCTATAAAAGCTTGAATTTTGATGTGTATTCAGGATGTGAAAAGTGTTTGAATTCGGGACATAGTGTCTGAAAACGGCTTGAAACTGTAGCTGCAGCGCTTTCATAATATATCGCTATTTGATCGCTATTTAGAGGAAGAAATGGAATCAAGCCCGAATGTATTGCCCCAGTCAGCTTGTGTTAACTGGGGGAATTTAAGCCACTGTAAGTACAGTGGAGGCAGCCACTGGCGTAGTGACAGACATCGCCTCTGCTGCCACCCCCTGTCGTTTTGGCCCTTTTTGTAATCTGTTAGGTGCAGTGTATTTGTTGTTTTGTTTTTTTTTTGTTAAAAAAAGGCAACACCTCTTGTAGAATGAACCTTTGTTATGTTTATCTTTCATTCGTTACCCTTCCGTGGAATGCTATCACACAACGGATTTTTGATTCCTTGTAACATCACAGTATCTGATTTACTGTTAACGAACAAGAGAAACGATCATTTCGACTATATTTACACTACTTCAGCATTTGCAATCTATCACCTTGTCGGGGTGCTGGAAGATCTTGAAAATTTACCTTGAAAATGCGTGAAAAGTGAAAGGTGTAAGTACCTTGTGCCTTTTGAATGGATAAATTAAGAATCATGTTACATAATCACATTGTGTCAAGTGCCTCCCACATTTTGTGCAATGTGTGCATTTCCCTGAATTTCTGCTGCAACACTGAGTTTACTCAACACAGATTCCACTCTGTTCAAATGGCAGCCTTTCACTGTTTTCTTTGTTGTTTGCTGTTGGACATAAAGCTAATTTATGTGCTTTCCATAGGTGTTTCTGTTGCTGTTTTATGTTGTAGTCTTAGGTGTTACCCACTAGGTGGTGACAGTGGCATGTTTTCTTGTTTAAATGTGGCATGTTCTCACAAATGGAAAAAAGTGGAATCTCTGGGCTCATTGTTGAATGCCATGTCTTCTTTGTGTCATAGGTAAAGCCCTTGATCTGGATTGAGTCGGTTATTGAGAAGCACTCTCACAGTCGGATCGAGTACATGATTAAGGTAGGTCGCTTTTTTCAGAAGGGACATTCGTTACTGTGTCACGTGTAGCCAGACTGCTCCTGTCTAATCCTGGTCCCATGGCTCCTATTAAGAAAACAAAAAGATGACAAATGAGTTGGCCGGTGTGGCTTAAAGTGTTCTCATTGTCATAGCAAAGCATACTGTAACAATTATGTTATTTATCTTATGAAGCATGCCAATCCTGACAGCCCAACACTTGTATAAAACGTTCATTAAATCCTGGTTATTAACCTGTTGAGGCTGCACATCATGTCGAACTTGACCTGCTCGTCTTGTTTCCTAGGCAAAGAGCCAGTTCAAGAGGCGGTCCACAGCCAACAACGTGGAAATTCACATTCCTGTGCCAACGGATGCTGACTCGCCCAAATTCAAGACCACAGTGGGCAGCGTGAAATGGGTGCCTGAGAACAGTGAGATCGTCTGGTCAATCAAGTCTTTCCCTGTGAGCACAAAGAGTGACTCATGAGTTATAAATTGACAGTTGCAAATTACTTTGTAATCTTATGACTTGGCTGTCCGAACTTTTGCCATGCACTAAATTAACTTTGTATTATTTATTTTTAGCTTTAAGAAGGAAGTTAAAACAATAACTCTATAATTACCTATATCAAAAAGTGTGTGTTTGAACTTGTCACAGGGAGGGAAGGAGTATTTAATGCGAGCCCACTTCGGACTGCCGAGTGTGGAGGCTGAAGACAAAGAGGGGAAGCCACCAATCAGTGTAAAGTTTGAGATCCCGTACTTCACCACCTCAGGGATCCAGGTATGTCCCTCACAACATGAGCTCTGTCAAACAGCAATTCCACAAATAGTTTTGTAAACCTAAACAGAAACGTGTTTACTGCAGGAATATTTACTAAATCTGTTCCACCACTTGAAGTGTATTTAGCATTCCTCCAGTATAAACCATCTGGAAGCTGATGTAAACTAATGCTGCTTATTTTCAGCTGCTGTTTGATCATTATTCAGAATTTAGAGTTGTTGGTATGTACCAATGACCACCATCTATCCTCTCTCTCCAGAGCAGGAATTTGAACAATTTTCATTGCACTTGTATTTGGCCAGAGGGGGCAGTAAGGGAGCACTGTTAAACTTCTTCTGTGGTGAGATAAATTTCTGTTGCTGAACCAGCCAGAAAGCAACTGCTCATCAACTTGAACTTGGCCCTCTGCATTTATTCTAATCACAGTGATAGAAAATGTCATACCCGGGTAACAGGTTAGTGGATTAATTTGATTTTGATTGCAATTCCTATGCAGTAGAGAGCTAAGCTAATGGTTATATTTCATCCATCTCACATGCTGACCACAGACTTACACAGATGCGCTACACTGCATAATCACAGTTGTCCTGTGATTATATGTGTAGCACCACAACATAAAATTACGTTTCCCCGTGTCTTGGTGAGTGGAAACAATGCTAACCTGATTTGAAAATATCATATTATTGCCTCAAAGGAAAACAGTCTTTTTCTCCGCTACACTTATGTAATTAGATTCCCAGTTTTACCTTCATCAAAGGCAATTATATGTTGTAGTTCTTTTTTCCCTTCTTTGTTTGTTGTGGTGCCACACTGCATGTCATAGCCTTGACATGCATTGTTTTGCCTGACATTAGAACTTATACATAATGAATAATGATGTACAGACCAAAGTGATCGTTGTAGTTAAGCTAAAAACTTCTTTCTTTCTTCTTTAGGAATGATTTTTGTCCCTTATCTTATTTTGAAATAATTTGTTAATGTCAGCTTAAGGGGCACTCCCTCAATGATTTCCCTCAAAATTGGAAATAAATGGTGTCCTTTTAAGATAGTGGTGAAGTGTAACCACACGCTGAAATTACAGAGTAATCAGTATAGTCCATTACATCAAATACCCCACATGAAGTATGGATAATTGAATAATATTCCAGCTACTGGTACGTAATTAATCCCGTTTGTGTGTTTGTTGAGGAGTTATTTTGAAGGGTCAGTTGATGTTTTAGTAACAAAGGAGGCATTCACATTGGATGTAAACATCCAGTCTCTAAACTTGAGTCTAAAGGAAGAAGCATATTTTTGGCAGTGAGCTCTGTGATGAACTATAGCCGTTCACTCCTCAGAACTCTAGAACTGACTCTGCCGCTAACACACTCACATTTATATAGGAGCTTTTAATTCTGTATGACTCATTAAAGGAACTAAAAGGTCACATTTTCCAGCGTCCCCACATTTCCTCTGATAGTCAGTAAAACATTATTAAGTTGTAAGGACATTTTGCCTCCCACTCGGAAACAAGAAGTTAATTCAAATGCATGGTGCTTGCAATTTGAGAGGGCAGTATAAGAATTCTTGCCTTTTTCAAAGAAAAGTAAAAAAGAAAGTACATTTTTTTCCCCCTTCCTTTCTTTATCAGTACATGAATGCAAACACACTAATTTCTGCTGCATGAAATCGATACACTGACTAAGGACACGTCTTAGCTAAAATTGTATATTCTTGCCGTCATCATTTACACCCTTAGTAGTTAAAAATAGAAGTTAAAAATAATGTGGTTATTTACTTATCATTTTTAACTGGGTGCCTTGTTTTAATGGAGTTGTGAGAGAATGGAAGCTACTAAAAACATCACACACACCAACATTTAGATTTGCTCACGGAGTTTGTCGGTATTCACACCAGTCAGTGCAATGACCGGTGCAGTCTCTGTAGATGTAGTTCTGACTTGTGTTTTTGGTCATGGATCCTCTTTTTGTGGTTCCATACAAACCTTGATGACTTGTTTCAAACACAAATGTGCTTCCTGTTCACTTCAATTTGGACACACCCTGCAGAAGTGTCATTACTTTTGTGATGAGGGTGGGGTAGTCTGTCTGTGACGGTTATTTTGCTTAAATTTGCTTAAATGGACACTTTAACGTTGCCATATCAACCTGGCACTGCATGATTGTTTCTGGGCAATATTTGTCTCTTATTTAGAAAAAAAAAATTGAAATGCTGCCTTTGATATAAATGAGCATGAACGAGTTTTCTAAACTGAGTGCAAAGTCATTCACTCCATCTAACGTATCTAGCTGCATCATTTTATTCAAGAAGCAAATATCTAACCACATCTGAAATACGCTTTAACCCACTGTTAACAGGCCTTATATCAAGCCTTTTTGCATGTTCTGCTTTTTTTTTTTTAACTTCCTGGAAGGAAACCACCTCAAAAGGTCTGAGACTGAAAACCACACAGCATCCCAGGAATATTTTGACTTTAATGTATTTGAACGAAGTGCTAAAGCTTGCTCAGTTTTTTTGTCAACACCGTAGAAATTCTCAAATTGTGGTCTACCAAGAACTCAATTTGCAGTTGTGATTGCTGATTTTGTGAAAACCATGTGACATTTTAGATTGAGAAGATAAGAGACATGCACACTAGCTTCTAAGTTGATGCCTTCACAGTTCGACTAGTTCTTTCTTTTAGTGACGAAAAGCAAACATTTCCCTTGTCTCCATTTATGGTGCACCCACCGTCTTAGAGACAACCCATCGAGAGCCATATTCCCATCAAACTCTGTGTCAAGCCTGTAACCTTTCCCTTATTATAGGGCAACAGCAGACTGGGTCACAGTCTAATGCAGCCAGTAGCACCACTCTACGTGTGAGAAGAGACTATGAAGTTTAATTAGACACATGTAAATATCAAAGCATGAGAAAGTTTCTCTTAACTCTACCACTAAGTGTAGGGGAGTGCACATGGGAAGTATGTATGATGCACAAAACTCCACTTTACAAGTTTAACTAGAAAATGGTGTAACCCCACACGTCGGCTGAGAGGCAAAAAGAGCGGAGCAGTTGTTATATTTTCACATCTTTCCTCTGTAGGTGAGAGAGCCCAAACAAGTTGGCAGATGGTTTTTGGGCCATAGCATCTACCAAAAGCCTGATAAATCCAGGCCACACATGTAGTCTGTACTTACCAAACGAGATACTACAAACATCCTCTTTTTCCCTTCTCATCTTACAAGCCATAATGATATTTTGCAGAGGTTGGCCTTTGATGCCGTTTTGCTGACTACGTACCCACGGTCAGGCCAACTGCATGTTTGGCTGCAGGGTGCAAGGAGAAGTGCTGTGCCGGCAGACTCGGTGATCCCGCGTCTGTGTGCTTGTCGTCATGTCTCTGGTGACCACGGCGCTCCCCCGCTCTGACCTCACTGAGCAGTGGAAGGTAATAACAAGGCGGCCGGTGCAGAGGCCTAACGGAGCCTTGCCGCCAGTAGACCCACAAATTCCTGCGCCGTCTTTCCTGTTTTCAGATGGAGACTGCCATCATGGAGACACGGCTTGGCGACATTTCTCACCGAGGGGTCATATTGGCTTTACAACGGTTGCGCTTTCAACTCTGCAAGTTGTAACTTCGCAACTTTTTTTTCTACTGAAGAGCTGATGGGAAAGTTTTGACTGCAGAGGCGCACCGAAGCATGAGAAATGTGTCTGTAATGAACTTTTTTGGGCACATTTATTGGCACCATAAGAATTGCAGTATAAGCCATCATTTAGACAACTGAAGTAATATTTCATCATTTTTAAACACCACAAAAGAAAGTTTCCCCAACAGTTTTGTTTCCTCACCTGACGGGGAAAACATTGTGCAATCAAATTGAACAATGGTCAAGATGCCCGCGTATTTTTAGAGTCTTTTCTCGAAATTGAGCTCTGTGGTAACACAACGCTGCTGAAATATTGGTTAATGACTTGTGAAAGATGTATCTTCATTATGCTGATATGCACTTTTTTTTCCTCCCAAGCTTAAAAAAAAATACAGTTATGTAAATGAACAGTTTCCCTTGAAAGCTGCTCTGTAGCTGCTTCTCTCTTCTCAGTTTGACTCATACTACTGCTTCCTCATCAACAACACTACTCTTACTACAACCTAGAGCTTGCCACAGCCTTTTTCAGGTGCATTCTCCTGAATATGTGTATTTTGAAAATGCTGACATATGAAAATCTTTACAGCTTCGGTTAGAATAAATTAAGATTATGGCGCTAGGTTGTCGAAGTTTGCACAAACACTTTCTAAGCAGCCGTCTCTCTTTTGTACTAAATAGACTACTCCAGGAAGAATTTTGACAGTGTACAAGGAGGTAATTGTGAGCACAAAAGTAGCTCTAATGTGAGGTAACTGCTGTGCGTCACATACAAACTATCAGTTTTATTGTGTGCTATTAGCGGCCGGTAAACAAGGAATAAACATAGTTAACTGTTAGTTTGTCAGTAAGATAAGTGCAAAAAAATGCAGAAGCATCTTTATTGCAGCCATACCATCTACATTCCTTTGGGTAAGTTCTGTGCATTGGCACTACATTGAGAAAACATCGTACTAGCAGGTGGATTACAGGTGTTAAACCTCTTAAACATTAAGTTTCACTTCCATCATTCATACCAGGATGTCCTCCAGTCACCCATGACCCTGTACACAATCAGCTAGTTAAACTATAAGTGGAAAACGTGGAAAATTCTGTATTTTCTACCACCTGAAATGACATAATGTCAGCAAATGTCTCATGAAATAAAGTTACACTTTTTAGACTGGAACTGTTGCCCAAAGTATGAACATTTTAGGCAATTCTGTGTTGTAAGGGATTTGATTGGGTGCAAAATAACGTTGTTTCTATTATTTCAGACTTGTTTGGAACATGGTTTTTTCCCTTCTGTTGTCTGGCAGGTGCGTTACCTGAAGATCATTGAGAAGAGTGGATACCAGGCACTGCCGTGGGTGCGCTACATCACCCAAAATGGAGGTAGGTTAAGAGTTCATTAGTACTTGTACAGAGTGCCCATATGTGCAGGTATTAGGCAACAGTTGGGTAATGCAGTGCAATGTGGTGGGAACTAACCTCGAACAGATGCAGTTTTATGAAAAGGGGATACACAGCAGAACATGTGGCAATGTGGCAACGTCCTGCCAAATGTGAGAAAGTGAACTTTCTTTTCTTGAGCTTCCCTGATCTTCACACTAAGATTACCAAGTTTGCACATGTTGGTCTTTTTGCTAATGTTGCCACTAATTGCCAAACATCCTCATCTCATTTCCTTGTATTCCATTCATTCTGGGTGGAAAGCAACAGCTGCCTCCACTTGATTTCTCTCCGATTCCCTCTTTTCTTCATCCATTTGATTAAGTCTTGTCCATTTCCTCCCCAGATTACCAGCTCCGGACTCAGTAGGCAGTGCCTCAGCCGGCAGTAGGCAGGTGGAAATCAAGATGGGGTGGAGTCAAGCCGCTAATGTGCTATCAATAGCAGGTGGCAGTCATGAGACAAGTGGACTGTCAGTATCTACTTTTGTTGTTTAGTTCTGTATTTGTTAAAGCTCTATTCCTTCATGATCAATGCAAATATTAAATGGAGCCTTTAGTTAGGTGAGGTTCAAAAAGATGATTATGTTTCACTGCTGTGTGGCTCCTGATCTGATGGTGAACAAGGAAAGCAGGAGTTATGTTTACATCCACATACACAGAGTGCAGAGTTGTGCTGTTACTATAAAGTTGTTCTATCTCGGTGGGTCAGACGGTTGGAAAGAGTATGTTACAATTCTCCTTTAAAGTTACTGTAATCACCTGCTCACAGGTCAGCGACACACTCATTCAGTCTGAGTATATTTTTTCTATGAAGCTGCTTTGTTCTGCCACAATTCATATTTCTTGACTCTCTGTATATATTTATTAGATGTTAATGAACTCAAATTCAGTGTTATTAGTTCTACAACTGTAAATTGAAAGCAACATTTTTTTTTGTTTTGTATTTTTATGTCCATCTGATGCCATCATTACATGCCAGAGCATTGCCTTCCTGCTTGGTTGTTGCGTGTTTTGTTGTTTCATTTGACTCTTGCTGTTCAGCTTTCCCAAATATATTACACACGTTGAGTTTAAGCTGCACTTGAAGCACCCCAACACCTGCTTTCCTTCTCTCTGTCTGTAACCATGCCATTTTCAATCATTAAATGTCTATTTAGAGAAAACTTCCATCATCTGCTTGCATCATTTCTTGTGTGGTGTCACTATGATCATCAGTGTTACATTTACCACGGACTGTAGAGGACTGTAGTGAATTGAGGGAAAACTGAGGAGAGCAAAGGAGGAGGGGGTTTCCTCTGTCAGGCATGTGGTTGCAGTTACCTAGGATGGTTCTTTCCACCTCATCCTTTAGGTCTTTTCAAACAGTGCAGCTCTTAATACTCAGAGCCCCATGATATCACAGACCGCTGAGTGCAAGCACTCCGTAAACAAGCAGGAGAACTGGAAAGGATGTGACTCAAGCTGTGGTCAACACTCAGACATGTTAGAAAGAAATGTACGATGGCCCAGCACAGACTAGTTATTGTTCATGCCAAGCCAGGCAGCAGTGGTCCTGCATGAGGTCATTGCTTCAGTTTGTCCCATAAGGGGACTGTGATACTCCTAATTCATGTGAGTCACTCGAAGCAGGTGCTGAAAGTTGTGAGAATTTGTCATAATGACATCAAACGTAAGATTGTTCCTAGAACATGCCGGACTTGATTCAATCAGTTATACTCCAGTTTTGTTTTTTTGTTTTCAAACATCTACACAGCAGCAGTACCAAGTCTGGAAACAAAATATGATTCACTTTGTAAAGAAAAAGGTTGTTATCACTCTTCCGATGCTCAAGATAGTCATCGAGATAAAGTCATGCGCTCACCTGACTAACAGTATGCATGTAACTAGATTTATCCTGTTATCGTTCATCTTTTTTCCCTCCAGACATTTTGTTTTGAATAACAGGGACATAAGGTAACATTTTAGTTATTCTAGTTATACCTGATTTGAAGCAGTGTTTCGTTTTGTCTATAAAAGAATGATCAAAACGCATTTGTTAAATCTGCTGCATTTGGGGGGAAAAAAGGTAATCCATGGTTGATGACATACTGAAGTTTTTTTTTACATAATTGCAGTTTTTGCTGCTTTACAGACTTAATCCCTGCAGGAGCAAGTGTAGGAGGTATATTGTTTTGCCTCCGAATGCATGTCTTATCTCGCAGTGATCTGAATGACAGAGATGAGACTCGTAATAACACCTGCTCAGACCAGATTAGGTTTATCTTGTCTACATCAAGCTTTTAAACTGTCTAGGTTTAAGAAGAATCCTGAATTCTATTCTAAAGCGGGAGGGTCTTCTCATTCTGCCGGGATTGCAACTGTTACTTGCATAATAATATAAGCATCTAACTCCTGGCCGACATTTGCTTTCCCTCACTGGGGCACAGTTTCTGTGATGTTTGGCAGCTCGTGTGAGTATAGTATTTGGCACACGATGAGAAAAGCACATTCATGAAGCAAATTCAACCTCTGAGGAGTTAGGGCTGACATACTTTGTGTCAAAATGCGTACACACTAATATTTAATGCAAACCTGTACTCTCTTCATTAACATGGACCGCAGGGTTATCAAAACATGTTGCCAGGTTATGTTCAGGTTTGGTTGTTTCATAAATAAAGATGGTGGAATGTCAGATCTAAACCATAGGATTTCTTTTTCTCTTCTACTTTCCCATTTATATTGTGACATTTGAATTTGCAACTGCATTAACAAGAGTTTTAACTTGCTTCAACATCTCTAGCAGTCTTGTTTTGGATAATGTTATGAACTGTGATTGTAATTATTATTTATATCTCTAAGTGTCATGGAAACTGTAATGTAACTGCAGACTGAAATCATTTTAGCTTTGATCAGGAGCTTAAAAAATGAATTAGCTTAAGAAATGTCTTGCCTGAAGCATGACAACACTAACAGGTCATTATAATGACAACTTCACCTTTCCCCTCAGGTATTATTTGGTTGCCACAACAACATTACACTTCTGACATATTTTATAACAAATATCTTGACATAGTTTCCGGCAGTGGAAAATAACCATGGTGACTTCATGGTGATGAAGCAACAGGTCTGTTAGCGTGGCAGTGTCAACTTCAAACACAGGTGTGCCACGAGGAATCCCTTGTTTATCCACACCGGAAGCCCTGTGCCTAGCAACCGAGGGAATCCTCGTGTCATATCAGAACTCTGATCCTTATGTGACGTCAAAACAAGGTCGTTCCTCTCTCAGGCATGCAAAGCGTCCCTGTAATCATATGTGAAGTCTATCACCCTCGGTTGTGAAATACAAATAGATGGTGAGTCACTTTAAGACAGTAACTAGAAAAAAAGGTATTTCACTATAGGTTAAGCCACGGTATGAGGGGTGCTTCCTCCCACAGAAACCTGAATTAGTTGTTGCACTGGTTGAAAAACACCAGGAGCTCAGTGTGTGGTCCATACTAGCTTTACAGCAGTCTTCCAGTAGAGGGAAATTTCCATCCTCCTGAGTAGACTAGAACAATATTGGTTTTAAGAGCATATAGCTGAGTGTTCAACTGTTTTGACCTTGAGATGTTGCTGTAATCTTCGAAAGTCTCTTGCCCACACATAGCTGAGGCAACCCAGTGTAGTACGTGACAATAAGTAATATGACCTCACATTGGATCCGTTCCTTATAATGTCATTGGGTTAAAGTGTACGTCTGGATAAATATTTGACACAATCGCTATATTTACTTCCTTCAACAGATGTCACGTAACAAGTGTTTTGCTCTCTTTGCCTTGGAAACTGACTCATTAACAGTGGAGTTCAAAGTCTGACAGCTCAGCAAGTATAGTAAAGCACATACAACCCTGTTCATTTCATAGTACACAGACCGTGTTATTATAGAGCAGCACAGTAATGGTTCCAAAGCTGTGGGTGAGACCCCCCAAGTGGTTCTAAGATATATCAGAGGGGTCAGCAGAAGATTAAAGGGAGGTGAACTAACAAAACTTTTACAGAAAAACTGGTTAATTTTGCTCTGAACTTTTCTCTAATATTGCTTTTTCGTGACCCATTACTTTTCTCTGCTCAGCCCACTGACAAGGCAGAGAGCACAAGCAGATTTGTGATCCCAAATCTGGCGACTGTGTTTTAGCATGCTGCTCTGTATGTACTGTATAATGTTCACTCTTTATGATTGTAACATTGTGGCATGATTTCATGGCAATCTAGCCAGTAGTTCGTAAGGAATTTCAGGCTGTAATTAAGTTGTGGGTCAAAGGAGCAACAGATCAGTGCTGCTATATAGCGATGGTGCAAGTATGGCAGAAAATCCTCATAACTCAAGTCCACACCAAGGCCATAACATGTGATAAGGTGTAACAAGTAGACATAGCTTTATTTTAAGTGGCCGCACGCCAGAATACTTGAGTACCGCTGTCTGCTGAGGGTCCTGCCGTCACACTCATATTTCATCTACTTTTGCTGCTTTTATTAACCACAGTCCCAACTATTTCACAAATCAATCACATACTTGTTTAGAATTAGAGGCTGTAACTGTATACATTACTACAGTATCATAAAGTAGGTTCTACAGTTCTCTGACAATAAATGGAGGTCTGACTTCATTATTCATTCCTTTTTTTCCAGCCTGACCAAACTTTCAGAGCTCCGTTGCTTCTCATCCTGGGAAAAAAAACCATGGAAATTATTGTGGCTGCAAGAGGAAAAAAAGACACCAGTAGCTTACTGTCCGTTGAGCTCTGTTTGTTTTGTTAGTTAGTAAATGTGTCCTCCTTTTACTCCTATCCAAACTTAAAGCCAAGACTAGAAACACAGCTTTCTAAAAACGTCCCTATTTGTATTTAAGCTCTCTTTAGTTATACGTTTGTCTTTCATCTATTCTGAGGAGCTCCAGTGCCATGACATGCCCCTCACTGCTGAGAGATTATGTGAAAATGCCAAATCTATAATAATGGTTCCATACAACTATAATGGAGTTTGAATGTTTTCACCCGCGCAGCTCTCCCTGATGGCACCGGAAAACTTTAAAAGTAAATAAACCCCCACTAAACAAATATAGATGTGTCTGCTTTGTATGAGAAGGAAGTTGTGTTTAAAAAAGTAAAGACGTCTTACCCATAAATAGCGCTGGACATAATTTATGTTTTATTACGAAGAAGAGAGTCTTTCATTCTTTTCTGTCACTGAATGAAACCATCAAAATAAATGTGGCTTGAGGCAGCGTGGTAATCGAGACATCTTTTCTTGTTGCACAATAGAGTTTAAAGCCTTTGTCTGCCATCTCTGAGAAAACCCAGGACACCTGGCTGTTGGATTTATGTTCAAAGGCTTGTGAGAGCTTTTAGTAACCTTGTGTACTTGCTTCATATTTGGTTAAAGACAGACAAGTGCACAGGGAGAGAAAAGGCACCTTGCATTCTGATGACAACTGCAGATATTCAGCAGTGCCTCAGTGAACAGACCTCCACTAGTTGTTCTTTAAAACTGCTATTTTAACATGCCTACCAGATCTACATCTGGATATTATCTGGGCAGTAACAGCTGTGATTAACGCTGACACACTCATCAGAAACCCCCTTATTCACTTTGAGTGTCCACCAGAGTGCCTCTTGGTTTCACTCCCTGCTACTGAAAATATTTGTGTTTTCCCTTCTCTTGCTCCTCTGGACATTTGATAGGCCTTGGACGCCATCCGACATACTTTCTGCTGTCTTAACGGCGGCCCATTGCACCAAATGGTATTTTAGCACAAGTGCATGGCAACAGCAAAACAAAGAGGCACAAGATGAATTCTTTGGCCGACCACTTTTTGAATTACTGATCATGTAAAAACCCACTGTGGCTCCCAGATTGCAAACATCAGTCCTTGGAGCCTGCAAGCAAACCAGTCCTCTAAATAGGCTTGTCTATTTCTGTTGGGCTGCGGGGGAAAACATGTGTTTGACATCAGTGTCACTCGCTAGTCGTTTTGCAGCGGGGCTTCATTGCCCCCGTACAGCAGCTCCACTTAGATTAGCGGTTGACAATAGCTGAATTCAAAGAGTGCTTCTAATTACTGTCCAATCAATGAGCTAACATTTGATGACAGCACTGCTTGCTTAGGTTAAATGGTTTTTGGATCCAACATTGTGTCTTGGTTTTATGTGTCTGGGCTGCTGTTTATACTAGCTCTTTGAAAAATCCCTGGATAGACAGCAGCAAAGTAAACACAAAGACAAAGTAAAGCATATCTCGCACCACAACAAACTCTCCAGGACTATCTAGCCATGTACAACAGACACACCATCAAAGGGCACAATTGAAAACAACTTTACTTTGCAGTGTTATTCAGAAACCTGATGCACGGTGACAGTTTGGGCAGGGGGATGTAACTGAGCAGCTCCTGCCTTAAAAACAACCACTGCTGAGGAGTTCATAATCAAAACACCCAAACAGACAGATGCTCCAGCTGTGTTGCCGATGATCCAGTGGAAAGAAAGAGTGAGTGTATTACACGTGTGGAAAGGGAACATCTATTACAAGTATTTTAGCTTGTGGACAATATTAGGTCATATAAAACTCTGACTTATTAAATGTTCTGAAATGAGTGACATTAAAATTCAATCCAAGCAGGAAAAGCCAGATAAACTTCTCCAACACAGAGGGATTATATACGGAAGCTTTAAAAAAACAAATTGTCTCAGAAATAGTCAGATTGTGAGTTTGACTGCAACTTGAGTGTTAGTTTCTTGTGTAATTTTAAGCAAACGCTTTACGCCTGGGCCGTAGCTCTTTTCATTGTACTTTTCAATATATGAAACGGTGATATTTCATTATCTCATCTTATTTACACGACTACAAAAGAACATTTTTCACAAAACAATCACATAGACATCTGTGGTGCTGTTCGTAATGCAGGGGAATGATTTTCTTGTTATATTTGCCAACAACAAACAAATTGGGAATTTAATTGAATTTATTGAAACTGAACTGAATTCAGAAGAGCAGAGACAGATTTAGATAACTAAGCATGTTTACAGGATTTGAGTGTCAAATAGATTATTGTGTTAGTCCATCCAAAACCAGATCAGACTTCAAAATCATATGAAATTGAGCTTCTCAAATCCGGTCTAAAACACCCAGATATTGCAGTTGGGATTCAAATCACTCCTGCATTACTGAAAACAGTAAAGTTTAAGTGTCTATCAAAACAGCTGAATCCCCACTAAAGCTGCTCTCACTCACAATGACAATTTATTTTGTCAGACGACTAAACATTTCAGAAATTGTTATTTGTTATAACGTCTGCTCTGATCTAGTAAAATCTGAATCTAAAAAAAAATCTACCAGGAGATGGAAATACGCACAACATTTTCTTCTATGTAATGTAATGCTGCAGTGGCAAAAAACTAAAAATATTCAAAAGAATTCATAAAGTACTTGATACTGATGTGCTTTGCTATCATCCACTAGAGACTTGGACTGAATGGCTCTGCTGAGAAAGGCTCTGCTGAGAAACAGCTGAATTATACAGCAACTTTTTGAATAAAAGGTTAAAAATAAACAATGGTCAGCTGTAAGGGCAGGTGAAGCATGTGACCATTATCATCCTGAACCAAACCAGTTACCGTTTCCTGGTACCAGAGAAAAGATTGTGTATTTACCCAATCAGCAATGAGAGGCCTGTGTGACACCAGCTCTCTCCCCCTGTAATTTCCGTCCCCATTTTCCACCAAGACCACTCAATCTTACAGCCATATGGCGGTTTACTGCCATAACCATTCACAGCTGAGTAAAAATAAACCTTTGGGATGCATCCTCAGGACAGGGGTTTGAAGACACATTCAGAACAACTTGTGCTTGACTTTGTGCTGGTTATGATAACCTACTGTGACTCATCCTATCTGCAGATGATTCTCTTCATATAATTTGCGCCGGGAGTATGGTCAGGGTATACAATATCATTCAGTTGAAATTCAAGGGTGAGGCAAAAATAGCACTTCAACCACATGAAGAAGCTCAGAGCAGAAATAGCGTGTTTGATGGGTATATATTTCAGTGGTCCAATGATGGGGTCTCTCCACAGAGCTTTAAAAGTACCCCCACCCACCCCCCTCATATATGATTTGGGCTAGGGTGGTTGCACACGTGGTTAGCTCACTGTGTGCTTCTGCATACGACCCAGACACTTAAAGAATTCAAACAACCCACAGCTTTAAAATGCTAACATCTTGAAATGTGAATCACTGATAACTGCACTCCCAAAATAAACACATATGTCAAGAATGCCACTTATTGTTAATCTGAGACTAAATTAATGAGATTAACTAAGGCTCTTTCTTCAGCCTTTCAGCAAACAGTATATGTCTTCACACACAAAATGTCTGATGTAGTAACTGTTGTACATTTGAAGGTGTGGCTGTCGTCTACTGCCTCCCACGTTTAAATTTGCAGACGGGGAGACACAACCTTCACCCACCTCAGAGCAATTAAAGCGATTACTGTCTCTGTAATTAGTGTGACTTATCTATGGCCTTTTAATGTAATGTAACAGCTAGTATTTCACAATGGAAAAAAGTGTTTGGCACAAATATCCTCTTCAACATGTAACATGCTTTTGTGCAGGTTTATATTATCTTAGATTTTCAAATAAAAAATTTTTCTCTTAAACTTTCTCTTAAAGTTTTTGTAACAAAACTGTGGCTTTTAGGTAACTTTGATAAACCTTGTTACAAGTTTTCCAATTCACCATAAGCTAAAACTATATGTCAACTTTTTTTGTCAAGGTTAAAAGGAGGCGTGTCGCCCATTGTAGCAGTTGCATATGAATTTATGCTAGGAAACAACTAGTTTTGGCTAGTTTTCTGGCTAGGAAATCTGACTTATTATTGGTGTTCGTTAATTTTTCCCATTTGGGAAGGGGAAATTCAGATTTTCTATCTGTCACTGAATAAAGCATTACACTGGAACCAGCAAATAAAAGATAAACTTGCAACACTGGCTAAACATTGTCCATTTAAGCAACAGTTCTTAATGTTAGCCTCTGAAAACTTAAAACACTCAAGAATGAAGCAACAGTAATTTCCAGGGTTTATGGAGCATATATTTGATGGAACAATTACAATGTGATTTTTGCCTGGTTCATCTGCCTGGGTATTACATTTTTTGGCTCTCCAATCTGCAGTGCTGTGTTTTTACAAAATGACCCATTTCAACACATGACTCATGTTGAGATTATGCATTAGGAGAATCAGTACCAGCTATTTTGAGAATAACTTTGCCAGTTAAATGTTTTTTCTTTCAGGTTGGTATATGACACTCTAAGATCTGTTTGCTATATATGCTTGTGTGAGTTCTCAAACTGTCTTCTCTTTGCTCTCTCATCCAATAATAATACGCTTCAAGGATTATTGAGTACTACTGATCTCAAAAGATCTCTTTTGAAGAGACACATGAAGTAAGTGTATCGCTGTTAGCCCTATGACATGTCTTTGTGAATAGAGGTGTTGACTCATGGTTGAAGAAATTGGTGCTGTTCTTATTATCTGTCAAAGACATTTCATTAAGACCAATTGTAAAGTGTCTCTTTTAAAGGTGTCTTTTTAGTGATTTCAGCTATTTTTACGTGTTTCGCCCACAAAGAAAGTTAAAAGCGATAGAATGTCTAATATAGTTTCTCACTCAGTCCACAACCTCTTACTGTACCAAAAAGACACCACTGCACATGGTGAAGCAGCTCATTAGCACCGCTGTCGCTGATTGAGCAAAGCAGAGGCAGAAAAATGGGAGGTGCAGCTTGAAAGAGACCTCCCATGAGAGCACAGGAGAGTCTGTCCTCATCAAATATGCCCCTGCAGTTGGAGAAGACAGTTACTGTGCAGGTTCTTCCTGACTTTCTTTATATTATTGTTAACACTACAAACAAAACAAAATGTAAAGTTGAAGTCACAGCATATTTTCTTTTAACCGTAAACCGAAGACTTAAATATCTAACTCTATCAAAACAAACTTTGCAACAAGGTTAATTAACTTCTGCCACTCAGCACTCACAAGTGTCTGAAAAACTTAAAACCAAAGCTGAGGTTGTAGTGCTGTGATCGCTTTCTCATTATCTACATAGAGGGGCAATTTACTCTCAAGCCCACAGGAAATCATAAGGCATTCAGGCGATAAATTACAACTCTGAATCTTACACTGTAAAGCTCCAAGTGTGTGAACAGGAAATATTCACAAAATTGTGTTTCCGTGTTAACATTTCAGTCATGGGGAAATGTTCCACTGCTATACCTGTTTTAAGTGTCACTGTCACAATTGGATGTGTTTCCTTGTTACTTCATGTTTGAGTCAACAAGAAGGCTCAAGAGACTTTTCAACTGGCCCTGCACTGGCATCAGTGTTGCCCTGAGTAAATAATAAAAAGGTGAATATGAAACTTTGTCAAATAGCAGCTTCTCATACTCAAGGTTGAGTCAAATCACAGGACGTTCTGTGAAAGTCTTTCACTTTCATTATAATGCAATTTGAATTTGGTATGGATACTATGGAGCACGAGAAAGTTTTAATGCGAATATGATCAAAGACCATTCCAGATGTTTTACACCTCAACCAATCAGATTAGCTGGCATCCATTTTCCAAAACCCGCCATAAGTTTAGGGATGGATTTCCCAACATTCAGCACCTCAGAAACTCAAAATGCTAAAAACAGAGAAAAGTCATTTATCACATGAAAATACTTTTTAAGTTTCCCTTTCATTTGGGAATAAAGCTGTATTATTGTTGGTCAAAAGCTCAGTCGACAGGCAAGCATGGATGTTTGGAAAATGAACATATGAATTTCATCCTTTCTTGCATGAAAAATGTTATCTAATGTGCTATCAAGAGTTTCCAAAGTAGACTTTGATCATGCAACATTACATTTTTATAATATTTTTGGAGATCTTTTCTTTCATTGAGGAGATATTTTTTCCTTACTGCTGTTTGCCATAGAAACTTAATTTTATTGATTTGTCTTATTATTAGTAGTTTCAGGTATCTTTGGACACTTGTCTTTATCAAATAGCAGACAGTGAAGACAGACAAGCAGGAAGCAATTAAGCTATGAAAGTATGTTAACCTTAAAATTTTTCTTTCTTTTTGTTGTTAATAGGATGTATTTGCAATGACTAAGTGCTTAAGCAAAAATTTTAGATAGTGAACCACCTTTAAATGTATCAATGTTTGGTCTCCAGATCCGTCTGTGCCTGTATGTGAATAGCATGCAATGATAATTTATACAAATCTCTAGAGGGTATAATTACAAACATTTCATTTGGAATAGTTCCAGCTAAATAAGGTTTTATTCACCGGTCTTAATCTTAACCACAGGTACCACATGCCATTTTAGGTGTGTGCTTATAAAATCATATTAAAAAGAAAGCACGCCCTCTGCCTATTCCACAGTTTCACATCATGATGACATGATAAAAAAAAAATCTGATTCTTACCAGGTCATAAAGTTGAGTAAATACAACCTCAGATGAACAATAACACATAACCCTATACAGCCCATGATTTAGTATCTTGCTGAACAACCTTTAGCCACAATACTTGTTTTCTGTATGATGTTATCAACCTCTTACATCATGGTGTTGGAATTTTGGCCCACTCTTAATTACGATGTTGCTTGATTGCAACATTAGACCATTGCAACACCTTGTTTGTTTTCTTTTAATTGTATTTTTGTTTTCGATTTGCTTCTGTGCTTAGGATCATTGTCTTGTATCATGACCCAATTTCAGCTAAGCTTTAGCTGTTAGACAGATGGCCTCACATTTGACTCTAAAATAATTTGGTATACAGATGAGTTCATCGTGACTAAGTGACTCCTAAGTGGTCCTGTGGCTGCAAAACATAGCCACTATTCTAGAAGTCCAGAGGTTTTTTCAGATGCAATTTTGCTAATCTAAACTGTGCTTCTATGAAGAAGAGGCTTTCTCCTTGTAACACCTCCGACAAGTCATACTTAAGTCTTTTTCTAATTGCATGTCATGAACACATGCTAACTGAGGCCTGTAGAGTCTAAGTTTCTTAACGAGCGTTGCACTGTCCGAACTTGGGGTGAACTTTGCCGGAGCTTCTACTCCTGAAAAGATTGGCAGCTGTCTTAAATGTTTTCCATTTGTGAATAATCTTTCTCACATAAAATTGTTTGGAAATTAACTTATAACCCTTCCCAGATCAATGGGCAGGAACAATTGCTTTATAAGATCTTTGTTGGAGCAGGACCACATTGTGGTTCCAAAAGATGATCAGTTGATTAAGTGCTTTTGATTAGCTGTATTTGGCTGCAACTTATTCTCTTATTTTTTCAAGCAATGTGGATTTACTTAATTTTTCATACACTACTTCTACATATTTGGCTTTTTAAACTGTAAATAATGACATAGTGTAATATGTCACCTGTTGTTCTTTATCTCAGATTTGTTTGAACCTAATTCTGTGAATGCATCAGAATTGAGAGAGGGAGTCCTTTAATGTTCATGTGAGTGTAGGTGGAAGTGGAAAGTCAAAATCTTCGAACAGCAGGCAGAATTCAAGATTTCTGAGCAAAATTTTCTTTAATTTAGTTTATAGTATCAGATCTGCCTACAGGATGCCTTTCATTAAATTGACACTGTAAACTGTTTAAAGCTTGAAGGAAATGCTTTGACAGTCTCTTGCTTTCCATCTCCCTTCGTCTCTCTCAAAAAGCTTGAATATCGTATCCCCATTCTTTTGCTTTCTTTCCTTCTCCTCTCTTCTACACACACCTGACAGGTCAGGTTAGGTAAGGTGAGGTGAGCAGCAAAGAGAGGCAGCATCCCTCAGGGCAGAGGCTCCTCTCCCTTTGATCCCCCACAGCAGATATAATCATTGATGGTACCTCAATACCCCACCAAAAACCTTTAGTCACCACCCTGAATTCAAGCTGCACTAATCTCAGTGATCTTTATCTCAACACTTCAAAAAAGGACCAAAGGACTAAAAAGATCTGTTTGGGTCTCAAAGTTCAACAGAATCTCTTGACCTAAATCCTAATGAGGAGTTTCACTACACAGGGGATGAAACAGCTCTGCTCTGCCACCTGTTTGTATACTGCTTGGGCTGTGCTTTCCAACAGTGGAGGGTGAGCCAACGTTCCCCATTTGTGTCAAACTCATAGCTTTTAAACAGATGCTGGAGTTGTTGTAGCCAAACCAGCTTCACTTTTAGTGTTGACCCATGTGGTAATTCTATTTAGCTTCATGCAGACCCCATTAAATTTACCCGAATGACTCGAGCCAAATATATCAAGCAATTTAAGTTTATGTGGAGTGGACTTTAGTGAGTCACTTTTAGTTTTACCAGCATGCACAGGTTGGTTTGTAGGAATCCTCCAGGAGATGTATTTTAAGGATGATTTAAAACTCAGGGGAGTTTAACTTGTGCCAGTCCTGCAGGAGATGTGTTAAAGTGTTTGAGTTTTATTGTTAGATGCTTGTGTGGGAAAGAGTCTCCCAACATGTGTTTCCTCAGATTGAAAACTCCATGACTCACTCTGCCATACAGCAGTCATATGCAGCGTGGTCTCCATCTGCATCTGACAGAAACTGAGTTAGATACATTTCAGCCATAGAGAATTAGAGGTAGGCGGGTCACAGAGGAAGAAATTAGTCCAATGTGTTGATTGTTCTATGTCTAATTTACTAGAACACCCCCATAAACTCATCTGCTGTCCATTTTAATAGTCCATTACCCTCCTACATAGACAACAACAACAACAAAGCCCATTTCCCTCTGTGGATGGTTAGCTGCAATGGTTTTGTAATTGCTTACACGCCGAAATGTCCTCTTCAATTTTATAGGAAGAAGGAAAAATAATAACAGCAACATTCCTCAGGGGCTGTAATTTTCTTCCGGCGGGTAAAAGTTATGGTCAGGGTCAAGGAACACATGCAACCCCGTCATCAGGGCTTCATGGTCGGCCACATCAGAACCGCCCGTCACAACCAGTGGAAAGGCCCTGTCTGTTAGCACAAAACACAGCCAATCACCAGACAGAGGCCCCAGCTCCTCAGTACATTTGCCCCCCCTAACCGCGCCACGCTCTAATTTAAGCACACATATCCCATTGAAATTATAGCATTCAAACCCACCCTTCCCTACAATTTACATGATTTGCACGTTGATGGGTTAAACGTCGACAATGCAGATTCAGTGCATTCAGAGGAAGTTTCTCTTTCTTTGTTCTTAACAGGTTAGAGGTTAACACAAGTCAACAGACAGCTTTATCAAACTCTGAAGAAAACAAAAACGTCTAAGTCTAAACAATAAGTGAACGGAAAAGATAATTTAATTCATTAAGAGATAAGGTAGTGATCCGTTACTATCAGAAGGTATGAATCACTGGTAGACACTCACGTAATTCATTTGCCCATGCCAGATGGCACGCAAGATTAATTGTTGAACATTTTTTTAAACAGCCAACAGATTGTGAAAGAACATACATCTATTTTTTCCATTCAGGTTTGCAACAAAGAGAAATATAATAAGGTTAATATTTGCAATGGAAAAGTAACAGTTTTTCATTTTCATTGACACAACAAAAAAAGTAAATCAAGTTTTATAAAGTTTATCATAGTAATACAGAGTATGTATGTGAGAGGTGACACTTATGCAAAGGTACAGGGAAACATCTACCATCTCTGTATTTAAAAGTGGGATTGACAGTGACAGTTCTTGGAAAAAATAAATCTTTATTATTAATTAATGAAGAGGAATCTAAACGACAACACATCATCTTTGCTCTGTTTGAAGGCTTTATAAAATCAAGCTCATGACTTTGGACGTTTTTCAGAGATGCAGTGTTCCTCTGAGTTGGTCAGAACATGAAAAATTGTATCTCTTTAGATAATAGAAAGTCTAATTAGTGGCAGAAATGTTACCAACACTACAAATAAACCCAAAATAAGGACTAAACTTAACAAAAAGACTTGCATCATAAAGACCCAGTAACCCAGTTTAATTTTTTATGTAGTATACAACACAAACCATGTGTCCTGCATTCATCTAGTAGGAGAGGATTAGTACATAGAGGCAAGGGGGCAAAGCGGCCGTTAGTAACTTTTTGTTGTTTGTTTGTTTAAACCTTACAGTATTTCTACTACAATTTAGATCCTTTTTATCATGTTTCTTTTTCAGATGGAGAACACACAGATTTATTAATCAGCCACACCCTAATGAGCAACAATTAAAGTACGATGTGTTCCCTGTGTCTGCCAAGTTGAGGGAAGCACACTCAGTTCCTCTATATCTAATAATTAAGATCAGTTCACAGGAAGTGATTTGGCAGAAATGCTGATGGCGTGTCAAGACCTCAGCACGCTTCTGCATGCAAAGAGAAAGGAAGACGGATCAGAAATTCCCTGCAGCTGTGTCAGTCTCACCTGCGCTGTTCACTGACTTATCATCATACACCTCTTCCCCTGCAGCTGAGCGAAAACCTCAATATCCAACAAATATCCTGAACTACAACAAAATTGCAAGCTGTGCTAATGGTATGAACTGGGAAAGGCTTCTGGGGTCAGATGCATAAATAACGTATACACATAAAAACCATACACCTTTACCTGCACACAAGCTAGTATTTATAAAGAGAGAAGGTGTTCTGAGTATGAGCAATCATGCATTCTTTAGACGATGCTTACACGTTTTTAGAACAATGTAATGCCAATATGGAGTGGAAACAAAAAAAGAAGCTGTGTAATTTAATATAAAACAAAATTGACAACATCACTGACCAGTATTATAACATTTTCTCCCTGATTGCATTTCTTATTGCTAATTTTCATAGTCTACACTGATTTAATTTGAGGGACTATAAATAATGGCAGTCATACGTCACGGTCATGTATAAGTAGCTGTGAAAGACATTGCTAATCGTGCTTTAAAAACAGAGGAAGTATTATGAGATTGTTTTTACTTTTCTGGCACAATATTGGCTCATACCGTGCAATAGGCTTCTAAAGGCTGTCTAACAAAAACAGTTAACATGATCCATCTGTCCATCTGTGACTCTTTCCAGAGCATCTCCATGTAAAGCTGTTTACTGTGCAGGCTGAAGAAGTTGGCTGTCCTCCTCCTGTGCCTCTGACGTTTTACTTGTGTTTGGGTAGGATATTGAATATATATATAGGATATTGAATATACTGTGTATTAAATGCTTAAATGCATTTGTAAGTTACACATAGATCATATATTTAACCTTTACATTTACAAGCTATCAATGTCTCCAAATTTATAAATGTGTGCTGCTGAAACAAAGATGAGATTTCTCAGTCTGAAAATACCAAAATGGTGTAACAATGTTTGGAAGATGCATGGTTTGTGTCTTGTTTCTGAAGTCTCTGACTCAACCCCACCAGCTCATATGTCTACTCAAGTCTTCATTTTAAGTTTGACTAACTTAGATTATGCTGTTTGTAGCCTCAATACACCTTGAAGGAGAATTTGTATCGGAGTTATTGTAGTTTCACCAGTTTTCACTCAACTGCAGCACAAAGTCAACTAATTTAACAAGCTGAGCGACTGAACAGAACAAAAACATTTCAATAAAATGGAAAACACTCAGATTCCAGACATAACATTTGGACTTGTCACTTGTCAGGCAATGCTCTAGTATTTTAGTACAAACAACACATAGTGGAAGCATTTGCCTGTGAAGCAAACTGTCAAGGTAAAAATATTGCTTAGTGCGGGCTTTGTTCATGCAAGCATACACCTCTTTTATCTAAGGTATGAGTGTATTGTCTGTGTGGGTGTCATTTTGTCAACTGTCCAGCCCAGAGTGGAATTTTACAGGTGTGGGAAAATGTGTCTCCTTTGCAAGATAATATTCCTAAGTCTCAAACTTAGTCATAGTTGTTGGACCTAAAGTTATTCTCCCCATTAGTTATTAACGTTGTGTACCTTTAGAGTCTCTCAAGCTCGGAGTGTGTAAAAGGTGTAATGAAAGACATAACAGTCAAGCTAATACACACCTATTCTGGGAATGCCTTGAACAACATACACAACACACACAACAGTCAGTAGCAGTGATGAATCAATGTGACATGCTGGGAACCTGAAGGGTGAAGGGTTTTGGAATTTCAGCTATTGGATCTAGTTAGATTTTATTTTTAGAGAGCTTGTCTGTTTTGCTTTATATTTGACATGCAAGAATTAAATTCCGAACAGCAGGTGAGGGTACAGACATAATGTTTATATTTCAAAATTGTAAACTTTTTTGAAGCATGCAGCAGGTCTTTCAAAATATATGTTTGGTTTTTTTTGGCTTACACAACATTTCTGTATTTGCAGAAGGGACAGTGCTCATCACCCAGTAAATCGGAATGGGGGGATCTTTAATTTCAGGGCCCCTTTCACAAGGGGATACATTATAAAACTATGAAAAAGACACCCTCATACTGTCCAAAAAGGAATGGTGTTGTACTATTTCATTGTGTACTTTCAGTGTTTTTGAATCAGAGCAGGGAGAATACCATTGAGCCGCATTCACCAACAGTTCTTAAGAGCGAAGATTGTGCCATTCACAAATGGTTTCTCATCCGTGATTTGTAAGAATGAATCCTAAAAACATCCAGTAGTACTCTTACACACATTTGAACAAAGTAAGCGTTTGTGTTGTCTTCTGTTGTGCAGTTCATTCAAATGTAATGATACAATAACGGTAATATTTTTGTCAGATATCTTAAAATAACTTTTGGTAATTTATAAAATATTTTGTTGTATAAAAAAATGAAGTACACTAACATTTTAATTTACATGAAATTAATTGGAAATTGTGCTATCAGTTAGTGGTTCCACTCTTATTATATGCCAAACGTGGCCTTTCTTTATCCCAGGCCTGCTCACAAAATGCCGTATTTGCTGATGCTGCAAGATTTTGCAGATTGGGCCCTATATCCTCTGCAGAGACAATAAATCTTTAATGACTGTGCAGATTTATTTGCAGAGTGATGAGTACTTACTTGGATGTTTTATACTACCAAGAGCTGTTCTAATAGACCTTTGCAATCATTCCCAACCAGCACTGCAGGTCCCATCTTGTTCCACCACATGTCCAGGTTCTCTCGACCTTAAGCTTTTTGGCCACTGGAACATTTCAGCGAGCTGGGAGACAGGGTGAGTATGTCACAGCTGTCCATCAGCAGCACTCTCCAGTGAGTCGTGGATGCAATCAATTAACTGGCCTCACAGTACATAAAGTTTCCATATACAGCTGAAGAACAAGTCGCAGTCAAGAGGGGATTTAATTCTATTGTTGTAAGCACTCAACTGTTAAATAGAGGCTTTGATATCAAGTTGGTACAAACTACTTTAAAAAAATGACAGAGCTCATTAAATCATCTTCAGAACCAAATGTGCAACCAATGCTACTATAAAGCTGTAAAGCCTAGATAGTTTTTCATCACACCTGTGTCCTTTACCTGTCTTATATAGACAGGTGATCTATGGTAGCGTATCTACAATAATCTCGAGAGATGCCTTTCTATTCAGTGTGCAAAGCAATGTTTAACATTAGCGTTTCTTCATCTACCAATGATCGATGACCCCGTTCTACATTAATCGATTATCTACTTAAGAATCGAATATGTCTGGAATTAATGTTATCTCACATATGTTACGAAATCCAGCTGTAGGGCAAAAGACTAATCAATCAAATTATATGAAAAAGAAGTGAAAAAATGTTCACTTTCATTATATAATCAGAAATGTAAAAAATTAATATAATCCAATACCGTTTAATAAAGTAACATTATTTTAACAATCTATCTAAAATAACGCGGTATGTCATGATAATTAAGGAACCTGTACTTATCTATGATCTTCCCCGTGGGAGTGAAACAGGCAAGACTACATGACAGCACCATCTTAATTCCCTGTGAAATGTTTTACTTTGGACTGATTTCAATCTGTCAAACAGGTTTTTGACTAATGTAACTTGGCATTAGTCTGTTGTGAGTGTATTACACATGTATGTCACATTTACAGTTCAAGGCCGTCTTTGTTCAACAGTGATGTTGTTCAGTCATTTGCTCAGGTGTGTTGACGGCACCACAATGGTAAGCTATCGCACAGTAAGTGCTTTTGAATAAGAATTTGTTCATTGTCACACAAGATGGAGAGCTGAGGGGGGCTTTGGCATTTGAAAAGGCCATATTTGTGGGCCTCCTCTGTGAATGTTTACCTTCAAGGACAAATGAAGCCATTGAGTCCCTGCGAGCTGTGAATGAGCTCCTTCTACACACACAGGCTTTTTGAATGCACATCAAAACAACCTCAGCAAACCCAGGGACACATTCCTCAGGCGTTTAATGTGAGGGCAAATAGGCAACCACTTCAATAAAATACCTCTCGGATGGAATTGCATAAGTCGAAAAAGCAAGCTTTGGCCAGACCGGGGTGAAACTCAGGGAATAGGGTTGGTTGAAGTTTTACCTGAGGTTTATAAGGACTTTTTTTTTTAAAGAGAGGGGATTTATTGTGTTGACAGCTTTACAGCAGATACACATGCAACTACTACATACAGGTACAAGAACTTGATTGTGAGATTGCCAAAGGCCGTCATTTCACAAGATGTTGATCAGTGTCACCACTTCAAAGCAGAATTCATTCCTCAAGTCTGTCTAAAATGTCTATTTTTACATTTGAGGTTGAAAAGACAATAACAAGCTGAGCTCTGCGAAGGCTATCCTATTTTAATTACATTGTACCAAAGCTCCCCCGCCCCATCTCCCTCCCGTTTCCGCAACCCCTTCCCTTCACAAACACACACAAAAAGGCATCACATTACACGCTAACATCTCCGCTCCCCGCGCCATGTAATTATACAATCTGCAGAAAACATTTATTTTTAGGGTCTGTAAATGTTTGACTTCAGCTTGTGTGCACTGGGCTGAGAGAACAGGCAGGGGTATTTCACTATAAATTTTTAACAGCTCAAGCTTCATTGTCCAGTTTGGGGTTTTTTATGATCTGTAGGCGTTTTCTTGAGTTTAAAGTTTTTTCAGTTCCAGCATCATCCAAGAAAAGATCCATAGCCAACTGTTCTTTGTATAACAGGTGTAATTAAAGCCACTTTGGTTTCTGTATGGTGGGTGGATTTTAAAGCGAAATGTTGTGATTTCCCTTGAGGAATCAATAAGGTTTCTCAACTTCTGATTGGTTAGGGACACGATGAATGTGGAAGGATCGAGGATTTTACACAATGCACAGTAATGCAGATCTCAGACTACAGTCAGAAAATGAAACAAAGATATAACAATAGCTCTTTAACTTTTGCTTTTGTTTCTACTACAGTTGCTCACTCACAACTGTTTAGTTTTGGAATAACGTTTTTTTAGGTTTACTGCTTGAAAACAATATTCTTCCATTTTTAAGATGGGTACAGACCAGAAGGTGAGACTTTAAACTGGCAGGCAAATTAATCTGTGAGTCATTGGGATAGGTTGAAAAGTCTATCAAAGCCTTGGCGTTATAATGTATTATACTCACGTGTGCTTTAAAGGAAAGTGAAATCTTAGTCATAGGATATCTAAGCTTTGTCTGAATAACTCACATGGTTTGGACATGACTATGGTGAGTAAAAAAACTAGTAAGAAAATCTTGGGTTGTGCCTCCTATATCAGATACTGTATGTCTTCTGAACAGTACCAGAGGTAAAACAATGACTATGTTGTTTTAGAAAGGAAAAACAAAAGATCACAAAGAACATTCACAAGTCACGTTTTCTCATTTTTAGTGAAGCAAAACCAAAAGGCAGCCAAAACAGTTCTTTAAATTCATCTTATTTTCCAGATTATAAAGACTGATACAGCTTATTCCTGCTGAGAAGGCACCTTGTGTATTCATCCACCACAGAAAGTAGTCCTCTATTTACACCTGTTTGACAAAATGTAGCCAAGTGTTTAGAAAATTATTTAGGTAGTGTGTAAAGGATAGTAATCACACATTTTTTGTTATTTTTATTTCTTAACTTCAAGAACAGGTAGAATAAGTCCAGAAGTATATGCCAAACAGCTGAAAAGTACAAATCATAAAGTACTTGAATACTAAACAGTGCAACAGCCCCTCAAACAGTTGTGTTAAGCAACACAGATGTTAAGCAACAATCCCTTTAAATTTGCGTCACTGTGCTTTACGACTAAATTTTACTTTTTTGACAATAAGAAGCACTGTTGACTTATCAAACAGTTTTAAGACCAGAAAGCCTTTTGTATGTATTCATTTTATTTCTACGGTTGCACAGGAGAAAAAGGTGTGTTTGATCAAGGACTTTATAATCTATGTATCTAATTTGTCCCTGGAGGATGTAAAAGCCATCGCTTTTGTCAGTTTAAAAAGAAAACTAACATGCAGGACTTTGTGTCCTGTATTTACAGAGGATGAATGTGCATCTTGATCACCTGAGAGCATTCGTTTTGTCATCATTGCTTTAGCAAAAAAAAAAACAAGACTGCACATGGTTCAGCCCATTATTTATTACTCATCATAAGTTCATAAAAAAGACAGTTAAAATGTGAAACGGGTCAAAGAATCAGAATGGATAATTGCTCTCGATGTTATAGGCTGTGACTTGCCTTTCTAACATGTTGGATTATAACTACTGATGGTGGCTGTGCTTCATTTACAATCTATTGTTAAAGGGAAAATCAGGCAGTGCCAGGGTTAGGTATGTTTTATTTTTTAAGTTCATGTGACCTGTGTGGTGGCTGCAGTCAGTCTACACCTTGCTCTTATTTTCCAGACCACACAATCACCTAAGAGAAGTGTTTGCAAAAGTCGAGGCCTTATCTTGCTTTTAGTATAAATAAAACGTTTGTAACAGAAGTTTTTGTATCTGGTGATGTGCCAGATTTTAATCTAATCTACAGCAAACACTGAATCCTTGCCAAGGACTTTTACAACACAAAACTGATCTATGGGCTTTCTTGCAAATCTTATCAAACTTTGCCTATAGATTGGCATTCAGTTTATATTTAGTTTATATTTATTATAGTTTATTAGTTTATATTTATAGGCTATCCAGCCAACCATTTTTTTTAAAGTGACATTTCTGTTTATGAACGACTTATGAACGAGGAATCCAGAGGCTTGGTGTTGCTGAATGTTCTCCATGCAATATAATGTTGTTCAGTTGGCTAGAGACATATATTAAAGAAAAAGAAACAAGAAAGAAAGAAACAAGCTGAATTATATCAGCCTATTTTTCTTTGATGCGGTCCAAAATCCCATTTTTGATAGAATCTATTGTCTTTGGTGTATGTAGGTTTCCATGGGAGCAAAGAACAACACAGGGGACGCTCAGCCACAGGCATTAATGGATGTCAATTCAGCTATGCAAAAACATCCAAAATATTACAACCATGTGAACTAGTTTAGAAGTGATTTAGGGCTTCTCATCCTCATTGTTAAGAGGCCCTGTAAGAAGAATGAGACAAAAACTTTCCATTGCCTCTGTAGTAGTTCTTGTCAAACAACATGTACAATCTCTATCTCAGAGAGTGGGTTCACAATATTAGATAATCTAAACTTCCCTGAATTTTACTTGTATTTGGCAAAGAAAATGCAGCGAAAAATTTGTGTAAGTTACATTTCAATCATGTGTTTGTTTTACAAAATGTAATGGCAATCTGCCGGAAAACTTTTCTGTTGAATTTATAATGCAGCAAACAAAGAAAGAAAACAACACAGGATAAAACTCATTGCACTTGGTTAACGTCAATGGTCTCAGCTGAAAACGAGGTATAGTCTAATCTGCTTAGGAAACAAAAAGGTTCCTTGATCATCAGATTGTGACCTCTGGTATCCTGCCCTTGAGAAATTAACATGAATATAACCATGTCAACAGAAAATCTGTGAAAAACCATCCTTTAGGTTATTTTCACTCTATAAACTGGAATGGGATTTTAATATTTATCATTACTTAAATGATTTGATAACAGTTTTCTACTTGTGCTGTTGGTTCCGAACAAACTGTGATTTTAAGGCTGGAACATTCTGACTGTTCCTCTTCCGAGGTTAAAGTCCAAAGGTGATGTGCCTTTTGGCTCCGGAAAAAACTGCTCAAGAAGCTCCACCTGCACAAGTTAACTCATCAGTTTAATTTGTGCAGCATCATAAAGCTTTTTCTATTAAACTTTGCCTGTAACTCTCTTTGTCTTTGCCGGTTTTATAGCTTGGATAATCGTATACACATATTAAGTTTGTACAGTAAAAAATGTGAGACTGAATCATAACAAATCAAAAGAGGCTGCTGCCGGATGAGTAAATCTGCTCATTTTCATTTTGAGTTTGGCAGGATGTTAATCAACCGCAGACAAGAATTCACTCGCATGAACCACAAATTTATCCTTGATAGTCCCAGAAGAAACGGAATGATATATTGTGTGAATTTAGGGGTCAAATGTGAGTTTATTTCAACTGACTTTTAAGAATGAAGTATTTCAGCTTGTTTGTGGTTAAATCAGATACGTTCTGATCACTAACATTTGCTCAATCTAAGGTCCTCCTCCTCCAAAAAAAAAAACAGTTTCATCTTGCCTTACGTTTTCTTTTTTTCGACAGCACAAATGTGATTTACCTCTATTGTCATTTTTGATTAGTTTGGAGACAGAGGGACCTTAGGGGCTTCAGCTTCATTACTGGCACTTTGTTTGGTGTCGATGGGCGAAGGAGGTGGGTCTGCCTCAGATGCTATCAGATGACTGAGTATTTACCTCCATTGGTGTTTCCAGTAATTAAAGAGTGTGCCTTTACTAAAAGCTGTGGCTACTAATCACTTCAACAACTGCCTTTCATGGTCTTGTGGACATCTCCTTTAGCTTGGAAAACATTATACATTAACATAGAATCAGGAATGAAACTGTCTTCTGAATATGAAACTTCCTTTTAGATGATTTCTCTGCACCTAATTACAAGATGGATCAGTGGCCACTCTAATGTGTTTTGGATAACATCTTTGAAATATGATACTGCCATACAAGCCCGCGGGAACACTGTGCCTGCAGAAAACCACTGAGAAGTCTTGACTGTGTTAAGCTGGATGGCTTATCTACAACACATCTCCAGGGCTGCTTAAAAAGTCAGCAATTGTAGGTTGTCACAAAGGAAGAAATGATGAGTTAAGCTGGGCTGCTGGAACGTACAGGCTTATTTCAAAGGTTACAATTTACATCAAGCATGGTTCTTCATCCCTTTAAGTCCAAAACTTGAGAGCAATGCTTTGGTTATATTTTTTGGGGGAAACAGTTTAGAACAAAAGGTGTGCAGTTGCGATGCTTGTTGAGAAATGATGAATCTAAGTCAGAAAAACTTCGTTGTCACCCACAGAATAAAAAATGTGTACACAAAACATAGAAACAATTACAAACGCATAATGAGAAGAAAAAGCATTATTTCCATATTTCATTGTCAGATTATAAACTCCAAACAGTTACAATTTTACATCTTCAGCAATATTATTGAAATTGAATTAATAATATTATTCCTGAGCTACTTTTGCTTTTGTCAGTGTGGATTAGCAACATAACACCCACACAAAGCTGCTCGCTGAGATGTAAGAAAATGATTAAACACATCCTTTGTCATGTTGAGGACAATACGATCCGTGACAGCAACGCATTTTCTATTTTGCAATGTGATAAGGCTGCAGCAAGCTGTGTGATGTAATGTCGTCTGGGTGTTCGATTTGGCAGGGTTGTGGGAGATTAAAGGTTTTTCCGATATGCTTCCTGTCCCTCTGAAGAAGCACCCGGGTTCCCCCTCTAATTTGCTTCCTCCTGCCATTTGCTTTGTGCACAGATTGAAGGCTTTGAAGTGGCAAAACTGTCTTGCACATGATGAAGATGTGTGAGTGTGTGTGCGCTCAAAGTTTGTGCCTGCCAGTGTACCAGCTGTGCTGTGATAATACAAAATATTAGAGATCAACAAAAGGTAGGTTTCCTGCCGTCCTCATTCCCATGTAACACAATGCAGGCACACAATGGAGCCAGGTTCAGTCACCGTCATTATCCTACGAGATCCACTGTGAGCTTCAGAAACATGAGCCCAGCTCAGATCCCTCCTGTGATAGAGGTAACCTCAAGTTTATCTGCATGACCGTCAGTATAAGTTTGCATATAAAGTATTGTATTCCTAAATGTAACTGTATATAAGTTTTCTTTCCAACAAATCTGAGATTAAACTTTTTGATCTTGACCTACTGTATTCAAGAAACAGTACTTTTAACCTTCTGTCTTTCTTAACCTCTCTTCTACGCTGATCATACTCTTGTTAACAATCGATTTTTCATTTGCTGACCATCTTTTTCTGAATGACATCTATCTTTCAACGTCTTACTGATAACAGCATCTATAGAAGTAGCCTTCAATATTGGTTTACTCGACAAAATAAACAAAGATTCTCTTTTTAAGAGTTTGCCATAGATAGAGGTGCATTCCCAAAATGAGCATGTCAGTTGTCTCAGCTCTGCTTTTGCTTTTGTATCACCATGTTGCGTGCCGAGAGAGGGCCAGAACTTGGCTGGTTCGTTAGTCTGCTGAAAGATGTTAAAATGCTCCCTGATCTGATAACAGCTCAGTCTCTGATTAGTTGTTGAAACAGTGGCTTTGAAACGAGAGCAAGAAAAAAATCCAAAACACGGATAAACACAGCGGAGTCAGACACTGACAAAAAGAGTCCAAACATTGACTGAACAGATTCCATTACTCTGATGGTGCATCTGAATGTGGATTTATTATTTAGGTACATTTAAACAGCCTGTGAGTTAACAGGAAACATTAATGTTTCACATACAGGAGGAAGTACATGATGATGTCCTGAGCAGCAGTTTTAAGTTCTCTGAAATAGTCATTTAAAAGATCAGCTTTGGTTATAAGACTTTGAGACTGTCCTACAATGTAAAGGTGCTTTTTTACAAATAAGATGCGTTATTACCTTTTTATTTTACAATGTATTTTTTTACATTGAGACAGGAAGGCTGAGTGACTGACAGAGACAGAAGGCTGTGATACAGCCCAACATAGATGGATACTGTGTGCAGCAAGACTTCCTCTCTAATTTATTAGTTATTTGTTCTGCCTCGATTTACTTTTCCTCTCCTCTCTGACATTTCTAGCACTTTTGTTGTACATTGTGTATGACCAACAGTTCCACCAGCTGATCCTTGGTGTTTTTGTTATACTGTTACATGCAGTACTGTGAATACAAAATTTTCATGGCGCCATTATGGTCTTTTTTTTTTACGCCCATCAGGCTCATAATTACAAATTGTGCTCTGATTTGTCCTTGTGCATTTACATTTTGGATCTTTTCACCAAAAAAAATCCAGTGTGGGTCCATATTTCTTAATGTTGAACTTTTCTAAATCTCCCTTATGCTACATAACCAATTACCACTGCCGATATCAATATTTAGGTGGAGACAGAATAAAATTTTGATCAATTTGGAGTCCCCAAATCAATAAACCCTCCCTGTTCTGAAACATAATTTCAGTTATTATCATTTTAGGTAGAATTTAGGTGATTAACCACATATAAAATATCAAACCGCACAAACTTGTGCAGTTTCTGACCCCTAAAAGTCTGAGTCTCAGTCTCTTGATACACTTTGGGTATGTATTATGTCTTTGTCGAGACACCTCTTTTACAAATACATTATTAACATACATTATTCTAACAATAGAGAAACTGGAAACAAAAAGTTATTGGAACAACAAAATTATGGTAATTTACATAATGTGATATAAATCATGCTTAAGTTTCATTATTCCCACTCTACTTTTTGTAACTTTTTTGTTTCTCCAAACAACAGCAGTTGCCACATATTTTTCTTCATTTGGGTGCCCTGATGGATTCTCAGATGGCCCCATTTGGCAAGTCAACAAGACCTCACAGGAGCTAATGGCAGCCCTGTGCCCACACAGCCCAGTCTCAGCATTCAGCAAGACAATAATACCACAGGCCCCCTGACAATGCAAGTGCTCCCCTCACAATGCACGGCTCCCATTAACAAAGAGAGGGGACTAAAGCAGCAATCAGTGCAGGACTCCCAATGAGGCAGACTAGGGCTGTGCAGACGTCTGGGCTGGGGATTTAAACAGAGGCCTCAGGCCATCATACCTGACTGCAGGCAACCTGACACGCGCTAGGGAGGAGGGGCTGGAGACACTTGAAGGGTTGAATGAATGGAAATCAAAGCTATATGGAAAAAAAAGTAATTGGTCTGTTTGCTTGTGTGTTTTTCATTTTCAACAAATTTCTGAGCAAACATTCAAATGATTTCATCACATCCATATGTTTTCAGAAGCCACAGTAAGCGGGAGAACATGTTAATCATGTCTTTAGACCTCTTTCTTTCTAATGGCATCCATCCCAAAGCACACATGCTAACAGCCTGTAACACAACAGAAGGCTTGGGTGGATTACAGAATGAATTTACTGGGCACAGATGTGGAGGCCTGGAGACTCAACAGGCTCCTAAGCTTGTTTGAAATTACTGTAATTAAGTTGTCTTGCTGAAAAGTCATTGGACTCAGCTGGCAAGTTTCATGGATATTTTGTCTCTCTTGATCATAAGCTGAGTTCTACAGTACAAATGCAGTATACTTTCAATTAAAATGTCCCAACGGTCACAGATCAATTTAGTATCACTTCCCATGTGAAAATATAGAGTCAAGCTCTAAAGAGAAACCATCAGGCAAAATACATCACCATTTTCTGGCCTTAAATTACCACTGAGAGGTCCTCAATGTGGCTAAAAGACATAAGTGAAACTGTTCCATCTCAAATTGAAAATATGAAGAGGAAATGTGACCAAATGTGAGGTGGGAGTGGGTAAAACTTTGTTAGGTGTGTGTTTCCACATGTGTGTGTTCTTTTGTGACAAGCCGCAGAAATATTTACAATCTTCATCCAAATGAGTGTGCTGATGCGGATTTAAAAGCCAATATTACAGGGGATGAAATAATGAGCTTGTGGTTTCAAGGAGCTGGAGAGTAACACGCTTGGACAAATAAGGACAGCGAGTAAATGGGTCCTTTGTTGAGCTCTGTGATACTTCTCGCTCTGCACAAACAGAAAGGAGGTGTTGCTAGTGATTAGGAAAGCAAATGTCAAGTTCTTTAACCCTGCTATCAGCTCTTTTCAGCACAATCCTGCACAGGTGCATGGTATATATGTGTGTTTAAGTGAGTGTGTGTGTGTGTGTGTGTGTGTGTGTGTGTGTGTGTGTGTGTGTGTGTGTGTGTGTGTGTGTGTGTGTGTGGAAGCACGCCCAACTGAAGCCAGTTTTGCTGCTGAACAATAGTTTGAGTGAATGTAACCTTGTCCTATCACATATTACTCTCCTCTTGCTGGGCTGAATCATACAAACGCTATGGTTTCTCAGCCAACCCTTGCATTTTGAATCAGTTGCACAGCACAGATATATTCATATTTTCAAAGACTTCCACTGGAAAAAAAAAACAACAACTGGGGTTTAGTGGAATAAACTTGAGCAAAAAAAATCAGAAGGTCTTCAAGCTTCTACCACAAACAGGTTTAGTTAGGAGTTCACCAGCATGAAAAAAATTTACATAAAAAAGATGGAAATTCACACGCTTGCTTGCCTTTGACAGAATCATAACCATGAAGTGGCTTTAACTGCATGACTTGATGCTTCTCATGAATGGTGAATAATTACGAAGTATTAGACCAGTGCAGCACAGAAAGTGCTTTGTTGAAAGACATAAAATGAAGCCAGTGATCTTTTTTTCCCTGCTCTGTCAATAGAAGTGAATATTCCTTTTTAATGATGTGCTCATTAAAAGACTTGCAGAGTTTCAGGTAACATTTAACTGGAGAACTGCACTCAGAGAACTCATTTACAGATCTTTATTACATCTTTACTGCTTTAAGATGTAAACAAGGCAGAAAAAATAACATCTCGAAGTACTTTTCACACTCAATTGGACACTTTTCTGTGTTGTACGAATATCCAGGAGGCAATGCAGTTACCCTGCTGCTGATTTTATGACTCATTTAGATTAATCATGATTCATGTAACAGTGTAAGAACTTTTTTGGTTACTGTTAATGATTTTATGAATTCTGATTTGGAGATGTACTGGCAGATCAGCCAGATCTAACATCTAAAAGTGTAACTTAGTGACATGAGCACTGCATAAATTTCACATTTTGTACAACATTAACATATTTTAAGCCCTCTGCATCTAATGTCATAGTCTTACATCATTCTCAAACTCATTGGGTTTAGAGTAAATCGTCACAGGATAGTATCATTCCTTGAGAATACATGTCTTAAAAACATGCACGAAAACAAATATGTATGTTTTAAGAACACATCATTTGATATGTTCATCAAATGCTTTTTCATTATACCAGGTTTCAGTGAATGCAGCATGTACTGCTGGTATAAGAATAAAAAGTGTGCATATGTGATCTATTTTCAATATATATAATAAACTTATAAAAATGTATGTATTATGAGGAAACATCATTTAACATCTCATGTCAAACAAATTAGAGTAAAAACATGACAGAACACAGTCCATTAGCAGACTTTTATGTGCGAATGCCACAAATCTATAGCTGTTACTATAAAAATCTTTAAGGGTGTGGTTAAAGATGAGACAAGAGCAGACAAGTAAACACACACGGAATGTAGTAATAGTTTTATAAGCTTGTTCAACACAAAACACACCTACATCATGTGGTACACTGCCACAAAAACATGCCAAGCAAGTTGATTTAGCATTGCTCAAACACAAGTAAACCTCACTATCATCCAGTAACTATACACACAATGTACAGTCATGGCATTAATCACTCCAAAAAATTAAAACTGAGGTGATCAAGGTGCTGACCAAAATCCTTGACACTGATGAATCAGCTTCACCTTATCAATAAAGATAAGTCCAAAATAGAAAAAACTAATTGCTGCAAAGCTAATGTCTACACCCAATGCTTTACAAACAGTTCTGACATCCTTTGAACTTTGCATTTGACTTGAAACGATAGCAGGGATATTATCAGTTGCAGGAGTGAAGAAACGTTTGCTGATTTGTCCAAAAAGCAAAAGAGCAGAAGAAAAGACGGTTAATGAATAATAGGATTAAATCTATTTCTTTCAATTTCTAGTTCTCTTTCTGTCTTTCTTTGTAAATGTTTCCTGTCTGATTTTCTCTTTATTATAAAATTGCGTGTGTTGTTTTGCTTTTTTTTTTTTGCTTTTCCAGTTTAAACCAGTTGAATTTGTGGTCAGATTCAGACATGTACCGAACATGCCACCAGAATTAGTCAGCATCTTTATGACAAAAGCTAGTTTTGTCCTATATCCAAGTACCTGGCATCTTTTTCTTTTGCTGAGCCAATGTTAATAAGTAATGTTAGTTCTAACAAAAGAGAAAAACAACACAGACAGGCTGACAAATAGTTGGAGCTATTTCACATTTCTGTCAAAAATCAAAAGGCCAAAGTGGAGATGAGATTATATTGTGAGAAGAGAGGAATTTCCAAAGGAAAAAAGGAAAACATCTTTGTTTACTCTGCTTTTGTCTTTAAAAGCAGAAATATTTTTGTCTGATAAATGGGGAACAGGAGCTTTAAGTCCATTTGAAATCCATTTGAAGTACCAGGTACCAAGTATTTTTTTTGCAAAGTGACTTCACATCTTTTGAAAATGCCTTCTGCTTATATTTTATGACAATGAATGATCATAATAAAATCCAGCTGCATTAAACTAAAATAGATAAGCAATGTAAGGAACTTATCTTTATGGTTTATAGTATTTTTTTCTTTTCTGTTGCTCATCTCTGTTCGTGCCTCTCCTTCAGCCAGATTAGAGTGTCATGTCACGTCTGTCTTCACCATGAGTTCAGGCCCGGGGCACTACACTGACTCCAGGTGAGACAAGAATCCGCCTCTCACTTGTGTTTATCATTTCAGTGTTGAGGAGCTGGTGAGTGAGGCCATTGTAAACCGGGATTAACCTTTCCCACTTTTCTGGTTGACCAGAGGGTCAGATGGAGCTCTTCCACATTTCACTCAGCTCCCCTGTTTTTACTTCTTTTGTTCTGAGGAGCATCTAAAATATTTCAATAATTTAAAGAGCTTTTCTTTTCTGAGAGACTGCGTCCTGATATTAGAAATGAGAGCCCATTGGTTCCCTCCGTCAGGAGCAGGGGAAGCAGGAGAAGCAGGGGCTCTCAAGCAATTCATTCATGAGGTGCGAAAGTTGGGATTGCTTGTTGTCAATTGTTATGTTTTGGAAATAATAAATCAAATAGTTCATCATTCAAAACTGGCATCATGTCATCTGTCATGATTTTTAATTTCAGCCATGTTAAGCCTAGTGTGTTGTTCAAAAACAATTTGTTGCTTGAACATTAGAATTGTCTGTTACACAACCGCAATACTGGCTAATATTAATAGCAAAGTGACAAGGTACTTACTGCCAGTTACTTTCAAAACTTATTAAGTGATTTTTTTCCAACCAGTTTCTACCAACAAAATTAGATGGAAAAGGGTATTTTCACATCTTCAGCTACATCACTAAATCCTTCAGTTTTAAAGTACTATTCAGTCCCTTGTCAAATCACTGTTCAGTAGTTGCCAGTATATATCGGGTTCAGCTTTGATTGGCATTGATGGGAAAACAATACCTGGGTTCACATGCAAATTCTGTGCTGTGCTTGAGGCTGGAAGAGTGGGTATAGCTGCCTTTTTATTTACAGAAACCATAATGTATTACACTGAGGCTCAAAAGATTTATTTTTTTTAAAGTTAAATTTCAGCAAGACAGGTATATGCTAACCCTCAGTCCCACTGTGTGGGGCTAACATCTGTGGTTCAGTTCAAATTAATGAACTAGTCTAATCATCCCAGAAAGCTGTGACCATCAGAAACTGCGGTCTAACATAGCGTGCAGTACACAATGTAATCACGGCTTACTTTACACCTGGGAGAAAGGTACAATTCCGATTCTGTGTTTGTTGTACGCCTTGAAACACTGAGGCTTAACACACTACAACTGGCAATAAATTTAACTGGCTTCCTTTAGAGGGTGTGACGGTGTTGAAAAAAACTGTTCAAAAACACCCTTTTTTGTGTAAAACGAAAACTCTTTTATTGACTGAATATATCAGTTGCTAAACACTGCAGATAAAGGTTGAATATCTTATCATATCAAAGCAGTTACACATTGAAATAATCACATTAATCATAGTGTAATTAACTGTGCAGTCAAGAAAACTAGATATGGGTGCCAAAGGTCTACCTGCAAACTTTCTATGAATTGCCCTGAACTTGGTCTGAGGACACTTTAGAGCTCCCTGTGGCCACTCTGACCTCCCAGGCAGTGTTTTCTTTCCAACACAGCTTGAACAAGTTTTTGCTGTGGATCCTGGGCTCATAAAAGACGCTAATTAGAGGACATCCTTCAGCTGAGTAGAACTATCAGTGAGCCATTTCATGTTTACGACCATTTTTTCTACTTCTATAAAACTCTGCTGAATTGGTTTATATCAGACTTGAGGAGCCTGAGGAAGAGATAAGATACCTATAATTTATCTTTATCTGCACTGAGGTTATATTATCTCCATTGGGCAGCAACCCTTGGCCAGTCAAGGCTCTGACAGTCGCCCACGTTTACTTCCAATGCCAAACGCTGTGTATGCACAAACACTAAAATGTGTTATGTTGAAAACACTTTTATTCTTAAAATCACTGCAGAGTCAATCATATAGATCTTAAGTAGAATTGAGTAACATGCAAGATCCTCACTTTGACAGGGGAAAATGACTGATGCTTAACCATGCAAACCATGCTCATTCGCATACCTTACATAAGTTTAAGTCAAACAGATACTATATTTAAGGCATGAGAAAAGAGCGACAGTCTAGGTCCCATCCAGTAAGCATACAATGAGTCACAGCAGCTTGAGGAAACAGTGTTGTCTGGCATGACTCACAAGCATTCTGACACATGGGTATCCAGAACACGTGGACAGGCACACAACAGGCATGTCCAGGAAAAAGGCTACAGCCATTTACACCTGTATAAATCCCCTGATCTGTCTGACACCAAGCCACCTTCCACATCCAATTCTGACCGTGTAAACACGCAGACGTGCATGTGAATGCTTAGTTTTTGTTTTATGCAATGTTTAGTTCTTTTTACAGGAGTGTTTGTTGGGATTGGTCTGTCTAGGCCTACCTGCAGAGAAATCCTGCTCCTCTATCCGCTCACATGGTCATAGAGTATACGCTTATGATCAACAAGCCATTGCCAACAACAGCAACACTGCCGTGAGTCACTGCATCAACGTGCTTGATGTCTTTGGCTCTCAATGGTTCCCATCACATTTTTCAAGTCTGTCTTCTGTGCCCATCCCCATATGTTTGAAGAAGTAAAAAAAAAAGTATCTTGCTAAAATAACTTTTCTTTTGTTATTTACTTGCAGTCTTAAGATAACAAAAGTGAACACATACTCAACAAGGCGTTAAGATTGCTTTGCATATCCTGCTTCCTCTTTTGAACAGAATTTAAAACTTGATCTTTCACATGAACACAGCCAACTTCTTCTCCCAGTTGATGTACGAATCTGTTGCACTACACTACGATAATTACTTATGCATTGTTTTATAAGAGCTGTGATACATAGTTTGTACCAAATACATTTGCGGTAAGGTATTTGGATCACGGTGTTCCCACAGATCACGATGTTCCCACAGAATGTAAGCTTTCTTCAGTTTGACATTAGATGGGACTCAATGCCAACCCGTATTTAATTCTAGAACATTCAGTACTCTGTCTCTTTTATGCCAGTTATTATGCATCCCCACAAAACTCATAATTAATTTGGAGGAATGCGGATATTCCTGCTGTAGCTTTCAGGCTGATGAAAAGAAGGACCTGGGAAACTTTCCATGCCAACTAGTACTTTCATATGTTTATTTTGGAAATCAGATTTTTCAAGCAGAGCAAAAATCTTTTATTGTTCTTTTTTTTTTTCTTATTAAACCTTTATTTAACTAGGAAAAAGGTCCCATTGAGATTAAAAATCTATTTTTCAAGGGAGTCCTGGCCAAGACAGAACAGCAGCACAAACAAAAAACAGACAAGATACTCAGATAATATTATTACAAATGATGTCAATATAAATGCTTAAAAGTACAAAGGTACAATACAAATTATGTAATGAACAACATCAGCTAAAACAACAACACCTTGACAATTCCTTTTCTAGATATTTAAATATGGATTTAAAAGCATTCAAAGAGATTAGATCTTTGACTTTTAAAACATTCTGTAAAAAATTCCAATCAGATAGTGCTGAGTATCCAAATGCCCTTTTCCCAAGCTCCGCGCGAACATTTGATACTGAGAAGGTATGAAACTCCCTAGAACGCAGTGAATATTGACCATCACATTTTAAAGAAATAAAATAACTGAGGTAAGTTGGGGGCAACCCAAGACTTGCCTTATATATAAAAGTATACCAGTGTATACAGGGAACCATCGATTAGGATGCCTAGATATTTGTAGGAGTTAACCCTTTCAGTTCTTACTGATATGAGATCATTTATTTGTTTTTTCTTTTTTGTCTCTTTGCCTCTAATGGTATTAGCGTTTTCTTTTCTTCCTTGAACTTATTCCATCTGAAACTAATTTAACTTGTGTGGTCAATGTGTGAATCATAATTTAGCCAAGAGGCCTTTCGGTTGGCAGAATTTTTAATAAAATCCCCACAGTTTATGACCCATTACACGAGTCAAAATGTTGTGCGACCACTTGTTGATTACTTGATTGTTGTCTGCATGACAGCAGCATATGATTAGGGGGAGCTGAAGAAAAGCTCAGTTTATACACAGAAAACCCCTGGTCGTAAATTAAACCAGCTCACATAAAAAGGATTTTGACAGATGCATGAACACATCCCATGTTCAGGCCTCAGGCAAATCAGATTTAATTTTCAAATACCATTGTTAGGACATAGTGTTCTTTTCAAGTGATCAGCGTGATTTGTAATTGCGTGTGTTGCTGTGGTAACAATGAAGGCATTCGTAACAGTGCTCGTGACAAGGCTTTCCACCTGTACATTCTTTCCTTCAACTGGATTTGTTGTTCTACATGTTTTTCACGGTAGCCCTCTGCTAGTTGCAGCATGCATCCTGCTCAGCATTCCTGTCACTCGGGATTTGACTTTGTCATTAAGGGCCACGCTGTGAATGATGCCCACTTTGATGTCTGATTTGAGAATTTTGGGGACTACAGACATTAACATCAGGCTGGAAATTGGGTTTCCTTTTATTTTTAATCTACATCATTTTATTTGTTAGGAAAATCCACAAAGCAGCGCCTGAAGGAATAAAAAAGTCTGGATGTCTGGTTTTACTTCAAAGCAGGATTTGTCAGCGTAATTAAAGCAACACCCCAGTTGACATTCTTGTTGTACATGATTTGGTTTGGACAGCCAGAGTTTCAGTGTGTTTTTTAAATTCATGTTTACTTTAACCCCCTTGATTTATAACATTGAAAGAAGATTTGACTTGTGAACTTGGGGATCAGGGCTGTTGGCAAAATCCTTTCACAGTTCAAAAACATGCATCTCAGTTAATTGGTGAGTCTAAATTAACTGGTCAGCAACTATTGGTAACTCAAGTCCTGTATTTACGAAATGTGTGTTAATAATCACTCATTAATTCAAACTTTGATCTTATCATCCATTCATTTTCTATTCCCACTTAATCAGGGTCCCCAGGGAGGTTGCCTGTCCATCACAGGGCCACACACAGACAAACAGAGACAGACAACCATGCATGCTCACACTCACTCCTAGGGTCACTTTAGAGAAACCAATTAACTTAGCATGCATGCTTTTGGACGCAGGAGGAAGCCAGCGCACATGGAGAGAAACTACACATACATGGGAAGAACATGCGAATGCCACAGGTTCGAACCAGGAACCATCTTGCTGTGAGGCAAACCACCACACAAGGCTGATCTCTATAATAGCAAGCTATAGCAAAGCAAAGTTTAATTTGAGAACAAGTGTATCAATTAAATTTTACTTCTCTTAAGTCCTTATTCTTTATGAGTTTCACCCCTCTCTGTCCCACAGCAGGCTTTTTCTTCCACTCTGTAAAAATACCATTTTGATTCACAAATTTTGAAGTGTAACATTACAAACAGAGGAAAATAGCTTGTCAAGTTACAGATATTAAGCTACAGTGACAGTATACAGATGCGGCAACTTCTGAAGAACTTGAGCCAAGGCACTCCGACCACAGCTGCTTCGTGTCGAAGTCATGTTGGAAATAAAATATCTGGTATGTAGAGCCAAGAAACTGTTTTAGTTTAGTTATGAAATTTATGAGGCTGATAAAGGAAAGTCATAATCAAGTGCACATGTTACACAGCGTATGAACCTAAAAGAAACATCTGCCACTTGCATCTGCAGTGTGAACTGGTTATCCAAAAGAATCTGACAGGTTGACTAGAAATATTTCAGGATCATTCTCATATTTTGTCCTTTCCAACCTTTCTCTAGTTCACATTTGTCATCTGTTGTTGAACTTACAAGAGAAAACCCACCCTGCTTCGACTTTAAAATTCTTCTTTGCTGTCACGCAGAGTACGGGGACCAGGATGAGGTCCTTGGGGTCGGGATGCAGCCACCACACTGGTCACCACAGCTTTGGTTTCTAGCAAGAGAATACTTTTTTCTTCTTTTTTTTCTTCAGGGTCGTATAAACATCAGCGCCAGACCTGAGTGGGATCAAAGTGCTCATTAAAGAAGCCCACAACCCTGAGAAATGGCAGACCAAATAGCAGCCCATGGTGACGGGCAAGAACTAAATCTGGAACAAGGGCATGCATTCATTTCCTAGGAATGAAATGGGGTGTCTTAGGCAATTGCTATTGAGCAACTACAGTTTCTTAAACAGTGATGTTTTTTTAAAGCAGCAAATGGCCAAGTTTTTATGCTGAAAAAAAGTAGATAAGTAGAGATAGAGATAGATGAACAAACATATAGACAGTCAAAATCAAATTACGGGACCAAACCCCAGTTCAAATAACATACATTTATATGGAAAGAAAATCTGCGTTTCATCTAATTTTCATACCACAGAGGTGTCGAAGTTTCTGCTCATTTAACAGTTTCCTCCAGCTGGGTTGAAATAGTGGAAATGCAGGGTTTGCGTGTGTAACAGAAGCACACTGAGGCATCTGTTCTAAGCAAGTGAACACAAAGTGTGATTCACCGTTGGCCACTGATTAAAATCAATATATTTTTTTCTTTTACTGTCAGAGGTTACGATCAGAATGAAAGTTGTCTGTTGGCCAACAGACAAAAAAAACACCTTTGATGTGGTCTCTGAGTGAAAGCAAAAACATCAGAGCGCAATTATATGTCACCGCTTACAGGCTTCTTAAAGGCTCAATCAGAGAAATGTTAACATTTGTGTGAGGGACAATAGGCTTTCCAGTGGCGAATGTAAAATGGCCTTGAGTAAACAAAGGCAATGAAAAAAATCTGGAATCATCCGTTGATTCAAATTTCTATTTGAGTCATTGTGATTATGGCTTTCCCACCATTTCTGCGTAATTACAGACCTACTCTCCTCAGCAGTGGGGTTCACATTACAAGTGTGGTTATCGACATGTGTGTGAGAGTGAGTGAGAATGTGTGAGAGTGAGTGTACGGGACAGGCAGGGAAGGGATACAGTGCAGCCTGAGTGTGCCTGCGGTTGACCGGTTTGTCTTAACGTTCACTGAGCAGGTTTGATTAGCAGAAATAATGCCTTCGGTTGAGACTTATGTGAGAGTTTTGATGACAGGTGTATTTGCTCGAGTTGGAAACAAAACATCTTGGAGTTGTAGTTTATGTTGAGTTTTGAGTTGCTTTATATTTTGAATGAGATATGTCTGGCATTACTTAAAAATATGGTCAGTTGTAACTGTACGATTCATCTTTCTTTCTAAGAGCTCAAAAAACTATTTGCTCTTGAAGAAGTTTCATCTATCAACCAAATAACTGAAGAAGCTTTTTGGATGAGAAGTGAGACATCTTTAGTATCAAGAAAAAGAAGTCCAGTTGACCTCATTCAAACTCATACGATTCCCAGAACCTGGATGACTGAGAATCTACACTGATACACAATGCATTTTTATGCACTGATCAAACAAAATGTTTTATTTTCTCCGTCTTATCAGCATTAGCTTTTAGATACTCCCCGTGTATGCAGGTATAATACCTAAATATTCAAAATATAACCTGAGGCTATTCTGTAAATGAGTGATTTATATTTCATCATTTTGTCAGACCTGCTTCAACTTGTGCACTTGTAACTTGTACAAAATGTGATTTTCATGGTTGACAGAACCTGTTTGCTTGCTTTTTGCTTTTCTGTCAGAAATGTGAAAAAAGAAAAAACTGTTTGTGTTAGATGGTAAGTAAATGATGGGTTTTCCCAAAGGTTCTAATGAGTGAGACCAATATGGCAGAGTACTTCTACTCACCAACAGGTGACAAATTCTCTAGACTTGATACCTCAAAATATATTTTGATATTCAGTTTATGCTCTGAGTGGCTAGTTTCAAGTCTTCTTCAATAAAACACGATGCTAACTATAGTCCCGTTTAGAGAGGAAAAAAAAAATTTCATTATCATCCTTTTTTGGCCAGGGCTACCTTGTGATGGACAAGTCACTATCTAGTGATTCCCAGAATTTTCAATTGCCTTCATCCATATTGTCTGGTTTTACAACACAAACAGAATGACAACGGATAAAATGTTGACTCTCAAGGCTCAAAACTGGAGTCCAGAAATGAATGACTGATGTCGCAGTGGCAACATTGTACACATAAAAAGATCCCAACTGTTTCTACACATGTTGATAGCAGCCTAATCTAAACACAACTGCTTCAGTTACAACACTATGTCTCACACATACACACAACGTATCTTTGTATTCATGCTAATGGACATAAATAAAAAAAACAAAAGTAATGCAGTTTAGTGAGAGACGTCATTCATGTCTTTAGCACATGGCTTTTGCAGAATCAAAAACCAAATAAGAAAGAAAAAGGAGATATTATGTTGTATATTATAAGAATGTGTGTTTTAACTCGAGGTGGGATAAGTTTCTCACCTTAACCTCTTGAATTTCTGTAAGGCTGTGTTATTTGGCAAACTGGTGTTTTCTCTAATGTTTTCTGTTTAGTTGGAGATATTATTGAATATCAACTGAAATATATTATAGTAGAAAAAATAATCAGCATAGCTTGGCTTGAATTAAGAATCTAATGATTTCTTTCACCGCTTATATTTGATTTGTGCAAATGCAGCCAAAATCACTAAGAGGATTAGGACAAATGCTGTCTCTTTGCTGTAATGGCAAAACTTTACGACACCAACTCATGCTTTTAGGTTAAACCACATTTTGACTGTGGAATTTTGACTCTCCAGAGAAGTCATCAGTCAAAAAGAGGACAGGACTGAGTTGTAGCTCCTTTAAGCACAGGAGACAACGCCAACAGTCGCATTTTTTAACTGTAGATATCTATATTCCCAGATGAGGCTTAGACAGGCCTAACCCTAAATGATGAATTAGGCTATTCACCTCTCCTGAATCCACACAGACCTCTGTGTGTTTTGTCACATGAAAAAACAAGGTTGCCTCTTGTACCCCAGGCCCAAGTATGTAAAAACAGAGGAAATGGCTGAAAGAAAAGGTGTCATTTTTCTTCATCTGAAAGAGTGGATGTGTGTGTGCATGTACGAGTCAGAGAGGAAGAAAAAGTAAGAGTGCCTGCATGCGTGAGAAGCACATGGAGGGAAAGTGAGAGCGTGAAGGGAGAAAGAGAAACTGGCCTCTAATTCGCTGATCTCAGCTGATTACATTTTCCCGTCCAGACGGTAGACATTCCTTCAACCTGTGGCCACAGCCATCGGGCCCCTCGGTTTTAACTCTGCAGCAGAATACCATTAGAAGTAAACAAGACTGGGTCTATGCAGGCCGCAGAAACAGGTGGGCGTGAGGGGTGAGACTGGTCACTGAAACCCTGTTAGAGACAGACCGAAGATCTTCAACAAATGTTCAGACGTAAAGACTTTAACCTTAAGCACATCAGATTTTCTCACAAACATAAAAAAAGACAGGAAAAAAAATCTCCCTTGTGGTTTCTGTTTGTTTAGATGTCACCATCTGCACATCAGACACATCAGATCTGTTTGCTGCTGTAATTACAGTCTTGGAATGTGATCTGACTGAGGTGACGAGAGTGCAGCTGTCATTTCTACAGAGAGTAAACCGATTCTCATCACTGGCACCATCTTGTGAAACAGACAGATCTGCTGCCAGGCCCGGCTGGTAACACAGGGAACATATGACAGAGCAGATATGACCCACATGCATTGTACAAAGGTGTGTATGTTCAAATCACTCCAATCAACAGTACCAACAAACAAGAAACATAAAACTATCATTGTGGTGTAAGTGTACGAAATTAAATGTACTTGTATTTAAGTATTAAAGTGAAAGTACTGGTTTAGTCTCTCTGATTACATTATTTATGTCAATCATGGTGCATCAGTGTGTCTTACTGTCACAGCTGCTTGAGGTAGATCTGGTTTGACCAACTTTATGGACAGCCTTTAAGCCAGTTGAAAGTTTAAGCTAAAAAAACAGCAGCATGGTAAGCAGCAGCGGGACTGGTGAGTTCTCTCTCGGGCATGTTTTAGCCAAACCTTCACAGGTGTAATCAATGAGGCCAAATAGTTCAAGCAGTTCAATGTAGTTCAAGCACCACACACTGAATTCCTCCTCTCAGGTCTTCTATCTTAGTCCCTCCCACCAGAGATGTGATAAGAGGAAGTAAGATGTCCTTGTTTCAGAGTTTTAAACTTTAAACCAAAGTCAACTAAATATGACATGTGACGCAACTGCATCATCTAACTATTGTTTATTGTCAGCCTACCACTTTTATTTCATTATTTCTGTCAGATTAGTGTTAAATCTGTTTATTACAAAGTAAATATTTACTTTTACTTGAATTTAAAATGTGGATTAACATATTGTGCCTCCCCCAGAAGTCACGGCTGCCAAAAAACCTTCCACAGAGGATATACTGGTGTATCCTCAATTATGGTTCCTCCGAAAGTCTTCTCTCTCCTCAGGCCTCTCTCTCTCAAGTGCGCTGTAGGATTGAGACAAAAATTTCCAAGTCACAAGCATGAGGATGAAAGCAGACAACTGAAACAAACCTAAGGGTTCCAGTCGTATAGTGTTTTTTGCTTTGGACTCTTCCTAACTGAGTGAAATTACCTGGAAGTATTGATGTGGTATCTGTGATACACATAACCATAATTCTTTAAGGGAAAGAAGATAATCCTGCCCCAGAATACCTTGAAGTAGCACCATTGTGAGGATTGTAGGGGAGGAGCAGCTTTAGTTTCTCGATTGCTGATCCACAAAGTGGGGTTGGATTCTCATTGACTGCAGTTGTCTTTTCCTGAGTCCTTACAAATTTTTCCTATCATCTTTCATGAACTTTGCGACGTCCAGAAATGTCAGTGTCAAAATTTTGAAAAAGTCCACAGGAGGTCATTTTTTTGACAATTCGACTGCACCCAAAGACTCTTGTACTACCACTGCAAGGTCAGTGAGGACACAAAGGGTAAAACAAAAGTAACTGAAGTTCTTGGAGTAGTGGAGTAGAAAGTCTAATATTTCAAACTGGAGTGGAAGTACAAAGTAGTCTAAATACAATCATAGTACCAATACCTGAAAACTGTACTTAAGTAGCAGACTTGAGTAAATTTTACTTTTCGCAAAATTCATCTGGGAAGCTGTGAAATGATTTATGTAAGGAGAAAGAACATTTCTAAATTCTGCTATCTAAGAGGGTTATAAAAAAACAAAGAAAATATATTTTTTATGTAAAATCTCACTTTGAGAAACAACTTGAGGCTGGAGGATTAATGTGATAAAGAAAAAAAGCATTGTAGAGACGTAAAAGCATCAAGATGAATAAAATGGATATACTCAAAAGTGGCAAAGTACAAATACCTTGAAATTGTACTTGAGTAAATGCACTAGGCTATTCTTCACCACTGCTGTGCGGCTGCAAACACATAAACTCAGTCAAAACATTCACCTCACCCCAACAACAGTGTCACTTTTTCCGCTATGAAGGCCACAAAGGTCAGAGAAACACTGGCAGCATTTCAGCCCCCTCCCCCTTCTCTGCTGTTTGGCAAGACATACATTTACTATCAACAGGAAACATCTTTCACAGTAAAGGAAGTGTTACTCTCTAATTGGCCTGATGTGATTCAATGACCCTGTTGCTCTCAGCCAATGGGAAAGGGGTTATTTTAAGAGGAGGTATAAAGGGGAAGAAAAGCCTTTCCGCGAAGCTTAGACGGCACAAAGTTTTCACACCGACTACATGGTCTCGGCTCAACTTCTGCAAAGTTAAGACTGTACATAGACGCATTACTAAGCACATCTGGTTTCATTGTTGTTTCATGGATCCCATAACACATCATGAAACCACAGTCTAAGCAAAAGAAGATGGGGGGAAACCCAGAGTGCAGAAAAACTGACCTCGTTGTGATACTCCAGTCTTGACTTATTCATGCTTTTGAGCACATTTGAGCACTGAACAGAGAAAAATGATCTGTTTATTTTGTAGCTGAGAATATATCAAATCATAAATCATACAGAAACTACCAGGCATGTGAAGTTGAGAGGACGTTCCCACTGAGAAGGATTTACTGTTATTTATTTTCTCTTTTCACAGGTATTCCCACTCAGCGCTGTTACTGTACCTCTTCAGCTGCCACTTATGTCACAGTCTCATTTTTACTCTGCACATTCCAGAAGGTGATTGTTCTTCCACGCTTTGACTTCTCTTTCTTTTGTGTCTCTGTGTATGTGACTACAAGAGGCATGAGAGTAGAGCCAAAAATATCAGAACACAGAGGGTGACATTAGGGGAGCGCAGCGTGGCGACGGGGAGCAATGACGGAGTTCCCTGATTAGCGAGTTACCACGCAGAGACAAAGGGCCTCTGAAATCACAGGAAACAGAACAATCAAAGAGCCGGTGCACATTCCAAGAAAAGCAGCGCGCCACAGAATCACAACATGATCCAGGACGTTACTCCGTCTGAACATCTGATGAAAACTTCAGCTGAGAAAGTACGCTGAATTATTAGCAATAGATGACTTCAAGGACAGAGCAAATAGTTGAAATCTTAAATTACCGAAGCATATCCATCACCCACTATCTTTGATCTCTGTTTCTCACATTTTCCTTCTGAGAAGCAGAAAATCAAAAGAAGACATGCATCTGAAGCTATATTTGGAAGAACCTACCCTAATTATAACTTCCATACTGTTCTGAATCTGTCTCACAGACTCACTGACAGGTATTTTCATACACTCACAGATGCAGAACCCTCAAAAGTGTGGGGTCCCTTTCCCCTCGAAATATACCACTAGGCCCACACAGCCTCTCTGTGATCCATTAGCTCTCTGCCTGTCCTCAGGAAATAACCAGCTCTTTACCCTCTCTCCAAAATGGCAGCTCTGTTTCCGAAGCACTGGTTTGCTGGATTAGAACAATTCCCCACCAGCCCATAATTTGTGGGATTTTCATAACATGACACACCCTGCAATACATTTCCATTATAACCCAATTTTGTCCTCTGATGAGGATATTTCAGGACAAAGCAGGACAGTTTCTCAAGTTCTTTGGTAAAGGACCCTGACGGTTTTCAAGACTACTTCGGCTGAAGGCCGTCATGGATGAACAGTTAGCTGCTAAATGCCTCAGATTTCTCCTCAATTGTTTGGTAGTAGGTAACGACAGGGTTGGGTGGATAAACCCTCAATGTGGTTGCACAAATTCTAGGCCAAAGAGAGATGAAGGGAATCTATTTTCAGCATAATGTGCTGTTTATCTCTGTGTGCAAAACCAGTGGGGAACCTCTTCCCCCACAAGTCGGGCCCACTTCTCCAACTTTGTGGCCTGTGTGGCTACCTATGTGATGCAGATGCTAGATTATCTGTTTGCTCTTTCTCTTTGTTGGGCCTTCTCTCAGTTACTCACAAGTCCAATAGGGGTAGCTGATAACAATTTACATTCTCATATGCAGACTTGATGGAGAATAGAATAGAGAAGGCTATACGATATCTTGACAACTGTCATCAGATTTCAGATGTGGAGAAAAGAATTAACTATAAGTCCTTTGTCGGTATCTTAAATCTAACAGAATGTCTGTCGGGCCTTTTCACATCAGATGGAAGAAGGCTAAGCACACCAGATGAATAAGAATCTAAGCACGGTCAACCTAAGAGTCTACAAAAACAGACTAAGCTCAGCAGTCCTCTTGGCTCACTCAGAGACAATCATTATATACACAACTGGTGTACATGTGTTTCTGTTAATCTCTGATTTGAAAGACAACATTCGACATGGGCCAGAGCACAGGCAAGAATGTGGTATCTCTGTTCTGAGCCTGTGTGAGGTCCATCTGTGACAAAGCTCTAAAGAGAGATTCAGAGATCAAGAAATGATCTGAACATGAGATCTCACATGTTAAATCTGAGCAGGGAGGTTACAGCGTGGTGCCAGAAGAGTGTGTGAATGCATTAGTTCCCAAATAATGTTAATAAATAAAGATACTTCAACATATGTAACTCGAACGAAAAATAATAGTAATTTTACTCCATACAGCAGTCATATGCACATATGGAGTCATGCTGACATATAGTATTTCACAGTTGCATGTGCAGAGACACAGAAACGTGCCCACATACACTTACACTGATATAATCTTTTGTGACTCTTTTGCAAAACCTTTACATTTCAACCTTGGTGTTTGCAACTCAGAAAGGTGCACCACATTGAGTAGAGAGGAACTGTGATTGTTCATTGCAAACATGCAAGCTACCTCAGTTTGCGTTAACCCACAACACACAAATGCTGGTGCTTACACACACGAAACACACACTTCAGGAAACTATGGCCAAACTGTGAGAAGATTCACTGTTCGAAAAACAGGAAGTGGTTACCAGCTGCATTAAACCAGAGTACACCTCAGTAATACTAACTCAACATGCACTGAAAACCTACAATATGCGGTGGCTGCTTTAAAACTCTAAAGCAGAACTGAAAAAAAAATGGCCCACCATCTCTTAAAAATTATTTTTATTTGCTTTATTTGCATGTGAAACAGATGTATGTTCAGAGAAGTACATTATTCAGGGATTCTAGTTAGGCTGGAATGTAGTTCCTCAAAGAAACAGCCTCTTTGCATTAGAGAGTTGAACTTTGTGACATATATGCAGACCTTTGTCAAAAAGCATCTCTATACCTTTAACAAATGAATGTCTAAATTGCTTAATACACAGGGCAGGTAGATTAGCAAAGGCTTTTCTCCAGTATGATGTCTGTGCCTCAGGTTAAATAGAGCAGCTGCATTTAAGAATTTCACCCAAAGCTGCTGGGCTCTCCCTTCACGAGCACAGATGCATTTATGGATCAAGTGTGTTTATCCTCTCAGCCAGCCGCAGGTTGAAGTACACGACCTGTACTGCCTTAGAGAAGTGCCCGGGCATGCTGACAATTATGAGGACTTAGATGGGAACAAAAACAAGAGAGGAATTAATAAACCCCAGACTCATTATCTGAGCGGTTAGTCAAAGGACAACACAGACAACAGGTCTTGTGACGACCTGGTGTGTGAACAGGATCTGACAGTTCAGTAGAGCTGCAAACAAGATGGGCCTGATAAGTGCTTAGGGTAGAGCTCAGGTGAGTGTTAGGTGGTCAGTCAAGGTTGAGAAGGTGGAGGTGCCAAGCTTTCAAGAGGTCATGGATTGGGCCACTTTGACCCCTTGACCCTTAAAGAAGCCTCAGAGAAGTGGTTTCAGGATCAGATGTTGAGGAGACTGAGTTGCTTTGTGTCAGTTTTCTCTGCTGCCTCACAGCACATGCTGTTGCTAAGCACTCACTGTGTGTTTATGTGTGCGTGGATTAGGTGTTTAACTCAGTATTCGCACAAGATGAGAGCACAAGATGATCACATATTTTGGGAAGGGTTGGTTGATGAAAAAAGGACTTGGTCATAAAATAAAAGGAAGGAGCAGTTACATCAACAGTCACTTCATGTAGTAATTACCTCAACCAATCACAATAGACCTAACCCTGCCTTGACATATGAGAAAAAAAATGCAATGACGCCAGAAATAGACTTAAGGTTGATCATATCTTTCTGTAATCACCATGATTCTGATGTCAGATGATGTTGTTCTTTTAAGAGTTGCCTTTGCTTTAAGTTAATCTTCTTTCTTTTGCTATGATAAGAACCAGCCATGTCTGTTTTCACCCCATAAAAAGCAAATAAATAACAATCTGATCAGTGGTGGGCCCCTTTCAGGAAGTGACCGAAGAGGTAGAGATCATACAAGAGATACGGGTTATTAAAGAGCTGTTGGGAGGAGGGGGAATTTGAAGTTAACCAGTTGGGTGAGGCCCCCAAGCTATTACAGTCGGGTAATTATACCTCAGTTAAAGTGTTAAATAGACCAGTAACCTGCACTTTGCTGCCATTTATTGAAGCCAGGTGTGGTAAATAAATCAATTAGTTATGCAGCCTCACAAGTAGTTTGACTCACTTCGCTTCTTGTGGGGTTTCTAAACTATCTTTGACTTGATGTTGGCACTGTGTGGGTATTTTCAGTTCTACTACAGGAGTGAAACACTACCATATTTAAAGTAGATGTAAAGTTCTCTAACTGTAAACGACTCTGTGCGGATTTTAAATCAGGTTCCATCGGTGGATTATACATAGCCACAAAAGAAACTGCTGAAAGTTGAGAGGAAACCGACATGCGGCTCAGTAAACCACTCTCCCCGTTGAGGTAGCACACTTCACACATCATGAACTGAATATTTTGCAATGGTGTGGACTCCCTCTGTGCATAGTGGATCCACCTGGTTAGATGACAAACCACACTACAAACACCAATTCCTGTCAGCTGGCTAAGAGTGAAAGAAGGACACATCAAAATCTGAATTCTGCGCGTGCCAAAAGGACGGTACACACCGGATCTCGTTTTTTTTGACAACCACAGTTGTTATCTCCGCTGCCTTTTTGCAACCAAACCCCAAAATCTAAATTACTCAGTTGTAGATCCACCCTCAGCACCTGAACACTCCCTTTAACTGTTTTAACTGTAAGAAGAAGAGAAGAATCTGATTTAGCACTGGTTGCACCCAGAATTCACTTCATCTGTTGGTCTGAACCCCACATATCAAGTAACATTTAAGAAGGATTTATTCATCAATCAAACGTTAATGCACTTTCCACATTACACTGTGCAAGACACAAAAGAGTGATACAAAGTATGCTACCCTAAATATCATCATCTTTATCATCCACTACCCATTCTAAAATCAAGGATGTTTTATGGTAATTAGACTTCAGTAATGTGCAGAAGAAGAACTATCTTGACCCTCAACATCCAAAACCTGATGAGTTTTTGTCTGTCTACTACTGGACAGTGAACAAAAAACTATTAACTTTGTCTTTGTTTCAGTTTTCTAAAACCCACATGCAACATACTTATAGATAGTACCTTTCGATTCAGATGTGCTGAAATTTCCATGCAGTTATTCTGTTATTGTTGTCTTAGATTTCTATCCACTCATTCTCAATATCGTCACATTATTACACAGTCACAGCTACAGTCAATGCATCAATATGGTACCAAAAACAACTGAGCTCAGTTTTGTGTCAGAAAGCTTTGCATCAGAGTTGTGGAGAGAGAGCTTAATCACCATGTGCTCTCAACCAAATACTGCTAGCCTGTGCTGTCCATCACCTCAGATTTGATGTATCCATATCTGTTTATCTAACACCTAACAAATGATAACAGATGCATAATTATGAAGCACTGTTGCACTGAAGTAGTTTATGAAGTGCAGCAGCAGCTGGCTACCCTTATCTCCTAATGAATCCTTTATACAGTGAAAACTACAGTATGAAGTGGGTTAATCAAGGAATAAGTGGAACATAGCCCTCATCTCATGTTGTTTTTGTGAATGGAAATCAATCTAGGTTCAAATGTTGTCAGCATGCTCAGTCCATGTGGTTACAATATCTGGGTTGGGCACAGTTGGTTGCAGAGGGAATTTACATCGCACAGGCCTTGAAAATGGTGAGTTTCCTTTAAGTGCTCTAAATGTTCTCTTTTTTTCAAACCCTACCATTCCCTCAGCTTGTCTAGTAACTTTAGCTCTCTGTTTGGAGTACCCTTCGTAAAGTTTTACATAAGCAGAGACTTCTAGATCAATTATGCCACAATAGGTGTCATCAGACGGAGAGGAGATGCATTGGCTGAGGTCAAGCATATTAAATCAGATTTGAATTCTGAATTCTGATGTTTCTGAAGACTGCCCTCTCCATGGAGGTGAAACATGCTGAAACTAGCAACTGAATCAGCTTTTTTTTTTCTAAAGAATTTCCTGCTCTGCTAACGAAACCTCCATGGCTCTGAGGTGTAAAGGCATAACTGATGTCATATTAGTAACAACGTATGAAATGAAAATCAGAAAGGCATGTGAAAATGCAAAGGCATCACTCATTTGATGGCCCATGTAACTTAACAGATTACTATTTTACTTCACAGTCACTGCACTGCCATTATTTTTGTCAGATAGCTTTATACTGTGAAAACACACCCAAAACATTAATGTGGCTCGAGTGTTGATATGCTCAAGTTCAAATGTATGATAATGAAGCTCAAGCCAATGATAACAGGATTTTCTTCAATGTGGACATATTGCAGCAGTTTTTTAAGTCTGTGGAATAATGCTCATGATGAGTAATGTGAACTTTTCACATTCAGAAAAGAGTTTTGAAATATCTTTTGACCCAGAATTGATCCTCAGACTCCTCATATACATTTGTCAGGTAGGCTTGCTGGGGTTTTTTTGTCATATCATAGTTTTCTACTCATTAACCCCCGATCTGAATTTTAGACCTACGTGATGCTTCAGCTGATGACACGTCACTGACTCCCACTGGATTTCATAAAAGATAACAGACATTCGTGACATAGTTCCATTCCTTTCAACACTACATTATAACTCACAATTACTCATTTACCAAAGAATTATTCTCTGACTCCTGGTTATTTGGCTGAAAATTCACCAGGCCTTTTTAAGAGACTTTACAATCATCTATTGAGCAAAACACAACATCTATTCACTCTTGCAGAACCAAGATCTTCTTTTTGCAAGAGTGTGGTTTTGTAGAAATAGACGAGCGCGCTTAAGCAATGGTATCCAGGTGTAGGAAAGGAAATACCTGGAGAATTCCTTTCTTCAGGAATGTTTTTATTAGCCTTTTTACAAATGTCGCCATTTTAAGGTGTGTACACTATAAAGTGCACTGCAGGCTGGATCACTCAATCAAGTGGAGCATGGCTTCAATGGGGAACCTGTACCAAAGCTGGGGTTATGTTATTTGAACAGCTGGCACAGTTTAGCTCGGCATGTTCAAATGTGAGCAAGTTTAAGGCTGTAGTACCTCGTAGAGAAAAAAAAAAATTACAGTCCTCCCCAGTTTTCAGCAGGATAGACTTTATACAGTTTGATCCTGCTCAAACTTTTGGATCAAACAGAGTGAACCAGCTGACACTATATGAGTGAGACGTCAATGCAAACAGCACAGAAAGAAGAGCGCTTAACTTAACATCAGTGAGACCCTTCACACATTATGCAAAGTCAGTACAGTGTATTTAAGGAGCAGACTATCTTGATAGCAACAGTCAGCTAAAAGCAAGTTCGCTTAGCTTAGCACAGAGACTCAAAAAGGGAATAAGGGAGTATCTAGAGTTGCTCTAGACTCATGTCAAAAAAATATTTGTGCAGAAACATGTGTTAGACCACCAATTGTTGTTTGTTTTCTTCAAAAGATATGTAAATGGTTTATTAATGAGTTTAATACTTGAGAATAACATCAATTCTAAAATCCAATCTAATTCAGCAAAATACTGGATGAGCATATTTTCAAAAAATTCAACTTGACTATCCCAGCGGTCATCGGGTGAAAGGCGGGGTACACCTGGACAGGTCGCCAGTCCATCACAGGGCCACACAGAGACTAACGAGACAAACAACCATGTACGCTCACACTCCTAAGGACAATTTTAGAGTCAACAATTAACCTAACATGCATGTTTTTGGACGGTGGGAGGAAGCCGGAGTACCCGGAGAGAACCCACGCGTACACGGGGAAAACATGCAAACTCCACACAGAAAGGCCCCCGGTGGGGATCGAACCTGCAACCCTCTTGCTGTGAGGCGACGGCGCTGCTTACCCATTCTTATTTATCAAATAAAAAGGACCTTTCTTGGTACAAGAAACGCAACAGTTTCAGTCAGCTTAGCCGTGCGCGTGTGTGTAGTGACCGAGAGGAACCAGTATGATTCCTGTTGTTAACAGCTAGTAAATCAGGCCCATCCCCTCGGTGCTCTACTAGCTCAATTATATCCACATGTAGCCATTATTCCTGCCATGTTAGCTGGAGTGAGCTGCATATTTTTAAATGGTGGGTTTCCATAACACTTGCTGAAAGCTACACTAGTTGTCGAAACACATGTTTGGGTTCTATGAAAGCCAGAAGCTGGCTGTTTTAATGCAGAGTGGCTATGGAACACAGCAGGATCCAGTGTAAACTCTTTGTTTTCAGACAAATCACTGCTGTGATGTTTGCGGTGGTGAATATCCGGTTCGTTACCTGTAGAGACTCACAAATAAAAACTTTATTTATACAAGATGGGTAAAGTTCTATAGGAAATTCTAAATTCAAGTTTTCATGGTTTTGTTTTAGCTTTTATTTCATCTGTTGCAATGAGGTGATGATGCAAATTTGTGGTCATTTGTTTTTCTGATAGGTGACATTGTAATAACATTGTAAAGATGTTTCTATAGTTTAACCTTGATTTTGAAAATGTTTCAGAAAGTATTTGGGCCAAGAGTCAGTATCTGATTAATTTGTATTTTAAAACCCCTAAATCAGCTTCCATGATATATTTGGACACTAATGAAAAACTCTCGAAACAATGTACTTCTTGTTTGTCTAAATAGTAAGACTGAGAAGTTAAACTGGTCAGTCTCTGATCTCCAGTATCAACTGGCTTACTTAACAATGTTATCAACCAGACAGGGTCACGAAACACATTATTCAAATACGTGTACTGTACTACCAAGTAATGACCATGGAAGTGACAGTTCTATTTGGTGACAATTACCTTTTTATTGTGAAATTGAACTTTGCCAGATGCTGCCAGTAGGTAAAGGATTGTCACTGGGCAATTGTTTTACCATATGCTTGAGAGTTTCTGGATTCAGAGTGGGACTAGAGCCAGTTCTGTGTCATGCCTTCGGCGCGTGCCAACCTTTAGCTAAACACCCTCCCCCCACCTTTTTTTTCCAGCGAGGGGGATGGAGAGCCTTAATGCTATCATTCTTTGATTCTGTTTGAATCTGGCCGCATGTGAGCAGGAAAAGGAGCCAAACGTGCTTCCTGAGTGTTTCAGGGGGGGAAATGCTGTAATAAGCAAGGGGTGGGTGTTTAAAAATAACTGGGCTATATAAGCCCAGAGCAGGATCCTAGTCACTCTCAAACTCCCACTGACTCTCGCTCAGTCAGGACGTTTTGTGCATTACTGCCATTAGCTCTCTCTCACACACACACACATGTTTTCCGTGAAAGTTGGAGGATGCAGGGCTGATGTGTCCAGATCCTCACCACAGTGATGAAGCACTTACAGACTTTACACAGACATGATGCATGCCAGCATTCTTGTCTTTAATTTGAGCTGCCCAATGACAACTTTAAGTGACAACACATGGTTTCATCATGGAAAGCATGAGATGTACTGTACAATTAGGCGTATAAACAGACTCGGTTCCACCAATACTTTGAGACAAATACAAAATTGAAATATTAACCATCATATTCCTAACATCTGTATTTGTAGGTATTATTATTCATAAAAAAAGTTCCCATTTGAAGGGACTGTATATGTTCTTCCACAATCATTGAAAGATTGTATACACTCACTGTAATTCTTTCAGAAATTTGTCATTGAATGAGGTGAAAGCACACTCATAATTGACTTCAATTATTTAAACTTCTACCGAAAAATGTTTTGTTTTCTCGTGTGCAGAACTGATGTTACGTTGTTTTTCAGAGAAAGTTAAAAAAAATCTCAACATAAATGTGCATTTTTGTGAGACCAAGTGCATTAAGAAAACAGAATATTTGAAAGACTGTCAACTGCTCAGATAAAACAGCTGTACCAAAAGAGAAGACATTACCATTGTGAAATGTTCTGTTTTGATTTCCCAATGGTAAAACTGTTGTGTAAATGTCAAAACAGAAAAAGAATTTTCTGAAGCTTGTGGTCATCCACATTTAACACTTGCTACAGCTTCAGTGGTTCCATGAGGCAGGGTCAAGAATCTGAGGCGGACACTGAATCCCCACCAGCTCCAAGGTGTTTGCCCTGTTTTTGACCTCTGACCTCTCTCCAGAGGTGGACAGCAAAAGGTGCATTCCCCTGGAGGGATAAATGGAGCAGCGCCTCTTTATGAAGTTCTTACAAATCTCTTAAAGAGCAACCTCCACTGACAAATGTTTTTCAGTGGGCTGCTGCAGAAAAAAAAGTTAGAAAAGTGTCCCACCCATCGTATGTGAGGCCCTGACAGCCTGCTCAAATGAAATTATCTCATTGGGTATGTACACTTCTCCACAGGAAGTGACGGCTCAGATTGAAATACAAACCTGTCTCGTAAACGTCATGCGAATTACTGAGTGCTCCCACCAGACCTGCCAACTGTCTTCTTTTTTTTTTCCCTGCGGATATCATCCCAAAGTAGAGCACACTGTGTGCAGTTTTACAGGCTTTTGCGCTGCTATCCGGCTGGCATTTGAATGCACACAGTGCAGAGTTCTCCACTGAAGTCTTTGCACAGTTTTGACCAGGTCCTGTTAATGCGTCATGTAGAAAGAAGCTTTAAATCATGACAAGTTTCCACTACGTGAGTTCTGATCAGAGCAATTGTTTAATAGATATGTTGTGGGTTTTTTTTTCAAAGGTTACATCACAATTAACTTACATGTGTGTCTAAGAGTTAGTACTGTTTATTAAAATCAATTAAAACAAACCTCAAAAAAGAAATAGTGTAGACAACAACTTCTCCTGTTCACTTCAAGTATCCTGAAAAGAGCAGATTGACGTTTGTGAGAATCAAGCCAACAAATAATGCAGCTTATCTCTTTTACTTACAAATAAAAAAAAAGATTAAATTAAGGTCAAATATCTTAACACTTTGAGATCTCAATGTATTTCAGGCTTTACTTTTCTAGAGTGACTGGTTAGGGTTCAAACTACAGTACTGATGTCATTCTTCAACAGTATGTGACATACTCTGACACAAAAAACATAAAATGTGCTGTAATAAAATGTAACATTACTTGGCGTGTTAATCAACTGCTAGATTTGGGATGAGCTAAGGAATTTAAGTTGTCTTGGAGTCAGAGCCTGTTACCTTTGGACAGAGCAAGGCTGCCATACTCCCATTGTGTCTTTGTGCTTGGCTAGAAAAAAACTTGTCGTGTCCTAGCTGTGGCTTCATGTTGAACACACAATTATGAGTAAAGTAGGAATCTTCTCATCTTCTCTGTCACCTAAATATATATAACTATCTGTTTAAACTACTCCTATGGACAAGAGTTTAAAATCAATCTCAAACCATAAAAGAACATCTTATATTCTTGATGACATGGATACACAGCAAGTGTTTTTAGCATGGACTCTAACGAGTCAGAAATGTTGCACAAGAATTCTTAAGTAAAACAGAAGTGTTTTTGTGAATAAATTTAAATGACTACAACTACCGAGAGTTGAGTTGTAGATCAAGTTCCCTAAAATGAAACTTTAAGGCATTATAAGATGTTGAAGGTGGCTGAGTAACAGGGGAAGTGAGACCACTCTCACTCTCACTGGTAGCAGAGCAGGGGAGGGTTCAGGGGTCAGAGTCAGCAGTCAGGGGTTCGAACATTAGGCTGGCTGCTTCTGCTGGCTCTACACGTTTCCTCTCTGGCCTTACTGGACTCCCTCTGCGTGACGCACTTTCCACTGAACACACAGTGCAGCTCAGGCATCAGGATGTGGAAACCTCACAGCTGCACTTACAGAGTTTATTGGTGATGGTGGACATGACAGCTTGATGATAGGCGATGTATCTGTCACGAGGAGCTGAGTTGCACAGGTTATGTGTACTTTCTGTTCTGGGAAAGTGACTACAGATATGCCAACTGTATTTAAGCACAGCTTTCAGGTATTAGTACATCACTGAAGTATGTCCAACACGTTTCAGATGGCTGTATAGTGCTTTTCACTCTAACATTTGTGAACGTAAACTTGTCTTATCTAGATTTCTAAAACCAAAAGCTAAAGCTAAACTTAGCTCCACACCCTCGGATTTGGCTTATAAAAATCCCATATTTGAAAAAACAGCTAAGAGTGCCGTTCTCCATGCACAGTGAGAACTTTTATAACTTTTGTAGTTCAGCTTTCAGACTTCAGACTTCAGATAGATAGATAGATAGATAGATAGATAGATAGATAGATAGATAGATAGATAGATAGATAGATAGATAGATAGATAGATAGATAGATAGATAGATAGATAGATAGATAGATAGATAGATAGATAGATAGATAGATAGATAGATAGATAGATAGATAGATAGATAGATAGATAGATAGATAGATAGATACATGGTATGTAAGGGCCTGTTTTCTTATTATCCTTTATATGTAATTTATTATTGTTTGTTTGTTTTTCTTTGATCTTCTCAACCTGTCCAAGTTTTGCACTTCACATCTTAAGTAAAGTAGATGGAAGTAGCCAGATTTCAAGATAACCCTCAGGGTAAGACGATACAAAGAGAGGAGTTTTACAGTAAAACCGTTTACCTGTTTAGAAAACGGTCCCACAATCATATAAGAAACCAGATCTCTCTGTAGAAACACCAACAAGCATGCAAGTTCATTTGTGATGTAAATTTGACCCCAATCGACACTAAAGCCCCCAAGTCTTGCATTTACATCTGAATGGAACGTAACCTTAAATCATGTTTACATCGAGTGGTTGAAGGGTGAAAAAACAAAAACCCTCTGAAAATCGTTTCAGACGAGCCTGGCGCCTGTTTGGACAAGCCCGCTGTGAAAGAACAAAACCATCTTCCATTAATGATAATGAGCCGAGAGCAAGGCGCGCCAAGCAGGTGGATGCAGCAACACATTCACAGAACAGAGCATCGACACTGAAGTGCTTTAAAAACCGGGACTTGTTTTTTTCCATTATCATTTGGTTTTCATTGTTTTGTACTTTTTGCTGTTGGCATACTCACTTCGAGCATTCAAATTGATGCTTCCGCGGCCATTTGAATGCTTGAAGTGAGTGCAGGTTTACATTTTTAGAAGTGTTTCTCTTCGTAATAAGAAAAGACCAAATAACACTGTTTGACTTGATATAATGATCTGGTGAGATCAGGTGGAAGAATCAACAAAGACCCATAATGCATGACATTCACTATTTAAGTTGATGTTTATGGCGTTTCCGTGCCACCAGATTCATGTGTCATGTTTTTCTTCTCATTACTCCGAAATCAGTCAAATTTGCTCAGCCCTATCCGTCAAGATGATAAAGTGGGGCAACTGACGAGCTTCACGTTAAGCTGTTGGTGCAGCCTGTGCTCCGGCAGCTTCTGTTATCAGGCTTGTTCTTTTCAACTTATTACGTAAGTATTTATGGTTGCTATACAGCCCGTGTGTGTTTGTAATTTACTTGAAAGTTGAAGGTTGGGCGTGCGTGTGGAGTGCGTCAGCCTGTGGGAGGTCCTAAGCTTTATAGGCTGCTCAGCGCTGCCTTGCCTGTCATAGAGCGCACTGTGCCCGGCAGCCTGCAGGAACGGCTTTATAAAGAGCTAAATTTACCAAACTTTACGTTGTTTCCTGAGCTCTCACAATTGGCCAGGCTAACTCGGCTTAGAGAGTTATAAGGTTGAGGGGACCTCCTACCACTGTTAAACTTGTTCATGTATTTGAAGCGCAGCTGTGGAGAGAGGCGACCGTGAACTAGGCGCACAGATTCTGTTGCGGCTGCCGCTCTATTCAACGCGATTTTGACAAGAGATATTTTTATTTCACCAAACGATGGCCTTATCCGGAGTGATGCTACCGTCATTTTCGACATTCTCAAACCAAAGAGAAAAAACCTGGGAAAATGTAAGTGACAATTTTTAACTGAGTGTTTTAAAAGTTAGATCATGAGAAAATGAACATTTCTTAAAAACGTTTATCTTTGTACATTAGGGAAGGAAAAAAAGACCAAATATATAGAATTACAATAGTACAACAGTAATATATAGCTGCAATTAATTGATTATTGGATTACTGTCTGCAGTTTTAAAGCAACTTTATATGCATCATGACTCAATATCCATTTGTTCCTACAGAGGTGGAAAGGAGATATGGACAAATTAGTCTCTACCAGTTGCTCCATGCTTGAAATGGTACAAAGCCTGGACAATCACAGTAAAAAGGACGACGAGGATCTGAGTAATTATTTGGATCTGGATTTTATTCTCTCCAACACAACTGGCTCAGACAGCACGGCGGAATATGTTGGCACAACTGACACCAGCATGTACACAACTGGAAACTCCGTGCCACCATACCCCGCAGACGATCAGCGCTCCCCGCCACCCCCGTACGGCGCCAGCCTCATGACAGAGCTGCTCCGCTCCGAGGGCACTGGCAACTATGGCATTACGCGCAACCCCAGCGTCCAGGGGAGATTTTATGTTAACACGGCACATTTCTGTCGCCCGGAAAACATCAAAGTTGAGCCACCCATGGACAGTTACGGTCCCGTTTTGGGCATGGTGCCTCAGAGCTGTAGCAAAATCAAGCAAGAAGGCAACGTCTCGTGCATGATGTCCTTTGAGCAGCCACGGGTGGCCATCTCTCCGCGGGCAGCCAGCAACATGACCCCACCTCTGAGCCCCGATGACCAGGGAGCCGCGGACTGCCAGGCACAGCTGTGCCAGCCCATGAATTTCCAACAGAAATACCACACAGCGGCGGCTTTCCAGCACCACACACAGGCTTCCCAGATGCAGATGTCCTACCACGCTCCGCATACTGGTTTCGGCATGTATGATGAAGGTCTCAACCTGCAGCCAGTCGCGCAGAGGGTTATGCTCACACCACCCTCATCTCCCCTCGAGCTGTTAGAGTCGAAACCCAAAAGAGGGCGACGCACGTGGCCACGGAAGCGCACTGCCACGCACACCTGTACCTTCGCTGGCTGCGGAAAAACCTACACCAAGAGCTCACACCTGAAGGCACATCTCCGAACACACACCGGTAGGTTTAAGCTCTTCTTCATCGTAATCATTTGTGCGTCATTGCGCACAGTTCTCGTTCGTCTTGTTCGTCTTTAAACGCATGCTAATAAATTCTGATGTTGTCTCCTTGCAGGTGAGAAGCCATACCACTGCAGTTGGGAAGGTTGTGGATGGAAATTCGCCCGCTCCGATGAGCTGACCCGTCATTTCCGTAAACACACCGGGCACAGGCCATTCCAGTGCCACCTGTGTGAGCGCGCCTTCTCCAGGTCTGACCATTTGGCACTTCACATGAAGAGACACATGTGAAGGAGCCCATTGAGGACTTGGGATTCACAGAGGGATTGTATTATTTTTATTTTGATTCAAGTGTATTTTTATTTAAATTGCTCTCCGCGTGGCCAAATTCTTTTTATATAATATTGAATTAAAAAAGTTTTAGTGTTATTATTTTCTAATAACGTAGCTGGTACTACTTTGGTTGTATAAAAGCTTTAGAAAAGTTTTGTTTGCTTAAGAGCAGGCAGATCAAGAAGGGGCTGGCCCTGTACATACTACTCTTCTCTGACAGAACTGGAATGCTGTGTTTGACACAAAAGTGCCTTTCTATGACTGTGCTACTGTAAAACTCTTTGTGACAGAACGACGTGGTCAAAAAGAAAAAAAAATGTACATGTTCTCGTTGACAGGGGTGAAATGCACATGCAGTTGCCTAACTTGTGCAGAGACAATGTTTTACTTAAACTGCCTCAGTGTCTGAACTGCCTTTACTGTTTCATTTCCAATGCCCCCCCTCCCATTTGGAACTTTTGTCTTCTTGGTGTGAAACTCTTGGATCCAGCCCTTCTGTACACTATCAGGGCTTGATGTCCTGTGCATTATTTTTTACTTAAATTTATAAATAAGTACATGGATTTTATACTGTAAAATGTATTTATTGTAAATATTAAAAGAAATTGATTTGAACCTTTGACTGGGAAACTCATGACTTTTCATGCACACTTAGTCATCTTAGGTACACCTCGTTCACACATTTTAATTAACCACATCCACCCACTCAACAAAGGTTTCACAACAGTGCTTGAAAATAGGAGCAGCAAACCTGCAAGGTATCAGGTCAGTTACACAGATACATTTTGCAATTGTAGATGCAAACTTTTAAAACATGAGCATTTGATTTCCACAGTGATGTTTTGCAGCTGCAAGACAGAGAAGGGCAGTCGCTTGTGGGCTTAGCCTATAAATACAAACACTCCATTTCCATAATTACAGAGTGAGCCAGGAGCCGTCTGGACAGAGGGGCACAGCAAGCCCTCATCAGGGAGCCCTTAGACTCCCTTTCTGATGGGTAGAAATTATAGTAGGACATCAAAGGGCCTTAATACTACAATTACACACAGTCACCCTACACTACAGTTTCAAAGTATCTAAGTCCATGCCTATTATATCTGTATGGTGTCAGTGAACATTTGTATCTCCTGCATGAAAGACTGCATTGAGTACATGTATCAAAGCCAGATGGCATTTCTGGAGTCAGAATTTTGCTCTCAGGATCATTTTAAATCTCTTTCCTCAGTAAAATCACAGCTTTAATGGGAAACCTGTCACTTAGTTCCAGCTGTAACATATCATAGATGAACCCGTAACAATAAACAACTAAATGTATGTGAGATGTTCCAATCCACCAACCAGAATTCATAATATTAAAATTTAAAAAAAAGAGGAACTGCATACCAGGTCAAAAATAGCTGCAATGGAAGATGCAAATGCATCACTTTCATTTCACTTTTTTGATAACAATATTAATGTTGAACTCTATTGTTCGCAAACATGCTTTTAGTGTCTTTCCAATAAAAATTTTACGTGCCAAGCAGGGGAGGAATGATTTACCACTTCTTCATGTCATTGCCGCATTGAGCTGTTCATGAAATCCTCATGCATTATAATTGTGCATTCATAGTTCAGTCAAACTTAATGGTTTCTCTGGTGATGGTTATACCATGAGAGACAAGAGACTTACCTTACTCTAGGAATACTAAAAGTCACTTTTATTAAGTTGTTACAGTATAGAGGAAATCAAAAGCCAAGCTTTTTGTTTTTTAATAATTACAGACATACTGTGCAATATGACACATTACAGTGTTGATATGTTGATAAATAAGGCGCTGTCATTCTGTGTATGTATGGAATATACAGTTTGTGCATTATGTGCCAAATTAACCCGATTAGTGTTGTAAAATGGCAAGAATGCATATCTTAAGGCATTTGAGGGAACATCCTCCACATACAACAGGTATAAACAGAAAACAAATCCACAGGTATAATAAAAATCATCCACTGATTGATTTTGTTGTTGAGACAAATGCAAAAAGCTGTAAGCTCATGTCACTGTGCAGCTCTGGAAGTGTGAAGAGTAGCAGAAAAGTTGAGTAGGACAACGTTGAGTGTAACAGCATCAGTGTAAACGATGTAGATTTACACTTTTCCATTTTAGAGATGCTTTTAGTTTTTTGGGAGTGTAGGTATTCTGGGTGTAACAACAAGGCAACCAATGATGAACCATCTGAGAAACAACCTGTTGACATCAGAGGGGTGGTGAACAGCACTCCAGGTGGTCAAGCTTTTTCACTGTAAAGGAAGACCTCAAATGACTATCAATAGCATGTCAATGGCTTTGATTATAATCCAATATTTCTTCTAAACATGCACTTTAAATTTTATAAATAGTAGATATGAAGGCATAAATAACTAGAAACACTTGTAACATTTGACATAGGAGTCTTAATCATGCGTTCAATGATCTGATCACTTTAACACAAGTCCTTCAAACAACTTTGGTTCATAAAGAAAACCTTCATCTAATAACATTTACAGTACACTAAGAGGTTTCTTTAGTGTCTGAAAAACTCCTCCACAGGCCAACAGAGTGGTTGGCAAAGTACTGTTTAACTTTCAATATGAGGTTTTCTGAGTTATGAAAGATTACATAAAACAGGCTTCAAGTCATCTTACTTCATACACCACCGATTCCTTGCTGTTATGAAGAAATAAACTGTAAAATATTCTTAAAGGGAAACTAACAAGGTATGGAGCAAAACAATGTTGCAGTGAAGTACTCTGCTCTTAAAACTCTATGTTCTTGTAGAGAGAAGCCAAGTTTGATTCAAGTTGCTCTGCATTCCCCAAGATTAGTTGCCATGTAGTTTAAGAGCAATGATCCGTAACCTGTTGGTGAATTTAGAGTTATTTGACATGAGTCCAGTCATAACTGGGGGAAGACTGGTATCAGGGGCTTTTAGTCACGTAAGGGCCAGTGTCACTGTTGATGCCATGAACCTGCACAGGGAGGATTATAAGTAAGAGAGAAGGGAACAAAAAGCTGTTGCGAGTAATGTCTGATCAGGTGTCAGCCTGGTCGGCTTTGCTGAGAGCGATGGCCAGCTCCAAGTCCTGCTGCTCCTGGAGCCGCAGCCTCCTCAGTCTCTCCTCCTCTTCACGCTCACTCTCTCGCTTGGCCCACTCCAGCTGCTGGATCTCACTTCCAAACTAGAGCAGAGAAAAATATATTAGATCTAGCCAAACAAAAGCAGGAATTTGCCTGTGGCTTGAGGTTCAAACATCAACACAGAAACACAAATAACTGGACAAAAGCGCATGTAAAAGTGCTTCTAATTAAGCAGAATGTCAGAAACAACATCAAATTTGCACACAATTACCTGATCTATAGCAGTAAATTAAGAAAACAATAGATGCAAATATAAAACAAGATTTCACTTGGATGGCAGAAAAATTAGCAAAAAGGGCGAGACTAAAAGCTTAAAAGAAGATTTTCACAATTCACAGTGCTGTACTACAGCCAAAAATTACAGGTCATGTTTGTCAAGTTGTGCGTGTCGATCGATGTGACTCAGGATATTCATATAAGAGAAAAAAAAGTGCTTATAAATCACCATGCACAGGCTATGTAGTGCGGACAGGTTTTTCACATGCAAAGGACTGACCACCACTCCCTCTTACCTTGACATGCTCAGATCCTGGCAGAAAAACAAAAATTACAACACAAAGCTCGATATAAATACCACAAATCCCTTTCACAAAATCATGCTGGCACGAGGGATAAAATTAATACATGTCTTGTCAAATGATACAAAAAGCTGCCATGCATCATCTCTCCACCTGAGAGCATGCTCGGCGGTTAGGCTATACAAGATGGTAAAGAAGCGGAAGACGGAAGACAATGAGTCAGATTTACTCTGTGTTGCTCTGCTTCGAGGCACATCATGCTTTGACAGCAAATAAGCCTTTAGCCTGTACTTCTTGCACCTTGTGACTTGAAAAATGCTCCTCAAGCGCTACCTGAGCAGGCAAGTTCACTACCTTGTTCACTGAAAGCTTATAAATCCTCACTTCCTGTCAAAAACTGAAGTCAAAGATGACAACAAGCATGCAAGTCCCTTTGCCAGGAGGACGGGTGGAACATACGACTAGATAGAGATGAGTACTGGGACTGTACAGGTCAGTCATGCAAACAATTGATCTCCTTCTAAATCAAGCTGGAAAAAAGCTCCCAGATGTTCGGTCAGTTGTTAGTCAACAGCCAGTAAACACGGTGGTCCTGCACGCCCACTGTCTGAGGTAAATTAAAAGAATAAGCCCCAGTGACATAAAGATAACACTTCTGAGCCAAAAGCCCTGCAGTCTGAAGAGTGGGATCGTGAGATCAGAGGCTCATGCATACAGATACTTGACCCATCAGAGAACTGTACGCAGACTAGACTTACAGAGCCAAAATCTGCAAAACCCACAGGACAGTCTTTGGATGCTTTACTCGACTGTGTCGTAACAAAAGAGTCTTTACTGACTGCAGCGGAGCAAACGCTCTGGAGTGGCTCTGATGCACTCAAACTGAGCATACCTACTGGAGAAGATAAATATTCAAATGAGCAAATACCAAATGACAGAAAAATCAGCAGTTTAATCTTCACTTCAGATGTCAAAAACTGGGAGCCCCTTGGGAAAATAAACTCACACTTTAAAGGCTAATGTGTAATACTGTGCCTGTAAATGTTCACAGGAAGCCAACAGCTTTAAGCTCAGGGCACACAAAGTAGTCACCCATGGGAAAGCGATAATGGTTCAAAAAAAGGTGTTAACCACATTTCTGAGTCAAGCTTGCTGATGCGTTGAAGCTTAAACATACACAGAGTGGCTTTTTTGGAACACATGATTGTAAGAGATGGCCCCACCCTTGTCTACTGTAAGCTACAAAAACATTTCGATAGTTTTTTTCTTTTGTTTTTTCCTTTACGCTGTGCTCACGGTAAACTTTTGAACCTTTCATGCACTGGTGCATCACAGGCTGCCACTGCAAATTTAGAGGGCTTAACTAGCTAGAGCAAAAATTTCACCTATTATTTGTCAAATTAGATTTCCATTATGAAAGCAAGTCTGTGCCTTATTTGCAATACAATTGTGGGCAAACAGCTAAATCAATTCTAAAAAGGGAGGCAGGATTAGTTGTGCAACTGTCTTTACGATACAGATATTCAGAGCAGCCCATAATTTTAACAGTGGGCTTCTCACTTCCCCTTTACATAAGAGGCACACATGTTTTTTCTAGAAGAAGATTGCTGGCAAACCGTGGCAACTCATCTCTACCCTGCTCTATGTGGTAAAGCAAAGGGGAACACCAACTTTCTCAGGCTGTGGCTTCTGCTTAAAGATTAAGTGCAAGGTCACAACGGAAGGGCATGGCCTGGGAATGGTCTGTAGGTGTTGTGTGACTTCACATTACATAAAAAACAAGATGCTGAACTCGAGGCTGAATGCATACAAAATGAATTGAAAGTCGCTCTTAATCTCATCACACTACATTCAAATTTAAATGTACTTGTTTTGGCTCTTAATAGGAGACTCATTTAAAGTAATTTCTTGACATCAAAAACAAGGTTGCTTCACACCACAAACCGATATAACCTTAACATCTCTACCAACACCTTTCCTGTTTACAAAACTGGAAGCAGAAATGATTATCTTTACAATCTCATAGCTCACACAGTTATGGGGATTGCATGCCATTAAGCTATACAATATCTATTTAGTAGAAAAACAGTCACTCAAAATGAGAAACAATAACAACTTAACAGTTTTTGTGACATTTTATATGTTTAGAGAAGCTAAAGTCACTAAACTGTTAACATCCACATGAGATGCAAGAGTAGTCAAGTTCAAGCACACACACACATACACAAAATTCAGACATTACCATAGGGAGGCGCAGGCCGGTTAGGCACATTTTTCTTTGATGGGAGCACGGGATGGTCCGACTTCTGCTCACAGAAAGGGTGAAAAAAAAACTATCAATGATAATACAAATGTTGGCCATGGTGCAAAAGTTGTGATATATTGGAAGCAAAATAAGAAACCACTCAAGGTGAGAGTAAAACATTACAGCATAGCTGCTTAGCTTCAACATACTGCCTCAGTGGAAAATACCATTTTATGGTGAAACTGATTCATGACTCCAAGAGTCTCCAGAGCTTACCTTTGACATCTGACTAAAGTCAGCAAACCCACTGGCGTTGCCTCCAAAGGAGTTGCTTCCAAAGGGGTCCACTTTCCCAAACAAATCTGTGACAAGAGTCATTGAAATGCTTTTGGAACATTTGAACACATACATGGAAAAAGCCAGAAACTGTAATGAATTTTAGCCTAAACCACGCATTCAAAATCACCTCTGCATCTTGCTTACTCTGAAAGGGCCTGCGTGCTATTTTCAGAAGAGGGAATGTGGCATGACCGTTTAATTTTCCATGACATTTTGCAAAAACCTATTAAGCAGAGGTTTTGTTTAACCTGACGTAGGCATCTGATTGGCTAATTAAAGGCGTCAGTTGCCGCACTGTTAACCAGAACTGTGCTGTGGTTGTTTTGAAGCTGAGTATTATGCTTGATAAAAAAAAAACAACCAGCAAACTGCAGATGGATATAGTGAAAAAACAAAACGTTGTAAGAGAATATGTTTGTTGTGTGTGTAACCACAAAAGACCCTATTCATGTGCAGTATGCAGTGCGTTCAGTTGCACACTGCAACTCTACTCATTTCTACAGTTGCTTCTGTGTTCTTCTGAAGCATGTGTAGTACGGCAGAGCATCGACCAGCTGCGGCCACTAACTTAGAACAACTTCCGTAGCGAAAGAGGCACAGAAGCTCAACAGCAGTAGATATAAAGACAGGACAGATGCAGGAGTGAACTAGTTAAAGGAGTGGCAGTGTATTCTAGTAGTGAAGGACCAGCAGTCACAGAGTTTCTGTTATGTTTGGCTCCTGCAGGCCTCCTGTTTTTCCAGGGTAGGGGGAGTATTTTTAGTTGGCCAAAAGTTAAATGCGTAGGTACTCGACTAAAAATAGCTTCAGACCACAGGAAAAATTGAAGCCACAGTACGTAAAAAATGTTTGCCTCTGATGCCTCCCCACCTCCCAAAAATAAAATCTAAATCTAACACGTCACCCAGAACAGCTAAGAAGGACTCTTTGAGAGGGGTTTCATAACAACAGTGAACTCTTATGTTCAGAAGACCGTTATTAGAATAATATTCCAGGAAACTAGCATGGGAACTCTGCCTTTTTTACGAGTATATGGATGGATACGCTTTAGTGCTTTTTATTTGGCAAGTGATGTGGCAAACTGTCGCTGTGCATGTTGCTGCAGTGTAAACCCAACTTCTCAAGAATACAGATTAAGACTAAAAGAATTTACACCCTATATCTTTAAACTGACGATTGAAACTGAAAAATGAAGTGTGCACTACAAACATAATACTTTTGGTTAGTATTTACAAATACAAAGGCCTGGAGCAAAAGCTGGTGATATCTGATGACTTCTGTGTAACGGCTGTGTACCTGAATCCTTTGGTTTTGAGCTGTGTGATGTGAAGGGGTCACTGCTGCTGAGGGAACTTGGCTGAGGCACAAACACAATGAGTGACTAATTCAAAAGACGTTTAAAAATACATACACAATCTCTGTGGTTTCCTTTTCTAGTTACACCAATTGCTTTGAACTTTAACAAAAGTGCTTTGACTCGCTCATTTCACACTGCATGGACACAGCACAGTAAAAGAATGAGAAACAAAGGTTTCATACCTTGACTGGTGGTGTGGGTTTTCTACTAAAAGCGTCTGCAGATCCAAACAAGTCTGACTTATCAGTCTTCCTAAAGAAGTCTTCAGATGAGGTACCTTTGAAGGGGTCGCTTTCTCTGAAAGGATCACCACCAAATGGATCTAGAAAAAGAGGACAAATCTGCCATCTACATTCTTTGACAAGAAATACTTATTAACAGGGACCCAAAACGAGTGCAGGTGGTCGCCTCAAAGCAACAGCTGACACAGCAGGAAACAACTTCTATCCTCAGAGACACTAAAGTAAATAATAAGCAGATATTCAGACCTTTGAAGAGGTCAGACTTGAAGGGGTCCTCTATCTGGAAGGGGTCTGCTGGAGGCTCCTTAGCACCACTGTTGTTGAACATGGCTATCCTCGACTTTAAGGAGTTGTCCTGATCAACGTGCCCAGAAAACATAAATACATGTGTGCATTCAGCAGCAAATGGACAAGCTGTTCAGCCTTTCGTGGTATGTTGTGTTTTGTACCTCAGAGGCACCACATCAAATCAATGAAAAAGGTAAATTATGTGAAGAGGGCTGTCACGTCTTTATCCATGTTTTCCTAAAATAACTTTATGGTTTCGAAAAAGAAAAAAAGTGGCAAGAGAGAATGAATCCTTGATAGATATAAATGCGTTCCTCACCGCACTTCTGAAGCCTCCGTTCTCCTTCTCAGCAAAGCCCTCGCTTAAATCCGGCAGGTTGCTAAAGTTTCCCCCCTTGATGTCGCTCAAAGCGCTGTTGTACTGCTCAATGGTCTTGGTCATTTCGTTTTGGCTGTCTTGTATCAGAGACAGCTTACTACGAGCCTAAAAAGATAAACAGTAGATCTTTAATGTAGAACGTATCCATCCATCCATTTTCTATAGCCACTTAATCTAATATAGGGCTGGGGGGGTGCATCCTGGATGTAGAATATATGATTCAGTAAAATATATTGATTGTCTTTACTTTCTTCTCTTGTTTTAGTAAATTTAAAAATAAATAAAAATCACTTTTTTATTTAGTTGCAGAATCTACTAACAGTACAAAGAAAAAAAATGCTCAAAACAGAGGAATGCAGTTTTTAGCAAACAGAATTGAAACAGTGGTTAGGCTGATAAAATAAATGAAAGACATTCTCATTTTCATTTTAGCACCTTGTTCATTTCAGAGTATGCTATGTATAGTGGTCACAGGAGTACAAACAACACATCTAAGAGCAAGAATGTTATGCTATGGCACAGACAGATCATAAACATGCAATCTCTCTGACTCCTCAACCTGATCTTTAAACAGCCAAAGTGGTACTGCATCCTCACAACATCTGCTGATTCACTGCATGCACTGACCTGGTTGATCTCCTCCTGGGTGGTTTTGAGAGACTTCACAATGCTGTCCAGCTGGACGCGACCGGAGAGCAATCTCTGCTCCAGCTGGGCCTCCTCCTCCTGCAGTCGACTAAGGTCTGTCTTGGTGCGACTCAGTTCGTCTTCCTGGCTACGGAGGTCGGTCTCCTGAGAGCTGATCTGGCTCTGCAGGGATGAAATCTAGAGGACGGGAGTAAAAAATACAGAAGTTTCTGTACATGTTGGAGTAATATCTTGTATGCTTGGTGCTCTCAATTAAGTTCTTCTTGTTTCAAAAGACTGCAGCAATGATATTCAGATTTTGTTCTCAGGAAGACCTAAATATATTTACTTTTAAATTAAACATATGTCCTGTCTAATAGGCATTGACAGGTTTTATATTAACTTTTCAAACTGTGCGCAACTCCACTCAACAAATCTAAACCTTAGATTACCACTGTTTGACTTCTGGCCTGATATGTCGATCTCAGTCAGTTCAAAGCATTATCAGCTAAGAACAAAAAAAAAAAAAGACCACTGCATGTGTATTTCAAGACTGCTTGAAGTGAATCCCTTAGTATAGTAACACTTCCTTTTTTAATATTTGTATGCTACTTGAATAAGTAACATCTCTAACCATCTGGGTCTCCTCCTGGCACTTCTGCTTCATGTCATTTAGCATTCCCTCCAGCTTGGAGCGCTGCTGGTCCATCTCCTCCAGGCGTTCCTGGGCATCCTGCTTCTGGGACTCCAGGTCCTGTAGGCTGCTGCTCTCCCTGTCCAAGTCATTCTGCATGTCCTGTGGGTCAACAAATCACACAAAGAGCGAATATGATTCATCATTGATAGGGAGCTGTTAATTCTCTCTGTAGACCTCAATAATGTACAATTTAGTGGGAATTTCTGTCTCGTTACTACTGATAAGCGCTTTAGTCGAGCTGATGGACTTAAATTCACACATGAGTAAGTATCTAACTGGTGCTTTAATCTTTAAGCAATTACTTGAACATTCTTTTGGCTCAGCCTTACCTGAACATCACTGTTCTTATGTCTAATAGCTTCCTCCTTCTCCCTAATCTCTTGCTCCAGGATGAATTTCTCTCTACAGGTGAAAAACATCAAAGAAGAAAAAAGGCAGAGAGATAGACAATAGTTAGATAATCAATGTCTGTCAAATAGTTTTGAGAAATCATTTTGTGCTTTTAAACACACTTGAAAAGCATGGGTTGCTAACAAAAACTGGAAATGGCTGAAATTGAATGAATGCACTTGATCAACATTTTAAACTGTCAGGTGGTATGAAAGTTAAAAAGATGTGATTCTTAACATAACTTGACTGTAATCTCCCCTTTTTGTTGTCAGAGGAGGAGAAACAAAGCTATCCTCTTGCTACTCAGGGTGCAGGGGCTCACCTCTGCAGCTGAGTTATTTCCTGGCTGAGGTCATCCAGCTCTTTGATACCCGTGAGCTCTACCGACCCCGTGGAGCTGGTGCTGTCCTGAGGCGAGAGAAGTTGAGACAGATGAGTATGAGAGGGGAGAAAGAAGAAAAGCTAGGAAAGAAAGTATGATGGATCATGTGACTGTGACAGGAAAAGTGAGCAGAGACAACAAGATGTGAATGACAACAGCAGGAGGGACTGAGTAATGGATTAAATGGATGTGGTTAAAGACATGTAGGGAATTGTTCTGATACGCTTTCAGGGGAGGGGAGGGGAGGGGGGGTAAGACGGGATGTGAGCAGCATGCAGAGGGAGAGAGGAGCTCCCCGCTGTTGTTTCTAAGAAAACAAAAGTCACAGGAAGGAAATACAAACACATTGCACAGCTTGGGAGGGAGCAAGAGAGGCAGACAATGCATGAATGAGAAGAAATATAAGCAGAGAGGGACATACAAAAGAATTTTGCAGTACAGTAACAGTTGCCTCATAGATCAGTGTTCAACAGACCTTTAACAATTTAGTCCCAATAGAAAATAAGGGCATTGAAAATCCTTTGGGGCTCCAAGCGGTGTTTGATCAAGGCTACACTAAATGTTTCTCTCCACAACAGTAGCTTTAAGTTTACCCTGAAAATGGAAACTGTGTAATAGAGCTATTCTGAATAGGAAAAGTAGCCTTGCTTTAAACAATGACAGTTATACAGTGTTAACACAAAAGAGCAGAATTTCTTTAATGAGGTTTCAGTTGTAGTTAATTATCGTTTTCATGATTTCTCTCTTTCATTGGTTAATAAAAATCTATCAAGACATACACACACCTTTCCCTATATTGTTAAACATGTTTTAATTTCTCAAATGATAAAAGGCCTGTAAAACTTTGACCAACACCGTAGTCCAATCAATAATCTATATTCATAAACACTGAAATGAGTGACGCCACTTCTATACAGAAACATAAACTGTAAAGTAAATATACTGCAGACTGCAGATAAGCGGGTGTGTCAGGTGGCAATACTCAGTCAGCACAGCTGCATGCTCCTATTTCCACCCAGTGGATCAAACTGAGACAAAGACTATGACAGAACAACAGCGCCATCTTGTGACACAAAACATAACTACTCACTCTGCGTATACTAGCTGGTGAAGCGAGTTCAGGTCTCACAGAGGAGAGAAGCCCCAAATAGCTCTGTCAGGTAGGATAGAAGCCCAAAAAAGAACAAGCATGAAACGTTTTGCACTGAAAGAATAGAGAGAAAAGGCTAGAAAGCAGAGTTTATAATGCATATTATAAACAAGCAGACAATCAGACCCAAAGTGTCAGTGACAGTGACACATTTGACTTTGCAAGAAAGGAAGAATTTCAATGAAAAGGCTTGTTGGAACGTGAAGTCAGGACTCACAAGGCCTGTAACTGATGTTGTAGACCTTTCTGACGGAGGGATCATGTCTGGAGTGAGAGTGGAGGGAGGGTCTATGCCTTTAGTGACCTTTTGTTGGATCAGATGCATGGCCAGAGAAAACTGTTCCCGGGTGAGCTTGCCTGTCTGTTTCGTGTCAGCAAGTCCCCTGTGGAAAGAAGGAAAGTCATTTTTAAAAGAATGAGAGAGACCTGAAAACAGAAAACTGAATTCATTTATACGGTTTTAGTTCTAGGAGCTGCACGGTGGTGTGGTTGTAAGCACCATTACCATAGCACCGTTCCTGGTTCGAATCCCGGTTTGCATGTTCTCCCTGTGTATGCATGGGTTCTTGCCAGGTACCCCAGCTTCCCCCCACCGCCCAAAAACATGCATGTTAATTGGTTAATTGGTTAATTGGTTAATTGGTGACTCCAAATTGACCTTGGAGTGAATGTGAGTGTGGATGCTTGTTTGTCTCGTTTGTCTGATGGTCTCATGGTGTACCTCGCCTCTCATCCAATGACAGCTGGGATGGCTCCAGCTGCCCTGCAACCCTGAGTTGGATGTTTTAGTTCTCTGCACTATAAACCATGTTATTCAAGAGGAACTGTAATAATTAATCATTTTTACAAAATGGTGCAATAGCATTTTTTTAGTAGACTGGTTATTATGAGGCATTCGTCAAGTAATCCTGAATACTGAAAAAGCACGTGGAAATAAAGCCTCTTTTTCAAACCCTCACATGTTCTTCTTTCCTTCAGGCCTAAGCACAAACTGAGGCATTCTGGTTGTTTTACATTTGCTATGCATTACTACATGGGGACAAACCACAGTGTTTTCTTCTTGAATCCTGGGGAGTTTTGTCCACTTTTTAATATGTACAAACATTTTTTTCAAATGAGGGAAGAAATCAGACGATACCATTTACACTGATTGAATCAAATGCTGTCTGTGGCCCTGTGACGCTGCCAGGGTGCATTCCTCTATGTGTACACATAAGCCATAAAAACTGTGCTTCTTTGGCACAAAAAATGTTTGAGAGTCACTCCACACAGGTGCTTGTGCACTAAACATCATTCATTTCTATGTTAATATTATGACTGTATCCCTCTGTGTAGTGTTTTTGAGGTTAAACTGTATTTCCAGATGTGGTTGTGTTTTCTTTCTTAAGCTGGAGCGCAGTGAGCTCTCTTGGCACCAGTGTGAAAAGCAGCATAACAGTGTTGATAAAAAAACATCTGTAAATTAATTTGATCTGTGCTCTCACCATATCTGCGCCAGCATTGTTTGAGAGAGGGTGGAGTGCATGAAGATCTCTATAACCTCGCTCCCTGTAACGAGCCCATCGTTGTCCGAGTCTGTTTTCTTGAAAAGATCATCATATCTCTCTCTGTCGGCCACGGGTACCACCCAGTTTACCGCTGGCTAGAGGGAAGAAACGACAGCATGTGATTGACATGGTCGCCTACAAACTCACAGTTCTTATAAGCTAGAAATTAGAATGTTTTGATGTTTACTTTTCAGCATGAATTTACAGACTGAAACGATTAAGTCAAAGATGTACAAGGTGATCAGACATTTGATATAACAATCAGTAAAAAATGTTCTTGGGTATAGTAACAAATCATTCCCTAAATGGAAATGCATTTATTTGATTATCAGCTGATGCAGACAGCATGATGACTGTCACTGACCTACAGGATGACACAAATACACTCAAGTCAAAATTACAGAGGCAAAATGGTTGAAAAGGTTGAAAATTTCAACAACAATGTTTTAAACCTGTCAGACATATGGAACAAAACGTGATATTGATCTTGTTTTATGGGACACGTGACGAAAAACGTATAGATAACGTATAGAAATCAATAATACATTATGGAAGAAATATTAGTTGAAGAAAAGTGCAATCCTGTTTCCTAAAACAATTTGATTTGTCATACAGAAGGATAATTTTCTGTGTGGCTTTATCCATCTTAAATGTGCTCAAACCCTGAGGAAGCACCATGCATGCAGCAACAAACTGTGTTCAGGACTTTAAGAAGTATTCCTAAATCAAAGCAGGGATTTCTACAGCATAAGAAGTTTTTTTAAATAGAGTGCCACCTAAAGGCAAAAAGCTCACACATGAGCCAACCTCAGTTTTCAGCTTTGTTTAATTTGTACAGGGATTCTCTTCATTTTAGGTCCTTTAATGACACTATGATTATAAAGTCCCCCACTTTTATTTTGAGAAACATGTTGCTCTTTTTTTTTTTTTTTTTTTTAAACAACCAGTCATGTTATGGACCTGTTGTATCATATAACTGGACACAGCTGTAAATTAAGCATTGCACCTTTAGCTTTACACAGTTTCCAGTCCTTTGTAGCCTCTTTCCATCTTTTTAACATGTCACATGAGCATGTGTTTTTTCAAAATATCATTTTTCATTTTTTCATTTGAACATGCGATTTTATTTGTACTCTTTTCGGTTAAATGTAAGGTTTATATGATTTTCAAATCACTTTATTTTATTTATCTTGACATTTAAGTCCCAACTATTTTGGCAACAAACTTGTTCAGGAGTGTTAACAACGGTGCTTCCCTTCCCTTTCAAGGAAACCTGTTTCTCAAAAAGTCACAGGTGAAAAATCCCTCACACAGTGCTCTCAACAATGTGGTAAAACAAGTCCTCCCGATAGCAACCTTAAAGAGTTCATACAGGAAATGCTACTCTCTCCAAAACTCCAGATCAAACCCAGTGATACTTACTGAGGGTGGAGCTAGAGGAATAAAATAATTACAAAGATTTTTTTCTTTAAAAAGTATTACTAATAATATTCAATATATTTTAAGTTTATCCACAGCAGCCTGAACTTTTAAAAAGTCTCTATTAGACTAATAGATGCCGTGATGCACTCGTCAGCAACGAATACTTCAATGCTTGAAGATAGTGGCAGTGTGAGGTGACATACCGCTGAGCTGGATTTAAATGAGTGTTTTGGAGAAAGGTTGACAGCACTGGTGCTGATGGGAGTAGCGCTCCCCAGAGGAGGAGTGCTTCGCAGGGTCTCTTTGAGAGGAGCGGTCCCAGACGCAAGACCAGACAGCACAGGTAACACAGCTATGGCACCTGGAAGTGCAATCCCAGACTTTTTCCTTCTGGAGGGTGGGATGAGAGAAGCTGGTAAGCTGCTTGGGATAGGCTCCTTCTCCATGGCACGATACACAAGATGCATGGCCTAGAAAACAAAAAATCTGTTTATTATTTCAAATCTAAAATGCATATTTTCTACATTATCCACTTTACTTTATTAGTTAGTATTAATGTGATGAAATCAGATGCAAAAGGCCCCAAATTACCACTGTGAATTCTTCTTTGTCCAAGTATCCATCTTTGTCGACATCACTTAGGTCCCAGATCTAAAGAAACAGTACATACATACGTGATACTTGGTTGCCTTGAGTTGCTTTGAAGAAAAACACTTCTTTATTTTGTGCTATATCACCTTTCCTAACACATCCAGAGGTAGCTTGGAGTTGATCAAAACTGGCCTGACTTTTTCACCAGAGAGGAGACCTTTTACAGGGGAGAGACTCTCAAATATTCCCTCAAACTTTCCTTTTTCATCAGGCTGAAAGACAAATAAGTTTCAGTTACAAGCCTCTTCCTTCTTTAACCTTCAGAATATTTCCTAAAAAATGTGGACAGACTCACCCTAATTGCCCAATGAGAATCAGACACTGGTGGTGAAACACTTAATGATGGACTGCTAGTGTCTCTCTGTAAAATGAAAAGGAGCATAAGATAACGACAAGTAAGTAAGAATTGTATGAATTCCGTCCATTTTCTCTCGCATTAAATCTTACAACTATAGCTGCTGGGAAGTGTAATTTTTACACTCACAAAATTGGGTGCTGCTAAGTTTTGATTGAGGTTGTTAAGACTTATATCGTTTCCACCCTGCGCAGACGCCACAAGTCTCAGAGCAATGAAGAAACCCTACGAAAGAGGAAGAAAGCAGGATAAGTCTAGTGTTTTCTGCACATATCAGCATCACCAACGTCAGCACATTTACAGAGAAATTCACTGTTACCCGCTTATCCAGATAGCCTTTTCTATCTGAATCTGCCAGATACCAAATCTGAAAAGATCAACAATAAAGAATTTAGTTTATACACTAAGTATATGATTGCACTTTTTTTTTGTACATGTAGATGAGTTTTGTCACCCACTTTTCCCAGTGTACTGTCTGACAGTCCAGACTTCTTAAGAAACTGGGCTGCATCGCCAGCTGATATTTTGCCTGTGTTTCCAGGATCCAGCTAGCCAAGAAAAAAATAAAAATAAAAAAAATCAGTAAGAGTTTCTTAAGTCATTTTTCAGGACCGACAACATTAAGCTGATTATACATCAAAAGAGCAAGTGTGGAAGTCACTGGCAATGCCAACCTTACCAGTCTGTAGTAGTTTTCATAAACTGCGTTTCCATTTGATAACTGGACAGTAAACAAAAAATATATATGAAACAAGACAAATGGGTGTGTTAACAGCAACATACAAAAATATAATAAATTCTTAGAAATGCAGAAATGGCTAATTACAAAGTTAGCTGACTTTTTTTTCAGTCAAATAGTCCATTAAGGGTAAGAAAAACAACCTTTAAATGGCAACCATTAGCTAATTAAAACTAAAATAGTTGAGTTCACCACTTAGCTTTAGCTTCTACCTAATAATGTTTTGTTGCCAAAAGCCGCGACTTCCCTAAACATGTAATACCTATAATTCGTTCTTTCTCACATTAAAATATACAACTTTACTATCACTACTTAACCTAGCTAACCATGTTAACTCAGCTGACAACGACAGCTTACTGGTGTTTTTCCACTGGCCGAGATTCACCACGATTTGTAACTTCGTGTCATGGTGAGAACTTAAAACCAATGTCACTGCCGCTTCAAAAAACTATCCATATAAAATTTAGAGACTTTTCTTGCGCTGTTTGAAGTTCTTACCTGACTGAGAGTCATGAGCGCCGCCATATTTCCTGGTGTCTCGGGAGCGCGCACAACGCACACGCCTCTGGAGGGAGACAGAGCGAGCGACAAAGAGGGAGGGGACCGCGGTTCCGGTAGTCAGCACAATGGGGTCTGTGACTAGGACAGCGGTTAACTATTAATGCAGAGGTATTTTGAATCATTTTGGATAGGTTTTACAGTAATAATGGTAATAAATGTGAGGAAGTGGTACGTCACATGTTACCCGCCCTTCCCCAGATTAGATTATTCACGACAATAACGTACTTTACTATTTTTATGATGTTAACACTGATTGTACATGCTGATAAAACTCACAGATCACAGCTGATCCCATTTATGACTTTAAATCCAGAAAGGCTCAACATTTGTTTAAATTCAGTCATAAGTGAGAGGTGACTCTGTTTGGACCAATAACTTGATCAATCCTGTTGGCTCTAATCTATACCATCAAATCTTCATGAATCTAGGAGTAACATTTGATTCCAACTTTTGTTTTGATTCTCAAATGCAATGTGTTTAGTCTTGTTTTTCCAGTTTAAGACAATCCCAAAAATCCAGTTTTGACACTCAAGTTTTGTCCATTCTCACATTAACTTCTATAATTCACACAGCTAAGGTATCAGTCAGGCTGATATGTTCTTACGAACATCCATCTGACCCAACTCACCTTATCCCTTCTTGTAAAAGACTTTACAAGTGTTAATAAACAGGCAATACAAAGAAAACGGTATTCATTTCATAAGTTAGTGTATCCAGAATACATTTTTAGGACTGTATTTTTCTGTTGCAAGGGTTCATATTTCAAAATAACAAACTGACATACAGTAAATATTGATTATTACTACTAGCTGGCTTTGAGAGTGGCAGCATGTAACTAAGCTGCCATGTGTGGTTTGTGTATTGTGAACATGGGATGATTTGATCCAAAGTCCACTTATGCAATTCAGCACAGACACAAGTGTAACTTTACACTGACTAGTTTGACTACACTACTGGTTAGGACACCAAGTTTCAAGTCTCTAAAAGGACTCTTCTTTTCCTTTATATTTCTTTAACAAAACTTCTGAAACCTTCTTTTAGGAGCAGCTGGTATTGAATTAGGTCATTTGCATTCATGCAAAGTGTCAGGTTTTACTGTACAAGATAAGACGAGACCATAAGGTAGTAATCTTTTAATAAAAACTTTGGTATCAATAACATTCTGTCCAGTAAAAATAAGTGTAACCCTTGCATGAGTCACACCAGGGGCTAAACCATCTGTTGCTCCAGACTTTCAGAGTATATTGCAGATCCCATCACATTAACATGAGCACATGTTGAATTCCTACCATTTCAATTGGAAATACAAATAATTTTCAATTGAATTAGGATTCAATCTTATATTTAATTTAAGTGTGCCTTCAAGACCGTGGAAAGGAAATCAAAGTCAGTGCCACAGAAACAACCAAAATAAGTTACAATCCCTTAGTTCTGTTTTTTTTTTTTCCTTCTTTACTTTTTCCCCAACAATTAAGTTAAAATCCAAATGATTGTTCAACACAGTTTTTGGTGAACTTTCAAAATAAGCTGGACAACAACCCACCAAAACATATCTGCAAAAGAAGGGGCATGTCTAGATCAGGGAAACAGTGGATGACAGTGCTAACTTATTGTGTTATTAAAAGATGAGGAATGGGCTTTGTTGGTGGAAAACCACAGAATCAATCCAGCAGTTCAAGGGTAACATGACAAAAATGAAAAAGACACCAAGTCCATTACCACCCACTTGCCCCCGTTTTCATGAGACCCTAAACTTGGGTTGTGTCCGTATCTCAGGGAAAGGATGCACAGCAGCCAGAATACCCCTGGAAATTACAGGACAGTTTCTGTGGAAGGGGTAGAAAAAAGAAACGCCTTAAAGCTCATCTTTATCTTTTTTTTCCTCATCTTTTTCAGAAAGTGCTTCCTCTATGTCATCCTTTGCTTCTTCCTCCTCCTCCTCCTCTTCTTCTTCTTCATCGTCCTCATCTGCATCTTCATCTTCATCCTCAGTGCCTTGCTCTTTGTTCTTCTCCTCTTCCTCTTTTCTTTTCAAGTCATCCTGCTCCTGTTTCATTTTCTTCTCTGGTTCCTGCAAGGCAAATTAGGACAATCCCAAACCATATTGCTAAATGCATTCAGCCTTCACAGGTACCGGTTCTTCCTGTTGTGTAAAATGCAAAAAAAGAAGAATTCTACCACCAGCATACCTTTGTTACGCCCCATGTCTCCTTTGCAATGTCTTCTGCTTCTTTCACGTCATCTGAGATCAGGAAGTTGTCAAAGATGGTACCAGATTTTACCTGAAAAACACGTCCAAGTTGTTAGGGCTGTGGCTCAAGCTTCATCACTGCGATAGCGATACTTCCTAAAGAGGATCTTTCTCTCACCTGCCAAAGATCAAGTCCTAGAACACCGATGCTGTCAAACTTGTAAATGTTCGAGTCGGCGCTGTATTCAGGGTTGTCAATTTCAGGATGTACCCATGGTCCCTTGTAGTTGGGGTTGTCTATCTGTTTGGGTTTCCATTCACCCTGTAATACAGATGATATTTATTAGTCAAAAAGTTAATTCAAAGCCTAATCTGTGACAATCTAAATGAGGCCTACTTTGTATTCTGGGTTGGGGATCATAGGTGGCTCCCACTCTCCATCCATATCCACATCCCAGTCTTCAGGCTTTTTAGCATCAGGATCTGGAATATTTTCAGGTTTGTCCCAGTCCTATAAAAATAACAATACCATTACAAAGTTGAAGCAAACACACTGTAAACCGTCAGGTGACTTGGAAATGCCACAATAAAAGCACAATTATGGTACAATGCTCATTCACCTCAGGCTTTGTGTCATCAGTATCATCAACCTTGGGACGATCATCCCAGTCCTCTGGCTTCTTGGCTTCAGGGTCCTTGATTTTCTTAGGAGGCAGGAAGTCCCAGTCATCCTCCAGACTGCCAGATTCTACCTTCTCATTGTCAATCTTCACCTCATAAGTCTGATCTGGATTCAGGATCAACGTGTACATATGGCTCAGTTCATCATCCTGGAGAAACAGGAAGTGTTTGGATTTAGCCTCAGTGCAGGATAAGCAATTCAGAATATGCAAATCTCAGATGCAGACTTACCTTGCACTTGATCTCTTTCTTGATGAGATGATTCTTGCCCTTGTAATTGAAGATGACATGGACTTTTTTGGTGCTGTAGCCACAGATGTCCGGGCCTAGGTAGGATCCATTTAATTTTTAGACATACAACAACACCAATTATTATTGTAAGCAGCTATTGTACAGTAAAATGAGGACCATTTCTTACCAAACATAATGTAGTAAGAGGAATCTCCGTGCATGTCAGTCTGATCCATGTCAGTAGGGAAGATCTTCACGTAGCCGCCGCCACAGTCAATCTTCTGTTCATGCTTCACCGTAAACTGAATGACCAAAGGCTTCCCCTCGTTGCTGAAGGACTCAAAACGGGCAGAGGTGGCGTAGAAGCGAGCATCTTGACTTGTCTGCAGACCTGCAGCACAAATAAAAATAAAAAAAATAAAAAAAACTGTTGAGTAAAAGAAACAAAACAGATCCTCTATGCTAAAGGTATAAATACCAAAGCCCTTAAAACTTTGAGTGTACATAAAAACGCCCTTGGTCCGTTAAAAACATCACTGAGTTTGAACTGTGAATGTGGTAAGGTGTTGTGCGCTCAGCTCACCAAATATTACGAGTGACGGTTCAGTTTGCAACTGGTGACTTTCTGTTTCACTTGAATATGGTTCTACACACAGAGGACTTCAGGGATTTCCACCATTTTAATAGTCAAAATGCATTCATCTCAACCACTTTGTTATGTTTTGGTCATAATAAATAGCATGAACAGCACTAATCAACGGCCATTTCTCATAAGAGCAAGGGGTCTTTACAATAAAATTTAAAAAATAAATAAAGGTTTTAAGAACAGTATCAGTTTACCTTTGTCTTTCTCAGCATCTCCATAGAAGTTGCCAGCCGTAAGTTTCCACTCTCCATAGTCAGATTTGTGTTTGGAGTTCACCCAGCGACTTTTCCATTCATCTGAACAGAAAACATACAACAGAACAATTTTGCGGAAATTAAAACACATGACACAATTTAAAAACTCATCGAGTTACATCTCGAAAACTGTAATACAAAAATTGTTCGACGATTGAAGTTACTGACTGAACCTCAACTATGAAGACGTTAAAACTAGTATGGTCACTTTAACGTTGCACAGCAACTTGGTCACGTTCGATTACTTAGGTGATACGGATATAACGTTTGTCAGCTTTGACTGTCTTGCGCAAACTAGCTAGCTAAGACTCCGTTCAAGTTAAGAACCTTAGAATGATGGTGCTTTCAATTAAACACATACTTTAAAATAATTAAATGAGTAACTCTATATGACAATTCTGGTCCAAACATGGCTGAAAGTCAAAGTAAAAATGAGTGTACATGTCAGACTTACCACCGTCCAGAAACTCTTCCCGAAAATAAATCTTTGCATGTACGCAGTACACTGCAAGTATTACCCCAACTAAACCCAAGATCTGCATTTTGTCGTGGATCAGCTCTTTTTTCAGCAGCTCACACCAGCGTCGCAGAGCCAAAAAAGCAAAGAGGTGAAGAGGAAGGAAGAGAAGGGAATATTTTAGAGTGCTCCAGCGAACAGATGTCTGCCTGCTATTGGACAACGACACGGCATGTCTGGACCAATCAGAGTAGACCACGAAACATATGTCCTCCTCCGCTAACTGATCCCAGATCAGTTTGACGTTTTGAATAATTTTCAATGTGCCGTTTCTCCAACTGTCCAGCAGAGGGTACCAAACTGAAATAAATAAACTCATCACTGAGAAACTTGAGTGAGGACTCAACAACCATTACTACTACTACTACTACTACTACTACTACTACTACTACTACTACCACTACTACTAATATAATAATATAATAATATAATAATGATAATAATAATATTAAAAATATTGAAATGTGGAATTTCAAAGGGATTTTAGAAGGAATTGATTCCCATTAATCAGATCTGACTTTTTAAGGCAGATATGAAATGTACCTGTTGCTTATGCTAGCATTTAACCAGAGCTGCCTTGATGTGTTGTTGAGGGACAGAGCTCCAGATTCACAGAACCCTTTCTTATAGAATACTTCGACATAATATCTGCCCTGTAAAAACAATGCTGATGTTGTTTTAATTCTACCACAATGCTAGAGTCATAAGATGTTATGCATGCTATCAGAGACATACTGTAGATTAACCTGTTTGCGTTTTAGGTGAGTGTAACCTTAGGAACTCGCAGGAGATGATGTGTGTTCTGAATGGTGGCATCATCACAAAAGTAACAATAGATCTTCTCCTCAGTCCATCCACAGCCTCAAGGAAAAACCTGGATTCAGAAAAAAAAGGAGGTGCCAATGCAGCTCCTGTATATAGCCTGGATAGCCAAATAAAATAGATTTTTGTTAAGTAATTTCTTTGGTAATGCATGTAATGAAAATATACTGTAGCCAGGTAACGTCACTCACACTCATACAGAAGACTGTCTTTCCTTAAAAATGCACACTGCTTATTACAGGTATATGTGAACAGCTGATTTATCATATCAAAACACTGAATTAAACCTCTCTAATGCTGTATATGATGAGCTAATAGCTAAGTGGTTTGGGCCAACATGGGGGCAAATGTACTGGGCAGCTAGTTTGACTTTTTTACAGCTGGCCCTTCATTGCCTCTAATTATCCTACTCCCTTTTCCCACACTTCCTGTCTCTCTCTGACTGTCTGCTCTGTATAAATGCACAAAAAAATCACTCTTAAAACTTTTTGGGGAAACAACCCTAATCAAATATGTCAGATATGGTGTTAAACTAGACCAGTTTTTTTCTTGTTAGTGTGTATTTTTGCTTTATTTCTTAGCTGTTATAAACGTAGTGCACCTCTTCTACACTTGCAAATGTGCAGTTTGAGTAAATCTGCACACAACCAGGGACTATTTGAGTATGATCCCTTGCCATATCTGATGGCAGAGAGAATAAATCCTGCACTCATTAAAAGAACCACACAAATAAGTAAAGTTAAGAATATACCAGGCATTTTTTTAAAAGTACTTCAATCAGTCAAAGTGATTGGCTTTTTATCTGATCTGTAGCCTGAATATTATCTGAATATGTTCAACCCACTGGCAAAATATTTGTAACTGCCCATCTTGGAGGATGTTTATTAGCTCTTTTATTTGGTTTATTTGTAAACTGAGATATTTTTTTAAACAGATTACTATTCTAGCTTTGAACTGTTCTTTAAGAATATCAAATAGTTGTCATTGATGGTTTTTTTTGTTTAGATAGACAAAAATATTGTTTAATTATCTTGTAATTTGCATAACCAAAACAAATCCCTGCACAAGTCTAAATATAGAAATTAATCTGCAGCTAAAAAAACTATTATTTACTATTATTTGCTGCTCACTGACTTGGTTTTAATTGGCAATATTGGCTGTTTATTGTTTCTTTTTGATGAAGCAGAACAAGTTTGGATCCTTTGGGTTGGAACTTAATTCATGAGTTTAACTTAGTTTGTGGATTTGTCTGCAAGTGTTTTGTTTTTGTTTTTTATTGTTTTGTTAAAGAATTGTAAGTTTTTAGCTCCAAGAAGGTGATGATTCTCATGCTATCTTCCCTCACACGATACATCCTGTAGAAAAAATAAAAGCACTAGTTTGTACTTTTGTCCACATGATGTATCATTGCTATCAGATATCATGACATAATGTAAAATACACATATTTGCCCACAACTCTGAAGTCACAGTTTTTTTTTTATCACAATAAATGTTTTAGAATTGTACATTTTCTATGTTTTCCTTGCTCTGTTCCCCATAAAGTTGAAGGTTCAATTTATCACTATCCCAGCTTGCTACATCTACATGTGTTTAAATGTGATGAGGTTCACTTTCCACATCTAACTAGAGCTCATTTGGCCTCAAATGCTTGTATGGATGAACAAGGGGATGGGAAAGGCACTAATCCATGGCCCTTCATGTAACAGATTGTCAGTTTGAGGGTTGTCATGCATTGTGTTTTCCACAGTCCCTGCACTTTTGTACTTCCGTCCCACTTCCTGGCTTTTCTTCTTCACTCCCACCCCCCTGTTGCGGTACAGACTGCATTATTCTTTGGGGAAAACTCCTAAATAGAGTAAAGAAGAAGACACCCAAGTCAGTTTGCAGTTTACATGAAACAACAAGTATGGTTACAAATATGGTGATTATTTTTAAGTCAGTGTTAGGTGTAACTAGGCATTTTCTGATAATTTAAGATCAACATGCGTTACATGGAGTGAATCTAATTAGTGAAAAATGAAGCCATTAGATGTGTGTAAAACAAGAGAGGGAGTGCTGTTTGGGTGACATTTCCTTTTTTTCTAAGTAAACACTGGGGCGAAGACGAGCAACTGGCGCCAGCCTTCAAATTCCCCCCACCCTCTGAGTGATCTGCAATTATGTCAAGAGGAGAAAATGTTGTCCCTTTGAAAAGTGTTCTTAATCAAACTCAATTAATTCCGCTCTTTTCCCTTATTATTTCCACCGTGGACCACGTCCCGCTAGTCAGCCTGTTAACTAGAGCCTGGGCCCCAGTGAAGGTCATGCTTGGTCAAGCACGATAACATCATAATGTGCGTAATTAATTTCTAAATCTGAGTGCGTCATGAGCAAATTTTGGATATTGCTCCATGAAGTCTTACGGACAAAGGTGTGGTGAGGGAAGGTTATGGCTAAATATAGCAAAGTTAAACAATTCTTTGTCAAATAAGTCAGGGATATAAATGGTTTGTCACACTGCAAAACTAAAGCATTTAATAGCAGTGCAGAGAGAGAGATTTGTCTTTATTAGGAGCATAATGTTTTGCATCTAGTAATGAGATTCTGCAATCAACTTCATGCTGTTAAATTGCATCATTAAGGATGAGGGGTGCAAATATTTTTGGCCTTTTTTTTCTTCATCATTTTACCAAGTCTTACCCAATTGTTTCTTTCTCCTATGCACAATAGTATGTATCTTTCAGAGATCAACTTATGAAAAATGTTCACTATATCCCAAAAATGCATGAGGAGTTAAGGTTGTGTACTTACAAATACACTGCTGCAAAGTTCTTGGATGCAAAATATATGAAAATCATCCCTCCCAGAATAAAGTGGGGCAGTTAAGCCACACAGGCTACCAGAGGGCAATTACAGCTTTGCCCTTGTGGCCTCGGCAGGCTAGCAGGCTGGGCCCCCTGACACCCCTGGTTGGGTCTGATGGAGTGGAGCTTCATCTGCCTAACGGCCTGGCAAATGTCCACAGGTCTGGATGAACACAACAGGCTGCCATCAGGCCAGCTTGCTCTGTCACAGCTTACATGGGCCTATTGTACACCAGCGCTCATTAACAGCACAAAGTCATGTTGGTGGCTCCCTAATGCATGGGTGGAAAGAAAAACAAGGTCCTGTACAGTAGTGCTCTGTAAATTTATTGTGTGTCTTTTCATGAGGAAAATGAAAGTCACACTAAAAACAAAATGGGACTAAAATGTATACATAATGATGCGGAAAACTGATAAAAAAAACACATTTGTGAGTGCTTCTTCGAGAAATAGATTTTCTCTCTCATTCCTTTGGCTATTTGTTCACTGTGGTAACAAAAGGGAATATCAACAATGAACAACAAAGTCGTTGGTGCTTCCGTTGAAAACATGATATACAGCTAACGTGAAGCCAGATAAACATGCCTCAAAGCACTGAATACTCAATATTACCTTTAGATATACATTTGAAACACAAATTTTAATGACAGGGTTCTGATCCCTGGATTCTGTTTTCCTTTACAAGTTAAGCATCTCTCTGCATTCATTTAGTGCACACACACACACACACACACGCACCCATCCACACACACTCACATACCAAAAGTACACATAAAACACCCACCCAATATCAAAGTGATATTATGCCTCTCCGTATCGTGCCATCTTTTTCAACTAGTGGTCCAACATATGCACCACACTCTCCTATTTCCAAGATATAAGAGGGGCTGTGTGCATTCATTAAATTGATCAAAATCATATGGAGCCTCACTGGTGACATTGATGGGAGAAATGTTACTTTGTTTGTTGACTGATCTATGACTCAAAGTGAGAGATCAACAATATAAATACAATTTATCTTTAAGCACTTTCTTGTAGCCCGACGTGCACCTCCTCAGAAATAAAACTACATGTCGAGGAGTAAGACTGGAGAACTGTTACTGGTCTGTTTGGTATGCTATATGGTGCTCAGTTATGGCCAGAACAATGCTTGGCCAGAAGAGGCTAAATGTGTTGTCATTATCAAGTATTTAACATGCAGTTACTCACAATTTCATCATGAGTAAAAGTCACTTAATTCAGCTGTTTGGAGGGGTCAATTGGAAACAATATGCAGACTTGATCAGCTTCATCAAACATACCTTTTGAGGACATGAGAGAATACATGAATAAAGGGATCAGTGCAAAAAAGGAGGATGTTTAATAGGTATTTACTATAACATAATATTCTCTGGTCACATGTTTTTGAACTTGTAGCCCTACAATAGTACTTTTCTCACAAATGTCACCACAGGGGTTCCATAAAATCCTCTTTTCTTACACTAAAATTTTGGTAATAATCGAATGAGGAGCATCTTTTTCGAAAAAGTACTCTATCTGCAAATTAAAAATAATATAAATGGACAATATTTTTTGGGGGGGGTTAATAAGGTTTTGACAAAGGTTTTTCAGGTCTATCTAAGGGCATTCTGTCTATGGCTGAGAATCCAGGGTTAATCGCTTTAAAAGCAGTAATTAGGTGTTAAGAGGTATGCTTGTCTGTTTAAATTAGCTTCCAAATCAGATTACGCTCTGTGACTTCCGTTAACCTCCCCCATCAGAGCTCAATGCTCCTCAAAAGGCCATTTTACCAATTAGATATAAAACACCATTATTCCCTTTAAACCCATATTAGCTTGAATGTGAGTGGATAAGTGGTTTTAGATGCATATTTTTTTTCTGCTTAGTAGCAAAAAAAAAAAATCTCTGACCTTAAAAAAGTTATTGGACAGTATTTTCATTGTTAAACAGTAAAATGACAAAGACAAATCTTACCCAAACAGACCTTCAGAATCCTCCTCAAGCAAACCAAAAGTTATACTAAAACAGTTAAGAACTTAACACTAGATACCAACACTTTCAAAGAGCAGTACATTGGCCATTAATCCTCAAGAAGAAATTAACCCTTCAGTGGCACCTGAAGACAGAGTTAGTACTAGTATTTTTTAAAGTATTTTACCACCATAAAAAAGTCAGAACACCATTAATTCAAGACAGCAAACTTGTATGAATTGATTGACATTTGTCACCAGGATATAACTCAACAATGATGATTAAAAAAAAGAAAAAAAACATAGCTACCTCGGACAAGATGGCTCTACATAGCCTTTCTATAATGTATATCAAGTCAATACAATCTGAAATATCATCAAATATACAAAATTATTGCAGAACAAAAAGTCTCATTTGAGAGTCCTTTTGCAAATAAAAAGGTACCAAAACATTTTGTGCTAAACCAAAAAAAAAAGAGCCCTACAGACTGAATCAATTCCCTTCATCGTTAATCAAGAATTGAAAACACAGTTGCACGGTAGTGACTGTGATAAATTTTCTGACTTTCAAGCCTCTTTGGTGTCATGTACCCCCTTCCTTGGTACATGAGTCAAACAATGTAAAAGCAGTTTGTAAACATTCACGGGCACATTTAAAAAGATCCATCCATACTAGGAAGTGATATCACATGTGCTGCCAGGTTTTATCCATTGACTGAATGTGCTCTTTGGCCTTCATCCTGAGTGCTGCGATGCTGGAACTCCTGTCATCCTCCACTGGGTATTTATCATTGAAGCTGGGCGGACACTGATATGGAGGCGGGCCCATGGACTGCATACCTTGAACCATGCCGGGTGGGGTGTTGAGGAAGCTGTGGCTTGAATAAGTGGGCTGCAGGGCCTGTGGTGAACCCATGAAACCTGGAATAGTATGCATGGGTGTGGCACTGGAAATGGGCGAGGTCAGCCAGGGATCCAGTGGCATTGGGTTGGCTACCGGCCCCACACTTTGAGGCATTGGAGGACGATTGAAGGATAGCATGGGGGAATCATGGAGCTTCATGGTGCTAGTGTCCATCTTTTCTTGACGTCTCCACTTCGCTCTTCGATTCTGGAACCACACCTGGGCAGAGAGAAATGTCAGATAATGAAATAATGCATCCATCCATGTATTTTCTGTACCCGCTTAATTCAATTTAGGGTTGTGGGGAGCCTATCCCAGCTGTCATTGGGCAGAGAGGCAGGGTACAATTTAGAGACACCAATTAACCTAACATGCATGTTTTTAGGTGGTGGGAGGACTGAAAAGATGTAGTTAGATGGAATTTTTACATTTTTTTATCTTAATTCTTTTTTTCATTTAATTATTTTCTCATATTTGGAAAAGCAAAAGTGGCATTTTCAGTTGAACTGTGGCATAGATTAGGGAATGATTTTGTTATTGATAACAAATTGATTACATGGAATTGTTCTATCATCCCAAAGCAAACAGCACATTTTATTATCTAAAAATCTGCAGCCACTCAAAACCACAATTCTCATAGAAACCCAAAATTAGAACACCTGATCTGCAGGTAACTGTTGGAGCTATTGGCTTGGCTATCCCAAATGAAGATTGAAAAGGAGCTCATAGTTTACATGTACAACACAGACCAGGCCTTCTGGAATAATATGCTCTGGACTGTGGCTGGCTGCATTAACAGTAGATAGGTATATCTGGCACTGAATTGCAGTCAACTCATCAGGAGATGAAGCTAATATCAGCTTTGAGACACAGAGGTGCAAATTTATTCACTTTTCATTGACTGGGCAGCTTGCAACTATTGATTCTGCATCATATCAAAGAGTTATTGTGCATAATGCGAAGCCAGCTGTTAGAACGATAAATTTGAATAGCAGGGAGAGCTTTTTAGCAAACAGGCAATCCACTGCCAAAAAAAGGCTTACAAAAAAAACAAACAAAGAAAGAGAAATAGAGGCCTGTGGAATCCATGTTTCAAACTGTTATTACATGTAAGAAACATGACCACAAACATATTGTAGCTGAAGGAACTTTGTATCAGGAGTAACAGCAAAGCAAAATACATATTTCTGTTTTTGATTTTTGTTGAATAAATTGTTAAAATGGCTTATATTCCATGCAATGTTGCTCCGGTTATATTAGCCATGCTGTCGTTTTTTTCACATCTTTACCTGAACTCGAACCTCAGGCAAGTTGACCTTCATTGCCAACTCCTCACGACTGTACACATCTGGGTAGTGGGACTTCTCAAAGGCTCGCTCCAGCTCATGAAGCTGATAGGTGGTGAAGGTGGTACGATTTCTCCTGTGTTTCTTTTTTGTGTGCTCTTCATCTTTCATGGACTTGGGAGACCCCTCGCCAATGTCCACTTCCTTGTGCAGATTGCTCATTTCTCCATCACACTTGTCACCGGAGAAGAGGTTAGATTCTGAAATGAAGGATAGGATCAATTTGAAAATTGGCAGTCATCTATAATTTTTCCACACTATAGCCTAACAAATCATTTAGGTTTGGCTACCTTTTTATAAGTGGTTGTTAGAGACTTATGCTGGCAGAATTTCAAATACAATATGTAGGGGATTATAAAAGGCCTGATTTGATTATTTTTGTCAAGTAATAGCATAGATTTACAGACAAACAAATAATCCAGGAACACAGAGTAAACAACCAACTTGTGTCACAACATAAAAAAGCTAGAGATGGTAAGAAAGTACCATTTTGACACATCTTACTCAGCTAAGTAAAGCCACTGACATGAGAGCAAAGTAATCAGGTGCAGGAGGAGCAATTATTAATCTTGGTGGGTATTTGAAAGAAAAACCTTTCAGCAAAGATGGTACCAGTTCAGCAACATCAGCTCTTTGTTTTGTGCTTTCAACAAGTCAACAGTCTGGTAAGTTCCAAAAAAATCCCCGATGTATTCATCAGTAACTTTCTGGATTTGGAATTTAACCTACTGAAGCGTCTTTTGGGAGAATAATGTTCTAAAAAATAAAGTGGACAGAACATTTTGCTTATTTAAAAAGTAAAACTATGTGTTTTCTATGGACTAATAGACTTCCCATTTCTTCCCACCTTCTCTTCCTTGTTAGCAATATTTCTGAAAAGTTAGTCTTTTAATTCAATTTTATAGGCTCTTGTTTAAATAGTCATAGTGAAGCTTTCACAATTTTTTTTTCATCATCTCAAATAAATAACCAATGAACATTCGATCTGATGTATATAGTCATTTGTCTAGTTTTAGGCCAAACACTTTATCAAATTGAATAAATAAATATATGAATAAATAAATTACACATATTACATTATACAATTTCTGTGTGGAGTTTGCGTGATTTCCCCGTGTATGCGTGGGTTCTCTCGGGGTTCTCCGGCTTCCTCCCACCGTCCAAAAACATGCATGTTAGGTTAATCGGTGACTCTAAATTGTCCTTAGGAGTGAGTGTGAGTGCGTGGTTGTTTGTCTCGTGTGGCCCTGTGATGGACTGTCGACCTGTCCAGGGTGTACCCCGCCTTTTGCCCGATGACTGCTGGGATAGGCTCCAGCCCACCTGCTACCCAATTAACAGATTGACGGTATAGAAAATGGATGGATGTTTCCCAAAAAGTGAAATCATTATTTTTCCTCCCCTGATGAAACTTCTTAATGACAGATGCCCCCCTTCCAACCCCCACCCCCTTTTTTCTCCTTTGCCTTAAGGGCTTGTAAACCTCATGGATTTGGTAAGACCAACTGACATTATGTCTTTCACTGAATTCTTTCCTTACAGTAATCCCATAGTAACAGATGCTGCCAGTTAAACCTGAAAGTCCCTGTGTCCTCTAATCTAACAAGAGATTTTAGGTGGCTTCAGTACAAGCCAGGTGAACAGTCATGGTGCAGATTGTGTTTTCCAAGAAATAGATGAAAAGCAAGTGAGCCATGTGAGTCACGCACCAAAGCTCATCAATTATACAATACCGTTTAGAGCAATACGGTCTACAAATTGTTGCTTTGAAATTGTAATTCCATGCAGGAAGGGCATGATTATTCCAAGTTTAATCAAAGAGATAATGAGTAGGATGGCGGCTTATGATATCCATCTCAGTTTTGTCCCAGCATCAGCTCTCAGCGCACAATTGTATTTGTTAAGCACTGACGACCATCACAGCAATGTGTAGTTATTAAAAAGAATCAAACTGACCAGCAAAGCTCACAAATAGACATTTGGTGAAAAATCAAATATTTTGCTAATCCTGACACAATTTTAAAAAAAAATGTGGCAGAAAGCCTTAGTAAATGGTGAGGTGGGATTACTTTAAATGGATCCTAAAAGTGAAAAGTTTTCATTACTGTTGGACAGACCTGCTCTGTAGCAACAATATAGTTTGTAGCTGTCAGCAACTCCATGATTATTTTTTTTCAGCCTTTAGGCATAAACAGCAGGTGCATACTTGTTTTCATTCAGCCACCCCCATTAAATTGAATATATATAGTATTACATCTGACTCTTGTTTATCAAAATGTGTTTTTTTCGTTGTCCATACCATTTGCATTAGATATTTTGTGTTGAGCAACTGCAGCTAATACTATAGCTACATTCAAGCATGTCCACTCTCAGATTTTTAATTATTACATGTGCAGATGGATATAACAATGTACTGAACTCTGTTCAGTCAATAGCTAGCTTTTTCCAAAGTGCAGAAGGTAATCTTTTTTGTTCATATGAATGCAAAATATTACAGTACTTGAGTGGGTACTGAACATCTAATAGGTCTATCAAAAACATTTTCATCTTGATACAGGTTTTCTGATACACGTCAATACTGAATCAAAACAAAAGAAACCAAGAATGAAAAACCCTTTTTGTTAAACTAAAGTGTGGTTGATTAGTAGTCAGGTCCAGCAACAGGCAAACTTAAGTGGCTTGTTAGCCTCCTTTTTCCAACCAGACCCAACAGTTGATCAGCAAAAGTGTCTAGACAAACATGGCTTTAATCCACAGAACAGCGCATAATTATGTGCAACTTTACAAAATGACCAAAGAGCAGAAAAAGAAAAGGTTGCTTTCTAAATACACCTTTCTCACAATCAACATAGCAAGAGAAGCATGGATGTAACTAATTGCATTAATTCTGGCTCCCTTTCAATAAGGTGTGCCAGTATGTACAACACCCAGACAGTAAAACATGTGAATCGAATGTAATAGGTAATTATGTTAATAGCCACGTCTGTTTGACAATTCAGAAGAAATAGAGATATCGTTGTCACACTAAAGTGCATGTAAAATCGTATACAACTCATTTGTTTTTAAACCTTTTGATATGAAAGAACATTATTTACTCAGCATAAAGGACTTACTGATGTGTTTTTCTAAAAAAATATGTTGAAATACCAAAGGAATGTGCTATGAATTTTAATGTTAAAACAAGATTCAGCAGTTTGGACAACTTGTTATTGTTGATATTAATCTTTCTTTGGCTTGCTTTTGTATTTCTGATGTTGGACTTTAAATATGAGGTCTAGTTATACAAGAAAGGGATTTATTTTTTAGATATATATATTTTTCATCTTTGCTGCTGTTATAGCAAATGTTTTCGCAAATGCTCTGCTTAAATACAAGGAAGACTGAAATACTTCACATCATTGATTCAGAGAACCAATATCATAAACATGAAACCAGCTGCTGAAAGGTAATACTAAAACTGTAACATTGAAGTGCTCTGGTATAAAACGTTTGCAATTTGATTAGAAGTCTTGTGCCTGGTAATAGCGTATTTTCTGCAAAGACTCACCATGGTAGGATGCATGTTGAGAGCTGTCACCTAGCTCTGGCAGGTGCCCATAGGGGTCGGAGGGGACCTGCTTTTCAGGGTCCTGCTGGTTTGCTCCATTGGCTTTGGGGCTGTCATCACCTCCTACTGAATGGAGAAGAGGCTCCTGGTCTTTAGTGAATCCCAATATGACATCAATGCTGTGGACCCTGCCTCCACTGCTTGACCCAGCACCTTTTCCCATGTCATAGTTGTCTACTATTCCATGTCCACTATCGTCCACTATTCCAAGGGTATCCATTGACAAATGCATCCGAGCCTTCAGACACACTTTCTCTATGCCTTGTCAGAAAAAAAGCAAAACGCTACGACAAGACAGAGTAATCGTTACACAGAGTTTTTATCCTACTTTTTTTGCAATGGAGCAGAATCAAATGGCGCGTGGGGTTTGTATCCTCCAAGAATCACTTCAGTGAGGTTACATGTATTGCTTCCACAAAAGGAGAACTAACTTGCATCTTTGTCTGCAAAGGATTAAGAGAAAAGAAAAAAGACAATACAGTAAAGCAGCAAAATTATATTTAATAGATAATTATTAAGTTCTTCTTGATATTTTATTTTTATTTACTTTATAAAGAACAAATAAGAATCATAGAAGGAATCAAACTTGTCAGTGAGATATGTATGAACAAACTTTAACTATAATTATTTCTTTTGACATCTAATGTGAACATATTCCTTAAACACTTCATCGAGGCCTTCTCAGAAAAAAAAATCTTTGCTTGGCACACTGACACTTGTTGAGTCGTTGCATATATTTGGTTTATAGTTTGTAATTCTCTCTCAAGAATGATTCCAGTTACCAGTCAGAGTTTTAAAATCTTTTGATTTGCAGTTGACTTGAATGAAAAATTTACTCTGTGACATTTTTAGACCACTGTGAGTGGAGCTGAAAAAGTAAACTACACTTTGAAGATATTTCTTTAATTTGTCACTTGAACATCAATGAATATAATAGATACCAATTACCGATAAATTACATAATTGGCAGGATGAACAATTAGAAACACTTAAAATAATCTTACCTTCTGTAGGTTTCCTGACACAGGCTATGCTTCGCACATGGCGTCTCTATAGTCCACAAATGGACAAGTGACACTACTGTAGGCACTTGTTACTCCTGGCTAAGTCCTTGAAATCCCCTGCTAACAATTGAGCAAAGGACCAGCTGAAGATTTGTGCAACAAGAACATGTAATGTCTTTCTCTTCTGACAAAACTCTTCTTAACCGCATCAGACAACAATGCTGGCAGGGGGAATGGTAGTAAAACCAAAGGGTTTAAGAGGTTTATTAATTAGAATCCTTCCCCTTTAAGAATGACTGACAGTTGTTTTCTGGTCAAGTAATTGCTCCAAATGTGTCCTGCTTTCAGACCACAGAGGGAGGCCATTGCTAATGAAGCCTCAACAAAACTTTCTTTCAAATAATCCATTGTCTGAAAGATAATGGCTTGTATTGGGAGTTTTCGCTAATCCCTTCATTATAGACAATGTAAGAAAGAAAAGACAGAGATGGACTTTTAACTTGAATGACTACACACTGTAAAAATAAAAATAAAAGTTTTATAGAAGGAGGCATCTAGATATAGCATAGCTTCTTTTGAATAGCAGGCTTTATAAAATTATATGAACTATCGGTTTTAATCAGTAAATTATTATAATCTCTTTTCTTTTGGGAAATTGTGCCTCATTGTTATAAAAGAAAAAATATTATATACCTAATACATGTTGAGGTTGCAATAATGGGTACTGTGTTCAATGATGCAGTTTTTATATTTACATCAATAACAAGAAACCCAACAGTCTACATATAAAAAAGCACAGACATGCAGAACAAAAGTGAGTGACAGTTCAAAGGGAAACAATTAGTCAGATATATTTATGGTCCACCTAATCCATAGAGCTCCTTCAAAATGTTTGAGTTGAGATCCTGAGTCAGATGTTTACATCTGTCAAATATATGCGTGATAAAGTTAAGCAAACAGAGTGCAATGGAATTGGGTGGCAGTGGGGTGAGGGGTATCATCCTGCAGCCTGTAGGTTTCTCATTTGCCAGCTGGCACACCAAAGCTGTTGCAGCTACAGTAGGTGTTGCAGAGATCAAGCCCATCCTTAATGAGCCTAAAGACTTCACTGGAGATTTCCTCTGACCTCACTCCCCCTACCTGAGGATATATTTAGAAGTTGTTTGCACGGCAAACACAAAATCCAACATGGAAAAGTGGTGCAGAAAGTCGTTTTTTCAGCACTACAGGGTGCACATTTGACATATGAAAGCAGATTTACGCTGAGTCAAGGCAATAGCATGCTACAAATATTCATATAACATGTTAGCATTATAACCCCCTCATTGGTGTTGTGTGATAGTTTAAAAAATGTCTTTGATTGTGTGGCTCTTCCTCAAATATTGATTTCTTATACTGCTTTCTAAGAGAGGAGCTCTCTTTTTTCATTCTTTTGTACTTATTTCGTATATGTGCATATGTACTCTAGTGCTGTATGTGGATTTTTTTTCAAAATAGCCAATATTTTTTTTAAACCACTGCAAATGCTGCATAATGCTTCTGAAATAGTGAAATAGTGGGTTTTAAATATTGAATACTTTTTTATGTCCTGACATGAACTTGCAAAACTTCAGGGACATGGTTAAGCAGCTGAGGAATGTTAAATGCTAAGGCTATTGCCAGTGCTATCTATGCACATCCTTGCTGTGGGTTAAGTGGCTTTGTCTGGCAGCAATTTCTTGGTTGTCAATGTTGTCTTCCAAGAATAGAGACATTTAAAAGCCCATTACATTGTACTTTTCCCTGTGAATGAAATAAAGATCTTAAAGATGGCCCCACAGCAGGGGATTTGCCATGAAACAGGTTGCTGCCATATGGTGATTATAAAGAAAGTCAGGCCCCTAAACCTTTCTCTAAACAAAGAAGAGCAGCACAACGGGTTCATCAAGTCATAACACACTGTTTTGCAGCTTGTAGATAAATGCCAGTTTAGTTTTTCTCTTATGTTCTCTCATCAAATATTTCACAATGTCAAAGCTTTCTTTCAGCAAGGCAAAGCATTGAAAGAGACGTTATTTGTACTTGGAGGCTGATGCAGTTATGTTAAATGAATGATTATTGGTGTCGTCAAGCAGTGATGCATTTTAAAAAATATGTTGTGAAATCTATTCATGCTGTCAAGTGAGCGGCATGCACTCTATAGAAAGAAATACAACTTCATATTGAAAATTGATGCTATCAAATGCCTTCAAGAAAATTAACCTACTCCAAACCTGGTGTTGGTTGTGCTATGTGCAATTTTCTACCTCAAATGATGGCTCACTTCCATGTGAATGTTTAGTGAGCTAGCATGTATCAAGTATGAAGGGCCTTTAAAGCGATGCACATAGAGATCCATCCATCCATTTTCTATACCGTCAATCCGTTAAGCGGGTAGCGGGTGGGCTGGAGCCTATCCCAGCAGTCATCGGGCGAAAGGCGAGGTACACCCTGGACAGGTCGCCAGTCCATCACAGGGCCATACATAGAGACAAACGAGACAAACAACCATGCACGCTCACACTCACTCCTAAGGACCACATAGAGATCATTTTTAGAATATCACACCTGTAAGTTGAATCAAATTGTCTGCTTTCACATTTGTATTTGGACATCTGGACTCAGAGCTGCTGTTGTCACTTTTGACAGATAACGTCTAATCCAGTCCCAGATCTTATTGAATTAAATGTTTCTGATGTCCTTTACTGTCTGACACACTTCATTGATGTCTGATATTAATTTATAGCCTTGTAAGATGCTCCTAATAGCGCCCAAGTCATAGGCAAGAGAAACTGATAATCATTTTATCACATTATTATATTAAAGCTGTCCCTCTTTGCTTGTTTCCCTATTATCCTAATTGAGTGCAAATTGGTTAAGAGGGTGCAGCACAGCTATCAAGCGCCTTAGTTTTATCAGATGACAATGTAAGTCCCTGAGATCCTATTAGGAAGAAAGCAGCTAATGTTTAAAGGCGCTGTGTCAGCTTACAGGGGGAAAGGGGGATGGTGAGCTGCAGGGGGAGGACAGGGAGATGATGAAAAGGGAGGGTTAAATGCTGACTGGTCACGTGGTCAGCTTGAGTGGAAATGTGAAAAAAAGGCTGATCATGTTGCAGTGTGTTCACTCAGTGCTGAGTCCATGAGATTCATTGAAAGACTTAGATTATCCTAAAATTAACTCAAAGTTGTCTGTCTTCATTTCAGTACAATAATGTAGGGCTTTGAAATTAATTGCTTGAATTTTTTTTTCTTCAATATCTCTTAGCTATATCTGACATGGCTGTAGACATGCGCACAAAAAAACATTGTTTGGTACATTATTTTATTAATGAACTGAAGCAGATTATCAACTCCGAATTTCAAGTAACAGAAAGCACAAGCAGGAACGACAGCAAAGCATTAATATAACATCTATATTATTATATCATATATATTCTTAATGTTGAAACAAGTCACTTTGACTTATTTGGATCATATATACAGAGAACCACATCTGGAAGAACAGGCTTATTAGAGTACTGGAAGTTATTTTCATCTATTTTATCAAGCCCAGCCCAAAACCCAGATTTTTAAAAATAAAGAAAAAAAAAGAGTTGTTTTCAGATGTATAAATACTTACATTTTAGTTTGTCAAAACAGTCAAAGAGTAGCCCCATGCATATTCATCCAGATTAAGACCTTCTTGGTTAACGCTTTCTGTACTTTAATTCCAATTTTGCATTTTATTGTTTTCACATACAACCTTTGGAGTTATTCCCATGAAAATGATTGATTGATGTCCTTACTTTCGAGCGCTTTATTATTTTTTACACAGGTAATTTGAATAAAGTGGCTCATCAATGAATTAATTGTCGATGGAGAAAATTTATTCAGACATGAAATTGACATATTAATTTAGGGAAGCAAATAAGGAGTCCTCCATGGCCAAGACAGCTCAGAGTTATGAATGATAGAACAAATATTAATCTGGTCAAATATTGACATTTTTCTGAATGCCTAGGTGCAACTAGAGAGCATTTTCAGTGGAGCACATGAGGGTAAATCTCTTTCACTTCTCCGCAGCTTTATCTTTTTCTTTTCTTTTTTCTTTTCTTTTCAATGCATCCGCATCCAAGTTTTGGAGGTTAGTGAAGATATAGCTCTTGGTCTCATCTTCTTCTTCATCTTCATCTACCTTTTTTGCTAGATCCTCTAGTTGGCCAGTCTCATCTGCAGTCCTCTGAACTGTCGCAGTGTCTTAAGCACTCTGTTAAAACAAGTGATGAAAATATAGAATATTCAGAATAAAAGTAAAAATCTGTTAATACAGTAATTAGACTGAGTATTTGTTATTTTCCAAATTGACAAAAAAGATAGGACACTGTGTAAAATGTAAATGTAAAAGAAATAAAAAAATTCACTCACAATTAAATACAGAAAGCATATAAAATGTTGAAAGTGAGACATTTTACCATTTCAGAAAAAATATAAACTAATCTTGAATTTTACAACAACACATCCAAAACAGCAAATATGCTGTAAATTTCACAAGTGCACAGATGATGTTTAAGCACAGCTTTTTCAGAGCTTACTGTTCTAATATGTATATATCTAGTAATAAGGTCCAATCCAAAGCAAAAGTTAAAGAATGAAAAAGGCTTGATGGTGTATTATGAGGCTTTCAGAAACCTACTTGAAATCCCCAAATAGATGTGCACTGCATTTTTGGATATTTGTCTCAAGTAATGTTCCTTCTTTTCATGTTATTTTTGCAAAGTTTACATACAGACCTGTGCAATGAATGAGAAAAAAAGTTTTTCCCTTGCTTTTGGAAACACAGGAACAAGTGCCTGTATGTAGCATTGTTACAATTTTTAAATTTAAACGAAATTTTGTGTGAAAGCCCATCAATTCATAAAATAATTCATAAAATTCATAAAATCTATCATACTATTTTTTTCTCATCTGAATGTGACCTACATTTCTATGTTCTCACTGCCACCTTTCCCCAGGAAATACATGTATTGTTGCATGGGACAGTGGATCATGAGGTTAAAGGGCAGGAGAAAAGCTGTTCTTGGTGATCATCATTAGCATTACCACATTATAGTAATGTTGTTAGTAAGGAAAGGCAATTCACACTAGTCTGAGTGGAATCAATTAGACTGTTCTATGAAACATTATCTTGTTAATCTAGTCAGTCTCCTCTGCACTGCTGTGGTTTTCCTGCCTTCATCTTCTGTGAATGACTTATGTTCATTTCATTTCATGATCCAAATATGAGCTTTTGTCCTCATGCTATTTTCAAAACTATAAGGGGAAATACTTTTTGCTTTCACATTTTGCAACTATGTTTGGATTTACCTGTAGAGGGTGCTATGACTGAGGAGAAATGTAAAACAGCCTGAATGTAAAACCTGAAAACCATTAAACACGCTTGGGATCAGATTAATCATCGAGAGGTCTGAAATTATGTGAGATAATGTTTACATTATCATTTTTGCTTTGAGTAAAGTTTCTATTGGTTTGATGGTAAACACATAAAAGACAAAAAAATGCAACTTTCACAACAATGTAGGGGTACATGGTACTTAACGGTAGTGTTTTAGATAACGTAACTAAAGGTTATTTCCTGAATCCGTATCTGCCTTTCTAAAAACTCTGCATTGACGTCATTTGTGTTATTAGCCCACTTCTGTAAGTGTACCTGCAATAATGTCATTATCACTACTATGGGACAGTTTCCATGCTGGTAGATTTAACCTGTGTCTATTTAAGGGTGGTCTGCTCTAACCCTTCAGTAATAAGATTAGCTTCTACAAGAGCTGCAGCTTGGCACAAATCCTCAGTTACTTGATGTCTTGGCCTGTATTGTACTCTCTCACCTTATTTGCTCCAACTGCTGTGCTGTCAACACACACCAACAACTTCACCATTTCTTGACTTATAGTTCTCTACTTTGTTTCCAACAAGATTTACAGAAGGAAAGAAAGATGTAAGCTTCTGTAGTAAAAACTGTTTGATTTAACTAAACCACAAACTTAGATACAGGTTTAAAAGAAAATGATTTGACCTTGTCATTAGTAGTTTGCCACTTAATTTGATGGATTTTCTAGTCACAGAAGAAAAAAGAAACCTTCATTAACCACATGTGAAACACTCCAGTGATATTCTTTATCAATTTAGTTCAGTTTAGATCAGCATTGTCTTTTCTCTTTTTGCTTGTGAAACAAAAAGATTTTTAGGCCCGACAGTTTTTAGAGTGGAACCCCCAACCATGTCAGGTACCCAGAGCCTAAACTCTGATCCAGCACACTCCTCTGAGAAGATGCTAAATAATTACGCAGAAGAATAACTATACATTTAATTTTTACTTGTGTTGCACGTAAAATAACACCTGATTTTTGTTTTTCTGTCATTGGTGAATTAAATGAATGAAAAACTGCTGTATTGAACACCATATACTATTTCGAGATAAGAATAGACACACCTACACAAATTCTCATTAGCAATAAGACCTTAACTTCATTACAATTTGTCTTTTTACCTAATTGAAGATAGCAAACACTTCAGCTTTACATGACATTGTAAGGTGATTAAATAATTATTGTTTTAAAGCGCACTGGCTGGGAGAGATGTGTTTAATGGTGGTTTCTACGCTGATGAGTTATCACACAGAGAGCCTAATCTGCTTCTCTGGCTAATTTCAGCCCCAAGTAAATAAACCCCTACCTAAAGCTACCCAGTAAGCCTGCCTCGCATCCGTTGATGTCACACATGCATCACAAGTAGCCACACAAGCAACCTTACATTATAAAACACACCCACATAGTGTTTTAAAAAGAGAAGTCACTTTGACAAAGGACATGTTATATATGTAGATGGAAATGTTCATGGTGTAATTACATTTACATCAACTGTGGCTAAATAAATTGAGACACAGAAAACTTTAATAAGCTAAGGTGAGAATTTGTTAACTCGAACCTTGTGTATCAGTAAGTGCAATCCACTGTATCTTAAGTGTGCGGGAAACATGACATTTAAATTCTAACCATGATGTTGGCTTTTTGTTGACAGTGTGTCAGAGCTGTGCTCAATTAGATCACAGGTTTTCTGTATCATCCAAGTACAATGCAGTCTTACAGCAGAATGTGTTATAGGTATGTTTGTTCACAGAGCAAACTGCTGTAGTTTAACAGATTTGGTTCAAATATTGTAAAATGACATCACTTTCAAGGCGCCAAAATTGTTGCATGTCAACATTGTTCATTGCATGAAAGTGTCACATGTGATGAAATTATGAAATCAACACTGTGCAAGGATGCAAAAAAATCTTCCATGGCTCCATCGATCAGGCAGAACATTAAAGCCATTGACAAGTAAACTGATTAAACATTGGTCATCTTGTTACAGGGCCACATTTTGCTTGGAAAACCTGTATCCTTACGTTCACATGGATGTTAATTCGACTTTTACCATCTACCTATACCTATCTACCAGTCATCCCCCATATTGCAACAAAACTCCCCTACAGTGGCAGTCTACCCCAGCAGGATAGCAGTAAGCCCCCCAAAAACTGGTTTGGAAGGGCTCAAAGAATACAACTAAGAGCCTGAGCTGCTCATCCAGGCTCAAAACGTCCAAGTTCCTTCCAGCCTGATTGGATCTGATGCTATTGCTGGAAAGCAAGCCCAATCCACAAAGACCACACCTCATAATGTACATGGTTCAAAACATTTATTGCTAATATTTGGTACCAGATACTCCAGGACACCCATAGCTGTTCTTCATCCATGCCCTGACTGGTCAGAGCTCTCTTGGTGGCATAAAGATGACATATTTTATATTAGACAGGTGGTCATAATGTTGTGGCAGATTTGATTAGGCTTTGCTTTGTAAATTGTGACATTTGTGACATGAAACGGTCACAAATGCAACACTGCTGAAATTTAACATGTTCAAAAACCCATATGAAGAGGTGAAGAGGCTGGGCGAGACAGCAAAGTTTAAATTCCACCCAAACCCATATAACTCAAGGACATTTTTTAAATAAAATCTCTGCCAGACTGGGTTAGGTACAAAAAATCTATGGTAATGGTTACTGTTTAATACATACGTGCCTGATGTCAGGGATTTAAAAAAAAGGACATGGTTAGGATTAAATGTCAAATACATTGTTGCATGTTGGCATCTGGCTAAATGAACATGGATCTATTTAACACCAACAAAGTCTCACCAAAAATGTATAAAACAGGTACTGTACATTTGTGTCCTTTTCCTAAATATAGTCGTTTCACTCAGATCTTCAGATCTTTTCCAGAGGCTTAAAGAGAATTTCATGCCCAGGGTGTGTGGCATTTCCTCTGAGGGCCAAAGTTCAAGGTAGATTAGGGAAATTAAGTCCACTGACGTATTTTGCTCCACCCCGTCACTGCTTGCTGGAAACTCGGTAGCTATGCTGAGCTACAGTAAAACCTGGAAGTCCTCTCAAGCTGTAACCACTCAAAATACATCCACGGCACACACATTTTGAGGTTTTGCATGTTTTTATTTGTGTTTAAGAGTACATCTGCTGTGAAAAGATTAGAGATGAACATTCTGTTGCTCTGATGTCACAGTTTTCTTGTCAGAAACAGAAAGACCTGTTAGTTGCACATTTCCCAAGTTTCCCAAAGGTTCGGGGTAATTTCAAAAGTGTGGGGAACACTGAACTGCCTAGAATCTTATCTGGGAAATGCTACAAATATGGCTACATAGCAAAGGATGCTTGTTTAAGTTTTATCTATTAGAGTTGAAGTAATGATTTGTCAATGTATAATTCCTCTGCTGTTATCTGAAGCTGTCTTTGGCAGTCTTTCTGTCTTATCTGAGACTCTGAAACAAACATGCATTGGAAGAATACTTTAGGCATGATTTTTCACACCTGGTGAATACTCCTTCGTGGATATTTGTGTTGTGATGGTCCACAGAATATTACAGTGTAGCTGTTGCACAAAATACTTCCAACTGCACACATTTACACATTGAGGGATTTTAATGTTGCATTTAGAATCAGTAGCATGCGTCCATTCTCTGCATTCTTCACACAAGGCATATTGATTATTTATGTTTAATCAGGATTGTCTGTTTTCATGTATCTGCTATACTTAACCAGTCACCAACTTGTCAAACATAACAGTTTTTCAAAGAAACAACATAAGCATCTCTTCTTACTCACTTTTTTCCTCCAGCTGCTTCTTTCACTCCTCAAACTCCTCACTTGATGTAGCTTTCCATCTGCTTCTTTTTTACAGTCAGCTTCACCACCTCGTCTGATTAATGATAAAGGGGAAGGGTTAATAATGGAATTACTTTTGAAAATGAAAGAAATTGTTTTCCAGAGCTGGTCAATATACATACATCCCAATTTGAAACCTTGTCTAATGTGTGTCACAACGATTAGACTGTAGCAATAACTCGTGGCTGAAGTAAAACCGCTAAAGAGCTTAGCTCATAATTAACAACCTACAAACAATGGAGAGTGTTTCCCTTGTCAATAACAAGATAGAGCAGGATGTCGGCCAGCGCTGTCTGCCCACCTAAACCAGCTCAATTTACAGTAGTCCACATATTATGATGGAGTATCTGCACAACATATTGCAAGAGTACAAGGCAAATCTGAGCAGGTTTATTCTGCTATCATTAATTAGGTTGTAATCTTTAACAATGTAAATTTCTTTTTGCAGGAATTTGCAATAAAACCATTACCAGAATAATTTCCTGAAAACACGATCGCAACATTCTGTAGAAACCTTTGTTTAAACCAAACATTTTCTGATTAAACATGACCTTGACTGCATCTGTTGTTCAACTGAAAGTAGCTGTCCTTGGGTCTTTTAACGTCTGCTGGTCTAGAGTCAGACACTACGTACAACTGACACCATTTCAAAGGTACTTTGTGTCTTTGCATGTCCTGATGGGCCTTCGGTCACTGATAGACTGAAGTGAATTGAAGAGGGTGTTAGATCCTTAAAATCTTCCTAATCAGTTCTACTGTACGAAGAGGATTGACATATAAAGTATTGTCCTACAAAGAGTATATTAGGGGTGCTTTGGTCTTAGCACCGTATTGACCTATAAGCTCTGTACCTAACAGAGTGCCAACAACGCTCCGGACATTAACCATGTAGGGCTTAAGATCAACTAATCACTGAGGATTTGTTGCAGATATTCTCTCTTTTGGACTCCTGCCAAACTGTCAAATATTATATCTGAAAACTTTGTATTAGACACACATAATACCTGATATTACTGTGGTTAAAGTTTTATTAAAGATTTTCCAATATGTGTCAAATACTTCTGTTGTTCTACATCCAACTATTAGCCTACTGCCCAAAAGATCTTCACCAAAAGTTGTGTTATGAGCTGTGTTGTATATACAATATTAAGCAAAGAACAGAGAACATTATTATACTGCAACAAGATTTTGAAAGCTGAACAAAGGCAAGTTGAAGTGTATTGTTATACTATGAAATCTTGGGAAGTGTGCTGAAAGGGATTTTCAAACTGACCTTGGTGTCTGTGGCCCAAGACAAGGAATCTTTTCCCAATCAGAAGACAGGTGGTTCAATTTCCAGGCCCTGAATATGCCAAAGTGTCCTTTTGTAGGACATTGAACCCCCACTATGGCCTAAATATGCTCTTCTGTGTGTGTTAGTATGAAAGAAAGCATTTCATAGAGTCCAAATATATACAGGAAGAAGAGCTGTATGAGTGTTCATGTGAAAAGGTAAAAGTGCTTTGTAGAAGCCTACAAAAAGGCGCTAAAAAGGCAAATGTTTTACTCTCATGAATCAAGTCCACATGTGGTGTAAGCTTTTTGCTCTTGTAATTTATACTACTACATTACTTTTCTTTGGACTCTGACCTCATTTCTAAATTTGCTTCGTGTTTCATCGTTTCACCATTTTGACATCTACTGTTATGCATGTTGACTAATACAAATACAAACCTACAGAATGATTAACTGAATGGACATTTACAATCTTCCATATAAAACTTACACGTAATAGAGGTACATCTTCACTAAAGTTATTTTAGATGATGTTTTCACACAGATTGCCCTCTAACTGAGTCTTATTTGGTCTAAGGGATTTTCGGTTAAATGTATGATGCTAACAGATTAATCAGGTTTTATTGATCTGAAACAGGGATATGTGTGGTAAGAGGTTAAATTTGGATGGACAACAGGTTACATTAATGTTTTACTTTTCTTCATACTGGCTGTGATTCAGAAATAATGAACAAGGTATCCTGTGACCAGTCTGCTGTTACGCCACAAAAACAAAACAGAAAATCAGCAAATATTTGACAACCTCGGCTAAAAACCTGCAAAAGTGAAAGAAGTGAAATTCTGTTCTGAGATTCATGTTGAAACTGTGTCATGTGATATGTTTGTCTGCAAAATTCTGATCCTGTTTGGTGACACAAATTTAATTATCACAACCAACTGTGCAACTATAACTATAACTGAATTTTTGAAAAGATGTTTATGATTTAACATTTTCACACAAATAAAAATGTGCATCTACCACAGAGCCACATGAAGCCATAAACCTGAAAAGAGCTTTAAATTTGCAACAATATTAGAGGTTAGCCATGAAATCCAAAATATCATATACACAAAGCTAATAATTAATGTCCTGTGTTGTAAAACTTGTATTTTTGCCAAGAGGAAAGTAAGTGGACTTTAGACCAACCAGAGGCAACTGAACTCCATGCGCTGCCACTCTTGAAGTATTTGAATTTTTCAGGAGTTTTTACAACAAGTTTAAAAAGTGGGAATCTTTATTTTTCATTATGCATATAGACAAGTTGTGATATAAATCTATTGATGTGATTTTAACGTCTTTTCAATTTAAGCTCATTTTTATTTTTCTCATCATCTTAACTTACTTCCATCATAGAATGTCTTTTCTTTTGACAAGGATCACTGTTGTACAGTTAAATCATTGTTCTGTTAATGCTGATAAGAGACCTTCTCTGCTGTCCTACCGGTCGTGGCTAATTATGAAGGAGATGCTTTCAAGCTCTGATGACATATCTGAGATGGACTCAGTACAGGTCCTGGGACCTGAAAGAAACCCAAATGATGTAGCCTCTATCCAGAAAAGATCTAACATATGGACCTTTCTCAAGAGAAATGCTTTTGTCATTCTCACGGTGACTGCTGTTGCTGTAGGTAAGTAGTCCTTTTAACTCCTTTGTATAAACCTTTTAAAATAAATCCCTGATATTCTAATATCTTTTCATATAGATTAATCTATCTAAGCACCTTTAAAATCACATTGCTGTCAGCTTTTTTACATGGATTGTTACTTTCTCCGGCTCTGCTTTGTGTACCGACTCCTCCAAACTAATTTTTTGATCAAGAGACTGACTTGCTGATTTATGTACATGTTTCTTTGAGGAATTGGCCTGGGCTTTGCTCTACGACACATTAATAAGTCAATATTTGACTTTTCCTGGAGAGATGCTGATGAGGATCCTGCAGATGTTGATGCTTCCCCTCATCATTTCCAGTCTGATTGCAGGTTAGCTGATGACAGTGAAGAAAGTTCTGTAAAACTGATCATTATCTGCGATGCTCTTAGATTGCCACTAAAAAAGAGCATAACTTATTTTTTATTTAGGTAACTCAACTAATGTTATTGATATGTCACCTTTCAAACACAAGTACAACACAATGCATTACAAAAGAAAAGCAGAGAATATTACAAACACATGAAAGCAGTTGACATGCAGCAGTAAAGCAACTCAAACAAATTAGTGAACAAATGAGGTATCAAATGTTTTCCTCCAAAACTCCATCAACTTCCTGTCCCACATTCTGATGGATTTCAGGAATATCTTTGGTTTTTCCTTTTTATAAAAGCTGCATTTCGCATAATAAAATATACATCTCAATGAAAAATGTGAACATTGTATATATTATTCCATCATTGCTAAAGCTCTTATAGCTCTTACTGCTTATTGAAGTTACAAAATTAATTTCTCAAGCGCACATAAAAATAATTCAATTTTCAAGTTTACTGCACTTTCTAAGTTATTGTGTTACCTGGCTGTATATAATCTAACATCTTGAGTAACAGCAATAATTGGACAATAATTCAGATTTTGATTTTTATACTATAGGAAGAAGAAATAAGCAAATTTTTTTAATTTTTTATTTCATTTGGAAGATTGGATTTGACAAACTCCAAACTCATTCTGATGTGAACTGTGCCACAGAAAACTGTTGATAAACTGAAATAATTTAGCAATCCTAATACAAATACAAATGCAAAAAGCTTGGTGGGGTAAAAAATTAAGCCCAGGGTAACAACACATTATTGGAACTCTTTGATGTCTCTGTTCACAAGTCTATCACATACAAGACCCACAGCAGAGAAGCAAATAAGACGCAAAAGTAGACATAAACAAGTCCCCAAATTGTACTTGGGCACAGAAAAACATTCGGCGGACTTATGAAATGAAGCTCAATCAAGTGCTTTAAGGTAACTAATAGGGAGATGTCAGAGACTCTGGCAGCAGAAAAAGTCAAACCAAAGAAAAATATCACCAAACATGCTAACTCAGAGTACATTGTGCATAATGAATATCCTACTCAATTTACACTTTACACTATTATTTTAAATTTAAAAAAAACAGGCAATTTGAAAGAATTCAAACATTTTTCTTGCCAGCACTTTAAAACTACATCTTTCAATTGCAGGCATGTCAAGTGTAGACAAAAAGACTTATGGGAGAATTGGGCTAAGGGCCTTCACTTATTATATGGTTACCACTATTGTTGCTGCTTTCACTGACATTGCCCTGGCTGTCCTCATCCAGCCAGGGAAATCATCCAGGCATACCACAGAGCCCTCTGGTGGTCCAGCAGAGGCTGTGCAGAGTGTGGATGCTTTCCTGGATTTGATCAGGTGTGTATTAAGACCTTCCCAGGACACTGAACACTAACAATTGACTGTGTGTATCTTATAATGATCACACAGTTGTGTTTTACAGAAACATGATCCCCTCAAATCTGGTGGATGCTTGTTTCAGAAAGGTAAGGTATTAGCAATGACATGTCTGGTATTATATTTGTTATTTGTCAGTACCAAATAACGTGTGCACTTTTTGTCCAGTATAGGACAGTTTACTCCAGCAGTAATTCTTCAGGAAAATATCCAGGTGTCTTCAATAAGACAGAACAGTGAGTCTTAGCTATTTTTTGTTCTGTAACTGTGATTCTAGCCAACCATTTGGTTAACCTAATGTCGCTTCCTCTTATGTGGTTGTTGTTGTTGTTACATCATTATTTCACTGCTAAGTTGACTTTTTTTTCCCCGTACTGGGCAGCACCAATGCCAGGGAAATCAGATGGCATCAATGTTTTGGGTCTGTTGGTGTTCTCCATAGCTTTTGGCCTCATCTTGAGCAGTATGGAGACACAGGGAAAACCTCTGAGGGATTTATTCAACTGCCTGAACAAAGCCACTATGCTTCTGATTAATGTAGTTATCTGGTGAGAGGAGATGATATTGAGGTGAACTGTTTGTGTCCATTGCACATGTATTTGTCTGTTTGGGTTTAGAATTTTTTTTTTCAGTGTCATTGAATCATCTCTTATGTAAATCAGCTGTTGTTTTGTCTGTCTTTTTGAGGTGTGTTTTTGGTGGTCAAGATACAGTTTACTGCCAGGTTTGGTAGTGGCATGCTCAGTCTGTTTACTGTTGTAAATCTGCTGTTTCTCCTTGGCTTCACCTGAAATTAGCTCAAGTCACTGCATCTCCCCTCTCTTTATGACAGGTATTCACCAGTGGGAATCATCTTTCTGCTGGCAGGACAGATTGTGAAGATAACAGACGCAGGAGAGATTGGTCGTGAAGTTGCCATGTATGCTCTCACTGTGATCATTGGCTTGATAATCCACAGCCTCTTCACTCTTCCCCTCATCTATTTCTTAGTGACACAAAACAATCCCTTGAGGTTTGTGGGAGGTCTCCTCCAGGCTCTCACCACTGCCTTTGGGACGTCATCTAGGTGAATATTAGATGTACAGTGTTGCGGACTTAACAATAATAGGAAATCAGTGACCTTAATACAAAAATGTTTACCTTATGCGTCAATGTGTCCCAGTTCTGCAACCCTGCCTGTTACCTTCCTTTGTATGGAGGGGAATCACAACATGGACAAACAAGTGACACGCTTCATGCTCCCTATAGGAGCCACAATGAACATGGATGGTGCAGCCCTCTATGAAGCAGTGGCTGCTTTATTTATAGCCCAGATTAATAACATGGATTTTGACTTTGGGCAAATCATTGTCCTCAGGTACTGTATGGTCACATGAAATTGATTTAAAGTACATTCATTCACTCATTCATGATTTCGAAATCCATGTTTTTAGTATGTTGGACTGGTAAATAATTTGAATAATAAAGTTCAAGAAACATACAGTGTATGTAGATTTTTTTTTAATCATAATGATGTTGCTTAGCCCTCATTAAGTGTATGTTCTAACTGTCTTTGACTCGATTTGATTCTGCCTGACCAAGGCAAAATTAGACTGCGGAGAAGTTTCATGATGATTACTTTATGCTATTTACAATGCACACCTATAGAAGCTGTAATAGAAGTAATAGAACAGTAATAGAAGCTGCCTGATTTCATGGATGCTGAAACAATTACATAAAGGCATCACTGATTCCCTTGCTCAGTTTGATTGTCACAGCAGCAAGCACTGGTGCAGCAGGCATCCCTCAGGCTGGCATGGTATCCATGGTGATTGTGTTGGCGTCAGCTGGACTGCCCACTGAAGATATATCTCTGCTCATGATTGTTGACTGGATTCTGTAAGTAAACAGATACGTGAAATGAGAATACATCTAGTTTAAAGTTAATGAAGACCATACAATAAAGAACTCTACATTTAGATATATATAATAATACATCTAATTAAAGACAATAAAAATCCTTTTTTTGCTTTGAATTTTAAAACATCTTGTTAAGCCTTACCATAAAAGTGCCCTGCTACATGTAAGTTTTTAACCTCAGATTTAACTGTATCTGTGTGTAAATAGAGATCGTCTAAGGACCACCACCAACGTGCTGGGTGACTGTATCGGTGTTGGTGTAGTGCAGCATCTGTCCAGAGATGAGCTGCAGAGCTTCAGTCCTGCAGGGACAAACTCTGAGGTGCACAGAGCATCCATAATGAAATGACAAAGATTGCTTCATATGTAGTGTGTTAATAAGAAAATGCCTTTTTTGACCTGTGTAAATCATGGGGTGGTAGAGTTAGTGCTCATGGCTTAACTGACTTCCTGATTCTCCAAACTTGAGGAGCGGTTTGAATGAACAGCACACTTCCAGCACATTATCTATGCAACATGCTCTGTATGGTATGTTGGATAAACAAAATAATTGATATAGGCAGTATTTGGAGATTCTTGATGTGCTAAGAAAATATACTAACCCATTATCTGGAAAAAAACAAAAAAAAAAAACATGCCATGTTATATCTAGATAAGGGAATTTTTACTGAACAATCAGAACAAAATTACCTTTGTTCTCTTGAGATAATGAGAACACTTGTGATCTTGAGATAGGATATATAAAAGAAATTTCCCAAGCACTGCAGCTCTCTGCGTTCATATGTTTGAAACATGTTGCTGGCACAAATTCAAAATGACATTTGAAAAAAAAATTAAATTTCTTACATTTAACATTTGATGCATTGTCTTCATTGTAATGTACAATATAATGTACATTATTTTTCTTACAAAACTCAATAGTATTACAGTAGTACTGTTAAATAAACAGTGCACAAAGTTAAGACACAGACACAGAGCTGGCATCAACAAGAGAAGTCTAACTCGTGTTTTTTTGACATAATAAATGCTGACGTGTCTTTCTTTTGGACCTCTTGCACCATCTGCTGGCAGGAAGGTCCATGTTTCAGTGACCCAGTTGCACACTGAAAATGACTGCAACCGATAAACACATCACAGTACTGTAGTTTGGCTTAGTAATTGCAACAAAAGATAAGTGTGCAACTGAAGCATGAATGTATTTTGCGTTTTCCCTAAAAAAAAGTGCATGTTATGTTAGAAGGAATTTTAAAAAAAAACAATTAAACAACTTGAATTTAGGTTTATGTTAAGGTCTGCAGTTACTTCTCTGTGCAGTTGTCTGTTTTCTCTTGTTTGTCTTGTCTCTCTGCAGACGTGGCTACGGCAATGCCGTAATTGCTGATCCTCCACCGAAAAAATGTTTAAGGTTGTGCTTTAAAACTCTGGTCTGCTCTCTACTCACTGCCTCAGCTGATTCTACATTGCATTGTTCAGGCCACCTATGATCAGTATTGTGCTCAGTGAAGATGGTTTTTCCTGTTCTCATGTGGATATCATTCTGTTACAGGAAAATAAATGCACAATCCACTAGCTAACATCTCACCTGGTCACTGCCAGCCAGGACAAGACAGAAAAACTCCAACGTTAACCACATCAACCTGTCATCCACTCACTGCCACTTTTAGAAATATAGAAAAGAAAGCTTTTACTTTGGATTTGGAATATATACTCACCCAACACTAACCAGCTTCTCTCTCACAAAGCCATTAAAGTCCCCATCAGATTCCAACGACCATATGTCAAAGAACAATTTGGAAAAAATAACTGTCCAATAAAACCCGCTGAACCCTCCTTTTGTGTCAGTCTCTGTTTAAGATTCCCGCCTTGCCTTAAACCATAAATGCTTTAGTTTACCATTACATGTTTTTCTTTAAATAGATGCAATTTTGCTATGGTGTTAAATACCTAAAGATTAATAATCAAAATACTTTTACAAAATACTAAATACATTTAGTCACTACTCAGTTCTGTTGCAGTATTTCAGTCTTGTACAATGAAGTGATATTGATGCAATCCATAAAACACACCTGAAATACATTTTCCTTCCAAGTAATCAGTGGAGAACAGGAAAATGTGGTTGCTCCTCCACTGGGAGATGAGGGCAATCCGAGAAAGACACCACTCTGTGTTTACTGTCATCGCCCAGAGCTCAGTCCAGCTGTGAGCAACTGAGGGGAGAGGGAGGGGAGGGACAACGTCACAACCTGCAAGCAAGAGAAAAGGACAGGAGTTCATGTGGAGGAGGGGTTGGATCAAGAGTGAGCGAGGCTGCAATAGCTGGTGAGAAAAAGCAAGAGAGAGATATAGAGACTGTGTATGAGAGAGGAAGATGCTGTTGCCAGGGAACAAGGCTGAAATAGAAGAGTCCATCTTTTACAGCTCACAAGAGGATGACAACTTAGTTAATGATGGACGCTAAATGGACCAAACGTGAGAAAAACAGGTGATCCTGAATCTGGGCAGCCTTACAGAATCAAAGAGAAGGTAGGTAGTTTTGGTGACATAACAGTCACAACACAGCAACCATACGGCTGACATCGTCAGAAGGATTAGTGCCTGGGGAGGGGCTATTAGTGTTGGTGGAGGGAGGAGGGGCGTGGAGATATCAGCAGAGTCGAGCACAAGTAATTGGGAGGCAGAAAGAAAATAAATGACTTGAAAACACAGGATGACGATAATTTTTTTGTGCAAAAAAATAGCACAGGACAGAGGACAATGAAACGATGAGAGCAGGATGATGTCTCCTTCATACTCTCCTCATCACTCTCTTCTCTACAGGAGAACACGTTCAGTCTTCCTGCCTCCATTAGCAGCATCAGCAAGCAGCAAGAACTCTGCAGCAACCCAGTTTCTGAGCACACGAGAGTACCACCTACAGAGGTAAACAGTGATGACCCTCACTTGGCAGCTTTAAGAAGAAGCAAGAGAAGACAGGGAGCTCCTGAAAGCAAAACAGGGAAGCTTTTTAAGACGGCCAAGAGGACAGCCTCATCATTACAATATGTGAGTATCCTGTCTGTATATGAGCCATGATTTTCCTAGTTAAAGCCAGACAAAGTGTTCCTCTTCAGGGCAGTTTTCACTGATGACAGGATAGATAGTCAAATGAGTCCTATACTTTGTTCAATTATGCCACTGCTTGTGATTCAGAATACTGAGACTATTTTGACATATTTGGTAACTAAAGGATGGGATTTGTGACAGAACTCTTAATTTCTCTGGGCTTTTATCATGTTTTTAAGCAAAGGGTTCTGTAAAAGAAAAAGGAAAAAGGAACGGTATGGAGCCAGGTTTACTTTTGTTGAGTTGTTCAGTTACAATTAAATCTGATCAAACTACAGCTGCACAGCCGTCGTGAAGTAAATTAGCTGAAGTCAGAAAGTCAAAAACTTAAAGTAGAGTAATGCCGAAAAATGTCTTAACTTTTTTTGTGTGATGATAAATGTAGAGAAGTTTTCAAGCTTTGATATCACTCTTCCCTCACCTGAAGATAACATCAGACAGGTTGTAGAAAGGAAGCCTGTAATCAATCACAACATGATGGTTACCTTTTTTCTCAGATCTATTGTTACACCACTTTTCCAAGTGGAAACTCCTCTCCCTTTGGTCAAAAATTCTAATTTAGACTACATCTGTGCAAAATTATATAATAAAATGAACGCATATGCAATATCTGTCTCTTGCAGAAGTTTGTTTTCCATCTGTGAAAGTGAATTTTGAAGCCTGGTAGGCACAGCACAGTCAAATACTCCTGAGATAGTCGCAGGGAAATAAAGGCAGCAATGCCATCTGGACACAAATCCCCACCAAACATGTGCCATTGGGTCATTACTTTGTGTCAATTAATCAGCAGTTCACTGAATAAATAAACAGCTGAGCCTTGAATAGTGACACTAGCACACACAACAAATCACACTTACTGATCATGCGAGTGTCTTTCTGTAAGAGAGGTTTAGCTTGAGGAGTCGTAATTAAAGTGCCATGGGTGGTATTCCTCATCAGGTCTACAGCAAAACACAGCAGCTTGCTCCTGGAGTTAAAGATTGTGAGTAAATCGCCTCTTTTCTCCATCATTTGGAATCACAGCACAACAGCATCAGGAACATGTAACCTGAGGGCTTGCGCCTTTTAGCTTACTATTGCCCACCCTTCCTATATGGGCTGGCTTCAACACATCAGTGCCATCCCAGTGGATAAATAGGCTGCAGTAACATCTGCTGTAGCATGAACTCTGGCTGGGACAGTGACGTAGAGGGACACAAGTCACTCCAATATATTTTAATGACACAAGACTTGCATAATCTTTGTTCTGTGCACAACTGATCCATGTATGTCTTGTGTTTCATCCAAACACAAGACACAAACTTAATGAAATAATGTACTTTTGTTTTGATTGTGTGGAAGCTTAAAAAAAAAAAAAAAAAAAAAGCTTTATTGAAGCGTATATGAGCTGCTTGTACTTTCTGTCCTGCAGGGACTTACTCCTATATGAGCAATTTGATGTTTAATTTCTGTCGGCTTCCTCCAGGGAACAGGAAGAAAATTCACTGGGAATTGGTTCTACTGAGTCCTTGTTAGAATGACATCACTGTTTAGTAATTGCTCATGGCTAAATTGCGGCTGCATGTTAAAAACTGCTGATGTTCCGAGCGTGCCTTAACTCATATTAGTCTCAAAGAGAAACAGTTTTGGCAACACAACTCATTTCATGGTTTGGGAACGCATTTCATTAAAGTCCGTCTATCTGGTTTCCACACATGTCTATAAACTCCACATCTTTAGTTCCTAATGCCAGCTTTAAAAGTTTAAAGTCTCCTGTCAAATTGTGGATAATCCAAATCAAATGTGTGTAAATGGGTGGAGTTCCTTTTGAACAGCAGACAATACATTGTGTTTTAACAAGTAGCTTCCCAGTTTTTAATGATTTTTTGCATCTGTTTGTTGACCACAGTGAGCTGAAACCCGTCCTCCCTGGCAGAGGATGGGTACAGCAGAGGCCACTTTACGCATGGACAGCATGGAGGTTAAGGATGAGTGGCAGGATGAGGACTTTCCCAGGTATTTGTTGGAGCAGTATGCGAGAGTGTGCATCAAAGAGTGTATGTCTGTGCGCAGCTTGCCTGATTTGTGCACCGGTTGGGACAAACAGGTCAGGTTGTGATGGAAAGGCAGTCACGTGTGTGCCTGTTGGGCTGAGAGGAAGCAGGTGTGTGCTTCCCATTATGCAGTTGATGCACGTGATGAGAATGTATCATGTCAGTGAACAAAATAGCAGCTGGCAAATAGGAGTCAAGCACGTCACAGTGTCGAGAAGTGGAAAAACAGTCACTCTAAGTTTAATGTTTTTGTTTTTTTTCAGCAGAGAATTATGAGAAAGCAGCTATTCAAAAGTAGTCAGTGGTTGCCCAGTATATTCACACATGCACATTTCATAAAATTGTGCAAGTTAGATATATGCCTCCTGCAAGTCATCTTGATGTTAATTGTGATGATAGATGCAAGTGTGTCATGATCGTTAGCCAATACATCACAGGAGGAAATCATATCTTGATTTGTAAGTTGCTTTGGATAAAAGCGTCTGCTAAATACATAAACATAAATTTAGCTATTTAGGACAACTTAAAAAGTAGGACACAATGGTAGGAAAGCTATTTATTTACTGGTATTTCTTCAGGTTTTCCATAGTGACAGGTAATCTGTTCTAAATGCACATTGTTTTTCTCTTTCCAACCATTTAACCCTCTCTACCTACTTAAACTTGACTACATAATAACAGCAATTATATTTGTAGCTCAACCAGCTAGCCTGTGCTTGTATTTTTATTTTTTTTTGGGGGGGGGGTATTTGTAAATGTCTGTGTTAATGCCTGTGTCCTTCTCTGAGTAAGTGTGTGCTATCTACTTTAATCTAGCCCTCTCATCCCCCATACCCTGAGTGTTCAGCTGTCTTCATAACACTTAATATCAGAGGGGAGTTGGTAATTACTGGTAGTGTTATCTCAAACGACAGATATTGTTTTTATGGGCATAGTGCAGCTATGTCACAATACTGAGTCTCTAGAAACAAAAGACAGTTTAACAGTTTTTAATAGTTATGCTTGTAATTACCATTATGAAACAACTAAAACAATTATTGACACGGTAATCATAATCATTAGATAAAAGAGAAACTAAGCATCTATAAATTCATTTAATAACTTTTTTAATCTTATTTGTGCCGTTTCTTTCTCCACAGGCCACTGCCAGAGGATGGAGACGTTGACTCATGTGGCCTCGCAGACAACAGAACTAGTAAGTGGAATTTATGTACAGAGCATTATATAATTTCTTACTATATACTACCGCATCTAAACTTTCCTGCTGCTTTAGATCCACCCACCACTCTGAATGTTGGAGAGTCCATGACTCAGCGGAAGCGTCGCACACTGGTCGCCCCAGATATGAACCTGTCCCTGGATCAAAGCGAGGGGTCGGTGCTCTCTGATGACTTCCTGGAAACGCCCGACGACCTGGACATCAATGTTGATGACATCGAGACACCTGATGAGACAGACTCGCTTGAGTTCATCAACAATGCCAATGAGCTGGAATGGGAAGGTCAGACATTTTTTTTTTTTTTTAAGATAGTCAGTGCTGAAATGTTTTAAGATCAAGGGACGCATGTTAGAACTTATTTGTCAAGTAACACATCGGTTATTTATCTGTCACATAAAACAATACATCTAAAATTAGGTTAAACAGTCGGTGTCCTGATAAACACTTGGCGAGCACGATTTAAAAAAAAAAAAAAAAAAAAAAAAAGATTGATCTCTTTAAAGTTTTAAATAACTTTCATTCTTAAAATCCATTTCAGCTTTGTCTTCTGTTTGTGTTTCCATCACAGATCTAGAAATTACCATAAGATAAATACTTATGCCTCAAAGCAAACAAAACCAAAGTTTATCAACTGTTCATATATTTTGTATTGGATGTAAAAGCATTCCTTTTAATATATTCACAGGGCAAAAGGTACAGTGCATTAAGAATTAAATTTTTTTTTAAAATGCAATAACAGTTTCGGGCAATCTGTTCTAAAGAATCACAATCATAGAATCATTGTAAAGTTGACCATTACATAAATGTGATGAATAACAAAAAAAAAAAAAAAAAAAAAAAAAAAAAAAAAAAATCTGGCATCACTCTGTCATCACCTTGTTTTCAGACGATACTCCTGTGGCCACCGCTAAGCGTCTTCCAGGAGAAAGTGAGGAGGAGAGAGACTCATCTGGTCGTCTGTGGCGAACAGTGATCATTGGTGACCAGGAGCAAAGGATTGACATGCAGGTCATCAGACCGTACCTGCGAGTGGTCACACATGGAGGTTTGTTTGAGCATGTATCAGGTTATAATTAAAAGACAGTCTGCAGGTATGGAAAAAATTAGCAAAAACTTTGATACGAAAAACAACTAATGAAGTTTGTGACATAACATCATAACTGTTGTGATACTACATGTTCCATTTCTCAATTTGCACACATTGGATTCCTTCTCAAATCCTCTCCTCAAATTTTAGTCCCTCCCACCAGAGGGGTTTCAAGCAGAAGAAGCGAGGTGATAGGTTTTTTTTTTATTGTCCCATGGGAGGTCTAGACACATATATATATATATATATATATATGTATATGTCAGGGACTGTGGTGATTCAAAAAAGGTTTATTCCAAAAACAAGGAGCAAAAAGCAAGAACAAAAAGTGCAGCAGAGCCAGATTCAAAAATACAAACAAACAAAAATCAAGACTATGAAAAAACAAAACAAAACTATGATTAACTGTGACAAGACTATGGTAACAAGACTATGAATAAATAACTATGACAGGACTGTGATAACAAGACTATGAGGCAGGAAACCAAACTTATCTTCCGTGACTGAAGCATGAAGGGTTGGTGAGGATTCTGCAGTGAATGAAAGGAAACCAGGAGACTAAATACTGTGGAGGGAGTGATAAGTGAACGAGGTGCAGCTGTGAACAATGAAGCAGGTGACGTGAGTGAAACTAGGTGGCAGAGGAAAAACATGACCAGAACATAACCTGAAAACATGAGAACCTAACATAAACTGTGACAGAACATAAACTGTGACAATATATGTATATCTATATGTCTACCTATTTAACAAAGTTAAACACCCCTGCTTGAAGTGTCATTTTGCCATCTAATCATCATTTTGCTGCTGCCAACTGCTGGTGCTATGTAAAAAATAAATTAAGCAGAGTTGAGAGCAGGAGAAAAGAGTAGATGAAGGGATGGGTGCCCTCAGGAAGTGTGTCAGTGGAAATCTAATAGCACCACTTCACCTTGTCCTAATGAATCTGAAATGTACAAGTATGGACAAATGTGTATGTTTTCAGAAATAACTTTTACATTCTGGCAGGACAAGTTAAATCCTTAATCTGAATGACTAATGGATGGCAAAGTTGTAGAAAAGGACAAACATTTTTTATTGCAGTTTAAGATGTGCGAACAGTTTTTTCCTGGTGGCTGAATACATAATAAGCATGTCAGGCTGAAGCCTTTTTGATGAGTATCAAAAGTCATGAAGGGAACCAAAACCCAAAGCAAACATAATTCACACCATACATTTCATACAAAAGAAAAACAAGCAAACAAACATCATAATAGTGGCCTTGAGTCCTAATCACTCATAATATGGCAAATGACTGAAGAATGACTGTAAAGCTGCCAGAAACAAATAAACCATGAGTGAGCAATACACTAAAGGTGTTTCTGTCTTCTCTCAGGTTATTATGGTGAGGGTCTAAATGCCATCATCGTGTTTGCAGCCTGCTACCTCCCTGACAGCAGCTGTGAGGACTACACATACATCATGGAGAATCTCTTCCTGTAAGAGCCTCTCTGATCTCTTCCAGCTGCACACTCTACTGTAATCCGACTTTTTTTTTTTAACTGCATAATGCATTAAAGACCATCAACACATACATGTTTCTTTAATGTCAACCCGTGTTTTAAATGGTGATTTACACAAAATGAAAAATCAATCCGTGGAGCCCTCCTCATTTAGACTTCCTGCATTTTAAACGTCCCAATATGAGCTTTCAGTGTAGCTTCTTCATTTAATGTGTTGTTTTTATGCACATCTGAGTTTGTTGTTCTGTTGTCAGGTATGTTGTGAGCAGCCTGGAGCTGCTTGTGGCTGAGGATTATATGATTGTTTACCTGAACGGAGCCACTCCTCGCCGGAAGATGCCGGGAATCAGCTGGCTGAAGAGATGCTACCAGATGATTGACAGAAAGTAAGAAAGACAATATCAGAACAGTTTGTTCCAAATCAATGGAAATTAAAAGAGAAGTGTTTGAATGTCTCCTGCAGACTGAGGAAGAATCTAAAGTGTCTCATCATTGCTCACCCCACATGGTTCATTCGGACTGTCCTGGCCATCTCAAGACCTTTCATCAGGTGAGGAGATATTTATTGTCCATCATTTACTGGCAGTGACAGCATGTCACTTAAGATGTCAAATAAACACAGAATATTATAAGTTCATTTTCAAGTCGTACAGTGTGACCAAAACATCTTGAAACGTAAAAATGTAGCTGTTTCATAGTCACATACAGTTTGGAGGTTTTCAGATATATTGTAATTTTGACAATAACTTGATGGTGTTCATGTTTCCCCACAGTGTAAAGTTCATGGATAAAATCAGATATGTTCAGACCCTGAAAGAGCTCAGCCAGATAATTCCCATGGAGCATGTGCAGATCCCTGAATGTGTGCTGCAGTAAGTACTGTCAACCACCAAGGGTCACTGTTGAATTGCTACACAAGTCTGTCCCAGCTTCTGTGATGTAATGCCAACACACAGTAATAACACCTGGAAAGATTTTATATTACACAATCATCATGGCAATCTCAGCCAACAAGAGTTTATAGACAGTTTGTCAGCATGGAGATTTATGTGAAGATTTGGTATTCATTAAATGAAAAAGTTTCCACTATTTAACTGATGGGTGTCAAAGGTATAACATGATACCTTGGCCCTCACAGTAAGGGTAACATGTGGCTCTGTTATGCTTTGGGAGGCATTTTGCTTATGCCATAGTTCAGATCCTCTTAGAGGAAAGGGTTACTGCAAATCAATACAAAGTCAGTGCAGTCTCACACCAATAATTATGTTGGTCCACATCACAAAAAGCAGGTTCACAGTATATGCTCAAAAACTGTCAGGGTACAGCACTTTATAAGCAACAAAAACTGCTCATCAAATGCTCGTCAAGGCTCCAAAATGTTACGTGTCAACATTTTCCTAGCAAATTGTAACAACTTCGCATCCCTGTACAGTATTATACCCTTTCACTTTTCTACCTTGTTCTCAACATTGGTTGCTAAGGTGTAGTCACTGAAAATACATAATTAGGTTTACAAATGGATAAAGACACATTTACAGTTGGTGATGATAAAAACACATGGAATTTCTGGGTCTTTATTGTAACACTACTACATTTTAGATACATGGCGAGATTAAGACAGCATGAAATTATGCTTTCTCTTGTGGTCTGCTTCAGTTACTCTTCTGTTTGTACATGTAGGCGAGCAGTTAAAACACTGAATATTAAGATACAGTACGTACAGTGCTGCTTTGCATCATTCTTCTCAAAGATGCTAGTATTCACACATTTTAAACCGGACTTTAGATAGACGTACTCTAGGGTTCAACTGCTTTATGAAGCTCTGGGAATCACCACAGTGAATTTAAAAAGGGACAAAAGCAAAGACAGGATTTTCGGCTCATTTTGTACATCTACATATGATAAACTTTTAACTTTGCTGTACTGTATCACTGCATGGAAGGATTTGGATGTAAATCAGTCAAATTTCTGTTCCAATCTTTCAAAGGTATGATGATGAGAAGATAAAAGCACAAAGGGAAAGGTAAGCGACACATTTTCTTGTGATCAGGTTTTCCTGAACATACTTTAAGCTATATTGATATCAACCTCTCTTATTTACAGACTTGAGCAAGAGCAGCAGCAGACCATCTCAACACTCCCAAAAGAAAGGTGACATGCAGTCTGTTTCATAAAGCTATGCTTCACAAAATGCTTTTCTTTTAGTTCAACTTTTCTCATTTAACTTGATTTATCTAAGATAAACGATAAGGCAATAATAATGGGAGAATTATTATCGAGGAAATTAAATACTGACTAGCACATCAATTAGTGTACTTGTCTTTCTGCAACCACATAGATAGAAACTATACATATGTTGATATTTACCCATGGCTTAATTTTAATTTGTTGTTTCCAGGCCAAAGTCAATAATAGCAGAGGTTGGCCACGACATCTGACATTAAGGTAAGAGGTCCCACTCATTTAAATGCCCCATTAACTCTGCAGCTTTGTTTGTAATGTCGGCCCACAATAACTAATCTCTGACATGCAGGAACATTTTCTCTCCTCACAAACATTTGCTTATGTGAGCAAAAGACATATGATACAATAAATCATATGCTGTCTGGTATTTTAGGTCATTGGCCAGAGATCCAAAGGGTCATCTCTTCGTGCTCTGGCACTGAGATTCAAATTATCCAGATGTCAATGCTTGAATAGACGTCGGACAGTACAGTAAAAAAAAATAAAAACTCAAACAAGAAAATAGAAGCACATAACTGATACCTACTTTTACTGTTCTTTTCTTATCTTACGAAGCAATCAAATCAAATTTTTGTCTCTGCACTCAATAAAATGCATCCTAAAACTGAGCAACAAAAGCATGAAACAGGTGAACACTGCTGTTAAATAGCATTTGAACATGAGGCCCAGCTTGTTTTTGTCAAGTCATGTTTCAGGGTTGAAATTCAGGCTGTGTGTGAATCCAACGTTAGCTAATCCTCAAACAGGACCCCATATTACATAAAGTCCAGCTGCTTGACTCTTCAAACCAGCCTGCACACAAGGTATCAATTCTATTTTTAATGATCTTTACTTAGATTTAGCCAATTGATCTATGCCATGGAGCCTGTTACAAAATCGGGGGAAATACCCACTCTGGCTAGTCCGGGTAGGTTAGGTTGGTTAAAGTACAGAAGATTATTTTAGAATGCCAGCCTCCTGTGCTGACCTGTGAGCCTGACCGGTCCTCTCTGCCCTCATATATCAAAAGAACCATCAGCAAGAGGACTGGCCGACATCCCAGGAATGGAGGCAGACATTGTCCTCCAACCAATTTGATATTGTGTGTCGAGTTGGATTTAGAATAAATTTAGTGCTTATTGACACACTGTCAAATCTAAACATTGCATTCATGTAATAGTGATAATACGAAAGCTCACCTTTCTGTGTTTCCATTACAGATTTTTGAGTTGAAGAACAGGCAGGAAACCTTCATTACAATGGGAACCAGCATCTTGCACAGGATAAAATCCCCTGAAGGGATGTATAAGCTGCAGGACAATCATTTCTCAACATTTCTCTTAGCCAGTGCTTGCTTGTTACAATTCAAAGATTGTCTTCAACACCAATGTTACAGCTTCAATCAGAAACTGTCTGCTTCCTGCATGCTAAATTGAGCTTTACTCAGCAGCATGACTTATTTACAAATATTTTTGAATGAAAAGTAATGGATGAACTCTTCTTAAAGAGCTTAGCACATGTACAAACTAAGGCGGAGATAATTGGCATGAGTTCTATTCGGTTTCATGGATGTATACTGAACTCTAATGTGCAATGATATTGTTCTTCTCAAATCTATGGTAGATGTTACTGATGCAAAAGTGTTGTACAGTTTTAAAGTTTTCCAGAGTTGAGTATGCAGGTGGCATGCTTGTTTGTATCCTTCCCTCATTTGGTACATGTTTTTGTCAGATATTAAAAAAGGTACTTTTACAAGATGGAAAGCAAACATTGCTACAAATTAAACTAAATATATTTAAAGAGAGAGTTAAATTATTTCTTTAAGTGTTATTTATGAAAATGTGCCATTTAATGTTTGTAAAAAAAAAAGAATAAATGAGCAAACTGAAGTGAGTCTTGTCATTATTATTCATCTCTTGATCCCAACCTTAACTCTTAAAACAGGACAGACACAGTTGCATTGGAGTGTGTATTTACTATTGCTTTATGACCTCTTATTGTGTTCCACTTTGGCCCAGAATGTTTCTGGCAGTTGAGTTATTAAGGGGGCGTAACTCTGATCTATGAATGTGTTGGCTGTGTCAGTTGATGCTCTGTGCATCAGCTGACTATCCTGTTCTAGTCTTGTATGAAGCCCACATGACACCTGTATCTGTGAGCTTCATACCCTTGAAATGACCGTCCTTTATTAACATGTGCAGTGTTAATGTGATTGCAAGGTGTTTGAACAGTAATCCATAATCAATGCATGTTCCTTGACATTTTTTGCTATCAACTTTTATGCCAGTTATTCAAATTGATCTATTTAAACAGCCTGTTGTTTTGGGGGATCTGAAAGGTAAAAAATAAGTAAAACGACATTACTGCCATGTGTTTCTTGGAACTTATAGTGAACTTAATCAACATAGTATGTTTACTTTGTTTCATTTTAAAGGAGTAGTTCAGGCTTTTTTGGAAAACAGCAATGAGCAGAGACTTTTCAGAGACATGTTCTCTGGAGAGGGTTATATAACATCCTTTAGAAAGTTGCATTTCAACATTTCCTATTACGTTACATTGGTCACAACTTAAACAACTATTGCTTGCTGAATCTCTGACGGCTTGCCGTCTTGTGACTCTAGGAGGGAAAAAGTGTGTGAAACACATGCTTCACATGTTTGACCACATGATTTGATGACCCAAAGTCAGTTTGAGTGCGTTTTTTTTTTTCGTGTTTAAGAACATGAGACAACAAGACATCAAAGCCATCAATCACTTGGTGTCAGCAGGCATCACTTTTCCACTGAGTTTGTCCTGCTAATGTAACATGAGTCCATGTGCTCCACTCGCAGGCACTCAAAGTTCACTACCTTCACACCTTCATAGCTCAAGAGATAAGAGCAGCAGTCAAATTATTTCTTCACATACAGTGTAAATAAGGCTGCAAACATCTGAAGGGGTATAACAATAACTGCTGATAAGCAGCAGGTGCTCATGCTCATAAAGGAAAAAAAGTGTTTTATTGTTCTTTTGAGACACTGTAGTTAGATGGTAGGCCGCCATGTACTTTAGATGGTTGCATCAGAAATATTCGTGATGCAGCAGTCAGAAACTGTCAACTAAATATAGAGCTCCTGGGTTGCGCTTGTCTGGAGCTGTCTAAGCAAAGGAGTGTTCTGTGATATGACACAGATGTCTCAGAATATACATTATGTAAGGAATCATTTATTTTTCATTTACTGTATTATGACTGTACAATTAGCAGCTCTTGCCTCCTTTCCATACAGTGTCCTCTCAGGGATAAATACCCTGTATTATGAGTGGCATTTGCATTTAAAAAAGGAATCTACATTAAGTCTTACAGATTTGGAAATTGTGAAACTGTGAATCTCCATTTTAAAACTCTTTACAAAGTGAAGATTAATTTTGTGTTTTGCAGTATCCACCACTCAGTTTCTCTGTCATTCTCTATACTGTACAGTTAAGATCTCTGTTGGGTGTGGGATTGTAGTTGCATGTGGCTGACCCCTGACAGCAGGTGCAAAATTGGGAATCTACTTTCATGCAACTGTGCGGCTCCTGAAGTTCCAATCATATCATTGGTGCTGTTGGCTGTGAAGTAGCAGCTTATTGGCCAGTGGGAAATGAAGGCAATTGGTTTGGGAGATTGTGACGCTGCAGCCACATCCTTTATATGCCCTGCAAAGAGATTGTCTATCAATGAAGTAGTAAAAGGAGGGGACATCTGTGGAGGAGGAGACGGGAAAAGGGAAAGGATTTTAGTAAAAGCCTTTCATAGACTGTTTGCTTTGGCTGGGTTCCCTGTTTTTACTTACTGAATTCAAGCGGTGACCAATACATAGAAGAAGGAAAAAATGAAGTTCATCATTGGCATTGGAGGGTACGTTTTGATTAATCTAGTTACCCAGCTGTTTGTTATTAGATATTTGCAAAAACTTACATAACTTACTTCTGTGTGACATTAAATGCAGAGTGACCAACGGTGGGAAGACCACTTTGACAAATAGACTACTAAAGACATTGCCTAACTGTTGTGTGGTGCATCAGGATGACTTTTTCAAGGTAAGATTATGTCTTCCCTACCTTTTCCTTTCAAGTCACAACATGTTAACTTCAAAGCTACAGTAACTATTTTGATTTATTAATGCTGACTTTTTGCAAGCTTTATTTTTCATATTTCATTTGCTACGTTAAAGTTGCCATTAAAGAGTTCTTATGCTAAGAATTAAGAAATCGCCAGTCTGACTTGCAGATGTCCTGTCATCGCAGCAGCCTAGTGATATATCTGGCTCATTGTGTCCTGGACAGCCAATGAAGGCCTGAGAGTCCCCACCTAAAGTTAGACTTTGTTCAGTTATGTTACAAATTCTATAACCTGATTTTAACCTAATTTCACTTAAAAGATGCCTAAAGCCGACATCTTTTCAAGATGTACTAAACAAGTATTAGGTTTAGTACATCTTGTGTGCAAAAAAACTAATTTGCAAAAAAATTATTTCTAACAAGCATTTAGCTGAACGAGGAAGAAATTCCACCTCCTAAAGTTTATTGGATGAAAAAGAGGTGCCATAATTACTCACCTGCAAAGTTTTAAAACATAGTAAAGAAAGTTCAGTTGGCATAGCTGAATGTGTCGAAACAGAAATCTAACGAGGGTAACATTGAGGGAACCTTTTGAACCCGCGTAAAATTGTCACTGTGCGTCCACTTTTGGTGGAGACGAGTCCCTAACTTGTCCTGTCCAGGTGTGATCAGCTCCGATAGGTTACTAGGTTACAGCATTGTTTTATTGGTGACTGTTATTTCAGAAACCTGATCAAATAGAAGTTGGGGAGGACGGCTTTAGACAGTGGGATGGTAAGAATGGATTTCGCGTACGAAAACCTTGCAGTAATGTACTTTTTCTTTCCTGCACATTTCTTTAGTATGGTAACCAATCAATCCTAAACTTTCTGATATTCAATCAAATTTTTGTGAATGCTACAGACATTCACTAACAGTGACAAATGTGTGTATAGCACATTGGTGAAAAGTGTTGGTTGCAAGTATGTTAAAGTCTGCTCCACTCTTTTCTCTCCTTGTTCTGCAATAGTGATCACAGCTCTGGACATGGAGGCGATGGTCAATACTGTGAAAGGCTGGCAGGAAAACCCAGTCAAGTTTGCACGCTCACATGGTGTAAGCCTGTCACCTGAAGCCGAGGAATCCAACTCGGGAGAAGAGGGGATCCATATTCTTATCGTGGAGGGGTTCCTCATCTACAACTACAAGTACATCTTCTTACTTGGTTTTCTTTTTCTGCCCCTTAAACTCTAACTTCTCACTGACCTGAGCTCTGATTCCCCTCTGCAGGCCTTTGATTGACACCTATGACAAATGTTTCTACATTTCCATTCCTTATGAGGAGTGCAAACGGAGGAGAAGGTAACAACCTCACTAAATAACTTGTAGCAACTTCAAGACACACCAGGACAAGCTTTAATAATTCCTGTCTCTGCAGTACAAGAACATACACAGTCCCTGACCCCCCCGGCCTGTTCGATGGCCATGTGTGGCCCATGTACTTGAAACACAGGATAGAGATGGACAACAACTGCAGCAGAATAGGTTTGCAAAGTCACTTCCTCATCAAAATATCAGTGACACTCCATGAGTGTGAGGGCATATAAACTAAAGGCAAAATGCTCCAATGTGCCACCCTGCAGCTCTGATTTGTATTTTTGTGCACAGAATACCTTGATGGGATGACAACTAAGGAAGATATCTACAACAAAGTGTACGAAAGTGTTCAAAACTCACTGCTGAACAACTTATAGGTAAATAAGTTATTTAATCAAAGACATTGTCACTGACAGAAAATTCCTAATCAGTATAAATAACATTGCTCCCCTTCTCTGTCTCTACAGCAGGATGGACTGACAGCGGATTGTGTATAGACTTGTAAATATGATTTTGAGTAAATGTGTAACACCAGTTCTGTACTTCTAGCCTGATCTGATTGTAAATAGATAATCATGTAACTTATTAAGAATAACCGGCAGAAGTGTTGTTTTGGTATAATCCTGTGTAACTTTTTCTAAAAGATAAGCCACCTCTGGTCTGCCCAGTGTTTATAACATCGGTAACTGATTTACACTCTGATCCTGTTGTATATGAAAGTATGTATCACCCACTGGGAGGACAGACTTGTGTCTTACGACTCAAAGAAACCTCTGAAATCAATTCATGTTTCCTGTTCTTCTTTCTACTGTAGTTCACTAAACACGTACACCCATGCTGTTCCCATAAAATATCATAAACCTGACGTTTTACAAACTGAAGGATGAATGATAACATCTTGCAGCTCTTCAATAGGTCTCCTTATCACCGAGATAAGATTTTGTGTCATTAAGTAGTAAAAGGAATAATTTCCCCAAAATGACAATAGATGATGAAAGAGCAGGAAGGAAAAAGAAGTGACTTAGTTTAACTACTTTTTAACACTTTACTTTTTACTTCACAGATCAGGACACATAAAGATAAAACAACAACATTTTAAAAAAAAAAAAGTCATTTTTATATTAGCTTTATAAATGAGAAAAATATAAAATGAGCAAAAATACACAAATCTTCAATTTAAGACACAAAGATGTGTATAATGACATCTTTTACAGCTGAATTATATAAATATTTAAGCCAGGCATCACAGAAGAGCATTATGTGAGAATAAACTAAGAAGGACAAACAGCTAGGTCAAATGGTCAGGAAAACAACTCTGTTTACCAAAATGCTATATCGGGTCAAACAAAAAAACAGAATGTGCTGCTTTACAAATCATTTAAAGCCACATGGTTCATTGGTAACAGTGCAGAGACAACATATCAAATGTTGAAACAAACAGTAAAAATGTCAGGATGGGAGAGGTCAAGGTGTTGTGTCACCTCTTCCCCAAAGAACACTGTTTGGGAACTGAGGAGATCAACTGCTGGGGCTTCAGTTTAAGTTTTATTTCATAATGTGCTGGATGTTTTGAATGGGAGTACAGCGAAATTTTACTACAGAGCGATGTGGTTATAATGTGTGCAGAAAGTGGTTTGCACTGCTGAAATAAACAAAGCCTTCCCTGGAAAAGTTGTCATATAGATGGTAGCTCATTTAGCTCCCAAGTCTGTAGCACTCATCATTAATGTTGCCGTTGCATGTGTACGTTATCCATGTCTTGTGCACTCATCCACTCCAATACCATAGCAGAGGAAAATTTTTAACTGAGCAGTGTGAGCAAGCCAGATGGCCCTTCTCTTCTTTCACTCAGAGGATGCAGCATCCATGATTTCAAAAAAAGAGTTTCAAGACAGTTTTCCATTTTGTTTCAGTACGTCTTAAATGAGCTTGGGCCCAGAAAAGAGGATGAGGATTTTTTTTTGCAGGGTTAAGTTTTAACTGGAATTTCTGGGTGCACCAACAAACTGTTCACTAAATAAAATGTTTTCAGTGTATTCCTGAGCCTATGGAGCGGTTTATGTTATAGAATCATGTCTGTTTTTAATGCAGTGAAGGTCAGAGCCATTCAGTGTTGGCCTTCTGCCTTACAGTGTTTCCTCTTAGAATCCTTTATAAAGTGTATCACAGAAGATACACTCCAAAAATGTTTTTCCTTTATTATTGAATTTCCAGATGCACTTTTTGACATAATTGTAAATTCTGCCATGTATACTGATGAAATATCTCTGAGATGTTCTTTAAGTCCAATCATATCACTGATTAAATTGATTTGTTCCTGTTTGTATGTGTTTTTAGAACTGAACAGCTTTTTTTTTGTTGCCCTTGTCCCAACTTTTTATACAAGTAGCTCACATTAAATTGAATAATGAGAAAATATCCTTTTTTATGAAATTGACAAGAAAATCTCAGTTTTGACTTAGTTTTTTCAGTAAATGTGTGTTTTAGGTATATTGCCTCAATTTATGAGATACTTGAAAAGTGAAATTAACTTAATTATATTTCTGTATAGCCTGTGGGGTTTATATCATTAAACAAAACCATTATACAACCTCTGTTTGTTCCAGTCTGCAAAACAGCCCACATGAGCGTATCATAACTTTAATTTCTTCATCATTTCTGATGTCGACTTCAAGCAGACATGAGTGAAAGTGCTTGTGCTTTTCACTGATGGGTTTTCACCTATGCTATAGAGCAAAAGTCCTCCCAGAAGTCACTCACACTGCTCGACCCTCAGACTCATCCAGCACTGTGTGCACAGAAATGAGGGGAGACATATTGTAATATCAAAAACCAAGTGAATGATGTGGTGATCACGGGGCTGTGACTCTGCTGATGACAGTACACTTATGAACCAAAAAAAATAATAATGACAGACCATGATGACTAAGATGTTCCCACATTTTTAGTCACAGGATACTTTCTTTTAGTCTGATCACCAAATTCACTTCACACCATATCATTTTCTGGGGTATAGAAGGGTCTTCAGCTCAGTTCCAGGACCACAGAGGGTGTGTTAGGGGAAGTTCAGGGTCTTGTGATGCGTCTCTGAGAGTCTTTACATGCCAGCAGTTGTCCTGGTGCAAAGGGTAACTGTTCTGCTGGTTTATATTTAGGCTATAAGTGTCTGTGGTGTCAGGGGAATATATTTAACAAATGTACATCTAAATTTCTGACTGCAACACACCCACTTGAGACTCCACAGCCAGGCCTGACTCTAGGGCCAGTCCCCCACAACACCGCCCTGTAAGGTGAGAACTTTGTAGAGAGGCATTTGCTCCTACGTCACCCGCAGCCATGGAAACCTTGCATGTACAGCCAGGACTTCCGTGTAAGGAAAGAGAGGCAGTGACACAAGAGATAGGCACCTGTCACATGTCACCCTGCGTGTAGGCGAGGACCTCTGAGCCATATGAACAGTTGTGATCATGCCACTGAAAGAATTTCACAAATATTTATGGTGGCCTCACTGACACAAACAAGTGTGAACAACTGAATCCATTTTCAAGGTGATTTTACAAGACTTAAGTCAATGAGTATATGATTAATAATTTTTAAATCACAATAGTGTAGCTGATAACAGGGATGAGGACATTTTCAGTATTTGTGTGTTATTTCTTCTGTCCTCTAAAAATACTTATTTGATGTTAAATAAATTGTTTTTTAAACCATAATCATTTAATATGCCAGCCACTGCCTGTTGTTACAGGATAAATTATAGATCTTGGTAGATGTAGAGTAAAAAGAAGGGCCTTGTGTGTGTTTGCAAAAAAACTCTCTTTAGAAGTTCTTAAACTAGAGATTTGCATCTTTTTGTAACACCTAAAAAGCCTGCCCTTGTGATCAGTGTGTTATCAATAACTGCCTCTTGATTGGTTTGTAACGACATAAAACTCATACCAGAAAGATTAATCACTGTCCATTTGGAGCTGATATTTCTCTATTGAAGATTCTACCTCCATCCATCTTCATTAGACATGTGATCACTACTGTATCACATTTAACATTGAAATTTGTGAAAGAAAATCTGCCTGAGCCATCTCTACCTCTTGGTATGTGATGCTAGAAGCAGGTATATGTTATGCCATTTTCTTTCAAATGTAGAGAGATCTCAACTATTTGTTAAAAGACATAGATTCTTCTTACTGTTATTGCCCCAAGGACATGTAAAAGTGAAAAGAAAATCTATAGATTTTTCTCTCAGTGAGGACATTAAACTGTAGAATATATCAACTAAAGTCTACAATATTGTACATAATGTTCATACATCTTGTGGTTTTATTAAGCCTTGTGTTTTCTCCTGTGATTAATCCTCAAATAATCTTATTCAGTGCATCACACCGATGTTATCAAACTTATGCACTGCCTGATGAGCATCATTAATTGTTTTTATTTACTAACATGAAGGAAGAAATATTTTGTGCCCTGCACATTATTTTCATCTATCAAATCTTTGATCAATAAACCTAAAAAATTCAAATGTATATTCATTAAATAAATAAATAAACCTAAACACAGTGTGTTCATAGTACTCAGGTCTTTACTGTAAGTAAGATTATGTCACAAAGTGGGACAATATTTCGGTATATTTACATAGTTGTTTTCCCCCTCTTTCTAATCAAAGAATTAAGATCAAGATAAGTCTTCAAAGAAAGACTCTTAACCTCATCTTGAGACAGTATTAAAGGTGGAGACAGTTTTTATGGAAGTCCCCATAAAGCAGTTTCAATGGATCACATATTAACACTCTCAGCACTAATTTGGCATGTGTGAGTGAACGGAAACGTGAAGATGGACATAGCAGCTTGTTGCTCAAACCTGAAATGTGAGCTGATCCGACCACACTGATACCGGCAAAGGTTAGTCAGAAATAAGCACGACACATGCCACTAGAAACCCACTGATGTACAATCATGTTCGGCCCAGTCACTGATAAGTCATTGGTCATTCTATTTTCATACAAGTTAGACTAAAAGATAAATCTGATTTATTTATATTTATTGCTTTTAAGAGGAATTAAATTTCCACGCAACAGCAGAGTTGTATAGTCTTAATTTGTTTTCAAACAGTTTTCCAGCATCTCACCTGTATTGCCTCCCCAAGATCTGTGGTAAACCCTCTGGATATATCATTTTATTCCTCAGAGTGGCAGTGTGAGGCCTCAGGGGAAGACAACAGGTATATTCCAAGTAGGGGAAGTTTCTTGTTGTAAAACCATTTTAAGACCATCATCTTCGTTAAATCTCACAAGAAGCAAAGCTGTGATCAGCCCTGGATACCTAGATTCATGGAATAAGATATATTCAAAGCGTAAAAGAATTAGTTTTTCACTCAGGGAAGGATCTGCTGCTGCAGCTGCTGCTGTAGGTTCACCATGAAAACAACCAGAAACTCCTTGTTTTATTTCCAAGCACTCCTAATTTACAGTAAAAGTTATTTTTTGTGGCAACATTTGTTGTGATTTGTTTACTTTCAGGTCAGACACACAAGAAAGATTTAATTCAACATTAATACTTACTGGCTATATTTTGTGGGTTACATGTCCTGCTCGGTAGTCTTGTGCCAAACCAGTGCTTAGGATCTGTGCCTCTTATAAATCAGAGCTGTTCCAGACAGCAAGCAGGGCGGTGCTTGACTTTGGAACAAGAGAAGGTTTCTTTGGATAGAAATAGAACAGCTCACCATCTTTATGCCCTATTTGGCAGATAAAACCCACCATGTGATTCATTGAGGTGACGAAAACTGAGATCTGCGTGACTTCAGAGTGCTTATACTGTTTATGACCATATAAAAACTTGTCCAATAGCGGAAAAATGATAAATGATAGTAGTAATGCAAACTAATTTCTCAAAGGAGTCTGTACGATTTGAATAAACAGAGTAAACTATGATGAATAATAAAAATCGACAGAATTAAATTATTTGGAAGCCTTTGAATGTCATACCTAATTGAACATTGGGCAAAGTCATCACACTGGTCATTCTTACATTCCAATCCCAGTGGTGAAACAGCTGTCTACTTGTGGCTGACTGATCTGTAAATTTTTCTGTGTTTTTTTGTGATTCAACGTTGTGTTGTGTGTTTTTTTTTTTTGTTTAACTTCAACTTTGAATCTCCAATAAACTTTGAAGTTAATTGACTTACAAATTTGTCATGTTTCATTTCATGATTTAAAGGGGAACTTACTTTTTAATAATCTTGTTTAACATAATTGGCTATGGCTGAGAGCTGAGATCTATCTCATTGGTAGATTTAGCCGAAGAAAAGAGTCTGAGGTCTTCTTCTAATGTAGAGCTTTAAGTTTAACCTTCAGCTGTGAAATCTGTCAGCAGTATACATTCAATAATTTGTATTCAAACCTGAAAAAAATACTACTTAATCTCTGATAACTTTGACAATTACAGTATGAGGCTCCACCTCTGGACAGCAGAAGGCCCCCTGTCTTCTTCTGAGTCTCACTAGATCAATTAAAAACTGTGAACGACACTTTTGGCACGTAGCTCTACTTTGGCGAACTTCAAAACCAAGCTGCGGCTGCGCCGTCCTCCTGAGGTTCATCCACTGTGGTGCACGTGGATCTGCTTCACTCCATTTTACACGGATGACACTTCAGAATGATAATGTGTCAATGCTATTATAAAAAAAAAAACAACGTCGACCCTCTTATAAAAAAAAAAAGAAAAGAAACTTCCCGAGGAAAATAGTCAAACATAAAGTCAAAATCTCGGACTGAGGCTTTGAGTCACATCAGCCCTTTGTAATAATAAATAAGACAGTGCCGCCTAGTGGAAAATGTTTCTAACTGTATAATTATAAAATGCATCCTTTTCACAGTTGTTGCATAGTGCTGGGATGTTTAACAGAAAGTATCAGCTGATATCTGAAAACATTTATTGTGTGAGCTTCTAAAATCTATTAAATGGTAAATTAATTTTTTTAAGTTTTAAGTTAACTTAAATTATTTCTATCAAAATCAAAAGACCTAATCTTATTATCGTTTGTCTGATCAGTAAGACTAATGGGAGGTCCGTGTACGGTATCAAACTAACGGCCTTAGTTTTCATTTGAACGTAACTGGACTGGTAACACTGGGGTTACTTCAGTTTACACCCATGCGTAAAGTTTACTCGGCAAACGTTGACTACTTATGTAACCGAACTTAACCACGGCAAGGGATGGGTTAAAATTTCTTTCTAGAAGTTAGACTTTACGGTCTGGGCTGAAAAAGTAAATGAGGAAAAAGAGGCTTTAGCCCTCCTCTCCCCTCCAGCTGTAAGCCCTTCTGAGAGGTGGCATGTTGTCATATGTAAGACTGAGAACTGAGAGCGCATCCTTGATTTCCATCTTCTGTCTACAGAGCACCAACATTTGTCCACGTAGTTTATGCAATAATTACTGACAATCCGGGAGGATATTTTGAAATTTATTGTCATGGCAAGATGGTTACTTGTATTTTTGTACTTTTTTCAAGGACTGCCTTCCCTCATCTTTGGGCAGCAGCGCATAGCTGGCCCCTGGCGGCACCGCATTCAATGGGAGAACAACGGGCAGGTTTACAGCTTACTTAGCACTGGACCAGAGTTTCAGGCCCCGGTTCGGTCCAGAAGCCACTCGAGGGTTTATGTGAACAGCAGGAGAGATGCCACCAGCAGCCATTTACCAGGGATGCGCAGCAGAGTCAGACAGGCTGAGCCCAGACACTTTAGGACTGATCACAGTGTAGAGCCAAGATCTCCTGGCCCAGAGCGCGATGTTAGACAGTATTTGATACTAAATGGCCGTGAGTCAGGGGCCAGACAGTCCACGCACGCAGAGCTTCAGCACATCAACGCCTCATCGCCGGTGACTTCAACAGATTTCATAAGCAGAAGAGAAGTTGTGGATAATGTTGCACTACACACCAGAGGTGGGGAACCAGGGCCCGATGCGCAAAACCAGCATTTACGCGCGGGGCCAGGGGCAATGTCAGTCTCCGGGCAATCCGCGCAGACTGATTACTCCATCGCGGCACGTTCTTCAGCTCTTGAGTCTGAGCCTGGGGCTCCTGCTCGGTTTCCTTCACTGAGTGCAGATGTTTCAAACGAGGCGACCGCTGATGGAGAGAACATGGTTAACGACGACCCTCGAAACCTATTTAAAAACCACAGGAATTCTGTATTCTACAACATGTATCCCACAAGAGGCAGGGCCCAAACGCACCGTCCGCCAGGCTCAGGATTCATGACAAGATATTTCCTAAATGGTGAGTCAAGCAGTTTTTTCATATTAAATCATTTTGGCCAGATTAAATCACATGTGCACAATGTTTTAAAACTGTGGCGAGGAGACTGTGTGGACAGTGAAACCGCCTTTTCATAAAGCTGTGCACGATTCCACTAGTGTTTACTGCCCATTTTTATTGAGTCACGGTCCTAATTAACTCGAATTGCATCTGGGTTAGCCTGAATGGCTCAGTCTACTGAAGTCTAATATTAAAGGAGCAGTGTGTGCACTGTAAAAGTTGGCTTTATGTAAACTCGTTGCAAAAACAAATAAGTTTTGAGACTTCAGTGAGTACAGTTACCTCGAACAACTTAAATGTACAGAACTTTAAAAGATTTATAAATCTGAGTATGTTGGTATCACATAAGGAAGTAAAAATTATTTCAAGCTATGCATGCAATTAAGCATGTTAATTGTAACTCATAATCATTTTCACCTTCATTGCACAGGACTGACACCTCTTAAATTAATTTATGAATTTTTCTGGTCAGCTTGTACTGGGAAAATGTGATTGACTTTGTAGGCTTGCTGTGTGGTGGCTTCATGTCTGTGTCAGTTTATCTGGCCTCTTGTGGTGCAGCAAACACGGGGATGAGTCTTTTAATGGCCTTGAAAACATAGTTTCCATGGTTGATATGACTGGAAAAGTGAAGAACTTTGTGGAAGTTGCCGTTGTAATTTGAGAACAGTAACATGCATCTGATTAAATTAACTGAAAATCTTCCATTGTGTTCAATCATCATCAAATAAAATGCAGGTAAGATGTATTTTGTATGTCTATGCCATGTTACCTACACAGTACAACTATGATACAAGGAGCATTATTCATGATAGAAGGTCTATTTGAGAACTAAAAAAGTTTTTTCTGTCTATTTGTTGAGAACCGCTTTCCTATGAGTGAATAGGCATCAAAACTATATAAGACTCTTGGCTGCAGCAAGGAATGGAGGTGGATATCATCACCTGATTGCTTTATTTATTCAAATGCACCAATAAGAAATCCATCCATCCATTTTCTATACCGACAGTCCGTTAATCGGGTAGCGGGTGGGCTGGAGCCTATCCCAGCAGTCATCGGGCGAAAGGCGGGGTACACCCTGGACAGGTCGCCAGTCCATCGCAGCCAATAAGAAATGATACAAGAAAATGAAAGAAGTTGCTAAAACCTCTAAAATTGTTCAATGTTTTATCAACAGTTGATTAACCAATCAAGATAATGCTGGGTAATTGTAATTATAAGTAAACTTTGAAACCAAGAGTAAAAATAAAAAGTCGCATAAAATGAATGACCTCTTTTATTGTATTAAAATAGTATCCAAGAGCATTGTGCACTGTCCCCCTCATCCCCACCACCAGCATTTTTTACATTCTGATCTTTTTTACATTTATTCAAGCTTTTTCTTACTCCAAAGTACAAGTGACTTACTTGAAATGTGTATTAATAACAACTTAAAAAGGAATTAAGTTATGTTAATCAAATACCTTCGATTGAGTTCATTGCTAAAATTTATGGCATAGCATGTCATGACAGCGCTGCAAGATGGTGTGGTGCCTCACAGCCAGAAGCTTCCACGTTGTTGTCCTCATGCTTGAGTGGATTATCTTTGGGTAATCTGGCTTCCTCTCATACTTCAAAAACATTAAATTTGGCCCTGCAATAGACCAGTGACCTTCCCCTGCCTCTTGTATGCATGGCAGCCAGGAAAGGCTGCGGCCCCCATGATCCTGAATAGGATTAGGTGGGTATGGAAAATCGATTAAAGGATTTAGTGACATTTAATTGTGAAGTTGCAGATTTTAACCAAGTGGAAGCTCTGCCTCATCCTCCCCTTCCAGGCATGTTGGAACTGGAAGCTGAAAAGTGTCTCAGTTGAACCCATATTTTTTCTAAAATAACGATGTTGTGAATAATTCATTGCAGTTCTGCCCTAAATGCTTCACACTTTAAAAAATGTTACTTGACCATTGAACCATACTCAACTTGGGAAATGTAAAACACTTTAAATCATACTAACTAACACACACATACAGATGCTCTCATATTTAGCATAGAAAATGTTTTTTTACAATGAATTATTCTCAGCACGAGTAAACTGACAGCTATAAGATTTCAGAAAAAAACTTGAATTGTCCTTTTAATCTCCACCATCAGGACTGCCAGACCTTGTGCCAGACCCATATGCCATCCAAGCAGGGGCTTATATCCAGCGCATGCAGATGTATGCACTCCGCTGTGCAGCTGAGGAAAACTGTCTGGCCAGGTAATCTGAGTTGCCAAAAGTGATTCAGTTGTTCACTGCACATGGTAAGGCAGTAGGCTCCAACACAGACAAACCCCTCACACCTTCATTCAGTATTTCCTTTGCTTTCACTCACTGAAGCTTAATTTTGGTTGGTTTCAGCCTTAAGTTGTTTTAGGATTGCATTCAATTATGTAAGTAGAAGTTGTCAATGTGTTGGAATAACTGTTTTGTTGATGGAGTTACAAAAACTGTTTGATCTTACTATGGAGCTCTGATTTGCCAACATCATGTCCTGCCAAGATATAAATGTTCTGGGTTGGTTTTCCCAAAAGCATTAAGCTGAATGGAACAAACCATTTGCGCTCCGTTACTTTTAAGAAAACTATAGCCAGGAGCTCAGACAGTAGCAATTTTCAGCACAGTTTATCCTTGTTTCCTCTGTGATCCATCCAAGGTCAGCTTATGCACCCACCGTGCGGGACATCGACTTCAGAGTCCTCTTGCGATTCCCACAGAAAGTGAAGAACCAAGGAACCTCTGACTTCCTCCCTGTCAAGCCCAGATATCAGTGGGACTGGCACAGCTGTCACCAGTGAGTTTACTCAGCGTAAAAGTGAAAATAAAAAGATTTCCCATCATTTAAAAAAATGTTGTTGGTATTTATTCAGCTCCATTCAGATGTGATGAGCCAAGAAAATACCAGTGGTTGGTATTTTTTTGGCTCATAGACTTGGCCATAGAAGCATTCATGAGCCCTGGAGCAAGAAAAAAATCAAGTTTGTTTCTGTTTTATTTAATCTATTTTACCCCCTCAGGCATTACCACAGCATGGATGCCTTCAGTAACTATGACCTGCTGGACATTGCCACAGGGCGTAAAGTCGCTGAAGGGCACAAGGCCAGTTTCTGCCTGGAGGACACGGGCTGTGACCCTGGATTCAGACGACGCTATGCCTGCACATCCCATACACAGGTGATATACAGATATATGCTGTGTGAAGTAAATCATGCAGTCGGATCAGTTGTTCAACTGTTTGACTGGTTCTGAAAGTCACTCCTCTGCTGATTCAGTCGAGTCAGGACATATAAAATTCAAAACATATTATTCACGCAGGAACTTGAAAGTTTTTTTAGGTCTTTATTTGTTCTCCCTTTGGATTGAACAGACTAGACTTCACACGTACTCTAATTTTTAAAGATATTCAAGTTTTATGTGGATTTGTTGGTCAGCATAATCCCATATGAAGCTTATAGAGCAAATTATTTTTGGCTCTCCTACAACAGTAAATTGGTGATACACTTGAACATGCTTTCCTGGCCAACAGTAGAATACCTATCAAAAGTTTGGAAACACCAATCCTATTAAAATTTGTTCAAAAAGTGTTTGACTGGGTAGAAGCTTCTCCGTCAAAAAGGAGTTGGTGACCTACCATAGGCAGCTATGTGCTGCACAGGCACTTTAGGTTTTTTTTTGCAAATCCTCCAGATCCACTTTCAGAAGTGTTATTGTAACTGAAACTCTGGTGCATGCCACTGAAAAAAGAGAAACATCCTGAGAACATGGGAGTGTTTATTTATCTGTTGTCTGGGTTCTCTGATTCAGGCTTTGCACTTCTGAGTGTTGGTTTCCTATAACAACTTTGCTTCTTAGAGCTGTTTTTATAACTTACGCTGAAATTTCCTTCATTTATAGCACTTGCAGGAAAATCAAATTTCAGAGGTCCAGAATCACAGCTTTTTTAACTGCATTGTGTGGGTCGGGTTGTGTTTTCAGGGGCTTAGCCCAGGATGCCATGACACCTATGCTGCCAACATCGACTGTCAGTGGATTGACATCACTGATGTACCTCCGGGAAACTACATTTTGAAGGTAACATTCGTCACATAAGTTTGTATCTTTTTACCTGCACAGTTATGTCTGTGGCGCCAATCATATGTCGAAATCCTGTCTGTAGAGCTGCAAAGTTTTTATTTATCTTTTTTCAGGTTATGGTAAATCCCAATTTCCATGTTCCGGAGTCAGACTTCACTAACAACATAGTGAGATGTGAACTCACGTACACAGGAGTTTATGTTCAGACACGCAACTGTCGCACAACAAGGTGAGAGTTCCTGTAGGAAATGAACAAAGCATAAGCTTAAATTTCAGTTCAAGCATGTTGCACCCCTTAATAAGATCAACATAATATAATTTTGGTAAATGAAAAGTTAAGAGTAACTCTTAATTCCTTTGATAAAGTCATTGGTGTAGCTGAAAAAAAGGATGTCACAAAGCAGAAAAAGGACTATTCTCAGTTCCTGAAATCATTACTTTCTTTAAAAATAGTAAATCTGTCTGATGGCTTTTCAAAAATGTTGTATCGAGTGTATTTTTTATGTACATGTTGTATATTCTGTGTGTTTAGATCGATTTCTGTTTATTTTCAGGGCTTGAAATCTTCATTCTCTGTATAATTTTGAGGAGTTTTGCACCAAAACATCTCCCCCAGAACTGGACATCTTCACATTAACAAAAAGTGCTGCTGGTAAAGTTTGTATTACAAGTGTTATTGCTGGTATTAAGTCTTAAGTTGCTTTAAATACAATATAAGTGGTAGGCAATTTTCGAAATTGAACAAGTGATATCATAAGAATTACTTTATATCTTCCTTCAAATGTGCCATAATTCATTAGAAACAATTAGCAAATATAAATTCTAATGATGTCACTTTTTCTACTTCAATGTTGGTTAACTGCTTTATATGTGTAGTTTGTTGCTGGTTTTTTTGTTCATTATTGTTACAGTTTTATTTCAAAAATTATATATTCTTTTTATTTTTACTGTTGTCAACAAATGTAATCATAGTCAAAAACCAACAGCAGTTTGGTCTGAAAACATTCGCTACAGTGTGATACAGGTGAGATAAAGTAATTAAGTGTCATGAAAGATGCCCATTTTTAGTCACTTCCACTTGAACCTCCAAGCTAGGCTACATTGTTAGTAAAAACAATGTAGGGAGTTTAATGAAAAATAGATTGTTTAAACAGTTTTGCTTTGTAAATGTGAGCAAATGTTGCACAAACATGAGTAAATGATACACATGCCAGTGGGTGTATATGGCAGTATGAGGGCAGGGAAAAAGGTCACATAGACACAAAAAAGAAAACTTCTTACTCATGCTGATTAACACAAAAGTCTAGCACAACTTTCAAAGTAACAAATTCCTGTAAGACATCTGGGTTGTGTGTCCAATACATTTAAAGTTTTTCACTAAGAGAGTGGGAGTCAGCAGTCAGTTATTTGGTCTTACATGCAAGCTATGATGTTTCCTAACCATAACCAGAATTTCCTATTTAAAATAACAGTTTATACTGTAATGTGTATATTTAAGCAAGTAGTACGTGATATATAAATCAGCAATGAAACTTAAAATGACAAATTAAGTAAAGTTACTGGTTGGGAGAGGACAGTTGTTTATGTAGCTCTGTCTGCCAACCTCTCCAACCTCCAAATGCAGACTTTATAGCCTCTTGAATGTGATGCAGTAGTTGCTTCTTGACTGATTCACAACAATGTGGTGTGACTGTGTTCCTGTATGAAGTATGGAGCTATTTTCATGTCATGTAACACAAAACACAAGTCGGACTCATGATAGGACTCATATTACTTTCTTCAGCTGAGCTCTCTGCAACATTAGAGGCACCAGGCTTTTTATATTCACAGATTTGACTTTTACTGTAGAATTTACTTATCCTTAACTTATCCTTCAACCTATTGTTGATCATGAAACTACAATGTCATTTAATATTAAGTGGTGTGGGCAGTTTGTTGGGTAAGTTTTTAGGAATTTGTACTTGTGTGTTACTGACTGAATGTAGTTGTTAATACTGTTTAAACATTGTTGGAATATTTACTGCATTCTGTTTGGTAAATTGAATTTAAAGCAATACTATTTGAGGAGTTTTTCAGATTTGTATTATCATAGCAGTTTTTTATAATAATAGGCAATGTACTTTCGTGAAAAGCCAGAACTTCCTCTTGTTCTGTTGATCTCTTAGGATTCTGATTTGTAAATTAATATTTGTTTTATCATTAAAACTCCAAAGACAATAAAAGTAAAGAGCAGATTGTTCATTATTTCCACACACTGCAAGACAAAATAGTTTTTTTGCCTCCTCTTGAACAGAGGAGCAGGTTGTGGCCTCAGAGACAAACAGGCCTGCGGGCAGATCTTTTGGCATGTTTGCTGACAGACCTCTGTGAAGACACAGGCTGCAGGATCTTGTACATCCCTGCCACATCTACTGAAACACATCCTGAGAGCAATGAATGGAGGCCTTTTCTTGCTGTCCTCATTGCTCTATGGTAAAAAACAGGGTTTGCCAGCCGCTATAAAGGACTCCTCCCTGGCTCAGAATTCATCACATTATGTCTTGGGGTCTTTTTAATAACACTGGGTTATTTTCTCTTCGGAGGAGGATTGATGAACCCCACTAAAAGTATCTGCAGCATGTGACTGGAAGATTTTTTTCCAAGGACAAATGTGTTTTTTCAGCAAGCATTAGACAGTTTCACATACCAAATAAATGACAGACGAAATGAAAAACCAGGGTGGATCACATTCATTCTGTAGTGGGTAGTGCTTCACCTGATTGAAAGATTTTTACATTTGAAAAAAACTCACTGCTTCAAACAAGTCTTCGGTGTTATGAGGTGGTTTTGAATGATGTACTGGAAAACACACCCCAGACAATGTATGCACTGTTAAATGCACAGGTGTTGGGTATTTATAAAATGAAACAGAGCTCTGTCTCAGCTAAAGAAGGCAGTGAATCAGGGAGATTAAGCTCAACTGAAAAGGTTTAGAAGTTGCTAAGGTGCGTCCCTGCCAGCATAGATTGTGTATATTATTGAAAATGTCTGGAAAATCCCCCCTACTCCCATTTAGTCGACTTCAATTTAGTCTGTCAAGAAGTTCTGATGAAAATATTAACAGGCAATGCCTTTTGTTGGAAAGGATATCTGTAGTGGAGGGTTAAAGTCTAGATCTCCTGTTAGAAAATATGTCCACTGCCACGCTAGGAGCTCTGCAAGATTGTACTTAACACGTATAACAACATGTATCAGAGTCACCTTCACGGTGTAGCTTAAGTTTAATCAGAGTGGAACATTTGCATTTTTCAACTGCTGATTGCACTGTGGTTTGCAGTTGTTAAAAGTTATGGAAATATACCATGAAAGGGCCAAGACTGTCTTAAATTTCTGATAAATTATTTAGCCTGATAGCAGTTATCATCAAACAGTGAAAAAGAGAAAGCATCTAATGATCTGATATTTTGATAATCATGCATTTTGTTACAACATTTTCAAAACTTTTGTGCTTCTCCATCAACATGTTGAGATTCTTCACCAGAAAACATCTCAGCATGTCCAAAACTGGATTGCCGGTGGTGTGAAAGTTCAATGGAACACTATTCAGTACCTGTTAAGACATTTTGCTAAAACAACAACACTATCAGTTTATTTCAGGTATCAAAGAAAGTAAAGACTACCAGAGTCACTGAGTTTGATCTTTTGGACAACACAAAGGTTTTTACAAAACTTTTATGGCAATTCATGGAATTACTGCTGAGATATTTTAATGGAATGATGAGCTTCCATAAAACCTTTCAATGCACATTAAATGCACAATGTGTCACGTTTCTACTGAAGAAGTTTTACAATTCAAATAATAACAGAAGAAATTCACTTTTTCTCATTTCTCAAATCACACAAAATTGATTCCTGCCCTCAACTCCTCGAGTCTTAGTCCCTCCCACCAGAGATGCGAGCAGTGGAGGCGAGGTGACATGCATTTAACCAAATGAAACAGAATTGTTTTTGAACTGTCATTTTAAACTAATATCAAGTATACGCTTCTTGATTTTTATCATTTCAATTAAAGAAACAAATATCATTGCAAATATCATTCCGGGACAAGTCAGTGATCTCAACAGTCCTTGAGAAGAACGTTGTGATGGTGTTTAATATTGCAATGATGTAACACCACCCAATGCTACCTCTGTAAATACTGACTAATGTTTTACATCTTTAAGTGTAATCAGCAGATATCTGATTAATGGCTGTATGAGCAAAATTTTCTAGGAATAAGGGCAGGTCAATTTTATAAGCTTAACTTTGAAAACTGTTGACAGTCGCAGAGATTGTTATGCAAATGATGTTTCTCCCACTTTGTTCCGTCTCTTCTCCTCTCATGACTGTTTACCTACATACAACCAAAGCCCACTCGACCGTGACTGGTCTGTTTTCCTCGGACTACAAATGACACCTTTGCCTATTAATTCTGCAAATTTATATGCAAATATTAGTTGATAGAGATTAGCTTGGTGGCTGGAATGAGCTGTCACACGTCAAGCTGCAAGAAATATGAAAAGGCACTGGATTACTGTGTTGCAAAGTGGTATGAAATGGATTTCATATTTGTGCTCTGATGCAGAAAAAATATTCCTTATTTTTCCTTCGAATTACTCTGTTTCAGTGGGTAACAAACATATGAAGCTACTGGCAGATGACCGAATTAACATAACACTAAAATAAATTTGATACCAGACTTATGAAATCATACATAGCACAATGTGTCTTTGTTTCCTCATCATTAGGTTCTAAACTTTCAGGTTTATTTATTTGTCACTCTCTTGACCCAACTTTCATTCGATGACATAAGTCAGACCAACATGTCCATCACTGCAAGTAGAAGGATTAACTATAACCTGTTCAAACCAGTGAGACAATCAGATCTGTTCGTCTGCCCCTTTTTAGACCAAAATGTCATTTTAAACATGTCATGCTGTAGAGAAAACTGTTTGCTTAGCTGTGGGGCTTCACACCAACATCTGGACAGTTTCTCGTTAGCCTTATACAAGCAAAGAACAGCACTGACAAAGTCAAAGAAAAAAAAAGCCCAGGTTGGCACATTTCATTTGACCTCAGAACATACAATCCCACTTACAGGTAGGTAAGGTGTGGATGGAGCAGGTTTTGCCATGTGCCTGCAGCCTACACTGAACATACAATGGCAGGGAGAGACATTTTCCGGGTGCATCTGCACGTAGGTGGGCAGTGTTTGGAGAGGTTACTAAGGGCAGGGTTTGGTATTTGCAGGTTGTATTTCAACAAAGCTGCCCCACGTGAGAGTCGGCAGGGACGTAACAGATGAACGTGCTCAGTAGAAAGAGAGCACCTAGACAGGTTGGTTTAGGCACAGAGCAGAGAAATTCCTCAGCACTTCTGTCATGCTGCTGAGATTAAGAACAGAGCTGGGGTCAGCCGGAGACCAGTGAGGGAGCCTGGGGCAGACACAGTGGGATACTTCCTCACTTGAGGTTACTTACACAAGCAGCAGGCTAGCTGTCATAAATGAGACCGGTGAACACTACGTCGAGCTCAGAGACAAAACATTGGAGCCATGTTCGAGTGGGACTGATGTTGAATACTGTTACTCTTTCAAGCTGGGTGGTATTGTAACTTGGGTGGTATTTGGAGGGAGGGACGGCTTATAGATTTCCTTTTGTTGATCCACCGTACTATCTCTAAGCAGTTCATCTCTTTCTTTAAACACTTGCATTAATTAAATTTTTTTTATCTAGCATCCTGTTTAGTGCTCTTTCTCCCAGCCATGAAGGCAATGGCTAAAGTGTGATATGAGAGACACAAAAGTTTTTCGGATATACTTGATATAACTTGATTAGAAACTGAAAGTTATGTCTTTTTTTTCTTTTTTTTAGACGAAACTCCTCAGAACTCACCAAGTATCCTATAATCAAGATCTAAACAAGAGGATTACATGCAGTAACCTTCTGACCTATAGTTCTGGGTTTGTTTCCTTCATGATGTTCTATGTGTTACTTTACCCTACATCCTATTTGATTTAGCTGGAGCTTGTTTCTTGGTAATTTCTTTTTTTTTCCTCATTTCTTGTTTTAAAACTGGTGTTTACATTAAAACACTTGTTTTACATCAATGTCAGTATATCAATCAGGTTTCTTTTACTCACTGCTCGATCCTTCTCTTAGATTCATGTCTTGTTTTCTACTCTGCCCTGTCCTGCTCTGCCCCACTATGTATTTTTGGATCTGAGTTTTAAGCTTTAGATTTTGTTGCCTTACTGGACCTTTGGTTTGTGATTTAGATTTAGCTTTTTAGAATAAGCTTTTACCCATCCACTGCTTGCCCCCTGCCAATGAGTCTGCATTTGGTTCCTCCACTACACATCTGTGACATAAGGAGATTTTTTTTCCCCTCTTTGTGTTTAGAACATGGCAAAAACTGTGCAACCACAGTTAATGTCACACGCACACATGAACTTGTTTTGAAACTTGAATTAAATCAGAATGAACACTGACCTTATTCAACATAGATAAATGTTAGCAATATCCCCCAAAAAGGATTGATATTTTGAAACCTTAATGTTGGCAGGCACTATATTTCCAATCTTGAAACAAGGGCCTTTTTTGCTGCTTTCAACAAAGAGTAATTTTGCATTTTGGCCAATATTTGTGTTGCAAATATTTGACACTGACACAATTACCTGTTTTGGATGAGTAGGTTTATTCCATACATTGCACTGCTACTGTTCACAATGAGCTCAACAATAAGCTCCTTTGAATATTGATGAACAGTATTTTAGTATAGTGGCCCGCTGCGTTCCTACAGCTTAGCTGAACATTTCTAAAAAAATCTATTTCAGACTTATCATGTCTGCACTGTTACTAAATGTAAATCTGGAGGCTTTCAAATAGTTTTTTATCAGCTACTCTTCATTATCTATAAGCTGCAGCTGTGTCCTGCCTGCCAGGATTTTAGAAGCCTGGTTGGATCTATTAGCACCTACTTGTTGTAGCTGCCACTGAGACAAAGACTCCAGTTGTTCAACATACTGTACTTTTCCATCTAGAACATATACAGACCAGGAATCAATACTCCACCAGACAAGCATTGAAACAAATGTAGCATTAACAAGCATCCTAACACATGTATTATTTTTGGGCTCATGAGACAAAAGGAAGATGTTAGTAAGTGTTATTCTTGGTCTGAATCTCTGTCTGACATTCCAGACTCACGCCAATATTTACACAAAAGCCACTGCCAACAGCTCAGCCGGTGTGCCTTCTGTCTGACAAGATTCATAGGCACGGTGTGCAGAAAGACTCAGACTTGGACAGCAGGCAGGGACATGACTTTTCTCTAAAACCACCAGCCTTTCGGTGCTGCACACATTATCTGAGCTCCAGACTATATATAGCCTGAATATACCTTACCAATGAGTTTTCTCATTTTTGTTGTCTCTTATCCTCAGATCTTTTGTGTAAAAGTTTAACTTCAAACTTAAATGCTTAAAATGCTTTAATCTCACTGCACTAAAGCTTTTTGATGGCTATGACTAAAAAAAGCAAACTTTTAAATACTGGACATCTCATAACGGACTTATGAAGCTGAAATGCCAGCAATTTTTTCTTTTCAGTTTGAAGTGATTTTCATCAGGATGGTTGCCAGGGTTTAGACACATACTCTAACAACCTCTTCAATATTTCAGTCTGTCACCAGAAATGCAACATGCAAAATGCGTAATCTTTATTAACTGAGCCAAACACGGAAGTTATTCCTGATACCAAACAGGATTTCAGTGTTTACTGAACCTGTGAACGTCTCTGTGGAACATATATGTGCTCTGACTGTGTAGCAAATATCAGTGTATTTTAGTATACCTGCTAAGTATGCTCAGTTGTGTTTTTCTGTACCATTCATGCCTTATTTAACAAATGTTTAGGAGCACCTAAGGTGTACTCTTTTTCACAGCCCTTTATGTCAGGTCTCATTGCTTCTTGCTGCTGTTTTACACTGATAATCAATATTAATTTGCAAAGACAGCCATTAAACAGATTTAGTTTGTAATGCAAGGGTTTCTTACTAATTTACAACAAACTGTGGCTCGAATGGGTTAAAAAAAATTGCCTTTTTCTTCTAAATGCAGAAAATGTGCATATGCTAACATAAAGACATTTTGGCAACATGTTTACTTTATATGTGGTGCACCCAAAAACAATTGTTTTAGTTTCTTAATGAATCATCAGCTGTGTTGATCCTTTTTTTTTTTAACGTACACAGCTTTAGCATAAGTATCTAGTACATTTTAATATTTCGATTACTGCTAAAAACTGCTGTTATTCAGCAAAATCAGCGGTTGCCTGTTAAAAATGTGTAGGGACTTTTGTGTACTTCTGTGTGAAATCAAAATTAAAATTACAATCAATTCTGAGTTCAGTCTACCTACTGCAGTACTAAGCCGCAGAGCCTCTGGGGTTTTATACATTCTCAGGGGAAGCTATATGGATTTGAGAGTGGAATCCATCACTTTCTTACATTTTAATACTAAACAACTCATCAAAAATAAAGAGAGTTAAGTCAAATTTTAAAAGGGTTACACCTCAGTCAAGGCACTGCAGGTAAAATATAATTTTATTAGTCAATGTCTTTAGATTTTGTGCACATTGGCATAAGTGAAATGTTGTCATTTAGACTTGTGTAAACATCCAAAACTATGCATTCAAGTTCTCAGTTTACCTTGTATACCAGGTTGTCAGTGAATGCTGATGAAAAAACATCCAAGAAATAGTTGCGGTAATATAAGTATTCAACATGTGGAGATTCTCAATTGAACCTGTTACTTTTGTCAAGAAAGAATTTATGGAATTTAATCTTAAACACTTCTCAAAATTAATTTGTCATAAAATGACACAATCTTCTCTTCAGTCGCACAACCCTGAAAATATTGCAACAATAAAATCTTTCTGGCTGTATAGAGAATTTTGTTAATCTATGGAGTCATAAGGAGAGATGAAAAATAAAGTGACAGTATATCAACAAAATTAAATCTATATTGCAAATATAACTTTTACACGTTTAGATTAATTAGATTTCTTATGCAGATTGGCATGTTTAGTGCATGTATTGTTGCTTGTGTGGTCAAATATAACATTTAAGAACATATGGGACAAGATAAAATATTTGTCTTCTTTGTTCTTATATAGGTCATAAAGTAAAAAATCAGAAATACAATAGGATGCTTGAGGGTTTGAGCAACACTTTTCATTTTCCTTTTAAATGTTGACAAATAATGATGAATATGACCTCACTCTCTATCTGCAGAAGTTCATCAGCTTTTTTTTTTAACTTTGCCTTTCAGTCACCACTATAACGCAATTACTCACACAGACAGTGACAAAATGGCCAAGACAGTAAACAGTTCATGTGTGTCATCCTGCATCTGTCACTGGGCCTCTCAGACCACAAAGAAAAGTGGAAAGGGAGGGATGTTTTGTAAGAAAGATTGATAGTGGTGCTTCCTCAAGGAAGGCATTGCACTCCGATAGCAGCAGGAGCTTGTGAGAAGAGAGTGGTGAAATTCTCAGACAAGATTTAAACAAACAGAGACACAGATGCTGGCCTGGCTGGCCACAACAGGCATGAGAGACCACACACTGTCATCTCCAGATCAGCTGAAGAAGTATTTCAACAACTTCCACATCCTCTTTGACATTAAAGAATGCTTAAATCATTCAGCATGGTCAAGTTTGATAAAATGCTGGTGTCGCTTCTTTATTTCAAAATCAAATGTTGGACATTCAACAATCAACAAGCCATCTCTAGAATGAGATGACTGAGAAACAAATGGATTTGTGTGAGAAAGTGCAGGAGAATTTAATGTATTGCAATTCAGTCTTTGCTCTGCCTGAGCTACTTTCCTGCTACTGACAGCTTTTTTATTCTTTCACACTACATGCCATGTAGCCAAGTGAAAAGCAGTCTTATATAAAATATCTTTACAGCTGTTAAGATGGCATAAATCTTAATATAGTACACAATAGCTTAGGTAATATCTAGACTGTAACTACCAAAAAAATAGATATTTTCTCTAATGAAAAATAGGAAAAATAAATTAAAATGTCATGAAAATATACATTTATGTTTCAGTTGGTGGTTGATGAGTAACAGTCTGTAATGAATTCTTGTCATTATTTGACGCACATGACCAGCTTGAATTCAGAGAGAGGTTTGACTGCCACTCCTCCACACTTCTGTGCTCATGTGACACAGAGGCAGGTCAACTCTTGGGGGAGTTTTCTCTTTGGAAATATCCCCACCTTCAGGCCGTGCTCTGTTTCCGCCAGTTGACAGCTTGTCTCAGTGGCATCAGCTTCTGCTGGAAACATCATAGAAAAATAAAAGGGAAAGAGACATATTTTAAATTCAGAGTTCACTCAGTGTCGCTCCCCAATTCAACACGGTATGCATGTTTTCAAGGTTTTTCTTGCAGCATCACTTTGTATTGTACTGAAAGTGAGGCATTATGTGTCCTTGTGAGTCACATTGCCTGGCTTGTGAGTCAGCACTGTTAATCAGATTTTATAAAACTGGTGTCAAAAGGTTTGTGTATTTGCTCAGTCTGTCTTTGTCAAGACTGTGAGAAGTTTTAGACCTTCACAGCAAGGATACCGCTGGTCCCTCAAAGTCTAATAAGTGACGATACATTTTACGTAAAGTAGGACTGTTCTGGTAATTCAGTCAAAGCATATTTATTTAGCATATTAAAGGATGGTATCTGAAATTATGTAATAAACATTTGTAAAATGATAATAAGAGGACTTGTTAAGTCTTTTAACTGACATTGGAAATAATTGTGCAGTGGACTTTTTTTTTTTTTTTTAAAAAAGCTTTCAGTAAAATTTATTTGGTCTTGGCTTCATCAGTCATCCCGCTAGCAAAGTGTGATGCCAGTAATCAAGAAGGTGAAACCTCTCACTAAAAATAACAGTAAGATTTAAGAACTCTTACCGTGTTAAGCATTTCCTACACCCACCAACATGATTTAAAGCAGCATTAGTAGCCACACACTGTGATAGCAGACAGTTACTGCATGGTTGGTGTTAGATTGTATCACCTTTCGTGACAGATCCAATATACCTCCACTCTAACCACCAATCACTGTACTGCATCTCTCCTGCTCCGTCTCTGACTCTGATCTTATCTAGAACAGACCTCACAGGATATTTAACGTCTTTCTTTTGAATATATGGCTAGCGGTGTTAAGTGCAATACAGCCAATTCTATGTTGTTTGTGTTCTTAGACCAATTCCCTGCAATTGGATTATTTACTGCATTATCATACTTATATTTTTAACACAATATCAATATTTGAATATCATGGTTACCTTGTTTGCACTCTTCCAACAATCAAATGTCTGTGGAAGTTTTTTAGGTCAGAGGATTGGAATCATTGGGCTACTTACGACTGTCTTTGGTTTTTATACAAACAGCCAACTTGATGGCTGAAGTTGTAATTAGTTTTCTTTGCTTTATCAGCAATATACAGATTCAATTAAATTCAATTAAATTTTATTTATATAGCGCCAGATTATAACAATTGTCATCTCAAGGCACTTAAGTAATATAGTCCAATTCAAGTCAATTGGAATTCAATTCATTGTAATCATAATCCAATAATCCAATAATCCAAGATCAACTCAAGTAAAATTTTAAGCAAATACATTTGAGCATTTCTATAGCATGAAAAACAGTGTAATTAATGATATAGTTATATGAAATATTATCCTTGATAATCTCTAAATTAAAGGTTTTATTCAACTATATTGCAGTTGCGCTGTGTATGAAATGTTTTTTTTTTCTTTTGATGCATATTCCCACAGTCCAGTGAAGACTGGCCACCACATTTAAAGACGTTAATGGAAATTCAGTTTTTTCTTTTTTTAACCAATAAAGAAAAGAGGTTAAGGGACACCTTGCTGTGCGTGTCTGGGTTGCTTAGCAATGTCTTTTGCAAGCAGCATTAACATTGAGCCTGCTCTAAGTGACTAATTCAGATGATTCAGACACTTGAAATGCCAACAACATGGAAGCTTTCAAGATTTTGAAAGGATAGCTTTAAAAAAAGAATGTTACTTAGAACCTCCTCTTCTTACCACATTCAAATAAAATAATTTTTCATGGACATGTACCTTGTCAACCCGTTTTTTCTGCCTGCTGACCTCAACCTGAAGCTTTAGCCTTGGAAGTGTCTCTCTCTCTACAGCATTGTGGGGAGTGCTGCTTTGCTGAACGGCAGTTCTACTGTTTATATGGACATCAAAAATATACCAAGACTTTGCTTCACTCTGCTTTGGCACGTGGCTAAGGGGGTTTTATGATTAAAACCAGACTGCGCTTACCCAACTCAGAGAGACTAGAAAAATAGATTGCAGTTACGCATAGTCTGCACAAGAGGGAAGTACAGAAACACATCTGTCTCTGTCTTTGCAGCATATGCAAAGGTGAACTTCTCAGAGGAAGGCTTAATTGTACATATACACTGTTTAATTTTCCTTTACTACTTGGTCCTCTTTCCTTTCTTACTCTGCTACAGGACTTTTCCCCAGATGTCACCTTATTATTAAGTCAGCCTCTAGTTCACAGTCTGTAATGATGAATATGATTGTGGCATGAGAAGGAAATTTTAGTTCCCCTTCATCAACCCCTAACAGTAAATTATGTCAATTTTAAGTTAAAACAATGATCATCCTGTAAATCTAATGATGCCTCTTTAGTGTCACACAATTGGAATCAAAGCGGCTATGGGGTCTTCCTTTGCCAAAAACAACTGAACTCCTGCCAAGTCTTGGTTCCCTAAAACCTATGACTAAGACACGCTGCAAAAAAAAATCTTGTTTGAAGAGTTTACTATACTTTCTGATTTTAGATTTAACAAGTTACGGTGATTAAAAGAGCACAAATTAGTTTTTTAAAAGATGCTTAAATATAACTCCCCATAATTCCATGTTTCAAAATATGTAATAAAAAGCAGATAATGCTGTTTTTCAAGGTCAGAAATTCCTCAAACCTACTCTTGAAAGAAGAATTCTACGTCAGCAAATGAAAATGGCTGACTCTGTCAGTTGATTATAACCACATGTGTAACATAACTGAGACATAATATTGTATTCCACTTGCCAAGATAGATACATTTTACAGTGTAGTGAAGGTTGGGAAATCATGTGATATCAACAAAAGCAGACATATTACGGCCTCCCCCTCTATTGCCGCCCACACACAGACAGCACACACACATCAAACACAACTCTTCTTTTAACAGAGAGGAGCACTGCTATTCATTTACTGACTTTGAACCCCGCTCTGCCAGTAAACAGAGCAAACGTCATCAGCTGTGAGCTGACAGAAACATCAACACAGAAAAGGAAGAGAAAAAACTAACCATGAGTCGTTCCCCTGCCTGGTCCCTCTCTGACCTCCACTCACTGTAGCAGGGCCTCAGGTTTCAGGACCCTGTGGTACTGGGGCAGAACACCCCCCTCCTTCACACCATGCTGGTGCTCTGGCGTCCTCTCACAGGGTAGGCAGGGGTCCTCACAGACTTGAGCGGTGGGTATGGGCCCTTCCCACAGCGACCATTTTGCGGGTAAGGTGGAGGCTTTTGAGTTCTTGGATTGGTGGTGCTGTTCCCTATAATAACCTTAGGGTCTAGGGTTTGTGGGTGGTGTTCTGGACATGTTTGGCCAGTGTGGTTGGAGTCTCTCGTGGGGCAAAGATGAGGCAGGTGGCCATTCATGCCTGGTTTTTGGTGGTCTTTATTGAGACTGGGTGGGATGAAGTGGCTGGTTTTGACAACAGAAGCCATGTGGACAGGGGAGGGAGAATTAGTTCGGAGGATGACGCGGTCTTCATCAGCGTGTTGTGATGCCTGAATTGAAGCAGGCTTGTGATTGGGCAGCTGGGCTACCCTGAAATCTCCTAAATGAGTCGAGTTGTGATGGTTATTGGAAGATGCATAGATGCATGCCTCCTCACTGAGACTGATGTTGGCTGTAAGACGATCAATCTGCTTGACCACCTGAATGATAAAAGAAAAGGTGAGTACTACTAAAGTATTTCTAGTTCTACTATCTGTGCTAACAAATGTAAAAGTTTTTACTACTTTACATAGGTCTCCATGTGTTTTAAATAGCTTTTGTTACTAGATTCTTTAGCATAAATTACAACAAATACTCAAAAAGTAAACCTGGTTCTTAACATTCATTAGAACTAGCATGAATTTAAAGTATAATAACCTTCCATGTGTATTGACTTATTGTCACACTTGTATCAGTATTTGATCCTATGAATGAGATCGGTGCTTATTTGCTCACTACCAGACTGCATAAAATGTATCTCTAATTGAATCAATAATCAAACAATTTACCAAATGCTCAAATGTAACCTTTTTTTTCTGGATCCTTTTTGTCTCCAAGTGTCTCAATTCACAATCATGGAAATGTTTTATTCATAACAATACAACAATAATAAGCTCTGAATCAATGCTCATTTTCAGCTGCATGCAAAATGGATGCTGTAAGAGCCAGGCATGATTTAGTAATAGTCTCATGCCAGGCTTTGTACTGTGCTGGACGGTATGCTGCAAGTTACAGCAGCGCTCTGCAAAAGGTCAGCTCAAATTGTCCTTAATCACTGATTCGGTAAGGGGTGATAGCTGAGTCACAAACAATGCTGTCAGCATGAACATCCACACATAGATACACAACCTGTGGCAAACTGCTTTGCACTGTGGCTCATTTTCTCAGCATCTGAGCTTTGTGATAATCATTTTAAATGTCAAAGTAACCAGAGGAGATTTGATGAAAGGCAGTAGACCCAGACTTCCATGATTAGACACCTGATTTACGTGTAAAGATTAAACCTCTTTAATTATAGAGCCTCCTACCTCTTTCATCTCAACGTGAACTTGCTTCAAACCCCCCAGCACGTCCTCCAGATCTGTCACCACTTGCCGAATTTGATCCCTCACTGAATCTTGCTTCTTTTTCTGCCTCATCACCTCCGAACCCTGGCGCTGGTGTTCATTGTTGGTTGGCGATTTGGATATTTCTGAACAGGTGACGGTGGAGGGAGGGGCGCAGTTCCCCTTCCGTCTGCTTTGGTTCAAATGTTTTAGTGGGACTTCAGTGGAGAAGAAGCCTTTATGAGAGCTACCGCAACCATTAAAACCCTCCTCTGATCCACCCCTCAGCCTTCCGCGGTCCTGATGGCTATCTTTTTCCACCCCTCCCTCAAAGAACACAGGCCTTGGTACACTGTGGCCATTTTGCGTGTGCAAATGACCCAGTTTGTGTGTCTCCAAATGATAGTTCTCACAACTGCATCCACAGTCCTCTTCCTCATCCACAGAGATGTACCTGACGGTCCTCCTACGCGTGTACCCCTGACCTTTGACCTGAAGATGAGGGAGTGGGTGTGGTATCCCGGTGTGGAAGGGGTGTGCCCTGGTGTCGCTGTGCACCACACAGCCACACTGTTCTCTTACAGATGAGTAGTGTCTCACCCCAGGCTCCGGTGGGTAGTTCCACTGGGCAGGGTTCATTTCCAAGGGGCAGACTTGGCTGCAGTCATTTGACTGGTTGTAAGGGCCCGGCCCTGCAAACACAGGCTTCCTCTGTGGGCTCCGATGACCACTTCTCTCAACTCTGTCCACTGGTAGAGCTCTGCCTCCTACATCTTTAACCCGAGGAGCCTGGATGTCTCTCCTGCTGTCCAGTGATGGGTGGTCCGTCTGTCTAGCTGATGCTGGTTGGTATCCGGACCCACGGTGATAGTCGTATGGCTGATCATAGTGGATGCAGTACTGGCAGGGGCAGGGGGTGGGGGTGTTGCTGTGCTTTAGAAATCGATGCTGTCCCGTTGATTGTGAGCTTTCTGTGTACATGTCCAAAGAAGCCAAAAGATTTGTGCAGAAAACGCCTTAGTAAACAACGGGTTTCCTCCCCTCCAAGCTCTCTCCAGCCCAGTCATTCACTCCTTCTGTTTTCCTCATCTGCGTCTTCCCACAAGAAAACTTTTCTCCAGCTCTTTTTTTACACTCTACCCAAGACTTCTCCCTCCCCTTCCTTCCTGTCTGTTGTTTCCCTTCTTCTCTCCCGTAACTGTTAATCCTTGTGTGCGTACTTTCCTCAAACCCTCTGTCTCCTACTTCTCCTAACTTTTTCTCGCTCCTTCTTCTTCCTCACCCTGTAGCCCTCTATCCTATGAGGTGCCCCTCTCCACCTCCCTCCCTCTCTGTCTCTCTTTCTACCTCTCCCGCCTCGTTGTTCTGTCTCATTTGCTGCTGCAGGCGTCCAGTCTCTCCCTCTCTCTGTCTCTCTGGCAGTGTATTTCCCGTCTCCTCCCCTCCCCTCTCCCGCTCTCCTCTCTTTCTCCACCTCTTACGCCTCCTGCCTCTGGTATATTCTCTCACATAGTCGACTGTACCTTGATTTGAGAATTCCTTCTTTTCCCACCACCTGAAATCCGGCCGCTTTGTGAGTCTCCTCTGGTAAAGGACTCCATGTGGTATTCTGTTTTCTCAAAGAGTGCGTGAAACAGTGTCAGCTGCGGTGCTGAGCTCATTAGCCCGACTAGAGCCTTTGCACTCTGCAATTAAATGCTGCCTGGGATTCCTCGGCATGAGACCAAGAGAGAAGGAGAGGGGAGGGGAGGAGAGAAACATGAGGGGAGGTGGGGTTTTTAAACACAGACAGACAAGGGAGACAGCACTCTGAGACAAGGAGACACAGCCACTACTTTAGTACAAAGAGAACGATATCCACTTTCCTTCTGTTCTCATCAGTTTCTTCCCTTCTTGGTCTTCGTCCACTTCAGTCAACCTGACTCTGTAATTATCTGAATTTAGGTAACTTTGCCTCAACAGTTAAGCAAAATTTCACACTACTGCACTTTCAGTAATGTGTTTCTTTGGTAATCAGCCTTTTCACACTAAAACCAAATAACATAATCTATGGGTAAATAAAGAAAAATGGAATACACAAACAAAATTACAAAAGCAGGATGAGCAACCAAGATCACACATTGTTTGTGATGCAGCTTCTTGTTTCAGCAACTGAGGGAACCCATGCGTTTGTTTTCAATGAAAACAACTGGAGCCTCAAAAACAATGTTTTTTTTAGAAAGAAAAAAAAACAAGGATAGCAGCAGAGGAAGATGAATGGGATCCATCCATCCCAGCAGGAAGATGAGTGGTCGATTCACAGCTGCAGGGAAATATTGTTGATGCAGATTAAACTCAGCTGGAGTGATTCTTTATCTGTATCTTTGCATAAACACACACACATATATATATATATAAGTATACATTTCCAAAAAAGAATATGACTGCATTTCACTTCAAGTTATCTGGAGAAACCGGGGGGGGGGGGGGGGGGGGGGGCTGCTGCTTGCAAAAAGCTTTGAAGAGGAGTGAGAGCAAAATTGATCTTTCAGGTTTAGAGGAAGAAAAACTTCACTCTAGTATCGAAACTTCTTCCATCTGTGAAACATGCCTGTGGTAGTTTCATTGTTTGGGCCTGTTCAGCTGTACCTGGGCCAGGACAACTTGCTGTGTTTGATGGATCAATAAAGTCTTAATACAGGAAAGTGTAGACATCTTCTTATGAAGTGGATCCCAAAGGAAGCGTCATGCTGCAATAAAATTTTCCTAAGCACAGTTAGGTGCTTAAGTTATGATGTCAAATGAAGATTAAAGAAAAAATCATAGTCCTGATGATGGTATACAGAAAACTTTTGCCTCCATAAAAATATCTGTAATATTGTATCCTTAGATTAGTAAACAAATGACCCAGTGTAATGCCTTTGTGAAATCTATGTAAATGGCTTCTCTTCTTTGGATACATGTAAAAAAAAATGATGTTCAAGTTCATATTTATAGAGACACATAAAAAACTCCAAAGGATTCACTTTTAAGTAGCACTTAAGATTAATCTTGATAATAAATCAATAAATATGTGTTAAATGTACAAAAAGATTTTTTTGGCAACCCAGATAATCAGGCAATTGAAACAACTGTTTGAAAACACACATTGCAATGTATTTGTACATTTTATATGATCATTTTAAATAATAATGAGTTAAAAAAACCAGCGTACTTACATGACCAGCAATTGCAGAGCAATACAAGCATTTACTGTGAGTTAGTCGGTCGAACTAACACTATCCTTTCATATGGTAAGTTGTTTGGTTCTAAGCAGGCAGCTGCAGTGGATCCTTTCCTCAGCTTTTTTAGTTTTAAAAAGAGTAAAACCAGACACATCGCGGGCAGAAGGCTAAAAAAAATATTTTTTAAATAAGTAAAAACTGAGATGACTTAAAACCGCCAAGTTGGCTGATCATTTTTAGAGGTTTAATAACCATTAATAGTCCTTTTGGCACACTTGTGGTCATGTGACCTAGATAATGATAGATGACTGCTTTATATATCCAGCCAAGAATCTTAGCATTTCCCACCATGATCTAAAACATCAGTTATATCCATTTTTATTCATTTATCTACTAAGTCATACAAGTATATTTTTACTTGGCTGTGTTCTTTTAAGCTTTATGGAGTTTGTCACTCAATTTTGACAGTTTGATATTTTTCATTTTTAGAGTTGAGAAAAATATATTATCAGAGTCCCAATATATTTACCTGAGTAGAACTCTATGGTACATTTTCCACCCATGAAGAAAAGCACCACCACAACTCCATAGAGCCTGTCTGATACATTTATATTCACAAAATACAGATTGATAGACAGACGAAAAAGTTTACAAAGACGAGACAGAGCAATACTTCTTTCTCTCAACTCTCAATATTTCTCCGGATGGCTTCCTCAGGCAGATATATGTTTTTATAAGCACTTCAAAAGGAACATCAAAGGTTGCAGCCCTCATACTTTCTGCACATATACATTAGGAAGGTAGTAGTATATCTGTGCGTGCATGTGTACCTCAGAAAGATGCCATCCTGTGCACCACTCACGACACACTTCACTGCCAGCGTGGAGGGCGACAACAAGAGAGGAGAGAATAGGAGCCACATGTCACCTCTCCGCCACTGTGAAGTCTCTTGTCTTCACCATGGTCAAGATGACCTAATTAACACATGTGGACCCTTCTAAATGAGTCTATAAAGACAGCTCAATATGGTGTCGGGTATGTGTCACAGTGTGGCACATTTATGTCCCTGCAGACGCACAGACCCAGATTTTACCATCACTCAATATGCAAAGTGTAAGTGTATGTAATGCATTGGTGTGAAAAGAACAACTGCATGTGAAATGATTGATGCTTTTGTTTGTATCAACATAAAGTATAGGCTAGTTTTAGCCGCATTAACCTTGCTGCCAGTGTGTTGTATTGATTTTGTAACCCTTTCAATTACCTAAAAGCTTGAGAGTACTTTGCTATGTTTAAAGTGTCCCTCAGTAGTTCAAATATGGTCAAATACTTCAGCTTACCTACCCACAGAACCTAAATGTAAAGCAGTATGATTTGTTTAAGCCCAACAAATAATAGAGCATATCAAGTTTGAGTTACCACTCATTGAAATGTAAATTATTTTGTAAAGGTGTTGAAGTGTGCTCATGGATATGTAACATAATATAAATTAGTACTGTTTGCTTAGTGTGTTTTCTTAAGAAGTGCTTTGCAAGAAGGGATAAGGCAGTTTTGGTCTGATGGATGTTCTATAACAATTTAAGTGGCTGGTAAATGTATCACACGTTGCCAAAGACTTTCACAAAAGAAACCTTTTAAGGAGGGATTTGAAGGTGTCTAAGGACTTGGTGTGCCTTTTCAGTGGGCAGCGAGTTCCAACAAAAAAAATGGAGAGGCCCTGTCTCCTTTTGTCACAAACTGTGATTCAAGAATAATGTAGGATTCCATCTGTGGACTCATCATGTTAAGGAGGGTACACACCAGGTTAATAAGTCAGATGATTTTGGGGGCAAGGCCATTCAAGGCCCTGAGTGTAGTTGCAGCATTTTGAACCAGCTGAAGGCAGCAGAGGGAGCCCTGACTGAGTACAGTGAACTGCAGTTGTGTAGGTAAGAACAGACAAAACTGTCCATAATTTCTTGTGAACCACCAGCTGAAATAAATGGGCTGATTTGACATGTTAGGCTGAAAAATATTTTTACCTTGAGCATCAAAACCAAGGTCTGAATCAAATATAACTGATAAAGCAGCCAGTTATTAAATTGCCCGGATTTTAACCAAAGAGATTAAAAGAGTTTCGGGGACCAATAATTAAAAAATATAATAAATCAAATTAAAGGAATTTTGGGCACTCAAGAATTTAATGTTAGAAAGAGAAGCTGTAATATTTAAAAGACTGCAGGGATGTGTGTAAAAGCAGAAAGAGCTGAATAACTTGGCCATGAACTGGCTTGTACATGCAGAACATGCTAGGACTGACCCCTCAGGCACATCCCAACCAGGCTGAGCTGAGTTGGTATTAGATGTACCTGTGGTTTAGTCTTCTATATTATGCTATTCTATGTCCACCTGTCTGTTCTCTTTATATACTTAGAGATAAGCAGTTTATGTCCGGTTAAATGATGACATGGACATCCAACATCTCTCCATACGACTATGTGATGATGTTGACGCTTGACATCGTGCTACTTTTGTAATGATATACACTTTTGACGTCTCTTTACATGACATTGTACATGTTTGACGCTGTTGATTTGACCACAAATGCTTGAAAAGTCACGCTGGACAGTAAAGGTCAAGACCAACCCCACAGTCCTCTCACTTTTTTACTTCATTCTCATTTGTGAATGGTGTAGGGTTAGGAGTTAAAAATACATACTTAGGGTTAGAAAAACATACATTGTCCTTACCCTTGGATACAATCTTACGGGTTTCCTCAAATATACCAATCCTACAGGCGGCAGAAAGAAGATACGACTCATAACCACATCCGAGCAAATGTCATTCTCAAGTATTTCCTTTAACAAGTCCACTTACGTAGGAAGGAGAGTGTGTGGATGGCCTGTTTACACATTTCAATCATGGAACACAAGCTCAACATCCAGATTCGACAAATTTTACTGTGAAAAAATCAGTAGTCACTTCCTGTTTGCGTTCCTAGTACCATCACTTGTATAGGGTAAGAAATCCAAATGATTTGGTTAGGGTTAAAACACATGATGGTTAGGACTAAAATGCATTCTTTGTAAAAAGCCACAATCACCTCAATGGACACTATTCTGACACTTCACATGCAAACGTTCACCTCACATTAAAATTAGTCTTTGAATGTAACTATAGGTTATTTCTGCCTGCACATGACCCATGCGTGACCCATGTCCTTTTTAGGAGGACAGTGTCACATAGCTACACTTTCATATGCATCGTGTCTTAAGGTCGGTCTCCTTAGGTTGTTAAGCAAAAAAAAAATGCATATCTCCTCATGACACACAACTGGCATATCATCATGAGGGATGAACGTTTGAAATATTTCTATAATTGTGCTCACACACATTTTATGAGCCAGAAAAAAATTGAAAAAGTCAATTGAGAAACCAGACTGACGTCAACAGTATTAGTGTCTGCATATCAGATGATCATCATAAGCAGATGTACAGTTGTGTGTCCCCACTTGTGCAGAAACTCTGACAAATGAGAAAAAATGGAAAATCGAGCATCTTCAGTTTCATGGAAAGTAAGAAGACTCATTCACATCTGCAAAGGAAATTAATGTGAGCTGAATGTCTAAACTGGCTACGTAGGGATGCTATTTTCTCTATTCCTGTTCCCAAGGTCGAGTGTTAACTTAATTTTTTTTTTCTTTTTTGGCATTTGGCAAAAGAATTCAAAGTCACATCTTATCAAACAATTCCAAAAAAGATTCCATTCTAGCATTTCATTTTAAGCTCAATGCCAATCCAATTGCCAATGTTTAATAAGATTTTAGTCAACGCCAAGATGCAGTTTTTAACTGAAGTTTGGCTCAGCTAAATAGAGAAAGAGTCAGCTTCTGGGGGTTTTGTTGTGATTTATGTGTCATTTCCTGACATGAACATATGACTTCAGTATCAGACAGCAGAACATGAGTCATGCGTGATATCAGGTTATGTAAAAAAATATCTGAGCCAACAAGCTTGAAGAATGCACGTGTTTTTTGTTACTTATAGAAGTCTGCAGTTTACTAATAATAATGGGGATGATTATAAACTTTCAATATTTGATATCTTTCTAAAACAAAGCAACATGAAACTGGAAAAAACAGGATAAACTGAGTAAATAAACAGAAAAATGAGAAATTTAAAATCGATTACATTAAAAAGAGAATTTTTAGGAAGAAATTAGGGACGGCGAGTTTGCCCACCTCACATTGCAACTCATAGTTCCACACCTGAAAAGCCTTAACAACAAAAACCCAATCATTTTTGCTGCCCTGCCAGAAGACCTGAAGCATCAATCTCATGGGTAGTTAAATTGTAAATACAAGCAGGAGCTTTTTCACATTAATTCTAACACTCAACAGGTAACCAGCTAAGGATAACAAGGATTGCTGTTATATAGCTCTTTCAGCAGATGTTAAAAGTCTGCCAGCACTGTATTGTATCAACAGAAGTCTGTAGGTGCTGCTTTTGTAAGATGCACTGTATTAATTAAGTCTAAGAGATAGAAGTATTACAGTTTCTGATTTTTTTGCTTGCCATCTCCTTTAAGAAAAGCCTACTGCATTAGTTTAGTCACCTCAGAGGGCAACTCAGAGACAGCTCACACAAGTCACACATTCATTCAATTAGACATTCAATTTTTATTCTCTGTGAAACGAGGCATAAGTAAGGACGCATTTGTTGAACTAAGCTTTAATGGGAAATTCAGTTGGGTTTTATATACACACTCATGAAAATTTTTCAATCGAGGACCCAAAATAGAACCTCATGGGGTTAGCACACAACAGTAAAGTACATAAAGATAAGGCCTTTACAAAGAGAGATCTGTTCTATAAGACATAAAACAGATTAAGGCTACATCACTGATGCCGGCGTGGTTCTTCAGAAGGCTGATTTTGATATCATGTGGTACTTTGTCAAAAGCGAAAATGAGATCAAAGAGAATTAAAACTAGACCCGGGCTGGCTGCATGCATTAGGTCAGTGGTTACCTTAACATCAGCTGTCTCGAGTTGTGTTATCAAACACCTGTTTTCATTCATGTTCAGTTTGCATATAAAAAACAGCTGAACAGAAGCATGAAAAATAAAGAATGAAACACTGAAACACACAAAAAAGGTTTATATGGTTGAGAAGATAGAAATCTTGGAAAAGGAAATAGTTTAGATCACATATGATAATATCCCAGTAACCCTGCAGACTCTGAGCTCCAACTTGTTCTGTCCAAAATACAGAAGTCTGGAGAGGTCATTTTAGTAAACTCTCACTCACTTAACAATTTTCAATGAGATAATGGTCACTTCACTTGTAGCGTGTCATTGAGCTGATTAGTTGAAGTCATTTCATGACAGAGTATTTGTTTTGACTTAACTCTTGTCTCTCATTTATTGTATTACCCTATTGAACCAGTGATTTTGGTCAGATATTATCACCATCTTATCTTAGCAAACTAAAAGTTAATATTCATGGGTGAAAACATATAAGTTCTCATTTTATTTAGCAGGTTTTCTGAAAATAAAGTTTGAATTTATGAGACATTTGGATTGAAACTCTGCTTAGTTCAATGTAAGAAAACAGAAACATGGCTGTCATTGTTATTCCTAGAACAACATGTGTAGAATTGTAGATAAAAAATGGCTGCATGGAGGGGGAAATACCAACAAACAGAGAGCAGTTAACTATGGCTAAAATATCTGTACCAATCATGTCAAATACAGCTTTAAATAATGATAAAAAAAAAAACAATGCATAATTAAGCTATCAACAGCAGTAGTGGTTTCCTCTTCCTAAATGAATTCAGCAGTGTTTCTGAGTTTGGAGAAAAATAATCATGCAGCTGCTCCCATCATTTCTTTAGCATCCAGTGAATGCATACAAAATGGAGCATGAATATATTTGAGACACTGGTAGCTCATGCTTCTTTTTATCTACCTCCAAAAAAAACCAAATGTGACAACTCTAATAAATAATAAGGACATAAAATGTATCTGTACCTGTTTTCATGTTATTTATCAAGAGCAGAGAGAGAGTGAGCCCACTGCAGATGAGGTCAATCTAATTTCACTCAGAATCAATCTCCTACTGAGAGTATATTACTGCATATCCCTAGAATCCACCATGACCATGACTTGTAAATTGGGAAAAAAAAATTCTATCAAGCCTTGAAATTAAATTACATTTTTTATGGGAAGAAACAGAGAATACCTGAGCAGCGGTGTGTATGAAATGTCAAAAACTGGCACAAGTTCTGCTTAATCATGCAGATTCCCTTCCAGCAGCTTCTTGGAGGTGCTTAAATGTCCAAAATACATTTGATATGGATTAAACTAACTAAGATGAGTGAAACAGTCCAAAAAACTGCACTGAGAGGGTTAAACCTCCACTGTGGGATATTGACTATAGGGGCAGTGTCAAGTCTATTTTACAGAAGAATATGTAAGATCCATCACCCAGTGAGGTCATATCTTATATCAGTACTCTGTGTTTTCGTGCACGTCCTGTTTTAGGGAGCACAATGGCTAAGTTGTTCCAAAGAGGATTATAAAACAATTCCCATTTCCAAGCCAGGAAACACTCTTGCATCACTGTGCCACAAAAACGCTGCATCATGCAATTCATTACTTGGATAAGTTATTCTTGGTTTTAGGGTGACATAGAAGCTGACAGACTACTGACTACTTTTTTTTAACCACTTTGTTTTGTGTAATGTTGTAAAATTAGTGTCAAGAGAGGAATGTTATTTCATGCTTTATTGTTTACCTCATTAGGACTAAATGAAACATACTAACCTTAAGATTTAAGTTGAGTTCAACTTGTTTCACCATACCCAACACATACATGGATTCTGCAGAAACTTTGAAAGACCTCAGAGTGCCATAGCTGAATTGTCTTTATGTGCCAAGCATCAAGGAAACCACAAGGAAGATGGATGTAAAGAACAGTCCTGAAACCCAAATGACAATAGAAAAAAGTGCTAATGGACAGAATAATAACAGGGGAGAGTGCATGTTGTCTTGAAATGGCTCTCAGAAAGTGGTTGCCATGGCTGACAGTGAGAAAATAGGACTGCAATGATTAAGTTTGCCCTTTTGGCATGAAATTGCACTTGCCATGTGGACAAAGTGCTGCAAAGAAGGAAATAATCTTTTTGAGTTTACCTGACTTTTGAGTGGTGACAAAGGCGAAGGCAAGTTATACAGAGGGTGCAGGAGAGGACTTTTATCAGCTCTGCACTGACTGTACACAAAGACAAGTTACATGTTTTTTATTCAAGGGGATATATTATGAATTGTTACTATGCTTGAGCTTACAGCGACTGAGGCGACCATAAAACTCAAAACCTCGAAAATAACACTGTCCTGTCACGTTGTTTGGGGTCTGAAAATGGCCTGAAAATATGTCAGTCAGAAGGCCGTACAGATTTTCAGGGAAAACATAGTAAAATCATCCATCCTCCCAAACATTTCTATTATTTATCTGCAACCAGCTTCAACTTCAAATCATCTTGCATTCACTGTACCTCAAAAGTAAGAAGAAGAAACACTTCCTTTTTGGATTTGCTATGAACAGCAAACCTAACCAGAAGTTAAGTTCACTTAAGAAAGAAAATTATCTAACGATGCCCTATCAGTACTTTGTCTCGACAAAGACAATCTAACTTTTTGTTGGTAAAATTGGAAATTTTGTGCAACTGCTTCTGCAATTCCAAAAGCAAATTAAACATTGGTTAAAAAAAAAACTGATATACCATATAAACAGCTCGTATTATCTTAATTTTAGCAATATCTATTTGGACAATTAGGAATTATGAAATTATTTTTGGCTGGTTTATGTCAGTAAGTAAATTTTTACTTTCTTGATATTTTCCAGTTTTAGTACACATTTGAAATAGAGGTACAAGGGAAAAACTGCATTGCCAGTTAATCTTACAATTAATATGCATTAAAGATACACCTCACAAAAAAGGCCAGGTATTCAGCACTAGCAACACTTAATAAATTGGCATTTCACTCTTTTGTCAAAATAAGGCCTCCTTTGGTTTCAAATGGCTAAGATGGTAACAGCAAAACAACAAATATGAGATCTTCAAATGATAGTCAACCAAACAAATGGGGATGACATGGTGCTTATGCTCACTTTGCTTTACATTTTAAAGTCAAGGTCCACAGGCCAAAATCCTGTCTAACAGATTTAAGTTCAGGTTGTCATAAACAATCCTGACTCAAACGCTAGTACAATCCTTCCAGAGGCTGCAAAATTACATTGAAAACAGAAATAAAAATGTCCCGTTGACTCCTTGTTTGGCCCTTACTTTACAGTTTTGTATCTGAGAGGAAAAGTGTGACACAATTCTGATACCTGAGCACTTCACCTGCCGTCATCTTACAGCCTGAGACTCCAAAGATCTCTAAAAGCAGATGAGGCAGTCAGACTTCTTTCTGCTTAGGGGTTAACATATTCTGACCTAGATAAGATCACATCACATTGTTCATTAAACACTACTACGTCACAGCCAGTTTCAGTGATGAAAATTTAAACTGACCGCTGCCTAAATCAATTGACTACATGTACATGAGATTTTTTTTTTAAGTTGTGGAAAGTATGTTCACTTAAGATAGAATAAAAACCGGTTTACAGGTAAATTATCAGCCAGTGTTGAAGAAGTCATTTTGGTTTCTAAACCTTTTGCACTGACTAAGCGTTGCACATTTTTACCTTTTATAGTGCTTCTGCTAAATGCTTCTTCGGAGGCAACAATGTGAGAGTCAGCATGTTAAAGACAGACTTTTACGAATCCAACTATGGAACAACAGAAAGCATGAACAAAGGCTTTTTAAATTGTTCTTACTAATGATGTATGTTTTCTGCAGTAGTGGGGACAGCTTGCTCTCGGCTCCATTAATGACAGCAAACTCTTGGAAACAGTGAAGAAGGGGAATGATGTGCAGTTCATTCACTAATTATGTCTGATCTGCAACAGGAGGAACTAATATTGTGGATATTATATTTATCAAGTAAAGTGGAAGAGGGAGGATCTCGCTATAATTTTTCCCACAAAGCCAAAAATGTGAACTTCATGTTGGCTCAAAAAAAATCATCACCAAGATACAGTCAATAATAAATTTGTCATTTGTTCAGACACTGCAGGTGAACAATGCTATCATGAAGAAGCATGTGACATTGAACTGTCGCGAGGATGTAATGTGGGAGGATGTTGGACCTAAACATCATTATATAAGCTGGGTCTCCTCATGAACAAAGAGAAATTTGAAACTGATCATGTATCATTTAGGGATTTAAGGAGTCATTTCATTAGACTCAACAGATGTACCTTGTTTTAGATGTGATTAACTCATTACCAGGTGTATATGGGAAATACAGTAATACTGCAAGCATTCTTGTTGTTATACATATCAAGCAATTTTGCCTGTTTGTCATTTTCTGTACCTCTTGCAGCTATTACATGGTTTCATTCACTCCGTCCTGTAATTCCCCTCTTATTCCTTGTGTCTTGTGTTACTGGTCTTCATTTTCCAACAGTCAAATATGAACATTTATAGAACTTCTGCAAATCTAAGAAAAGTCTAAAATGACTGTGAAGAAAGAAACTACCCTTAAACACAAATAGTGAAGCATTCAGTCTTCATAGTCTCCTATTTGAGATAAATTGCTGTACACTTAAAGCAATCAGAAAGAGAACAAAGCTGAACTCAACTTGACAGCTCCTCACATTCAGCTCTTTAATTATATGTCTATTTTAATAGGTGCACAAATTCATTGGCTATCAAATATATATAAGTGTCGTTATTGTGAAGATAATTAGAGTGCACAGCAGATGGGAAGAAAAGTAATCATCTGTACTGTAGTGCATTAGCTTTTTGCTGCTGAGACCATTACTCGGTTCACATCTAATCTGAGTAGAAACGTGCCAACATGGATGGAGTATCATTAAAAAGGCTAGTGACCTCATTTGGAGAAAGTTTTCAAAATGTTCTCATCTAGCTTCAGAGTTAGAGCTACTGATGGTCAGTGAAGGCGTTGAGGGTGCTTTTATGTTTCGTAAGCAGCCATTAAAGAAAGATGGGCAGTCCTGTAAGACCTCAGTTGAACCAGCTCCAGGAACAGTCAAGCCTGGGACTGTGGTTTAACACACTGTGCTGACACAACATTCAATCTTGGCTCCAGCTATGCAACCTCTCTTATTTTCTTAAGTGGCAGTATCTTATTTAGTGCCGCAGTTCTTAAATATCATTGTCTGTGAGAGCCGAGTCCTTTTTCTTTTTTTTTTGTCCCGTAAATCACTCCCAGGCAAGATCATATGAGAAAACTTTCAAGCTCAGGTTCATTCCAGTTCAGGTTGAGGAGCTGGAGTGCATGTGTGTTACTGTTCCTATTTGTGTTGAGATCAATCCACTCAAATATGGTGAATTCAGCGAATGAATAAATTATTTGGCTGTTGATCACGACAGATTTGCATTTGCATTTCTCATTCATTCATGCAAATTACAAATCTGGCCACTTGTGCAAAAGATCAATTATTTACAATTTGCGAAATAACCACTTCCATATGACTTGCTGATCAAAACTGATAAAACTTCAAAGAAGGCGTTCATTGTTGAAATCATCACATGAGACCCACTTGTGTAAATATCGGACAATGAATGCTTTATGTTTGCTAATTTGGCAAACTATCTGCAAGTAACTGTAATGAAGTTAGAATCTCTTTATCACGAGGGACAAGAATAAACCCCTATTTCTGCTTTTGTGGAGGAGGCCAGCTTCGGTCTGGCCAAACACAGATGATGTCACCATGATGTTACTGGACACAGTACACGGTAAGATGTTATTTCCGAGAGCACATATTGTTCTGGGTTCACTGGGCTCTATACTGCAACATCCAATTTCTACAAGTCTTATTAGATAGACTTGTATGTCAAATTGAAGAAGTTTTAGATCAGATCATTTTTTTACATTTTTTTTAGGTTGTGTTTATGTAGAGAGATTATTTTTCCATGTGCGTCACAAGAGAAAACATCAGATGTGATGTGGATGAAAACCTCAGGGCAGACCAACAAGAGAAACAGGATTTTCATCAATAACATGTGATCTTGTAGTGTTGTGTACTGTGTGGTGTTTTTCACTGTTGTGTCTTTTTGGAGCAGGGATGCCATTTTGTGGCATATTTTCTACTCACTGAATGTGACTTCACACAAAAGATCAAAGATTCCATTCCTGTTTAAATCCTGGTCTTACCGAAAATCATGAAAGAGTCACTAAACATGAGGCCATTACCACAATACTTGCATTTGTGGCAATAACAATGAAGTTATTTATTTATCTATTTTTTTATTATGCCCCCAGCATGACATTCAAAGTAAAGTATTTCAGCGGGACGTCTGGTTTATGTGTCAAACATGTTTCGTGTCTTCAGCCAAGGTGGTGGATTAGGCAGACAGGCAGGAAAACAACGTTGTTACAATGTCTGTTTAACGCAAGTCATGAAGCATTTCTAATCATAACCAAGTAGATTTTAATGTCTAGCCTTGTAATGTGTAAAACAGCAACAAATTAGTGACTGACAGCTCAATGACGTGACTGAATACTAATATGACATTTGAAAGTAAGGTCAGTTTATAACATCATTGGATCAGACAGGAATTCAAACTCAATTGAAAAGGCTCGAAGTCATGTGTGTAGCTCCATCCCCAACCCCTCCAACCCCCAGATCTAGCCATAAAGTCTAGATTTGGAGGTTTCTTTTTTACTAAATGGGCCATATGAAGTCATTTTCATGTATTGGACCAAGACAAAAAGATCACAAAACTGTGTCTGCGGACAAGAGTCATACGTTTTTGTGACTTTTTCACGCTTGGCTGCCAGACAAAAAACACAAAAACCCTTCACCATTGATATGAATTTACTGTATCTATACAAATGTTAAAACCACTTTCTTTATTAGTTTATTACATAGAATTGACCTTTCCAGGTAAACTTACCTAATGTTCTAAAGCAAAACTAAAAATCTTGGCACAACAGTATTCAGCTCAACAAAACACACTCAGGTACTCAATAAAATTGATTTGCGTGGAGGAAAAATACATTTCCAGGACTTTACTTTTCATAATGGTGAAATTGACCGTCAGGAATGAAATGTTCCCTGTTAGTCACTTCCTAAGACATACAACAGAGTTAATGTCCCATTCAATACTTGTGAGAGCTGCAATGCCAGTGTTGAAAATAGGAAGTTTAGTAATTAAGTTCAAAGATACTTACAGTGAAGGGTTTTCAAAGAGAAGGTGTGATGTTTTTCTCACAATTGATATAGAGTTGATTAAACAAATTTTCAGTGCTATAAATTAACACATGAAAAACTCAAAGACAGAGTGCACAATAAAATATTGGGTGAGAAATCAAGACAGGCTTTGATACTTTCTCTTACAGGCCTATTTTTGATTCTCACAGGGAACTGACTTTGGTTTTACTTCATCAAAAAACTGAGCTCAGACTTTCGGTCATGAGTGAGATTTCCTCTGTTTATTTACACCACCAATTTACTGCCTATAATTAGCTCGTCTCTGTTTCCTGTGTGACACCACTCGAACCACAGAGAGAAACTTTACAGCTGACTTGACAGCTCGGTATGCACAAGTGACTGCCTCCCACTAACCACTGGGAGGGTCAAAGGTTGCACAGCCACTTTCACACATGTTGTTTTCCTTTCTTTGGGCAACTGGATATCTACTCGCACCACACAAGAGTCCACAATATCAGAGTTGTATGTGTACTTACAAAGTGAAAGATCTTGCTTGTACAGCTTTGTCAGATAATTAATAGTTCACTTCTAGCCAACCAGGCAGGCATGAAAGCGATTATGTCCTGAGCAGCTGATACACATTCTCATTATGATCAATAGGTGGCACTCATGATCCTTGACAGTTTTGCTCAGTCATCTGTTTTAAGGAATAAATTGTAGCTGTTCGTAACAAATTAAATCATTTCCTAAAAAGTTTTTATTATCTTTTTGGAGCTTGTGACATTCAAAATATGCTTTACCTTTAGTCTGATTTACATAATAACCTTAATGAGATAAACAGAAATTATGTTGCTCCTCTGGCTCATGTGAGTTTGAATAATCCCTCTGAATGAAGCCACTTTTCTGCCACTGGATTCAGTCCTTCAATTTAACTCTGTTGCTTGGCAGCTGAACCCCTCATTCAGGCATTTATTACCTCCAAGTTTGATTTATGCAACAGCACCCTCTACGGTACATCCTCCAAGTCCAGCAGCACATCCAACAACCATCCACCCGAGTGCTCTCTCCAACTCCGGCTCTACTGCATTACTAGCTCACTTCATGATGCCTGTTGGCTTCCCATACGGCAAAGGATGGAAATTAATCTTGCTCTGTATAAAGAGTTGTGGCAAAATCCTGTACCCCACTGCAAGGACTGAAAAATGTCTCAAATCAAAATATTGGTATCTCTGTGACATGGAGATTATTTAACTTTCTGAGGTGTCATTTCTTGTGAAGTCATATTAGGTTAAACAAGACAGACTGGATGTTGTTCTCTGTTGGTTTACATGCTTTTTAATTGAGTTGATGTTAATTACAGCAAACTAACTGGCTCTTCTTTTGTTTGCAAATTAATCAAGAGCTAAATCAGATATAACATAGATACAGTGAAGACAGATCAACAAAGAGAAATAGTTGTTTATTATGGAAAAAATTATTATGGACCAATCTCCATGCAGTAATGTAAAGAAAGATGAAAAACAGTAAATCGCTCAGCTGCCATTAAAAATTCACTTTACTGCTTGTAAACTGCCAACTCAGAGCTGTTTTGAGCAGTCGCTGCAGAAATTAAGACAAGTGGGTAGCAGGAGGTTTTCTTTGAATCATACATCCTGTGCCTCACACAGAATACTTTCTTTTTTTTATTTCTGGTGACCGGACCAGCAAGAAAAAATTACAGCTGAAACCCTGACACAGTTTGACAATTGTGTTATAAGATTGCAGCCACGTATGCTGAAGGTTTCCTCTCTGTTTAGCATGTTCTGATCTAAATGCATCCTCAGTGTGTCCTGATACCTTTTGCATCTAAGCACTGTCCATATGTAAATGGGGGTGGACGCTTGGAAATACCAGGTTAATGCAGCCTCACTGACCTGCCAGTTGGGCTACACTGAAAATGAAAAAAAAAGCTTCCAAACAAATCCTTAAATATGTGTGGTGTTGAAAAGGTAAAAGCTGAAAAGGAATTAAGGAAAAATAGCCATGGCCCTATGTTACTATCTTAAATGGTCTGAATAGGAAAAAAAGTGATTGGAATTGGTCCATTGCTAAGCAACAGCATTGAAAGACTAATTACCTCTCCTCTGTCTGCATCAGGTCTCTCGGCTTTTGGAAGATTTTTCTTAAAGAAGAGATGATTTGGTGTAGGATTTCTTGAGAAGAAAACACAATGATATGGAGGGAGCAGCATACATGTGTTTCCAAATGTTTTTAGAGAAACGAGCCACAACTTGTCTCAACAAGCATCTCACAATCTTCCAAACTCCATAAGAGCATAATCTTGTTGCCACAATTTTAACAAACACAAACCAGTATTTCTTTTTTTTAACAGTAAGATACTTGTAACTCTCACCTGGATGGCTGTCTAGAATTTTTACTCTTGCTTTTTTTCTCATCCAATTGCCCAGCAAATTTGAGGCAAACTTTGAAATTTTGCTGAATAGACAATCTGCAGTCTCTTTGCCCACCAGTACTGTATGTTTCCGTCATGAAATGAAGATTGTTACGCACAGTGTCCACACAAATCCGTTACAAAGTTTCACAATTTAGGACAAAAAATTGTGAACTGACAACATTTTTAAGCCGGTACTCCTTGAGGTAAATTGAAGTGTCTGATATTTTTGGTCAATACTGGACTGATTTCACACATTTCCTGCAGTAATAATGAGAGTCTAAAAGATTACTTGAAAATACTGGAATTTTCTTGAATACTATTGTTTCAAAGAAATAGGAACTACAAAGTAATAGAATGCCAGTTAAGGCCCTACATGTCCTGTAGACACTGCACTGTTCTAGATAATGATGTGAGACTTTGTTGGACATAGCAGCAGTCAAAAAGCTGTTTACCCTTAAACTCCTCCAGCCGTGGCCGCTCATAATGGACAGTCAAGTTTCTCGGAGCCAGCTAGCCCATTAGTCCGGTCTAATGCATCCAGCATACACCGGCATGTGCTGTCTATCACTCCATCCTGGATCTAGTTTCACACAAGAGCCGCTTCATCTCTTTGTGCTCGGGGCAACTCTCGTTCCAAAACAATGACCCCAGAAAAACAGCACAGATCAGCTCGTGGAAGTGTTGCTGCTGGATGTGACACAGAGGATGTGATTTTTCTCTCTCATACTATTGCATTTGTGTTGACACTTGCTGAGGTTACAGGGTCATACAAAGGTCCATTAGTTGGTTATAGACAAATGTGTATTACAGGGGCCTGAACAAGTTAAGTATAAACTCTGAAATATTTTGCTGCAAGAAATCACGAAAGACAAAATCTGTACATGTGCAACAACTCTTATTAAACTTGTGTTTTGTCCTGGAAATGTAAAGTGGATATTGGCTCAGTCAGAGGGTGAAATTGTTTTTGACCCTGCCTGTGATCTTGGGTTTCACAGCTCTGCCATGCTAAATGGACCAGGTGCATTAGGAGCTTGAGAGGAGTGCTGCAGAGTGCTCTTAAAAGGCAAGGGGAGAAAAACAAGTGAAGACAGCCTCCCTGTTTTTCTCAGCCATTGCCCCTCTGTAAAGGGACAGTGACATGTACTAACCATGTATGGAAGCGCAGCATATCAGGTTGCAGCCATCAATAAAAACAACAAAGCTGATGGAGAGAGAGCAGAATGCACATGAAAAGCATGGTGACTGACATGAGGGCCCTTGTGACAGAGGACGCAAGTTTTCTAATTCTTCTGCAGAAAGTTTACAAGTGGACATAAGACTTAAACCACACAAGTGGGAAACAAAAAGTCAGTGCAGTCAGGTATTTGTATGATCTCTAACAAAAGTCTGATCATTTTAAGTATTGTTTTTTCAGCAAGCATCTTATGTTGGAATGAGAAATGAGAAAAAGAAAGTGAACAAACAAGAATGAAATTTTTTTTTAAAAAACAAATGAGGTTGACAAAAAGCACTGTAGGCAGTGGGGTTTATCCATGGTACCAAGCACTAAAGGAAGAGACCAAAAACAACTTCATATTTCAGTATAGTCTGCTCTTTTTACCATTTACAAGTCACACAGCCCTTTTCTCAGTTGTTTCTTTTGAGGGCTTCTCTTTAAAAAATATAGGTTAGAATATTTCAGGGACATAAGGAAAAAATAGGATAAGATTGTTTTAAATTGAACATTCATAAACAACAAAAAGGAATCTAAAAGGTGCATTTTGGTTTAGTTATAGCTGTGGATGAATACACATTTGTTTCTCTAGTATTTACATCACCACAACATGTGTGATTGACAGTTTAAACAACAGCAGCCATGCTGAGTGTAATTAAATGAATGCATTCACGATGAGTGCCACATTCATTTTATTATTCAAACTAAGACACTGCAATGCTGTTCATGTAACTGTCCAAGATGCACACCCTCCAGTATCCAAATCTTCACTGTATTTTTTTCGTTTTGAGTTGTTGTCACTGATATTTCTGTGAGGGTTTCACAAAATACCTAAAGACTGTAATGACTTGTGTGTTTAATCAGTATTGTGCCTTTTCCCAGAACACTAATGAATAAATCAAGTTTCGTGACAGCTTCACAAGCTATGCACAATACAAGTATTGTGATTTGTCATGTAGCTTTAAATTAGCAGACCAGACAGATGCTTTTAGTGCATTAAGGTGAATAAACAGATCAATGTCATCACCTTTTTGCTGTGTATTTCAATATAAATACTTTTGTTACGTACGTACATCAACTTAATTAAGATCCCATATTAGAATTATGCTGTTGTTTTGCACTACCTCGTCTCATGGTGTCTGAAAGTTCAAAGCACTTTTGAAGATTTGTGCTGTGCTAATTGTGCCCCCACCTTTCAATCAAACATTCCCATTCACAGCCCTATATTTTGAAGTGGTTTTTTTCTCTATTTGTTCATTCTTCTTTGTTCTCCCTAATTCAGAAAGCATAAGAATCTGCGGAGGTGCTGCAATAGTAAGCACATTAGTTTAAAAAAGATTCTTGAAACTCAAAACGTTAGCCAGTGCGTTCAGCACTTTACATTTTAGCATGTGCCTCTCTCGCCCTCAGAAACCCTCATTTTCTCTCACTTCCACAACAACAAGAGTGACTCATCACACTGAGGCATATATGCCAATAGTGCACGCTACCAGCAGGGTGTGTAAATTCCACACCTGTCCCATCATCCTCCTCTCTCTCTCCTCCTCCTCTTTTGTGCTTTCTCTCTTTTCACACATGCTCCCCTTCTCATTTATGCACACACACACCTCACAGTGAGCAGCTTTAGGCGCAGAAAGCAGTGCTGACTTGCTAAGAACATGTAGTAGTAGTCAAGGATTTGGAAAGACGGCGGGCCTCTGTCTGTCCCATTGTCCCCGCATCTTTCCAGGTAAGTTCAGATTCACTTCTTTAACAGGTGCCTCACTGATTAAATCTGTGACTGTTGGTTTCTTGCTCTTGGGTCGTGCTATGTGGAGTAAGTCTAACAAATCCCTACGATGATGAGCTGCATTTCTTCTTATTTGTGTGATTCTTTTGTTGAATCCATTGCCGACTCTCTTTGTATGTGCTGCTCTTTTTGTCCTTTTCCATCCCTCTCTTCCATCCACTTTTACCATAACAGATCTTCGATATGTTCACACATCTTCAAGAGATAATCAACCTGTGCAGAAAAAGTCTTGGGAAGCTGCACAAAATCATGTGTTACGGTGATAGCTGAGGCTTTGTTGTCCTGCTTATTTAAGCCCAAGATAGATCATCATACTTTTTCTCCACAGGAGAGGAGGAGGGGGCGGGATGACAAAGGCTGCAGCTGCCTTTTCTTCTCCTAAAGCAGGGTGAAACATGACATAATGGCATTTGTGCTCAGGTAACCTCACTTTGACATTGATACCCTTGAAACTAATCCAACTGTTGGGTTGTGTTTACAAAATTTGTACCACTATGACGAGACTGAAATCAGTCTCTTAGTTAGTGTGAAGGTGGAGTCTATGGTGAAAATCACTTTTGTTTTTCTCATTAGTACTTGCTTTTAGTTGTATTTTTGTTAACTGACCGTGATCAAGCCAGCATATTGGAATTTTGAAGATAACACATGTGATCATGTGACCTTTTCAGTCAAATCATGTCAGTTCAACAAGCAGAAAGCGGTAAATAACGAAGTATCAAGTCAGAGCTCATTGTTCTCTTTGAACAAGTTTAGGCTCCAGCTCCAAGCAGCACAAGCATGGGATTAAGTTGTTTTTCACTGAGCAGTGATGTCATGACACCACTGTTTGGCCGGACTTACAATTTATTCTGAAAACTGAGCTCATGTCCTGAGGCTCAGGCAAACTATATGAGCACAAATGATGAAGGCAGAGACTCCTCACAGCTGAGAAACTGAAGGAGAAAACCATCTTGTGAAAAGTGAAAACTGATATCTATGAAGTCTATACAGTAATTCTGCTTTGATGGGTTGTTTTGTTTGTTTTTTATGTGTTATTTATGTGAAATTAAGCAAAATTTGTGGGACTGTCCTGCAGAAACTTTTCAATCTTAAAAAAAAATCTTTGATTTAGCATTTTAACCCCACAACATTTCTCTGTATTGAAATAATAGCTACTTTTTACTTTTGAAATGTAAGTTGTTGAAGATTAAACTTCTCATCAGCATACAAACTAATTGAAACTACTCATTTTACCTTCTTAAAGACTTACTTCGTCACTGCCTTTAAGAAGAAATTAGACAATTTTGCTTATGAACCTGCAGATTATGGAAATATCCATTGAGTTATTGCAATAAAAGGCCAACTGTGATCTAACTCTTTGGCGAGATGCTCCTCTTGTGTCATATTAGCGGACAGTGTAATTTATTAGGCTAATCCCGTTTGTTTTTATGAGTAAATGACCTCTGTTTCTCTACCCACAGTGAGCCTGGATTCTTCATTAGGATAAATCACAGCATGGAAGCCGCAGACCTTATTACTTTTACAGGACTTAGTCAACATCAAGCTGATCCATGATCTCCATTTGAAATAAACTCCATAAGTTAATGAGTTGTATAATGAAATGTTTTTCTTACAGAACGAGACACACTGCTCAGGTTTCCTGCCACTCTGAGATGACTTTTCTTAAGATACAGAACTTAGCTCATTGGTGAGCATTAATCCAAACGGGAATTGTTCACAGTGGCTAAGTTCAGTGTCTGACATGAAAGAAATAGCTCCTGCATACCTGAGAGTTTTTGCCGTCCATAAACAGAGAGCTGAAGGGAGAAGGATGCCTGGGATGAGAAGGCACCTGTACTGTAAAACAAAGTGGAATGCTGTAAAAACCTTTGCATGTCCAGACAAACTATGCAGAAGTCACCGTCTGATTTATGGCACTTTTTTGGAAGAAAAAGAAGAGATAAAGCTATGATGAATAGCTCTCGTTTTAAGAGTTTTACCAATGCAATATGTGTTGTGTTGATTGATTACCACTTAACTATATAAAAATTAAAATACAGATTTAGTCTGTCATGAGAAATGTTATCTGTATGCCACCTTTACACATTCTTTGCTTTGCATATTTTGACATAGAACTACAGCTTGTTAAAAATGTGTGCTTTCAATCATTTGGGAGTGTGACAGTGAGTTTTACGGGTTGTGTACTCATGTGCCTACTGAACTGGATTCAGTGTGTCTTTGCAGAACTGGCTCAGTCCAGCAGGAACAAGTGTGACACCTAATGAGACATCATCAGCATTAAAAGAGCCATTGTTACTGTCCTTGTTGCTCAGAAAACCACACCAGAAATAAAATGAAAAAACAGTTTTAGCATTTGTGTGTTGTAAGGAGTGATGACATGAGGAAATGGTATGTGGCTTCCTCTGTTAGTGTATGCCCTAATTTGTCTTCCTGTGTGGGTGAATGTTCCTGCCTCTGCAGGTAGTTATTAGCAGCAGCAGCTGATATCTGCTGAGTAAGACTTTGCGTTGCCTCTCTTCATTCGTCATGCCATAATAAGCTGTCAGTGTGTCCGCAAGCGTCTTCACTAAATTGGGATAAAATGGCTCGACACCTCTGCAGTCATTATATACCTGAATGGACAGGCACTGGCATAAGCAGAACCGATCATCATAAGACATGCTATTGATTTTAGATGACCTGGGTTGTCGAGGTGCTGTATGAACAATTACTTCTCACCTTGGGCCATCTTCCATTGGACTCATTACAAAATCTGCAGAGATGGGCAGAAATGAATACAGCCTACTTAAGAAAGAGGGAAAAAATTTGAACTGCAGTAAAATTTTATATTGATTTTCCTGAAAAAATGCTACCCAAACCTGTATTGCACAACTTTACCGCGAAAGAGCTTTAAAGTTTTGACCATAGCTGTTTAACAGCTTAGTTTAGGCGACTGTTTAATGTCCCTTTAAGCCGTAAAGTTCATGGGAGAAAAGAAAAGGCTCTTCTTTGTCTTTTTGTAATACTGGTTTACAGCAGGGGAACATGGTGAGATGGGATAGAGAGTCTCAGAGCAGCAGCAGCACCGGTAGTTTATTTACTTGTCTTTATATCTAAAGGATGATGACTGATAATAAAGCTTAGCAGAGATAGACCATATATAGACTGCATGAAAACCATGCAGATATTTGCATAATGCTGCCACATTTGTATCGTGCAAACAAATTTCGGCTTTTTTTTTATCTCACTTTTGGGTTTGTGACACCTAAGAAACATAGGAACAAAGTTTTGCTTAAGAATGATAGTGATTTGCGTGGTAACATTGATCTTTTTGAATCTCTCCCCTTCAGACTCAATAAAACATGACAATATAAAGATGAAATTCATTTAAGCAAAATAAAGTCAACAGGTTGATTACCGACCGACACGTGCACAGGCCTCGGAGCATGCCCAGGACCCTTGGGAACACCACAGAGTCCCTCTGCAAGAGCTGGAGGAGGTGGCTGTGGAGAGGGAGGTCAGGGGATCTCTGCTCCGACTGTTCCTCCAGTACAAGGAAGAAAATTTATGGATGAACATTTACAGGTTCAGTTCAATCTGAGGGGTTCCATCCTTACATTTATTGTCCAATAGGATAAATTCATTCAAAAAGCCCTGTTTTATACTCCCCATAAACATCAGTTTGATGGATTTATTTGTATACAAATACATAGTTTTTACAAAATTTGGCCAGAACATTTTAAAATTGAACCTTTCTTTGATATATGTGCATCTTCAGGGATGACAAAATGGATTTTCCTACTCAGGACAGAGTGAGGGAAAATGATCAAGCCATGTTAATGATTAACTAAATTGTCTTGCTTGCGTGAAAAGTGAGCACTGCTAATATTTGACAGCATCAGGAGTTTTTATTTGACGATATCAGTCATCAGTTTCTTTTGTAAAATGAGTAGCTTTGCAGTGTAAAAAACAAACAAACAAAGCTTTGCAAGTAAGTAAAAAGCCATGCATTCAACATTTTATAAATGCAGAGGCATCACTGGCAATATTCAAAGTTAAGTCAAAAGTTAAAACACCATTATGCAGCAGTTTTTACATTATTGGATTATTAATACCATTTTTGGGAAATGTATGCGAGACAATTCAGTCATCTCCTTAACTTGTAATGCTTGTATTTGTTGAACTGTTTAAACGTTTTGCATCAGCATTTCATCCATATGTGAGAAATAAAGATAATTTAGCCTGGAATAAACAAACTCAGATCCTGTGCTCAAGTACAAAACGACCGCGTTAAAAGATCTTACTTAAAGTGATAGAAGTATAAGTAGATTACTTATTTAGTGGGAAAATGGTTCCTTTGAAGGATACCTATGTGTGGCATTCTTAGGTCATTGATACTTATTGATCTATGTGGTTTATTGTTTAGCTCCATGAAGTGGAGACAGTTTATATCCAACTCTGTGGTTAAATCCTCTGTGAGATGAGACGAAGAATAAGTTGTAAATATATTTATTTCCTTCTACGTTTGTTTAGAAAAAAAAAGGTATAAATTCATATATCAAAAACTCCCATTTTCAGATAACTTCGGAGTTTTTCGTAGCTGCAACAAAAACAACTTGATCATTTGTTTTAACCTTTTTTTCTTAAAAGACTCAAGTACAAGAAAAATCATTTTTCAGTGTCTGCACTGATCTCTTATAAACTTTAAAGATTGCATATGTTCAACTTTGTGTTACGCCATTCTTTATTCGAATTCCACATCTAAATCACCTTGGGACTGAGAATGCTAACTGCCACAGAGGAATCTGTGCCTCTTCTTGCTGAATTCAAGATTTCCTCCGCTCTACAGTTCACAGTTGTTGTTTAATTCTCCTCCTCAGGATGTGCCATACATTTTCAACATGAGATAGACTGTATTTATGAAACTACACATGTAAGTTGTGCAGAAAGAGGTCTGCCATTGTCCTGTTGAAATAACTACAGCTCTTGCCTTGGTTGTTGCTTATGACTTACAAATTCTAATGTGTACATCTGCATCAAGGGCTCTTTCACACCCATGCAAATCACCTACATCATGACCACAGATGACTCCCCAGTCCAGCATGTAAGCTAGCTTTTAAATCTTTCACTGATAACTTCCTGGATATTCTTTCTCATCTTTGGCATGCAGAACTAAAAGTATGTATTTCCCACAAGCAACTGAAACATGACCACAGAACACAGATCCACTTTCTTTTGTCCATATGAGAGAAGCTCATGTGTAGATAGTTGTCTGCACACGGCAGATATATGGCTTCCTCTTTATGAAGTAGAGTCACATGTTACATTTCTGGATATAGCAGTAGACTGTGTAAAATAGCATTTTCCAGGTGTCCCCAAGTCCATTTGGCTAAATTCATTAAAGTGATGCAACGGTTTCTCATAAGGTACACAACCAACAGTGTTTTTAGGCTTTGACTTTTGATGCAGTTTCCCAAATTCCCTGAATCTTTTCACTATATTATGCACTGCACAAGCTGAAAGACCAAAGTACTTTACAATATTGCACTGAGAAGTATTTTTTGAAACTCATTGATGATTCTGGCACAGAGTGGTGAGCCACGCCCCATCATTGGTTGGAGAGATTAAAGTTTGGTGGGTTCTACTTTTAAACATAATCCTGACACTAACTAGTCTTCTAATGATAGAAACGTTCAGAGTGGTGTTACTTTTACAGGAGTTACTATATATTCTATAAACTCTCAAGTCTTATGTTGACTCTCTCCCCTGCTCTTCTTTGTGTATATTGTTGCATCAGAATAGGAATTTCTATTTTTTGAAATTAGAAAGACACTGACAATATTTCTTTATGTACTTGTATCTGTTAAATAACTGTTTGAACAAATTAACAAATAACGAATTACATTTTCCAGAAAGCTAGGCAAATTTTTCTTAAAAAGCAATTTGTATATAAATAGAGCCATGAGGGCAGTTTAGCCTTATTTTCATTTGTATGAACTTGTAGACACCTGAAATATGAGCTGAACGACTCCGTTTTTTTTGTCTCAAGCCCCAATGATCTAAAACAAGCAGTATTATATCAGTTTGATATAAAAGCTTAATCAGAAAGAAAGTTACAGCGTTTTAAAGAGGTAAAAGAAAGAAGTGGAAAGTAATATTGCTGTGTTACCACAACGCGCCACTCGGGCGCGCTCAAACTCCGCAGCTCACCTGTATTAACGTATGAGGAACAATTTAACTGTTATTTCTATTAACTTCTCAGTTGTGTTGAAGTGTAACTTTCTCTAGTAAAACCTAATTTTTCACTGCAGGATTATCTAATCGCTTTAAGAGTTTAATCTTTTAGAGACAGGGAAACTGCCCATTTATTTCAATCTCGTCAGTGGGTGTGTGTACGTGTACGTGTACGTGTGGGTGCGAGTGTGTGTGTGTGTGTGTGTGTGTGTGTGTGTGTGTGTGTTTGTAAAAAATGTAGGAAGTAACGATAACAACTTTCCGACCAGGACGACGTGGAGACGTAAATCTTCCGTTTTTCAAAGAAACAGTTATTCTTAGAGCAATAACATCGGCGAATTTCGGAGAAAAAAAAACCCTATTCGCCATTTAAAAGTCATTATAGTCGTTGTTTCATTTTTTTATTTTCTTTTTTGGAAACTCGCTCAGGTGAGGAATCTTTTTTTTTCTCTTCCCTTGTGTAATTGGAGTTCGTTAACGCCAAACGGAGAGGTAGCGAACTTCATTTTCTCTTTCCTCTCCGCGGATTTTCGGCTTTTAACGATGAAATGAGTCAGTTTTGTCCAAAGGTGAGGCTTCATTTGAAAGTTCGCGCCTGCTTAACACCTGTTACTGTTTATTATTTGTCAGCTGGAAGGATGTTTGTGTGGGATTATGTTGGAAATGCTAGGATTATCGTTGCTTAAATAGCCTTGCAAGTGACTTGTGTTGTAAGCAGAAGTTCAACAAACATACGATTTCACACATTTATCGCACTTTAATCGTACTTTTGATTTATTTACCCTACTTTAAACTGATTTTTGGTGTGTATGTAATTCCACAGTGGGTGCGGGGCAGTTAGTTATGCTGAGGCCTGTCTTCGAGTATCAGGATGAGCACTGCAGATGAGACCCCTGAACAGGATGGAGAGACCCGTGTTGTGCAAATCTACCCCAGGCTGTCACTGGACACAGCTTCTCACTGTCCCCTGCAGGTCAGCGCTGGGGACACAGCGAGGATGGTCATCCACACCTCTGTGGTCACGCTGGGCCTTGACCCCAGCCAGACATACAGTTTGCTGGAGGTCAGGGAGAGTGGAGGGGAGGAGAGGCTGCTGAAGGCTGAGGACTGCCCTTTGGAGCGAGTCCTGCTGTGGCCTGCAGAGACACAGAGGTGGCACCCTCAGAGCCAAGGTTACTACTTCACCCTGCAGCAGCAGAGCAACAATGGAGCAGAAACCACCAAAGAAGACTCAGGTGACCTCTGCAACCTCTCAACGGTCACCGAGGAGAGTGTTCTGGAGGTTTTACGTCGGCGCTTCTATGAATGTAAAATCTACACTTACATTAGCAATATCCTCATTGCTATCAATCCCAATAAGTTCCTACCTGTGTATTACAACCCCAAGTATGTCAAGATGTATGAGAACCAGCCACTGGGCAAACTAAAACCTCATATATTTGCCATAGCCGACGTGGCTTTTCGTGCCATGCTGAGGCGGCAGGTTAACCAGTGTATTGTAATATCTGGTGAGAGTGGGTCTGGGAAGACTGAAAGCAGCAGTTATCTTATTCACTGCCTGACTGCACTCAGCAAGAAGACGTACTCTTCCGGGCTGGAACGGACCATCCTCGGGGCCGGGCCAGTGTTGGAGGTAGGTCACTGTGTCATGAGGATGACTTACTGAAACTCTCCAGAATCAGAGTGTCCTCAGAGGCTGTTTAACATCTTATACATTCTTTATATATTGCTAGAATAAACGGAAAATATTTGCAGGGATTTGAAACATGAGAAAACAATGTTAGTACAGAATGAAAAGCAGAAATAAGAGTTTGTACGATTCTAACAAGCTTGAAAGTCAATTGTCAGAGTCTGAACCCTCTTAGACAAGCTTTCTGTCATTTCTTTGAGTTCTCTTCAGGAATACTTCTCCAGGCTTATTTAGGACGTTCCAAAGCTCTTCTTTGGATGTTGGCTGCCTTTTATTGTGTTCATCTGCCAAGATGATCCCACACTTCTTCAGTAATGTTGAGGTCCGGGCTCTGGGGAGGATTCATCCCTTCATAAGACCTGTTGTTACTAGTTTTCGGTCCAGTTCTTGAGTCGTTTGGCATACCTCAGCCTTTTCTTCCTGTTTTCCTTGTGTAAGGATGGTTTCTTGACAGCCACCCTTCCATTGGAAAAATTGTTGATGAGTCCTTGGTGAGCAGTAGATGGTTCAACTGAATGTCCAGATGCATTTCTCAGGTCCTGTGTCAATCCCCCCTATTTCTCAAGCACATCACTTTTATATACTGTTCATCTGCTGAAGATACTTTTTAGGCCTACCACCTTTTCTTTTGCTTTTCGCTTACTTAGACTTATTTTTCTTTTTTTTTTCTTTGAGGGGCACAGTGCATACCATGCTGAGAAGTGCCAAATTTTGGGTAAATAGTTAATTATTATGGGTCTTTACAAGGCAGGTAGCTGGTAAGAAAGTACACCATGACACAATATAAAACAGTTTGCCTGTTGTTTGTTATACATAGACAACACTGGTTTGTCCCTTAAGTTGAGCACTGTTTTAATGCTTGAATATGTAAAGTGGGCTGACAAACAAACAAAAAAAAAAGGACTGGATTAAAATTCTTTTAAAAGGACCTTCGGAAAGCCTGGAGAAGTATTACTCAAGGCCACTTTAGAAGATTACAAAACATTTTTGGCTGCTTGGAAGCAAAATATAAATACATGAGAGAAAGTTCAAGACTTCATTGCACTGTATTCAACTCAGATTACTGGGATTTGAAAAATCCACAAGAATACACATTAGACAGTCTTAAGCCTGTGTAACCAAAAGCGAAAACACAAATATATCTTTTGACAGTGCTTTGAAATGGAGAAGAGCATACAATCCTCGCATTGTAGAAGGCACCAGCTAAGAATGTTTGGAATTTCTGCTTGAAAAATTACATTAAATGTTGTATTTTTAAAGCTGTTCCTGCCAAGGTTGATATTAGTTCACGCAGTTCAGCTCGTTTTAGTAAACTGCTTTAAATTTTCTGATCCAGCTTCTCAGATGTGAGTACTTGGCACTTAATTCTGGTTATTTTTCAAAACAAGCAATTGAACATTTGTTCTAGTTTGATGTGGCTTCAGCCCAAATCCAGAAAAACAACTAAAACTCGACTGTTCCCTCTCATGGGAACGGGGTGGTTTCAGTCTTATTTAGATCTTGTCCAAAGTCTTACTGTGAGAAAAAAGTTCAGGTGTGCCCTCCAGTCTTTTTTAGGCATTACTAAATTTCCCTTCCAAAATTTGTTCAACCACAAACCAACTCTCATGTTCTAGAGGTCTGAATAACGTCAGCATATTCAGTGTAATTACGAAAAACAGTCCTCTGTTGGTTGAAGGCTGAGCAAAGCTGAACATCTGTGCAGAGGGTAATGTAAGGATTGTCTAACGTTAAAATGGCAGAACCTGAGTCAGGGTTTACTGATCAACAGACCGATATAAATGTGTTTCTTGTTTCGTAGCTTTAGTTCAGAAATATCCACAGTGGTTTTATATCCTTTTTTAGGCTTTCTACTTTGGTTCATGTCAGAAACAGAAAGTTGCTAATAAAGAACGCGCTCTCTTGTGCAGAAAATACATTGGCATACGCCGGCCACAGAAGTCCATGTGATCTGAATAAGTGCAAGTGGCAATTTATGCTGACGCAGTGCATGATCTGTGATATGATAATCCTCCACATTTAGATTTACAGCACATGAAGACGTTTCCCCCAATAAACGAAACGTCAAGCAGTGACTGTCAGCGGGGAATTCACACTTTAAAACATCACTGTGGGTTTGCAGTTATCTTTGTTTTTTCTGTTGAGGTTGTGCTACATTTGCTGTGTCAATGAGTAACCGGCACAATATTCGCTTTCTGTTTTGCTCATCTGTTACACAACTCCAAACTGTTAACTCAAATGAAACTGGGCCAAATGCTATTTAAGGGAAGCACCTGCCTCTTATGATGAATCTCGGCGTCATGAGACAATTACCGGTGGTTTATTAAAAAAATAAACAAAACTATCAAAAGAAAAGCACTAATATTATAAGCGTAAGGACTGAGAATGGATCAGAGTTTTGGAAGCAGGGCATTGGTTGGTTTCATTTAGTTTAAGCCGTATATTTGGGGGCACAAAGTAGTATGTTGTTGCTGTAGTAACAGTTTCATCCATGTTGGGTGTTGCTCTTTGCTTTGCACCATTTTGTGTTTTTTTTTAAGCAGTAGGTGTGGAAATAGCAGAGTTCTCTATCAGATCTACACACTGCTTTAATTATACACCAATACAGCAGCTAACCTGCTACACAAAGGATCGCAGCCCACTCTGCTGCCGATGACACACACATATAAAACACACTCCCAAAGGGCCCGACTTTCATTAAACAGTGACTAGATATAGATTCTGCTAATCTCTGAACGATTCCTGCGAGTTTCTCCTTGAAATGATCCACAGCCTGTTGTGTTTTTTCTGCTAATTGGATTGGTTCTCCCTGTGGGCTTTGTGGAAACATTGATTTTGCTTGATGGGAGCATGTGACTCGTTGACCCAGTTTGTATTTTGATTTTTTTACCTGGAGAATGAGGAGCTAACTTGCTGATGTTTTAACGACAGCATGATATTCACCTCTGTAGTAATCTGGATCATTAATTGGTTGCTTTGGATGTTCATTGGTTCTGCAGTTAAGCTTTTTTTTTTTTTGTAACATCTTGGGATTTCCAAGAAACACCTCAGAGTCAGTTCCTCATTATCTGAAAATCAAAATCTGTCCCTTTTTTAAATTCTTGCAACTCCAACTTCACTTTTATCTCTGGTGGCATCAGTGTCTCAAGAGAACAACATGTGATTTTCATCTGCCTGGTGCTAGATACCAGCTATCAGCTCATGTAATCTGTGCCCATATAAGATGTGTGCTGTTAAGGTGTCACAGTATAAGTTTCAGGATTTATAGAATGGCAAAAAATCTGACTGGTGTTTGCCTAAATGAATTGGTGATTTTTGCTCAAGTTTTGCGTTGGTGATCAGGACGCTCCACAGAGGGGAATGTGCAGGGCGTTGTCTTTGAGGGAACACCAAAGAGAAAAGAAACAGAGACGTGTCGGAACAGGCTCAGCCAGGTCTGGGAGACCTGCTGAACAAAGTATCAATCACCTCCTCTTTCTCTCGCGCGTCACTCTATTTCTTCCTCTTTCCCTTTTGTCCAACTGTTTTTAGTTCAGGGATCATGGATTATGGCTTTTCATAATACATGGTCTTCAATCTCTAAGGAGATCTCAGTTTTCTAAGCCCATCGTCAGAAACAGTACATTGTGTAAAATGTAGCTTAAGAACAGAATGCGATGATTTACAAATCTTTAAAAACTTTATTGTAGTAAAAAGACAATTTATCATATGTTGAAGGTTATATTTATTTATTTTACATCATTTGTACGTATGCTTATTGGATGGGTGAATTTTCACTTCTGTTTCATGCCATAAACATTTTTAAGTGTAATTTGTGACAAATTGCCATAAAAATGTCCATCTTAGTCATTTAGTCGTGTGATTTCTCCAAGTAACAAAATCAAACAATGGTGGTTTGTACTTTTGATAAGGTTAGTTTTTAAATCTATGTTTTAAATCAGCTCAGGTATTATCAAACTTGTTTCATGGCTTCTGGCATTTTCCACTTAATGTTTTTTCAGTTCAAATTCCTGTTCCTGTTCAAATTCCATCTACTTCACATAAGGTCTGCAGAACTGCCAGAATGCAGTCAGGTTTTGAGTTTTTAAAACGATCCTGATCATCTCCCTCAGGGGACCCAGCCTCTAAAGTGAGACACGGCAAACACCTGTCTCTGTTCCTGTACCTTATTCAGAACTATCTGCCCTTTTTTACTCCACATGCCTTTCATTTTTGTCTTGCTACATCCTGGCTCTTTATCTGAGTTTGACTGATATGGAGTTTGAAATTAAAGACATGTGTGTTTAAGAAACCCTCCAGTGAATTTACAGAGGTTCACTGGGTAGGAACATTCCACTGATTTAAAGCTCCTCCTGACAGCAAGTGATCGCCACAGTGTATCTCACAGACTGCCGACACATTGCTCTGGCCTGTTAGGACACAACCCTTGCACTGGAATGAAGTACAACAATATTATTAGAGGATGACGTAAACTGATTTTAAATTAGTTTTTTTTTTTACCTTGAGAAAGTTTAGTAACAAGTGATCAGCAGTAGGCAGATTTGATGTTACCCTTTTACTCTCCCTTCACTCTAAAGGGTTGCAGCTGATAACAAAAAAAGTAAAATTATGTACTTTTTGCGTAGTTTTACTTTCTTAAGGACATTTTTCTTGTATTTACCCTGGTTCATAACACAGGTTCTGTAGCGACAGTTAAGGAGGTTCAGATCAGCTTGATATTTGTCTTCGTATAAGGTTTCTTATGACATCAGTGTTGTGCCATCCACACACCACAATGATTTATCTGATAGCTCCTTTGTGCAGTAAAATGTTTACTAATGTTTCTGATGCCAGTGTCTGCATGTTTACTTGTGCTGTTTATGTATTAAACAGGCTTTTGGCAATGCTAAGACAGAAGAGAATAACAACTCTAGCCGCTTTGGGAAGTTCATCCAGCTCAACTACCTGGAAAGCGGTGTCATCAGAGGGTAAGGCATAGTGTTTTCTTCCATTCACCAACCCTCTTTATTCATTTACTGAATGTTAAAGGCCTTTGCAGTGCAGCTAGCTGTTTATCCTGGGTTGTATTGTTGCTTCATGTACAATAACAGTTAAGTTTTCTTCTTGTGTCGTAATCAGGACAGAGTAAGCATTCTCCCCTTGCTTTTCTGTTGCAGGGCAGTTATTGAAAAGTTTCTACTGGAAAAATGTCGTCTGGTATCCAGAGATAAGAGTGGAAGGTATCATTAAAACTTAAACACCATTTATGTTCTTACTCATATCAATATAACAACCTGGGAAGTTGATCTTCTTGTATATCAACTTTTCTCACAATGGCAGCAATTTTCTGCGTCACCTCTTGTGTAGGCCTTTAAAGCCTGATCAAACTCAATTAAACACAGTGTATTTAGTTAATAACAAAGCTGAGATCAAACTTGATAGAGCCCAAACTGATTTAACGATGTGACCTCTGACCCGCAGGAACTACCATGTGTTCTACTATATGCTAATGGGTGCATCCAAAGACGAACAGGAAGAGTTTCATCTATTAAAGCCACAGGATTATCTCTACCTCAAGCAGGTACTTTTTATCTGCACATTTTAAAGCTGCAGAGGTGGAAGATGAGAGTAAAGGGGGAAAACCAGTGGTAGTTGTTTAATAAGAATGGCTTCCCCAATGTGAAGAAACACGATGGACGCTTTAACATGCGAGACTTCTTAGAATTTAAGCTAAGCTTGCACTACAGCTGCTTTCTCTCCAAACCACATTAAGTCTAACATGCACAGTAAAGATTCAGTGAACAAACTGTCACACTCTCTCATTTAATGCTGTTTATGTATTGTGACTTTGAAATGTGAGCATCTCAGCAACTTCATTTTCAAAAGGTTTTTTTTTCCTCTGTTACAGTTTCAAAATTACAAAAATAACAAATGAAGGGAAGAGTTGGGACACCCTGCGTGATTAATGCTTAGTAACCGTCTTTCAGTTCTTGTTTGAGAGTTCTTCTTTTTCAGGAAGAATACCCTCTCACGTCTGTGAAATTCTAGCTCCACCTTGCATGTACAGTCATTCTTAATCCTGTTCACAGATTTTTAATTTTGTTTTGATTGAGGGAATGTGATTCCCTGGGCAAAGACTTTAGCTTGTTACTCATTACTCTAGTTTAGAGGCCGTCTTCTTTTATCTTCAGCTTTTGTACAGGTGGTGATGTTCAGATGCTGATTTTTAATTGACTTTGTTCTTTCCTCTACCAGTAACATTTTTGTTTTGCCACTGGCTGCTGCACAAGTCCAAAGCATAATCAATTCGCTCTTGTACTTAACATCTGGAAATCTGCTTATTTTATGTAGTGTTTTATCTGTTTTTCTATAATTATACTTTGGCCAAAAAGTTCTAGAGAGTGGACAAAAAGTTTTACAGATGACTTTTCAGTTATGGTCTGTTGAGCTTTCCTGAAGGTATTTTACTGTGAAACAGGGCTTTTGTTTAGCCTTTTTCACAATCCTACAAGCGGGAAGATTCCTTGGTTTTCCAAATTTCAACCTAAGATGTAATATTCCTGTTTCTCAATTGCAAACTGGTTAACTGAAAACAACCAGAAAACATATTTTCCTATCCTCTCCTACACATAAATTAATGTAATTTTCAAATTCCTAGCTGTTCAGAGGAGCCTATAGCTGCTGATTGCTAATACAAAGTTTAATGAGTCAGAGTTATGATATAGCTTAGAAACGTACATCACTTTAAACCATGCTGAAAATAACACAGTCCAACAAGCTCAAGCCCAAACTTTTGCATGGTTCTCACATCACTTTTGTCTCTAAAACTATTCAAAACAAAAAAATAACTCAACAATCTGCCATAAAATGTAGATGAGAATATCTAATCTTTAACCTTATATCTGATAAATCACTTTATCTGCCTATGTCCTAAAGTGAGTGGTCTCTGTCTGATTTGTTAGCTACCAACAGTTTCCCAAAATATTACCCTTCTTTATATCTAATAAGTTTTTCCCATGTTGAAATAGATGCATTTCAATCAAGATTCCCAGCTAATGCTGAAACATAACATTTAGACTGACACCGTAATCAGTATCAATGTAAACACTTCAGTGACTGTTGTTGATATTTCTTGTCTCTTCATATCCTCTCTGCCCATTCTACAGGAAGACCTCCATTTCGACGATGAGGAGAAACTTGGGCAGGAGTACAAGAGGCTCCATCAAGCTATGGAGATGGTTGGCTTTTTGGCCTCCACTAAAAAACAGTATGTGTGGTTATAATAATGAGAAACCTGCCTGAAATGGCTTTCTATATTCAATGTTTTAGAGAAAATTTACAGGTCCAGTCAGCGATCCACTTTTATATCTGCTCCCAAAACATGTTTTTTTTTGTCCACTTTTCGTCTTGGAATAATCCAGCATTTAATCTAAGCACACACCTGAAAGTTTAGGCAGCCTGAAGATTCATGTTTTCATATGAACTCTCATTTGTGAGCTCTCCATTGGGCAGGGTTTTAAGTTTTTGCAGTGTTTTGAATGAGGTTTCTTATCCCTAAATTGGAGTATACTCCTATCTATCAATAGTGCCAGAATGGTGGGCGAGTGGTGCATAATTTAACTGAGCACTGTTGACTCCTTTCTACTTTCTATACTAGTGTGAGTAACAGGTCAGAGCTTGTCAAGCAGGAGAAAAATGCAGCAACTATTTCAACAAGCGCCTGCCAACCTCAGGACATAGTGTGCATATGAAAGAACCGGTAGCATAGTCTATAAACCTGCTTACCCTGGTTAAGAAAAACACACAACAATATAGGTTTAGAAATGTATTTAAGTTTATGTTTGTTATGTTGTGTTTTTAAGGACTTAGTTTAATTATAAAACAGAATCTGATGCACAGTAAAATACATAAAAAATGTGAACGTTCTTCTTTACATGTACAGTAGATTGAACTAACTCAAAGCTCATGACCTGAATGGACAGCTTGTTCTTAAGCTCTTTTTCCTGATATCAGAGTGAGAGTACGGGAAGGATTATCATTCAGAAAGTGCAACACTGAGGCCTGATTTGGGAATAAAAAGTTTCTATTATATATATATATATATATATATATATATATATATATCGGTGATGTTGCTAAAATTAAAATTTCCATACTTGTGAAAATAGTTTTTTGGTGAAAATACAAAAATGTGTGTGTGTGTGTGTATTCCCACTTTACAGCATATTTTCCATCCTCTCTGCCATCCTGCACTTGGGCAATGTGACGTACACATTGTCAGAGGAAACTCAAGTCCTGGAGGCTGGACCAGCAGAAGTCTTATCAACACTGTCAGACCTGTTGAAGGTTTGTTGATAAACCACTAATTATGTGTGCCATACTCTGTCATTGCAGGATTAAAGATGAATGCTAAAATTCTCCAGGTTATTTTATGCTATTCAAACAAAACCTTTTAGTTGGGATTGTCACTGAGTGGAGATCCTACATTGTCTTTTTCTTTGTAGGTGAAAAAGGAACCACTCGTGATGGCTTTGACCAAGAAGAAAGTTGTATCTTCTAACTCAACTGTAGTTTCACAGTACACACTACAAGAGGTATAAATTTTGAATTTAGTATGGGCAGCCCTCTTAAATGAAATTAATTCCATTTTTTGTGATCGTCCTGCATCAGACACATTGAATCTTTGTGGGCTCTGTTTGTATTAGAGATGTTTTTTCCCATTTTGTTGTTGTTTTTCCTAGATTTTTAATTAGCTTTGTTTGCTGTTCGGGGTATTAGATTCACCCCCACACTTTCATGTATCAAACTATCCTTTTGGCAAGACATTAAACCCACTTTGACTCCAATATGTGCAACTGTGTGTGATTTATAGACAGGAAACCTACATAGAGTTAAAAATGGACTATTTACCAATTATTCCTGTGTTTTTAGGCCACTACAGTGAGGGACTCCATGGCCATGGCTTTATACGGGGCCCTGTTTGACTGGATCATCTTTCACATCAATCATGCATTGCTGAATAAACGAGATATGGAGGAGTCCATCTCAGTGAGTCTTTTTACTCAGATCAGTGACAATTTGCCTTACTGACTGCTTGAGAACTACAAACCCTAAAATATCAAGTCGTATCTTCCTGTTGTGGTGCTGTGGATTTAAAATTCTGAAATATTTGAGTTAATCGGTGATGCGTAATTCAGTAGAAATTTGGACCCTTTATGTTGTATCAGTTATAATAATCCAGTATGCTGCCTTTAAAGAATTCTATTTGTGTCTTTAGTGTCTGTCTGTCGGTGTCCTGGACATGTTTGGGTTTGAGAACCTCATGACAAACAGTTTTGAGCAGCTGTGCATCAACTACACTAATGAAACACTGCAGTATTACATCAACCAAAACATCTTCAAGCTTGAGCAAGTAAGTTTGCATATTTCTGGGACTTTCAGTTCTTACATCTGTTTCATTACAATCAAATTGTAAGTAAAGAGTCTAAACCACACAAACAACATAAACTATGCATATGCTTTTTGCCAATTACTTAGGTTTGTGATTATGTATTTGTGGTTGAAATAAATTCCAGGAAGATTACGTGTCAGAAGGCATCACCTGGCAAAACATCAACTTCCCTGACAACAGTGGCTGCATTGAGCTGATGAGCAACAAGTCAGTGGGACTCTTTGACTTGCTGGATGAGGAGAGCAAGTAGGTGAACTGTTCTTAGTATCAGCTCTCCCACCAAACCTTTAAACCTAACGTTTACACTTAGCCCAAGTTAAGCATGTCCAGCCTTTTTAATAAAAAACTAAGAATACAATATGCAGTGTAATTACAAGATAAAAACTTAATTAGCCAGAATTACCTATAGATTCCTATTACGACTTCAACATATATGTGCTCAGTGCTTGTTCTGTATTAGCAGACCAGTTTAACTTCCATATTACATCCGTTAGTTTGCTCCAGGAAGAAAGTAAAAATAGTCAACTCTGAAACTAAAATGACTGCCACACAACAGAACTTGACCCTACTGAGTTTATGATCCAAAAATAACTAAACTTTCTTCCATGATCACATACTAACTTAATTAAGAATATTTCATCAGTACACCAAGCATCATCAGAAACCAACACCTTCATAGTTTATCAGCATGATTAGTTTACAAATATTGTTTCTTTTTCTGTTGACTTCACTATCTGGTCTCATATTGGTCTTGTTCGCTTTTCCAGATATCACAAGTTGAATCTGACAGTCTATCCTTCTCTCTCTGTGTCTTCAGTCTTCCTCAGGCCACACATGAAACCCTGTTGGATAAGTTGAAGCAGAAGCATCAGAACAACGCATTCTTTGTAGCCTCTCCAACCACCGAGCCAACTTTTGTTATCCAACACTTTGCTGAGAAAGTTAGATATCACATCAAGGTAAAATTCCTGCACTGCAAAGCTCTCTATTGTCAAGCCTCTTACATTTAAGTTAAAGTAAATATTGCATCATTCAGCTTAGATCCCAGTGACATATTGTACAGCTGCATTAGCCTTGTTAGATAAGCCAGTGTGGGAAAATATTCAAAACTTCCAACCAAGTGAATGATTGATTCCCACTGCCTTGTAGACTATGAAAGCACTATGTTTGTAGTTGTAAGTTGTAGTAATTGTATCTAAGTAATAGGAACTGTAGCTATTAGAAGTAACTACAGAAGTAGAAGTACAACCTGGATTTATTTGCCATATTATTAATGATAGTTTTTCTTTATCTTTAGGATTTCAGAAAGAAAAACACAGAGCACATGCGTCCTGAAGTTGTATCACTTCTGCGAAGCAGCGAGCGTTCATTCCTGCATCATTTGGTTGCGTCCAGCCCAGAAGCGCTGTTCAGATGGGGCGTCCTACGAGCAACCATCCGCATCCTCACAGTCTTCAAGAGCATGGGACGGCAGCGGGCAGAAATGAGTGCGTAGCTTTACCTTATAGACCTGCATAGACTCGGTCTAAAACTTTTTAGAAATTGTAGCGTTGTACAACAAAATTTTTCTAAATATCAGCATCGATCTGATATTTTCTTCTTTGTTGCAAGTTTTTAGATTGTTATTTAGGTATTTTTAGAACTTACTTATTGTATTTTCACAACAGTTGCTGCAAGGCGAAGCTCCCGTAAGTCTCTCAAAGACCTTAAACGTCACAGCAGTCCAAAGGACAGGCTGTCCAGGTAACTATAGTTCTAGAGTGTACTGAAAGCAGATGTTTTTGGTCAGTCATGAAGCGGAATTAACTTTCACTTGAAGCTGGTATAGTAATGTACGTTAAAAAAGGGAAAAATTTGCTCTTTGCTGATGCAAATTAAAAATCCTCTTTGACTCTTACAGCACCAACATGACTCTGGATTTCTCCTTTGATCATTCTGATGAACATCCTATTGATGTGTTTGGTGACATCTTTGCCAGTTACGAACAGAGAAAGTATGGGCTACATGGCTTTTATGGCACATTGGATTTTGTTATGAAAGTTTGTGCTTTTGTTTGCCGAGCTCTATGTTCTGTGGTACCTTACTATTTTTGTGTTTTCTGCAGGAAAAATAGAGGCAGTCGAAACAAGCAGGTCATTCCAAAGGTAAAGCATTTTTGGAGCGCTTTGCCTTTTAATGCTGTTTGAAAAGCATCGCATGAAAATAGAAATACACCCGGTTTAATCCTTATTTTATCATCTAAATTAACTGCCATCCATTTTCTGTACCCATTTAATACAATTCAGGGTGGCGGGTGGGGCAGGAGCCTATCCCAGCTGCCATTGGGTCACCCTGGATATCCTGGATAGGTTGCCAGTTGTAAATTAAAATCTAACATTGCAAATAGGCATCTTAAGCAATAACCTGCAGATATCTTGACACTTGATCAGACAAGTACAATATGTTGTTACAAGGAGCTATACTTGGCATCTCCTCAAAAAACTTGATAATTTTTTATTTCAAACTTTAACCTACTTAGAAATAGTGTTAGAATGGCTTCACCAGTTAAAATATTGTATTTGACTAGAAAGGGACCAAAGTGCTTGATGCAAAGGAAATATTATTATATAAGAAATATTCTGGTAAAAAGATGGTTGGAAAAAATAAAATGAAATCCACGCCAAAATAAAGCCTTAAATCAAATGGAGAAGAGGTTTCAGTGCCATGAACCACATTCTTACAGAATGTGTCAACAGTGGACAATCTGCTTTTCATCTCTGTAAATGCACCAGATGTTGCCTCCTTCCCGGCCCGCAGATTTGCAGAGATGTGGTTGAAGCTGGGACACCACGCTGCTATTGATCCGCCAACCGGAAAGCAGAAAAAAAAAAAGGCTGAAGTGCGACATCAGAGCAGACTGTTTTCATAGTCTGACCTATTGTCTACCCGATTAACCATTTTAAAAAAAAAACAAAAAAAAACAAAAAAAAAAACACTGGATATATCATAAGATATTTAATCTTACTTAGATATCAGTTTTTAATATTTACAGTGTAGGGCTTCTGAGAATGAGAAAACTTTATTTTTCTTTCATCAACAGAACCTCATCAATTTGCGTTCACTCCAACACATCGTTTGTCTTACGGCGCACGACCGAACCTCCAAATCCATCTTCCATCCTTACCGGAGAACAAGGCTTCCTACAGTTGGCACCCAGTTTCAGGTTTGTAGTCTGTCTAACATCATGTGATAGTATTACATGGAAGCTGTCATTTTACACGCCCAGTTTCAACTGAAATTTGTTAAATCTCCTTTTTCAGTCTTGCTTTGGTGCTTTATTTAATGACATATATATATTTATATATGACAATCACAATACACTTTGAAAAGAATAAATCCAAGCTTTTTTATTTAAAAAGTACATTAATTTGTTTAACAAGTAACTAGGCTAGTGTTCAGTCTGATATAAAGATAATGACTGAAATCAGATTGGCTCATTGCATGTATGTTTTTCAAAGGCATCACTTAGAAAGCTGATGGAAACAATCGAAAAAGCAGAACCGTACTTCATTTTCTGTGTTCGCTCCAATGCTGAAAAGGTAAAGTCATCTGCAGCAGCATGCTGGCATTTTGATTTAGTCACGCATGTTGTGCTGGAAAAGACTGGAAATGCTGTCTCGTTTTTTATAGGAAGAGCTGCGCTTTGATGATGCGCTTGTGCTGAAGCAAATCAGATACACGGGCATACTGCAAATGATTCACATCCAGAAGTCTGGTTACAGAGCCAAATACACGTTTGAGGTAGGTGCTCCTTATCCTCTTTATCAGAAAAAAGCAAAGGAAAATCATTTTCATGGAGCAATAATAAGAAGAATCCATGTTTTTTTCACAAATGGTCGGCGTGACCGTTGGTAAAAGTATGAGATTTTGAAAAAGTAATGTCATAACACATACTTTCTTTTAACATTACATACCTAAAGATATATATGTATGTATATTTATAGCTAGTTAGATATCTATCTGGATATATATGTGTGTGTGTGTACACAGTAGATATAAATGTGTACATTTAAAATTACATTGCAGGTTTAAGTGCAAATAATGCATGAGTACTCTTGTCAATATAACAAATTTAAATTAATGCTGCACTTAATCTGTAGACCGGGGTTTATTACTGCACTTAAGTCTGAATGTTCTTTCCTCGCTTCTAAGTTGTTTTGGATAAGAATGCTAAATGCCAAACCTTCTTGGTTATGTGTTCTCTTTATGGTAGGAATTTGTGAAGAACTTCAGGATTTTGCTTCCAAAAGGAGCCACTGCATCTCCCGAGCAAATAATTGAACTGTTTGAGAGGATGGGGTTGGATAAGACCACCTACCAAATAGGAAAAACCAAGGTTAGTTATTATACCTCTATATAGATATTAGTGCTCATACTCATGTTCTGGTATATATTTAATATTTTATATGTTAATAATTAATTAATCAAAAAATATTGTACTGACAGCACATAAAAGTCCCAGATGTTTCTCCTGTCATTCTTTCATCTACTCAGGTTTTCCTCAAGGAAAAGGAACGGCAGTTGCTTCAGGACACTCTGAACAAAGAAGCTATGCGCCACATCATCACCCTGCAGCGCTGGTTTCGTGCTTGTCTGATACGGATGCACTTTCTGCAAAAGAGAGATGCCACGACGATCATACAGGTGCAGTTTTTCTTCTTAATGTAACTAAATCAGGTGACACGAGCAATACATTCACACAGTTAAATAATAGTTAGCTACCTCAATGTTAACAAAACAGTTTCAATACCTTCTTTGAGAGAAAGCTGATTTTAAAGGGGAACGCCGGTATTCCAAAGAATGCCAACTTTCACCAAACTGCTCTCGGTGAGTAGATGAACGTATTTCATGCCAGAAATAAGGTCTAGGTTTAAAAATACCGGAGTTCCCTTTTAAAGGATTAACCTCATTGCAGCATAAGATTGAGGATCATTCATATGTAGTTCATATTTGGGTGATCAGTCTGCAAGACATTTACAGTCTTTTTGGTTTGCCTGTTTATTGGACAAAGCAAGCCAGAATTTATTTCCAACGTCCAAGAGCATGACAATGGGATTAAGCTTAAAGAGGATTTCTGGTGTTTCAGAGGAGCTGGCGAGGGTTTTATGAGAAGCAGAACCGAGCCGCAACAGTGATCCAGGCAGCATGGTGCAGTTCCCTGAAAAGACGAAAAGAACAAGAGAAGAGGGATGAAGATGGTTGCAATGATCGACCTGGACGAGTCAGGTATAAATACTGTAGCTCAGAGCCAGCTTGCAGTGAAGCAGCGCCAACAATTCCAGTTCCAAACACACAATTTTACCAGGAGAGAGCTGCATGATGGCAGAATAGAGGCAAACACCTTCCATGATTGTTTTATGGGTTCCAAGACAAACCACATAAAACATCTATAATCGCATGAAATTGTTTGCTTATATTTGGAACTATTTAAAACCACTGAAAGTGTTTTTTAAAAATAAACAAGCATTTATATGTTTATAGCATCAGTGGAATAAAGGCTTTTACTCTTAGTTTTGTGTTCCACACTCATTGACACATTTTTCATTGGGTGCCCCTATCTGGCAGTGCCATGTTATGACTGCACAATGTTTTACACACATACAAAGCAGGTTGGGTAAGTACAGCTAACCTTTGCCTCACAATAAATGTGTCCAAGTTATGTACAAATGTTCTCTGCTCTCTGGTGGCCAGTTAAAGTACATACACTATTGTGAGCATATGTGTTGCCTGTTGCTTATAGACCAAGATTCAGGCCAGAGACAATGTATACAGGATAAGCTTTAATTGGGTAATATTGTCTGGTTAGACTTGGTTGCTTTGAGCAAGACTATAATGGAATTCTTGCTCTGTTACTCTTTGTACATTTTTATTTTTTTTTAGTTAAAATGTCAACATTTGTACATGGATATAGTTGCCATCATACCAGTCTGATTTAATGCTTTTTACACTGCAGCTTGGCAAAAACACCATTGAGGAGGCAGCACAAACTAGAGCACAGCCCCGACCCAAACAGAACCCAACAGCCTGACCCAGGCAGCAACCATTCCGCACAGAGGGATGCGAGCAGGGAGAAACGAGAGGGCAGAGGATCCCCACCCCCCCTCAACAGACCCTTCTCCCTCCCTCTTGACACTAAAGTTGCCAGTGATCGTTCGACTAACCCCTCAAACAACAGTTCGCTCCAACGCTACACCGATATCAGCGGCATGAAGGAGAAGGCTAAGGTGTGGAGAGGAAGACACAGTGAAGGTGATCCGACAGACGAATCAAGTCCTGAAATGCTGCGACGAAGACCAAATAAGAAAGACGAGTTTCAGTAAGTTCTTCAATTTCCAGAGTCCGTGACCACAATAAATTCATAGAAATGTCTTTCTGCCTATCAGCTACATGGTGGCTGATGTGGCAGCTCAGCGAAAATGCAGATATGATAATCTATCTGTAGATTATTTATATGGAAAATACCTCTTTAAATATATGCAGTTTTTATGCATTTACCACTGACTGTGTGTGTTTTATTTGTGACCCATCATAGTCCTCAACTCTTATTTCCCTCTGTAAATAGTCGCAAAGGGAAGTCCATGTCCGCTGATGAACTGTCCAAGATCAGCTCCTCAGGCTCTGACAGCTCACCATCCACCACTGAGGTAACCATGGTTTTTGTCTTATTATGGAATCCAAAACACGATTTAAAACGGTGCACCTAGAACGTTGAATCCTTCTTTATTTTTGCCTCTTTCAGAGTTGTTTTCAGTGTCCTTTACCACGTAATTGATGCTTTATCTAAGGGGTCTAGTTCAATACTGTAAGATTTTGTTATGCTGACAAACGCATGTGAGGAAGCTTCTTGCTCGTCAGTCAAAGGAAGCCTCTCGGTCTGTGCCTCATCACTTTTCCTGGCCCTGTTAGGTCAGGGTGCGTCTACGCAAGCCGAACAAACGCAAGCGACGTTTAGCCTTCGCTCGCAGCGGTTTGATGATTAACTTTGGGGGCTCCAAGGAGAGTGAATACTGGAGCTTTCCTCTGCCTCCCATCAGCCCTGCTGTACCCATCCTAAAGAACTCAGCCAGTAGCATGGATGTCCGGGCCCTCCAATCCCAGGTCAAGGTACTGACCAAAGGGACATGTCGACCAACCACAACTCTTCTCTGCATGCAGGCCTTGCACATGTATGTCCAAGTGGACTTCTGATTTCTGCTTTGCAGTCCAGGACATTAAATAAAATGAGCTGTTGCTTTCAGTTGTCAAGGAAATATTAAGGCTCATTTCCAAAGCTCATTTCTGAAATTTATTGTCTTTCCAGCCAAAGGAACAAGTTTAGACTTGCACAATATAATGGATAGCATTGATTGTGGTATGTTTTTGTCAGTTTTTTTACGGATTACGATAAAACCAGGTTATTACTTATTTTTTACTTCTACTGATACAACAACATTAACCATGGATAACACTATAATTCTGTATTGATTCATAAAGGCATATAAACATTTAAATCATATGGTTTGTTTAATTATTTGCATCAACTTTCCTGCATTTTAAGATACTTGGTTAAGAGCCAGTCATGAAATTAATAGTTGCCCCAGGCAAAAATTATTATCATTTACTAAATACTTCAATTTAACATTACTTGAATAGTTTTCATTAATCTGTTAACATCTTAATCTGGTGATTAATATGTAATATAAAATGTAAAATATGTGAATTTGCCCATTACATTTTACTAACCTATGTCTGCACAAATAATACTTGTTCATATAAAAGGTAATATAAACTAAAGCAAAAACATTAAGCTGGTGGCAGGAGACAGAGTAACTTTGCATGATAAGTAGAGATGGTGAAGGACTACTCTGGTACTATTTTATCATGTTTATGGGGGTATGTTTGGTGGTGAAGGAGCTGTGGGGATCCTTTGGAAGACACGGGTGTAGCTGCTGCATGGAACACAGAGAGGGGACATCTGTCGCTGGAAAATCAGAGATGCATGTACTTTGTTACTTGCCCACAGGTTTCATATTTTAACTTGTTGTGCGTTCATGTTCTCATACTGTTACAGATGTCAGCAGAACTTGATGGCTCAAGGTTCAGCCTTCCAGCCACGACCATCAGTGACGGCTCAGGACAGCAGGGCTCTAACCAAACACAACCCACTACCCCTGAGAGGTAAGACCATTCATTTAGTTGATTCATAAAGGACTTATTTAGGAATTCCGAGACAAACTTTTTAAAATTGACCATGATTAATCTTTAATGGATTTTATCTGGGTTTTCCTTTTTGCAGGTTGTCCTTCCTTAGTAAATTGCTGAAGAAAAGGGTTCCCAAAATATCTCCGAGCAGTGACTCTCCATCAGATAAAACTGGTAACTAAAAAGTCAAATTTGGCAGATTTTTTGGAAAACAGCAACCTGATATTTGATTGAAAAGTGGTGAAACCCAAAAATGGAGGTTTAACATCATAATATTTGTGTGGCTACTGCCTATTTCTACTTCCATTGAGAGGTTATGTGATAAACGATTAATTTAACAGGTTTTTGAAAAGTTATTAAACCCTTTAACAGTTTAAAGTGAAGCCACTATATACAAGATGCTCACTTTTTTTATCAAGCATATACCTCATCACCTGTACCAACCCCTTATAATGATTAAACTTCTTGTTCTCATGTCAGGACTTATAATCCCATCTGTTCCTTTGCTTTTTGCAGTCACATTGCCCAGCTACAGTCCATATCCTTACCACCCACCTAATCAAAACAGTGCCAGGGCCAATCGTAACCCCACCATTCGTATAAGCAGAGCCACACGAGCACTGCAGGGGGAAGTCTCCCTGGATCGAGAGATCACCGACTCCAAGGAGCTACGAAATCTGGACGAGTTCCTTGGGAATCAGGTGAGATCACCATCTGATATATAGTTCACAGGTGAAAGGTAAGTATAGCTATAGCTTTTAGATCAACTGTACAAAGGGCAGGCTGAAAGTAGTCATTTTGCCCAGTTGTTGCACACAATTTTAAAATCATTCCTGAGGAGAGCTTAAGGTTGGGCCTGAGTTTTAAAGTCACATAGAACCATGTAATATGTGAATGAACAATGTTATTTAGAGATTAAGTGACATTTAACTCCCCTCTAATTTTTTCTCATGTACTTTTTCAAAAGGAATGATCCAGTTTAAGGCAAAACATTTCCTGTGTTTTACTTGTTCTCATTTTCCCAACTTTTATCGTCAGGTTAATGAGCTGCAAACAAGAATGAAGGAGCTGTCAGCAACAGAAAGTGTTTTCCTTAGAGCCACCATGGAGTTCAGAGAGACCATCAAAAGCATGTACTCTGTCCAGGTGAGTCAGTAAACATCACATGACACTAGAAATGAAGTTGTTGTTAGTCTGACCAAAACTGGAGATTTCAAACTGTTAAGGCTGTTAATAAGTGCAGCATGATCTGCAAAAATCATCTTTCAAGTGACTTAAAGTCAATGCCTGTGCAGTGAATTTGGCCATACTTACTGTACATGTACAGGGATCTTCCAAAGACAAAGTTTAAAATGGCAGAGATGTTTTTTTTACTCAGTCCAGTGATGAAAATGTAATGGTGAATAGCTCTTTTTCATGGGTACTTTGACCAACAGAAACCCCAAATTGGCTACAAAGATCTGATGAAGGGCTACCGTAACAAAGTGAACACACTAGCTGTATCAAGGGAGAAGACCGAGGTCTCTCTGGTGGTCAACCTATTCCAGTCTGTGCTGGATGGCTTTATCAGGGGTGAAATAAAGCGAGCTGATTCTGAACCAGCCAAGGTAGATGTAATGCTCTGTTATCGGTCCCTAAAGTACTTTGACAATTAAAGTTGTTTGGCTCACTGAATATCTCCTTCTTGCTTTCTTTGAGGGCACTAAGACGACAAAGAAGAGAAGAAAAAAGGAAAAATGCGTAAGTTAATTATCTGTATTAAGTTTCCTCATAATTAATCAATTTATAATGCCAATGTTTTGCTGTACTTCTGTGTCTGTAGCTTGATAGTCCTTTGGATCACCTGTTCAGCACCTACCAAGTGAATATTATGCAATCGTGTGATTTGTGTGGTTCTTACATCTGGGGAATGGAGAAGGCTTACATGTGCAGTGGTGAGTACAGAAAGCTTTGCGGCCACAAAATGTAACAACGTTTTAAAATGTACAAATGCAGTTTGACTTAAGTGTTATTTTTTTCTGTTTTTCATTTTAGCTTGCAAGTTAATATGTCACAAGAAATGTCTGAACAAGATTATCACAGATTGCTCAACACGGTGTGCCAGGCGGGTAAGAACTGACATGTTTGAATATAAAAAAATCATACAATCATTTGATAGTAATCGAAACATCCACCTATTTTCAAGACACTCTTGTCTATATATTATCATGTCTCGTTTTCCCTTGTTTTAGGATGACAGTGTACCAGGCTCCCTCCATTTTGGGGTGCAGGTGTGTGTCCTGACCAGTAAAGCTAACCCCATTCCCAAAGTGGTGGAGTTGTTGCTGATGCACGTGGAGCTAAATGGCCTCTACACTGAAGGCATTTACCGCAAGTCAGGTTCAGCCTGTCGAGCAAGGGAACTCTACCAGATTCTGGAGACTAGTAGGAACCTCTTTGCACCTCGGCTCACACTTAAAATGCACAAAATCTTGAAAACAGTACTTCCAGTCAGTCGTGGTTATTTTGACAGTTTTGGTAGCATTATGTGCTTTTCCTTGTATTGTTAATTGGCACAACTTTCGTGGGGCCATTATAACCACATTCAATGATAAAAGGTCCAGGAGAACTCATATTCTATTTTCTTTCTTTTTGATTTGCTCTGAAGCACAAAAGAAATAAGTAATAGATCAAGACACCTGCTAACTTGCTTGCTGTATTTTTAAAACAATTCAAAATTATTACAAACCCTATGCTCACATCCTTTTGATGATGAAATTTTTATATCACATCCTTTATTGCTCAACTGCATAGACTGGAGAATATATACTCTATATATTTTACATTTCAGTTAAACAATGTTACTTTAATCCGTCTCATCATTCTTGCTCCATCAGATCCTGAGGCAGTGTGTTTGGATAACTACCCCATCCACACCATCACAGGTCTTGTTAAACGGTGGCTCAGAGAGCTGCCGGACCCCCTTATGTCCTTTTCTCTCTACAACGACTTCCTTCATGCTGTGGGTGAGGAACTATTTATAGCATTTAGATTTTTAGCTGGTAGGATTGTTTGCTTTACAGACGTACATTCCAGATTAATGAGCTCATTGGTTGTGTTGATAAGAAGATCCTGACACTCTGAATTTAAACAAAATTCTGTGCGACTATCCTCCAAAAATGCTGAGAAATAGTACAAATATCTACTTCTGTCATTTGTAATATGAAACGGTAACATTATGGATGTTTTTTTTAGTATTAATTAATTTGATTACCTGCAGAGCTGCCAGAGAAAGATGATAGAATAAGGGCTGTATACCAAAAGGTTGATGAACTTCCCCCTGCCAATTACAATACTTTGGAGCGGCTTATCTTTCACCTGGTTAGGTAAGTAGATTTTTTTTTCTTCTTCTTCTTCTAATTAGTAGTCTCAAGAGATTTTAACCTGCGTGTCTTTTAGGGTTGCAAAGGAAGAACAGCACAATAAGATGACAGCAAACTCTCTTGCTATTGTGTTTGCGCCCTGCGTTCTGCGTTCACCTGATGCTAATGACCCCTTCCTTGGTATAAAGGACGTTCCTAAGACAACACTGTGAGTCCTGTAAAGCTACACAGTCTTCAAAAAGTTGTATTTAATGCTTAGTGTGCACTGGCAAAACCTAGTTTCAAAATCCCCTGCTCGTGTGTTTAGACAGTAAATACTTCTGAAGATGCATCTTCGACTATGTTTTCAGCTGTGTGGAAATCCTGATCTCTGAGCAGTTCAGGCGCTATAATGAGAAGATGCAGAATATCCAGCAGCTGGAGTATGCAGAGGCTCTGGCTGTCAATCAACTGAAACTGAAGAGACAAAACACGGTGAGATAAGAAATGGAAGGACAACAGAAGGTCTAAATAACACCTGGGTAGTCATTTTAAGGTTTTTCAGTGTAGTATTGCATTGTGCTTTTGAACAGCCCGTGCCTAAAGAAAAAACATCAGCTCACAGAAATGTAAATCAAACTCACTGTGAAAGTGTGTCTGTATCTTTCTGTTAGTTATTGTTAATTTTACATTAATCAAAAGAAAAGAAACATCCAGAAGACTAACATTTATTTGCATTCAGTCATGCTTATTTACATTTTGTAATATAGACGGCTATAGCTTGCATGTACCACCGAATATTTATTCCTCATGTTAAATCTGCCTTGTGGGATGTCACTGGCATTGCCTGGATCGTATCACATTACCCACATGCACTGGAATCTTCGTGTGCACCAGACCTACATAGTCAGAAACTCCACAGAAGGCCCTGAAACAAACAGAAACTCTAAATATTTAAAACTTTTTTTGTGTCTGGTTGACTGGACAGATAAACAACATATTGCTGACACAAACACTGTTCTGTCTCTATGTAGGTTGTGGAAAAGCCTTCAGAGCTGGATAGTCCAAATCCGGTACAATCTGATGAGTCAGAGATGACCCTCATTGAAAGGATCAAATCCATCAAGCAAGAAAAGTGAGCTGAAACAAATTTTTGTTACAGTCACCGAACATTTATAATACCATTATTACCACTGAATGATTTGAAATGTTTTTCATTTTCAGGATGGACTTGGCCTGCAGGTTGCCTGACCTGGAACAAGAGCAATCTGACTGTGAAATCCTGGACTCTTCATCATCGATGAGCACAGATAGTCTAGATCGGTTGGACAGTTTTGAGTCAGAAGGTCAGTGGTGAGGTAAAGTACTTGAACCTTCCTCTGGATTAAATTTACAATACAAAATTTGTGTTTTAAATGTCCCACTATTATTGCTGATGGCACGTCTCACATGTTATCATGACTGAGTTCCGTGTAGAAAATGGCACCAGTCCAATGCACACAAAACCATTGCCATTAGAGGTATGGTATGTCTCAGGTGTCTTACAGTCTGGTTTTAGGATGTATAGCTTGTGACTTCTAAATTTATTACTACAAATAAGGGCAATGTGTGTAGTCCTGGAACTGGAGTTATACCCAGCAACTATAATTTCTACTGTTAACTAGCTTTGTAGATTGCGGCAAAGACCTTTAAGTTTTTGTTTTTGTCTGGTTCTACTCTGTGACACTGGATATCATATTCTATCACTGAATTACACTGAAGTTCACTTGTCAAAATTGGACACTGCATAGTAAATGCCCTCATCCCAAAGGTTTTGATTCACTGATTTTATTCATAATCACTTCTTCTTTTTTGGTTTATGTCTTACCAAAACAGGAGGTTATGTGTTACTACAATGCTCAATCCTAATGTGTTAACTCGTGTTGTGTATTTGTTAACAGGAAAGATGAACATGCAGTTGAAAACCCAGAAACCTGACTGCCCAAGTGACCTGTCACAGAGAGTCAGAAGTCTGATGGCTCAGACAGATAATGAACAGAAAGAGCTCACCTCTGGACAAAACACAGATGTCACCCAGACCATGTGCCTACTGCCTAGCCAAGACACTCCATGCCCAACCAATGACCCACAGGTCACCACAAAGACTTGGAATGGGAATTTTGATGACCTGGAGATCCCTTACATTGATGAGGAGGGCGATCAAAGCTGAAATTGATATCACAATATCACAAGTAGTGACAAATCTTAATATCTCCACGTCTATGTTCATTCTACACAAAAGAAACTGCACTTTGTTTTATAGACTTTATATTTGTCAGTGCTGCTACAGATACAATGTGCTTTGAGAATTTGTATGTACTTTATGGGACATTATCCTTACTGTTTATTCAGGGTCTTTATGTCAGATGTGTAGAACTTCTCATTATCTTTATTTCAGTTCTCTCGGTTTTAAACATATCTCTGACCTGTACAGTACACATTTTATAAGGCCATTGTGTGACAAGCTTTGTAAAGAACAAACAGGACAACAAGATTAGAAGTGAATGAATATGCAAGTGCCTTCTTTACTAATGGACAGTACTTTCAGATCAACCCACATTGTACTAAAGGCAGTGTGTTGTGTTTGTGCCAAAATAAAAAAGGGGAGGGGCTACTGAATTAGTACCAGAAGTTATAAGGTTGTTTATTGTGATTCTGCATTAAATATATTGTAATACTGCAATTTGGTAATTTAGAGGGTTCAATCAGAAAATATTTACTGGTCTTATTCTTTCTAGTCTATTGTAAATTACATATGGTACTACTGTGACGGATCTTATTCTGTCTACTAAAGTTTTAGCCTTTAGACTAATGACTGACCATTTTTATTATGAAAAACATCTGTCTATGCATCTTGTTTTTTTTCTTTTTTTGTGCATGTCTGTACATTTTATAAAGGATATGAATTGTGCATTTTGCGGTGGGTGTTCTCAGAGCTTGTTACATGCCACCAACTGAAATAAATTAATAGTTTTGAAGTGTTTCTTGTTCGGATACTAATGACAGTACAACACATTTCTTGACCTTAACTGTAACCAAGTTTGACTGATCATTGACCATTTGACTAATATCCATGTTTCTCATACTTAAATATTTATCTGTATATACTCAGTGCATCTAAAAAGAGGGATTTAAAAAACTCACTAAACTAATTAAAGTACCACATAGGGGTGTCATTTTGGTAATGTCAAACTTTATAGACCAAACTAAAGATGTCAATATGAACGCATTAAAAACATGGCAGATTTTCTGTCTATCCTATCACTGATGATTGTTCAATGGCTTCGCTAAAGTAACTGAAGACCTAGTTCACGTTTCTATAAACACAGCCATTCTCCCTATAAGGAATTTCCTCTTTGTTACCCGCGGTATGAGCTTCACAAATCACCACATGAGGATCATAGCGTCAACGTTATCTGAGCCAATCAGATGTAGAGTTGGGTTTGCTTGCTTAGTTGGCAGCCAATCACAAGACCGTATTGCGTTGGAAAGGCGGGTTAATATTTAGTTCAGGAAGACAGACTGAAGTGAGGTGGGGATGAGAAATCATCATTTGGTTAGCTTGCTGCTAGCTGCCTACAGTCGTCCGCTAAAGTGTAATGAGCTTAGTAGCCGAAATTAGTAGATTATTTTACTTTTGGTAGGCGCAACGATGACCCATTGACATCAAGAATGGACATAAGTTAACAATGACGGGGGAGAAAAAGAAGAAGAAGCGGCTGAACCGCAGCATTCTTCTAGCAAAGAAAATTATAATAAAAGATGGAGGAAGTGTGAGTTAAATATTTATTTATTTTCGTTAACTTAGCTTGCCATTGAGCTAAATTGGCTTTCGGCTAGTGTTGTTCTATAGCTGTCTTATTTATTTATTATAAAAAAGCGGAATTTGTTTATGCCAGTTAATTCAATGGTTTACCACCGTACATAACGTTGACCGTTACCACTGTTTGGTATAGAAGGGACCGCCTAGCTAACTGGCTCGTTGTAAACTAGCATTGGCTAATGTTAGCGGCCCGTGTTAGCTGGTCGTTTACACGTCAGCTCAGGTAGCGCTAGCTGGTCAACGTCAACGTAACATTACTTTATCTCAAACGAGTGTCTTATAGTAGTTATTCAGTTATCCTGATTATTAATTTATCTAACGCAAATGAGCACCCGATGTTAGCGGTTGTTCAAAAAAATAAGTAAATGGTATTTGATTGCATCAAGGCTAGCTTAACATTAGCTCTCTAGCATATGTGTTTAATAGGATTTATAGATTCTTTTAAGAATAAAGCAACACTGTTGTTTCAAGATAAACAAGTAAGAGACCAAGTAAGGTTACTTGTCAGGCATGAGATCATTAAGCACGATTGTCAATAACGCGGACGAAGGCAAGATATTTAAACATCGTGTTTGGCACCGTCGGTTTAAAAAAAAAAAAAAAGAAAAGCTAAGTGTGTTGAAGTAAACAATATTGCACATTGGTTCTTCAACTGCCTAAGCGAATACCAGTCCTGTAGCAACGAACGAGCTGTAGTCCAAGTATGTACCGGATATATCAGTCAGGGCCTGTTGTTTCTCGCAAATCTATACCCCTGTCAATGACTATTAACTGTTAATAGTTATAATGCAGCCTTATTATAAAAAGATCAAATTGTCCCTTAATTGGAGCCAAAACGCTTTCCTAATTGGTCGCCTTATTAATGATTAAGGAATCCCAATTGTTTTAATCATACCGATTGTGGAAGTGTGTATGTCTTAAATGAGGATGTTGGTAGTTTGGTGGGGTTGTTATAAATGCAGTGAGACATTACTACTGGTTATATAATCAAGTTTGGAGAGCAATACAAAACATCTTTTAAGTCCATATGATTAAATAGTTGCAATATAACAAAACTAAAGGCAGTCTGTTCTATATCTGAGATGAAATCTGAATGGAGTCCATTTCATTGTTATTTGTTACTGTGGCTGGTTCTGACCACTCAGCTATTAAGGTTTCACCTACAGCAGCCAGCTGTTGATCTAGCCATTGCAAATGCTTGGTTTTGAGGCCACCACTGGACAGCAATACCTGATTTCTTAACACTTCGCTGGTTGTGTTTTTTCATGAAAAGAGGAAGTTGCATCATTCATATCAAACTGTTAACGTTGCTGAGTTTTTCAGTTAAGCAGATGTTGTTGATATATAGTAGAACAAAAGAGGAGTTGTCAATGATGGATGTGATTTATGGCCCAATCTAGACTACACTGGATTTCTGTGCTGGAAGATGAATAAAAAATCAGGTTGAGTTTCAAGTGTTGTAAGTTGCCCCTGGTCTACTTTATAGTCTCCACAATCATGACACCTAATTGTATTTCCTGCTACACTGCATTCACACTCAGGTTTACACACCATTTCATCACTTTACAGAATTTTAAAGGGTTGTGCAGCAGTTAAGTGCCCCCCACACCAAACAGAGAGCAGATTTATAAGATAACAAGGGTGTGTTTATTTATGTTTTACTCATTACAGACGTGTCTGTCTTTTTAGAGTGATCTAATAAACTCTTGTGCTACTTCACCTGTTGGATTGTATGAGTTCAGTGTACAGTAGTTCTGCTTCTTTTTGTTAATGAATTGTCATTGTTATTATAGAAATGCTAGGTTTTAGTAAACTCCCAAGAAACATGACAAGAATAAACATTTTGTTGAAATAAGTTATCTTTATCTGGTCTTGTACTTGCGGATCATAATCAAGAATTGTGAAATGCTTTGGACTGTGTAGACATTTAAGTATCTTGATCATGTTGTGTCATTCTAATTAATTATGTAATTAGAATCAATATGACTGGATTAATTGGGGGGGGTGCAGTATACCTAAACAATGTGATATAGTCCGTTATTTATTTATTTTTTTGGTTTTCTGCACAGGTTGTAGTTTTCTACACTTAAGGAACTTATGGGAAGTGGTCAGTCACTGTGAATAATATAAGTTCATTCTGACTCACACATTTTCCTGAATGTGTTAATTTCCGATCTGAAACTTTTTTTTTTTTGTTGTTGTTGTTTTCTTTCTTCTTTCATATAAATTTGCTGGTCATTGTGCACTTGAGCTATTGTCTCTTTTGGATATATTTATATAGTGCTACTTAAACATATAAAAGTCATGGTAATTCCAATGTTTCTTTCCTTTCCTTCTTTGGTCCTCACAGTTGTGGGATGTAACACAACTATTAAAAAAAAAACAAAAAACTAATGTTTGTGTTAGCCCTGCACATGTACAGCCATACATATGAAATTGTTGTCATATTCTAGAGGCCACAAAGCAAAACGATGTAGTGCGCAGCTGGAAACCAAAATTGTGAACTGCCGGGTCTCAGCCCTCGGGCACTCCAGGGCAGTTTGAGGCCCAGGAATGTGTGTAACAGAGGTTGGCGTTCTTCAAAATGAGTCAGAAGCACTTAGATTTAAGGTTATCAAACTTCTCTAGTGTTGTTTTAATATTCAACACTATATTGACTCGGTCAAAATGTCTCTTAGTACAGATTCTGCTTTTGCAAATCCACACTTTTACCCAGCTGTGGGTTGTCCCACAGGATCAGGCAATGCAGTTTCTATTATATCATTTGTCAGGAGCTGGCTTAAAATAGATGTCGGAGTAGGACTCTATTTGTTAATGTGTTACCATCAACAGGCACTTTGAGGCATGCTAAGATCGTTGTTACTTGTCAGCTAACGGCGTGTCTCTGTCTTTGTCTCCATCTAGCCTCAGGGAATCGGTGAGCCCAGTGTTTACCATGCTGTGGTGGTCATCTTCCTGGAGTTTTTTGCATGGGGTCTCCTCACCACACCAATGCTCACGGTAAGCGGGACACACACCCTCTCAGAAGAAGCTCTGTTATGTAAACTAAAGTAACCTCTTGTATGTCTTCTTATGCCTTCTGTTCTCTGAAATGTCAGCCAAAGAGTGGCATTTCTCATTGACTGAAATCACACAAGGCCCATCGGTGTCTATGAATAATTGAATCCCTAATCAGTTGAGCAAAACCCAGGGGGATTTTGTTTTTCATGCATGCCCATTGGCAGATGTTTTGCCAGACACTAATGAACTGAGAAATATGAATAGGGCATTAAACAATTGTATTGTGTGAGCACCAGCGCTTTGTTGAAAAGGTTTATCAGGGGGTCACTGGTGTTGTCGGCCCACAGCACAGATGCTGGCCAGGCAAACCACTCCACACATTCACCTCAGTGCTCTGTAGCAGCAAAGAGCTGTGTAATTCAAGTATTTGCTACAAGCATCTCAGGCCGCTTTAGAATCTTGCCACCAGATATGAAACTCAAGGTTGAGGTTTCTTCAAAGAGTAAAGCAGAATGGGTTTGTCAAGTTATGTAAAAATGTCTTATTCGCCCCTCAAGTAAAAAAAAATCTGGGTCTTAAAATCCTAAGAAAGTGAGCAGCACTCTCTGCTCTGAAACACCTGGGCAGATCAGTTCAGATGAACCACACTAACTGTAAACCCAGACCAAATAAATCTGCTTAGATGTGCAATCAAAAACCTACACTACAGATATTGAATATTTAGGTTATCATACAACTCTGATCAACATTGTCCGGCTTCCATTTTTATAGCTGGTGTGTCCTGCGAGGACTCAACCACTGAGCTACAACATGAGAGCAGGGCAGAGAAAGACTAGAGTCGGGTGTTTGAGGGGTGCATCGTTGTATCCGCTTATCCCTGGAACCTCCACAATACGCTGCTAGCTCCAATGCTGTGCTGCCATATCTGTGGTGGAGCCGTATTTCAGCTTTACTCTTTACAAAACAGATCCTGCCTCTCTTGTGTCATTATTTCTCTGTAATTTAAGTAGACAGGAAAGTTCTGTCTGTTATGGTACCCAATGAAGATGCAGTTCCACGATGAAGGCAGAAGAGTTTCCATTCAAATCTCAGAATTAGCTTTAAGCTTGTTTTATAGTCGCTCACAGTGCGTAACGTCAAAATGACATATTTCCTCCTGGCATGTGCCATGAAAAGGCGGTGCGTAGTCGTGCACCAGTCAAAATGTGTAACTTGGCACATGCAGAGAACAACAAACCGGATCGACCAATTCGAAAACAGGCTCAGCGAAGAAGTGCGTCTGTACGACACTGCACTGAAATAGCATAAGCAAGTAAAACAGCAAACCGATCTATTACTATTATTATTATTGCATCCTGAAAGGCAACGATAGTCTTTGAAGTCTAGTCTTGAAGCACACTATTTCATAACAAACAATAGGTAACACAATACACTTAAAAGTCCTATAACAATATTCTAAGTACTATATCAGACTGTAATGGTGATAACACACCTATTGACATTTCAACTTCTGTAGACTCGAGGCAAGCAGAGGTGAGAATGCTGATCATTGATGACAGTGCTACTCTTCCTACTCTTGATGGGGGCATTGTTTTCTCCTCCACTTTCATCGTTGTAAAGTAGTTTGCTGTAATTTTCACGTAGCAGCGACACCTCTGTGATGGAGAAGATCGCAACTACTGGCTCATCGACTCGCGCCACTATATATGGCCGGCATGACACCGTGATGTCATCAACACTGCTCGCACGAGCAACTATGCTGGGAGACTTTTGAAAATGTTTTGTAAGAGATGTGCCAAGATGATTTATACCAAAGATATGCTTTCATACAGAAACCTGCATCTCAGATGATGGAGAAACATCTGTGAGCCACATGATATGAACGAGACAGGTTTATGCAACACATACTTCACAAGTCTCCTGTTTGGTTATATGTGCAACTGTTCAGCATTAATTACAGGGGGTTTGTTGTCCTCACAGTCCATGGGCGGAGGCAGGATTAGCATTTTGGACTGATCAGATGCTGCCTGAAGATAAGAAGTACTGCTTCACAGCTCCCACTGAGAGAATTGCTTCATTAGTATCCAGCAGCAACAGTCTTCCCTGAGCATTCGAAGTCTGTTTGTGTTGGTAACTGAATCTCAGAGGAAGAGAGGAGATTCTTAGCTATGGCTTGAGTTTTTTCCTCTGTAGGCCTAAACACTAACCAGATCCTGTTATTCAGTGTCCATCGAGCTCCACATGTCCTAAACTAAACTAAACACTGTTGTATTCTCACACCAGTGTCAATGACTCTTACACCAAAATCTTGCTTTGGACTTTGAGCTCAGCATCCCATATTTTATAAGGACAATGAGCCGCCCTTTCTCTTCTTTGCACACACAAAGGTAACATACGAGGATATGTAATATCTGTCTGGCTAAATATCTGTTACAATCCTTTTTTTTTTTTTTATTGTTTTTAATCTCTGGGATAACGGCTATAAACCAAATACTGCCACAACCAAATACATCTTTTTATTTTTACCTTCGGAATGTAAAACCTTTAAGGTGATGCCAGTGTTATCAAGGACTCTCAGTTGAGATTTATATTACTGAGTTATTGTATCAGGATTTAAAAAGGCCGTGGAGCTTGTCGTTTTTATGCTGTTTGTGTAACTGTTTGACTAAAAACTGTCAGCACAATAGTTGCTCATCCAGACTTGAACCACAAATTACTCCTGTAGCCATGAAAGCACTTGGAAGCAAAAACTTACCACTTGTATCAATTTTCTCAACTGTTTAGGTCACTTGTCCACTTAGACAACTTGAAGCGTGGGTTTATATGCCTGTGGTAAATAAAACCTCTGTTTTATATTCTCTCCCTTCTGATGAGTCAGCGATTTAACATCTTCTGACCTTTCTAGCAGAAGGATGAATGCGCCGAGGATGAATCCAAGAGCAGATTAGCTAATCATCTACTAGAAAAACTTGTCAGCAGTCTTGACACGACAGACGTGCAAATTTAACTACATTTAGCACTCGTGTGAGGAACCATGCTCACCTACAGAGGATTCTTGGCATTTCAAACACAAATAATTCAGACATGCCATGTTTAAATGGTTGATGTTTGAGTGTGCTATAACAAGCTTAAATGTAACACTATTTTATAGATATGGTAATTTTGTGTGCATTATTAGACTATATTTAGATTATCCATTCATTTTCTATACCTGATGACAATACCTTCAGATAAATGTATATCTTTGGAATATTTTTCAATTGAGAATGTGTGGAAAAATTAAATAAAGTAATTAGCAGAGAAATACATTTTTGTAGTTTAGTAAATATGTACAAATTCCATCCTAAGTAATACAGTACCTGCTGTCATGTCCAGAAAAATGTTATTATGATTTAGGGAGTATTTTTGTGAGTATTTCTGGTGGAAAAGATTGAGATTATCTCGTGAAGCTGTCAGCCAACAAACCCAAAGCAGAGTAATTGTCTTTGACTTGTTGGTCTCAGCCTCGAGGAGGCTCTTAAAATAAATAGTTGAGTAATCCTTGACTGCAGTGTGACTACAATATTCATTGTTTTATTTGTGATCAAAAGTGGCACGTTTTAAGCCTGTAGCTCTCCAACATGAACCTTAATTAGGAATTTATAATTTAGTTGTTTTATTTCTTCCATCATCATTTGGTAAACCTTTGTACGATACAGTCACACTTGTCTACTCCACAGCTGTAGGTTATCTAAAAGCACTAAAGCCACTGTGGGTCACTGTTTCCATCGTGTATGTAAAGTGATTTCATCCCACTTTGTCTGTTTGGTTTCCAGGTTTTACACCAGACATTCCCGCAGCACACATTCCTGATGAATGGACTCATTCATGGTGTGAAGGTAAGAGACAGACTTATACGGTTCCTGTGTTCAGTCTCATGCTCGATCATCATTTTCATGATGGCAGTTCAACATTAACACATGCAAAGTGACAGAACACAGTCCTGCATGTTGACATGTTTCTTGGTGTTGCTTTAGATTGCTTTATATTTCATAGTTATTTGGCCTTATGGAGATGACAAATACGTTTGTATTCTCACATAAAGTCAGGCAGCACAGCAGCAGTGGTATTATTAAAAAATCCTTCACCAGCACTGCTCACCATCAGTGCAGTTACACAGTATCTCCTGCAAGCCTCCAGTGACTACAGCAGGTTCCTCAGTCTGTCAAACATCAGCTCAGCTGAAGGGCATCCAATCCAACTTAACAGTTACTGTGTTCAGGGAGGGAGACTGTCTAAAGGAAGATTGAAAGACTTACTTGTAATTGTTTGTTTTTCTTGTGATAGCTTGTGGTTGCAAAAATAGGATTCTGGGTTAACTAATCTTTGTTTAAATGGCAGAAACATATTATAGCGTCTGTCTCTTGTTTAGTTGAGGCAAAAGAAGAAGAAACACACTCCCATATTGACAGAAGAGTTTTGTGCTATTATTTTAAACACTAAACAAGTTTTGTTATGAGGATAATAATATGTAATCCCTCTTGTCAACATATTTTAGTCTGTCAGACCACACCAAGTGTTAGTGGGTGCTTTATTATTATCCTTTGGTTTTCACAAGTCTTTTTTTAGAGCAGCTAAGACTGATGAGCTTTAGACATGTGACTTGTGTTCATTTGTCCATTCAAGTATTAATCATATGTATGGAGGGCTGAAATAAGAGCAAAGATATTTATAAATGGCTAAATAAAGAAGTTTATATGATAATACATGCTTCTTAAATTAAATTACAATATTGTCTATGCAAAAATAAATTGATAGAATGTGAAATTAGGATTTTTTTCTGCTTTCATTTTAAACTGCATTCATTTAAACTTGTGTTAATGTTGTGATTTATTTACTTTTACGCTATTTTCGTAAGAATATATTTTCATGTACCAAACATCCAGCGTCCTCTTTGTCCCCCTCACCCACCTTTTGGCTTATATTTTTCAGGGGCTATTATCATTTCTGAGTGCTCCTTTGATCGGAGCATTGTCAGACGTGTGGGGACGCAAGTCCTTCTTGCTACTAACAGTCTTCTTCACCTGTGCGCCCATTCCACTGATGAAGATCAGCCCATGGTGAGAGCAAAATACTGACAACAACTACACACACATTTATCTTGTATTTGGGTAAAAGGTGAAGTTGTTATTCGATGGTTTTTAAAATGTATTCTATGATGTTACAACAGCGGAATAAAGCTCAACCCCCAGATTAAAAAATAGGATAATAGTGTGACATTGCAGTCTAACTTTGTTTTTTTGACTGTTTCTAATAGTAAGGCGACTTCTGCTTTCAGGTGGTACTTTGCAGTCATCTCCATGTCTGGCGTCTTTGCCGTCACTTTCTCTGTAATCTTTGCGTATGTGGCGGACATCACACAGGAGCATGAGAGGAGCACGGCGTATGGTTTGGTGAGGAAATGATTTACTGTAACACTGACAGTTCATTACTTTTCGTAAGTCAAACAAACTCAAGTGCCCCTCTCTCTCTCTCTCACCCTCCCCTCAGGTATCGGCCACCTTCGCGGCCAGCCTGGTTACCAGTCCAGCCATTGGAGCCTACCTATCTGTGACCTATGGCGACACCTTGGTGGTGATCTTGGCCACAGCCATCGCCCTTCTCGACATCTGCTTCATCCTGGTGGCCGTACCAGAATCGCTGCCAGAGAAGATGAGGCCAGCATCGTGGGGAGCACCCATCTCCTGGGAACAGGCGGACCCCTTCGCTGTGAGTTGTCTCACACTAATATCTACCCAGGACGTTTTCAACATGACTTGTAAGGGTAGACTGCTCACATAAACATTTAAAAATGATCATATTATCATATTTCTTGCATTCAGTCATGGCTTACTGTATAGCAACACAGTAGTAGTGTCTCCATCCAGTTGTCAAGTGAATTTGAAGCAAACTTTAAAATGACGTTTTTGTTGTTTAACCAGCTCCTGGTGTTTTAATGAATTTTGACAAAATAATGGATGAGGTGTGATTTTAGTGCTCAGTACTGAAATATCAGTCCAAGAAAATTCCTTTTGAGGCTCACTTTATGATTTAATGTTGTTGGACATAATCCACGGCCCTTGTTTGATACAGCTCTAAAATCCTGCTGTATTTTTTTAACACAAGGTTTCCTCAGCTTGAATTGGTCATCGGCTTTCTTCCAAAAGGAATTGCTCTTCATTATCATCCATCCTCTGTGACTCAGCACAATAACAAAAACGTGTTAAAATTTGTTTTTAAAAGGTCATTTAGAAAGATTCACAATGCACAGACCCAGTGTTCCAACTACTTATATAAACTTTGTAACACAGTATATTGAACAGTGGAGTTTGTTTCCTTCCACATATGTTAGGAGGGCATATTTTGATGGACAGTCAGAGCCATGTGTCTGTAAGTTACCTCAAGATGTAGGCAGCAATCACCCGTGTCTGAAGGGTCTGAATGTCTCTGTGTCTGGTCTCTGGTGTTTTGATGTGTGCGCCCCGTTGGCATTAACAAACTCTGTAAACTTATTTATTTATCTTATTTTCTTTCAGCCAATTCAACAGGCATCACATTTGTCAGTCAGAGGGCTCACTATAGAATAAAAGGCCCTTAATGTCATTATATTCACAGTACAGTGAAATGAGGAGTACGACTCCTTTTACGGTACAATAAGATTTTAAAAAAGGGACAAAAACACAAAATCACTCAGCAGACACAATGAAAAGACGCCACGTTCCTTGTCAACAGTTGGAAGTTGTCCTTGCGATGTGTTCATGTGATGTGAGAAGGTCCGGCAGGTGGCTTTGCATCGCTGCTGGCTCTTCCTTTCAGTTTGGACTTTGAGCCCTTAAAGACCGATTCGACCGAGTGTCCTTCAGTAGAGTTTTCATTTAAACAACCCAGAGCAAGAAGAAAAAAAGAGATCATGTTTGGCATAAATATAAATGATAATCAAATTGAATTATATGTCATTTCTACCATTTTTCCCCTTTGGGATTAATAAATAAAGCATTCATTCTTATATTTAGCCTAATAAGAATAACATACGAGTTGTTTTAGCTGTAAATTTCTTCTGACATTTGATTTGATTACAAGTCAGCTGTTAACAATGCAATGCATCTATATGCTGCACACTGTAACCACACATAGTTAGTTCTTTATTACCAAATACAGGCGGTTGGATCAGTCTGCACTCCCATATAATTCAAATAGATCAGAGTCCCCATCAGTTGGAGAGCAAACTTGACCACGCCTCATTCATTTTAGCTGATCAGTGGGACTGGCTGTCTTTCATACGGTGGCAGAAGTTTGATCACATGTGATTCAACTGAGCGAGTACAAAAAGTATACGCAAGCCTGCCACCATCATAACAACGCAGCCTACTGTCGCTGAAGAACACTCATCAGCTCAAAACATTAAATATGATACATGTGAGCCTTGTTTATATCTGAAGGCCGCAGCAGTTTTGGTGACAGCACCGTGTTAATTCTTGACTGAGTAGTCAGGCTGGCTGCATTCCTTGAGGTTGTACATGTTTGATCAAGACAAATACTGCCTGTGTGTTTTCTAATATGAGTTTTATTAGCACAGTAATAAATTTTTACTTTACAGATATACGGTTATACACCGTATGTGTTTTATATTGTTAAAGCTTTTTTTCCAAAGATCAGCTCAGATATTCACACACTCTTATTTTAATGATTTGCCATTGAGCTCCGTCTGCCTCCAACTTATTGCTCAGAATATGACAGTGATGTTACCATAACACTGGAGCTGCATGTTTCTTCTTCTGCTGTTTTACAGCTGTTGAACGTAACGTATTAACTCGTGCAAGTTTAGTTTTTTTTTTGTCTGAGGCTGGAAAACCACCATCTTATACCATCATTTTGTGTAGGCTAAAGTTTTTCAGTTATGTTCTGTCACTCCAACACACAGAGAAGTGTGCACAGAGTGTAACACAGAGAAGATGGAAAGCCTGTGAAAGAGTTTCAGCAAAGTTCATTTAAGTTAAGTGTTGTTTCTGAATTTTATGCTGTTGCTACCAAAAGTTAGGAGCACCGGTGCCTGCTGCTGGGCTCTGCTTTCTTCCTCTATATCACCCATCATATCAAAATACTGGCACAGCATTCATTCCACTATTCAATACAAAAAAAAATAGCTACATAAAGTAATTTCTTCTTCTGGGTTTTACAGCAGTTGAACACGAACATAATGACGCAATTGTAAAACGTAACTTTCCCACTGAGGCCAGAAAATCACCATTTACAAGGTTGGACTGTAATTTAGTGTGGACTGCAAATCCCTTAATTATGCCTCATCGATGCCGAATCTTCCAGGCATGCATTTCCACGCCTGCGGTTATTACTGCAGGACATTACACAGCAAAGGTGGCTTTGTTTCTTAAGACTTATTGAAGGAAAGAGTCAGCATGTGACAAAACCCTCTGGCACTGCTTATGTTGGAATTCTAGTAAGAAGCTGAAGAGTTCATGCTGTTTTCTTTTATAGTCTCTGCGTAAAGTGGGCCAGGACTCCACGGTGCTCCTCATCTGTATCACCGTGTTTCTCTCCTACCTCCCAGAGGCCGGACAGTATTCCAGCTTCTTCCTCTATCTCAGACAGGTAACGATTTGCACCTCCTACTGACATTTCCAGAAAAACTACAAAAATCATCAGATACATTTTATTGACACGCTTACTACAGTACTACATGAAAAACACCTACTTATCTAAAATGATCACATCTTAATTGATGTTGTTAAGGAGGACCACAGAGCTTTGTCTGAATGTGTGTATTTAGTGTCATACTTTTGTCTTGTGTGTTGCTAATTTAATATGAAGGGACCACACATTTTAGCTAAGAAGCTAATTTAACGTTACAGAAAAATAGGACAATAGAAAAAAAGACTAGCAGTATTCTGAAAAAGGACAATGTTGGTGGTTCTACAGGGGAAGCAGCCTGGAGCTCTGTGTCACCGCCTCCTTTTTAACAAACTTGAACTGAAGATTGATTGTGTAAACGGTGTCAGATTAACGACTGGCAGGCGTGTCTTTGACAGCTAACACCTAGCCTCCATCTTGAAAAACAGAACCAGAGTTTTGGAAACTTGCGCTAACATTACTCACTGCGCCTTTTTTTCTTTTTACTTTGTTTATTGTATTTCTTATTTGTTCACTTGTGTAGTTTATACACCGCCTAACATCGGCTAAATGCACCAGGACGACAAAGAAGCCCTTCATCTGAGAATCATGAAGTTAACAGTCGTTTTGTGTTTATGTGTGCATGTCTCTGGCAGTCGGTCCTAATCCGTTTTATCTACTATATAACCTTTGTTGATGCTCTCGCGTCATGCTCTGCAGGTCATAGGCTTCTCCTCGGAGACGGTGGCTGCCTTTATTGCAGTTGTGGGGATCCTCTCAATACTAGCTCAGGTAAATGAATGTAAACTTCTCTTGAAGTGAATCTAAATGTTACATTGAGCTTTATCATGTTTACACTTTTGATTATATAATTTTTCCATAATATTTACATACATTTAGATAAATGTGTCATCTATGAAATGCGTGTCCAAGGTCTCAGGAGGGAGGAGTCTGTGCCTGCTAAAGCCCATGTCATTTAACTTGTTTCCTTAGACGGTCGTGTTGGGTATCCTGATGCGTTCCATAGGGAATAAAAACACAATCCTGCTTGGCCTCGGCTTCCAGATCCTCCAGCTTGCCTGGTATGGCTTTGGTTCTCAGCCATGGTGAGTAAATCTTACAACTTTTGCTAACACGTCCACACATCCCTTTCTTTCTCATTCAGTTAAACAGGATTACAGAAAACCAAGAACCTACAGGTGGAGAGATGAGAAGTTCTGAATTAGAATAAAGTAAATGAGAGATTTGTTCAAATCATTTTCTTCTTTATTCCACCTACTGATTCACGTACTTACCAAATGTATCGCTGATAACAAGTGCATCCTTCTGTGATCCGATTATGTGGGCAAGCATCGCAGAAGACAGATAAAAGGGAAATGCTATGAATGTAATTTCACTGTAATGACAAATGATTAACCGCATCATGGTACAAGACTGTCAAAGTCACTTATCTTTCATTCAAATGATTTTCTGTGAAGTCAAGGCAGGATCTGGTATCTACATAGAGATCATACAAGAGATCAGAATTAGTGAAATCTACTATGACACTGTGATCAGTACCTATTTATTAATAGAGTTGAATTTGAAATCGTTTAAACCTAAATTTATTGTTTTGTGCTGTTATTACCCAGACAGACCACTAGAGGGAAGCACAGTCTTGAGCAAAGACCACTAAAGACTCCTCAGCGACCAAACTGTCCCCTCAAAATTATTTTAAAGTTTTATACTTGGTGCCTTTTCAAATATTGATGATTATATTAAATGCCTGCACCAAAAAAAATACTTCTCTCACACACACACACACACACAAAGTATTCTGTTGGACCATCTTTAGTTTGATTACAGCACACATTCCCTTTTTTCATTTCAATAAGCACAACATTTCTGTCCCTCCAGAGTTTGTAATAGTTTTGCCCATGATCTTGTATTAATGATTGTAGAGTCAGTCCGCTGAATAAAGCCTTTTCCAGCTCATCCTGAGGATTCTCAACAGGGAGACTCAGGTCTACACTCTGTGATGTCTCATGCTCGCTCAACTACTTTTTTTTTTTTTTTTTTTTTTTTGAGTCCAATGAATTCTGACACTTGGAACATGCCTGTGCCATCAGGGGAGAGAACCAAATCCCTGGTCATTCAGCATATTCGGGTAGTCAACTGACCTAATTTTTTTGGGCGCATAACATCGCTGAACCTAGACCTGACCAACTGAAGCAACCCCAGAATATTTGCTTTGCTAACTCTTGTTGGTGTTTTTATTAGTGTTTCTTGGTCAGGTAGTGTCTATATTTTTTTTTTACATTTTCCAAATGCAAAGAAAAGTGCTGTTGTCCAGCCGCCACCACCCATACACACAGTCAACAGGTTGGGTTTAATTTCTCATGAAACAAGATCATTCACATTCTCTTGTTTTGCTCTGGAGGCAAAGACGTGCACCCATAATATCTATTGATCCTGAAAGAAATCATTCACGTCTCCTCTCGGCTTTGTTCAATACACCAGAAATTAAGTTACATAAAGGTCAAGTTGGTTGTATCATACATTAAGAGGAGAATTTTCTCCTCACAAAGGCTAAATAATCTTACAGCTAGTGTCTCTATCACTGAAATTGCTACAAAACTGAATTGTGACGTATACGATCAATAATGACAAGCATATACACCCACAGTTATTTCATAAAACCAAACATAGCCGATAATTTAAACGTCTTCAGATGTTTTTTTTTTTGCTTTATGAAGGCTTACAATTGAAACAGTTCTATAGGAGTGGCAATTTCGAAGAACATCTATTGCTTTAGATTCAGAAAAATAAATGAAAATGTAATTTTTTCATCCCCTGACATGTGTGTTATGGTTGTAGGATGATGTGGGCAGCTGGAGCTGTTGCAGCCATGTCCAGCATCACTTTCCCTGCCATCAGCGCCATTGTGTCCCGTAATGCAGACCCTGACCAGCAAGGTAAGAAATGAAACTGAAACTGTTTGTTGGGATTTATTTGTAGGTCTGTGTATCGGCGATGTTGAGATCTACAAAGCAAATGTTGTCACTCAACAATAAATGTTAAGTAGCTTAAAATGACAAATGTTTCTGCTATAAAGCAAACTTTCTCTTGTGCATTAGTGTTCAAGGAGGTTTGATAACATTATAACTTTCCAAATACATTCTCACTTAAACTTTATATCTGCACTCATGTAAATGAAAGTGAGAATCATAAGCTGTCAGCACTTGTTTTGTTTTGCTACGTGCTGTTTGATGCTGTACTTGTTGGGATTGAGAGTAAAGGTGGGAAACTGTATGGCGTGCATCATTTAAAAAGCTGGAATAGGAATCTGTTCCCATATTATCTGATGTCTCATGCTGTCAGAGAGACAGTCGGGTTATGTTGTGCGCTTTCTCTTGTGTATAACAAGTAACAGCGTTGTTCATTTTGCTTATGCAAAAATGAAATGGAATCTGTTAAAGATGTTTAACGTTTCCGTCTCATGTGTAGGTGTTGTCCAGGGAATGATCACTGGAATCCGGGGGCTCTGTAACGGTCTGGGCCCTGCTCTTTATGGCTTTGTCTTCTACTTGTTCCACGTGGAGCTGAGCGACACAGACGGCTCCGAGAAAGGTGCCAAATCCAACATGGCTAACCCCACTGATGAGGTGAGCTTTGATTGATAAAGTTGCTTTTAATCCATCTCCAAGCCCATTTTGTGTGTATTGATTTTTCTGATTGGCGACCTTCTGCCTTCTCTATTTAGAGTGCCATCATCCCAGGTCCTCCCTTCCTCTTCGGTGCATGCTCTGTGCTGCTGTCTCTGCTGGTGGCCCTGTTCATCCCCGAGCACACGGGGCCCGGCATGAGGCCCGGAGCCTATAAGAAGCACAGCAACGGGGCACAGAGTCACTCCCACAGCCCACAGGGCAGTGGGGCAGAGGGCAAGGAGCCGCTGCTGGAGGACAGCAGCGTATAACCTCAGCTAAGGGGGGCAGACTTCCTTGCTCCACCCCCAAAAGTCCCTCCACACATGAACAGATGCACACATTTTATCACATGGACGCTCATGCACCTCAGGCACACATCAGAGTAAAGTGCCGTGAGAAGGAGTTTGTGACCATGTGTTTGTGTCCACAGCACAAAAGTGGGTGCCCCATCCCTCGCAGCCCTTTCCTTTCTAAAAGCAGGGTTTTTGAGGACTCTTTAAAGACCCTGTATGAAGACGCGGTTTTGAATTTTTTTGTTTTTGTTTTTGGGCTGCAGTTAAAGTGTGTGTGTGTGACCTGGCTCAGCTGGACTCCAGTCTCTGGTTTCTCTAAAGCTGTAATAGAGTGGAAAATGTAACCGCTCGTCCCCCCTTCCTGCTGCTTAACAGGACCGAAGCGATTTTGGTTACGAGTGCAAGTGGGGTTTATCTCAAATGTTACTAAATACCTGTGTGAGTCTTGATATTGCTCTTAAGTTAGTCAAGTGGCAACTTTGTCAAACCAGAGCGTAACAAAGGGTTAGCTGAGCACTTGTTTAATGCTCTTTCACAAGCTAACTCATGTTTCGATGCTTGTTGTGACGACTGCTCTGTTGAAGCACCCAGAAGGGAACACTGATCATCATCTGTGCACACAACAGGAGAGCAGCAGCTGTAAGAGGAGAGTTGGAGGGGTGCTTCCCAATCTCAGTTTGGATGGTCAACCAGTTCAGATACTGAAAGCTTTGTTAGGACCACACTTTGTCTGAATATCACACTTCTTGCAGAGAGAAGTGCAGAAAAGAGACCACTTTATTAGCTGAACTGTTTTTCAATGTTTACTTGCCAAACTCTAGATTCATAGTACAGTTTGGGTTGTATATTTTTCTCTGTTAAAACTGAAGGCTAGTTGTGCTTCAAGTTTTTATTCAAGAAACAAATGTTGCCTTGAAGTGGCTTAAGACAAATATACAGAGACGTTGCGTATCCTGTATGAAGACCAAGGTCTGAGAAGGCTCTGTAATCTTACGCTATTGCTCCCATCGGAGCTGCTTGACACTTTTTATTCCTTTGTATTCATGCCCTTCCTGTTACTTTGTTTCCTGACATTTATCACCATCAGGGTTAAGGCTTACAGAACCACAGTTTTATTTTAAAAGCCTCTGGACCATTTGGAGCTAGAGCGTTGCTATCAGCATGTCAGTATTGGCACTGACTGTTAACGACGAGTCTTTGAATTAATATCATTAGGTTCAAGAGAATATCAGTCACGCTGCTTCGGGAGAAAATTAAGTGTGCTGTAGCGTGGTTAATAATCATTTCTACTGTTGTCATTGGGTAAGACCTGTGTCGGTTTCATAGAATTCCTAATACTGAAGCTGCCATACAGTTAAAAAAGGGGCACAGCTTCATTTTTCAAACTGAACTAATTCCTATCGTTATCGTAGGATGAGCCAATAAATTTCCAGATGCAGCAAGTTCTCCTCCCCTCACCTTGTCAATACCGTAGCTCAGAAAATAAAAATGAAACAACTAAATTGAACCTTTTGGAATCGTTCTTGCACACTTGTAAGGGGCGTGTGAGGTGGGGTTACTCAGTTGGTTGCAGTCTGTAGTTTTGCCACTAGATGTCGCTACATCTCACACTCTGCACCTTTAACAGCCTGCAGATCCTCCACAAACATGTCAAACCAGCTGCAGAAATGCAAACCTGTGCTACCACAACGACTGTGGGATCTATACAGAAATACTGATGTCGTCACCAACAGGCAAGCAAAGTTGAATCTGCTTTTGTTTGTTTTGTTAATGGTCTTACATTTTCAACAAATGCATATTAATTCAAACTAGGATTGAAATCCTCTAGAATACTGTGAACGTCCTCTTTCTCTTTGTTTTAGAGGAAATTCAACTTTTGGATCATAAATTATAGTGCAGCCAGGAGAGTAATGTTTTACAAAATGTACACCATGGGAATTGAGAGTAGTGTGAACCCTGGGAAGGACACGTGCACACCACCCTAACTCTGGAGATTTAAGATGATATATTTTTTTCTCGCCTGTGGGTAGAACAGCTTCCTACCTGCTGCCACTGTTTTGGTACTTTGCATTTGTTCACACGCTGTGTTTGTAACTGCAGAAATCTAACGTTGCTCTGTGAATTTCTAAATGCCTCTACTAGCGAACAGTACGTGTGTCATGCTGTTTAACATCTGAGCTGAAACGTGTCACAAAGTTTGTGCCAAAAATAGTTTGTTCCGTTTCCTTCTTTATTTCTTTTGTACATTGTGTATGAGTGATTTGGATGTTATTTTGGCTGTCAGTTCCTCACTTGTCTTAATTAATTTTCCTTTATTTTTTTGGCAGAAAATCTAAGTTCTAATGCTGTTTTTTTTTTCATAGCTTTTTAAAACTTAAGACATTTTAAGGATTCTTTTCAACATTATTCTTAAGATGGTAAATGATCAAAGAGTCTTCATTTGATAACAAGCATTTGCAGTTTTCTTTCATTTGTTTTTCCCAGATTTATCTCTGAATGTTCCGGCTGGAGAGGAACACGTTGACCACTCAATATCTGCAACACTCTGACTCAACCTATCATAGTTTTTATTCTGTCAGAGGGGTTGTTACTACGCAAAAGGCCATTTAAAACTTATTTTCAGAATCCTTTTATTTATCCATCATTGGGTGAATACTGAAGTAAAAAAGCGTGCACCCAGATTCTCTATGAATTGGTTCGATTCTGCACCAGCCCCACGTGCACTCATAAGCAGACAACTGTAAATGTACAAAAAGCCCTGTGTACGTACAGCAAATGTATATATTTATTGCTCAAGGAGATGGCCACCTCTCTGTCTCTTTGGTTGTATGGTGCAGTTATTCTATATTTCTCAAGACTTACCTGCTAGCCACTCTTGTTTTTAGTATGATGTGGTTTGTGGCCTGAACCCCTTCTCTGTGTGCCTAAAATTAGCCAAGAAATGAGTATGGCAACGTAAGTAAATGGTGGTTATTATGTAAATATGGGAAACTAATGAACTATTTATTAAAGGTTTATTGTACAATGATACAGAGAAATGTTTCTCTTGTTTTTGTGTGTTTTTGTGGTTTTGATTGCGTCCAAGCAACAATATCATTAGGGTTTTCCCGGCTTCTTGTTTTCAAGATGAATATCCTGCACTTAATGGCTGTTTAAACCCATTAACTCACTACAAACTGAAGTCTTGTTAACTTTTAACTTCTGTTTTCAATTCCTATCACTATTTAATCCTCTAACTGTGTTTTGCGATCAGTAATTCTCCCCTTTAGAGTTTCCTGGTACTGCTTTTGTCTACTGTCACACTGTTCATTTATGGGCACTTTAGTTACTGAATCAGCACAGTGCCGTAAGTCAACTCTGCTTCTTCCTCACAACAATTGTGCACTTTACATGCGAGGTAGCCAAAAAAATCGTTAATATCACACCCAGAATAATTAACTTGATATTTACACTATGCAGGGTTTCAAATGAGCAGTTTTCATGCGCCGGCAACATGTTGCAAAGACTGAGAGATTGTGTCAACTTAAGAGCTCAGAGGACACGTCAGTTTGTTGCTGCCTCCATAGGTGCAGGTAAGACATAAACATGAGGTAAAGCCGTGTTGACCCCTCATACACATTCATGCAGTGCTGTTTTACTATAAAACACTCAGCTGATCAACATGTATGGGGAAATGTGGAAAAGAAAATTCAACATGTGGACTGAGGGGAAACTGGAGCTCAAATCACTGCTTTATGGGTGGGTGAGTCAAAATCAAGAACGTCCTCTAGGCTAAAAGGAGAGGGACGATTTAGCTCTCAGTTCAAAAGTCAGCACTAGTGACAGTATGGGGGTGCAGTAGTGCACGTGGTATGGGTGACGCCTGTGAAAGCACCTTTGACAATAAATGCAGCTGAGTGAGCAACATCTGCTGCAAAGTTTCTTTGTTTGTTTTTCCAGGAAAGATCCTGTTAAACTCTTCAAGACTATGCCAAACCACAGTCTCCATGTTTAACAGCGCCATGGCTCCATAATGCAAGTCCTTATTTTTGCTTTATTTATTGGGGGGGATTTTTGATTATTTAGCCCACTTTCATTGAGCGATCAACACCATAACAGGGTTCTAATTGATTTAATAGTGCTGCCACTGGGACGCACTTCGATGTTTTTCTTGCGTTGTTGAGAGGAAAATCTTTTATTTCCAAAAATACCAGCACATTACAACACTGACACAAAAACCTAACGCTTCAAATATGTTAGCATGTTCCTACATGAGACTGATGTTACTATTGCATCACTTTCGCTTATGTATTTGAGAGATGAGCCTGTTTCGACAAGCGGTGAGAACTTGTCGGTTGAGGGGGTACGTTTCCTACTACATTTCCATAATAATCTCTGCGTGTCCGTGCAGCGTACCTCACTGCTGTTTTCCTCCGTCTGCAGGAATATGATGATGTCCGCAAAAGTGTCCAAAGGGAACAGCAGGTGTTATGTGGTCTTAACCTGGGATCAAAGAGATAATAATAAGACTCTTAACCATAATCCATGCCCATTTTTTCCTGACAAGCCCTGCTGCAGCACTGGGCAGTGCAGTGCAGTGGATTTAGTTACAATGGACTCATCAGCACAATGTGGTCTCATATTGAGCACTGATAATCACTGTGCATTCACTGTGACATGCAGGCTTCAGTAAACAAGTGGATTGTGTGGAAAACATCAACAACCTTGCAGCTGTTGTATGTGGCACAATGGCTTCAGTTAGCTCCTCATGTTTGGCATACAGGTTTCCAACTCCCCTTGGAAAACATTTGTGGCACAGAAGAGAAGAGGGAATGTTTTAACTTGCGGCCTTCGGTGCTTGTAGCTGCGCAGCACATCAACAAACGGCAGGTTCCAGCTTTCTGGGAATTAGGGGCACAAAGCCTTGTGAGGATTAACAGCTCTTTGGCAGGGAAAGGATTGGGCATGTTTTAACAAGAGCAACTTTACTGAGCGCTTTAGAGAAGCTTCTCAGATGACCTCCTTGGCATGAGTGAGTGCAAGAGCGACTCCTGAGACTCTCATAGTTTATTTGTGCTCGTGTTGCACGTGAAAAGTAACCTTGTGGCTATTTGGGGGGGGGTAACTGCTGGAATGTATTGGGATGCAGAGCTACTGTCCTTCCACATCTACTTTCCAGCCTTCAGGTAGGTGCGTGTGTGAGAGAGAGAGTGCTTACATCTTTAAAAAGAGCCCTCTTGCACTCAGTCAGAGGCCACACGCAGTCCACAGCACCACTGCTGTCCATTAACCTCAAAGACATACTGCATCCATCAAACTGTGCTCACTTAAAAGAATTGTGTTTGAAAGCACTGGAAATGGCAGCAGGAAGAAATCTTTCTTTTGAGGCACATACTTTGTATACCCACAGACGCACTGCGAAGGGGAAATGGGCGCAGTGGTGGATGTCCTGACACAAGACAGCTTCTTTTCCTGTGGTTAACGTCTTGCATGCTTGCGTCTAGGAAGAGCCCCAGGATGAGTCATGTGGGAACTTTATTGTTTCTGCAGTCGAGTTCATCAATGTGAGCCTGGCTTTGTCACTAACCTTTGCCTTCTTCCCCGTGTTCTATAAGCAGATCAGCGACATATTCTCCCATTACTGCCTCCCACTTGTGACGATTAACTTGGGGATACACTAGCTGTGGGCCTCTAAGAAAAGACTGTTTCATCCCCAAGTCTTAACACAAATTTACACAGCAGTGCAGCTTAAGAAAATCCATATACTTACATGTATTTTCTCCTCAGATATCTCTCACACCTCTTACAGAGAGCATGGACCAAACCAGCCTTATCATTGTGAACCCTGATCCGGTTGGTTGTTGCTGTTTAGTGCTACCTACATAACCATACGTTGGAATAAGGTAAAGTGGCTGACAGGTCAGCTTCAGCTTTTATGTAAGAGCACTCTAATCCCTCCCTGCAGAGAGCTGATAATTTCAAACAGATTTAAGTCATTACTGAGAGGGGCTGAACATAAACTAGCACACCTGTGCCGTGAGTGACAGCTTAAAGTGCCCCCTCCGTGAGGCTTTTAGCCTCAAATCACATTACTCTGTATTACCGCCCACGATTTTTAACAGTACTCCTTAGGCTACATCAAACAGCCCTTTTATTCTTTCCAATTCAAAACTGAAACCTCAAGATGAGCCCAGTTCATGGACTAAGCTCTTCACCACCAGGGTTTAAATCTTCAGGTGAAACAGTCTAATTCATTTTCAGACATGTTTTTCTGTTCTTTTTATCTAGACTCCAGTTTTGAATTGCAACATGATCAAAATATACATTTTATGACAAACTTATAGATGTTATCCAACAGTGCAGCACCACACAGAATCTCAATATCTTTGACCCAACTGTTTATTTACTCTGAGACTTAGTCTCATGTCACAACACCCCCCCCCCCCCCCCCCCCCCCCCCCACACACACACACACACACACACACACACCCAAATCTCTGCTAAGACATAACCTGCCCAGTAGCAAACAGGCAAGCAAAATTAGCACCAATCGAGCAAAAGCACTCCACATGTCGTTTTGTTACAGTGCATACAGAAACAATACACCTTCACAATAATAAAGCTTAAAAACATTAAAAATGATTAATCCCAAATGTCCCATTTACAAAATCACTTTGCGTTACCCACAGTACTTGTGCATCTTATTTCTATCAGCAGTACTTGACACGGTTAAATCATTTGACTTGGGTCCTGCGCTTAATTGAATTAATTCGACATAATTACAGTAACAAGGGACACATTGCCTATTTAAGGTGTTAGAGCTAATAGTGTACGTCTCAGTGAAAGCTGAGCTGTGAGAGTAAGAGAATTCTGTGTAGACCTACAGGACAGGATTGTGTGAATCTGGATAAAGGTACAAGAAGATTTCTACAGCTTTTCACGCATCGAAAATACCCTTATTCTGGCAAGCCAGTAATCAAACAGGTAACCAACGAGCCAAGAGTCTTTATGACCGAGATCAAGATTTTCTATGTGGAAATGGAAAAACCTTACCGAGAGACAACTATCAGTGCAGTCACGCTTAAGTTTTGCAGTGGCCATAAAGAGGCCACTCTGGACCTGGAACTCCGAGCAGGCTGTTACTCTCAACCATGAGTAACAACACAGTGAGGGAAACGAGCCACTGTGCAATACCTCAGTCGCATCATCACCACAGGCAAGCATGGGCTTGACAGCATTATCCTATGGGGGAAGTTTTCTTTTACAGGAGCTGGGAGGCGAAATACTGGGATGGATGCAGAAAGCTATTAAGAAAGGCTGAGTGAAAATCTTTTCTAGAGTTTCCAGAATCTCAGGCTGAAGATTTTCATTCGCCTTTTTCTTCTACTTTTCACTCGATAAAGCAATAAAAGACTGTTTGCACTTGTTTTCACTTTTTCATCGTAGTCCTTTGAGTTGATTAACGGACAAACGTCTGAAGTCTGAGAGGATTAAATCTTGTAGGATCTGAAAACTGTTCATATGCACTGTCTGCTTCTCAATTCTTTTTGTCACAACACTTCTTTTTCTTAGATAGAAACACTGGACACATTACAGGAATGGAAAGTTGGAGGGGTGATGCAAACACTTTCCAGACAGATTTCAGTCGAAGTCATTTAATCTCCTGATCAGGATCTCTGGCCTTAAACCATAGTGTGGCTTTAGTTTTTTTTTCTGTTAAATACTGACTTCAGTTACTTCTTTGAATCATGTTGGTGTCAGTCTTCTATTCTTTTTTTTTTTTTTGCAGTGCTTTGTCAACATATCAGTTGTACTGTTTATATTATTCTAATTTTCAAGCATGGTGTCCAAATGTATGTAATTGTATCATTTGACTTTTGTCATATATAGTTTTTTTTTTTTTTTTTTCCAACGCCAGAGACAAATTCATAGTCTTTTCCAGGATATCCATGTTTGCTTGTTGTTTGCTTTCCAGGTCTGACTTTCAGACAATGTAAGTGCTTTTTCAACATCCTACGTGTAAATATCGGATGCTTAAGTTTCCTTGAGGACACCACAAAGGAAGACTTACTGCCTCGAGTGAGATTACAGCACAGCACAAGTACAGGTCACTTTAACAGGAAGTTCAGTGGTTGGAAGTTGTTTAAGTCATTAAAAATTATTTTCATACTATGCGGAAACTATTGAAAAAATTCATCTGTCTGCTAGATAAAATGGTGAAGTTATAAAAATGTTCAGAACTATGATTTGGTGATGGGTTAACAGGCTTTTATCTATTCTTCTATTAGCAAATGTTTTCCAATTAGAAAAATCTATTTAGATATTGTCAAATCTTGCTTGAATATTATCTGTTAAATATTTAATTGACTTATAAGGATAAAAAGGGATATTATAGGGAAAAGGGATAGAGTTTTGTGAAGGTCCCGTCATAATAGACAGCGGTCAGGGCCCTCTCAGTTTGGAGGATCGGGGGGTATTCTGACAGGGAAGCAAAGTTAAAAGCTCCTCAGAACACGGTCACAGAAAAGTGGATTTTTCTCCACATTAAACTTAAAAATGTTCCAAGTGGTTTGGTCAAAAGCCAAGTCTATTGGTTTTTACACTGAATTAGTTTTGCATTAGACAGTTTTCACTATTTTCTCAAGTAAAGCACATCCGTGTTGCTGTTTCACGCATGGTTGCATATTTGGAAAAACACCTGAATTATTGTCAGTCACGCAGCCGCTCACAAACGCAAAGCAACACAGATGTTCTTTGGTCAATGAAATCGTGACGCACAAAGTAAAGAAATGGTCAGAAGTGACGTAGAGTAAAAAAAAAAAAACAGCAATGACATTTTTTGGAGATTGGAATTGTTTTAGATGCATAAAAACTCCCTTTAAATGGTACCCACTCTTAAAAGCTCATAGCTTAGCTCCTCCATCAGAAATACTTCAAACTCGGAGTGTTCTGACCGCCGTGTGCTGCATGTAAGACGCTGACCACGCACACAACCTCACTCTCCAAAAAACTTTTTCAAAAAGTTTAAGCTCAATAACAGTTTATCACTTTATACTAAAGTGAAGTCTATAGAATATGGTTACACGTGTTAATAAACGAAAACTATTTGTTTTACCAGTACTTCACAAACTGTACGCGCCTCTTGACCCTTTTTCAGTTTGAAATACTCCGTTTTAGCATCTGTCTCTTTAAGACCCCCTTCCTGGTTGCTATGATGAGTGAGTTGATTGATCGGGAAGGGAAGAGTGTAAAATAGCAGCTCATTCTTTGTTGGAGGTTTACCAAACAAACGTGTAGATAAGCTTAATGTCATTAAATTAAGAATGAAAAGTGAGGTCCTTTCAGAAACAGTATTTTCTGTTAGATACTGGTTTCCATTCCCACGGAGAAGATTGGAAACCAATGTTTGTCTTTAACAGTAGCAAAAATACATTGAAAGGATTTGCAGACTCTTTCAAACCCCCTTTCAACTCAGCCTTGACTTCAATGTCAACAACTTTACACATAATGTTTTGTTTCAAATAATTTCTCCATAACATAAAACTAATAAAGGTGTCTACTTCCAAACACTGAAATAAATTATTGTTGATGTACTTTCACTTTATTTTAAATAGAGTGCTTTTATACTATGGCTTTGTTAAGCATTTGTAACCTTTATTAAAATGGCAAAAAACATGCAAAAGCTTTCATTACAACCCTTTAAGTATAAGCATCCATCCCCATAATCTGACATTTATTCTTAATATCTGTGACAGAAGCAACATCTAAACACATATCCACTGAAAGGCAATACTTCACATTTTCCCGGTTCACTCGAGCAGTCACCATTGACCCACCTGCAGGCTAATAAACACCAGGACCCTGCAGCTTACGGCAGCCATCTTATGCATGGTATGTCGCTCCACTCTTAGCGGACTAACGGGACCTCTGAGGTCAGGATTAGGGGTTTGTAAGACTTTCCACAGCTCAAAAACAACATTTTTAGTCCCCAGCAACAGGCTGTCGCATTCAGATCATGTGTTCACGAGTCATTTGTTTCTTGTTCATCTCACCTTCAACAGCATTTCAGTGGGTTTGAGCCGTAATGACCTAATCTGTCAGAACAGCAAAGTAGGTTAGACACTTTGAGATGGTCACAGGGTTTTAAACTATAGACCAAATGTGCTGGGAATTACTTAAGGGGCTTAAGATGTTTAGAAATAACTTGAAGATGGTTTACTTAGTCGTGACTGCTTATGTACTTGGATGCAAAAGTGGAAAAATATTCCCTGCTGGTCATAAAACAGCTTTCTTTTTGTTTTATTTAGCTTTTCTCATTTAATAATGTGTTGAGCCTTTTTATCGTCTATCATTTAATACTTTTTTGCTGTGAATTACATTCAAAAGGATGACTTCTTGTTGTTTTTTGGTGTTTTCTTCTGCAGGATATCCATTAAAAGCTATGAAAACTTTAAAAAAAGGGGCTAATCTGACAAAAGCAAACATCTCTGATATTTGTCGTGAGTCAAAAATAAAACGGCGTATGTAACGGAGGGTAGCTCATGAATGGGAAATGGAGCATTGCTTCATCCTGTCACTCACTATAGGATTTAATCTCATTAAAGCTTCCACTCGTACAAACGGCACACTCAATACTGGATTATGCTTAAGGTATGGAATTCACAGCAGTGCAATTTAGCTCTGCATTATTTATAACGACAGTCGTGTTCCTGCTGTGCGTGATATTCCAATCGGCTCAGTGTTTAATTATTCTGATGAGGCTTGCAATCTTTCTCCCAAGTGTGACCTCCTGACCTTGCAGCTCCGGCTTTCCTTCCACCATTTCAGGCATGTTGTTGCAGAGATGTGATGGTTTCTCATTGCAAACTGAAGTAAATGAATTACTAAAATCCACTTGAAATCACGCAGGCATCAGCAGGAGATAGTGATGGTGGTCAATCACAACGTCCGCCTGCCTTACAAGTAAATCTGGACTATTTTAGGTCAGTGAACAACAGGGCATAATTATCTTCTATCAAACAAGCTTCTGCTTTGATGGAGGATGTCAACAAAATCAACAGTGATGATGGAGATGGAATTGTGGCAGAAATGTAGCGTGCACAAACACACTTGGATATTTTCAGCCTCTGGGAGCTCAGTTGTGAGCACGGTGTGAAAGACGCAATCCTGGTGTTTTTCCATCAGTCTGTCCGAGTGTGAGAACGTCAGAGGATCAAAAGTTCTGTTTTTGAACAATGGCTGGTTTGCACACATGTTTTCCTTCCTCATCTTTTCCCATCAGTTTCTGGAAATAGCTCAAATTTCAGATAAACCAAACAAATACCATCAGGATGAGAATTAATGATGTTCCGCTTTTGACGGCACCTGAAATGGAACCGGAACAAAAACAACAATGACGTTTTTCTTTGTCTGTTTGGTTTTTTTTTTTGGAAGTACAAAATCTTCCAAGTTCAAGGTTTTTTCACATTTGTTACTCTCTGTGTAACTGGGCTAATGTGAGAAAATTTGACTTGTGAAGGTCTCAGCCTCTTTGGAAGCTATTTCAGCATCCAGTTATATGTTCAACCCAGTACCCTCCACTGTCCCTGCTTGGACTTTTTTCTAAATGTGCTGTTGCCATGAAATTCAAAATAAGTACTTACTTTTTGACTTTTTGACAAATATTTCTTCTCATTTTCAGTGTAAATGAATATATGCATTTTCATATTTTGCATTTAGAGTTGGTCGACCCTATGATGCATGTATTTGATACATGAAGGATCCTGATACTTCTGGAAAGGAGAAAGAAACATGCACAATAAACATTCATTGCTAAGAAAAGGGAACAAAAGCTCCATATCTATGAACAACAATACACATTTTGTTATATTTAAAAGGAAATGATCAAATATCCCACATAATGCAACCATTACCCCGTTTTTTTTTTCAAATGTAATTTGAGCTGACAATGACATGAAGATGTATGCTATACCGTTCTCGTGTATAATGATATGTAAACGCAAGTACTTTTTGGTAATCTGAATACACATTCCCGGTGCCATGTGCAGTAATTCGTTTCTACACGACCTGATAAATGATACATCAAGTTCTTTGGCCCGCAAATCACACGTAGGAGTAACAGGGTGACATTTTAACGCGTTACCGCCTGACAGTGGGATCAGTTTGTTGTGTAATCCAATAAGCTCCAGTCCGCATTTCCCCTCAAGCCCATCTGGCTCGCTGGCAGGGTTTGTTTACTGGCTGGAAAGAAGGGGATCGTACAGGAGCTGGGAGACTCTAAAATCTACCTCTGGCTGTAGAAGAAAAGGAAAAAAAAATTGAAACTCTCTGTTTTGTTGTTTTTTTTTTTCTTCTTCTTTAAACTCACCCGACGCAAAGTTATTGCCCAAACAAACAGCCGTACAGAGCATGAACACAAGTTGGAGCATGTGTATTTTTCCTATTTTTAATTCCCAAGCAAAAAAGGAGAGTGGAGAGCAGCGGAGCCGCGGCGAGGTCTGCCTGTCAGCCTTTTAGAGAGTGGAGGTCGCCCTCAAATCTCTGCACTGACTGAAGAGGAGTTGTCAAGCTGGCCAGCCGCCCCCCCCAAAAACATTTCCTTCAGTAAAACAACCAGACTTGACTGTGTAGTGCTCCGTGTGGGACTTCGGGAAACGACTTCTTTTTTTTTCTTTACGAAAGGCTAACGTTACGCCACGCATGCCACAAACATCGAGTCAGCAGCTCCAAAATCCCTCTGAATACAATTAAAGGTCGTTTTTACAGAGGATTTTATGCATGCATCTTTTGGCTTTTTAACAAGAAGCTGCATTGCGGCTGAGTGGTGGTGGTGGGGGGGTTGTTAAAGTTTCATATTTTTTATTTTTTATTTTTTTGAGAAGGTTGCCGAAGAGCTGCGAAAACTTAACTTGTGGCCTGGACCAGAGTGGGAGAGCCAGGCTAGCTGGAGAGCTAGCTCAACTGCTAGCACTAACAATCGCTTCTACTCAGCCAAGAAGTCTGGTTTCGATCATTTTACGCATATAGCTAAACTCAATTATACCCGTTTTATTGGGCAAATACTTCAAAGTCAAAACAACAGCATCCGTGCGTAGTGCTGGTGTTTGTTCGTGGAGGTTTTCCATGAAGTGGCTACCTTTAGCAGCAGCGCTAGCTTGTGTTTGACTGAACACGTTGGACACGTTCCTCCGCCCATCTTCCGGGATGTCTTTTATTTATTTTTGTTTACCTGTTGGCCTACGCCGCAAAACAAAACCAGTTTCCTGAGCGTATATCTTCTGCATTTTGAACTGCCCCCCTCGCCCAGGATTATTGTGTACTTTAGTCGGTGTAGTGGTGGATGGTGTCAGTTATGTGGCTCCGGACTTTGTGTTTTGTTTTGACCGCTGTCTGCGTTGTGATGAGCTGTCATCGAGCGTATGGAGAAAGTAAGTTACACCAATTTCGACATTTTACCTCAGTAAATATTACCGTTTTTAATTGTGTGTGAAATTGTCTGGAAACGTGACTGTTTGCACAATTCAGATGCCTTGACTGCACGGTACACAATGCGATATTAGAAGCATTAAATGGTAAATTCACACTTCATGTAGAAACAACAAGTTAAGTGTTTTTCTGTTTCAGGTGATCGAATTTGCACTGATCTCTATAACATGAAACGGCTTGTTTAATTTTGCGATGATCATGAAAATGTATTAAATAAATTATCCTGCTGTTTTGGTAGCTGGGCATCTGTGGATTTATCAACGAAATCATTTGAACAATGGTCAATAAAGGGAATTAATGCAACTTTAAAAACTAAGAGACACGCTTTCAAATCAGTGGGATAAAAATGTAGAAAAGTAAATATCGCAGTGAAACTTTTTTACATTAAGAAACAAAGGTGTTTGACTTTTCCCCTGAAATTACAGGCTTGAATTAATGTATTATCTTTGATGACCTAAATGACAGAAACCTGAACAATGGATTAAGCACCGTTTTTCTTACATTACGTTGAACTATTAGAAAATTATGTTTTCACAAAGTGGATGTTGTTGATCTCTTATATTTGATTTTTTTTTTTGTAATTTTTGCACTTCTTAAATGTGAATCTATGGTCAAAGCTCTATTTTTTTAAAATATATCTTTAAAAATAAAATGTTAAAGCAGACTGCGACTGGTGCATTAACAGACCCTGTTTGTGACAACTGTAGGTGGGGGTAAAACTGAGAAGTTTTGTTGTTTGTAAGCTCCACTTAGGTGGAGGTTTCTGGGTCAGAGCGTCAGGGGAAAAATGAAGCGAAAATAATAATTGAAAGGGGGTGTAGGGGTTTGTTAGTTTTCTTTCGGTAGATATCACAGTGGATAACTGCCTTTTGGCCTATGCTTTATTTGCTTTATTTTATTACAACTTTTCTAAGACATTATCTTGACGTATTTTTTTTTTAAAACTCTGAATGCCCTGTTTTTCATAAATGATCACCAGGCAAAGGGAAGTAACCGTCTAAATGTGCATTTTGCATGTTTTCTTCACACTTGTCTGAAGGCAAGAATTGACGAAAGAGTTCACATGCAGAGAAATATGAGGCACGCTGCTGATTAGTGCAGATACTCTGCTGCAATATTGGCATATACAGATTTTTTGTTTTGTTAGTGATGGTGGGTTGATAAAGGCGTGCTAGCAGCAGCACTGGTGTTGTAGGCAGTGACAGCATTGAAGGGGACAAAGGTTAACACTTATCGGCTGTGCGAGTCTGCAGGGACTGTAAACAAAATGTTTTGTCCCAATTAAGTAAGTAGTCGGAGAATTCGGTCGAATTAGTTTGGTTGTTGTTGCAGATGGAGAGCTTTGGCGTGTGGCTGTGGTCAGTGCAGCAATGTAACATTAAGCTCTCCTTACAGCTCCCGACAATCCCTTTATATTCCCTGGAGCCAGGTGATAAGAATGAATGAATGCATTTACCATCGCCTGGAGACATTTCGCGTTTCTCTAAGACTGCACACACTCACTGTTATACACCGTTGGAGTCTCTGCGTAAAGCAAATATTGGTTATACTTGAGAGGAAACGTGGAGCGAAACTGGGATTTGCTGTTGTCGTCTACAGCACAATGAGAGTGTAAATGGGATGTTAACGCTTTTTATTCACTGCCACACGCACCTGGAAATATCATCTTTATCCGTGTCGATGATTCATTCGAGTTTTGCTGATTTGAGATGACTGATTTTCTTAATGGCGTCACCTCTGTCGAGCCCGAAGAACTTGTTTAAATACTTCTTGGCTTTGCCTAGTTTAAAGAAAACGCGCTTGTTTAGTCGGTCACTGTTTTGTTTTGACCTTTACATCATATTGTGATCGGTGCCCCCATCAAAGCAAACTTAATGCTATGATAAGACTTTAGAGGAAAAATAAACCCTCAACAACTGCTTTGAAATAACCTATTTATTCTGAAGGTTTTGGAATTGATGCTCCAGTGCAAAACATGGCGAGCACTTTTAAGGTTATCCCTTGTAAAACTATGCCAGTTAGAAAAACAAACACCCATCGGTTTGCTTAAGCATAAGCACATAAACAAAGTAATGTGACATTTTGATTGTTCCAGGCGGATTAAGTCAAGCTCCTGCTTTGTACGCTGTAAGACATATGCACACTCACATATCCACGTACTGTGTGTTGCCTGACATTGCTTTGTAATTGTGACTTTACACGTTTCATTCATCGTCACACACCCCAGGAAAAGGGATATTCATCAAAGTAGATGATAAAAAGCACATAGTTTCTATGGGTTTACTCTACATTAAATGATGGTAGTTTAGCCTTATATGGAAGGGTGACATAGCACATCCTTACCTCTGTCTCACCAGATTTTAGTGAGGGGTAAGTGGACTATGTCATCAAACCAGTTTGAGCGAGAAGCTTGAGATATAACTCAAGAACAAGTTGTGTAATAGCATTTCAGCCCCCTTCTTGCTCTGCTCAGACTTGAATGAACCACAGACGGGAAGAGTGGAACCTGGGCCTCACACTGGCAGATTTCATAAGCCGGACTGACCAGTGTTGAAGTCGGGAAATCTTCTGAGCTACTTGTTGGTCGCTGTCCAGCTCAGCTTGATGGAAAGTTTCACTTAATAATGGAAGCTTATAGTAGTGGTTAAGTGAATTGGATTGATATACATGGCATTAACAGGACTCTTAAAATTTTACAGCTTTTGTGTCCATGTAACTGCAATATTTTCCCCTTTTTTTTTGTATATTTCATACTGTAAATTATTGTAACTCATGTTGTAACATTACATAAAAGTTTAATTACAATATATATCTCTGAATAGGTTCTGCTAAAATGATTTCTATATCCTCCCAGTTTGTTTTCATAATTGTAAAAAGCAAAACAGCTTTTAGAGTTTAATTGTCTGGAGGAGGGAAAAAAAACCCAAACAGTGCAACAATAAGCAGGATTTAGAGGTCTGAGATGGAGTTGTTCTGTTGTTGTTGAGCCAAGGTAGCACATCACTTAACCAAGAGTGTCTGACAGCAGGGGCTCGCCGTGAAGCCTCCGGCACCCTGTTGCTCAGCACCACTGTGGTCAGAACAAGGCTTTTAATCGGCTAGCAATCCAGTGACCTGGCAGCCTTGATTTACGCCTCCCGACCAGGACAGCAATTGTAAAAGTGATAAAACTGTTACCCCCCCCACCCCTCCCAACATCTGTGCACAAGCAGCCTCTGCGGTTTCAAGTACCAAACTCACAAGTGCGTTTGACATGTGCACAAAACAATTTTTTACACTTGTCAAACTCAACAATGACTGTTGAATCCAGAGTAACGGGTTCATATTTGAAAATTCCGTACTGCTTGAAAATTGAGTAACGCGGCACACCTGCAATATTTCATTTTGTTCCCACATGCATCTGACAGGTAAGCCTTGTTGTGTCAGGTGTTAACCTTCGACACAGTGCCTCTGTTGGACGGACATATACTTGTTATTGTTCTTTCTCACCTAAGAGGTAATAATTACCCGACTGCCAGTGTTGTCCTCAACACCCACACAAAATCAAAGTTCTTGGAATGGCCGTGATGAGCCCGGATGGTTGCCTTGATATTAGCTGTTTCAGCACGACACTCTAACCATTTCAGTGTTGAATTACCGATGTGTGACTCAGTGTCTTCGGATTAGCATGAGGTGAGATGAGGAAAAAAATGTTTTTGCGTGGTTTTGTTGACACCAAACAGATTGTCTTGCAAATCGACGGAGAGAGTAGTCTGTTAGAGTAAGTGAGTAGCTGAATCATCAAATGATCTTTGGTCCAGAGCCACATTACACACATGACACATTCCCAAGAGGAAACTTTGTGGTCTCTGTGTTACTCAGCGTGACTCTATTTAAAGACCCAGGACCTGTTTTTTTCTTTTCATTGTGGTTTAAACTTAAACTTGTTCATTTGTGCCCATATGAGATAGCTGAGGATGGCCTTTACGCCGAACCAAACCTATTTCATCTGCCTTTACACCCGGCTGACAGTCAGTCATCAGAAACGCCCGGAGCATTTGAATCAATCTAATTAGTTCACCTGGTGGCCCTTTCTCCCAAGTTTGGCACGAAACCATGAAAGAAACACGGGTGTTTTTGCCTCTACTGATACAACAACATTCTTCTCGTGTGTTGTGCAGACTGGAGTTTCTCCACCGTGCTTTCTGTCATGTTTGTTGTATGTTTATTTTAGTTTTCCAGCTTTCCGGCTGTCGTGTCCTCTGACCCCATCGCTTGCTTTCTCATTGGCTGTAGCTCCTCACCGACCAAACTCTCTCCTCCCGACTGCTTCAGAATTCCAAACATTTAAGATTTTTGGATCGGAAACCCGGGAAGTCTCTGTGAGCCTTTGGTATCAGAAACCAGACGTCAGAGTGTTCACATATAGCAACTTTGTGACCTGCGATCCGACTTGGATTTGCCTCAGATCTGGAGATTTCAAAGTTATTCGGTTGTATTCTGACTTATTGAACTCGAGCCGCGACATTTTAATCTTATTTTTTTTTAATCTCATGTGACATAAAGATTAAGTCATTACGTCAGCATTTTTCGATGAGACTCTTCAGTTTTTTACAGAGTAGTTTAAAAGTAACACCTGAAATGAGGTGAAAAAGCCTGTCGAAGTGGATTTTCTAACGTCGCTTTCTACAATGAGATTATGTTTTTATATAAATTTTTTTGTTGATATTTGCTTAGAGTTTGGGTGGGGGAAACAACAGAACCGTTAAACTTTGAAAAGGGAAGTGTTGCAATCGCTGAGTGTTTGTGTTCCTGCATACATACTGAGGCCTCAGTTCTCTACAAGACCAGCAAAAAACACACACTTAGGACTCTTAACTACTGCCCCCCTCCACCCCCGCCCCAAACATCTACCCCTCAAGATCAGAAGTCATTAGTGCCTGTTGCTGCTTGCAGAGCACTGTGGGTTTGTGCTACTGAGCTTAAAGTTGAGCTCACCCTGTGTGCAGCTCACTCCCTTCGATAACTGCACTATAAGTGTTCTGCGCTGATGCTTCAATGTGATTACACCTTCAACATGTTGACATCTTATGGCGCAGGCGTGATCCGTGTCCTTTCACACATGTGTGTGCCCAGATTGATAATGAGCACAGTTGCGTGTCATTACTGGCCTTGCATTTACTTCAGGTTCAGCATTGTGCAGAATTCCTTTATGGCTCATTGGCTGTGATTGTGTTCTGATTAGTGGGAACCAGACCACCTTCAAACATCACCCGCTGGATCTAAAAGCTCCCCTGTGTAGCGGACCTTTTAAGTTGATAAGCTGATGAGTTGTTTTTAGTTGTAGTTGCTTTCCGTTGTCTTAAGATTACAGGTAATCAAATATTGTGGGATTTTTTTGCTGTTTATTGGACAAAATAAGGCTTCTAAAGAAAAAAAAAAACTTAGTTTCTTGGACATCTTTTAGAGAGACTGAGACCAGGGAATGCGTTCAGTTTCTTTAAGTTTAAGTCACAGTATTTGATTATAACCAGTGTTTTTTCATACCATGATAAGATTTCCAAAATGCAGGATACTTCAGTGACGTATAAAGGGTGCCTAAACATAAAGGGTTATTTGATCTTGAGACAATTATCAACGACAACAGGGTAAACTTCCATCTTCTGTTCCTCCATGCTCCTGATGTTGCTGCTTTCTAACAAAATGAGAGTTTCTGTTGGACTTATTTAAGAAATGAAAGTGATCATAAAGAATGTGATGGAGGCGTGTAGCTGTTACTCTTCAGAGACTGTGTTTTATTAGCCTTTTTGATTCTGGATTTGTTTTTTTTTTTTCCTTGTATGGGGAAGCTGGCCAGGTTTTTCTTATATAAAAGATTTGAATCTTTTCGGATAAAGTAAAGGTGCCATAAATAAAATGAAACGCGCTATAAGCTTGAGGTTTTGAGTTTCCTTCCTGTCTGGTTAGTTTACGTCTTGTTACCATTAACAGTTTTGTTTCTTGTCGCGGTGATGCTGAAATAGGAAATTATCAAACTGCTCTGTTTGAATGAAGCATAAATGCTTATCTTTTTCAGAAGTGCAGGCTTTTGATGTCCTCGGTCCACAGAACATATATCTGTACCTCTAATGACTATAATTGATGATTCGGTGCACTTTGGCTGTTTTCAGTCTTGTCTGGTTGAAACAGGACATATGAGGAGACCTGGAGCTGGCCATGTCACCATAGTAACCTTTGTGATGTCTCCCAGTTTTTTTTCCTTTATCTTGACAATACAGGGAGAATTTCAATGCAGTGATGGACCTTGTCTCGTGTGCTGGAGCTGTGACACGTCGTTATGGACTCAGTTCTACTATAAATAACAAACTGTGTTGTTGAAGCTCCTGCTTCTGCCAAACTTTTGTTCACAAGTAGAGAAGACAGTTGGTAGTTCTTCCTCTGCTGCCGCCCTGAAATTCCTCACTTACACACCAGGGCTGCTATGTTCCAGTTTCCAATGTGAGCCACTGTCGGTACGACTGGACTGTATTAGATTCTCCACTGGGAATGTGGTGCTAAAAATACTGTCCGGGCTGAAAGTGTACACTGATAGGAGCTTGGACTCGCCGCCCTGTGATGATTCCCCTTTTCCACAGGGTCACTTAATGCTCCGCTGTTTGACTTTACTGTGACTATAGAAACGCTGTCGCTGCATATTATGCACTTCAGTCGTGTTTGTTCTTTTAACGGTTTTGTTTGACTGCGTGTGGGGCCTTGTATGAGACGGGAGAGAGGCTCTTTGTAGTTGTAAATGTTGTTGGATTTGGAGTCGACTGCGTTTGCTGCAGATACCGTTAGTTGACTGAAAGGTCTGGCATATGTTTAGTTAAAATAAAAAGTGCTTTTAAATGAGCTTCTTTTGATAGTCGGATCCTCAAAGATAAATGGCCACAGAATGAGGTTTCTAGTTGGGATCATGGAGTGAGGCCCTGTGGTTCACCCAGTAATTAGAGACACTTTTTGGTTGTATGTGTGTCATATTTGCTTTGTACTCTTATCAACCACAAGGTATAAAATAAGCTGCTTGCCAAAAGAGGTGCACACTTGGCCTTATTATGCCTCTTATCCACATGGCTGACCAGTGGGCCTGATGTGCACAGCTCAGTGGTGGGTGAGGCAGTAAACTAACGCAGCCTTCTCACCAGGCTGCACTCTTCCAGCTGTGCCCAGGACTTGTAAACTGGAAAATTGGCTCAGGAATGTTCCTCATTCCACCTGTAAAGAGAAAGAAAAATGTGTTTATTACCATCTTTATTTTTGTAAGCTCACACAGAACTTAGTTTGGCTGATTTACAGGAGAGAGAGTGTCTAAAAAATTTCAACCGCTTACTTTTAAAGTCTGATAGATACTTGATTTAAGATATATTAAACAATATTCTTTAGTAAAAAATGTCCTTTTTATTACTCTACTACATGTTCCTCGTGTTGGGACTCTACTTTAAATGTACTTTGTACTTTTTGACGAATACTGCATTTGATATGAAAACTTATTGTAAGGCTCTCCAAAAAAATCTGATTTGTTGTAGAGGTAATATTCAGATTGTTAATGGTCAGTTGCAGCCGTACAAGCTGTTTCTTTTGTATTGCGTCATTGTGATACAATACAGTGATCGAGACAGAAAAATGTAACCCAGCTGCGCAACAGGATAGTTTAGGAGTTTCTCATCACTTAAAATGTGTGTGTGTCTGGGCCACAAATCTACTACTGGTGCAATACTTGACTGTTAGTGCTTCAGTTGGCCTCACAGACTAATATTTTTAACACATTAGCTAATGTTTTTCAGAATCGGCTCCACAATTCAACACAGTGTGAGCAGGGAATGAGCAAATGATAGCGGCGCTCCTTATTTGACTGTGGCTCACAGCCAGATATGCGGTTGCTAAACAAAATGCCATTGTGGACAGTCTGTTTCTCCTCAAAGCCAGAGAAACAACTGCATTTTTTCAGTAAAATATTCCCTCTTAATTATCAAGAGGTTGTTTCCTTTTTTTTTTTTTTTTCCGTCTTGAGACCACGTCTGACTTCTTCAACCTTAGTTTTCCCCCTTAATAGAGCAGACATGTTGTGTAATGCATCAGCCACATTCAGCAGCTGTAATACACGGGCAAAAGGACAAGATTTATTGTTTTGTTTATTTGTTCTGAATAAGCCGTAACATTTTCTTTATTAAAAGCAATACAGTTTAGTTATTTCAGCCTTGTTTTACCAGTTTAATAGTTTACTGCTGAGTACTTTGAGTAATACACAGTAATGATCTGGCTTGTAAAGAATCTCTCTCTTTCCTTGTTTGTTTTGTTTTTTCCAGTTTGTCCAAGCAAGGACATTCGCAACAATGTGACCAACCTGCAGACCCTCGAGAATTGTACTGTGATCGAAGGCCACCTGAAGATCTTACTCATGTTCAGGACCAAGCCCGAGGATTTCCGAGGCCTCAGTTTCCCCAAGCTGATGGTGGTCACCGACTATCTGTTGCTCTTCAGAGTGTACGGCCTGGAGAGCCTCAGCGATCTCTTCCCCAACCTGACGGTGATCAGAGGCAACAACCTGTTCTTCAACTATGCTCTAGTGGTGTTCGAGATGCTCCAGCTGCGGGAGCTCGGCCTCCACAGCTTGATGAATATCACCAGAGGAGCTGTGCGACTCGAGAAAAACCCAGATCTCTGCTACCTGTCCACTCTGGACTGGTCCAAAATCCTGGACTCGGTGGAGGACAACTATATCATGGCCAACAAGAACGAAAGAGAGTGTGGTAATGTGTGCCCCGGGGCGGCTGTTGGAAAGGCAACCTGCCAGACGACCACCATCAACGGACACTTCAGCGAACGCTGCTGGACACAGAACCACTGTCAAAGAAGTAAGCAGACTCTTCTTGTAAATCAATTCTAATGCTGATATAATAGATCTTTTTGATTCTTCATGATTAGAGGATTGCAATATCCAATATAGGGTATGAATAACAGTGTTTATTAATCGTGATTTCAATATCAATCAAAATAATCGTGATTATTAATTTTTCCACAATCATCCAGCCCTAATCCAATATTTGTTTCTACGAACTATATTTAACCCCATATAAAATCATTGTTATCAATTCAATTTTAAAAACACACAAAAACTGAGTCCAAAATGGACTGTCGCTGCGTGAACGGTGTGTTTAGAACCAGGAAAAGAAAATATGATTTCACTGTGCTCTGTGGATGGTGCATGTTCTGACCAGGGAGAATAAAAATCATATTTCTTTGGCCTTTGTGCTTAGTGCATTCGCTTACAAAAGGAAAAAAGAAAATCGGGGGTAAAGCTTGTTGTAGGTCAAGCTGAAAGTCAATCCTTTTTGAAATCTGGCCAATCAATCGGTGCATCCCTGTTCGTAGAGAGCTGAAGTCATCCTGTCTGTGCCTCCACCTCAGCCTAATCCAGCTCATGGACGTCAATGAAAGGCTGTCCGTTGGAATTTAGCCATTTTGGATACTTAGTCATAAAATTGGTTTAGAAACCAGGGTTGAAAATTCAAATTCACAACTGCCAAATTACGTTGTTGACCAAGCTAAGCCTAATGCAGTCAAATATAACCTGCCCAACAGTAAGTCCAAGCGTTCGATTTGGGCTGCACAATATATCGAATAACTATTGCTATTGTGATATCATTTTAATCTATTTTTTCTACATACCTTGGTGTCCCTTGCATCTTGCCATGAGCTATGCTCGGGGTTCTTTAGCCACTCTGGTTCCAACAGAGGTTGTTTTTGACGTTCCTCTTTATTGTTTTGACAGCTTTAGTTGAACTGACATACATTTTTCTGCCTGCCCTGCCTCCATGACGCTGTTCTGTAACCAGATACTGCAGTAATTCACCATGTTTGAACCAAAGTGGCTGCATTTTGTTAGGTTGCATGCAAATGGAATTACTAGTACAATATTTTTTCCTTTTTTTGTTTTGTTTTTACCAGTATTAGAAATATATCTATATTAAAGCGTCTTTAGCAAGGCCATGAGGGACCAGCTGAAGCAGCTCGCTGCTGTGTGGCAGAGTCTAACTTTAACTTCTTCTTTTAGATTCTCCTTTTATTATTAACGTCTAATTTGCTTGTTCCTCATAGTTGTGCAGCCCAATCCCACAATCAGTCAGGGACGGTGGATTTATGCAGGTTCAAAGCAGAGATCTCCAACCGTGGTCCTGATGGTCGAATTCGCTCATGATTTGTCTTTTCAGACAATCTATTAACAGGGTTAAGAACTTGATTTTTCGCAGGGTGACTTTAAGACTAGATCCATGCCCTGATTTTGGGTCCTTTTTGGGATGAGGATCATTACATCTAAAACATTCCCTGTTACACTGAATATAAGAAACTGGATCTGACATCAGTGTTTACATTATTTAAAAAAATTTTTTTTAATGATTTATAGCACCTATTTGGTGAGATTTTCTCAGTTCCTGTCAACAAATCAAAATTCAGTCTGTTTGATTCAGAATAAAGCAGACAAAGGTAACTCTTTATGGTTAATTGTCTCAGTGAATGGCACCGTGTCAAAAAATGGCTTCAAGTTGATTTGACCTTTTTTTTTTATGTTGAAATGTCATAGCTATGTCATGTGTTGGGTTTAGTCATGTAGGCCAAGATCTGTGTCAATGCAGCTTGAACTGAACTCGAATGTGTTGCAACACCTCGCCAGCCAGTCTGTGAATCTTTACTCTCAAAAGACTGTCGTGTTGTCATTTCTGGTGTGTGGAGGAGGTAAAGAAGAAACCCAGCATCATGTGACATTTCTCTTTGTCTGCTCCTGCTCTGTGCTGGCTTGTAATATAAAACACCAAGCCCATCCGTGTCATAGAGTTTGAGTGCCAAGGAGATTTTTGTGCATGGTTGCACCATTTCACAACACTGCTTCCAATTGTTGAACAACTTCATTTAAACCAGTTTTTCAGAACTTTAGCCCTCTCCAACTCCTACCAATGTTTGTTTTGAGCATTAGCGACATGCAGGTTATAGTAGAGCCAAGCACGGCCTCTGTGGCCGTACAGTTTTTCCTCTGATAACTCTGTGCCTGAGGTTGCTCTTTCATAGCTACCAAAAATACATGCTTATTTGCAGAATAAGCTTGGAAGTCCTGATGTCAAATTGTAATTGTAGAAACAGCCTCCAAGCAGAGATGGGTTCCTAATTGTGTACCAGCTGGTGACAATGAATCAAGACCAGATGCTGACAGGCAAGAAATGGTCAGTGGATGGCATTCTGCATAGTCAGGGCGTGTGGTCCTGTGGTCTGGGACCTGCGGTTTCTTGCCTCCTTTCACTAAAGCATGAAAAGACCCGTTAAGCACCAGCTAGAACCACAGGACAGACTGCAGCGTATTCTGCGTCCCCCGGATCTACAATGTTAGAGCTTTTTATAGACCCCCTGTTTTTCTGGAAGTAAGCAACTCCTTCAGGACTTGCTGCATTTTTTTGTTTTATTTCGGTCATCTTTGACCTGCTGATTAAGAGATTTTGATAAAGGAACAAACATGTGTCGAAGTTGAGTATAGATGCTGGAACTGCTTCTTAAAGCTGAGAGAATTACTGTTTTATGCTTCATACACACTGGGATGGATATCTTTAATTTCTTTTTTTATTAAAAGACTAGAATTTCTGATATATTTGCATTAGCAGCAGAGAAGCTGCAGCGGTTCAGCTCTCCAAGTTTCAGAGCTGACCTCGGGTCACACTCTCTCTGTTGTCTGTACACCAATGGAAAACAAAGCTGCAGAACCTCACGGTTTGGCTGAAGTCCCATGTTTGGAGTCTCAACCCATTTTCCTTCCCTTCCCTGCTCCTCCCGGAGCAATTTGAGCTTCTCTGAAGGCAGCCGCTGCTAATTTCCCCCTCGTCTTTACACCAAATTGGGAACTTCCGTTCAACAAACTGGCAAAGTAAGGTTGCAGGAGATGCTCATTACCAAAGCTGATTAGATTTAGCTACAAGCGCACAAACAAACATGCCAGATTTCAGCAATGCATCAAAACATTGTTCTTCATTTTTGACATGCTTGTAAGCTTTTTGAAAGGTTCGAATGATGTTTTAAGTGTTAGTTTCGAGACGAGCTCAGCATAGATTAATGTAAGATACGTCTAGATAAACGCCGGTGAGGCTATTAAGTAACTATCTGATGCCCATTATCTCATATCAACAATTGATCAGCAGAGTGATTAATTCTATGACTTTTTACGACCAGATAGTCGGCATGTTTGCACTGGTGCCAAATGAGTGATTACAACTGCTCCTACAGACACCCTCTGAAGTTTAAACAGAATTATGATTAAATGTTTGAGCTTCCCTTTTACATTTTGGAGCTTATCAGGATCTTTTAACATCTCTTAGAAAATATGAAGAAATATTGTGAAAAATAGCCTTTCTGGTAGTAATAGATGATTATAAAAGTCATAATTCTGTGTTGGTTAACAAAAACTCAAGTCATTTCAAATTTAGTAGTAAAAAAAAGAAAAGAAGCAGTTCTGTATTTTCTACTTAAATCTGAGACTGAAACTTTAAGAGTTGAATCTGTTCTCTGATAATTGGACACTGTTTTTTGCCGACACTCATTTGAAGATAATGGGCATTTGATTATGTTTGGCAGTCTCTTTTATGTGGCGCTGCTTGTTTGATTGTTGGGTTGTCCGCTCGGCCTGAGTCCTGAGTACAGCGATGACGGGAATCGAAAGCCAAATTGACACGCTAAGATTTGAAGCCTGATTAATGTTGGAGATGCCTGATAAACAGCCCAGATCTGAGGAAAATCTGATCATCAGTCATTATATGTTAAAGCTTTAATGATATGATTTGAGAGTTTTAGGGACACGTCCCAGTCTCCTGCTGGATTTCTGTCTTAAGTGATACTCTGCGGCTGTCGAGGGTCAGAGTATATCAAACTGCAAAAGTCTCCTTCCACCCCTCAATTCTTTATATTTAGTTTTGCTTGAATGGAGTCAAACGTTTCTTGTAATTGTTTAAAATCTTTTAAAGTGGGCTCAACAATAGTTCTGTAGGTTTTATGAAAGTCTTTGACAGTTTTTCATTTTTTTCAGGGTTTTTTTGTTGTTGGTTATTAAGTCAGTTCATACTGACCTATAAATCATTCAAGCATAAAAAGGCACCTAATGGGATGAACCAGTGACATGTCAACATAAGTAGTCAACTTGATTTTTAAATAGTATCTTGAAGCACTTGATTACTAGCTTCCGCTTGTTTGTTCCCATTTCTTTAGTTGCATCAATGAAAAAGACAGAGACATCACAGTTTGACAGACATATGATGGTATGTTTGCACCAACAATGGGATTCCCCATTAACTATTACCTGACATATATCAGTATGGTGTGCTGTGTGACCTTAAGAATTTAAGGAAACAAGAAAAGTGGAGGGCATGTAAACTATTTACAGCAGATTATCAGTATCTGAAAGTTATGTCCTTTAGAAATGGGAAACAGTCCAACAAAGACCTGACACAGGACCTGAGAGATGCATCTGGACCTTCAGTTGATCCATCTACTGTTCACTGAAGCGTTATCAGAAATGGTCTCCATGGGAATGAATCCTCCCTGGAGCCCGGACCTCAACATTATTGAAGCAGTGTGGGATCATCTTGACAGAGACCAGAACAAAAGGCCAAATAAGAGCTTTCGTCCTTCAAGAAGCCTGGAGAAGTATTCCTGAAGACTACTACTGGTGAAGAAACTACGTTCTGTACCACGTTTCTCTGATCTGCCCAGTGTTCGATATCATGGCAGACTGCAAAGAAGAGAAGTCACAGAGAGACGCTGCCAGTTCTCTTCATCGTCCAAATTAGCAAAACAGATTCAATCATTAACATTAATGACTACAGTGGGACCTGTGTGCATGCCAGCTGCTTCATAAAAATCTGCCAGACAAAGCGGGGATTAGGTTGGTTAAAAAAGAAAAGAAAGAAGTATTGTGTAACACAGTGGACTTAAAGCAAAAACAGACTGCTTTCAACAACAGTTTGGAAGCTCATTTTTCATAATAATACTGCAAACACTCGCAGTAATTAATTAATTTTCATGGCTTAATCCATCCATCCTCCCATCCACTGCTCATCTGTCAGTTGAATTAATTATCTCAAAATTACTGGAATTATTGATACATTCTCTGAAGATGTGTGGGGGCAGATCCAGAATGTGATTATTTAAAGTAATGCCCGGTATCCATCATAAACTTAAAATAAAATAAAATAAAATTGTAGCTCTTTAACTGTGACTGACAGTACATGTTGAAGTTTTTTTTCGTCGTAAAGCTTCAACTTGACTTTAAGTGTTTTGATATGCTTTTTCTTTGTGTACTCAATGCTTGTGTTATAGTTTTCCTTCTCTAAGCCAACAGCGACACAGTAAATGAGCCGGTATGCCCCACAAGGCGAGTATTTTACACACATGACTGAAAGTGATCTTAATTATCTACCCTCAAGGGGGGCCGTGCTCTTCCCTTTCAGCCGCTGCAACATCTATCTCCTGTGTTTGGGTTTGCAGGGCCTGTTACATATTTAATAAGCTCCCTTAAGATGGAGAATGTCTCTTAGCAGACACATCAGTCTCTGATTGGATTGGTACCAGCACCGTAGCTGCCGACTTCGTCTGCTGGCTGAGAGAGCGTGTCGCTGGGTTCAAGCACTCTTTCAAAATCGGGGCATTGCTAAGAATCAGTCTGGCTGGGTAAGGATGGGGTGTCAGACCTCTCTTGATATGGAGAGTCCAGATTTACCCTGTGTCCGTGTCACATGTCTCTCCACCAATCACTAGGCAGAGATTTGTCAGGGTCAGTGTGTACGCATTGGACAGTAACACAGACAGGTTGTAAATCTCACAGGGACATAACCTCTGCGTGTGTGCAGACAGTGGACGACCATTGTTTAGTCTTGCTGCTAGGAAACGGGAGAGTAACATTGTGGTGTAATCGTGGATATGAACACATCAGTCATTCGCTCTGGACGTATCGGAAGGAAAAGTGAGGTCGCCGGTCACTACAGAGGGTGAAAGGATGGGACCGCCTCAGTGTACACCTCAGATATCCTCCCTGCTGACCTTGCTGCGGTCAACGCTGCGTCCCTTTTCCACTCCAAACAATAGTGGTTGTAGAAGTTCACCGAGTGTTCTCCCCAATTGTTTCCTGTCTTTGTTGATCTACTTCCCCTCCGAAGTTATGAATGGGCCCTGGTAGCGCAGACGCATTTATGAGACCAAAATACTGAAGAGTGACCTGTCGGAGGTCAGAGAGGCAGGAAGGAGGACAAACTTAGCTGCTATTGAGGCCGTCTGTGGGGAAATGGGGGGGGTATTTTTGTAGTTTTATTGTTTTGAGATGTAAGTGACTCCTGGTGTGACAAAACCTTGAAAAAAAAAAAAAGAAACCAAGACCTCTTTATTTTATCTCCATTGGCTCGTGTTCCTTATTGGCATTTTTATTTAGTAGACTGTGACTGTAGATCATTTCATACTTGCATGAGGTTAAAGTTACAGCCAATCTCAATATCCCAATGAGGTTTATGGATTCATTGCCTGTGGCGTGACCTCTAAAAATAAAATTAATTTGAAAGCCAAGCCAGTTTTTTTTCCCCCCACGGTCACATTATTCTCGGCCACGGCTGCCCGTCACTTCCTATGTTCAATTTAATATTAAACCATAAAGCCTAAATCCTCAGCTTTCTGCATGTTGTTGCCCTTCACAGCAATGAGAGGTAAATTAAATTGTGTTCAAACCGAAACATTGACGGGAGACAATCCGGACTTCTCTGTGAGAAAGACATGTCCTTGCTGAGATTCAGCAGCTGTTCAACGGAATGAAAGCTGCTTCAAACCACGAGTTGAAAAGTTGGTGGTATAAAGTAATTTACTCCTCTATACTTTGTTCAGGATATATTTGCTGTCACGGCTCTGTTACACCAACTCGTGTGACTTTTATTATATAGGGCTATAACCTCTGTTCTGTTATTTCACATAACCCAGTTCAGACGTCATCCACCACATACTGTGCATGCACACATGTCAGCGGGTTTATTGCAAGGTATGGAATATAGATTCAGTCTAAAAGCTGAGTTTTCCTGTTTAAAGAGGCACACAGACCAGGCATGGTGTCTGAATCCCTTCTCTTTCCTTCTTTGTTTCTGCGGTGCTGCTGGACGTGTGTTCGACTCATCTGTAAGCTATTTGTTTTTCAGTTCTAGGTTCTTTTCCTTCAGATAGCAGTCTCTTTTTTTTTTTTTCTATGACTAATTGTTAGTTATGCAGCAGTTTTTTTTATAGTTAATTTGGCAAATTGGACATAAAGACCACAAAAATGTGTTAGAATACCAAAAACAAACTAAAAAAAGAAGAAGAAACAATAATTAAAGTGGGGATTGGATCTATATGAGATTAAATCTATAATCCTCAGATCTTAATTGATTGGACTGAAATAGCTTTTTATTTCAATCACTTATGGAAGCGTTTGAAATGCACACCAGTTAAGTGTTTTACCCACTTGTCATGTACACTGCTGTTGTAGTTATGTTAAGGAGGTGGGGAAAAAATAACTTACTCTTCAGGTTGGGGAACCCTACAACCCAATTTAAATAGCTCCCTCTGCAGTGTTGTGTTTGGACTGTTTGACCCAGTTATTTGTGCAAAACTTTGGTTTAGAACCAAGTGGGGAAAAAAAGGAGCCAGACAAGATTCAACAAATGTCTGCAAGTTTAAAAAGAAAAAAAAAAGAAGGCTTCCTTGTTTTTACCTCTGCTTCGACAGTCGGTGCTACTCTAGGTTAATTATGCAGAGTGCTATTCTACAAGCCTGAAGCTAAACTCACAGCCCCCACACACTCGCGCACACAGGGTCCTTTTCTTTGAGCTGACTTAACTTCTCTGGCACTTGGTCTTGTGGAGCTGCACCCTGCAAACCCTCTCCATTCAGCTACTGGAGCCATTCCCATGGAATCCCAGACATTTCAGGCATTTGTTAAAGCGGGGCCGCTCTACACGCTCACACTCACCAAAGCCGTTGGGTTTCAAAGAACTCGCTGCTGTTTGAATGTTCGTTTAATCACGTATGTCTCCATCTGCTTTCACAAGTTTCACTCAGTTTCATGCAGATGTTTTACAAGTGTCTTGTTGTTTTCTTTTCTTGTTAAACAGGAGGGCCTGTATGAATAAGGTAAATCATTTTTGTGTTGCCATGGCAGTTTTTTGTATTTGTGCCATGGCAGTTTTTCTTTTCCCTTTCAAAGTGGTTAATCGTCTGTATGTGTGCTCTTCAGAGTGCAGTGTGGCTAAAAGCAAAACACCTCTCTTCATGCAATGGTACCGATGCGTCAGACCAAAGCCCAAATAGTTTAATGTTGTTTGTACTCAAGGCTGCAGTGAATGAAGAAATGAAAAACATCACATAGCATTGCTCATAAAAAATGGGTGTTTTGTGAAGGAAAGCTGTCCGCGGGACTCGGATATTTAGGGTTGTGATATCTCTGTGCCTTACAGAATGTGAGTGAACGTCTTTTTTTCTGTGTTCCGAGGAAGGAAAAACAGGATAATCAATCGTGGAATCCAGAAATAGAAAATTATTTTGTACATCCAAAATGCAAGACAACACCTGTAGCTGCTCATTGTTAAATGACTTTAAATGACTTTAAGTAGGTGTCCTTTTTGTTGCAAGTTGCTCTCTGAAAAGATCACTTTCTTTTATAGTTAAAAGGCAGCAGTAGCTGTTCCCTTCTGATTGCCAAGTCAATGACAGATTAAAGGCTCACTTGTTTGTGGGTAAAATGGCTCGTTTGGTTTGACCTTATTTATAAGCTGCTTTTGCACAAATGTCTGCCTACTTCATTTGTCCATTGACAGCCTAAACCATTTTTCAAATGAAGCGAGTGTAATCTCCTTATGAAGAAAGTAAATTAAATAGACCTTTCAGTGTAACTCTGATGTTGTGATTATTCTCTTCCTGCCAACACTTTGTGTTTACTTCCTTCTCGGTAAGAAGGTCAAAAGCACTGGTTATGATTCAGAAGACAGTGTCGATACATCACATTAATGACATATGCATTTGATGTCATGACCGGCAGTTAAATTCAACCATTGGGGTAGAGATTATTTTCAACCTTACACTGAGGTCTGGAAGGAAATGAAGATTCAAGGCTCTGGCGTGCGTCATTTGCCTGTCAAACAGCAGCGTAATTGGCCATCAATGAGAGCACAGTCTTTATCATTTCTATTCCAGTCACGGACAAACTGGATATCCTGCCTTCGGATGACAGAGGTGGCCGGGAGACATTAAAAACAAAAAGTGCTTTTCCATGTTGTTGATGTGTTTTTGTTCTATTAACGGAGGCTGGAGCTGGTTAATGAAATTGTTTACGGTTCCTGTTGCTCCCGAGTCATCTTAACCGAGCCCTGCTGCTGTTGAGTCAGACCAGTTGACACGTGGTTACCAGGAAAAATGAGACAAATGAACCCGATAATCAGACGCCGCTTTTTATGAAGTCACATCCACGCCACATCCTGATCTTTATGTTGGACAGGCTTGATTTTAGCTAAGTTTTTATCGGTTTGGTTGCAGGTTGAGGCTGCGTTCTCTGTTTAGGGACATGATCTGGTTTTCTCTGACAATATCAGCTCTTGTTCTTCTATAGTTGTTGTTTTTTTTAAATGCTCCTTCTAAAATGTCCAAACTGTGCAGTCATTCTTTGTTTTTCATCAACATCGTTTTTGCATACGTGCTTTAGTTAGTAGTAGTTGTTTTCTTGCTGTATTGCAGTAATAAAGCCTGCAATTTTCTACACTTTTTTTGTGGGTTTTAGGTTTTATTGGCTGGGCAGAAATACTGAATTGAGGATTTCTCTTTAGGCTCTTGGAGCTTCTTCTTTTTAATAATTTCATTGATGAAATGCTAGATTAATCCACAAATATGTCTTTGTTAAAACATAATTAACTCGTCCTGTTTTTTATTTTTAACCATCCCTCTTTATCTTATCACCTGTAAGTAGCGAGAACTGGCCAGCTTGTCATTTTTAAACCATTAATCAAGCTTTAGTACTGAAGTTGTGCCTCTTTTACTGTTGTTTTTAAATGGTCAGAAGTCCGGAAACACAAGATCCCCATTTTTAAAAGCACTTTGTGCCTCCTGAGCTCCTTTTCTTCTGGGCCTTCAGCAAGAACTTTCTTTCATAAGAAACTAAATACTACCCTTGTCATGGCCGTGGAATTTTAATTACCAACCAGCACACCACCACGTCCCTGTTTGGCATGTGTTCTGGTCCAATGTGATCCCGACGCAAAGCTCCTAAATATGCTGTTGTTTCATCATGGCCCTAAAAGGAATCTGGAAAAACTCACCGCAAAATGATTTTATAGAGGTTTGTGGTTAATGAAATGTACAGACTCTTGATTTCAGTCGACAGTGAAGTTAGGTACAGCCCTCTGTGCACGTGTAACTAGAATACTGGTTGTTTACCACATTTGAATGTTGGTAGAAACAACACAAGAAGAATATCTTCATGCATTTGATCTGCTGGCAGCAGAACAGTCCAGGACAGCAGGCAGGAGCCTCTTAAGAACCGTGTGAGTCATAAGCGATTCTTTCTGCCTTTTCGACAGCCCTCGTTTATTGACGCTTGGTGTTCGCTGGCATGCTGCACAGATTCTTTTTCTGCACCTCCCGTTTCCAAGCTGGCATCATCCTGGCAGACTGTATTCATCTCTGCCACTTTGGGGCCCGGAGTAGTGTCGGTTTGTTGTTGCTGACCGTTTTTGGCCTCAGGGATGGAGGGTCTCTTTGTGCAGAGCTGCCCCCTCGTTCAAGTGAAACTTCAGCTAATGAGATAAAGAGACGACGGGTATGTCTGCAGGATTGCTCCTCTGCCTTCCTCTGATCCTGCTGTACTTTGCACAAACAACATGACGAGAGATCAATCAGGGCCTTACTGGTGTCAGTCACGCCTGACTAATAGCACAAGGAGTTCAGGGACTTTTAGAAAAGGTGTAGTTAGTCATAAACTGAGCTAAATGCGACTACCCAGCACTTTCCTTTTAAAGAAAAACCCATTGAGTTTTTGTGAAGTGATGAAATGAAATGAAAGATGAAGCGTGAAGGTGCCTAAAATACCAAAATTAAGTGGATTGACAGAATATACTGAAGAAAATACCTCTGCTCTTTACTTAATAAAGAAAATTGGGCATGCATTCAGAGATTTGCATGTTTTAGGGAAAGAATAAAAAATTCTCTCAGATAGCCTCCTCAGCGTCCTCTTTCTGGGAGATCAAAGGTGGCTTAGTTTGGGCGCACTTTCACAGGTCCTCAAGTTCTCAAACTTGAAAATTGATTTGACAAGCATACTAGAAACAAGTCCATCTCCTTCAGCTGCTGGCAAAGAAACTATGCAAACCTTGAATTAGTGCAGTCCTCTGCCATTTAACTACCAGACTGATTGATAATTGTGACTGTTAACAAAACTAACGAACTATTGACTTCTGACTAATAACAACACAAAGTTTCAGGTGTTTTTATTGTATATTCTAACACATGATCTGACAGTCTAGTTATTTTATCCTTTTATTTAAACAATTAATCATTGCAATTAATTGATTTTCCTCCACTGATTATAGATATTTATGTTATATTTTTCAAAGGAATAATAAAAAATACTGCTTTTTGATTATTATTTTTTTAGTTCAGCATCTAAATATTTCAGCTCATATGCGCAAAATGTTTTATATCTTTGTAGTATTGTAGTATGTGAAAATGTAGTTGTCGTTAATGTTATAGAAATTAAAAGCTTCTCACATTTATTGATACACACACAGTCGGAAGGAAAACTCAACTTGCGTCATAATGAAACTGTATTTGCAGGAATTAGTACTGCAGATGAAAGGAGTTGCCAGTTGTTCAGATATTTCAGTGTAAATGGAAATGTTTTCAAAGCAGTTTAAAGCCGTAAGAACTCCTAATGAGCCAAAGAACGTGATGAGACTCGATCGATCCCTGAGGCACTGAGCACCATACTAACAATGTGTGGTTGTCTCAGCACAAGCTTGACCCCATTATTGCTGAATTCACCTCGATTCTCTCAACAAGGACTTTCTTTTGTGCATGATAGGTAGTAAAAGAGCAGCTCGTGAGCGTAAGTTAGTGAAGGCAGCTGGATCGTAGAAGTGAGGAGATGAACAGAGAGGAGCTGTGCAGATCACTTTCCTTCAGTTCCAGCCTGTCTGTGTGCGACTCTCGTGGGGGTTTTCTTTGCACCGCTGCTGCTGCCGGACTGTCCAGAAAGGAACACAGAGGGACACAAAGGGTTAAACTGTGAGCCAGTCTTCCTTGGAGATGGGAGAGGCCAGTTGAATGACTAGCTCCAGCAGCTAGCCAACACATTGGCTAAGGCTGAGGGTGGATCTGCAGCTGGGACTGTGCTGCGGCATGGAGCCCTGCCGGAGGATCAGGAGTCACTGAGAGCAACAAGCAAGGCTTTTGTGTACATGTGTGTTTTACTGTATGTACGTAAACTTGCATTTGAGGAGAAGTTGAAGGGCAATCTTTTCAAATGAATTTAAGAGTCTGAAGGGAAACTTAAACAAGAGGCGATTTTAACTTGGTGAGAATCGCTCGGTTTGTAAATCTCTTTGTGGAGGAGATTGCTGACGTAAATGAAAGGTGGTTATATCATTTGTTTTTGCAGCTCTGTGCCCCTTTAGCTTCCCTCTCACACCGCCATTCTCATATTGCTGCTGCCCTCCCCAAACACACACTCCTCATGCACTTCAAGCTCACCTCCGTTAATGTGAGAGGACAGCGGGTCCATGTTGTTTTGTTCGTTTAATGGCTGGCCGCATGACACTAATGAAGCCAAGCCGTTTTGGGCACAGGCTGTGCAATACCGAGTTAACAGGAAAGTATTACAGAAACTACAGATTACACACTCAGTTTTTGCCACACAGTTTCCTTTCCCTTCACTCTTTCTTTCTGTGGCTTAATACACAGAATAAGACACATATACTCACCTTAATGGCCTAACCTGTTAGGTGTTCCAAGCTACACTGACCTATTATGGGCCCTGCTGCAAACTGGATTTAGTCCCAGTTCCTCACCTTTTAAGAATCAGGAGTAGTGGTCATCGAGCTATCCAAGTGGCCCCCAATGCCCTCACTTAAGGGCTACTCAACTACTCCTTGATCCCTAAAAGTAAAGGAGCACCTCACCCACTGTAAAGTGGAGGGGTCAGTGGGAAGAATTAGGATCGGGGCTCACTCTTTCTGCCATGAACGAAAAGCTAATCTCAGCATGCACTTAGTCTGCTGTGTTTACTTCTGCGAATCCTCCATCAGTGCTTGCACAATTCATCCTCACATGTATTATCAGATCATAAGCGTGCACACACACACACACACACACACATAAACTCAGCACTAATGTTACGTAACAAGCTGTTTCAGGGACATGCAAATGCAGGCATAAATAACATATCCTCATTCTTGTGTCTTTGTCCTCAGTTCATCGCATTTATGCCTGAGCAACATCACTGAACTTGTTTTTGTTAGGCCATCCAAGCACCTGTATATCTGTTTCTATTTCCTTTATGAACTCTCAAGAAGTTCATGTTTCTGTTGTGCTAGAAAGAGGCGCACTGTGTTTACACTTGCACTTAGCACTGCCCACGTTTGATCTGTTCAATTAGGGCGGATATTAGCTCCAGGTCTGAAAAACCTCTTAGTTTGTTTACTTTAGATGATTTTAGACTAATTTAGGTTGTGGCTGTTGTAGCCAAGAGCCTAAAAAATGCACATATGGTGAGAATTATCAGTTGTAATTATGTCAATAGGTCATTTTTATGTTGTAGGTTTCTGTGGACATTGTTCTACAGCAGTTTGAAGAACCATAAGGCTTCAAATAAAAGTTAGATACCCAATTATATTTTACTATCTTTGGGAGACAATAGTGAAAAATGCCTGTTGGTTTACGACAACCCATATGTGAGGACTACATCAATTGCTCTCAATTAATATCCTGCTGATTCAGTAATTGAATAATTGCATCAGCACCAATAAAACGGACGCTTTAATGTCTTTTGTCGTTACTCAAACCTTCAAACGCCTTCATAAAAATTCTGAGGAAGATTAGATGGTAGATCCATGGTAATAGGTTATTACCATTGATCTGTCAGAGGTGGTCTTGGCATTATTATTTTGTTTTGCTCTCAGCTCCTCAGTTGCTCATTCAGTGTTTTTCCAGTTTATCATATAAACTTGGATTCTACAAAGCCTTCGTAAAAACAAAATGTTAATTTAGTAACTTTTCACTTCCTGTATTGTTTAAGTGCTGTGTCCATCAGTCTGGGTTTACAAGCTCTCTGGATAACTATCTGTCTTTTGTCTAATAGTGTTGGGCCCCTGCTGTTTGTGCTCAATATGCTTGTTGGCCAGTGGCAGATGGTCTACTGGACTGTTGAGGAAGGATTTCCTTCCTGCTGACAAAGAGATCTGTCCATTTATTAATCTAGAATTCAAGAGATTAGGAAATACTGTAATTGGGAACTGATTAAGATCACTTATGTCATTTGGGGAACTGAAATAATCTGTAGCTGTTTGCATGATGGGAAGCTCCTACTTCCTGTGTTGCTCTTCTTGCAGTGCACACATTGGAACCTCTCATTGACTTGTGTCCATTTCATTTCATCTGCTGTGCACCTTCAGTAACCTGACTTTTTTTTCCCCCCTGTGCAGTGTGCCCTGTTCAGTGCAAACAGCGAGCCTGCACCAAAGATGGCCAGTGTTGTCACGACCAGTGTCTGGGCGGCTGCATGAAGTCTCACTCGGCCAGTCATTGCGTGGCCTGCCGCGGCCTCCAGCATGAGGGCAGCTGTGTGGAACAGTGCCCAAAAAACTACTCCACCTACAAGGACTGGCGCTGCGTTTCATTTGCCTTCTGCCAGGATCTGCACAACAGATGTAAGCGGGAGAAAGAGCGCAGCAAGAACGCTGACTGCCACGAGTATGTCATCCACAACGGTGCCTGCATCCCTGAGTGTCCCTCCGGCTACACGACCGTCAACTCCTCCTCGTAAGTGGACACTCAAGTCGGTCTATTGGGCTCTTGATGGCCAGCGGGAAAGATGTTTAATCAGTGAAGTGTGCTTCATATTTTGCATGAAAACACTCAAAACTATACACAAGGTTTAATTCCAATCTTTTTATGCAGGAGTTTATTGATGTATTAATTCCTTTATGAAATCTCATCTAATTCCCAATGCCACATGTTGCCTTACTTTACAAAAGCCTTTTTAAGAATAAATACATATTTGTTTTACCTGGACATAAGCAAAAATGGCTGGGATCAATATCAAAAGAAAATTGATGCAAAAAGAAGAGGGTTTTTTTGGGGAGAAACGGTTGATCACAGACAAACGATTTAGTGATGAAATGAGAAAATACCCTAAATAATCGCAGCTTCATCTCTGTTCTTTGTGTTTGAAGCGCCGAATGACGGTGCAGGAACTGAAGGTTTGCTGAGCTCAGATGTCGCTCTGTAGATGCGCACACACAAACCTCAATATTCTTTGCACCTGTGTGAAATACCACAAACAGCTAGGTCAAAGTGGTGCAGCACAGTAGGAAGGCTGGCACATCTGTGTGCAACTCGGTATTCCCTGTTTTAGTGTGGCTTGGTTGTTTCCAAGGTGCTGGTGTATGCATTGCAGTGATGGAGGTATAGTCAGATGAAGACACTGAGATGGAGTGCTTTCCCTTTTTCCAGATCTTTAACTTGCAACATGTTTTGTAGCTGCGTCAGCATACAGGGACTCCCTCTCCATTAAAGAAGGTGCTGGTACTCTCAGTGACCTTCATCGCCTCCCTGTTTGACACCTTCTGTGACCGTGACGGGACTGTTTATGAGTGTGGCTGTGCCTAAGTCCAGGCAGCCCAAAGCATTCTGCTCTGGCAATAGTTGAAAATGGAGCTGGATCTTTGAGGATTTGTTCTATGCGACACCAGATCTGGCCAGTGGACTGACCAGTGATGAAACACCAGGGAAGTGTGAGGGCTATTCAGCACAAATCGTCAGTACTCTGGGGTGCTGGGTCTCTACTCCCCTGAGCTGCTGCAAACAAAGAGGGTTTTTCAGGCGTGCAACTACAGCAGCAAAGTCCAAACAGTCTGTCATTGTCAACGGTGATGACTAGCAAAAGTGGCCGTGCTACTGCTGCAGTGTTTGTTGCGTTACGTGTATTTAACCTTTATTAATCCACAGGGGGATTTGCCAAGTACATAATCTCCATTTGAACAACACGCAGCTGCACATTCATTGAGTCACATGCTGTGCATTTACACCTGACAGGCTACTAGAGAGCAGATGGCGCTCCAGTGGAGCTGTTGAGGCTAGAGTGTCTTGCTTTCATGCACTGCAGCCACTGTTAAGACAAGAAAGAGTGCTGCTGATTTTCCTCTGCTGCATAGTTTTTCCAGCAGGTCAAGAAAGAGCTATTTTTATCAATATAAACATGTTGACTCGGTCACCACTTCAGATGATCTTCAAAACATCTGTTTGTTATGTTTTTTTTTTACATGAGGCTTTTTTTTTTACTACAAAAAGGCTGAATATTCATGACGTTAAATGCAGTTACATTTCATTACTCTGTCCTCAGTAATGTGAAATATAAAGAAGAAGATAAAGAGGATAAAGAAGTAAGAATGTACCATGTTTGTTTAGTAAAGCTCCAGTAAAAACAGTATCATGTTTATTTTATAAGGCCGATCATGGATATAATGTCGGATGAATAATGCTGCGATAAAACAAATCACTGGTAGCCACTCAGAGTTCAGATGTGCATCTAAACCTTCAGGGTACTGTTGACCTATGGTTAACCCATTTGTAGTTATATTCTCTGGCTTTTCGCACTGACTCTCTCTCTGTTCCTCTTTTGGGCTCATCTCTTCTCTTTGGCATCTCCCTCCCATCGGTGGCTTTAAACTAAGCTGTGGAAATGAAAGTGCTCTTATGAAAAGCGGTGCACTCCTCAGAGTTATGAGTGTCTGGGCTTAAAGTGCAGATGTGGCACTACAGAGGGGAAAAAGGTCAAGATAGTTCAGGGAAGTTTTGAACCAAGCGAGGAGACGAAACACAAGACATTTTATTTGCATGACACAGATGCGCCTTTTCGAGCCATTTTCGTCTTTTAAGAATTGCGTCACACGAGTTGTTTGTTTTGGTGTTGGAAGCTGTTGTTAATCTCATCAACAGTTGCAACACAGTTACAGCTCATAGTGCACTATAGATTAGTGAGAGCCATGTCATTTGTAGCTCAGTAGCTGCCGCTCGGCCCCACTTTGAAGATGCCACATTCCTCTGCAGCTTTTCTGCTAGCTAAAGCGAGTGCTGCTAAACAAACATGGTCTCGCATCTCATAAACCAGCATATAGGATAAATACTCAGGAAAGTGGCCTCAAGCAAACAGCCCATCACTGTCTTCATATAGACCTCTTTGTTAAAGAATGTCTAATGCTGAGAATAAGGTAGAGATTGGTTCATTCTCTAAACAAAATCTCATGCTGACTAAGGGAGGGTTTATTCTCAGGAGGACCTTATTTAAAGCACCTGTAATCAACACCTAAATATAAGAATATCACTTGAGAACTTTTTGGAAGAGGCTCACCATCACCGTGTGACCTGATGTTTTAGTTTTCCCTTTAAAAGCCCAAAAAACTGGTACCTCTGTACATCCAGCACAGCAGAACATTGAACAGAGGAGCATTTAGCAGCTGGTCGCAGATATTTCATTTATTGTTTGGTGCAGACTTTGAAAACACATCCCCCAGTAGCATTCTCTTGAAACTTCTCTGAAATCTTGTCTCCTTTTCATTTGTTGTGCAGGCTAAACTGCTCTCCCTGTGCGGGGCTTTGCCCCAAGGTGTGCATGGGGCTGAAAACGGTGGACTCCGTCACTGCTGCCCAGTCTTTAAGAGGCTGCACCATTCTCAACGGGAGCCTGGTTATCAACCTGCGAGGAGGAAGTGAGTGTCTATGGTTTGTTTGGTTGAATCACATTACAGCGTACAACTGATCAGCAGAGCAGAACAGTAAACACGGAGCCGTTGACGTTACACAAAACCAGGAAGATACAGCGAGAGAGCACACAGTCAAACAGCAAATTAAGTTCTGCAGAGGATAATACACAAGCTGCCGGACCTGTAGGAAACTTTGGGGCTGATGACGAGAGCAGCTGAATAGGAACAAATAAAATAAACAGATTAAAGCATGAATTTCTAATTCATTTAAAAAAGACTTTAGTTCTTAGAAATGTTAACAAAAGTTTTGATTTTGTGTCTGAATAAACTAAATAAAGGAATTATCCAGCTTTTGCTTGTACAGTGCAAAAGTGGGATTTAAAGAAAAGAGAGTGGGGGGGAAAGGGGGATAAAGAATGAAAACACAAACAGCAGAGGACAGTTTTTCGCCAAAGACCAGCTACCTTTTTTACTCAGCATGCCATACAAACAACAGTTATTTAGAATCTGCTGTCTTGTGGTTTTCTGCAGACAACATCGCAGCTGAACTGGAGGCCAGCCTGGGCCAGCTGGAGGAGATCACTGGCTACCTGACAGTGCGACGTTCCTACGCCCTTGTATCCCTCTCATTTTTTCGCAAACTCCGCATTATTCGTGGAGAAGAACAGGAAATCGGGTGAGATTCCAAATTTTTAGTCCCCTGTTATCCTCGCCATGTCAGAGCCTCCTCCTGTAATTATGAGTTAAAAGCAGAAGGACTGACCTTTTCAAAATGTCTTTCTGTGGCATCTGTTTTTGGTTCAGCTCCCCAAATCAGACACGAGGCTTCTTTCAGACATGGTGGAGGATTATTTTTGTACAAAAAAACCTACACTCTGAGAAGAGAAATGAAAGGACAGGCGTGTAGCATGATTCAGATTTCTGGCTAATCATGCTCACATACTCCTATTTATGTTAGTCTAGAAACATTTTAACTCACAGTCAACTGTCACGTCTCATGATAAATGTGTTTATGCAGCCTCTGCGTTGTTTTCCAGGAATTACTCGTTTTATGCCCTGGATAACCAGAACCTGCGGCAGCTCTGGGACTGGTCCAAACACAAGCTAACCATCCTGCAGGGGCGCATGTTTTTCCACTACAACTCCAAGCTCTGCATGTCTGAGATCCGCAAGATGGAGGAGGTGACGGGAACCAAAGAGCGGCAAGTCAAGAACGACATCGCCTCTAAGACCAACGGAGACCAGGCCTCGTGTAAGAACCTTGGCTCTGCAGACATGTCAGTTGTTGCTGGAGTTACCATGACAACAGGCAACACAAAGTCAGGCCTGGTACAGACGCAAACATAGCTGTAGTTATTGTTATGATGGTCATTTCCCGTCCTGTGTTTGCAGATAACTTCCTGGAGACGTTTATTCTGATATTGACTAGGAGCAACCAACAGAGCAAAGTACTAATAACGGTTGATATCCATGATGTAGATAAGTTTGTCCTTCTTGTCCACAACTATGAAGTTCATAAACAGTCAGGGTGTAGAAAAGCATTAATTATTCCACAGATGTTAAAGCAAAGGGGGTATCTCTCATTTAGATCTTATTCAAATGTTTCCCTCATTCCAGTGGATTTGTTAATATCTTTACAATGACGATTTATATCCGATGACAAGCTGAAAGGATTGAATTTAGAGATAAATATCCTTGGAATCTGCAGCTCCTTTGGGCTTTAAGGAGCTTTAAAGGAAGTTTCAAATGATGGTTAAACTCTCCGCCCTGCGGAGTTTACTGTTTTGGCTCACTGTCACCATGACCACAAGACCAGGATTGTTTTGAAATTCCACTGCACAGAGTTGAATCCCACGTTTTTACTCCACCTTTTTAAAGACATAGAGCACAGAGAGAATCAGATAGTTCACTCCAGGAGTTTGAGGGCAAATCTTGGCTAAAAGGGAATGATGTTAGACTGAGATTTGCCAGATCAGATGTTCACACACATCTCAGCTCTTTTTGTTTTTTCTGCTTTCTCAGTCATTTTACTCAACCTACTTAAATCAAAACTGAATCCACGTACCCAGGTCTTCAGCTGACACTGCAAATTTTGTGATAAAATCTCTTTTTGCCATCAGTGTGCTTGTATAGAGCTGCATAACAGCAAGTTGTAGAAGGTAAGTCTAAGAAACAGCACAAGAGCATTTCCATATGATAAAAGCCTTCCTGTCGCTATCCGGGTACTCCAGGACAGGAAGACATTTTCATCAATCTACATCTATCCCCCCCAACTCCCCAAACTTCTCCTGAAAGCAGAGGTTTAAAAGCCTGAATGATTAGTTCCTTTTTGTTGAGATTTTTCAGCTTCTAATTGTTTTGTTTGATCTGTGTATTTTCTTCTGCACTCTCAGGTGAGAACCGTGTGTTGAAGTTCACTCTGGTACGAACCATGAGCGATAAGATTATGATCAAGTGGGAACCCTTCTGGCCTCCAGACTTCAGGGATCTGTTGGGCTTCATGGTGCTCTATAAAGAAGCGTAAGTTCATTTTGGATAATCAGTCTGCTACAGTCTGAGAGGCGGGCAGACCCCTGGATCTCTGCCAGAGGAATGTTGTTTTCATCTGTTATGAGTGCTTAAGAAGAAAAGGAAGAACTGAGCAGAATCATGCAGACCTGTAACATCCATTTCTGCTTTCCTGATTCTTAAAACTGCAAATGATGAAATAAGGTGTGAAAAATGTAATTCTAACTTTCTGAACTGTGTCAGCGGTTATGATATGTTAGATTTGCATCATTCCAGGTTAATCCAAAGCACTTATTTGCTTTAAAATCTATTTGGTAAATTAAGTAAAATTATTCTTTTATGAGCTCGCATTTTTAAATATATGTTAAGTTTTAATTTCACTTTGGCAGTTTTAGTTTCTGAAGAGGCCCCCCCCCCTGTCTGTTTGACAACAAGCACTGTGTCCAGAGTCCACCTGTCACTGCAATAATGATGCTGAAGGATTCTCTGCTCCATGCATTCCTCTCATTTGTTGTCACCTGCCTTTGACTTGATTACATATTTATATATATATATATAAATTACAGTAACTCAAATAACTAAAATCCTCAAAATAATATCTTGGAACATCCTCCCTTTGAGCCAGTATCATTTTGAGGGTCTCTAACCTAATTTGTGTTTTTGTTTCTTTCCTCCTCCAACTGGACAGATAAATCTAATGATAAATATCTTGAAAATGTGTGAAAGCAAATCCCCACATCCTTCTTCAAGTAAAATGCAATTAGGGCCGACATAAAACACACCTTTCATCTCCGTACTGTTATTGTTTTTCCCCACAATAGACCCTTTCAGAACGTAACCGAGTTTGATGGGCAGGATGCCTGCGGCTCCAACAGCTGGGTGATCGCTGACGTGGACCCTCCAAGTCGAGCCACGGAGGGAGACAAAGAGCAGATTGAACCGGGTCATCTCATTCTGCCTCTGAAGCCCTGGACGCAGTACGCCATAATGGTGAAAACCCAGCTCTCAGCCTCTGACGAGCACCAGGTCCATGGAGCCAAGAGCGAGATCATCTACGTTCGCACCAATGCCACCAGTAAGACGTGGAGATTTGTGTTGATACCTGGTTCTTTTGTCAAAATGTTCCATTGATGTCTTCATGGGATTTAGCATTCATCAAATAAAATTAAATCAAGTTTATGTATGATTCATTTGATGAGTCACTGAAGACAAGAGTCACCAAAGTGACGTAGACAGCATTAACATACAAAAAGATATCAAAAGGAAAGAGCAGCGACACATAAAAAAACGAATAGACCTCAACAAAGTTCCGGAAAGAAAATGCATATTATTAGATACCTGTGACCTTTATGTTAAGGTTTGTTTATTGTAGACATGTTGTTAAACCTGTTGTGCACCACCTGCCTAGTAACAAAATGATAATGACTGGCAAATTAACTTAATTGTGTATTTGGAAGCTGAAGAGCCAGATGTGCACACGCGACCCGGGATGAAGGCTGATGCTGCAGCTTTGCGACTACTGAATGTGTGCATAAGCGCTGTGTTCTCAGCTTATTTTGGCTCACAGTCGCCAAAGAAGTCGGTTAATGCAGGTGGAATATTATGATGGGGTCGCTTTATTTTAGGTTCCTCTCAAAAGGAAAAACAGCATCTCTAAATACCACGAGAACTGGCTCGCTTGCAGCTGCAGAAATATGTTCCACTTGTGAAATACACCTGTTGACCTTTTGGAGATGTGTGGAAGGCGAAACAAAATTTTGTCGAGTAATTTCTGATGGAGTCTCTTTTTCACTTTGTTCTCCACCAGAATCATCTCTAGAAGTTTGCTCCAAAAGGCCAAAGCTTCACAGATTCATAAAACTTTAGCTTAAGCTTAGCTACTGGGGGGTGGGTTGATAAGTTCCTATAGTGGAGAAGGTCAGTGTATTTTCCTTTAATAAATTTGGCTATTTTTAGTGTCATCTTGTGGTGTTACTATCATTGACTGATGGAGTCAGGGCTGCGTTTGTCAGTGTCACAGCTGCCAAAATGTCCTTGGCATAAGAACAGGGAAGAGGAAGACAGATGGCACAATTTGCTTGGGGTGCCACCGACCTACAGGGCCCCACATAGTGCAAGGTGTCTGCATCAGTTGGTTGCACAGCCATCATCAAGCTCTCTGTCAGCACTCTGTGTACTTTGCCACCCACAGAGTGTGTCGTGTGCATTTTAGGTTAATCACAGTCATGTTGCCCTGTCTAGCTGGCTTCCTTTTAGACAATATATGTTTCCTTCCTGATAAACCTGCTTCAAACATGACATCCTTCGCTTGCACGAAGCAGGCTTCCAGCTGAGGCGCATCAGTCAGACAGCCAGCCAGCCTTGTCAAGGGACGATTTTATTTATTTTTTTCTCTACGCGACTGGCAACCACTCCTGGTCTGTGTTCTGTCTCACTCGCATACTTCATCAGAAGGGCAAAGCTGTCATTACATGTAAGCTGTTGCTGGTGAAACTTAGTCTGACAATGTGGTTGGATCAGTGTGTTGTACCATCATGAATTAAGGACAACATAATCACACTGTGACAATGAAGCTCAAGCCTCTGTGTCTCCTTTGGGTTCAATCTGACATCCTCACATATATTCTGCTTCATGCACACTTTTCCTCTTCAAAGTATGTATGTGAACCATCAATTCTTGGAAACGCTACTCTGTTTCAGGCTGCTAGATTTATAAGAGCCGTACGATGAAGCCAGTTATTATTCATACCACAAACATACGTATGTTTGATAGGGTTTGTAAAACGTCATCTGTGAAAGGTTGTGATTATTAGCTGCCCAAGCTATTTTCAGATGTTTAAAGCCCACCAACAACACACACACACACACACGTGGCATGTACCAAAGTCTTCATTCTGCTTTCACAAACTGCACACTGACTGAACTTTCCCTCATGCAGAGCAGTTTGTCACCACAAAATGATGGTGATGATCGGGTAATTACAGTAAACTTAAGCCAAAACAAAAAACTGGTCACTTCACTGTTGAAAAGTTACGGCTAATGTAAAAATCTGAATTTGAATGATGTTGAAAGTATATGTGGATTTTAATTCATCGGTATAGAGATGACGCTAAATAAGTAGAACTGAAACTGAACACATAAACCACATTTAAATGCTTGACAAAGACCTCAATTAAATCTCCGATTGGGGAAAAATGATTTTCTTAAACTGAAACTGAATAATTATATTGTTCAACTGAAAAGAGACCCCCTTATTCTTGGTCTTCATGCACTTGTGCCATGAAGACATCAGACTGTGAACCAAAACACTGGATTATCTAACTACACACATTACAAACATCAAACTCTGTGAAAACTAAGAACCAAAACTGATGGGGGGGAATACCCGGATCAGGCAGCTGTTGGTCGCATGTCAACTTTGTGCCAGTAAGTGTGTTGTTTTATTTCACAGCAATCTGAAATGCAAAGTGGAGCGAAACAGCACTCCTCATCTGCTATCTTCAACAAGAAAGAGCTGGTGATTCATTTGTAGATCTGTGCCGGCAAATACAGAAAGCCACTGATAAACATGCGGTCTGCGATAGTTTTTCCCCCCTAAAGATAAATCTGATGATAAATGAAAACATTGACTGTCTGCATGAAAGAATCGGGGAAACTCTCTGAGCTGCCGTATCGTGATTAGTACAATTTCTGGGAATGAAAACAAGAAATGTCTTGTGGTACCTGAGAGTAGATGCCTTTGTGGGTCTCAAAGTAGCCTTAGACTCTGGCTCATGTTTAGAAAAAAAAATGTCAACACTTTCAGGGAACAGTTGAGACATTTAAGTGTCATAGTAGGCTGTTTAAGTTTTGGTAGTTGATTTATCTAAGTTCAGGTCCTAAGTGGGTTTTACATGAGTACAAATACCCATTAAGTAAGGAGAATTAACAATTTTTATGAATTTTTTTACATAATTGAACAGATTTTGTGCATTAGCCTGTTCTTGTGTTTCACTTCTGGGACAAATAAAGTGATCTATTGATGATAAACGTTTTCATTGATAAAACATGGCTGAAAGTAGGGGTCAAGCAGTTTGGCTAAAAGACCCCATGCCAGTCTTTTTCATGGTGGGATCACAATCCATAGTGTTAATCTCAATTCTTCCTGCAGATTTAACTGAATTCATGGGATCAAATGATGAGTTATGTTCATGGTTGCTCATGGTACATTCATAGCCTGTTACTAAAACTCAAAACTGAAGGCTGAACCCACAAATCTCGTTCTTTCCTTTCAACTAGCATGTCGACTTTAACATTTTCTGTGGAGGAAGAAAGAGTGGATCATTTTCATTTGATCTGCATCTGTTTTCTTTTTGTTCTAAACTGTTATTATTGTGATGTTTCCTCAGAACCGTCAGTCCCGCTGGACCCCATCTCCTCCTCCAACTCCTCCTCTCAGATCATCCTCAAGTGGAAACCTCCCAATGACCCCAATGGCAACATCACTCACTATTTGGTCTTCTACCAGCGCCAGCCGGAGGCCAGCGAGCTCTACAAGTTTGACTACTGCCAGAAGGGTGAGACACAATGTTTGTGGTTTGTGCTTATTCTGATTGAGCATTTCTGTATCTCAATGCAAGCTAAAGTTTTTTTTTTTCTGAGCTAATATTTAGCTTGAGAGCTTTTCTTTATCAAAAGCTCTTTACCGCTAAAAGTTCCTGCAGTCTATTCACATTATTTTGCTTTAAAAGTTTAAGTATTATCTTATTTCCCATTATATTACATAATATCACAACAGTGGGATTAGGATTAATCTCAATCAGATTTTAAAGAAAAGTGAGAAACCAAAAACAAGGGGAAACAACACTTGTAAAAACGGGTTCAAATAGAGATGCAGGATCACACTGATAACCTTGGTGAATTCTTAGTTACCGTAAATCTGTGTTGCCCATAGTTGCAAATGACATGCATTGCATCACTTCATTAGCACAATGATTGTGCAATAAATGGTAGCTTCAATTCATATCACTATTTGATTTAGTTTTTTTTTATATATGTATGAAACTCTGCTTTTGAAGGACCGGTAAATACAACCTTGACGTTAGCTTAACGACATCATATTTCCTTTTCAGACATGGATGTGGAACGTTGCTCGCTGCATTCATCTGTTGAAGTGACAGCATCTTCTCATTCAGACAGAAGTCACTTTTAAAAGCCCACATTATGCTCAAATACACATTCAACTATTATATGCTTCACTGCGGTAAAACACATTGTTTATCTTAAATAGTGCATTGTGTTAGACTTCTGGCTCTTGCATTGAAAGCTCAGTTTGCTCTGATTTTTCTTTTTATTTGCGGGTGGACTGCTCATGTGGCTCCATGTCTGTTAATTTCACCAGTGCATGAGCTGGTCACCAGGGATGGCGAACAGCTAGACAGGAGCATATCTCTGAAGCAGAGGGAAATGCATTTGCCTTGGTGACAAGGCATCACCTTAAAAGAAGCGTAATCTGTGAGATTGGTCGTGCTTTATTGGGCCATTAACCACTGATGAGATAAAAAGTGCCAGAGAAAGAAAAAAAAATCACCTGCAATCATTGGTTGGTTAATTTACGGCAGAGACAGTTGCTTTTTTTGCTCTTCTGTTTAATCCAAGCAAAAGCTGATGTGTTCGTGTCACCTGTGCAGTTAAGGTAGCCACCGTTGGATCAGGGCGGGACATTTGGTGCATGTCTCAGCTGATACGTTGTTCAAATGTTGTTCAGACTTCGCCAGCTCTGCGTGCCACTGACATGCGTCTGTGTGTTAATGGTTCAGACACTTTGTTTAGGGTGTGCCAAACCAGCTGTTGGGTAGGAACTACACTGATGGGATGTAGGGAGGGAAGAAAAACAAAAAACTGGACTGCAAGCGAGATATTTCAAGCAGCTTAGCAGCAGATATCTTCTGTGGGACAAGAGGGAGACTTGAGTAATATTAAGTGGTACATAAATCTGCTCTGTCCTGCCTTGTAAGATTCTGATCTTTATGGAAAAAATGAATGTCCCCATGCCATCAGATCAATAAAAATGAGTGCATGTCTGACTGGGGTTTATCACAGCAATATGTTTGCACAAAGACGTTCATGTCTGTTTTAAACTGTTCCCTTAATGGCGATAACGTTACACACCGAGCAAGAAAATCAAGCTCGTCTAATTTGATTTTGTTGTTTGGGAGCATTGAGTAGCTAAAGCGGGTGAAACTTGGCACTGAAACTGACAGATCTTTCTCTCACTCTGGCTCAGGTTCAGGCAAAGTTCATACGTTTATTTTGGTCGAATTGTTTTGGACACAGTCATTGTCTTGCCATCAGTGCCCATCTTTGTTAGCACAAAATCCGACTTTCCTCTTTTGAACACCCATAACGCCTGCACATCCAGAAAGATGGGAGTCTGCAGGGAGATTGTGTCAGTAGTAATTTATCTCCAGTAGACGGGTGGAAGACTGGGGATGACAATGACAGACGTGCCCTGAAGGTGTGTGTGTGTGTGTGTGTGTGTGTGTGGATACCGTGCACAAGACTGTGTTGCATATCTGTGTTTATCGCACCTGTCATTCAGTTTCCTTTTTTTTTTCTCTTCTCTGGTCGCCATGTCTGACTCCATGTCATCAGGGATGAAGCTGCCATCACGGGTGCCTACTCAGGTGGATAGTGATGAGGAGCAGAGGAGGAACCAGACAGAGGAGCTGGGCCAGGAGACTCGATGCTGCGCCTGTCCAAAAACTGACAAGGAGCTCAAGAAGGAGAAGGAGGACTCAGAGTACCGCAAAACCTTTGAGAATTACCTCCACAATGAAGTCTTTGAGATAAAGTAAGACTCCAGAAAGATGTGTGCTGTTGTTGTGCTTTATTATTTCTGTCCTATTGTGTTTTAAACTATCTCCCTGGAGCAAATAAATAGGTTCATTCAGGCCCATTTACCTGTGAGCTGCTTGGACAAATTCTAGGCATTTGGAATACATGCTATAGTAGAATTGATCCAGTTTATAGTAAACTATCTTCTAAATGAGATGCAACATATACAAAGAGATAAATGAGTTCAAACAGCAACATGAAAAAAGGTTTGGGAACATCTACACATTTAATAAGACCCTTTAAACATGCTGTGCCTTATTTAGACGTTCGAGGCAGCGGCGCTCTGTGATGGGCATTGCCAACAGAACGCACCCCTTCCTCACCACATCCCCCAGCCCGCTTGGGTCCACCGCCATCCCTGACGATGAGGATGAGGAAACCTTTGAAAGCACAAAGACCATGGTCACTGTCCATGCTCGGGAGTCCACCGTCATATCCAACCTGCGCCACTTCACCAGCTACCAGATCGAGATCCACGCCTGCAACCACCCGAATGACTCGACCCGCTGCAGCATGGCGGCATATGTCAGCGCCCGCACGATGCCTGAAGGTAAGAAAGCATCTATGTTTATTGCTGTGATTATAGACGGTGGTGTTATCTCATCAGCTTTCTTTGCCAAAGCTTTTCCCCCTTTCTGTAGAATTTTCCCAAAGCAAAGAAAATACTGAAAATACTCTTCCATCCATCCTCTCTATACCCGCTTAATCCAACTCAGAGGCTGGTGCCTATCCCAGCTTCTCATTGGGCGAGAGGCAGGGTACACCCTGGACTGGTCGCCAGTCCATCACGGGGCCACACAGAGACCAACGAGACAAACAACCATCTCTTAAAGCAGTAAATAAAAGCTGCCACGGCCCCACACAGAAAGACAGTAGTCTGGTTGAATGAATGTGAATCATGTCTGGTTTAAAGAGCGTAAACTAGGCTGCGTTGTGTCGCCAGAGGGTGGCGCCTGTAACCTTAACAGCCAACGTCACAGTGGAAGAAGTAGTGGTCCTAACCAGAAAGGAAGAAAACACAAGTACCGCTGTGGACATCCACATCTTGTGGATTTACTTTCATCTCCAGGAATGTCTGGGATATTGTATCTGGGGAGTACCTGGTCAGTCGATTGAGTTTACTGTTTGCAGACTCAAACCGGAAACAACCGGCAGCCACTTAATTTTAATCATGACCCAGTCAGATGATTTTCATTTTACTTTCCATTCCAGCTAATACGCATCACATCTTCTTTGAAACTAGCCAAAACCTCCTCAGTCGAGTGTAATTAGTCAAAAGTTTTTTATTTTTATTTTTTACTATTTCCAGTCACCTCGTTGGAGGTTACAGCGATTATCAAACAGGCAACATGCAACTCGACACATTATTTCTTTAGGCTACAGGGCAAAACTAATTGCTGGTTTGTTTAAAAATTAGGAAAAGCTTAAGCAGCTTTAACCAAAGCCAGCACAAGGCAGCTGCATGGCATCACAACCATCGAAACACCTGCAGGAAATCTGCAGCTCGTCTTCCTTTTACTCCAAACAAACCAGAGATGCAGTAGATATGTGAATGAGTCCCACTTTGTTCTCCACAGATAAAGCCGATGACATCTTGGGTCGCATCCTTTGTGAGGTGACAGAAAACACAGTTTATGTAAGGTGGCAGGAACCAGCAGCCCCTAATGGCATAATCATTCTGTACGAGCTCAACTACAAGAGACTGGGAGACTCTGAGGTGAAGACACACACACACACACTCATCTGTCATGGCTTTATCGCTTTAATATATGTAGCGATTTAAATCTTCAATTCAATCCAAGAGTTCAGTGCAAGGTCACTTTTTTTTTAATACTAAAACAGTTAAACAAATTTGATTAGTTAAAACTGATCGTTTAACACAGCAACCAAGAGAAGCCATGCGTCAGTATGTGATGTTTATTTTAAAAATTGGCTCAATAATCTGTTTAAAAACCCTAATGGGAGAGTAATTTTAGCTTTAGACCATGTCTTAGTTGCCATGGAGACAACTCAAAACATCTACATCATCGAACTGACTGATTTATTTTTTTTTTAATGTGGAAATATTGAGCAGTGTGTGCACATCAAGATAAAGTATTGTTGATGTCTGATTTTGTTTTAAAACCCTGAAATGAAGTAAGTAGATACTCACTGCCTGAACCTCCGTGCTTGCCTTCCGCAGGAGCTGCACTACTGTGTGTCGAGGAACATGTACAAAGTGAGTCGTGGCTGCAAGCTGAAAGTAATGCATCCTGGGAACTACACCGTGAGTATCCGGGCCACCTCACTGGCTGGGAACGGCTCATGGACCGAGCCCACGTACTTCTACGTCCAGGATACGAGTAAGTGTCCACGAAGACAAACTGAGTTTGATTAGGTTTAGTGGGAGAGATCACCAAAAGTCCCTGAATAAAGGAAAGAATTTCGATTACTCTTCACTTTTAAAGTAGTTTTAAATCTGAGCCTGAGTAAGTGAATCACTGTTAGAGCATTTTAAGAACTCCCACATTTGATTTTAACTCACATCTCAAATGCAATCTTTTTTTTATCCTGTAATACCTCCTGAGGTCCTGCTCGGGCTGATGAAACTGTTTTGTCCTATATTTGAAGTCTGAATATTTGTATAGGGATCAGTGTCTGTAAGAAGACTTTGAATGTAGTCTAGAAATGAAAGTAAATGTAAAACAGAACATGAGTATAGAAACACGCACTTAATCCTTATTATTATTAAATCCGAAGATGTTCATATGAGCGGGGTGGTGGGGATGTAGCTGTGGGGGCCTTTATTTTGTGGAGCTTGTGTTTGGTCTTCACCTGAAATGTGACCAGCTGTTTGGTCGCTGTGTTGAACAGGCGACCCCTTCTACATTATGAAGATAATCGTCGGCCCAATCATCTGTTTTGTCCTGTTGATGGTTATGGCTCTGATAGGATTTGTCATGTTCAAGAAGAGGTATGCAATTATCTCAGCCTTTACTACCCTAAGTCTCTTATTTAGTTATTTTTGGCTGTTATTATTAAGTCTGTTTGTTTTGTCCCCTGTAGTCAAACCCAAGGGCCTAGTGGTCCCATCTACGCCTCTTCAAACCCCGAATACATCAGTGCAAATGACGGTAAGCATAGGGTTTAAATCCCCTTTCATCTTTTTCACAGAGACTGAATTTATAGATCAAATAAATTCTGAACCTTATTCAAAGTTTTAACTAAAACACAGTTACAGTGGCAATGGAGGTTTAAAATACTGACAACGGCTGTGATTGGTCAGCTTTGGCTGCTTGTGTTTTTGACATGGAAGGCAACATTGAGCAGGTTTCAGAGAAACTGTTGTCTGCTTCGCGTGAGTAACACGCATGCAGAGAGGATGTTTCTGCTGTTAACTGTACGCTCCTCAGAATTATCACTTTGTTTGACAGCGAATTACACAATCAAACGGTTGATAAAGGAATAATGTATTTGATATATCGATGTAATAAAGCAGAGCACAACCTCATTGTGTAAAGAACAATAGGATAAAACATTTCTCATTCAGTTTGGAAGCAAATTAGAGTCCAATGTACAAGAAACAAATGTGATGTGGAAACCTGAAACTTCCAGGTCACCATATCTTGATATATTTAAATAAAAAAAAAGTCTTGCATGCTCTATTTATAGATTCTGGATGTTTAAATGAGGTGAAAAGCTGAAAAACAAGACACACTTCATGAAAGCAGTATCATTCAACTATTGATCAGTTAACCCTTTAGCGCACAACCTTAAAAAGTGGATTATCTGCACTGCAGTAATGTTTTCCCCTTTGTCCCCCTTTTTGACTTCACAGAATCCTTTTGTAATTCAACATTTATTGTCCTTATAAGTTTGGAAGCTACATAATCAGATTATTGAATGTCTTGCCTCAACCCATCACTCTCATTAACCTGCCATCTTGTGTGGACATAAATTCAAAGCTCTGAAATGTGTTGCAGTGTATGAAGAGGACGAGTGGGAGGTGCCCCGGGACAAGATCGCCATTTTGAGGGAACTGGGACAGGGCTCCTTTGGCATGGTCTACGAAGGCATAGCTAAGGACATCATAAAGGGCGAAGGGGAAACACATGTAGCCGTGAAGACTGTGAATGAGTCAGCCAGCCTGAGGGAGAGAATCGAGTTCCTGAACGAGGCCTCGGTCATGAAGGCGTTCAGCTGCCACCATGTGGTAAAGAGAGATTACATTTTCATTTCATCGTGTAGATAAACGGAGGACGTTGAGCTCTTAGTTTGGTGACAGACGATTGGTAAAAATTTCTAGGAACCGTTCTTTGTCACTATTTAAGAACAGCTAAGTTTTTGCTGTTAGAACCAAATAGTTTTTACAGTTTTCATCCTGTGATAGAATAAGATTACAGTGTAATGAAAACCCCTCTGTCTCATCCCTCAGGTGCGGCTCCTGGGTGTAGTTTCGAAGGGCCAGCCCACACTAGTCGTGATGGAGCTGATGACCCACGGAGACCTGAAGAGCTACCTGCGTTCTCTACGTCCTGACGCTGAGGTAATGAGATTAGTTTGAAGTCAGTTCACACCTGCTTTAGCCTGGATTGAGCTTGTAGTTTTCTTTCTTCTTTTCACTTCTGCATTTTATTTAGAGAACTCGAGCACCCCTCCCTTATTGTCTCTGTGCAAGTTTCTAATTGTTGTTCCTTTTTCTGCATGGAAAGATACCTTTATGGTAAATTATATTAAAAATGGGGCACTAAAAACTGGTCAGTTAATTAACTAACAGCTTTTCCTGCATTTATTAACAAATTAGACTCTACTTTGGCAGTTGTAGTGATCTAGCTTACATCGACATGTGCAGACTCACAATAGATGTGGAAATACAGATGAGAACACAATAAGGAATCATAGTGACCCATTTCTCTCCATCTGCTCTTTACTTTCCAGGCAGATTGTTGAGGTCTGGACTAAATTAGATCTACTAAATGTGATTTCATTCGATAGAGAGGGCTCTGTAGAGAAATATAGATGTGTCAGTGTAATGTTACCACACTAGCCAAGCTCCTATACTTTGTCTATGTTAAATTCTTTGGTTTGCTTTTTAAATGCGCAGAGATTAACTGCATGTAAACATACAGATGTTTCCTTGCTTGGAAAAGGGGAAGGACCGAGATCTTGGATGTTGACAGAAGATTTAAGAAGTAATCTGTAAAGTCCATTTAAAAACGTATTCTCAATCTGGTATTTTTGACACCTGTTGACCAACACACTGTTGGGCCTGAGCTGTTGGTGTGAACTGTGCTAGTAAAGAACAGAATCTAAAACGCCTGATCAAAATGGCCCCTAAATCATAAATCATAATCATGGTAACAAGTCTGTTAGCAGATCAGAAAGAAATAAAAAATATATCTCATGTTTCCCAGAATAACCCTGGTCGTCCACCGCCCACTCTGAAGGAGATGATCCAAATGGCTGCTGAGATTGCGGACGGCATGGCTTACCTTAATGCCAAGAAGTTTGTCCACAGGGATCTGGCAGCCAGAAACTGTATGGTAGCTCACGATCTGACGGTCAAAATAGGAGGTAAGTTTTCATTAACCTGAAGATGCACTCAGATGAAGACACAGGAGTCTTGAAACCTTTAGTCTGTTTGCATCATTAAAAGCAGCAGGAAGCAACAGTGAGCTACAGCCCTTATTTATTTTATTAAGTTTGTTGTCCTTGCTCTGAGATTACGGTTCACGAGGTGCTGAAGAGTTTTGAGTTTGTTCTGACCTTGCTGCCCCCTGGTGGTCGCATGAAAAACAACCCTTCTGATTGCTTGTAAAACAGTAACTATAAAAAGGAGAAAAACAAATATTTACTACTGCTGTGCTGTTTCGTACCATTTCGCCAACGGCAATGCATCAACATTTTTAAGACACCGATAAATATAGGGATAGAGTTAATAATTTACATGAAAAGATGAGGGTTTGACCTCTCTTTCACAGGCTGAGAAATATAATGTCACAGTAGACAGTTTTCAGTTTTAAAGAACATACTCAGGCTGTTTTTAACAAAGCCGTAGTAGGTCCACATGACAAGTGGTCACAGGTAGTAACAGATTAACCCTTCATAAAATGCAGGTTGCAACAAAGCTAAAGTTTTTACAGCTTTCAGGTCATTTGCCAAAAAGGTAGATTTGTGACATTTGAGTTTTCAGGTCTTTAGTTTGTGGTCAGGACTTGTGAGTCTGTCACTTGATCACATGCTGGTGTTACAGTTTTTCACCCAGCTTTTGGGTGAGAGCTGTGGCACAAGAATGCGTGAGATAGTTTTTTGGGTTATTTGAGATTTTTGTACTGCGTCATACATCAGGGAAAAAAATAGATTAAAAAGCACAGACACGCTTGGAAACTGACTTGGATGTGAATAACCATGGCAACAGACGGTGCTTCAAAGCATTTTGGTCAGCCCTGGTGTTTACACCCATTGGATAAATGATAGCAAAGGTGATGAAGGAGCAAACGGATGATGATTGTGTTTCTAGAAAAATGCTGATAACCAAAAAAATAAAAAAGGGATTCTTTCATTGATAAGAAAGCATGTATGTACTGCGTGAAGCTGTTTGTTGTTTTTTATTTTATCTAATGGTTTGACAGCATTCAGATCAGTTCAGACTCTTAATTTTAACTTTGTGACGGTCATTTTTCCTTCTCAGACTTTGGCATGACCAGAGACATCTATGAGACCGACTACTACAGGAAGGGAGGAAAGGGCCTGCTGCCGGTCAGGTGGATGGCACCCGAGTCTCTAAAGGACGGCGTCTTCACCGCACATTCAGACTGCTGGTCAGTGGTGTTCTTAGCTTATTTGTTGAGCGATGGGAGCCTCGAAAACGTAACTAAGAATAAGTAACAGTAAACGAAGCACAAATGTTAAGAGCCAAGGCGGAGCTCCCTCAGTCTTTCTGTTTATTGCTTTAAATGTTTATAGGTTTACTCTGTCAGGTGTCTAATCTGCGTGTCCTCATTCTACCCTTTTCTGCTTTTGTTTACCAGGTCATTTGGGGTTGTGCTGTGGGAGATCAGCACGCTGGCTGAGCAGCCGTACCAGGGCCTGTCCAACGAACAGGTCCTCAAGTTTGTCATGGATGGAGGCTGCCTGGACCGTCCGGACAACTGTGCTGACAGACTGTAAGTACAAGCAAAAGGCTGCGTTGGATAAGGACTGACAAACTGAAAGCTTTGTTTTAATAATTAAGTCATTTCATACAGTGTAAGTCAATTGAAAACCGTTGTATTGCAGCTCTTTTGAGTTCTTGCATATTTGTTTAATTTTGAACTGAATGTCTTTGGGTTTTGGTCCATTTCTCAGTCAAAACAGTAGTTAAATAATAAGTAACCAATAGTAATAGTTAAACCTTTGTATAGCAGGATGACAGACTTAACACGCTGCTTATTGCACATACAACCAGAGAATATATTAGAAATACTGTGATCAAAAGATTTTGGAACATTGATGGGACAACTTTAGGTTGAACACAGTAAAATAATAAATCATTAAAGGTTATGCTGGAAATGGTTTTTTTAGTAATATGCCATCATGACCAAGCAAGTTTTTATTTAATTTAGATGATAATTAATGATAATGACCACAGCGCTCATCTTCAGTCTCATTAATGAACTAAAGCTGTCAACAGACAGAGTAGCATGATCTTTATCACCTGTCAATGATGGAACTCACCTATTCTAATGAGATCCCACCTTCCCTGTCTCCTCACTCAGACACAACCTGATGCAGATGTGCTGGCAGTACAACCCCAAGATGCGTCCCACCTTCCAGGAGATCATCGAGATGCTCCGGGAGGACCTGCATCCCTCCTTCCAGGAGGTCTCCTTCTTCTACAGTGAGGAGAACAAGCCGCCAGAGAGCGAGGATTTTGACCTAGACTTGGAAAACATGGAGAGCATCCCGCTGGACCCTTCGTCATACTCCCAGAGGGAGCAGTGTTTAGACAGGGACGAGGGCTCCTCCATGGGCCTGAGGGGCAGTTACGAGGAGCACCACATCCCGTTCACACACATGAACGGGGGAAAGACCAACGGACGAATACTGGCCCTGCCACGATCCAGCCCCTCCTAACAGACAGAACACACGAACCCAGAGATGCGATAGATTGAAATCTATTTTTGTTTTTTGTTGTCATTTTATATAGATCACACTTTTATCACTCAGAAGCCCTTCAATGCATATCTCAGGACCTCATTTTTCTCTCCAGATGCCACAAACACACACTACAGCAAGTCCTCACACGGACGCCACAAGACACTTTTTGTATTTAAGGATGAGTCTCCTGCGTCTCGGTTGTTCATGATTGTAGTTTATATACTGTATATACATACATATATATATGTATGTATGTATATATACATATATATGTATATAAATATATTGCCAAGTTTGTGCTTGACTGGGTGGATATTGGATTCAACTGTGAAACAAACTCTTGACAAACAAGAAGGCTGCTAAACCCACTGTCCCTCCTCGAGTCCAGCCCACATCCCTTTCCCCGATTTCATAGAGTTTATCCCGGGTTGCTACATTTTGAAAAAAAGTGCCCTTCTCTTCTTTCTTTTTTTTTTTGTCTGTGGCCTACATAAGTTGTCATGAAACTGTGTCTGAATCTTTGTACGCTAACAGATGACGAACTGAAAAAGAAAGACTTTCAAGAACTCTCTGTCGGATGGTCGAAGATGGACCATCCTCGAACAAACTCCTATCCACTGGAGAAGCTGGTTGAAGTGGCTTACCTCCTCACACTCTGCAGTATTCCAAAATGGCACACAGGATAAAAACACAGGACTTTTCTTGGGTTATATTTTTTAATTTATTTACCTGTCTTTCTTTTCTGTTTTCTCCTGGTTTTTTTTCCTGGTTTTTTTTTTTTTGGTTTTCACATTTACAGCTGAAGGATATTTAAACTGTTTTTCAGAAACATGTTGGCAAACAGGTTCATCAGATTGACCAATAGCTGCTTCGTTGGTATATTTTAGTGGGTATAGAAGATAAGAAATATAAAGATATATATATATATATATATATATATATATGTATGTATGTGTGTATGTATGTATATATATATATATATATATGTATGTATGTATATATATATATATATGTATTTGTACATAGTTGATATGTTGTCATTCTTGAGGTATTTCCGGTTAGATACTGTTTTTACATGTTAGTCTCTTATGTTTATTTTTTCTAATCCAGAGAATCATACCAATTAGCTTTTTTGGACTCATGATCAACCAACAGCACTTGGTCTTTTTACAATACGGTGCCCGGGAGGAGGGGTGTTTGGCATCTTCAGCTTAAAAATGTCTGCCCATCATATCAAGATCAAATAAAATAGTGCTGTAAATAATGCAGCAAGGTGCATTTGTGACAAGGCTCTGGCTTTTCTTATCTTCCCACTCGCCCTTCATGCTTCTCCACACACTGCCAAGCGACCTCAGTAAATACTGAGGTTTTATTTGCAAAGGGGGGCACGTGCCTCGGTGAGTAGCGATGTCGAAGGTTTGTTTTTGAAATGGAGGACAACTTGTGCTGTAGAAACCAAAACGACCTTTGTTAAGGTTAGGAAATGATCACAGTTTAGGCTAAAATACATTACAGCTGATCATTCTGTCGGGTGCTGAGCTGACATGTCAATACGAACGTTCACATTATGAACCAGTAAGTGCAGCAGGTATCTACAGAGGGGTGACTGATGTAGTTAAGATTCATCATCATCTCTCACAATGTTTTTCACCCTAAATTCTAATAGATGAATATTCAGCAAAGGTCGGAATCATTTTGGTTTAACACAAGCCAGTTAGCACGAAAGATAGCACCTGAATAAGTGTTTTTGCAGCCAATTCAGACTTCATGACTTACCCTTAAAAAGTGCTCATCTGTAGTGGTGATAACGGGTACATTCTGCTGTGGGGTATTTTACTTTTTACCTGCCTCATAATTCATGTCAATTCTGAATAAATGTACCCAGAACGGTGGTCATAAATGTGATGGTCATAAACAGGATTCCTACTCTTAAAAGAGTCTAAACAAACTCTCAAAAGTTGTCTATATCTGAATACCTGCCAGAATCCTATAGACTGATGCAGATTATTGACGTCAATAATAAGCTTCGATCAGATGATAATCCCATGTTGCAGAGTCTGATTATGAGGTGTGAATGAATGTGTGATGTTTGGCTTTATTACTTTTAACTGAGCTTCCAAAGAAGTCCACTAGCTCCACCTGTAGGAGAGGTCAGGCAGCTTCCATCACTAAAAGTATGAGTAACTTCAATACAATTTACTTAACTATGACGCTCTTAAGATGTCCCTTGAAGCGATAGGGTCCCTGCAAAGTGTTAGTGAAAATATGGAATTATTTTTTAGTATTTTCCAGGTCTGGATAAGTATGGAAAACAGAAAATGTGTTCAGAGTAGACTATCTTCTCTGAAAAAAGAAAGATGGCTGTTTCTTTTAGCTGTTGTTTTTGAAACGGCATGTTTTCAGTTCCTACAAAACCCACATGTCTGAATCCATATTTGATTTATAAATCCAGTAGAATATCCGGATCCAGCTCTAATATAGTGTGTGGTTGTTTTTAAGTTGTCTGGAGCAGGCAGCAAGAAGCAAGAGAGGGTGTTTCAAAGATGGTTAAAGGCCATGGCTAAAAGCAAAGTGCCCTCTCAGTAGCTGTTGTGTATCACATAATCTCCCCCAGATGACAAAGCTGCTAGTTGATGAGTAACAGTTTGAAGCTGTACACGGTCATACCACAACGTCCACTCCTGTCACTCTTGGTGACCCTGCTGCATGCTGAATACCTCAGCTGTCAGAGCATTATGAGATGCTCTTTTACTGATGACCTTCTGTTAGTTGTAACACACCAAGCACACACCCTCAAGCCAATTCCATTTGCTTAAAAGAAATCCAGGTAAAAATGACCTCTGACACAAGCTGATACCCGAGCTCCTGCCTGCATTGCCCGGAGGCAGCAACTCAAAGAGCAGCTGCTTATTTTTTTCCAAAATAAACATCTCATTTTTCACTGCAACTTCTCCGTCTCAACTTTGACCACAGGTCAGAGAGATTACATGTCATTGGAATTAGATGGTGAGATGTTAGATGCTAAAAAGATAGTATGATCACTCCAGGTTAGATTAGAGTCCAATACATTTGCTACTAATTACAGATACTACCATGTAATTTGTTTGCAGTTACATTTCAAAGCAATCTGACCCACTCCTGTATTATCCGAGTCAAATAATCACAGCCAGTGGGTCAGAGCCACACCAGCAGAAACATGGATGCCTCATGTCTCCATTAATTAGAAGACTGACTGCATATCTAGCTCTTGGATGAGCTTGTGGTATGTGCCGCACTCACTCAACCAAGCGATTCCCACAATGCTTAGAGGAGGAAGGAGGGGCATCCAGAGAGGAGGAGGAGGCTGGGATTTATTTTGTGACACCATCTCCTCCTCCTCCAACTTTCTTTTTTAATCTTATTTGTGCACTTGTTCCTCCAGGGGCATCTTCACCGTCTCCCCTGTTTGTTGAAGTTGTTAAGGGATGTAATTCTCCTCCCTTACTTTTGCCTGGAAGCAAACACAAGAGTCTTTTTTTTTGCTTTGGATGCGTCCCGTGCTGTTTCATTACAACTCTCGGTAAGATTGAACTGTTGTCGGGACCTTCTTAAGAAATAAACGGAAGTATTGGAACGGCAACAGGTGGCTAACGTGCGTCACAATATTACGTTACCTTCAGCTAGCTAGCTTACCAAGTTTGTAAATTGTAACGTAATCATAGTTATAGATTTTTTAAAAAAAAAAGCTGTTATGTTTGAATTCAATACGAGCTGGAACACTTAAACTAACTTTTTCTTTTTCTTGAGACAGTCGTGAAATGCGTATACCGCCAGTCTAAAATTACAGGTAATTTTACGTTACCGCGTAACGGAAGCTAAAGTATACCAACCGTTAACAGCAGTTGGGCTTCATGTTGGGTTGATTATAAATTGAATACCTTCTGTCTCGACTCATATGCTCCAAAGCACCTGCCTTTGTTGATTTAACCCGATACTTTCTCAGTGGGAAACGTGATGAATCCCGGCCAGATGCTCTCACCTTGGCATTCCTCGCATTCCCATTTTCTCTGGAATACATGGGTACCGGTAATCACTTCCGAACGTTTTTCAGTTGACACAATTATTTATGACACTGCGATGTCTTTGTTAAGGTGTCAAATAATGGTTCAACTTTCTGACATACCTTTGTATTTAGTAGCTTTTGTGTCTATAATATAACACTGTACCTTAGAGAAACGGACACTCCATTCGAAAAAGTATTGTAAAATGTGTCTTATTTTAACATTGGTATTGGGTGGTTTTAATCATGGATAGCTTGGTAGCAATAGTGATTTTTAGAAATGTTTTTGAAGCACATTTTCAATTTGCTTATCAGAAAAGGTTAATTGTAACTGTTACATTTTGAGAAACCCTCCTTAGGGAAAAAATGCTAGCTTAAATTGGGCTTTGTCCCTTTCTGAGATTGATGCTTATTATTCCTGATTCCTCCTCCATTTTTTGCTTATATTCTATTCCATAGAGTTGGGCTTCTGGTTAGTGACTATCATAGTGTTTATTAAAGTCATACACATCAAGGTTGTTTAAAATTAATATCAAAATTTGCCTCACTGAGGTGTAATCAGCCAATGATGGGTGGGACTAATGTTAATGGATAAAAATGGAGCAATAAAAATGGATCACATGGATCCATTTTAGCTGCTTTAATTTCAGCTGATGAAAGAAAACTAAACCATATTTGATCATTCCCCCTTTCTTATTTTCTTTATTCACAACATAAAAAATGCATATATACTTAAAGGGGCAACATTAGGTAGACATTGGGTGTCCCAGGAGGGCAGAAACAAACAGCTGAAACTGAAAGTGAAACCTAACATACAGACCCCCACCACCACAACAATTAGGGAATCCTGTTCAATCATAAATTGATTTCACTTGATATTTTTGTGTGCAATGTTTTTTTTGTTTTTTTTTTAACATTTCTATTGCGATGCGTTGGTGTCCTAAAGTACCAAAACACATCCTCTGAAATGAGGTTTTTAATATGGTTTTTAGTTTGGCGTTTCGTCTTATTTTTAGGTCGTAAAATCCTAGAAATTCCCTGATTAATTATTACACTTTTAAGATCCCACCAAGAGAACTTCAGCGAGTTTATACAAAGAAAATGTTGAGTTAGTCAGAATTGATTAAGAATAGAAATGCACAAAATCTACAAAATTCTAAGCATCTTTAGGTGGCTTTCTGTTCAGTACAGGGTCCATTCGTCGAAATGTGCAATACTACCATTCAGTGATGATACCATCCAGGTTGTTTTCGCTCGTTTACCACAAGTAGCTTAGCCAGCTGGTTTGCAAACTTTGCTGTTGCATTTTAAAAATTTTAGTATTTTTCTCCAATGGGTTACGTGTCATTTCCTAGAATATGACACCGAAGTCTTCAAACTTTAGTCTTGTAATCCAATCACTCTAGCTGCCTGATTGATGATAATAATACTGTACTGAAACAAATTGGGACAGTGACTGGATTATCCTGAGGACCTGAGGCTTATCATTTCTTAAAGAGATGACACTTTTCAGTATCTCTCATATGTTAATAGACTGGAAGTGTCTGGTTACCTGCAGGCATGCGTTTCTCTTACGATGCAGCATTTAACACTGACAGAAGCACGCTGGCATGTGTATAAAGCTTATTTCACCAAAGATAAAAGGTTAATGTGTAAACTGCGTGTCAAGGCTATCTGAGGTGAAGGCAGTGTGGAAAGTGCAAGCAAGGACCATTTCTGCAAGAGTGGTGGTGTTGTTTGTTTTAGACAAATTCTCGCTTACGTTATAATGTGAGACACGTACGCTTCCGCGGCTTTTGTTTGGAACAAACAAAACATGACTCGTACATCACTGGTTTCTTTGTATCAATCAGCCGCTTAAGCCTTCGGGTTTAGTTTCACCGCTTTTAGATGTGGCTCGCCAGTTTGTGTTGATGTGACAGAACATCAGAAAGTCCCACTTATGCACAAATCTAGATGTAACACTCCAGGTTTTGCTGTGGTTTGAGCCAGTGTCAGCTTAAGGGAAACAGCATTTTTAGCAACCCCCATCTGTCCATCCCTCTGCCAGACTTGCTGGTCTTGTTTTTCCCTCGGCGTGTATTTCATGCTGCTCTGTTGAATCTTTTGAGGTGTGGCTGCCATTTGCAACAATAGGCTAAACCGTACAACCAAAGTATGGATAATGACATGCTGTGGCTTTAAAGAAAGTCAAATGCTACAGAGGAATGGGAAAAGTGCTTAAGCAAGTAGAACTGTGATGATGTATGTAAATGATATGCAGTGAAAGTTTATAGTTCTAAGCTGTCATTCATTTACAGTAAATATTTCTAGATTTTCATTTCAGCCCATAGAACTCGTGTTAAAGAGTGTCCTTTACTCGAGGAAGTGCTTAGATGCTTTGCTGGTTCAGCCTTTTAGAGAGAAAATAAATTCTTCAGGGCAACATAAAATGGTTTGATAGAAATGTAAATTGTCGTGTTTGTGTTCAGATTTTTTTAAAGTTAATTTTTAGTCTAGACAAAAATAATTTGACAAAAACTTTCTTAAGTCTCTCTAAATGTTGTGCTGTAAACGTTATATTTCAGTATTTGCTCACCACTCCTGTGCGAGTGTGTTTGTGTCATAATTCCTTTGGCCAAACAGTCTTGTGTATGTTTTAGGTGTGGCTGACTTTGAACATCTGCTGCTTTCCTGCTTCAGCTGTTTGTGAAACTACTACAGAGAGCTTGGGTACATTTACTGTAGGTACAGTTGGAGTAAAAGCATCTCATTGTTTTAGATCTGAATATTTCTCGCTGTGTGACTTGCTGCTGCTACTTTACAAGAAGGCATAAGGTGGGCTAGAATCTGATGGATGTTCACAAAAACTGATTATTATGAAATGGGTAATAGATCGCCATAAATTGCCAAAGAGTAATATTTGAAGGTAGCTAAGGACTAATAGGATAACCAAATGTTATCTGGGAGTAGTCAGCAGGGGCTGTCACTGATCTGGTGTGTTCCCTCCTGACCACTAAGCATGAGAGGTAATTGGGAACAAGGCCACTGACGGTGAGCTGTAAGATTTTAATGATCACTACAAAATCTAACAGTGAGTGAGTAGGGATGCGTTCATGGGTTTTTGTTGTCCCCTGTTATGAATCTCGCTGAACGTTGACAAAAATGTGCAAAACTTTTGTAAGTCAGCCAGCGGTTGAAAGAAGTTACCTGATTTTTTTTATATTCTTAACCTCATTCATGCGGCCTGGGTGATGGCATTTAATAGACTGCAGAGGTTAGAACCAACAGGACTGAAGTAACGCGTGGGACCAAACAAAATGTCTGTCATTTTGATTTAAGGATATTTAGGCCAACCAGGATTTAACATCAAAAAGATTGTGGAGGCATTTACACACAACAAAGGATTGTTCCTAAGGGTCCATTAGCATGTGCACACAAACAGACACTCGTCAGACATACATACTCATCGGTCCGTGACCTGGGAGCATTCAGCGTCACTCTATTTTCCTTTTGTTTTCAACCACTGGTTTAACAAGATTTTCCTCCCTGTGTTTTTCTTCCAGTGTCACCAGGGATCTGTGAAGGACATAACTTGGAAAACAAAAAGGCAGAAGTATATATGAAGTGGGTGAGTCATTTTGTGTCACAGACTGGTTTTTAGGTGTCAGGTGAGAGCAGTGTAAGGTATCATTTGGATTTGAAAGTATTCGTCATTTTCGCACCTTACTGTGCAGAAACGGGTGAGTCAAGATAAAAATATTGCAAAGATAGAACTTGGCTCTACCTGTTACAAATCATGTTATTTGTAGCTGCTATTTCTTCCATTTGAAGTTGTATTTTTCCCTTACAGCTGGTCTGACTTGAGCTGTGGTGTCATAGTTTGTCAAACCAGTTCTCATCACAGCCTGTGTGGAGTCATTCTCCATTTACACTCCTTTTTCTTTTGTAGAGATAGCATGTCAGTTAGAAGGGTTGGGAGCATTAAAGTAAGTTCGATATCGTATAAAACTCTCAGTATGAATGTTTAAAATAATCAAAAAATATCTCTGACATTTTTTTTAATGTGCTTACCTGTTCCCAGAAGTAAAAAGAAAGTAACACGACAATTTTGAATAGTCTTTGAGCTTTTAAAGCTCAGTAATCATCTAAAAAAAGCTTGAAAAATAACTTCCATATCGCTGTAACCATCAGGATTTCTCCTTCATATGTATTTACTTTTAATCAGGAAAAGTTTTTTTTCAGCTAAGTATTAGCTTAATTGATCCTGTCTGGGAAAAAAATAAATAAATAAAATGAATGAAGTCAAAAGGATAATGCCTACTTAATGTCATCTCACTTGATGCCTCTTTGTGACAGTTTTTCACCCTCTTTTTGTTGTTCTCTCAGCACAGGGGAGAGTGTTTGTCCCCCGACCTCCAATGGCCTTCCTATTAGTTTCCATAGACCAGGCGTGAGTGTCGCCTCCCAAAAATTCAGCCGTCAACCTTCTTCCTCTTCGCACACAGACAAAACTCCCAGGTCGGTGATAATTTTAGCAAAAAGCTAGCTTCCTTCTTCTTCATTACATTCACATTGCAGCCGAGAGCACCTTTAATTTTAGCCCCAGACTTCCAACAAATGATCTTTCAGCAGAGAGCAGCTTGAAATTAAATTTAGTCTTAAAAGTTTCCAGGCTTAGTTGGGGGTCTGAGTCACTCTTGTTCCTTTTTTTTTTTTTTCCAGTCGTAGTTATATTCTCATGTTTAATTAGACAATAGCTCTGAACAGCTGCACCAACGGTGTGTTTACACGCATGTTTCTGTGTGTGTATGCATGTTTTAGTGCCGACTTCACATTTTAATTTACCTGATGAGCATTATCTCATCACATACCAACCAGATCCAAAGCAGCACAGATGGAAGAGCTCGACGGCGTGCGGTTGAAGGTCTCTCCCGAGGACTCATTGGCTTCCTCCTTGGCTGAGCCCATCAACCTAGAAGGTCAGTTGGCCGCTGTCAGCGGGATGAGGGGCTGCTGAAAGCTTCACATACCTCTGTTGAAATGGCATTAGTATTATGAAGCTTCACTGAAAAAGTGGCTTGTTGAAACTTCAATGAAACGTTGGTCTTTAGTCTTTATTATTAAACTGATAAAGACTTTTAATCTAGACTTATGACATGTGGCTCTGGAATTTTGGTGCCCAGACCTTTATCTTGTAAAATGAATTTTCTGCACATGATGCACTATATGGGGAAAAAAAAAAAATCATATCCACCTGTCAACAAGACCTTCATGCTAAAATGAAGTATATTATGGATGTGTACTAAAGCATATTCAGTTTTAGATTATCTTACAAATGCCACCTTTCCGGACAATTTAGAATAATAAAATCACTGTTGAAGAAACAGAATTTATTGAAAAATAACCTCTATATGACCAGCAATAAATCACTGAAGCGTGCAGTCATATGACCAGAGCAGAAGCTGCGTTTGTAGTCCCTGTGTGACTGTGTATGTGTCATCTAGACTCCCATTACTCTCAGCTGCGATGTGAGCTTGAGTCCGATGCCCAGAATCTGGAGGCAGAGTCCTGGAGCGTCGCTGTGGACCAGGACTACCTGAAGACCCTGAGCAAAGAGGCTGTTAAAAGACAGGACGTCATCTACGGTAGGCTGAAACCCACAAAGCCTGGGGAGGGTCTGACTGCTGATGGTTTGTCAAAATGTCAACTGTCCTAAAACCCAACAATCAACTTGCATTTTGGATGTTTGTGTATTGTTTTCGACAGGGTGTGTTTCGTTCACAGGCAGGATTGTCTCATGTCAGTCATGACAGTGAAAAAGATATGATTACCACTTGCAGACGCAAAGAGTACACGCCTATTATTTTAATGATGAGTTTACCTCACAGCACAGAGCTTTCTTCCTTTTATATAATACATCTAATAACATCAATCAAATGAATTTGCATCCCTATAAGCAGCTGTTTCTGAGTGGGTAGAAAATGTCAGTTCTGTGATAAAACGATCCCTTTTTTTAAAAACTAATTTCCTAGAGTTGATCCAGACCGAGATGCACCACGTACGCACCTTAAAAATCCTTTACTACGTCTATATGCATGAGCTGAAGCAGTCCTTTTTGATGGAAGAGGCCGGGCTGGAGCGGCTCTTCACCAAAGTGGAGGCTCTGATCTACCTCCACCAGCACTTCCTTAACTGCCTCAAAGAGCTGCAGGTCCAGAGTCAGGAGGAGGGAAGCACAAACAACTACCTCATCACACAGCTGGGGGATGTCCTCATTGCTCAGGTAGGGTAGAGCAGAATACCTGCTTTATGGTCATCATCTAGTCACCTTTGCGTCCAAATCCACTGAAGTTTATCTGTCGACAAACTCCAGTGAATTGCAAACGATGTGAGGTTTCTTTAAAACGACTGAAGGGACTTGGATGCCCCACACACAACACTTGGTATTAACATTTTTCATGAAATGTCACAGTTTTAACATTTGATTACCTCTCTACGTTCTCTTGTGAGTAAAAAATATCGGTTCATAAGATTAGCAAAACGTATTTATTCACATTTTGACACGGCGTCCTTTTTTCAAATTTTTAAAATATATATATATATATTTTTATAGAATTATGGTTGAATTTCAGACATAAATCTCAGAACCGGTTTGCTCAACCAGTCATCTGAAATGTAGACTTATCTCCTTATTTTTACTGCTTGGCAGAGCTCATCTCTTTCCACATACATACTTCTCCATAGGGTTCAGGTGAGGCTGGTATGTTTAAACACTCAACGGGTGGGTGTGTCTGCTCCATGAGCACGGGAATGATGCTGCGTCACTGACATCTCAATACCAGAGAGGCAACGTCATTTTTCCTGAATCCAAATCAGAACCAGTGAAGAACTACCAGGGGTCTTAGTCTTTTGTAATGTTTTGCAGCTGAAAAGATAAAATAAAATAAAGAAATAATGGCTTTTTTTGTGTGTGTGGTGGGACGGAGGGGGCGGTGTTGGTTAATATTTGGCAGGGCTGAGAGTAAAGGTTAACAGGGCCAGTTTTCTCCTGTCAGAAGCATTTATTCACACACACACACACACACACACACACACACACACCTTTCCATTACATCACACAGAGGTATGTGCTTGAGAATTCAAGTAATTTTCCCTAAAGTGAGGGGAGCGGGGGGGGATGCGTTGCCACATAGTTTTTCGTCCGTGCTGTAAATCCAAGGCGGTATTATTGCTCTAAAATTGTCTGACTAGAAAAAGGTGAATGCTGAAGTCTCCGTTTTGTGTCAGTTTTCAGGTAGAGTTGGAGAACAGATGATGGAGAGTTACAGCATATTTTGCAGCCATCACAGTGAGGCCATCAGCTTTTACAAAGAGAAGATGCAGAACAACAAGAAGCTGCCGATTCTCATCAGAGTAAGCGGTCTGCACTCTTAAATCTGTTTGTGAACCTGTTTACAAGAATTTAAAAAGAAAAATGTATGTCTCGTACATCAGGAAGGACATTTAGGTGACGTACAAACAACTTTGTACCAACATGTAAAATAAGCCTGTAGTGCCATTACTAAATCAGCTAAATGTGTAAGAACAAATCAGTGGGATGTATCTAGTCAAAGTATTGACCACAGGTACAAATCTAAGTCCTACACCAGAGCACCCAGTAAATGAAGTTAGGAATTTCATGACATGAAGTAAAAACCAAACTTCTTTTTTAACAGAAAATAGGTCAGCTGCCTCTAGTTCGACGGTTGGGAATCCCTGAATGTTTCCTTTTGGTGACTCAACGCATCACAAAATACCCTGTTCTGGTGGAGCGAATCATCCAGAACACTGAGGGTAAAATCAAACCTCTTATTGCCTTTCAGTCGACATGTCGTGACAGTCCTTTCTCAAACTGGAGTTTTTTATGCTCTTTCCAGCTGACACAGATGAGCATAGTTCTCTGGTGAAAGGTTTGGAGCTTATTAAAGACACCATCTCCCAGGTGGATGCCAATGTCAGTGAATGTGAGAAAGCAGCTCGTCTCAGAGAGATCAGCATTCGTCTGGAGCCAAAAACTCCGGGCCGGCTGAAGGACGGCCGGCTGTTCCGCAGAGAGGATCTGATTCATGGCAACCGGATGCTGCTGCACGAGGGCACTGTCACCTTGAAGTCTTCCGGCAGACAGAAAGGTTTGTGGTTGGCACTGTGGCCATTTGTATTACTTGTATAAGCAATTCAACATTTACTTTTCTGAAAGCCAAAAAGAATCCTGTATAACATACGTTTGCACCTATTAGCTGGCAGTGATGAACATTAACAGAAAATGCTTAGAAGACATTTCTGAGGTTGGTCTTTCATGACGAGTTAAGTTGTTGTAATATTGATGCTGAGCGGTTGTCATCTGCCCCTGCAGACGTCCTCGCTGTGCTGCTGTCGGATGTGCTGCTCCTCTTACAGGAGAAAGATCAGAAGTTTGTGTTTGCTGCCATGGTGAATTCCAAACTACAATACCCATCATGACTAACTGCATCATTTACACAAATACAGTTTGTTCTAATTGTTATTGTGGCTAAATTTCTGTAATACTGTGGCTCTTGCAGGATAACAAACCGCCAGTGATCTCCCTTCAAAGGCTGATTGTCAGGGAAGTTGCCCACGAGGGTAAAGCCTTGTATCTCATCTGCGCATGCACCACCAGCTCTCCGGAGATGTACGAGATCCACACAGGCTCCAAAGAGGAGTGCCTGACATGGATGACCGTCATACGGAAAGCTGTGGAGCGGTGAGCTCAGCACTTCCAAGATAGAATTGTGACAATCTTCTCTGTTAATGGTGCAAAACTGACTTGAATATCTCGTTGAGCTCTTCAAAATAAGGATTACTTGTCCTTAATGTTAAATTATGCAAAACTGTTTCTAAGTTGCAGGGTTTTAGCTTTAAAGAGAAAATAAACTGTTCAAGCTGCAGAATAGAACCTCAGTGACACAATCTTTCAGCATTGAGATTCAGTTTTTGTTTTTTTTTATGGTTTCAGTCCTTTCAACGACAGATTTGACCCTCCACAGCTTGGATAAGCTGCCTTTTGCTGGATTAGTTGTGTTGATCTACCTTTATCTTTAAATGATAGGTGGGTTCTGCTGGATTTGTAAAACAAAGCCCACCCTGCCACCTTACTCCTTTCAGTGTTGTCATTCTTTAGAACCTTTTTTCAGTGATTCTTGCTGTGTGCCTTCAGTCGTTATTTCTAAAGAATGAGAGTCACATTGTCAATACTCATGGGTGTTCGTGACCTTTCGCACTCATAGTTGGGAAATTTTGGCGAGGGTTATTTGTCATACAAATGATTGCGATTAACAATTGAACTTTATCGTTTAGAACTTTATCGTTTTAAATCCACCACAGAGAACAGACATGCAATGATGCAATGTCATTAAAAGGGCATCAGCTCTGTGACAAATCTGTTGCAAAAACTGTTGTAAAACAGTGTGGAAACACTTCTGTAGGGTTCCCCCAGTTCTGAAGATGATGACAATCCTGCAACTTCAGCCACAATTAATCTATGCCTACTTATGCATCCTCATAGCAACATACTCCCAATTCTCTGGTTTACTGTCGCAACTATAAATTTTATGGGTAAATAATCTGATAATAAATCCCGTTTCAACTAGGGAGGAACAGATACTTTGGTGTCAGCCAAGTTTTCAGCTTTTTGAATGCAATCTGCCTTTTCTGCAAATATGATTTTATCAACTGATGACATGGAAATATCATTGAGTTGGCAGCGGTTAAACAGGCAAATCGTATAAAGTATCTGTTTATATTAAAGGTTATAATAAAGGTACATTTGTATGACAACTTATGTCCATTCAAACAAAGTGTGAAGAACGTCTAAAGTACTAAAGAACACTGCTCGGTTATTTTTTATACTGCATATTTAATAGTTTCTCTGGCGTTAAAGTCTTTTGGCCAAACTATGATCTTTAATATCTGTATCAGTTGTGGAACAGATTGTCAGGATTGGTGCATCTTTTTATTTAATCGAACGGCATTAGATTCAGTCATGAGAATCACTTTTTTATGCAAAGGTTGCATTTCATGTAGTTGGACCCAGCCAGGTGATACAGCCAGCATTCACATCCTGAATGAAACGCAAGACAACCTGCTTGGTTTTCAGTTTTATTTTTCCAAATGTTTTGTATAAAACTAAGTGAAATATGTGTGTGTTTCAGTCTACCAGAGGAAGAGCAGTACAATGAGCTGATTTCTATATTGCAACGTTTTCAAGGTAAGATGGCTGAGATTAATGACCGCTTAAAGCACACAGATCACCCAGGTAGTTTTCAAATCAGGATTATCTCATTCATGCACAAAGTTTTCCATCGACTCATGCTGAGAAAACAGCTTCCCGTCACATATTTGATCATATTTTAAAACATGAATTTTATTTAGCGAAGTGAGAACCCAAAGAACACCTTGTGGTCTTGAAATGTTGGGCCATTACATTTAGAGGAATTCTAATTTCAGTGTGCAGATGATATTTTCTTGTGCTTCGTACGCTGTTTTCAGTCCTGGTTTTACAGGATGTGCCCAAACTACATTGTCATCCATTTTCTAATTTTATTATGTGAAGAATACAGTAGCGGTCAGTGTGGCCTCTGTCTACTTTTTCTTGAAAGTTTACAATATTTCTGCTTCTACTCGTTGCTGCTCTTCAGATATTTTGAAGGTGAAGGATGACCAGATAAAGCAAAGTCTAACAGAGAAGCAGCAGAGTTTTGCTACACTCTATAAGTATGTGACAAAGAAGGAAACCCCTCACAAAGGGCTTCTTCTGCGAGGAGACTCAAGTGACCTCCAGCAGGGGGAGGAGCTGCTGAACGAGGCCATCGAGGAGGGTAAGAGTTTTTTAAAAGCTACTGGGTTTGTTAGCTGTGTCTGTCTTAGTGTACGGTGACACTTATTTGTGTGTTGGTTGGCTGTGACGATCCCGTGTTTTGTATTTTGACAAAAAGCACTGATGAAAAGTAAAACGCAGTCCTCGTGAACTGAGAGCGCAGTGATGTTATCTCTAAAGGAGAAATACTTTTGTTTTGTGTGTGTGTAGTGGAAAACCTGCAGAACCTGCTCTTCATGATGACAAGTGACCCAAACCATCCAACGGAGGAGAGCGTGGTGCAGGGTGGGCCGCTCAGAAGGGCCGAGACCTTAAAAGTGGTCGTAGATAACGCTGTGGCCACCACCATGAACAGTAAGAGACATTTTGCTGTGTTTTATTAATGATGTCATATATCTGTATTTCCAGCCAGCTGTTTTATCTTTTATATTTAAATTTGCACATAATAAGACCTGGACATAAATCCAGGAAATATCAATTAAATCTCACTAATTCACACCCAGCTGATGAATTAACTTTTGTTGTAATAGTTTGTAATGTTTACCTATCATGTAAACTTTTTGCGGTTTCTTTTACATCGTTTGAGCTTTGACTCATTTTGTTGCGACTGACTGATCACTCTATTAAATAAAGACCAGTATTGCGAGTGTGTGTACGGACTTTGGATGTGAATGACTACTTTTCTCAGATGGAGATGCAGTTGAGAGGCCGGAAAGCAGTGAAGGCACTTCACTGAACAGCAGAGAAGCAGAGGAGACGCATTACACCGAAGGCCTGGAGCAGTCTGTAAGTTCCGGAGCTGTAAAAGAAGCCAAACCTTAAGTTCATCTGTTATTTGTGTACATATAAAATATTCACATGATTTGTAATATTTTGATTGCAGGCTGATGACGAAATTGACGATGTTCCAGTGCCAAACTGTGGCTCAAACTCCAGTCATTTCATTGGGACAGCGGTAACCTTTCTTATACTTACTGTTTCTTTTTATTCTCTTTCTATTTTCATCCGATCATGCACAACAACACCTGTGCCTGCCTCTCTGTAGGTGTATGACAGTGTGTTAGCGCTCACAGCGAGACTCTACAGCTTAAAAGTAAGACGGCACATTCATCTCAATCCTACATTACTCTTCTAATTATCAAGTTCTAGTTATTTATTTTTTCTGTTTGTAAAGCTGAAAATGTGATATTTATGTAGAAAAAAAAAAGTAACAGTGCCACCACTTTTGCAGGCGATCATCGCCCAACAGGACAGCAGGATTGGGCTGCAGCAGGCTTTCCAGGCAAAGAACAAACAGCCCGTTCGTCACTATAACAACGTGCTGCTGGAGCAGGAGAAGCAGCGCAACTTGGAGAAGCAGAAGGAGGAGCTAGCCAACTTGCACAAGCTGCAGACCCAGCAACAAGAAGAGCAGCAGCGCTGGGAGAAGGAGAGGGAGCGGCAGAGGATCCAGATGGAGGTTCAGGAGACTGAGCTGAAACGGAGGGAGGAGGAGTTCAGGAAATGGGAGGAGATTCTGAACAAAGAAAAGTCGGAGCTGGAGAGGCAGAGGGATAGCTACCAGCAAGACCTGGAGAGACTGAGGGAGTCCACAAGAATAGTGGATAAAGAGAATGAGCGCCTGACTAAGGAGAGGGAACGCTTGGAGAAGCTTAAATCGAAGCTCTTCCCAAATTCTGGACACTCTAATTATGATGACCCTGCACAAGTGAGGAATGAGAGGAATCTCATCAATATTACACGCTTAGTTATGTAATCATAAGTCTTTTATTCTCAAAAACCATTTTTTTTAAAACATATTTATAAATGTCTACCAAAGTGTTAACGAGAAAGGAAACGTTAAAGCATTATTTGAGAATTGGGCAGGGTTTTTTTTTGCTCTTTTGCTCCCCCTACAGTTGTGGGCTGAAACAGCATCGTGGTGAAATCAAACTGAACCGTGTACATGAACAACTATACACATGAATTTGTTAACATGTTTTAGAGGCTGACAAAATACACCTGAAAGCCTCCAAATATGTCAAGAGACAAGCTAGTGTGGGGTTGCAGGACTGAAAAAGAATAACGCTGCATATTTTTTTTTACATTGATATACACTATATTGCCAAAAGCATTCACTCACCCTCAACTCAGGTGTTGCAATCACTTCCATGGCCGCAGCAGTATAAATTCAAGCCCCTAGGCGTGCAGACTGCTTCTGCAAACATTTGTGAAAGAATGAGTCGCTCTCAGAGCTCAGTGAATCCCAGTGTGGTACCGTAGTCCAGTCGTGAAATTTCCTCTCTACTAAATATTCCACAGCCAACTGTGGAATGACAGAAACTCAGCCACAAAGTGGTAGGCCATGTAAAAATGACAGAGCGGGGTCAGCTGATGCTGAGGCGCATAGTGCGCAGAGGTCACCAACTTTCTGCAGAGTCGATTCCCTACAGACCTCCAAACGTCATGTGGCCTTCAGATTAGCTCAGGAACAGTGCGTAGAGAGCTTCATGGAATGGGTTTCCATGGCCGAGCAGCTGCATCCAAGCCATACATCACCAAGTGTAGTGCAAAGCTTCGGATGCAGCGGTGTAAAGCACGCCGCCTCTGGACTCTAGAGCAGTGGAGCGTTTTCTGAAATGATGAATCGCGCTTCTCCAGCTGACAATCTGATGGACAAGTCTTGGTTTGGTGGTTGCTAGGAGAACGGTACTTGTCTGACTGCATTGTGCCAAGTGTAGAGTTTGGTGGAGAGAGGATTATGGTGTGGGGTTGTTTTTCAGGAGCTGGGCTTGGCCCCTTAGTTCCAGTGAAAGGAAATCTGAATGCTGCAGCATACCAAGACATTTTGGACAATTTCATGCTCCCAACTTTGTGGAAACAGTTTGTAATGTTGTGTTTCCCATTAGTCATGTTGTGTAAATGTCTGGAGTATATAGAGCTGTAATTTCTTATTTACAGCCTACACAGAATGGAGGGAGAAATGATCGTGATCGCATTCTTTAAAGCCTCAGATCGACAACTTTGTAAACCGAACCGACCACAGCAAATGTGGCAGAACGAGAGATAATCAGTTATTGCTTACTGATGGCAACAATGAAGCTAAATCTGCACCCGTCTGTCATCAAGTGTTTTTTCTCTGAGCTCTCTCCAGCAGTGAAATCTAATCGGATGTTTATTCTTGTCCCGCGTCTCATTCATACGCTTTATCTCCGCTCCCTCACTTCCTCTGTTAGTGTCATTGGTCTCTTTGCTGTATCTGCCGCAGTGTCTTTTTGGTAAAAATGTCTTTTCATCTAGTTGCTTGTGCATTACTGTAAAGCAAAGCGGTGGCATCCGGGCATGAAATCGAGGTTCTGAAGTGCACTTCTGAAGTAACTCAGCCTGTCCAGGGCAGTTTAAGGTCCACAAATCTTTAAAGCAAAGACTTCTCTAGCGTTACTTTAAATCGGTCCATGCAGTGGTCATAAGTACTCTGAAAGAGATGATCTGAGCCAGTTTAAGGATGGTATTGTCAATTTCTTGAAACTTACTTTTCATGTGAGAGAAAATCATCAGAAGTGTGAGAAGATTAGATCACTTAATTTAGTGGCAGCGTTTTAACCATTTCTGTTTTTCTTCCCAGTTCTGGAGTCTATCCGCTCACTCATCTTTCAGGGGGAGCATAGTGAATGGAGGTGGAACTCCGACTTCTACTTCAAAGGCCCAAACCTTGCCTGTTAATGCCTCCAATCCCATGGAAATTCCTCCAAAGGTTCCGCCGCGCAAAGAGAGCATCAGCCCCCAGCCTTTCAAATCGGAGCTGCCCATGCACCTGATCAGCACCACCAACCAGGTGCAGAAACCTGCCGTGGTGCAGCAGAAGATCCCCACCAAGCTGGCGATAGCGTCCAAAGGAAAGGAGAGGAGCTTTAAGGGGAAGCGGTCCCACCAGAGAGCACACAGTGCAGGTGTGGGCTCGAGTTAACAGTGGCTTGTTATAAGTCAGTAAAAGGGTCGTACGTAAATATTTACTGGCTAAAAGTTGTATTTACATTTCAAGAGAAGTCTTATCACTTGTATTAACTGGAGAAACTTTTTCTAATACTGAAATATTCACAGTAAAACTTGTTCACCAGCAGGAGCAGTTAAGTCACAAACTAAAATCAGCCTTTATATTTTGTTTATGCTGCCAGCTTAAATGGAAGGTGCTCTTTATGATGGACTCAAACATCTGTTATATCTCAGTCTTGTCTTTCTACCTCCAGCATCTATAGATGTGAATCAGGTCCTGCCAATCCGAGTGGTGGGGAAAGAAGGAGGCAGTCTGAAATCCAAAAGAAATGACATTCTTCAAAGGAGCCTATATGCAGGTACAAACAGAAGGAGGAAACATGTCGGTTTAATATTTCTTTCCTCTCTTTTTGGGAGGGGATATTAATGATCGCTCATGGAAGACGGGGTCGTTCTTTCCTTCCACCTGTGTTGCTCCATGTCCCTTAACATTTCCATTAATGGCTTTGGAGATGGTTTTGGTAGAGGTTATGTTACTGTAATTAGTGTGGCCACTAACCTCGGTAAATTGGTACATTATGAATTATCTTTCGTGTCAGTGGGTGCAGAACACGTTTATTCTGTAGAAGCAGAAACAGCTGAGACATGTTCACTGTGACAGAACTAACTCATAGATGTTTCCATATTCTCTTTCTTCCATCAATTTTTTTTTTATTATTATTTTTAAGTGAAAATTGCAACAAAAAAAAAACGTCTAAAACAAACGTTAGCGTGAGCCTGGTTTTTGAGCAGCTGACCCACAAACCAGGTAGGTTTGTGGGTCAGCTGCTCCAAAACTTCGAATTATTCTTATTTTTTCTTCTCTTAATGGAAATAGTTCCAGGTGCATTTATATTTGGACCCTCAGATTGGTGAGGATGAACAACATGTTTCCTCACACGGGCCTCGTATGAACTGATGCAGAAACTTTGAACTTTCTCATACGTCTACGAAATGCTCGCACAGTTGAGCTCTGTATGGTGTTCACGTGTAAGGAAGTTGGATGATTACAAAAATGATCCAGGTGAATTTCATGAAGCACGGGCAACGGAGGAACCAGTTCAGTTCTCGTGCGAGTCGGGATCGCTTCAGTAAAAATGACAAACGCTGTATTGGTCTCGCAGGAGGATGCGGGCGGTAACCGTTTACAAGTTAACATAATCTGAACTGTATTTCTCTGAGAGTACATTATTAGTACAACGTATGTACTCATTGTAAAACCTTTAAAACTCAAACTTGTGTAGAAGTTGTATGTTCTTTCTGAGAAATGTTTGTCTTTGGCTCTGAAAATGGGAAGATCATGACTTGCTGAACAGCTCCCCATTGTGGATGTTGAGTGTAACCGAATCAACACAGGCCATATACAGTCGGTGACCATTCGGTCCACCTGTACCATTTATTGCAATCGGTCTTCACATCCGTGGTTATTGGCTAAAACTCAGGTCACATGTGCTAGAGGGTTGCTTTATGTTGAGATGTGTTAACTTAATCTGATTCTCTTCTGATCTTAACAGATTGGGGTCAAATCAGCTGAACCTTTTAGGATAATATAATGCAGTAAAACAGAACCGTTACTTCGCTTATTTGTCGAGTTATTGACAGAAACTGATCTCAACTATATGATGTTCGAATTTCTAAAAATGAGGATGTTGAAACCGTCAGTTTAACCTCAACCTTCACCACAGAGGTGGATCCAGAGCATGTTGCTGCTGCTGTAAAGTTGGAGCACTGTTTAGTTTTTCTTTTCCCCGCAGATACCTTCAAGCCCCCGGGATCTCCCCACAGCGTAAGGACGTCTCAGTCCTTCAGCACAGGCAAGTGGAGCAGCAGCAGCAGCAGCACTCCACCAACTCCACCACCGTTCCCCAAAGATGTCCTTGAAAAAGGAAAAGATAAGGTAATATTCTTCTAATCATGACCTACAGACTGGAGTGGGGACGCGGCCCGTCCAGCATGCAGACCGACTCACTCGGAGACGGAGCTGTGAAAAGACGTTGTACATGACTACAGGATGGTCCAGAATGAAGAGGCCGGCTCCGATTATGGTTCTGTTTCAGTGGATAAAAGCTGATTGTGGTCGAATTGGCCTAAAACCAAAGCAAAGATAATGACGTGCACATTTGTGGTAGAGGATGTGGACAAAAAGAGCCGGGCCCATTTGTACTTTTGAAAATGTTGTATTATAAACCAAGATTTTTATCACCAGTTTTTTTTTTTTTCTTTTAAGTGTTTTAATTTGAAATGAAAATAGGTTTTCTGGAACCCACAGCAGCACTCATGTCTTAAGCTTTCTCTTTAATTTAATTGTAACCGCTATGACGTATGTACAGTATCCATTTAACAAGTTTACATCTGTGTAAATACGAAGTGCCTGACTGTTCTCTCATTAATTCAGATGCATATTGAACGTTCTCCTGTGTTCCTGCTCTGCAGCATGAGTGCAGAAAAGGCTGGTTTAAAAAAAAAAAAAGAAAGAAAAAAGTTTCTTATTAATGAAAGAAAACCATCCATGTACGTAGTGACTGTAATAAAACAGTTTCTGACCATCACTGCTCTGTAATATTCTGCTAAAATGAAACCTTAAACATAACAAGTCGTGGAGTTTAAAAAGTAGTTGATTTTCTTGCGGTTTTATGTTGATTGAAGGTGACTCGGACAGAGTTACAGGCTCCTTTTTTAAATTTTTTTTTTATAAATGTGACAAATCTCTTTACATTTATCTTTTTGTTTACGGAGGAAGAAAGAATTAATTGTGTATGATTCAATGGCCCGTCTTTGCATCGAAGCAGGTCTTTAGGTCATCAGTGGATCACATCCCAAAGTCCAAGGGAAATCCAAATCGGTTACTTTGGTTCCTGCTAAAATCGAGGTAATTTAACATGGGACGTGCTGACTTTGAATGATCTGGAGTCTTCTGAACTTTAGTCTTTCATTTAAACACTTCAGATGTAATTCAACCTCATCTAAACATCCCAGATCCTCCCAGAGACAAAAACCTCCACTTCAGAGGAAAAATGATGCGCTTTATGAAGGACTTCAGCTAAATCAGGAGCATTATTGTAAAGTTGAGCGTTGCATAATCACCATTATCTTGCATACAAAATAACTGGAAGCCAAAGTCGTCATTAGAACATAAAATTCAACTAATTGCTCAGCCCTCTGAATCACAGTTGCATCTCACAAAAAGTCATTGTCAGTTTAATCCTTGTTGCTGCAGCTGAGCAGCCTGTGGAAATGTGAAGGACGCAGACCCTCCTAACAAAGTCCAACAGCTGATTGCACAAGATAAACTAGAGGCGGTGAGACAAGATGCGCTGCTGTGTGACCGAATAATGCTGGAAAGCAGACCACAAGCTGGTAAATAAGGTTGTTTTTAAATTAAACGTCTGCTTTGTTATTAGTGTAGGAGGAAAGACGTGCAAGGTCCCTCAGACCGCTGCAGAGAACTGTCGACGCGTATTTCTGTACAGAATCGGGGCCGCAGAGTTTACTGGAGGGCCTGTATGAGCAGGAAAAGTAATCCGTGTATGCACAGGGAGTTGAGCGATGTTTGGGAAACTTCTCGTTGTGTAACTGGACATTGTTGCTGCCCTGGGTGCTTAAAAGCCTTTTGGATAGGTTTAATTAGTTGGCTTGACTTCCAAATTTGTTCTTTTGTTGAGCAAAAACAAAAATGAACTATTTTCAGATGTCGGGGATTGCCGCCATTCTCCATTCTTAATATTTCGCCAAATGTCTGTCAGCGTTTAGACAAAAACCATTAAGATAATGACAAAATGATCAGCCGACGAATCAGTAATTTAATTCATTAGCCCGAATCTCTTCAAGCATTTGAAAGGTAAAACCTTTAAAACTCAAACACGTTGTGCATGCTGTCTGATTTACAGCTAACACAGGCCACTTTAATGCCCCAGTTTGAAAAGTCTGTGAAGTGCCTTCATCCCTCTGTGTGCATACACGCACAAACAGACCTCTTAAGATCTAATTTAGTGGCCTCGTGTCACATGTTATCAAAAGGGGAGGTTTGAGGGTCACTGTGCCGCAGCGGGCTGCTGCACGGCACAAAAGCAGACACTGTGTCAGTTAATCAGATAAGCGATCCAGAGTAAATAGAAACTCTCAATCCTCCACTTGGAGTGACTCCGCCAAAGCCACAAGGGGCTCTTTGTCAGGACAGCTGTCCGTCTCTGCGGAGCCTGAACAGTAGAGACTTTTCACAGCTGGAAGGCCACGATGAAAAGACACATTCAGACTCAGGAACCGCTGCAAGGGTCGGGCGTCAAGACACCCAAGTGCTAACACAGATGACATCCCGAATTCAAGCCAGGAGCCAAAGACAAACACCAAATGTCAAATACAATGTCATTTTATTATATGGATTCCTCAACAGAGGCATTAAAAACCGCTTGCTGATAAACTATACGAGTGAATGAAATAATGTCAAACTCTGTGCCGCTGAATGGATGAGGGCACACTTTCAGACATCTCAGCTGCCCTTAGCTTTTTTTTTTTTTTTTGTTAAATATCTTCTTTATATCTCATCTATTACACAGAAGGTGGTAAATCATCACAATAGATTAACCAGACGTATATCTCAACAGGTAAACAGACTTTGGTGTTTTAACATCATGCCCTCAGGTCAGAAATGAGCTCTGAAAACACAGGCAGGATACCGAGTATACTGATTATTACCTTGGTTTCCACTTGTTAAAACCATTTGATTACACATAAACACATACATACATGAGCCAACAACCTGTTGGTCTATATGGATTAAAAAATATTGTGCAAATGCTTTTATACAAACCCTAAGAACGTGGTTAACACAACCAGTCAGTCGCTCCTCGTTTTACACATTAAACTGCAGCACATTTTGAGTACAGTACATGTTTTTTGTTTTAAAAAGCAACTTTTACACCGAACACATTCCACTGCAGCTCCCGACATGGACATAGTAAGGCCAAAACCAACTCTTAAGACAACACTAGTGATTATTGGGAGAACAAACTGCAGTGGTAAGCGAGTCGACTTCCACGCCATCGATAAAGTATGTTAAGTCGGCATTATATGACGTACACTAGTGTCATGAGAGAGGGATCAAAACGACAGCATGCAAAATAAAATTCAACAAAAGTAGAATGAATAAACAAATAAACCTTTGGGCTCAGTGGACAAATATGACAGCACCAGATTTTAAAGGGTATGAAACTCCTCAGCCACCACTGTGTTGTAACAGAAGGAAGAATAGTTAAAAGAAAAAGGTTATTTTCAGTTTACTTCAGTGACTAAAAGCTTCCAGATCAGCGTCATTCACAAAGCAATCCGACAGCTAAGAACACAGCCACCTCCAACACTTCTTCATTTACAGATTTATAACAAAGCAAATGCCTCAAGAAACTCCTGACCTCCGTTTGCCTAACTAGGACGGCTAATGGCATCTCTTCCCGTTCTGACGCCAGGCTGTAAAGCTCAGGTGCCCCGGAGGAATATTTGGTTCTTGAGCTCGGTGGCAAACGACGGCTCACGGTGCCGGTTGGTGAACGTCGGCAGCTGGTGAGCTGATGGCTAACACACAGGCCTGCTCAAAAAAACAGTTGATCTTTGAATCTCCTGTTTCATATTTTCACCTGAACTTTTGGCAATCCGTAAAAACAGAACTATTATTTACACTAATCTGCCAATCATTTGGTTTCTTTTTTCCTTTTAGACACAAGAAATGGTTTTGAAAAAGCCAATTATTAATACTTCAGCCAAAAAATTCAGTTTTCTTTCACGTGTATCAAAAATGCTTCAACTCCTTAGAACTCAGCAAGCTGTAATTTACACATTTTAGAATTTTTTGCGCAGTTATCCGATTAGATGGTTGATGATGTTCTGTTCACAGATGGGTGACGGCAGCAAATCAACTTCTCCGCTAAACAAAGTCTGTTTGAATTTAGCTTCATGTTCCTTTACAGATGAATGTGTTGAGGCTGGTTTTATACTCGGTAAGTCTGTCAGTCTCATTAGTGCCACAGCAACTATAATATGAATAAAACCCGCTCGCCTCTTTCCTTCGCACCAAGTGCAAACAAAAACATCCGTACTTAAACTCCGCCCGCTGACTGAGACGATGCAGAAGGTGGGACAAATAAAACATGGGGAGTGAAATGGGAAAATGCAGTACTCGAATTCGGCTCAGTTTGACTTGTTTTTCTCTTCGCCGTTCTCCACGGAGGGAGTTTCCTGAGGCGGCTGCTCGGGAGTGTCTTCGCTCTGATTGGTGGCTTCTGTGGTTTGTGGCTCCAGTTTAGCTGAGGGCCCCTCTGTCTGCGGCTCTGCAGTTTGTGTGCAGTTGATTGGTGCGAGCGCTATGGGAGGCTGCGGGGGAGCAGAAAACAAAGTCTGTGAGAAGGTGCAAATGTGTTTGGACTGAAAATTTAATGAGAACACAGAGGAAGTGAAATACAAATAGAACCAAACGTATATATGTATACAGTAATTCCTCTGTCCAAACTGAACCCAAACGCCATCAGAGGTATTCCCACAGAGGTTGTGAGGTCCATTAAGCCAGACAAATGAAACATGCTAACCAGAGCTAATACAGCTGTAATTACCCACTTCGCTTCATTATCACCAGCCTGTCAACCATGCAGAAAATGAGAGGGCCGCAGCAGAAAGGAGCTTTAAGTGAGATCAGCGTGTTTTAATGTTTTAGTGTAAAGTTGGGAGCTCAGATGGAATACCTGCATTGACATTCACAGACAGCTGAGCCCTCAGCAGCAGACTAAAGCACCCACAGTAAAAATAAGGAGCAGCGATGGAGGGGACAGTGAAACAGAAAGAATAAGGGGGGGTTACTCAACTTGAAATTCTACTTCACTCTGCATGTTATTTAACACTAGGATAGTTTTTAGTTTCTGTTGTTCCTTTTTTTTTTTTTTTTGGTCTTTTTTTGTTCTTCCGCAGCAGGCAGTCATATCAAACTGGTATTCACCACAAATCCACTTCCAGTCCAGAACTGGGGCAGCTCCCTGCGCCACAGTGCTACAGTGAGGCTGGTGAGCAGAGTGCAAGGCACCAGGTAGAGCAGGGCCGGCTGGCCCATCTGCATCACAGCCAGGGCCACGAAGGTGATCAGCAGGCCGATCCCGTATGCTGACAGGAGAGAGAGGAGAAGCGGGTCAGAAATGTCCGATTCATCCGTTTAAATGGAACCACGTCAACACTCACTTACTCATGTTTGCAAATAAGTATTCTTTAACGTCCTCTTCTTCTTCTGTGTAATGACTTTTTCTGTTACTCGTGGGTCAAAACCTGGGACAGGAACTGTGTCGGCCAGTTTGGGTTCAACTGAACATTTACATGCAGGACTCCCAACTGCTTTATCTCAGTGTGTTGGTCAAACTTTCCTTATTTACTTATTTCCAGCAATTTGTGCACGATTTCAGTGATTCTAACGTGTTTACGTGTATGTTAAATGTCCTGTTTTGGTTCCACTTGCACAGCAATTTGAGATCTACTTTCTAAGACCACTCTGGGAAATGGTCTCGTCCACGTTCTTTTATCAGTGTGGAGAGTAAATGAGTCCTAAGACCGGTGTGCTTCAGTGTAAACAGCAACGTGTCCACTGGAAATACATTTTTCTTTCTTTAAACTGTATTTTCTGTGTTAAACTGACTCCATCACACCGGATGTGTCGTTTACAGAAAACCTTATTTTCTTTGCCTGTGTTCTTTTCTACAGTGACACACTACTTTGCCACATTTCTTGACCTCAAAAGCTGTTGTTTAATGCGACAGAGAGTCTCTTTTTTACATCATGAGACACGCACAGGCTATGATTGTACAGGACAGCAAAGATACTCTGCGTTTCAGGCTTTGTGTTACAGTTCTGTGGAGTTTAAAGGACTTTAAAGGTTTGTGTATTTAGTCGGCAGAAGTGCTCTCCACCTTCACAAATCAGCTGTTTAATGTCAAGTGTCTTTTACTTCTCCCTGTGTGTGTTTGTTTGCATACAGTGTGGAAAGATGAGATCCAACCACAAATGGTCATAGAAAATGGATGATGAGACGCATTCAATATCAGGTGTGAAAACTGGCCAAATCGCCATTTGATGACAGAGGAGAATGAATTTTGTTCTTCACATCCCCACATAATGTCAAACCAATATGAATGAGGTCAATCAGAACACTACAACTGCATTCCACCTATAAAAACCCTCTCCAGCTCCGTGCACTTACCGATCGTACAGGCCACAAAGTAAATCCTGGAGGATTGAGTTAAAATGTCAAATCTATGACAGTATGCCACCAACAGACCTGACAGGGAAAAAAGCAAAGGCTGTGTCCAATACATTTTACCATAAATAAATATATGTGGAATCTATTTATTCGACACATTCATTGATAGTCTTTACTGTGAAGGATGCAGAGCTGAACATAAAACACAGAAAACAGTCGAATTTCTGCTTGTGGTCAAAAAATAAAACAACATGATCAAATGAGGGGTTTGTGATACGATGACACACCTGGCACAAGAATATCCCCAAAGCCCAGGAGAGAGAAGGGCCGGTCACAAAGAGCCAGAGGTGAGGAGTTTAACCTCGGCACTTTGAGCACCATGGGAAGCTGGAGAAAATGCAAACGTTAGTCTCACTATGGGCTGCGTTTCCGCTGAGCTGAGAAGGAGCAGGAGGACCGGCCTCGGTGAGCTCACCTTTTCATGTGTGGCGGAGTCAGAAGGACCAGCCGCTACCTCCACCATTATACTTTCCCCACTCTGAAAAGAAAGCATGACGGGTAATATGAGCATTCCTAACCACAGCAGAGTCTGCAGATGTTTAAACACCCCGTGTTGACGTACCTTTGTGAAGAAGGGTGTAATAAATACGAAGAAAACATCATAGACAAACAGAACTGTCAGAAGTAAAGTGCAAGCCTGCAGGAGGGAGAAAAGTCTCAGATGAGTTAACGACATACTGATTTTGTTTTTGTACAACACAGAGAAACCCTTTAAAAACATGAAAATGGTTTATATTTGTCAGCGTATCTGTTGACCCACCTTGAATGTGGGCAGCCTGACTGTTTTGAGCATGTAGAGACAGAAGGCGATCCCCAGGGCGTCCTGCAACACCCACGCCCACCTGGAGGACATAACCAGAAGGTTTGTCAGCCAGCCGCCCTCACATTATACCTCCATTGTCTTATCACACATAGACAGGGGAGTGTTGCCATGGCGCCATCCAACATGTACTTATTGACACCTAGAACAATTTAGCTCTAATCCCAAAATTCTTGGGTTTATCGGTATGCTTTTCAAAAATAAATAACACGGTTGTCTCCATGTGTGTCTGTAGGGGAGCGATTTTACACTCGTTCTCTTTGCACTCACTGGTCTTCGTTACGAAACACCACCCAGATGATGCTGACGCTGATGCAGAAGGCCGACAGCAGCAACATGCGGATCTGTGGCCGCTTGTGCAGGTACGGCAGGTTGTTCTCGGGGACCCTGTTGTCATGAGATGAAGCACGTGTCAGTCGGTGCAACAGATGCAGTCACTTTAAGGCATGATTAGCGTTGGCAGCTCTGCGGGTTCATTTCTTAAAGTCCAATTCCTAACTACAAGATCATGTAAAGTATCAAAGCATTACATTTAAAAAAGGATTTAACGTCTTTGTTGTCAAAAGACTGAACAGTTGCAGCTCTTTTTTTTTTTTTTTACATCTAAGTTGGACCTTTAATCTACAAAGTACAGCTTTTTAAAAAAAATTAAGTTTTTTTGGTATTTCCCCTGTAATTATCAGAAAGCAGGTTGTATTCCCTAAAACATGTGTATACAGACTGCCTTAGCACACCCACTGATGTAGCAGTCTCACCTGCACTTGCAGAAAGGTAGTCTCCTGACAAAAGGCCACAGGCAGCTGTGGAGGCCGACAGAAGACGCCAAACAGAAGATCCCAATGACCCAAATGGCTAAAGGGGAGGAAAGCAGGCAGGTTACTTCATATCGTCATGTGAAAAACTTTGTGCTTTGAGAAAGTACAACAGCTACTAAGAAACATAAAGTATTGTGAATTTGCAGGGAACTTCTGTTTTCAACTTGAGCTAAATGGAGGTCATCATCTCATTCTGTTTGACAATGTTTTCAAATCAATAAAATAACCAGACACAACATTATTTGTCATGGTCTGCGCAACCACACCCAAAACAGCAGTAAATACTAGTAGTGATGCTATCTTCGTCGTACCCAGGTAATCGTAGTAAAAGTAGAGGAGCACCAGCATGTTGCAGCACATGACCACGAACACACAGATCATAATGGGGGTGACGTCTACGGTCTCCTCGTCCTGCTTCTCTGCGCCATCGTCTCGCTTGTGCTTCATGTAACGTCTGCAGGAGGAGAAAGAGAAGGCGAAAGGGGTGTCGTGATTGGAGGATACTTTGATAACTTTAATAACTACCTCTAACTACATAATAACTACCTCTGCATGCTTGTTTGTTTGGACTTAAGTCACCACAATCTGCATCACTGACGTGGCATTTTCTTCAAAAATGTAAAACAGCCCGGGTCAGGATGGTCATTCCAGTTAAATGTTGAGAACTCCATTTTGAAATGTACTTTCTGTGTGTGTACAGCTGTTTCTGTGCATACTGTAACATAACATGAGGTGATGAGGTTTACCACACTGGATACAATGTTCACTCACTTCTTGCTGTCCCTGCTGCCAGCCCAGTAGCCGCCGATGGCCACTGTTCCCACTGCCATCAAGAAGATGATTACCATGTTATAATCCAACACCGGCTCACTGGGAGCATACATGGCAACCAGTCTCCCTTTACCAAAGGTCTGTTAAATTGAGAAACAGATCATGTTAGGGTTACTGATTCTGAGTAGCCTGGAAAAACTGGTAAAAGTCGAGAAAATCACAAAAATCATCAGAAAATCATAAACATACATATATATATATATGTGTGAGATTGTCAGTTTTTGGTATTGGGAGAGCCAACAGTTTGACAGGTAGTTTCCATGTTTAATGTCCAGGCCCCTCACCTTGCTTATGTCCAACATATCAGAGTAGCTCAGCAGTGCTACGGGAATATCAATCTCCTCATACTGAGTCTTGTTCCCTGCTGGTGGAGTCTGGACAAAAACAAACAAATATCTTAGTTTTTTGAAGGACCAAAATCAGTCTAATATGATGCTGAATGTCCGCAGCCAACAGTCTTACCAGTCTGTCCTTGCTGACTATAAGCAGGCCCTTGGCACCGTTGATCTGGGCCAGGCGAACCTTTTCGTAGAAAGTGCAGTTGCCCCTCATCACCATGGGGATGCGATTTGGGAAGCCTCCCTCAGGGACCTCAGAGGGCGAGCACAGGGCCGACGTTGTCAAGTCGTAAATCTGAAGACGTGACTGTGAGACAAAAGGGTTTGTATCATTAGAGTCCGAACAGGTACTAAAAGTGAAGATAAGTGGAGCATGTTGCTTCCTGAAAAAGATTAGTTAGCCATTCAAGTTGTTAGAATTCTAATAAAATACAGCTTAGTTACGCCTCTTGAGCATCGCATTGGGACTTACTGCTTTATTGAGGTCCTGAGGTAGATGTGCCCACTGTGAGTTGAAAAATATGCAGTAATCCTTCCCTTTGCTCTTGCCCTCATCACTGAAATGGGCCATGCCGTACTCTCCCACCACCTGTCAACATAAAAACAATGTGTGCATCACTGCAGGTCCATAAAACATTTGTAACTTTGATTCTTCTATCATAGTGTTGCTCGATACTTCTGGCAGCAATTGAAAACCTTGTGATAACAAGGTGAAGAGTCAAAAATGGTGAAAGAATTAGTCTGATTCTGATCTTTTGATAAAAGTGGAACATTCAAAACGCACCCTTCAGCCTAAATGTGACATACTGCCCATTTTTAAACGAGGTTCATAGTTGTTTTTTTTTAAAGTGCAGTTTGAGAGCACCACGAAATAAAGCCTAAAAATCTCAGCAATTCTCACCGCTATATGCCAACAGTTGGCACTTTTACACTTTTAGTGCAATCAGGTACATAATCGTATTAGAACCAGTGTGACAGCCTAAAGCAATACATTTAGTTATCAATCAAAAAGTAACTTCCTGTTAACTAATTACTTGTAGATTGACTAGCGAGCCACTAATCAACCATGAAATAATAACTCCAAAAGTCCTACAATTCGGACGCGTTGTCATGTAATTAAAAAGATTAACACATTGTGAGTTTACTCTCAGCTAAGTCTGTTTTTGTGCTGTGATCCTATGAATCAGCAGTAGTCCTTGCTTCATTAATGTCATATCTAAAGGAGATATGTGGGTTTCCAGGGCCCGTGGTGATGTCCGCAAGCTAGCAGTCATAGCACCCGAGCTAATGCTGAATAAACGGTTAGAAAAGGTAACCTGTTTGTCAACCACACACTGCTATGCGACGGGCACGCACAAAATGAATAAGTTTTCGATTAAATAAACGTTATTTCTCTCACCTTCTGGATGAGAAAGGCGGTCCAAATCAGTGTTTTAGGGACCCTCATGTTGTTAGCTTGTTGTTGTTTCCCCCATCAACCAACCAACCACTTTGCTCAAGCAGTTCAGCTCTGGCCGTTGCCAGCTGTGAGACCAAACCACGCCCATATGGCTGTTCGACGTTTTTAATTGGTTACCACGGTTGAGAGTGAATTTGCACGACGCTGGTTGGTTAAAGTCAAAATCAGTCAATAACGTAAAAATTAAAGCGTCGTTAAGAGCAGACTGCAGTATTTTACTTGCAGCCTATGGCATAATACACATTTACAGAAAATACTCTTCAAAAACTTTTATTTATTTACGTATGAATCAGCACATTGGGTATTTGGTACTTTTCATTCATGTTTTCCAGATTGTCACCGCAGAAACGTTTTTCTGGTACTTGGATACAATTGATGATAGGCTATGAATAAAAGAGATTTACAGAGACGTCTATATTTAACTAAATGTTCAATTTCCACATTCAGATCTCTTATCTAATTTAAGTAAACATGAAAAAGTTTAGGCCTGCAAATTAAACCCAATTTGTAATTCTATAATCAGGCAGCTTCAAAACCAATTCTTCTCTCAGGCTCTTCAACAGTCCCTGGTGGTCTAGTGGTTAGGATTCGGCGCTCTCACCGCCGCGGCCCGGGTTCGATTCCCGGTCAGGGAACTTCCGTTTTGGTAACTATAAGAAACACAATCTTTTCAGCTCTATTTTACCTATAAGTTCTAACTACCTCCGACAATATGCGTAACGTCCTTTTAATAGACTCGTGTCCTTTCCAGCCATTAATTCACTAATATAAGTTCAAAATGAAACATCACCATATCGTTTTCCTAATTGTGTCGCCACTGTTGTTTGCTCTTTGTAACTCTGAGTGTGTTCCTTCTTTATTCTTCGCAGCTGCATGCTCGATCTTGTTATTGACGAATTGCAACGGGTCGATCTCTCAGCATGACGTCAACCCATATGTTCCTCCTTCTGCCAGAATTTTACCTGCATCAAGTCTGGAAGAGCGACATCAACGCCGGAAGCTGAACCATTTCAAACTTCACAATAAGGTTCTTCTTTGACTGGGTTTTGGTGGTGGCGGTGTAACGTTTTATTAGAACTCTTGAATGTAAAGTCTCTCATAGAAATACAGAAAAACATTTAAAGGTAAATTAGTCATTCTCAAAAATTCTACATTAGGACCAAGCACTGTGTATTCAGGAGTATCCTGAAGAATGTCCGTGAGAATAAAATCTTTTTGAAAATTTTAAATATACCTGAGAAATTACAAAAAGACACTGCAAATGTATTATATACATATACAAGATGTGGTATTTACATTAAAAGAATGCAAAAGATCTGTGAATATGTTGCACATCGACTGTAGAATAGAAACCCGAACAAATTGTTTTATACTGATCAGCTCTTGATAAAAAAAAATACCTTCTTTACAACAAATCATACCAATTATTTACATTGGAAGTGTTTGTTGTGTATGACTGTCAGAACCGCCTGACATTACTTGTCTAAGACATTTGTTTTGAAAGGAAATACCGGAAACTTGGGCTTTATTCATGTTAGCTTGATGCTACTCCATCTGGAGAGTCACATTCAGCCTCTTGGATGAGGAATGCAGTTCCTGTTGCCAGCCTTACTGTGAGTATCCGTTGTTGTAATATCTTCGCCTTTAAGTGGATAAAGGCCAAAGGAAGTTTTATGTTTTTGGTGAAATGTTTGTCATTGAAGAAGAACCATTTTTAAACTGCTAGAGCCGGTGTTCAACGGTAACGTTAGCTAGTTAACCAGCTAAGCTAGCTATCGTCCACGGTCGTGACTCGCTTGAGTTTAAACTCCTGACATCCTCATTAAGTTAACAGGATATACATTTGGGTAGACTTTCTTCATGTGTTTGTGGAGGAAAGTTCGTCCACCATAGTGTTTTTTTTTAATGGTAGTCCATGGGAAAAAGTCTCCGCTGCCTGTTCAGATCATAAAGTCCTTGTGAAGCAGTCAGTTTACAGCTCGATATTCCTTTAGTTTTACTGTCCTTATACCGTTAAATTATAAGCATTTCAACGAATCAAAGGAGAGAAAAAAAGAAGAAACATGTCTATGTGGACAAATCCCAGTCCCTTTAACTTAGTGAGATAGCTGAACGGGAGAAGGAGATGATGTAAGTAGGACTGGTATGCAAAGGTCTGACATCAGCCTCAGTCAGTCTGAAAACTAAAGCTGTGTTTACACGGACCAAATAAGGAGGGAAGTCAAGTTAATAAGAGATGAATTGCCATTTGAGCCGAGTATTGTTGTGTTGCCTTAGTACCCAGGCGGCCATTAAAGGTTAGACCTACTAATATGAAATTGTTTTGAGGCTTTGTGATGTCTGCCAAATGCCCACTTAAGTCGCTTCTCTTTTTCATTGCAGGAAGTCTCAAATCATCCTCCTATCATCATTTTGAGTCAGCACAACCATGGCTGGCTTCAGGCAGGAGGATGTTGAGCTGTATTATGAGATGGGGGAGGAGCTGGGCAGGTATGTGTTGCTGATTTCCTATCCTCCAGCTGTTGACCCAAACATCTGTCTCAGGTGTTGGATTTTTCTTTTTTCTTTTAAAGAACGGCACGAAACACATGTTTTCCAAACACTTTATGCTATTTTGAGATCTCTTTTAGCTACTTAATTGAGCACAAATGGTAATTTCTCTGATTATCTGTGTACTTAACGCTCCATAGATAGTATGGAGTATGAGGTCCACATACGACACCAGATCCCATAAAGTTGATTGAGCGGTCTGACCAAAACCTGTGATCAGGAGAGAGCCAAAACACTTTATATTGTGTCAGCAGCATATCAAGTATCTGTCTTTTTATGCTTGGCTGGATGGTATGGGGAATGAGTCATCATTTTTGTCTAAATTAAATCCACCTCTCTACTGTAGTTACTGTTTTCTGCAGTAATGCAGCAAATGTGTGACGTCAGTGCCTCTCAGCGTGCACCTCTGCTGTGATGTGGTGTCAGTGAAGGAAAGGCCACTAAAAAGCTGCACAGTATTTGTTTCAGTGACGTTTTTATTGATTTTTTTTTGCCTTTTGATACTTTCCTTTGTCTTTTTTTTCCTCTATCTTTTGGATATTTGATAATAAGACAAGGCTCAACTTGTTTTCATTACCAAGTCATTTTACTCATATTTGAATAAATCTGGGCTTATTGGGATCAGATCACTATCACTGAGATCTACATCTGTGGGTTGATTTATGAAACAACTTTAGTCAAAGCAAAAATCTAAAGGAAAAGAGTTGTTAATGGATGCATTTGACATTTGAGTTTGGTTTTTTTGTCTATTACTGGCCATCTTCACCTCCTCAGGCTTCACCTCAGTTGAAGAAGAGTGATAAAGAGAAATCACTCTTAGAGTTTAATTGCCTGTCACCTCAGTTTTGTCGTGGTCACAAGCCAGAAGAAACATTGACTGGTCGAGGTTTAAAAAGTGATCAATCCCATCAAAAGTTATCGTAGCCTAAAGTCAGACACTGACTCTTTCTAACCAGCACCCAATAATTAGGTCAATATAAAGACGAATATGGTTATGTCTTTTTTATTTATTCATTTAACATCACTCTGGTCTTTCCCTTCTGCAGCGGACAGTTTGCCATCGTCCGTAAGTGCAAGGAGAAGAGCACAGGTGTTGAATACGCAGCCAAGTTCATCAAAAAGCGACGGCTGTCGTCCAGTCGGCGGGGGGTTAGCCGCGAGGAGATCGAGCGTGAGGTCAACATCCTGCGGGAGATCCAGCACAGCAACATCATCACCCTGCACGACATCTTCGAGAACAAGACAGACGTGATCCTGATCCTGGAGCTGGTGTCGGGAGGAGAGCTGTTCGATTTCCTGGCTGAGAAGGAATCTCTGAGCGAAGAAGAGGCCACGCAGTTTCTCAAGCAAATCCTGGACGGCGTTTATTACCTCCACTCCAAACGCATCGCTCACTTTGACCTGAAGGTGAGCAGTATGAGGGAAAGCTTGTGAGGCGACGGGGAAGTGATATGTTGGTGAGAAGCTTAGTGTTGGTGCCAGAAGAGGTTTATCTTTTTGTTGATCAGTTACATGAAACAGGGCTGATGAAGACTGTGTTTAAAAACCATAAGAAATAAAGACTGTTTTAGTGTTAAATGGTGGCTACAAGGTACACAGGAGACAGTTTTCTGTCATGATCGAAGTTGATATGGGAACCAGAAACTTGGTGGCTTGTTTGATTATAGCAACAGAAGAATAAAGAATAGAAACTGTTCAGGCAACAGATGATATAGCATATTTAGTTTAAAGACGACTAGTTGAACCAACATAAAGATAGGAAGTTAACGTCACATACGACCAAAGAAAACCATCAAAGTCTCACAGATCCAGAAAATGTTCTTTTCAGCTTGAACTTTCCTTACATTTCTTCATCCTGTAACTCCGATGTTTTCCTCCCAGCCCGAGAATATCATGCTGCTGGACAAGAACGTGCCCAACCCCAGGATCAAGCTGATTGATTTTGGGATAGCTCATCAGATTAAAGCAGGAAATGAGTTTAAGAACATCTTTGGAACTCCAGAGTTTGTCGGTAAGAGCCTGTGCGCTTCTAAATGTTGATTTCACTGTGGTCATGCAGGCCGTGTGTTAAACCCTCTGAGTGGATGCTCGCATGCCTCGGCTCACATCTGGTTCAAATTAAAGCGTTCATTCCTGTGTGTTTTACAGCGCCAGAAATAGTCAACTACGAGCCACTTGGCCTGGAGGCAGACATGTGGTAAGATGCCACCTTTTTTTTTTTTTAATTTTTCGCACCATCACAAGCTGTAAACTGAGCCGTCTGACAGGTTTCACTCATCCTCACTCTTCTGTTGTGCAGGAGCATCGGAGTAATCACATACATTCTGTGAGTAATGCTTCACGTCGCGACACTCTTGAATCACTTCACCCCTCAGTCATGTGAGGTCTAAAGCAAAGTTTCCATCTATGTTAGGTTGAGCGGGGCGTCTCCATTTCTGGGCGAGACCAAACAGGAGACTCTGACCAACATTTCTGCTGTCAACTACGACTTTGATGAAGAGTATTTCAGCAACACCAGTGAGCTGGCCAAAGACTTCATACGCCGCCTGTTGGTCAAGGACCCAAAGTAAGAATAGCCTCATATTATCTACTATTTTATGCATTTTAGTTTCATTAAGTATTTGAAGAAATCCACATCGTGGTGATATAACTGATCTTGAATTATTCTCTTATTTGTGAAACGCATTTTTGGAAGATGCTATTCAACTAAATCTCATCAATCTTAGAAATATAAACATGAGTGAGTCTTTCTGTTCAGACTTTTTCCCTCTGATGAATGATTTTCTTTTATAGGAAGAGAATGACTATCGATGACAGTCTTGAGCACCCCTGGATTAAGGTGGGCATTTATATATTACTATTGATCGAACGACCTCATTTAATTTGGTATGAAGTGCTCAGCCACCGAGGTATTTGTTTATGTAAAGAAACTTGGTTTTTTTTCTTTCCTTTTGAGATTTATTCAAGGCCAAAGCTTCTGATAGTTTGAAGTTTTGCTCCTTTGTTTTATTCTGGTGTTGGCCTCGGGAGATTGATATTCAGCGTTTGGTTTATACGTGTTTTTATCAGCCTTAAAACAATAAAGCACATTTCTAAATGTTTGTGCCCACAAAGTAATCAGATAAACAGCGTTTATCTCTGGGTGTTTGATGTCTTTGTTCTGCAGTCTATGTTTTGAGCTTATCACTTCCATTTTAGACCTTTCCATTCTTTCTTCTCCAGGTGATCAAGAGGCGGAACGTACGGCAGGAAGAGAGAGATCACAAGACCGAGCGCCGGCGCCTGAAGACCACTCGTCTGAAGGAGTACACCATCAAGTCCCACTCCAGCATGCCTCCAAACAACACTTATGTCAACTTTGAGCGCTTCTCCCAGGTGCTCGAGGAGATCGCCGCGGCAGAAGACGGTCTCAAGGAGCTGGAACGCAATCAGCGCTCGTGCCAGGAGGATGTGGCGGCGCTGCTGTCCATATATGAGGAGAAGGAGGGTTGGTACAAGGAGGAGAACCAGATCATCTCTGCCGACCTGAGCCACATCCGCCAGGAGCTACAGCGCACACAGGCCCAGCGCAAGAAGTGCCAGGAGGACGCCCGGCTGACCATGCAGGCTGCCAACATACTAAAGCGCAAGTTCGGGCGTCTGGAAAACCGCTACGAGGTCCTGGCTGAGCAGGTGGCCTCTGAGGTCCGCTGGGTAGAGGAGCTGGTTAAGTCCATCTCTTCAGAGAAGGGCACCCTCAGCTCTGGCAGCATGCCCTGAGCTGGGCTGCAGTCCAGCAAAGACATTTTAATTTTCCACTCTCCTCCTGCTCTGTCTGCGCTGCACGCTGAAGTTTGATTGGGTTGCTCGACATCGACAGCTGCGCTGCCATCAGAAAAATGTCCCACTATTTTTATGTCACGCTATACAGAACGGGCAAGAAGAAGACAGGCAGTACATCCCATTCCTGTGTTTTTATTAATTAATTTATCATTTTAGCTGTTACGTTGTGTACTGTAATTCAGCAGCCATTGCAAACTAGAGTAGAAATGCATCCATTTATTTTACTTTGCCTGGTTATCATTTTTAAAAACCCAATCTTAAGTTTTGTAGTTCTTTAAATGTGATTGACATCCGTGTGTTTGTCTCTGCCTCAAGTTGCAGACCGGTTACGTGAGAAATCGTCACATCATACGCGCAGTAACAGGTTTGTGAGGCATTCAGGGGTATTTATTTATGTGGTTACATGCATTTTAGTTTTGACTTCAGCCGAGATTGAACTTCTCTCATATGTAGGGACAGAGCGTTGACTCTGAATGATGCAATAAAGGTAAACACTCGGCACAGAAAACAGAGCTTTAAGGTAACATCGTGCTATTTCTTAAGACATTTCCTGGAAAGTCACATTTATAATTTCTCGACCTAAATGAAGCACAGTCAGCTCATCGTCTGAAACTAGTTCTTAGTGTACAGAATAGTTTTAAATTTGACATATAATTAGCTCCGAAATGTTTTTATTTTTGCCCAGGAAGTGTCTCGGATAGTAATTTGGGAAAATCACTCTGAATTCCCGGACTTGGAAAATCGACCAGATACGAGAATGTATAAAGTTTTCTTTGCAGTGCCTGAAAACTGATCGACCTCATTTGCCTCTGAGTGCTCATCTGCCATCAAGTTAACGACATTTCAGTCACTCCAGCATAAATGCTAAAAGTCTTCAAATGCTACAGTTTTTTGCACAGTAGCCTTCTAAACCAAATAGTGCGCATGGACTCGTCCTCTGTACATATATCGTAACTTGGCATTCATCCCTGCACACTTGAAACATTCCATTGACAAGTTTCACATCCAGCTAACACATTCCCTGCGTACAGCACAGAGAGCCTATTGTGTAGTCTGTAGTGTTTTTCAGTAGAGAAATGTAATCGTTTGCACTTAATTCATTAAAGCAGAGTTCTACAAATATATTTTAATCTGCCTTGAGAGAAAGCTGTAAAGACCATCTGGGCTTGTTTCAAATAAACAGTTATCACTCAAGCACACTGTTTCTGTGTGGATGTCTCTTGAACCTCGGTCTGTAAACTTTGGATCGCTATTCATGCGGGGGGAAATATCTCATTGTGGGAACTGTCCTGTTGTAGGCCGTAAACATCCTTTTCGTCTTGATACAGATGTGTAAACAAGGTTATATGGTAGGGATATATCAATATTTTTCTGATTGTACGTACTGTGTGATTTCCAGTGAATTACTTTTATCGCCTCTCAGTGGAAGCTTGTACCTGATTTGATTCAGTCCTACATTAAACATAAACACCACATAACTGTTGTTAGTGGTGTAATTAATTAAGTTATGCAGAAAGAAAATTAATCATCCTTCACTTTTTCTTACTCTGACAGTAATTTTCTTTATAAATTTTTTACTATCACCATGCAACTTCTATTTCAGGACTGAAAACCGACTTAAATGTACTTAAGAGGCACTCAGGTTGATCATTTTATCATTTCAAGTCTGTAATGGCTGCTGTGGCTTGATTGATTTATGCAAATTACAGTGCGCCGGTGCCGAGCTCTGATTGGATAGAACTCCGAACGCTCACAGATGATTGGTTATCGGGGAAAGGAGCGCCTATAACCATCTGGGATGACAGCATGCTCACCGATCTCCCTTCTCTTACCAAATATAGCCGAACTGGTCACAAGTCATGTTTGAGTACAAGGATAGAGGGCTGTCCAGACAAAGTGGACCCAGCTAAATTTGTGACCAAGCTAGAACTAGTAAAAAGGTTATTGGCAAGTTCCTTTAATGCCCAGAGCTGCAGAAATAGCTGCTTTTGTAACTCCTGACAACTTCCAATATTACACAGTGATGCCTTTTGGGTTGCGAAATGCCTGCGACACACTCCAACGTTTACTGCCATTTACAAGTTTTTGCAAACTGTAATCTACTAGTTTTTCTTCCACAGATACATGACATAAACTAGAGACGCAAGATTCCCTTCTCTTGCAGGACTTTAACCTGCAAATTTTCAATTTATTAAAAAAAAATGGTAGTGGTTGAGGCTGTCAAGACCTCAAAGAGTTTTTCCCCCCTCATTTTAAAATAAAACATTGTAAGGGAATGATTAATTCTTTGACAAAGGGAAAATACGGTCACCGTGTCTTGACTAATTTATGTAAATTGCAGTGCGCAGGTGACGAGCTCTGATTGGATAGAACTATGAGCGCTCACAGAGGATTGGCTACCGGGGAAATGAGCTCCCAGTTCCTTAAAAGACCTGGGATGATTCATCTCCCTCGCCTCCCGACTGTTTGCTACAATCATAACTTGGAGTTTGTAGGAGTGGACTGCCATATTATTTTATTTGGGTTTCTCCTGTTTTGTTAGACCATAGAGGTAAGTGATTGTCTTTTTTCTTTTGATTAGCTTTGTTTAGGTCATCTTCCCTCCAGGCATAGTTTGTTGTTTTGCCCTTGGCCCATCCTGAGACTTATAATTTAATTCCAAGTAGACTTTGTATTCCACATGCAATTTGTAAATAAACCTTCATGCTGGTACATATTAACAATGTATCTGTGGCTGCTTGAAACCTGAGGAAGATGGTCTGGAAGTTATCCCTACACAGGGCATAGCAGAGTCCTTCATATCTATTACTTAAGTTCTGATAAATGTTTCTGATGAAAAGAAACTGAGGATGCTACACCAAGGATGAGGACTGTGACGACATTTTGTGTTTTGTTTCTCCTTTTTACTTCCTATTTTATTCTATGCTTCTTCTTCTCTGTCCATCACGCTGTCACTATTATCTTGTTTTACTGTCATATGAACCTTTTTTGGACATATGTTTAAGAATAATACTGAATATTTGTTGTTTCCTTAAAAAACGTACCTACATGTAGACATTACTGTTCCATCCTGAAGTCAACTCAAGATGTTGAAATGAAGCAAACAAAGCTAAAAATGAGTTGGGTAATTTCAAAATCTGTGGCAAAGTCTATTCTACACCAGAAAAGCGCAGCTTCCCAACCTGAGATCCGGCTTTCTAAAACCTCCTCTGAGCTGTATATTGAATGTGGATGTTTGAGGACCCACCTGTGAATCCATTCTTCTTGAAGACAAAAAATGTTGTCCTAGTGATCTGATTTAAATGAACAATGCTTAAAATGTTCTCTTTCAAACTGGATACAAGAACTCATACATACTCAATCAGTCTGTTATGAATGAAGTTGGTCATTGTCATAAATATAGTTTTTTTTTTCATAAGCTTATTCATTGTAATTATTACCCTGTTTGTTACCATGATAAGTTAAAATGATAGTGGCTTTTTCCTATGACCTTTGGAGGATGCCCTCTTGTGGTGGTTCACTGAAACTCAGGAGCGCTTGAAAAATCTGCTTTGTCTGAGTCTCAAGGAGCATAAAAATATACAAGAAGGCCAACTTGCTTATCTTGTGATATTTGCTTTCCTGCTGCTGTATTCAGAGCTTTAATTTACATAAAAGGAATCTATCTATCCATATCTGCATCTCACTTAAGTAAAGAATATCATAATCAAAATGTACATAAGGAAGCTATAAAAAGTAAAAGAATACAGATAAATGAAAAAAACTAACAAAAAAAGTGTACGTTTATATAATGAGATTAGCACAAAATATGATTTTAATGGTTTTATTAATATATTAATTATGTCCATAATAAATAACCTTGTCGTCAGTTAGCTTTTATAATTCATTACAACAGTTTTCTGACGATAAATGTATCAAATCTCTGTGATAAGGAGGAATAATTTGCTCCGTAAACTTTAGATTGTACAGCACTCTTCATGTGTGACAACGTGAATATTGGGTCGCTCTTTTTGTTTACAAATGATAAATAAAAAAAGAAATAAAAAATTTAAAACCATTTTGAAACAAATGGATAACCGTAAACAAACTGCTACAATGACACGGTGAGAGGTAAGAGAAAGAGCTGCTCATCGTCGTGTTGAAGTCAGCGGAGGGAGCATGAAGCGTCGACTGTGTGGGAGACTGAAACAGAACTCCAGGCAGCTGTCTGAGCACAGAGGAGAGTTTAAGAGGAAAATCCTTTAGGTTTTCTGCATCTCAGAGGAGGATTGGTGCTTCTCTATGCGTCTTTCAAAGCGTTAATGTGAGCGCAGAGTTTCAGTGCAGGTCCCAGTTTAAGGTTCATAGTGCTGACCAGGTGATCCTCAGTGAGGAGCAGCAGAGCCTGTCCGTCTATCTCCTGAGAGCGAAACTGCTTGGCTACATCTGCACCACCTGGAGAAAAGAGCAGAGAGAGACGCCGCTAAACATTGTCGACATTATTCACTTCCATCATAATGGTGATATTAAGGCATGAAGGTAATGTTGTTATTGTAGGAAAAAGAAGAGGCCAACTCCTGCCTTTGTGGCTCCAATTTATCAGAGTTTAAACATCTGGGACGTGTAACCTGATGCAAAAACATTGTATTCTATATGAATACAGACAAAACAACCCTATATTTCTAATTTCGTTTTAGATCGAATGCAGGAAGTCAAACCGAGGCAAAACAGCAGCACAGTTTTGAATCTTGATGGGACGATACGACCTCTGTCTGACTAATTTATGCAAATTGCAGTGCGCAGGTGCCGAGCTCTGATTGGATAAAACTCCGAGCGCTCACAGAGGATTGGCTGCTGGGGAATGGAGCCCCCTGTTTCTTGTAGCAATACCTGGGATGATGACAGCGGGCTCACTCATCTCCCTCTCCTCTCAACTGTTTGCTTCAATCATAACATGGGGTTTGTAGGGGTGAGCAGCCAAATTATTTTAATTAGTTTTCTCCGGTTTAGTTAGACCAGAGACATGAGGGATTGTCTTTTCTTTTGATTTGCTTTGTTTAGGTCATCTTAACTCCTGGCGTAGATAGCTTTGTGTGTTTGTTGTTTTGCAGGTTGCCCATGTTGAAACTTATAATTTAACTCCGAGTAGACTTTGTATTCCTCATGCAACTTGTAAATAAACCTTCATGCTGGTACATCTTTACACTGTCAGAATGCATTTGCAGCTCCAATTTATCAGAGTTTAAACATCTGGGAGGAGTGACCTGATGAAAAAACTTTGCATCCCTAAAGGCTCAAGAATAGTGTGAGTAATGAGGAGAATATGAGGGGTAAAACTCCTTATTTTACTTTAAAATTACATCCACTAAAGTCTCTAGATGAATAAAGATAAAAGAAAAACAGCTATTAAAATGAATACAAAGAAAACAACCCTATATTTCTAATTTTGTTTAAGATGTCAGATGTAGGAAGTCAAACTGACGGAAACAGCAGCACAGTTTTGAATTTTGATGGCTCATAAAAGAAAGTTTTGTACAAATGAATTACTTCTATGTTGGTTGTCATATTGAGAAAATTGTATTATGATTTGAGAAAATGTGCCGGACCACATGACTTCCAGTCTTTGACAGCTGGGCTGTAATACAGGATGCATTATGACATCTCATTTAATAGCCGAATAGCCTCAATCCCAGAATATCTTTAAAGTGTTGTGAGAAGTAATGGTGACATTACTAAATTTTACCCTCCCAGCTATTTTGGAAAGTCTCTGAGGCCTGAAATGCAGAATTCGATGTGTACTAACAAATCAAATTAAGTGGACAAAACATAAAATGTCATTGGAATGGAAGTCAAAGTAAGTTTTTTGTTTTTTTGTTTTTTAATACTTCCATCCTAACTTTTTCTGTGGGGATCAAAAATCCAAACGTGTGACGGTACCTGGCAGGGTGTTGATGTAAGAAAACACTCGCTCCACGTTCCACTGGGACGGACAGTCGACATCTTCCTCTCTGTCAGAAATGATGATCGTTTCTGTCACCGTCTGCTCTGTTTCTCTCTGACGCGCTCTCTCCGCCTGCTTTTGCAGCCGGGTCGTCATGGGAACAGGAGCCTCCTCTTCCTCCTCCTGCCGCTCCTCTTCCTCTTCCCGTGAACTCTGCCGAGTCTTCTCTGAGCCGAATGACCCCAGAGACTGCGAAGCAAAATAAAAGTGAACGCCGGTTTTTCAAGTGTCATACAGTTAGAAACTGAAACCAGCTATCAGACTTTTAATTCTAATTCAGCTAAAACTGTTGCTAATTACATGAGCACGGATGTTTTTCAAATTAAAAATAAAGAACGACTCACAGAGTTTTTATAGCTATAAGATATTTGTCACTGGTCAGTGGTGACTACTTCTCTGAGACTAGTTTAGGTTAAGCTGGTTAGGAAGTTAAACAGTTTTATTAACATACAAACTGACTTATTTCAAGACTTTAACTCAAACTTTAAAAGTTGAGGAACAATGATAAAAGAAAGGTTTCTGAGGAGTAGTAACTCACTGAAAACAGACTGATTGTAATTATTTTTCCAGTTAATGGGACATTAAGTTCCAATAACCTGAAGGTTGGCAGTTTGATCCCCACTCTTACCACTCAAAAAAAAGATGGGTGAAGTGACAGCTGGAAGGGTGGCAGTTCCCCTCCCTGTCACGGCTGAGGTGCCTTTGAGCAAGGCATTGTACCCCCATGCTCCCTGGGTGCTGTGAATGGCTGCCCACCACTCCAGTGTGTGGCATCTGTCTCTATGAGTGTGTGACCCTGTGCATGTGTGTGTCAACAGGTGACCCCTGGATGGGTTAAAAGTGGAGGAAAAAATTCATGTGTATGCATGACAAATAAATCTAATCTTAATTTGTTTTATGAGCCTTTTCTTTATCTTAAATACTTTAATATCATTGTAAGAGAGGGAGTCAAAAGCTTTGAGGTGAGTTCTGTCAGTTTTACTTTTTTAGTCCTCAATTCATTTACAAAACCTGGGGAACTCAATCCTACTAGATATTTCCTAGATATTCAAGTCTGGTTATATTTTTGAGTCATTATAGGTTAAAACAAATATAATCAACTCAGAATTTCTACGATTATAGCAGAAAAACACAAATATTATCTGGCATGAAAGAGAAACATATATGATATCATGGGGATGTATGAAATTCACAATGTTTTAAAATAACATTCTCAATTGATATTTTTTTGCCACTAATCTGTCAATAAATTCTTAAACAAACTGATCAACTAAAGTTTTAATTTTATGTTACAGTCTAAATGTGTTTTAGAATATTTTCCATCCTGCTGGAGATATCATGAATGCATTTTAATTTTAGGGCATGAATATGTTCCAGTATCATTCATTATTCAATCAATCTCCACAAAGAGAGCTCAGAGAAGTCAGTATGACTCAGAGCCACGATAAACAAATTGCTAGGCAGCAATTAAGCTAAGTGGCCTGTCCCTCTAACTTTAGGCTGAGAGAAAATGGTTGACTTGTAGTCACTGCTAACCACAAGTTTTTGCAAATGTGTCAAAAAAAGGTTTTTATTTTGGAAAGAGCTGAAAGATGAATCTGATCATTAACATGACATGAGGGGCTGAAAAAAACATAGATGCCACAATGGAAACTGCCCGTGCATGCATGCAGTTTGACAACATGGCGGTCACTGAGAAGAATCTGCAGCATCCTGTGTGCTGTTCTTCCACATCAGCAAATAGAAACCAAAGCTTTTTTAGCCTTATCTCCCTCGTAGCATTAGATCAATGAAGTCTACTGACCTGTCTGTGAAAATGTTCTCTGGAGGCTCCATTGACTCTGCTGGGGGGTCGCCCTCTCCTGCCCATCTGCCTGTGGCCCCAACGACCTGCTCGCTGCACCTTGACACGCCTCGTACAGCTAACACTGTACCTGTGTGGGAAATGTTAGACTAACGCTGCGCTCTTCCCTTAAATAAACAACACCTTCTATCAATTGGTCTAAGCTTATCAGATCTTAAAAGTTGGTAAATACAAACTCAGATAGTTTCACATAGTTTCTTCATATCAATGAACTACAAAAGGTGTGTTGTGATAAATCGGTGATGCAAAATTAAAAGAATTAAATACTAATATCTTGTTGATAATACAGTTATGATAACATTATGATTAGATCTTAGCTGATAAATCCAAAGTATTACTGATGCAAATGTAGGTTTTTGTACATTTTTTATGGCTTCTCATCACCACTTTTGAGTGTAATTCAGTTAGATAGGAGACTATATATACATATACATATATACATACATTTATAGTAAATAGCAATCCGTTTTTTACAATTTGCCTTTACTGATATCGTAAAAATATTGTTATTGTGAATGCGTTTGGCCATGATAACAGAAACAATAGTAAAAAAAACCAGCTCATTACTAATGAATTAAGCATAATTCATTCATAATGTAGCTATATGACACTAACTATGATACAGTATACTAAACACTCAATAAAACACAAGACAGTCATCATCACAGCCTCCTGCATTTATTGTAATGGCTGGTTTCTGTCCATCTTCTTTAAATGACTGGATCCAGACTACGCAAGCGAACAACACTGAAGCTCAACGGTTAATATTCTGTTTCACGAATGTGCCGTTGAAGACCAGAAACGTGTTAACCACGTCTTCGTGTGTGAGAGATTTATTTACCTTCGGACACATGTCATGGAGCAGAAGCGTTTGGAGCGCAGAAACGTGTGAGCGTAACCTCTGCCGCCACAGTACTCACACCTCAGCACACCCGCCACACTCTCCCTGAGCTCTGCAACTGCAGAGAACCAGCTGTTAGTCTCTCACATGAGCACACACACACACACACACACACCCCAGAAACAGAAACAGTCCTCACCATCTGCTGCAGGGCCATCATTTTCCATCTCCGAGTCTGTTGAATCTGACTGGTCAGCATCCACAGGACTGTCCTCTGCAGCTTCCCCATTGGTCTGTATCTCCTGGGATTCAGGAAGTGAGGCCTGTTGTTCTTCTAACAGTAAAGATGGACCCACCTGCATCCCATGGTATTTTACAAAATGTAAAATCTTTAATATCCAAATAGTGAGACAAAGGCAGGGTGGAAGTTATGCTGGATTGGTCGAGAAAACAATACTGAGATCAAATGCTAATCTGCTGTGTCTACTGTGTGCATGTCGTTAGCAACATGACACTGAACCTGTCGTCCGCACTCAATCTAGAGAGGCCACTTGAAGAACAGGTCAAATATTTCAGCCGAATCAATATTTTCTCCATTAGAATGAGTGTGTATTCAATTAAACATATCTCCAAATGTCTTAAAAGGCTCAGAAATGGCAACACCAGAAACATACCGGGAACGGCTCCAGGCCCTCTCGGATGACGAATCCCTCTACAAGGTGTGTGAGGACTTGTGTTGTCCTGTCAGGGCTTCCTGGGAGGCTGGCTGGGGCAGAAGGGGGGTGGCTGGGGTCTCTTGCTGCAGCTGGGAGGATGGAAGGAGGCAAAGAAGTGGGAGGTGAAGGGGGAAGGTTGCTGCTGCTGCTCACGGTGGGCTGGGCTGGCTCCTCAACCTGGGGTGACCTGATCACTGACTGGCTGGAAGTGATGGAGGACGCATCCATCACTCCTGCAGAATGAAAGCATTATAGTGAAGCATGATTACCTTTTTTAGCTTCAGTAACTCTGCCTTACTTTGCTAGACTGTTTCCTGATGCTGTGCAGGCTCACCTTTGGTTACAAACATGTATATGATGTGTCACACAATGAGCTGTTTTACTAGGGGGCGGCTGTAGGTCAGGAGCAAGAGCGGTGGTTTGACCCCTGGCGTCCGTGGACCACATGTCCAGCACATTGTGGTGTGACAGAGAAAAAAAGCACTAGTAATACTGTGCAGACTATGTAGAGCTCCGTGTATATATACATATATATTTTAAACCATGAACAGCAATGCTTGTGTTTGTGGGAATACTTAAACTGTAACTTTGTGTTGTTACTTCGTTTTCCAAAGGCTACTGTGTTTAAACCAATGAATCATTTTTTTTTTCTTTTTTAATGAATGAATTTGCCTCCCAGCACTTTTTACTTGCCTGTTAGTTTCACTGTGAATTTCAGACGCTTTGCAGGTTCACAGTTTTTAAATTGGTATGATGGTGGTGGATGATAATGAAGCCCGCCGGCTGTCTCGCAGTTTTCTGTCTTGTTGGTGAAAGAGCGTTTAAACTTTATCGTTTAGCAAGTTTCATTATTTCTTATTTGTGTCAGAGCTGTGGTAGACAGAGCTTCTCATGAGAGCAGGAGGTTGTTTCATTGTGCCGAGTTGCGTTTTGAATTGCGGTTTTAAAAGAAACCTTCTGCTCAGCACTATTTAAACCCACCTCAGCGTAATCAACAGCTACTTGTTCATGCTGCTTGTTTATAAAGTTAGAATCCTTATTATAATCAAAGATTAATCATGGGTATAGCTCTGCTGTCTTCGTTTTGATTCAGAATGTGATGGTATTCAAGTTTTTTTTAAATCTTCTGTAGTGAATTTTACTCCAGAGCCAGTGTAAAACTGAATTAATTTGAAGTGATCAAAATTCATCATTGCTGCATAGCAAAAATATGACATCATGATATAGAGTTTTTTCACAGAACAACTCTGATTGGCTTCTTTTCCCTGAAGTCAAGTGTTTCTTAGGACTCTGATGTCTCTGCTTCTGGCTCTCTTGTAATATTTTACATGTCTTTATTAGATTTTTTTAAAAATAAAAAATGAAGCTTTAATTATCGTTTACCTGCACCACTCTTCTTAGGAGATCCAGTTAGAGGAGTGGGAGTCGCGTTTCTCTGTGAGCGTGAAGAATCTTTCTTCTCCTCCGAGCTCACTCCATTCATTTTGCATATTTGCTTCGACTGAAATTCACACCACAATAAAACCTCAGTCAAACCTGAACTTAATCATACAAAGATTTCCAAACAACTCGCGGGGACTAACCGATGAAGTTTCCTGGTGCCTGACTGGATGCACTTTCAGATCAACAGCCACTGTCTGCGGAGGCGGCAGGTTCCGGTAAGGCATCTGGACCAGAGCCTCCGCTACAGGCAGCCCCTGCTCTGTGAGCAGCACCTGTCCTGACTTAACTGACAAAGCCTGGACTGAGTGCAGGGACAGTCTGTGGAGGGATGCAGGGGGGTTCTGGGGCAGCCTGGGGAGAACCAGAGGTGGAGGAGGAGGAGGAGGCTGATTCTGGACTTGCGGGAATGAAGTTCGACGCTGTGGAGCAGCCACCAGAGGAGGCGGCTGAGGCTGGACAGCAGCAGCTGGGATTGAGGTGTAAGTGGACGGTGCAAACATGTTGCGGACAGATGGAGAAGAAGAAGAAGAAGAGGAGGCTGGAGGGTCACTTCTTGATTGTGAAGAGGTGCTGGGAGTGTTGACATTTTTATCAGAAAGAGGAAGGGGGCTTGAGCTGGTATCTTGGGATGCTACTTTGAGGGCGATGGGCTGCAGCTGTCTGTGGCTGGGAGCTGCTCCTGTCGCCTGCTGGAGGATGAGCTGGTGATGCGCCAGCCGCTGGCCCGGTGGAACCGACAGCTGCTGCTTGACTAGAGTGTGAGTGTGCACGGAGGAGTAGGCTGCAGGGGGGTGATGAAGAAGAGAAATAGCTAACCAATAAAGACAAAAGCAGGTTTCTCTTTTCCACAGGTGACCTGAAAGTGGCAGCACAGTTAACAGTCCTGCTACTGTTTTAATCAGGATTAGTATTAAATTAGGATTAATTGTATCAACAGCAACAGTGAAATATAAAACTCTGTTATCGCTCTGTACAGTGTTGTTTACCACCACCTGGACCCTTTTTATTTACCTTTCAGCTGAATTAGCCTTCTCTGTCCAAAAGTTAGCTGAATAATTTAAAAAATTCAACTGTGAAATTTATGTTTCAGTAACAAAAAAAAAATCCTAAATCAAGATGATAAAAAGCCCTTGTCTTCACCCAGCTTTATTCTTAATTCTGACTGCAACAATTCTGTCATTGGCTTTTTAGATTTACAATCAGTCATTTCAAAGTCTGGAACGCTGGTTCTAACTTCCGAAGTACACTTCTGAAATCAGTTTTTGAACACAGTAATTCACCTGGAGCCAGCCGGGTGACATCTGAAGGTCCTGTTTCTGCTGACGCGTCAGTCGGCTGTTTGGTCTTCAGAGCACAGATTGCTGTCTTAGACGAAGAAGCAGCTTGAGACTGGGTTTGAGACTGGGCCGATGGCTTTAAGATGACGCGGTGGGCTGTTGCGAGAGCACCAGGCAAATGGGCGCGCAGAGCCAGATTCTGCACCTGGATATACAAGCACAGGCAGTCATGTTTAAAAAAGCTCTGGGCTGTGGTATGAAGAGAGCCATCAAAAACACATAAATGAATAGATAAATTCTCATCTCCAGTTCACATACTCAGCCCTTATCTTTTTGTTGTAGCATGCATGGGTTTGTCTGATGTTGCCTGGTGAAATTAGTACCTGAGAGGAGGTAGGTAAAGAGGAGCAGGAGGTCACAGCGGGGAGGTCTGACTGAACTGCAGCCACGGTGGCTGCGGGTGTTAGAATCAGCTGAAAAAAAAAAAAAGCAACAGTGATGCTTAGGCTGGTTAGAAATCAGAAAAGTTTATGTTGGGATTAAAAAAAAAATCACTCATGCAGGTGAAATAGAAACAGTCTAAACTAGTCATACAGCCATATTTTTGAAAAGGTTTGTACCATCTGAGTTCGAAGGTACATCTGAGCCTGGTTACAGTTGGCAGGTCTGTTCCCCAGGAGCATGGCCTGCTGGGATATAGTGGTTGCAGCAGCAGTGGATGTCTGAGTCCGGCCAATCAACTGAGCTGTCACTGGAGATGCTGGTAAAGTGATCTGGATTTGGGATGGCACGATAAGATATGTAAAAAAAAATGTTTAAAAGAAACATGCTGAAACATGCTGAGACAAAGACACTTACAGAGTTTTGGGAAACACCTGCAGGCTGAACCAAACTGCTGCTGGATGAAGAAGGTGACTGTCTTTGGCAAACTGAAGCCTAATAAAAAACAAAACACACAAAATGGAACGTGCTCTCTACGTTCCATTTTTCCACGCCGTGACTTGTCATGATGCTCACAGTTCACAGAAACCTGCCCACCTGCTGTATGGTGGCCAGAGTCTGCAGATGGGATGGGTGCTGGTGCTGCTGCAAGGCTGCTGTCTGCAGCATGAAGTGCTGCTGCTGGGCTGCGTACATCTGATGAAGGTACTGAGCGGCCATGCTCTGAGGTCTGTGGATGGCATGCTGGATCACCTGTTAGATCATAGAATAGACCCAAAAAGCCCTTTACAACTTAGTTTGAGTCAGCCATCTGCAGCACAACACTGCAATGATTTTATTTTCATGTTAAACTCTGTAGGCTTGTGTCTATTTTTTGTCAGTTTTAATATATATATATATATATATATATATATATATATATATATATATATATATATTTTATTTATTTTTTTAACTGACAAAAAGTAGACACAAGCCCACAGAGTAAAAAACGTAAAACATAAAACTTCTGTATACAGCAGTAAATAAAAAAATGCATGTACAGGTTTGGATATTATCTACTATCTGGATCACATTCTCAACAAGTCAGCCAGTGCCCATAGAGGACCAAGGTGCTGTCTCTTTGCCTCTACAATTAAGTGAGTCAAACCTTGGAGAGGTCCAAGTGACCGTCTATCACCTGGACTAACAGCCGACTAAATTAAACTGTTCATATAGACTCGTGGGAATGGTCTATTACTTGGATCACCTTCCAATCACGTAGTGCTCGGTCAAACCCTGGAGAGATCCAGGGTACTGTCTATTACCTGGACGGCCTGTCTGTCTTGCGGGATGATGCTGAGGGAAGCAGAGGGAAACTGCGTGCACGTGCTGCTGCTGGAGCTGACTGTTGTCATGGTGACTGCTGCTGATGTGGTGGCTCCGGTTTTACTACTGACCGCCCGCTTGTCTTCTGGGCTCTGCCTGTCCATCTCCCGCATCACACGGATTCAACAACGAGAACACTGTGGACATTAAACGAAAAATAATTAACAGGTTATGTTTACATTCCACCTGACTAAATATTGGTCATTTATTCATGCGCGATGGGACTGAATTTCTGTTCCAGCCGCATTCCTTGCATTTCAACAAATTGAATCACAATGCCCCACAAAAAGCTAACCGACATATTTATGGTTATTTTCATTTTTGTCCCGTGTGAAAATGCTTTAAACTAAACTTTAGGACTTTCACAGCACGTTGACCTTGGATACTTTAATGCAGAGGCACAAATAACCATCACACACACCATAAGTTAGAACCAAACGTGTGAGGGCAAACAATTAAAGCACAATATGTTTTCAATTATCCATAATTAAACACTGACATGATGATTACAGTAATATTCATTGAGATGTGAGTAACACAGAAGGGAGGGTTTTTTTTTTAACTGGGTAGAAAAGTATTGTTGATGCACTTAAAACCTGGAGATGTACTGTCTTGAATCATTTTAATAAACTGGCTAAATGTTGTGTATAATAATGTAATATACATTCTGACATAGCCTACAAACATGCATTTCTTTCATATTAGCAGGAGAATAAACGGGGGTCTGTACGCCTGAAGCAGTTTGAATATTGATTATTTTTGCTGCAGAGGCGGTTCCGTCCAATTAAACGCAGGTAAGATAATCCTCGACAAACCCTGAACAATAACCATCTATCTTTTTTTTTAAAACCCACTGTCTATGAGCATTCAGAGTATGCATCAACAAATCTGCACGTCCTTCTCAGACCGTCTGGCGCTCGACACCCCGCTGCGCTTCATGCATGCACAATTATTCACCTCTTGTCAGCGTTACCTGCCTGCTAGAAATGGGCCATCAGGAACTGACCATGCCCCGGCACATTGTCCCAGTCATGATCGCCTATTGATGCACCAGTTTTGTCTAAAATGGAGATTTGAAAAAATGAAAAAAAAAAAAATCTGACGGCAAGCTATACAGCAGCAGGCTGGGAAAAAAAAAAAAAAAAGCTCAGACAGCACCGCTCGCAGTGCGGGAGGACCATCCACAGCACCGGGGAGGAGAGTCCCGCGCATCCAACGTGCGTTTATGTCGTTTGAACAGGCTTTTGTTATAACCTGTTATGTTTTTAAAAAAATCTGTAGTCTAATAAGATTTCCTTTCCCAATAATATGTTTCAATATCTAGGACTGAAGAAACACAAAGAAAAGATGGCACGCAGACATAGATTAGGCTACCTGCCTCATAATATAAATAAAAAAACAGTTTATAACAATGAAAAGGGAAGCTTTGTGCCCTTCTGTGTGTCTATGAGGTGACCAAGTGATCTATGAACTTTATCGGAAAGCCCCAACCCGTTTAAAAGTTTTGATAGATTCAAAATCAGAATGATGGTATTGTCAAAATGATGCTTCAACTCCGATGTGCTTGTAATGGCATCTGTACAGGCTCTTGATTGAATCTAGTCAGGAGATTTCTTTGTGTGTTTGGATGTGAAGTTTCCCACAAATGGATATCATAACGTGCCCACAGTTTCATCCTAATCTCGGTTTCAAATGATTTTCTCGTGCGCTGTATTCAAGTGCTGTCGGAAACCTCTGTGTAGCCTTTATTTTAAATTTACACCCAACTAATTTTTTGAAATCCGAACCAAATCCCGGTAAAATGTGTACAGTCCTCCTTATAAAGATACATACTGACTGAACAGGGGAATGAAAGCTGTAACTTAAGACAAAAAATATATATCCTATATATGTATTTAAATTAAATTAACATAGGCTATTTCATTTAATGCTGTTTTTTTTAACTGGTAATGTGCCCTAATGCAATGTTGTACTCCCAAATATATTAGAGTGAATACAAAGCAACTGTCCTTTCCTTCAGTCGACTATAAATCATTACACTTTTTTTCTTCCTTTATTCTATTGATTATATGACCATTTCTTCTTTTTTCTTCCAATTTTAACAAAGCAGCAGGTTAATATCTTTACACTTTTTTAGATTTAAAATGAAAAAGCACATGTTTTGTTATTGGTCAATTGCGTTGTTATTCCCTGGCCAGAGCACTTGAAATTAATACATAACTTGAGGATTTTAACAATTTCCGAGCTTTTATGTTTCAACATGAATGCAGCCCTCACCTAGTTGACTGTACCAACTGTGCTTGTGTTTGTACAACCAGAATGCCTTTTATATGACATATTAGGTTGATTTTCTTAATGTCTATTGCACTAAATATACATTTTTAGTTTTAAGCTCCAAATGTACTTGAAAATGTATATGTTGGTACTTGAACATAATAATAGTTATCAATCACGTTACATATCTAAGTTTATTGGCCTCCCTTGAGCATTCCGACAATGGTCTCGTCCATCATTAGGCCTTTGCGGTAGGGAGTTGTTTGGCGGACCCCGCAAGTTTTTCTCTACTTTGCTTCTTAATTTTGTTGGACTAAGGAAGGCGAAGTTCTAAAATTTTACCGTCTTTGCCTCGGTAGTTATTCGCTTTGTCGACTGACTATACAAACAAAGTATTTTGGGGCGTGGTGTTCACGTCCAGAGCCAAAGAGGGAAGGGAGGTATCGGTGAGTCTGAGTGTCCGCGGCGGAGCTTATGATGCCGACGTTGCGGGACAGCACCATGTCCCACCCCGGGGAGAATTCCCACCAAGTCCGGGTGAAGGCTTATTATAAAGGGTAAGGAATCACATTGCCTCTCATTATGTAGTTGAACCTCTCGATAAGTTTACTAGTGCAAGTTTTAGACTTGGTTGCAAAACTGTTGGCTAGCTTTAGCTAAGTCAGCTAACGACTGGCTAATGTTGGTTATCAGTAGGTTTCGGTAATCTTGAGCAGTTTGGCAGCTGAAACAGTCCAGACGCACTCTTAGCGGAAAATCGGTCCTTTTGAGGAATGCTAGAAATGTGTCAGCAATACTCTTACATGTTAAAGTGCTTTAGCTGTAAATAAATTGTGTTAATTGTGGCATAGTATTAAAGCTTTTGCGCTAGTATTTCAGCTTAGCTAGCTAACAGTTGCTAACTAAGTTGACTGTTTCCAGCACAGTTTGATAAGGATTTGGGTTTTTGTCATCGATTTACATACATTCCCCATCGACAGTTTTCTTAAGTTACTTTTCCGTGAAAGATTGATGTGGGTCGTACTGTCTGATACCTTAACAACAGTGAAGTTGTGAAAAATCAAGTTGACCTGTAGTGATGATGTGTATGTTGTTGGGCTACACATCAGTTCACAGTCAAGCTGTCATATTACAGTTACAAAGAGCATTTCATTGGTATTCGGTTAAATCAGCTAAACAGTCTCTCCAACTGCCTTTTTTGTGATCTCACTATACATTTAGAGTGCTGTGTTGTGGTCGTTTCCAGTTAATCATATTCCTAATTAAAGTTTAAAGTTATTTCAACTCGTGATTAATCTGTGAAATTAGATTAATTTACTTTTCCCTAAAAGTCAAACTACAATTATAATAACACATCTTTTTAAACAGAGGACTGCAAATAAACATGACAGGACCTGGAAGTAACACATATTCGATATTTTTGCCTCCTTAAAAGTTTTGAGCGTCTTGTAAAAACGTCGGTTTTTTGTCCTGCTCATTTCTTTGGTTTATTCTGATCAAGCTCTGATATAACTTTGCATTTATTAAAAGTAAACCATATATATGGTAAACACATCACCTTTATGGTGTCTAATAAATAAGTGTTCTTGGATGCCAAAACTTAGAGTTGAGATGATTTACTTTAAATAACTTTATAATAACTGTGTTCGTTTAGAAATTATAAACAATGATGGAAATGACTGGGTCTGATGTTGTGCCTATGTCACACCCCCCCTCCCACTGTCTCTGTTTGATGGAGCCAATGATTGGAGGCTTGAAAAACACGTAGTGCAAGTCATCTCAGCCCAACCTGTTGTACTCCTCACTGACTGTGCGACACACCTTAGGAACTCTGTAATGTGTGCCAATCATGAGCTGTCATCTCCCTGAAGAAAGTATCTGAAGTATTTATGACATCGCTGCTAAAGAATCTCAGCTATGCTAACCAAAGAGGAAACGCAGTATAATTGTCTTGATGTTTCGCTGTTGCAGTGCATCAAGCCAGGATAACTTCAAAGTTGTTCGTATTTCCTTACAGAAGGGACGGCTGAAAGATGGAAGATTTGGTGACGCACCAGATCAACATATTGGATTATTCTTCTATTACTGCTGTTTCCCAACTGTATCAATCTGTAATACAATCTGAGTGTACACAAGCTTTTTTTTAGGCAGGTTCTTTGATCATAGTTACGGTATTTCTTTCAACCAAAAAACAAGTAAAAACCTTCCACATGTCCAGCTTCTATAATAGCTCTATTTATATCTGGCATGCATATGATTTTACACCAGATAGGAACATAAACATTGGATTTCTTTGCACTGTTGTTGTTTTACAACAGGAGCCGTACAGTTTGTAACATTAAGGCTTGGGAGTCTCCAGCATCCATAATCGTGGATTTGTGCCTCAATCAGTGAAAATCTGCTGTTTGACTTGTCTGATTTTTGAGGTAGACTTTAGCATCGATTCAGCGTGTTTTATCTGACTGTTTTTACTCACTAGTAAAGTCTCAGCTTGTATTCTGTTTCCGTGTAGTGACTTTTAGGAGTCTATTTGTTCTAATCGGCGTGTCTGCTGTCAGCCGGTGCCAGCATGTGCAGACTGGTGTCAGCTTGTAGCAGCCTCAGTCTGTCACTGGCTCGCTGTAGAAGTAGATTCGCTGTTTGTAAAAGAGGACATTGTAGAAGAGCAGGAGCCAATGTTATTTCCTTGTCTTAAAATCCATGAGATAACAACTTTGTGTGCTCCATTTGAGATACAGAGTAATGATAGTAATATAATATGCAATAATAAATAGACAAATTCAGGCTTTTACAAGCACGTATATTGGTGTGCAAAATTTCTTTCTCTTTGAATGGATGAATAAGTAGAAGATGAACTCAAAAAGGTCTGAATTCTCTGTGAAAGTTTTACAAATTTCTACCCCACAGCGTTTGTCAGGCTAATATGAATTTCCAACTTAACATCCCACGTGATGTAATGTTCAACCCAGAGTATCTTGCAAGTACTAAGTGTGTTTTGTGGCTCCCTACATCGCTGTTGTGGTTGTTTCTGAATGAAGCTGGGAGGAATATTATTGTAAAGGTTATCTGTCTGTGTTATAATTCTGCCACATTAACAGATCAATATTGCTGTTAATGTTTTAAATCCCAGTCTCATCTGTTAAAAATTGAAGGCATGAGTGGCTTCTACAACTGGGTGATGAACACAGCTCAAAATCCTCAGGAGAAGCAAGCTAAAGGTTTTGCCCTGGACTATAGTTCACTCTGCAGCTGGGTATCACAGTCGCAAGAGAATATTGCTAAGCTTAAAGACTACATTTTGTGACAGGGGAGAACAAACCTATTGGTAGCCTTTGCAGGCAGCTACAGCCATCAGTCATTAATGGTGGTTCCCAATTCACCAACTGTCTCCGCTGGTCAGACATGTGATTGGTTGAAAGTTACATGTGACAGAAAAATAGCCCTTCTGTTCTCATTCAAAGTGCCTGCTTTTCTTCGTTTTGGATGAGGAGTTCCCAGATATTTCTGTCGGGCTAACAGTCGGGCTACTTCACACCCCGACCTCCACAATGTCAGAAACACCCACCTCATTCTGTTTCATCAGTCAGGCGCTGTGGTCCTGTACTTTAACCCAAATCAAGCTTTCAAATCTGTTTTATTTGTACTATTTTAAGAGCTGCCAACACCTGACCTGCACAATGCTCCTCATACGTCAGATCAGCTTCAGGATTCATTTGTCAGGCATGTTGTTTGGCAAGAAACTGAGATACGCCACCTTGACAGAGCAGTTCAATTATTTTCCACTTTTAAAAGGTGTTTCTCTTCCTTTTCAAAGATGCAGTCATCTGCATGAATGCTTGGAAGCTTAGCTTTCTTTAGATATAGGAACTGTTCCTTCTCTTGCACTTTACTTTTTCTATGAATGCCCCTCGAGCGCTGGAACACGAGTCACGCTGCTAACCGTTCGCCAGCAGCACTGGGTTTTCACTGGAGGGCTGAGGCGCTCCTTCTGGAAGGGGTGTTCTGCATTTTTTGATTGTTTATAAACTCATAATCTGTGACAGCTGATTTTCCTAATGCGCGTCATGACAGCAAAACACAAAGAGCCTTGAGAACTTCCTTCGGGTTAAAATTAGCTTAATCAAACACTATTAGGGTTGATTAATTTTGAAGGTTCAATATAAAGGGGCTAAAAACACTAATTTCCCTAGCAGTATGGAGGCTACACATGATGCTTGCAAACAGTATGTGAACATGTAATAGTTTAGTCCCTGAAAATAAGACACAATGAAAATGTCTCCATAATGTTTCTGTTCATTGGGCTTTAGCCAAGAAGCTGTGTTTGGTCTGATAATGTTGGAAAAACCTTCCCTCAGGAGTGTGGATAACTCAAATTCTCAGCTGTATTGCTATGTCTGCACATTTTGTACATTGTGTGTAACACAGTGTCTGTCATAATGAGTGACCTTGTCCCTTGGTTGAGCTGGAGTGTATGTGGTTGGTGCTGTTGTGCTTTGAATAGTGAGCTCCCTCCTGTTCAGCACTGCAGGTGGGCCATGTTGCCTGGAGACCACAACATCCTGCAGTTAAGACCAGAGGAGCTGTGTTTCATTACTGCAGACCGGGAGTGTCTGGAAGTCTGTTTTGGTCACTTCAACCTCTGCTGGGTCTTTTAGTTTCGGACGTCGGTGTGTGTCTGTGTTGGCGTATGATTCGTGTGGGTGGTGCGAAGGTGTTGCTGGGGGCATATCCCGGCGTGGCAGCGGTGACAGAGAGACGGATCATCCTAGGTGCTTGTGGAAGCCCAGAAAGGCACCCTGACCCCTCTTCCTGCCTGAATGCTCATCTGTGACAAATGGCTTCATAGTGGGCAGATGGGCCTGCAGTTCTTCTCACAGCAGTTAAGACGTCAAACGCTGAGGTCAGCACTCCTCCTCCTCCCCCATCTCCCTTTTTAATTTAGATGTACTGTAGGACGGTGTGGAGTGGAGGAATGTCAGGTCTGCGTGGAATGCCACTACTCCCTGCCCCTCACCAGCAATAACCTCTCAGTCACTTAACACACAATCCTTCTGTCTTAGTCACCCACAAGGAATCCCACAGCATGCTTTCTTTTGTCTCACACTGGTCAAACGATTAGTGTATCGTATTTATTTTCCAGGGCCATGTAAAAGTATTCAACACAAAGGTTATGAGCATGTATTAATAGGTGTGCCTCTTTCTCTTTTTTTTTATAATTGTAAGTGTTTCATACCTAGAATTACAGATATTTGAATGTTATATATTAATTAAAAGTGCATTTTACCATACAGCTTCCTGCTTATTTCTTTGAAGTTCAGTTTCATCATTACTAGGCTGGAACAATGAAAATACTCTTCTTTAAGCTTCATAGAGTCCTGAAGGGTTCCCTGAAAAGAGATGTGCATTTTAAGTAAAGGTACTTATCTAAATCACAGAGAAATGATTGTTTTTTGAATAGTCAAGACTGTGTTTGATTTTACTGAACATCATTTAAAAGCCTGCTAAATCGCAGTTAAAAGATGAAATGACTTCGCTGCCCTTCTCTGGCCCATTAGCTGAGCTTGTTCCTCCGTTATAGAGGAAGCTGTTTGAAGCACCAGAGATGCAGCTAACATTTAACCACAGCGTAGACCAACAGTTTTTATTGACTGTCTCAAATTGCGCGTGTCAGCTTTGAGACACAGTTTTGGATCATCTACAGTCAGGGTGTGGGAACAGTAGTGTAAGGTTTGTGTGCTCTCTGTCTGCTGATGTTATCAGGGCTTTATGAGGAAGTAAAGCTCCTGTGCTGGTCCTGGAGATGACATCAGACTGTGGCCCTGAGTAGTTGCCAGTCTTTTCCTCCCCCCTCCAAGATAATGATTAACACCAGCAGGATGGGAGAGGAGGGTGAGAAAATAGACAAAGTCAGAAGTAGGAATCAGACGAACTCTTTTTGTCAGTGTTTTCTTGTACTTTATCCATTCTACGTGTGTAATTTTCAGTCGACGAGTCACTTTATGCTCAATGTCTTTATCTAATTTTGTGTTTGCTCCTGGTCAGAATTGATCCTACACTGACCCCAAACACTCCATGATGCCCTCATGCACTGGATGCCCTTGAGGAGTGTGTTGTTTGGTTCAGGTCTTGTGATTCTAACATCCTGCAATAAAGCTCTCAAGTTGAAATGAAAACTAAGTCCATCTTTAATGGTGGCAGTAAAGGCAGTAAGAGGTCTTTGCCCTTGCTGTCACTGCCAGGCTGTTGGTACAGATTTTACACAGTATCTCCTTTTTATTCCCACCTGTCTGCCCCACTCCCATCATTTTGCTCATTTAGTCCCCCTGTTTATTCCTGATCCAACACTCTCCTGAGTGTTGGATCAGACTCCTGAGCTCAGATTTCTGTCGCCGGCAGACCTGTGAATGCTGCTGTGCACCACCTCTGTCATCAGCTTGTAAACAGATGTGTGCCAAAGGGCTGGAATCGGGCGACATTAATCCTCCACATGTCCTATGTCGTGATCTACAGTTTGTGTGTATATTTAACTAAAAGAGGCAGAGGGTGATTGATTAAGAAGAGTTTTTGGAGAGTGTTTGGGTGTTCACCTTTTGGGCAGGACGCCAAAGCAACCACAGGAGTACATCCAGTCTCTCTTTCGATTCACCCCCCTCCCCTTCACTTTTTGAGTCTTTCTTGCTCTTGTTTTTGCTCTTTCTCACACCCACAGTCATGCTGTATAGATGAATGCACACCCAAATGTGACAGACGGCGAGACACTGTCTCAAATAAGCTGAAAAAAGATCTCTCACCTCTTTTCTCTCTACGAAATGTCGAGCCATCCGCTCACACAGTTCATCATTTGATTTGTCAAATGAAAATACCAAACTTTTGTAATTACAGCCTCTCAAATGTTACCTCTTTTCTTTTCTTAATCTTGTCCAGGCAAAAAGTTTACGTTTCTAGTATGACTCTTTACGACTGACAGCTTTACGACTATATAATGTTAGACATAATTGTAAATGATAACTGTTTATGTTTATGCATTTGGCAGAAGCTTTTATCCAAAGCGACTTACAGGTAGGCAGATGGGGTAAGGGGGTCTTGCCTAAGGACCCCTACTGGAGGTAGTACCTTTTCATGCAGGGGATAACTAAGGTGATAATCAGTCGCAGCCTAATATAATTAGTGTGTCTTAATATTGGAAGTCTGCGACTGGGCTGCTTCTAGTTTGTGGCAGTGTCGCCTGTCAAAGTGATGTCCACCTGAATGCCACGACCCAAGATGTGCAGGCAGAATGTTGCATCAGTGTTTTCATGTGTCATCTGTCGATGGTTTTGATGATTTAAAGGCCTTATCGTAAAGTATATTAATGCTTTTGTTCTGTTTGTGATTGTATTCGTCGCCAGAACATTAAAACTGAAAAAATGTGTTGGTTCTCAATCTTCTTCTCTAAAAGTTTATTTGACACCAGTGCTGCCAATTCTTTTTGTTTATTCACCTCACTTCTCAGATGTCAGATGTTTTTTATTGTGTTTTTATACCTTTATTGAAGCATGAATGAAAGCTCGTATTGCATGCATGCGCCAAAGCTCATCCACTTTGTTTGTAAATTTTGAAATAATTGCTCCAATAATTGGCTTTTACATGTTTTTTTTTTTTGTTTGTTTTTTTAATGCAGGGACATCATGATCACACATTTCGAACCATCTATCTCATATGAGGGCCTGTACGGGGAGGTGAGAGACATGTGCTCCATGGACAACGACCAACTCTTCACCATGAAGTGGATCGATGAGGAAGGTGTGTTGGCCTTCCAGTGCACACTCCTGTGAGAGAGCAGCTCCAGTCGATTGTGTTCAAATGGACACAAAAAAGTGTTAATGTAAACACATGCCCACATAGACACGTACATCCCTGTCACTTGGCAGTAATTTTCAGTCTCATCAGTCCAGAAGGTATACAGCACTCTCTTTCAATTGTGTCAGACAGTTAGTCAAGCAGCAGTAATAATGTCGTAGGAGAGATGGAGCCATCAGATCGTTCAGCTCAGTATAAGGTCAGTCTGCCAAAACTCATTAGACTTAGATCAGCTCCCACTTGTAGCTACCCACATACAGTCACTGCAGTCATTAGCATGTGTCAGTAATAAAAACTGTCTGGTGGTCTTTGCGAAATAAACTGTTGGGAGTTGGCTGTCTCTTCTGCTGCCCCATTCATGGAAACCACACACACATAAAGAGTCAAAACTTTCCTGATTAACATCCTATTAGAGTCACCAACATTTTAGATGTTCAAATTGTCTTTTAATGTTCACTCTGAGGTATTGACGCATGTCTCTGTTCATCAGACGTGATGTCTTTCATTTACAGATACAAAACGCCTCATTTAGGGTGTGTACATAAAGAAAACATGTTGTGGTTTTTGAAAACAAAGAGCAGAAATACTTCTTTTTGTCTGTCAACAAAGTCTTTTTTGTCTGTGTGTTTTGAATTGTGAACAACTATTATGTAAGTCAAGTAAGGAATAGAAATATTCTAGTTGCAGCCATAAATATCAATATTAGTACATTGTTTCCCTTTAACTTTTTATACATTGTATAGTGTTTCTTTTGTGTCTCTGTTCCAGTAATGAACTCACAAACATGACACTTTTTCCTGAAACCAAACCTTTCACTCGACGATTGTCGGCGTCCTCCCACTAGTTCAACATTAACATACAGCAGTTCATATCATTTTAAGTTTACACCGTGTGTCACAGTTTCTGTTATCGTGTGATTTATTCTGTTAGTAGTTAGTCATTGTCATTAGATGCTGTAGATAGGGTACTAAGAATAGAATCTGTGGCTTTAGTGTCGCCTGATTTTTCTCGTTAATGATGATTACATCTGAGACACGACGTGACATTTTGAACAAGTCGATATGAACAATTAAAAGTAAACTTACATAGCAACATCGCCAGCTGCAGTCTCCCACACACGCTCACTTCAACACAATGAAAGTGTCATTGAGATTAATTCTTCATTAATCAACTCGTCTTTGGAACTTAAACTAAATCTAACCACAGTTAAATTAACCGATTAAAGCTAGTCAGAAAGTAAAGTAACATAAGGAGAAAATATTCATTACAATATTTTATCTTGAATGATTAAAATAATAAACATCATAGAAGGAAAATCTAGTTCAAATAGTTCTTTTTTCATTGCCTTGCTTTCTGCCTTCTTGGGTTTCTTGTTAGTGTGAATGTGCTGAATGACATCGTGTCTCTCCTCCACCACCAGGTGACCCCTGCACCGTGTCGTCTCAGCTGGAGTTGGAGGAAGCGCTGCGCCTCTACGAACTCAACAAAGACTCGGAGCTCATTATCCACGGTGAGCATCACTGCTTTCCATACAGACCTCGTTTCTAACAACAGATGTGGACTTTCAGCATTTTGCTCACAGGATATTTTTGTACGCTGTAGCCTGTCAAGTAATTCAGTCCAGTTTCTTTGTCCAGAGCAAGTCAAGCCTAAGAGAAGTCTATTTTCTTTTTGTTTTGCTTTTTCTGGTCCACTCACCAGAGTTTAGTTTTTGTTATTGAGATGCAGTTATGGAGCCCCAGGGTCCGAGTTGAAAGCCACAAACTATGATGTTTTACTCGTTAGGTTTGAGTATTTTATACTTCACGTTGAAGTTTGTCTTTCCATTAGTGTTTAAATGAAAAGCTGCAGCAATTCATAGCAGAATCAGAAAATATGATCAAATTACTCTGCTTTCATGTGTGCTCTAGTGTTTAAGCATGTCATTTCAAAAATAATTCATTCAAGTGTGACATCGTGCTCTTGAGATGAGTTTTGGAAAAAATGAAATAAAATGAACGCACGACATGATGCTAAGAGGGCTTTGTGTAATTTGAAAACCTAATTAATTCCACAAAAATGTAGACATCATGTTAAGTTGTCGTTTTGTATCAATGTAAATATTCATCTAATTGATTTTGGCTCTCTATGATGTCTATTTCTGTCTACGTGATGCAGCTAGATACTGTTTACAACACAGCCGCATCAAACATATGTTTATGCTCCAGTGACCTGTACAAAAATCATAACTTCCACTGTCAGTGTCTGTCTTTGGGCCCTTGAGCGAGTTCACTTCACCGTCTTAACCCCAGCTGACAAATGGTTGTGTAACTTCATGAATTCAGAGGCCGTGATTAATTCAGACTCTGGGTAAAGTGTCGTATATGAGGAGCTGTACGATGCATTTGATTGACAGGCAGTGTGTGTATAAGCATGTAACCTGGGGGTAGTGAGGATGGGGACTGTAATGTTAATGTAGCGCTTTAATCAAATCAAAGGTGCCGGGTCAAAAGTGCACAGGATGCCACTGTGACGGCAGAATTGAGGTGGGGGTGTTGAGGAGAGGATATGACGGTGCCGCAGGGGGCCGCCAGGTCTGCGAGTTAACGAGCTTGTTGGCTGTAGCCCACACCTCGGCTCTGACTCACACTGCTCCACGTCTTTCTCCCCCTCGTCGACCACTATAAGGTTGTTTCCTTCCCGCATCTCTGTAAGATGCAAACGCGCTTGTAAGGGAATTTCATTATGAATCGCTTGAGGCAATGCTCTTTTTTTTTCCTACAGGTTGTAAATGTTAAATAGTCTTCATTTTTATAGCTCCTTTTAACCTTAGCATCTCTACAGAGCACTTTAACAGTGTTTCTCATTCACTCACACACACCCGATGGCTCTTGGCAGAAAGTTAAATGTACTCAGCACCGCAACAGTATCCTCACATGAATGCCATCAGATTAGCCTGCTTCATGAGATGATGATGATGATGATTGTGAATTAAAGACTTCTTCTCCTCGTTTTCTTTCCAGTGTTTCCGTGTGTACCAGAGAAACCCGGTATGCCCTGTCCAGGAGAAGACAGTGAGTCCTACCATTTCCTCCTTTTGATTTACCTCATTTTATAACCTGCTCTTAATTAATACGTAAGATTTAAGACACTGAAGCAAAGGGCTTTGGACTGTGAACAATGATCAAATGTTTTTGTTTTTCGCTTAATGTTCCACTTGCGATTATTAAAAACACAATTTCTGCCAGACCCTGGATGTACTGTTTATTTGTTTTGCAAGAGTTAACAGATACCACTGAGACACTGGAGGAGAAAATGTCCACCCACATCTTGGAGATCAATTTAGTAATCCACTATAATTAATGGATTGTGGCACTTAAACCCAGAGATTACAACCTACAAATATAATAATATTGATACTTGCCTAAAAATCCAATTTCTGTCTTACTGCAGATAAGAGTATGGATTTTAGAAAGCAAAGAACGTAACTGAAGCATGTGCATGTGGCTTACAGAGTAAGATGTACTGTAAATCCACAGCCTTTTCAATAATTTCTGGACATAGTTTGCAAAGGAAAGATAGAGTTTAATGAATAAGCTTCTTGTATAAATCATGCAAATCTGTGGTATGTGAACTTTGAAATATTCTGAATATTGTGGCAGCTTTGAAAATATTCCAGCAGATCATTGAAGTTCCTGTTTTATCAAATTTCACAGATCTAAGCGTAAAGCTTTAATGCTTAAGAATATTTGGACGCATTTACGGGATCGTTCTCTCTCCACAGAGTCGATATATCGCCGCGGCGCCCGACGCTGGAGGAAGCTTTACTATGCGAGTGGTCACGCCTTTCAGGCCAAACGTTTTAACAGGGTGAGACACAATGCTGACTTTTATCTAACGGGATTTGTTCCATCAAAAGCCCGTCATTCATTCATTTCTGTGTTTTGATATTTTCCCATTTGTCTAGTTGATTTGTATGCTTGTTTTTCATATATTTCACATCACTTGATAAGTGTAAATGTGGAATATATATATATATGCAGTGTTTAACTTTTCTGGAATATAACCCCCCCGTGCAGCGAGCCCACTGTGCCATCTGTACAGATCGAATCTGGGGTCTGGGAAGACAAGGTTACAAATGCATCAACTGCAAACTGCTGGTGCACAAGAAGTGCCATAAATTGGCCACAGTGGAGTGTGGCAGACCAATGATCCAGGTAAGATCTGTGACAAATGTCATGCTCATTAGTTTGATGGCATCGAGTGGATCGTTATCCTCTATGACTCATACATATAGTGGAGAATTTATTTTGCATGCTGATACTTAATACTGAATATCATTGTCTAGGAACCAATAATGCCCGGTCAACCATCGAGTCAGTTAGACCCAGCTGAACAGCAAGGTAACACACATGCACACATTACTTGTCTTAAAGTCTTTGATAAGAAATAAGAATCAGGTTGTTCTGTGAACCAAGTAAAGCTTTATTGATGTCTGGAAGTGCAGAGAGGCAAACTATCGCCCTAATTATTCGTCTGTTGCTCGTTATAGACTTCTGAAATATCAGCGCCACATTTAGATCTTTTTCCCTTGAAATTATGACTCTAACCCCCACAGGGTACCCTTAGACCGTGTAAATCCTTATGAGCAGATAACAAACGTAAGCATAATAGTGTTCTTTAAACAATAAAAACTGGGTTCAGCACATGTTGCGGAAATTTGAATAGAATTGAATGTCTTTGTTAGATTATTTTAAGTTGATGTGGAGGCCTAAAGAGAATTTATCAGCATGTTTGGTTTTGAAGAAAAATAACTAAATCCATAGAAATAATGGAGAATTTCACCAGTTGAGTCAATGGTGGATTAAAATATATTTTTTTATTTTTATGTATTTATTGATTTTATCTATTATTATTTTTGTTCAACTGAAGTTGTGTAAACTACTTTAGAGTCACAGCAGGATTTATACAGCTTATAAGTCCACTGCTCTAAATCCAAAATCCCAACAAAAACACTGTAAAAATGAGTGGAAAGCCAGGAAAAGGACAAATGCTTCTCTTTTAAATCTCTGCAAAAATATTGTCAGCTGTATTTTAGGGTTTACGTACGGCACCAAACACGAGTTAAGGCAGGTGGTTGAAAGGTTGACTGAAAGATCTTTGGATCATAATTACTGCTGATAAAGAGGGAGCTGAAAGTTGTGCTGTAGATTCACTACATCACTGTTCACCTGGATGTCGTGGAAACATTGAAATGTATCACAGAGGCAAAGTTGTGTGTTTTTGTTGAGCTGTGAAGAAAAGGCTGAGAACAAACTGGGTATTTTCTAAGCAGTGAGAAATGAATCTGGCACCGCACAGTGTTGTGAACAAAGTGTGAGACTGTCTCTCACCTATTTTCTCTCCTTTCTCTGTCATCTCTCCTGTTTTCCCCCCCCTCCTGCCTCCCCTTCTCCTTCTGTCTGTCTGACACTGTCTCCTCTCCCCTTCCTCTGTTTCAGGCCCTCAGAATAAAGACTCCAGAGAAAGCTTGACTTACGATGGAGAGGAGAAGGAGGTGAGAGAAAAGGCTTTTTAAATGCTGTTGATATGTAACTCATTATCTGTCACCCTGTTGGCTGGATGAAGATGCAAACACACATATTTAAAGATGGAGAATGCGTGAGAAAAGAACAAGTATCCAGATTAATGTGCCTTTGGATGATCTTTCTTTTATCTGCTCTGGCTGTGTGATAGAGAGCATGCAGACGTAGGCAACCTTGCCAGTGCTGTGGGTATTGATTTCCTTTTGGTTGAGCTAATTAAGTAACCTTTTATCAAAGCTCTTAACACCAGAAGCTGATTAATGGCTCAGGTTGTAGTTGGGGTGGTTAGTGTAGTTTGGTTAAAGCTGGGGAGCTGAAGATGAATAAAGAATAAATTGAGCTGGACACAGATGGACGATAGAAATAAAAGAGGGCAACCATAGGATCATCGGACCTTATCTACAGTTCTGTGTATGACTCTGGGGATGAGGTTCTTGCATGAGGGGAGGTGGGATGGATCGGAAGTCGAAATGGTTCACAACAGAGCCGATTACAGGAGAGAAGGGGAGATGAGTGAGGAAATGATGAAGGTATGAGTCATGTTTACAGTCAAGTGGAACTGTAATATGAGCGTCCAACCTAATGGAGGCACCGTGATGGTTTTTAATAGAGACATGAAACTCATTACTAAGATTTATTCTCAAAAATGGTGAAAGGAGAGTTTTCAATCTCATCTACAAAATCACCCAAAGGAAATCACTTTCCTGTCCAAACCAAATTATCTGCTCTGTCAATAGTTCAGTGAAGAAAATGTATTAAAAAAAAAAACCTTGATGGGGTGAAATGATTCATGAGAAATTATCTCAGTGCTGACTTTTTGCTCATCACCTTAACCTGTTTACTGTTTGCTTGATAATATTTCACGTTCTGCCTCTCTCCTTTCTTAATTGCCCCCCCCCCCCCCCCCCCCCCCCCCCCCCCCCCCCCCCCCCCCCCCACAGGCACGCAACAGTAGAGACACAGGGAAATCGCCCTCCAGCCTGGGCCTGGCTGACTTCGATCTGCTGCGGGTCATCGGCAGAGGCAGCTACGCCAAGGTGCTGCTCGTGCAGCTGAAGAAGACGGAGCGCATCTATGCCATGAAGGTCGTCAAAAAGGAGCTGGTTAATGACGATGAGGTACTTCCGCCTGATTCAACTCTCCTGTGTTAGTTTGTGTACCTGTTGTTGACCCGCTGAGAAAAAAAAATGCAAATGAAACGCATTCAGAATATAGTGTGTCAGACCAGAAAAATGCTCTTTATCACAGCACACAGATTTATTTTAGATCCACACAGATTTATTTTAGATCTATCAACTGAAGGGGAACATTAACAGCAGAACTAACCTAGTTCACTTCATCTGTGTTGTTTAAGTACATATTTTACAATGACATAGAAACCTATTATTTTATATAGGAGACAACAGGAGACATGATCATTTCTGAAGTCGTAGCTAATCATCTTGTTCTCTAGAAGTTAATCCATTATTAGTCATTGCTTGAAGAAAACGGATGGAAAAAACTGTGGTCACTGTAAAAAAGCAAAAAGTTTAATCTTAACTAATGCCTTGTGAGTGTAGTGATACAAAACAAGTTTGAAATAGATCAAAGTCAGTCAAATTTCCTAGTTCAGAAATGCACTGACCACTTGACCAATTACTTCAGCTTTGGATTTCTTGTTCAATGTGATTTTTAGTAGTGAAATGAGTGCACGGCTTGTACTGAATGTAGAGGAGCCACTTAAAGAGCAGTGAGGAGGGAAAATCAGTAATTCAATATCTCAGAAGATAAACTCTTCATGTCGAGTATGTTCTGTGTGACAATAACACCACAACCCCCTCGTTTGTGGTTTGAGGAAGTTAGTTAATGGTGCTATCATCAGTTTTCTGTCTTTATGTGTAATTAACATAATTAACACGATCAATGGGACCTGATCTTCATAGCACAATGAACATTTGTCTGATGCAGTTGAACATTCATCTTGTGTTTCTTGTCTGAAGCACTTGACATACCACTTCAAAGCCATCAGTCTTTCTAAGAAGGTGCAGATAAACCATCATGTCATCAGAAATTGATCTCCGTGAACACATGTAGCATCACAGCCAGCGGCAACAGGAGTAGTTAGCCTTGATTAGACGCACTTAGTGTGATTGACAAATTGACAAGTTCCTCTCGATCAATACTGAGGTGTTCCGCCGTCACTGCCCTGTCAGCTTGAGCAGCATCCGTGTCCAGACATATTATCATCCAGACATCAATAGAGTCCTGCTTCTGCTTCTCCTGGCTCAGCCTTTTTCTCCTGCAGCTGGCCACCTTCCACACAAGCGAATCTCAAGTTTTGTTGCATGGTCGATGGAGCTCTCTGCTTATTCAGCTTTTATTAGTTCAAGGGTACTACGTCAGACTGATCACAGATTGACATTTGGGTGTGTCTTTGTGTGTTTGTCTTCAAGGACATCGATTGGGTCCAAACAGAAAAGCATGTCTTTGAGCAGGCCTCTAATCACCCCTTCCTGGTGGGCCTTCACTCCTGTTTCCAGACTGAAAGCAGGTGAGACTACTTCTCCCGTTTGAGTTTTATTTCCAAGACTTTGGCAGGTCTGTGAGAGGGAACTCCATCACTTTTACTAAACCTATTTCTAAGTTTCAGAGAGTACAGATGCATGTGTGGGAAAAGCTGCAGAAAGGCTTTTGTAGCTCCAGAAAGAACTCTGATAAATGGCGTCAAGTCAAGCACATGAGTGGATTTAAGATGTTTAAAAAAGATCTTAAAATTAAATGTAGAAAAATAACATTGTGGAGGAAATAAAGTAGCTTAGCAGACATCTGTAGCCCAGTCTTCCTGTATTCGTAAGGCTGACAAGATTGAGGCTTTATTAGCTGCTATCAGGCTGGTTGGATTATGGGAAATGTTGGATTCCCCTTTGTACAAGAATGCTGACACTGAGTCAATGCTCTTTTGAAATAGCTAAAAATGTCAGAAAAAAAAGTAACAAAATGCCTTTTGATCCACAAGTTTTGTACAGCAGTAAATAGAAACTGTTACAGTCAAGTCGTAGCCTTAAAAAACCCCAAAACGAATCAAATGAGTGTTTCAAAATGACACATGGGAGTGTTTCCTCACCCTCAGGCTGAGGTATCCTCATTATGCTCTTGTATCGGTAAACAAAGCTCTTTGTTAAGGTCAGGGAACGAGTGTGGTTACAGTTAAGGGTCTTGGAAAATCCCCATCACGGTAAACTTGTTTTCAGTCTGACATTAAACATAGACTAAAAAAAGCAGAAGTTCCCTAAAGTTCTCAGCTGGTAGAAAAGCGGGATGCTCAGATCTTATTTTTCTGTGTTTTTTACACCTACACAGCTGCAGATGGCTAAAAAAAATGATGTGTTATTTGTCTCTTTCCACAGACTTTTCTTTGTTATTGAATATGTGAACGGTGGAGATCTTATGTTCCACATGCAGAGACAAAGAAAGCTCCCAGAGGAACATGCCAGGTACAGGCTTTCCTCTTTTCTTTTTGCAGTTTTTCTCATGTTTAATTAAAAAGTGTTAATCATTTTACATTTAATTGCTTCATGCAGCAGCTTGAATTTTGATGAGTTTTTAATTGTTCTCTCCTCATGTCAGATTCTACTCAGCAGAGATCAGTCTGGCGCTCAACTACCTCCATGAGCGGGGAATCATCTACAGAGACCTGAAACTAGACAACGTACTGCTGGACTCTGAGGGACACATCAAACTCACAGACTATGGCATGTGCAAGGTGTGGTTTACACATTAATGTGTGTTCTAATGATGCTGCGGTGCACTTTGGATAAAAGCACCTACAGAGCTGCAGAAGTGTCGGTTTACCGCCCTCTGAGATGATTTTAAAGCTGATTATCTTTCTGTTTGCAGGAGGGTTTGAGACCAGGCGATACAACAAGCACTTTCTGTGGTACCCCCAATTACATCGCTCCCGAAATACTCAGAGGAGAGGATTACGGTGAGAATTACACATGGAGGCACTTACTAGAAATGCTATCCGATCATTAGTTTGTGAGGCATTATGTTGGTTGTGATTATGGACGATAGAGCAGTGCAGAACAAACCAACCCTTATTTTGCAACTTATTGCTAGGAAAATAGGAAATGGATTCAAACAAGTCCAAATATTCAACAGAAATAGTTTGAAAGAGCTTGAATGTCAATATTTGATATGAGCACCTTTACTCTTCAACATAGCCTGAACCCTCTGAGACAAGCTTTCTTGTCATTTCTTTAAGCAGTCTTCAGGAATAGTTCTCCAGGCTTCTTTAGGACATCCCAAAGCTCTTCTTGGATATCGGCTGTCTTTTGTTTTCATTCAAGATGATCCCACACTGCTTCAATAATTTTGAGGTCCGGGCTCTGGGGAGGATTCGTCCCTCCATAAGACCTGTTGCCACTGATTTTCAGTCCACTTCTTTTGTCATTTGGCATAGCTCAGCCTTTTCTCCCTGTTTCCCTTCCTTAAGAATGACTTCTTGACAGCCACCCTTCCATTTCTGATGAGGCTTCAGTGAACAGTAGGGCATGCGGTGAGGGTCCAGATGCATCTCTCGGGTACCGTGTCAGGTCTTTGCTGGATTTCTTTCCAGTTTCTTAAGGACAAAACTTTCAGATACAGTTTATCAGCTGTTGATAGGAAGCAGCATTGTCGAGTTTCCTAAAACTTCTTAAAGAACACACTACACACCATGCTAATATATAAGCAAGTGGCAGATAGCTGTTTGGGAATCACTTTGTGTTACAAAGAGTGTTACTTTTGGCATTTTTCAGAATGTGAGAAAATTGCGTACCTTTTTAAAATGGGCTGAAATAGGTTCTTTGCTTTGTATGTTATGTGTCGACAGCACTGGTTCATAGGTCAGTATTAAGGGGCTTAACAAATGGTCTGAAAAAGAGTGAAAAAGCAGCTTCCAAGGAAATACATTGAAAGATCATCAGAAAAAAACATCAAACTATAGCTCAAGACTGCTTTAAAAGATTACAAGAAAGTCTTGCTGCTTGGAAGTGGAATATAAAGAAACGATGGGTGTCTCAAGACTTCAACACAGATGTGATCTGTTCAGCTATATGACAAAAAAAAAGTATTTATTGATTAAAAGACACCTCGAAGTTCCTTAAACCCCCATTTTGAACTCAGAGTACAGAGTCTATTAGTTAAAAAAAATTATGTGATTATGTGGCTCACTACACGCATCCCAGCTCAGGGCTGCTTGTACAAGTATCTAAACACATAATACAATAAAAATAGAAAGAGCTCCCTGGTAACCAATGTGGTATCATAGCGACAATTTCCATGGTTTTTAAAAAGAAAAAAGTTAATGTTTAGAAATCCTGTGCTTATGTATTTCAAAGGAAAACAACAGCTGTTATTCAGCATAGACACTTTATCATCACACAGAAGGCAAAACACAGGTTTTGAATAATGTTACTAATGATGGTTGGGTTCATTAGCAGCTCACACAGCTGTTGAGAGCGTTATCTGTGCATGTGCTCTCCTGTACTGTACAGAATCCATTTTATTGCCTTATTGGAAATAAAAATGAATCGTTGTTTTATTTTCTAAGGCAAAACAGTCCATTTAATCTTATCAATAACTTATTGATGACTTTGATCAAACATCATCCCCTTTAATTCCCACACTGACCTTTCTGTTCCACTGAGGGAGGGGCTTAGCTGATGAATGTCTGTGCTATTTGAGATCATTTGTTTTTTTTGTTTTTTATAATCATACTTACGGTGATCACATGAAGCAAGTGAAGTGATGGTCGGTTGAACAAAGGAATGGCTTCTCAACACGATCCAGCTGCACAATGCGGCTTCGTTTCCTCCACTTCAAGCTTTGCCACCTTTAACTCGCCGCCCACTCATGAAAATGAATGCTCCTACTATAGTTGCACTGCCATCTGCTTTCCTTAAGTTGTATGACTCTCTGAGGGCATTCTGGCTTTCATCTCATCTATTTTCTACTCTGACGAGAAAACTTATCTTTGAAGAAAAAAGAAACTTTGAATAACAAGACGCGTGAAGTCTGTCTGACACAAATAACTTGCACTTAATGAGAATTATTATTTCTGACACATCAAGATCAAGACGGCCTGTTCCCGCCAGCTTCTGGACATCCCTCACAGACATTCCAGCATCCTTCATGCTTTGTTGGTTTGAACTGTGTCTTCTGTGTGATTTGTACACTTTCATGTCACACCCAACTTAAGATCTGTTGCGGTTCGCACACAAACCTGTTTGTTTTCTTACTCCTGGAACACACCCTACATACAATATGCCAACCCCAAACTCAAATAAGTCTTATCTCTCCTAATTTTGATCTTATAAATCTTGTATTAACCTGCTTGCCTTGTCCTAAGTTAACTGAAGTAGCAGCTAACTTCTTCTCTGCGTGTCAGTATGAATGTCGTTCTCTAGAATCGTAACCATCAATATTAAAGCATTGATGAAGCATTAAAGTTTGATTGTTGATGATAAAGGTGTAATAATATACAAAGACACCAGTTTGATGCTTTGTGCAGTCAATGAGAAACAGAGTTTTATAAGAATTTTCATTAAACATGCAGAAGGATTGCTCTAAAAAGTGGATGCACTGATTATTTTAAAGCATCGTGGGTCTTACTTTACACCTTTTGTGTCGGATTTATGAGCTGTAACCGACAATATGTGTGTTTCAGGCTTCAGTGTGGACTGGTGGGCGCTTGGCGTGTTGATGTTTGAGATGATGGCGGGCCGGTCGCCGTTCGACATTGTAGGCAGCTCCGACAACCCAGACCAGAACACAGAAGACTACCTCTTCCAAGGTAACGCGCACACAGCTCAGGTCTGTAGCTGCAGACAAGGAAAAAAACAGCCGTGTGGTAGCAGGCAACACCTTCTTGTTGACACCTTTATAACAGCTTCTTTCAGGACCAGGCGTGTGCCATCTGTTACAGGGAAATGTGGGAAAGTGTGCGTTTCCTCAATTCTTTATGAATATGTTCTCCGATGTATTTTTCGTACCATTTGTTACCAAGTGTTTTTACAAAGTATCCACAGACCTAGTTATTATTAAAATCACATTATCACAGCCACGGATGCACAATCAAAGGGCTGCTGTATGTGCGTCGTGTCATCACTGGGCTCCAAATAACCATTTCATGAAGTCATTTCACGTCATCAAACTTAACTCCCTCTTCTTCTTCTGCAACCCCCTCTCATTTTCTCTTTCTCACTTCCTGCAGTAATATTGGAAAAACAGATCCGAATCCCCCGCTCCTTGTCAGTCAAAGCTGCCAGTGTTCTCAAGGGATTCCTCAACAAGGTAAGAAAAGATGAGACAGGCTGATATTAGTCTTAACCAACGTCGGCTCCTGCTGAGAATGACATCGTTATTATCGCTCCTGCTGCCATCTTTTGGTGTCTTGCCTTTTTCTTCTCTCTATCTCACCTCTTAATCACTCTGTCTTCATTTTCAGGTTCCGATCTTTTGTTCTTTGCATTTTGACACATCATACCAGAACGGAATATCAGACCTGCAAAATTCAAATAAAAGACCTGAATTTAGCAAAAGTTTGGGAAGTTTTTGCCTTTTTGTTGAGATGTTTTCCACCTGATGAGGTGGAAACGCCTCTTTAGAGTACAGCATACATTTAACTCATATGAGGGGCTGACTGTTATCTAATCATTGATGAAATAAAAAAAAACTATCTACTGTGTCCCTCCTGATGCAGCCACCCATGATGTCCTCCGTAGATTTGAGGACTGGTGGAGTTTTTTTTGTTTGTTTTTTTTTTTTAAACCTCCAGTTCAGGATTTTGCCGGTTGCATCACGTCTTTTTTTTCTAAAACGGACATAATTAGCAAGTTGTGGATCTGAGTAACAACCACATGTCTATGGGTCGCAACTTTTCAATCACGAGGCTGATTCACACTAGGTGTGAGTATCGAAACCACTACTAAACGGGCCCCAGAGCTACAATTTTTTAGACATGAGAACCTGTTACCTCAGACGTTATCAGTTTTGATTTCTGTTCTGCATAATTCTTTTGTTTCTGTTTTATTTTTGATACTCAGATGTTGTGCTTTTCATTTTTTGACTATAAGACATCCACATACAGTATAACGCCTTTAGGCTAGAAGCAGATCTTCTTATCAGAGCCTGTGTGTGAAGGTTGGGGGCGCTGTTCCCTCTCAGTCTCTTATACCAACCCTTCTATCAGTGACTGGCAGAGAAAACTAAACAATTCAATTGTAGTTTTTCCCCAAAATCGATGTCAACAATGATCATAGCCAGAAATGCCATTGCCATAACTTTCGCAGATTTATCTATGGGCACCGCGAGCGAAAGTTCATCCCACTCTGTGTGGAGAAAAACATCCGGGGAGCCCAGAGTCTAACAGAGTTCAAACAGTTATCTAAACAGGAGCAGTTATTAAAAGCAACCATTAACTAGATGATCAGTTAGGTTTGTAAGTGTTCCTAAATTCTGTTTGGGATGTTTACCCATCATCTCAGATGTATTCAGTCTGTTTCAGGGCGATTCGGTGCCAAACTGTTGCTTCTTTAACTGAATGTTGGTAGGAGTTCTGCATTTGATTATTTATCTAAAAGTTAAGAAGGAGGATGTTCTCCACTGTTCTCCAAACACACTTAATCCATGTCAGAGTCACAGGAAGCAGGAGCCTGTCCCAGCTGTCATACACACTGAACAGGTCACCTGTCAATCATTGAGTCATACTTTAATTTAACCTAATTAATCTGTGGGCTTTGGGAGGGAACCAGAGAACCTGCAGAAAACACACACAGAGGCCCCAGCCATGAGGCAGCTGTGCTAACCACTGTAACGCCTGCTATCAGTACATCTCAGAGAGTTAAAACAACTTTATTAGTTTTCCCAGAAAACTAATAAAGAAAAAATCCCAATGAGAGTACTGTTAACGTATTGAATCAATCAACAGTTTAGGTTCACACCCTTCGACTGTACCACCACTTTGAAACCAGTTACCAACCCATTAACCAAACCAGTTAATGGAATCATGTCTTATTTGCATTTTCCTTTCTGAGGTTTTAAAAGTTGGCTTCAGATTTTTTTGACTCTACAGACATGTTCTCACACCTCCTCACTTTCCCATACTCTTCCCTTCCTAATAATCCCACCATATTTTCCACCGCCCTCACAAATTCTCGCTGGGTATTTGACATGTTATCTCTCCTCTGCCATCATCTCCCACCGTCTCTCACCCTCTTCTCACCCTCACTCCCACAGGATCCAAAGGAACGTCTGGGCTGCCACCCTCAGACAGGCTTTGCCGACATCATGGGCCATCCGTTCTTCCGAAACGTTGACTGGGACATGGTGAGTGATTTCATTTTTGCTCTCTGCCTGTTTCATTGTCTCCTTCCACCTTCTCCTTCTCTGAATTTGCTTCATTCCTCTCTTGCCATATGGGTGAAAATGAATCATATACTGAACTTGCAGAAAAAAACAAGAAAGAAACTGCTGCCAGACAGTAGAAGGACAAACAAGTGCTTTGGGGAGTGGGGGGGGGGGGGGGTCACCGTCTTCCTCTTCCTCTCGTGCCCTGCAGGTGTAGCCGCTGTCAGAGCTGGGCGTTATTGCATCCTCATTGAAAGCAGGCAGGCAGGAATAAACAGCAGACTACAACAACAGATATGATGACTAACTCACAGACCGAGACACAGAGCCAAAGATGGAAAGGAAATGAGGGGAGACAGATCATATAGAGCTCAGATGTTGAGCCCTGAATGTCTGGATTGTCAAACAGTGGTTTGTGTTCACAAAGAAGCCATGATTAAATCTAATTTCAGCCTCTCTCTCTCTTTCTCTCTCTCTCTGTAACTTCACTGTGAATCTTGTGAAACTCTGAACTCCCCGCTGAGGTTCCAGTAATCAGAGGGAGACGGATATTTCTTCCTCTTAAACTCTGGTTCTTAGCCTCAGTTACTGATACCGAAAACCACGTTTGACTACTTTCATGTGTTCTGCTTTGACTTGTGCTTGTGACTGTGTGTGGTCTGCGTATATTATTTATCTAAAAACAGATCAAGTGTAATTATGAATGTAGAGCAGAGGGCAGGAAGTCAACATCAGGGTCTGTATTCTGGGCATCTCAGAATTACTTTTATGGCTAAAAATACTCGGATACTTTCAAAGCTTCCTGTTCTCAGTTTCAGCAATGAATGAGATGTCATTTAAGAGTGAGTGAGATTCCAGTTTTATGACACTTGGGACTGTAAATGAAACCGATCCAGTAGAGCCAGGACTCGCATGTTGAAATGGAAATAACTGCAACTAAAATATATTTTTACTTAAAAAGTCATTTAATCTTTTCTTTTTTTTTTCATTGTTTAATTAAATATTTAGAAAAATAAAAACTGTGTGGGAGTAAATGTTCACGTTGACATCTGCAGAATAAGTTTTAAATTGCGTAAAGAGCCCAAAATCATAAGGATATAAACTGCAGAAGAGCAGCACATCCTCACATTTAGGACGCTTAAAACCACTGTTTTTAAATGTTGTGTAGGAATCTTCTCTACGTTAATGCATCAGATTAGAAAGGCACAAATGGCACAGGTCCAAATGACTTTATATAGGCTATAAATGCTTAATGCTTTATAGAGGGACTGTACTTTTAAAACGGTCCACGTGTCTGGGATCAGGTGCTTTTCCTCTCCAAAGGCAGACAGACATGTGCTGGTGGATGACAGACAGGCAGGGCAGCTCAGCAGGGATCACCATGACCTCTTTTTCCCTGTTTGGTCTGGAGCAGGGACCCAACAGACGGTCAGAGTGTCTGGACGGATCAGCTTACACTCCTCCACCCGTCCCTCCTAACACAAACCTAAAAGTTTGCCCTTTGGTCTGCAGGGGGAGCAGTTGTTGACTTCCAAACAACCAATCTAACAAGCAGGGTGGAGACGAGGTTCATGGAGTTACCGGAACACTCTGATAAATGTAATCACAGACAAGACAGTGGGTCAGAGTACAAGGTTTTAGTCGCGCTTTGTGTTTTTAAAGGAGGATTCGTGTGTTGAAACACACCAGACCAACAACATCTGTGGTGTGATCAAATTCCAGGTGGTGGTGTTGTGCTGGATTATCATTGCTGGTTCATCTCGACCTCATGGGCAGCAATTTATTATTCATATTAACTCCAGATTGGAGTTTCTAAGAATAACTGAGGGCTTCACAGCTCTGTGTGATCTAAAAATGTTTACTTTTACTGTAAAGCAACAAATTAACATGAAGTCCCCTATTTTTCTTTCTGTAAATATCCACTGTTTTTTTTTTTTACCATTTAAAGGATCTACTACAGCTTTTCAAGGCTTTGTAGTTGTGTTAGTATCTCAATACAAACTCTTACAACTTGTTGGCATATTCGGCTCTGATCAATCCGCTGCATCTTTTTACAAGAACAGTCGCATAAGAGAGATTTTAAATTGCAATAAAGTTGAATAAATGTAAGAAAAACTATGTTGATCTCTTCGGTGTCATTTCAGCTGGAGCAGAAGCAGGTGGTCCCTCCGTTCAAGCCGAACATCTCAGGGGAATTCGGACTGGACAACTTTGACGCCCAGTTCACCAACGAGCCCATCCAGCTCACACCTGATGACGAGTGAGTCCCCCTCTTCCCTTGCTGTTTATTTTTAGTTGTTGTGTTCAGATAATTGACAAAGATATGTGTTTTTACAAATATTTCTGTTCATTTTAGTGACGTGGTCAAGAAGATTGACCAGTCTGAGTTTGAAGGGTTCGAGTACATCAACCCACTGCTGATGTCTGCGGAGGAGTGTGTGTGAGAGAAGTGACGTCTGTGCTCATGAACACCACCCACGCGCACACACCCTCACACGTGTTTACGTGATGTCTCAGTGTCTTCAAGCTGCATGGTTACGAGACAACCCAGCGACATCAACCTTCTGTTCGGGGGCTGCACATGCACAGTAGAACGCTTATTTGCCAAAACCAGTCTCACACTCTGCCATTTATAACCACTTGCCCTTAAGCCTCCTTCTTTATTAATTATTTTTATATCATGTAAATCTGCACTGATATCAGTTCTCTCATCGGGGCCTCTTTATCGTTAGCCAACATGGCCACAAAGTTCTTCCAAGGTTGCTGTACGTGGGGGGTGGGAGAGAAAAAAGGACCCTGACAGACTGAGCATCCTCTCCTTCCAACTAGTGGGGTGTTTTCAATGCATATTTTATTTGTATATATAAGAAACTATTATTGAGGACAAACGTTAGGCCTTTTTAGCTTCAAGCCACAGTCCGACAAAAATGGAATCATCTTTGTCTCGACTACCCCCCCCCCTGTAGAAAAAGAATAATCATAACACTAGCCTTTCAAAAAAGATAAAACTGATATATTTTCTCATATTTTATTTAACATTGTACCAGTCATGAAAAGTGTTGCGTGTTCAGCCTGAGTAACAGAACGAGATAAATACTCAACATCCGGACAATAAGTCTGCTTCAGGTCCCTTCTTCCAGAATGAAGGAACCTAAACCGCAGTGTAACACTGATAATGGGTTAACGCTCTCAAACTGTGAATGAAAAAGCTGCCGGGAAATGAGCTGGAAGAGTAGCACAAAGTACCTGAACGCTGGAGCTTAGGTGTAATGTTGCCATGCGGACCTTCACACATTCACAAAGGACCAAAAACATTTTTATGAAAACTATCTTGCTGGTACGTATTAGATGGAACAGTATACATAACGAACATGTGCTGTCCTAAGTCATAGAATTTATATATTCATATTTTTGTTCTTATTTTCAATACTATGCCTTTCTGGAACGTATCTGTTGTTGTTTTTTTGTATTTTTTTTCCATTCCATGTATGTCTTTTTGTTGTAAATCAAAACACTAAGTGATTGTCGAAACAAAAGCTCAGTTAGGAGTCCAGACCCACAACACAGTGCAGTTTTCCTACCAGTATGCGGCTTTAAAACCGTTATCTGGCTCATTTCACCACGCGCAGCCCACAGTTCAGTTTCTGAATTAGTTATTTTGTAAAACTGCTTTAAAGCACACAAAAGCCCAGAAGATTGACTCTCCACCCCCTGAATGTAATGTCACAAAGTGATGGTTCATGAAGTCTCCCGGTTTGGAACAGGTTTTTTTTTTTGGGGGGGGGGGAGCGTCGGTAGCAGAAAATGTTCACCTGTTACATTTTTTTTTGCTTTATTGTGACTTTACTGTTGAATCAAATTATTATTATTTTTTTTTTATATCACTACATTGATTCCAAAATGTTACTGGGTGAACCCAATGGAAACACTATTATTCGTATTTGTTGTGTTTTGCGGATGTTTATCATCCACAGGACTTTATTATTATTGTTTAAAGAGAAAAAACACACAGATGGTAAAATAAACATTTTATTTCTCTCTTTGTGGTAATGTGTTTTTGTCAGTGTGAGTCTGTCGTTCACAGCTCGGCTTATGCAACGTGTTCAGTGGCTCAAGCGGAGCTTTCTCAAGTCATAGCGGAGCGTTATCTTGAGTTTAAGGGTGTTAAGTCTAATGTTAGACTGAAAAACTGTAGCAAACAGGGTCATGAAAGAAATTTTTATTTTTCCTCTACTGCTGAGATGTATCCAGCCATCCATTTTCTGCCATTTATCTGGGACTGTCCTGTGGGAGCAAAAGTCTGACCAGAGGTCCCCAGACCTCGCTCTTTATGGGAGACAGAGGTGCTCCCAGGCCAGCTGAGACATATAATCTATCCTTTTCCCAGCAGGACATGTCTGAAACAATGGCCCGAACCATCATAGCTGGCTCCTTTTGATGCAGAAGGGCACCGACGCTCCCTAAGAGTAACAGACACCTTTGATAGGAAGCTAATTTCCTCTCATATTCGCAGTTTAATTCTTTTGGTCTCTACCCACAGCAGATGACCATATGTGCGGGTTGGACTGTAGATTTAATGATACATCGACAGCCTCCGGCTTCTCTGCCCTTTCTATCCACGCTCGTGCACAAGACCTCAAGATACTTAAACTCCTCTGCTTTAGCCAGCGACTCACCTGCAACCTGCAGTGAGGACCCTGGCCTCAGACTCAGAGGTGCTAATTCTCATCCCGTCACACGAGGCTGCAAACTGCCTCAGTGTTGCTGGCGCCAACAGGACCACACCAACCACAATAAGCCAAAATGCTACCCAAAACTGGAAACCCTCAGGCTCTTGAAAGTCCAGATGGAGTCCAACGTGCATCGGAAACAAGTCTGACTTGCTGTCAGGAAATTGAACCAAGCGCTCACTCCATCTGTACAGAGACCAAATGGCTCGACACCCCATACTCCCAAAGCCCTTCCCACAGAAAACCTCAGGGGACACAATCACAAGCCTTCTCCAAGTTGCCAAAACACACAAAAACAGTTTGGCAAACTCTCCCGCACCCTCCAGTATCTTTTGGAGGGTGAAGAGCTGGTTTCCACATTGTTCCTCTTGAATCTGAGGTTTGACTATGTGCTGGACTCTTCTCTCCATCACCCTGACAGACTTTCCCAGGGAGGCAGAGGAGTGTGATGCTCCACAGCTACTGATGTAAGACGACCTCGGCCTACCAGCCCAGAGGCACCGACTGTCCCTGACCTCCACGCTGTGCTCACAGACATGCCAACCAAGACTGAGATTTACTCGCTGGTCGTTCAACATCCCACATTCAACATCTAAAATGTTTCCATGTATTTGAGATGGATAAACATTCATTTAAATCAATCTCGTCTGACTATAAACACCTGGAAAAAGTTATCAAAGAAAGATAATCGCAGAAAATCGCTTCTATTGTAGGAAAACCAGATTTCTATTGTAAGATGTAGCCTACATTTGCCTCTTTCTTTTTTTTATCTGGATAAAATTTGTGTAAGCCTGACCCATGATTGATTATAATTCTATGTTTTAGGGGTTAGTAGAATAACCTGATCTTGATATGTACATTGATAACTGTAAAATCTGTGGTGAGCAAGTATACATGCTGATTTTTCCCTCCACTGTGTGGCTGTACTCTGTGTTTAAGAGGGTTAATGTGTTGACACGGTCTCCATCGCACATCAATTTTATCAGAGACTTATCACTGTTGGGATATTTCACTGAAAACAAGAGGAACCCGTAGTGTTGAATTCAAGAGTAAAAGTAAGAGCACCACCGTGGTGACCGGGTCTCACTGGAGATGATGAGCTTGTGTACTTTCACTGAAATCCAGCCGGTGTTTGTTGAGCTACTTCAGTATGAACTGAGGTGGTGGTTAACTTTTGTATCTGCTCGACTCGTACTTAGAATATTTAGGTGGATTTAATGCTTATGCTGGGGTTTCTCGCTGCAAAATGACGAGCAAATGCTTTTGCTGCTGTTGAACTGTCAGGCTCATGCAGTACATGGTGTATTTCTACCATCCAACAGTTTTACTGCAGGGACCAGATTTGAGCTCTTCCCCACATGGGCGTCTTGGAGTGAAGGGAATTAAACTGGATGTGTTAAGCTTGAGCTGTGAGGCCTCCAGCTGCCTGTGTCTCCACTGGTCACATGACTCCTGCCTGGCTTTTAGAGAGGCCTTGTCGTCCCCCTGGGGTGAAAAGGTCGCTGACTCTGTAGCAGCCCCCCACCCCCCACCCCCCTCTGCCCTCACACAGTGCTGAGTGTTAAAAGGTGAAAAAAAGGGGCCATAGAAATGATGATGTGTCAAAAATAATAAAATGGATTGATTTGTGGGCTGCAATAACTCGCACAATGGTGGATAGAAACCCATTGTGTGAGGCTTTTTCCACATCCCGGCCCCACTAAACCACTGTATATTGTCTCGATTGAAACAGATTTTATGGAAAATTACTCCCACTATATATGACTACACAAGACGAGCGCAGCATTGCCTCACGCAGAACGAGGATAAATGTCTTTGCATAATTCTGTATTCCCTTGATGGTGTGTTTGACATTGTTCCTGTGCCCTTTCTGGCCGAGGACAGGGGTACACCTCCCCAGGCGCGGGGGCTGTGGAAGACACAGGGAAGACTAACCTTGTATAATTAATGATGTGAAACGAAGAAGGAACTGAGAGGGAAAAAAAAAAGCAGAAAACATCCTGTTCTAATTGCACTTATCTTGTTGGGCATTTTAGTTTGTCCCTGAAGGGATTAATTAAGCAGCACAAGACTTAAACTTAGTGCTAAATACAGTCCCTTAGTAAAACACACACTCGCAGTTTAAGGTGCAGCCAGTGCTCCACTTGGCACTACAATCGCACTACATACTGGTGCTCTTTATTGTGGTACTGAGAGATCTCGAACATCTGTTATCAAGCACACTCGATTCCCCTCTCCTGCAGACTGGAGCACACAACTCCATTCACTGTAATTATACTGCAGAGGCATGTTGAGGAGAACTGTAGGAGAAATGTTATTAACAGACACTTACAGTGTAGGACACGACCATACAGTATAAGAATGAGATGCGGAGTGATGAAGGAGTGCAGGTATTAAAAATATAGACCGTCTTTGGGAGAACAGGAAATATTACTCAGACTGATCATAAATTGAAATAGAAATATAAGAACAAGCACCCAGAATAAGCGATGCAGCCACAGTTCCAAATGTGGGTCAAGTTGGGCTGTGTGTCAAGTTGTAGCCCCTGGAAAGCCCCTTCATGATCTCTGTCCACCTTCAGCTGCGTGCCTTTGTCACAGAGCAATTTGTTGTTTTGGCTTCAATCCGAGTTCTTTTTACGTTTCATTACTCATATATGTGAGCACGCCGATATTAATCACCATAATCATTTTAGTACTCAGAATCAACACCTCTGACTACCAACTTATTCCGAGTACTGGTCTGACACCAGTTATAATCTGTTAAACAGCTATCTTAAAGCTGACAACAGGATAAATAAAACATTAGTTTGAAGCAGGGCCATTAGAATGAATGTCACTCGTAGGGTCAAACGCTGATGTTTGAGATAAAAGAATCTGAATGATCTAGGTCTGTCAGATCTGGTGGTGTTCAACAACGGTGAGCAAAACTAATTGCGGGCAAAAGATGAGAAACAAAACCTAAGCTAGACAAAAGGTAATGTTTAAAAGAGCAGGTCAGACAAATCAAACAAGATTCTGCTCTGAACTGTGCCACGAATAAGAGGAGAATGGAAAGAAAGTCGTTACAGCAACAAATTGCTAATGTACTTTGGACCAAGTGAATGTTGTATTACGACAAACATAATCTACACAATATAGACATATTATTTAGCCTTTATGTAGTAGTTACCCGTCTTGTCTAAGGCATCATGATCTCTTGGCAGTGTGTATAAATAGCATGCTACTATGGACACTTTTTGTGTGTAATTTATATGCATTTCTAGCCTTTGGTGTGTCATTTGTGTGGCTGGCATGAGGGTGTAGGACAGTCAAGTATACAGCGTGAAATAGCATCCAAGAATAAAAGAAATATGCGCTAATAAAGCAACATGACTTGCTATAACTGTGTCTTTTCATAAGACCAGACTGTGAAAGGATGTACTGTATGTTCAGGAAACCACATGTAGTACACATGTCTGTATTCCATTCCAGCCTGATGTAAGGTGTTAGCATTTTTTAAATGTTTTCTATTTCATGTTTCTATCTGAGAAATGTAGGTTTTAGTGAATGTTCGCAGTTCTATTCAGAAAAACCCTCAGGATTTGTAAGGATGTTTTTCAGCACTCCTCGGGTTATACATGTTGTTCTTTTAAAGGGAGCATTAAGGGTGATCTGCTGGTAGAAATGCAGTACGGGAATGAAAAATATGTTTTAATTAGAGTGGAATTGCATGAAATTAAGAACCAGTATGTTTTCATTGCCTTAGGCAAAGACTATACATACTTTTTAACCTCGCGCTCGGTAGTCAGCCGTCTCCATTTGTCGGAGTAATTGTTCACATCCTTGCCTGAGTGAGACGCCTGTAACCGGAGGATTCAATTGGGAATCCTCAATCAGCGAGCTCAGACCATCCAGAACTTCAGTGTTTGCAGGATGTAAATGAAGATTTTGGTGATGATAAAGCAGGTTATTATTTATGCTATGTTGACGTGACAGCAGCAGTAAGAGAGGACTGTGTAACTGGAGTTTGTATTTGAGCCCCACTGAACCAGGGAAGTTGAATAGATGCTCACATTTGTCCCCACGCTACCTCTACTGGTCATCCCCATGTATCATCCTAGGTTATTTTCTAAAGGTGCGCACAGCTGATGCTCAAAACTAATGCAGGGCATGTAAAGAAGCCATCATAAACATATGTACAGGAAAACCAAAGTAATTATTCCCAGTTTTAACATTAGCAATTTATATCCAAATATAGTGAGGGTTACCCTCCCCACCCCAGTCTAATGTAGCACAACAGTGTTTCCACAGTGGCCATGAAGGGACAAAATAACAAAAACCCAGTAATAACCAGGATACCAGCTTACATTTAAGCATACTTGCTGATATTTCCAACGATGCACCTTTATCTTACACCTCTGACTGTTTTGACATGATTTTCACTGTTATGACTGCTATGACAAATTTTCAGGCGACAAACACTGAAAATATGACAAATGTTATTAACGTGGCTGCAAGATAACACCTGATGCAACCGGCTGACACTCATCACAGAGCAGAAACTATTCTGACTGACAGCTCAGACTCTACGGTGAGGGTGGATGACCTCAGACCATCACTTCAGTAAGCGTCATTACCTCCAAATTACACATACATTCACTCAACAACTCAGGACACATTTCAATATCTTCCATTGATCCCAGACAAGATGTATGAAAACGACTATAAGATTTTTTTTCCCCTGGGGTCCACTTAGTACTAAGTCCAATAACAGTTAGACAGACTCTCAGCTAATGGAGAGTCTTATCAATGCGCCAGTCTGCCACACTTTGTCTATGAGTCCCAACTCCCCCACCTCTGTCCTCCTCCATCCCTCAGCTTTTTGCTTTAAACCCCTGATGAACAATCAGTGCAGGTCACATTATTGCACATATGAGATTAATTTACTCCCTGCAGTACAGAGAGTGATGTTATTACAGGAAAATCAATGTCCCTCTTGTTGTTCTCTGGGGCTGAACAGGGTGTGCGCACATCTGCTCTCATAATACAACTGCTGACCTTGCTGTCAGAGTGTGAGCCAGAGAGAGGCTGCGGTGAAACGGCCACTCTGTTGTTTATCAAAGCTTTATCAAGCCTCTCTGCTCTCACAGACGAGTGACATCAGACTGTAGGTCAGCCAGCCGGCCAGGGTGCACTCCAGCTGAGAAAACGCCGGCCAATGTCGACGGAGGACGATAACCCTTGTAGATTACTATTCCTACGAAGAGCTGGTGTTAGAAATGCTCTCCTGTATGTAGACTCAAGAGTACAGAAGTCATTAAAGACACTTAACGCCACCCCTTCTAAGAAAATATATCATCTATGACTAATAAAATTTTATTCCTGACTTCTTCTGAGATTATATTAACAACTTTTGACCCTAAATGCACAATAGACCTCCCGGATGACCTCTTGACCGTTTGCAGAGGGCAGCTCCATATGAAGAGGGGGGAGGGGACCTTTGGATGAGAAAGCCTCCCTTTTGCCCAACGAGTTTGTCTGCTTTTATCCTCTCGTTTTTCTGTGAACTCGACGGGAAGCCGACAAGATAGATAAAACAACTGTCATGTCAGTTCATGCAGCAAATGTCAGCCAAGGCCATGTCAATAAAAAAAACAAAAACAACACGATTCGAGCCGAAAATAATCAGACGTCTGCGGCTTAAAAAAAATGCCGGTTGTACCACCAACAACTAAAAGAAAACAGCTGTAAATATTTTGAAATGAGACTCAAATTTTACACAACTGTGAACGGGATGTCTTAAGGTTTTGGTTGGAAAAAAAACAAGTGAAAGATGTATTTGTTGTGATGGACATTGTTGCCTTCCAATAATAAAGCTAATCTCATTAATGTAATATTCAGTTTTTGATTTTTAGCAGTTTATCTAGAATATGAAGTCATTAAAAAAGTGCAAAGCCTCTTTAAATGTATGTATCGCTTACAGTGGAGATATAAATGGTAGTGTGTTGGCAGAAATGTATTCAGATGTTCCCACGGTTATGTGTTTCATAAGTGTGTAATTATGTGAAAATAAAAAGGGCTATTGTTAGATTAGACTAATTTAAAGTTGCAGTGTGGAACGATGAGAAATATTTTAAAGAAAAGTAAAACTGTTTAAATTAGCATCTAATCACTAAGGTTTTATAATCTTAGAATTAACCCTTCATATCTAGTTTCCCACCATAGAGAGTACATAGAAGACAAGTTATGCTCAAAAGGGGGAATTCATGACTACTTTAAATGCTGTTTATGTGAGAAGACCAAAGGGACACATCTGAGAAGTTGAGGATCATGCTTTTTATGTAAAGAAAAACTCAGGCAAAAGCAAGTAAATTGACCTCATCTATAAGGTGAAAACATGAAGATGTGAAGATAATTTGGGGTAGGCAAAATCAGTTAGGTAGCTGCAATCTTTTTAAGAGTTTTGTCTGACATTTTTGTTGGAATATACTTGAAAAAAATAGACAACTGTCCAAATCTGTGTGTTTGTATGTTGGTGACGCATTAAATCTGTGATAAAAATGAGTTAAAAAAAAAAAAGATAAGGAGAAATAGCTATGTAAGAGATTTCACTATTTCCTTATATTGACGTAAAAGTGAAGGTGTATCAAAGAGGACCAGAATTTGACCGTTTAACGATCTCCAAAAGTCTCTAAGCCCCTGTTTTAATCTCTCCTCTGACCTACAGAGTGTGGTTGTCTGTCTCCCCCCGCGTCTGCTCACAGCTTTACCTGCAGCTGGAGGAAACACTGTCCCAGACTGTGCCAGACAGACAGGCAGACAGGCGGACCGACAGACAAGAGACACCCCCGCATAGTTTCCGTCAGCCGTGTGACGTCTCCGCCTCTCAGCCTGTGTGCAGTGTGACGTTACGGCGCTGTAGTGGAGCCTCTAGCTGCATCTTGTTGACGGTCCGCCAGGCTTTTCCAGTATTGAGAAGACCCCGAGCGAGTGAGGACGACCGACACAGCGTTCAGGCAAGTGTTCGCCGTTAAAGGGAGATGGAGTTTTTTTTAAATTATTTTAAATGGAGCCGTTAAATAGGAGAGGTTGTAACGGTTCTCAGTCTTTAATCAACGGCTGAAATCCTGCGTTTATTCGCAGCCGATGGAGGGGGTGAAGCTAATCTGCTTTAGCCTGCCGTATCGCTTTCTATCGGGGGTTAGCCTGCCGTAATTTTAGCGCTTTTGGTCCGCTGGGTTAACCTGCTTGTCGGTCACTATGCTGGGTTCGGCTGCCCCACTAAAGTGGGAGTTCTCTCACAGTACGCCGTAGCGGGTCGTGATGTTTGTCAGTGTGCGCTGGCTGAATCGAAGCATGTCAGTCTTATTTACTATCTCCCGTTTTTGCCGTGGAAACCGGCTTACTTTAGCCCGTCTGCGCTTTCGAGCGGTCGGTCGTAGCCGTTCGTACCGGACAGCTAGCGAAAAGACCAGCTTTTAACTGACTTCCACTGAGATTGCTCACATTTTTTTTTACCCATTCGCTTCATGTCTGAGTCGTAGACAAGTCAAAACACAACCCTGCTCTATAATGTCACGCTCAAATGCGGAATATTTAATGTTACATCTCAAGTGATTTTACACCTGCGTTTATCGGACGTGCCGCGGTCGGAAACCCCGCCGTGCCCTCATAAGTCGGCGTGTGCGTAACGCCCGACCTGCTGTGCCTTCCCAGACCAGACTGTAGTGTAGACAGTGAATGTCATTATCAGCACTGTCTGCATACCAGTGCCGAGCCAGCAGAGGAGGCAAGCTACAGACGAGGAAGAGGAGGAGGACGAGGGGGAGGAGGGGGAGCTTCATACGCGGTGTCCTTGCAGCAAAAAAAATACCAGAAGTGTAGGGTGAAACAAGAAACCACTTTCCTAATTGTTGTGAGGTTCCTTTGAGAAATAGGTGTAGTTAGAGGGGCACTGCGGGCGTTGTATTACCAGACAGAAATAAAACGATATGATTGGAGGATTTTAGCAGCCTAACCGGAGTCCCAAGCAAGCTTGGTGGAAGGTGGCTCCCCGTAGACCCCCATTTATTGGTCGGCGGTGTGATTTGCCGTGCGCATATATCATATTAGACCACATTTCGGTCGGCCCACGGAGGTATTTGCCCTTAAAACGCCCACAAACGTCCACCCGCTTCGGAGTGGAGCTGGATGGAGTTTTTGCGCCGCAGCAGCGTTTCACTCTATGGGGGGGAGGGAAAAAAAAGCAACGGGATACTGACATTTTCAAATGCTTGCAATTCCAGAAGCTATTGTGGAATAAACTCTGCCTGTGTGTCTTCACTGTTTCGAAAGGTTGGCGTTTCGATATCAAGCATTTCACCGCAGCACGAGCAGTGAAATTATTCAAGTTGAAGCGCATTAAATCTGTATTGTGTCATATTGCAGCAGTGGCCATTATGAACTACCTACACCTCCACTTGAAATTGGGGACACCAGGTTATTGTTGTTTACCTTATTAGTGGTCGTAAAACCCGAGAGTAGTAAGGGGAAACACCGCTTACCACAGTGCTGAATGTCACGCTGTGAGCAGACCCAGAGGAGGGGAGGGCTGCTGTTAACGCTTTTATCAATTGTTTTTCATGGAGTTGATGGGGTCAGCGTGGGGTAAGCAGACCGAGTGGATGGCACATTGTGGCTGGGAAGGAGACTTTCATTTGCAAAGTTTTTTGTTTTTGTCTGCCCTCTATTAACACTGTAATAAGAGAGGGGCAGGGTGGTGAAGTCTGGTCAACTGGTTTCACTTGTTAAAATTCTCACTAGGCGCTGGAGAATTTGGTTGAAAACCTTTGGAGGAAACCTGGATGTAAATTCCTCTGTGGGTTCAGCTGCAAGGGCTGGGAAAACCTTATGTTTGTGTGAAATATGGTAATGGCCATTTGGTGTAGTGGACCGAGCTAACAGTCACTGACCTCTTCAGCCTCAAGAAAGGATGGAATAAAACATTCCAATCTTTTCAGGGCTTTACCGTAACATTTGTTTAATGCACAGTATTTAGTTTAATCATCCCTGTGCAGGAAAAGAAAGTTGATAGTTTAGAAAGACTGCTTCTTTTGTTCTCTAACCTCCTGTTTCTTTTCATGTTCAGGCAGCGGATCAGAACATAAACTACAGTAACCTTTCATCATGCGTGTGTCTAACTACAGGAAGATTTGTGTCATTTAAAAAAGACTCGAGGAGGAGAAAAGACACAGGACAGCAAGAGCACTTAAAAGAAGAGAAGACAAAAGCGGCAGCAACCCTGCGCTCAGATATGGCCAGCACCCAGACCAGTTTGAAAACCCCTTTCAAAGACTTGACCTCCTTCAAGGGCAACATGAAGCGGCTGTACAGAGAGCGAATGGAGGACGCACCCATCAAGAAGCGAGTGATGGCGGAGATCAACCTGAAGCGGCGCAGCTTGGATTCCCTGCCAAAAACCCCCAAAGTGAAGAGGGAGCAGACTGAGGATCTGCACCATGACGCTGACATGGGTTTGGAGGGCCGGGCCGAACTGCACGTGGTGGGCTCTGCTAAAGCCCTAGACCTGAGTCCTGGGCTCAAACACACACTGGCCCAGTTCACCCTCAGCAGCCAGAGCTCTCTCGGGGGCCCAGCTGCCTTCTCGGCACGTACAGGCCATGAGCATTCCCCTGCAGGCATGCCCCCTCTACCCTCCCCTCCTGTTCTGGGAGGGGGCCCTCTGCTGGTTCCCTGTGACAGCTCCACTGAACTCACCCACTCGCTGCTGGAAGGAGAGTCCATCTCCTGCTTCGTTGTTGGGGGTGAGAAGCGGCTCTGCCTGCCTCAGGTGCTCAACTCTGTGCTCCGTGACTTCTCGCTGCAGCAGATCAACACTGTTTGCGACGAGCTCTACGTCTACTGCTCACGGTGCGATGCTGAGCAGCTGCACATCCTCAAGGTGCTGGGTATTCTGCCATTCAACGCACCTTCCTGTGGCCTCATTACGCTGACGGATGCACAGCGGCTGTGCAATGCTCTGCTGCGTCCTGGGGCGGCCTTGCCTGCCGACCCCAGCGGTAAGCTGTCGGCCCAGGGCCTTCTGAAGGAGAGCGAAGCCAGCTTCCAGGTGGAGCACCAGTGTCTTGGGAAGTGCCAGGGTCTCTTTGTGCCCCAGTTCTACACCCAGCCTGAGGCACCCTGCATCCAGTGTGTTGAGTGTCAGTTGCTCTTTTCACCACAGAAGTTTGTCATGCATTCACACAAGTCACCTGATAAGAGGACCTGCCACTGGGGCTTTGACTCCGCCAAGTGGCCCTGCTACCTGCAGCTTGCCAGGAAGTACCAGGGGACCCCTGAGGAGCCCAAACTCAAGCAGCTGTTGGATGAAGTCAAAGAGAAGTTCCACTATCAGCTCAAGAGGTCACTAGACAAAGTAAGCGCACTTCTGAGTGAATTTCGGTGTGAACCGTTTCTGCTATTTCATAATTTGCATGCAGTATAATCTCCTCCTTCACAACTGTATTCAACCATTGAAAGCATTTCTTATATTGGTTGATTTTGGTCTCCACACACTCACTAGCTGACACATTTTCTGTCGTGGTTCAGTCCTGTGTTTTTCTGCATTTGAAAGGTTTAAAAGATCACCTTAGGGCTCATGTTTTCTTAAATCTGCGATGACCTAGTGTTTGTCTGAGGCCTGGGACAGGTGGTGACATCTGCCTGGCCAGATCTGATCAGATGAGGTTAGACCAGCTGGCCACAGCTGAGGAGGAAGTGCATCATTTGTCCCCTCAGGTCACGTGGAGGTCAGTGGGAATGCCACTCAACAAAAGGCCAATATAAGAGAGTCTGAAACTGTAGCACCGTAATTGAATACCTGTCAGCCAACAAATAAGTAACTTCTAGTTTGCTCTCAGTGTCTGGAATTTGTCATTTTGTACTTTCTATGGCAGTTATAGAAAATGATAACCTGGTGTTGTCCAAAATGAGACATTTTTGGCTGTTTGGTCATTCATTTATAAACTCTTTGAAGAGTTGCTTAGCAACCTGGAAAAAATCCTGCTTCTTTTGTAGAAGAAAATCTCTAATGCTTTAGAAGTATTTTGTTTCCAAGACACCTTAACCTGCAGGTAAACCTGAAATTGAAATTTCTTTCATTGCATTGCTACAACTCATCACCCACACCCTGAATGCTGCGCGCTTCCAAAGAAGATGCTTTTGCTTTTGCTTTTCTTTCTGTTGTGTGAAAAGAAGGAAAAAATCCCATCAGAATGTCACTGAAGCCAGAAGGCCAGTAGGTCTATAGAGAGGTTAGGCGTTCAGTGATGGAGAAGCTCCAGATTCTTACCGTTGCATTAAGCGGTTTGTGTCTCCTGACCTCCCTCTGACCACAGCAGACAAGCCCTTTTGTGTTGTTTTCTTGGTAAATATGGGGTCGTGCTTTTGCCTGTTTGGTGCGGTTTGTTCACACTTAGATGCACAAGTGCAGATAGATTTTTTTTTTCTGGAGTTAAAGTGAAAACCACAACCCTTGCTATCACAGTTTATTTGTCACATCACTAACAAGGTGGTTACTCGTGTGTGAGACTGCAGCTGTCAAAAAATATAACTGTTTCTATATGTGAGATTGGGAAAATGATTTGCCTCTTTCACTGTCTGGTTAACTTTGGGTGTGAATGTGGCGGAAATACCATCTGCTGTCCTGACCGCATTCCTGTCCCGCCTCCTAACGTTCCTTCTCCTCTTCCTCTGCCTTGGTTTAGGGTACGCATCCAGGAAGATGCAGACATTCTTTCTCAGAGGCATAGACATTTTAATATCACAGCAGAAACGCACAAACATAGTAAACAGCAGCAGACACAGACCAGAGGACACATAGGCACTGAAACACATGCATGTCATGGTGGATGATGAGTCTCTGAATTTTTTGATGTGTGAGACATCACTGCTGTGTGTGTTTGTGTAATGGGTAGAAGACTGCAGGCTAGGATGACACATCTTTGTCTTTCAGTCTCAGTCTTTGCCACACTCTCTGGAGCCTGTGTCTCACCACAAAATCAAGGTGCTGTCTTCTCTGTGAGGTGGTTTCCACTCTCTTTTTCTTGCTCTTTAATCTCACTGGTAGTGACTGGATTTGAGCTTGTTCCGCAATGGAAATGGTGTTTTAGTGAAAATGTATGGAACCGATAAGCTTGTTTAGACCGAGACATACAAAGTCACTAATGGTCACATTCCTGGAAAGGTAAATGCAAGGAAGCCTCCAGGAAACAGGTGATTGTTTGGCATTAAAAGAGGATGCCACTTCAGTCCCCTCTGACTGAACGGATGTATGAGTGTGTGAAAGGTCAGTAGCTAGAGAGCAAGGTTACGCTGCAGTGTCCCGCTTCACTCAGTCACAGCGCAGTTATTCCCCTCCGAATTCAGCCACTCTCTGTTTGTGTATTTACGTAATGAAAGTGTGTTTGAACAGGAAGTGAGGCAGACGGACATGTCTCTCACCCTGAACATCCTCCAGACTCTCAGTGTCCAGCCGCCTCCTCTGCACTGGGTGTGTGACTCATATTTTCCACATCCCAGTGGAAGTTAGGAGAAGGCCAGCCAGGCAGCTTATGTAGTCACACATGCTTTTAAGAAATATGGCTCACTTCAGTGTGTTGGTCTAACCCTAAATGTTTTCCCATGAGCCCTTATTTACACACAGTGTCACTGTGTACATTTACAAGCAGCTCAGTTTTACCAGAGGGTTCTGGTACCGCAGAAGAGAAAAGACACAAACAAGGGGAGCCTTCTGGAAGTCGTCCCCCCCCCCCAGACTTTCTCCGATGGCTACTAGGTCTATATCCTGTTAGGAGTGTTTGGTTTGAGAAGGAGCTTTAAAAACTCCAGGACTTGCGCTCCATAAACGGCGCCTTGTGCCTGGAGGCACTGCTGCCCTGTCTGCAGCTCCCTGCTGTGTAAATAGAGTTTGTCAGACAGACGCCACTAACAGACAGCAACAGGCTGATTCTTTTTTCATACAAATTATTTTACTCATCGAACAATGAGTTCATTTTGCCCTCAGGGGTTGTGACAGTCTGCTGCAGTTACGTCCGAGTCATCAGGTGTCGTCATTTTAGTGTTTTTTTGCTTTTTCTTCTAAGACCACAGCAAGTAACAGAAATGTGATGATGATCCCCACCACCTTGTGAAACTATTGCATGTCCTCCACTTTAGCAAAGGAATTTGTTACAAAACACGTAAATGAAAAAAAAAAAATTCCCCAGATGTACGAAGTTGCATTTTAAGATATATTATGTACACATTTTTGTTGTCATACTTGCATGTGGACCTTTTGTGGTATTAGTGTTTTTTTTTTTTATTCAATGAGGAAAAATCAATTTGTTCCAGTCTGTGGTTTTTGGCTGTGATGAATTATGTGCCGATACTTTACCTTAGCAAGCATGATCCCCAACGTCTTGAACATGTGTTGCTTATTTGCCTCAGCCTTGCTTGCAGTGTTGTGCTGGCTCACAGTCAGAAGAGTCAGACGGAGAGAACAGGCTTCCTCTGTCTGTCTCCCCGGTTGGGCTGACACTGTGGCTGCGGCACAGACGGCAGACAGCTGCATCTCTCTGGCTTCCCCTATTTGCTATTTGGAAACCAGTGACTTCATTACCACAGAGCAGTGCAGCTGCACTCTCTGGCTGGCTCCTGAGCTGTCTGCTCTGTCTGTCTGTCTGCTTGTCAGTCATTCTCTTAGGCTGTGTCTAATTGGATTTTGGCAGACATACTAATCATTCACGGCGCTGCATTTGGTATCTTTCTCTCCTTCAACTACGTCTATCTTGACATTCATCTTCAGTCGGCTTTCTTCTATTAAGTTTAGGCCCTCGCATGTCTTGACTTATGAACTTCAGTCTGCTTTTCAATGCAATCTTTTGCTCATCATCGTCTCCTTCTTCTAAATCTGACTTTACTTATTTTTGCCCATTTTCCCCCTCCCAGGCCCCAATCAGCAAACAGTAACAGAGTAAGCAGCCAAATGATCTGATAGGTTGATTGTTACATAAGTAATAAGGCCACTTGCGTGCGTCGGTGAGGCATATAAGTGGAAAGGCCAGTGGCTATTGATTGGGTCTCCAGCTTTGATGGATGTTACAAGTCACTGTTGACATGGACACTGAATACAGTAACCAACAGGGGAAGGAGGAAACAGGAGAGTGAAATGAGGAGACTCATTTATAGTGGTTGCAACCCCTGTTACATAAGTTCCCGTCTATGTTCGGACATGCACACTAATCTCCCAAATGAACCTCACTTCTGCTTGTGCTGTCGTTCACCTTACTTTTAAACCTCAGTCAAGCTGAAGTTGTGCAGAGCTGACATGAAAAGGTACGGTCATCTCCAGGGAATGCAGCTGAGCTGATGAGCTAAGACGAGGAAGTGGACCCAAACAAGTCTTGGTTGGGGCTGTTACAAGTTCAGGATGTTGTTTCTGTCCTACACTTTGGTGGTCTTCCATGAGACTGGCCTTGTCTGGAACTATGAGGCTGTTAATAGGGGCTTGGGGCCCAGCTCTCCTTTCCCTGGAGTTGAAAATTAACCTCCATGAGACCTGAGCTGAACCACAAATCTATCCTATAACAGCCCTCTTGGTTGATCAATCACATGCCCTCTTGCTTGCATTTCCCTAGTTTACATTCACCCCAGCCCGAGACACCCATACACATATTTCTATGTCTGTGCGTTTTCCAAAGAACAATTAGTCACTCATACTGAATACACAGCAGCCCCTTTGAACGGTGGCCCAGAGTAACCTACAGTCCATGATGCCTGTATGTAGTTTGGAGAGAGTGTTCATGTTCACAGTGCACAACGAGCTACGCCTCAGCTAGTGTTTGCTGCTTGTTGTAAAGAGCTGTGTGGGGCCCCACAAAGTAGGAGGGGCTGTGCCGAGGGGCCTCTGGTATGTCACCATCAGGTCAGTGCCAGTGTTATAGAGCTGTAATAGCATTGCAGCTTACTGGAGGAATGCCAAAGTCATTAATTCTCACTCTTTGTCTTAAACAGATAAGAATGTTGATACTCAGGTTTTAGGTGTCACATGGTCACAGGCCTTGGTCACAGTTCATTCCACCACTTGCATTAGTTTTGCATCAGCTCATAGCCCATCCTCTACATGGCCTCTCCATATTACAGGTGCACTGTTGGGCTGCAGGTGATCGTTTCCCACCTCAGTTGCAGCTTGTTAGTTTTTACTGTCTCCTCTGTTGGACCCTTTTCCCACCTCAGCACCTAACCCTAACCCGCCATGGGAGTGACGTGAGCTGTGCATAGAGGCAAGCAGCAGAGAGGGGTCTGTTTGGGTACACAGGAGCTACTGCCACGTCTTCCAACAGTCACATAGACTAAACACACTGGCCAAGCTCCTCCCAGCTACATGTCCTGGAGGCTTCAAAAGTGCCCTGGCCTGACAGCCTATTTGCATGTTCGCTGCTATCTGCCTGTCACCCTCAGGGTAGCAGACCAGTTTGTTGCTTCAGTGGAAAATGAGGGTGAGAACAAGTGAAACAAGTGGGGTATATAATAGGCTACGAGTCCGAACAAGGCTGTTGGAAGAGAAAAGAGGCTTGAATCGCAACTTGTCTGACTTGCTTTCCCCAGCTTGTTTTACATGAGACTGGAATTATGGGGGAGTCTTGCTATTAATTAATGGATGTGTTGATGAGAAGAATAACTATCCACTGTCTTGTCTCGCTGGAAGACAATCAGAAGAGCAGGTTGTGTGTGCGCTGGGGGCATGGTGTACTGGGAGGTATACTGTAAAGGGGCTGTTGGGGACTGCCAACTTGTGTATGTTGTGTGCAAGCAGAGAGAGTGCGTTTGCATTTGAAAGGCTGCTCTGTGCCACTTTCCCTGTGGGAATGGTGATTAATGAAGATATAATGAAGATATAAATGGAGGAACCCAGAGACAGTGCTTTCCATAGGAGAGCCACATATACAACATACAGAGACTTAAACTCCCCTTTTCATATTTTCTTCCACAGTTTCTCAGACAAGGAGATAAGCACAGGATATCTAAGGCATTTCATGGGTTCCCACTGGGCCACCACACAGCACATTAAACCCAGCTACTACATTGATCAATTATGCATGTTTCAAACATGGGAAAGCAGCACTATTACACAAATCCCTTCTCTCCATTTGTCTGGTAATTTATTTGCCTTTTTGATAATGGCTCATGATTTCCATATGGAAGTAATTCTTCTTTTGTCGTTTGAGATTAGTTGTCCACATTCTTTTGTCAAACGACCACACATGCTCAGCAGCACACGGTGGCAGCCAGGTTAAGCGCTGCCATGACCTGTCGCCAGTTTTGACCCGAAGCCCAGAGACCAAACAAAAACGGAGAGCACAGCAAAACTCCCAAGATGTAGACTTGCTAAGCTTGGATTACGTGCCCCTGTTAAGTCTATAATTTTTCAGCCTCACCTTTGCTCCACTAACTTCAAACACACTGGCAGTTTCTATATCCTGTAAATCCTTATCTCACCAGGGGCCTGAGTGATGTTGCTCAAGGCAGAACTGTAAAGTTGGTAACGAGGAAGCAGACTACATAAATGAGGGTGAAACAAGTGGCATTTTTTTCCCTTTGCCTGCTCCTCCGTCTCTTTCTGTCTCTGCTTTATCAAATGCTGATGTGTTTATCTCAGTGTTATTCCCACCTGCAGTGACGCCGCTCTTGGGACTCATCCATCTTGCTGATATTTCCTAAGGCAGACGCACACATGCAAACATACCGTCTTCTTTGCTTCATATCCCTCAAGGGGTCATACCAACTCGTCTAGATCCTGTAAATAGAAGACTTCTGCATCTGGATTTCCCTCTGGATCCTCAGTGGTCCCTTAACTCTTTACAGCAAATAAACTAAGCAGCAGACAATTATTGCAGTTGTTGACTTCCAGATGCAATTAATTAACAGCTTTCGTAGGTAAAATGTTGTTCTTTTGAGTATGTTTCAGCTATGAAAGCCTGATTAATGGTTGGATGTATTGAAACCGGTGGATGCATTCATACATTCAAGCTAATAGATAAGTCTATTTCCAAACTGCCCCAAAGTTTTACACTTTGAAGCGAATTGTAGTTCAACAGCCTCGCTGCTGGGGAGACTTGGCCTTCAGAGCCTTTTTGTCCTTGATTTTTATCTTTCGGAGCATGTGGTCATTGTGCCTTGTGGTTCATTGTCTGGCTACAGTTTAGCCAGTTCCTATGACATGTGCACTTTGTAGAGCCAGACATTTTATTTGTCATCATCATCAAAATTAACTGGCTGAGACACATCCTGATCCCAAATGAGGCCATATGCATAGCAGCTCTTTGTAAGAGTGACTCATGTGGAGGGAAGAAATTTAGCCTTCAGTCTCATGATGCAAAATTTTGGCAGGGTTGCCTTTTCTGTCAGCTGCTTTGGCGGGCAACCAGCGTCCGTCATTTTCTACCCAGTAGAGCAGTGCTCCTGATAAAAGTCCAAAAGTTACTCTTGGACTTGGAGTTTTGTCCCTGTGTTGTTAGACGTGCTCAAAATCCTGACCTAAGCTTTGATGACATCTCTTATTAGAGAGATGACAACAGCAGCAGAGGATACTGTCACAGTCTGCAGTGACGGCTTAAAAGCAGTCAAAGGGTCAGGCAGTCAGACACACAAACAAATCACAACCACCACCAACCACTTCCTTCCCTCACCACGACAGCCCTGTCCTGCAGCGTGAGTCACAGCGCTCTATCCGTCCTGCGGTCTGCTCTCCACTCATCAGCGTCACAGTGGAGCCAGGACAAAGATTTATCACCGTCCTGGTTTTTCACTCAGTCAGTTTGATCTTCGCCCAGGTGTGTTCACTTAAAGCTCTGACTCAACCGTAATCAGATTTACCAAACCCAACTGCGCTGTGCCTGGGCTGTTGTTAGACTCGCCCCAGATGTTAACACGAGCCTGTGAGTCTGATGACCAAGTTGACTGAGCGTTTCAGTCACAGATGAACTTTTGAGTTTTTGTTGTGATGCACATTTAGGAGGATTAGAAATAAAAGTAAGGAGTGGATTCTCCTGATCAGATGTCTGTAAGTAGGCGTGGCTGCTTGTCAGAAAACTGCTTTGAAAATGATAGATGGTGACATGGCAGCTGATGGATTTGCATTATGGTAGCTGTGTGTGTGCGTTTGTGCGCAACAGGGAGACAGTAAAGCCCCAGGGGCCGAGAAGGCAAAGCCAAGCTGCCCGCGCAGAGAGGAGCAGTGAAGGCTTCAAACAAGCTCCTGCATGTAATATGAATGAGAACTGAGCTCCCTGCAGAACAGTCAGAGAACCCAGGGCCTGTTTGGATTTAACTGCCTCTCCTTCCATGTGTCTGTGATAGATTTGACCCTGCGGGGCATTTTGGCCAGGTGGAGTTTTCTCTTTGTTGCACTCTGACTTTATCGCTGGTCTGTCCCCCCCCCCCCCATCCTAACCCTTCCTTCTTTTCCCCTCCTCTGTGCCCCTCTGGCCTCATCGCAGACAGTGACAGCCAACCGAGCTCTGACATTTACTGCAGTATTCCATATTACAGCAGAACGGTGTTCCTGTGCTGAGGAAGAAGTAAACAAATCGTAGAAAGGTGACCTTACATAAGGTCCTGTAAAGAAACTTAAACTCTCATAGTAAAAATATTTCAACACCCCGAGGAAGAGACACATAGATAAAATAACTCAAGACATGTCATATAGTGATAGATTACATTAGATAAATGATTCATTGCTGCTCGCTGCTGTTAAGCACATCAAGCAACTAAGTTGCTGTTTGAAGCAGACATCAGCCTGTATTTTGAGGCATTTTATTGGATGCTGTGTAATTTATTGCAAAGAAAGCAGGTCGGGCTGTGTCTCCATTTTGTGTTTTCTCTCTCTGTAGTGATAGCAGTGCATTGCTGGCTGGCTGACAGCCTCTCTCAGCTTTCAGTCTGCTTAGCAACGCTCGTCCTCTCTGCAACTCTCTCACTCCCCTCTTGTCTCTAAGCACTCTGAGTTGTTTCATCCATTCGAATAGTAAGCCAAGTTCCCGTGTATAGAAAACTGCGTGTCTGACTTGTGTTTTGGTGGTGGCAGCGGCGTGTGCATAACTGCTCCTACCTGCAGTTTTGAACCTGTCATGTGCATTCAAACATCATCCCAAGTTTTTGTGGAGAGTTTCTCTATCAGGTTTTAGATACAGTAAATCACACACATACACACAGTGGCCCAGATGAAGCGCAGATGATGAGTACAGTCATCCACAGACAAGACAAGGGCCCACTGGCCTCGTTCTCTGTCGATTTGTGCCCTCCTGGGAGCATGAAGTGTGTCTACTCGTGTCTGTATTTGTTTGCTTGTGGTAAACTGCGTCATCCTCCCACATTGCTCTTTGATGGAGCCGCTGTTTGATGGGATGTCTGTTTACTCATGTGTGTGCATCTTTGTGTGCATGTGTCTCTCTGTCTCATGGCCTGGTTCCCTCATATAGGTGAGCCCCAGCAGCTTCAGTAATTAATGTTCCAAGGGGGCACCGGCGGAGGGAAATGGAGCACACACACTGAGTTGCTCTGCTGGAGACAGCGAACTGCAAATTTTGCAGTACATTAAGATAGTATCCTCATTATCGCATGGATGATTTTTAACTGCCTTTCACAGTCAAACACACTTACTTTGTAAAATATATGTAGGTGTTAACCAGCTGTAAGGCTTTGTATTAATCTAATGACCTACCTTGGTTAGATGTCATTGATTTTAATAGAATTTCCCTGAACTAGTCATGAAACTGGTTCAAGCTGGTTGTCACAAGGCTAAATCATATTTGCTCTTGGGTAAAGCTATGTGATTTGAACTGTGGCATAATTCAGTTGTATTTCTTTCCAGAAAGTCAAAGTAGAATTTATCAGTTTCAGCAGTATTTATCTGTCACTACCTATAAAATATTCCGTGTCATAGACAGTGTATGTGAGATGTGGGGGATTACTTTAGCCTGAGCAGCCTACCTAATTCCAGTCAGACAATTTGTCCATTCATGAGGTAACATCATTACAACCTTCCACATACACTGCAGCAAACGTAGACTGGAAGCCGCCTGGGATTCGACTGTGAAACATGAGAAACAGAGGAGCTAGAGAGGGAGATGAATAGAAAAATTGATCGAGAGAGTATAAAGAGGCGTCTTTTATGTGAAGGATCCTCCAGAAATACTGATGTCGGTTTCTAAATTAAACCCCTGTCTGCCATAAACCTGCAGTAGCTGGACAGTAGATTGTGCCTTTATTAGGGGGAGATTCTACACTCCCGCTTTTATAACTGGCTTCATTTTCTGCCATAGAATCCCATGAACTGTGTCTCCATCAGGTCCCATCGGTTGTAGCTGTCAAGCCCGTGTTGTGTGGATTGTAAAATGGCTGACTGGAACTCTAGCTGTGGAGGGAGCTCAACACTGTGGCAGTGAGGGGGGTGGAGTTGATTGTGCATGTTCGACTGTCTAGACTTATTGCCCATGTGGCGCAAAAATGTACTCGAGTCCCGAAGCCAAGTTAAGTTGGGAATAAACCTGTCCTAATCTGCCTCCTGTGTGCGTGTGTGTGTGTGCGTGACTCTGGCATGACTAAACTGGCTGATGGTTATCAGTGTGTTCGTCTGGCTCTGATCTTTGTATTTGGAAACAGGGAGGAACAGATGTGTGTGTCTGGGGGAAGGCGCAGACAGTCACATGTTGTCTGTTTGTCTCCTTATTTGTCTTGGCTATCTGCCGATTCTTTTTATTTTTTTTTCATTTCCTGTTTCTCTCAGTCACCTGTTTGTCTAACCGTCCACCTGTCAGAGCTGTCCTCACCCACGACCTTCTGTGTTTTATTACCTCTTATCTCGTTGTGCAAGGCTGAAGCGGAAGATAAATAAGTTGAGTAATCTTCATAGCATGAACATTAAGCAAGACCACCATAGATGTAGATGTTCTTTTGTGGCTTTTTTTCACAATTTTACTGAAGCTCAAAAGAATTTGTCAACAACTGAACATGTAGAGCTATAATGAAGTGCACTCTTCTAATTTTAAAGGGTTCATCAGAGAGTCTATACGAAAAAAAAGAAGAAAGAAGAAAAGTATATTCCTTTAATTGCTCCACTTTACTGCCTGGTTCCCCTGTGGGTCTTTATTGATTTGGCTGCTGAGACAAAGTGTGGCTCCCAGTCCATGGATAAATGGCTTATTGGATTAAGACCTCCATATAAAAGCCTCCAGTGTCTCTGTGTGGTGAGCCAGGTGGGAACTCTGAGCACTGGGCCCCGGTAAAACCAGAACCAGCATCCAAAAGACGAGCGCTACTTTCTCTTAGCTCTTCACTGCAAGCAAAAGGCTGTGCTACTTATATCAACTTATTTTTGGTCTTTGAGGAAACAGCGACTTAGGAGACATCTGTGTCAATCCATCCTTGAGTATGATCTTTTCACACCTTTTAACCAGGAAGTATCTGTATATCTTCAAACTGATCGTTGACACAGTTGATGACTGCAGCAGTACAGGATGTGGTCTAGAAACAGACAGGGTGTGACTGACGTTGTAGTGAGCGTCTCAGAGCGTGTGATCCTCCATTCCTCCCTCACTGTCTGTGGCAGATTGAAAAAGCCCGCTGCTATCCGTCTCCCTCCTGAATGCCAGGCACACGAATGGTCGACAGTAGTGGGTGGGGGAATAGGTGGGTGACACTTGTACATTTGGGAAACCCTCCAGATTGTGCTGCCTTCCTGGGGTTTGTTTCAGTTTTAACACCAAGCCACTGATTTGAACAGATGTGGGTATGATTGTGCCAAACAGTGTAAGTGTTTGAGTGTACGGAGGAGATTTTAACAACACAAACACACAGCCCTGCTGTTATGGGATTAAAGGTCAGAATAAGGCTTGTGCATTCTTTACTATGCCCTAGATAAGATTTGCTATTTGGCCCGTTCTCTGATAATAAACAAAGTCAACTGAGAAAATATATTCTAAGGAGCCTGTAGGAAATAATTCTTGCTAATTTTGTTAAAAAAGTTGCACATTTCCATCTTAAATAATTGAACATTTGCTCCATGGAAATTGCAGCACTTCAGCTTATGCGTGTCTGTGTGTGTGTGTCTGTGTGTGTGTGTGTGTGTGGCAGGAGCTGCGTATTTGTTTTATTATGCATGTAAGGAGACGGCATGTGTATTTATAGCCAAGAGTAACTTTGAGTGTGTGCTCGTCTGTAGCACCGAGACAGCAGTCATCTGGAGGGTCCACGTGACTGGAGAGGAGAGGAGCTTGACCTCAGACTTGCTTGCGCTCTGTGTGGCAGTGTGTCAGTCTGTGTCGATGGCACGTTCGCCTTAAGCAGAAGAATGTATAAATCACACCAAGAGTATACTTAGCGTAGAGTAGAAACTAGCCTCCTCCTTGGTATCGGCAAGGCTGAGCAGCCTGAGAGCTAACACTTAGATCATATGCAGTCTTCTGCAACAAAGAAATTGGATGGCTGTCAACTTTTTGTGAAGTTAAAAGCGGTCACCTAAAGCAGAAGTCAGCATATTGAATGATAATGCTGGTGCACTGCTAGCACAGCCAATTATGGAATCTGGTGCTCCTCGCCGAATCACATTTTTGGTCTAAAATATACACAAAAAAAAAACCCTCAATAAATTTCAAAGTACACAAGCTTGAAATTTCATTATTAAAAATATTCCAGCATACACGACAATGCGAGCCTCCGGTATAAGTTAGATGTTCGTGCTTTGCTGTAGGACGCACAGATGTCGCTCACAGCAGAAACACGAAGCTGAAACGCTTTGACTCTCTGCCTGTTTGTCAAGTTGTGCGTGGTAATGCACAGAACCCAAAGTTATGCATATGTGGTACAGTAGCACGAGTAAATGCTGGGTTTAACACCACCGGGAAGAAAAAAGCAGAAACAAGGAGCACTTGCCGCTACATTAGTGCGTCTGTTGCAGAAATGTCACGTGCGCTAACGGATGGAGGACTGAGCTGAGGCTCTGGAAATGGGTCATTGTGGGAGTTCACATGGCTGTGTGTCTCTAGAGCAGTGCGTTTCATTGCGCTGCAAGTGTGTAGTTGCGGCAGCAGGCAGACTGCTGGTGATTAGGAACAACAGGGCAGAGTTCAGCTGAGCGAGTGTGTGGAATGCTAATCCACATTGTCATAAGGCGAGCCTCAGCCCGACAAAGGGCTGGAGACGTACGGGGGTTAAGGGCTGTTTGTGTGTGCTACTTGTGTGTCGCAGGAGCAGCCCAGATAAGAGAGGTGCTTCATTACTGCAGATTAGGAGTGAGTAGTAGCCTAGTGTGTGTGGGTGTGCGTTAATAAATTAAGGTGGGGGTGGGAAGATAGGAGAGGAAAACAGTTGTGTTGAAATGTGCAAACGTTTGCACCCGCACACACTCATTAAGGAACATAGAGCACAGAGCAGTAGTTGTAATCAGCAGGGGTGTGTGTGGGCGTTAAGCTGTCAACTGTCAGGTGAGTAGGAATTACGGGGAGAGACGGGGGGGACCCGGGTGCAGGCTGCATCTCTTTCTCTTCCTATCATACTTATCCTTCTGTCTGAACCAGAAAAGCAGATCTTAACCCCCAACCAGTCCCATCGCCCTCCAATAAAGTCATATGGTTTGATCTTGATCTGGATGCTCTGGTGTCGGTTTGGACTAGTGCACAAACACACACACACAAAATAGGTGAATCTAGTTAGGAGTGTCTCCAACACACATGTGCGCACACACAACCTTTATACTTGAGGGAATCCAGCCAACAAAGACCTGGCACACACACCACTGCAGAGGCTTTTTTGTTGTTTCTGTCAACTCTCCTTCCTTATTCCCCTCCTTCCCTCTATCTCGTCTCTGCCCCATCATCCCACCCTCCCTCTCAGAGCCCTTCGCTCCCCCCCTCCCTCCTCTCAGTGCTGCAGTGCTGCCTTCTGAAGAGAGAGGGGAAAAAAAAAAAAGAAGAAAAATCACCATCCACAAGCATTTGTAAACGGACGAGCCCCCTTCTGTCTAAACACAGAGACACCCCTGGCTCTGCATATGTCTCCAGACATTTGCATATATATAATTATTCAACCATACTCCTGTAAATAAGGGACAATACCATACACGTGGAGCACAAATCAAATACAAAAGCAGGGTTTCAACAGCAGATTGTTTTAATTTCTTCAGTAAATGTTTGATCCTCAGTTTCCATCAGATCTCCCAGAACCTTAGATAGAGTCGTCAAAATTGGTTGAATGGTGTCTGCACCATCCAAAGCCAAAGATTTTCCATTTGCACTAATGTAAAACAATGAAACATTTTCAGTTCAGTTGTATACTTAATTTCACTGAAAATAGTTTGGAATGCACTGATAAAGATACTGGGCAGTGATTATAAAGGCATATGTGGCTAAATGTGACAAAATCTTTAAAGAACATTTCTGATTTCAGTAAAAAATCATGTATTGAGCTTAAAAAAAACCCCCAAAAAACTGCTGCTGCTGGGTCTATAGCTCCTATAAATAATAAGCTGCTAATACCAAGCTGTCACAATCATATGCTCATATTGTTCAGAGGCTGTTTAGGTCTGATAATGACAGCATCCTTCAACCAGTACAGTGCAGAGGAAAATCCTTGAGTCCAGCTGATGAAAGGCTGCCTTTTTACTATTCACTGTGTTCGACTGTATATGTGTGTGTGTGTGGATACATTTTTATAGATGGCTTTAAAAGGCTACTAAGTCAATTATTGATGCTTTCTACAGCCTCCATCTCTTCTTTCTCTTTTCGTCCGTTCACTGCTTTTATACTTTCATTGGATTCTCTCTCCTATTCTCTTCCCAAGTGTCTCCTTTTCCTCCCAACTCCTCTCCTCTCTCCGTCTCCCTCCTTCATCCACTCTGTGTCTGTTGCTGTGGGCTACCTAGCAGCTCGTATTGTGATGCTGGAGGCTCTCGTTCCTCTGGTGCCAATGCTACCTGTCAGTTTGGTACAAAGTGTGTGTGTTTTGAGGTCCGTCTGCCACAGAGAAGCATCAACTCTGTCATCTTGTGGCCTCTTGCTGAGCGTGCCCTGTATTTGCTCGTAAAGACATGCATACACACATGGAGAAAAGCAGCAGCATTTACAGAAAACACTCACGCGCTCAAGAAAAAGATGCAGTGACTCTGTCACATTCAGACACACAAATGTGCATCTGTACGCTTAGTGAGAGGTGGAACTGTGTTGCGTATACGCCAAAGAATCAATCAGAGGCACATAAAAACAAGCCATGTTGACTATCATCATGGCTTTTTCTTGTTTTATTCATAGGCTTTTCTCATCTAGTCTTTTCCCGCTGCCTTCCATTTCTACGGCACTGAATCACAGCCAGCTCAGGCCATACCTCACTAACTGCTGCTCACTTTTAAAGCCATTAGTTTGCACTTTCTCTCTTGGATGTCTCTTTTTCTTATATTTTAAATGCCATTTGTCTCTCCCCTTCACCTCTGACTGCATGCCAGTTGTAATTCTTTTCCTCACTTCTGCCCTCTTCTTATTCCCACGCTTCTCGACGGACTCGGTTATTTTAATTGTTGGGAGAATCATAACAAATCTATCTTGTGCTCCATTTCCTGTACCACTACTTGTGTTTCTTGCCTCTTAATTCAACCCCCGTATGTCTCTTCATGTATTTCAGAAGGCAGGAGAGGAAGAGGAGAGCCAGCTGAGGAAGTCTGTGGATCTCTGCTCTGCTAACGACAAACTGACTGAAGCTGATCCCGCGAGAAAGGTCAGTCATTGTTTCCCCTCCTTGTATGCACGCACGCGTCTCCTTGTCACCTTTCACCACTCGTCTCCCCCTCCTCTACAGACAGGTCAGCTCTCAGGGTCACCAGCCCCACCCCCACTCCCCGACACGCCCCCTGCTTACCCATTCATAGCCGCACGCCTCTCCCCTCCGTCTTGTCAGGAAATAGAATCATGCATCTGTTGAACGGCTCTGCCCTTCACCCCCTCCCCACTGCACACAGCCAAGTTAACATGCAGGGAAGAAGCTCTTTATCACGATTATCTTCTCCTCTGAGTCATGCACGTATACATACATGCACTGTGTCTCAGCTGATGCCTGGTGGATGATCCCTCTCTCACATCTCACATGTATATGTGCATATATTAGCTTTATTAGATTATGGCTCCAAGAGCGCTGTGTGCAGCGCACCACATTCCCACATCCCCCTGCAGTTTCTCTCCATGCTTTCATGTTTATGCATGTGTGTGTTTTATGTGCATTCGAGTGTCTCCGTAAGAAGACTTTAACCAGCACATTACAGGTGCCTGAATACACATTGGGATTGTGTTGGGTGTGATACGTGTGTTTTTTGCCCACAGGGGAAACCATCACCGCCCACTTTGGTGTTCAACCGTCTTTTCACGGACATCAAGGAGGAGCCAGGACACCCCACCCTGGTCCATCCCAGGTACTACACCTTACCTGCGTAGTGCATCAACGGTGATGTGCAATTAGAAGTTTGCAGCTAAGAATGACCTAATTTTCTGTCCGTCAACAGAAGAAAATACATTTCTTTGAACAAAGGCCTCAATCTTTTCTTTTTTCATCGCTTAATCTGTTTTCTTGATTAACTGTTGTCTGATAAAACATTTGAGTGTGCCACGTTTAAAGGGCGCCTCAGTTCTCAACGTGTTAATCTAAGAAAATTCATTTCAAGTTATACTTTCTCTAAACTCTGATGATTGGCTCTCACTTTCTTCAGATTTCCCATTTTATTCAACAACCCACCCCAACTTAAAGATTCTCAAATTCCTTATATTTGAATCAGCATTGAGAGCATATGACTAAATATCTAAACCTGTATTTTGTTTTATTCAGCCTTTGTTGTCTTTCAGCATTATTTTATATTTGAGTGATGTTGAAAAAGCAGACCAGTAGCATTTAAGAGAGTATTAAATCTTAATTCCAGCTGGTATGAATACCAGAAACCATATCAATTGGCCTGCTTTTGTATGTATTTTCCTGCAGTTGAATCTTTGTGCCATATGCTGTTGTCTGTTCTTTTTACGCTTCTGCTGTAGTGAAGTAACCATGAAGAAATGTTAAGTTTCTGTTTGACTTTAGTTTAATTTCAAGCCTGCTTTCATGCCTCATCTACTCCTTTTCCTCTACTTTTCTTCACATGTGCCTCCTCTCCTCTGGCTCCTTGATTTCCCTTCTGTCCCTCCTCAGGCTACACCAGCTTTTGTTTGGATATGGCTCTTGTGTAGCAAACACAGTAATCTGACCCAGATTAAATCCTGGAATTAGATGGTTTATGATACCGTTGCTACATGTGACTGCCATAGACATACTGTGAGGAAGCTCTCAGACATCAGACCAGACAAACCGATGGGGATTATAGCCCGGGTCACCTGCCACCATCACGCAACAACTCCACTTTTAAACCAGTTCAGTCTTGTGCAGATCAGTATGGAGAATGTGTTTTGCTTTGTAGCACGAGTAATACTGAAATGCCCTGCTACAGTGGGACATCACTCTGGACATCTACGGCAGTAACAGTCGTATTTGGGTTGCTACACACATCCATTAGTGGTACACGTGTCTAATACGAGAAGGGCTTACATTATTCAATCACTTCTGACTTGTTTCATGTGAACGAGTCTGAGATTCCCACTCAGGCGAGCAGAGCAGAGAAGAGGAAGAAGGGCTCGGTTGGTAGTGCTGTAGCTTTTCACGCAGTGTCCCACTGAGCTGTCAGGCTTAACCTAGTTCAGTGCTCCAGCCTCAGCGCTGTCTGGAGGGGCCTGTTGGTGGGGGAGGGGTTCAAAGCTCCTCTCCTCTGCTCCCTTTCCTGCCACGAAGCCAGGAATAAACACAAAGTGTTGGCGTAGTGGCTTCAGAGCATCTCCAGGCAGTATCTCTCTCTCGGTTGTAACCACTACCTGAAAATTTGCGATAAGCCGAAGGTCTGTTTAAACTGAGATCCTGTAAACACATGATAAGAAATATCCATATTCCACTCTGTGTTTTCAGCTCCCGCTGTCAGATGCACCCATTTCTTTGAGCTAAAACAGGCGCTAAACAATGATTGTTGTTTTGCTCTGTTTCTCTTGTGTCATGTAAAGGGTCATATAAGTTATTGTACACTGCTCTGTGTTGTGCATAATGCGTCACATTTTGTGACCTTTCCCACAAAAACAGAGCCCATGATCACATAACTAAAGCAACAGAGCAGATGCTCAGAATTGACATTATTAGCAAGACAGCACAATTTATTATGAGAAATGTTATAAAATGACGTCTTTCTCTCTGGACTTCTCTCCCTCAGTTACTACATGTACACATACGATAAGATGGTGGCTCCTAACGTGTCACTGCGGAGGGAGGCTGAGATGAGCCCCGAGATGCTCGGAGCGCTGCTAAAACACCACTACAGCCACAGAGTGCTGGGCCACGACGAGCCACCAATGGGTCAGTAAGCACGCAACAGAGCTGACATAAACTGACAAAACACACACTCACACAATACTTTTATTTAGAGTTTAGATAGAGTTGTTCTTGGAGCATGTCTGGAAAAGTAATTAAAAGCAACTAAAGCCACTTTTACGACTTCAGATTTATTGTCAGAATGAGCCAAGAGGTGCGATTTGAGATCAGCGGGTCAGAACACGAGGCCACGAGAATAACAAGTCAAATATTGCCAGATTTGAGCCAACATTTCTAGATTAAAATGGAATTGTTGAAAACTTCTGGGGCACAAATCAGGTGAGCTGATTCAAAACTCGATGCACAAAAATACAATTCTACCTAAAATCTTCCCCTCTTGCAGCTTGACCTTCTCTTCAGAATAAGTGCAGCTGTTGACAGCATGTAATTATGGTAATGCCACTAAAAGACTTTAAATTGCAGAGCAGGAAACTGGCAAAAGGGCAGAAAATTGTTTCTGCTTTAATAACGGGCTTTAGATCGACAGTGCTCAACATTAACTACATACCTGCAGAGACATGCAGCTACATTAACACCAGACAGCAGATAATGTCAAATTTTGTGGTCTGAGGTCGTCTTCCTGTGATTAGCAGTTTAAAATATGATGATTGCAATTGTTTGGATGATAATATAAATAAATTATAGTGCAGGAAATTTGTAGTAGAGCAAATCTGGTTTATCATAATGGCTTTTCTCTGCACTCCCAGAAAAATAAAACACACCAAATGATTCTATAGAGCATTTACATGAATGTATTTGTCAAAATGCTTCCATACAGTTTCAGTATGAAACTCGAACTGGATGAAATACTGATTTTAGATTGATATTTATTAGTTTTTATTCACATTTTACACAGAAGCTCAACTTTAATTTTAAATAGATAGTCTAAAATGCCCCATAAACCAGATGGGGGCCTATTTTTTATTAGTTTTTTCTTAACAGAAACCATTACAATTTACAATATTGTAAAATAGAAATCTAATGATAAATATATATGTGTTGGAAAGATAAGTTAACATGCATCTCCAATATCCCCAAATCTGTATACATCTACATGAACAATGTGGCAGTAATTGAAAATGTTATAGTGTGTGTAAATCAAATCTTTTACCAAACCTACAAAGATGTTGGTTTAAACAAAAAAACATGTTAGAGCTCTATTTATATTCAGCATGTAACAGAAAACATTAGAGAACAGAAAGTACTGTACATATTAATATTGATTAAGTGTTTATTATTATTAATTAAGCGCTAGGACCAGTTTCAGGGCTCCACACACAATCAGAAGCAACAACTCTAATGATATTTACCCATTAAACATGAATTAATTTGTAATTAATGCTCTTGTGTTTGCACATTAGAGACAGTCTGATGCATGTCTGCTATGAATACTTGACATCAATACAGCAAACAGCAGCAGTCTACGTGCAACATAAGCATAAATGACAGGCAGATCAGGTTCCTGCGTCTCTCTGAGCTGACACATGTTTACTAAAAACACAGACTTAGGTTTACAGCCTGCTGTGATGCACATCATCATGCAGTGACCCTCACATTCTGACTACGATGAACAAGAGGGGTTGGAGGCAGCAGCCTCCTCTCTGCGCTGCGCTGCGTGCGCACAAGAGGATGAATCACAGGCACGGCTTCCGTCTGCCATTATTAACGCTACATCTGACTGCCAGGCTGCCCCGCTCTTCTCATATCTCTCAGGCGTCCTGCTCCCCTTTCTCCTCTCCAACCAATCTGTCTGCCTTCCCTCCATTCCCCATCTCTCCTGGCAGCCAGCTCCACATCCTCTCCGAGTCGACTCTCCTTCTGTTCCACTACTTCCTCTCCCACCCATCCATCCTTGTCTCTTTCCTCTCTGACTTCTCTCATGCCTGCCTCCCTCTCAGTCTGCTGTCGACTCCTCCACCCACTCCTTTTCTTTTTTACCCTCATTGCGAACTCTCTTTTCTTTTCTTATTCCAGCGCGCTCGTCTTTTCCCGTCCCCATTTTCCTTCAGAGCACACTTACCCGCTGCTGTTTTGCCAAAACATTTAGGTGTAATGTAGGAGATTAAACTTTATTACAGGAAGAAGGCTCGAACATGCATTTAAGCTTATTAAGTTAACTTGAAAAATATCTTTTAAGAAATGACACCCCCCCCCCCCCCCCCCCCCCCCCCCCCAACTCGGTCATGTTTAATTTTCAGGTTAGTTGTGCTCTTGGGTAGGAGGCTTAATGACGTGACTCAGTCTCTTGAAAAATCTTTATGAAAAGTACCAAGACTCTGTATCACACTGAATCTTGGTATTGCCACAGATTACCATCCTACCCATTATTTCCCATGATGCACACCTCAGAGGCCACAGCGAGGAAACAAGCCAGAGTTTAAACAGAGGAGGAGTTCGCTCAGAGCAGTGCGGCGCTCCTACACAAGGCCCTTTATTCCTTTCTGTGTGTCTGAGGGCAAACACACAGAGAATTTGTGGGCGAGTGTTTGGTTCCTCGGCTGTTGCCATGCCGTGTGTGCGCTTTCGCTGTGGAAGAAGTGCAAGCTTTTATGAGGCTGTGTGAGGGTGTTACTAATCGTGGGCGGGAGTGTGCACCAGCACGGCTCGCACTTCCTCTTTCAACCACCTCCTCATTTTCCTTTTTTTTCTTTGCCGTCTTCATCCTTCCTTTTCTTCCCTCCTCAGATCTTCATGCGTCGCCTCCCGTCACTGCTGGCGCAGAGGAGGCCAAATCCCAAAGTGCCACTGCTGCCTCGGCCACCGAGTGGGATTGCCAAACCCAGGCAGTTTCCATGGAGACAAGCAGCCCGGGCTGCAAGAAAGCCACCCACATCCCCTCCCACACCCCTCCTCCTGCATCGTTGTTGTCATCGGTAACAGAAGTAGCTGCTAAGGACATGAGCTCTGCCACGGGCGGCGGTGCAGTGGTGCTGGGGGGGCTCGAGGACGACAAGGACAGAATTGTTGTTGAGATCATGCAGATGTACAGCAGGCAGCAGGAGAAGCTCAACTCCACCTTGCACAAGCAGCTGCAGCTGGAAATGGTGAGTCGGTGTTCGTAAACCACAAAGACCAAGATAAATGAGCCCGAGATAACATTACTGTTCCCGACTATTAAAAGTGTCCTTGAAGTAGATGGTGGAGGTGGTGCTCGCCTTCCTCTGACCCCTCTCACCCTCGCTCTATTACACCGAAACACCCTGGAATCAGATGGGTTCCCCACATACATTACAAGTCAGCGAACCATATAAATCTGTGTTTCACTAATGTAACACATGATTAAAGCTCACACGTTTAATTTCAGTTTGCACATCTGGAGATAGAGTTGACCTACATTACTGTGATGTTCACTACCTCTGCTGAATGATGAAGCCCGCTCATAGGATTTGAAGATAATTTGTAATGTAAATTGACGATGTCCTCCATTCGAAAATGCTGGTTGTAAATAGCATTTTTTGCTATTTTTAAACGTAGATAAACACTTTAGTCTTTTTGCCCTCTGCTGTATCCACACACCCACTTAATGTGTTTAAATACACGTCAGAGGTTGCAAACGCGGTTTTGTCAGAATTTGGACAGCGGGGTAGAATCTGGGGTCAGTAAAGTGTCACATTAATATTGTTGCTATTTTCCTTGACTTCATCTCTTGTGTCTCCAGGAACTGGAGGCGTTGCGCGGGGGCGAAGCGGCGAGGCTACGGGAGCTGAGCGCCGAGCAACGAGAGCTGCGCAGCGAGCTGGAGGCAGTGCACAGCGAGCAGGTTCGGCAGCTCAGCCAGGCACGCCAGGAACAGCTGGAGCTGGAGACTCGTCTTGAGCAACTCCGACAGCAGGCCTGTGCCTGTGAGCCGGGGGCTCAGCGGCAGCAAGAGGCCCACTACGCTGCTCAGGTACGAGCTGTGAGCACAACACTGTCACCACAGTGACATACTGAGACATCTGTATCAACAGAGAACTAATGTGACACATTAATACTTAGCTGAGTAGCCTTTTTTTTAAATTTATTTCTGGTGTTTTTAGATATGTCAGATAGATATCATTTTGAGCTGTGTGAGTGTTTGTGTTTCCACCAGACTTAATCCTGACACTGTTTCTGTCTCAGGTTTCTCTCAGTTAGTAAAGATGTTGTACGTTTGTGTGGTTGTGAGATTAAATTCATGTTCTCAAAGTAAAGAGTGGTAACAAAATGGTGCCTTGTACGCAGAATCAGACCCAACTCAGTATATCGAGAATGAAAGATCATGACTTGATCTGGTGTAGTCATAACATAGACTCACATGTTTGTGTGTGCGTGTCCCACAGTTGTCGGAGCTGCGTCAGAGGCTGGAGCGGGCGGAGGCCGACAGGCAGGAGCTGCAGGAGGAGCTGCGCAGAGAGCGGGAGGCGCGAGAGAATCTGGAGCGCACAATCGCTCAGCTCAAGCAGCAGATGGCCCAGTCTGGCACGACGGGAGGCAGCCCCTCTCCCACTCGCACCCCCTCCACTGGACCCCTGAATGCCCACTCCCCACCCAACTCTTCCTCCATGTCTGAGGCCCTAGCGGCTGACCAAAAGTAACTGCAGCCCCTTCAGGCGCCTCCCTCCCTCCCTCATTCCTCTTCAGTCACCCGCCAACTCTACAGACACGAACAAATAAGCCTGAAGCAGAAAGGAGCTTCACACCTCCTCAGGCTGTTTTTTGAGTTGCGCAGCTCACCTTCTTCCCCTTTTATCTCAGTTCGGACTGACTTTTGTTTTTATAATTTAACACGACTCAGATTCTTTTTTATTTTTTCCTCCCTTTCTTCTCTTTAAAAAGTATTTCAAGTTTTTTTTGGGCATGTAGGTTTGATTTAATTTATGGATTTTACTGAACAAACAGCTGCTTTACAGACAGGAGGTTGGTCATGTAGACACCAACTCAACCCATCGCGATCTCTCCGCCTCTATTGACTCTCCTCTTGTATCCTCACCCGCTCTCCGGTTTTTGGAGCTAATGACTTGATTTTAGACTCTGCTCCTCAGTGACAACACTTCGTGCGACTACCTGGCACAGCAGCTGGTGCCCTCAGACACGTAATGCTGCCTGGTTGCGTGCCTCACCTGTCTTTGTATACATAAAGCCCAGACGCTCAAGTACCACTGAGTACAGGAGACTGAACAGATATTTCATTACTTTTATTTTCTTTTTGTTTTGGACTCCTTACAAATACAAAGAAAAATGTAACATGTGAAAATATAAATAATTTATGGAGGTGAGAGACCTTTACTGTACAAAAGAAGACATTTGTCATTTGCAGATGTCGTAGAAACCTCATGAAAATATGCCAATAGTGACGCTGAACTTGAAGTGACTGTTTTTTTTGAGTGTGACCCCCTAAATGGTAGCTAGCTATGAGATATTCTGGCCTGCATCACAGACTGGTTTCCTCTTCACTCTGCTGGGCAGCACCTGGACTCTCCTACTATAGACCAAACAGTTTGTTGGTTGATTCACCCGCTGCTCGCCGTCTCCTCGAACCACCCCCCTCACTGGAGAACTACTTTACCTACTTTTGTGCCAGTTGGGGAACACAAACAGTCCCTTGACATGCTCTCGTCCTCCTGAATCTTCTGGGAGAGGAATGTGTTTGGACACGGGTGGTGTGGCTCCTGAAATAGAAGAAAGGCTGATTCTCACGTGTGTGTGTGTGTGGTAGCAGCACCGTGTTACCATAATAATACATACGGCATCGTCACATGCATGCAGACACCCGAGTGTGTCGTGTAGTGGAGGCATTCATGCGGAACAATGGCCCCAGCGTTCCCAGCAGATCAAAGCTGCAGTCTTTTTCTGCTTTGAGGGCTTTTTTTTTCTTTTTTCTTGTATCGTTTGACGTGGTCGTTAGCAGATAGTTTCATCCACACCTTGTTCTTCAGACCGTCATCTAAGAATGTGGGTCACAGGTGAAAGTCGTTATACCAGGGTGGTTTGGGTTATTCTGCCTGGCTGAACAAACAGCATCGGCAGGGAGAGGAAGAGAGGGGAGCGCTCAGAGGACTGGTGCGCTCCCTCCTCCCCTGCGGCAGGCTGGGTGGCCTGGAGGAAACCCTTTTTTTGTTTTTTTTTGTTTTGTACCACCAGAATGAGGGCAGCTGCTGTCGTCTGGGGCCCTCTACCCACCCTTGGGTGACACTGTTCTGGATCTCCCAGCTCTCGGGCATCCTCCCTCGTCTTCCTCTCCCACAGTCCCTCACGCACACATGCCCGTGCACCCCAGCGCCACATCAGCTGGAGTGTGCGCTGCGTTTTGTACATGCCCAGGAGAGCGAGCAGACGTCCAGTCAGAGGAAGAGAGGACTTTTATTGTGTCAGTTGCCAGGCAAAAGCGCTTTTTATTGCCACTAAGATCCCTGTGAGCGAGTGAGTGCGCGTGTGTGTAAATAACTGTGTAATGGGATCGGCATCGGCTAAACTGAGCTTTTTTTTTTTTTTTTTTAATGCATCTGCTATTAATGCAAATTGATAGACATTCCACTGTGCGCCATCCTGTCCAATGCAGATTTTTCTTACACAGCTTCCCTTTACAATAACAGAGCTTAAAGAGCGGGCAGAGTACAGTTGGGGTTTTTTGATGGTCATGAACGCAGGTGCAAGTGAAAGCAAACCCACGCCACAAATGTACACTTTACTGTTGTTCCATTTAAACCTTTATTGAAATGATGAAAGAAAATATTTAACATATTAACAAAAGATTTATATTCACTTTGTAAATACAGTAGTCATTAATATATTAACTGTTCTTATATAAATAATCTTCAGAAGGTTATATAATTTGGACCAGAACTAAGGCTTCAGTCGGCCGTGTTTTTGCTTTCTTTTTATAAACAAATGAACTTTGCAGATATGAAAACTTGAGTGGATGTGAGGAGTGAAGTGCATGGTTTACTCGGACATGAGGCGAAATAGGAAAACAATACTTTGTTACACACTTCTCCCCCACCTTTTCGGAACTGATGCAATTGTTTTTGTGGATCTCATCTTAAGCTGTTTTAATGTGTAATGTAAGCTTTTTTTAAATTTCCTTTCTTTCTTTTTTTGCTCTTTATTGCCCCTTCTCCCACCTGAGCTAAATTGCAAATTTGTCTTAAGAAAACTCATTTTGGAGACAAAAAAAAAACAAGAAAGAAAATTAACAGAAAATGATTTTTTTTCTTCTTTTTTTGCATGTTTTGCTGCCCTTAACATTTGTCTCTGGGCCACTACGTCAATCTTTTTATTGTTAAAAAGGAAGAAAAAAAAGGTTTCCCTCCATGTCGAGAAGGCTCTCCTGCATGTTGTATTGAACACAGGCAAGTTTTATATCATTAACAGTTGAGAAGGTGATTATTGAAGCCCAGTTTGATTGAAAACTGTGAGCGTCGGCCTCCCACGTCTGACTGAAACGCAGTGGCTTTGAAAAAGGGAAAGAGGGAGAAAAAAAACGTGCTCATGTGGCTCTGGATGCGGGGTCGTTTTTTCTCATTCAGATCACATATTATCCTCGTCAGCTGTCGCTCGCACGATAACCAGTATTATTTTATATTCACTTATTTACCTCTACAGCTAAACAGAAACCTGATTAATCTTTTAAGTCACTGAATGAGCAGACTTCAGCTTTATAGAAACCTGTCGTCTGCTCTTTTACTCACGGAGTAGTTTGCATTTTTTACACAAGGGGGCGCTGTTTGACCTTTTAAGTGTGCATCTATGATGAGACAATAATAATCCCTTAGAACACTTGCTGGGCCTTTTTTGCTTTTTGCGGTGTTTGCGAGAGCTTGATATGATTTGTACAGAGTTTCTACAGGGTGAATTTAGCCCGACTAGCTAAAACAAAGCAAAGGACGAGTTTTGCCACTTGAAACCTATTCAAGATTTAGAAACGCCACTAAAAGTAAAAGTTGTGGGAGGCTTGCTTTGTAGTTAGGTGAGTAATTTTCAGCCACTAAATATTCTTAGAAGTAGAGCTGCGGCGATGTCTGATCACACTGATCGCAGGTTACTAAGAGAACCCTATTTCAATTCATACACGTCCTGGAAAAGATGGGAAAAAAATTAACCTTTTTCCCCTTAATTATGAATCATGAAATGCAGTGTCTGTGTATGACGACTGCATACTACGTTGCCAATACTACAGTGTGATGAGACTTTTGTTCTTGCATGAATAGAGACACTGTTCTCCTACCTCATGTTGTGATATAAGATGTTTTTTAAGCAGAGGACACTGCATCTCTAACTGTTGATCATCATTATTTACTAGTAAATGACATACATGTAAATGCTTTTAGCAGATACCTCAGATGTATCCAGTGTTTGTTTATTTCTGTTTTTTTTTTTCTTTTCCTTCCCGCATTTCAGACCTTGTAAATAAACCCTGTATAGAAAACGAACTTGGATCAAATTCAAGTAAAGATCTGTAGTGTCAAAACTGGTGTTGTCTTGTTTTTCTTTGAGGTGGTGTCGTTCTCATCGACTTCACTTAAATGCTGCAATATTGAAGCTCCTCTTTCATCTTAACCTGAACCACATAAGCTGGAAAGTTGGTGTTTAAAGGTAGTTAACTGGAGACAGTTTAGAGGATGGTTCATGTAGTATTAAAGGAAACTTGAGCAAAATTGTTTAATCAGCCAATCAAAAATGAACATTTCCTATTGCATGACAGTAATCTGAATCTTCAATTAAATGTCTTATCCTTTAAGAAGTTTCTGACACATTTTATAGTTCAGTTATTATATAATATCGATGTGATGACCTCTAGTGTGTTTCCACGGTGACATTTTTTTTAGTTTAATGTAAAAAAAAAAGAAGACATATAATAGAGGGAATATATTTGACCTTTATTGAAAAAATACAACTTTCTTTCCAAAAAGCTTTGAGATGTTGTATAAAACACAAAAGGATCAATAAAAAAAAACTTTAAATCTATCACATCTTGAGATCAAATCCGGTCCTTTTTGGACCAGCACACAGACGGAAAAACTGCAACAGATGGAGGGAGCAAGATAAAGTTCCTCTTACCCGTTACAGGTTTAAAGTTGTAGGTTCGATTACTGTTGTGACCATGAATGTGAGCTCTATTTTAGTGCTATTTAAGTAGTTTTTGTAGGACATTCCCTTGGCTATTTATGCAGAAGTTGTTGAGATATTCTGATGTGGACCAACAAACACCATCTCCATAGAGCTTTGACTCTCTGTCTCATTCTCTTGAGTGTCAAAGTACAGCGCTGTGCTTGAGTCACCCCTCATTCCTTTATAATTGCTTCCAATGAGCAATTTCTTGTAATAGTGATGCTTTTGAGCAATGAGCTTCTTTTTCACCAATGTTGTCCTTGTAACTCATAATTTTATAAAAAGAATATCAATATAAAATAATATCCAAGCAAAAAAAATCAAAGACTCGTGGTTGCATCGATGAAAAATAATAACAGTTTGAAAGACATAAAATAGTATTTGTGCACCAACCTGGTGATTCACAAAGAACTATTTGCCAAAAACTTGGCATATCTCGTCATGGGTGTGTCCAAAATTTAAGGAAATGTGAACAAGTGGAAGACAAAAGAGAGACCGTGTTGATACGTTTAACTGAATCACTGCACCTACCTCCAGTTTCCTTGGCACTATATAAAGAACTGAGAGGTGGCTTTCAGGTCTTCCTGGTCGGTTAAACTTTCTCTAACTTGTGTTGTGTCCTCTAGAGCCAGGCTAAAATTAACTCCACTAAAATTTCCACTCGCAAAAGCTGTCTGGAGGAACTGCTGCCAAGCCCTGCGATATCTGCGAGGCTGGACAGACTGCACATAAAACAAGTGCTACCAGAAGGCTGTTAAAGAAACAGAGCCAGGCGACGCTCAGGTCCAGGTATGAGGGTATTCCCACAGGCAGGAGGAGGAGCACAGCCAGAAGAACCAGGAAGGGGCTCCAGGTGAGGACAAATTTATGAAGAGCTTGTAAAACAAAACTTCTCCTGGAATGAGTCTGATTTTGGTCCACAGTTTGGATTGTTAGTGGACTGTTTGGGGATATTAATCGGATCCACAAACTAAGCGTTATAAGGCGCCCAGCATGTAGTGCAGTGCAGCTCAGAGTGAGGAGGAGCAGCAGGGTAATATGTAGGGTCTGAGAGGAGGGGAAGACCCAGCACCTGTCCATGTGGTGGTGGGAAACATCCTCCAGGACAGGTGTGAAGTCAGACAGCAGGAAGATGTAGAGAGCAGCGAGGCACCACAATAAGACAGACACAAATAAATAGACAACCCACATGGCCCTGAGAGTGTTAGCATGCAGTCTCTGAGTCACAGTGCAGAAATGATCCACAGCAGCCATGACTACAACAGGCCACTGCAACACTCTGTGGATCTGTCCAACAATTTGAACCAGCAAACATATATGGTAGCTGGTCAGCAGCTGGCCAAAGAGAACAACGTATCCATCACTGCGAGTGTGAAGGATGGTGAAAGTGAGGGTGAGGGCTGCATCAAAAACAGCCAGAGAAGCACTGAAAGTGGTCAGGAAGCTTCTACAGATGTGCTTCTTCTGGAGGAACACCAGGACCCAGTTGAGCAGGCATTTCCCTCCCAGGCTGAGCAGGATGGAGGTGATGGAGATGTACATGATGAGTGCTTTGGAGGAGATTTTCACCAGGAGCTGCGACACTGCTGCAGCTGCTGAGGCAAAACACATTTGTGACTCAAATATCAAATCATTAAAACTAAACTGGAAATGTCAAGTTTTACTCTTTAACATTACATTAAGTAGTCCCATAATTAAATCTACAATGGCTGATTTCTGTGGCGAATATTCACACATCCAACAGATTTAGAGCGACATAATAATTCATTCTGAGTCACCACACAATCAAATTAAGTACAATCATCGCTGTCCTTTATCCTTTATCTTTTCTAACTTTGTGGTTTGGTGCTGAGCGGACAGTGTTGAGTGGAGTTTTTCAAACGCACAAGAGTGATGCAAAACAGTAGCTCTGATTGGCCCGAGTATTGCCTCCAGAGCTCTTATGTCTGTTATAGACTCCCATTCGAAAACAATTACCAATCAAATGAAATACTAAATAAATAGATTTTCCCACATTTGTCATTATGATGTCATTATAGGTCACCTGATTATGTTGTAAAATGGGGGAAACAACAACATGGCACAACACAATTTAGCTGGATGGGTTTAACATTTTTAGAATAGGGAATTTTTAAAGTTTGCAAAAGAGCAGAGCTCTAAGCTAGTACACACCTGTGCCTATTAGAGAAATGAGAGGTATGCAAAATGTCAGAGTTGAGCTTTTTATCTTGGGAAAACTGCCTGCCTGTCATCCTAAAGCCTACCAGCGCATAGTCATTTGATATGCTGCTACATAAAGTTTGTATACTGACCGGTTGAGAGTTAGCTTGAGCAAGGAGGAGCTGACAGCAACAGATTTCATCACAAAAAACTGCAGGCCTTAAATGATAAAGAATTGAAACGCACGAGTGACAAGCACAGCTGCACTGGACAATCTTCATTATTTTAACAGCTTCACTCCGTCATAAAACAGACCCTTGTCTTCTCTCATTTCTGTATTTTCCATGGCTGAGCCAAGCTTAAGGACCAAAAACAGAAAACCAACAAAACCACTGCTCACACTGTTCAACAGATTTCTGAGAATGCGCTGAAGTGGCAGCACAATATTGTGACATGTTGACATGCATGTGCAAACATCCTTTAAGGACCCTTAAAAAAACAACAACCCTGCACTATAAGGCTATTCTTTGTCCTATTTAACAATTATTTTAATTTCGACAAAGAACATATCCTTATAAATAACTGATAGAATGATTAAAACAACTGTAGTATATAATTTTTTTTTAAATTGTTGTAATAATATGGGGGCTTTCTCAGAATCAGATATTTGCTTCATGGTGGGCAATGTCAAAAGAATTCATGATAATTACAATTATGATACACAGTGTTATTGAAATATCTGCAGCCGATAGGGAAATTATAATTGAATTCATGTTTAACAACACTTGGAGACGGAGAACCACAACCAGAAAAAAGGCAACTTGTTGAGAATACAGTTGAAATAATGAAAATAAACTTGACATTTCAAGATTTAAGTGGAATCGAGGTAACCAAATCAAGCCACCTTGTTTTTACAAAATGCTGTGTGTAAATGAGCTGGTGACGTTGTGTTTCAAGACAGCTTTTAGAAGCAAAAAAAACTTTCTCTTTTAGGACATAAACACAGTGTGGGAGTGAGATTTGGTACATTAATGAGACTAAGCTAAAAAAATAAATAAATAAACAGTGTCTGAACACTTTAAGTTTATCCTTGAAAGAGCATTTCAACTTTATTCTCAGGATTTCCACTTTATTCTTCAATTGAAAAATGTAAAACAAAACAAAAACGTATCACTCACGTTTTATGATCCATATTTGGTGCCCATATCTCCTGATGAAATGTACCTGTCGAGGAAAAGTAATAATTTAGGGACACTTTGTGTGTGTTAGATCAAGATGAGCGTTTGCTTACTTCAACACGCCCCTCTGATAGTCACCGTATCAGGACCTCTGACTTCAGCTGGCCTCATCTTCCTATGGTAACCAAAGCTATAAATCAGGACAGTATAAAACTTATTGCCCTTATCATTTCTCTAGCTTTTTATTGTGTAGTAGTGGCTCTCTCACAAAATGTGGCCTGAACAAAATGCACAGAAAGAGAAAGTGTTGGGGTTTAGATGAGTAGGATCATGGCTGATATTTAAGGCCCCTTTTGGGGTGCCTAATCATGCCTGACTAATTTGTCCCAAGTTTCCATGCAGGCCCCAAATGTGTTTGCTCAGATGGGTTTATGATGGGCCTTAAATGGGCTCCGCACAGGTTAAGTACTTCTTTGTGTGTCTAAGTAAATGGCAGTGCCTGTAACTGGATTCATAAATAATTTTTGGGACTATTCTACCATTTAGGTTTATCTTCTGCAAGAAATTACTAAAACAATTTTGTCTCTTCCTGGTCGGGTTTAGACAATAACACCTGACAACTACTTGGTTGTGTAAGAAAACAATCATGATTAGGTTTAAAATGAATGATTTATGCCGGCTTGAATGACCGGCTTGGTTATATATAACTCAACATAACTTTGTCACTACCTGGTTGGCTCCAAGCAACAATAGCATCCATTGTTTAGGATCAGAAGTCAAAACTGCTTCATAAAGGTTTGAAAACAATCACTGATAGGGCTAAAAAGTACATTCTTTTTAAAATGTGACCTGTGAAATGTCCACCCCTCAAATGAAGTTGATAAGTTGAATAAAGCACATGGGCAGGTTTTAGGGAGGGGAGCAGTCACGTTTATATAAATACAGGGGTGAAATTGATTTGTATTCCAGTGTAATTCCAGTGTGATTAAGTGAAATATTGATTTACTTGCACATGTATATGTCACTCCCAAAAAAATGAAAATGTGTAATGAGGATATCAAAGAAGACAAAAAAACTTCCATGGAAAAGACTGCCGTCAGTATATACATGATAAACAGACAGTGGTATCCAAATAAAAAACAAGCATTGGCTCATAGCTGAGCCACATAGAGCATAGCTGCTAAAACATGATTTTGTAGTTCGCTAACAAGCGTTATGCATCTTGGCCCAAACTTGCCTCAACACACCGTCTCTACTGAAGTTGGCTTGTGCAGAAAATTAGGTGAAGATGTTTGATGTTTGGTGAACATCTCAATAATCTAAATCCATTATTTTTCACAGCGAGGAATAAAGTGTGATTGTGCTGTTTGGTTTTCTCAAATTCATAATCTTACACAAATGTGCATCCATACTGCAGTCCATCTCTTTTTAGCCTTTCTGTTGTTCAAAAACAGTTAAGCAGACCTGCCCTGACTAAATAGGAAGTGGAGAAGAGACTTGATATTGTCAGATTTATACTTAAACTTTATTCTCCTTTCTGTGACACTTAAAGGCAGTGGTGGAAATGACATTTATCCCAGTATAAAATATATAAATAAAACACTGATGTACATGTCACCACTTAAAAATAATGTGTTATTAAGTGCTATGAAGACATCACAGATCGAATTAAAGAAAAAAACTCACAAGATGATCAGTAATTTCTGGATAAAGTAGTGTAAAAGAGACATCTACCTCTCTTGTGTATACCTTTGAAATCTGAGGAAATTTATGAAAGTTTTCTTTCTCCATACCTGCTTTATCTTGTTCAAGACTCAAGGGCGTCTTCCTGTCAGAAATTTAATTAAAAAATAAAAAAAGTTTTGAAAAATGGAGTCTTGTTCTCAAAACGACAGAGCGTATCATTTAGAAAGATCTTTGAATGCAGTAATCTAATGTGAAAAGTAATGTGTGCCAGCCTGCCTTTTTTCTGTTTGAGGACATGTGGCTTGACAAAACAAAGCAGTCCTTTACTGAATCAGGAAGTTAAAAACCTGATTGTTGTGTCAACTTCCAGCCAACTCTGTATGCATTTCTGCTTCGTTATGCAAATCAGGGGGCAATATGGGAAATGATCATGTTACAAGTATACATGGAAATAAATGGGCTTGGGAAAATAAATAGGAGGAGAAAACGCAAAGGGGAAATGACAGGCTGACTCTAATGGTATATGGTTAAACGGTGGGTGTAGTTCTGAATTTGACCAGCAAGGGCAAACATAGCGCTGTAATTTAAGTGCAAGGAACCGCTGACTGTGACGTAAATTTGAAACGTCACTTCTCCCCCGGTCATGTACTGTTTTGTGATATTTTTTTCTTTAACGTTTGTCTTTAAATATAAGCTCAGTAGCGTCTGAACACACCTGTGCCTTCGTGAGCCAGTGTTGATATGAGCTTGTTCGCTTGTTTGTAAAAAAGTAAGACGCGATTTCGTTCACTTTCACGACGGTTCACACCGGTTAGCTAGTTAGCTATTGCTAGGTAACGCTAACGGTCATGAATGTGCGGTTTCTGAGGCTTTGGTTGACAGCCGACCGTTACTCGGTTCATTCTTCGTCTGACAGCTTGTTTGCTAGTGGGTTGTACAAACTGTTATCTCTGTCAAACTTGCACCAAGGTCACCACTGTGGGTGTAGACCTTTGTTTTATGTTTTGTACAGTTGTTTTCTAATATGGGCTGTATCCACATTATCATAATCTGTTTGATGTGTGTCTGAAATCAAACCTCAATGAGGAAAGAATATAAAAGTTTTCAACGTTAAACTATTAGTCCAACCCAAAGTTAAACTTTAGACGAATCAAGTCGATTGGTAGAAAAAAAACAATCGACAGTTGTTTAGATTATCACTTATTAGGAAGTCTTTCTGTTCTTTCTCCACTTCCTTAGGTTTCAGCCACTCTAACAACATGATTTACTGCTTATTTTTGTTTTCCAAACATCTCATAAACCAGTCGTTTAACTTATGAAACCGTAAAACAGGAGTTGAATTTTATTGTAAAAATGATCTGAAATTGCAGACCTTCCTCTGACAGCTAACAGCCAAAAAAGCTAAAGAGAGATAAATATTGACACTAGATTTTGAGCCTGTTTGTATTTATTTGCTTTTCTGATTTAAGCTTATTTTAACCTTCAATTGCTGAAGACACGTGTTGTTAAACCATGTTTGATGAATAATGCAAGAGTCATGCAATACATTTTCAGTTATTAATTGACCATTTTCTCTATCAGATGCCATGAAACTGTGAAAACAGTGCTTTCTATTTTCTAAGGTGATCTTATTGCTGTGCTTGTGTTGTTTGATTAGCAGTGTGACATTTAAAGACCCTGAACTGAAACTGATTTGAACAGCGAAAAGCATTGAAACTTCTTTTTTTAGAAGCTGGCACCAAAGCATGTGTAACATTTTAGCTTTTTGGAGTATAAATTGATAAGTCAGAGTAGAGGTCAACACATTTCCAGGCTTTTCTTGACTGGCTATTTTAACTTCAAGGATATATTTACTTATTTTTGCTTCTTTCAGAATGGAAAATTCAGAGAATAGTCCATCAGCGAGGCCCCTCGCAGTGCCTGACAGAGACATATTGAGACCTTCAGGCTCCCCTGACCAGGAGCCGGAATCAACCAGACCCTCCAAGCACAGGGAGCACCCATCCAAGTCACCAAGGAGACGGCGGGAGGGGAAGCGGTCACAGCGACAGGGTAATGGTCATGAACAGCAGCTGTGGGAGATTGAGTGGCGGAGGTTGCCAGGCCAACACGAGCACTTGGAGCCTTCTGGTTCTTCATGTGACACAGCGGAAAGCTCTCCTAAGAGGTTTGTTCTGCAGGCTGCCAGCTGGTCCGCTGTTCTACCGTTACATCTGTGCCGCGCTTGACGTGAGATGACATTGTCTTAACTCCTCTTTCTCTTCTTTTTCCTCCTTGCAGAAGAGCACACTTTTTACATGGACCATATCCAGCCACTCACTTTGGACCTAAAGCCTGCATTCTTCCCAACCCAACTTCTGTCATGTAAGCATGAGAGTGCTGAATTAGTCAAACTTTTCTTGGTAGGACATTGACACTAAAAAGTTTGTGTAACCCTGTGAGATAAGATAAAATGAGAATGGCATGATTGGCTCTTTCATGGGATGGGAAAGCTCACAAGGCAGGCTGCTTATCCTTACTGTAATCTGACTGAAAGGATTTGCTGGTACATTAACTGAATACGCTTCAGATGACATTATTCGCACAATGCCTATCATCTGCAATACAAAGAAGAACAGGGAAAAATGGTAAAGAAGTACGAGGCTTTTTTACGTGCACAACTTTGGAATTTGAACCTGATTCACTTACACTTGTTATCCTAAAGTATCATAACAGTTAATGAATGACTCAGCAGCTAGAAGAATGTGTAAACCTTTAAAATTCAGAAGTCATAGTTTCATTACGGCGCTCTCAGTACAATGTAATTTGGTAGCAGTTAGTTCAACTTTGCCTTTTGGTTATATTTTTGTGTTTGGATGTTGCTTTAGACCGGCGTTACAAGAGTTTCTACAGTACATTTAAGTGCTTGTTTATTAGTTTGTGTGTGTGATTTTCTGTATATTTGTGTTCCAGGCACATACAGGACCCTGCCAGCCAGAGGCTCACATGGAATAAACCTCCAGTCAACGTGCTTGTTATCAGGAAAATCCGAGACGAGAGCCTGGTCGAGCCTTTCAAAGAGCTCTGCAGGTTTCTAGTAGAGGTACAGGAAAAAGCTTTTGAAATGTTGTTTGATGTAACGTATATTTTGGGGAATGGCTGGGTCATTAGACAGATTTATCATGTGAAACTAAACCAAAACACTTTGAGATCTCACAGATAGTAATGATGCATCAACTCAAAGGCTGTGCAGTTTCACTTATGTAAATTTAATCTCCTTCTCTGTTCTTAAAACATGATATAAACACATTTTTAACCGCCTCAGGTTTGTGACCATATCAGTGGTCGATGTGCCCAAACCTGAAGAGAACAGTGATGGATTGTTGCTTTTAATTGCTTGTTTATTTCTCCATTGTAAGACTCTTGTTTGTCCCATAGATTATGACCATTTATGTTACTTACATGTTTATGATCTTAACTGCTATATATGTAAATCATTATTACAATCTTATCGGGTTACTGTTGCTTTTAATTCTAGTATCGAGGCAGATTCTTCTGTTTACAACTGAAGAACAGTGCGTATCTTAAAGACAGCACCTGATGGTTTTGTCCTCAGCGGTTGGTAAACTGAACCCATGGTCCTGCTGAGAAACATTTGTAGAACTGAAGAGCAGCAACTCTGAACAAAAATAACCCAGGAAATGGCTCAGACATGGAGAGAAAGCCATGGTCTGGTCTCCGGGCAGCGAAAGCATCTTTTGACCACATGTTTCTTAAGCCAGACTGTCGGAGCCGGCCAGCGAACCAGTGAACCCACATATTTGCATTCCATGCAAACACAGTCATAGTTAGCTGCACGTATTTGGCACGTGTTCAGCTTTATTTTTGAAAAGCAACCTCTTGAAATGTGTGTATTTGGGCTGTTGTCACTGAAGCGTGCATTTGTGTACCAGGAGAAGCAGATGATGGTATATGTGGAGCGCAGGGTCGCAGATGACGCTACGCTGTCCAAGGACGAAGCTTTCGGCTCCATCCGCAATCAGCTCTGCACCTTCAGAGAGGGTGAGACTCCTGCCTGTCCTACAGCAACGTATTATTTGTGCCCTAAACAGTAATAAAAGTATTAAAGCTTTTCTAAAAGACAGCTAGTAATACTCTGATTTCTGTCAGAATATCTTATTGAAACAAAAGGACCTGTGGACAGTTATACTGGTGTCAAAGTGAGGACGTTTCAGCTGTAAAGTGACTATATCAATGATGCTAATTCTGTATTTTAAACATTAGATTTAGCTGTTTATAGAATAATCAAAGGAATAGAGACTGATGTTTTAACTTTATAGGACGGATAAATATACATAAAGGAGAAAACAGGCATTAAAATTCAGAAACACTTTGAAACCATGGATATCGTCTTGCTGTCTGTGTCTGAAGTCAATGAGTCAGGATGAGGTTGATTAAGTAATTCAATTAAAGCTGAAGATGACTGAATGTGATGTGACAAATAACCATTATCTTTAATTGTGAATCAGTGTATTGTCTTGACAATATGCTCTGGTTGAGCTCCTGTTGAGTGCAGCGAATACAAAATATTTAGTTATTTAAAAGAAATGTCTGTTGATTAGGAAGAGCGCTGCACTTTCTACACATGTTCAGCTGAATAAACTAAACCCTGAAATAATCCTGTGGTGGACTTTAACTATCAGGATAAAACAGGAGGGAAGGACTGGCATTTAGCACTTACGAACACTAAAATGTCTTACTGTCCTCCTTTCAAAGAACAGTTTGAAGGATGAAGCAGAGGTTTTTTCGCTGGACATGTCTGCACCATTGTTCAGTTACTGACCATATGGCGCCTGTTTCCTCATTGTTTTTTTCGATGCTCCCCTGGGGGGCTTTTGTTGGGACACTGAATTATTTTCATCATCGTGATACTGACAAAACAGCCTTCTTTGTTTATCAGATGCACTAATGTTTGAAAGTAAGAATTTCATGTTGGGCTTTGTGTGATTTCAGGTTATGATGATATCTCTGATTGCATCGACCTTATCATCTGTCTGGGCGGCGATGGAACTTTGCTCTACGCCTCCTCTCTGTTCCAGGTATAGTTATATTTTGATTACTTAAGCTAAATATAGAGCGCTTTTCATCGACTCCTTGTATCTACTAATGAGCACTATAAAACTGAACATGGCATCTCGTTATGTATTTTCTCTACTGAACTGATCAAAATTTATTCCTCAAATCTTTTTTACCTACTTTTGGAGTTACAGTATTATAGATGTATAAATACATATGCCAAGCACTTTGTTTACATTATAGCTGCTTTTAAGAGATTTATCTACATGACCTATTTTCACAATTTGAAAAAGAAAGACTTGTAATATCTGAAATGTTTAAATACCAAAAGTGCACTAAAAGAGCCGTTTTGTATCCTGAGATGGTTGAATTCAGCATTCCATAAGCGCGTGTCTTCCCTTCCTTGCAGGGCAGCGTCCCGCCTGTTATGGCGTTCCACCTGGGCTCTCTGGGCTTTCTGACGCCTTTTAAGTTTGAATCATACAAGACTGAAGTGGCGAAAGTGTTTGAAGGTAAAGTGGAGCTTTTTTTTGTAAACTAGAACGCTCAATCGTGGTCAATTTTGTGTTTACGTGTACATTTGGGCTCTTAGGCAACGCGGCCATCACGCTGCGCAGTCGGCTGAAGGTGAAGGTGGTGAAGGACATGCTTCAGAGAACTGGACAGCAGTCGAACAGCAGAGAGCCGCAGCAGCAGCTGGAGCACAATGGACTCCTTCCTCACGGACACACCAACAGCGAGGCCGGCAAGGTTACCCTGCAGCTCCAGGTGAGCTCGCATTTGTCCCTGTGGACGAGTGCTCGGACACAAAAGCTTATTTGGTTTTGATGTTTTCTGTTTAAAAGCTTTTTCTGGTTGAAACAGCTTCATAGTATCTGGCGAAAAATATTTTTGAGAGGACGTGGGTGTTTCCTCCTGTTGTGTATGCTGCAGACTGATTGAACACCAGACCTGGAGCTGCCTGTGGATTAGTTTTTGTCTTAGGGTTATGCATGTTGTTTACACCAACAGAAAGCATCACCTTCGATAAATCATAGGTTTAACAAATTCCTGGCAAACACAGCTGCATTTAGCTCCAGGTACGGAGCAGCCTGCGTCTCCTTAGCCACAGCCACCGCATAATCCTCACCACTACTTTTTAAACTTGGCTGCAGCTTTCCGAGCCTCTGATGCTGCAGGGTTTCATTTATTTCTCACATGATTTAAAGTTGCTCTCACAGCTATAACCCGTCTGCTGTTGCCTAGCAACAAGCATATCTTTTTTCCTTCCTCTTTGGTTGCTGTTTTATTACTTTTTTGCATTTAGATTGTTTTTAAATTCTTCTTTAAATTTTTTTCACAGCAACAAAACATTTTATTTGATATTAAAACATCATGTGACACCTGAGAATTTATATCCTAAATTTCAACTGTGACTGGTTTATATTGAAATTCTTAGCATGAAAAGGTTGATCAGAAAGTTGCAATACTATAATTGTTGTTGTTATTATCACGTTTGAATGATGGTGGCAGCCATGTTGGAAAGGTATAAAGGGCTGTCAGTTGATTAATCTGCTCTTGGCTTTTTTCTCCTCCAAACTATTGTCGTAAAATTGACAATTAAAAAAAATGTACTATTGATTGACAGATTTTTTAATTTCCTTTGGGATTAATAAAGCCTCTCTCTCTCTCTAACTCTCCACTGGGTATATTTAGCTCAGCTCACATCAAGATAGAAAAAAAGACCAACACGTTTGATTTTTAAGACACATTATACAGTTCCAAAGTCAAAGAGCATCGACCAAAACAAGAGTCGTAATGATTTCAGCCGTAACTGAGTGGTCCTGTTCAGAAGTTCCACTTGTACAAAAGTTTAACAATTCTAAGGATGCTTATTGGACATATAAACTAAGTTATTTGGTCAAAGAGGATGAAACAAAGGTTCATTGTACGTGTTGAACAGGTTGAGACCTTGAGGAAACAGGTGTTTTGTTGCGTCTTTTTGTCAGATGCTCCCCTTCTCCAGCTCTGTGTGTCTCCTTTATTTTTTTCTTTAGATCAATGCAAACAACAGAGTTGCGCATCAACAAAAGAACACAGTGTCTGTATTGTTGCTTCATTTTGTGTCCCTCGGCACACACGTTTTTATTCAGTCTGATGCCCTCATCTGAGTTCCTTTGGCTCTGTGCTGGTGACAAAGGAGTCATGTGACCACAGTTTGACGTTGGTGTCATTAGGTTGATGGAGGCCGACTGTCTGTGTGTGTGCTGTTTCCTTTTAATCCCAGATGTGCTTGTGCGTGCTTACATGCATATGGGTCAGAGAAGGAACATCAGCCTGGTTTCCATGGTGACAGTCATAATAAAGCTCTGGGCGCAGATACAGAAGGGAATGTCGGATGTTGTGAAGTTCTGTTGAGTCAGTTGCTATGGAGATATTGGCGTCAATGGTGGAATCAATGGTTATTTAATTATTCTTGATGCTCTCAGTCTGAAATGCTGTGTTAACTAAACAATACGCCTCACTGCTGGAACACACACACACACACACACACATACACACACACACATCTGTCTTCACTTTCAGTGCGACTCGTTCCTCTTTCGACTTGAGTTTTCTTTTTTCTCTCACCAATAAAAGCTAGTGACGGATTGTTCTGGTCTCTGAACCTCACATTACATCACGCTTGGTGTGTCCAGCAGGATGTTTGCGTTGTGCTCGGCTGACGTCAGAACATCTGCCAGACATCGCAGCACTGCTGTATCTTATGTGGCTCAAGTGTGGAACATGATTTGTATGCTGGCGGTCTGCTTGTAGATTCCTTAAGGGAAGTTGGACTATAATTCAGCGTGACTCTGAGTCAGCTGCAGGACCATTTGTTGTTTTTATTTAGAGCGCTGATTAGATTTAACGTCTGCAGGAGAGAATTACATTCTGCAGACTCCAGAGAGCTTAATATACATCATAATCTAGTTATTTACTTTGCTTGATGGCTGCACAGTTATTCCAAGTCAAACTCATTATTCTTTTTTATTCTAAATCATCCAACCAGATGCTTTTGTTTTTAAGTGGATACATTTATGTATATGTATATATACACACTATACTGTACATGAACACATGAGAATATTTCTGCCATCTGGTCTATAGATGGCACTACAGTAACATTTCTAACTTATATAGTCCTGAGTCTTTGTATTTTTCTGTGTGCCTCTGATTAAAGCTGCGCTCTCTGTGTGTGTAGGTGTTGAATGAGGTGGTGGTAGATCGAGGCCCGTCCTCCTACCTGTCCAATGTGGACTTGTACCTTGATGGACGTCTCATCACCTCAGTGCAGGGAGACGGTATGTGGACTGGCCTCTATGATGTGAAATTGCGCTTGTTCCACCCACCTTTTTCTGCTCCCAGATCAGAAATTGAATATCCTTCATCTTGTCTTTCTGTCCACCAGGTGTGATCGTGTCCACCCCCACAGGGAGCACAGCGTATGCAGCCGCAGCAGGAGCCTCGATGATCCACCCTAACGTCCCCGCCATCATGGTCACGCCCATCTGTCCACACTCGCTCTCCTTCAGGCCTATCGTTGTCCCTGCTGGGGTGGAACTCATGGTAAGTCTGGGGAAAGAAACAAACATAAAGTATATTCAAACAGTGTTCAGTGTGGTTTTGTTCCTCTGATTTGGTCACAACCTCAACCTCAAATAGATAAAAGAAGAACAGCAGGTACATCATTTTCAACATCATGCATGTATGAGCCGTGTTCAGATAAGTCTGAATGAACCTAACCTTGTAACAACTTGGCAAACAGATCTGAGTTAATTTTAACAACAGCTTAGCTGTAAAATCACAAAGCAAACTGTAGACATCGAGGATTTTAGTCACTTTGCAACTGTGGACAAAGTTACCCACAAACTAAGCACACAAGGCACATAACAATCCCTGACTGTGTGTACAAGTACAGCAATATTTGGACTATTGAACCTCATCTAAAGAATACAGATTATGATGTTTACATGAGTTGCAGAAACGATATTCCAGTCATGTTCCTATTTGCTGAAAATTGATGCGTGCCCACGTTACGTCACTTTATGCGATGGCAATATATGCACCCAGATAACAGAACTCTGCAGGTGTTGCCAGATATTTTGATGTAAACAGGCAGTCGTGTTCTTGGAAAAACAAGGCTATTGTAGCTTATAATCGACAGACATGGCAACTCTGGATCCAGCTGCGAGTGTAGCAAGATGCCAGTGAAACCCTGTAGGATGTAATATTGTGCTCAAAGTGTGTTCAGGTTTACATAATTCAAGTGAGATCGGCTCTCTAACTCTAACTCCACGTAGCTTAATCTGATTGTTTCTGACTCACGCTATGACCTTGTTAGAGTTAAGGGAATTGGAGAATGCTGTTACCTGGCAGCGTCTTAGTCAGAGGAACATCTTTTCTGGGTTAATGTCAAAGTGCTGCTGTGCACGCCACTGTTGAGCATATCCTGCTAATGGTGTCGGGGAACGTCGGGAGGAGAGGACGCCATCAGTGACAGCAGCTACTTTGTTAACCCCAGCTGCCTGCGCTTAATGTTGTTCTACCTTCATCAACTTTGAAACAAGCAGTCTGACTTCATCTTGTCTGAAACAGATCACCCTCTCTCCTGATGCACGAAACACAGCCTGGGTGTCGTTTGACGGCCGGAGAAGGCAGGAGATCCAGCACGGAGACTGGTGAAGTTCACAAACTGTCCTTGGCTGTTTCAGTTTCATCATTAGATTCTCGTTTCCTCGTAGTCTGATTAAATGTCCGTCTGCTTTTCTCCTCGCAGCATTAAGATCACTACATCTTGTTACCCTGTGCCGTCTATCTGTTGTCACGACCTGGTTTATGACTGGTTTGAAAGTTTGGCTGAGTGCTTGCACTGGAACGTACGGAAGAGGCAGGCCCGACTCGCAGACATCTCAGACTCATCGGACACCGAAAACTGAGGTTCCCGGGTGTGTTTTCTGCCAAACAACTGACATTCTCCACAGCTCCCGAGTGGTTTAGGCATGTTCCGAGACGACTTCAGGATTTACAACCACATTAGTATTAGACTGATCCTATGAAAGAATGTACAGTGATCCAACCATTAATACAGTATTTCACAGTCATCATCATCATCTCATTACATTCCAGTGCATACGCATTGCTCTTCTTATCGATAGCTTCTGGCAAGAATGCACTTTTCTCACTTTGAAATGAAAGAAACTTTTCATTAATATCCTGTAAACTGCTTCCCCTTTACCAATTATCCATCAGCGTGTTGAGCTCGGTCAAATTATTGGCAGAAAATATGCTCATAAAGCTGAGTTTGAGCAGACTGACCCTGTTTCATCTCATCCCAAACAAATGTAAATTTGTACATATGAGATTCTAGGATAAATTTATTTAATGTGATATTTATGTGATGTTTATATATTTTTAAGACTTCAGCTTGGAATAATTGTAACAATGATTTACTCAAAACTTAATTCCTTGTAGCTGAGTCAGAGCTGTACAGCGGTGAACAGTTGCGTTTTCTGCTGTATAAGCCGACTAATCCAGAACAAGTTTGTTTGTTCTGTAGCTTCTGTTGCCTTCGAGAGTTAATTTCGGACTGCATGTAGCAGAACTGAGGCAGACAATCCTAAACCAACCATGTCAATTTCATGACCGATAGATAAATTGTCAAAGGACGTTGGCAGAAGGCAGTACGGGGATAATAAAGCTTAAAAATGGCCCATTTCTTTTTGTTAAGTCTTATGTTTGTGTCGGTGCCAGAAGGGTGTTCTCAAACTATTTAGAATATAATGATACAACGAAATATGACCCAATAAAAAAAGATTAACTTAAAGTTTGTAACCATGAATTCTATAAAGGAAATTGAATAAAGTTTATATGGGTTTATTTAATATCAACACTAAGAGAAACAACTCGTAGTTGTTGTTGTAGCTTTTAGTCAGCAGTTCAGTGTTAATATTTGATATTTTAGTAGTTCTGTGCTTGAGAACTGAAACATTTTCACTTTATGACAGGGAAAGAAAAAAAAAAATCTGAAAAAGACATGGGTGCTTTCTATGTTTTTATTGCAATGATAACATACAGATATATTCCAGACATTTTATTAAATTACACTCCAATATTGCAGGAGACAATCTCGAATGATATCAATCCAAATGTGGACAGCTATGTGATCAAAAGACACCGTTCTTGACCAGAGATAAAACATTGAAGTTTTAACATTTTCACTTTTATTTCCCCCAGAAATGTGTAATGAGAAGCAGCAGCAGAGAGCGTAATAATACTACAATACACAAAGAGACTGATGCTGTGCAACAATTAACAACAACTGGGAAAATAAGTCTTTTTTTTGTGAAACTGTCATGCCAAATATTCCAGATGCAACTCAAGAAACAAGAGGTGCACGTTGCGTGTTTGGGGGAAGAAAAACCATAAAACTGAAAAACAAAACGAGACAAGACAACACGTCGACATGTGAGAGCTTCACACCTCGGTGGGATCAAAACATAAAAAGAAACGAGTGACTTCACACAGTCTGGACAAGTTCTGTTTGAGAGCGAAACAAGAACAAAAGGCCGAAAGCAGCATGGAATATACTGAAATATTGTTTCAGCAGGTTGGCGTCGCCGCCGGTTTCATAACCTTCGGGTTGATGACTGACCAGTTGGAGAAAGAAATGCAGACGTGGCAGCACACCGCCAACCAGATATCACACACACGCTCTGCAATAAAGTGACTCATGTAAAAATCCTGACATCGAATAGATTTCCTGCTGTTTCTAGTTCCAGATGTTACCTTTACATAAGTAAACGGAAGTAAAAGCAACAACAGACACTCAAACCCAGAAGAAGAGAAGGAACAGAGGTCCGTTTCATAGTTTCTTAGACTTTGAGAGTTGTATGCATATATCTGATATATCAATAGAATTCATATATAAATGATACATTTATATGTTTTATACTTAAATATAATCCCCGCTATGACCTAAAAAAAAAAAAAAAAGAGCATCGAAGACATTTCTGGCCAGAAATCAATGTGAAGGAACAGCTTGTACCTCTGGAACTGGACCACGGCGGCCAGCTTCCACCGGTCAGTGGAGCTGGAGTCGCCCACATTTTTTGCGAGGCTTGTGTCAGACTGAGCAGGACGTGCTTGGACCAGTCTAGCGTGAACGCGCTTTAACAGTTTTTGCCAAGACCAAACATCTTCGCTTGTCTGCACATGAACGACCTCCGCGCTGTGCTTTTTTTCCCCCTCCTTTTTTCTTGTGAAAGAATGGAGAAGTTTGACATTACAGTTACAAAAATAACCAAATTACCAAAACGTCCCTTCCCCCTCGCTCTCCAGATTAAAGCATGCATTACATTATTATCTGTTGTGTTTGGCACTAGAGTTTGCTTTACTTTGTATCTGCTTCTGTTTGCAAAGGATTCAGTCAACTTTATGTCTTCTAATTTCAGTTGTTCAGCAGTCTTAAAGAAAAAGGAAAGGAAATTACGTACGCCAGCTGTGTCCCAGTTGCTCACTTTTACTCTTAAAGTTAGTATTTCACACTGAGTGGAGGATTGCACGATGATCATTAGCTGTAAAAAACAACAAAATGGCTAGTACCTCAAAAAGCCAAACACTATCTGCTTCAACAGGGTTGATTTCATTTTTGCTTTCATTGAGTAAACTACAGGATTTGGTCCATCCGGCTAAGTTCAGGTTTCAAAGCGGACCCGCTGGTCATTCTGCTTAAAGTGCTGCCTGAGAAAGCTATCAGACTCGCTGGCGTTTTACAGGATGTGAAGCTTAATCCACATCTACTGTGATTACAGCTTTAAGGACAACAATAAAAAAAATAGGAACATGGACACCTCTTCTCCTGCAGGCCTCACGTGAAACATCCAAATTTATGGGGCCGGATATAAATAAAACACGTTGAGTTGAACCGACAGAAAAAAACTATTTCATGACACGAGGGACCAAACAACCATCAGAGTTGCTGATTTGGTCTGATGGGTTCCTCAGGCGAACATGTGCGACAGCAGTTTAGAGCATAAATAACATTTGGGTTGGAGGAATCGCATCCACCATAAGGCTTCTTTTTTTAAAAAAATTTCCCATTGTCGTAGCCGTTAACCTTTCAGTGTTGTGTCTATCCCGGTACAGTTTAGTGGAAGATCTCAACAACATGAGATGGAGCTTCTCTGCGGCCACAGAGAGGCCGGACTAGCAGGTCCTGGGATCACAGCAGGGAGGGAGGGACAAAGAAGAAGAGAGAGATGGGACTGGAAGAAGTTTATGTTTCAGCAGTCTGGGGTTTAGTTTCACTCCCACCCTCTTCTTTCCTCTTTTGAGTCTCCTCATCTTCCTCATCTTCTTCCTCCTCCTCCTCTTCCTCCTCCGTGTGCTGCTCCAGCTCCTCCCTGGTGATCATCTCAAAGTCGTTTCCGTTGCTGTGCTGCGAGCCCTCGTCCTCTCGGCGGTCGCTGTCTGTGTCCGATTGGCGTTCCTCTGTCCCCTCTCCCTCCGCTTCTTTGCTCTCCCCTCGGCCCACTTCTTTATTCTCCTCCTCTTCATCCTCTTCCTCATCGTCGGCATCCTTCTTCTCGCTGTCCGACTTGTCGTCGCTGTCTGATTTCTGAGCTTTGGCGGAGGCGCTGCTGTCCTTGTCGTCGGTCTTCTCCGAGCCCTTCTTGTCGCCGGATCGAGGTCCTTTGTATTCGTGAGTGTAGAGCGGCCTGAACGAGTCGATGAAACCGACGTCTGCCGTCAGGTTGGGGAGGAACCAGAAGTGATGGCGCCCACCAGTTACCAGCCAGATGATCAGGAAGAGGATGCAGCGAGCTGAAGAGAGGAAACAACCGGTGAGACAGATGTTTTGACCCAAACAGACATCTGAACATGATGATAAAACCTGCAAAGAGCTGACATATTATGGAAAAATATCCCTTTTTTTCTGTGCTTATTAGATTAGGGTCTCTGAGGTTGTTATAAACTCAAAAACTGACTCAAGTCGTCCAGACTTGCAGATTTACTTAACTTGTATCACTTTTTAAGTTATCTAGCCTCTTCTCATGCTGCCTGGTTTCAACAGAATCATTAGTTAATATTAGTTCGATAGTTCCCTTAACATAATAAATAAATGAACTAATAATGCTCTACCGGTACCTTGTTTAATATTTTACACCCTGATAAGGAGTACAGAGTACTGTAGATCTCCAAAAAGGCAGAGGAGGAAAGGGTTGGAGAGGAGTACAGTGGATCATTTCATTTTAAAATGATCCACTTGAAAAGAGGTGTAAGTTGATGAAAGTAGAAGAGTTGCTCCCTTTGTATCATTTTAACCACAGCGTCTTAGAGACGTTTCATTAAGGCCATAGAAAATTGTTTCAGCTTGAAAAAAAGGACGTCTCCTTAAATTTACCTTATTGAATTTGCTTCGTATTACAAACAGCTTATTCTCATATTGTAGCTGCATTATAACTATAATACTAGTCTATTATTTACCATTTGATTGTCTTCTTTAACGTTCTATTTATTTTCCTTTTTCATTATGTTTTAAGATGTTTTTTCCCTTAATGTGAAGTACTGTGAACTGTAATGTGAACTTAATTAGGTTAAACTGTGGTCTGCTGCTGTAATGCAATGCCTGGCCAAAAACAAAACAAAACACACAAAAAAAGGTCACACACAATTTTGTCTAGTCAGACCACTTTTTGGACCTTTTTAGCCACAAAACGTACTGCTGAATCTAGACAACCTGACCCACTGAGGCAACCCCAGATGAGAACACTGCTACAGCAGACTCGAGGCATGACGGGTGCAGCGCTTCCTACCCTGATACTCCCGCCACTCTGGATGAGAGTGAATCTGGACACATCACACCACATGTCCCGTTTGCTTGATGCAGACTCAATAATTTGACTCTTAAAATTGAGTAATATTTTTTCCCAGGATCCTAGGAGATGCTTCTCACTACATCATTTAGGGTTAAATAGCTTGTTACTGCAGTACTTTTTTTAAAAGGGAGGCTCTTGGCCAGCTGCTTAGTTTAATCCTGGTTTTATGTTGCAGAATCCATCTAGTTTGATTTGTACAGATCTCCATCTCTTTACTATTCAACATTGGTCTTCCATGTCCCAAAAAATACTTTTAAAAGTCAGTGGCTGCTTCTTCCTTCTGTACGTGTACTTACCGACAGCTAAGAGCAGGATACTGGCCACAAAGCAGCCGGCTGCAACGCTTATATAGTACACTCCAACACGCATCTCTGCTGGCCACAGTGGGAACAGTGTGGCTGCTATCACTGCAATAACTGACACATAAAAAGAAGAAACAACATGAGATGACCCTCCATTAGGCTTTGTTGTTCAGCAGACTGCCATTCAAGGTTTATAGTCTCACTCACCGAGGATCAGGCCCATAGCGAACGTCTTAAAATGGACAGGATCATAAATCCACACATACACCTGCAGACGAGAGATGAAAAAAGGTTTAACAATCACAAACACCTGGTTTTTTCTTTCCGTTTTTCCTCATTGATAGTTTCTCACCTCGTTTCCATCCAAGAACAGCTGATCCTCATGAGGCTCCAGTTTAAATTTCTTCTTCACCTCTTTCTTCTTCTTGGGGGTTCCAGGACTATCATCCTGTTAAATTACCAGATAAAATCATTTTGAAAATGTTACACAGGAGTGTCATTGTGATAAGACAGATACCACGGATGCACCTTTACGAGCAATTTTTAACTTGTTGGTATAATGTGTTTAGTCACCTTGATGCAGTGTTTCAGGTGGTTATACTGATAACTTTTCTACATGACCATGCTTCCTCTTTCTCTGACTAATATCAGTGTAAACGTGATATTGAACTCCTGTTCAGGACTTTTACAGATCTGCACTTTAAGAGTGCGGTCTAAATCTCTTCATTATGTTGCAATAAATTCAGGTATAAATAAAGGTTCTGTTGATTCACATACGCTTTTCTCTTTCTTGGTTTCGGCAACTTCAGACTCTTTCTTTTTCTCTTTTTCCTTCTCCTTCTTCCCTTTTTTCTCCTCCTCTTTGCTGCTGTCACTCTTGATTTTCTTCTCTTCTTTCTCTTTCTTTGCATCTTTCTCAGGTTTTTTCTTCATTACCTTGAGAGCCCGGTGGAAGAACTGCTTCTTCAGGAGTCTGCAAAGAACCAAAAACAACATCAGATCACCATGTTCTGTGAATGATTTGCTGCTGTAATGTGCCCCGGCTCGGACGCAACGCTGTAATGTGCCCCGGCTCGGACGCAACGCTGTAATGTGCTCCGGCTCGGACGCAACGCTGTAATGTGCCCCGGCTCGGACGCAACGCTGTAATGTGCCCCGGCTCGGACGCAACGCTGTAATGTGCCCCGGCTCGGACGCAACGCTGTAATGTGCTCCGGCTCGGACGCAACGCTGTAATGCGCCCCGGCTCGGACGCAACGCTGTAATGCGCCCCGGCTCGGACGCAACGCTGTAATGCGCCCCGGCTCGGACGCAACGCTGTAATGCGCCCCGGCTCGGACGCAACGCTGTAATGCGCCCCGGCTCGGACGCAACGCTGTAATGTGCACCGGCTCGGACGCATAGATGTAATGTGCTCCGGCTCGGACGCAACGCTGTAATGTGCCCCGGCTCGGACGCAACGCTGTAATGTGCACCGGCTCGGACGCAACGCTGTAATGTGCTCCGGCTCGGACGCAACGCTGTAATGTGCTCCGGCTCGGACGCATAGATGTAATGTGCTCCGGCTCGGACGCAACGCTGTTATGTGCTCCGGCTCGGACGCAACGCTGTAATGTGCTCCGGCTCGGACGCAACGCTGTAATGTGCACCGGCTCGGACGCAACGCTGTAATGTGCTCCGGCTCGGACGCAACGCTGTTATGTGCTCCGGCTCGGACGCAACGATGTAATGTGCTCCGGCTCGGACGCAACGCTGTAATGTGCTCCGGCTCGGAAGCAACGCTGTAATGTGCTCCGGCTCGGACGCAACGCTGTAATGTGCTCCGGCTCGGAAGCAACGCTGTAATGTGCTCCGGCTCGGACGCAACGCTGTAATGTGCTCCGGCTCGGACGCAACGCTGTAATGTGCTCCGGCTCGGACGCAACGCTGTAATGTGCTCCGGCTCGGAAGCAACGATGTAATGTGCCCCGGCTCGGACGCAACGCTGTAATGTGCTCCGGCTCGGACGCAACGCTGTAATGTGCTCCGGCTCGGACGCAACGCTGTAATGTGCTCCGGCTCGGACGCAACGCTGTAATGTGCTCCGGCTTGGACGCATAGATGTAATGTGCTCAAAAACAAAAACAAGGCACGTGTAAATCTGTCCTTCCGGTTTGAAAACTGCTTTTGCTTTTTTAATCCATGCATGTATGTGCCCATCAAGCACGTAGCTTTGCATTCTTTTCTGAAGGATATTTAGACTGAGTGGAAACAATTTTGTGAGAAATCTCTTTCTTCTGAGATCAAAGAAAGGTGTTGGAGTGAACAAACACTGTAGCAACAGCAGGAGGCAAATCTCTCCTCTGACTCATCAGTGATCTGCAGTGTTTTCACAGCATCGTTATGCATCAGCTCCGCTGGCTTGGAACCTCGACTGAGACTACAAAACATCTAAAATGGCGAATGGAACTGATTCTCTCCACCCCAGCTGTATTGCCAATATAAGTGCTCAGATACTTGTTTCGGAGCGAAGCAAAGCTTATATGAGAGACCTGTTGCAGTAATCCACCACAGAGTCCCGGGTGGTGAACAGGGCCTCCTCTCCCTTCTTAGCTTTGGCCCACTTGGAGTCCAGCAGACAGTCCACAGCCTTGGAGGCTAAATGAAGAAACACAGAAAAACAATCTGGTCTTCTATCAGAATTTCCTGTACTCAGCAGTCTGTCAGTGAATGTTCATTCATTCTATTAACTCATTCATTTGAAAACAAATCAAATAATAGGAGATTTTAAACATTACAAGTTCACACTTTAAGCTGTACGTCTTAAAAATTATGTTAGACATGGGGAGCAAATTTGTCACATTTTTGTTGATGATTTAAGAAAATAAATCTTATTTAAAAAGATATATTAAATCAATTATCTGGGCATGAAACAAAGAGATATTTTCTGCTGCTGTGGAGGTATGTGATCACTGCCAGCAGTTATTATGTGGGCAAGATAACAAAAAAAAAACCTACAAGTCGGAGAAAAACTGAAGAAAGATTATTGTAAAACGTGAAGTTTTGGTGCAGATCTGGATATGTACACGACTGAGCATACTGTGGCCCAAAGCAAACTTGGAAAGGTCATATGACGATGATGATGATGAAGAACAGCAGGCCTCAGGAGTCGCACTCTGCTCCACCTATATTTACTGAGTAAACAGCACTTCCCATAACTGACAAATGGGTTCCACTGTGCCCCAAAACAAGACGTGGAAACGCAATGTAGCAAGAAAAGGTCAAAAACCAGTGACAAAACACCAAACACAGCATGGTGTTGAGCTGGAACTAAATTAAATGCAGCTGCTCAGTAATAACAACGTTGGTGCGTTCGACAACAAACAGAGGGCCCTGAGTCATGCTCCACCCAATGATGCAGCTGCGTGTTCAGCTAAGCACAAACCAATGAAGTAGTCCACCCGGTGGCCCATCATGTTTGTTGACTTGGTGGGGCAGTTAAAACGGAGGTACTTCGCCACCGCCTTCTCCTCCTTGGTGGGCTCGCTCACCTCCTGCGGACCAAACACATCCACAGTAACAAAGTCAGTCACACGCAGTCAAGCCATCTGCTAAAATGATGCCCTCATGTTTTCATGCACTGAACTACTGCTGGCATTAAATGGCAAAGCCTCCAGCTTCTTCTTGGGACGGATATAATGGCCTTTATGACAGCCAATCACATCAAACTAGACGCTTGTAACCAACCAATTACCCCTCAGTCTCCTAAATCCAGAATCTAATCTGTATTTTAACTCGATTAAGTCAAAGATTTTATAACGATGGAGGGTGAAATGTGGCGCTGGCAGCTCACTGATACATCCATCACTGTATTATAAGCAACACGTACGTATTTTGAGGTTCAAAATGTTTCACTAGCACAGCATCTACTCTGTGTTATATGGTGTATTTACTAAATATTCTGAGTATTAAATATATTTCAAATTTGCTTTAGGATTGGAAAGAAGTTGAAATAACTACTTTAGTAAATGGAAGGATGAACAGAGCTAGAGCCTCTTGTGTCACAGTACAATATTTGTTTTAGACGGGTACCAACATGTGACCGAGAGGCAAGTTACACATCTTTACTGTTGCATCTTTCTCTGTGATAAAAATGCAACGGCTGTCGAGCAGCTCAGACAGAGTCAAAGTCAGCATTTAGTATCCATCACCTTCATATCAGAGTTAAACTTGTAGCTTACTTTAGTTGTTTATATGCCACAGTAAGTGATGCTCCAATTCAAACTACATAAAAACCATTCATCTGTGTGAAATTGTTCAAACCGAGGCATTTTGTGCTAACTTCAACTGTTTTTTGTTTGTTTTTTTAAGTAAAAAGGGTCCGTTAAGTCCTATGGCTCATCTAAACCTGGTTTATGAACTGTTAGGGCCATCAGATCTTTTCACTCACTCTCCCCTCTTACGACATCTGCACTCCGAAACACCTAAATAAAAGCTTTTGGTACCCAGCTAATGCTAGCTACCTGAAAAGAGGGCATCGACCCAGTGAGAAATGCTATGTTTCATTGAGTCCAATGTCCAGTGACATTGTTTTAATGAAGAGTAAACCTTTCAAATCTACACTAAGTTAAAAAGTTTGTAAAAGTTTAAAAAGCTGTGCCAGATAAAAAAAAACAAACAAAAAAACACCCTAAGCTAAAAATTAACCAAAAAAAAAGGTCAATTTTGGCACAATTAAGATTTTTTGCTATAAGCAGTACATGTCAACATGCGAGTGTTGCACAGAGGGAAGTCCATTGAGCAACCAAGCAAAGTTGTGTTTAAAAAAGGAGACATAATAATGGCATGTACGCACAACTCCACTCAACATGTAGTAGCAGTCAAATGCATGATTAGGAGGTATCTCAGCCCAGAAACCTACTCTTTCTTTAACAAGGTGAGAAAGGACATTCTGTAGGTTGTGTACTGAAATGTGTTTCTAATATCAACGCTTACTGATATCAGGTAAGATTCACCAAAGATCCTCTAAATTGGACGGCATGTTTACACGACACTAGAAAACAAAACTACTAAGTCAGATCAAACTCACTCTTTTGTCAAATCACTCAACAAAAGTCCCGACCAACTCCATCGCATTTAAAAAAAATAGAAAACATTGTCAGCTAAACGACATTTTAACTTTTGTTGCATTTTAGAAAACCTTATTAATAACCACCAATGAGGTGAACATGATAGCAAAGAGTTAAATCTGTTTTTAAATCTGAAAAATGTCAACCACAAGTTTTTAGTCACCTACAATGTAGGAAAACTGTGGTCAACAAAGTCACACCCAAACTGTATTTTTGTACCAATACTGACATTTTTTGTGTACTTTGCTTTGTCATCTTTCCAAAGGTACCAAAAGTGCTCCATCAATTGTTTCCGACTCTACATGTTTTGATCAGCGGCCTCTTTGAGGCCAATGAGGAGAAAGAAAAAAAAAGAGACAAGAATGGACTTGGTTTTATATTTTCAAAAACAAAACACTTAATTTGTACTTCAGACCATTCATATCCAGGTGTTTTCATATACTTATGAGTAAAGCATGTCAACAAGACACTTTGTATTGTTGCACTTTGAATTGCCTTGTGTACGAATTGAGCTCTACAAATAAACTTGCCTTGCCTTTGTGAGGGGAAGAGTTAAAATTACTCAAGATAATGAAGGCTCGTTATTGTTGATGGTTAAAAAGCTTCATGGCACATTAACAAGCCTCATCCTACTTCACTCTAACCTGGTGTATTGTGCACACGTAGCTTTTCTCTCCAGCTCTTATGCTATTTTTTTCACAAGAGGAAAGCTGTGTTTTTAAAGCTCGAAGCTGCACCAACATTTTATTGAAGACAGTTACAGTTTAAAGCCGTGTCTGTAGGAGATAGAAACTTGTTTCACTTGTCGACTACCAATTATAAGACAGTTATAAATTCAGTTCCTCTGTCCAAATTAGTAAACATACATGTACAATCTGATCAGCATCCCTAAAACAAATATTGCGATCTGAGCATTCTCTCGACACAGGTGTTGATTTGTAGATCCAACAACTGGCCGCTTAAATGAGAGCCTGTTGTCGTTTTCAGTCATTTCCTGAGAGCTTGTTTGTGAGCTCTCACCAGTGTCCTGGTGTACTGCTTCAAAACACCGGTCACAAAAGCCTGTTGTTCTCAAATCTAGAATTCAAAGAACTAAAAGTAAATGTAACAATGCACTGTGATGTGGGAGGAGATGTAGGAGTAAAACGAAGCTGTAACCAGTTTCTGAACAGTTTAATTGACTTTTTATGTAAGTTTTCGTCAGCAAGGCCCTCCTGGATTCACGTCACTATTAGGCTAACTGCATGGTGAGTTATACGAATGCATTATGTTGACTTACTAATTAAATTCCCACAGATCTCCTCGTGTTATATAAACACGCCTGGTTAAAGCTGACGCAGCTTAGCCAGCAAACATTTACAGTCAGCCCAATCTTATAATGAACATACAAAAAAAATGGCTGCACCTACACCTCGGTAAAGAATGTAAAAACACCGTTACACTGTGTAAACCAACGTGTGAGTGCTACAGGCAATTAAGAGAGCAACGAAACTCAGAAACATCTAAATAAAATAAAAACATTCGCTTTTGGTACCCTGCTAACGCTAGCTACCGTTAGCTATCATCTGTCTTCAACTGCCGCTCGTTGAGAAATCCTCGTGCAAATGCTGACGTTGCCATAAATCCGACAGAAGGGAGCAAACATTGCGGTCGATTTTTAACAAGCTTTTCGTGAACCTGAAGGGGCAGACTTTTGGCTAAAAAGAAGTGATGTTACCTGGATCCGCTTCTTGTGCCTCCTGCGCTCCGCCATGATCCTCCAACTCAGCTTCTCAGTGCGTGAGGCTGCGCACGCGCATAGAGTATCGCGAGACTGCCCGATTTACAACATTATACGTTATGTGCTCACTTGATTGTGACAATAGAGATGCTTTGATAATGTCCGATTTAAAAATCTGTGTTGCCACAATGAAAAAATAACATTTAAGTTTTCATTTCATTCGCAGTTTATTAAGAATCCCCGATTACTGATGATTTGTAATTAAAAAATAAATAAAAAAGATAAGAAGAAAATGGAACAGTGCATTTTTTACATAGCCCAATATGAACAATAAGTTGTCAGCTCCGAACGTAAAATATTTTTGGTTCTCAATAATATAAAACACATAAAAGCAGTCAGAGAGCACAGCTTAGAAACTTGTGCGAGAAAATAGTTCGAATATTTGTTTGAGAATAATCAAAATGGTCCCATTGTCTGTGTTACAGCCCATGGTCTCAGTCCTAATATTACAACGCTGTGTAGTTCCCCGTCCGGGATTGACTGGTTTTCTATGGTTCCTTCCACCAGAATGGTGTCTTTCTATAAGGCAATGGCTCCACCTCTTTGTGCCTGGCTGGTGCCGCTGCTGTTGCTTCTGTCAGCTGCATATATCTCTTGTTATTCTAGTTTCGGGTTCATTGTATTTGTAGTATTAACATGTTTGTTTGAGAAGGCACTTGTTAAGGCTTGTGATTCTGTTCTGTTATAAAAACACTTGACAATACTCTGTTTGCTCTCTGTGCTTTTACTAGAGTAGTGTTGTATTTGGAAATGGGACCACTTAGTATATTTGTATCTGTACTGCTTACTCTTGTTAGGCTGCAAGTCTTAAAAGTAATATTTTCTCTTATCAAGAGAGAAACAAAGCCAGGCTTGGATTAAAAAAAAAAACGAACAAAAAAACTTTAGTTAGACTCATTGGGATGTATCTTGAATCTAATTTGCCACTTGAAAAAAGTAGATAACTATTTCTAACCCCTTTGAGTATTTCACTGTTGCATAATAAGACACAACTACAGGGTGCAGAAGTATCAATATTATTACAGGACTTCATATTTAAAATCCTTAAGCATGTAGTACTTGATATTCATACATTTATTTCTTATCATGCCATGATAGATTTAACAGCAGGTATTTATGTATAAAAACACTTTATTTACAGTCCAAACAAATGCAAAAAAGTCAAATTCAAACCACTGAAACATGTTTCTAATATGATTTTCTATGGTTCTTATGTCAGCCTACAGGAAAAATGATGTTTAGCAACTTAAAAGAATAACAGAAAGTTACAATCAGACAGAGACTAATGTGCAATAATAAAGAAGAGAACAGCGATGATGTGGGACCTGCTAAGGGTCTCATCGCTCAATATGCACACCAGTTTCACTCCACTGTTGTTTATAAAAAACGTTGAAAATATATGTGCAGATACTGTGGACCCGTGTAAGAGTAAAAAAAAAAAGAAGCATATTCAGTCCAGTGTATTGTGATGTAAACAATCCACCACAGTGGCAGCAGCAGTTCATCAGGTCTGAGGGTGCAGAAAAAACTTGGCTCAGTTGGTATTTGTCAGCATGATCAGCACCAATCAGGCTGTCTCACTGCTGGCAGATGGAGGCGAACTGTTCTCTGCTTCATTGATATGCTCGGTGGATTTGAGGGCATCGGGGTCTCTTGGGCTCGCCAACAAGTCCTCACTGGCGCAGATGACAGGGGAGCCCATATCTGAGGAGCGGTCCCCGGGTTTTTCAGGCGTGGCCTGCAGAGTAGTGCTGGAGAGCGGCAGGTTCATCATGTACATCATGCTGCCCAAGCGTCTAGACACCTGCAAAGAGGTGACAAAATCAGACAGATATTAGATTAGCCAGTGTGACTGAGACTCTCTGTTGAGGTTTTATGTTCCTTTAACTCTCAGTAGCTTCTTCACCAATAAAACTGTTACAGAGAAAATTCACGGCCTTCTTCCTGCTACTGTCACTTATATATCATCAGGTACAGTAACTTTAGCATTGACTGCAGAGCTTGGTTTGTTTTTGGAATATTTCGGTCCAGTTGAGCTCTCTGAGCCATCGACAGTAGTTTAATCTAAACAAACCCCATCCCAACCAGACTGCTCAACACAGGATTTAATTATAATTATAATTTTCTTTACTGTTCAATGTGCCTTGTGATGATAGTTGTTGTGGTGCAACACAATCAGACTAAGTTTCAGTTTCAATGTCCTGGTTCAATATCATGAATGAGTAAGAAACTTTAGTGCAACATAACAGTTGTTTATGTGATCAGATACTTGTTTTTTCCTATAAGTAAGTCTATTATGAAAAAAATCCTGTTGTGCTGTACTTTATTACAGTCATCATTCACTTGATATTATATTTCCACTCCATGGCTTAGATGCCGACATCAGATGTAGATTTTCATATTAATGCAAATATCTATGAAACCAGTCAATTGTCAGCAACTATCAGGAGGAATTTCTTTCCCATATTTTTTGTCTTTACAGTTGTTTTTGTCTTTACTATTTGATTATTGTGTTTTTTCTCCCCCCCATTGCCTTTGCATTTCACATGGTTGGACTTGTGTAACTGAAGTGACAAAAGCAGCTCGAGATGCAGGCTCTAAGGAAAACTTTTACAGACAAATAAATAAAGCTGCCTGTCTTGACTTGAGTGGAAACACAAATTCACACAATCCAAGTAAACACTTTTGACAAAATCTACTAAATGAGCCTTATGCATGATGCTTAAGTTGAATCTCACTCTTCAATCATCTTCCTTTTTTGATGTCTACACAATATATTTTCAGCAGACGTTTGGCTTGTGCACCTGCGAGCGGATTTTCAGAGCTGGCCCCAGTTTGAGCCCCAGTGTGTCCAGTAGGTGCTCTTCTGAAAGGAGGGGCAGTGTTTCCCCGTCAATCATGTGGTCCTTGAACATCTGGGGAGATTATCGCCATTAGCACAACAAAGACACAACAGAGCAAATACAAGAGGAGGGGTGCAAATTATAACAGGTACCTACCTGGGCGTACTCTGAACATGAAGGTATGCTATTAATAAAGTTGTAAACATCATTCACTGTCCACTTCCTTATGTCTTCAGGGACCTCATCACCATTAAGAAAGAGATTTGGTGGACCTTTAGAACACATTATGCATGAGAAAGATCACATTATTTAACTTTTTATTTTTTAACATTGTTATCAACCTTGTATTTTTTTCCTAAACTTACCAGGTGGAAGGAAACCATTTCCAGGGACTGGGAACATGTAAGGCATCCCTGTCAGAGCTCCACCAGTGGACGGATACATGAATTTCTCCTGAAAAGCAGAACATTGGCTTGATGTGTCTTTATCATTTGCACCACCATTGGTCACATCTGAACACCCATCCTGAGTGGTCGTGCAGGCCTTGCGTAAGCCTGCCTCCCCGTCTTTGTAGTTCTTCCTGTTTCCTGTGGTAATTTCAGAGTCTATTTTGGTCTGATGGTGGGTCTTACTGGTGGCACACTCCTCTCCCATGTCCCCCTTTGCTTCCATCTCTTTCTCTTCCCCTGATGTGGCTTCTGGGCTCTGCTCTACACATTTATCCTCAGACTGGCCCTTCAGGTTGGACACCTGGTTTTCTGTACTCTTGTGAACAGTCGGCCTTCTTCCGGCCCTTCGCCCCCTTTCTCTCTGCAGTGTGCTGATTGGTGGGTAAGGACTGGCTGCCATGATGATACTGTTGGAGTGCAAGTCATCCAGGGAGGGACGATGAACGAAAACATCGTGGCCATCGGGCATGCGCTGACGCCCTCTGAACAGCATGGGGTTGGAGGGGTATGACATGGGATTATCAATTCCCATCAGTCCTTTTTGGTGAGCATTCTCCAGCTCTTTCTGATGCAGGATGGCATTCATCTCCATTCTGAAAAGGAGTGCACATGTGTTTTATTTCTTCCTCAGTGATGACAAAATCTCAAAATCAAACTTTGTTGCAACAGAGACAACTGAATTAAGTTTTAGTTTAATTCAGCAGAATATGACGCAAACCTGTGTGTGGGTGGAATATTTTTGTGAGATGTTGATGATGTTCTGCACGCACTACCTGGCTATATTTTGCTTGTGTATGAGTTCCTGTCGCCGGGCAACTGTTTCCATGGGTTCCGAGGGTAAGAAGCCATAGCCAGCTGAGAAACAGAAAGAATAGAAGAAGAGACAGGAGATTACTGCTAATCCTCATAACTCAATCTGAAAGGGAAATGATCTCAGATGTAATTCCTGTGCTCACCTGGTCCGGGAAATGCTCTGCCAGGCAGGACATTGGCATGAGGGGGTAGAGGGGGACCAAGGTGAGGTCCCATGTGCATTTGTCTGGCGTCAGACGCTACCATCTCATTGGAAGGAACTAACTCCCTGATGAGATAAAAGAAAAAAAATTGAGATAAAAGCTGTTCATAGCCTCATAATGTGCTGTGGTGCTGATTGCTAAGGTGTATTCTGGCCTTGAAGATCTTCCACACCTTGTCTGTCTACTGTTCAGGCCTGTAAATGAATTTGGGCACACACCTCTCCATGAAGCGAGGTTCGAACTGTGTCGGGACCCCCTGTAACCTCTGTTGCCCCTGGGCAAGGATCTGTGGAGCCATGGCCATTTGGTTCCTCATTATCATCTCCTGCCTCTGCCTCAGCTCTGGAAGAGCAGAAAGAGCACCCTCAGGTTAGATGGAGGCCAATTTGACCACAAACCTGGAACATGCACTGACTGTTAAAGCTGGGGCCTGCAGGTGCCCATGAGTAATCTACCAAAATCAATACATGACGCGCGATCCAAGGTCATAAAGTTGGTTTAACCTATTTGCATCCCAAGATTTTGATCACATCCAGGTATCTGTTCCATTTATAAATCAAACTAGAGAGCTATAGATGTGCTTATCATAATAATTTATGATTAAAAATCATTTTGCACGCTTGCATGTTGCTCATTCTCACCTCCAGCCGACATGCCGTTGACCAGTCGATACCAGTGCTTCTCATCCAGAGTGCCCTGCTCTCCCATTGCTGTCATCTTCCTCAGCTGCTCCCGTGGGGTCATGACATGCACACAACCTTTCACCTCCACCTGAATGCTGTTCATGAGGAGAGTCTGATCAAAAAGGTGAATTCCACCAATCAGGAAAATGTGACAGCTATTTGTTGTCAATTGTTCTTAAAATGTTTACATTCCATTGCGAAATGCAAGTCATGCTTTTAAAATTAGATAAAAGTATAGTCTATATAAGATGAGAGATGTTAGGGTGAAATTCAATCAGCAGAGATTTTAATTAGTTAAGATGAACCACAGTGCAGAGCAGTGCTGGGTAAATGTATGCAGTTTCCTCTCAGCACCACTAGAGTGCAGCAGTTATCTATCAAACTTAACATAACTTTTGAGTGTATCAGCAGAATACTGGACATTAAAACAATGTATCATCTAACTAAAATACATGGTCAGTCCTACCTGGACTCATATATATTCTATACACGAATAAACACAGTGCTATTCTTTTACTGCAGGGAAAACTGTGCCGCAGCTTTGAAATGGTAAGGAAAGAAAGAGAAGTTCTCTCAGAGACTTTTTGAAACTATAGAAAAACCTGCCTGTGCAGAATCCATGCTCCCGCACAGCTAACTATAACCTTTTAGCTTTACTCTCACCTTTTATCACCTTTCTAGCATTAAGTATTAATCTTAAACCAACCCTTAAATCTAACCTTCACTGTAATGCAAACTGACCCTAAACCTGTAAATCCAAATCCAATCCTTAGGTGATGACCAGCAAAAATGTTCCTTTGCTGCTGAATTTTTCCTTATTTTTCTGCCCCTGTAAGCCCATTTGGTCCCTATAAGTGTTGTGATAGAATGATACGCACACATACACACTCGCTTCAAGTTGACACATTGTTCTTGGCTGAGCCAGCAGCTTGTGTACATGAACACAATCGACTTAGGCACCTCCAATTAGGCTTCTACGCTGCAGAAATCCCACCACAAAATATGATACTGTAAACGACACATTAATCCAATTCTGCTAATCCAAGGCCAGTCTGTAACATGCATCTGGTTACATGAATATGAATGCGCACCACACTGAAATTCACCAGCCACCTTCTCTTCCTATCAGCTTATGCTGATTAAAACACTCTTTGACGACATGTCTGTCAGAGTAGGGGGTATGTTTAAACTGTGCACGTGTTTTATTTCTGCTGCCCCCTCCCCCAGACAAATGCTACCATAAGATTTGCCTCAAGGCCCAATGCATTATCCACAGTCCCTCAAGTTCCCTCTGAAACCCGTGTAATCTGAGGGCTGTAATCCTCCTGTTAGTCCTGCAACAGTCTGCTGCCTACATCTGCTGACCTTCCTGCCCCGTCCAACCCCCAGTCCCACCTTCCCAAGCCCCTGCTACCCCCAGGATCCTATTAGCTAAGTCCTGGCTATACAGCACTTTAAAGGGATGTGTTGGAGGTAATCCTCACGTTTAGAGTTTTACCCTCAGCAAACCTTGCCAGTAAGCATCCCGAACAATACACCTCTAAGTGCTAAGCCTATTAGTTTCCATTAGCTCCCTGGATGTCCTAAAAACACCTTGGGGATAAATCTGAGGATGCAATCGGTTTATGTGGAGCTATGTGGCGCGAACACATGCACCCGCCACCTCCTTCTCTACCAATGTCACAACAGCTAACATCAGCAAATGAGAAGGAATGCAATTTTTTTTTTTACATTTATATCTCAACACTCAAGTGGGCACTAAGCTCCGTGCCTCAGGCCTTGTCATAATACCCCCGTTACATACTTGCAACTTGGAGTTTAAACAGCAGTCCATATTACAGGATGATTAGGTTTTCTATTATTGTAATTTGAGTGGATGACCAGCTCACACAACTAACAATTCAATTGTAGTAAAGTAAATTAGCCAATATGTCGACTGAGTAATCATTTTTTATCCAAATGTCAAACTATGCATCAGTGAAAAAGTGTCCAAACTGTGAGAAAAGTACTTTGCTGAAAACAGTGTCCTGTCTTAGCAGTGGTAGGTGATGCTCATTACGTACCGGTGCATTAAAATCACAGAGCTATAAGTGTCTAATTTTCCAAATGAAAAAAAAAATAAAATAAACACAACTACGGCTAAAAAACTGAAGATTTACGAAAACACTTAAGAGCTACTTTAAAAGTTCCTCAGTAATCTAACATATATGTGTACAATACTCAAATAATAGTCTGTCTTTAGTAAAGCAAGACTTTGAAACTTCTCAAAAAGACATACTCTTTTTGAAACTCACTAACAAAATACAAGCACAAACAAGTTAACTATACTGCTGCATGAGTCACAACTGTGCCTATGACAACATCTCCCCTTGAATTGAACACAACATAATTTACATTAACTGTCATCAATACAAAAGAAAAATAAAGTCAGCGTACTCTGTAGTGGGGAAGATTTGCAGATAGGTATTTTCACATTTTAAGCTGTAATGCAGTTTATTGAAGAATGATATAATTTTCCTGGAAAAATCCAGATACAAGCTCGGAAATAATTGAACAAATAGTTCTCATCATATGGTTGACAACATTTCTTCAGTCTCCTGGTTTAATCAGAGCAACAGCAATGCTGTCAAGTCTTCTCAGTATTTCCAGCAACTTCCCTGTATCAAAAAAAGGATGCTCAGCCATGACTTATGATGCAGGAGATGCACAAACTGAATCTTCTGTGTGAACCAGAGCAGTCTGAAGGCCTATTTGACACACCTCAGCCTTTGATTCTGTTAAATGAGTTGTAGACTTTAACTTCCAGTTAATAATCAATCAAACACATGCTCTTACCTCACCTCACTCCTGCTTCTTTTGTGGTAAGTGAATCTCAAATGTATAATTTAAAAAAACGGTAACATTTTGGGAGTGAAACCGTCGCTAAAGGTGAGCTACACAAACCCCTGTCGTATTTCCTCAGCGAGCAGAGGCCACAACGCAGCTGCCAAATCCAGGGATTGGACTCCTTGGATTTGCTGTTGCCTGGTTAATCTCATTACAAGAATGAATTAAAGAGAAAAATTGCTGACAACTTAGATGGAGCCCTGAGGAGGTCATATCAGACAGGACAGAAGCAGTGTCTAGCCCGTTCTAATCCCCTAACACAACACACACAAGCCAAAGCCATGCAAATTTAATCAGTTGCATGAAGCAGATTAGATTTCCTGATTCTTCTTCAATAAGTGCTGAGCTGCAGGTAACATTGATTGAGGAATTTCTAGTGGTCACAAACTTACATAACAAAATGATGAGTGAACGTATGCTTTTTTTTGGTGCAGAATCTGGGCTAATTATTAAGTTAATTATGAGGATTTCGAGCTCTCATCGAATCGCATTGGACGTTAGATCAATTACTTACTGGGGTATCAGTAGTTTTTATAAAGTTTAATGCTGATGCCATCCATATTTACTACATGAAACATTAACATTTCTGTAAAATTGTAAAGATGCATTTATGTTGTTAACGATTATAAAGAGTTGTCTAAAAACAAGCCAAAAGAAATCATTCAAAAAGGAGCAGCTTTGGAGGAAAAAAGAGAAAAAGGATGTTTTAATTATCTTACCTTCAACTTCAGACTGGTTAGCAGAGCTTGGAGCTGGTTTTGTCCCAGTTCAGGTTTAAAAAAAAAAAACAAAATAAGAAAGTATCAAGTGAAAAATGTAATGGAAAAGTCTTTTAGATCTCTCCCTCTTTCACTTCCAACTGCACAGCATCACACTGGCTATCCAACTGATTTGAGCCCAATCTGCTGCCAGCCAAGTGCCTTAACTAAAAAAGACCTTTTAAATACCGATTCATTTCATCTCCATTAGCTGGCCTTATCTCCTGCTGTAAGCCCTCCCTGTCCTGACATCACTATGATTTCCTATCCAACCGCTTGCTGCACCTTGCAACTGATGTGTAATTACTGAAGCAACACTGGTCCTAAGCATGGAGTGCTAAACCTCTTTCAACGTTTACCTCACTAATCCCTTGTTAGCACTTTAGGCCATGGTTAAGACACCTAAATGCTCAGCTTCCTTTTCCAGTGGCAAAATGGTCAACCCCTCCTTCTCTTCTCTGTGGCATCACGCAGAGAACCTGCATGCTGCTGGTTGCAGACTTCAACAATCCAAAAGATCAGTTGAGTTTTTTTCACATGTCTACTTTGGATGTCAGAAGTGTTGTGCTCTCCAGGGCGCTAAAGAGCTGACCCAAACATGCTTGGTGGTAATTTGCCAGAAATCCGACTGAATGTTGGCTGGATCATCCTCTCAGACCTCTTAATCTGACAGTTTGTGCTCACCAAGCTTACAGCATGGGGGCTGCACTTCTTTGAATGATGTTTTCTTTAATGCCTGGTGGGCAGCTAGGCGTGCACAGTTGGTGAGCTAGTAAGAAATTTAGCCAAACAGCAGACATGATGTGGAGTTGCGGGGGGCTGTGTGGTGTTTCTGAATCCTTCTTCCGTCTGTAGGAAAGCGAAGAAACCCTTGAGAGTTGGATGAACCTGGAACTCAGCACACTACTGTGTTTATCATTAATTCAACATTTAGACCATATCAAATCATCACAAACTGGGTTGTTGCCAGAGTATTAAATCAAATCAAATCCAGTTAATGCATCAATGCGAAATACCCTGAAATATTTGTGATTTATTTATCTGTTTGACCTGTTAACAAAGAAATTGGATGTCCTTAATTTTTTTAATTTCTATATTTATATTTTTAATTAGAGGCCAGCCTTTAAACTCACATTAAGTTTCTGTAAAAAAAGCGCCATAGCAACGACCTCTGTGCCTTAACATGGCATCAGCTTTTTTCTTAAAAGAGAAATGACTCTTTAAATGCTCTAACTAGCAACTGCAAAATGGCTGCAGCCAAATCCAAAATTGGAAATGCTTGTTTTTACCACTGACAGGTTCAGATTCTTTCGTAAGTGTTTGACAACATTATTGATGGGATTCCAAGAGAGACAGACGTGTCTCTGAACAGCACATGAAGTGGCAACACCACATCTTCTGTGGGGCAGGGAAGAATTACTGGAAATTACGCTGTTTCTGTTTGTAAACGTGAAGAATGGTGGCAGTAAGTAATGAGCAGCGATGGGTGAGGTTACTTTCAAAAGAAGCTAATTAGATTATAGGATTACTATTGTTAAAAAGCAACTGGATACATTACAGTACTGGTTGAGAAGGAAAGCAAATATGAACACGTCTTTGCAATTCCTTGTGCATTTTAGTTAAAATATTAGAGGATCCTTAAATGCACCAGCTATACCTAAAGGCAAGCAGTTTGATCTGAGATGAATGTCAGATCAAGCGTGTTGAGTTCTCTGCATATATCCAAATAAGCTGTGGGAATTTCATTAAACATCTTACAGAAATATGGTACAGTCAGCATTGGTAGCATCCCTCATTGCATAACCAGCAACATGCTCATTAATTTTCCAGGCAGTGGCAGCTTCTGCTGAGTTGAAAGCTAGCTGCTGTTCTTTCATAGCTCAGGACAGGGTGGCTTGAAGAAGTGTATGTGTACTGCAATGTTCATGTGTGAAAGATTTGAGCTTGACTGTCAATTCCTCTGTTATGGTGCTGTTGCACATCTACAATCAGCAAAAGTCAGTTGTCAATATTTCAAACCAAGTAAATTAATTAGTGTGTTGTATTACCTGTCTACATTTATTGCAACTTCAAGCATCATGCTGTAAACACTTTTCCACCACTATGATGCCTTCTTCATGTCACAGAAAAGGAGCTGTGATGGGTTCATGTCAGGTGAGGGAACTGAAGTAATGTTTTCCAAATTTATATCCAGAATAATAGAGACATTTTGTCACAATACTCAGGGACATCATGGCATTCAAATTATGCTTATTTGGTCCTGAGGGGCTTAAACTATTACAGGAAATCATTCACCACAATATTACAGCACATTACATGACTTAATACCAAAACTGTGTCTTTAAAAGGGACAGGACTCAATCCACAGAGTGTTGTGACATCCCTACACTTTTTAACCATGTAACCATCACTCAGTTAGTTCAGTATTTGTATGTGGAGATATGTCACACATTTGCCTACAGTGCTTTCTAACTGAACATTAGCTTTATTAAAGTCACTGTCTCTCCTGCAGCCTCTCGCTGAGATCCCTGCTTTTACATAAAACCTGCTGCTTCATTTGAATCTGTTTCTGAGGACTGAGTACACTTGTAGTTACTAATTAGATGAAATAGTTATTGAACCTCAAAGACCTTTTTCACTGTCTCTGTGGAATTGTAGTCAGATGGTTTTATGCTTGGGAAGCTGGCAGTAAGTATGTGTTTCAGCACAACCACAATGGAAGTATTACCCTTAACTTTTTTGCACTGATCATTGGCAAAGAGACATTTTGTAGCTGTTGTGAGACAACTGAGAATAGTCAAACTGTTTATCAATTATGATGACATCCTGAACATCTAATGCTAATTAATTCAGATTAACTCCTACTCATCCAGGCTGTCAGGTTAATTCATATCAATACAAGCAATGAATTTTAATGTTTAAGAACATTTACTCATCTATCGTTTTAAAGAAAAAGAGGGAACGGTTGTACTTTTCACTTAACATGAAAAAAATATCTCAGGTTCATTTAAACACAATTTAACTTATCATGGTTGAACTTTTTGGCAGAAAAATAATTAGTTTTTGACATCCTTTTTTTCCCCACTAAGTCATATATCTTTTAAATTGATGTTGATGTGTAGGGAAATGTTCCTGAATTTGAGTAATCAATTAGAATTTTTATAACTAAAAAATAAGAATAAAGTAAAACAAATTCTATAAATAAATACATATGGGAATTATACCAAATATAAGTAATTATTTGCAACTTGTAACTTTATTAATTTACACAGTACTTTTCAAATACAAGTACAAACCAAAGTGTTTTACAAATTAAGTACAAACATAAAAACACCAGCAGAGAAATAAATCTGAATAAAGTGACGTTGAAACATGAATAGAAGGAATTTACAAAAAGCCATCAAAAATATAAAAAACAATCATAAAGCAAAAGTAAAAAGGTTAGAATACATTAAAAACAAAAGTGCCTATTAAAACAAGTAGCTACCACAAAATAAAAGTTATTTGAAAAGTGGTCGTTTCAAACTTTAGTCTTTAAGGCAGAGATAGTTTCTGTGTGTCGTACCTACGAGAGCTGATATTAATAAGTTACTGAGCTTTTTCTCCACTGCTTGCAGGTCCATATATTCCAATAACAACATCCTCATGGTGTATACTATGTAAACCCTCATGATGTATATTACCAAATTGGTAAAAGTCACAGGGACAATTTTTCTGCCTGGAATATCTGTGCTTCAGAAGCCGTCATATTAATAGTTTTTTCATTTCTGTCATAACTAAAAAAACAAAAACAAGCAAACAGTAAAACTGTGAAAACAAAAGAAAGTGGAAATAGCAAACATATGCTGTAGAAAATGGCAACAAATAACATTTAGAGACTCTTATTACAGCCAATGTTTCTACAACAAAAGATTATCATGAAAAAATGTGTCACAATATTTTTTTATAAAGAAATATCATTGTTAAAATGCACAAGTTAGACAAAATGTACAATTTGTGTCTGAAGATTAGGAATTAATTAGATATCTTTGTGGTAATAATTCAAGATCATTCAGATAGCTTCTTGTAGGACATCCAAACTCAGTGGTATTAAACATGAATCTTCTCTCAGTGGCTTTGCTGATCCATGTTGTGCAGAAATATGCCAAAAGAGGAAATCTGTGCTCTGCTGAAAGATACAAATAAAACAAAACAAAGACAGGCCAATTTCTTTGGATTTTCCAATGAAATGGTTTCCCATTCTTGCCTGAAAACAATGTTTCAGCTTTTTCTGTCAGACATTTATTGTTTGTTTGATTGGTTGCCGAAGCAAAATATGCATCAGACACATTTGGGAGACTCCCTATTTCCTCTTCTTGATCTGAAATAAAAGTATTTTGTTGAGGCATGGTTTATGAGGCCAGCTGCCATATAAAATATTATGCCATATACAGTATATATATATATATATATATATATATATATATATATATATATATATATACATATGTGAAAAAATGTGATTCCACATTTTTCTCCAGGAATTGTAGTAAAATGGCAGATGGACAAAAGGGGCTACATAAAGCAACATAGAATATAAACTGCTCTTTTTGTTCTATTACTATTATTTTCTACACAAAGAAAAACATAATTTTGCTTTCTGTATCATAGTTTCTGTGGTTACACTTATTATTGAAGTTACACCACGAAACTTTAATAGGTCAAGAGAGATTTATAGCTCTGTGGTCACCAGTAAACAGTATATGAGTTCAATATATAGCATATACAGCACTATGTTGGCATTAATCAGTTTTATTAGCATATGAAGGAGGCCATGTTTTAGGCACGTTTAATGTGTATATGTGGCAAAGAGTAGAGTTTTACAGAAAAAAATAAAAGAAGAAACCAACGATAAAGGACTTAGGAGTTAAGAGAACAGGGCTTTAGGACATCTAAACCGCTAATTTAAGAATCTCCCAGGTGTAAGCTTTTTACAGGGGATTTCTGTCCGTGTTGTTTGCACCCAGCATTAAGGAGTCACAGTGAGGCGAAGGGATCAAAGCAGGTTTAACCTTAACAAACAGACCTGGCTATAAATTCACTGGGTCAGTGGAGACAGAGACACCATCCATCTTCTAATTACAGCAACAATCTGGTGTCCGGATCTCCTCAATTTCATGTATTCTTGCTGTCAAATGACGACTGCATCTAAGCTGTAATCCCTCTAAGTTAGAAGTATTACGTCTTTCTCGCCTCTAGGAAATCTTGTTTAGGTCTTGATTACTGTGAGATCCCGGATAGTGGGGTTCTTAAGGATGTCGAATCCCTGAAATAACTCTGTGTGTAGAGACAGGATTAAAAAAAAAGAAAAAAGACTGAAAACATGAATAAATCTATTAAATCTTTTTGTGACACTGAAGACATTGTTGTAGGAGACCAAAAAAACAAAAAACTTCAACATTTTTCGCCCATTGAGGGATTTTTATAAGAAAACAGCTCTTATTAGTGAAATGCTTAACATGCTATGTTTCTTAGCAGCTAATTTTATTTCCTTTTAAAACGTCTCCCTCAACAGTAAAGCACATTGCTCCATGACCTTCATCAAATCCCTGCTGCAAAATGTTTTACATGTACTTAATAGAGAAAGGTACACCAGAGATTGAATGAAAACATTTTTGGAAAAGATATTTGGGACAACTTCATACAACAATGCCAATCAGTGTAAATCATTGTAACAGAATGTTTGTTGGTTGCAATGAAAATTATGTGGTTTGATTTATTATAAAAACCATACTTACATTCGTTAACACAGCACTTCTTTCCAAAGTAACTTAGAAGTGAGGAACTCACACCCCAAGAAGTTGTCCAGGTGTGCAAATTGCTTGTTCCATAGGCACTAATGCCCCCCCCACACCATTCGAGATGCAGGCTTTTGAACCGAGTGCTGACAATGAGCTGAATGGTCCATCTACTCTTTAGTCTGGAGGATGCAGGATCCATTGATTATCTAAATTTGGCTGACCACAGAACAGTTTTCCGGCTTGCCTCAGTTTATTTTTAAATCAGCCTTGGTCCAGAGAAGACGGCAGCATTGCTGGATCATGCTCACATATGACTTCCTCTTTGCATGATATAGTTTTAACCTGCATTTGTGGATGGCTCTATGAGTTGTGCTCACAGACAGGCATTTCTGGAAGTGTTCCTGAGCTTGTGCAGTGATTTCCATGAAAGAATAATGTTTTTAAATAATTATAAGTATTTCTGATTCTGATTCTGTAAATGCAGTGCTGCCTGAGGGCACAAAGATCATGGGTATCCTGTATTGAGTTTCAGAGATTTCTGAAACTTTTGATATGTAATTTACTACATAAAAAATGGTGTATGAGGTTTGTTAAATCATTGCATTTTGTTTTTATTTATATTGTACACAGCATCCTAACTTTTAGGACACAAGAAAATCCCCATTTCACTTTTTTGTGGAGTGTGAGAAAATTGGACCCTTGAAAATTGGTAATAAATCGACATTATTTTGAGCTAAATGCTGAAGTCAGGATGTTCACAATGTGAATACTATGGTCCTGTTTAGTACGGGTGTTTAATGGTAAGAGTTCAGGGTGTCCCATTGTTTCAAAGGAGACCAAGTTAGCATTTTAAGTTAGCATGCTAACATTTTGTCAGTTTACAGAAACCACAAAACTGCCAGAACATGACGATATTTGAGATTATTTTTGGTATTTTAATGTATTAGCAATCCAATTATTTAACTTGTTCAACAAAGACAATAAAGACACTTTACTAACTGTTAATGTTTTCTTCTGTGCTAGTGAGTTGAGATTTGCTAATGCAGATGATGTAGGCTACATATCAGCCTTACATTTTGCAGTGGATAACACATAGGCGTATCAGCTGTAAAGATACAGGCACACATTTTGGAAGCTATGTAAAAACACATTATACAACACACATCCCAATGCATACGGCCACACACCCAGGGTCATAATCTGTTATCTCACAGCTCTCTTAGATATTATTACTATTACTCCGTAAATATTTGCTCACCAATTCTGTGTAAAACACAAACCTGTCAATCTTTTTCTGCCAGAGGCCACGTTTCTAAACTAAAAATGACTACAAACAGGTGCCAAATATCTCACACAGCTCTTTCGAGATAACCTGACATGCAAATAGTAAAGAGGTGGTTATGACACGTCGTCAATATAAATATGGCATCAGTACACACGGAACTTCACTGCTACCCGGTAAAACAGGTGGGCAGCAACCCCAGTTCAGTCCTGTTCCTTACTGATATTTCTTTCTGTTAAAATTTATATGAGTCATTTTGGGAAATGAAATAACTGGATTATCTGTATTGTATTTTTTCAAAAGGTTGTGGAGAAAAATGAATGCCATCCAGTTGTTTTCAGTCACTCTGCTGTCCGTTCTGGCAGCCAACGCTCAGGTCATCATGCCTGGGAGATGCCCCAAAGCTTCTGTTCAGGAGAACTTTGATGCAGCAGGGGTGAGAATACTAAACTTTGTGGTCTGAGAAACCATGTCTACATTTGCGTTTTGGAGCGACCATTTGACCCACTAGACAAAATTTCAACACCACAAGATTTATCAGCAACATTGAATTTGATCTTATGTGCTTCTTCTGCAGTATCTTGGTACATGGTATGAAATCCAGAGACTGCCACACACATTTCAGAAAGGCCAGTGCAGCACTGCCACCTACAGCCTGAAAAGCCCAGGAGTTGTTGGTGTTCTCAACAGGGAGCTGCTGTGAGCATTATCTTTTAATCACCTGCATTAATTTTAACTTGAAGTAATTTCATTACTGTAGCATACTCTTATGATGAAATGTAAAAGTTTTACAGAGCCTACAATAACCTTACTGCAGATGTATTAAACTTTACATACATTTGGATAAATTGTATTCCCTGTGACTTTAACGTTAAAGTTGTTGTTGTTTCTTATTTATTTTAGTGCCAGTGGGACCATTGAGGAAATTATTGGCACTGCTGAGCCCAGCCCCACCGAGCCTGCCAAACTACTGGTCTACTTCTTTGAGAGTATGGATCTCCATTTAATATTCACAGTTCACTTTCCAGTACTCTAAATTGCATTGAAGCTGTGTCTGTAAACATATAGTCCAGATATAGAAAACATCTTGTTCTGTCCCTTCTTGTGTCCAGATTCCCCCCCTGCCCCTTACTGGGTTCTGTCCACCGACTACGATAACTACGCCCTGGTCTACAGCTGCACTGACCTTGGTATCCTCCATGTGGATTTCACCTGGATCCTGAGCAGGCAGCCCACTCTGCCTGAAGAGACTCTGGAGGAGCTGCACAGCATCCTTAACTCCATCAATGTCCGTGTGGACAAGCTTCTCAACACCAACCAGAATGAAACTTACTGCAGCGTAATGAACCAGTAAACTTGTATTACGGTGTCTGTGAATCTCACTGAGCGTTCCTTATCCAAGATCCATGTAATAAATCTACATGCTTGAAACAAACATGCTAGTTTTTGGTGGTCTTTGTAATGTGGATCTCCAGAGTGGTTTGATGTCATACAGGACCCTGTTGTTGTGGCTCTTTAGTTGATATTCAATTCTGAATTCCAACAAATGTTGATAGTAATAACTAGTTGGATTATGACAGCTGTGGTCTTTCGTAATCTTTGCAGAATTGTTAGTAACTGGTTGAACAACAGAAACCTCTCTGTGAAATTAAGTAGAGTTCAACATGAACACAAAGGGCACATTCCAAAATGACCAGCAATTAAATCAACACCTCTCTATGGACTTCTGTGTTTTCACTGACATAGTTTTAGCTACCAAATAATCCTTTGTGCTCACCTCCTTTAATCTATTAAGATATTTCAGTAAAATGATAAAAAAAACACGTACCACCACGGCTTTGAATGACCTCACTGAAGCGATGCAGAACTGACAGAGGAGGAAGGACATCTATCTGAGATGTTGTGCAGCTTCTGCACTGAATGTATTCTGTTTGTTGTGTTATCATTTCTCGCTTTGGTAAGGTTAATTTTCTTGAACTTGAATTCATACATGGAAGTCAAATGTACATGTTTTGATGACTTTGTTATTAGTTTGGTAATACATTTTATACCTAATGAGGTTGTATAGTCCACAATGACCTATAAAACTCACCAGATTTGTCTCTGTTGTGTGTGCTTGTTCCCAGACAGTTATAATTTTGTTTTATATATTTTATTTTACATTTAGAGTCCTTTGTGACAACTTATATGGCTGGAGTTGTATGACTAGACTCTTCTGACAAAGGCTTTGAAATTTCCCTTCAGGATCTCAGACTTGCACAGTCAATGATATTGTTAGAAATTAGATTTGATGCATCTTTAATTACATTGTGTTGTGTGTGTTGTTTCCTGTAGCTACAAGTTGTTTTGTGTAGTTGTTCTAAGTGTTTTTTAATCTAATTGTTTTAATTGGTGACATTTCTTTTTGTGTTGAAAATGACTTTGGAATTTAATTCTTCTCAATATACTTTACTTTTTTCCAAAATGTTCTTTAAAAAGTGAGGATGTAAGGAATATGAAAAATATGGCTGGCAGCTACCTTTAGAACATTTTAAATGAACCTAGATTAATTTAGACGTTTTTTTTTTTTAAAGAATGTCTGTAGAACAACAGACATAATGGTCAGGAATCAAAATAAAGTTCTGTTACATAGTAAACTAAAGGGTAGATAGTCTTCACACGTGTAGCGCCTATTCAACCTTGTCTAGGCTCCATAAAGTGCTTTGTACATCCAGTGCTTCATATGCACTCTCTATAGCTCATGCAGCATTTAGTCTCCACAATCACACACACCAAGGAAATGCTCTTAGGGTTCAGTATCTTGCATAACATGGACAAGCTGGGGACAACATTTTGTTTGGAGGATGACCAGTTATTTTGAGCCCCTGCTTCCCTACTAGAAGTATGGTAAATTATTAACATTTAATTTAACTCAGAATACTAATATCCACCACAAAACACATTTTCTTTTGCAAGTTTATTGCAATGACTTTGCACACTGTTTCATGACCAGACTCAAGAGCTCCATAGACAGCAAACAGCAGTGTGTCGCATCGTTCATTCAAGCTGTCCTTCTCAAAGCCCTGCAGGCTGAAACATGAGTGTCTCTATTCACTGGTTCATGGCGCTGCAGTAATTCTGCTCCTGGATGGTAGGGACCATCTTGTCCACGGAGGCACCAAATGAGGATAGGATGCCGTGCAGCTCCTCAATGGTCTCCTCAGGCAAAGTGGGCTGCCTGGCCAGGATCCAGGACAGCTCCATGTGGAACAGGCCGAAGTCGGTGCAGCCGTAGACCAGAGAGTGACCGTCATAGTCGGAGGACAGAACCCAGTAGGGACCAGGGGGTTGGTCTACAGAGGAGAGGAGTTGTAACAGTGTGAAATCTGCTGGAATCTTCACCACATCAGAGTTTATAATTTTATGTCCAACCGAACATGAATGTAGGAATAAATGTAATGATTTAAACTTTCTTACTCTCTGAGAAGGAGACTGCCAGCTTGGCAGGCTCAGCAGGGTCAACGACTTTGGCAGTGCCAAGGATGGAATTAACGGTTCCATCATCGCTAAAATGAAACATTCAATAGAAATTCATTAGATCTTCACTTGAAGTCTAACTTTTGTGATTAAGTGTACTGTGCACTCCAGACACATAATAAAGGATCAGCTTTTGATCAACGGTCTGCATGAGGCGAACGTTTTGGCCACGAAAATTCAATATTCCTGATGTACAAAAAGTATAAATTATGCACAACATGTGGTAAATAGTATCAGCTGAGAGAATGAAAAACCACAATTTTTCTAGGAAAATTAATTTAGTCAAGGGCAAAGACAATGAGGGAGAAAGGAAAAAGAAAATTACATGTATGTTATATTTATATAAGTTATGGATAAAAAAACATTTTCGGCACTGACGCTTACTCACAGCAGCTCACTGTTGAAGACCTCGATAACTCCAGGAGCCTTCAGGCTGTAAAGGGCATTGCTGCACTGACCTACCTGGAAGTTTGTTGGCAGCTTTTGGATTTCATACCACTTACCCAGATACTGTAGAGGAAATACAAAAGTTCATACAATGAATGTGAAACACAGCAGTACAACGTAAAGCGAACAGTGAAACAAAAGCATTGCATTCACCCTGGCAGCATCAAAGTTAGCCTGAACAGCAGGCTTGGGACACTTTCCAGCCTTAAAGATCTGAGCACTGGCTGCTATGACAAACAGCAGAGTCAAGGAAATCACTTGTATGGCCTTCATCTTCTCCTGTCAACCTGCAGAGAATAAAACAGGCAGGAAAAAGTTTACTCATGAGCTCATCTTTGAGTGTCAGCTTGAGGAGAAAAGAGCAGGAGACATGAACAGCACTGAGGCACTGAGATGAACAGAAAAGCGCCCGTCTCCTCACCTGGAATCAGCTGTGCGCAAAGCCTTTCATTTTTTGAGGGCCTTTTAAAGCCTGTAGGTTTGTTATTGATCACATTCTTGAGTCCCTTTCCTCGTCACATGAGGAAGGGGAGTGAGTGTGAGAGGTGGCACCTGTTCAAATAAATGTACTGCTCAAACAAATCTCTCACCTAAGGCAGGTCGGTTATCAAACCCCACTTTTGTAACGGTGTATGCTGAATGAGTCACATTCATTATTCTTTGTTGGTTCAACTCCACAGGACATTAATAGTTTTTAGTGATAAATAGAGATCTAAAGTTACATAAAATAATCAAATAAACTTAATAATAAAGAATCTTCCCAGAGTGGGCGTTAGTATCAGAGCAGACTCATAAAGGCAGGCTGATATTCTGTGAACTTAAGAAACATTTTTCATGGGGTTTGACTTCAGAAACCTCGTGTCCCTTTAGGTTTGTTTGATTTAAAAAAACTAAGTATCTTGAATATTCAAACTTTTTTCATTCCCCAAATTGTGATAAAATTATACAAGTAGAGAAAATTATTTATCTTATCTTTTTGTGAGAGGTGCTCTCATTTCTAAAGTTCATTGTTGAAGATGTAACATTTTAATCCTTTGTGTGTAGTGCAAGATTAGAGCCAAGTAATTTCAAAGTTTGCTGGATTTATAAAGTCTATTACAAAGGGTCTTTTGATGTCAGGGTGTTAGTTCTCCAGCTTTCTCAGGCACACTAGAACCTGAAGAAACATGTATACCAGATCTTTATTTGCTCATAGCCTATAATGGGAACTTGCCGATGGGGTTAGGATAAAGTCTATTAAAATGATATTCACTGGTGTTTGTACTAATGCTCTTTTAAGGAATTGTTCAAGTTAAAGTAAAACATAATACTGAAGAATGCTGGACTAATTCTATGGATAGGATAGCTACAAATTAAATAAGCAACACCTCGGATGTAGAGCTCCAATGGCCAAGACCAGAACCTCAATCAGAGTCGTTTTCACAGATGAATGCTGGAGACTATCTGACGATTCTGGCCTAAACTTTCTCCACAGTTAACTTTCACACATGCATGCAGGATGTAATGCTAAAAGAATACACGTGGAAATACCAGTTTTTGTTTATAACAAGTTAAGACTGGCAAATGAATGAACTACCTTTATGATATGACAGTATTTGTGATGACATCCACACAGCATACATTTGATATTATCCATGCTACTGACAAACAACGGCAAAGAAAATACAAACTCAAAAAATACAAACGCACCAGAGGATTTCCTGCTCTTGTCACACATGGGTTCACTTTATAATTTAAAGTGTTACTTTTTCAGGAGCGTTTCAGGTCCCAAACCACAGCCATGCCAACACAGTCTCACCTCATTCATTTATACACATATTCAATCTGAAAGTGCAACATTAACAATTAGCAAATGTTTGGTTGATTTGAAAATGTCATGTCTAAACCTTACAGTGTTGGTATTCAGTGCACATGCAATAGCGTTGTAAAAACATTTGCTCTCAAACATGTTTCCTTGTCTTTTCAGGTGTTGTTTTCCTTTCTGGTGAAGCTGAATTTGCAACAACAGCCGAGGAACTTGTCACCTCCTCAGTCCACCCTGGTATCCACAGTTCACTGGAATAATCACTTGATAGTTTGGCTCCTCCAATCCCACTGAAACCCTTCAGCTTCCTAGAGGGCTACATAACCGCCTGGTTCCTTTGTTCTTCTGGAATCCACATCCCTATGCTCTCCTGGAAGAACTCACATGCCTGCTGTACCTGCTTTCCATAGGCCATCCTCCTTTTCTACCAAACTACCGCACCCCTTGGAACCTGGACTCACAAGGACAGTGTTGATAATAGGACATTCCTTATTCATCCATCCATTTTCTATACCGTCAATCCGTTAATCAGGTAACGGGTGGGCTGGAGCCTATCCCAGCAGTCATCGGGCGAAAGGCGGGGTACACCCTGGACAGGTTGCCAGTCCATCACAGGGCATTCCTTATTCATATTATAAATAAATCTTTTTAAAAATCTTTCAGAGGTTCCTCTGCCTTGTTGAGTCCAAATTGTCAGATCTTGTGACAAAACCAGTATATAAGTTAATTTAAGGTGTGAAGGTGTAAAGGAAGAGTAATATATTCCAGTGTACGTATAGTAGAAAATGGAGCTGTTTTTATTTTACATAGTAATAAATTACTTTTTTTTTGTTGCTCAAATTGAACAAAACATAGGAAAATCATTCTATGTGGAAAATGGATAAAAGGTTGCAATGTTTCTTATATCAAAAGAAAAATGCAGTTGAGGAGAAAACTCTTATTGGTGTAGAGAGTAATTAAGTGGTTGATAGGTTAGGTAAACAAAACCTAAGAAACTAAACAATTGAATATAAGGCTCCATTAAGCAAAGTAAAAGCTAAGACCTTCATCAGGACACACATTATGGCAGCAATATCAGGATATATGTGAAATTGGAAGGTGTCTTCATAACTTCCAAAGACAAGTTGATTCTGGGAAGAAAGTGGGTTAGAAAAGAAGGGAGAAGAATGTAATCACTCGTAAAAGTATAGTCATACGGGTCTGAACCATACATTTCATAAAACAGGGAAATAAAATAGGTAGGAAATGTATACAATGCAGTCAGCCAGTAACTGTGGAAGATGCACTTCTTTGTTTTAGGAAATAGAACTTCAGTCTTTTGAGGAGGTGAAGCAGGCTTTTTCAGTAATCCTCTGAGGTAAAACAAGTAAATTCAGTTTTGATGTTATCAAATTTGAAAGAAACTGATTTAGTGAAAAAATATAGTGTCTTTTTCTGCAATACCTGCTGTTCAATACTCGAGTATGGTATGCCAACTGCCAATAAATGTGAAGGAGGAAGACGAGAACCATTAACTATTTAAGTAGTCTCTACTCTTTTACAGGTCTACTTAATCCTCCTTTCTTTATTTAAGTATATTTACTTTTGAAGTCTTCTTTGCCTTTCTGCTTAATCCTTAACTGGTGGAAGTGGTGGGATCATTCAGCAGCCTGAGGGACCCTTTTATATCTTAATTTGTGGAAGTTCTGACTTTCCAAGCCAAAGGAAAAAGAACTGTGGATGAAAAAAAAATAGAAAATTGGACAGAAGAGACGGTGGTGAAGACGAGGAGAATTGAACTTTTAAACAGGTTAAGAAAGCTGATGGTAAAGATAAAGAGCCGGTGGCAGAGACGGCAAAATGAGTTACCCGCATGACCGCATGGTGTCAGGCAGGGCCTCTGCCAAGGGGCTGGATGGTTCTCGGACTTGCGGAAGGCCAGGGTAAACAAGTGGGTCTTAAGGTGTGTTTTAAAAGGAGAGGCTAGTCGTAGACTTATGCTTCGGTAGCCGGTGCCTGGCGGCTCCGGTGGGCTGCTGTCTAGGGCTTTCCTCTGCTGTCTTCTGTGTGGGCGTGTGGTTGTCCCTGCGGTGGGCTGCCTGGGTTCTATGCTGCGTAGGTGCTGCTGATTCCCCTGGTCTTGGGGCCTTTTCTGCCTGCTACACTCACATGCTTATTATACAGTGGTTGCATTGTTCTGTGGTTTTAATCATCCGCAGTTATGATTTAATGTACTTTGCTGCTGGTGTTGTTGCTGTCTTCATGTGGGTTCTCCTAATGGTTCTCCGCCTAGTTATGATTTTAACAAAACAATGAAATGAATAAAAATAGTACCTAAGCATCAAGGGGAGCTGTAAGACAGGACAGGATTAAAAGAAAAAAACAAAAACCCATTTAGCTCTGTAGTCCAAAGGGACATACAAAACCCATGTGTCCTAAAAATTCATTCAAAAAGGTTGATTAGTCTTTTCATTGTTCACATGTTGAACATGAGCTGAAGACTGATACATTCATTTAAGGATTCCCAAACATCTACTTGCATCTCTGGTGATGCAACACTCTACATTGACTTCAACTACCTGAACTCAATTTCACTGTTTTGTTTCATGTTCAACACCAAGGATGATTACGACCTGGTTGAACAGCTGGGAAAAAGAAAGAACTTGACTATGACTGATCAATGCATGCGTTTCTACCACATCCTCCGTACAGAGCAGTCCTGAAAGCTCAAGGCATTTAGTACCCTTTGGGTCTGATTGAAGGTCAAAGTGATGCAACTCGGACTTCACGGGACTCCAGTGACCTCCCAGAGGATAACAGTGACATATACTGTGTAGTTTTTCTGGTTTTGCTGCATATTTGGATGGCACTGTCATTCATAGTACCACCTTGGACAATATATTGGATAATATATTCATAGCCATAGCCCCTGCCATGCTTGATATTGTAATGTATTAGATAATAAAACTGTAGTCTCATGATATTGTCTTTAAGTATATAAAAATTTAAGAAATAAAGTGTTTAGACTTGGGGATCATGGTCATCATTTTTTTGTGTGTGTATTCCATTGTTCTTGTCCTTTGGGCTTTTGGTGTTTTTGTCACAGTTTATGTTCATGTCACAGTTTGTTTTATTAGTCTTGTTTTCAGGTTATGTTCTGGTCATGTTTTTCCTCTGCCACCTAGTTTCACTCACCTCACCTGCTTCATTGCTCACAGCTGCATCGCATTCACTGATCACTCCCACAGTATTTAGTCTCCTGGTTTCCTTTCATTCACGGCAGAATCCTCACCAACCCTTCATGCCTCAGTCACTGAAGATAAGTCTGGTTTCTTGCATCATAGTCCTGTTCTCACAGTCATGTTCATAGTTATTTATTCATAGTCTTGTCACAGTTAATCATAGTCTTGTTTTGTATTTCATAGTCTTGGTTTTTTGTCAACGTTTAAGTATTTTTGAATCCAGCTCTGCTGCGCTTATTGTTCTTGCCTTTTGCTCCCTGTTTTTGGAAATAAACCTTTTTTGAATCCAAAGAGCTGCATCTGGGTCCTACCTCACCACAGTCCCTGACAGTTTTTCATAGTTAATATATTCTTCCAGGTCTCAAGTTTGTTTACCATTTTCTGATTTTAGTTAGTATCTAGATCCTGATCATTATTCCATAGTTTCCTCAGTTCCCCCCTGTTGTGGTCATTAGCTTGACTGCCACACCTACCACCTGTCTATTATCCTTAGCTGCAAACGTTCATTAATCAGTTCCCCCTCACTATTCAAGCTTGTTGGTTTCTATAAATCCTTGCCAGAGCCTCGCTGTTATTTCCTGATGTGTTTCTCTGCCATCAAAGCCTGTGTTCATGTTCTTAGTTCTCTGTCTGGTTTTCTTGTTCTTTGGATTTGTTTTTCACGGTTGTTTTTTGGTGTTCTAGGGTTATAATTTTCAATAGATCAGTTTTCCCTCAGCCTCCTGCCTCATCCAAGTCTGCTTTTTGGGTCCTTCTCATCCTGCACCACCTGTGACAATCAGTGAACCATATTGTGATATTTTAGTCGGGACCAAAGTAGTGATTGACACTGCTGTCTCTGCAGTCACGTAGAGGCTTGTAAGGCCAAAATAATAAAAACCAATACCCACTTTTATCCCAGTAAAAACATTTTCTTGGTCAAACTCTAATCTGTGACTGAATTGTTTAGTTCTCAGCCCTCATATCGATCCTTTTGTGAATCGATCCTTTAGCAGCTGTGAGGGGGAACTCCTTTCCCCTGAGAAATGACCACAACCATAAAGGTTTCTTTGTTGTTGGGATACCTGTATCAGTTTAAGCAAATACTCCTCTCTAGCACGACAGTGAAGCAAAAACACTAACCAGTTAATGGACAATTAATAACTTATTAGTTGGGCATTAATGCATAGAGGTTGGATAAAGTAAACATAGTTTATACCTTCAACAAAGAGTAGCCTGAGGTTAACAAACATAATCTTTTAAACATTAGGTAAACATAAGCCTTCCATTAAGACAATTCGAATATTATTTTTCACCACTTAATACATTTTACAGTTTTATGGCTCAGAGGTTGTTGTTAAATTATTAAGAGTTTTCATGAATGGGATTAAGTCAAAATCTCAAAAAGGGAGAAATCTTTTTAAGATCCATTAAATAACTAAATAGAATAGATAATGACAGAATTATTCTCTGTCTCTTTGAGTATTTTAAACATGAGGGAAAATGTGGTGTCTTTAATGATTTCAATGAGCCAACTAATGACTGTGATCATTTTAAAGTCAGTGTTCAAGATTATTTTTTAAGTCACACTGTAAGCATCAGGGTATGTGTAGTGGTCTTATGTTAAGATGAGCCCAAGTGGACATGGGGCACATGTGGTCTTTTTTCTGTTTTGTCTGTTGTTCCACTATCAAAGAGATATTTGGGTTTGTTGGAAGTGGGGTTGTGCGAGGTACTTTTATTATTGATTATTGTCTTACCTGCTGTAGACAGCAGTCATTCTGCTCAGTTTGGTGAAGCAGAAGTTCTGAGCAACTTTTTTTTGCCATCGAAAAAAAGGTCAAACCTAAAAAACTTCAGCAGTTTTTATTGTATTTTACATTGATTAACGTCTACATCAGTTGTCACAACACTTTCTTAACTGCAGTACTTTTGAGTAACACCATGTTTCACTGTGGGGTCCCAAACAGTACGGGCTGCATCACCGTGTGTCAGCACAGACCCTGTTAGGCCGACCCACTCCGTGTAACTGTAATCCACAACACAGAGTTGGCTTTAACTGCTTGTTTTTAGATGGAAAAAACGATTTGACTGCTGTCTACAACAGATAAGACACTGATCAGTCACAACTACTCCAAACAACTCCACTTAACAAGATCTTTTTAATGACAAGCACTTGCTTATACTAAAGTCTCCAATGTGTTCATGTGTAAGATGCACCAGTGTTTCAGATTTACATTGTTGCCAGGGAACTATGCCAATGTCCCATTGGCAGCTATCATGAAATTGCCCCAATATCACATTTGCCTGGAGACTGACCACATTTCAGTATATAGTGAATGCAAACACAGCAACTTTAAGTGTTCTTAATTAGATAAACTAAATCCTGAAGGACTGCCTCCACTGCTGTAGCATTTTTGTGGACAGTGTTGAAAGGAAAAAAAAGCCAACCTTCTTTGAAGCCGATACCACCCCGTAAAAAACATGTTTTTGAGTGCAGTAATGGCTGACTTTCTGGCAGCTGTTGGTTCAGTTTAGGCGAGAGTTGAGCATGAAGATATGACCTCTTTTGTCCTTCAGCAGAAGGATATATTCTCAAGCTCCGAGTGTACATGTATAACAGTGCACTTTCAGGAATGTTGTCTTCCACATGTTTAACCTTCAGTATGAGTGTGTGCACAGCTGCAGGAGCACCAGGGAGGCAGCATATGCAATGGCATGTGACCACAGCTATCGCATAACACTGTCAGTCAGGTGTATTACTAAAGCTTCTGTTAGAGAGAACCTTTAAATTTCGAGCCTGATGAGTCCTTTCACAACTCTTTTTTTGATCATAGGTCTGAGTGCATGACTTGTGAGTGAGTTCACTTTAACTTACTGTATTATTGTATCAATCCAATCTGAGCTATTTTCTTCTAAAAAAACCTTCTTCTCTGCAAAGACACAGGTGCATGATAACATAAGGAGTGTTCTTATACGGTGAAAAGGTTTCATGTTAGTTTAGTTTATTATACCATCTGAAATTCCTTTGATTTTTAGCTTATTAGTAAATTCAACTTTAACAAGTATTCCGTATTACTAAATGGTCAAATGATGTCTCATCTAACTCTGCAGTCTGATGGTGTTAACTCCTTCTTGTACTGCCCCCAAGTGGAGAAAAACTCAGTTAGTTCAGTTAATTCATGACAATGGTTACAGCACAAAATTATCATAGCAAGTTTCAGTTATCAGTGTGCATCAGCAGGACATACAAGTCAGTTTATTTTTATGATTATTTAAATTCTAACTTTACCAGTTTCTCACATTGTAGAGGAAAAGTTGGATTCAAAAGTACTGTTTTCTTTTATTTGATGCCACCTTAAGTCACCAATGAATCTAAATGGTGATCGTGCATGGACATGTGTCTGTTATGGACTGAAACATACCCCGATTAGAAAAAAAGCTACAGCCTCTCACAATGTTGAAGACGGCAATATAAAATTGATGGATTAGAGCACAATATTACTAAGCCTTGCATCAATGGTATGATTAATAGTTTGAATTTGAAATGTCCAAGCTCCTTTTTTCCCACCTAACTTCAACATCAGCACAAGCTTTAAGGCCTTCATCAGAGGGATCATGATCCCATCACCACTTTCAGTTGACAGAGGCTTTGAAATTGAATATGAGCATCAGCCATAAATGATTGGTAACAGACAGATGAGGTTAAATTTGTTGCAAATCTATTGCAACTTCACAAATGCCAACCAGAAAAATGTAAAATGTATTTTTTCTGTATATAGGCATTGTATGTTTCTCCGATTTCTTTTTCTTTTTTGGGGGGAACATATGCATGAATGACATGGGGTCAATTATATGTGTATTTATAGCTGAATCTGTCAACAGAAGGACCCTTATGTTGATGTAAATTGGAGCGACGGATTGCTTCACCTGATTAAGTTTAGAAAAATTATTCCTAGTTATGGTTAAGAAATAAGATATCTGGTCAGGGTTGGGGAAAAAAATTTTTTTTTTGTATGTGTTAAATACTAGTGCATGTATTTCTCTCTAACGGCAACACATTTTCTAAAACACATTCTCACACACGGCAGTAACAAAAACCTTGAAAATTCAAGAGAAAATTAGTCTAAAACTCGAGACTTGCTCCCTTTGGCCTTGGCCTTAGTTTGCTCCAGCTTATTTTTTTTTCCTTTCAAAACAACATGGAACAAGATCAGTTTTCATTTAGAAATGTCTTTTTTAATGGCTGTGTGTGTCCATGGTGTGTATCTGTGAACAGTGGAAAAGTCTAGGTGGAGGCAAGTGGTTATGTGTGTCATGATTGGCTAGTTGAAGTGTATCAATGGGCAGTTAGTAGACAGCCACAGCTAAGAAACAAGAGAAAAAGCAGGAACAACAGAAATGGTAATTACGTTTTTGAAAAAATGACAGTAATAATGTAAATACACTTTACCAAACTTCAAGTGACAGAAGACCATAATGAAATAATAAGTCACTTGTGATGAAATCTGTTTTGATACACTTTCCATTCTGCATCTTTAACACCCCCTCACCCCTTTGATACTTCCTCTTTATCTTGCTGCATGTTCGCTGTGAGCTCGATTCTCTCCTTGATCTTCTGACCAGTCAAACTCATTGCTTCCATCCAGGGAGAAACCAGGCCTTGCTACTTTAACCAGGCTTTGATGTATCTGGCTGCAGCTAACAAGTCATTCTTCTCTGAAGCGTATTACCTAGAAATGTGGCCTTTTGATCTTCTTTTTCTTCTTGCATTTTAGCTTGTTCGTAGCCTTGGGGCTTTGTCTAGAAGGAGACAGCATTTAATAGTTTTTATATGTAATTGTTTTTGTTTAAGCTATTCTGCATGTTAAACAGCAACAGGGTGCTTCTTTTGATAAATGTCAGGCTGTAGAGTGAGATACTGAACCCTCTAGTTTTTTTATATCAAATTAAATGACCAACATTTTTACAACTTTAGTTTGTTTAGGTGCTTTGTTTTGATACCTTGCAATATATGGACAGCCGGCAAGTCTATTTGTTGAACAGTTAACATCTTTTCTACTCTAAATCCGGGCTTCTAATGCAATTTTTAGACTAAAAATTTCTTCTTTAGTCTTTGTTTCCTTTTGCCAGATCTAGCATGTTCACCCCCAGAACCGGTGCAGTAACTAACACTACCTCCCACAGCACAAGCCTGTAATTACAACAACATGGAGGGATGGTGTGCGCACGTGTGTTGTTATACCAGTAAAGTTGATCAGAGCCAATAAATACCTCTGTAAATATCAGCACCTGCTGGGTAAATATGGAAAATATTGCTTTGGTCTGAATCTTTTGTTTTTCTTACAGAGGGTGAACTCTTTGTGCTCATTCTGTTTTTGAATCAAGCCGTACATCACGGATGTGCTACAGTTTGTTAAAGGGCATCTTAAAGCAATGATCTTGCCATGGTTTATAGGTTTTCTTCATTTGTTTATTTTAGTTTGGATCTTGTCTTTTTGTTTTCAGTTTTCAGTTTTTTATTTGCTTTTACTTCCTGTTTTATTTTGAAACTGTTTTTTCCTTCTGCAGTCTGTAGAAGTGACTTCCTGTTCGTTTGACCCCGACTGCTCTTCTGTGTGTTTGCTGGGCTACTTCTGGATCTTTAGGGTGAGACAGTGGAAGACTATTTCCCAGATTGCTGGGTTGTTGGAGAACAGAGGATAAGCAAAGTGATTATAGGGAAACAAGCATACTGTTTGTGTTCTAAATTAAGTGAAAATCTATCTATGATTTGTTGAAATGAACAGCAGATATGAAGTTGGGATTCATCTTCTGGTGGGTATTAACCTTTGTACTCATTCCAGCTACAACGATGTGGATTAACTGACATATGGTACATTCTATGAAGGCACAAGAGCTAAAAATAACAATAAAGGTGTCAATAAGCTTCTCTTAGGTAAAAATGATGAGATATTGTTAAATTAGGTTAAATCTAGTTATTCTGTCAATTTCTTTGCTATTAGTGGGACTTATTTTTCTGCCAGGTTGTCTCCAAATAGTAAATTAGTTGTTAGTGGTAGTTTCCTGTAATTCAAAACTGTTTTAAATAACACATCAGCTGGTTTGACTACTGTAAAGATACATCATTCAGGCAAAAAAAGAAGTTGAATAAATCTGGTGATAAAAAAACAAAAACAACAAAAATCTAATTTCTCTCCACCTGGAGCAGGAAAACATCCTGATTGTTTTATAACATTTCCACTGGTATGTCCCCCATGACTTCAATTTGCTAATAGTTTACTTCATGTCTGAAATAAATCCAGCTCAACACAAAGACTCCCATTGATGACACAGAGCAGCACAACAGCAAAACCTCACGGAGAACTACATCTCCGAGTCAAATACCAGAATCTGTGACGAGAGAACACACATCTGATCAGCACGACAAAGAGGTAAGAGAAATATACGTGTAAATGTTTTTGAATTGTTAAAATTACAGACGGTTAGAACATTTTTGTTGGTAAAACTTCAACCGTCTGAAGTAATTTGCTCTTTTCTTGTGCAAAGTTAGATAACAATGAGATAAAACAATTTTTCCAACTGTCTATCTCTCTTCAGGAAACAAGGTCCAGCTTTACCATGAAGTTATTTTTTTTTCTGGTTTTCGCTCTCACCATACTGGTCATCAGGGCTCAGGTTCCCCACTGGGGCCCCTGTCCAGAACCAGCAGTTCAACCTGCCTTCATCCTTAAACAGGTAACACTGAGGGGTCAGAATATGTTGAATAAATTGCTTGTGACGTGATCTCCTTTCTCTCCTCTCTTCTAGATTAGAAGAGAGGAGTTTTTTTTAGGTTAAACCTCCTCTATGAGTGTCTAATGATTGCATTGAGCTCACTTTAAGCTTTTTTAATGGAATGGAATGGAATGGAGACATGGATCTTTCTTTTACATTACAATATTAATTGAGCAGCAATTGGACGTCAATAATGACAGATCATTACTGATGTGATGCAACATGTCATACTTTAAAAGATAATTTAATGATAATCTTCGAAGAGGATGAAAATAAGAGATAGAGGAAGAATTTAGATTATTTTCTCAAGTAAAAGTAGAATTTTATTATTTATGAGAGCATTGAAAAGTAAAAGTAACCCTCATCTAGACAGAAAGACCTCTGTTGTAATATGCCAGTATATTAATGGAAATACTTCACTTAACATCCTGCAATTTATACTTCTACTCATGGGATAAAAAGTTTACAGCAAACAACAATTACCTTTTATTATTGTCCCTTCTCTGTGCATCCACCAGAGGAGGGTGGTGTGTTAACTGACAATGGATAATATAACACAAGAAAAGCCTTTGTAAATAAGCAGAAATTACATGGTTATTACATGCTTATGATATAACTATTCGATTTTATAGTATGTCACCATCATAAAGTCTGTTAAAGGTTTTTGCCACGTGAACAAAAGCTAAATGTTTATCTTGACGTATCAGAGTGGAGGTACATTTTTTTCTTTCCTGTTGTAATTCATAAGAAATTAAATATAAATAAAGTAGTGTGTAATGAAAGTGTTCAGCATGAAGAAGCTTGAATATAAATGCACATCCACAATATAAGTGGGTCAAAACTGCACCCATAAGAGCAGCTCTTGAGTAAATAAGATAACATTTATTTTCCTTGAGGGAGAAATTGAGTGTTCTTAGTGCCTGTCTATACAAAGTATTTACTGACTTCTCACCGCTGCTACAAACCAAGTTTGAAAGAACACCTGTCGTACATTTCAGTATGTAGATTTATTCATAGTCTCTTCAAATGTTGCTCAAATTAGTCTGAACTTGTGTGTTCCTGCCCTCACAGTTCATGGGGAGATGGTTTGAAATTGCCAAACTGCCGGCCCAGTTTGAGAAGGGCCGCTGCATTGAAACTAATTTCACCATGAGGACAGACAACTCCATTCGAGTGGTCAGCTCTGAAATACTGTGAGTCCCCAGTTGGAATTCATTGGTGCAAATGAATGAGGAGTTACACTTTGCATGTGAATTTGCTTCAATCCCTCGTGAAATTTGTGTTTGTGGAATAAAACAGAAAAGGAGAAGTGAGGAAAATTGAAGGAACTGGTGTCATAGAAGATATAAAGAATCCAGCCAAACTCGGAATAAGTTATTCATACGGTGAGTGGGACAACATTTGTACTCTATTCTGTGTGTTACAAGAAATGTAAAACACAAGAGCTACTTTCGTTGGTGTTTTGTGCTCCCTGATTCTTAAACTTTGTGTCTCCCCCTCTGTTCAACTCAGTCCTTCCCTACTCCCCTTACTGGATCCTGTCCACTGACTATGTGAACTCGGCCCTGGTATATTCCTGCACTGACGTCCTCAGGCTCTTCCACGTCGACTTTGCCTGGATCCTGGGTCGAACACGAAGCCTGCCGGAGTCCACCATTGAGTCTGCCAGGGAGATCTTTGCAAACAACAATATCGATGTTACCCGAATGATCTCCAGCAGGCAGCAGGGCTGTGACAAAACTCTCTGAGCGGCAGCGGAAACGCTGCATCGATTCTGACAGAAGGGGAGGAATTATTGCAGAATTTCCTTCAGAAAAATCTTTGTCTAATATTTTTGTTAGAGTTATTATGACCAGGAGGATTAACTCAGCTGAGTTTCTTTGTTTGTGTATGGAACTAAATACTGATAGATGTTTACAGCACTGTAATTGTTTGCCTGCAAATTAAAGTAAGTCATCTCGTGTGATGTAGCTTTATGTATATCAGAATAAATTATTGCTTGACCATAGTTTACAACATTTTTACATAACATAATGTACAAGCTAAGGGGAACACTTTTAACTAGTAGTTTTGTTGTAATGTTGTAATGTGTGTTGTGGAACACAGTGGTGTGATGATATTGGCATCACATGATGCTGAGTATCTCAACATTAATCACACAAACTGGAAGCATTAAGGATCCTATTAGTCTTACTAAAAGTCATTTAAACATGTGATCTCTGGTGGTCCAGAGGTATTTTTTAAATAAAAACATTAGTCTGCAGTACAGCAAACTATTCAGACTGGAGGCTATTTACTTTATTTGGTTTCATTGCCTTAACCATTTTGCCCTCAACTGGCACTATAGATGCAAGTTAATTCTCAGGAACACGCAGCTCAACATCCAGTATTCCTCTGAGGGCAACGGAAACAGCACCTAAGAGCTGCAGTGTGGCCATGGTGGGAAAGATTAGATTTCAGAGGAAGATAAGATTAACGCTGTGGAAAAAATGATAACAGTGGACTGTTTACTCAGAATTACAAAGGACTCCAACTAAAATTTCCAACAAGAACAAAAAGTAAGCAAACAGTCCAAACACAGAGCCATCAGATGATACAATAAAAGTATCAAATCAATTACTCTGTCTGTCTTTTAAATGATAGAAATACCTATATAACCTAGAAATGACTTTAAAGGTATTGCAGTGAAAATAACTGATTGTATTGACAGATATAAAATCGATATTATTGATAAATCAGACGTGTCAACAGGGTGAACAGCAGGAGGTTGGAGAGCTGGTGGAGGCAGTGTGATGCTCGAGACAATGTTCTGCTTGGAAACACTGGCTCCTGGCATTTATATAGATGTAACTTTGACACACACTACCTACCTGAATATTGCTGCTGATAAGATGGCTCCTTTCATGGCGGTGTTTTTTTTCAGCAGGATGAAACATGTCACATGTCAACAATTCTTAAGGAACTTGTGAGAGAGTCTGAGGTATTGACTTGGCCTTAAAAAAGCAAGTTTGATCTTTGGAGGTCCCAACTCGTAACTTAAACTCATTGCTGCTAACTTTATACCACAATACTGCCTCAGAGGTTTTGTGGAATACATGCCTCAATGGGTCGGGAGTGTAGATGGATGGTCAGTGAATATAAACTAGCTCTTGCAACCAAATTTCTGAATTTGCTGCAGCATATATTTGCAGTTTTCAATCATCTGTGAGCACCAACATGAATTTCAAATCAGATTTCCAAATTGAAGCTGGTTTATGGCTGAATGTCCAAGGGTTAAATATAGCTTCAACATTGATGTGTAACATAACATAAACTTATTTAATAATTTTCTAATCATACAATTTTTGGGTTGGTAGATTTATGATATTAAACAGAGTGAACAGGTATTCCTGTTTAAAAGAAATTCTTCAATAACCCGATGTAACTAAATCATTTTGACCTTCTTTTTAACCTTTCACCTTAAAATACTCACTCTGTTCAAAGAGTAATGGTAAAAGTTGTAGCTTGTACTCTTTTTGTGCTAATAAAGTTAACATATATATCCAATATTTTACATATTGTCTGTAAGATATTTAACAATACAAAGTTGGACAACATAATATCACATTTAAATCTTAATGTACTCCTGTAAGTACTTTTTGATTTTTTCTGATACTTTTCACCAAGTAGCACATCAACTGTTTTAGGTTTCCATGAGGAGCTAAATAAGGTGAAGTTAATCAAAGAGCTGCTGCTTGAATAAAGAAGCTTTCAACAGATTGTAGTGAGACAGACAAAATGCAGTAGCATAAATGATTGAGGAGTTCAGTATTTTCTCGATTAGAGTAATTGATTGTGGCTGTACTGCTGCTGACCTCCCGACTTGCCTCTTTGGTTCAGTTAGTGTCCATTAGCTGCATGTTTGCTGTCTGGCAGACTGGGGGAGGCACAGGACTTCTGATGGGCCAGGACGCCAATAAACAGGCAGTTGGCTCAGACCTCTTTAGAAGTAAAAGTTTCCACATATAAATCCAACTAACCACACCTCACCTTTCACAATAAAGCTAAAACAAACCTGTCATAATGTGGATTTTGGTTTAGATGTGCTTGATTTGGCACCGATATCTCTTGGTTAGTTTAATCTAGTTTCATTATGTTCTCTGCTTTTCTTTTGACTCCTGTTCTGTGTTTAATGATTGTTTGACCCTATGTTCACGTATTGCTGCTTGCTTCTTGGCTTGTACATGCATTGTATTTTGTTTTTTTGTTCACAGAAGTCTGCAGCTACTTTTGTCTAGTCTCTTAATCATTGTGTGACAACCTGTTCCTGGTTACATGACTGACACCTGCATCCATTCAGCTATTCTTCTGCTCCAAGTATATAGGATATCTATGTTCCTTATCCTGCTCTGCATTCCATCTTTGACCTGTTCTGTAATGTGTTTAGTTATCTGTTTTTGGCCTTACTGCTCCAACCTTTAGGTTTTGTTTTTTTGTGTAATGTTCATTCTTTCCTTTTTCCGGACGCCTCTCCAGTTTTGTCTGCATTTGGATTCTCCTCAAACTCACATTGTCACAAAATCGTTCGCCAACGAATGCATTACTGTAATTTGTTAAAAACATTTCAAAAGACTTTTATATAAAACTTGCACCTTACAATAGTAACATTTAGTTGTAAAGAAATTATCCAAACACTGACAAAGACACCAGTAGTTTATTTAAATGAAATAAGTTTGTTTTACATCTCCCTGATGTCTTTCAACTATCTGGCTCATGTAATAAGCAAAAGGCAACTCATTTAGCATCATCTGTATTTAAAAAAAAATCAATCTGTTTCTATATTACACATTTCTATTCAGCACTGTGCAGATCCCAGCGGGTTCCCAGCGATTCCCAGCGGGCAACAAGGACACCGGCAAAACAGAAGATCCAATTGCTGTATCAGGCAGACAACAAGTAAGCACATCTGTTTCTAATGTGTAGTGGCAAAATATCAGTTTACAACATACCAAATAAATTATATACATAATGCAACACAAATCCAAAGTTAGATTTCAGTTTGTTAGACATAAACATAATCAGACAATAAAGTGTCTGATTTAAGTGCATTACTGTCTGGGTTCAGTTAAAATTCGGTTCAAGGTGAGCTTATGGAAAAAGTCAATGAAAGAAAGTTGATATTTATCCAAACAAAAATCACCCAAGTACAAATTAATGAATGTTATGAATCTGGTAATAAACTGGGCAACATTTACAGTGTGTGTGCAGTGTTTCTCTGCTGGTAGATGAAAAGCATGACTCCACTTACTGCTGTCATGTGGGCAGCAGTAAGTCTGGCGCCAGCAGTTACTTTATATTCTGGATTCTGAAAACGATCTTTCAATTTCTCTGTGAAGTCAACTCCTCTTGACTTTAGACCTGAGGCTATTTGGCATATTGTACACAATGATTCTTAAATTTTGTTTGGATATAAGAAGCTATTTCTTGAAGCTTTTTGACTGGAGAGACTTGGCAGGCACACACAGAAGCACAAACCTCCACATATAACAGACCACACATATTTAGAATTGTCATCCTCCGATAGAAAACTGTCAGTCAGGACCATTAGCACGTGATGATTAGCCCCTGGGCGTCAGAGCGCTGCTGGTTCCACAGCAGGATATCTTTTTACTGGTCTTGGAACATTCTATGTCCTCCTCCCTTCTTTTACAAACTGTGTTTCATGCTGGAGTGTGAGCTCTGTCCCGAGGCCCTGCAACATCAAACGGCCACAACTTCATGCCATGTGTGACACAGATTCCACACACACCCCTCAGCAGGAGCATTGTTGATGCGCTTTGTATGTGGCTCATTTAGGGTGGCAGGCTTTATTCCCCTCTAATATAGATTGATGTGTACCATTTAACTGACTCATTGACTGCTGAAGCAGCTCCCAATCTGCTGCCCTACATTTATAAAGAGATTTTATATGTTCATTAGCCTAAACAATCAGTGGCGTAATGGCTCAGTTCTGTCACAGTCACAGAAGTAAAAGGCTTTGACAGTTTGACCTAATTTGTGTGTTGAAATATCCAGGCTACGGTTGTTCTGTGGAAAAATAACTGTGTTTCTTTTGATTCTCTCTCTGAGGCTTTCAGGGGCTTTTTGAATAGGAGCTGAAGTAAAATTGCAGTTATATTTTTACAGTAAGTAGAACATTCATTCATTATTTTGGAAGTGCGTGCATAGTCTCAAATGCATGTATATTCAAATCCAGTTTGACTCGAACAAGCTCACATGTTCAGCTTGATGCCTTTATCCTGCATAATTTAATTGTGAAGGCAAATTAAGGCCAAGTTAGACAAAAGAACATATTCATGTCATTGAATCTCATGTTTCTCAAGTAAAACAGACAACTATAATTGCAATTGTGATCTTCTGGCTGACTTGCCAATTCTGATTTTGGTCAAGTCTGTTTTCTTGTTTTCGATCAAAGAGTTATAACTGAGCACATACAAAAACTCTTTCTTTTCTTTTTTTTTGGAAATGGGAATGGGAAATTCAGAAAAATCTACCGTTCACGATCAAACATAAACATTTACTGTCAAATAACTCTATAAAACTGTCTCATCAGTATAAACCTCATCACAAATGGTTCCAAATCGTTATTGTCTCACCTAATTGCAGGGAACATCTAGTCTCTACTGTGCTGGAATTAAATTTCATTATGTTCATTCTTGTCCTAATTGCCCACTGACAGATGCAGGCAAAAATTACAGAACTTTCCAAATGTAAAGTATCTCTGGGAATTTAAACTTGAAATGTCATATGAAATGTGCCAAATTTACCATAGAATGATAAAACTAAACTGTTAACTCCATACTACTTTAACAGGTACCCAACTGTCTCTCTTAAGGAGACAGTTCTGACTACAGTAACATGTAAGACTAATGTAAGACTCTTATGCCTATTAATATTAAATTGGGGCCAACATTCTATTACAGACCTTAGGATATTAAGTGCTATATCATCCATACATCCCACTTATCCAACATGACAGGCAGGAGAGGCTGCTGTCATTTTCAGTGTTGCATGAATAATGTTTTCTATCTGGCTTTTGTGATAGATTGTTGTAATAGATGTTAGACTGTAGCTTGTTGTACATCCTACTACAGTCAAAAAGAGTGCTGTACTATTCATGTTCTGCTGAGAAGACCTGCATTGTGACAGCTTGCTGTATGCAATTATCTTGCTTGCACATTAAGTAAAATGTTTGAACAAACTGTGAAATAAAAAAAAAAAAGCAATGCTTTTCCAGGCTGTCTTTTTCTGTGGACATTGGCACATTGATCAACATTGATCATTTTGATCATTTTGACCTTTGACCATTTAAAAAAAAAAACATTCAGGCATAAGAAAACACCTAACTCAGGGGATGAATCAGTTTGTGTCTACATGTAATAGACAGTTTAGCAAGGAGCCACTTTTAAATTGTGTCTTCTGGCACTTTGTTACTAGCAGAGTGTAGCAAAAGGCAGCCAACATCCAAAGAAGAGCTTTGGGATGTCCTTCAAGAAACGTGGAGAACTATTCCTGAAGACTGCTTAAATAAATGACAGAAAGCTTGTCTTAGAGGGTTCAGGCTGTGTTGAAGAATAAGGGTGCTCACACCAAATATTGACATTAAACTCATTAGAATCATACACAACCTGTTTTTGCCTTATGTGTTGTATTTGTATTTACTTTTGCATATGTTTAAAAAAAATCTTGTGTTCCTGGCAATTCATTAAAAAATGAGGGTGTTTCAAGACTTTTCTACAGTGCTGTATAAGTTGAGCACAGATCATGAGCACTTAATGACTGCCTGGAGTCAGAGACACCTTCAAAGTTTCATCCTCTCAGATGCTTTGACAGGCCTTTTTCTGCAGCTGTTTCTAGTTGCGCCCTATGCGTAGATCATTCTGCCACCAGTTTCATGTTTAGTGTGTTAAATCACGCTGTGTTGAGTAAAGGCCACATGACTGACTTTGCCACTTAAGAACACAATATTTCTTTGCTTTAAGAGGTGTAAGCTTGTTTGAATGGACACCAAAATGTAAATCTGGCCACAGTCCAGTGAAATCCTGTTCCAATTAGTTCCAAAGTACTATCATAGAGCTTGAGATACTAAGACTGCTATGCTACGTTCTGCTCATGAGAAGGCTTGCACTTTTGTTGATGCCAACAGATGGAATGGATCAGGGTGGCAAAGATTAGCAATGAGAATAAGTCCCCTCTCTTTTTTGGTTAATCATTACAATGTCTTTAAATAGGGAAAAGAGACAAAAAGCGAGTAAAGTCCCTTTAAAAACAAATTCCCCATAGAACTAAATCCTGTTCTTTGTCTCTCCAGGTATATACTCCTTACCTATGTGCTCCTTTAAGCAGCTTCTAAGCTAACATCTGCCTAAAAATTCCCTCCTCTTTAGTTTTATACCTTTAAGTATCTGTGGAGCCTACATATGACACGCTTTAAATCAATCTGTAGGTTACAAAAGGTGCACAAAATGTATGGTTAGATTGACAGGCACTTCATGGGTTACATGATGCATGTATGATAGATAATTAGTTTCCAAAGCATTTTATTGGTCAGGTAAAGGTTGCATTTGACAAGCTGTCAGTGTTCATGCAGCCGTGATGTGCACGCAGCCTACTGGATAGTCATTCTGTCCTTGAGGGCACTGACAGTTTGATATGGAAGTTAGTGACAGAAAGGAAGGGCTTTTACGCAGTAAACTACATGGATGGAAAAAAAAGCAACCTAGCGCTTGCTAATTAGAAATATAAAAATAAACTATGCAGAAAACGAGGCTTTGGTTCTCTTCCTCTCCTTGTCTCGTCTCCTGCAGACGAAGCTTGAACAGAGATTCACTTTGACCTTTGCTCTGTTTTGAAAGAAGCTGTAAAGCTTCATGGTATATTTGTCATCTATCTATAATGCAAAGAGCCGTCTTATCATATGTTCGACGCACTGCCTCCACCATGTGTGACAAAAGATTTGGTGTGTATCACAAATTCACCATTCAGGGTTTAATCTGTCCAAAACATATTGTTCCAGGACTTGAAAGGCATCTTTCAGATGTATTCTAACAAAGTCTAGTCTGGCCTCTCTGTGCAAGTGTTACCAGTATTTTGTGTCTTGGGGTAAACCCTCTTTATTTAGGTTCATTAAGGAGCAAAAATAAGGCTACCACAGAATTCTCCAAAGATCTAACTTAGTTGTCTTTCTTGGTCCCAAACCTAAGAGCAACTGAACCAATGTGTCGTGTAGCTGGCAGCAGACTGATAGCTTGAAGCCAGTCATCCCAGTCATGAGCAGAATCTCAAGAGAAGATAAATGCCACACAAAGAAAGTATAAGCTGATTGTTTCTGTGTAGAAATAAATGTCCTCCTTCAATATGCTATTTTTTCCCCCTCATACATATGTGTATAAGACTTACCAACAGGCAAACAGAATTGGATTACTGAGCATTCTTCAAGCGGCTCGGTTCATTACACTGTTGTGTTATATAGATGGAGGGGAAGAAGAGATGTTCTGCTCAGCAGGCCCAGTGCACCTCAAAAGGGAGTTTTCCATGAACTATTATAATCAGGTACCTGAACAACCTCAAATTGTTCCACTAAATGTGAGGGAGATACAAATCTACTGAGTTTCTATAAGAAGTCCAAAATTTAGAAAGTAAGCCCAATCACCATCTTTTTTGTAATCTTGTTTTTTTATTCAATACACAGATTAATAGCCATAAGGTGAGAAGGTAGAGCTGTACAGTCTGCCAGTTAACAGATAAAGAGCTTTGCCTTATGACTCAGCTTCCTTTTCACCACAAACACAAGATACTGGATCATAGCAGAGGCTGCGCCCTGCCTATGGTTGAAACCACGTTTGTCTTTCTTGTGGCTTAGGAAAAAACCCAGAGATACTCTAACGCTTCCGCCTTGAACTGAATCTACTGATTCCCCTCAGGGGAGCATGCCCTCTTTCCACAACTGCACACCAAAGTTCAAATGTTCAGAATGGGGAGAACAGTGTAATCCTGCCGGGAAGTAAAAAAGGGACCTATCCCTGGAGCCAAACCAGCGGGGATGAGCTCTTTGCCGAGCCGGGTGGCTAGATAATGAAGTGATGTGGAAGGACCCTATGGGTCCATCATCTGCAAGGCCCAGAGTAGGTTTCTGGTGGCTGTAATGTGATTTGAGTCATTTTCTCCTGCTCCGTGTGTTTATACAAAATGTTTATTGTTAAGTCAGTACTCTTTTCCCATATTGTAGGATATAAGAAAATAAGTAAGAAAACAATACATATACCATCTTTGTGGAATTTTCAGTTAAACCTAACAATGAAGGCACGAATGAATAAAGATCAGAACATCATAAATACGGTCTAGTGATTTGTTCGTTATGATCAGTCAGTTTTTCTTTCTTTTGTCTACTCCATACCCTTGTGGAAAACCCTGTATTATTAACATGATTTATTTCAACAGGCCAAAGGAAAATATAACTGCAATGACATCTCGTTCATCTAATCTCCAAGTCATTGTAGTGGCGCAGTGAATCAATTTGGCAGGCAGACTTGATTGTAGCTACTGTAACAGCTTATTGTACCAGCAAACATTCATTGTGTGTGCAGAGGTCACATAGTTTTGACCATGTGGTAACTGTTAGAAGGAAAACATTGTTTTTATGTTGTTTAGTCCATTTCTTTTCTTTTTACCTTTTGGGACTATAATTAGGCTCAAAATATTGTTTTCTGCCTTGCGCGGTTTGAGATTTCTGTGTTCTGGGTGTGAGAAAACAGCAGTGTGTGAGCAAATAAAGCTATTCTGTGTGGTTTGCACACAATGTACAAACACAGCTTTGTAGTCAGACTTTGTAAGTAAGTATAGGGTGATCAAAACTGTGGGTACTTGCAAAGTCTTATGCAATAGTAAATGAATATGTTGTTTTTTTGGGACTTGTCTTTAGGAGTCATTGCTGATTTTCAGTGTTTGCTGTGGTTTAGGAAAATAATTTTTTCACATCGATTTATAAAAACTATTGTGATGACAAGTTGCATTGTCATTTTATTTCTTTATCCATGGTCATGAAATAAGGACTAAAACAGGCAAAAGGTAAGACAGTGACAAAGCAGGGTAAAAAGTGCACAAGGTTGTCGTATTTGGTTGAGAATATGTAATTCACATGTCTTTATATAACTGACATGGAACTGTATGACACAAACACAAGTGCACTTGTACTGTTATCTTTTTTAATTACACTGTATCAACCTGAACAAACACTGGTAGCAGACTGCACTGGTGTGATACCCTGAGGAGGAAGAGATAGAAACCACCAGGTTCAAGAAAAGAGAACTTATTACAATGCACGAAGGGTTTAACCCAAAGTTCTGCACCCTGAGGCTGTACACGAGGAGGAAAGACAGAGGCCGGGGGCAAGTGAGTGTCAGGGCTGCAACCCAGAACAGAACAACAAAGATCCAGGAATACATCAAGAAGATGGCCCCAAGTGATTAACTGCTGAGTGAGTGCCTCAGGTAGCTGAAACCCGGCGAAAGTTTGGAGGAACAGCAGTAACCATCGTGGAAAGATAAGCCTTTGGACAGCATGTATTATGGAGCATGTATTATTGATACTGGAATGCCTGAAAAAGGTTGGTCTGAAAGACAGTACGGAGGGACTAATAATTTCAGCACAAGAACAGGCTCTGAGCACAAGAGCAACAGAGGCTGTGATCTACCACACCAAACGGGACCCCAGGTGCAGGCCGTGCAAAGAGGCTGCTGGGACAGTTCAGCACAGAGTAGTGGGGTGTAGAATGTAGGCATGCCATTGAATTGCTTTCTGTTCCCATATCCAGCTGAAACTACTGAAAATTTGATAAGAATTAAAAGACAGTAGTATTCCTCCTAAAAAGACAGTGTTACATTTGCAGCACACATATAATCCATTCATTCTTCACATGATGGGGGATGATCTCCGTACAGGAGATGCAACACTCACTGAATGGAATAACAATCACTCAAAAGTGACAGCACACTTTCCTCGGAGCGGGTTTTTAATGAGTGTTAAATGTCGACTACCTGCAGAAACAGAGGATGTTGCACATATTCCTGTGCGTGTTCATACAGTTCTCCTTCTGACCTATGACCTCACAAACTGTCAGACCCACTGGAAGGCCACTCTGCAACCTTCTCAGCAAGTGCATTCCCAGATCCTTTTAATTTTATAACCCTGCAACCCCTTTGACCCATAAACCTACAAGACTGCTTTATGAGAAAATCCCTGGCTTGCAGAAATAATTGCAATACATTGTTTTTTTTGTTTTAATCTCATGACTCATGATTTATTTTTCATATTTTTTGAGAATTACTTTCTTGACTATCTTATCCAATGACAGAGACTAAAATATCTTCTAGGGGATGATGGATGATATCTGCACCTTTTTTTGTCCTCTACATTTTTTGTGGGTAGCAAACCGATCATTTACCATCTAATGACATATCATTTCCTTTCATAGTTGTCCAAGTTTCAGGATTTTTTAAAAGCATCCACAAAAAGTTGTCATCCTCTCCAGATGTTGGGAAATTCTTCAGCTCTCAGGGATACGGTATGTTAAAATTACGAGCTTGTATCATGCTCATGTCTTCGACTGCTCCTGAACTGGATTGCAGGTTTTAGTGCACAGGAGAACACCTGTTAGGAGTGTAATTATACTGTACATATACTGTGCAGAGGCTCCATATGCTGTCACCCCTAAACATTCTGCAGATGGCGTGTGATAAATGATGGTCTGCTAAAATAGTTAAAATTATTTTCTGTGACAGTGAGTGATAGCAGCATACACTCTGCATGTTTGAGTTTACATGTGCTGTGTCTCGTGTTTCATTCGGAATTTATACACATGACCCTGGTCAAAACCATAAATTGCACATTATATACACAGCTCAGTAAGTGCGTGTGGATGTTCTCTTAAATTAAATTTCAGTTGCATATTGTTCTTCTGGATACTGAAGGAGGCCCTATCGTACATAGGAATTAAATGTTTTATACCCGACAACTCTCAGGTAATGATTCCAACCCCTAATGCTGTTATGGCTGCAGATTCAATGTTCTTCCCTTGAAGTAGTCAGACTTGAAAATTGAAACATCTGCGATCAGAAGACACACATAGGCACGTACAGATAGAAGTCATCTGATGTGAATCAAAATAGAGTGAATGAGATTATTTCATTAACTAATCTGTGAAATTTGATTGGAAATGTCAAATCTTTTTGAAAATTGTTATTCCCAGGATAAGGAGTGTTAACCGCCTTTGCTAAACACACAAAATGTGATTGACACAACGACCACACATCCTGCTGATATACACTACTGTCAAAGTTGTAAGGTGGCACTAAAAAAAACGTCTGTTTATCAGCACCAATACAGAGCTTTCTCTTTTTTGACTGACTATAATGTTTTCATCTCATGTCGACTTCAAGCAGAATTTTGGAGGTTGAGACCTGAGTGAACAGCTCAACAACACAAATGCAACACTGAGGCTGTCAATGGTGCAGACTACTCACTATGTTTGTTTAGTTTATACCTAGCTCACTGTGTATTTCATTAAAAATGTGTGTTTTTGTTTGATTTAAGCTGCTGCAAGACTGCAATTTCCTGGCGCAATATCCAGCTTTATTGTATTATTAATACAGCAGAAATTATTTCTGGTCCTTCCAGTGTTCTTTCACTCTTCCTTTACTGAGCTCAGTCATCAATGTTTACCCCTTATTATGAGTGACTTTCCTCAGGCTGTGACTGGTGCAATTAGCTGAAATTACATGCTGTGCATTTAAGTATCTGCAGATGATGTTAATATTTGTTGAGAATTTGTTTTTGTGGAATATTTCTCTAAAGTGATGGTTTAAGATAAAGAACAAACTTTGAAATAACACGTTAGGTAGCCCGAATGTATGATCATATGTGGTTTATTCTTTGTTCTTTGGGTAATCATTTCCTTCACTTTACAGAGTCGATTAAAATTGTTGGTTATATAATTGTGGCTATTTACACATTAGTAACATTTTAACCTGCAGGTTCAGTCAGGAGGTGCTGATGATGAGGGTGATAAACTGTCACTAAACAATGAAATGTTGTAACGTTTAAGAAAAACAGAAACCAATGCTTATTTCACACGAGAGGTATTTGCTTTGGGGACATTTTTTTCAGTGTTTACTGTGGGCATCAAGCTCAAACCATCCCCCAGCCTGCTGCGTGTCTGTGGATTACATCACCACAGTCAAGAAAACTCAAATATGCCGTTTGCAGAAGATGTGAGAGACCAGAATAGTTTCTGTATTGAAACATATATTCTTTATTATCAGTTTGTATTTTTTGTGAAGCTTTCATGTGGATTTTATCGTTTCCAAAACGATAAACTGAATGTTTAAAGAAAGACTCCCTGAATGACAGCAGCAATGAGCTGAACCTGAAGGACAGCTATACTTTCAGCTGATGTTTTTCAGATGTAGTTTTATTACTATGCAGGACAAGTTGGACAGTAATAAGAGCCTTTTGAGGAATATAAAATGCAAACGGCAGGCTTTTGAAGGCTGGCTGAACAGATTCAGCACAGCAGCAAACTGAGCTGTCAGCACAGAAATATCCAAAAGTTACACACAACATAGTAGTGTGAATTACACTCAAACTTCACTGTTTATCAACTAGCTCTACAGAATCTGACTTTGATTTAGAAAATAAAACATATTTTCAAGGTTTCAGAAATTGTTTGTTTCTTTTAAGATACTTAAAAAATGTGAGATTGTCCTGCACAAACACATGTGAAGTATTAGATTGTCTATTAGAAATTTTAAATAACTTCTATGCTAGACAAACAATTCAATATTAAATTATTTTTATACAACAATAATGTTAATGGTCATCTTGAGTTTACCCCATGGAACAGCAGCAATTGAGCTAAAGGAAGACATTGGTGTTTAATGCTCAAAATGACAAGTATCGTTCTGATGTGTAGCAGGTTCAGTGTTTGGCATTTTTCAGTTGGTATGTTAAAATCTGATTTCCTCATTTAACACAGCATTTCCTAATATATTGGTTCTCAGGACTTTTTTCCCTGCATGTTTAAGGCCCAGTTCATATTTGCATTTCTATTTCCAAAATCCCTCACCTACTAAAAAAAATTACATTGTGGGTAAAGCAACGCATGTCAATACAACAGTAAATATTCTGCTGCCACAGCCACTTCATTTTCAAAGTTACCCCCCAAACAGAGGTCCGATCAAGTCTCATCCAAATCCGCAATGTTGGCAGCGAGTTCTGTTTTGGATGATGTGGAAGAAGGGCATTCTTAAGCCTCTTAAGTTTTTTTAATATAGTTTACAACTAACTGTGTATTTATGCGCAGAGATATAAAAAAGTAATTAATGGCACAAATTATGATTTGGCAAACCCAAACCTCTGTTTTCTCTGTTCACAAGACAGCACTGGAAATAAACGTCTCCCAAAAATCTTTTCCACGAACGGATTTGCCTTAAGCTTTGTTGGCAGAGACCAAAGAAACGTGTGAGTATGTGAACAATAGCCTGAAAGATACAGTAAAAGCTGTCTTTGTATACTTGGTGGTATTTGTGGGGACAGGGTCTTTGATTCTACGCCACACATAATTCAACTGAACTTGTTAGTTCTCATCAGGCTCTGAAGGAAACCTAATAATGGACCCATTTATTTGAATTAGAGGTGACAGTGTGTTTCCGAGGACAAGGATTTGAAAAAACAGCACAGATCTGCTGAAAGTTTTTCACAATTTATAAAACACTCTTTGAGGTTCATTACCTCTGCACTTGATGATTGTATAATGGTTATCTGTTGATAGGCTACTGTTAAAGCAACTTAAACCACAACTGGAGTACTTACTTAAAAACATCTGGCAGACATTATCCTTTAACAAGAGTCTGTATTTTAAAGACGTTTTTGCTCAAACACAAAACACCCTTTGTGAGTTTTTGTCAGTCAGAACTTTGTCCTGTGTGATTTCCTCTTACAAATAGAGACATGTCTCCCGGTGGCAGTTGTGGCAAAAAAAAGACAACAGCTTGATTTCCTTCTGTTAAAGCTCCGTTAATTCAGAAATATGTAAATTACCGAGGCCGAGTCATCATCAGTCATACATGAGGGACACTTCACTCAGGAACAAAGTGACTTTAGAAAAGCAGCATTTAGGAACAGCTTTAGCAAATAATGCTCAGTTGCAGTAGCTTGATTTAGTTAAGTTGAGTTTTGAATTGTTCTAAAGTTGCCAAGAGGTTCGTGTAAAGACATTTAAAAAATGTTCAGAAAAAAAACTATATTTTTACTTAACACCTGAACGTGTAACAAGCAATATACGATGATGCAAAAGTTGATTCATATTATTTATTATTATTAAGTTTACTGCCAGACTGAGAGTGTTATAGCTCTTCTACTGATCAACTAATGTGGAGCCAGCACTGGCAACTGACAATGGAAATGAGGAGGCGAGCAATATATGTACAATCATGCAACCCACTGCACTGGCTACTGCCAAGCCTTTAGAAGTGTTTTCATCACACTTCTCACCAGCGAACCCCAAATTCAGGTGCAACCATACGCAGACCTTTATGGTAAATGCATGAAGACAATGCATCAGTTGAACATCAAGTGAGAATAAACCAGTATTTAATGATTCTAAAATCTTTCACAAATTGTCAAAATTTCCAGAGGTCATAATGAAACCCTTTGTGACATACTTTGGCCTAACTGCTACTGACATAACACTATAACCGCTTTTTTTAACCATGTCTTTATAAGTGTTTGCAGCCATTTAGGGGTAGATTATGCTACCAGAGTTTGTCTTGATTGAGATAGAGAGTAAAGCTTAGCAAAATTATGCAAACTTAAATTTGGCGGCATGTTAACATCAATAAGTCTTAAAGCACATCATGACCATAGGATACAGAACATAGCCTCAGACTGTTTCCTCACTAATGACAGTTATCATTTTTAACCATATTTTCAACAGAATTATTCTAGCTGAGAAACTGACAGCTAGAATAAGTGGGTGTTGTTGCTAAAAGTTATAGACAAATGGTTGACATTGTTTGTCAAAAGCAAATTAATTGTTGAAAATGGATGAAAATGGTCAATGTGATGGTATTGATTGGAATAGTTTTCTAAAAGTCAGACAGGAATGACTCATGTACAGCTAACTAAAGATTAAAGATTACAATAAATTACAGTTGCTTAACTTTGTTGTTATGAAGATATCACTAAAACGTGTAGATGAAAGTTGAAATATAGTTAGGTCCATCTTACAAAGATATACGCCTGTGTTGGAATGTGTCAAGGGCTGTTGTTCCCTCAAAGGCTGCCTGCTCTGTTTGATCTGTTCCAGCTCATATTTTGTAGTTTCCATAGCTCCCACAGTACTCAGCACGTTTCACAGGCTGCAGGCTATGAAGACTACGTGGCACAACCCAGGCATCAGGATTTTGGACCTAACAGAGTTACTGGCATTCTGATCCTAATGGCTTGGCCCTTTACAGCAGCTGCAGTTTGCTTCATTAGTGGCTGTCTTTATGAGGCCTGTTTCTCTTCACAACTCAAGCTTCCTTCATGTTGTTTCATATAAAATATGCATGTGCAAATAAGCAAGCTACTTTGTAGGCAAGATTTATTTTATTTTCATGTATTTTTATCTCAAATCTAAGTATTCTGGCTCAGATTTGTTTTTCTCCAACAGCTTCCTTGTCCCGTATAAAACACCTGACACCACAAGTTGTGAAACATTATCAAACAAGCTGGTGCAACAGAGCCTTGGAGGAAACATTGCATCACCGAGGTGAAATAAAGTCATGCTCTTGTCATCCTGGACAATGTTGCTTACACATTTGCCAATATAATGATGCAACACTGAAGGTATTTCAGAAATTGTTATTCTTTGCTGATAAATTTCTGGAGAAAGGGTGTTTTTAGGGAAAAAAATCTAAGTGAATCAATACAAACCAGTGAGCAGTTCTTAACAGAAGTACAAACACAGGACGATACTCTTATTTAGTGAATATCAACTCAGATACAATGTCACTTTATAAATCACTGCAAATTCCACACATACGAGGAAAGAAACTCTGCACCACATGGCACCTTTTTAATGCTTCTTTTCTGAGATCAGTCGTGCTGCTCACCTTTCTTAATTACAGGATCACTATTGGTTGAATGTTTAGCGGTGCAGGAGCCAATCCTGGAGCACCTAACAGCATGCTTGAGCTGTATGACATGCCTTTTTGTTTTTAATGATCAACGGGGCTCCTTAAAAATGTTTCTGTCCCACACAGCTCCCACACAGGGGAGCAGAGAGCTGCAGAGTTTAGACTGATCAGGTAACACTAGGGTAACAACAGCCCCCCCCTCCCTCCGAAGAGAGCCGCTGGATCAGAGGTGATCAAAGGAGGCTACATATTCAGCACCTTTGCAGGTAAGGACTGCTGTTGACGTTACTTGAAAGTAATAACATTTCAAAATGACTGACTGGAAATTTAACTGATTTCAATTTGTCTGAAAGTGAAAAACTCAGAAGCTTTACAAGCCAGGCTGAAACTGTAGAAGACAATTTGCCTTTTTGAGAACAGCAGCTGTAATTCAACAGCAATATAACAAAGGACTTCAAGCTTCTGGCTGTTTGATTGTTGAGTTCAGTCACTTTGTTTGATATTCTGATATTCATAACTGAAGCATTTTGTTTCTCTCAGTAATCCCCGAAAAGCTCTATTACAGCATGTCCTCAATCCTCTCTATTGTTTTGGCATCAGCCTGTTAAATAAAAGTGCTCCCTTTGTTTCAAATAAGTTGTCTTTTCAAGGATTTCCATATCTCACAGCTCGCTGAAAAACTCTCCACAAAAAGCAAGAAGACACAAAGATCAATCAAAGTCTAGTTGCATTGTAACATTACAGTGTGCTGCTAGAGTTTCCTTCTGCAATTACACTAATTATTGTTATGCTCTCTTCCTTCAGAAAGCACATACAACAGAAAATGGCACGTGCTGGACGACCATCGCTTCTCCTGATCCACACTGGATTCCTGTTGGCAATTGTTTTATTACCAGGTGAGACTTTGGTAACAAGATTTAACAGGTTTAGAACTAATCTCTGGTATTAGTTACAATCCTTTATCTAAGATTATGTGTTTCCATGTTCAGTGGAGCTGGAGATATAAAGAAAAGCTTTTTCAGAAACTAAGAAATAGCTTATTCTAGACAACTGCCCACATGTTAGAATAGCATTCTTTAAATGTTGGCTTCCCATCGTCTTTAGTTCATGCTTTCTCAGAGACAACTTACAACCTCATCTTAGAGGATATATCTTTCATTATGAATAACCAAAATGTAATATTTTCTTCCTTAGACCATATATTTTCTTCTGATTTGTTTCATAAGAAGAACACTCTTTGCTGCAATCATGAAAACTAATAAAGTTACTTTTCTGCTTGACATTTTCTTTTTGAAAAAAAAACCTGCTCAGCTACATAACATCATGTAGTTTAAATGAGATTTATTTATGTAATAGTTTATGATAATGTCACAATACCAGTCAAACATAGCCTTTAACTTTTTGAAAACTGAATTGTAAAATTGATTCCCTTGATTCTAGCTGGGGTAGGCTGTCATTGAGTGATAGGCGGGTACACCCTGGATAAGTCACCAGTCCATCACAGGGCCACACAGAGACAAACAAGACAATCGTCCACACTCACTCCTAGGATTAATTTTTAGTCACCAATTAACCTGACATACATGTTTTTGGGTGGTGGGAGGAAGCCAGAGTACTCAGAGAGAACCCGAGCATACATGGGGAGAACATGCAAACTCCACACAGAGAGTCACCAGCGGGGATTTGAACCAGGAACCCTCTTGCTGTGCTAACCACCACACCTCCGTGCAGCCCACAGTTTCAATCAGTTCTTTCAGTTTAAAAAAAAAAAAGAGTATTTTTTTTAAGTCTGTTTTTGATAGGGTTGTCACTTATCAAAGTACTACTTTCATACATATGTTTTTGGTTCTAAAATACATTGTGAGAGAACTTCAGATACAGTTTGGACCTGGTAGTGGTCCAGTCCTGAAGAGTGACACGTTGATCTGTGCTACAGAGTTATAAAGGTCACCGCTACCATTGACTCTTTAGCAGTAAACAGCATACCATGATGATCTCTAGAGCTAAAAAAAAAAAATGACTAGAATCATGAAGACACATCTTTTGGAAGTTTTCCACATTAATAACTGAGGGGAACTGGCAGTTTCTGTGATTACTTGGCTGTTTTCTTATAGTCATAAACCTCGGCACGAAACCCCAGCAGAACTGAAGACGCTCAGACACGTCCTGTCCCTCCCACCACCCACTTTTACAATATATTAGCACTTGGTTTGTGTGAGGACCCATTCTTTGTAGTTTTACAGTTTAACTTTGAGGAGGCCCCCTGTAATGGCATAAACTGCTTTAGTATAGTTCAAAGCTAAACGATGCAACATGCTTGGAGCTTGGTGGAGGGCTGGAGGAGGAGGAGGGAGGAGTAGGGGACATTTAATCTGCAGGATGCTGCCTATGTTGGGGCGCCAGAGCTCCAGAACCTGCCGTGTTTTACCCAGAGGCTTATTAGTAGATCAGCGTTTCCCCTGATGCAGAGGGTAAGCTCAACATCTGGTTTTTCTTGGCAAATATTGCTGCTGCTAATGCGGTTGCTGCTTGTGTTTTTACAGAATTTCTGGGGGCAGTTCCAGTGGGGCAGCACAAGCAGGAGGAAGGTGAGCATGTGTGACGTGGCCTGTGCGACTCAAGTACATCCAAAATCTCAGTCACGTACATTCATTAGAAGAGAAATGCACAATCTGCCTTGCTTTACACTGTGATATCTGATAGACCAGGTGATGAATCTGGAATAAAGTATTCACTGGGTACTTGGTAATGAAAATAAATGTTAGTTACCTGCTTCACAGGTACGGCTAATGTTGTAGACCCGTCAAAAGAAAAAAAAATTACAAATCTTTAACTAAGCTCAGTATTTTCCCTTTAAGTTTTTGAGTTTTTAGTTTGTGCTGTTGTGTTGTTTAAAACCCTTTCCAGCCTCCACTTGGACTAGGCTGGATGAAATTACAAAGAGTAACTACGGTACTGTAGAAGCCTCCTGGCATAATTTATTCAAATGTGATTGACATGAATGCAACATTATTGTGCTCCCTCTCTTTTGCATCAAATTTGTGCTTAAGATTTTTCAGAACAAGGGCATTAATATGAGTGTTTACTGGTTCATTGTTAGAAAAACAGAGACTTATTCTATAATTTATCCAAGTATCTTTTAACCAGAGCTCAAGGTTTATCCTTTGGGGCTTGCAGTTCTAGACTTACTGAAGTGACTCTCTGAATTTAGCAGTGTTTTTTCAAGTGGAAATTCAAACAAATACTCTTAGGTATTTGCTTGAATTATAAATGATGAGTTAAAGTTACCTCTGTGGCAGACAAAACAAGAGTAGCATTTGATGTACCTGTGTGATGATGTATTGCATTTGTTTTAAACAAATGTCAAGAGGCATCTTTGTACATCTTGTCCCCAAACAAAACACTTCCATTTGGGGAACATAGCAGATAAGAAATGGAAAACTTACACAAAATTAAACACAAACAAGCCAAGCCCATACAATATTTAACCTGGTAAAGTAATAGTTTACCAGGTCTGGCATTTTATGCTTTCATACCGAGAGTTAAATAGCTGTTAACAACTATTTTATAATGCAACTTATTAAAGCAAATGTGAAGCTACAGCTAGCAGCCGCTAAGATCAGCTTAGCTTAGAAAAGACTGGAAATTAAACATAAACTCTCTTGAAATTACAAATAACTTAAGAATTGTTATTATATGGACTAAGTTTAGCCTAACGTGTTAAATAACTGGAGTTTTTCAGTGTTAGTCATCGGATTTTGATATATTGCTTCTATGGCTATAAGTTGCTTGGTTACGATATTTATCAAACAATTTAAAAATTAATTATTCCATCAACTAATTCCAACATAACTATTTTTTCTCAGATGCTGTAATTTATGGGATCTTGAAACATCTTGAAAAAGATTGGTCTTCATAGTTGGTTGTTTTCTAAGTGAATATTAGTTTAATAGTTTCAACATGATGAAATAATTCTTCAGAAGTAAAACAAGTATAAACAATCGTCATGCACACAGGTAAAATCAATTCTATGAACACAAGGAAAGGTGTGTTACATGGTGACCATAGATATAAGCGCATATGGAGTCCAGGGTGTTTTTCAGCGGAAGAAAATCCTTTTTCATTTAGTATTATTTCTGGCACTGGCATGATAACTTTATTTCTCTTTCACTCCCTTCCTTACACCCCACAGTGGCTGCAGTGTCTGATGATGTGAAAGCCGAGGCCATGGCCAACTTGAAAAAGCTGGTTCGCAACAGACGAAATGTCCCCGTCTTGGCTGTGCCCCAGTTCAAACGCGTGCCTGACTTCTGGGGATGGTACAAATACTTTATGGACAGCCACAATCAGGAGGGAGTGAGTTGAGCTTGTTTCACATTAATTATTCAGTTTCTCACAGTTACGATTATGAAATAGTTCTTGTTTTGCCTTTACAAGTTAAGCCAACATTTTTGCATCACAGAGTTGAGGTTACATTTTTATGAGGTTACATTTTTATCTAATTTAGGAGAAAGTCCTTATTTCTGCAGTTCAAGGGAGAGCAATGAATGATTTGCTGCTTAGGGGGACTCTGTTGTGTAGAAGTCAGACTTAACTACTTTAAAGAGAAAAAAAGACAAAGAGCACATGTTTTCCAGCAAAGTATTGCACTGATCTATTAAGTACTAAATAATGTTTTTCTTTTATACTTTTAGTTACAAGTAATTATTTTTGGAGTACAACAGGTTTTGTCATTTTGTCTCCATTTCACCCTATTCCTCAGGTTGAGGACCTGGATCGCCTGTACATGGCCTACTTACAGAACAAGCACAGATCCGAGGAAGGACCCACATTCAACCACTACCTCAATCACCTTAGCCAAATCTATAAGACCTGTGCTGATTCTGATGATCCAGAATGCATCGCTGAGTCCACAAGCAAGCCTAAAGCCGCAGTGGTGATGCCTGCCCCCATCAAGTCTGCTGCCATCGGCATGTGCAACCCCTACATTGACCCCTACTGCCTCTACCCCGTCCTTCCCAAAACTGCTGCCCCCCAGCCAGCTCCAGCCAAGGTGCCAGCTCCCATCCTCACCCCTGTGCTGCCCATGCCTTTTAAAAACCCCACTGGTTACTACTACTATGCTCCTGTCCTGGAGCCTTTTCTGACTGCAGAGCAGAGGGCTGAGTTGTTGAGAATCTGCCACCCTGAAGATGTGGAGTGCCTGCAATACCACCTGAGGGCAGCATATGGCTACCGCCCCGCCCTGGGTCCAGCTCCATCCTATTCTGCCCTTAAATGTGACCCTAAGGACCCCTACTGCCAGCCCCCTCTGGTCCATAAAGCCCCCACTGGCTACTACCACCTGCTGTACCCCAGCTGTGACCCAGCAGTGGACCCTCTATGCGTGACCAATGTCGCAGCACCTGCTCAATTGGCTGCAGGAGAGGCACCTAAAGAACAACACTGCAATCCTCTCTTTGATGCCAGCTGCAACCCCCTGACTGCCACCAGGCTGTCTGGCCTCACCAAGCCCGTCCTGGAGTATCCTCCCAAGGATCAGCCTGCACATCTTCCTGCACCTCTGACCTGCGACCCAAGATACAACCCATACTGCATACTGGCGGCTGCTGCTGCCCTGCGCAACCCCTCTCCACAGCTCCCCGAGCACCAGGTCTGAATCTGATGTCCTGTTAGTAGGTTTGAATAGTTTCTTCTTGACTAATCCAGTGTAATCTTGCTCATTGAATGATTATTTTATTCCTAATTTGGTTTATTAAATGGTATAGTTAAATGAAATGGGTGTTGAATAATACTTTCACTTGTTCTTCAATCTGCTTTGCATTTGTTTTGAACCAAAAACACAAATCAATCACTTAACCAGGTCCGCTACCAACTTGGAGTCCGCGGCAAGACCAAGGAGGGGTACGACTGCTTTGTGCACTATGACAAAGACTGCACCCCGGTCAAGTCTGGCCCTGAAGCACCAGCCACACCCTTTTGTCATCCTTATGATCCCAACTGTGGCAAGTTTGCTTCAATCTCCAGCATTGAGGCCCCAAAGTCAACCAAAGATGGTATAATCCTTCCTGATCCTGACTGCGACCCTGAGTATGACTACAACTGCCGCCTGCGTCGTGCCAAACCCGCTGCCCCTGCTGAAGAGCCCATGGCTGATGAGGAAAAGGCTGCAGATAAACCTGCTAAGGAGACTGCTGCTCCACATTCAGCTGTACCCCGCTTTGAAGATTTTCTCAGAAGTGTCATGAGCCAGCACAAATAGATTTGAGAATCTGACAAATAAACAAACTGGTGGAAAAAGAGCTCACTCTAATCCTTCTGGAATTCATGGACCACAACCTTTCACAGTATCATCAAAGCCTTACAAAGCTATCAAATAAATAAATAACTGAATTTCCCAGATAATCTGAAGGTTTTCTCTGTTTAGGTCTGAATTAGATAAGGCAAAGCAACGTATACTGTCAAAATATGTGAAACCCGTGCATTTAATACTTAATGTTTGTTGTGTTTATAGAAAAGACTCTTATGTTTAGATGTCTAATAGAGTAGTGTTAGTTTAATACTGTGTTAGTGGGCAAGAAGTTCTCTTTGTTGTACATTCTTTTTATCCAAAGCGTATTTAATGTTTTTTTCCACAGTTTTCATTAACTCTAAACTTCTCAATGCTTAATCATTTTAGTTTTATAAAGTTCTAAATAAAAAAATTAAAAAAAGATTTATTGAATTATTTTTCAAGGCTAAATCATCACACTGCATCATCACCTGCACACTGAGGTCACAGAAACATCTGCTCAGTAGGTAAAAATAGATAAAAATCTGTACAAAACCCGGTGCTGCAGTTGCAGTGCTACAGACTAAATGTTTAAACCATGTTGGAGACAGTTTAGTCTTAGAGTGTAATTTCAGTGCATCAGTCCCCAGCTGTTGTGACTGACATCCAGCACATATAGATGTGCCAGCTGGCATGCTACGTTTGGCCCTCTGCACTTTGTGCTCCACCACAATTGAAATAGATTATTGTTTGGTTAACTTTCATACACAGTCACTATAATAAACACCTAATGAATTAGAGATGCATTAACACAATTTCCTTTTTAATGTGCTTTTATGGGTATTTTGCCTGTATTTTACGGCAAGTCGCAGCACAAAAGAAATGCAGGAACAATCAGGCGAAGACACACAACAGGGTTATCAACTGAAGTACAACCAACGAGCTTGCCCAGCACAGTTTTTTTTTACCATTCAGTTGCTTGTTAAACTCAAAGTTCGTCTGCTTATTTTTTCACGACAAAATCTAAGAGGGAAATGAAGGAGTCACTTAAGCAACAAAAACCTGATATTCAGAAACTCAAACAAACCTAATTTTAAGATGTATGCTTTAAAATGATCAAACTCCATAAATAATTTGACTAATCCAACAATAGTGATCCCAGAAATTCTATACTAAGCAAGCATTATAAATGAGTTCTGCTCATGGAATGCATAATAAAACCCTTTAAAAAAATTTAACAAGGTTTCCACTGTGCTCATCACTGGGTGTAGCTCATTGTGAGGAAGTCACACTGCACATTGTTCAGCATCGTGACAAAATGTTGTTCCATAGTGCAAACCACTGACTACAGTTAATACCATATACTGTATCGGCAGTCGCCCTGGATTGATTCCTGTCAGGAATCCTCAAGTCATGGCATACTGCTCTATCTGCCTACCTCCTCACTTTCACTTGGTAGAAATACCCCCACTAAAGAATTGGTTTCAAAATCAACCTAATTCTGTCTTTTATTCTTAATCTACAGTGTGTATCTGCATATAAGCATTGCCCAAAATTGTTTGAAGCCATAATAACTAATGAATGTACATCTGGAGGAGACACAAAACTAATGATAGTGTGAGAGGCTATTGATATTTAAATATCACAATTTTTTTGTTGAAGCAAAGTGAGCAATTACACTTTAAGTCCAAGTTTACCAGCATCTTACAACAAGAATTGGAGGACACAGTTTGGTTTGGCTGGGAAAAAAACTCTGTTTTCCAGTCTTTAAGAAATGTTGAATGACAAGCTGTGCTATTTTCTCCTCCAAAGCTAAGACATTATGTTCTGAATTGTAGCTGCAGACTAAAAGGACTGCAGGCATTCTCCTTTCCAGTTCCCAACATTTCAGCAGCTCCTGCACACAGCAGACAGGCCCATCTGGTGTTGATGGTTTTAAAGGCACATAACACACAACCTCACACTGTAATGACTACTTGAACACAACATGCACGCTAGAAAGCCCCATAAGTTCCTAATTGTAGCTGTTGTCCGGTAAAATTTGGACTTATGCAGAGCTCCTCTGCTGTGCTGGTTTTAAAACTATCAGAAGCAGACCAATGCATTTCAGACTGTCAGGACAGATATACTCAGAACTAGGTTATCACATTCTTACAGTCAGAGAAGGTTTGTCGCTTTGTAGTGAAAAACTCTCATTTTAATACAGTTTTGTTTAAGAATAAAAATCCTATTTTTCAAAAGACTTTGCATATAATCCATCCTTCTTTTCCTCACATCACCGCGCACATTTTTGTTGCTTTGGACATGAATATCCTAAATCCGCCTGTACAAGTAAGTTTATTTACCAAAGTAACAGGGATAGACTCAGACTTTAATGCAGAGCATCACATCGTTCTTGTGACTATTGATAAGGCAGCTGTGCAACATTTATGTTCTGTTTTTCATGTTTGAGTGTTCCCTGAAAATTTTTACCGCAAAACTGTTTCAGCAGCAGACGTTTGACCTCAACACTGGCTAAAAGGCTACTTTAAGAAACATAAGTTTGAGGGTCTTCAGTCCCTACTGGCAAAGCTTCTACAACAGTTGACAGTTCTGACTTGTGCAATACAAAAACAGACATGCCATTATGTGCCAGAAAATAACATGCTGCTGCCTTAGTCAGCTTCAGCCAAAACTGTCTGAGTTGTCAAATTACAAATTGCAGGTGTTTTACTATGTGTGTATAAGTACTGATAGCAAGTAAAGATGATGTCCACAAATAAGATCGGATGTTGTTATGTTATATACAGATATGCTATATATGTTCTTCAGTAATGCAAAATATTGAACAAACAGTTAATTTGACCTACTTTTGAAACTGTAATCAACAAAGCTCAATGTGATATACAACAAGATCCAGCTTGACAAATGGATTTTCTCTCAGAAATCTGTAATCGGTGTGCACAAAGTTAAACTAAACATTTGTTATTTATTCATTTACTTTTTTTCACAAGCAATTACAGGGATGACAGCCACTGTGAAACAAAAACAACATTTTGACCAGTTCAGCTCACAAAATGGCATAAGTTCATTGGGCGGCATTGAACTATTTTCAAATGTAACCAGCTTTGAAGGCTGAATGAAATGTTCTGGGTGAGCAGCTACTTTCAGTAAACAAACAGCTGACAAAACAGTTTGCTTGGGAGGCCACTGAGGAAAACTGTAATGGCTGTATTATCTTTAAGAGTAAGATGTATTTTGCTCAATTTCAAAGTAAAAACTAAAAAAGTAAAGTCACTTTTGCCATTTGCTGTGCGATTGCTTCAAAATGTAAAATCTAAGCGTAGCTCCTATCAAGTCTTTTAATTCTATTTTGGGCCTGATCTTAAAGCAAATTAAATAAAACCCTCTTTGTGAAACAGATGCAGACTAGTTTCCCATGTTTAGATGGTGCGTCTGGTCTTTACAGGTTAAGAACAGCTTCAGTTCTAAGGGAAACTTACTCACAAAGTCTCACAGGTTTTTTTTTTGCCTCATATATTCCTCACTCCAAAGAATTCATTTGTTTAAAAGATTTCAATTGAATGTGAGTCCAGTAGAACCAGTGAAGGACATCATTTGTGAGCTGTTTTCACTTTATTTTGGAATGTAAGGCTCCAAGCGTACATACAGCCTCCAGTAGGTGGCGCTGATCTCTCAGAGCTTGTTGCTTCGTCTACTGGCTGTCTGACTAAATATGTTTCCATCAGTCTGTCATGTCTGTTTTGATAAAAAACATTATCAGTCAATAACGGTCTTTCTCTTAATTAAGTAATTTATCCAGTGTCCTTTGTATCAGCAGAAACCCTCCTCCTTAATAACAGGAAAAACATTTTATAATCCAAGCTGCACACAACAATTCAAAGAAGATGAAACTTTGATGCGTTTAACTGAGATGTGTGAGAACAGCATAAATTGCCATCTTCCGAAAATTTGATTTTATTAAAGGTCGTCTCGGGGGAGCAAAGATCAAACAGTGTGAGGAAGAGAAAAATAAATTGTTTGGAATCAATTTCACGCCTCTGTGAAGAATAATTGCTGTGCATTTTAAACATTATGATATTAAGATAAGCACCTTTCAGCCTGTCACAGCAGAATGCCTTTAGTCTACTGGTTTATCAGGGCTGTCTGTTTCGAGTTAACGACTAAATAAATGATGAACTTATCAGCCGTGCAAACCCTCTTTCCTGTTGCTCCTGTCTTTGATTTTACAACAGATAGATAGGCAGGTGGCATAAAGAAAAAAAGAATGAAATATAAAAACCAACAAACATTTTTGACATACAAAGATCTTGTAACTGAATAAATATGTCTTAATGTTGTTTGAATACATACATTTGATGCAAAAATGTTGACTGCAGTCTTATCAGGTTTGAGGTAAACTATGAAAAATCTGCTGGCTTTGTAAACTGAGTTAGAGATGAGAGCCTCTGCGCTGTGGCGCCACATCAGGGAGAGCTATATATAATAGAGGTACCAGGAATAGTCAAACCTTTTGGGAAATTCACATATCAGCTTTCCTTCTGAGAGTTATAAAGGAATTGAAATATGACGTCTCGTGTCTGATATCTGTGCATTTGATGCTGAGCTTTAGCTGGTGGCTGGTTAGCTTAGTGTGGTAACAGAAGGTAAACAAATGGTCCGACTTTGTGTAGTGGGATACAAAGTGGGATTACTGGATTACTGGCCATAGAATTGTGACCAATTGACATTGGTCATGTTTCTGCTCTACTTAGTTTACAATATCAACAGCATAATAGCAGCATTTCATTGGGCTCAACATACAACATAAAGACAACTTATGATTTACACCACCATAATGACACCAGCTGTACAAGACTCCTCAAACCACTCAGTCAGCAACAGAGTGGGGATCTCAGTTCTCAACACATTGAACAGATTCCCTTAATGCCGTTAAATGAGATATAGTGATAATTCCAGGAGTCCATGGTGATGGGTTTATTGATATAGGCTGCGTGATCTGAGCTATTCACATAATTAGTTCCAGCCACTGACAAAGACTAAACAAGCTGTCACATTTCTAAGTGAGTTATTGCATAGCCTGATCCACAACATTGAGAATGTCATTGAGTGTTTTGGTTTGATGTGTTGGTTAACACTGTCACCTCACAGAAATAAGGTTCTTGGTTCAAATCTCTGCTGAGGCCTTTCTGTGAGGAGTTTACAGGTTATCCTGCCTGCAGGGTGCATTTTGGGCACTCCAACGGCTCAAAACATGCATGTTTGTATAACTGATGAGTCTAAATTGACCCTAGGAGTGAATGTGAGTGTGTATGCTTTTGTTGGCCTTGTGATGGATGGGCAACCTGACCAGGATCCACCCTCCCTCTCTCAAGCAAAGACTCCAGACCCTGTGAGTAAAGGGGTATGGAAAATGGATATGTTTTGACACAATCTTCTCCTGCTCTTGGCAAAGGGCTGAGATCCACTTTGAATTCTTAACAATTTCCATCCATCTTTTTAGTTGATTGGTAAAGCTCACTTCCTTGTCATCTCTGTTTTGAAGCTTGACTCTGCCAAATGAGCACTTTTTCCTCCTCTTCAAGTTGGACACACACATCTATGATGATGTTGCACAGAAACCTGCCAATGTCTTGGTTCTTTTACTGAACACAAAAAATACAAAAAAAGGAGTATTTGTTGTTTTTACAAGAAATGTTCTTCTCAAGTGACAGCTATGAACACTAACAATCTATAAATCTTTAAATCACACCTCGAAGTAAGAGCTAAGTGAATAAAATAACACACATAACACACAAGAGAATAGACAAGACAAATATTTAACTTTCATCTTCTTATATTATCTTTTCTGCTCATTTGCGTAGAAAATCTTCAGCACAGCCTCAAGGAGATTTGTAATCCTCAAAAGTAGGTTTTGTGTCAGTTAAATAAAAAACGTAGAAAGAAAAACATCATGGTTTGCATTAAATCAGATGGAACATTATGCAAGAAAACCTCTCTGATGTTTATGATGGGCTGTGATTTTGAATCTCTCCTCAACATTTAAGTAGAATAATTTCTAAAACTTAAATTGAACACCGAACACCTCTGACTCAAACCCCTCATGCTTCCATCTGAGAAGAGAGGAAAACAGAGAAGAGAGCTGGGATCAGGAGTTACAGGACATGGACCATTTTCCCCTGATATCCATTCACACCCTGCTGTCGGTTCTGTTCAGAGCTCACAGCAGGCTGTTAGGACTGCTGTCGTCTCGTGGTTAGTGAGACCTATGAAAGTGGTTTGAATGGGTTTGTTTTTACTGAGACTTTATTTAAGATTCAGTACATGTACATGGAATCATGAAAAAAAGAAATGAGTGAACATTGTGGTTGTGGTGGTAGCTCTGCATGCCCTGCAGCTGGCTTATCAATGCAATCTGTTAGAAAGTTGTGGTTAATGTGACAGCCCAAGTCAAATGTCCCCCTTTTTGCAAAAGACAGAGAACACAAACCAAGTCTTCCACTGAAATACATCATTTTCAAAGTCAGGCTATTTGGGGAAAAAAAATACAAAACAAACAGGCTGTGGCATCATGGCACTAACACACAACTGGCTTTGATCAAACAGATATATTTGACACTCTGATTTTCAAATATTGGGATTTTGTTCATCACAACATTTTTCTAGTGAGGTGCCATCAAATCATTATTAAAGAAAAGGGCACCAGATGATAGCATTAAACTATGTGGAAATCATTATGCAAATAGGGTATTTATGTTTTTCAGGTGTGAATTTAAAAGCTTCAACATTAAAACCACCTGCCTTGCATTAACTGGGCTTGGAATGGAAACGATAAAACCAAAACATGTTTTACACTTTGTGTATGTCTGTCACAGTATTTGTTGTCATTTTATTGTCATTTTTTTTTCTCCTTGAGAAAACAGATGCAGTTTTCAGTTTGGGTCAGGGTCACTAGCAACGTGACCTACTCCTCCACCTTCTGGTAACACTGCATAGCCCTGTTTAGTCACTTTACAACATGTCTGATTCACATTTCATCTTTGGAGCTTTTCAAAAGATTGCTTCAGACTTGCTTCGCTAGTAAATGGAAACCGATGCTATTGGTTAGGACTCCATGCACAGATAAAACAGCTCTGACAAATTGATATGGGCATTTTCAAAGTGTCCTTGGTATCATGCAGTAAGAAATTTGTAGCAGATCCTTTGAACCCTGAGGGGTGCAAGATGGGCCTCAGTAGATCAAGCTTGTTATAGCGCATCCTATGGATACTTAATCAGATTGAGATCTGGGGACATTGGAGAGCAGGTCAAAGCCTCAAACTCTTTGTTGGTGTTGCTTTGTTCTTCAACCCATTCCTGAGCAGCTTTTGTAATGTGGTGGAGTGCATTTTCAAAGTGTCCAAGCCATTTAGTTTCCCCATCAATCCACTTTTAGCCTCCTGGAACAGAGTCTTGCTTACCGGATGTTAACAACTGGTATGGGTTTGCAGACTGGGTACTAATTCTCCATTTCTGTCTCCTGTGTGTTACAGTTTTCAGTTTTTCCTTCTGTGATGGAAAGAACACCCTTCAAGCTGCAACCTACATCATGAAAATGACAAATTTGATGAAGATTATCTTTCATGTAATAAAGCCTGGAGGCTTCTGTCTGTGAATGGTTAAGAACTTAAAGAGTTTGCAGTCTAACTGGGACGCTCTTGCATAACTGTTCACTGGTCTTATGACACGAGACCTAGCTCCCCTCTGACAATATATTGCAAGTTGATACGCTTCCCAGGATAAATGTGATCAGTTTAAATAAATAGAAATAAACTGTAGTGTCTTTCTCTCTATTCTATAAAGCTAGAGTGATCTAGCTGTTTTATTCAGTGATGAGTCCAATGGAGATACTCTTTGCTATCCAAGACATACGCTTCTTCTTCAGAATACAGTCCCAAACTTTTGCTCAAACTTTAAATCATTTTACCTTACATGCTGTCACACCAACTCTAAACTTTGCTTAGTATTAAGCCTGAAGGCATTTTTAGATGATGCATTTTTTTTTTAACTTTAGATATTTACATATTCAGGTCAGAGAGAGAAGTCTGAGTTGTATTTTTACTTCCAGATTTTACTGCCCTAAGCAAATAAACCGCTAGGGCTGGAAACACCTATATTCTGCTGACATTTATCATCTGAATTATTCACACCTAAACCTTTGCATATATGTGCAACAAACCTAAATGTAAGCATCATCCACAAAGGGTCCATGGTCAGCGTCAGTATTGAGGAAGTTGTTCTCAGATGAAAGAGCTTTAGCTGAGGCTTCACTGTCATAATCCATGCAGGTTGTTCCCACTCACAGCTTTGCCTGAGTAGCCATTTATATCCTAAATTCCTCCCATACATAGAAGGAGTTGGCTAAACCTTTTTTTTTTTGTTGGCTGGAGCTGGCTAAACCTAATGGACACAATGTTTGTTAATAACTCAGAGACAAGCACACTTTTCAGTTGACCAGATCTTAAGTGGTACTCGTAAATGGATCCTGAGTTGCAGCAGAGCAGGTGCCAGATGGTTGGTGGCCTTTTGAGTAAAATAAAAGCTCCTCTCTCCACCTCACAAACTGGCTGATTTTAAGGCAGCTACATGTAGAGAGGGATTTCTTTTTTTTGTTTGTTTTGCTTTATCCACAGTATTGCTCTTTGTAAGAGTGAGGTAATAAAATGAAAAGGTACACTATAGCCATAAAGTGACAGGGGCTTGTATCCACCCCTCTGTAGGGACTCCTATACTTTTGCTTCTGATAATAATTATGTTTTGTGGATCTCTGCTCTCTGTGTTATGTTGCTGTTTCAGAGGGATGATGGAAAATGCAAATGATAAGTAGTGTGGGAGACTAAAATTTGTGTGAGAAAGTGAGTGTGACAGGCAGGAGGAATGAGTCATATGAGAGGTCAGCCTTGAATTAACTCTCAGTCTGGTTTTGAATTAAGTGATCTGATGAACTTTCTGCATATAGAGGCGTTTCTTCTGTGACTGATTTAAATAAGTGGCTGCTTAGTTTGTGGTGGTTTGAGTTTGTGTGGAAAAAAATTGCTGTAATTCCATTAGTGGCCTAGTTTGATTATTTATGAAATTCCTAATTAATTTTGGTAAAAAATAAGCTGACCGCATTATGAATGTATTATTTGATGTGGCAGGAAGACAGTTTGAAAAAAGATTTATTGTGTTCTGAATAAATCACTTTACGGTATTTCAAGTCAACGATAGGTCCCACAAAGACCTCAACACGGAAAGACACCCCACTGAGACTGCTGCTGAACAGTGCTGCTTCTGTTCTTAAAATATACTTTCTTGCATAAACATTCACCCTAATAAATCTAGTCTTCAATAGTTTTACACAGAAAAAAAAGCCAACAGCTTTTATAGGCGAGTAATCGCACTGAGACATTAAAGCTATTTCTTTTCCTGCCAAGTCTGTTTGAGCCTGTTTTATTTTAGCATAATAAAGCCAAGGTATTTTTTGGGGGTGTGTTTGATCTGGTAATTTAAAGTTGATGATCGGGGGTCAGACATGTTGAGAGATCATTGAGATTCGGCTGTCTACGTATGAGCTTTGACCAAAATTTACAGTTGTGGCTGTTGCGGTGAGAATATACAAATAACCGGCACTTTTTTTTCACCAGCAGTGAAAAATAAAGTTGCTCATTCCAACACAACTTTTTCTGCCACAGTTTTACTTGGTGTAACTTTATATTACATTAGCACGATTTTATGTCTTAACTATTGCTAATTACGCATTTAAAGAAAACATTATGTATAATTCTTAATTCTCTGTTATGTAATAATGTTGGATCTTCATAATAACTGTGACCAAATTAGTGGGAGGAAAACATTTTAAGAAATAGGTTTCAAACGCTTTTTTCTTGTCTTGTGGAGACCAACAATCCCGTGTTGGTCTTTGGCTTTTGGCTGTTTTACACAAATATTGTTCTTAAATGGATGAACAGTCACAGAATGATGAAACTCTCCCAGTCTTTTTAATATGCACTCACAAATTTGTTCGCAGGCCAGTTATTTAAAACACATTGTTGGTATCAATTTAGCACAAACTTTTATTGAAAAATGTAACAATTGTGACATTTGAGATATTGTCATTTTACTTCTCTTTTTTTTTTTGGTCACCGTTTTTGGTTTTATTGCTGTTATAGTTCAAATTTAGATGCTTATGCTCCATGTTTTCTGTACCAGGCTCGATTAAGCTAATTTTGGGTTTAATTTGTTTTTATCTTATATCATATTCGGCTCTCTCTGAACACACCAGCCCCTAGTTTCTGATAGCTGCACCTGCACTGCTTTGCTCATTAGCTTCCTCTGTATAAATACTTCCTTGTTGCCCTGTTTAATGTCAGGTCCTTGCCTTTATTTTCTGTTTAGTAGTCGTCTTAAAGTTAATTAGATCCTGCCAGGTTGAGCTTTGCATATATGTTTTGGACTTTCTACACAGCCAGGCTCCTTTTGTGTTATAGATGGCACATCAAAACCTAAATCTCCTCTCAGACATTATTGGTATTGTCATGGCAGCTATGACCTTACTTTGTCAACCCAGACTCTAACCAGATGCTACATTCATAAGAGGGGCCGGCTGTATGAATGAGAAGGGGATAAAATAGATAAATAATTACAGAAAATTATTAAAACAATATACTGCTGTCAGACAATGTTTGATTAAAAAATACAATGTTTTTGTCATGATGGCCATGCATAAATTAAAGCTCTTAAATTTTTAACTTGAAAGAGAAGTATGTTAAGCTCCTCTTCCCTATTTATGCAAGTCATTGACCAAATCATAGTCAAATTTTATTGATTGAAAATGTTCAGCTATGTGGTCAACATTCTAAATTAGTTTTCTTGTGAGTGTTAGATGCAACATCAGCAGTAGGCTGTAGAACAGATTTATTGGCAAAGTGGGACAATGATGTAAATCACATATAACTAATTTTGATTTACTAACAGAAGGCATGGTTTCCATGGTAACTTGAAGCACAGCCTACATGATGTTTTACTGTGACTGCAGGATTTTAATAACTTGGTAGGTCAGTAAGTTTGCATATCTGATACGTTTCTTGAGCTATCTACATTGCCAGTTTAAATTCAAAAGGGAAGAGTTTTTTTAGTTAAGCTCATTATCCATGGAAGTCTGATATTTTAGAAATTCCCGTCACAGAATCAACATTGTATTGTGTCAACATCTACAGTAACTGACTTGTGGCTGCCCCCCCCTCAGTTAAGCTATTTTGGCTAATCGTGCGTTTTAACTTTATTACACTGTCAGATATCAACTTTCAATAGTCTGACCCACGACATTTTAATTTTCAATCTAGAAGAATCAAGAAAAAGTCTTTTTAATATGATAAAAGTCCAAAGCTTTGTACACAAACCACTCCAGAGCAGATTCTGAGTGCAGCTTAAGTTACCATGGTGATGTAGCCAGGTTTAAAGTGGGCCACTGACACTAAACTCGAAGCTGAAAAGCTGAACACAACTGGCTAAGCCATTAATCTCTCTTAGTAGTACAACCCTCTGGACTTCCTGTCATTGCAGCGTCTTCAGATTTAGTTTTGTTTATACAGGTTTGCTTCCTCAACTTGCCTACCTGAGGGGTTTCAGTCTGTATTTGGGTCTTCCCTGCTATCACTGCTTAACACAACTCTTTGACTTCTTTGAGATGAATTTTTTTCAATTTTTTCTAAATCCTTACCCTCAGTTAGAGTAGCCTATGCAACTTAACCTTTCTCGTAATAGGACGGAATGACTATTTATTCAACCCTAATACCTAAGTGGTATCAATAGGATGGTCATTGGAAGTACACAAATAAAAGATGGCAGAATAACAGCACAAAAACGTTTTACTTTTGTCTTTTGGCAGCAGGCGTTTACCATTTCTGAGGTCATTTTAGTGAACAGTGGATAATGTGCAATTACAAACAATGCATGTCTTGTGAATGTTAGACTAGATCCAACATCATCTCACCCAATAACCAGGTCATGAATGTCACACTCACTAACAGACATCCTGCTGTGATCTTTGTTGGGAGGATGTTCATGCTATCGCTTGTATGCTCCGTCCAGTTTTTCAGGTGCAAATATACCTTTGAGAATTTGTTGTTTCTGATCAGAAATTGAATCATTTAAATGGTTTGCAGTTTTCTGATCACTGGCTGTGGTAGGTTTCCACAAAACCTGCCAAACTGAATCTTCAGTGATTAGACTTTGCTGCATAATGGACAGTACAAGATTTTTAATCTTGACTCATTCAAAGCTGCTATGGTGGAATGACACTGTTTCAAAATGACTTCTTAAGTAACATGTTGCATTCTGGACAGCCCCTGACACAAAAATGGTTTTCCACAAAATCTTGCTAAGCTAACTAACTGGCAAACTGTTGTCTTGCTTAGCTAGTGAATGGAAACCGATGGTATTGGTTAGGATTTCTTGTGCAGATAAATAAGCTCTGACAAATTGATATGGGCATTTTCAAAGTGTCCTTGGTGTCTTACAATAGGAAATCTGTAGCAGATCCTTTGAACCCTTTTGGTTGCAGGATGGGCCTAAGTATTTTACATTGAGTTACAAAATCATGAACACAATCCCAAATGTTTAGAATTATTAAAAATGAAAAAGGGAACGCCCAAAATGATTGAAGCAGCAACATTTAGCTAGAAATGGCTACTTGCCATCTCTATACATGTATATATGTGCATATTTGTATATATAATTAGTGTTACCAATTTGTGTCATAGCTGTAAACTTTGTAGAACTGTTTAAATTACAAGAATAAATATAATGGGGTCTGTCTCCACTCACCAGGTGCCTGCTTCCTTAAGTCAACATAATCGAAAGAATTTTGTTGTTCAACTACCTGTGTTTGAATGGCTTTCGTTATAAAGACTCCATGTGCAGCAATTAACATTAGACTATTTCTGTACCAACTTGTACGTTCAAGGATAGCCTATTTCAAGGTCAAGGGATGGTTGAAATATTGATAAAGCTTTTGAAGCGGGCTGAATTATAAAGATAACATCTGTTTGAGCTAATTTTCTCTGCTTCTAAGGTGTAGAGGTGACTGCCAATAAATAAATGAAAACTGAGCCAGCAGGTCAGAATAATTACTACCAGACAGTGGTTATATCTTTCAACAATCACACTTTCCTACTATACACCCCCATTAAAAAGGAGAATATTGATGGCTGTCAGCTGTTCTGATCAATCTTGGCTGGCCACTTCTTTAATTCATTAACCACAAGGTGCCTGGGCTTTCAGATGCAATCTAGCCTTGAGTAACAGTAAGCTGCCCTGACAGTCTTTGTCATCGATCTGTCGCAGCTCACTGGCTCTGCCAGCAGAGATCAAACCCATGGGTAAACCAGGACATGCCTGCTGTTTGTCAGCATTGACTCACAAGAGAAACACGGATAGGAGGAGAAGTGAGAATAAGGCAAAGCTGAGGTTTATGCAGAATGTTTGCACAAAGATGAAAAGGCGGAGAGAGTGGACACTAGAGATATAGAAACGGAGACATTCAAACACACATGGAAAGATGAAGACTTACAGAGAGGCTGATGGGAGGGGAAATAAACTGATGGATAGAAGCTGACACATGCTATAAAACTGTAGGGGTTGGGGGTAAAGGAGTTAGAGGCAGCCGTGGGATGCTACGTGATCAAAAAAACATTGAACTGCATTGTTCTCATTCAGCTGGCATTTCTGCGGGACTTGTAGGCAGTGATTTTAGCTGACTGGCTACAAACACAGCTTCATGCTAAGTCCTGGCCTTGGAGAGCGTGAGGAAGACCCAGGCGCTGTGGGAGTTTTCTCAGCTGCTTGAATCAGCACAGTCAAGCTTTGTGCTGACTGTGCATTGACGAGGCCTCAGCTATTCACTCCTTTTGGGAGCCAGGGAATATAAGTAGCTTACTACCAATCAAACCTGTGGTCTATGAATGGTAATAAGGAGGAGAAAAAAAAGGAAAAACTTCCAACTGAAATTAACCACTCTTGATACTCAGCGCAGCAGGAAGTTCAGAAGTTTAAAATGAAGAACTTTGCCAGGATGACTGCCCGTATTGAAAGTCTTCACTTGCTGTTTATCATTTTGACTACATTTTACACTGTTTGAAACTCCACACATAAGATCTTCAAATATTAGATTAAGATATTCTCCAAGACAGCAAATAAAGCCTGTGCAGTGCACTATTGCATTTGATGTACTGCTTGTTGAGTGAGTCATGGGCGACAGCAGAGTGGTTGTTTGTAGGAGAGTCACTTATCAAAAACAAATATTCCGTGGCTTGTAAGTGTAAAAAGTTTACAAAGTTCTTATTATTTTGTATAATTTCATGCAACCAAAGTCACATATATCAAAGTATAAAAAAAGCTAGTCAAGCCAGCTGTGTTTCTAGGCTGTTGTCAATTTTTTTAAGGGAGGCTCTATGGAAAATAGTCCCTCGGCAGCACAAAGACATCAGACCAGTCTTTTAGAGTTTTAAACAAAGTAATAAGAAATATTACATGGCAACTTCAAAACATTTAATGGAAGTGTGAGACACTTCTTTTAAGTCTGTAGAATACTTTCTTTTCATCACCCTATGAATTCAAACGTTTGTTTGCGTTCAAAGGCAGTGACGCTGCCAGTGTGCTCCTCTGATTCAGGGTTTATTTATAATTAAAGATTTTTCTTGCATTTTACAATTGGATTGGAGCTGTTTTAATTCTCTTTTTTCATGCTTCAGACCTAAAACATGCACAAAGGCTACTGATTGTTATGAAAAACTTAATTGAAGTGGACTGCAGTAACAAATGTACTGTTCTCACTTTGAATCAAGTGTGTGGAGGGGGGGGGGGGGGGGGGGGGGGGTTATTGCTTTTTAAAGCTTGTTTTGTTACAATTTCTCCTTTTTTCTGTTTTTGTGCTTTTTAAAAGCATGCAAAGACCCTGGCAGACTGGGAGCCCTGCAGAGTTGAATGATACTGACCACTTTATGTTTGGGAATACTACACACAGACATATACACTTTCACTCAAACATGGACAGTTTGAATTTACTTTGAAGCATCTTCTGCTCAGAAATTTCTTCTGAGTGTGAAATTGTCATAGTTTCTACATCTTTGATTCTTGATGCAGGATGGAAGCAGACTTTACATTTCAAACTCTAAATCTCTCTAAATTGATTGTTGTCCAACATGCCACACTTCATGTACTCCCTGAACAAAAGACGAAAGACGTGTGTAGTCAAACAATCTTCAGGGTATCAGAAGACACAGTAATTTAGGTGGAAGATGAATCATGCCTCCATGTAGGATTAAGGTCAGGACACAGGACTTGTGTTTTAGCCCCATGTCGCTGTCTTGTGCTTTGTGATGTCAGAAACGCATTTGGTGAAGGTCAGTTTGCTGCAGCAGAGTGGAAGAGAAAGGGGAAAAGCGGCAGGATGGCATATCCTTTGTGTGTGAAAGAAAAACAGCATAGTCTTTGTGAGACAAGGATAACTCGCAAGGATAACATCTTCCTTTGTCTGCTTCATTTCTCTGGCAGTAACCATGGAAGAGCAGACTCCCAGTGTGTTTTCATTCTCTTTCACTCACAGATGGATTACTTATTCAATCCCCCTGAGCTACATACGTATCACGTATACAGCGTTTTGTTCTTTGCTGATAGAAGGTATATTTCAATATATTCTTTATCATCAGTACACTGTGCACAAATGCAGGAGTTGCCTTTCTTTTCCTTTACATATTGTTGTTGAAGTATAGGTAAGATGCAAGAAAGACAGTAAAGGAACAAAGTGTTTTAGCTGGTTGGTCATTGTGTTTGTCAGACATAACACACAAGGTATTCCTTTCGTATCATTATTTCGTTTGTATGGTAGTTAAACTGAAGTCCCCCAATGTCTTAAATAGAGGCAATCAGACCCAAGCCAAATGTAATCTGGTGATATCACTCATGGGATTTCTCACCATGGAGACCAGTAAAATTCAGTTAAACTCACTTTATGTATATAGTGCCAATTCACAACAAGTGATCTCAAGGCACTTTAAAGTTACAATCCAAATCAATCCTCTTTCATCCAAATAAGAGCAGCTAATCAGAATTATATTTATATAATGTCACTTCATAAAAAGTTGCCTAGCTAAGAAGACCAATTGATCACATAGAATATACCTGCCAAGAAAAGGGAACAAAAAGTCATTGGCAACAATAACATCATATACATGCACGGAGACTAAAGACCAAAAAGAGCAGCTTGTAGGAAATGTAAAAATGTAGAGATTTTAAAGCATGCTGCGTGTGTAGTAAACTAATCTTTTTCACAGATACTTTTGTGGCCTTTTTTGTGGCAGAAAATACTTAAACTCTGTGCTGAGAATGACTCCAAAATTAATCATTAGAAATCTGACTTCTGAGAAGAAAGGTAGGCCAGCTTAAACTATGAGAATACAAATCATTGCATGTAGGTAGAAAACAAACACAACAAGGTGCACAGACGGACTTTACATGAAATCTTTACGCTCAGAACCCTCAGATATTTACAAGATAGATTCTAAGGACTACAGAGGTCTATTAATCAGAATGTTAGTCTGTTTTGTTTATACAGCTCACATGTATACATTCAGTGTACTGAATTGGAACTTTAATATGTTATTAAGGAAAAAATAACATTTTAATGCTGTTTAATCAATAACTCACTGCCTCAGGACGCCTTCATGCTAGTGTTCACTGAAAAGGAAATCCTCATATCCACTGAAACAAAGCTGCTGAAACCAGCACACTGTTTAGACCGAGGTGAACCAATAGATTTTATTTAAACTCAAATAAGGCAAGCTAATAAAAATGTCAGCATGGCAAGAACCGAACTGTTGTTTAATTTATCTAATTTCTTCCACATCGATAAGAAAAGGGCTGGTCTTCAATGTGAAACTCCTGGGCTGTACCGCTCTGGCCCTGAGTTCATAGAAGGTAAGCTAAGGGTGTTTTCCAGAGCAAGATTAGCTTGATTTATTATTATACAACTCAAGGTTGTGCACTGATATTTCAAAATGTTGCACAGCATCTGCCTCAAGAAAATCTAAATTACAGGAAACATCATCATTATTTTTATTAGTTGTGAGTGGGTAAGAACAAGAAAACATGTTCCAAAAGAACAAAATACAGATATAGGGAGGTTACTCTCAGAAATTACAACAACTTGTGAAAACACTATGTTTTAGACTTTTGGACAAATGCATATATTACATGTTTTCTGGTTCTGGAGAGACTGGGCTGCCACATCAGCAGTCAGAGTCTACCAGGGTCTAGAGTAGAATTGATGCTCTCTGGTAAAAAAAAAAAAAAAAAAAAAAAAAAAACTGGAAGGAGGTGAAGTAGATTTCCCCCAATAATTAATTATCTATTGGAAATTATATAAAAATGAGCAGCGCATGACATTAAAAACATAAATTCTTGCATTTTATTTTGTATGGATTAAACATTTAGGTATAATTAGAGGTGCAGATAAGTGGATTCCCGCTACCCTGGGAGAGAGTCAAGCCACTTGTTCCACTAGTTGTCTATACTTGAGAGTGGTAGCAATCTCTCCATCTTACTTCCTGTATTTTTTCCCCCAAATATCAAAACCTTAACTCTGAGAATCCAGTGGGAGCAACACGAACAGAGAGGATGACTTGAAAAGCCTCCGCTTTTATTCTCAATCACTTTCTCCTCCAGAGAAACACTTTGACAGCTTTCCGAATGTATCTCTGTGCTACCGTTTCAACACTTTTTTTTCTCTTGCACCAACTTTTCTCTCTCTTTTTTTCACACAAGTTTACTTCTTTCTTATGAAAAAAACAAACAAAAAAAAGTGTTCTGTGGCTTTTTTGGGGTGTACAGCGATGTGAAAAGCTCAGTGAAACAGATCATTATCACTGCAGCATGGCTTTTTATCTTGGAGTTTATGTGCTGTTAATGTGGTCTGTCTCTGAGGCACAAATCTGACCGGTCTGCAGCTCAGAGGCAGCTGTAATGAAACGGATTCATGGCAGATGCCAAGGTTAACACATGCGTGGAGGAATTCACTTTCTGTTTAACAAGCTGTTGGGAGCATGCCTTGCAGCTGTAGCCTATGGAAGAGTTGGATAGTTGGTGTCTGTGTGTACAGTACACAGCAGACTTTCACTATATGCCTGCAGTTAAAGCTCTTCACTTATCTTTGGGTTTTGAGGTTGGATAAAAAACAGATCTCAGTGGAATTGTGACAAACTACACAGAATCATGTATTGATATGACACTTGCTGCACTCTCAAGCTCAGATTGAAGGCAGCTGCCACGAAGAAGATGGCTTTCAAGTTTCAGCTTCAGATGGAGCCTTGCTGCCTCTTAGAGATAAAGACCAGCACTCGTCTTTTCACAGGCAACATGTGGAAGAAAAGCACAAAAAGGAAAAGAAAATTTTTTTTTTTGCAAGAAACTGTCAAAAAGTGAATATTTTTCTAGTTACACTTTCTCAACTGCATTATTTAAAACGTGGACTTTTTCAGTAGAATTAAGTAGAATACTGATGTATTCAAGAATGCAGGTGTTATCACAAGGAGGGGATTTGACTTGTTAGGCGTTAACTCTCTCAGACAGGATGCCTTGTGAGTGATGTCCTCAGATTTATAGCAGCGTAGAAACAGAGGGGTTGGCCTTAGATACTTTTTCATCTTTGACAGTAACAGCTTCTCAGCAGAACAGACTTCCCATTAGCACGGAGCCTACAATTACCACTCAGCTATTCTTGCATGCACATACTGGTCTTCGGAGTTCATTTGGGGGAGTGTGGGCATTTCTGTTTATGTTCCTACTGCCTGTCTATGTGTGAGTTGGCTTTTTTTTTTAAAAAATTTTTTAGTTTTAATTCATTCTCTTTTTTCGTTTTTCGATACAAAGTTGAAAGTTAATAAAGTGGTGTCTTGGTTATGGAGAAGCAGGAATGGGCACACATTTAGCCACCTGATGCACGCTGAGCATGGCGCGCACAGAGCTTATTCTTTTGTTATTTTGGTATTTGATAATCAGCTGCAGCAAGAATAAGACTTGGAAAAGAGAAGCCATAGAAAGACGTACCTCTAGAGTCCAGAATACATGTAAAAAGATATGCCTTAAATCTCAGCTCTAGTCCCTAGACAACACTGCTCTGCTACCAGTTATAACTGATGATTAATTAATAATATGTTTCACTAATACCCTCCAGTTAGGTCTTGTATCGTTTGGCCCACAGGAGAAAGTTTTAGTCACACCACATCTCGCTGCTCCGGGTCGCCGTCAGGTCAGTCCACCAGAACCTATTCAATAATTCAAGTGCTGCACTGGGACCAAAATGTCGCACACAATGAGGAAGCAAATGACACCAAACTCCAGCCAGGGACTCACAAATCATCATCAGCTGCTGACGCATTATGAACCTAAGTGACCTGACATGAGCAGAGAGGGATGAATTAAGTCTGGTGGGAGAGGAGGGAGAGCACAGAAGATATTGAGGCTGAAGATGGCACATCTATTTTTATCAAATGTTTATGTAATGGTGAATCATTTAAAGGAAGAGTTTGACATTCTGGGAAATCATTTGCTTATATGCTCTCTTAAAAGGTTAGATGAGAGGGGTGATTTCAGTAGTATTTCAGTTAATAACTTAAGCTTTGTGTTATTCTCTAAAATAACTGAAATCAGCAGCAGAGACAAATGAATAAAGAATAATCCGCATTTCTGTAAGACACATTTTACAGCCCATTAAAGGGTTCAACTCTTTCACAGACTGCAGCCCACTTTCTTTAATCATATTGCTGCATGGTGTACTGTTCATGGCAAAGCGAAAACAGCACACATCTCTGCCATTCATTTAGTTTAACTTATTTATTTTTTTCATGAATACATGAAGCTTTAATATCAAATATCCAAAGTCGATTACACCGGTCCCAACATGCAACATCACATGACAACACAATATCAAAACCATGACACATGAGATAGTTTCAGAAAACGGAACAATAATTACAACGAGATTTTAGAAAATTACAGCAATGAAACAGAAAACATTCAAAACCAACACCACAATTAACAGAAACATTGTGAAAAACCCTTCAAACACAAAACACTGCAACAGAAAGATGAAGATTTCAAAGAACACAGCAAAAAAATATAAAACCCATTTTTTTAGAGAATATTTTGTTGTCATGATTGTTTTGATTTACATTTGATTTTTATGTTGTGTTTTGTTGTGGTTTGGTAATTTCTTTGGTCTGTTTTGTTTATATGCTTTTAATAGTCGTTTTTTTCCTTTAAAGTGGTGTTCTGTGAAATGTCTCTAAAACACTTGAAAATGTTATTGTGGTTTGCACCTAAGCACAGCAGTAACTACAGCCTCCACAGAAGTTCGATTGGATTGTTTAAATGGAAGTTCAGTTTGGCTTCCACATAACTCAATACCAGGATTCCACTGTCATGTTTGTCTGTGTATGTAACTCAGACAGTCAGTGAAAACAATTTATCCAATCAGCGTTCATGTTGTACCCAAACAGAACTTAGGAGGCAATTTAGTGGTATCAGAAAGCAAAGCATTCATGGAAGTCACGCATCAGAAGCTGTTTGAACAGGTTTGTCTCAATTCATCTTAATTATTCAATGTAACATCAACAGATGCAACATCAATATCTGATCTGAAGATTCTTCAAAATAGTAAGCAAAATTTATGATGCCATGCTAATTGTTTACCACCTCTGATGTAATTCTTAAGCTTCCGTCTTCTCCTAATTTCAGCCTCAGTAACTGAACAGTTCTTGCCTCAACAGACCCTACATGCCACTGTTTACTTCTCCAGGGATATTTACATGTAAATAATCATGAACCTCTGACTTTCTATCAAAGAACATTGTTTGATAATCCTATAAACTGGAGTTTCATGGCCATCTAACTCTTAATCCTATTCCTCACTGCTTGTTTAAGGAGGGACTTATCACAAATCAAAGTTGATGCTGCTCTTATCCAGCAGCAGAGGTTCTGGTCACCGAGCCACTAGAAGTCTACATGTGAGGGATGGCCAGGATGTCGGAAAAGATGACTCTAACCATCAACGCTGTTGTATCTCATGTGATTTCATGTGACCAGGTTGCTATTTGAATGCAGATAAATTATACAATAATATTCCTCATCTGATTGATCAATATAAATGACCAAAGGTGAACAATGGCAGCTTATTAGGGTTTTATATTTTCTCACAATATGATGTCAGTTGTGTAAAAAAGGCTACAAGTGCGCCACTGTAGGTTTCAACTTCCAAAGACAAACAAATATAGCATAATAATTAAAGCGAAAAACAGTCTCTCAGTCTTTCTTTTCACCAGTGTCTGCACCTTGCAATGCACACCTCTGAGATTTATGGCTAAATCTGGCTGCTGCTTCAGTGGTTCAGGTGCCAACACTATCAAAAACCGCCTCGAACCTGACACAGACATGAAGGGAAGCCTAATATGCAAATGACAAGTTTCTTTTAAAAAAAAAGATAAAACCAGTCAGCAGTGTTAGAAAAAAATTAACAAACTATATTCTGTGATCTCACTGTATCAAAACAAAGTTTCAAAGTAATATATTTCTCCCGTCGTTGCTTCCAAAGGTCATACGAGTCATTGGCTGTTGGAAAAAGGATAAATCAAGAACTGGAGAGGCCAGAATTTCCAACTCCAGCTCAAAGCCTTTGTTAAGAAGTTAATCTTTGTTTGTTTTAGTGAAGAAGAATATATGAAATGTTTCTCTATCAGCTTTAGAGTTGCTAGATGGCTGATTTTGGCTCTGGCTCTGTCGGAAGAGACAGAGCCAGTTTGGCTGTTTGTGTACTAAGCAAAGCTAAGCTACACTGACCCAAGCTGCAGTCTATTTACTGTACAAGCATCTAATCTAATTTAGAAAATGAATTTCCCAAAATGTGACCCTTTAATTCAGTTGCTGTTTGTAGTCGGCATATTTACAGAAAACCCTGTGTGTAAACAAGCATCATGCCAAGCAACCTCAGGTTGCTGCTGACTTCAGTAAAGCCATAATACGCCCTGGCAATGGTTAGCCTGATTTAAGTGCCCATGAGTGCGTCTTTAAAGGTTTTAACAACTTTTTAACATTTTAAAACCCCACGGGAAGTTTAGTAATTACCCTCTGAGTCTAAACTAACAGAAGAGGAAAATGAGGTAGGGCATCAAAACTTCAGCATCAATTGAATTAATCAGGAGCCGAGTGCTCTTCTGAGGGCAGGTTAGCATCATGTCAAATGAGTCAGAGTCAACGCACAGTATGTCCCTACTTGAGCTTTAAACACTTGAAAAACACAAAGAGTAAGAGGGGAAAGATAATACTGTGTACCCATTACTCCTTAGTGGAAGTTTAGTCATAAGTCTTAAGGATACAATGAGATTAGCTCCCACCAGAGTTAAAGTTGCAAGTGCAGCTTCTCACTGGAAAGAGGGGCAATATGAATCCTCATTGTCTGCAGATCCCATCATGTTTTTAAAGCAAATGTGGTGTTTTGGGTTTATTGTTATTGGATGAACTTTTTCATTGTGCTTTTAGACCTTGCTTTGTGCACCTGGCAGCTATTCCCCAATGCACTATAATACATCATGGAGTTTGCATAGCAGGCAAGTCTGTAGGTTCACATTTGCAATTCAAAGCAGCTTCCCTCACACGTCTGCTCTGAAGTAATAGAGTCCTGTCACTGATGAGTCCCTGGGGTGCACAAAGTGAATCCTTTCTCACAACCATATTGATTTGTTCAAGAGTCCTACATGATTTACATTGACAAGAGCACCGCAGCCCAAATGGAAGTAAGCACGTTTTCCAAGTTGGAAACACAAGGGACACGCAAGAGAGACAGCTGGGAAGGTAAACACTGGTGATTGGACTGAACGCCGTTGAAAAAGGCTGACTGGGCTCCTTTTGTTGGTCATGTTAAAAAGACTTTATCAAAATTATACTTTTGGATATTTTTCTCCATGATGTTGCTGTGAATGTGAAATATTCAACTGATCCTGACTGTGTAAATATTGCTCTAAATGTTGAGCACAGCACTTTACATAGCTTTTAAAGTATATAAATTAACTTATAATGTTGCTTTGACTTAAATGTTTGAATGACGTTCACCTTAATTATCAAGTTGATACCAAGTGACATAAATTTTGTCTCTTTTTACAAACTTACTTTTTACTTAATATTTGTTCTACTTTCAGGTCTGTTTTGCCTGCTTCAGAGAGAAAACAAATCAGACCAGTGTTCAGTTAATAGTATGGTACCTTCTACAGAAAACTGCCATTTACTGGGAGTGCAAACAACTCTGCAAGGCAATAAGTAAATTGAAAAACACCACCCAATGAAACAGAATGCATTTATATCCCTTTGAGATATGTCTCTTATCAACTGAGCTTTGCTTGGTGAGACAGCAGGCACAACAAAGTCTGGGTCTGAATACCCTAACTCATTGTCCTTGTTTTCATTCAACTACGGTACTCTCTATTTTGTCTGGTGTGTCGTGCACCAGATAGAAACGATGCTGTAGTATTGTCATATCACCATGATTGTCCCATGGACCAGATCTGTGGATGGTTGCTGAATCTACAGCAGGTCTGTTTCAGTGAAAAATACACAGGAATATAAATAAGCTGAAACTTTTTACATGTAAATGCAATGTTACATCACATGTTTTGAACACATTGTAAGTTTGAAACTGAACTGCTTTATTTAATATTAGTCCAGTTGCTACTTTCATGGACTTAACTAAAAAAAAAAAATAGGTGCCTTGGTGCAGATTTTAAAAAGGCCCTTTCATCCTGACACCCACACTGAAAAAGACTAAAATTAACCACAAACCAAACAGATGCAATTTATGACTGTTTTGTGTATCCAGCAGTGTATCTGGTAGATCATATTACCTCTCATAATGGTCTTTTTTCCCCTTCTGGTCATTTTGTGCTTGATTATGGACCATTTGTTTCTCTCCACGGATGTTTGCATTCAATTTAGGTGGTTTTGTATCCCTTTTGAAGCCTCTTTCACAATATAGCAAATTCACATTACAGCAAATGATGACATATACTTCCCTGAGATCAGCAAAGCCACATGAAAGCTAACCTATATGATGCACATCGCAGTAACATCACACTCAAAGAACTATGGAGTGCCAGCGCATGGACTTTCATCATCCCTGAAACCATTTAACACGATGCCATATTATTTTATGTGTAAATTATTAAGATGAACATCAATCTGTTAACTACAGATGACTTGCTTCACTGAACAAATCCATACAGGTTTAAACTTGCAAATGAGCTAGGTACATGCTGGGAATAATTAAGGAGTTAGATACTCATGAACTCCAGGAGCAGAGTTAAAACATGCTCCCCAAACGCCCACCCAAGCTGAGTGAGCTCATTCAGCCTGGCAGTATCAGTGAACACAATCTGTAATTTGAGCTATGGAATAAACTGCAATTGGCATGATCTGTGGGGTTTTGTTGACTTTGAGTTTGTATTTTGTTTTATGGTTTTTTTTCATTTATTTACTTGCTAAATTTTGTATTCCAGTTATCCTTGCTTCCTGTTTTATTTTGTGGTTCATGTTCCCCCTGTTCAATCCTGTTAGTCGTGTTTCCCACTTTCCTTGTACACCTGGATTCTGTTTTATCTGTCAGTCAGTCAGTATTTTTCCTGTACCAGTGCCCTAGGTTCCTTGTCTTATTAATAAAGCTGTTTTGTAATGTTAGGTGATCACCTCCTGCCTGCTCAGTCTTGCATTTGATCCCTTCTTCACTTACCATGGATTAGGACACTTCCAACTCTAGAAATTTGCCCTAATTGATGTGATCATATATGTTTTTTGTTAATCCCCTTAAATACAACCCATAAAGGTGTACCATAAAGTAGTGCCCCTATAAGTGCCCCTATAAGTGTTAGGAGGAAAGCATGAGTCATATGAGCGTTTCCACATCAGAGCAGATGTAATTCTTAAGTGTTTCCTTTCAAATTGCACAAAATCATCTTGCATTCATGACTGGTGACAAGAGCTTTTCTTTTTTTTTAATTTTTGATTTATGTTCAGTTAATAACACAGCAACACTTTCTCTAAATTACTTTTAATATTGGGTTCAGGAAATAACATTACTCAGTCATGGTTTGGGGTAAAACGTGTTCTTTTTACAACCCAACCTTCACCCTCGTGTACATCATTTATACAATTCAAATGCAGTTGCTCTCATGACCACTAGCAGCTGCATATTCTACCAACGTGAGTGCAGGTCATTCAGGCCTGCATGAAAATTAAACATCTCATGGAGACGTGTGTAGGCAGTGGACAGTCTCAGACTTAAAAATTAAATGAGGTTGCGGCCTTAACATGTGGTATTACTTTTTTACATCAAGGGACTACATCTACCAGTAAGTTTTCCATACAGATCTATACAGAGCCATATGAAGCAGTATATTGCAGTAAAAGTTTCAGTTTCCATTTCATATTCACAGAGAGTAATAACACGCTAAGGGGAATCAGTGACCAGATCACTTCACAGTGTGATACTGGTACCCAAGACACATGGATGACCATGATGAGAATCCAAATGAACAGATGGATTAGAGCAATATAGTCTTTTAGATGTCTTTTAGATGTGCTAATTGTGAGCTCAGAGCTCATGTAGAAGTCAGTATCATGGTCTGATTTGAAAAAGGGGACAGTGCCATTTAATTTCTATAAAACGTAGTTAGTGAAGTTTGATGGACACTTAGAGCAGAGTGAATCTTCAGATTCAAATATACACAGAAGTCACGATGGGGAATGAAGTTCAGGATTCAGGGCCAGATTGCACCAAGACAACAAGAGGAACACTTTGTGTTCAAGCAAAAATATTAACATGAATTTGACTGAGGCAGATCAGGGGGTGACAATTATGCAATTATGCTGCTGATTTGGGCTTTGTTTTGCATAAGCGCCATCAGCTCCAGGAAATGTGAGTTTGAAGAATGTCAAGGGTTTTAGTTTCACTTTGGAACATGACAGATCTTGGGAAATGTCAGTGTGTAAACACATTAAAAGGTCAAGCTTCATCAGTCACATACGTGCTGGCAGGTGCACGGGACGTATGATCTAATTCTCGCTTGTATACATGCGAGCAAAATCACACGTGGGTGTTACTGCACAAAAACACACACAACGACTGCATCAATATACAACCATTTGCCTAATCATGACTTTTGAGTAAGAAGCTATAAGTGGAGTTTTCATGTATCTCACAGCCAACTAAATTACTTTCTCTACGAGGTAATTTCTGTGAGAAATGGTAGCATATGCAAAGCAAGGCCTGAAAAATGAGATATGAGCAGAACAGAACAAAAACAGAGCAACGGTAGAGGGGGAAAACAGGAGAGGAAGAGCACTCAAATTTTCCTCAGAGCTGTAATTTTAACTCCATTATAATGCTGCTTTTTTTCACCAAAGGACTGTGAATCATACTGGCAGCATTACACCAGAACAAAGCTTATGTGGTTCACATAGATGCACCACTCAGCCACCCGCTAACACTTCCCTTTCTGCATACCCTAAATTGTATTTAATAGCTTCAATCAAAACTGGGAGAGTGAATCCCTGCTGCTAATGCACTATTCGTGTTTGAAGAGGGGACATTTTGAGTAAAGCTTCATTCCCTTTGCCATTAACGTTGCATTACAGGTCCTCTTCCCCATTGTAATTACAGCTCTGTTCTGCCAGAGTTCTGACTCATGTCTCAACCTGATGTTGGGAACAAGTGCAGTTTATCAGGTGTTTAGGGAAAAAAATCGGCCTGCTACACAGATGTAACAGTCCTGATCCTCCCTCCCTCTGCAGACACATGGCTCAGCGATGGGAGTGTCAGCCAGTATTAGCTGCAGAAGGTGAGCTGCATGCCAGATATTGTTGGACCATCTGCAGAGAACATGAGATTCCAGGCAGAGTATTGACATGTGTAAAGGGGTGGAGGAAGGTGTGTGTGTGATGGGGGGTGGGAGTAGGTCCCTCGTCCCATTGTGCTGGAGTGACAACAGCTCTCAGATCTGTAAGTGACCCTGAACTGAAAGGAGCGGTGTTCTTTTCCCTTTAGTTTTTTTTTTACATTAACAGGCTGATGATGTCATTGTGTTGTTTTGTTTTGAAATCAGACTCAGCATCTATTGTTGTCAAGACTGTATTTTGAACCATCGGGAACAGGATTAGGCACATTCATAAACACACCAAGCCTGTTATTTACAGAGTTATCTGGCCTTGTTAGAATAAAGAGGTGTTTCAGCCTTTAAAGCACTTCATAACTTACAAGGAAACATTTCCACCTAGAACAAGAGGCAATAAAATACATTAAATGAAAAATATTTCTTGGAGCAGAAGAAAAAATGAAAAACATCTTAAAGTCAAAGTAAAGGAGATAGAAATAATGGATTCAGAATGAGTAAACGGATCACCACATAAATAAAACTAGTTCTCAAATCATAAGAAAATTAGGAGTTTTCTTCGCTCTCAGCTGGGAGTGACCCACTGGAGACACAGATTTAACCAGGAAGTCCTGTAATTGAAATGAGAATATGCGGCATTTGTACATACCCTTAAATATGAGCCATAACGAGGTGCTGTGAAGTGCCACCTATATATGACAATAGCCTTTTTACATCTGAATCACACAGAGTTAACAACCAACAGCACTTTACGACAACACTTGTATCACTTTCTGGTTTGGTTTAGAAAATAAAATGACTTAGGTAGGGTTAGAAACAGATCATTGTCAGGATCATTGTCATAATTTTCTATAATTCTTTTTAGATGAAGTATTTTGGCCATAAGTGGACAAGGTTATCAGCATCTGTGCAACTTACATTCTCATGGTAGGTAAGTCCTGCTGAAATATCAGCTCCGTATGAGGGCAGCAGCAGGGGGAGAAAAGACTGCAGCGGTGCGTTGGTGTATTAATTAATCCATGCTGTTTTTTCATGCAAGCCAAGGAAGTGATTTTTTATTTAGGTTTTACTAAGTGTTGTTATTTTGTGCTTTTACATGCCTTTCAACAGTCTCTGCTTATGTTTTAGTTTCCTTTTTGTTATTTTTTTTGTACAGGACTTTGGTAGTTGTTTCAAATGTGCTTTATGAATACATTTGATTCACTTTGTTATAAAGTTTGTGGAACTACCAGGTAAAAAAATAAGGCTGATGTTGGTGGTGATTCTTTTTCCTTTTTCCTATTCTTCTCAGCCTTAAGTAGGCAGCCTAAGTTCTTTAAATTGCTGGATTCCAAAGAAGATGCATTTAAACTACGAAGGCAGAACAGTTAACTTGTTGATTGTAAGGTAATTAGTTTGATGGCATGGGTGGTTTATTGAAGGCACAGTTCTCTTCCTTCTAATATGTTTTTTAAAGAATCTTTTGTCTGACATATTTAGTGTTTTCCATACTGAATTTGCTTTACTTGGATGTTACGCATTTATTTAAATGCAAACAGGTAAATAAAAGTTTAATTGCTTTATTGAACAAATGAGAAAAAAATAATCAATTTTTGGAAGGACACCATTTGGAGTCACGGCTACTAAAGAAAAGATGGTTTTCTGCCTCCTAGATTTGAAAATATCTCCTTCAGAGACCTGTTCAGATTTTCAGTACAAATTCAACCTGTTTTCATCAGACTTTTGGGTATCTTGGTCTCTTTTAATATTAGTCACGCATAAAGAGGGATCAGCTCTAGCTCGCTGTAGCCAAACTTTAGACAAGACAATGTCAGTATTTGAGGAATAATTTGGATAGATTTCCTTATTTATTTTTTGCTGTTTAAAACAAGCTAATGCTGACAGCTTTGATAATTAAATAAATGTACAAACCTTGAGGGAGTTATAAATGTTAGTTTCTGAAAGACTGACATAACTGTTATGCCATTTCTTTGTTACCCAAATATTTTTCAGTAGGATTAGTTGCGTTCTGTAATTCTGACAAGCTGCAGCTATGTGGATAAGATGTATTATGAGGCGCTTGTTATTGCATCAACGCTGTGCAATGTTATCTGTGTCCAGTCCTCTGCTCACCCTTGTCATTGTTTAATGCTGCATGTGTGATTTAATGGCATGTTTTTGATAAAGCTGTAAGTCTCCAAGTCCAATTATTGAATGAAGTTGATGTATACAAAATGTTTAAACACAGTGATAAATGGTGTATTACTACAAGTTATGTTTTGCTGTGTGTTTTGCATCTCCTGCTTAGTCTATTACTGCTGATGAGCAAGTGTTGCTTTGCCGTTTTGGTAAAGATAACCTACAGTTTTCCAAGAGGGATCAGTAAAGTAGGGTTAGGGTTACTGAAACACACCAAATGATACAAACTCAGTTCACTTGCAGTTGGTTGTGTGAAAGCCAGTATGACAGTGTGTCTATGTTCAAAATGGCAATGTTCAAAAACTCACCATGTTGCTGAGCTCCTCAAGAACCTTGGCCTTGATGGTTGAATTTCTTCAGGAGCTTCTTGTCTGACTATAGGTCAAACCGATGTGGTTGCACGATTCTGCCGGAGACAGATGTGTTCTGGGTGGCAAACTTTAATTTCTTCCTTAGCTCAGTAGCTGCTATGGCAGGGAGGAGTTTTAGACCTCAAGAGAGGCCCGCCCCCAGGAATAAGGGATGGGAGTAAAAGGTGGAAAGTTAGGCTGCACACTTCCCCACTACTTTAACACGTCTCCCTCAAAACTGCACCAAAACATGTCGCTATATGTGGACTAGTTTTCATCTATATGTGGACTAGTTTTCATCTATATGTGGGCTAGTTTTTTTTCATAGGATGATATCACCTGACTAGGCCATGTCCAAGTGTTCTCTCACCTAATCTGCCAGATGGTTGGTCACATAGGGTTGCTTACTTCTATGGAAAGTATTTGGAAGAGTTCCTATTTGAACATTATTGGATGAAGGAAAGAGTTCGTTCAACTAGTCAGATCGAGCAAATTGAGCCTGTTGGTAAGTCCAAGCTCTTCTAAGCCATTTGGGAAAAAGAGTAAAAAAATCTCTACCAAGTTAAGTGTTCTGTTTGTCTTCTCCGCACTACAAAATTTCAGTAAAAATGTATCTAGCTGTTTTTACTGAAAAAGCACTTTTCTGCTGCTTGTTCAGCACCAAAAAAAACAAAAAACCCTGAGGCTAACTGGCTGATACAGTGGAGCATTCAACAGCCAATGAGCCACTATTTCACAAACTTCTGAAATCTGTCATGATACATTAGACAACTGACACTTTCACATAGAGGCAGGAAACATTGCCTGTGCCTGTGCTGAAGTTGTCATTAAGGATTATAAAAATGTGATAGTTTTATTTGGATTCAAAATAGCACTGTAAAGACCTGTGAATGTGCCTCAGTTGCTCTGAAATGCAGAGCACAACACTCTACTTTCCTGTAATTTAGCTTTTTCTGGGTTTTTGTGTTTTGTAATGTCATACTTTCAGTTTTGTTTGTGTTTTGTACGTGTTTTACACCTTAGTGCCAAAGTATATTCTGGATGTTTGTCAGCTTGTGCATCTGGGCTCTATATGGGTCATAAATGGGCTGAAAACTAGGCCCCGTGTGGGGTTGTCCATAGTTTTCCACATGCCAGTTTTAATTGCCGATGTGGGTTTGATGTGGGATCACACAAGTTTGCACATTTTGAGCTCAGGCAGGCATTTCCAAGGAGCAATCCATCTTGGACCCACATAGAGCCCGCCTGGGTTTGCCTATGTGGTGGACCCCAGAGAAACACCAGAAAAACATTTTGGGCCCATGTACCCCACTCTGTCTAATCATCAGTATGGTTATTAAACATTGGGCCAATATGGAACCCATGCTAATCGATTGTTGGGGTCTATGTTGAAGGCCCTTAGTTTCCCCACATAGGAATATCATTTATATATATTTACACACTGAAGTTGACACTTTAGATTTGAGGAGACTACAGATGTTCTCCAGCAAGCTATTTACATGATGATTAACAGTTATTTTGCAGATTCAGAATGATAAAAATAAGTATAAAGAACAAATCAACAACTGACTGTACATAAAAATAAATCCCTTGTTCAAAAACTGCAATACCGCTGTGCTGTGCTTATGCAGCACATCCATAATTACAGTCTAATAATATAAAATGTGCTATTCTTGAAGTTTTTGCACCAAAGTAAATATGTGAGTGCATAACTTTATTTCTATACTGCAATACAGCTACTTTTACTGCAGGTTTTTAATCTGTTTGCTTAACAAACACTATCCCTAATCACATATTTCAAACTCACCTCAGCAGAAAACTGTTTGATAAATGCTGCTGCTGTGATGTTTGTCAAAATCTATCACTCACTTTGTCTTTGTTGAAGCAAAACACAGAGGCATGGCAAACATGCTACCACTGCAGCTGCTTGCCTCTGCCTATCAGCCCCCTTGAGAAGTCATTGATCCATACAGACCCTTTGCTCATATGCCCAGCAGACGCTTCAGAAACAACAAAGACTTCTGCTCCTCCCTGACAGCATGACCACTCATGTTTCCGTCAAGAATGAGTAGAAACCCTGGAGCTGTCAACCTTACAGAGCGGGATCAAATGAAACATGATGACAAGCCACGCTGAAGTTTTCCACACCAAAGAAACGCTACACCCTTTGTGTCCCGGAGTTACCTTAATGATCTGGAAAATGCACAATCAATATTATTTCTCACCTGTGGGCTGAAGATATTAACTAAGCTCTAAACTTTGTTAGAGAACAGCAAGTGCTGACATCCTCATTGATCATCAATATTCTCATAAGGCCCAATGGAAGTTAGGTTGATTAATTCTTTAAGTAGTTTTTAATGAGAGTACAAAGAGGCTTGAGTTGTTAAACTGATGTGTGAGAATCATCTACGGTGGAACAAATTGCCTTCAGTGATGACAGTTTGTGACTAGATTTATGTAAACACCATGTTGAGGAACAGAAAAAAGAACAATGTAATGACAAATATTGATGGAAGTTAATATAAGTGATTTCTAGTAATACTGGAAATGTGTTATTGGCATAAAACAAAAGTATGATTAAGCACACATGTTGCTATACTAGCTAGTTTTAGCCACCATGTGTATCAGTCAGGCTTTTTTGTTAAGACAATAGTAAAAGATCTTTTTTCCCATATCTTAGATTGAGTGGTTTGTGAGTGTGAAATTACTCAATATTTCTTGGTTCAATGAGCACAGTTAACCAATCTGCTTTGTCTAGAGTTTGGAACAAAGACTTTATCAACTTGTGCTTTTCTTGGTCTCCTATTTTTTTATAGAAAATATAATTAGATTACACCACAGTTTAGAGATACTGTATGGTATGATATGGCTGCACAATTAGGGACTTTCAGGATTTGTTCAGATTTCAGAAAATCAGATTTGTTCCTCAAATTAGATCTTCAGGATGTCGCTCCAGATTTTTACAGATGTAGCTTTGCACGTATGGAAAACACCCTCCAAACTACCAGGAGATGATTTGTTTTCCAATCTGTCTGAAGACTCATTCTCCACGTTGACCTGCATGGTCCTCTGCAAGCAGCAGCTCAGATTCTGTCACTCTGGATTTGACGTTGTGGCCAGTGATGCTAAGGACATTATAGACATAACAGACTGAAACACATCTGTAGAGATTTGATTGGAAACACATTTTAAAACTCAGCTGCAGCTAGTTCTTTGAGAGTTTTTATAACTTCAAAAAGTAGTTGTATTACACTGAAAGCAAGCAGTTTTATTATATTGTGGATTTCTGTCCCTTCTGACTACATCACATAATTAATGCAAGTCTTCCCCTTGTTTCTCTTCTGTTTACTAAAGTTTACAGTGAACTCCCTGCTTATAATCTAATTTACCACACAGATACAAGAGTGGATCCTTTGTTGCCTGAAATGTAGAATTACTGTAACAAGGTGGGAGGTGATTCCAAACTTTTTTACTTATTACCCCTCAAAATATAATGATGAAAAACAGAAATGGGTGTTTTATTTTTCAGGAATAACCAGTGAAAGTAAAAAAGAAAGTAGATAACTCTGCCTGGCGGATGATTTTGTTGTTAGTTCATCGATCACCCCCCACTTCTTCAGGAGCCTGAAGCCTTGGTGGGGACTTCTGATTACATCTGCATACATGTAGCTTCTGTGCCAAGTGAACCAATATATATTTTTTATTTTAGTTATTTCTCTTTTGATTTCGCTTATTTTGTTATTTCATTATTCTTTAACTGGCAGGTGGTCCACACACTCAAGGTCCTACAAGTGGCTTTACAATGTGATTCTCATTCACCCATTCACACACTTTTTATTACTTGTGTGCACTTTATAATGTGGTGGAATAAAAATGATTGTGGTTTTCCTTGACAACACTATCTGAAAGTGATGTCTTTCAGAAACAGAAGAAAAGATGTAGCTCAGACCTGACACATGACCTGAGAGACTCACCTGGATCTTCAGTTGATCCATCTACTGTTCGCTGAAGCCTCATCAGAAATGGTCTTCATGGAAGGATGGCTGTCAAGAAGCAGTTCTTAAGGAAGGGAAACAGGGAGAAAAGGCGGAGGTATGCCAAATGGTAAAGGAACTGGACTGAAATCGGTGGCAACAGGTCTTATGGAGGGATGAATCTTCCCCAGAGTCCAGACCTCAACATTATTGAAGCAGTGTCATCTTGACAGAGAGCAGAACAAAAATCTGCCAATATCCAAAGAAGAGCTTTGAATGTAATTCAAAAAGCTCGTCTTGGAGGGTTCAGGCTGTGCTGAAGAATGAACATGGTCATACCAAACACTGAATTGAAATTTATTAGAATAGAAAAACCTTTTTAACTTATTTACATTCATCTTTACATTCATCATTTCACTTTTTAGATCACTGCACCCAGTTCCTGTTTTCCTGGAAATACAAGAAGGCTCAAAACGTTTGCACGGTACAGTAAATTTATCCACTTCAGTGACAGGAAAATTGAAAAACACAAACCCCACCATCCCATATCAACCCTCTTCAGACACATGGGTGCCCCTCATGGAGGTACTGGGACCCTATTTAGAAAAGCTCTGAAAGCTCTGCAAAGAAAAATAAATGACACCACCAGAAAAAGCTCCAATCTGTTCCAGCACCGAAAATGTCGGTGTAGCTTGTAAAAGCAGAGCTCGGACTGATTCAAAAACTCTGGCCAACCCAGAGTCACGTGACTCAGCCACCGGCAGCGAGCGAGAGCGCAAACGGAACGCAGAGCCTCGGTGTACACCAGCCTGCACACCGCCAAGCCTTCACCGCCATACGCCCAGTTTCTTTTTAACTGAAACCTTTTACTCCCGCCCGGTGAGTACCTTTCCCACTGAAATTTTCTCAAACACATTTTTATCCTCTTTTTCTTCCGTCCTTGTCTTGGTGTTCCGACATGGAGAACATGTTTTCTCGTTTTCTGCATGCAATGATTGAAATCTTGGATGCTGAGTGTTGCTGCTCGGACGACATCCACTGAGAAATAGCCCTACGTGCTTGCAGACGCTCTTGATATTTTTCCCCTCTTCTCTATCTTCCTCTTCACCTCCCGAAGCAGCTTCTTAACGAGTTCACTTGTTATTGTCCCAATCTTTTGCTTATTTTGTGGCTTTTTCCCTACCTTTGTCATGGCTTATTTGGGTGTGATTTTGGTGCTTTTATCTGATTTTGCAGTGCTTCTCTGGTGTTGGAGGCTGTCCCTCTCTGAAGGCGCAAAATAACTGTTTTGATTTTCGTCTTTGAGGATTTTGATTTTCCATTAGGTGAGGAATTTAACTTTGCCGGAGTTTGTTTTGGTATTTTCATTGCGCTTCTCCATGCAGCAATTTGGAACTTTTTGCTTTTTGGTTGAGTGTCTCGGACAATTCGCACTCAAGTACCAAGCAGTTTTATATCTTTTATTAAAGTGAAACTCAGCAGAAATACCAATTTGCCTGCTGCAGTTTGAGGCGTCTTAATCTGGAATGTATGTTTTGTTTCTTTGGGGGAAAAAACACAAGTCTTGTGTTTGGTATTTGAATACATCTTCTATATTGGGAAGGAAAAAATCCAAGCAATGCCAACCATTTTGTGCAAAAATATAACTGAACAGGAGGCAGTTGTGCTCGCCTATTTTCTCTGCCTTGTCACACACGTATTGACAATGTTTGGAAATGAACACGAAGAACACAATTAGACCTGCAGAGAAACTTAAAGTGGCTGAAGGAGTCAAAAGCGCTAGGGAGAAAGAGTTCGGTAGGGAGGGTCATAAAAACCCAAGCAAATTCTGCCGCAGATCATTATGCAAATCAAGCTGATAGATTTGATTAATAATATGACCTTGACATGCAGCAAGAACTCACCCACAAACCTGCAGGCAACAAATCTACCAACACACAAAATCTCCCAAAATGAATGGACAGAAAGTCTTTTAAATGACCTCTGGGATCATCGCCTAAAAATCCTTGACAAAAGTTTTGGTTTTGTGCTCTGTTAGAGGAAAACACTCAAGACAAACCATTTCAATCATCCTCCACAGATGTATGCAGGGACATTTGACAGCTACTCCAGCCTTCAGACTTTGCAGGTCAGGGAACAGGTGGGGGAATCCAGGCATGAAATATGCTGCTACGCAAACAATACTTATCTCTCACTGGGGATGAAGTGGGAGGCAGGCTCTGGAATAGCCAGCCTATACACGCATGCACTGAATCACTATGAGCTCTGAGAGGGGAAGGAAGGAATGAAGTTTTGTCAGGCATTTTTGGATTGGTTAGTAATCTGTGTCTGTCCAGCAGAAGCCCGTCTTTATGAATCTGCACTCACGGGCTGGGATGATCACTGACCCTTAGAAAGTGTATGATGTTGGCTTCCTCAAAGCCATGCACCACAGAGTCTATCTTCAATATATGGATAAAAAATAAATAAATTTCACAGCAGCCCTAGCTTTCAGACTATAGGTCAGAGAACATATTATGGGAGCAGCTTCTCTCTGTCTCTTTTTATATATCTGCATGTGACTATAACCAAAGAGAAAACTAGATGAAGGACTCAGGCAAGTAGAAAGAAATTTGATGGCACGCTTGTGTGGGAGAGTGTGATTTACACACATGTATAATATCCACTTCAAAAAGAACAGTTCTCTGTTCCATTATGTATGTGGCAACACCCCCTGCTCCTTATTAGATCTGCTACTCTTGTATGCACATATTCACACCTGCATTAGTCATATGGAACACATTTCTTAAGACAGGGCCTGTGTGTTCAACTATTGGGAAACAGCAGATTAAGTTGCTACATATGCCTATGCTTGCTGAGCCATGCCGAGTTTTGTTCTGAGACGTGCTGGTTGCCTCTCAGCATCAGTATTTCAGCACCATGGCTAGTTCTTTTTATTCCCCATTCAAAGAGATGGAGGTTGATTTCAGCACCACGGACAGCTGCCAACACTTCATTACTCTGGCAGCTGGAGCGAGCTGTTTCTTGCCTCGGAGTCTGGAGTGTTTCTACTCACTAACCCCATGGCCCCTTCACCGCACACGTCTTACTCTGAGCTATTCAAAGCTCTGCTTCATTCAAAAAGCTAAGAATGAAGTCTCACCATAGATAAGAAACAAAATGATAATACTCTTCCAGAATGGGTTGGGATAGGATTTAAAAATACTCAAAAAATGTAATTTCTTCTAAGACCAAAACTGAAAGACCCGTGAATTCAAATGGTGTATGTGAAGACTCACTATTTGTGCTGATAAAATATCATCAAAACATTCTTACCTTTATAAAAACTGTGTATTTTATTTAAAGTACAGAGTGTTAATGGAAAAGATCCATTAATAAAATAATCACTGTAGAATGATTTGGCTGATTTTGTGATGGAGAGCAGCTGTGCTGCAATATAAAATTATTTATTTTAAAATAAAACTGAAAAATCAATTTTTACTCGGAAGACTTTTTCAGTAGCAACCCATCTTCTATTGTTTTAACTCACCAAACAAAGACATGAAGCGAGTCACATAACTATTCTATTCTTCTGAAGATATTTTGGACAAGAAGATGGGTTGTTTAATACACAGTTCGACACAACAACTAATATTCTTATGTCAGTCCAGGCTAAAGTCAGTAATCTATCATGTCGTTATAGAATTAGTTATGTTGCCTGTTGTTGAAGTAATAGAGGGCCAAGAGAGTAATTGTTTTCAGTTAATATCATCCTTCCAGTTGTAGAATTTTTTTGAAAGTTTTTTTTTCTGTTAAATTTTCCTTACCCTTTGCTCATTTTCCTATGTGTGTACCAAGCCTGCTCATCAGTCATATGCAACCCATTTTGCATTTTGGAAAAAAAGGATATCCAAGAACAATTAAATTGGGCTTAATAATGCCATTTGTCCAGCAGTGGGGAAATGATCATGTTATTGCAGCAGCAGAAAAATAACAAAACAGAGAAAATCAGACTTGACATAAGCAATATAAGAGTAATAAATAACAGTAGTATGTGTCGAGTGAACAATGCAGGTAGATAAAAGAAAGTTTTATTTGGCAAAGCGATAATTACACATTGAAATAAAAGATACTGCACATGTCGGGATGTAAAGTAGTTCAAGTAATTTTTTGTATTTACTCCCATTTACTCCTATGTAGCAATCATGTGAAATGAAAACTGTATCAGATTTATCAGACTAAAATTGCTCTACTTGACATTGCATAATATGTGACGAAACTACTGCATACATGCACTGAAAAGTCAATGCTGAAACATTATATTGTTCAACCCTTGAAAATAGCTCTTTACACTTAATAATATTTCATGGTGTGAGTTGCAGTTCTTTGAATAATGGTCTTTTTAAGCAATATTTGGAAAGGCACTGTAGATTTTAAGGATAAGCATACAGACATTACACATTAGAGTATTTGTATTTGTGCTGTTTTGTTTTGTTAAGAAAAAAAGCCCTTAACACAGATTAATGTTCTTTTTTCTTCTTCTTTGTCGATACTTTTTTCTTTGGATTGTGTTTGTGATTGAACATATTGTGTCCTTCAACAAGTATGAAACCTTATAGAGGACAAAAAAGTTATCTTCTTAAAGTATACGAAATAGCTTCTCATCTTTTGAATATTTTTTGAAAATAAAAGAAATTCACTCTGCTCGTATTCAAGCCAGTGAGCTTTTTAAAAGTTGCATTCATTGTATAAATATTGGATTGGATCACTGTATATTTTGTTAATGGAATATTAGATTTCAAACTGTTACGGATACCTCAAATAACTTCACTTCAGTTACAAAAACAGCATTGCACTACTCTCTCTGAATATGTTCTTGTTATATTAACCTTTTAAACTGGAACACAAAGAGCTGGGATTCCTAATCAGGGACATTTTGCCTGAGCAGGCGTCATCTGCTTCTTACAACACATGTGGATATTTTGTGGATAAGCGTAGCTCGTTAGAGAAAATAAGCTTGATTTGATCAGCAGATTACAGCGCAGCTTCTACATCTGACCTATTTCTACTGGTCTGAGTTACTTATAACTGGCTAACAGTTAAAACAATGAGAAATACATCACATTATGCTTTTATATAAATTAAAGTATCAACAAAGTCCCATTTGAAATGCACACTCACTCTGAACTCGACTGGTGGGTTTAATGAGGGGATCATCTGAAAAACAAGTTTGGAAACTTTTACCACAGGTGTAGAGCTCCACTGTTTCCTAAAAACTCATTATTGAGCTTGCACCCGCCCTGAATGTCACTAGCACATTGAATGGTAGTTGTCCCATATTACGTATCTCCTATGGATTTGGCCAGTAAATGCCTTCCTTCATTGGGCCCTATCTATTCGGCCTTCATTGTGACTGAGCGATCCATTCAAATCAGTGGTAAACAGATTTTCATGCAAATTTGTCTATGTAAAATGACCCATCAAGTGAAACATTTACTTTGAACAAAAAACACGAAGTTTTTAATAACCGACACTAAAACTCCTGATGACACTGTTCTGAGTTATAACTCAGCCTCCTAGGAGATGAAGAAGGTCACTTCTTAGTCATGTTGGGGAATAAAAACAAGCAATGACATACATTGTTTTTGGCTGATTTCCTTCAAATAAGGAGGATCCAGACTCTTGCACATGATGACACTTTCTATTATTACATACACTGCCTTGGTGTTTATTCTTCCTCATAAAATAGCACCTAATAGGTATACTCTTGTTGACAGATTTGTTGCTAAACTCTACAATGTTGAACTGTTTCAGGAAACTGTTTAGCTATTTTCAGTAATCTTTAAACATCTAAGACCTTTTTAAAAGATATTTGAGAGTTTCAGGTAGTGAAGTCAGATATTGGCTTAATCCATTGCTGGCTTCTGTTTTTTTTTATTACCAGACTTTGACTTTGTTATTGAACCAAAACCTAAAAACCTCTTATCGTGATAACAAACATGTTTGTTTTACATTTTGCCCTAAATTTTACCTTTGATAGACCTCTGACAGAAAAATAATCACGAGTTCTACGAATAAAATGTTTATTTTTTAATGATATTTGTGTTTGTGTTCTGAAATCCCTATGAACAAATACAGGAACCAGTCAACCAAAGGATCATCAGGAGAGAAAACTGCCTGTTTGTCTTCAAATTTATGGTCTTTTTTTTTATTAGCTCTTCCCTAGTGGTTCTTCATTTGCATTCAGATGAGCATTTGTTTAGTGTTTGTGACATTGCATTTATGTACTCTGCTGTTCTTGTGTCTCAAAAATCTGTTTTATGCAATAAACTAAGACTATTGTCAGCCTGTAATATTTAACAGCACACCGGGGCCCATTCTCCCTTTTAAATAGCAAATTATTCCTCAGATTAAATTATAATCAGCTCTAAATCATGTTGTTTTTAGTATTCACAGAGTGGAGATTCAATTTCATACATATCCAGCTTGGCTTTGTGCATTTTTGTGTTCATTTGATCAAACCTGCAAATAACCTAGGTGCTCATCTGCACATTTGTCAGCTTTTACCTCTGACCTTTCAAGCGCTGCTTCAAATCATTAAGTCAATATGACTTCTCACTTGACAGCGTCCCGGTGTCATAAAGCAAACATATTTTGTTATCAGCTAATTACTCACAGCTCTAGTGACCCAGTTACTTTAGCATAGTGGCGCAGAAGCTATATTTGGCAGTCATACAAGAGAAGATTTAAGGAAATGGAGAAATGCGTCCATGCCAAGAGATATGGGAAAGCATGGCATATGTTCATGCCTCAAGCAGAGCTGTGGCCTCCCCTGCTACAGCAGCAGGTGGAGTCTTTTTTTACCCACTTTCAAACAAATACGCATGGAGATGTGGGAGTAATCCTTCATTTCAAGTGCTTTCCACACTGTGAGAGTGGGGAAGCCTTTAGTAGACTAAGAAAAATTACTTTTATGAATACTCAAAAGGCAACAGTGTGATGTATGGTGATGCAATAGAGACGTTCCAGAGCCTAACTCCTGAAAACAGGATGTTACTCCAAAGTCAATGTAGGAGCCATTTGCCTTGAAAATTAACACCTAAGTAACCAAACCTAATGCTACAAACAGCCAGAAGTTCTTCAAATGACACAAACTGAGCCCAACCAGCAGGTTTCTGGTATCTAATGAATGTACTCGGATTTTAAAGATAATTGGTCTTGCTATTGTCATTATTATGAGATGCAAGATAAAATATCTTCCAGAGACATGACTTCATCCCATCTCGCCATGTTTTATCTCCTTGCTGTCATTCGGGTCAAAGCTATTGGTTGCTGCAATTTGATTAAGGTACAGCTCATTTTAGGCATGTGATCGTCTGCCCATAGTCTTCATGCTTCAGAAAGCCTCCATAAATATTCCCAGCAGAAGGGTGGGGAGGTGAAGGGAGAGATAAAACTGATGGAAATTGGAGTGTATCTTCCTCACAGGACCTCTGCATTGTCATATAGCTGTGGGCTCCAACACAGTGAATCCTCTGAGTTCAAAAAGTCAGTTCATTAAATGTATGAAGAATATGTTAATGATAACCGGCTGATAGAATTGTAATATAAAAGGATAGAGTTACACTAATAATTTATAAGCCAGTGCTACCTACCTACCGCATCATGTATGAATACACTTTTCCATCTTTGATATTCTGGTCTGAGGCCCAGTTCTAAGCTCCTTGAAGATGATTGGCATTGCAAATGTTCCCCAATCTTTTTTTAAGTTAGCTCATTCCCTCCTTCCATCTCACCTCCATTTATTTCACTTTCTCTGCCTCCATATCTCTCTCTCTCCCTTTTGTTGCCATTTCCTCTCTTCTTCTTCAGTTCACGCTCACACAGATATTATGCAGAAAGCAATGGGGCGAAAGAACTGACAGTAAAAATATATAAGAATGGTGCTTGACAGTCATCCATTCTTGTTAAGATCCACAGCAAATTCCTGGTTTATAGTAAACGGTGCTTCAAAACTGCAAGGCAAGTCACTGATTATATTGGTGCAACAGCAGGCTAGTCTTTTCTGCACCGATAGCCAGTATTTACTGTACAAGTCCTGCAGGAGAGATTAGATTCCACTGGGCTCCTGTGGGCCTGGAGCAAAATGGCCCAGCTAGGACATCTATTCATTAAGTCCTTAATTGCTAATTGAGGTCTTTGAATGATTCAGCAATAGCTGCTGCTGTTAGAGTATTAGCTGTGTAATTTATGCCTGCAAAAAAGCAGGGAAAAAATGAATGAGGGCAAGAGAGCGTTATTAAAAAGGGCATTCATGGCTGTAAAATGTTATTACACAACCACCTTATGCTAACTCATGAAATTCTGTTCATTGCTTTTTTTCTTTTTTCGATAGATGGTTTTCACCATTTGTCAGCGTTAAATCTATTATGTTTTATGATTAAATATCATTTAGTTTGACTCTGCACCCGACATTCTAATTTAATTTTTTTTGATTGAGCGTATTATTTGGTCTTTGTGGCAGTTCTACATTTGCAATAACGATGTTTCACTTTTTGTGTTTGAGTGACATTTAGAAAATCAAAGCAATCATATGAGCTGCAGGTATTATTTGTGCTCAAAATTCCTTCTGTAATAAAAGCTGCCGAGTGATTTTTAGCACTATTTTCAGCAGTGATTTGAAAAATCCTCGTACCTCATGCTGCGTGTACTTACACTCAAAAGCAGAAAGAAGAAAAATAAGCTCTACCTTTATGCAGCCTTGCTGGTAAATGTATGTTAGCGCACGTTTCTTCTCTTGTTTGGCTCAGAGTCAGTGGAATGAGGGAGAGGGAAAAAATAATCTTGCTTCTAATAAACACTGATTGCATTCGCATGCATGTGAAATATCAAACTAAAACATTGTTAAAAACTTTGATTTTTCATTTTTCTTTCATTTTTAAATAGTTACATTTTAAATAAACTGGAGGTAACAGCAGAAATAGATGTTTTTGATACGGACAGATTCAGTTTTAAAAAATATAATTAGATAGCACTTAAACCCACACAAATCAATCTGTAATTGGAGGAAGGCAACATTTATGATGATATCCTGTCTGTTTTCTTCAAAATTAACATATTTTACCTAGTAAGCCAAAGTCGGTCATATCACTCGCTGCCATTCTCCTGGTGTTTGAAAATTAACAGATATTGTCTCTTTCCTTCAGTTGAGAGCATCTTGGTTTCAAGACATTTGCCTAAATAAAATATATGATCTGTTTAAAAGTTTAAGTAACAAAGAGAAGTACAATTATTTTTAGAGTGACTCCCACTTCAAGATGAGGAAGTCATTTAAATTCCTTGCCAACACAAGTGTGGTCAACTGATTCGTGTTAGTTTCTTATCAAGAACCCACAATTAAGTGATCTTAGCTTAGCATTAGCAAAAATCAAAGGAAGAGGGAGGAAAAAAGTTATCAGTAAAACCAAACACATATTTGTTTAAAAAAACTGAGTAAATTCAGTAAATGAAGGGAATGTCCTAATTCACTGTAAACAAAAGTCTTGAGTCATTAGTTTCTTAAAAGGGAGTTACAACAAGTTAAGTGTTACAACAACTGTGTAAATGAAACATAAAACATGTTTATATTTGTAAAAAAAAAAAAGTTTAAACTCCATATTTACTTTAAATTGGTACAAAACATTGAAAGTTAAAAGTATTTATTCCAAACTTTTAGCAACAGAATTTGATTCCAGAAAAGTGTTTGAATAAAAGTTGGGACAGTGGCACTTTACCACTCTGGTGCATTACGTCTTCTTTTAACAAACTGCAACATATGTTGTGATACATGGAGAATGTGGTTTGGCATTGTCTTGATCAAATGATTAAGACCTTCCTGAAGAAGATGTGTCTGGCAACAAATGTTTCTCCAAAGTTTGTATACATGTTTCAGCATTAGTTTGGCCTCAAATGTAAAATTTCCTCATGCCCTATAGATTAATGGAATCACTGAGGCTGACTTTTGTACTAATTTCTTCTTCACCTCCGTTCTTCCCATCAACTATCACCATTCTGGATCTTGTTTATATTTGTTGTCTCCTTTGCATGGCAATTTTAGCTTGCATTTGTTGACACTGTGATGAACTGTGATCTCTGAGAATCCTTTTTTGGAGGTGCTCCTAAGCCCGTGTGGTGATTTCCACCACAGAATGGTGTCTGTTTTCAAGTCGGTGCTGCCAGAGGATCTGAGGATCAAAGACATTCAAGACTGGTTTTCAGCCTTGTGCCCTGTGTGCACAGATTTGTCTGGATACTTTGAATCTTCGAAATCTTTGAAACCTTGGAAGTTGAAATCTCTGGACTTTTCACAATTTAACTTTGAGAAATATGATTATTACAATGTTAGATTGTGAATATATATTAAATTAATTTCAACATTTATCTGTTTGTAATTTTCTCACCTCTCTACATTATTATTTAATTCATAACTTATTTTGTAATGATGTTGCAGCATGAAGTTGTTGTTCTTGTGTCCGTTAGCTATTGAATTTTAAGAAGGTGTTCAGCTTTTATGGCAGCACTTTTAATAGTGCTACCACTTAATGATGCCGACATTCTCTCAAAACAGTGAGGACGAGAAATGAGTTCAGACTGTCTAAAATGTAATTACATTGCTAATTCACATTTATGTGCTTGTAATGTGGTTGGCTGGTATTTAAAAATTATTCCGGCAAAAGAAGTAAACCATTTTATGCAACCATATGTTTTTGTCCACGGAGGAACCAAAAGTTGAGATTTGTCTCCCAAAGGTTTTCTTGGCCCGACGAGGCAGATGTGTCAGTGTATCTGTGCAGACTATAAAAATGTTTATGAATAAAACACACTCTGATTTTCCTCTTTTGATGACAGTTAAAGTTTCTCATCTTATTTGACATACCATCATCATGCTGTAGATAAGATACTGCAATGCCATATTCAAGTACCAGTGGGTGAGTGGGGCTTGAATTTATCCGTCACATCCAGTATGTATTTGTCATCGTATATGAGCAAGTTTCATCTTTTTTCCTCTGACAGGAGCGTGAGTCAGTGAGGAGAGATCAGAGAGGAAGTGCTAAAATGATTACTTTCACCAGTTCCTCGCCTCTTTATCTCCTGAGAATTCAGACTGTGAAGCCACTGACTGTCGGTGTGAAAGAACCAAAGAGGATCCATGAAATACCTAAACTTGGAATCTTTGCAACATGAGAGGATGCTGTAGAAGTCCCAAAGAGAAATGCTAAACTTCTCTGTTTAAAGACAGAAATTTTGAGAAACAAAACAAAGTGTTTGTCAGGAAAAACATGTCAGTGATGAGCTGGGATGCAATCACAGCTCCACTGATGCAGAAAAATGTTATTTTGCATTCATTTCTGGAGCATTAAGGGTGCCAAGATTAATCCAGCCCCATCTCTCCTCTTCTGTCTTGCTTATCAAGCTGCTTTGAATTCAGCGTGTTTTCTGGCCTGGGACGTTTCCACCAAGTGTTTGCTGGCAGTTATGCCACATGCTTCTTCTTAAAAGGCTTTGAGGGTCTTACAGTCTCATGAATATTGCAAAAGAATCATCTTTGGAGTCTCTTTCTTCCCCATGTTGAATGAGCAAGAGGAATAATACTCCTCTTTTTTTACAGTTTTCATTTTTATTAAAAATATGTAATTGAGGGTAATTGACAAGATAATACTGAAGAATCCCTGGAGAGATCCTCTTAGGTGATGCATGTGGGAACAGAGAAATTGAAAGCTTATGAATGCCTTTACTTAGGCCTCAGATGCCCTGTGGTTATTTTGTTTCACTTGCAGCCTGCGGTTATTTAGAGCTTTGCCGCAGTGGTTGCTCAGTGACCGCTCAGTGACGTCAGCTGCTGGTAGAAGTTTGAAAAGTTTGCAGACTTTGAAGAAAACTGCAAACCATTTGTTGAGCTGATGCCTTGTGTCCAAGAGCAAGTTTTCATCCAGCTTGAGATTCAGAAACAGTTACAACAAACGCTTGTGAGGCAACTTACTCTTTTAAGCTGTTTCAGTTTCATGTGCAGTCCTGGTCAGAGTTTTCTGCACTCATGGACTACAAACACATAATTCACAATATCATTATAAAGCAAATCTTTTATTTAATTTTTTAATAAAACTTGTTACTTAACAAAAGAGACAAAAAAGATTGAGTCATAGTGAAAGAAATGGAAACATCAACTTTGTTCACTTATAACTGATCGCAAATTCATTGACAATGACGACAACATCTAAATGTTTTTTCTACCTATCTATAAACCTTTTGCTGTGTGCTTGCAGTTTCTGCCATTCCTTCAATGTTTTCAGTTAGGTTGCGTGGTTATGGTTACATCTCGACTTGGCCAGTTAATTAGATTGCTGTCCTTGTCCCAGTATACGTGCACTGAAGAGATATTGAGTTATTGACTGAAGCGTGTCTGCTGCTGAAATGCTGTAAACTGTGTGAGAAAACACTCTATAGACATTTGACTATTTCTGACTTTCTGTGTATATAAATTTGTTGATGTTAGGAAGTTGTTTGAGGTTAGTAGAAATTCTTCTCAAAAGATTTAGGTCAGCACTCATCACCGTTCTGTTTAAAACAGTCCATTTCTTCCTTTTACGGCATTCTTTTGTGCTGTTGGAAGCGTCCTTTAGGTCGCTGTCCTTCTGAGAAACCCAAGACATTCTCCTCAAACTTATTTTTCTAACACTGGGTGACACATTTGGTCTCTAATACCCCATAACAACACATTATTACCCCCAAATTGTCACATACATGCTTGGTCAAGATCAGGTACTTGTTTATTCTCACTTTGTGACACACTAGAACTGCTCTACAGATGTATTTTGTTACGGACTTGTTAACAATGAATGGCTACAGGAAAAAGTAATTCTATACTTGGCAACAATTAACATGGGTGTAAAGATTGTTGGACTAAAAAAGATGACCAAGCATGGGACTTGTGTTTGAGTCCAACTTTGATCTATTGCTTTTCCTCTTTATTTGAACTCAGTTTTCTACTGAGTTCAAATAAAAAAATATATAATATAATATAATATATAATATAAAATATAAAATGTGTATAAAAACAAATATGTATAAAAATAAAAATGTTTTTATACACATTAGGTATCAAAAATGTTACAATGGCCATCCTGTTAGGTTGCCAGCTTGAGAAACCCTACATGTCCAAAGTGAGACTTGGGGGGTTCCCTCTTCATTCAAAACTGGTGCAGCAGGCTGTTTTCACTCACTCGTGTCATTAGACAGAAAAACTTTAAAAATAAGCAACAAAGTCAACATTTGGGTGAAGTTACAAGTGAGTGGTGGATGGTGCCAGTCCACTCAGGACCTAAAGCTTTGGAGCTACCATTTAGACTGAAATCCAAAGCTTTTTTTCTAATTGAAATTTCTTTTCATGCATACATTGTTTTGGTTCAATCTCTCGCATCACGTCCATTCGGTTGAGATTTTGTAACACTGTCTCACTTTTGGGGTTAGGTACTAAAAGTACTTGATTAATTAAAGAAAAAAAACCTGGTTGTGGTTAAGACAAGATCATGATTTAAGCTCAAATACATTTATTCACAATACCATGATTACAGTATTGCTGACTACTTTGGAAGTTTGCCAAGTATCACAGTATTTTTAGGTGATCACACTCTGATGAGCTTTCCTGTAGGCAAAGCAGGTATCTAATAATCATATGTATGTATATAAATGTATGTATATGTATATATATATATATATATATATACACACACATACACATTTGTATATCAACAATGTGGTTTAATTACACTTTTGTCACATTACCAGTGGCAGCAAAGCAACCCCACAGCATGATACTACCTCAGATCATGTTTAACTAGAAATTTGTTGTTGTTTTTTTTTACTTCATTGGGTTCATTTTTAAGCCTTAGCTCAAATATGAAATTCCACACACATATATATATATAATTGTGTATTTCTTTCAAAATAGGTGTTTCTGTGCATGGAACTCTACTTGTTCTTTATGAACTGTGTTAAACATGCTGAAACCACCACACAAGAGTGCTCCAGTTTGTATGTTACTTGTTCCACAATACACATCAACCTGTACAAACTTAGTCACATGTCCAAGAAAAGTCTTATCCCTTTTATGTTTGTAAAACGTGTTGATAACATTATGAAAAATTTAAAAAGGGATTTCAAGATCTTTGGTGATTATCTTGTGACATCTGAAATTGTTACGTTTTTTTATCATTTTTTGTCCTTACAGACAAGCAAAAAATTATCCCCTTTTTGTGCTGTATTTACTGCTCAAGAATGAATGAAAATAAGCACAAATGAGCCCAACTGTGTCGTTTTATTTATAGGATTCAGTTTAACCAAAAAGGTGCCGATAATTTTGTCAAGCATACATTTCATTCTATATCATTTATTCAATTGTATAAGAGCCCTCTTTTGTTGCTGAGTATCTATAGACAATTAATTAAAATATTCTGCAATATTTGTTGATTGCAATTTATTTGTGAAGGTTTTTGGATCATCTCACTGACAAAGAGAAAAAAACAAGCAAACAAAGGCACTGATCACATACGTCTGGCGTGACTCTTAGCTTGGCAGTGGAATTAAGAAATGTAATCTCTGGAAAGCCTCACCTCTCGCTCCTCTGCATGACTGCATGCTGGAAAGTCTTAATGAAGCAGCCCAGAGTCTCTAAGAACCCAGAATGCTGGTCTATTGGTGACAAATCACATGAGTTCACCCTGATCGAGACACCTAACTTAATTACAACCAATCAAAAAGCGTGTCTTGTAATGGGCTTCCTGAATATCTTTAACATTAGACAGCAGTCTATTCAGTAACGTTGAAGAGATATTTCAGTCTAGATAATAATGACATGCCTAACACGGTAATGGAAATCTTAAGAATGATCACTGAAGCAGATGAAAGTCAAAGTCAAATTTATTTGGATAGCACATTTCCTGTACAAAACAATTCAAAGTGCTTTACATAAAATAAAAGCATTGCGGCGGGTAGCGGAAGAAGCATTAAAAATATGTAAAGGAATAGAAAGAGATAGAAATGAAATAATTGGAATTGGGAATGGGAATGCTTGCTTTTAATCGGCAGATCTGTTCATAAATGTCACTGATCTCGTGATCGCTTGGGACTTGTTCATTGTGCAGTGAGAATGATTCTCATTTTTCACTTCCACCAGAGAACTTTTCCACCATATCATTAAAGATACCCCAAAGAGTTCTTATCCAGTAGTGGTGATGTACAGCTGCTGCAGATGACAGAAGTTTCACACTGTTCAACTGTAAAAAGAAAAAATGGAAGGATACCTCAAAGAAAACAACGCCAATTTGAAAATGTTCAAAAAAAATTCTGCTCTGCAAACGATTTCTTGAGGAAAGAAAAGTTGATTTCCTCCTATCACTCTAAAAATCACTCCGACTTTTTGGTTGTCACTTTTCTGCTTTCATACAGTGCAGCAAAGTACAGAGATGCATATAAAACCATTTTCACCTTTCTTTCAAACACTGTCATTCAAACTATTCAATTAGTTTAAAGAACAGTGTTTTCACTCAGCGTTATACCCCAGCTCTGCATGAGCTAGGAGAATCACATTTTCTCCAATCAAATCTAGTTAAAACTCCCCCATTCTTGCAAAATCAATCATTTACCATCAAATGACCTCAAATTTAAATCAAAGAGGCCATTCAGTGCAATCCACGTCCACCAGTGTCTCAGTGGATCAGGTTAGGTGTCAGGGTTGTTGGTACCGTTCAGAGGTCGAGACAGCTTGTCTCCTTTCTGCTCTGGCGCTAATAAAGACGATTAACTCCTGAACACTCAATAACAGCATTTTTGCATCATGAAACTTGCAGCTGTGTTAAAATATCTTCCCTTCTGTGTTTGGAAAGGAATATTTTTTTAAGAGCAGCAGGGGGAATTAAGAAAGGATTATGTGTGTATGAAGGCAAAGAATGGAGGTAAAGAAGTGGTAGACTGGGGAAAACTGACATGATTGCAGCCAGAGAGGAGACTGACTGCAGAGTACCAACGTATGATTTGTAGGTGTGTGTGAGGATCTTTCTGCACATTTACTTTTCCATCTTCAGCAGAAACAATATTGACATGTGTTTTTCAATACCTTTTGATATCATACAGTTTATCCACGTTTTACTGCATGTTTTCTTTTCAGGATGCTGCACAAAATAAGAGCTAAGGTCATGTATCATTTACACAAAACAACACTCATTAAAATACATGAAAAAGCAGCAAATCTCTGGACCTGGTGAAGAAATCACAGCAACCAAGAGTTACTTATAACCAGCTGTACTTACACAGTCGCCTCCAAAAAGGGATCCCATTCAGACAGTTTTCTGTTTCAACATCTGATGTTGTCTTTGCACAGTTTTAATTAACTGCAGGGTGTAAATGCTTTGCAAATCATTCTGTTTTTATTCTGTCTCTGCAGCACCCCAATTAGTCAGACACTTGAAGAAATATGCTCACTGGTTTTCTTTCCTGAGTTAAATCAGATTATTAACACCACTCTTAAACCTGTAGTTTTAAAAAAAGAAAATGCTATTTTAGAGGCTTGTTAGCTTAACCAGACAATGTTCAGTGGATTCAAATGCCACCTACCAGCTCCTTCAGAGCCCACTAACAAATCATGATGGCACAGCCTGGCCATGAAATGTTCTTACTGTAGGTTATGGCTTCATATTCACCATTTGCATATAAGAAGGCTATCTAGCAGCAACAGTGTTTTGTAATCATATGAAACAAAAGTAGCAAATCTTCACATTGAAAAGCTGGAAGCTGTAGCTGGACTGCTTGACATAAAAGTGAATATTATAATGGGAGCCAATTTATTTGAATTAAATCTTCGATCACTTGTTTCTGCTTTAACACGCACAGTGCTTCACCTGTTCACTGTCAGGTGACAGGGCTAAAATCTGAGACTCTTCACAGCTTGATAGAGATTCTCCTGTGAAAACAACATGTCTACAGTTTGTGGATTTTGAAAGCCTTATTACAGAAGTGTTACACTCACAGACAAATGTGCAAACAAGCAAAGACAATCATTCACAGGGAATTCCATGATGACATAATGTGAGAGTTTCTTCCTTCATCTTTGAATGTCACATTCTCCTGGTGACACTTGACATTCAGACTCAGTGGAGATGAACTGTCCAACCTGTTCTCTGTTTTTCAACTCATCATATTCGATGTCTGTAACGGACACAACTGTCTGCTGGTGTTGACACTTTCTCGAAATGTGTCATCATTGTAACTCAGATGATAGAGAAGATGTGTGTGTTGCAGGGGGTATCTTATAACACAAGATTCATATAGTCACAGAGTGTATTTTAACTGAAACCATTAAGTTTTTGTTTGCCAAATCAAACAGCGACTAAAGAATAAAAATGTTCTAACTAGTGTGTTAAAATGACTCCTGACCACATGTCAGTATGTGTAAATCTGTTTAAATTTTTAAATTTAAAGCATCCTTGTAAATTGTATTTTTCTCTCTGTTGATTTTCTCTCTGAAAACTGTAAACCTGTTATTGGGAGAGCAGATATTCAGTCAAAAGGTGATAAATGTGGAAGAAATAAAACAAACGTAAGCTGCAAGAATTAATCATTGTTTAGTATAACTGACATTTTAACAAAATCATGTTTGAATTTCAGGAAGAATATTTCAAAAATGTTCTTGAAAAACTAAAATAAACTGGACAGTTCCATTAATTAACCTAAGCTTTGGTATGAAGTAATATGATAACCTTTAAATGAAATAAACTGCAATACAAGGTTGATTATTTTCCTCTGAAATGTTCTGAAGTGGAAGTAGAAAGTTGCAATAACTGGGAAGACCACCAAAAGCACAACACACATAGGAGCCTTAGGGGAAAAAGGCTCCTCAAAAGGCAAAAACTGTGAAAGGATTATTGTGACATAAGCGTGATGTGCTATTTTCAAATGTGAGAACACAGTTCACATATATATTGTGAGATTTATCAGATTCACACTTCTGAATCACAGCCGCCATGTCAGAGTTCCTCTCACATCCCACTGACAGCAATCTGTCACAGCCTCCACAGACATAAACACAGTTGCATAAGAAAATGCATATTCAGCATCATGGTTCAGATGCTGAAATAACTACTCGATGAATCAGTTGTTTCAGAATATGAGAAATATTTCATAGCTTAAGCCTCATATCAAGCAAAAATGCCACATTCAAGCTCATCGAATGATCATTTGTTTTTTTCTGTTCTCTTAGTCCTTTATGACACTAAACTAAATATTTTGTTAACTGACTTGAACCATATTTCAAGGATACTGCAGTCCTTAAATGTCACCCCCCATCCAATCCACTGTGTGTTTTCTGCTATTTCTTTACACAGGACTTTCTCTTTGTCAGGCTTTTAGTAGATTTTGTGAAAGAAAAAAAAAACTGTTAAAGTAATGGTTTGAGTGACACCTTCTCATTTGAAAGAGAGATGGAAGTACCAGCGTGATCAGACATTTCTATTAGTAAAGTGCTTATTTTTCATTAAGATCTCAGATAGATCATTCAGTGACTAAAAAGCAAGCTGATCCCTAATTGTTTTCCTTTGGCTTCTGTGTTACCAGTCATTAAATCTCTGAAAACGTGTGATCTCAGAAATGGATGGAACCTGTCGTCTGCATAAAGACATCTGTTTTAATTAAACATCCAAAGGGGTTTAAACTGATTTATTGCCCAACCTACATAAAGTAAAACCTTGCGATCATTTATATGCTTCAGCTCTACCCACTGTTTACACCCCGCTGCTGCTCCCTGTTTGGCTTTCTGTCTGTGACCCCGGCAGACTTTCTGAGCAGTGTTCATCTGTCTCCCTGCAGGCAGTGCTGCTGGACTACGATGACTGGGAAGACCCAGACCAGCAACGTGACCAACAAGAATGACCCCCGTTCCCTCAACTCCCGCGTTTTCATTGGCAACCTCAATACGGCTGTGGTGACCAAGGCCGACATCGAGGCCATCTTTGCCAAATATGGAAAGATAGTGGGCTGCTCAGTGCACAAGGGCTATGCCTTTGTCCAGTATGCCAGCGAGAGGAACGCCCGAGCAGCTGTGGCTGGGGAGAACACCAGAGTCATTGCTGGACAATCACTAGGTAAGAAAATGTTCCCGCATTGGTGACAGCTTAGACTACTGTAAACCAATGAGTTGCTAAACTGGAAACTACAGTGTGGCTGAGCAAAAGGCTGCTTTGTTTACAGCTCACGTCCTCCAAACCTGCACTACAATAAGGGCTGTTTCTCCCTCAGCGTATGTGCCTTTGCTCTGCTCTGCTCTGCTCTGGGGGGAGTGTAATTATGTGACAGGACATGAAAGCTGATCCATGTTCCTGTTTATCATCAATTTTGACTGTCAGATGATCTTACTTTGAATCCCAAAAGAATTTTTTTTTTTTTTTTTCACTGAGATTATGAGCACAGTTGTGTTTAAGGTCCTCAATCATGGCCATAAAGCAACGAGATCCACAGTAGAGACACAAATTCTTGGTTATAGTCCGTATATTATCTCTGGTTCTTGTTTTGCATCACTTTTGACAACAAACATTTTGTGTCTCGATATAGCTGTCTGGATTTTTCCCTTTTATAACTGTTTGGTGTTTCTTTGTAGATGTTAAGTGTCTCTCTGTAGTCAACGATTGTCACTTTGTAGTTACATATCTGCATTTTTATCTCTTATAGTCTTTTTTTGTTCATTCAGTCCTCACATGCATCTTTGCAGTTATGCAGTGTCCCTTTGTTGTTGTTGTATGTGTCTTTGTAGTCCGTATAGATGCTATGTGTCTCTATAGTCATCAACTATTACTGTAGTTGTGTGTCTGCACTTTTCTTTTTCATATTTTTTGTGTTAATCTATAATCTTCTTATATTACTTTGTAGTTGTTGTCTCTTTGTTGTTATGTATCTTGTCATTGTCACATTTTATTTTTGTGACTTTATCGGCCCATCGTTAAGTCATTTTATGTTGTAGTTTAGTCTTTATGTCTCTTTATGATTGTTGTGGAACTCTTTAAAGTTACCTTGTCTCTGTCTAATCACAGATTGTCACGTTGTAGCGTCACTCTGTGGCTATATATCTATAGCCTATATATCTCTCTGTGTCTTTTGAGTCTTCTAGTTGTTTTGCATCTAGTTGTAGTCATTTTGTAGTTTTTTTGTTGCTTGTGTCTGTTTTTAGTTGTCCCTGTTTAAATATGTTTATAGTTGATGTGAATGTTTTTGTGGACATCATTTTATCTCTTCGTAGTTTAATATGTCTATTTGTACTTAGTCTAAATTCAATTTCTATAAGTTATTTTCTGTCTTAAAAGCAGTTTTCTATATCTTTGTACTTGTATCTTTTTGTAGCTGTCTGTGTCTTTATTTTGTATTTTCTTTACAGTTGTTTGTTAGCATTGTATTATTTATGTCTCCATAGTTGTCCATTATTTAGTTTCTAATTGTGTCTATTTGCTGTTGTTTGTGTAGTTTGGTTGTGTTTGCTCTCTTTGTTTGTCTCTGTAGTTGTTTTTTTGTCAGTTTGTAGACCCGTTTCATGTATCTTTGTAGCTGCATTTCAATGGTTTCAGTAGTTTTCTGTAATTGACTGTCCAACATGAGACGTTAGTAGTTATGTCTTATTGAAGCTCTGATCCATCATGAAACCGATGCACAACTTAAACGGTGAGTTTATATTCATCTTGAGCAGCACATGTTCGTGTACTGCACATTAATGCACCAATATTAATAATTCAAGAAAATAAAATTTGTTCCCCATCATAAGTAGTAGTACTGTTGGGCCTTTTGGTACATTTTCAAAACATTAAGAACGCCTGTACTTCCACTTTTAAAAGAGGACTTTCACTCTTTATGTCTCTTTATGTCATAGTATTACTTGGAAAGTCAATACTTGCACTGAAACCAATCTTTAGTTTCACATCTGATTTGTAATTTTCTGATCTTTAACCAGTAAAGTGTAACAGTATCTGTTACACATCAAACTGATTAATCTGTCTTCTCATCATCTAATATAATTGTACCTGCCACAGCATTATTGTACTGTATAATTGTTCACTCTTGTTTACAGCATAAGAGAAATAGAAATATATCCATCTGTAAATACGTTTGAACAAATTATATAGCTGTCATAATAACATTTTACCATAGCATTGTACAAAACCGAATTACAGTAAATAAAATTAAATTTAATACAACAGCAATAAAATCAAAACTAAGAGTTCTTATAAAAACAAAATACTGGTAAAAAAGCAGGCTCAATACAACTAATAAAAGATGATTTATTAAAACTTTATCAAATAAGCTTTGGTATTGGAAATGCAAGCTAGATTCAGCTGTTTTAGACCTTCAAGCTCTTTGTTTGAAATGACTGCAGTCTAAAAGACCTACAAGTCCTCTGCGAGAAATTTTTCCTGAATGCCTTGAGCTACTGTCTGTCTCGAACTCTGTTTATGGTCAAAAATTCTGTCTCTTTTGGTTTGAAATATGACAAGTTAAACCTTAGAAATGACTTAATAATTCAAAATAGAAGGTTTGGAATACAGAAAGAAGTCAGACACATAAGACGGCAAAGATTAGAAGAATGTTGAAGGAGAGACATTCAGTCAGCAACATGGAGGCAACATTCAGAGCTCAGTCCACACGAGGGTTTAGTAAATCCCAGTAAATCTTCCCTATATTACTTATTGATTGGCTGACAGCCTCCTCCATGAAAAATAAAAGTCCTCCCTAATCCTCATCTCTCATTAAATATGAAAAAGAGCGCCGCAGGGGTCACGTCTATAATACACCCAGTATTTTCCCAGTTTCATGCATTTTTGGCCATAAAATTACATGTGGAAAAACTGCAAATCATGTGCAATAACTCAGGAACCATTATTGCTATTTGCAATCGTGAAACTCATTTAAGATTACGAGATCTGAGAACACACTGACAATAAGTCCAGTGGAAACAAATCCTGCAGTGAATGTCCAACATGGACATCCATCACACTTATCAAGGACTACACAACCCAACAAACAATTACCAATCAGCTTTGATGCTCATTTTCTTGGACAAACTCGGTGATAATCATCCTAAATGAGTTCTCGCGCTCTTTTTTTAACCAACCAAATGTGGTTTCAACATTAAAGTGTCCCAAATGATAATTTGCTACATAGTTTGATAATTTCTTCAGATTTAGTCTAAAAGCCAGATTATGCTGATTGATGCGAAGGTAATGAAACAGGATGACTACAGTGATCCTGAGATGCAAACACAACAACAAAACCAGAGATGACAACGTTTCAAGTTTAAGTTCAAGTTGTTGACTTCTTAGATATGTTGCATTTTCCTTCTAATGATTGTGCATTTTGATTTAATTGTTGGGTTTTTATTGATGTTAAGTGGTGTTTTTCATTTCTGTTTTTATGTTGGTTTGTTGTTTGAAATATAACATTTTCTGAAATGTTGCATTTTGGGATTTGTTGTCTATTCTGCTTCCATTGCTGTTGATTCTTTGTTTAGTTGTAGTTTTCTATTTCATCCTGATGTCGTCTGAAATGCTGATGTGCTGTGTTCAGTGTAATGCTTTACACTTCAGCGTGACTGTGGATGACAGTGGGTCTGTATCATTACCATCTCAGCTTTTGCCACCTGTGCACCACGTAGGCAGCCTCTGCATACCATTTAAAGAGTATATTAGCCACTTAATACACTCAACATGTTGGCCCACCTGGGCCACTAATACTGTGAGGTGGATTTAGAGCAGTCCTCCGTCTGTCAGAGGTTGGTGGAACTTCCCCAGCTCACCTGTACTAGTGCCCTTTGGCAAGATGCTGAACTTTACATTGCTCTTAAATGTGTTCTTCACTTGTGATTTGCTTTGCATAAAAGCTAATTGAATGTCATGTAATAAGGGATGTTAGTCATAAATGGATGTATGAAACCTGTAAATCTGCTGAAAAAGCTAAATTTCGGATGTTGCATTCATCAGTAGATGATTGCAGGAACTTTCTTTCTCTGTTGCTTAGGTATTTTGTCAACTATGAATGGCAAAATAATCCATGATCGCTGTGACAGATTATTGTTGCTGCATTTGAGAAAAATGCTCCTCCCTCGCTGCTCATCATCACTTCTCAACACTTTTATGGCTGAAGAAAAAGGAGCAGACCCACTGTTAAATTTCTTGACCATTAATTATTCACCAAAAATTAAAGGAAATTAAAAGGTTTGGCTGAAAAAGGCAGGGTTTTTCTCTCAGGGAATAAAGTAATGACATCTTCATCCTCCTCTGCTTCAACACATGTAAAATATTATAAATTAGTGCCTCTGATCCTTATGTAACCTATGTGGTTGTCCATAAAATGCCTTTGCTATCCACAGCATATGGGTTTCCAGGGCAGACTCAGTAATACTGACATTTATGGGGCACTCATAGTCAGTTTTAAGAGTAGAATATATGTTTGTTTACAATTTCTATGTTCTCCACACTTTCATAAACTAACTCACAATGTTTAAACGTCTCCATCAACTATTTTAAAAAGTACAGTGTGAGATGATCGAAATAATGAACTATGAAAATAAAGCCAGGTGGTGAGGTGGTTAGCACCTCACAGAAAGAAGGTTCCTGGTTTAAATCCCAGCTGTGGCATCTCTGTGTGGAGTTTGTATGTTCTCCCCATATAGGCTCCAGCTTCCTCCCACTTTCCAAAAACATGGATGTTAGCCTAACTGGTGACTCTAAATTGTCCCTTGGGGTGAGTGTGGATGGTTGTTTTTCTCTGTGTGGCCCTGTGATGGACTGGCAACTTGTCCAGGGTGTACCTGCCTCTCACCCAATGACAGCTGGGATAGGCTCCCGCCCCCCAGCGACCCTGAGTTGGATTAAGTGGGTATAGAAAATGGATAGATGGAATATAAAGTCAGTCCTCAAACCTCCTTCATGTTTTATGTCTTGGTGATTCAGGAGGTGATTCATTAGCTTAGCATAAAGACTAGGAACAGCCAGCATTTTCAGAGAATGCATTTAAAAATATGTCTGCTTGTCCTCTTAAGCACTCTAATGAAAGTGTTATGTCTATGTCCTGTTTTTATTTCTTGATTAGTGGCAGCTGTGCGGTTACCAGGCAAACATCTGTCTCCAGGGAGTCAATTTGCCTCACAGCTATGTGCAAAGATAACTGAAGCTGGCTGTTTTAACACCTCTCTGTTTGTTTGAAATAGCTGAACGGCAAACGTGTTAATTAGTGAACTCTGAATGCAGCAGATTTTTAACTTAAACCAGAGCAAGGCTCAATGTGTCCCTCTGTTTCCAGTCTTCATCCTAAACTATGTTAAGCCAAGCTAGGCTAACTCTCAACTAGCTCCGACACTGTGTTTAATGCAAAAGATGAGGCTGGTGTCAGTCAGCTCAACCAGCTCTCTTTGAAGATGCATTCAAGGTCTTTGCTCCAATGTTTCACCTCTAGACGATGCCCTGAGTGGTGCGCGAAGGGTCTTCATTTGCTGGACCTAATTAATGACAAGAAAATGAATCACCACAGTGGTTTCTGTTGCCACACCACATAAATATTCACTCTAATATCAGCACAAATTTACACGTTCAATCTCCACCCACTTATAGAGGCTCTCCTCATTGTTATGCAGGTTGACAAACCATATATTTGCAGAGAAACACAAAAGCCAAATTGTTGTGTTACTGCACACAAAAGGGATGTTGTCAAAAAAAGTCCAGGTGAACTCAGGTCCTCCTACCATAGCCAATGAAAAATATTCCTTTTTTTGTATTGGATATTGCAGCTCAACTCTGTCCTTGTAAACATAGTGCCTGTGGACACACGTGCACATACTATAAATCCAGTGTGTTAACAATGCACCATAAGAGTCAGAGATATAATGCATGTGCCTACAGTAAAGTCTCCTTCTGCTCTGGATATCATCTCTTCTGTCTTTCTTCTGCTGCCTCTCAAGTTTACCCCTGAACGCTTTATCTTTTAAACATGAATGTGATATTTGATTAGGCTTCTGGGTGGTGAAACCTGCACCAGAGAAGATTTCTTGATATTTTCCTCAGCACTTTTAAATTTCATTCAGTGAGAAGTAAAAGGGGGACGGTTGTGTGATATATGACATGTGACAGGAAGGTCAGAATCAAACCTGTGACATCCTGAATGCACAGTGAGCAGCTCAGGCCTCTGAGGTACCACGATGCCCCACGCTTGAGTGGATTTAATAGCCAGGAGACACTGAAGCCCTAGTGACTGCTTTAATTTCTTCAGACATGACTGGATAGCTGAGATTACTTTAAGTATTTCAAGCAAATAAAAGGGATGTTTCATCATGCTGGTGGTGGCTGTCCTCAAGCAGCAGCTACTTAACTCCTGATGAAGATCCCTGCTGGTGATGAAGAGCACAGGGGAGGGTTTTTAATACTGCTTCAGCAATTTTGTTTTCCTCTGCTTCTGCAAATATAATGTGGACATAGATGCATTGCTATTTCCACATTTATATTTTTTTGTCAGACCTTCCCGTTATTGTATCTGCTTTGGGTCATAGTGTGTCAGAGCTCTCATGTTTCTGCTCTCCGGTAATGTTTGAGCACCTCTCTGTGGTCAAAACCCATACTGCAGAGCAATTGATCAAAGGTCTTTATTTGTTATATTAGGCAAGTAAAAATGTATCTTTTCTCAAATAAAGTCTTAATAAGGACTAAAGTAATAATAACGATGATAATAATGCTGAATAAAATCTTAATTTGTGGGTTTGAATGCAGTCAGGAAATTTGTCTGCATAATTCATGACAGCATCTCTTTGAACCTGCTTTAGTTTAGGCTTCATTAGTCTGGCAATGCAGTGTATGAACGGCCTCACATGATTAAAGCAAGAGAACATTATAAACAATATCAAGTTATAATATACATCAATACCATAACAGAAATGCCTAATTAAAGGTGGTTGATTAAAGCATTTTAAGCTTCTTCATTTACCTTTCATTACCAGCTTACCAACGACTTTTCAACAAGGCAGCATTTGGAGCTCTTTACTCATAAAGTCATGAAATCCCCATCTGTGTGAACACTAGATGGTGCTGACAGCAAAGCACTGAGACCAGTGAGGTTCCTCCACATGTATCATTCATCTGCACCCTCAGCAGTCAAGCAGGGCCACCCTGATTACATCCTGTGCTGAATATCTTATCACACTTTTACATTTATGAATTATTATATAGCTGGAAAAGTGGCCTTCCATTTTTTCACCTAGTTTTGAATAGTTTATGATAATGAACTATACTTGGGGGAGGTTGTGATAAATATATTATAAATTATAAAAATTGGCCTCCAGTAATCTTCTTGGTCACTGCACAGATTCAATATTTTTGTCACCCTGTTCCAGCCTTTTCACTAAAATATCTAAAATATCACTAAAACAGATGATCATATAGCGTTTGATTGACTAGCCTTGATGCCATGAATGTGTTACATTCGGCCTTCATCAGCTTTCAGTATCTTGTCGAAGCTGGTGGATTATTAAGATGTCAGACTGAGCACAAGACAGCTGCAAACACCGTGCCACTGTAATTTGATGTTATAATTACAAGGCTCCGTATTCCACTGATCCCAAATGCTGCAGCAGCTGGGAAATCAGTGGGCCGCTAGGCCCCTATATGCTCTGCTTATCTTTTTCATCTGTCTCATCAGTCCATATCACATCCACTTTAAATTAAATGGGGAGAAAAAATGCTGACATGTGAATAGGAGAGAGTGGCAACAGAGAGGTGACTTCTCTTTGTAGGGAAATGTGACAGGTGGGGTCAAACAGGAATTTTTTGGAGGTTTAAAGAAAAAAAAAGTTAAAATAAGATTGAATGATATTTGCTAAAAAAGTTGCATTGCAGCTGAACTGTACTTAGTGTGTTTTGAAAAGAAAGATAGTTTGGGACTTTTACTCTCTCGGTTTTCTAATACTTTAGTTTTTCTTCTCTATTCAAATTTTTTTTCTCAATTACTTACATGTTATCAAGGACAACACATATATTCCATTTAATTCAACAGATATTTCTGCTTTTTATGTATTGATTTAAACAAAGTGTCTTTTCTTTAGTTCAATCAAACTACCAGGCTGATAAATTGCTGAAGTGAGCGGAGCATCTTTGCATATGATGGAAATAATTAAACTGCTCATGAAATAATGAAGTAGAGAAAATACTGATATAATTCAGTAGATATGTGTACATAAAGTCCTGTTCCAGCAGCTGAATAAACAACTCGAGAAAAAAACTGGTTAAATTTAAAAAAACACAGAAAAATCCAAACAAAAAAACATGCCTTCGTGTTTTTATCATACATGACTGGATATCTCATATCAACGGATCAAAAGTTTCTGTATGGAAGTGTCATGTCAGTATACATGTACTGCATGTGAACAGTGCATTTATTTCAAACTCATTTGGTGTTTACGTCTTTATTGTTTAAGCTTTATTATTAGAAATGGATTAGTCTATAAAAACAAATATCTGCTTATGCAGAAGTAGGAGCGGACAAAATACATTGCTTTGTGTATCTCAAGCTTTCTGGTTTCCATTGTAGTCTCTGTATTGCCAGCCTATATTTAGAGTAAAGGATGAGCAACATGTTGGTGGAAATAGAAGATAAGATGAAGATCAGACATATCTTGTCACTCAAAGATGCTGAGCTACTTATCCATGTCTTGGTGCTATCCAGATGGAATTATTGTACTGCTTTCCTGTAAGAACTGCCTGAAAAGACTCTTAGAAGTTAGATCATTTTAACTGCAGAAGCTTGTATTTGACTGGTTCTACTCCCAGTCCTTGTTTGGCTATTAAATATTGAAACTGCTGGATATTGTATCCTCCAATGACTCTTTGGGTTTTTGACTTATCTGTGATGTCATATATTTGCCAGGATATGTTATTCTGATATCTGCAGGCTACCCTTCTGGGCATAGCTGATGGGTTCTCAAAATGGTGTCACATGACATTTTCTCAAGCGGTGACCAAAGCGGTTGCTCTGAGCCACAAAACACAAAGACGAAGCAGTGACATTCACTTTTTTTGTCAGTATTTTTAGCATCTTTCAGCTCTTTGTTTTGGTTTTGCAGCTCCCATATTCTTTTGATTCCACATCATCACACTCATGCCCATTTCAAGGTGCAGCAGGCAATTGTTTTCAGCACAAAGTAACAGCAGTGACAGTGGCTGTTGGAGAAGGTTACTTCCCTTGGGGAGAACAAAACATTAGCCACAAAAACGCTCAAGTGTTGGATGTGCACAAAGTCAAATGTTTGTTAAATAGTCAAGTTCACTTGTGGTGCTGCTCACAAAAGACCAAAACTATTCCATTGAGCTTTTAACCTCAGGTAGCCTAGATTTGATTATATTACATTTGTGTCTCCAGAACTTTCTGCAACCTTGAAGAGGTAAAATGTTTCAACTTTGAGTCATAATAAAAACAGAAGTAATAAAAAACAGGTCCACCAATCTTTATGATAAATCAGTTGTTTTAATTGTAGTTGGTCCAACAATAGCCATTATTTATTAGCATAATTTGGGGTGGTGGTGGGGGGTGTTAAAAAAAATTGCCCCAAAAAATTTGTAAAATTAAAGAATCAGTCATAGGGTATTAGGACGGGATATGATAGTATAATAAATACTTGGGTTTTGTCCAGTATAAGCAGATAGAGGTCGTTCACATAGTAAACAAGGTGGGGAAAAGGCTACTTAAAAAATATACAAGGTAGACATACTTATTAAAACCAAAGAAATCCAAAAAACAGGAACACAAAACTGACAGAGCATTCGGGCAGACAAGGGAGAAAACAGACACGTCCAGGTAGGAGGAATAAACTAATAGAAGAGAGGTGTGGAGATAAAGAAACACAGGAAGTTAAAGTGTTTAAAAAAAAGAGGAGTGACAGTCACCGACCGAAAACTACAAAAATTCAGATTTAGTTTCTTATATAAGGTTATATTGAAATTCTTAATAAATAACTGTGTGATACACAGACGAAAGTAGTTTTTGCTGAACTTGTGTGCCCGTTGTTGGCGAGAAGAGTCTCCCCCGGCAGAAGTTGATAAATGGTACGGTCCGAGGCTGCTCGGGTCGGAGTCTGGAGATGTAAATGCTCCAGTTGCAGTCCGAGCAGCTTGCATAGAGAGAAGACACGAAGGTGGCTCCACAACAGCATCGGTTTAGTTGTTTGTCCGGTCATGACCATGTACAAAGGCAGACGTCGCAACCAGAGATGTGAGTATGAGGCGTGACGGTGTCGCTGAAGTTAATGTTGGCAGTTTTCCTCTCCTATTGACTGATTTAAAGATTATAAGTTGATCAACATCTGACGTGTGCGTTGAAATTGGGCTATAAGAGTAACAGTTCTCATGTGTGATTTAGTAATTTGTTCATGGTGGACACTTTGAAGTGTTGACGATCACCCCTGGACTGAAGTTTGTGCCCTACAACAGAAAATGCTAATTAGATTTAAATTGCATTGGGGTTTCCATCACTGTTTTCTATTATTTCCGGATAACTGTGTTATAGGCTGTGATAAAGATCCTATAGGATAACAATTACTATGTTCAAACTAGTCTCACAATAATGTAGACAACTCACGTTCTTCATATCTGTGCTTTTAAAGGACCTTTTTGAGAAACAAAATGTCTGTCAGTGACTTGATCACAGGCAGGAGGATGCTGTCGAAAGGCTGGAACATTTATTTTAATCTGCCTGGTGTCTGCAGACTAATTATGGTTGCTTTATGAGCATTCAGTATGTAGTGCACAGATGCCTTTGAGAAAGGTGTCTTTACAGGAGCTGTTCAGAAGTTGGATCCACATGACAACTCCAGGTTAGTACACCTGAGTGCATAGGACTGCTGTGGAACTGTGGGTAACCAGTGGGTATACTAATAATGAATGATATTTATGAATCTCATATATTAACATCCACTGTATATATTTGGATTTAAAATGAATGTGAATTATTAATAAAAATTAGTCTTTCCAATGGAAACACAAATACGCTTTGCTCTTGATATAGATCTGTTGTACGAAAGCATCCAAGTCTTTGAATCCAAAGCAGATAAGAAGCATCATTGTGCCATTAATATTTGATATTTACATCTATGACTTTCATACTGCGGTATATGGAAAAGATCCAATGAGTGCTGAAGGTGTTAAATAAATGTCAAATAAAAATGTATTGATTGTGTGTTCGGTTAAATGTCAGAAGGCTAGAAAGAATAACCATCCCCATTACCTGCTGCTGGTATTGCATAATTTCCTGATCACATTTCTTCAAGTTAAAGTGATTGTTATGCAAAGTGATGAGAACTATCTCCATTTACTTACATAAAACCAGCAGGCTGATGCGAACACATTTCCATCACTTATCTCCATGTATTTTTTTTTTCCCCCTCTTCTGCTACAATTTATTGGAACCAGCTGATTATGTCGAGGAGCGTAACTTCTAATATTTGACTGACCCCACTTCAGTAAGCAGCTATTGGCATTAACGTAATGGATTTACTGCCAATTAATGCCAAACACCTTGTTGCTGCATTCTGGCTTTGAGATCATTTAAAAAGGAGAGGCTTATCATTTGAAAGAGGTGATTGAATTGGATTTGCAGCAACAAAAAGTGTTTAAAGTGTTACTACCACTAATGTGAAACTGCAAGTGGTATAAAATGACCAGAAAAAGACAATTAAAATCATTAATTTCAGCCCGTTGTGTAGTAAACTTTTACCACTAAACCACTAAAGGTCATCATCGGACTGTGTTTTGTCAAAACACTATTTGATATCCAAATAATTCAATATGAAGTCAAGTCATAGAAGTCAAAGAAGTGTTGCAAATGCAGATGTGAGGAATGTTTGAACTAATGCTTCACAACCTTGTCACAGTTTGTGATCCCTGTAAACAAAGTAATGATTCCTTGTGATGTCCTGTCATTGGCTGCATGTCTGAGTTTCATGATTTTTTTTTAAGTGCTTTGAATTAACTTTAAATGTTTCAAAATGCTTACATTCATCACTAACTGTAGTTTACAGCAAAAATCTTACTGCTAATCAGACTTAACTTTGCCCTTTGATGCGCCCACTGTCCACAGATTGGGAATGACAGGCTTAAACGATGAATCAGTTTTTTTTTTTTTTTTTTTTTTTTTTTAAATCACTAGTAAGGATTTTTATTTTCCTTTATGGATGAAATAAATGTTAAATTGGTTTACCTCTGAGCTGCATTTTGAAAAGCCATTGAGTCTGTAACCATTGATGCAGGATACAGGAAAGATGTGATGTTGAGCTATTTCACAGCTGCTTGTCAACTTGTACGAGGCAACCGAGTCGCGGAGCAGATGTACGAGTAATTTCGAGCAGGTGGCAGCTGCCAGTTTGTTTTCCAGTTGCTTGCACAGATTAATGAGTATGTGGCCAGGTGGAAGTGATGGACCGGCTCCAGGGCTCCAAGTGTTTCACAGCGTTGCATGTAAGGGCCACATGGTTACATCATAAGAAAAGATGCCAAAATGGAAAAGGAGGAAAGTGCATTAACAGCTTAGGACAGATGAAAGGCAACATTATGTTTACCCCGGGCTATCGCAACATGCTCATTATGATTCAATGCAAAAAAACAACACATGCCAATGTTGAGAGGTACCACAGCAGTATTGAAATGTAGCCCTTTGTGGTGCTAATTTGTGCCTTTGAATCTTTGATCATCCACCTTCATTCCAAATGTGACATATTCATTGTAGTCAACTTTAGTGCAATATCATCACATTTTTCCTCAGCACGTCTTAGCTGCTCAGAAGCTTGAAGACAGGCTGCCAAATATCTGTGCTGCCAAGTAACCATTTTCCTTAAGAGCAAGTGAAAGAGTAGAATACAGGGAATTCATTAAAGGGAGACAAGCTGTTGAGCAATTAATCTACATGTTGCTTTTGAAGCTCAGAGTGCTGGTCACGATTGGAATCAGTTTGGACACGATAAACTTTAGATGAGGGTGAGCAGTTCTGATAGAACTGACAGAATAATTTCAGAAGATGTCAACGAGCTATCAGGATAATGGCGTACTTCCTTTTGTATTGCTGCAAGTAGTTTTAACATAGGTTTTAAAAACTGAAAGATTCCACATCATGCACATCTACAGTTAATTACCAACTTGTGAAAACTTTAACTTTGTTATTCCTCTGACTTTAACTAGTCAGAAGTTTTATTAATTAGTTATACAACTATACTGTTGATGTGTGTTTAGAATCTAATTAAAGATTAATCGAATTCGTTTGAGTCTGTAAAAGGATCTCTCCATTAAGGTCAGACTCTCAAATGGTCTGCAATTTAGCCTCTTGATTAATCATTCAGTTGTTTTTGATTAACAGAAAATGCCACAAAATGCTGAAAACCATCCGTCCACATTGTGCTCCCAGTCCAAAATCCACAGATATCCACTCTTACAGTCATATAACAAGGGAAATCAGAGATTATTGAATATTTATAAAGTATTCGCCCATTTATACATTTTCTAGACCCGCTTAATCCGTCAGTCGGGTCGCAGGGGGGCTTGAGTGTATCCCAGCTGTCATGGGGCGAGAGATGGTGTACACAGGCTGCCAGTCCATCACAGGGTCACACAGAGACAAATGAGACAAACAACCATGCACGCTCACATTCACTCCTAGGGTCAATTTGGAGACACCAGTTAACCTAAGATACATGTTTTTGGACAGTGGGAGGAAGCCGGAGAGAGCAATCTCCGTAACATATTCCAGAGAGGCAGGTAACATTAACATGGATAAGTCTGGAGACTATTCAGCGTTCAATGTCATTACAGCACAATAAGCAGCTTTCAGTATCATTGTGGAACAATGTGAGTTTGGCGTGATGTGTTTGATTTTTTTTTTTTTAAGTGAATTTGTATGCATCTTGTGTAATTTCTCTTCTTTTTTGAAATTGGTGTAAATAAATGCGTAAATGTCCAAGCTGACATGTTTCTAAGCCATATTTGTGTCATATATTTATATTTTTCTTTCTTTGTTGATTGGCATCCAAACCCTGTTTTTGTATCAGCCATGTGACTAAGGTGGGTGTGTACACCACTCCGGCCGCTACATCCAAGCAGAGCATCTGTCAGTTGATACACTGTTTAAATGGTGTTCAGACTCCGCCTACTTGACGCGATACTAGTTGCGCTGACGTGTAAATGTTGTGAAAACAGTAAATTACTCTGTGGCGTCTGGTTTCTGAACAATCGGTTTCTGCTCACCAGATCTATGTTTATTGTGCACACTGGCTACTCAAGAATTGTGAATCATGACAGATCATATGGAGTGAGCAGTGAGTCCAAGTAGATGCATAACTGATGAGTTGAGCCGTGACATCACAGCTCTGAAGCGCATCATTTTTTTATTTTTATAGTGACTTGAGTGTTTTCTGTTGGTGTTTATGAACATGAGTGTTGGGGCAAGTGTCTTGGTTCTTCATTTCTTAGATTGCAAAGGAAAAAATCTTGGTTTGCCCAAATTTAATGGCATATTGGTCAGTAAGATACTCAAAACCTGGAAAGCTTAATGCCACGGAAGAATTTAAACATCGGCTGTATTTGGCTGTGAGTTTGTTCATGTGAAACTGTGTGCGGAACTGAAAAAGAAACTTACTCCAACAACAATTATTCTGGCATGAAAAATGGATTTTATATTTGTACAAAAGCGTCTAAGTATAATTACACTGAGGCTGCAGTTTCATTCTGACTGGTTTGAACAGCAGCTCGGTGTGATATGAGCTGGATGTTATCATGCTCACAAGAATACACAGTTGAGTGCAAATATGTATAAATTTCACTCTCATGGTTTCTGCTTTTCCAACCTGTCAGTCACTCTGCCCTGTTTGAAGAAACGCACTCTCCGGTGTAATAAAAGAGCCTGTGCCCTTGAGCCGAGATGGTAGATTATTCAAGTCTTGTCTGTCAAATTTACAGTAGATTCAATCTGTAGACTGCTGTCATGCAGGATGTCTCTCAGCCACATATTTGTATTCATACAGGTACCTGGATGATCTCTTAATCAAATACAGCTCCCCCTGCTCTCAGGCTGCATGTCACCACCGAGATAGTGTTTGCTCAGAGGCAGGAGCGATTCTTTGCCTACTGAAAGATTGTGTTTGAATAATCACAAAGAAAAGAAACAGATTCTCCTGTTTCTTTTCCCAAGTTATCGCAACACTTACCGTGCCTAAATCTGTTGGCGTTATATTGTTGCATCAGACAACGTGTGATGTTGGCCCCAAATAAAGGAACAAACGTGCAGTTGCTTTGTAAAGTCTTAACTAAGCATGAGTGATTTTTGCCTATTATGCTGCCATTTCCTTTAAAGCAGACTAATTCAAATTGAGGTATTAAGATTTATGTGTGTGCGCTCTATCATTGTGCGTGCCCAGTTCAGCTATAATGATCACCCCACCCCAAGGGCTCAAGGGCACTCTGAGCTGAGAGGTCTGATAAACACATGCACACATGCAATAACACAATGTTGCACTCAATACAGCTTCATTAATATGAATGAGCCCTAAGTGAGTCAAAAGGCCCCAGAGGTGGTGATGGTTGCATTATTGAAGGATCCAGTGTGGATGTACAAGACTGTTACCAAACTCTGACAAATCCTTTCTGTTGGTGATGCTTAGTTGATGTTAGGTCTTGAAAATTTGCAATTGGTGCTTTTATGTTGAACTCTGATGTCTGGAGACCATGTGCTTTATTCTGCCTTGTTTTTCATTGTGTTGAGTCATGCGGTTTGTTTTTATTTGTTTGATATTTGACATGTTGCAACCTTACTTCACAACCCAGTTTGGAGAGTTTATCCTGCTGACGGCTCGTTTTAATGACCTGAAATAACTGCTTTGTTGTAGATGGAAAGAGTACATGAATTTGCATTTGAAACCCACTTAATCAAGGTGTTTCACCTCCATCTGTAAACTCTACAACTCTGACATCCTAACAATGAACTCTATCCCTCTCAATTTAAGACGAGGCGTTGAGTCAACATTGAGATTCAAGGGACTAAAATCAAAGATGCACTAATCAGCCACAACAGTGTGACAACCTTCCTAGTTTTGATTAGTTCCTCATTATGAAACTCTGAGTTCTGATTTATCAGGACATTTACGAAGAACATCTGAAGGTGTCCTGGAGTATCTGGTACTGACAGCAGATCTTTTGGGCAGAGTAGGTTGTGGGTCTTTTGTGGATTGAAAACACTTTAGGTTGGTATCTGAAGAAGTTTGGAGGCTGGATGAACACCTCCGACACTGTCGTTTTCTTTAAGTGTTTCCTGAGCAGTTTTTGCAGGGCCCACTGTCGTCATGCTGGGACAGCAGTGAAGGTTGCTATTGTGCTGGAGCTCTGTTGCCATGTGCAGGTGGGACTGGTCGGCAAAAAAAAAAGATTGTAAATGTCAACCATCATGTGACTCCATCCTGCCTAGATGCAGGTTTTCCCAGCAGGAAATTGAATAGTAAAATATGAGGAGTGTCACTCACATTACCTGTCGGTGATCAGCCACAATATTAAAACCAGTGTAAAGAAAGTATCTGCTTAACATTGTCACCGGTGTCCATGCTTCTTTCCACTGCTTACAAACTCTTTTTCTGTTTTTCATTGTTTTTATTTATTTACAGCCATCACACTTTCCTCTCACAAAGAATAATTATTTATTCAATTTTCAATTGTTTTTTTCATTGTGAGAAAATGATAAAACCTGGTGCACCTAACAGCAGTCATAGTTTGTAACAAGCTGTTGAGCACATTTAGAGATGAAAGAGTTGGTTATCTCAGGATTTGGCAATTAGAATTCAAACCATTACTTGGTTTAGATCCAGATGAAATGTGAGTTTCTCTCTTTTACACTCTCATGATACTGTAAATAGACTTTGTCTGCTCTGACTGAAAGAAGTGCCTTTCTTAAAGCTATATTGACTACATTGCATTCAACAAACCCCCAGCAGTTGGTGTTTTTGCAGAACTTTACTTGTATTTTTGTTTTCTACTTTGCATGTGCCGAAGTGTGCTTCTGTAGCAATAAGCAGCTCATTAGGGCCTCAGCATATACTGAGGCTACACTTTACATTACATCTAAATGTGATGCTGTTTATAGTATCAATCAAGTCCTAAGTGGGTATTGCTTAGCAACACAGACTCTGTCTTCTCTATCCCCAGCCTCAACTTTTTATGGAGATATATATCTGTATACAAACAATTCAGTCTGTGAATACCCACACCCTTTTTCATGCCACTTTTGTATATGATTAGTGTAATGACTGTAATTAATCAGAGACTCAGTGTGTGTCTGTCAGGGGTGTGGAGGGGTGGCAATGTTAATTTTAGAGTGCTTTTTCATGCTCTGCTCTCTTTAATGACCCTAGCAGGAGAGGAGGCTTTACAATGCAAACCATTCCTCATGTCTTCCTGTGCCCTAATGATAATGATACAGCACCTGAGAGCCACCGGCACATCCCCCGCTCAATTAGTCCGCGAGGGAAGGAGGGAATGTAAAGAAGGGGGACAGAATAAGAAAGCCTGGGCTCCAAACACAGCTCCATGGTCAATCTGCTGTTTGTTAGAAGGTGCAGCAGCTGGTGTGTGTCACTGAGAGTGAGAGAAAAGAAGTGCCAACGCAAATCAGAAGCATGTCTGAGACGTCCTGCGTTCTCTAATTTCTACGTTTATTCCATTAACATTCCAGCTCAGAGCTTCAGTATAATCTCCTCCAGTGGAAGAAACAAATCTGCTTTTGCACCGCTTTAGGCCCAACGACTTCACTTCAGTTCCCGTCATGACATTTGCTATTGTATCATCCCCAAAGCTGATGTTTTATCCGTACAACTCGAGGGTGACTCATCCATCTGAGAGGGATCTCTCCTGCGCTCAGGAGCCATGTGTATGCATGGAACGAAGATGTTTGAATTTTGTTTAGGTTTTTGTGCATGACCTTGAACAGCATTCGGGGCTTATTGAGCTGATTTTGAGCAGAAGCAAAGACGACAAGCTGACAGATTAAACACAGCAATACAGATCGGGTTCAATGCTCTAGAGTCATGTTGGCTGTCAGTCATGATGCCAGCCGTGAGCTGTGTGCAGATTTGAAAGGGATTTATTTATTGTTTTTCTACTTGTTATATGGAGTATCCCAACATAGACTTTGAGCTCTTCTTGTGCACAATCAGCATCTCAGTTGCCACAGTGCCATTAAAACATTAGCAAAGGTTTCACCGCCTGTCTGAGGACTGCAATCCCCTGAAGTAAAATCATTAAATTAATTGATTCTAAGGATGTCGTGTAGTTTGGTGCATATTTGCATAAAATAGAAGTGATCTATAGTAAATGTTTTTTACTGTCAAGTGTTAAGTTAAAACATTATATTGTTGATCATAGTTGCTGGGAATCAAAATTCCATAAGAATTTCAATTGGTGCATTTCTAAAATAAGGTATTATTTTCCATCTGTTGTAATAAGAATTTATGGAAATGGAATTGCGCAGATAATTCAGTTTTCTTCGCTAAATTGTTCTGCTTATTTTCAATAAGGACATATGGCTACAGATTCAAATAAGATTGAAATCTGTCATTTTGATGCATTTTCAATTTAGACTCCAGTGGGAATTAAAGTGTATAGATTTGAGATATGATCACTTGTGTTGAAAATTACATGCTCGAACATTAGCATTTCATAAAGCTTCTTTAGGATTTAAAGCACTACCCCCGGGCAGTATTTCATAGTAGCTGTTACTTATAATATTAACATGTGTTTTCTGTTTATTATCAGCTGCAAGTCAGCAGCTTGTGATGACTTTTGATATTTTTCTGTTTCTAGATATCAACATGGCAGGAGAACCAAAACCGTACAGGCCAAAGATGGGCACCAAGAGACCCCTCTCATCACTCTACAGGTCTGGAGATTATTTTGTTGAACTACTTTGCTGGTGAACTTACACCCTGCGGTCTAGAAGATTTGTGCCTGTGATCCTCCCTTGAAGGCCAGGAGCTTATTAAGCTCATGAAAGAACAGGCAATTCCCTTCCTGCACTGTTAGAGCAGTACTGTTTTTTTGTTTTTTTTTATCTGTTGCTGTTGCCCATCGGCTCTTTTTGTATTACCTTGTTAGAAACAAAGAAGAACCAGTGCACAAGGAGTGAAACAAAATACCTGTTTATTAGAACTTCGAAGTAATAGTTTTGGAAAGTTAACTTTTTGCAGAGTTGAAATCAACAACAGGAACTTTGTCTACTACAAACTAAAGGCCTTTAAAGGACAAGGTGCAACAGCTGCATCACTGCAAGATTCCTGGAACCAATCCAAAACTAAGAAGCCATTCACGGACACTGAGTTGATTTAAAAGGTGTGCAGCTGACAGGGTTGCCAAAGTTTTAAGTCGGGCAGATTTTAAAAACTAGAAGACAGTAGTGTAACTGTTAAAGCAGGTGCCATGGACTCGGGGACATGCCTGCAAGCCTTGCAGATTACAAAGTCTTCACTTATTGCAGTTGGTGGCTGCAGGTCAAATTTCGATTTGCCTCCGATCGAAGTCATTAGACCGTTTGTCTAATGACTTCATGACTGAAAGTCAGGCCTAAAATCTTGTAGTGTGAACCTGGGTTGATGACATGGTCAGTGATTCACAATAGGAGGTCAAGTATTAAGTAACATACGGGAACCCATTCACCCTTGAAGTTGTTTGTAGGGAAGATGATTAGGTAGCACAATAGCAATTCTTTGAATAGGGTCAAAAAAGTAAAGCTACAGTGGTGACCATTCTGATGCCCACCACAAGCCGAGACCAGCTCTTCACCCTGTTTTCATAGCCTTTTTTTCTGTTTGCTCAGTTTCTACTTGATATTGGTTTCACAGGACTACAATTCACCGCTTTTAATAGGCCAACACTTGTTATTTTTATATCAGATTTTGAAATCGTGTATGTATGAAGTATCACAAACTACAGTGTTGATGTTTTCAATCTGCATATGGCGTTGTCTTTTATTGATTTATGCTGAAGTCTATCAAAGTTGAGGTCTTACCCAATTAATCTTAGTTTTACTGCACAAAAGGAAATGTTGGTTCTTCTCATTTATTATTCTGAACAAGGTTGCTTTCCAAACTGTTCCTAAAAATATGTTCATGTGTTCACAGTGGCTACGAGTTTGACTATGACTATTACAGAGATGATTTCTACAGCAGGTATGTAAAAGAAAAAAGAAACATTGCTTAGTTTACTTTGAGTCTTTTTAACTTTGCACTTCTTTTGTCAATAATTCCTCTCCCACCTGGTATTTTACCCTTTGCGCAAATCCTTTCTCCCTATTTGCGATCTTAGGAGAGTGGCTACATTTCCATTCGAGGCAAAGTGACTACATTATCACAGGCATAATGAATGTCATACTGAAGCAGTTTTTATTCCTCTCCGTTGGGCTTACTAATGATGCTTTTATCTGCTGAATGTCAGATAGTCCCCTGGCTGGTCATTTGCTCTGCCAAGGCAGAGAATGTATCTTGATTCTGACATTTTCATTGGTTTGTTTACTTCCTTCACTTTGTAATATCCAGGAGAGTTGAATCCTTCAGCTTTGAACCATTATTGCTATTTTTGAAATTTGACATATTTTGGCTAACACGGAGCAGGATTTTATTGAACGGCTGTGGCAATGTTCAGCATCTGCCGCTATCATTCAAGCATCTTTCAGATGATTTGTTTTTCTTGTTGCTCAAAGAACACTTTGATTTTACTGCTCAATACATTTTCCTCCTTTTTTAAAAATGTTTTTCTCACGGTTGTACCTTTGGAACATTTCTGTAGCCCCACTTTATTTTTCATGTCTTCAGACTGTTTGAGTACCACGGCCGTGTTGTGCCCCCAACCCGAGCTGTGATCCCCATCAAACGTTCACGGCTAGTCGTTCCATCCACTCGCAGAGCCAAATCCTCCTTTCCCGTCAGGGCATGTTCTTCATCATCTTCTTCCTCTTCTTCATCGTCCCGAGCACTCAACGTGGGCTCCTCCATCACTGGCCCAAAACGTATGTTTATGTTTGTTTTGTATGTTTTTTGTTGAAACGGTTCACTTTTCCAACTTCTCTGTTGCTCATTTAGAACATCTGGAAAATAAATGCTGTGCTCTTGAAACAAAAGCATGGCAAAAAAAATGTATCTATCTGTAGACAAGGTTGGACACAAAACTGTCTAAATCACTTATTTTGAGGGGAGAACTTATGGAAGTTATCTACATTTTTTTTTAAATCATAATTTAACTCTTTACTTGCTGCAGCTTACTATTTTAATATTAAAAATGCTTAATCAGTTAGATGTAGTGTTATACATGTATGTCTTCCTGATGAATTTCAGAATCTTTTGGCAGCTGCTGTCTGAGCATTGAATGGCAGACTGAAAAAGTTAACAAATAGGTGGAGAAATTATGCTTAAAATTTAAATAAAAACCACATCTCTTACACAATGTTGGTGTTAGTATAGCAATTACCAAAACTAATAACATTGTATAATACAAGAAACGTGTTTGTCTGGTTCTCCAAACGTTGCTGCTGTGCTGCTCAAACTCTCGCAGATACTGATCAGTATTCTTCCCACAATGCAGTACAGTGAAATTTCTCTTCTCAGCATGCCTTGTGCCTTGGCCACAAACCTTTAGCAGAGAAACTGGCTGACGAGAAATGTTTGATCACCGAAGTTGGTTTTGTGTTTGACATTAATTGTGGATTTTAAATGTATTAATGTATTCTAACAGTGAAGACAGACCATCTCGTAACAATCAAGAGGGAGCTGTCACAGATCAAAACAAAGATCGACTCACTGCTTGGAAGGTTGGAGAAGATTGAGAGGCAACATCGATCTGATGCCGGTAAGATTTGACAGAGCAGATGGGAGGATCTGTGAGGGGAGGATCTGTCTGATAGATTTATACACATGGGGTAGAGACAGAATACTCGCTAGGTACTGAAATTAAAGACATTTGGTCTTTTTGGGTGAGGGCAGGGACACAGAAAGACGTAAAAGATTTATGAAATGGCTTGTATGAAAGACAGGTTCCTCTGTTAATAAAAATATAAATGTGAGTTAATCTAATATGTTCTGATGATTACTGCCACTCTTTCTCCCTCTGTCTTATCTTTGGTCAGAAATGCAGAGGAAACAGGAGGAGGTGTGCGAATGTCTCCATGGTGACGCAGTAGACAATTCTGGTGGAGAGGAAGCGGAGGGGACAGCCGACGTTGAGGCGGGTGAGATGACTGACGGCGGCGAAGACGACTTCGAAGATGAAGGCACCAGCGACATGGTGAGCAAGCCAAGCAGACTTTTCAGTTTCAACAAGGAATGAGTGGGTTCTTCAGTCGTCTGAAGTAAAGGCAAAGTAATGAGCTCAACTAGGCTACTGTGTGTCTAAGAGCCTATAACTCACCCTCAACCCTTGTACCTTAATGTATGTGTCACTTTGTGTTTGCGTCATGCATTTTTTTCATGTTCTTTCAGCAAGATTAAAGCCATAATCTTGGGTTTTAAAAGGCTGGTTTGGTGAAAGATGTGCCAATACAATGTCTGTGTTTTCTTTGAAAATATACTGTAGGAAAAACAAATGGTTGTACTGACTCAAATCAATAGTTTTTGGGGTTTTTTTGGCTAATAAAGAGTGTCTTTGATTGAAATTATCCATCCATTTTCTATACCAGCTTAATCCGTCGGTCGGGACGCACAGAAAGGCCCCAGCCGGGAATTGAACCTGGAACCCTCTCGCTGTGAGGCGACGGTGCTAACCACCACCGTGCAGCCCTGCTTGAAATCATGAAGTTCTTCATTTAAATCTGTCTAGAGTACTGGTTTTAAAACATTATCAGTAAATATTTGTTTGGGTATGCTTGGAGTAGTTGAGTAAATTCCTATAAAAGCTTTACATTATACAGTTGTGGAAAATCAAAAGCATTTTAAAACGTTTTAATACACAAGTATAATACTCAGTTTCTGTGTTCAACAATGAGCTTTGAGTAAGCCTAAAGGTGGACCCTGATGTACTCGGGAGGCAGATCATGCACAAAAAGTTTAAATTAAAACAGAATCTGTTTTGGTATAGTTAGACTGTAGAAACAGGAGCAGCTGGAAGTCTAAATACTGCTGATGGTAATCAAACAAGTGGACTGATTGGGAAGCTGGGAGGAGGTGAGTTGGGTGCAGAAAACTGGAAAATGGTATGGATTGAAACGGTGTGCTGGCTTCATGTGCTGCATAAGGGTCTTGAAGCAATGCTTGCTGGTTAGAAATCTTGAAAAATGTCACCATGTCAAGTCAGCATTAAAACTTCAAAGGTATGTGGCACCTGCAGTCAGGATAAGTCAGGTACTGCAGGTGTACCAGCTGGAAAGCACCTCTGTGATGTTACAGCTCTGCCTTGATCGCCCAAAGCCTTCAATGAGAGCTTGATGTGTGGCATATCTTTTATTCTAGATTTTCAGATCCATTATCTTCTATTGAGATTTTTCCTTTGGAGGATGTAATGTATCTGATTTCTCTTTCTGACGGCTCATTATCTGTGTAGACAGACAACAAACAATAAAATTTTAATTTCTCGCTGGAATGCTGTAAGAATAGTTTTTGGTCAAGAATTACTGATATCTTACAGCAAAATAAATAATGACTTTGGGTGATCTGTTGGCACAAATGCAATTTAATATCGAATGGTATGATTCAGTAAGACTGGTGACCGGTCCAGGGTGTGCCCCGCCCCCTTCACCCAATGGCAGCTGGGATGGGTTCCAAGGCTCTGTGACCCTGAATTTGATTAAGCAGGTGTAGAAAATGGATGGAGGGATGATTCTATAAATGCAGATTATTTGGAAAATTAAATTTGTTGTTTTTCATCACATTTAAAATGGGCAGTTTATAGCCATAGTCCAAGAGGCTCACTCTCTTTGCCTGACATGGTGTTTCTATGGTAACCCAAAGCAGATAAATCAAAGAGTGGTTCTAGAGAAACAATTAAATCTACGACGCAGATGTGGAAGACTGAATCAATTCAGAAATGTCAAAAATATATATATATTTTTTTTAATCATAGAAGCACTTGGGCTTCTATGAAATTCAACTAAAATACTTTGGAAACATGACAAACATGAGAAACTACATTATGTTTCAAGCTGGGAGAGAATTTAAAAAGAAAAAAAGCACTAGGTTATAGTTTCTGGCAACTAGAAGACCACTGGGCGAGTGGTGTCAAAGCTTTTATCCCTATGTTGTGTACTTTGGAGTCAAAAGAGAAAAAAAGACCTCAAAAACAAACTCTTTTATTCTAAAATGTAGCCATTTGTGCTCCATGGAAATCTTTGCAATTTTGCTATAAAACTTACTGACGGCAGGAAGTTATGATTCGATTTTTACAGATGTAGAATAGAAGATTGGATACCAGGTTATTCCACTAATGTTTGCAATTATGTCATATTCTATCTCTTTCCTGTATTACAGATAGAGAACCACATATCCGACATTGACAACTGAGTAAGGTCAGTGTTTTATCTCTTCTCTAATGACGCTGTGGAACAATGAACTGCCTACTGCATTTGGGGAAAACAGTTTGGAAGGCAGCTGTACAATGGCTGCTTTTTAAAGCCCAACAACCTCCACAGCTCAAATGATCAGGGTCTTTTTTTCTCTGTCTTTAAGGAGACTGAGAGATGGAGAAACGCAGTTCTTCACACTCCAGTTTAATCCAACACTGTTTTTTCTTAATGGCCTGTCATTCTTTCTGTCTGGGAGGAAAAAGAAGCAGCAGCTTCTCTGCAGTCACCATTATCAATGCATAGATAGGACTCCCTGCCATTTACACGTTTCCATCAAATGACATTTGAATATTAGATTTTCTTTATATGAACAAATGGCTATGAGATTTAATTAGCCTCTTGGCTGACATTTCCTCCCTGCTGTCCTAGACTGCCAATGAACAGCAGCAATCTCTCTTAAGGTGCCCTGAACATGAGAGATTGATAAGTGATGGCAGAATTGTTTGTTTCGGGAATACCAGGTGCATTAGTTTATTTTAATGTTATTGGTCTGCCTCTGTTTTTTAGAATGACAATTGTAGGTAGATAAAATGGATAATCCACTCATCTTTTCTACGTAGACTATAAAAGAATATGGGAAATAATAAATGGATAAAATTTCTCTGCTGTCTATTTAATTTATTTTTTATTTTTTTACCAAGATGGGGAATAAAAGAAGCAAAAGAAGAGCAAGAAGTCTGAATGGATACCAGCAGAACCTTCTTGATTAAGGGGGCGTGTTTGACAATAAAGGAAACGGTGAGGGAAGTGACTGACAGCAGAGGAAGAGGTTCAGACTTGTTTGCAGCTCGTTTGCCTCATTAAAATGTGACACTCCTGATGCACGTTTCATCGAAATGCTGGGTATGAATATTTTCCAGACCACTTCAAAATCAACTGCAAGGAGCAATCAATGATTTCCCCTCGGAATGATTGCTTTTCTGAAAAATACGGACAATACAGTATATTGTGTGCTTAGTATATTATGACCTGTATTGTGCATAAAAATACAGTTACGTGAACAGTTGAAATTGAAAATTGAATTATTTCATTTGTTGTACCTCAATGTTTGTTTCTGTTTCTGTGCATTGAAAACTGTGACTGGCCAAGATACGGCTTAATCTAAAATGTAGAGCTAAGGAGCTAAATCTGAATGTAAGAGAAACACACTTTCTTTGACACCTGCTAATAACGTGATTTGTTTTATTCGTACATTTGGAGGAAATGTATACGATGTACTTTATTCACAATGTCTCCACGCTGTATTTGATGCATATCATGTTTATCATTTGTGCTACAAGATAAGCATTTTGAAATCTTTGCACTCTGTTCAAGGTATTCAAAAGATGACAATTTGTTTTGGGTTTTTTTGGGTTTTTTGTCAGCATGTTAGAGGTGTGACAATTATGGATCATTCGTATTCACTGCATCTATTGTACATCCATAGATTATGAGCCTTTTTTTGACATAAACCTAATTCCATCCCAACAACTTTGTGTACTGTGGCTTTTATTTTCATAAAAGAAAGGGGGGGGTCACTCTCTTCCTCGGACGTCTGATTTATTCCAAATAACCCTAACTAGTGTTACCATAGGGTTAACATTTGGTGTGTTTGCATTAAGAATATCTAATGCGCCATCTCCAGTTCGTCATTAGAAAAGAGAGATGATAGAAACTGTATGATATGGAACCTTTTTTTTTCTCCCCCTGTAGAAGAATTTAGTGTAAGTGGGTACTTGTAACAAACATGTTACTTCACTGATAAATTTATCACCAATACTCTTCAAACAACAAATCATTACAATGTACCCAATTAAAAGGAATTCTTCAAAAGCAAGTTTTGAATATCATAACCTGTACATATGTTGCTTTATCTAACATTGTACATAAGAATAATATAAGCAGCCATAGCCTGGCATTTGTATTTATCTTGGGACTGCATCATATTAACGAAAGTCCCAAAAGAGAGTGTCGGTTTATTTAATTTTTAAACGCTGCCCTTGAAAACTACATATTATGAGAGATGGGATGACCTGGTAGCAACAGATGGTATTTCTAATTCAGTCACTTCATTAGTACCAGATCATCATTTTCAAAGGTTAAGGAGGGTCATTGGCTGGGTTGCAGGTATAATTAGTTCTATCAGAGCTGGCCAACAGCCACTGAGTACAATGATCAGTCATGCAGCTGCTATCATTTTCTTCAGTGTGAGATTAACTCAATCAATCACTGGCTTGTGAAGCTGCTGGGGGAATTATGAGTATAATAGGGGTCAGGATCTTTGCGTTTCATCTGTGATTAACCGTAGCTGAGTGAAGATGCAAAGCTCAGTCCTATATGTCAAAAACATTGCAAATTGTGGAAGCTTTATGAATTATATATGAGGGAAAGCATGCATAAAAGAATCCATCTACACTTAATTTGACGCTCTGTAAATAATTCCCAAAGACAGTCTTATATAATCAGCCTAATGTTTCCCTGTTTGTTCAATGCAGTCAGAGCTGATATGCTTCAGTGTGAAGTTCTTATCCCCGTCACGCACAATTAAGCAGTTTTTTCATGCATTGTAATTGATTTCCATGATACTTTCAAGACAAGGGTATTGTCATCCATTCTATTGTGAGTAAAAATAGCCTTTGTTTGTTAGTTATTTTGTTTATCTAAATGCCACAGAACAAACAAAGACACCTATTTGCAAATAAGATGCAAAAAATCAGTCAAGTGAAAAAAGAGAACTTGCTTTAAATTTATCCTGCTTTCTTCTGTTAATCATCACACCTCAGGTTTCTTTTTTTTTAAAGCATGATGTTCATGCATGAACAGGAAGCCTTTTTTCAGAAAATAGTAAAAATATTTTGAAAATTACATGTTTTACATGAAAGTTATGTTTTTTCTTCCGTTTGTGGAGGGGATTTTTCAAGCCTTCTGATAAACAAATGCTCTTTTTTCATTACCACAACTCTCCTGTTAAAAAAACAATGTGTTTGTCATGCACCACATGATGTGTTTTTATTATCAAGCTGAGAAAGCTACAAAGAAACTTGTATGATATTTTCTGCAATTTCCATATCTAATCAATGACTTTCTTCGATTTCTCTCAAAATTAATTTTCAAAGTGAGAATGCACTGAAATAATCAACAAAACAAGGATTGACTGATACAGATATACACTAATAAAAAAAAACTTTAGAAATGAAAGAAATTTGTCAAATATGATGGCATTATATCTATGTTTTATATGCCAATGTTATATTGTTTTATGAAAATATTGCTTTAGTACTGATGCAATGTAGCTTTCATATCACATGGTATATTTTCAGTTTACAACCCTTTTAATGAACCTGAGAAAGTGATTTTCAAGAAAGTGGTTGAGAACACAATCTGTCTTCAGGTCCATGTTGCAGATTATGTGATACTATTGAAATCTCCAAAATAGGAAGTTCAGCTGATAGCAATTCAATTCAGTTTATTTATATAGCACCAAATCACAACAATCACAAAGGTCATCTCAAGGCACTTGAGTGATACAGTCCAAGTTAAGCCAGTTAGAGACCAATTCATTGTAATCCTAATCCAAATCCAACTGATTGAATCAGAAATAAATCCAATTTATGCATACAAAGCCAAATCAAAAACAGTTAACTTGCTAAGGATAATAACAGATTGCATCAAAACAACAGCACGAACAGCTCTTGATAACAGAGCAAATTCCATCCATAGGGTTAATAATACAAACTTCGATGTTTGTATTATCATCATTGCTTTGATGAGGCTATTTTCATCAAGCGGCTTTCAATATAGATTATATTATGAGGTTGTAGTATATTTATTTGATATTATTGTATTTATCATATTGCCTGTAGTGCTAAAATTATCTGTGCATTTACAAAACATCTTGCTCTAGTGTTAATGTCACTTACAATAACCACCATTTATCTCTGACCCTGGAGGGGTCCAAAACAAATACAAATGGAAAGTAGTTAATATTAGTTTTCTCTTGAGAGTAAATTGTTTAGACATTACAGCCTATATTAGTGATATATATATATCTTTGTTTAGTTCTGTTTGATTGTTTTCATTGTTGTCAGTGGGCGGAGCAATTTAAACTTTCCCGGATGTGACCGTTAACAACGTCATGTAAACAGGAAGTGTAACCCCAGTAGCGGCGAGTTTAATTCTTTGTAAATGATCAACTATAGCTAATGCTCTTGTTAACTCTTTACATATTAGTTTGTCAGTTTAAAAACGAAATGTTAACGATCAAGTAGCTGTTCCAGCTGTTATAACTGCTTTCAATGAACGGCACGTGATGATTTAGCCTCCTTTGAGCTAGACCGATGGTAGCTAAACTTTGGCTAGGCTGCTAAGCAACAGGGACAAAAACTTTGGGATGTCTTCGCTGATTACAGTAATGTCTTTGAACGTTTATTGTAATGTAACAGCGGTGGTTTGTTACTCTGGTTAGCAGACTTGGTGTATAACGGTTTGACAGACAGCACAAATCATCGTTATGGGGGAAAAGGAGCTCAGCCTTATTGACAGGAATTTATCAAGGTAACGTCTGACCACAGCCCTTCTTTCACTTTGTTCGACTTTTGCTGCAAAGAAAAAGGTCATTCTTGAGTTGTGCAAAACGAAGGCCCCTTATTCTCTAATTTAACTCCAATGTTTTTACCTCCACTAATTCAAAACTAACACAATATCTTTGCAAACACAAGTCCCGTGTTAAGTAAAGGCAGAATGGATATTTTTATTGGAAAAAGTTGATTAAAGTATCATAGTTAATTGTTGATCTACTAATACTGATAAGTATTGGTGTCTTAAATAATGAATCTGTAGCATTTTAATGTAGATGGTGAACTTCTTTTGCAACAGTGATATGTTATTATGAAGTTTAGTATTCTTAAGTCAACAGTAAAGCACGATATGTACCGTACATGCATTTAATGTCAAATCTTGTATTTCAAAGCTTATTAAATGAAAAGATGGGGAATCTAAAGGAGGTTAAAATTGGAGTACGTCAGTATATGTATGTCGGAACTACATTTGACAATGTACTGACAGTCCAAAGCCAAAAATATTTAGTTAAAAAAATCGGTTTGATTGAAGTTATCCCACAATTTATGTCACCATCGAACTTTTGTTGTGGTAATAATTATTCAGTCAGGGAATTAATTACCAGTAATTTTGCTCATTGATTCATAATTTCATGGGGGTTCCATTATATTTGAATAACCAAAAATGCAGCACTTTTAGTAGTTTCACAGCATTCCACTCTGTTGAAGTTCCTCTGGATATTTGTTGGTGGTTCAAAGCTGTTAATGGACTTTAATTACATTTATCAAGACATTTCATTAGCTTAACAGCTGGTTAGTTATAGAAAATGTTGAAAGTTATCAATAGTAAAGTGATCATGAACATGTGCACATTTAATTATTTTTTTTTGCAGAGCTTGTGTTTGTACACATGGTTTTACCGTCTGCTCTGAGCTTGACCTTGCTGCTTTCTGTATAGTTTACTAGATGTTCCCTTGACTCCTACTGTCACATCTCTTAATCTGCACTGCAATTGCATCCCGAGGATTGAGGGTTTAACTTCAGCTTGGCACCTGCGGCACTTAGACCTTTCCTCCAATCGCATTTCTAAGATTGAGGGTCTGAGTTCCCTCACCTCCCTAAGGACTTTGAATTTGTCCAGCAACTTAATTGCCAAGGTAGAAGGTAAGTCTTTCCACTCTGCGCAAATTCTTCAAGTTTGAATTCTTTATCACTGCATCTAGTGTTTACCGTCACTGTGCTGTGAACTATGAAATCCCCCAGTTCTAAATGTCCTCCTCCTTTACACCAGGACTGAATGGCCTTGTGAACCTAACAAAATTAAACCTGTCTTACAATCAGATAAATAACCTCACTGGTAAGTCCCACATTTCCTGAGTTGTATTTTTTCTGCACCAAATGAGAAGTCTAAGTTGCTAACTCTTCAGTGATCTTTATTACTCATTTCCTCATTAGGCCTGCTGTATCTCCATGGCACAGAGTATAAGCTGAAGCACCTCAGTCTCCATGGCAACCACTTAGACAGCATCGATCATCTCCTGCAGTGCCTGCTGGGATTGCAAGGTTTACGAGATGTCACTTTAAGCCAGGATGGAGGAGACAACCCTGTGTGTGGTTCACCTGGTAGGAGATGAAACTCTACCTTTGATGTTTATCATTACATAATCAGATATGCTATAAATCATCTTATATTAAGAACAGGAATGGTAACTAAACCAAAGCTTATAAACACACTGATGTAATACATTTTTTTTATACATTCAGCATGCTCATTCAAACCAGCCTGACTTTGTATACAGAAGTCTTAAAAAAGGAGAGCTGCCTTAGCATCAGTGGGTGCTCAAGTGTTTCTAACAGTCCAGCCTCTCAGACAACGTTTTGATATTTTTTCCCTAATCTGATAGTGACAAAAGAACAGAAAATGTAGGCAGAACCACCAACGGTGCAGCTGCATGATGCATCTTACCCAAATTCATCAGTATTTGTCAAATGTAGCGCTATCCTTTTCTGTTTAGGAGTACAGTGTTCTGACCGTTGTCAAGCCTATAAATAGTGCTGTACCAGACATACAAATGTGTTTGAACTATCGTGGAAGAAAAAAGTACACAGAAAACATGATGAAGTTGAGGGGTAATAAACGCATTTTAAACCGTCACTGAGGACTGGTGCCGATTTCCTCTGAACCCAAGTATTGTAGATGTAGTCATAGTGTTTATCTGTGCGTTGTTCCTTCAGTTTCCCTGCATGAATCAGAGTAAAAGCACAGTGACAATGAAATGGAGTTAACATCTATTAAGTGTGAAGAATAGTATTACTTGCAGCACAGGTGGTGATATATAATGATTATGTATAATGGTATTGACAGCGGAGAGCAAATATTGTAACATATTGTATTTACAATACGTGCTGAATAGCCATAAACAGTCCAGGGACTGGAAAAAGAACACTTGAGGTATTTCTGGACTGTTTGTCTCTGATATGTTTACAACAGATCCTTGGAAAAACGATTAAAGCAAAAGTACTGATACAGTGAGAGATGAGTTCAGTGACATTTAGCACTGTGGTGTAAAGGGTCACAGCCTCAGATAGGAAGTTCTTCCTGAGCCTGCAGGAGGTTCCTGTAACACCTTCTGGATGGGACTAGAGGCAGGAGTCCAGGTTTAGGGTGGAATGTACTGTATGTACACTGATGTACACATTTTGCTCTGTCCTCTCAGTGTTCCTGGTAAATGTTCTCAACAATTATCTCCGTTTTAGTTAATCAGTTGTATTCCTTTTTGTATTCAGAGATATACAACTATCTAAATAGGTTGTTCTGTCTGACCAACAGTTTAGTGAACCATTGTGTGTGTGAGGAATAAACTCTTAACAGGCTGTTAACAGCAAGTGTTTAACGCTCTTGTTAGAATTATATTATCAAAACAGTTGCAGATTAATTTTCTGCTCAACTAAGCTTGTAAAGCTATAAGCCATAAAAAAAGGCCATAAGAGGGATTATAACTGTAGGGAAATATGTTGATTCACATTTAGTTTGCTGCTTTAGCCAAAAGCAAACAATTCTCTGGCATTTGTCCACTTACTGAAAAAAAGTTATGAATAATCTACAACTGAAAAAGGATTTTATCCATGTCATCCCTCAATATTTGAATCAAAGTGTTCTAATAGCCATCAGTATTATCAGCTACGAACTAAAGAGTCTTTCTTCTCCAGTTTTGAGTAGTCCTAAGCCTACCTCTTTCTCCCTGTATAATGACAGCCCCGTTCATATTCCGGTTGGCAGCTTCTAACATCACTAACTTTGATCTGTTTTGTCTTTGTGTTAATCTTATGGTCATACATCTTTGTTATTTGTTATATTAACAGCTGTAATGATGTAAAAATCCTTTCCGGTTTGCTGTACACTCATTATGTATTTCTTTTTGTGCATTCACAGCAGCAGTCGATGAAAGCGTCTCTTTTCATCCACATAAAGACAAGAATTACATACTCTCAAACACTTGCTGTCTTTTTATGCATATAAACTTGCATAAGCTGCTTTCAGGTCCCATTACATAATGTACATCTGTAGTGCATCTAAGGAAAGTTTTTTTTTTTTGTCTACTGCAGGTTACTGGGAGATCGTTATGGAATCACTGCCACAGATCTCTGTTTTGGATGGCTTGGACCGCCTGAGGCATCCAGCATCCCCTGGTCTAAGCAGTTTCTGTGACATTCCCGGCCTGGAGGACTATGTTGACTTCCTGCTGTCCTCTGACACAAGCCACAATGACGCGGTAGATTTTGATGCCATTCAATCATCACTTATTTGATCTTCAATTTTTATATCATCTGTTAATAATACTGACCATATTCCAGTAATTTGTTTTTCTTAAATCATAACAAGGAAAACTTTGTACGGGCACTTTGTACCAGAAAGTCCACGAAACTTTGTTTCTTTATTGCTGCCTTAAACAAACTTAGAAGCTTAACTTCTAAAAAAAATATCTAATGAAAATTTTCATTGCAGGTTAAAGGTGTCACTACACCCCGCATTGACCGGGTGCTCACCCAGTTTCGTCAGCAGATTGCCTCTGAAGCCGTCACAGATCCAGCTGCACAGCCAGCCACACAACCAGCCAGCCAAAGCTCCCAGCCTGTTGGTGCTGCTGAGGCTGATCCAACAGACCCCATTAATGAAGAGCGCATCAGGAAACTGGAGCACCAGGTGTCCCAGCTCATCCAGCAGGTGCATATTTACGCTGCTGAAAGTCACTCATTAAGAAGTATTTGTGTAAATTTGTGTTTACTGATTATGCTTCACATGCTGTATGCAGTATGCAGCATATAGCCAGTGACTGACTTCTCCCACTAAGGCAGTGTCCAAGCCATTTGTTAAATGCAGTCCTGGGACTTTTTACATATAGATGTTTTACATTTGATTCCATTGCATATTGCCATCTGGGTATCAGATCAGTTTCAAATAAAAAAAGACCAGCTCTGATCTCAAAATCCTTTTGTCAGCCTGAGATTATCAGACAGCCAAAGTCCACAGAAGAGATGTGGCAAGTTATCCCAAGCTGCTTGGAACAACCTCCATGGCAGCCAACCAGACCTAGGGAAAGCTGTAGGGAAAACACTGGTAAATGAATTTCGATGAAAGTTTTTAGCGCACCAGTTATTGAGTGGCCCCTTCATTCCACTTTTTGTGCCTGTGTGTTTTGCATCGTGTTCACGTTGTTTTCTCTCACACACTGTAAACATTTTTGCAACATCACTCAGGTCCCTGCTGGTGAAAAGTCAAGAGTCTCCATGCATTCTGAGATGAAGTTACATAAAGCAAAGAGGGACACAGACCGCACGTCGGAAAGCGAGTGTGACAGCGGGAAGGAAAACAGGAGGTGCACGAGGCTTCCCAAACGTCACAACATCGTTGCATCGAGCACAGCATCTCAGGAGAGCAAAAGCACTAGATCAGACAGGTGAGTCTGCACAGAAGCAGCGTCTCAGTTATTGGTTTGTCTTAGTGTGAAAATGATCTTTGCCATTGTGTTTGCATTTGTTCTCTGGGTTTATGTTCTGAAACTTGATTGTGTGAAGACTTTCAACGCACTTGTGGACTCTAACAAAGTCATGGAGAGAAACTTTACTGATAATCTCAAACTTGCCAAAGTTTGCTGCGTTTATTATGTAGTTACTGACACAATTTGCATCCATAGAATCCAATACAATGAGTAGCAGAGGGTATTCTCATTTTGTTCATCATATATCAACTTAATATCATCAGGTATCTTGATGATGGAGGAAATCCTTTTATATCTCAGCTGAAAGGGATGATGAATTTTCTTCTCTATCTGATGCTCTTTGTTAGAAATTACTGTCACCTTACCCCCTTGATTTCCTTTATCAGCCGCTGATAACATATGCTTAAGATTGGGTGATTTAACTTTAGCAAGTTCACAGCTGCCCTGCCAAAAGCAAGATGCGCTCCAAATTCAATTCAAAGTTGTTCAAAGTTTGCTTACCTGTAAAAGTGAATGAGTCTTCTGGTTCGACTTTCACTTAGCCAGACATTCGCATGAGAGCGCTTCAGTTCAGAATCACGTTTAGACCTAGTTTAATACCTTTTATTTATTTATTTTTTGCAGCGATCAGGAGAATCATAACCTGAGGACTACAAAGTCTGCTGTGGGGCTCAGGAGGAAGATCGGTGGCGCAGGGGCTGTACAGGCAACAGGGAAAACGAAGAAAGGACCTTTGAGAACAGCTAAGACCACAGGCGAGGTGAAGTCCATCCAAGAGGAGGAAACCTACAGGGTACAGCTCACCTGCAGGCTGAATGGCCACTTTCATTTTTTTTATTGAGTGAAACGAATACAAAAAAGTTTTGTACCCACACAGAAAGGGGGAAGGATATCTAGGAAATGAATGTTAGAAACTACTTCCCACAATCACAAAACAAAGATGACGGAAATTACAGCCTTAAGAAAATACATAAAAAATAAACGGAAAAAAAAGTCCCCATCTATTTGGCAGCACACTCTTTGGTTGAGGAATCACATGAGTTGGTTTACAGTTAGGCTGTCTTTTGTATGCCGGGACCCTGGTTGCTAATATGCACACACTGTAAGAATCGCACCTCATTTCTGTTTCACATAACCAAATGTTTAACACATCTGTACAAGAACGAGTTTCTCATTGATTTCAGCAAACTTTCTATTAAAAAAAAACACAAAAAAATGAACACACAGCTTGAAGCATTACATTTTTTTCTTCCAATTGATTTACTTTGATAAATATGTGTCAAAAAGCTTTTCATCTGCATCAGATTTTGTAACAAACTGACCTGCAGATGTTGCACCCACTGCAACAACTGTTTATAAGCTTCCTATTTTTTTTTTGTTTAAAGTAATTGAAATTGCATCCACTTTGTCCATAAAGTGGCTCCTACACACTTTGTCAGTGTGTAGGAGTGTGAGTGTAGGTGGTTCATCGGGGTAGGTGATCCAGTTCAACATATGGATCTGTAATGTAATTACTTTGCAGCGACATTGAGATTAATTTCTGTAAAATTCACGTCTTCATGTCTTCTCTGGTAGAGACCAGATTTTTTTTTTCTTTTAACCAGATAACAAAAGTAACGGGAGAGCGTTTTTAAAAAATGGCACTCCTTTCCCAGCATGCACTATGACTAACTTTCCCATTCTCCATAGCAGCTAATGAGCCCTAAAGCCAGCTGACACTGTTAATGTGGCGTATAGATTGCTTTTGCTGTCGCTATCCACACCACCAGCCTCGCGGTTGCAATCCGTTAACACTGGAGCCAAAATGAAAATCATCACTTTATTAACATGCCACAGTCCTGCTGGGAAGCAGGCCCAAGTGACATAAGCTGAGACTTTATCTTGGCTTCCTTTACTCGGTGTGTATTCATGAGTTTTGATGTTTGCTCAGACAATCGTGGAAGAGCGTGATCAGGAAAGGGAGAGACGCTGGAAGGCAGAACAAGCAGCGCGAAAGCTGACGGAGGAGCTGAAGGGTCTTCAGACAAGAGTCAGTGAGGAAAAAGACCTTCAGAGCCTGGCTCTGCACACCACAGACAGGTAAGAGTGAAGCACAGATGGCTGTGCGCCACTCACACAGGCTTCCAAATGAACTAAAGCCTTTCCTTTCAGAGTACCAGGTGTCACTGGTCTTGCGTGCTGTGTTTGTTTATACATCCCTCCTTAGATAAATCTGCATTATGGAGTAATTAGAGGCCCGCTGACATGCAGGTGTCAGCAGTATTGCACAAATCAATCTCAGCTGTCACCTTTTAACTATGGAAAACACAGATGGTACTGTTGAGGTCCGTGCTCATCAAGAGACAAAATTACGGAGAGGTGACTCATCAAGGCACTTTTAAGAAGGGGCCTACTGTGAACGAGGTGATGCTGCGGTTCGGGGGTTTTTTCTCTCTTGCCACCTGACAGCGGTTTACATTCTCATTTCCGTTCCAGATTTTGAAAATGCCATCTTTGCTGGAGTTGTTCAGTTTTACTGGTGACTGCATAAGTATAAATTCATTGTGTGATTCCTGCTGCTCTTGCACACTCGACATATTTTTCTTCCCATTTAGACTGAAAGAGTTGCTGCTGAAAGAGCGATCAGGGCGCTGTGAGGTGCAGGCTCGTGTTGAGGAGCTGGAGGAGAGGTGTCGGTCCCTAACCCAGCAGCTGGAACAGACCCGCAGCGGTGAAGAGCAACAAAAAACTGCCCTGCGTAGACTGGAGGAAAGCATCTCTCATGGGGATGCACTCAGGGCTCGCCAGCAGGCGGAAGAGGTACAGATGCTGGTTTGTTTCCATGGAAATGCATCAAGTTTGACAGACACTATATTCAGTCAGGTGATATTGATGAGTTCTTCACATGCAGATGGTGGTCATTTTAGATATAGACCTGACAGAATACTTCTGTTACAACCAGTTACCTGCCACTGGAGTCCATTAATGGCTTTAATATTTGATTACACCCACAGAGTTAATGTGCTCAGAGGTTAAAATGGAGAGAATCATTCAGCTTTTACAGGTTGCAACAAAACATATGTAAACCTTTTTCAGATGAAGCGGTACCAGGAGCTGGAGAACAAGGCAGCAGCTCTTAGGAGAGAGCTCGACATCCAGAGAGCCTCGGCACGCCAGTGCAAAGACAAACTGCAGCAGCTGCATGAACTGCTAGCGTCCAGGGAACAAGAGCACAGGTACACACCTGAAAAGTCTCATAGAGTGCTGTTGGAACCGGAGATCTAAGCAATCAGGCAAATATAAAAGTCTGGTAAAGTTAGAAGAGTTTGGGTTATTTCTGAAATATGAAAGATCCCCTCCTCTTGAAAACTTAAAAATGTTATTGTATGCCTACTATACTGGCTAGTTTCTGTGCAAAGCATTTCTCTACAGAGGCGTTTAAGGTTCTGTTATGTTCTCCTAATCAATCGCAACACGCAAGTCATTATTCTTCTGTTAAATATGCGGTAGCTCTGTATACGGGTCAATGTTTCGTCATCATGGGATTGCCTTCCTCTCACAGAAAACAGCTGGAGTTGCGGTTACAACCTGGTGGGGCAGATTTCCGTGAGGCAGTGGCAAAGGAGGTAGCATCAGTGGAGCAGAGACATAGCCAGAGGGAGGCAGAGCTACAGGAGAAACTGTCAGAAGGCAGAAAACAGTACGCCGCTCTAGAGGATGAGTTCCGCATGGCATTAACCATTGAGGCTGCTCGCTTCTCTGAGGTTTGCAAAGACGAAAACCCGCCATCCTGATGGCCTGTAATCGCTGTAAGATTGTCTTGACTTTTCAACTATTTTCTCTGTGCTGGCCGGCTGATAAGTGATTACTCTGTGCAGCAAAAAGTGAAATGGTTGAACTAGAATTGACCTCAATTTGAAAAGATTTGACGGATTCCTTTTCAGCCTGATGATGACAGCTGAGATTAAATTTGAATCATTTGGTTCAGGACAAGTTGTCTGTGATTACCACAGGAGGAAAGCTTTTCCAAAGGATTGTATTTGACTGAGTTCATGCTTTCATTCAGCATTTGAACAAAATGTCATCTTGTTCTTGATTGCCACCACTTGCAGTTTTCTCCTCACCTTCAAGAAAAGAACGACTTTGTGTAAATCCATGACTCATAAAACATCTTACAGGGGACAAATGTTGACATTGATGATGATTTTTCTTCAAGTCTCTGTTTAACTCTTTGCTTTCTCTCTTACACTCATTTCCAAACCTTTCTTTTTTTTTTTTGTGTGTGTGTGTGTGTGTAGGTGAAGGAGGCGTGTGATCACATGACTGCAGAGCTGATGGAGCTCAAGGAGACCCTCGCTCAGTCCCAGCAGAGGGAGAAGAAATCAGGCTCTCTGGTGCAGGAGCTCACAGCGATGGTGAAAGAACAGAAGAGTCGCATCTCAGAGCTCATCAAAGCCAAAAAAGATGCTGTCACAGATCTCAAGGTGTGAAGTACTAAAGCAACAATGTGTTTTTGACAAAATAGTAACCTGATCAGGTTTGAAATATTACTTGTGAGACAAGCAGGGTATCGTCTGCTATTGCCTTTCCAAAACTTGTTCACCCCGAGCATGTGGGAGAGTGAGTACTTTCCAAAATCATGAATACTGAATCATGCAAATACCATCCATCTGCCATGCTAGACAGGTGGCTGTTGATAATTAATACAGCCTGCGTCTGTCCCTTTGCCAGAGCCGTCTGCATTCTTTGGAGGCAGAGGTGGAACAGAACCGTTGTCTCGACCTGCAGCTCGAGATGCACAAGAAAGAAAAGGCACGGCTGTTCTCTCAACTCACAGCTCAAGAATCTGTGATTGACGGCCTGAGGGCTGAGAGGAGGATCTGGGGTCAGGAGCTCGCTCAGCAAGGTGGGAGGGATCCAGGAGGACACTTCTCATGCACTTTGAGTCAGCAGGATAGTGAGGGGACACTCTGAATGAATGAATTTCAGTTGCTTATTGACAGCCTTGTCTGTATTGCTTTGGCTTGTAAAATATGTGAGATTTTACAATGGAACCAATATGAAGGAGATTTGATTAATGTGACAGTTTGAGCTGATGTTTTATTTAATTTGGGTCCAGAAACTCCTGCCATCTAGTGGTTAATTGTCAAACACACACTCTTACTCTGCCAGCTCATTTATTTTTAGGCACTTTTTCAAAGTGTAACTATGAACTATCATAACATATATTTTTATACGGTAACATACTTCTTTTTTTTTTTTTTTTGTCTTTTGTTAGGGGCATCATTGGCTCAGGATCGTGGACGTCTGGAGGCCAGGATAGAGGTGCTGACTGCTGAGCTGGAGACTCAGAGGAAACAGAATGAGAGGGACCTCGATGCCCTGAAAATCAAAGCCAAAATCATGGATGACCAGACAGAGACCATTCGCAAACTCAAAGAGGTATTTTGGTACCTGTTTTTTTTTTTCTATATTGATGATGCTTGAGCCCTCGGCTATTTGATCTGTAACTCCTTCTGTAACGCCTTAACTCACCACTGGGTCCACCACTGAGCTATGACCGCAGCTCAACTTAACTCTGCAGGGAAACAGGGAGACAGTCCGTGCTCATCCACCACCTTCCTGCTGTTCAGTCTTTGCAGGAGCGTGACGACCAAATCCGTAAGCTGAGGGTCGAGGCTGCCCAGGCCCAGAAGAAGTTCCAGCAGCAGCTGGAGGAGGAAACAGCCCAGCAAGCTGCGACGAAGGAGCGGCTGGAACATCTCAGCCTACGCAAGGAACAGCTGAAACAGCAGCTAGAAGACAAGGAGGCAGAGCTTGAGGAGGTCAGAGGAGCTTACAGGCAAGTGATCAGTCGCAAATGTGGTATGTGTGTCTAATAATATGCCAGAGAAACTGGGACAAAAAGTTATGTGTGTCATTGGATTTAAAAAGAAGTTAACTGAAAATGCCAAAATCTTTTGAAAATGTTATGTTTTTGAGCCACACCTGACCAAAACTCTCTTTGTGGCCATCGCAGCTGCAGAGGGACATGTTAATAAATGAAGCAATTTTAATTTCTGTACCCGTTTCATTGCTTAAACGGGTTGTATTCACGTTGTCAGCTGTTTCTGAAACCATGTTGTTTTCTGCTGCTGCTGTGTGTCCTCTGTTAGTGAGTCAAGTGAGAGGTGGCAGGAGAAGGCAGAGCTGCTCACTCGTCTGGAGAGCCAGGTGAAGCGTATGAAGGAGAATTTTGATTCCAAGGAGCGCCTGCTGCTGGAAGAAAGAGATAAAGCCACACAGGCACACAAGTAATATCAGCGATGCCACATCCTGTCTTCTGGGTCTTTGCTTTTAATATAACTCCATGTCTTTTTGTTTCTTATCCCATAGTGCTGTCAAACTCCTACAACTATCGATTTAGTAAAATACCAATCAAATATAGATGCAACTTAACTAAATAATTCAGTAGAGCAGTATTGTTTTCTAAATCAAGCTTTTCCTCCTTAGCCTTAACATGACTTTCCTTCCTGAATATTTAAAATGATTTTGGACTTATTAATTAAATAAGCTCTGCTCAAATGGTCAAATTATGTCACAAAAAATGTTTGAGGTTCACCTCGTAATCATTTTTATTCAGAGTTTAATTAGGGTGTCTTGGGATATTCCAAATAAAACACTGCAGGGGTTCGGACCTTGTTTATATCTATGTGTCCACACGGCCTGAAAAGTGCGTACATATAGACAGTTTGTGCAGCATCTGAAGTGTTGCACCCCTTATAACACACTTTGCTTCTGTTTGTCACTCGTGCAGAGCTGCAGTGGAGAAGTTGCACTGTGTGGACGATGCTTTTCGTCAACAACTGGAGTCTCTCCAGGCTGCACATCAGGCTGACCTGCTAAGGCTGGACAATGAAAAGCAAAAAAAGATAGAACAAGCCAACCAGAAGGTAAATTGTAAAGATGTTTCACGGAAATTGGTTTTGCTCTGTGCTCAAATATGAGAAATATGTTCACAAGCAAGCAACGTTTGATGAAGTCGGAGTCCTGAAAGTGTTTACTGGTGATTGTGCTGAAAAAGAGATGACTGTGCAAATATTTCATGCAAAGCTTATGTTGCTTTCTCCTCTGTGGGATTTATTATGAATGACAGGAAGAATACTTCACTCAGGGGCTGACCTTGTCTCAGCTTATCATTTTCATTCAACAGAACATGAAAATAAAGATTTGGTAAATGGATAAATGGAAGGAGCAAAAGCAAAACGTTTTATCTTTTTAATCAAAGCGTCACCATCTAACTGTGCTTTGATTTTGATGCGTTTCACTGAAATAGACATTAACAGTTTTTCAAAGCCATTGAATTCAACGAGTTTGCGAGAGTGAAACTCCTGCTTGGAGCACTTTGATGAAGTTGTTCTATGTGCTTCTTCATCAGGTATTTGACGTGGAGGAGGAGATGCGTCAGCTGCTGGAGGAGACTGAAGCTAACAGAAGAATCATGGAGGAGAAAATGAAACGTCTCACGAGCGTCCTGAAAGACTTTAACACATGAAATATGTAGAACTGTCAATATATTAAAGTATTTTTTTGTATACATTTTTCAATCAATTTTAGTCTGATTTTTTGTCAATAAATCATCTGATGAATAGATATGTTTTTTTGTTCATAAACTGAAATACACAGGGTTGGATAAGAGGAAACCATTTGTTGTTCTTTAACTTATAAAGAGACTAAATATGCAGAGTGAACTCTCAGTCCAGTGAACAGAAGTTAAAGATATGAAGTAAAATATCTGTTCTGTTTGGGATCTCACAATAATCTTGTGAGCATCTAATATAAGTCGGGATCTGCCTTACATTTTGGATACAACACTAGCGGCAAAATGGCTTACAGTAAAATCTGATAAATTGATTTGAATTTAGCGTTTAATCTGTTTTCTTCACAATGTCATAGAAAGAGTGTTGCATATAGGATTAAAAAAATCAAGAACAAGATACTGTCTCATAATTATTATTTAAGAGAGTAAAGATATACGATTTTCATGACGGTAAGTTTTAATTTAATTTCAATGTTGGACCAAATTTCCTTTTTCACATGTTACCTTTTTATCTGGCATGACTTTATTTAACTTTTGTTTGTGATCTTGGCTATAACTGATTGGTCAGTCAAACTCTAAATAGGCGGGGTTTCGTTTCTTTGGAAGGGACAGTTAGGGGGAGGGAGCGAGATGTCTGCACGAGCGGGACATGGGTTGCCTAGGCAACTGTAACCTAACGTAACGTCCGTTCATTTAAAAAGACCACAGGTACTACCACAGCCCTGTTGAGATAACAGAAACGTTATCTGTTACCGAAGAGAAATGGTCGTTGTTCATTGTGAAGAGCACGCAGTTGAGTTAGAAATAAGTGAAAAGTGATCGCTTCAGTGGTAGAACGAAGATGGAGTTCGAGAGAACGGAGACTGTACGCTCGACACCGAGTCGACATGAAAAAAGTTTGGGGCTCCTCACCATGAAGTTCGTCAGTCTGCTACAAGAAGCTAAGGATGGCGTCCTTGATTTGAAAGTGGTCAGTGAAACGGAGGGGATGGGCTCAGTCCTGCTGTTTGTTATTATGAGAGTAATGTTAACGTGAAGTCCCACCATCCTCACTGCACATGTTAACAAAGGGTTTTTAGTCACAAATGTCGCCAGTCAGGTGCACAGACGTATTTAACAGGTGGACTAGCAAGCCGCCATTACCCCGGCTTCTTCGTTTGTTGGTCTAGTAGCGTTTAGAAGTAAAAAAACAAGCAAACAAATAACAACAACTATAATAGTGTTAAACCTATTTAAGCAAGATTAGAACAACAAAATAACTTTGAGAAACAGTACTTTCTTCCCAGCCTTTTTAATACCCCAGTGACACATTTCAAACATTTATTTATTTATGTTTTTATGATCTAATATCACCAGTTGCATATCAGTGGCTATGACCAGGACCACTTGGAGTAATGTATTTTACTTTTATCTGTTAACACGTTATGAGTGAGATGAATCTATTCCGTAATGTACAAAATATAAAGCTTACATTAAGCTGCCTTTTTTTTCATCTGTCAACAGAAATTTGACCCAACAGCTTTAAGATGCCACACCTGGGGTATCCAGACCCCTGCCTGTAAACCAATAACTCCCTCTAATCTGTGAGGCATAAACAGTCCATGAATGAGACTTCACAGTCATATGATAGTTTTCTTTGCATTTACCCTTTTTTTTTCTCCATTAACAATAAAGAGTTTTCCCTCTCTTCTTCCCCGCCAAAGCTGGGTAATGTTTAAACAGCCGGTTCCTCAGACTCTTTCCCTCCTCCCTCCTCCTATGTCATTGTATAAGTGTTGTCCACTGCCAAGAAGTATGATTTGCTGTTTGTGCAGCTTGTTTGGCCAGATCCTTAGTTCTTGGCATTGCTTGAGTTTTTAATTGTCATTTGATGCAGACTTTGACACAGTGACTTCCTGGTAGTGGCTCTTAAAGTGTCTGTATCTTGTCTACGTGGATTAACCTGAACTGCTGCTCAGTTAGACACTTTACAGAGATGTCCATCCTGAATTAACAGGCTGCAGACAGCTTGGCAGTGAAGCAAAAGAGGAGGATTTATGACATCACAAATGTCCTGGAAGGTGTGGGGCTGATCGAGAAGAAAAACAAGAATATAATCCAGTGGAGGTTTGAAAAGAAATGTTTATTTTTGTTTTGTTTTTAAATTCTTTAAATAGTCATTTTTGACAAGTTTATAAATGTGCAGATTAAGTCACATCATCCAAATCTTGACCATACTGGTGGTATTGCGTTGTCTGATCATTCTTCCTGCTCATGTTCAGGGGACAGAACACAAGCAACCAAACTCAGGAGATGCTGGAGCAGGTTAGAGTGTTAAAGGCCCAAATCTCTGAGCTCGAAGCCCAAGAGAAAGAGCTGGATAACCAGAAGGCCTGGCTTGAGGACAACATCAAACGCATCAACCACGACCCTGTCACCGGCGCATATCCTTTAGTTGATTTGCTGAGTATTTAGTCAAGGGTCATTTTCTTTTGAGCTTTTATGTTGTCTGATTTCAGGTAGACGTCACATTTCTTTCTGGTTTTAACATTTCATTTCACACAGTCCTTCCCACTTTGGTTTTGCATTTGAAGTTGACATAAAAAAGATTTATTTTTTTAATTCTAGTTCTTCCAAAGCCATTTTACTCATCTCTGAAGAAAAACAAAAAATCTAGTTTGATCCTTTGCTTATTGAACAAAGAAAAATCTATGATTATAATCTCCATTGTCATTTAGTGAAATAGCAGCTAGGCTAATCCTGACATGCACAATGTTCACAGCCTCGTTTTTCCAGTTATTTGTATCGATTTTTGCTTCAGACGTTGATCCTGTTTCCTTAACGATTCTCCACCTATAAATTTGTGACGCATGAAGACATCTGCAGCGCTTTCAGCGGAGACACTCTTTTAGCTGTTGTGGCTCCTGCAGGAACCCAGCTGGAGGTGCCGCTTCCTGAAATGGTAGTTTGCTTCACCGATTTGGATATGCACAATTTTCATTTGCTCTGCTCTGATGGCAACATTTACCAGGAAGCCAAGCTTTTACTGTGTTTATACCAGTTTCTGGTTTTGAGCTTTAGGTTGAATTCCTAAACCCAACTGTGTAAATGGTTGCTCTAACTGATGTTTGGTCTATCCAGGGCTAGTGAAAATGAGCTGTGAACATGACACCGACATATTAGCCTTTTTCATTGCACTGAAGATTGCACTGAATGGAAGCTAGAGGGTCCCATCAATATACCACTGTTACTCATTTTCAGTCATTCCCATTGAGCCAAGCTGAGCCCTTAGGACCTTAGTTTGTTCTTTCAGATGTTTTTTTTTCTTACAGAATGCTGGAATCAAGAGTTGTGATGTGTATCCCCATTACATTCATATCTAGTACACGCCCTGCCTCTCAAATGTTGATTAAACTCGAACAACATGGCCGTATCTGTCTGCCATGAAGGCGGGATCTTTGATTTAGTTAATCTTTTTTGCTAAAAACAGCTGAATGTTAAGACTGTGAAGCAACTTGGGGCTGTTAGACCAGAAAAGAAAAGTTGGTTTGTCACCACAAGCAACTCCTTTCACATGTATGTAGTCATGTGATCTGGTATGTATATTAACATGTTCATTAAAGCTGCTTTGGTCAACTAACCTTATTGACCCGCTGTTTCAAAGGGCAAGAGTGGTCAGAAGTATCAGGTGAACCTACGGAGCCACTCCGCTCCCATCCAGGTTATGCTCCTCAACAGGGATTCAGGCTCCAGATTACCTGTGGTTTTTCCTGTGCCACCCACCAACGACATCTGTCCGATGCCAACTCCACCCAGCACCCCTGCCAGCCTGCAGAGGTTCCCCCTCTCAATGTCTGCTTTCTCTACTTCCCACACCACCTCTTCCTTCTGCAGCCAGGACTCTGTCTGCTCAGACCACCAGATGGTGCTGCCAGACCACGATGAAATGCTGACGCCATCATCCACCCCTGGTGACTTTCAGATGGGTGAGGACTGGGGGGCTGACCGATTCGGGGGCTGTAACGCTTTTGAAACTCTTCTAGAAAAACACAGCGGTCAGTTTTTATTGATGCTCAGAAGTTGTAATAAACATTGATTAGACAAGTGATTGCTTTCACTTTCAGAATTTAATATTATTGTGCAGAAAGAGATTTTTACACATGCAGTGGTAACTTAACATGGAATAGCTCAAATAATGAATACGAAGGGCTATGCAGGGATCAAATTCTCAGCTCTTGAAGAACACACTTTACAGAAGTGTTGATTAATCTAAATTCAGAGCACATTTTGCTGCTGTTAAATTTCTCTAATTTGCTATTGTTTTGCTCCTCTATGTGGGAGTCTACAGACGAAGGTAATGCTCCATTCACAGCTTAAGGATGGATAGGGAAATGGACAAGATCACTATTTTTACAACTTGTGATTGTTCATGTCAGGATCATTTCTGATTTAAGCCAATTGCCCTGTGCTGTAGTTTTCACCCATGACTGGAGATTCTTAAAGTATAGGAGTGACCATTTAAAGAAAAAATAATTTCTTGGGTTACAACGACAGACCAGCGTATCGCATCAAAGAGACATTGACTTCCCCTATCAAGACATGAACTGAAAATGTAATTTTATCCAAGATATCCATATTTTCATGCGAGGATGCGGCATCAAAAAAGCATATTGTTCATCAAAAACAGAATTAAAAGCTGCCAAAAAGTCATTATTATCAGTTATGGTTGTTTGACAACTTAAGATCTGTTCAGTGACCTCACTTGAATTTTAGCATTTAGTTGCCATCAGTAGAGGATGCTTCTTTGTTTGGCTGTCAGTAGTAATGAATGCATTTTCTTACTTTAAGCATCTACCGAGTCTTGGCTGTGAGTTTATCAGCTGGAACAAGTTACCGGTATGTTGGGTGTAGTGGAGGACTGAACAGGTTTCAGACACAGCTCTGTTGTGCAAGATGTGAGCTCAACTCCTTCAGTGTGACTTATTATGTCACAAGACTAAACCGCCAGCAGAACTGAACTACCCCCCCGCCCCTTGTATTGACAGGAAAAATACCGTCTTAACAATTTGAGTGCAAAAATAAAACATCGAATTCCCAAAACAACCATTAAGCTATTAAGCGATGGCACTAAAAAAAAATTTAATTTTTTTTTTTTAAGAAGCGTTGCTGTTACAACTTAAAAAAAAAATGACTGGGAAAGATCAGATGTCAGAGTGTCTTAACGTGCAGGAACAGGACAAGAATGAAACGCTTGTATCTTTCATGCTATTTGATAAAATATCCTCTTGAAACTAAAGTAAAAGCACTCTGTCGGTTGAATTGGCATCACTATCAGCAACTGGAACAACTGGTGTTGTTAAAACAGAGAAGCTCGTTCAACCATAGCACACAGCTGTAATCCTGCAGGATGTTTATTCTTGGAGTATTCTAGCCTTCCTGCATTAAATGCCACTGAAACGAGCGGAAAGGTCTTCCACCAAATATATCAACTTACCGGTAGTTAAAAGTAATGTCACCAAACCGATCCGTTATTAAAGGAATAAGGAAGGTACAATTCTCTCCTTCTTTTTGCCCTTTTCTGCATCAGCTTTAACTGTTCCTTTGTGTAAAAATACCTTTCACAGCAACTCTTGGAAGAAAGCAAAAATGATATATCTGGGTAAAACAACTGAGACCACAAGGTTTTGTCTGTAATAGTCTTACATCGCAGCAAACAACCCGCATCAACTAGTTTGTTTTTTTAGTTTTTTTTAGATTGTTTTCACACCCTGTCGTGGGAACAAATTGAACATAATCTTCTGTCTCCGGTATTATTACCAGAAAACTTCTGTATTCCGATTATAGTTTAAATTAGGACAAGTCATGACAGTGTCAAAGTGAAACTCAGTTAGACCTGTGTTTCAAGAAGAAAGGAAAATGAGGAATTTGCACAATAGCAACATAAGACATTTTCTGAATGAGCTTTTTTTCCCCCTACTGTTACACAACTGCATTGGAAACGATGACTAAGATGACTTTATCAGATGTTTTTTTTCTTTCTTTCTTCCTCTTTAACAAATACTCCCAGGTAACAATAACAACTTGACCTTGTTGGTCAGACTTGCGCTAAGCCAAGTGAACTTGCTTGTTTTAGTCACAGATGGCTGAATCTGTTTCACCTCTACAGGTTGTCACAGTCAGTCAGCAGCAGCAGCAGCAGCGCTGGAGCAGCATCACATGGATCTGACAGGTGCAGAGTTCCAGTCTGTGCTGGACGTTAACAGCCTGCTGAAACTCGGTGCTGCTGGAGAGCACATGAAGGATGACAGAGAGGGTGAGATGCTGTGATGTGAATCCAGCGAGACCGAACAGATTTCATTCTGTAATTGTATCCAGCAGTGAAGCTCAAGAGGCAGTGTGTTTGCTTCACACTTCAGTTCTGGTTCTGTTCAGGCCTTAAGCTCTAAGTTTTTTTTAGTGTAGAAAACTACTGACTTCTACATTGATATTGTAGTAACACTTTACTGTTTAATATAACTTTGTTTTTAATTCCCCTCGTAGGAGATGATGACCTGATCGATGAGCTAATGTCTGCTGATGGTAAGCATCATAAACCTGCATTACTCACTTGATAACTGTGTTCAGACTTATTCCCAACTATATTTTAACATCAGAACAAACAGGCGTGTGCTGCTGTCCTCCATTTTAAGAAGCCAGTTGAAATGGTGTGGGCATCTGGTTGCCTTCTGAAGTGTTCTGGACATGTCCCAGGAGGAGGCTGCAGGACAGACCAGGGACTTGCAGCAGAGATCATATCTTTCAGGTGGCTTGGGAACGCCACCCGGAAGACTACAGATCTCTGCCTAATGCTGTTGCCCCCAGCAAACTGATTCTGATAAGCGACAGAAAATGCACGAAAGCTTTTGTTTTTCCATTAAGTTAATCTCATTCTTTGAAATGGCTTAGATGTCGCAGGAATCCATAAACATTTTAATCAGCTTCAGAAAGCCCTGTTACGGTCACGTAGTAGTTTTCCTGGAACAATGCGGCCAGCGTCAGTCAGAGGAGGACTTTAGACGGGTGAACGCTTATCTAATCTTAAATGGCACATTAACATTTCACATCTGGTCAATTTCACTCTCCGCTCCTCTCTTGCTGTGTTGGGAGTATTCGTGTGTGCCTCTGGCCACTTTCGCTCACAATAAGCAGATTTTCAGGAAACTGTTGAAAGAATTTGGCCCCAACTTTTTCCACGACTGCTGTTTACTCGTAGACTTCACAGCGGAGGAGTGTCTGTCTGGAGCAGGCAGGTCATGATGGAAAAGTTACACCTTAAAACGGTCCGTGTTTTCTTTACAGACACTGACTGTGTCTATATCAGTACCATATTATTATATTATGACAACAATGAGCAAGAGTAAAAGAAAAAGCGCAAAGAAATGACACTTGTCGCTCACAGTAAATGCTCTGGAAGATTAGCTGTGACGTGCACACGTTATCTGCACTGTATGTGTGGAAATGGCTTAAAGTTCTCTTCTCATGGAGCCACCATGGCTGAAAATGTACGGTGTATTCTGTGTTAATGAGAGAAATGTTGTTCCGGTATTCTCACAGATTCCTTTCTCCACATACAGGTATAGACTACAGCTTCAATCTGGATGACAATGAGGGAGTGTGTGACCTGTTTGACGTGCAGATCCTTAATTACTGATGACTGACAGTGACTCTGCAGCATGCTTAGAACTTGTTGAGCAGTACTTTAAAGAAAAGCCTCTCTTTAAAGGCCCTTCAGGGGTACATTTACCCCATGTTGTCACCATGGCTGCCTTAAAAAAAAAAAAGAAAAAAAAAATACAACCGCCACTGGTCTCTTGCCAACACATCAAAGTCACTGAATGCATTTACCACATGGTATTTCCATGACCGAGAGTCATAATGTCGGCTTCAATGGTTTTCTGGGTAAATAGCTGAAGGATTCCAGGCAGAAGAAGTAAGCTCAGACTGATCCTTCAGCCTCCCTCTGCGCCTCTTTATCTTAGTGTTTTTTTTTTTTTGTTTTTTGGAAAACCTAAAACTTAAACACAACTGTGTTTCTTTGTTGAGTCCATCTGCCTTTGGGACTACGGCAGTGTTCTGCTTTTGCTGATCTGTACAGTAACTTGTAATGACTCAGTATTGGCTTCTTTTTTTTTTAATAATTCTTATTTCATCACAGGATTGATGAGTTAGCTACGGTTGTGTGAGCTTTCTGTCACAAACACTGATTTCAGTTATATTTCATAAACATTTAGTGTTTAATGACTGATTTTTAAATTTTTTTGCTGCCTTTTGTTACCTTGTTCTTGTGAGAGAAAATGTTCTTTCCTAAATTATTGACACTGCCATCGTAGGCCTCATCTTTTTTTCTTATCGTACTTTTGTATATTTTGATTAGCTACTCTTTTTTTTTTTTTTTTTGTCTTTTTTTGCTTATTTCAAGGTGGGGAAAAAAAAGCATTATTGGTTCTAGTTTGTTGAAACTGAAGCTAAGTTGACTGTCTTAATCGTATTTAAATAACTGTATTCTCTGATCTGAGTAATATTTGGAGACCTGAATGGCATTTTGTATATTTATATATATTTTTCCAATTACAAGAACATATTTTTGTTTTTGAATAAAAGGATTTCATCTAGACTTCAGCTTTCCTTTTCTGACAAATAATCATCGTTTAAATAAATAAAAAGGAAGGAGGAGCGTGTTTGTTTGGCGGCTGTTAAACCGTACAGAGTTCATCACGCTATCCAGCAGTCAAAACCTCGGATAGGAACACTTGTCTTCTCTTCTGGCTGAGTGGAGTGTTTTCCTCTGTTACTGTGGCAGATGGTAAAACTCAGTCAAATGCTTTCCACATGAGAGCACGCAAACCAGAGCACAACTACTCTATAAACAATCTCTTGAACTGCATCAGCTGGGATAAAAGTGTGGACATCCATGGAGAGTTAATGGCATTTGTTTGTATAAGTAATGTCGGAGAGATTAAAGGAGAAATCCTGGATTGCAGCAGTCTTATGACTTGAACTATGTGGTTCTGTGTTTGTCTGTTAAGACTGTACTACGTGTGCAATGCTAAATATCTGAATATTTCACAACTCTGCCTCCCAGGTCAGATAAGCATGTTGATACAAACTACTCAGAAATCTGATGTGAATCTGTAGTGATTAAAATGCAAATATGTTATCATCGCCTCATAAAATGAACCAGAAGGGGTTTTCAGCTTGTGCCGTCCTCGCTGTCAGCACAGGGGGAAACTGAGGCGTACATGTGCTGAGAATGTGGATCTCATATGCTCAGGAAATGACAAATGTCACTTCTACAGGAGTTCGCCCGGAGGGCTGTTTGACTGCTGTTATCTTTAAATTCACTGGAATTCCAGCTCATGCTGACCTGAGAAATAAAACACCTTTAGAAAGAATGGAAAGTCTTTATTTACAGTTAGGTGGAGGAATGCACATCTGGTTAACAGGCCGTGCGGATGTGTAACATCACTACATCTGGTGCTTTTTACTCATGCTGATTGTAAGTAAGATGAACATTTGATTATTTGAAGTCGAGCTATTCTTCCACGAGTTTGTCAAACAACTTGTTTTTTGTTTGCAGCGGGGAGTCTGAAGTGCAACAATTTATCTTATTTGTACTGTGAACTGTGTGGGCAGAGAGGGGGAGTTAAATGGTTCCTGTGAAATCCCAGATAGATCTCTGCTGATTCATACCTTGATAAAACACTGACTGAATTTAAGCTTTTAATCCAACTGTTTCAACAGTACAGTTGAAATTAGACACAGCATCTGTTTCAGCATGCAGAAATAAAGAAAACAAAAGTGCAACTCGTTTTAAGCTGTGTAGGTGAAATCTCTGTCATGTCTTAAATTTGCCCAGTAATTTGGTTTGACAGTTTTCATGACTGACATTTGGACTTGTCAAAGCAGGTGAAGTGGATTTCGTTGTGTCACAGTGAGCCACACCTTGAAAGAAAAAAGTCAGTTGTGAAAAAGGTTTAGAGGCACATGCCGACGTTTTTGTTTTTAAAGTTTAACGTCATGTTTATATGGAGGTGAAAACTGCTTTTTTTTAGGAGCAGAACATTGGTTATGACAAAACACTATTCAAAGACAAATGTTTTCATTTGCCGATTAAAAAAAGGAGTCAGTTTTCATACTAAGAGACAATAACTACCTCGTGTTATTAATGTGGAAGGTAATGTTTTCCTAACATCCAGCTACCGCTGGTCTTCTGTCAGCGACATTTGAAATCACAGAATAATACCTGCTTTTCAGCTCTGCTGGATAACTGATTGAAATATGCTAATAAACTCATATTGAGAATGTGTTTGTCTCTTGGGACGCACTGTTGTACGCCATCTCCATCCCCTCATCCTCTGCAGGACTTTCTCTTCTGTTCCTCTTCCTTCTCTTCTGCTCAAACTTCTTGGCCACTTTCATCATGTGCTGCCTGAAGGAGGACCCCACGAAGGCGTAGAGAATGGGGTTGAGGCAGCAGTGAGTGAGGGCCAGGCTCTCTGTCACCTGAGCTGCCTGATCCAGCGCTTTGCTCGCCCCACAGTGGGTCACTAAAGTGTAAACAGAATCCATTGCACGATACACCTTTAACACGTTGTATGGTAGTTGAGTGACAACAAACACCCCCACCACTATCAGGAGCACCCGCAGAGCTCTCCACTTCTTGCCTCTGCTCTCCACAGGGAGGTCCTTTAATGCTCGTCCAACGCTCCAGTAGCAGATCACCATGACCAAGAGAGGAAGCAGGAATCCCAGCAGCACCTCCACTACCTCCAGCACAGCTTTACCACCTCGTCCCATAGATGTAGGATAGATGGCCAGGCAGACGTTTCTACTGGATGCCAACCTCACCTCTGACAGTATCAAATCAGGAAGGCCAAGAAGGAGAGCTGTCATCCAAACAACTAAGCATACCTTCCAGCAGTGCCTCCTGGTGAACACCCTCAGCAGACGCCCTCTTTGGTCTCTACCCTGCACTCTGGCTAGTGCTTGGTAACGATCCAAGCTGATGCATGCCAGCAGCAACATGCAGCAGTTGAAGTTCACTGTGTAGCAGGCTGACACAACCTTGCAGACAACCTCCCCCAGCTCCCAGCCCCTCGCAGCATCAGCGGCCCAGAAAGGCAGCGTGACAAGAAGCAGCAAGTCGGCCACAGCCAGGTGGCTCAGAAAAGCGTCTGTCATGGTCTTCAGGCGTTTGTGGTAGGCATAGATGGCCACGACCAGAACATTTCCTGCCAGTCCTGTGACCAGGCACAGACTGTACATGACGGGGAGGAAGATGGCCGCAAAAGAACGGATCTCGCCCTTCTCGCACACAGTTGGATAGTCATCGTAGCTGATGTTTTCATGGTACATGTAGTCTTCTTCCTCAAAGACATCCATGATGATCGGATGAAGCTGGAAGGAAGCACAATTTGGATTACCAGTTTACAGCCTTCATATGATCACAATCATATAAAGTGATCATTATACAACCGACATAGTGCACCATGGAAATTGGCAAGCTTCTCCTCCATTTTCTCTCTTAACTTGATGACAAAATCCACATGCATGCAGTTCTTCAGAGAACAGAAAATGAGTACTACATTTTCTTTTCCATTTTTGATGTGCAAACCACATTTTTACTTATCCTAACGTTGGGACATCAGCTCTTGTGTAACAACCTTTGCGATCAAAGAAATGTTATGAAGGAGGGATATAAAGAGGATATGAAGAGAATCTTAAAAAGTATTTTGAAATGGACTCTGAGTGATAAATGAATGGTTAGACACAATATATTTTACATTTGACTGTCTCTTTAAACCTCCTGCTTGAGTAACAATGCACACACGACTGGGAAAACCTCGGCAGTGGGATTGTCTTAAATAAAAAGGAATCATAAATTAGAAACTGGCAACGACAGATGATAATTTAGGTCCATCAATCTGCTGAAGCCGCAAATTACTACAGCGTTAAAGTCTGGACTTAATGTCCTCAGCACAATAAGGCAATTGAGTATAAAACAGCTGAGATGTGTGAGGAACTGGCCCCACAGAAGGAAATATGCACACAGAAAATCCTCTGGTTTTGAAAAAATCAAGTAAAGAAGAAATATGACTGCATGATCTGTAAATAGTTAGGGGTGGTACCATATATGTCAACATCGGTTCATCATGTCCTGACCTGAACTCTTCCTCCCTGCTGTACCTTCAGTGAGATTAATTATGTGAGCTTATGGCACAGTTCATGTTTAAATATTTGCAATATTTGCAATACCATGTGTTCACTATTTTCCACAATTTGACATAAGAGATAGAATAAAATAACCCCAATGCAATTATGTAATGAGAAACAAAACCAAACTTTTCCAGGATAATGGCAAAATCCTAACAAGCTTCATGACGTCATGACCTGACATGGATTTCAGTTAACAAGTAAGTTTTAAGTTGTGGCGAGGCAGTGTTAACTGTTGTAGTCGTCCAAATTTTGTTGCACAAACTTAACTTGAAATAAGAGTTCAGTCAGACCAGAGAATTGAAAGAATTTTAAAGAATTCAGTCAAACATTGTGATGAAACATCTTTCATGACGACCATTCTGGGACTGGGAGACCATGAGTTATTTCTTCTGCAGTGTAAGTCTCTTGTAGACCTTAGAAATCACACATTGTCAGTCAATGGGCCTCCAAACATTCCCTCACAGAAACAATACACTCACATGCGCATTCTGACTGTCTTTCTGCAGACATCTGTGTTCATTTTCCATGTTTTGAATAATTTTGAATATATTTCTGCATAATTTTGCATCTCCTTTTCATTGCTTTGTATGCATTTGTAGCTGTATTGAATTTCTTACTTTAGAAATATTTCTACCTAAGTTGAGTCTGTGTGTGGCACGTTTTCGGTCATTTAGAGTTTCTTTATAGTTATTTTTTAACCAAAGTTTGATCATTTTTTTTAGTTGTTTAGAATCATTCGCTTGCTCTTTCAACATTAATTTTGAGTCTATTACTGGTTGTTTTGAGTCTCTTCTGGCGATTGGTTAGACTACGTTTTATGATTATCATGAATTGTTCCTTGAAACTGAGACCCCAGACCCCGGTCCAGAGCCTTTAGGACCCCTGGAGCTGTTCTCAGTGGGTTTGTTCAGTAATCCATTATCAGGCTTTCCAGAGATAAAGTGCCAGACACACCTCAGCATCAGCTCTTTGAAAGAGACAGCGTGACATGTGCCTTTCATGATTAAATTGCTTTAAAAAGAAAAATAACACAGCGGTGAGAGACCAAAATAAAACGGAATTGCTTGAGACAAAACAGACAAAGAATAGATCAATTAAATTTTGAACTAATGAATTCACCCCATCGAAGGCAATAAAGGTGAACAACTGGTGTCTGCATCTGTGGTTCCCACCGTGAGGCCCAGAGGAGGAGCTGTGATGGTGTGAGGGGTTACACTGTTGGGGGTTTATTTAACTAGCATGACAACCACAACACCAAGTCGCAACACAGCATCCCATCTGGTTTGAGAGAGTTTGAGAGGGAACATAATTTATTTTTCACCAGTATAATGAACCACAACACACTTCCAGCCTTTCCGTTTGACAAAGACGCAGAGTGATGACGTCCTGCATCAGACAACCCGATGGTCACATTCACCAATCTAAACTCAAATGAGAATGTTAAGGATCAGTTCTGCCATATGTTGGAAAAGCTGCAGGTGGCAACCACATAAGGCTGGCTGATAGAGTAAAAATGTGCAAAGCTGTCAAAGATGCAACTGTAGTTCTTAGTGAACAGTCAGTTCTTGAAGTTGATGTGTTAGAAATAGCTATATGAATGTATCAGAGTATCTTCAAAACTGTATACTATGTTTAGTATTTACCAAATGATGTCCAAAGAAGGACAAGTAATTAACCAGACACAGTCATGAGCACCTCAGAGGTATGTTAGCGCTATTGATGTTTCTTTATCTTTGCTCTGCTGTTGAACAGACAGAAGTAACAGTGGACAAAGATCTGCTTTGTGATAGAATGAAACCAAGGGTTAAGATAATGAAGATCGTCCAGCACAGCTGTCATCTGTGCTTCTCACTTATGCTTCCTTGCTATTCATAATTTTTGGTGTTGTGTCCTCTATGTTAAAATTGGTTTGCTGTAAGCTCTCCAAGCTAAAGCTAACTTTCAGTCAATTCACATTCACTCAAGGCATGGCGTCAACTCTGAGGGCTATGGGTTGTTAGATTCCCACAGAAGGTGTCAGAATACTCTTTACACCTATATAGTGTAAAGACAACTACCTTGTGTGATTAATTCTGTTTTCTTTTATGTCATGTAGAAATACTGGTGCATGTGAGTTATGTAAGCACTGCAGTAGACCACGTACACAAACTCATAGCAGTCGCCTCTTTCAGCAGGATAATGCACCCTGCCCTGCTGCAAATTTGTTTGCTTGTGAAAAAATAGCAAAAAGCTTGAGCTTGCATTGGTTTGTCCCCAAAATTCCTCTTAAAAGATTTGTTGCAACACATTACTAGGCAGATGACTGCAGTGTTGTGGTTAATGAGTTTATTTGAATAACCACAGCTTAATAATTCCATTCCTGAGTCTGGTTTTGTCTGAGGTTTCCTTGTGTTTACAAGAGCTACTCAAGGCTCTTTCTTGGATTTCTCTCAGTGATACTGTGATATAGTGACGGGACTTTGAACTGAATTAAAAAGAAATAGTTTAAAACAACAATAGTTTTTGATATTTTTAATTTGACCTGACCATGTTGACCCATTTTCTCTTTCAGCTTGTGACATACTGATGCTTTGTCAGGAGCTCGCTGCATCTTTTTTAAATGCACTGGGTCACCCAAAAGCATCACATTTGGACGTGCAGCGGTTATCAAGCTGGTAACATGTCTGTTGTGTCAGTTTGACTTGCCACCATGGCAGCATGGAAATCTTTGCTGAAGAAAATGTGTTTTATTCTGCATTACAAAACCTAGGCATGTTTTGCCAACCTCAACCAACACCTTTTAATGTGTAATAAAGTCATACTCTGGATGGGGGACGGAAATCAAAACAAAGACAGCTAAAAAAAGAAAGCAGGCCCAAGATATAAATGGTTTTTTTTCCTGTCATCTGCTGTTTGTGTAGCTGCAGAAGAATAACTGGCACTATGCAGCTGTGGAGCAGTTCCCTGTGCATCAGAAAGGGATGGTAAAGCCACAATTATGTTCGTAGCATTATTTAGTGTATGAGCTAATAATGACGGCCGCACAATACCATACATGTTTGTACCAGCACTTTTGACACATTATACTGGACTTGCTGCAGTCTTCTTCACAAACAATAAGCCTTGTTACTAAGAAAATTATACCACTACACCACCAGAATAGCACAATATATATCATATATAGATGTAACTTCACAGTTTCTATGTACCTGCTTGACTTTTAACAAAAACATCTAATGTTTTTGTGACAATAATTATAGCTTCTTGTGTTTTGATGGGTCGCACGAATGCCTGCAGAGATGGACCAACAGAACAGTCAAGTTAAATTTGTGTTAAATAATGATTATTATTTATCAGTGAATTGTACGGTAGCAAAGTTGAAGGGCCGTATAGTAGCCTAGTACACTATCAAATACTCGTGGAGGTACTTCAAAATGAAAACAGGAACGCAGCACTTGAGTAAATAACTGCTGACAAAATGTTACAGAAAATACATACAACAGTAATATCAAAACCAACAACAGTGTTTCTAATGACACAGTGTACAGACAGACAGACAGATATATAGATGCACCTGCCTAATATAACAACTCATATCCATGTGAAAATGTTTTCATGAATATTTTCTACTTGTATAATTACAAATATTCAAAGTTAGATGATGTGACTTCACTCTATCAACTTCAGTACGAAAATCAAGTAAAAATATGAATGAATAAATAAAAGCCAAATGAACTAACTATAAATCAATGCAGACATCATGCGATATAGGCTGCATCAGTTTGAGCAAAGGTGAAAAAAGCGAATTCACAACAAAATAGTCCGTCACAACGACCAGAGACAATCTAAACTGCTGCAGATTGTTAAAAAGATGAATGAGTTAGGTTAAAACCACGTGCATCTGTTTCATGAATACTCACCGTGTTCATTTAGGCGACAGTCGGGTTTGACTGCGTCCGCTTCAACTCCACTGTACGCTCCAAAGTGTGCTAAAGCGGGCTGATTTGGCACCAGCGCAGCACGAGTGGGCGGAGATACTGTATCTCACATCATTTCAAAGACTAGGCTAAATATTGTGTTAATCTACGTGTTGGTCCCCCAGAATCACAGCTCTGCCCCACCACAAAGAATTATTTTTTTTTTAACTTGAAGGATTTATTTTTAGTTAAAACCTGCAAATGCTGCCTGTCACCATCTGTTGCACACACCGTCATCTACAACAGGCGTACACCTGCTGCTCTGACACTACTTTCCCTAAAACCTTATTCTAAATGACCAAAAAACTAAGAATCAGTTTTTAGACATTTGGAGCAAATATATTGACATGACAGAAATATCCCCACACAGATAGGACACGTGACTCTAGGACTAAATGTATTATTGTGTTTACATGGCTAAAAGTGGACTTATATAATGCATGTAAACTTACTATTTAGACAGAAACGGTATAAAACTGAGTTTCTCAAAGCAGGACCAACACACCAAGATAATGTGGTTTAGGATCACTCACTCCTTCATGTATATGGTAAACTAGACATTTAATTCCAAACTATTAAAATTTAAAAAAATGTGCTCTCATTCACATATTTTCAGAAATATCAGCCTACTAAGACTACATGTCAACTCACAACCCCTATTCTAAATCCAGACTCATAACATCATCAGACAAAATCACCATTCCAGTAACTTAAAGGGGAACTCTGGTATTTTTAAATCTAGACCTTATTTATGGCATGAAATACGTTTATCTACTCACCGAGAACAGTTTGGTGAAAGTCGGCGTCCTTCGGAAGCTATGTAGATAACTCGCGATCGGCGTATATCCATGTAACGGAGTGAACGGGGCAATGACGATGCAGCCTCTAAATAAGGCATTATCTATCTTTATTTCATCTATACTTTAAGAAGAATGAATGAACGAACGCGTACTATAGCTCTGTTAGCTCATAGGTGCTGTTATGTGACTACTGGCTGCTAAAGGAGAGCTAATGGAGGGATTTCTACACAGGCACTGTACTGGGACCACTTCTTCCACACGCCCCCCTGGAGTACAGTTTATTTACTCATTGCTCTGTGACAGTTGGCTAACTTCACACAGAGTTTGCTACTGCTACTTTTGTGCAACACGACAGGATATTTATCAAATTTTGACAATGTGAACGACGACTTTGAGTGAGATGGACGTTCTAACCGGAGTGAATGAGCTGTGGTCGATGAAGTGGTCCCAGTAGAGGTGTGTGTAGAATTCCCTCCGTTAACTCTTAAATAGTTATCATTCCACTTGCGTTTATTATTGTAATATGGGAAGTGCTGTATTATGTGTGGTATGTTGGCTCTTGGGCGTGTCCTCCTTAATGCTGGCGTGGTTACGTCATCAGTTGCACCTGATGGACGTCAGTATTGGGACGGATGCGTCCGAGGTAAGTCGGTTCTTTGTTAGCAGTCTGTATGTGAGTTATTTTTTAAATTCCTTTATTAAGTATTTCCATTCCTCTGCAGTATGCGTGCCTGACCAGCATTCCCGTGTGTTTGTACAGGTAAATGTGTATTTTGTTCATTGTGTATGTGTCAGTATTGGGACGGATGCGTCCGAGTATGCGTGCCTGACCAGCATTCCCGTGTGTTTGTACAGGAGAGAATAAACGGCTGGTGCAGGCGAAACCAAAACCAGTCTCAATTATTAAAAACACAACGCAGGGCATCATTAAAGAGAACTGAACCTGCCAGTACCAAGGACACAAGTAGCCACATAACAGTAGCTATGTGCTAACAGAGCAATAGTACGTGTTTGTTCATTCATTCTTCATTCAAGTATTGGGTGAAATAAAGACAGATAATGCCTTATTTAGAGGCTGCATCGTCATTGCCCTGTTCACTCCGTTACATGGATATACGCCGATCGTGAGTTATCTAAATAGCTTCCGAAGGACGCCGACTTTCACCAAATTGTTCTAGGTGTGTAGATAAACGTATTTCATACCAGAAATATGGTTTAAAAATACCAGAGTTCCCCTTTAAAGACCCACAGAGAAAGTTAGAAGTGGCAGAATTTGTTTTTTTCTTTTGCACACACACTACAGCAACCTTTACTCAAAGATTTAACACCCAACAACAAATCAGTGCTTTACATTGCTCTGAAAGATTAGATGTTTTTCTCAGTTGGGAATGATAAACACAGAGACTCTGTCGAATTTGCTAAAAGCAGCATGAGTTTGGTCTAGCATTCATTAACCCCTCTGCAGGTTTAATTTACAGTCAATGCTAATTTGCCACTCTTAAACTCTGCGAGCCCCAGCTGCCATTTGATCTGGCAACACTGGTCTTAAACCACTAAAAAGATCTAACTTTTTCTTTCTGCAGTGAAACTCCTGCTGTTTCTGAATACACAAGTGCAGCAACTATAAAGGGCACTTGATTTCAAAACATGTTGAAAGCATAAGTTTTATGTTACTGCACCATAAAGCTGTGTTTGATTTGTTTGTGTAAAACCTTTTTTTTAACTAGACAGAGGAAAAATGTTCACCAGATGTGGGTTTAACAGTATCTTCCTCCAGCATATTTCACTTTAAATCTGCTAGCAAGTGCCCCACCTCTTTGTTAATCATCCATGCAGTAAAAGCTCACATTCAAAAGTTTTATTTAATCATTTTTATCATATTAAAGACAGAGTAGCAAAGTGACTTGAAATCACAGTTCCTGTTTTGCCATCATAGCAGGGAATTAGTCCAGTTTCAAATCAAGCTGATTCCCGCAGGTCTGCACACAAAAGATGACTCACATACAGGAGATTGGTCAAGTGACCGCAGACTGACCAAGTCACATTAAACCATTAGTTTGAAATGTTTACTGAACTGAAAGACTCTTTGGTTTTGAGCAAGAATCCACATGTTTACCATGAGACAAAACCAGAAATGTTTACAGCAGTGCAAGACCAGAGGAACAGCACAAGCATTGAGCCATGACTAGACTGTGATCATAACAGTCAAAGGCACAGAAAAAGAAAATATGTGTGAAGATGTAACACTTTACGCACTATTAAAGCTTAGTTCTGCCATATCAAAGGATGTAGCTGTGGAGTCTTTGCTAGGATTACTCACACACCCCAAAGTGGAAAGAACCCTGCAGCTGAAACCATGAGGCATGAGATGGATTACCTTTCAGGGTCATTGTAATCCATCCACATCTGGAGCAGGGACAGTGTCTCTTTCAAGGAAAATGCTTTTCTCTTCTGCTTTTCTTCTGAACTCAGTGGTATAATTAACAGAGAAAAGAAATAATGGCTTCTCTCTAAAGTTCTGAATTAAACTGCTGTGGTCCCCGTGAGACCGCAACAGTCTCATTCAGAACAGAAGACAGCTTGGAAAAGCACACCAAAAAGGTCAGACATCTCCTTGGACATAAGTCAGCACTGTAGGCAGCATGAAAATTACAATACTAACATTCATCTTTGCTTTTTGTGGATCTAAGGTGGTAAAAAATGTATTTAAGTTGAGTCACACCATAAGACACTCCTTTTTTTCAGAAACACACACGGGCATTACACCTATTGTCACAAATGTCTCCATGGGATCTTCCTCAGCTCAGCTCAGACTTCCCAAGACAGCTTTAAGTTTCAACATACAAACGTTTATTTTCCTATTAAAACTTTTCCCTTTATAAAATATTACCCTGTGTGGAGTAGCAGGTGGCTAGAAACGGGACAGGCTTGAATGTATGCAGCTCACAGGAGGTGTTTGCTCATGAATGGTGTCACTGTTGTATTTATATGCAGTCTGTCGGTTTCCTTAGAAAGGCTGCTTTTTTTTTACTATTGTCATTGTATGAATTGGACATGTTAGGATTTTAATGAATTAGACTTGATAATGATCATACTACAATGCAATTGGACTTTATCTTTGAAGTGCCTTGAGTAGAGACTGTTGTGGTTTGGCACTATATAAATAAAACTGAACTGAACTTAATTACAATGTGCTGTATATTGCTGTCCAGAGCCTCAGCACACCATTATAGGTAAGAACCATTAGAAACCATTAGAAATACTCTGCAGCTGTGCTAATCAATCTAATCTGGCACTGTTCTCTGAATTACTGCTTTATAGCTCCCCCAGCCAAAACCACACATTTATTCTAAGTGCCACCATTGATTTTTCACATTAGATTGCTGTAGTCAGTGTTATAATTAGCCTTCATGATACAGTTGATTTCTTTATTCTCTTAGAACTTACAGTGAGCTTATATATTTCAGAATGAGTGGTTCACAGATTCCTCCTCTGTTTAAGCTGTTTGATTGAACAGGGGCTGTAAAAGATGGACAGTTGTTTAAGGTATGAATGACTTCTCAGTTTAAACGAAGAAAATAGTATTGATTTAAAAGTGACATTTTATGCCCAGTTTAACAATTTGACACATTTTTCTAAGGTCTTGTTGAGATTGTATTGGGTGAAAATACCTGCTGGTTTAAGCACACTTGCTCAACCCCGGCCTTTTGATGAGGTCAGAAGCTACTACTTTTTTTCACAAACATGCCGATAATGTTGATAATGTGACATTAACACACCGAAAACAGTACACAGCATTTAACGTAGCATCGAGAGTGAAAAGAGGACCGGTGTTGTGTTGAAAACACACATCATCAACACAGTCGTAACCATTCAACTAGAAAGCTTCATTTAACAAAGTCATGGTGTAACAGTAATGTCAATCTTTCAAAAAGTAACAGCAAAAGCTGATTAGAAGTTGGTGTACATCAGCTACTGCTACTAAATGAATAAATAAATAATCAAATAAACCATGCGGAATTATTTCTTGAGTTGGGAGTTGGAGCTGATCCCTCTTTGTGGCTCAGTTTCTTCAGTGCTCTGTAGCTAACTCCTGCCGGAACATTAATCTAAAATATAATTTATCCATTGGGCTCTTATATCCTCTGAGGCTGGTAGATGTAAGACGCATACTCCTCATTACAGCAGACAACAGAACATTTCCAACTTTTGAACGAAGGGGAGCTTTAAGAAATGCTAGGGTTTTCTGCAATATCATTCTATTCTGGGACTACACTGAATTAGCTTTAAATGATTCGCACTTAAAGGGAAAATCTTTTCATGCTGCTGGTTTCTACACCACCTCAGCTGAGCCTCTGGCTGACGGACAGAAAATTTAAACTCTAAAAACCCACTTTCGTATCAGTCAGCTGCACAAAACTATAGCTGGTCTGGAGGTTCAGACAAGCAAGCAAATAAACCTACCCAGGCTTAATTACTTTTTAAAAACTATATAGTTTTTATCATGCGTAAACATGGACGAGCCTGAATCTGGTCTAGAAAATTAGAGGAAACCACAAACCTCCATAATGGCAGGATGCCCCTGCCGCCAACCTTCAAAGTAAAGACACGACAGTGACATCAGTTTGCTCTCAGTATCTAATGTTGCAGCGGCCTGTAATTCAGAGCACTAGCGTGACATCTACTGGTACAGATAAGGTTCACATATCTAAATTAACAGTTCTCCACCGAGGCAGCATGTTATCACGATCTGCTGACCTGTGTGACTGGAAGTGCTGCACAGTGTGGTCAGTGCTGGTCATCCTGTGTTACATTTTCGGTCTTGCAATCATCTTTTGCTTTCAGCAGTTATGTATCCATAGAGACTTGCACGTTGAATTCTCCCTATGTGGAAGAAACTGATAAAAATAAAAAACTTTTTTTAAAATCAGAATTCAAGTTTTGACTTTGTGGTCTCTCCAAATATTCCCTGTTTGGCGAAGCTGGACGGTGAAGACTCAACCTACTTTTGCTAACGTAAAGAGACATTAAACACAGCTCCTATAATGAAAGACTTCTCTGTTTTCTTCACAGCCACTGGATGTGGATGTACCTGAGTCCTCAAAAGTCCTCAAAGGTTCTTCCTTTTTTTCTAAAGTTATGTTTTTAAGATGTTAGTAAAATCAGATCAGTAAAATATTTGAAACTGTGGAGCAGTTTTATTGCTCTTATTGTCTACCTTATGTTGCAACTAAATTTGAATGGGATGGATTGTTGACTAAAAAACAAAAAAGTGAACACAACAGATAACATGTCACGATGAAATCCTGAACCTTCTTAGTATATTACGCACTTGACATATGACGTTTTCTCATACAATCCACATGAATGACGGTCCAGTATAACGTGAGTACTCCTTCTCTCTATATCACAGTAAACTATATTAATACAAGTAACTTGATATTCATGCTTTAGAACCAGACACACTTCTTTTGACATGATAAAAAACTTTTATACAGAAGTAAAAACAAACAGCTTATTCATGTACAGGCAGCCGTCACCGTACACTTGTTTTAAAAGTTTAAATCTATAGCTTCTCATTTGATAACAGCACGAAAACTTGATTACGAGTCAAATTTGTCCTCCAACTTTTCCAGACTGATGAAAACAAAAGACGCAAAAATCTGAAGTGTACATAACAACTTTATTGGCGGATTATGCAATACAGGAGCACTGATGTGATTCTTTCTTACAAAACTGGTCAAACTAAACGTTTCTGTGAACACAGTTGATGCACACAGACAGATGCTCTGAGAATAATGCAATGTTCATGATCCATGATTTATCTCTGAAAGAAAGAAGCAGAGTTCCAGAAAAACAGAGCAACTTTCTTGAAGTGAAGCCTTTCCTCCAGGTGTTCAGGCGTCTGTCACCACAACTCTCATCACTTTTCAACTGATCACAGACAGAAACAAAGAAAAGTTGCTGAGAAGAACAGTAGGAATGAATATATCAACCAGTAATATGATGGTTAAAACAAACATTGCCTCATGTGTGCAGTTTCTCAAGAGTCAATTTCTGGATGCTTTAGTGCCAGAACTGATGAACTTCCGGATCTCACCGGGGGACGACCACCTGATTTCCACCCTTGGAATTTTTGTATACCTCTCGGGTTTATAATTTTCTGCTGGCCACTTTCTTCTTCCTCTGGCTGTGAAAAAAAAGGATTTATGGTTAAGGACTTAATTTTCCATTTGACCTCCCCTCTGGATAATTTAGTCGAACCTGTGGCATAAACAGAAAGACAGTTTCAGAAAGTACACATGACCACTAACTTACAGATAAAACTAACAAAGTGAAATGCCTGTACTTCATCTGCTGATGGTTTTTTTAGGCAATAAACTACAGGAAACATTAAACGCTGCCAGCTATGTGAATAAGAATTCGGTCTCACCGGGGGACGAACTCCACATCGACTTGATTTCCACCCTTGGAATTTTTGTATACCTCTCGGGTTTATAATTTTCTGCTGGCCACTTTCTTCTTCCTCTGGCTGTGAAAAAAAAGGATTTATGGTTAAGGACTTAATTTTCCTGAACAGATAAATGTTCTGCTGTTTCACAAAGTGGATCTTGTTACCAGAGGATGCTGTGAAGTCTCGAGCTCAGAGGCGGTGATGAGCAGGAACACCTGCAGACACAGCAGCACCAGCAGCAAATGCTTGTCCATGACTGATGATCAGAGGAGTTTACTGCAGATGCAACATGCGCAGGTCTTTATGTTCGCTTCTTATCACTTCAATTTTTGTTTTCAAGTAAACCAGGAAATTAAGAGGGCGTGTGCATATAGATAAAAAGTCTGCCAGCGAACGCAAAACAAACATTCAAAATTGTTTATTTAACTTTTCTTATTCAATCCTGACATTTACTCTCTATTTAACTGATTTGTGCGCTTCCTTCCGCTGCGACCTCTCCTCAGATATTTCCTGTTCATGACAGTAAATACATGCGGTTTAAAAATGTAGCATTTAAAAATCTTCTGACAGGGATTTAATAAGTAATCTTTTTGAGTTTTTCTTTGTACCCTTTATACACATTGTTCAAGAGTCAACAAGAGACTAATGAATTCATTCATATACACTTGTATGGTTGTTGTTTTTACGGTCTTCCTTGAACACGACTTGTTTTCTTCTTGGGTCAAAAGGTGGCAGCGTTGCTCATATATGATGCTACCTCTCTGTCTTCTTGTTTTTGTGGGTAAACTGGAGGTTTTCCCTGATGGAAGGAGCTGTTGTGTACGATGCACATGTCTTGTTAAAATAATAAAAAGCAAGATCATAATTTGTCATCTGGATGGTTTTGATTTGGAGTCGCTGACGGGAGTTAATGAACAAAACAATAAGCAAATCCTGTTGGTTTTCCAACAGCTGGAACATTGTCAACTCGGTTGTTACGACAATCCCAACTCTGAGTTCTGACCTCCAAAGTAAATAAAACACATCATGAGATGACAGGGAACTGAAAGTTCAAAGAAGTTATCCCTCTATTTAAAACATAGGCCTGTCCTGGCCCCTGATCAGGAAATATCCTGTCCTACATACTCTGCCTCTGCTTGCTTCTCTATAAGTAAGTGAAGGCAACAGGAAATAGATGCACAACCTTCATATTAACTGAATTCAAATGCAAATATTTTCTTTACAGTTTAATTCAGCCCACTTGTAGGCTCTTTTGTTTCATAATAATAAAAAAAATGGTGATAAGAATGATTATGTGCTGGAAGAATGCTGCATTTTTTCTGTTTGTTTTTGTGGGCTGCTTCTGGGTCAGAATAGCAGGAACCGCTGCAGCTGTTGGCTGCTTTCACTTTGAGATTAAACTACTCAGAAATGATGTCTGCTTGTTTATAACAGAAACACTTTCACAGCTGTAATCAGTGTATACCAGTAGAAAACTGTGGTTTTAGTGGGAAAAGTCACTGAATATGAATGATTTTGATAATTAAAAGTAACAAATTTCAGTTCCAAAGCTTTAAATCATCACGAACAAACCAGAGTTACTATGGTCTCTGTTTTAAACTACATAAATATCCTCCGTAGAGTAATTTAGTCCACATTTAACCTCTTTGGTCATTGTGATTTTTGTGCAGAATCAAGTCTAGGGTGATCTGCATGCAAAAATAGCCACAAAATGTTCACTTTTTTCCTTTTTCACAAATAGAATAAAGGCTTCACAAAACACAAACTTTGTTTTAAAGAATCAATATTCTCTGTAGAATGAGTTAAGATGTAACTAGTCTGAGTATTGATGTTTTTGTACAGTACTTTGAGGTCAACGTGCCAAAAAAGCAGTGAAATGACCCTTTATGTATATACATTTAATTCAAGTATTGGAAAATGTAAATCAGAAGCCAGCTTCTTAGTTGACATTTTCTACGAGAATTAATTGGTCAGGAGGTAGTACTTTTACATGTGTTGACCTCATATCTAGCCTAACCTGCTCTGGAACAGCACAAGTTGCCAGGGTGATACACCCCAGTAAGACGTATGCACGATGTATTCTCCCTGTATGGAAGAAACTAATAAAGATAAAAAACTTGTTTTTTTTTAAATATTCTTTTTTTTAAATCAGAATTCAAGTTATGACTTTGTGGTCTCTCCAAATATTCCCTGTTTGGCGAAGATGGACGGTGAAGACTCAACCTCCTTTTGCTAACGTAAAGAGACATTAAACACAGCTCCTATAACGAAAGACTTAATGTCTACCTTATGTTGCAACTAAATTTGAATGGGATAGATTGTTGATTAAAAACAAAAAAGTGAACACGACAGATAACATGTCACAACGAAATCCTGAACCTTCTTAGTATATTACGCACTTGACATATGACGTTTTCTCATACAATCCACATGAATGACGGTCCAGTATAACGTGAGTACTCCTTCTCTCTATATCACAGTAAACTATATTAATACAAGTAACTTGATATTCATGCTTTAGAACCAGACACACTTCTTTTGACATGATAAAAAACTTTTATACAGAAGTAAAAACAAACAGCTTATTCATGTACAGGCAGCCGTCACCGTACACTTGTTTTAAAAGTTTAAATCTATAGCTTCTCATTTGATAACAGCACGAAAACTTGATTACGAGTCAAAATTTGTCCTCCAACTTTTCCCGACTGATGAAAACAAAAGACGCAAAAATCTGAAGTGTACATAACAACTTTATTGGCGGATTATGCAATACAGGAGCACTGATGTGATTCTTTCTTACAAAACTGGTAAAACTAAACGTTTCTGTGAACACAGTTGATGCACACAGACATATGCTCTTGGAATAATGCAATATTCATGATCCATGATTTATCTCTGAAAGAAAGAAGCAGAGTTCCAGAAAAACAGAGCAACTTTCTTGAAGTGAAGCCTTTCCTCCAGGTGTTCAGGCGTCTGTCACCACAACTCTCATCACTTTTCAACTGATCACAGACAGAAACAAAGAAAAGTTGCTGAGAAGAACAGTAGGAATGAATATATCAACCATTAATCTGATGGTTAAAACAAACATCAAGCGTCTTCTTCCTCAGTTTCTTCCACCTATACGTCCCGGAAGACCCAAACTGCCGGGTCTGCATGACACAAAAACAAATCCAAAAGACTCTTAAAATAAATTTTTCAAGCCAAACATACCACACATTTTTCACTGTGCAGCCAAATCTGTGCAGCCAAATTCAAATGAGCTGTCCAACTATTAATTATGTTGAGAGGAGCAGTTTACCTTGGAGGTCCTTTATAATACTTGTTTGACCTCCCCTCTGGATAATTTAGTCGAACCTGTGGCATAAACAGAAAGACAGTTTCAGAAAGTACACATGACCACTAACTTACAGATAAAACTAACAAAGTGAAATGCCTGTACTTCATCTGCTGATGGTTTTTTTAGGCAATAAACTACAGGAAACATTAAACGCTGTCAGCTATGATTCAGTAAGTGTTGTTTGGATGCAGAAGAGTTTTGTGAATAAGAATTCGGTCTCACCGGGGGACGAACTCCACATCGACTTGATTTCCACCCTTGGAATTTTTGTATACCTCTCGGGTTTATAATTTTCTGCTGGCCACTTTCTTCTTCCTCTGGCTGTGAAAAAAAAAGGATTTATGGTTAAGGACTTAATTTTCCTGAACAGATAAATGTTCTGCTGTTTCACAAAGTGGATCTTGTTACCAGAGGATGCTGTGAAGTCTCGAGCTCAGAGGCGGTGATGAGCAGGAACACCTGCAGACACAGCAGCACCAGCAGCAAATGCTTGTCCATGACTGATGATCAGAGGAGTTTACTGCAGATGCAACATGCGCAGGTCTTTATGTTCGCTTCTTATCACTTCAATTTTTGTTTTCAAGTAAAACAGGAAATTAAGAGGGCGTGTGCATATAGATAAAAAGTCTGCCAGCGAACGCAAAACAAACATTCAAAATTGTTTATTTAACTTTTCCTATTCAATCCTGACATTTACTCTCTATTTAACTGATTTGTGCGCTTCCTTCTGCTGCGACCTCTCCTTAGATATTTCCTGTTCATGACAGCAAATACATGCGGTTTAAAAATGTAGCATTTAAAAATCTTCTGACAGGGATTTAATAAGTCTAAGTAATCTTTTTGAGTTTTTCTTTGTACTCTTTATACACATTGTTCAAGAGTCAACAAGAGACTAATGAATTCATTCATATACACTTGTATTGTTGTTGTTTTTGTTGTCTTCCTTGAACACAACTTTGAATGAACAAAACAATAAGCAAATCCTGTTGGTTTTCCAACAGCTGGAAGATTGTGACGACAATCCCAACTCTGAGTTCTGACCTCCAAAGTAAATAAAACACATCTTGAGACCACAGGGAACTGAAAGTTCAAAGAAGTTATCCCTCTATTTAAAACATAGGCCTGTCCTGGCCCCTGATCAGGAAATATCCTGTCCTACATACTCTGTCTCTGCTTGCTTCTCTATAACCAAGTGAAGGCAACAGGAAATAGATGCACAACCTTCAGATTAACTGAATTCAAATGCAAATATTTTCTTTACAGTTTAATTCAGCCCACTTGTAGGCTCTTTTGTTTCATAATAATGAAAACGGCAATAAGAAGAATGCTGGAAGAATGCTTCATTATACACATTTTTGTTTTTGTTTTTGTGGGATGCAGGGGAAGAGTGGGACACAAAAATCCACCGGGAAAATTCTGACTGCACCAGCCAACAACGAGCCCACAACTGACCCAACCCATCCCCTCCGTCAGATGTAACTCAGAGCAAAACAAACACGCAAATCCGATTCCTCTTTGACTGTAAGAAAATCCACTACTTCAACCTTACCCGCTTTCTGTCTCTGACAGCCACTCATTCATCTTCCTACATTTATTGGATAAATGCAGAGCAATATGCAGGTCCTATTTCCCATGAGGCTTTGCTCCGACCATTCTACATCAATTTAAGAACAAAAAATAAATAAATGTAATCGCTGGCCAATATATATTTGTGGTCATGAAAGTTATGTAACGTCTGAATAAAAATAATTAGATCAAGATAGGAGACTAAACAAAAATCAGTAGGCTGGATTAATGAGAGTGAATTTGACACTCCAGCAACCATGAGTGAGATGTAGAGAGACAACAAGTGTTATATATTTTATATATGTGGCTAGACTAGATATATTTTATATATGTGGCTAGACTAGATGAGTGAAGTAATGAATTACTTTCTGACATATCCATCAGATATTTTGGAGATATTCTCAGGAACATGCTTAATTGACAACAGTTTTAAATCAAAGTGTCACTCTTGAACTTTATCCGTCTACGCAGGACACTCTGCAAGCGAGTTTTCTGGAGCTCATTAACCGGCCTGTCGACCGAGAAATCTCCTGGTCCAAATTCCAAATTCTTCTTTGTTAAGGCACATTGTAAATGCCAAAGAGCAAAAACATGTAGAATTGATTATTCTGACATGAAACTTTGAAATTCAGACCTTCAATTTAAATCGGTCCATTACAGTCCATTCATAATTGTTCCATTTATTTCCAATCAGAACTTATAAATACTGTTTAAAAACATCCAAGTTGGATTTTTTTCCTTTACTGTATTTTCTTTAAACAAGATATAAACAAAGCATCACTGCAGTGCTCAAAGTGCCACTCTTTATAACTTTTTCTCACCCATAAAGAGTCTAGAAACCAGTGGCAGGACAGGAGCACTGCAAGGGCCAGTGCTCTTCTGGCCCCACCACTTGGATTCGCCCATGCTGTGAGGAGCTTAATGTTTTGTTCTTCTCAAAATATACTTATTTGACTGGTCACATGTCTCGATATCACCTCCAGATGATGATACTTTTTTAATAGATTTGTAGTTACCACAAAAAAGACATCTAAGTTCACGCAAAAGAGGAAACAAACGGACAAAAACAACCACACACTATGACAACAGTCTACTTCTTGATAAAATAATATATATTTTATTCAGTGAGTTGATACTTTTTCCAGTTACAAAGGAGTGAAGGGCATTATGGATGCTTAATCTAGATATATATTGGGAACTAAAGCACAACACTAATGACATATCTCACCAGAATAACAAAACAACAGGTTTAGTGAACAGAGATACTATTAACGAAAAGATTTAAGTATCTTTTTTCATGTCCGTCCTCAGGTCTGTGGTTTTATTTAGTCTAGTTTTCTTGCAATTATTGAGACAGAAATAAGAGACTTACATAGCAGAATTTTGCTGAAAATCTATCAAACACTGTCACCTCAGGGTGCACCAGTGAGTCTTGTTTCAGAATCTGTATCAAGAACGTTTACATCTTTTTTTAACTGTATATTCAGATCTCTCAGTGGAGGGTTTGCTGGTGTCACAACCTGTAAACAGAGAAAAACAGTGTGAGCAGGAGCAAGCAAATTCAGTCTGCATAAACCACCTTGACATAACACATCCACTAATTTGATATGATCATTTTCATGATATGCTGTAAATTGACCTTTATTATCAGTTGATCCTCTAGGTCAGCGATCCCCTCTGATAGAGAAAACTAATGATACAATTGAATTAGTAATGCACGACAACATCACACACTGTTTTAACATGTAGGTTCAATTCTAACCTTGCCTAACAGTGAACATCCTCCTGGTAAGACAGCACAGTGATGCATTGATTGGTGTCTTCGTCTCCTCATTCTGTTGACCTGGAGTGTTCCCCAGATTTACAGCAAAGCAAGGATGAAAATAAGTTATTTGTTTTTACACAGGAATCACCTCAAATTTCAGTTTATTTGTATTCAAAGCCACTTGTATTCATCTGTACTGTGACCTCAAGCCAGATTGTTTTCATAAAAATGTTGGCTGGGTGTTTCTCTTTTTCCCCACTCGCAGTACTTGTATGTTTTACTGCTTTACATTTCACTGTGGTTCGAATGTGTGAGTTCTTTTCATTTTTCAGCCATTCTCGTACATTTCTTGCATTTCTTTCCATTAATCTTTTCATGGCCCTGAAGACTGGGAACCACTGAACCAAAATCTTACTATATCTAGAGTTTTTACCTGTTCCATCAACACCAAACTGTATTTTACTTTTCATAAAAAGAGCGGAGAACTTCAGATTTAGATTTAGTCAAGGATCTACATTTTCACTCCTGTGCCTAGTAATACTAAAGAATGTCTAACTGCAGCACTCTGCAACAACATTCAGATATTAACACACAACTGGCAGCTTAGATCTTCTTACCAGATCCAAAGTATTATGTCGTTGATTATCATCGGTTGTCACAGGGGCTGTGTCCACAGAACTGAAGTCTGTGATGATTAGGAAAGTCGTCAGGAGCAGCAGCAACGTTCTCTCCATGATGAGCTAAGGAGTGTGAAACAGCTGAGACACACCCGGGTTTATATACTCTCCCTGCCAGCTAATCACTTCCATGTGGAGGAGGGCGTTCATGGGACAAGATAATATACTGATCCTCAACAATAAAATTTTCCATCCCACAGCTGGAATATGCTTTAAAACAAGTCATATGAAGTTTCAACAGACTTCTTCAAACTAAAATCTCCTTTTGATTTTTGTCTATGGAAAGCTGAAGTTCCCTCACTGAATTTTCTACTGTCAGAATAATGTTTTTATTTTAGTTATATTTTTTAGATATATAGAATCATTAATCAGATAACAGAGTAAGTATTCTCACTGCTGGTCTTTAATTCTTACAACTGTTAGTAATTTGTGTAATGTCTTAATTAAATTTTGAAACATAAAAAAATATGAAAGTAGCCATCTGTTCAAATACAGTAATTATGAATTGTTTCAGTACACTTAAAAAAATGATATATCTTTTAGGAGTGGTTTTAGGTGTGAAAACATATATACATAATCTGTCAATTAACAGAAAATCTATTCAAGATCATAGAAGAAGTATATTTCTTTGACTTTCAATGGTCATTAGCTGTATCAGATTGTCTTTAAACTCAACACAGCTTTATTTACGTCGTACATTTTAAACATAAGTGTAATCTAAAGGGCTTTACAAATTAAAAACTAAATTGAGACAAAACAGCCAAGATGAAAAGAAAATTTAAGACCATTGATTAAAGAAAATAAAATAGCAATAAAAGAAGAAACGAATGAACAAATTCATTAATGAGTTGATAAAATGTTGTAGATGTACATAAGAAAAACAGAAAGGAATATTAAAACTAAGTTTTATAACAAGATTTTAAAGTCTATCCTATAGATGTGATGTCTCTTGGCAGTACCAGCAAGTACTCTGGCTACAGCATTTTAGATCAACTGAAATATTCTGATAGAGTTAGTTGGACAGCCAACTAAAATGGCTTTGCAACAGTCCAACCTACATGTTACGAATGCATGGACCAGTTTCTCAGGGTCAGTTTTTGAGAAGATAGTCCTTATTTTCATTATGCAGAGAAAAGAAGGCAACTCTGGATACCTGTTTGATATGAGCGCTGAAGTTTCTCACAGTAGAACAAGAATCTAAGACAATACCATCAAGAGTAACTATATTTTTGCATAGTGTCTCCCGTTTTTAGGACCAAACCTCTGTTTTTTCTGAATTTAAAAACAGAAAATTAAATTTCAGTAACTGGTTGGTATCACCAGCTTTCATTGAAATATAAAGCTGGGTGTCATCAGCATAACAATGGAATTTATACCCAAAGCTAGCATGTATTAGGACAATAGATTTTTGGTCAGAGTCCGGAGCCTTGTGGAACACCATAACAAACTCTGGTACGAGGAGAGAGCAGGCCAGTGACATGCACAAAATGGAATCTATTAGTTAGATTTGACCTAAACCAGACCTGTGATCCCAATAAAGTGCTCAGATTCAGATTCAGTCATTGTACAGCAGCACAACAAAAAATTAAAAGCTTAGCCTTTAAAGTGCAGATCACTTAACAAACAGACATTAAACAATAAACAATCGCTGCCATCACTCAGCATTCAAGAAGAGGAGCACTTTAAGGCACAGGTTAACCCGCAAAAGGTGCTCTATGAACACCACATAAAATGCCATCAGACTGTATAACACCTCTAGTTCTCTGTTACACACACAAGTAACAGCTGACCCAGTGAATTGTTAGTTACGGTGCCTCTTTTCAAGTGCAATAATACAGTTTTCCTTACTTCAATTTATCACTGTGCAATATACCTCATTGCTTCATATGTAAGATTCATTACCTAATGCAAGCAATCAGGTGCAATAGCACTATGTTAGTGCAATACTATGGTTTTTCTTTACCGGAACAAATCCCCTCAATATACTTCTATTCGGCTTTTCAGTTTTTAGCACTTAGATATATACGCTTATTTTCTCTACATATTCTTGTGTAGAGCTCTACGTTTCTTATTTTATTTATTTTCATTTCACTTCATTTTTTGTTTGGATTTTATCTATCTATTCTTTTGAATATGGTTATGTTGTTTTTGGTTTTAATACATTTGATTTATTTTTTTTAAGAACTTCCATTTAAGTCATTGACCTTTTGGTTGCCCTTTTTTTTCGTTCTTGTATGTTTCTAACCCTTTTTTAATCACCTCACATTTATTGCAAAATGTATTAAAAGTGTTGCTCATTCTTTTACATTGTTTTAATTTCTTTGCCTGTGTCACTTTAAAGTTGGCTTTTCCTTTGTGTCGCATTTCTGCATAGAAACCACTGCATTTGTAAAGTTAAGATAAGTAAGCGTGACTAGCTTGTATCAGAAGTGTTGTCATGCTGAGAAGATGGGAGCAGTAGCAATAAGTAAATGCAATCATTCCTAATCCAAGTGAACATATATATATATCAAGTTAGTTAGTATAGAGACTTGGTTAAAAACAGGCACAAATAATCTATTTAGTGTAATAACTGTAGTGAAAAAAAAATTGTTTTTAAAACAGCTTCAGATTTGCATAATTAATGTTCTTAATAAAGGTTTGTGGCAAACAGTTCCAGCATTTCTGTCTCAAACTGAAAGTCTGGACAGCATCTGTAACTCATGTTCTACGGATACTCATACAAAACTCTGTCATAAATTTACTAAATATATACATATATATGTTATATACGGTTATGAATGTATTTATTTACAATGAAACTGAATATATTTCCAACAAGTTGCAATCATCCCTGATCTCTATTAAAAGGCAGCTGCATTTGGGTCAGTTTCTTGCATGTTATCACATCTAATTGATTGCAAATATCAATATGCAAACAGATGCAAATTCAATAGAGAGTTTGTTTAGTCTCGTCCAAATGGCCTTGGAGTAACGCCAAATCCCAGATTTATTGTTGAAAGTGATTTGTTAGAGCAGTGCTTATTCCTCACACTGCCGACTTTAAGCATTAACTTTAAAATCATTTTCCACCAATCCCATCCAATGATAAGATGTTAACCCTGTGTGTCTGGTATATATGAAAAAAAATCAGCCTATATCAGCCTAAATCAGCCTGACATAAATCATACATGGGTATAGATGTTGAAATACCTGCACAAACTGTCCAGTTTTGTTTTTTTGTCAGTTCAGACCAGATTGGCTTTTCCTTCATCACTCCACCCACCCAACGGATGTCCTCAGTTTATCAGATTGTGCTCATCCATCCTCCAGTGACAGCCCCCTTGTTGGGTCCAGGTGCAGGCACTCTCTTTTAACTGCAGATTTGTGAACATATTTGGAAGTGTTTGTTTTAGAAATGATAATTACAAGGTAATGTTTTTTTTTCAAATATTCACTTCTCACAGTTGAGTGACTGCATATTTCTTTTCTCCACTTCATCTGGAAAAGAAAATTGTAAACATGAATTTTTATTAATTTTTTTCATTTTTTGGCAAAGTCAGAACATACAACTATTGAATGAAACTCTGTGTTGTGTTAATAATTTTTTATACCATCATTTTCCAGGCATTGTACTCTGAGCTGTGATGCGGGTTTGCAGTTGTTAAAGCTATTCAAAAAATATTCCAAAAAATGCACATTAAGTCCATTCTTAGGTTTCAGTATGATATGCATTTAATTTGGGATAGAATACAAGTATTACAAGATATAATTTCAAATATTGGTTCAATATCAAGGTTAATCAGTTACAAAAGGAAAGGAAAAGCTAAGTTGTTTTTTTCTGACAGGAAAGGTTGCTTATTACATCGTTTACTACAATTAATTAGTCTGTACTTTGTGTAAGGGATGGAGATGCGATGTGAAATTAAACCCAGTATAACACTCTGTGTTATTAGTTGTTAGTAAATCTGTGATGAAATCTGCATGTAACAGAAAAAAAATAACTGAGGGATAATTAGCAAGATGACATTTCAAACCAATTAACAAAAATAGTTTTAAATGTCTTTCAGTGTTGATGAGTTCTTGTGTTCTACTGATCCCTATTGACCACCAGTAACAGACTGGTTATACTGAGCAGCTCTGTCGGGGCCATTTACATAAATGTGCCTGCGCTGTGGTGGCTATAGCTCAGGATGTTGAGTGGTTGTCCCTCATTCAGAAGGTTGCAGATTCAATTGCAATATCTCTAATTTTCATATCAAAGGGTCTTTGGACAAGACACCGAACCCCCAGTTCCCGAAAGATTTGGATCCTGTATAAAATCTAAATATATACAGAATGCAATGGTTTGTAAATCCCACACATCAATATATCAGTCATAATAAAGCATAGAAAACGTCTCAAGGGCTGCGAGTGACACACTTTACTATGTCATGAAAAATATTTGCTCATCTTGAATTTGATGGCAGTAACACGTCTTAGAAAGTTGGTGTGGAGTCATGTTTATTGTGTACCTTGTACATGTTTACTTTGTGGCCTTTAAATAGTCTTGAATAAAAACGACTTGACACTAATGGACACTTACACTCATCACATAAACTTAGTTTTATTAAACTAATTAATTTTATTGCATAGAAAAAGTTCCAAAGTTCCAAATGGTAGCATAGTGAACTTGAATTAAAGATTGTACTCAGTGTATACTGCAGTCTAAATAAAGATAGCAGATAAAAAGCATTTAAGCTGTTCCACATCACTGAAAACCACATTAAAATTGTGCAACATCTTTGCACAGCATTGTTTTTGAAGACAAAAGGAGAACACATTTAAACACATTTACCTTGACCAGGACAGCTCGACGATAGAGCAGACTTCTGAGTGATTGGTTCTCTGCATTGACCTTTTGTAACGTGTCAAAGGAAAAAATAGTTTGGACATTTAAACATATTTACAAAGTTTTATTTTGTGTCTCTAAGTCTCGAAGAAAACCACAAGTATCAATGAATGAGTGAAGCTGAATACAGCCAACAACCACTGATGTATGTTTTTACCTGATGAAGAATCGTTGATGATCATCTGTCAAAAGAGGGGCTGCATCGGAAGGAGGGACACCAGTGAGGAGCAGGAGAGCCTGCAGACTCAACAGGAGCAGCAGCACGGATGCACTCATGGCTGAGGCACAATTAACACAAAGCCCACATTCATACACTCAATGGAACCAGTGTGAACAAAGGGGAGGAAAAAACAGGATGTTGGCTTTATTTTTATTCCCAGCAAGATGTAAGTCATTGACTGCAAGAAGCAAAAGCAATTGTGCAATTATGTTTGATAAAGTTGCACTGAGAAATCCCAAAACTCCTGCAGCATTCTTAGCGAGTCAGATGGTTGCATGCCAAAGGCCTCATAGTGCAGGACTAATTTTGTTTTAATGAGTTTCCAACATCTAAATGGAAGAGTGGGAGGCGGGCAGGTGGATTAGGACAGCAGCTGCAGTGATGCGTATGTAGCATCAGTCTGTTGTGTAGAGAGAGCTGAGCCAAAAGACTAAACTGTCGGTTCACCCGTTGATCTATGTTTCAATCCTCAGCTAAAGTCATAAACTGTAGTGACTAAAAGATTGAGATCGCAAATGCTGGCTTTTTTTGTGAGTTTGTTTGCTACTTCTTTTTGCTGGACCTCTTGCAGCCCAGTAATAAAGATTTCTGGCCAATACAACAGAAAAACTGAAAAACAAACAAAAAAAAACTACGTTGACATCGCTCACAAGGTCCAATCAGACAGTTGCACTGTCCCGTGGGTCAAACGGAAGGACTAGTTAGATATGTTTCGTCTGTTTTGGTTAAACGTCTGAAAAGTTTGACCTATCATAGACTCAGGCCTGGCTTAGGAGCGCCTAGTAGTCATTCCAGTAAAGCTGGAGGAAGTGACCAGGAAGAGGGGTGTTAGGGGATCCCTGCTCAGACAGTTGTCCCCATGACCAGGTCCTGGATAAGCAGCAAAAAGGGGTTTGACAGACAAATGAAAGTAAAACTGCCCGCAAATGGATAAATAAAGTTTTATATGAAACCTACAATAACTGTAAAACAATCCAAATTTCAGACGTTTTGGTGGTCAGGGGTTAAAACATAAAAACTGCCTGCTTGAGTCTTAATATTAATCTAACTGGCTCCTTTCTGCATGATGAATGTTACATAATAGAAAATAGGAAATTTTGTGAAATAAAAAAAAAAATCAAAAGCTCTATTGGACCATTTTTTTATGAATTAAACATTTGCATAGTTTCTTTTTTTTTTTTTTTAAAGATGGATGCTTCAGATGGTATGTTATTGCTGCACTGATCCCCTTCTCTATTAAATGATGTTGCATAACCAACGTTGCTCAACAGAGATTACACAACATAGGGCAGAGAATAGGTCTGTATCATCAGTAGGCTGAACATTTAGACTTCTGATGAGAACTAGCAGTTTCCAGTTTTAGCTTCTCTTCATTGGCTCTCTGTTAAATTAAGAATGGAAATAAATTCTTCTCCTCACATTTGGAGGTCTTAATGACCAAGTTCCATCTTATCTTTAAGATCTCAAAGTTGAATATTTTCCAAACAGAGCACTTTGCTCTGAGGCTGCAGGTTTATTTGTGGTTCCCAGAGTTTCTAAAAGCAGAATGGAAGGCAGAGCCTTCGGTAATCAGGCCCCTCTCTGTGGAACCAGCTGCCAGTTTGGAAGTTCAGGAGGCAGAGACCCTCTCTACCATGAAGATTAGGCTTAAAACTTTCCTTTTTGATAAAGCTTATCATTAGGGATGGCTCAGGTGACCATGAAACATCCCATAGGTGGCAGGATAGAATCTCCTCCTTGAGAAACACACACAGTTATTGCAGGGTGTGGCCCTGCACATATATGAGCAGGTGTTGGCATCTGTCATTGTGCCTCTGTCCCTGGCGAGAGCCTGAGCTCCAGGTGCTGTTGCGGTGGGCTGCAACAGCTTGGCTCTTGCATGCCTTGTGTTGACTCCTCTTTCCATGTGATATCGTAAGTTGTGCTTTCAGATCCTTTTTAAGTTGAGCTTTGGTAGCGTGCACAGGCATTAAGCTGCTCTGTTTCTTTGTCTTGTAGCAGGTTGCGTTGACTGTGGCATTTTGGCCAGAGTGTTTCTGTGCAGCTTCACCTTCTGAGGAATGTCTCTTCTACATTTCCGTTCCTCCCTCAGCTCCCAGGTATGTATGTGTCCAAATAGGGAATGATATTTGTATTGTGGGCATGTGATTTGTTTATATTCTCCAGGCGTGTTGTGGCGCTGGTGGTCCCAGCTGCTGTTGTGTTGTCTCTGTGCATCTTTCCCTCTTGTCTAAGAATGTCTCTGCTTGAAATGTGGGTTTTGTGTCCAGGTAACCCATACAAGTTGGTCCATGTCTAACACCTAACCATACGCTATGAACAGGATTTGAGGAGCTTTGCTTGGATTGTTTTGTACTGAAGTCCTGAATTGGTGTTCACTTGTATTTGGGTTTATTTGTTTATTTTTATTCTGAGAATGTGTTTCATGTTTAATTTCTTTTACCTGATTCAGGACTCATGTGATTATCTGCGTCTGACAATATATTCTTTTAACTGGGGTTGGTGGCGAGGTATTGACCTGCTCTTTGGCTAAATTAAATTTTTTGTATTTATTACAAAAAAAAAATAATAACAAAAAAAATCCCAATTTCTTATTCTATCTCATCTCAAAACTGAAAAACTGGATGAGCCCAAGATTACTTTTACATGGACTTTAAAAATGCTGACGATAATTTTGGCAATATTTTAATGGTTTTCAACTGCTTTTTTTTTTCAATGGCCGAATAATTTGTTTCATTTGAGTGGTAAAAATCTTAAATCTTAAAATCACAATGAATAATTGAATGATTATATATTTATGCTTAATCTGTTTTTTTTTTTTTAGCAATTATGCATATTAGTTATACTGCATATTCCTATTAAACTAATCTTTATTTAACACAGATCTGCACTGTTTTAAAGTGTGGAGTTGCTTGTTTTTATCTTAGCTATTTAGGATGCTTCAGGAACATCTGAACCCTGACAACAAGGTGGAAAACAATTTAAATAGCAGTTGATGTGGATTAGAGGAAAACTAGGAAAACAATCAGGTCGAGTGAGGATTTGAGATAAGCAGTTATTTTTAGATGCTCAATAAAATATCACCAACAAGGAGTTAATTTGTTAGTTTCTAAGTATTATCTGACATAAATTCTCTTTACTTTTTAAAGAGGTTGCCACGATTCTATAAAATCAGTAATGTATCATCGTTGTCAACAGTCTCGTAGTACTATACTGCCATCCAGTGATAAAAACTCATTCAGACAGGATACATGTTCTGCTTAACACATGAATTAACTGTTAAAACCTTTTTTCTTCTTCTTTTTGTTGAATCACAAGATTTCTATTTTTTAGTAATCAAGTTCATACTTGAGGTTTTATCTAAGAGGAGTTAGTCCCTTATCTTATATTACAAAGTTTGGACTCATTCCTTTTGAATTAGTAGCTGTGCCTATACTCTTATGTTCTGGTGGGATTATTTCAATTAAGAGTAAAATGTCTTATGCTAACCCAGCTAACCTCCATTTGGTCATTTATTCTATTTTATGAATACTAGCGTTATAAACAACACTTTGATATAAAGTTTGCCATTTAGGATTTGGTATTAAAAGAAGCTTCCCAGTTTAGATCAGTATTGATTTTAAATGTGTGCCAGGTTATTAACTATTTCGTCTGTTGGTATTAAGAGGATTTTAATCTGATACATGGCATTTCAAATGTGGACAGAAATCACACAAAATAAACATGAAATATTTTATTTTGTAATAATAATCAGCAGATTAGAAGCATGGCAATAAATGGCAAAGCGGAGATTCCTTTGTGGGTTTAAGCAAAACAGCAATTCCTTAAAATCTTGCTTTGAACTTCTGATGTTCATGTGCACACGCGAATGTGTTTCCATCATTTTGGCACATTTTGCTTAAAAAAAGTAAAGCGGCTTTGGTGGGTTTTGTTGTCGGCACCTAAACAGTAGAAAGAGGAAGAGTTAACCAACTGTTATCCACATTTTCATTAAGGAACACATTTATATGTAAAAATTATATTTTATATTATTTTATATATTTATTTCCACTTTCTAAACCAACAAACAGATTGAAAGCAAAGCAAGCTTACCACTCTGAAAGCACCGCATCCTCCTGGTAGCCAGCTGCAGTGTCTCCTGACTCGTACCCTCACCTTCTCCACTTCTCTTCCTCTCGCATTCTGTAACAAAATAAAGATAAATGGGTCATTGTTGGATGAAAAAACGCCCTCTCGTGCTGTTATCTTGTAATATGAATTTTAACTTAAACTTGTTACTTCACAAGTAAACAAATCTGATGTGAAAACACAAGGTTCTGACATCACAATAAAAATGTGACTATTGTCTTACCAGATCAGCAGCCTGTTGCTGCTCTCCTTGTTGACGATCATCGGTCAGAAGAGCAGCTTCACCTGAAGAGCTGAAGGCTGTGGTGAGCAGGAAGACCTCCAGAGTCAACAGGGCCAGCAGTAAACCTTTGTCCATGGCTGAGGAACTAAAGAGTGTGAAACACACGGCTCTTTATATACTAACTGCCAACCGGCTGTTTTCATGTGAACAAAGAAGAAGTACCAACGGTACCAATGCTTTACAACATCAAAAGACGTCAAAGGAGTATTTCAGAAGTTAAGGCTTGACCACATCTTGAGTCATAAAATCTCTTGTAAGTTGTGTAGAAATTACAACTGTTTGATATACATTGTATGTGGAGAAATATGGAGTTTTGTTTACAGAGACCCAAATATTGTGCAGACAAAATGATGACAGTAATCATAGTGTTATATCTTGTCTTTTTTTTTTTCAGTTGAGGTGGTCGTCAAAAATCAAGTCCTTCCTGTCTAGATGCCACCTTCATGCTTTTATTACCTCACGCCTGGATTGTTATTTCAGGCAAAACAAGAGCACATCATTCCGGTTTTGGCGTCTCTTTACTGGATTCTTGTCCATATTACGAATCCATTTAAAAATTATTTTATCTGTTAATGGTCTTGCCCCTTTTTATCTGTCTGAGCTGCTTCATCCTTACTACCACCAGTGCTCTTAGATCAGCTGAACAGATGCTTTTAATAGTATGTAAAACATTTTTAAATCTACAGGAGACAGAAGCTTCTCAGCTGCAGCTCCCCAAATGTGGAACCACTGCAGGTCAGACAGGTTCCCTCTCTTGCCATTTTTAAAACTCATTTAAGAGCTCACTTTTGCTCTCTGGCCTTTGACCCAGTGTGAGTTGTTGTCTGTGATTTAAATCTTATTTTTTCTATGTACCGTACTCTATTATTCAAATTTTTTAAAGCTCCTGAGTGTTCATTCTATTCAATTTATTTCATTCTTTTTTAATTGTCTATTTTATCTACATCTGCATTTTAATTCCACGTTTGTGCAATGTTTTATGTTTTTTCTTTTATTTCTCTCATACTTTATTGTACAACTCTTTGGTCGGCTGTTATGTTGTTTTCAAGGGGCTTTAGAAATAAAATGGTATGGTATATCTTTGCTAAGTGACTCAGAAAACTCTGAGATTGAGATTGTTTCTTCACACATGGGGGCAACTGGATTATAATTGTATTACAATGAATTGGATTCTAATTGACTTGAACCGGATTCAAGTCAATTATCTTTGAAGAGCCTCGAGATGACATTGGTTGTAATTTGGCGCTATAGAAATAAAACTGGATTAATTTAAATCTTAACGAAACAGATTCTTCTTGTTTTTCAGCTCTGTGGCTATGAGTGCTTTACAGTTGTGAAATTCTACATGATGCTTGTGTTTGTCCACTACTTTAAAGTCATGTTTTTTCCACCAAATGAAGATTAGCTCAAAAGGTGCTGGTCAACCTTTGCAGGAACTTTGTGAATCCGATCATTTATTTGTTTTGGAGTGAGCAAAGTACTGAAGACATGATTTTAGAGGTTTGGACATATTCTGAGATAGGTTGACGAGGTTTTCAACCTACTTTTATTTTAATTTGTTTGTTTTGTTTGATTTTTCCCTTATTTTTATACACAATTTCTTAAGTATGTCTGAATATCATTGTGTGTGTGCATGTGTAACCAAACCACAATCTTACAATAAGTGAAGTGCAGATAGAATATATATTGTAATGCTGCAGACACTACAGGCAAATAGTGAACATTTTGGGGGAAATCAAACATCTTCAGATTCAGACAGGATACATGTTCTGCTTAACACATGAATAACTGTTAAAACCTTTTTTCTTCTTCTCTTTGTTGAATCACAAGATTTCTATTTTTTAGTAATCAAGTTCATACTTGAGGTTTTATCTAAGAGGAGTTAGTCCCTTATCTTGTTTTCAAAAGTTTGGACTCATTCCTTTTGAATTAGTAGCTGTGCCTAAACTCTTATGTTCTGGTGGGATTATTTCAATTAAGAGTGAAATGTCTTATGCTAACCTAGCTAACCTCCATTTGGTCATTTATTCTATTTTATGAATACAAGCGTAATAAAAAACACTTTGATATAAAGTTTGCCATTTAGGATTTGGTATTAAAAGAAGCTTCCCAGTTTAGATCAGTATTGATTTTAAATGTGTGCCAGGTTATTAACTATTCAGAGTCTGTTGGTATTAAAAGGATTTTAATCTGAAACATGGCATTTCAAATGTGGACAGAAATCACACAAAATCAACATGAAATATTTTATTTTGTTATAATAAATCAGCAGATCAGAAGCAAGGCAATAAAAGGCAAAGCGGAGATTCCTTTGTGGGTTTAAGCATAACAGCAACTCCTTAAAATCTTGCTTTGAACTTCTGATGTTCACATGCACACGCGAATGTGTTTCCATCATCTTGGCACATTTTGCTTCAAAAAAGTAAAGCGGCCTTCGTGGGTTTTGTTTTCGGCTTCTGAACAGTAGAAAGAAGAAGAGTTAACCAACTGTTATCCACATTTTCATTAAGGAACACATTTATATGTAAAAAAAATGTTTGATCTTTTTTCCCTCAACATTCTTAGCCAACAAATACATTCTGAGAAAACCAAGCTTACCACTAGGAAAGGACTGCATCCTCCTGGTAGCGAGCTACAGTGTCTCCTGACTCGTACCCTCACCTTCTCCACTTCTCTTCCTCTCACATTCTGTAACAAAATAAAGATAAATGGATCATTGTTGGATGAAAAAACGCCCTCTCGTGCTGTTACCTTGTAATATGAATTTTAACTTAAACTTTTTACTTCACAAGTAAACAAATCTGATGTGAAAACACAAGGTTCTGACATCACAATAAAAATGTGACTATTGTCTTCCCAGATCAGCAGCCTGTTGCTGCTCTCCTTGTTGACGATCATCGGTCAGAAGAGCAGCTTCACCTGAAGAGCTGAAGGCTGTGGTGAGCAGGAAGACCTCCAGATTCAACAGGGCCAGCAGTAAACCTTTGTCCATGGCTGAGGAACTAAAGAGTGTGAAACACACGGCTCTTTATATACTAACTGCCAACCGGCTGTTTTCATGTTAAAAAAGAAGTACCAACGGTGCCAATGCTTTACAACATCAAAAGACGTCAAAGGAGTATTTCAGAAGTTGAGGCTTGACCACATTTTGAGTCATAAAATCTCTCGTAAGTTGTGTAGAAATGACAGCTGTTTGATAAACATTGTATATGGAGAAATATGAAGTTTTGTTTACAGAGACCCAAATATTGTGCAGACAAAATGATGACAGTAATCACAGTGTTATATCTTGTCTTTTTTTTTTTTTTTAGTTGAGGTGGCCATCAAAAATCAAGTCCCTCCTGTCTAGATGCCACCTTCATGCTTTTATTACCGCACGCCTGGATTGTTATTTCAGGCAAAACAAGAGCACATCATTCCGGTTTTGGCGTCTCTTTACTGGATTCTTGTCCATATTACGAATCCATTTAAAAATCATTTTATCTGTTAATGGTCTTGCCCCTTTTTATCTGTCTGAGCTGCTTCATCCTTACTACCACCAGTGCTCTTAGATCAGCTGAACAGATGCTTTTAATAGTATGTAAAACATTTTTAAATCTACAGGAGACAGAAGCTTCTCAGCTGCAGCTCCCCAAATGTGGAACCACTGCAGGTCAGACAGGTTCCCTCTCTTGCCGTTTTTAAAACTCATTTAAGAGCTCACTTTTACTCTCTGGCCTTTGACCCAGTGTGAGTTGTTGTCTGTGATTTAAATCTTATTTTTTCTATGTACCGTACTCTATTATTCAAATTTTTTAAAGCTCCTGAGTGTTCATTCTATTCAATTTATTTAATTCTTTTTTAATTGTCTATTTTATCTACATCTGCATTTTAATTCCACGTTTGTGCAATGTTTTATGTTTTTTCTTTTATTTCTCTCATACTTTATTGTACAACTCTTTGGTCGGCTGTTATGTTGTTTTCAAGGGGCTTTAGAAATAAAATGGTATGGTATATCTTTGCTAAGTGACTCAGAAAACTCTGAGATTGAGATTGTTTCTTCACACATGGGGGCAACTGGATTATAATTGTATTACAATGAATTGGATTCTAATTGACTTGAACCGGATTCAAGTCAATTATCTTTGAAGAGCCTCGAGATGACATTGGTTGTAATTTGGCGCTATAGAAATAAAACTGGATTAATTTAAATCTTAACGAAACAGATTCTTCTTGTTTTTCAGCTCTGTGGCTATGAGTGCTTTACAGTTGTGAAATTCTACATGATGCTTGTGTTTGTCCACTACTTTAAAGTCATGTTTTTTCCACCAAATGAAGATTAGCTCAAAAGGTGCTGGTCAACCTTTGCAGGAACTTTGTGAATCCGATCATTTATTTGTTTTGGAGTGAGCAAAGTACTGAAGACATGATTTTAGAGGTTTGGACATATTCTGAGATAGGTTGACGAGGTTTTCAACCTACTTTTATTTTAATTTGTTTGTTTTGTTTGATTTTTCCCTTATTTTTATACACAATTTCTTAAGTATGTCTGAATATCATTGTGTGTGTGCATGTGTAACCAAACCACAATCTTACAATAAGTGAAGTGCAGATAGAATATATATTGTAATGCTGCAGACACTACAGGCAAATAGTGAACATTTTGGGGGAAATCAAACATCTTCAGATTCAGACAGGATACATGTTCTGCTTAACACATGAATAACTGTTAAAACCTTTTTTCTTCTTCTCTTTGTTGAATCACAAGATTTCTATTTTTTAGTAATCAAGTTCATACTTGAGGTTTTATCTAAGAGGAGTTAGTCCCTTATCTTATATTCCAAAGTTTGGACTCATTCCTTTTGAATTAGTAGCTGTGCCTATACTCTTATGTTCTGGTGGGATTATTTCAATTAAGAGTGAAATGTCTTATGCTAACCTAGCTAACCTCCATTTGGTCATTTATTCTATTTTATGAATACAAGCGTAATAAAAAACACTTTGATATAAAGTTTGCCATTTAGGATTTGGTATTAAAAGAAGCTTCCCAGTTTAGATCAGTATTGATTTTAAATGTGTGCCAGGTTATGAACTATTTCGTCTGTTGGTATTAAGAGGATTTTAATCTGATACATGGCATTTCAAATGTGGACAGTAATCACCCAAAATCAATGTCAAATATTTTATTTTGTTATAATAAATCAGCAGATTAGAAGAATGGTAATAAATGGCAAAGCGGAGATTCATTTGTGGGTTTAAGCAAAACAGCAATTCCTTAAAATCTTGCTTTGAACTTCTGATGTTCACATGCACACGCAAATGTGTTTCCATCATCTTGGCACATTTTGCATTAAAAAAGTACTGATGGGTTTTGTTTTTGGCTTCTAAACAGTAGAAAGAGGAAGAGTTAACCAACTGTTATCCACATTTTCATTAAGGAACACATTTATATGTAAAAAAATATCTTTAAAAAATATCTTTTTTCCCTCAACATTCTTAGCCAACAAATACATTCTGAGAAAACCAAGCTTACCACTTTGAAAGGACTGCATCCTCCTCGTTTTCTGCTGCAGTGTCTCCTGACTCGTACCCTCACCTTCTCCACTTCTCTTCCTCTCACATTCTGTAACAAAATAAAGATAAATGGATCATTGTTGGATGAAAAAACGCCCTCTCGTGCTGTTACCTTGTAATATGAATTTTAACTTAAACTTGTTACTTCACAAGTAAACAAATCTGATGTGAAAACACAAGGTTCTGACATCACAATAAAAATGTGACTATTGTCTTACCAGATCAGCAGCCTGTTGCTGCTCTCCTTGTTGACGATCATCGGTCAGAAGAGCAGCTTCACCTGAAGAGCTGAAGGCTGTGGTGAGCAGGAAGACCTCCAGAGTCAACAGGGCCAGCAGTAAACCTTTGTCCATGGCTGAGGAACTAAAGAGTGTGAAACACACGGCTCTTTATATACTAACTGGCAACCGACTGCTTTCATGTTAAAAAAGAAGAAGTACCAACGGTACCAATGCTTTACACCATCAAAAGACGTCACAGGAGTATTTCTCAAATTGAGGCTTGACCATATCTTGACCAAATCTCTCGTAAGTTGTGTCGAAATGACAGCTGTTTGTACATTGTATATGGACAAATATGTTGTTTTGTTTACAGAGATCCACATATTGTGCAGAAAAAATTATGACAGTAATCATAGTGTTATATCTTGTCTTATCTCCTGTTTTTTTTTTCTTTTTTCAGTTGAGGTGGATGTCAAAAATCAATTCCCCTCGATGCCACCTAAAGACAGTGATTCACGACTGGATTGCTGTTGCAGGCAAAACAAGATCACATCGAATCGGAATTCAGCTGCAGTCTGAACGCAGTCTTATTCTCTTTCTAAATGCTTCCAGCCCTTCTGTGAACTTGCATCTTGAAGTCTGTTTTAATAAGATACTCTTGCTTTGCAAAATAACATCACATCTTGTGACGTAAAAAGATTAATTAATATGTTGTACAAACAAAACCATACACTGCAGAAACTGCACTGATAGAATTATTTATATTAATTAGTTATAAGCTAATTATAAGCTGCTGCCTGTGTTTAGATTGCTAAACAATGTTGTTGCATGTGTACAGTCCGATGTGGGCTGTTACTTAACATGATTGCTTTCCTGCAGAGATATGACTGCATTGCCACATCAGGGCGTGGGAGTCCAAGCAATTGCACCACCAACACGTTGAATAATGAATAATGAGGAAGCAACGCAAAAACATGACAAAAACAGCTCCAAACAATTAGTGTGATAAACAGTCAACTCATTTGTATTAGTATGTAACCCAGTTCCATACCAGCACTTGTGATTCAAAATTTAACACCTAAAATACCCTTTTTGCTTCATCCCTTTTAGCAAAGATCGAAGTTTTACAGTTACATATTAATGATATTTCATGATGGTAACGTTATACATTGACAAACATTTTTCTCAAAAAAAGTAATCTATTGTCACAACCGGATTCCTACTCCACCTGCCTTGATCCTAAATCATGTCTATGGTCATTACATCTATAGTGTATTTGGAAGATATATATATACCCGGAAAGGATTCTTGATCAAAACAAGAAGTACTACCAAAGGTTTATGGCAGAAGGTCCAATATACATATATAGAGGTAATGAAATTGCAAGAAAGTGGACATTAATAGATAACACTAACTCCTCATTACCAGGTAAGTTGACAGTGATTTCCACTTAACCGTCAATGGGAATGATTTTTACATTAACTACCAACACTTTTTTTTTTGCCCTACCCGAGCTCTACAAGCTCTGACAGTAGGCATTAATCAGGTTTGGGTATATTTTTATCTTGCGGACTCGTGAGCTCGTGTCTAAAAGAGCTTATCTATGCTGCATTTCCTGTACAACAGGTTTGTAAGCTTCTTAAGAAGGCTCTGAATACTTGTTGGGTTTTTACTAAGACATTATGTTCAATTTTGTCTAAGGCCTTTAGAAAATAAGGGTTAGTATATCAATATGCCTCCCATAAAACAAGAGTTTCAATGATTTCATCTTGAGTGACTTTTTTTTTTTTCAACTACACCAACATTCAACAGGAAGAAGTTGTTTGAGGTCAAAGGTAGTGTGAGGAAATCATCTGAAGAGTGGAAATCTGAAATAAAACGTGTGGTTATGGCTCAGATTTCCCCAAACTCATACAGAGATGGAAGAGCAGCCCTGGTAATCTGTGAAACAATCAACAGAGCTAAAGAGATCTATGAAGAGCTGAAAAGCAGCATTCCAGGTGAAATTATTCTCTACTGCCACAGTGACAAAGAAAGTTTGAGAAAAATAGACAAGGAACTGCTTCCTGGTGATGTCCTTGTTGCCACAAACCTTGCTGGACGTGGAACAAACATCAAAGTGTCCAAAAAGGTGAACAATAGTGGAGGATTATTTGTAATCCTCTCTTTCCTCTCTGAAAATACAAGAGTGGAACTACAGGCTTTTGGTCGAACAGCACGCAAAGGTAAACCTGGATCTGCTCAGATAATCATGTCCACTGAACACATGCAGCAGGATTTCAGGATGATGTGGTCTCTGGAGGAAGCTAAGAGCACAAGAGATAGACTTGCAGCAGAAAAGATGAATCACATGATGAATGATGTCACTGAGATGAATCTGCGGGAGGACCTGTTTTCACAGTACTGTGAAACTCTTAAAGATATTTACAAGAACACAGATGGAGATGAAAGAAGAGCTGTTGTTGCGATCATGAATGAGTACTGGGGGATCTGGCTGCAAACGAAATCAGAACAAATTGAGCAGCTGAAAAGAGATGAATTGCAACAGAGTTTGAAAGCTGATTTGACGAAGGCAAGAATTCAGTCTCAAAGTCAAACATCACCATGTTCTAGTATTTATCACTACATAAAGTTTGGAAATATTGCTGTGGGTGAAAAACAATGTGACCTTGGCGCCAGGTTCTTCGAAAAAGCCATGAATCAAGATGAAAGTTGGGCAGCTGTAGCTTTTTACAGTCATGCATACTGCACTATAAAGCAGCGGAAGGCAGATTACCTTACAAATGCCAGAGAAGATCTACAAAAGGCACAGGAGTCTCTGAAGTATCTCACTGAAGAATCCATGGCCTGTTTGCAGTTTGTAAAAATGGCCTCTGCAGACTCAACAAACAATGAATCAACCAGCCTTGAAAAACAGTTAACAACCAGGTGCTATATGTACAGATTATTTGATGAAAACATCAGTGAGGCCATCCAAAAGCTTGATGAAATTAAAGAAAGAGGTCGGGATGCATTAGCCAAAAAATCACCAGTTTTCTCTTTGGTGTCAAGTGCTGATAAGGAACTCCAAGTGGAAGCCTACAACCTCTACAATCAAGGTCTGAAATATGTATTTGCTGTGGAAGAAAAGCCTCGCTTCTCATGGGGAGGTCTGCTGGTGTTCTGTTTAGGACTTTTGCAGATTGTTGGAGGAGCATTGCTCACTGTGGTTACATGTGGTACATTAGCTCAAGTCGGCATTGGGTTGATCAATGAAGGAATATCAGACTGCATCACTGGCGTAGAGGCAATGGTAAAGGGAGAGTTCAGCTGGAAATCATGGGCTATACAGAAATCTATTTCTGTTGGTTTATCCGTTAATTAAAGGTTTAGGCAAAAACTTGAAGTCATTGCCAAAGTTCTTCTCCAGGCAGACTGCAGACGGTTTAAGTGTTGTTGCAAAGGCAAACATGAAGAATGCAGTAAAACACACAGCTAAAAAGGTAGTGGAGGAAATCATTATCTATGGACTCGGGAAGGCAGAGGAAGAAATACTGAAACAAATCTTAAACAAGATCAAAAGGGAAGTGCAGAAGGGAATAGCTGACGACGTAAAGTCCAACATAGAAAAAGAGCCCTTGGCTACATTAGTTGACTCTATTATCCTCTCACACCTCCAGGATATAGATCAACTCAATAATCTGCTGAGTGACAAAAACCAAAGGAGTGATCTGCTGGCCATTTTCAGACAGTTAAGCCGCACTGCAGTCCAGCCATTCCATGCAGACCTCAACTGGCAGAACAAGCTGAACTCAACCCTCATCAAAGTGATTGATGCAGCTAAAGTAGGCGCTAAAGCAGGCTCCAAACGAAAATTGCATGCAATTTTATCATCCATTCAAGCTATCCACTACATGGCACTTGCAAAAGATGCCATTGCTGCAGGACTCACCCTCTCCAGCAAATTCTTCTCAAACCTTCAAGAAGAACTGAATGTGTTTAAAAAAGAAAAAGTTATTTCAGAGAAAGTGATGGTAAATGATCTATCTTCCTCAGACACTGAGATGCTGAAGGCATTTAAACAGGATTTAGCCAAAGTCATCAGTGATTTATTGGCTGATGCTTTAGTGGAAGTGTTCCACCAGAAGTTCTCCGGTCACATTGTTTCTCGTGTTCAAAGTGAAGTGAATGGTGTCATTCGGAAACATGCAAGACGTGGATTAAAGAGTGACAGAACAGATGAAAAACTCAGAGCTGGACAGAACAACAGATATATCACAAACATGCCAGTAAATCTGAATTCTAAACTTGCAGAAGATGCAGGTAACCTGCACACATGGTCACAGGCTGAGAGGATCAAAAACCCTGAGACTGTGGGCACCATTCTCGATGTCAGAGTCCTGTCAGAGGCCACTGGCACTAAGGTTGTCATCCTAACAGAGGATAAACGTGGCAGACTCAACAAAATGCAGGAAGTGAACCCAAGTACTAAACCTGCAAGTCAAACTGTGACACTGATCTACAGACCAAAGAGTTCCCAATATCCCAGTGGCCATTATGATGTGCGTATCAATAATGACACAATGATCATTGATGGAAAGGGCAAGAGCTGCCTGTTTCATGCTTTGGCACGAGGCATGAAACCAAAAGCTAGTGAAGAAAAGATTGCTTTGGACGCAGACCACCTCCGATCTTTGGAGGCCAAAACTCTACTCAGACATCCAGACCATTGGGAGCCTTTCATCAAACGAAAAGTGTGGACTGAAACACTCAGAGGAGGAGACTGGTACATGGCAGAGGGCGGTGCACCAAGACTCACAAAAAAACAGAAAGAAATATGTATGAAAGAGGTTGGAGGAGTAGGAAAATACAAATTAATGCGAAAACATCAACAACAAAGAAACATGGGGAAATTCATCAGTGCTGATCACCAGCCACCAGTCCGCAGTATACGAGAAGCTATAACCTTGAACCAAAATAGCAAATTAGCACAAGCCATGCTTGAAGTGGCAACAAACTCCTCTCCTCTGAATTACAGCCTGATTCCTGGTGTGAAGAAATCACAAGGTCGTGAACTTCCAGCTGTTTTTGTGCCCACAGAGACTGTAGTCACTTTTGGGGCTTGAAGACCAAGACACATTTGCATTTGATTTTTCAGTATTAATGAGACCTGCAGAAACAGACATGGGGTGTTTTTAATTTTGGACTAGGAGTAAAACTCAAAAAAGAAAATGAAAGACCTCGTTTTCTAGACTGATACATAAAACAACAAACAATACAGAAAAACATTTTTCAAATTTTCCGTTGCTCTGGACAAATCAAGTTTGCTGACCCGTCCAGGGTGCACCCTGTTTTTTGCCCAATGACAACTGGGAAAGGGTCCAGCACACCCACAATCCTGATTGCTTTAAGTGGATGTAGAAAATTGATTAATGGATGGATGGTGAGTAGGCCATCAACACCTTATTGCCTCTGATTGGCTAGTGTCCTCTTTCTGATTTGAGCTTTACCCAATAACATCACTGAGTGTCCTCTGTGCAAATGATACACTGACAGCTCTATGTTATACAACACAGATCATACTTGTATTGGTGGCTTTGACGCCCTCAGCCGTAAGTCATAGCCATAATGTATAGCCATGATATCGGTACTGATTGTTGTTATTGTTGTTGCTAATAATCATATGCTGTTACTGAACGATTTCTGATTAAGATATTGTTTTATGACCCACAGTGATGATAAAGATGTCTTTCATATCAAATTAGCATACTGTTCTGTCAAATGTGCATGAATATTACACATTAATGCAACAGTATTTTTTTGTGTTGTGCGCTCACGTACAGCTAGGTGACTATAGCACATCATATCTGATTTAAAAATGGAATGACCTTTCCTACATTTCTTCAGTGTGTACTCTGAACAGTAAAGTCTTTAAATGGACAGTCAGCAGGCACCAAGTGAGAAATGAAAGAAATGCACCGATTCATCTTATCTGTGTTGTGTTGTGGTCGTGTTTGTAATGCCAGCTGGTACTCATATCTACAAGCTAACATGTTCTGCTTTGCTGTAGAGAAAATTAAACTTAATCCAAATGCTCTGCTGCTCTGAGATCCAAAGCCAGTGTGCTCTATTCATAGAAAGGGATTCTCTGAGTAATTGAAAAATAATTAATTGACTCTAATTGGCTTGAGTAGGACTGCATCATTGAAGTGCCTTGAGATGACATTTGTTGTGATTTAGCGATAAATGAATAAATTGAATTGAATTTGCAAACCATTAAAACATAGGACAGCGTGCAACCCAGCATTCAGAGGTAAATATTTTCTAGTGCAATATTTGACGCTTACAAAATGCTTACAGAAAATAACTGAGAATAGTGCTGAGAAATAATTTAGGGGAATATTGTAGGATAAAGCTTAAGATGTGTTCCAGATGTGAACTTTTAACTTACTGAATTGCTGATTTGAGCAAGTGAACACAGGCAATTTGGACTGCAATAATGTTTTCAACAAAGATAATTTAACCCTAAATAAAATCTTCTACCATGAAGTAATCTTGTTAAACGAATGTTTTTTATTTAATCCAGTTAATTCTGTTTTATCTCTGAGCCTGTAGATTCCCATGCATTATCTTGAAAATTGTATCAGATTTATTTACTTCTCATAACAATTGTACATGTACAAACGAAGGCTGTAATAAACTGCATGCAACAAAACTGGTAGCACAGTCTACAATGACCCAAGAAATAATCATTCTAATCAGACCAATTAAGGTCATTTTTCTCTTTAAATAAAGAAAAGTGACAAAGCACCCAAACATAACTTCAATCTATACTTGTAAACCTTGAAAACTGTAAACATTCAGTAGTATGCAGTTACACATATGTTTTTCTTTCAAGTTTTGCACCTCCTTGTAATTGCAAGTAGAATTCATGTTAATGTTATTAACTGGCTCAGTTACATGTCCACCCTAAATCACTCTGGCCCGAAGTCCAAAGTTGAAAAGCTGGCGCCCCGCATGGTCAGTATTACCTTGCATTTCTGGTAACTGACCTCCTGCATTACACACACTGCTTTAATATAGGGGAAATTTGTCGCCGGTGTTACTTCCCCATCACAATCTACCACACTCCGTAGTAGTCCACCAGGTGGCGTCAGTCATCCACCTTCTCCTGATTTTCACCATTCGCCTGTTTCCTCCATCCTTGTGTGGCACCAGCTCAGTTATAGTTGTAAGGTTGTTGGGATTTTAATTCCCCCTGGCAGTCGACTAAAATTGTCAAAGGAGCATTATGGTCCTGACTGTGATATACCACAGTGGCAGATAAACAATATCTGTATGTAAGATTTTCTCTTAAGAATCTAAAACATAAATGTCACTCCCGTCTTTATGCTCCGTCTTTAAATAAATCCCCCTTTCTCCTGCCCTAAATCGGTGTATTACACAGGAATCACATTCATGTCAAGCTGGCAAACGGAGAAACGCTAATCTGGCTTTATCCGGGTTTCCTCTCACTGACCAACACCCGCTGCACTGCGACTCACCGACACTTTGCCCGAACTTTGTCTCTAATTCGGATGTTCTCAAATTGCACACGACAAGCTTTTTGGGCTATTTGTAAATGATTGGCGTCGGCTCACAGATATTTCACCGGAGGGTTAAACATCTGTTCACCTCTGTGAGGCCGTGGAGGTGCACAGTCCAGGGAGGGGATCAGAAAGAGACCGGTGAGTTTTTTTATTTTTTATTTTTTATTTTTTTTTATGTTTAAACCTTGTTTCTTGTTAGTAGCCTATAAGCCCTTCATTTCTAGAATTACTTTTAACAACTTGCAAGCGAGTCTGTGATTATGAGCAAACTAGTCTTTCTTTTGGTATTTTTATTAGTTTGTAAATGAATGGCGATTAACCAACTCTACATAATGTAACGGAGTCCCTGCGGTGATAATAATTTCTTGTTTAACTGATAAAAAAAAGTGTTTCGTCTGTGCACCTCTGAATGCAGACAATTCTAATCATTCTCGCTGTTAATACATTATAGTATGTGTACAACTCATGGTGTTATGAGATGAGAAATGTAATAAAAAGTCGTACTTCACAAATGAGTATTCATCTTCATTCAGTCTGAGTAGAGATATAAAGGACTGAAATGGAAGTAAAGGTACCTCTTCTTCAGATGTACAGTTTTGTATTAGATTGAAGTTAATTACTTTCTATTGCTGGTTCTCACTATATCATGAGGCTTTTTACAGAAATATATTGATCTTTTCTGCTGTCCTGTGTTTTTATTCAGATGAGAATAATTAATTGATTGGTCAGTCTGAGGGGTTGAGAGACAGCCAGAGGAGGTGCCAAAGATGGGTCGGAAGTTGGATCTGACAGGACTGACGGACAATGAGGCAGCACATGTGCTGCAGGTGGTGCAGAGAGACATGAGGCTTCGCAAGAAGGAGGAGGAGCGACTCAGGTGAGTTCTGACCTCCATCATGAATGTGTTCCAAGTGTCCACTTTAAACTCTTCAAATTAGTACATTTATATATTTTTTTAGTGCCTGTATTGTTACCGCTCTAGAATCACCTGGTACTTATTCTTACCAGTCTCTTTTAAACCTTTAAACTTTATTTTCTTGTCAAGAAGAGAGGTGGAAGCATTATTCAGAATGTATTATTAATTTGCTTAATAATCAATATCATCGCAACATTTTTATAATTGAAATTTGTTTAAGTGCCAAAGTGCCTCAGTTCTAAAGAGGTAGTTAATGAATATGAGAGTGCTGTTGTTGCCTGGTTAGTTTTTGTCTTGTTTTGCTGAAACCAACCAAATCTAGTGGATGAGGGAAGAGATGGAGAAAAGAAAAGGTTTTAAGAGGGTTTTGTGCTGAAATTTCCCCGGAAAATATAACCCTCCCCTTTTGGCCCTTTTACTTAAGTTTATTATTTTGGGCTTTATTAGTCATTATAATGATAAAGGTTTTTATCTTGAAATGTGTTTTATTAATTTTGCTTGCAAAACAAAAGATATATTGATAGCAAGCATGGATACAATATGGCATTCAAACAAAGTGATGTATAATCTAAACTTCATTCTCCATACAGTAATGGTGTATAAGTAGTATAATGAGTCTTACTGTACTCTTGTTCAGCAACTCGGTTTGCATTCGAGGCATTTTTAGAACTTAGTGGAGATTTCCTGCCTTTCTGCTAGGATGTCTTTTCTGGAAACAGTGGACAGGAAGTTAAGCACCTTCCTGCTGCACTCTGACCAGCTTCCTTAAGACTTACAGTTATGCAGCCAACGTCAATACACACAGTACCGTAGTTCACTAATTAGGTGGGTTTGAATGAAGTCTGTAGTACAAGTTCAAGACTGAGACAGAGTACAAAAGCAGGAAATGATTCACTCACTGAAACAAATTCAGTTCTCCGACTTTCAGAATAACATGCTTACATCATTTCTCCAGGACTCTGATATGACAACTCAAGCTTCAGTTACAAAACACTTGTTTTTTACCAAAACTATTATTCTGCTTATTATATCAAAGTGAATTCAGCAAGTAGGAAGTCCAATCAGATAAAGCACACAGATTAAAGATAAACCTAATGGCTGCTATTTCCTTCATATTCCCCTAACAAAAGGCCTTAATGTAGAGATTTGGTCAGTTAGTTGGGAAAATATTTGCCTATTGTGTTAGCTCAGTCATGTGTTGTGGCTCAATAGAGAATGTGCCTTCTTAAGATTATGCAGACTGCTCGCAAACCGTTGTTTATTAATCCTGTCTGCTCAAAAACAGCAGAACATGTAACTTCTTCTCCTGCCTGCGATCAAGACGCTGGAACAGGATGCTGATTGGTTCAAACTTTTGTGTTTCTGCGACAAACTGCATAGCTTAGAGCCTGGAGAGATGGATTCTTTGGCAATTAGCTTTCAAATCTAATGACAGTCCCGCTGATCTGCAAAATAATGCCTGGCCTCCATCTAAGTAACAGACCACAAAAACAACACTGAGCATATGCAAACAGTTCAATCATAGCTGCTACTGCTTGTTCCTTTCTGCATTGACCGCACAGAGAAGAGGCACATTCTATTATTCACTGCTCACGGCAGTCCTGATGACTGTCCAAAACAGTCCGGAGGCATTTTTACCATGAAGACACAGGGTGTTTTTATGGTAAACTGAGCAATATAAAGTGTTTGAGCTGAGAACGTATGCAGTTTATTTACATGGAAGAAAAATATTTCAAATCAAAATACAAATGTCGTCAACTAAATGACTACTCAGTGAACAAATATTCAGATAGTTTAATAATCTGGTTCAGGCACCATTAAAGAACTTTGTTTTTGTGTAGCATACAAAAGAGACTATGTAAGAGTAAGTTGTTAAAGAATAGATATAAGTAAACCCTGAATAAAAGAATGCAGCTGCAGTTATGGCATTGGTACATATTCACAAGAATTATTGAGTCATAATTATCATCATGCGCTTTATGTATCTATAAGTTTCCCTTCTTGGGAAAGACAATATAATGCAAGTTCTAATATCCATTTAAACTCAACATGTAAACCTTCACGAGAGAAGGGATGAGAACCTGTGTTTTCTCGGCCTGGCCAGCATTTAGCAAAACAGTGTTACAGATTGGTTGAAAATCATGTGGAACTGATCTAATCTCATTTGATTTCAATTTGTCCTTGTAGATTTTTGTGTTTTTTTTCAGAACTGTACATGCATTTTTATTTCCACTTAGGCCACTCAGCACTATCCAATAGCACTGACACTTTTTCTTAAATTTTTTCCTTGAAGCTTATTCGTTTATATCTAAGGCTCAGCGTGACATGAGCCACATCGATTCATTTCAGAGCTTTGGGCCACCAAGTGATTACTAGCAGTTAATCGTATTGTTACTTAGTAGCTGTGACTAGACATGCTGTCATTTGTCTGAGCTGCTTAAATATTTTTGATAAATTCACAACATAAATGTTAAGGTGATTTAATGCTGGTTATGTTTCCTGTATTATAGTAAAAAGCTTTTTTTTCAGACATCACATCTATGTGGTGAATCCTGTTCATCCTCACTCACAGAAGTTGTTTAGTGGGCTCTTGTTTCTCACTGATTCTCAACCACTTTTGAAAGATGAAACATGGGAACCTCAATGAATGTCATATAGTGATGAGTGACAGCCGGGGGACCGTATTCTTCAGTGTGCTAAGAAACTCTGATGTTAGCATTGGTTCCTACCTGTCTGCTGCTGTAAAAAGCCTCTTAGTGGTCATCAGAAAAACCAGCACATAGGCACTGCTATTAACTTTCTCTTGAACATTGTTGAAAGCATGCCATGAAAACATGGCTTGAACAGTGATGAGGCTTCGATTCACCAGTTTCTGGAGAATACAAATCTGATTTGATGCACAAAATGTAAATTAGCAGCAGTTATCTGTGTCAGAATGGGTTAGCTGTGGTTGCTGTGGTGTGGCTTGGCGTGGAGGTAGGACCCGGATGAAGATATTTTTAGAAAGTAAAACTTGATTTATTTAAACAAAAACAACACAAAGCACAGCTGAGCTGGAATACAATAAATCTAAACTGTGGATTATGAAAAACTAACTAAACAAAACGTGGCAAGAAACAAACTAGGACTAGAACTAAAGACATGGACATCAATGAAGGGGAGGATCTGGCAAAGTGCAAGGGGAAACCTGGAAACTAAATACTGAAGGGAGGTGATTTGTGATGGAGTGCAGCTGAGGGGAAAAGCACAGGTGAAATGAGTGAAGCTGATAACCAAGAGCGACTGAGGGGAAAACATAGCAAAACTTAATGACTAAACCAAGAACCTGAACACAAAAAAAACATAGTCATGACAACCTGTCAACTGAAATGACCAATATGGGAGTTTGTTCACCATCTGCTGTGATCAAGTAATTAATAAAGAACTTATTGTCCCTTAAAAGTGAAACCATCAGCGCATAATTTAGAAAGACTTAAACTTAAAGACAATTGTAAGAGGGGAAGATGGAGTCAAATACATCTGCTGAATCCTCTGCAATCATACATGTAACCTCTCAGAAAATAGATATTACAATAGGTGAATAATTCTTAAAAATGCATCAAAGTTATTATTTAAAGTTATTATAGTAGTTATATTTATTTGCCTTTTTATTTATTAGATGTTTTGTATATCAGCCCTTTTTCTCCATCTTATTTACTCATTTTTACTTTAGTATTGACATGAGGCTCAGCTAAGTCTTTATTTAGCTTAAGATGAACAAAATAAAGGTTAAATTTGGAGGGGAAAATAAGCCTTTTAGAGGGGCAAAGTTGAAGTGAGGTTGTCAGGTCGAAACTTACTTCAGCTGCTGAACACCAAGATCCACCAAACTCATCCTCTGAAATAAGATTAGCTGTCACTGAGCAGTGAGCACAAAGTGTCCTAAAGGGACCTCCTACTGTTCGAAAGTAGCTCAGCAGGGATACTTTCTAATCAAGATCAATATAACTTTGTTGTCATTCAGATCTTAAAAAATAAACCAGTCTGTATTCACACCTATGTGTATATTAGAAGTCAGCTTATGGCTGTTTTTCCTGCAGTTTAAGTCTCTTCTCTTCTCTGTTTTTTTTTTTTTTTTATGTCTGGAGCTGGAAAACACCCCTTTAGACGACAATGTGCAAAGATGGAGCTGCACAACATTCTTTGAATATATGACTCACCGTACAAAAAATAAATATTATTTTTGTCTTTTATAAAAATGTGCTCTATGCCTTGTCCACGTTGAGTTCAGAACTGTAGAAGTATCAGTGTTGTTTTGTGTGTTTCTGCTTGTTACCTCCATGTTTCGCTGTGAACACCTCTCTGTCCCAGTGAGCAACGAAGTGTTGTGTCTGAGAGGTATTTATATCATGTCTTGAGCTTCAGTAATGGAGTTGATGCCTTTAAATTTTAATAGTTTGAGGTTTATGAGTGTAAACTAAAGATTCTAGCTGTCAGAATTTCCTGTTGTGGAGCAAAATTCATGGATCTCAGACTTGTCTGTTACTTCCTCTCCTCTTTACAATGGTGAAGTTTGTTTAACAAAACAAAATATGATAAAATAATAAGCTTTTGAATGTCAGTTTGTGCTTTAGGAAAATATAAATCAGGATTAAACTATTATTAAGCAGTTATAAGTCTTAGTAATATAAGTCTTTCATTTCTCCACATTCAACTTTTAGTGACAAACATTTGTCTGTACCTGTTCTCTAAAGCTAGAAAAAAGTGTTTTTTCCTTGACTTTAAAGGAGTGTAAACTTTTGCCATTTGAAACTGAAATTAATCCAATCTGCAATGGCTTCTTGCTTCCTCCTGCGACCTCATCTTGTCAGACTTAATCAGTCTCCAACTGTAATCACCCATAAATGATTCAGTCAGGCTTGATGCTCCTGCTGTCGTAATTTTTTTGACACTTTCCCTCTGGTGCAACTTATATCAGTTTGTCTCTTTCTGCGATCATCTGTCATATTTTTCGAATATATTATTCCGTCATCAACTCCTTTCAGTTTAAGATGGAGCTTGTCTCATGTCCGTAGTTTTCATTTTCATTTTCATGAAAGAAAGTTGCACAACTACATGTATGTATGTATATATGTATATATACATATATCATATCTCATATTTAAGCAACATATAGGATGTTATTCATACCCTGGAATATGACTCATATAAGAGGGGGTATTTGCAGCTAAAGTAGCCATTGCTTTTGTTTTTAACAGATCTTAGTGTTACTCGGTAAACAGCTTGAAACAAGTTCAACCAGAAAAGGCTCCACAACTGCCACTTATGTTATTGACCGTGTCTTGTGATGTGGTTTTCTCAAACAATAATAAATGTTGTGGTCTACTACCACCTGTGGCCGTTTATACAAAACAATCTGCTGCTGTCGAGGAAACACGCTGATGTATTATTCAGCTCTGCTGCTTCCTTTAACCTTTATATGTGGCATTTAAGTTGATGTGAAATGATAAGTGCTCTGCTGGAATATTCAGTCAGACATTTATTTATGTAAGCGTCTCTTTTGATAATACACTGTCTGGCTTTGCCAGCTTCAAATTTGTCATCTTCATGAAGGGAAGGCTGCCACGGTAATGATGTTTAGTAAATTATGAAATGAAATGACTATTTGTGAAGCCACTTTAGTTTCTGCCCCTTTTTCATTTAACGATAGGTTGGGAATCAGTGTGTGTTTTAGTATGTGGGCACTCAGTGTCCTCTCCTCTTCTCCTCCACCTCCTCCCTACAGTGAAATGAAGCAGGAGCTAGACGAGGAGGGCAGTCGCTGCCTCCTGCTGTCACGGCAGACTTGCTTCAACCAGCGCTGCTGCATCCGCTGCTGTTCGCCCTTCACCTTCCTGCTCAACCCCAAGCGCCGATGTCAGGACTGCAAGTACAACATCTGCAAGGCCTGTAGGGTCTACAACAAGCGGGACAAAGCCTGGCTCTGCTCGGCCTGCCAAAAGAGCAGGTAAGGTCGGTGGGGTGGCCGCTGGGAGTGTGATGGTGTGTCTGTGTGCAATGCATAAGGAGGCTAACTAAGGTTGAGAAACTGACTGTGACATCAAAGGTTATTAAGGTTTTACTCTGCTTTGGGAAGGATGATTTAGTTCCAAGATCCAGAACAGAATAAAGCTTCCTCTGGCTCTAATAACTACAATGTTGCAACATCAGGATGTGACTTAACAGACAAAACATGCTTCTAGTGAAGCAGCCTGAATGGAGCTTCTCTGTTTCGTGTCACAGAAAGTTTTTAATGGTTCCGTCTGTGGATATTTAAATAGTTTACTGATATCGAGAAGTCCTGTCAGTGGCTAGTAAAAGGCTGGTCTGAAAGACAGTACAGAGGCACTAATCAGGGCAGTTGAAGAACAGGCCCTGAGCACAAAAGCAATAGAGGCCGGGGTCTACCACACCAGACAGGACCCCTTTTGAGTGCAGAGTATGGATTGGAAGTCCCAAAGTCAAAGTGGGAGATTCCTCTAAAGGTAGTGGAGAATGACAGAACAAAGATCCCGTGGAACTTCCAGATCCAGATAGATAAACAGGTGATGGCTAAGCAACCAGACAAGTGGTTGACAAACTACAGAAGAAAGTAGGAGTGATATCATTCCATATGAAAGTAACATAAAGAAGAAGGAACATGAGAAGCTTGAAAAAATACCACGGGCCGAAGGAGGAAGTTGAAAATAAGTGGAAATTGAAAGCAGCAGTGGTACCAGTGGTAATCTGAGTACTTGGGGTTGTGACTGGCAGAATGGCTTCAGCAGATCCCAGGAACAACATCTGAGAGCTCTGTCCAGAAGACTGCAGCTTCACGAACAGCTAAGATACTGTGTAGAACCCTCAAGTTTCCAGGCTTCTATTAGAGGACCCGAGCTTGTAGGAAAAAGGGTACCGCCCACAAGAAGGACGAGTGTAGAGAGAATGTCTGAGTCTATGTGTGTGTGCGTGGGTGTACTTGTGTTGCCACAGGTTTAACATGAAGTGCATGTTTGAAAATTAAACATCTGTCTGTTTCTCAGGTTGTTGAAGACACAGTCTCTGGAATGGTTCTACACAAACGTGAAGAAACGCTTCAAGAGGTTTGGCAGCGCCAAAGTGCTGAAGACTCTTTACAGGAAGCACCTGGCAGAGCACAGTGCACTTTCAGAGCTTACAGGTAAAATATTCTTATGATATGAGCTCTATCCATGCTTAAAACCTGTTTGGAACAGATACAGAAAACTGTGTAAGTTGTCACATGTGACACACATTGGGAATCTTCACTTGACACCTGAAAGTAGATTGAAATTCAGAATATAATATCCACTTTTGACTATTCTACAATCCTAATCCTATGCTGAAGGCTGTGATAGACTACTGTAAAGAGGATGATTGTGTATTCAACTACATGAGCTTGTTTTGAATTTGATAAATCAAAGCAGTGCAGAACAGGTAGTTAGGAAAAGGGTGAAACGGGATTAAGCTGTTATAACTACAGCCACTAGGGCCAAACTCCAGATATATTCATGTTTGTTTGCTTCCTTCATATCTTCACTCTGAAGGGAGTCAGTGTCTTTGTATTTAGATGCAAAAGTAAACAACTGTCAAGGTAGAAATATTAAATACATGTGTAAACACAATGGTGCTGTCACAAAAACACAGTTTTAACTACGAAAACCAAGTTTGATGTCCAATTCCTTGTTGTTCTTCTTTTGATACACTAATATTTTCATATTGCTGTGTTAAAAGAGGCACAAGCCCTTGCATTTCCAGGCACGTCAGGGGAAGCCACGTTTGAGGGCTTTTGTTGCAGACATGCGAGTATCCATTCGCCCCCATTGTACGTCATGCTGAGTGCAGCAAATTGATTCCTGTGCAGTGCACTATATAAATGTAAATTTGATAATGTTTGTCTAATGATGATGGAACTCATCAGAGATTGCAAACATTTTTTTAAAAGTTATCGTCTTTGTGACTTTTGTTATTATTATTTAAAAGAAAAGTTCCTGGTTGCTTGGCAGTTTTACTCACTGTTTTTTTTTTATTTTATTTGCCAACACAGTTTCACTTTTAACCTGTGTATATTCCAGCAGTGACAGTGAGGGAACAGGCTTTAGTTGCTTATGTAATGAAAACATTCAGTAGACCTCCAGGGGGGTCTTTGCAGTCAGAGTTTTTCACAGCTTAACACAGGCAGGGTGGGGAGGCCAGTTGCACAGGGCAGCCATACTGAAAATTGAGTTGTCCTGGACAGTGTTTACCCAGTAGCATCTGTTAAAGTTTGCAGACCCAGTCAAAAGACAAAGCCGCACTGGACCATCGGTCCACAGTCTGATCCGATTGAACCAACAGTATTTCAGAGAATTATGTGTGTTTTGTGGAGGAGAGATTGTTGGCTGCAGATGATGCAGCGCTGTGGCTCCTGTGGGAGGAGAACTGATGTGGGTTGACATTGGGCCGCCCCTCCTCTGATGACGGTTGCTCACATTGCATCGAACATTTCAACCTAACCTGCGCTGAAAATTCTGCTGCGTTTATTCAACTGCAAAATCTGATCTACACATTGTGACTCATGAAAAACCCTGTTGATGGTGCTTGCATAAGAACAACGTGAGCCACATGAATAGCATCAGTATCAGCAGACCCAAATGCTGGAATTGGTTGGAAATAAAGAAGTACAAATAATTCATGAAAAATTTCAAGTATGTAGTATCTTAGTTATTATTTCTCTTTTTACCTCCACATGCTATACTTGAACTCAACTTTTACTTTTATGGTATTTAATGGGAATCTTTTAAATCTTTTTTTGCATTTTGCTTATTTATATTTCCAACAAGAAGATCAATCTAAACCTATATGGATGGGACAGTTACATTTAGAAATGATGATGTCTTGTCACAAGTTATATGTGTTTGATAATAACTAGAGACATGGATGAAAATAAGTCACATCTCCATGTGCAGAAAGGCAGAGATTGAATGCATTTATGCAGTTATTCCTCATTAACTGTTAGACTGTAGGAATGATTCTTGGTGAAAGTGTTGAGTCTGTTTATTATTTCCAGTTTATTGTTCTCTATTATTTTTAAAATCAAAAAGGTTTGACAGTTTTGAAATTACATTGTGAGGATAAACAGTTTTGCATTTAAACACCTGGTGGAATTGTCTTGGTTACTTTTGACTCTTATAGTATACATTTCAGAGCCTGTACTTTTTCTCTTTTAATTAAATAAAATAGTTGAATCAGTACTTTTACTTTTCTAGAAGTCTTTTTTTCTGGAAGCAGGACTGTGCAAGCATGTCCATCTCTACAAACATTTCTAGAATCAATCAGTGCAGAAACAAAAGGATTCCCACATGGGACCAGCACTTGTTGAGTCAGATTTCTTTAACAGTTGGAATAGAAACCATATTCTCCAGAGAACTATAGAAAAAAAAACACTTTGTGCTTCCTGTACATCAATACTTCTGCTACTCCCACATCCCTGTTGTCATGAGTAATACCCCAAGTGCCAAGTATAACTGCAGCTTAACTCCCTCCGGTGTGGACTTTGTAGCTGTGCAGGTCTTTTACAGGCACAAACAACCTGTGTAACACACTGAAGGAGAGAGAGAGGTTTTTAAAATCACCTTCAGCTACTTGGTTGGTCATAAGTCTTTTCCATGTCTCTGTGCTAAGGCAAAATGTGTTCAGACTCATTAAATCTTAACTATACTGACATCTGCTCGCACATCAGTGAAGGGTCACTCGTACACAATCCCTGCTCCCACCCCTGAAATGCAAACGGAAATCCTCAGTTTAAAAATATTCTACATTAGTGAACTCCAGCTTTTCTTTAGAGTTCATGACATTGAAGTGAATCAGAATTAAGTGGAAGTGCTCAATGCATTTTTCAAAATACACAGTTAATACCACTTAGTTTAAGTGCTTTCTTTACCCCTTAAAACCATTGAAGGTGACCCCGTGTACTGCTCTGTGGTTTTGAGCTTGGGTCTGCTGCACACAGCTCGGGTCGCCTGGTAATGCCACACACGAGGCTGCTCTAATGCACTTACATAACCACAAATGGCTGCATTGTTGCAGGAATATTACCGTGACTTGAAGAGCTCAAAGATGGAGGAGAAACTTTCTGCTGTGTGACTGAGCTCTCTGCTGCACGATGAAGTGCTAAGAATGACGTCAATCTCACAGTATGCATATTGGTCAAAACTTAGACTTTACAAATCAAGCGTATAGTAACATGTAATAGTAATTACTTTCATTGCTCTGATATTTCAGGTTGTATATGCACATTGAAAATGAATCACAAGAGACATCCTTTTTCAACTCTGTAATCCTCCATCTAATTTCCAGGTTTACCCTGATCTGGTTTCACGATGCAGACTTAAATCCCTTCCCATGTCCCTCATCTGTCTTTTCACATACATGTCAACATCTGTGTATATCTGCAGAGGGCAGCGCCTGTGAGGAGAGCATCTGCAATGAGGGCAGCATCTGTGGGAGCGACTCCACCTTCTACAGACAAACCGAAGGTGCACACCTACACACATTTTGTTGGTTTACACCTGCTTTTGTAGTTATGATTTTAGTTTTATAAAGATGGTTTTTATTTCCTTGTGATGTCAAAAAAATGTATCTATCAGATCAAAAATGTGTTTCCTCTAAAATGATACAAAACGAAAAGGTGGAGGTCCATTATGACATAATATGTGCGCCTATAGTCATAAAACATTTTGATGTTGAATATTTAGAATAATTTCAGCAACAAAATAAAGAAAAATAATGTTCAATAAAACTAACATGATAGCAGGTTTTTCTAGAAGTATCTGTCTAAAATAAATCTTCAACTTGTGAACAAACAATGAACTCTCGCATCAAGCTTTAAGAAGTTAAGAAGACGTTCTGCACTAGAATCTGTTTGTTCACTTTCCTTTCAGTTGCTCATTGCAAAAATATAGCTGCCAAAAAAGAGCAACATAATAGGCAAATGTCGTTGTGTAAGTGGTGCTAGTTGAAACGGTTGTTGTACTGGTGGAGCTCTGATGTGGTGCAGTTAAAGCTCTCAGTACAAGGGTTGTGTAAAAGCTTTGGAAGTAAGAAGGAAAGTTTAGATGAAAATAAATGCACACTTATTGCTAGTAAGTTTTAATACCACCTGCAAAAAGGCTGTTGGCTTAGATTAGTGTAATGACAGTAAACAAGGTGAAAGAGTTAGCATGAAGAAGTTATGATGTGACCTTTTTTCCATGACAGTTTACTTGAAATTAGCTAATCAAATTACTGAAAGTCGTGCATTTGTATTCGATACCTCTGTTTGCCTTTTTGCTGATTCATTTTTGTGATGGTAACTTTCCACAGTAAATTCTCTGCACATTATTTATGGGAGTCTATATATGCAATCCCCTAACTTATCCAGGGAATCATTTGTTCCCAGCTTACATGCATCTAAGTGTTTACAGCACACGGAACAGCTGGAAATAAATAATTTCATGATGTTGGCTTTAATCTTTGGGCTCAGATTCTCAGTAGCATCTGAAACACTTGTGTTGGCCTGCCTTTTGAGTCTCCTCACTCTCCCAGTTCACTGCACTAACAAGATGAGTGACTGCAAACATGAATGAAAAGCTGCACCGGCCCGATGGCCATACATCTGTCTACAGAGCCTCAGAATCAGAGATGAGAGAGTGAAAACAGAAATAAACCACACATTTTCCATGCATGCAACAAAGACCGTAGCCTGTTTTTTTGCCTTGATTTTAATTATGTGGCTGACACCGATGAATAACAAGTGATTAACGTGTTTGTGTTTAGAGCACAGCGTGGCAGAGACTCTCAGTGTGGCAAGGCGGGTGGCAGAAGAGGCCATAGATGAGGCCATTTCTAAAGCTGAGATTGACACCTCCAATCAGGTCATTCATATATTCCATGTCATATGCACAGCGGTACTCATCATTATAGCTAGTCATCACAAGTGACTCATTGTTGGCATTCTCATGTACCCACATTGTGTGAAAGATGCTGCATTATCTTATTGTATGGTCTATAAACTATAATCTTATGTGTTTGCCCTTTACAGTTTTAGTGGCACTTTAATACTGCAGAACAAGGAAGTGCCATGACTGTTAATAGAGGAACTATTGACTTGTCCCCTCAGGTCCAGATTATTGTTCACAAAAAAATTCAAAGTGATGAAATAAAGAAGAGTCTTCATGTATTTTACAGTTTTTAATATTTAAACTGTTCTTGATGTGAATAAACTTTCAGTAGCTTGAAAATAATTCTCTGTTTCAAGAAGACACTGTATGTTTTTACATAACGAGGATGTTAAAGATAAGGTGCAGTTCACATAGGATTGGCTCTTCATAACAACCTTTTTGTTACATACTCATTTTTCATAGTCAAAGCTACAGAAAAAGTTAAACTATGCCAGTAATATATTATCTTATGCATGTGCAGTTTTTCATCGGAATCCCAAATATCTCCTCTGGTTTTGCAGCCTCCTTCTGAATCTATCAGAAAAGATTTCCTCCTCACTAATCTGTTCAAGTGTTCCAAATCTTTTGAACTTGACACAGAACATATAGAGGAGTAATCAGTTCACAGTGTGCATGTGTGCGGTGCTGAATAGCTTTCTTATTTTGTGCGTTTCCCAGGAGAAGCAGGATGAAGCACACTATCTGCGGGAGCACAGAGGAGAGCTCATCGAGGAACTGGCCAAAACTATCGTGCAAAAAGTAAAAACCAAATTAAATTGTATAACAGGAGATGTTTTATTGTGTATAATTTGACTGACTTATTTTTTTTGGGTGAAGCCAATTTTTGATATGTAAATTCAAGCTAGCGTAGGGTTGGTTTAAATTAGTATTTCCTGCACACAATTAAATAAAAGCTTTCCTTTGCTCCCTCGTGTGGGATTAGTGTTTAGAGCTAAACCTGATTTCTGTGCGTGTTAGATCATAAGCAGGAGGAAGACTTTGGCTGAGATGAGGGCAGAATATGACCAAGACTGGACCCTTGAGTGCAACACTGACCATCTTCATCAGTCTGCCTGTGATCAAAGCTCCAGCTCCCTGAAACAGCAACCAAACCTCTGGGTAAAAGCACATCACTTTGACTATTTAGGTTTAATTGAACACTGGCTCACTATTAGGCCAAATTTTGTGTCACGGTGTAGTCTTTTGATTGAAATTGATCCTAAAGGCATTTAAAATAAAACCTTTGGCTTAAAATCCAATACTTTGAATAAAGGTTTTGCAGATTTAGAAGCAGTTTTTTTTATTTTTTTTTTTATAAACCGTCTGCAGTCTTTTGTAATCAGTTAATATCCTGTAGAAATTAATCGCAGGAGTTCAAAACCCATCTATAATTCTGTTTGTACTTTTATAGAAATTAAGTTGCTTTTTTTCATCAGCGAGACCTGTCATCATTTTATTCTGCTGGTTAAACAGTCTTTGCTGACTCTGTTGGTAGCTCCTGCGTGACCACTGAGGAGAAAATTTCCAGTAAGTTTCATATCTGTCCTCAGAGGTCACATTCAGCCTTCACACTGCTGGATGACGACTCACCCGCTCTGATTCAAGACTCTCCCCTGGCCACGAAGAAGGAGGGCAGCGGGTCAGCTATGACTGCTTGGAAGAGTGTAGATCGACTAGACAACTCTGGTAAGATTATGTTCGTGTTTTTTGTCTCCTCTAAAAACTACCAGTATGTCGGTTGCTACAAAGTCACAGTGAAGGCAAGCTGAATTTTTGGATGATGGGTATAAAGTTGAGCAATTTTGGTTCTTTTTGATCTAACTTCTTTAAATTGTATCTTTCTCTATAATACAAGCCTGTGCATACATTTAGGTCTTTTGTCTGGGCCAAAGGCTGCACAATCAGGATCCTTTACGATTCAATTTACATTATCTGATTGTTTTTTTGAAAAAAGCAATCTTTTTCCGGAACATTTTTTTAATTTTTCTGTCGTATATGACTTTGGTTTTATAAAATATGCAGTAGCTTATGAGCCAGAAATGCAGCAGAAACTGGATATGGTCCAGGTGATTTGCTAAGGTTCAAACTAAGCAGAAGGCTGAGACTAAACCAGTTTGAGTGACTTAGAATATGGTGTGAATGTTAATGTGTGGTTTAAGAACTTCCTACGCTGATTTTTAAACATAGCCATCTCCCAGAATGGTCCAGTCAGTGGTATTTCTTTGGGCAAACATGCTTTTGAGGGCAGAAGTTATAAAGGAATGGTTGGGCTGTTTCAAAGCTAAAGAAACTTAAACAACCACCTTTTATAAATGAGGTATGCAGAGGATCATCTATCAATCATACATCATATTAAAAATTGGATGCTGAAGACCACACTTCAGAGAAAACGAGAAAGTTCCCCCATGTTATTCAGATGGGTCAGAATCATGTCTATCTATTTTTATGAGCAGTTTGAAGTTGACAGTTCTTAAAGTCATACTGAGTGATACTAATGAGTCTTAAATAATTGAGCTGAAGTGACGCCTCTCGGCTCTGATGTGTCAGCTAATACCTGCCTCCACTGTGTTTGTTTGTGTTGCTGCATGTGTGATTATTTGGCACATTGTCTCTGTGTGTCTGCATGATACCTGTGTGTGTGTGTGTGTGTGTGTGTGTGTGTGTGTGTGTGTGTGTGTACATGTACATGCTGTGATGCGGAGGTGTGTCCTCAGTGCTGAAGAGCCCAGATGGGAATTGGATCGCCCTGCAGAGCACCCAGCTGTCTCGCCCCAACCTTCTCAGTAAAAGGAAGAGCCTGGTCTACAGTGCCTTGGAGAGGGAGTCCGGAGTGGTGTCTGCCTACGAGGGCCTGGAATCTGACAACGAAACCAAAGCAGAGCCCGACAGCTCCTGGGGAGCCGTCCTGCAGGAGATCCACAGAAAGATGACAGACTCAAACTTCAACCTGCACGACTTCGGTGACGGCATGTCCCCGCTCGAGTGCCAGCAAGGCAGCAGAGACGATCTGTTTTTAGACTCTGAGGGGAACTGGAAGCCCAACAAACATCTACTGGCTCTTCTAAAGCGGAAGGTGCCTGCAGAGATCAGGAAACCTTCATCTTCTCGCAGGACCAGCATCATTGACATGAACTTTAACCTGAAAGAAACAGGAGGGGGGGAGGAGGAGATTAAGTTGGCTGCCGAGCCAGACGTGGGAAAAATCAGAAAAACACGGAAGAAGAAGAAGAGTAAAAAAGAGCCAGCTGCTTCTTCTTCTGTTTCGGTAAGAAGGAAATCTCTTTCAATCACAAACTGATGAGGTAAACTATCACCTACTGTGCAGATAGGATAATGATTGAATATTTTTTAACTTTTGTCATTTGTTTAATCAAACAAAATAGGCCAATACTTTCTGCATAAAGTCTCCAAAACATGAAGCTTTTTCTGTTGTCTCACATAACATTTTGATTCTAATGTTTTGCAGACCCTTAAAACAGGAGAACAGATTATTTTATAATAATCATTTCACAATTGAAAAACTGTGACGTGCAATGGCTGAGTCAACCTCTGAGTATAGTGTGTCATAGTAGTACCAAGAATGATAAGCTTTAATCAACACATCTCTTAAAAATGCATGAAGATAGGCTTTACTGCAGGACTGCATGCTTTACAATCATTTTGCCCACAGGTCACATTTGTTTGCATGTATATAAGCAAAATATAAATGTACAATTACAATGAATTTACACTTAGTAGTGGCATCATGGGTCAGTATTACTGTTTTTTGGTTATTTTTTTCTTTTCCGATGACAACGCCACTGTAGTTATCTGTAGTTCCCTGATCCATGTACCACTGTAGGTGGGAAATAAATCTGTGCCAAAGTGAAAGATACAGGTCCATTTTATCTCAGCAATTTGCAATACTGAAACTTGTTAGTGTCTTTTTGGCTCACTGAACATTCAGTGGTCATGGCACTTTACTGGTTGGCAGCATTTGTCATTTTTATTGTAACATGAATTTACTCCCTTTCATGCATTAGTGCTTGTATTTAAGTGTTATAACAATCATGCGATAAATAATCAAAGATGCATGAAGAAAATAAATACTGAATGTTCAACTTGTGTGGACATCAGAGGTAAACATACCTGCATCATGAAATATCATAAAATGTATTTTAAAGTGTGTGACTTTTAACTTTTGCAGGATTTAAACAGGAAAGACATCTCTCCACATCCCTCTGATTCTGTGACCCCTGACACCCTCACCTCTGGAGGCACAACCCCTGAACCTGTTGACGTTGTTGGTGACATCACTGGAAATGGAGCCAATCAGATCGGTGAGGACTTCACTTTAAAACTACGTCAGCTTCCAGGTGGAGTTTCTGAGTCCTGCACAAGAGAAGGAGGGCTAAATGAAAAGAGACATGCCGGTTATGGGAGACACGAGGAGAAAAGGAGACAAGGAAGTGAGGACAGAGGTGATGAAGATGAAAGGCTGTGTGAGATGGACATAGATTTAGAAGGGGGAAGAACAAAGGATGAGGAAGAGAACGACAAAGATGATGGAGAGATGAAGTACAGACTGTACAGGCTTGTGGCACAGTCCAGCCTCACATACTTCTCGTCTACTGAAGATGAACTGGACAGAGCGGGACAGAGCGAAGGAGAACTGAACAGAGACAAAGATACGGAGGAAGAAGATGAAGAGCAGGAGGAAGAGACAGAGCCACTCACTTATAGACTTTGTCAGCTGGAGAGAGAAGTAAGAGCGACACAGTTCTCATCTACTGAGGATGAGCTGGACAGAATCGGAGTTGAGGAGGAGGATGGCAAGAATGAGGGTCTGGCTGTGAAAGTATGCAGATTAGCTAATCGGGTCAATGCCACCCAGTTTTCATCCACAGAGGATGAGTTGGACAGAGTGGGAAGAGAAGAGGATGGGGAGGAGGGGACTGATGAAGAGATGCTGTGGAAGCTGCAGCCAAAGAAAGCTCAGCTACGTGATTTAGCCAGTTTGGTCAGCGCCTCCCAGTTTTCCTCCACTGAGGATGAGTTGGACAGAGCTGGAGACAATGTGATAAATGAAGGCAGAGTGAAGAGCAGCGTTGCATTGGAGGAGATGTGGGAGGGGGGAGAATCCATGGGAGACATAGACATGAAAATGTTTGATTTGAGGGATGAAACTGTGGAAAGAAACAAAGCGAGGAGTGATGAAAAAATAACAAGTGAGAATGTTTTGGAGAGTCAAGGAAAAGTTGTAAATGTTGAATACAATCAAGCTGATGTAGAGAAAAATAGAAGTTTTATAGACAAAAGAGTAACAGGAGATGTTACAAGGACAAAGGGGCAATTTTGCTTGACCTTGAAATCTGAGAAAGAAGAGCCAGGGGAAAGACGAGAGATGTGGTTAAAAACAGGGGTGGAGCCTGAGGGAACAAAGAAGATAAGAACCTTACGTGTTACAAAAGCTGAACAAGAGTATGAGCCAGGGGCAAACAGGCCAGATGAAAGAGAAGAAAAGTTTCAGAAAGAAAGCAAAGGGACTCTGAGAAAATGGGAAACAGCTGCAGACAGCGACGAAGAAGACTTTAACAGAATAATCAGCAGCATGCTGATGATGACTCTGGAAGACATGCAGGTGGAAACAAAGAACAAAGTTGGAGAAAACAGAGGAAGAAACAAAGAATTAGAAAGCAAGCAAGAGAGTGGATACCAAGAGAGTACTGTTGATGCACAACTCACAGATTCTCCAGAGGAACAAGTTGAACAAGTTTCAAATAAAAGGTCAGAGTCAGTGATGAAATTATATGTTAGTGGGGAAACTAAAGGAGAGCTTTCAGGTAAACAGAGGAGTGGAGATAGAAATGGCAACCTGCAGGACAAAGGACGTACAGATATGACAACCAAAGAAGCATTTAAGACAAATGAGAGCCAGCTGACATGTCCAGAATCTAAAGTAAGTGATGAGGAAAAACAGGATGGAAGAGGAATCGCAATGGAGGAGAGGAAAGTAGTGGAGACACAGGGAGATACTGCAGGCTGTGAGAAGACAGATGTCAATGAAAAACATGAGGAAACAAACAACCAACAAATGAACAACATGGAGCAGAGCAGCACATCTGCGCGTGAGGAGGGTTTTCTGTCACCACAGGAGATTCAGAATGTAAGTAACCCCAGCGTCAGAAGCTCGTTTCTATCCCTTATTTTCCACTAACAGTGTGCTGCAGGTAAAGTGAGCTTGTGTTGAGTTACTTCTACATGAACATCTGCCTAATTTTAAGTGATTTGAAGGTTTGTGTCATACTTTGAATTCAAACGATGGCTCACTTTGTCTCAGATGTGATAAACGCTCTCTCTGTGTGCTTCTTTTCAATGCAGCTAACTTCTTCCTGTCACTTTTTCCTCTGTGTGCTGTCTTTTCTTCTCTTATGTGCTGTGTGAACTTTAGGGTAGAGACATGGCGCTTTACAAAACTGTAGAATTAATATCATCTTGGCTGCAGCAGGTGAGGGTGAAATTATTTCCCTTCAGCTCTTTCAGACCTAAGCTGTTAAAACAGGCCTTTTCTCACTTTAATTTATTGGTGCTTGTTCCGTACCTCCCTTTCTTTTCTTTTAAATATGTGTACTCTGATATTTAAACAGTTTTTTTTTTTTTTGTGAGATTGTTGTAATTACCTTTGGAATAAATAAAAAAAAACATGTTGTCGCAGTCCAACAAAAACCTTGGAATTCTCAGCTCTGAAAGAAGCTTTTAACCTGTAGTTTTTATTAACTCAGACTGCGTCACCATATGTTCAGAGACCTGCAGTATTTTTTTATGTCTCTGAGATTCAACATTCAACAAGTTTTTGACACACAAACTGTACAGAAGTGTGGAGGAGAACCAACCAAAGTGTAATGCATGTTGAGGTAATGCTTCCGGTCCTGCGTAGTCAAACATCAGAAGCTGTTAGAAGAATATTATTAAGGGTAAAAAGTTTTTATCTGTCTTATTTTTCTTTTTAACTTAACAAATAAAGAAAATCGTTGATCACACTCTGAGTGTCAGACATTAGAAACCACCTGTCTGTTTTGTATACCGTAGAGATACTCGGCAGTGTCTCTGCGCAGCATCACCACTGAGGTGTTGAAGGTGCTGAACGCCACCGAGGAGCTGCTGCAAGGAGTGGAGGGAGGAGAGGGCACGCAGCTCTCCACCATCTCCCTTCCCTCCAGCATGAACCCCAAAAAACTGGACCAACAGTTCTGCAGACTGGAGGAAAATGTGAGTTCAATTTACGGTTTACATTTACTGTAGACACACTAAACTCAATGTGCAGTAGCATAGTGCCCCTCTGTTCTTTTACCTATTCAACCTTACACAATCCAGTAGTGCCAGTAGCACCGTCTTCTCACAGCAAGAAGGTTCCTGGTTTGAATCCAGGCCTGCAGCCTTTCTGTGGAGCCGCTGCATGTTCTCCCCATGTATGCATGGGTTATCTCCAGGTATTCCAGCTTTTTCCCACCGTCCAAAAACATGCATGTTAGGTGACCACTGGGATAGGCTCCAGCCACCCCGTGACCCAACTGACGGATTAAGCGGGTATAGAAAATGGATGGGTGGATGGATTTCAATTTTCGAGCACGAGTTGGCAGTTGAGTGTCTGGTTAATTAATAAAACTGGCATATTTTGTGAGATATGCCGGATAAGTGCTCATACACAAATGTTGGCCTCTCGGCCTCCAATGAGATTAATTCAGTCTCAGAATACACCAGCTGTTTGTCTACAGCCTAATGTTCACTTCTTAGAATTTTGTATTAAAAATAATATTTGGTAAGCATTAAAATATTATCATTTCCATATTCATATGTTAATTTGGGTGAGTTTACTTTCCAAACAAAAACATAGAAGTCATTTTTAGATTACAAACATTAACATGTTATAAGTAATGGTTAGAAACAACTTCATATGGCATTACTGAATTAATTCAAAACCAAATCTGACTTTTTCTTCAGGTGTATGTGGCAGCTGGCTCCGTGTACAGTCTGGAGGCGGAGCTTAGCGACCTGGAGGAGTGTGCCAGGGGAATCAGCAGCTCCACGTCTGATATGGAGCTGTCCTTCCTGGAGGAGCAGGTGGCAGCAGCAGCTGCCAAAGTTCATCAGTCTGACCTACAGGTGAGCTGGAGCTGGACAGGCAACAAAATGGATGGATGGCCAAATGTGGTGTTAACATGAATTCTGCTAATTATAGTAGGATCTCAATATTGAGTCGTGCTCTTAGTCCATAAAGATAAAAGAAGTTTTAAGACAAACTATGAACTGATCTGGAGTTTGTGTAAATACAGATTAGAATATAAACCAAATAAAACTCACACCTAAAAGTGCTGTTTTCTTTGCGTCTCGTTTGTTCAAAGTCATATTTACATGTTTCTGTTCCTGCTGTAGATCTGCGACATCTCCGCCAGAATTGCTGCTTTGAAGAGTGCGGGCCTCAATGTGGACCCTCAGTCCCGCTTCACTAAGGCCAGAACTACCCCAGATATGGTATGATTCCTGAACACATTAATGCAAAGCAACTACGAGGTGCTGAACTCTGAAGTTTTTTTCACATGCATCTTCTTGCAGTCTGTGACACTGGACTCCTCAAGACAGCAAAGAAGAAGATTACCCGCACCACCTGTTAAAGGTAGCAGTCTGTCTTCTAATTCTAACCCACTTAACACACTATATTGAATGTAGTCTGAGAAGAAATAAACCAATATAAACTCTGAGCTGCTGTACACTACCAGGAAACAATGGCGGTCATTCAAACTCTGACTTTAGCGTTCGAAGAGGATGTTTTTTGAGTATTTTATCAGCCAAATTTAACACTTTAATTTTACTGGCTGTGGTTGGGACAGTTTTCAATGCATTGTGGGTTACTGATGTCTATCTACAAAGTTACAGCTGAATGAAACTGCCAGACAAGGATTCACACAAAAAATCAGTCAGTTTCAAACTTGAATTAGTGTTGTATTTTAAATCGTCCAGGGCCATGTAAATACAAGTAACTTAATTACTGTTATTGGATGTAAGTGGTTCTTCACAAAACATTTAAAAAATGAATAATTCTATTTCAGTTATTTGTCTTGTAATAGGAGAAGCAGCATGATGGCTCAGTTCCGTCAAACATCCATGATGTTACACTTAATGCTGCTTGAAAGGTTTTGCACAGATGTTCCACAAGAACACCAACTGTGCCTACCCCGGATAACTTAATTTAACATGAAAGAATATGTGTTTAAGAGGACAGTCAGCATGGTTACATTTAACTGGACCAAGATCTTTGTCCCAGGATATAGCACGGGAGGGGATTTTAGTGATTAACCCAAGACTGTTGCAATGCTGTAAGTTCAAGATATTCTGTTGCTTTAAGCTTTCATCTGTGAGAGATCGCTGTACATGTAAGTATAATCAAATTTACTCCACAGATGTCTTTTAAGTTACATGAATGGTGATTTTGTCCGATGTTGCTGCAGTTATAAATTCAGGATTTTATTAGAGTAGAGCAACAGTCTGGAAATGCCTTCAGCGTCCCGAGAGTTTTTCAGCCACAGTTTCTGTTCAGCTGTCTGACAAAAGGAACATAAAAATATGTGAATGTGATTAATATACAATTAAGAGTTAGTGTTTTTACAAAAAGATGGAACTTTGGAGCATGTGCAGAGGGCATGGGCCCATTTGAATCTAGTTGAGCATACACATGTATTAGTGATCCCTGGCTGTATTATCAGGGTGTGTTTGTCCAGTTTTGAAAAGTTTGATTTTTACGATTTCGGTCAGACTTGATGTTTACATCCATCTTAAAAGCTCGGTTTTGGCCTAAGACAATAATTTGCTTTTTTTAATCCTCGAGTCATGTAAATGTTGATCCACCCGTCCTTTGAATGAACCAGAGTAGAGCGAGAACCGCTCCAGGGGACAGATGCATCAAACTGTAGTTCTATAAATAAAACTGTTGATGCTCAAAATGCCGAACGTACACATTATCTTCACTGGATTTATAGATCTGTTTGTAGGAGCTGTGTGTGGGAGTGTGACAAGACTGACATGATGAAAGCAACAGCAAAAGAGAAGCCCACTTTGACTGTAATGGAATTAAACCGTCAGTGAAGTAGAGAAAAGAAATCTGTTTTAATTGGCAGTTTCAATTCTGGAAACACAAATAGAGCAAATACTGCTAAATGGGGGGAAAACCCCTCTCAGTAACAATAGAAATAACTATTCAGAGCAAAGGACCCTGCAGAGGTAAATAAGAAATGGTCGGATTTCAAAGTGAATACCAAAAAACAACAACAAAATAAAATGAAGACCAAGCAGGTCTTCCAATGATGCACACAACTGCTGTGCAAGGTAGCACTTACTTATACCAGTCATAGTTAATATATTATGAAAACTAATAAACAAAATCTGGGGAGACAAAAATATCATTTTCATACTTTAGAGCAAGCTCCATGAAGTAGATTGACAAATTCTGTCACCTTAGGTTAGTTACCATTATACATGCAACATATCAGATTTGTCACATTCTCACTGCACATTTCTCAGTTTGTGGATAGGAAAAAAAAAAGGCCTACATTTGTGTGTACAAATCGATTACACATCTGGCCGCAGATGTCCACGATTATAATGTTTTATGTGAAAAAAAAAGAAATCCTTTTCATTTTAAAATATGTATTCTTCTGGTTGAGATCGGCCAAAATGATGGTCATGGAAAGAGTACCCATCACGTTTCTGGTGACAAGTTAATGCATGTTTTTTTCTTTTTTTGTTTCATTCCTAGAAGACAAGGAAACGTAAAACCGATGGGCTTTACAGCAGTGCCTTGACCCCAACTCCCTGCAGCCCACAGGCCAGTCTTAAAGGATCTTTTCAGACACCATTTGCCTTAATCCAACTTTAAACATGCCTAAAGCAATATGGAACAGGAGCACTATGTTTAGTGTTGTATCCAGTAGTGAAGGAAACTGCTGATTCTTGTGTTGTCCACTGAGAAGTACACTGTAGATAAAACCTCTTTGTTTTCAGATTGTTGGAAAAATGTTTAGGGAAATGTATCAAATCTGATTCATCTGATAAATAGAGAAGCACAAAAACTTTTATCTCACTACATACAAGACAATCAACATACTGCATCATGCAGCAAGTGTACAAAAAAAATATATCCTGGTTTTAATCTGAATGCATTTTATAGATTTAGTTTTTTACACAGTTGTCCATTTCAGTTGCTTAAATAAAAGACGCAAATTGAACAGCTCTAGGAGCAGCTGTCAGATAAAACCTGCAACACACACTGTATGCCCCAGATATCAAATATAAAACCAATTAGCCATAACTTTGTGACCTACGGCTTAATGGGACCATTTCATGCCTCCAAAAACAGTTATCACCAGTCACGCCGTGGAACGTCTGAGTGTGTCTTGGACTGTCTGTTACCATGCTGTTAGAGCAATAAATCATTTGGACCTTGTGATGTGGGGTCTTTGTGGATTGAACTTGCTTCCCACAGCCACCCTCAGATTGGTATTTGGGAAGTTTGGATGCCGGGGAAACACTTCAGACTGTCTGAGCCCCTCCTAATCAGTGTCTGCTGGAACCACTGATGGAGAATGCTGTTATCTCATAAGCATCTGGCAAGTGTCAAAGTAAAATCCAAGAAAAATGCCTACATTCGAGTTTTACCAGCAGAACATTGCATTGCAACAACATGAGCAGTGTTACTCACGTCACCTGCCAGTGGTTTTAATGTTGTGGCTGACTGGTGTACAGGTTACACAGATGAGCAAATATAACATGTTAGAAAAATGATATGAAACCGTACTGTGTTTAAAATGATTGGAAAATAAAACATTTCCATGCTGGTGTATGTTGTTGTGTAATATTTTGTACAGAAATGGGATCAGTAAATGCTTGAAGCCTTTTAATCTCATAAAACACACCTGTGGCAGTGTGGAAACGTTATGCTCTGAGATAAACAGGGCTGAAAACACTGCACACCCTGTTGCCCGTCAGATGGAGGTGGGTGTGATGGTGAGGAATGTAGTCTGTGTTTTTGAGATGAGGAAATGACACCAGAATATGACATTCCTCTTTGTGAAGAAGGTGTGGGAGGGACAGCCCTGGAAAATAAAGCACGTCTTTGAGAGAAATGGTTTGAAAATATTCAGCAGCGTCTCTTTGACCCTGCAGTAAACACAATGAATGACCTGAGCAGAATACTTTTTTCCCCTTTATGCAAACATTAAGCCAAACAGGTGCACAGAATAACCTGGAACAATTTCCTCAGAGGTTTAATGTTTTTGTGTCGCTTATTCTGTTCTTAAAGTGAACTTGTGCATCAGCTAAATAAAAAACAGAGCTCACAGAGGACCAGCTCTGCCCCAAAGCCTCTTGGGACATGTAGTTTTGGTCAGGAGCTCTCTGGGAGAAGGAAGCGCTCCCTCTGATCAGGAACTATGAATCCTTCTTTCTGTTCACTCTCTCTTCTGTCCCGCATGACAAATGACTGTTTTAGGTCGATGATGACTGTGCCGTCTCTGTCCTGACCAGGAGTCTCCACCTCAGCGTAGGAAGGTCGACCGGAGCCCCGTCTGAACTTTAGGATTGGCCAATGAGTCGGACGTCGCTGTGGGAGGTTAAGAGAGATTATCAAAATACAAGTTGGAAGGGTAAGGTAAAATTAAATATGATTTTGAGACAAGTTTCTCTCTTTCTGAGTTGCATTAAGGGGAGCAACACCGTGTATAACAGCATGCTGCTTAAAATGTGGAAACTTTTAAGGTCATAGATCTGTTTATTATCTACTCATTTAAAGGTCCCGTGGAGCCACAACGTAAAGCCATGTTTTCTGGCTTGATTCTTTCGGTGCAGTTTATCGTGAAGAACTTTTCGGGCTTTAGATACGCTCACCTCCATGAAGAAGAGACTGGCACTTGATGTGGGGTGACTGTACATATAGATGGACACGAGGATGGTCGCTACCATAACTACCATCACCATAACGATGCCCACCAGGAGACCAATCTGCAGCCCTTCATTACGGTCCCCCTTGCTCTCCCCATCTCCTGCTATACAAAGATCAGAGTGAAATTACTATTGAATCGATCCTAATTATCATAATAAGCATCGCTGTTGCCATATAAAAACGTTACACACATTGGCTTTTGCTAGTTCCTGGGGCAAATGTGGACATTTTGACCAAAATTCAAAAGAAAATATCATGAACCAGAGCAAAGTTAGGAAAAAGTTAGAGAAAAATGCAAAGTTAGTGACTGGATAACTTACGTGCTTCATTGATGTGGAAAGCAATTGCTGTATCATCTGAGAAACAAAAACAATCAAGAAGTCACATGTTGCACATTTTTCATTTATGTAACCATACCAAATTTCTACTTTTGAGTAGTTATTAGTCATCCTACTGATTTACTTTGATTTCATTGAATTCACAACACTTGTATCACAATTGTTAAAACATCCATAAAAATCAAAGAGAAAATATAATAACAAGACATCTGTTTCAAAGAGGCTTTGTAATCCCTTTAGCTTACAAACAGAAGCTATTACAGCCCCAAAACAGCCCCTGATCCCCTCCCATGACCGGAGTGATGCACATACGTCAGGCCGTCCTTTAGCAGTTGAGGATACTATGCAGTATTTAACATGGCGCTGTATATGATCAGCTATGAGCTCACAGAGCTCTGGGAAATAGCTGACCACTTGACACTCGTACAGTCAGACCCTACAGAACACATTGTGCATGGCTACTGTGCCACAGCAACAAACATTTCTTCATGACGTAATGATACATGCCCTGCCCAGAGCTGTGATCTGGTTTGAAATGTGATTTAACATAAAGTAAGATTATATATCAGCAAAGCTATCGAACAAAAGCATTCTATAAACTATATTAAAACCATCAATTGGTTGGTCTACATTTTATTACAGTTTTATTAATCAACAAAATACATTTATTGGTTTACCATCTGCAGATTTGCTGGTTGGTTGAAGTGCACTTGATTTGTTTCTCTTGCTGCTGCTGCTGCTGTCTGATGAGGGGTTGGTGACAGTGGATGTCTTGCTGATGGGTGTAGAGGTCACACCTGAGGTCATCCGGTTCTTTGAAGTGGCTGTAACAGGAGTGGTTGTGTGGGTCAGGTAGTGTGAGGTGCCATTTGCGACGTCTGTCTTCTGTAGACATCGGGGACCCTGCCTCTGGGAAACAAAAGGAAGGGAAAAAATCAGTTAACACTTTTGTTTGCACAGACATATGTGGTGCAATGGTTTGTCTCTGTTTAACTTTCTGTAGTTAAATTAAAGGCAAAAATAAAGAGAACCTCCTCCGGGCAGCCAAGGTCAACCCAGTCTTGCCGGTTACGATCGAATCCACTGGAGCATCTAAGAAAGGAAGTAACGGTTATCATTGTTACATTGCTGAAAAAAAAAAAAGAACTCAGCCTACTTTATTTTACATGCTGAGGTCTATTACTGACAAATATTCTTCCGTGAAAGACTGTCTGTCACAGGTGTCTGCTAAAATGTTCAAAAACCATGGTTTATGTGGTCCAGCAGATCACAAAGTTGGTGATGTGAGCCTCACCACAAGCAAAAACTGTCTTTAGGAAAGACATCGAGCCTGTACTTGCTCCTGATGACACTGTGAGTGTATGAATAAGAAACATTTACAAAGTCCTATTGATGTAAAATGGTAGAAAAGTGCTATATATAGTCATGTGAAATAGAAGGCACAGACTATTTCAATTTTTCTTCAAGTTTTTAGTATCAGGACATAATAGTTCTCACCAAAACTTAAAATGAAGTAAAATACAACTTCAGATGAACAACACAATACATATTAAACAATGGCGTTAATCATTAATGAATTAATTAAATAAATGTGAATGTTTTCCACTTGTGAATAATCTTTCTCTGTAGAACGATGGACTCTAATTCTTTTAAATGGACTTATAACCCTTCCCACATTGATGAAGCAACAATTTCTTCTCTGTGATCATTACTGATGTCTTTCCTCCTTGTCATTGTGTTACACAACCTTAATGCCAGAAAACTGCCAAAGTTTCTGCTTTTATAGAGGTGCTCACACTTGCTGATAATCAGTAAATCAAATGTATTTGATTAACAGCACCTGGCTGCAACTTACTATCTTAAAAACTATGGAAGCAGAAAAGTGTCTTCTGATATTTACACACTGCTTCTGCATTTTGGTAAAATTTCTGTTAAATGAAACTGTGTTACATGTCATGTGTCGTTTATCTGAGGTTGTTTATTGTAACTGTAATACTTAGTAAGGACCACATGATTTTTAAATAATTGTCCTGATATGTAAAACCTAAAAAGTGAAAGAGGGTGTTATTGCTTTTTCCAAATTTTACCATTTATCAGTTGATAAAATGAATCATTTTCTCATTGAAATTGCAGAATATAAAACTCAAGGCAGCACTGTTTAGCTGAATTGTTTTTTGAAAGTGTGGGAATAAAAATCATGAGCATCAAAACAAGGAATTATGCTCTTAAATCGAGAGACTAAAATGGCGCTGTTTCTTTTTAAATCAAACTAAAAACATGGTGAATTATTTTAAAATTTCATCTGTCAGCAAACAAATGGCCACGTGTGTGTGTGTGAATCTAGAATCCAGATGAAGATTAAGATACCTCAAAAAATTCCGATATAGCAAAATATAATTTGTGGAATGTTCACAGCCTCCCTCTGAAATACTCTTTAAGTGCTTTTCCAGTTTACCTTTGTAGCCGACTGCACCAGCTGCAGTTGAAGCCAATCTGAGAAGTTACACATGGGCCACAGCTGGAGAACTGCAGACACGCTAAGAATAAAGAAAACAGGGAAGAGTTGGGAGGAAGAGAAGAGTTGTTCCTCTGTAAAGAAAGCTGAAAAGCATTTTTTACTTTTTAGAAATTTAACAGATATAACTTACTGGGTAGAGGAAGCATCTCGATTGCTGTAGAACTGGAGACTTTTGATTTAAGGATGTCCACTTTATGATACTCATAGATGGTTCTTCGACGAACATCTAAAGCATTCCGGAAAAGGAATTACGTTAAAAAGTAGTGAACTTCTGGAGGATTTAATATTTTTTTCAGTCTCTTACTGGGAATCTGCTCTATCTTATGAAGCACCACAAAAGCATCTGACAAGCCCACTTTGACGGGATGATTCTGAGAGCTGATGTCACCTATGTTGACAGGAATCTGATGAAAGAAGAACTGCATGAATGCAATTATTTAACGCTATGAGAAAAAACTGAAAAAAAAAGAAGAAACGTCACCTCTTTGTAGGCAAAGACAATTCGTCCGTCACTGTGCAAAACGGCCTGAAAGGTGAAAGGTCCCAGGCTGGTGTTGTCCTGGAGATGGACGTGGTTCCATTGAACCACCAGTGCAGTTCCTGATGGACAGACACAAACTCAGAATAAAGTCACATAAACAGCACACACTGATCACAATGATGTGGACATATCCTACAGTCACCTACCGTTATCAAAGTATAACACAGTGGAGTTTTCGGACAGGCTTGGGTCAAAATTGGCCATCAGTGGAGCGATGTACTGAGTGGCTGTGAGCATCCGGTGGATTATATCACCGGTGTAAATGAAACCTAGAAGTGGGAGACATACAGATGTTACTATCTTAGTCTTAAACATTTGACCACAAATGACAATTTTTGCAAGATTCCGGTGGTAATATTACACAACAAAAATAAAGAAGTGATGTAGCTCTTTTTTAAATCAGCAACCAGTAAAAATAATCATTGTACTCTTTGATTTATGTGGCTTTATAGTTTCAATCATTTCTCCGTGACACAATGTCCTCAGCTTGAAGCCAGATATTGTAACCACTTTTTTTTTGGCCCATCTTACAGACATTTGCCACCAACATCTGTTTATCTTTATTATCATGCCTCTGCATCCCTTCTGCTGTTTCCTTCCCTTCATTATCAACCACTGAACAGCAAGTGCACTAAAACGAGGTGCTTAACCTTTTTCATCCTGTGTTATTTTGTTAAAAAGTCAAAAACTGCTGACATCACTTTAAGATATATCTAGCAAATGACTCCCTCTGATTCGGAACATCTTTTCCATGTCAACATCTCAGAACCTATATACTCATAAGACTGAGCTCACATCTGGGACAGAAAAACACTCACATTAAATACTCACCTCCAGTTGCAACTGTGATTTCTTTCAGTACATGACCATAGAAAGGAAAGTCAAAGGAAAGATTCACTCTCTGGAAACACAGAGAGATCAACTGTAACACCGGTTGTGGTGGTTGTGGTTGAAAACAAGAAATACTGATAATTTTCACAGTCAGAATGGAAACATTTTGCTGGAATGTGCAGCAGTTCCCTTTGTGCAGAGACCAAAGATGTAACTATAAGAGCATGTCCATTTTAATGTCAAATTCATATGTGACATCATTCGCTGGCATTTCGGCCAATGCTATCTTGTTTTTTTGTTTGTTTTTTTTATCTGGACATTAAAGAGATGAATGAACCTGATGGAAGATCAGTGGACAACATGCTCGCACTTACAGTTCTGATCAGTCAGTACTCACTCTACACCATACCCTGTATTAATGTCTGTTTTACAGTTAATGGGAATGTAATTCACAATAAAGACTTAACATTAGCAATTGAGACCACAAGCTAAATTGGAAAATGTTCCCTGGGGAAAATAAAGCGATAGGTAGGGTCATTTCATCAAAGACTTTTACACAATAAGCCTTCCATCCAGAATTGTCGCCCCCTGCTGGTAAGATGCTGACAAGAATTCATCTTTAAAAAACTCAGAACCTACATCTTTTATATGCCATCTATGACCTTACCAAAAGTTATTAAATATTCATAAACCACCGGTAGTCCCACTAATTTTACACAGAGTAGTACTTATTTTACACATACCTCTGCTTGTCTGTGTGTGCTGGACAGGAAGCTGAGGACTTTCCACTGTTCACTGATGTTCACCCACAGCTCTTTACCAGCTGCGTCTCCAGGACCGTAGATTTTAGATGTGTAATAAACATGATCAATGTCCTACAACATCATACATTAATCAACACATTCTTTTCTGTGTTTTATCTTGTTTGTCACATGTACATCGTCCACAGTAAAGGCAAAAATAGGTATTTTCATTCCTTATAAAAGTACATCTGTAATATAATGTCAAGTTTTACTTAACAAACAGAAAACAAAAAAAAAATGGACTGCTTCTGAAGATGGTTGTTTATAAAGAAGCCCATCAATTACTTAAATTAAACTTTCACTTTTGGCTTTAAATCCTAACTAGTGAATAGTCTTACAACAATCTGTGAAGAATTATTGTGTCCCTCCTCCATCAGCAGGTCTGGATCAGACCCCTCTGGCTGTTGCTGGTCTCTGTAGTGGCCCCTCTTATATGTGGCCCAGTCAGCCGACCCCCAACTCTGCTCTCTGGTCTGATTGTGCTCTGTTACCGTGAATTGAAGCAAAATGCAAAAAAACCCAAAAACAATCCAAATACCAAATGTTAGTTGATGCTGACAGCATTTTGCCACCAACTTAACCTCCAAAAAGACAATAACTTTTTAAATGTTTTACAAAGGTTTCATATCATTACGGTTATTTTCTAGCTGTTGATTTGTGGGGAGTTACATTTTTAAACATCTCCAGTATTTTATGTGTAATCCTCTTTATGCAAGAATCTGTTGAAAGTGTTTCAGAGAGCAGAAGCATTTCGCTCCGTTAGCTTCACCTCATACCGACAAAGCTATTGATGCGTGTGACTGGATTGAGTTTGAATAAACTACAGCAACTTCAAAGATACTTTAAACTGAGACAGATACACCAATGTGCTTGTTACATAGCAAAGTGGACGTGATGAAAAAATGAGACATCAGTGAACCCACTGCAGCCTCATCCTCATGCAACAGGATGTAAACAATTCCTCTGCGGGTGCCACCATGTGGCAAACATATGTGGTCACTCCTCCCTACCACTGACAACGGAGCGTCCTGTTCATCCTCTTCACAGTGGACAGTGAAAGCATGCTTCACATTCTTCACACCAGCAGCTCCAAGACCCGGCCTGTGAGACCAGGCAACAGTGGGTGTTGTGTCATTTATCTGTCACACGGGGGTCCACCCTGGCTGCAAAGGTCTCAGAATCACCTGCCTGCAACTAGCATGGCTTATGCCACCTGCTCTGTGGTCCCAATAGTGTTGATTTGGAGGAAGTAGAGCCTTTTTACTGGTAACGGTGACGCTCCAGTTGAAATGCCTTCTTTGCAAGTCAGATTTGTTACTAAACGGCTTCTGCAGCGTTATTCTGTTCCCTCATCGCTGTAAATAAACCAAATACTGGAACCAAATCAAAGCAGTGTGCTGTTCTGACACAAAGCAGCAGCAACCTCAGAATAAAAACCTCCACCTGGTGGCTGGATGCATAGAAAGAAATACTCATGCAACTTCCCGCTTACATGCAGCTGATTAGATTTAGTGACACATTTTCCACTAAGTGAAACTTAGAAATAAATTCCCCTCTGAAATGTTTCATCTTTCACCGGGTCTCAAATGAAGTACGTAGAAATGTTGCACACACCTACTGAGGCATATTCAACTCAAATCGCCAATAGTGATTTCACGTATGGATATTTGTACCTAAAACGCTAGGATTCAGATTAAGGTGAAACTTTATACTAAGCGGTTACAAAACAGAATAATTAAAGTTATTAATGCTAGCATTGAAGAAAAAAACTGCATTGCCTGTTGGATAGTTCATGTCCTGGTCCTTATATTATGTAGTTTGTGGTAATACAAATACAATAAAAACATTTTGACCTGATGACATTTTAATTAAAAAGGAATAGTACAAACTGACTGAATTTTGTGACTTACCTTTGGCGGATTTAAAATCCATGAAAACTGTTTGTAACTGGAGAGCAAAGACCAGACCTATTATGGCATATACCGTTTTAATCGTCGTCATCCTTCCCTTGATTTAAGCCCCAGAGCGCAAACAAAATCATGAGCAGGCGCAAAATAAGAGTTTGCACAATAAACCGGGATTTCTTCCACGTCTCACGCAGCAAATCGAAACTTTAGCAATGAAACGCGGGTAAAACAAAGCCAGTAAGTCCAGCAAATGATTGAGAGGTTTTTCATTAAGTTCAAGTCCATTTGGAACTTCCAGGTTGTCCGCAAATGTTATGTGCGCGAGTTGTGATCCAGCAGTGACGTCGCTGTTAATGAGAGCGTGTACCCGTGGAAACGTGGCATTCAGGTACTGTAGTTATTATCGTGACACACGTTCCACTGCTAAATGTTCTCTAAATTTCACGAAAATTCAAATTTCGTGACAAAAAGGAGTGGAGAAATATTAGTGTGGTTAATGAAGAAGAATGGAACATTAGGCAGAACATTATTGATGATGAATTGATACCTTTTCATACACCTGAGGCAGTTTGTTATACGAAAGAAGCAAGTCATTTATATTAAAATATGAATCTATCTCAGATATACTGCTCGTGTTGCTCGAATCAAAGGCTCTTCACCTTTTTTTTGACGATCTGTGTCAACCTACATTTCGAAGTAAAAATATAGCATTCATTGAACTAAAATTTTGAATTTTTTTTAGTAATCTTAATTTTTCAAATTAATAACTGCAAAACAACGCATTATGAATGAATAACCGACCAGAATTTAAGGGGTAATTCAAAACATACAAACAACGTATAAAGAAATCGTTTTGCAATGAGTAAAAATCTGAATGGGAGGATAAGTTTAAAATGACCGGCAGTAAGTGAATGTTGCACAAGTTGGAGCCTTAATGCCACATTTCCCCAGTAGATGGCGGTAGAGTGTGAATAAAACACAAAAAGACCTGACAAACAACGTACCGTAGTCCTCATTTTTTAACCCAACAATCCCTGAGTTTGTGTCGACTTAACTGAAAACGCACTGAAAAGCTCGGTGTGTGTCCAGAGTTCTGCAGCAGACCCAATTCTTTAATAACATGTGAAAATTAAAGTGACTCATAACATTTAAACAGATTGGATAAACAGACAAAGGTCTTATGTGTTGAAAATATATCTGGAATGAACATTAAAAAAAAAAAAAAATCAATGTAACCCAATTTAACATCTTTGAATATGTATTTTCACAAATTTGGATTCTATTTCCAAGCATTTTGTTGTCAATGGACTATTTTTATGGTTTATTCAGATGATTAGTCTGAACTTTTAACTGCGACTAGAAGTAGATTGCGTGTTCTTCTATTAGAAAGGTAAAGTGTGCGACCGTTTGGATCTTGACCAAAGAAAAACACTGCCTATACTCAATATTCTTCAGAATATTTTGTCCAAAGACTTAACGTGACGAATAACATGACATTGAGCCATTTATCCAGTAGTCTGGTTTTAATGTATGACTGCAATACCCACAGATGAGGCTTCTAACAGAGGATACAATGAGTGGGGGAAAACGGTTTTCATTATGACATAACAAAAGGACACTTCAGGTCTAAAATGAGGTAAAAGACCTGAAAGTAGTTTAAGGAACAAAGGAGTCAAAATCTGGTCTTAAGAGAAAAATATGGCAACACAAAAGATAGTGAAAAATTTAATCACAAGCCATGACCGTTTCCATACAAATTTCTATTCATTGCCTTGTTGTTTTAGGGTGTGATCTAAATGCGTCTACTGCAGGGAAAACAGGTTCTTCACTAAAGGTGTTATGTGTGCATTTCAATAACCACTACCACACTACTTTAAAGACACTGGAATTAACACTTGTGAACATGTGATAGGTTCGCTGAGAAAACAGATTAGTGCTGTTGGTTCCGTCTTTCTAACGTTCCTTGTGTTTTGCTCCATCTCATTATGTGCCCCTCTTTTGCAGGCCAACTCCTGAAATGATCATTTAACAGGTAAGTGGAAGAATGAAAGCCAAATAAATCCTCAAAGTCTGGTGTTAAGAGCTGCACCGAATGGGAAAAGTCTGCTACTTAGAAAGATTTTTGGAAATTGACCAACGTGTGATTAAATTCTGTAATTTAAACCAATTACATGTCAAATATTCCCAGGATTTAACTGATTTTTTTCTTCTTTTTTTTTGGGGGGGGGGGGGGGGGGGGGGGGGTTTCTAACTGAAAGAAAGGTCAGATCAATACTGGATGCATATGAACTCTGTACTCACAGCTGCTTAGTTTTGTCGCTGGATCTCACACGTCACTCCAAATGCATTAATCTAATCTGACTCCCAGCAAGAAAGCAAGCACCATTTACCCCAAATCATTGCACTATTCTTTGTAAGTCCATGGGCCTGAGCATTGTTTCAGCATTGACATTACAGTTGGCGTTAAAATGGTCACAATACTTTGTCATTTATCTCAATTACATCAAGATTTGAGTGTCATTTCTAAATGTATTAATTTGTGTTGACTGAACCCTTGAGCAAGTGTTGCATGACAGATGTGGATGGGATGGAAAAACTCAAAGAAGTAGCGCTCAGCTTAAACTCTCAGCATTTCAGGAGCTCCACCTCAAAGATGAGGGTGGAATTTGCAGGAATGATAGGCGGGTATCCATCGCTGCCATACGCGTAGTCCGGCGAGCAGGTCAACTTGGCCACCTGACCAACGCTCATCTGTGAGGGTGGCGAGGGGGGAAAAAGTTGCAGAAAAATGGTGAGACCTTTTAAACACAGAATGGCCAATGAACCACACTTATAAAGTTATAACACATACAGGTTAAGAAATTAATTTTTAAAAAATCCACGATCTCGCTCTAGATCATCCTGTTATAGTTATTTGGAAATGCTACAGAAACATGCTTATGGGGTATTTTATGCCCCATTAATGTGTACAACTCGTATTACGTTTTTTTTAATGTGAATCTGCCTGTGGGTCACTGTGCTACCATTAGGTTTGATATTCATAATAATTCATAATACTTTTTACTCAGCAGGGACTAATGTAGATTCTTTGGAGCCAAACTGAGTTTGACAATCTGTATATTGACTAAAACGCAATAGATTCCATCTTATACAGTGTCATTTTTTGGTTAGATTTTAAATGCAAATTGCATCCTGCCCTGGTTTGTAACACTGTTCTTTGTGTGACTAATCTCTTAAAAAAAAGGGGGGGGACGGGACTTTTTCTAACTTTTGGGAATCTCCAAAACCACTGAGGACATTGGAGGACTGCTTTCGTCCTACAGCTGGTCTGCAGACCAAAATAATATATGGCAACTGCTCTGTTAAGTGCAACTTGACAAGCTCACCATATGTGCACCTGCTGCGGTTTGTAGAGGATCCCAGCAGCCAGCTGTCTTTGCACATTTATCTACATGGGAGACACCCTGAGGGAAAACTTTCCACACTCCTCTGCAGGTTTGTCTCTTAATGAGATGACATGAATTTCTGACTCTTCCTGTCAGAAAGCTAACCTGACATCTAAAGGGAATAGACCCATGTCAGGTATTAATCAGTCAGCAGGCAGATATGAAACACAGAATATGTCCTCATTGCTTTGTTGAAGATTCTGGTTGCCAATTTGCTGATAGAGGTTTATTACAGCCCTGCTATCTTGCTAATAAATTGCATCACATGTTGAAAGAAACATGTCGTCTGATTTAAATTATCAGCGTTGGTGTATGTTACATTTATATATTACGACCAATATAGAATGCTGTACGTTCTAATACTGACATGCATGAAACCCTTACAGCACTTCTCCGTACCTGAGCTACACCTTCATCCCAACCTCGGATGACTTTACCGGCTCCCAGTTTGAACTGGAAGGGCTCTCCTCGGTCCCTGGAGGAGTCGAATTTCTTTCCGGATGTTAGCGTGCCTGTTCAGCGGCAACAAACAAAAAGCAGACAGGTTTAGACTTGCTCGTTTATGTGGCAGCATTTTCTGTACAACGAAACTATGTGTTAAAACGCCCCAACGGGAGCATCTCGACGTCTGCATTAAACATGAAGACGTTAGCAGGAAACGGTTAGCATCGTTTAGCTTAGCACAGGGATTGGGTTGAAAGAAAGAGACACAGTTAGGCTAAGGTTGGCTGTTCTTAAGCTGTTAATTGTGTATGCATGTATCGGATTTAAATTGGCGATACGTGGACGTACATATTTGATTAATTGAATGGTCGGAGTAAGGGTTACCGCCCTCGTGTATCCAGGATCTGTGCTAAGCTAAGCGCATGCTAGCTGTCACATTAGCATCGTATCGGCGTACACACCACTAGCACCTCTTAGAGAATTTACCAAAGCGATATTAGTTTAGACATTTCACACCCCACATAGAATCTAACTAACCACCAAAAACAGGATCCATCTCTGGTTTGAATGCCAATCAAATAAATATAATTTTTGAGACGTGAAAAATTAAGTCTCACCAACATAGTGCACGCTAACCATCTTTCCTTTCTGCGGAAAAGTCTTTCCTGGAGGACCAAAAAAAGAAGACGAATTTCAGTCATATACACATGAACGGAAATAGCATTCTTAATTCAAACACTAACTTGATTTTAAAAATGTTTACCGTCTCCGGGCTTAATGGTCTCGACGTCAACTCCCATTGTTCTTTCAGTGTAGTCTTCACACTTCCTGAAGCTGTGAGTGTGTTGGGTGTTCAGCGCAAGCGACGGAGTAGGCTCGTGCAGCGACGCCGACCAGTGGGCCGTGTATCACGTGGTTTGGCGACTTTCTCTTATGCATACACTGATAACCGATAGGTCTTGATCAGGGGGCCCTTTGTTTACCCCATAATTTCACCTTACTCCCAGAGTAAGTTTTGACACAAAACAGTTCAACGGCACTGCAGCAAAGACGTAAACACGTAAACAGACATAAAGACATGCGAAATTGACATATAGAGGCCAAGAACGTCTACAAAACCTTGCAAAATGATGCATTATATTATCAAAAGAAAATGCAAATGACCTAATGTAAAATTGATTGACAAAAAGATACTAAAAGCAACCATAAAGAGATGCGCAATGACCACAAAATGATGAAAAACTATGTGATCTGTCTGCTAATCACTGTCAGCAACATTAATCTAAAACACTAATCAAAGTAAAGATTTGCCATTGTTTTGTATACCTTTAAATTTAGTCAGTCACAGTTTCACATATGTACTACACAACAATAGATTGTGTGTGACATGTGTTTTCACCACTATAAATAACCAAAAGTAGATCGCAAATGACATGAAGCAAAAGGTATGCTGGGTTTTGTTCACACAGGGATGTGACTGTGTTGCTCATATCATCTGTATGTGACCATAGCAGCAACAATGACAAAGTATTGTAAAAAGAGGAGAAACCATGAAACATAACGAGCACACAAACTTGCTCCACATAAATTCTTTGGATAATCATCCATTCACACATGGACTCAATAGAACATTACTTGCAAACATGCTGATTCAGATGTTTCGGTGATTTTATATCGCAAGAAAAAAACAGGGCTGTGGTGTGTGTGTGAAAATGCCTAATATCAACAGGATGAGCACTGAGATTATTACAAGTCTAAGATGTGGAGCTGTCGTTTTAGGTCACTGTCACACCAAAGCTGTTTGCTCCGCTTTTAATATAGACCAGAGTTTGTTTCCTCGGGTAGTCTAAGTTACTAAGTTTGGGCAGGAGTGAACTCTCCTGGTTTGAAAGCACTCTTTGATAAGTCAGTCAATTAAAATCAAATGCCTCACTAGTACCTCACCTGAATAAAAAAAGTGTGCCACTGGCGACCTGCTGCATATATGCAATCTCAGGTGTCCATGTAATTCGTCTGTGTCTTTTAGTCCTGTCAGGGAGCATTCTGGTGGTTGGTCTGTAACAACTTGTAATAACATTCTTACAAGTTCTCTGTGTTACTGAAAACAGTATTTCCAGCAGCTGGAGAGGCAGGCGATGGAGAAGGAGCTGGAGTATGACGTGATGTGTGAGCATAGACAGACTTCTCTTCTGGAGCGCTGACACTAGTTGATAAGAGGCTGGTGGTCTGCTTTTTTATCAATGGTCCTCAAAGGTAAACCACCATGTACTACTCTATAGAACTTACTAACTTAAAGTTCCTGTCTGGTAATATTACAGAACTTTTCCAGCACCTTCTGTTGGTCACCTCCATCAGCCCCAGACAAGGGAACAACTTTCTGTTGTTCAGCTGGATAGTAGGTTAACAGTGTGGTAATACTTTAATAATACATTCAAAGACTAACTCACATAGTTTAATATGGCTTCCGAAACATGTTGATGTCTTACAGTTGTCTTTACAAAACTAAACGTGTACAAAAGGTTAGGTCTGAAATCTATGTAAGGTTAAGAGCTTTCAAGCTGTGGTAACATAACTCAGATCCTTTACTCTATTAGAACAGGGCAACTGGTTCTGACTGTCTACAGAGCAAAATTAAGCCTAAAACTAGCTGTTAAAAAAAGTAGTTTTAACCAGTCGAAATAGTAAACATGGCAGTATCTGCAGTAACACTGAAATGTTCTTCTTTATCTACTGTTACATTCTTTGCCTAAGAAAGATGGCCATCATCGTGTTATCTTCTTTCTGTAATGAAATTACAATACATTCAAGTAAAACCTAACAAGCAGCAAGTTAGTAGTATTTCATCTGTTTTATTCTTGAAGAAGAAATGTCTTCACTAAGCATCAGACGACGTCACGGTGTCATCATTTGAATGAGGCGATTGATCGTAAAGTTTGTTGAAGAAGGAAAAGTCAGATTCAGATCCATGCTCTGTGCCCTGAAAGAAAATGAAAATTCAAGTGTTTCAATCTCAGTCAAACTGTGAGATGTTCTGTCACCATATCCTTAAGTTAATCCTCACATCTCTTCTGCCGTCAGTTATGTCGAAAACAGAGTTCCGGTCGGTCTCTTCATTACTCATAATCACCGACTTGTTCCTGCAACACACAAGCATACAGGCAAGCCAAGAATATTACTGAAAACATAACTCAGTTATATTATTTCCATGATGTTCACTATTTATGGAATAAATAACTGTGTACATTATACTGCACTTCCGGTTCAGCATAAAGAGGATGATGGAGATGATGACTCCAGTCAGCAGAGTCAGACCAACTGCAAGGCCGACTGACAGGGTATCTATAGACACAAGGAACCATGTTGATATCAACATTTCTAAAAGGAATTAGATGATTAAGCTACTTTAATGATATATTTTCTAAAAAATCAGGCTGCTAAATTGTCGTGTTGTTGAGATCTTAGAGTATCTAAGGAGGACTACCGTTATCATCAGAAGGGTTGATGGGAGGGTCTGAGTAGCATTCAGTGGGTAGGATGGTGATATCATCAAGAGCAACGTCACCACCTGTATTCATCCCTCTCTGATACACAAACACAAACTGTGAAATAAGAAAGAGACAGATGTTTAAAGTCAGAACACCCATCAAGAAATTCAGCAGACTTAAACAGTTGCTGGTAGGTAAATGTTATCAAAGAAATGATGCATTTCTCAGAATATGTTGGCTCTTATGACTGGCACTAGATCTAAATTGATTAAGTGGCTGTTCCACAAACCCCTACATGAATACATCACTTTTAAATTGATACTGGATTACTGTTTAGTTTTTTCTCAATGCCGAGGTTGATCTGTGAGTCCTGTTCACAGCTTCCACTCACAAGATTTTTACCTGAAAATGTTATTTTCATTATAGACGATAGGAGTTAATATAACCATCACGCTGCAGTTGATATTCCCACCCAGTGCCTCAGTCTGTGTAAGACAGTTTCCCAATTCTGGTCCCCATGACCCACCGCCCTGCATGTTTTCGATGTTTCCCTCCTCCACCACACCTGATTCAAATGATCAGCTTGTCATCAAGCTCTGCAGTGGCCTGATAAGGAGTTATTCATTTGAATCAGGTGAGTTGAGGACCGCAGTTGAGAAACACTGGCCTAGGTCAACATTCTGATACTGCACAGAGGGGCGTTTCAGATGGAAAGGGTTGAGAAGTAGAGAGTCAGGCATAATCAGTTTACCAATTCTGACAGTGTGTAAAGTAAGGACTCAAATGGAGCCAAAGAAATAATAACAGGACATGTAATGAAATATGATATTATAACTGTCAAGAGATCAATGAGCAAGATTGTTGAACTAAAACACTACATTTGTTATCCTTATATTTCATGCATCTGGTATAATAATCAAATTTTTACCCAGAATGCTTCCTTGTGTATAATGGGCATACGAGCCTGCTGCCATTGGTCTCCCTTATTTCCTGTTTCAATCCACTTCAGGAGTCCCTCCTCATCGCCAACTGCGTGCATTTTTCTATTGGAGAGAATAGGTTTAAATAGACGCTCTGCTACTGGCAAAAAGATCATCTTTAATGTTGACAATCCTCAGACCTGTCATTTATGTAGACTTTAAGAGTCCCAACGTGGCTGCCATACATGTGGTACCAGAATGTGAGACAGTGCCCTCTAGAGGAGGGCTGGAACACGTCACTGATCAGGAAGGACGTGTCTCCCCACTCACCTACTGAGCTGTCCACGTAAACATAGTGACCTGGTGGAAACATGGCAAAATCAGTTAGAGGAAGGTGCTCCTCTGTCCTTTTAGAGAAGCAGGTATATGAGGTGGAAAGCAACAATTGCACGCGAGAACATTTCAGGTCTGATTACCTATAATTTATCCAGCCAGGCTTTTTGGTATCAATAACTGTATCTAGAACAAGATCCACATCTACTAAGAGCGATTTATCATTACAGTTTTTCATTACAGTTTCAATGGATTGTTACATTCAATAGTCAACTGAACTAGAGGCAATGATTTTTCATTTTTAAGTTTCTAAAGTGGATTTGATCACTTGAGCTGTTACATAGTGTGTTACTACCATGAGTAGAGTTGGTGGTGTGGTCAACACTGGGTCCTGTGTTGGGGTTCGGGGAGGCTCCTCCACCCCGGAGCCAGTCTCCCTGATCGACTCCTCCACCCAGGTTGCTCCAGCTACAGAGGGAGATCTCAAAGTCACAGACTCCATGAGGGGGACACTGAGCGTCTGTCAGCTGCACATCATCGAAGGCCATGTCTCCTTCCTGGGAGGGACCAGCCTTCACACCTTCCAGCACAATCTGAGACACAGTGTGCAACTACTGACTGAAAGTCTTTGTCTGACTAAGAGAAGAACAACACTCTTTCTTTCAGTGCTGTATTAATTGCTCCTGCAGTTGTATGTATTCAGGTTTAGAGATATATATTTGCTTTAGATAATTCTCTGAGGTAATGAGAACTGTCGAGAGCGTCGTTGTGGACTATCCTGATTTAAAAGACCACCACTGCAGGAATTATATTCACTTAAATCCAACATATCCAACAAAGTTTGATGTAAAAAAAGATAAAAAATGTGAATTACAAAACAAAACTGCTTACACGAAATCACACACTCAAGGATAAGTTCTAATATGTTGGCCATGGTTTAAGACTTTCCAAGTAGCCTACTGTTTACTGCCTTACATTTAATTCTGTGTTTAAAGACTATGAAGTGACTGTACAATAATTGTACAGTAATTTGACCTGTCATAGAGAAAGGACTTTAGGCAAATTTAAACATCAACAAGGAGTGCATATTGTGCTGGCACAACTGCCCCTGCAAGAATAATTTCAGAACTGGTGACGCCAAAAATGAAATCCATCATAATAGGAACACTGATGTACTGAATCGACTAACAGAGCTCATTTCTGATGATTATAACAGGCCGTTGCCCCGTCACTTAACGGATAAATAGATGCAAAACCAAATGGGGATCTTAAAATTCAATTAAATGATGTGGGAAATGCCCATAAAAGTGGCTATGATTGAAGTTGTGTTTCTCGTTGGCTTATGAGACAGACACCACTTCAGCTGATCTTCATGAGAAAAAGGTAGGTAGTATTTAATAATGAAATAAAACTTGGAAAGAGAACAAGCAGGTGAACATTCTTAACATTCTCCAGTTTTATGTTGATCTGCTTTATCTTAAATTAGGGAGTGACTCTTCTAAAAAAGTTGTGAAGGTACCCTATCTTGGGTATATCTGCGTGACTCACTCTGTAAGGCTGAACACGAGGCAGGAGTGAAGCCTGAGCGAACCTCCACAGACGGCCCTGGTCCCCTGTCTGCGAGAAAATCAGAGCTTCCTTCTCGTCCTCACTCTGCTGGTAAATATTCAGCGTCCCCACTCCTTTACCATACATGTGATACCAAAGCTGTACACAAAATCCTTTGCCTGAAAAGATTGGAGAAAAAAAATATATAAAAAATGTGATTTATTATAGGGAATATTTACAATAGCACATTTTAATTTTTATTCATTTCGGTGACTCCCACCTGCAGGGTACAGCGGTGATGACATTGAAGCTTTCTGGCCGGCTCGGTCATCGGCCGAAGACGGCAGGTAGTAGTAATGACCAATGGCTGTGTTGGTGGTGTGGTCGCTGTCTGGTCCCGTGTTGGGGTTGTTCGTGTGGCCTGACTGTCTGACCCAGTCAAAGTCATCGGTTGTCACCTGCTGCCAGTTACAGCTGCCCTCCTCAAAGTCACACAAATCTACAAGACACGATAACATTACAGAAAGTATATTTTGAACATCATATGTGTACTTTGCAGTTTTGCAAGTATCTTTTCCTCTCCGCCCAAAGTCTTTCTTCAATAGATAATAGTTTTCTTTAAAATTTCATTGTCAGTGTGATGATTTCGAAAGACAGTTAATAGCTTGTATGGGACTTATTTCATAACTCCCCATCTCTTCCCTCCATATGAACTGTTTTTCTTGTAAATGACGTGTCTGGTGATTGGCGTATTTTGTGTGGAAGAAGCGGTAAATTATGCATGTAATGCCCATACTTTATGGGCGTGCACAGAGCCTCAAGATGAAAGCCTGAGTTTGCAATGAAGCATCATAACCACCGTCACAGTATCTATTATCTCTGTGTAGAGCTTTTGGTTTTGTCGAGCCAGCAAACACACGCAAAGCCTGTGGTGAACTTGCTTCTGTCTGATCACGTAAGTGGCAACAAACATGAAGAAATGAGAAGTAACATGGAAGAAAGAATGCTCAACATTCAACTTCAGCACATCTAGAGAAATAAGATGAGTGACAAACAAATATGTCAGTTTAACAAGGAGCATTGTATGTTAGAGTTTACTTTAAAACTGATCTACAAAGAATCACCAAATTAGAAAAAAAGATTTTCCTCAGCTTCAGCCTTATTACCGGAAGCTGGGCATGGTCCATGGATGAGGGAGACGTCATCGATGGCTATGTCCCCAGCCTTTCCTCCCACCGTTGCCTCCAGGACCACTTGGTGTACTGTCTCCAGGGTCACGTGGCTCTGAACCAGTAACCACTCATCCCCCTGGTTTCCTGATTTTTGCCACACCTACAGGAAAGACAAGAGGCTGATTCACTTGTAACAATGAGGATGTGAGGAACTTTTTGCAACACAGTGGTATACTCTAAAAGTGTGCAGCTTGCACTCATTATACCATGCATTGATGTTGTTTTGCAATCGGTATTTCACAACTGTGAGAAAAGTATAATAACAAATTGGGAGGAAACAGCCGCAAATATTTCTCAATCAGTTGCATAGCCATTTTCTAACACTGCAGCAAAGGGAAGTAAAGTGCCCTTACTTAAAAATCATTGATGAAATCAATGCAGCCTTTTCTGACCTTTACTTACTTCATTTGATCACACACAAGATAAACTCATAAAACAGCTAAAAGGATGCATGTTTCACCAGTGTCTTCTCCAAGGGATCAGTTGTTTGTAGAATCATCCTTAAAGAACCGACAGTTGCTCCGAACATGTGATACCAAAAGGTGAAACAGTATCCTTTGTCACCAGCAGGTGGCAGCAGTGATGACTTAAGCTGGGCTGATTTTCCCTTTATGCTCTCCTTTGTGGAACTGTTGATGTAAAGGTATTTGCCTGTGAAAAAAATAAGCAAATTTTCTTTTAGCCTTTGATCCTTTGATTAGACACATACATCATTTCCACCCGTGTCCACAAATTGTTGAGATCCCGGAGGTGTGATCTTCCCCTTTTATATCATATTATACATGTAGTTTTAGAGGAATGTGCCTCTGATGAAGAGTTAAAGGTACAATGTAAGCTTTTTCATCATACTGCCAAAGTCTAGCTAATGCAGAAAAAGAAATCTGTTGTCAAAAAGATTTATTCTTTTCAATTCTTTATTATTGGCGTTGCTTTCGTCTTTGCTTACTCATGTCTGACTACCTTAATTTCTTCTTGGAAATTGTTTTCCAGTAATGCTTACTGGTGGCGGCTTCTCAGGAAATATATCAAGGCCTTAAAGGAAAATTCCCAGCACATGCGACATTGTAGTTGAGGTAATCCATAAGTACACAAGATTACTGCTTGCTAATCTGTAAAATCTTAAGAAAACTGCATGTACAACGACAGTTTAGTATTGACCTTTGCCCGTTGTGTGGTCTCCTGCAGGCCCAGTGTTGGGGGTTTCAGTTGGGCCTGACCTGCTGAGCCAGTCCAGCTCATCTTCAGCTCCCTGCACCCAAACACAAAGGCCGTCCTCAAAAGTACAGCTGAAGGAAGGCAATGCTGAAGAGAGAAGAAGTGTTTCAGAATAAATGAATCACCCTCAAACTATTACCTCTAGTTCAAAATCAGATCACTAACTATGAAACTTTGAATATAACCCTATTTACCTGGCGGCTGGTAGGATCTTTCACAGTTCAGAAAAGAGATGTCATCCACAGCAACAACGTGGTCTCCAGAAGCTGGAGTCTCCTGTATTGCTTTGTTTGTACTACTGAACCAAACCTGAAAACACGAATGGTCATAAATCCTTTAAAGGCAATGTGTCCCCTAAAATAAAGAGAACTTTGGGTTTTACTGGTCCTATGAGTCTATATACAAATTTTGGAAAATGTAATGCTGTTCTGGCACTGGGGCTGCTGTTATACTCTGTTTTGTTCATTGAAACTTGATAAAGATGTTAAGTTACTTATTCAGTCCAGCTGTTTTCACCTAAGAAACACTGCAAAATGACTTCCCTCATCATCTTTTCAGAAATTCATAATGGTTAATTCCTGCTTTTGTCTCATCACTCACAGACAGCTGTAGCTCTCTCCATTCCTGTTCAAGCCGAGACTCTGTTACCCGTTTACTGTTGACCCAAAACTCTGCTACAATACTCTGTTCTCACATCACCCTAGTTCTCATGACACAACACTGGCTTGTCTGTAGAACACACCAGTGAACTTTCCATGTTGAATATCCTTACTAGACCTCTCAGATCCTCTAATTGTAACCCACTAGCTGTCCCTTACTCTCAGTCGAGCACATAAGAGGACTGTCCACCTGCTGTCCCAGATTTGGGACAGTCTTCTCTTGCTCTCTCTCTTTTCTTAGGGAATGCTGAAGTGCACCGATGATCCTTCATATTTTAGAAAAGTGGGCATCCTCTCTACACACACTGTCACTTTCTTTAAAATCTGCCCTTCTATGAATTTTTTCTGAATTGAAAGTTTTTAATATAATAAGTGAATGCGTGACAAAAACACCTTGTAAGGCTGTTGGTGCAGGCCTACAGGCAGATGCTCCGGGGTCCAGGGGGAGACGGTACTGTGACTGCGTGACCACAGGATTGCTTCACCACCTTCAGCTTGCTGCATAAGCACTCTGAGTGACCCAGTACTCTCTGAGCTGATGTGGAAGTGAAACCTGGGTTTAGGAAAGAAGGAAGGAAGAAGAAGAGAATGTCGGATTAGGAGGAGAGTTGCATGGTAGAAGGATGGGGGCTGTGGGGAGCAAGCATTGAGCAATTCATACACTTAAATATTCAACTTTTGAGCAGAAGAAATATTTTGAATCAATTCAGCATGATAATCATAGAACATTTACAGTGGATATCACTTACAGAATCTCACAGTAGGGGGATGAAGGGGGGAGTGGGGGGCTTTGGAGTTTGGCTTCACTGAGGGTGGACTCCTGGCTGACATTCACTATCATGTAGAAGCCTGAGAATGAGGGACAACTGAATGAACAAAGCTGGCCCTCAGACATCAGGAAGGAGGAGTCTTGCTCACTTCAAACATCCTGGGCCCACAATCTCAACTATTCATCTAATCAGTCAATAAATCATCAAAGTCACCAGTGTCTGTTGTGTGATCTGTTGGTGGTTCCGTGTTGTTACTGGCTTTCTGTCTCTGCCACAAGCTCTGTCCGTCAGTGGTGTCCGTCCACTGGCACTGATCATTCTCAAATGTGCATGGCCCTAAAGTAACAAGTACAAAGTGAGTCATACTATGTAAGTCCTGCCAGTGTCCATTAAAAAAAGAAAGAAAAGGCAATGCTTGGTTTGCTCAATGTATTAAATGAAATTTGTGATTTACACTTGACTATTTTGCAAAACTTCCCAGTTTTAGAAAAATCTGATTAAGTCTATCTATGCAATACATAAAGCTGCAAAGATATAAAGCTGCAAAGATGTTTTTATGCAAACACTACTGTTACATCAGTGAGAGTAGGAGATATTCTGAGGATATTTCACAGAAATCTCAATGCAAACCAGCAGCAACAGTACAAGCTACTGCTTCTAAATGAGGATTCAACAGAAGGTATTTTTTTAGACATTGTGACACAGTAGAATTTGCTGCAGAAATTCTGTCGTGGACTTATTCCCCTCCCTTGCATTTTCAGCTGCAAAAGTGAATCACAGGCAGAGACTTCCCTGCTCTTAACCTTTGTGTTGACATCGAATGTGGAAAAAGTGCAAAACCATCTGTTCTTTTTCCGAAAAACCTCTGCTGTTCACGTGTGTAAGTAGCTACTTAGAAATGTCATATTTCCACATCTTTTTCCAGCTTTTGATAGAGTTACCCCCCCCCCCCTCAGTATGAGTCAGTCATTTCAGTAACGCACTTTAAAGTGTTAACAAAATGGTAACAGTGACTCTTCTGTCTCTCTGAATAAATACTGTAAATGCAACATGGAGCTCTCACCACAGCCAGCCTCGTCTTCCTCCTCAGGACAGTCTGGATGATAATCACACTGCAACGTGGCTGGAATACACACCTTACCGGATGACAGCTGACAAAAAAACTCACCATCCTACAACCCCAATGAAAGAGAATTCACAATTGCTTTGTGGAAAACTTTGTGGAAGACTCCTACAGCCATGAACTCCTCATACTATAACTTGCCTGACAGGGATTAATGGGTGCAGTCGAGGCTGAGGGTGTTGGTGGGACAGAGGTGGGTGATGTGTTGGGTAGTTTGCTGTTGTCAGGGTCAAAAAGACACTCTCTGGAGAATGAGATGTCATCCACGGCAACCAGCCCCATATGAGCTTCTCCAAGCTCATATCTGAAGACAAACTGAGGAGACAAATTTAAAACAACAGTTGGATTTTGCGTCTAATTATAAGTAATTTTTGTAGCCTTTAAACAAAATTCTAAAATCTTACTTCCAAGTTTGAGCCAGCATTTTTATGAACTAGGTCATTTAGCAAACTGTATTCTTACGAACCTTGCTGCTAACTGAGGAGGAGAACGTGACCTCTGCTCTCTGCCAACTGTAGCTCTGCGATGGCTCCCTGAGCCACAACTGTCTGTCATCAGTACCAGACGTCAGCGTCCTGGACAGTGCTGTCAGTCTGGCTGCAGCATCGTCCTCACTGAAGTAGAAGAACCTTACCTACAAAGGTTGAAAGAATAAAATTAACACAGAAAAGTACAAGAGGACAAGGTTTTCTGAAGCTCTCTTAAGTTTTTTTTTTTTTTTTTACTTCACGCAAAACTGCTGTTAAATTACTGCAACAACAATCATCACGATATTTACTGCAGTCTGACTGCCTGTCATGGTGCCACCCACATTTTCCGGTAAACATATAGTCATCCCTGTGTTAGAGGACTGGAAAACAGTAAAAATGTTGACCAACAAAGAGATAGTAAAAGGTCAACACTGTTGACAAATATGTAATATTAAAGTTTTTAGCAAAGAAAATTTTTCAAATATTATGAATGCCAGTTTCAAACCATTATTGCAGCGTATTGTGATGATCTCATTCTCCGTAGGCTATTGTGTTTGTTTGTTTTTTGTAGGGTCATTTACTGTCTTCCTTCTTTTATGATCTACCACCAAGTATTAGCTGAAAAATACTGTCCAAACATTTTTTTTTAAATACCTGTAAATAATGCATTTGATCAATATACAGAAAACTCACAGTGCAGTTGAAGCTGGGTAGTAATGTTTTGGAGAGAATCTCTGATGTCTGGCCCTTCACAGTCAGCTGAGTTGCAGGAGTAACATAGTGACCTGTATAACAGCATCACAGAGTACAAATGAAGTTAAAGCAGAGCATTATTGTAGAAGAGAGGATAAATTTGGAGCATTATTATTCAGCATAGCTCATCAGCTTAGAGTCTCAGACCTGCAGCAGAGTTCAGGGTGTGATCCCTGGGAGGCCCGTGGTTGGGCCAAGCTTCCTGTCCTTTGTGATGCATCCACTCAGCTCCAGGTGAGTCCACATCACTTTCCTCCCAGAAACAGAGGCCTTGTTCAAAGTCGCAGCGCTCCACCACACCATGTTTATCTATGGTATTTGAAGGTAAAGTGATGAAGGAGGTTGACAATAATTTACATATCAAGTATAGACAACTTTTTCAGGAAAACTGAAACCTGAAGTCTGAGAAAATATACACAAATATTTCATATCTGAGGGTCCTAACAGAGCAAAGGAGGCACCTGCAGAATCGAGCAAAGTGTGCATGCACAGTTGGGATTAACCATACAATCTCCCATTTAACGTCTGCTATATCTCACCACAGTTGATCTCATCTGACCAGTCCCCGCAGTCCTCACTGAAGTCACACACTCGGTTGGGGTTGATACACACACTGTTGTTGCACATGAACATACTCTCAGGACACCATGGCTGGGGCTCTACACATCAATGAAAAGCTGTTTCATTGATGTAAATCAGCTTGAAAAAAAGGAGTCCAAAAGCATTGAAAAGCAGGCATCTTACCAGGCAGGGAGCAGTTGATAAAGTTAACATCATCAATGGCTACGTGTCCAGGCTTGTTGAAGTTCCTGGAGGCTTCAAACAGGATGGTGAAGTCATGCGGGTTTCGGCCAACTTTAACCTGACCATGCTGCCACAAATCTCCATGGTTATCAGATAACCACCACAGAGTGGTGGTCCTGGAGCCCTCCTTTAGCAGCACACTGAGCTGTGAGTCTGTCACAGTTACAGAAATAATGAACCAGGTACAAAGGAGGCTCGGACACAAATTCTGCTACACATTTATAGGTGCAAATAAAAAAAACATACCTTCTCCATACATGTTGTAGAAGAAGTGTAGTGTGCAGGTTGTGCTGGCCTGTTCCATGATGGGGCTTTGCAGGGCAGCAGGGCTCATTTGTTCTCCCCGTTGAGCCTCGACTGCCATGTACCAACCTGGAAGAATCAGTGCAGAAACAGGTAGATATATTCAGCTGAGATGGGGTAATAAAGTTGGAGTAAGAGATATTTATGACAATTGTGAGGACAAGAAACACTATACATCTGCTAGATTTCTTAAGATTTGATTTTTTGTTCAAGGGAAGAACTATGAAATAGTCATTCAATTTTGTGTTATACTTGAATATTTACTGTGAACATTCAAACTACAACAATTATCAAATAGCTGTTTAACAAAAAGCCTTGAAATATAACACGTTCATTGATAGAAAAAACTTGGCTAAAATCTGAGTTCTATTTCCTATAGCTTTCCATATCATAAAGGTGTGTCAGTGCGTTTAAAACATCAGGAGTGTGACGCAGCCTGTGTCAGTGTCTTCTAGTTCAGAGTCTTCGAGCCTTACCAAGCTCAGTGCCTAGTGTGTTGTCCACATAGGGTCCATCGTTTCCAGAGGCATTCCTTCTCACCCACTGAAACTGGCCAACACTGATGTCTTCCCAGTCACAGGTGCCATTTTCAAATGAACAGCCCACAAATACTGAACTTGTTTCATTCTCTGCAAGAATAGAAAAACAATTTCATTAATTTCTAGTAGGAAACAGACTTTTGTAAACACAACAAAAGGAAAGGCAATGAATGAAACAATAGCATCTGTACCTTGGCAAAGACCTGATTTGAGACTGATGTCATCGATGGCAATAAATCCCATGTTGTTAGACTCTGCCTCAATCAACAGCTGTTGTTAAGAATATGAAAACATCATAATTAAGATACTCCTCTCTATCAGTACTATTCTTTTTAAAACTATATCAGTTTTTGGGTACCTGGAAAGGTTTGGATGTCTCTACAGACTGAGAGAACCTGCTCCAGCTGCTACCACTGCTGTTACTGTGGAACAGAAGGTCCTTCTCTGAGGGGCCTGAACTCATGAAGACCCGCAGTGTTCCAGAGGCACTGACAATCCACATACAAATGTCATGGTTAAGTTTATCATGTCAAAACAAGTTATTTTAACCCAAAATAATTTGTTTGAAAAACTATCCAGAAATGACTTAGTTTGTGTTCTGTGACAGTGATCCTCTAAAACTATATTACTCTTATGTCAATAAATCAAAAGCGAAATCATGAAATCTTTGATAAGCAGAACCTTTTCTTCTAATTTGTATGATAACCAAGCCAAAATGGTATTCAATTTTCCTCAAAATCCTATTTTTGAAGTTGTTTTAAAGTGGCTGAAATAATCTTATTTGGTTTGATGTTAATAGTAAATCTGAGGTAAAAAGTGAACTCTATCACAGAATCTTCAGTCTTGCACAAAGTGAAGCAGGTGATTCATGACTACATGACATTTGTTCACACTTCCTGAGGAAGTCGCTTAGGAAACTAAACAACAAGATAAAGGGCATCCTTGTACTGCATTGTCACATACTGTATGTAGTAGGAAAAAAAAGCCATGACTTTGTTTTTTTTCCCTTGCCAACCTGTTGTCCATATGGTGCCATAAGGTGAGACAGGAGGAGGTGTCTTTCAACTGGATCCATTCAGACACTACCTGTGCTACACTGCGGTGGTTTTGGTGAAGGGATGAGCTCAACAAGAACCAACCTACGTGCAAAAAGAAAACCAAAATATTAAGCCCAACCAAAGAATTAAGCATTTCTTTCCCAAGCAGTTCTTTATTTATATATCCTAAGTCATTGAAATATTCCAAGATAAGAGAACTTGTGCTTCACAGGCCCTTACTTTTAGCATAAACTGATAGCTGTTAATACTTTGCAGACACACTAATTTTGGTTGTTTAATAGTTCAAACTGGAACAGCAAGATTAAAGTTGGTTGGAGACTACTATGGTTTCTAGTTATTTTAGTGCAAGTTTAAGACGGGAGATTTTCTGCAGGGCAGAGGGGAGATAATGTCAGCATTAGGACACAAGTCAAGGAGAAAAAGAGAAGTTATTAACTAACATGCTGTATCAGCGGCTTCTGTTATCATCAATCAGAGGGTGCTATACTGGCAGTTTTGACATGCCATTTTTTTCACATATTGAATCATCAAACGGAAATTTTTCAAGTTGTGCATCATGATATCCTGGACTTTGGTCACACTCAGCAATGTGACACTGGTGACCTGTTTTCAAGAGAAAAGTTTTACATGTACTGGAATCCTGAAATTATCTAGAGATGCTCTGGAGCAGTGGCAAACTCTCGCGTCATTTGCTTTGGTTTTCTAGCAGATATTTTTCACGTTCCAAGTAAAACCTCTGGCAAATCAATGGGTACGATGATGTGTGAACATAGCAGCAAATATACCAGTCTTTACTTTAAATTTAGTAGGCTAATTCTCCTTTCTGCCAACCTCTCTTTGCTTTTGTGGATGTGCTCATAAAAGTGAGTCATTTATTTCAACACAAAAATTATCATAAATGAGCCTCACCCACTTTTTTTGACCAGCAGATAATGAAAAAAGTACATGGTCAGGGTTCAAATTCATGTAACTGATTCGGTCTACACCTCATTAGTTACAAAAATCTACACTGGATGTAAAGACATTTTATCATTCATGGGTTGTGATTCCCATCGTGTCACATGAACACTGTCTGACAGAAAATAACAGCTTAGCCATGTGTTGTCAAACCACTACAAATGGGACAAGTGGGAAAACGTACCTGTTACACGTGTTTTGGTGAGACTGGGCTGCCTGATCTCAACATCATCTTATCAGACTGAGGTTACATTAAGATACAGATACAGCTGAGACAGCCTGAATACAGACATGAATTGTGGCAAGTTTTCAGAAATATGTGGAACAACCTCCCTTCTCAGTTTACTCAACTTCGTATCTAGCTTGAAGAGCCTTCTCGGTTCACTTTCAGGACCTAAAACATCCACACTCTGCATTATGACTATGTCATACCTTCTGGAGTCTCAGTGGTGTGGTCTGTTGGTGGGCCATGAGATTCTCCACTGGCCAGGACCCACTCATGTCCATCTTCTTTTGGGATGTTGACCCAGGTGCACTGTCCAGACTCAAAGTCACAGTTTCCTGGAGGACTACACGCCCCATCCCTCACGGAGAAATCATCTATTTTCACTGTTTCATTAGTGCCAGGCATGTGGATGGCCTTAAACACGACCTGGAGAGAGAGAGTAACTGTTTGGGTAGGAACTTTGCAGGAAAGAGAAAAACGGTGTGCATCTTAACAGTATACTGTGTAAGATACTATTTGATTGGTCGATGAATTTACATAGAATTTTGCAGGCGAGGACACGGTGACCTCTGCCACCTCCCAGTCTGTAGAGGGCGATCCAGGCCGCTGCCAAAGGGCATCGCCCAGATCCCCACTTCTTAGCACGTGGATAGAAAGGATGTTAGAGGAATCTGTGGGTAACCAGTACCTGAAAGCGAACATCAAATGAATGTCAGCGTTGAAATATGAATCAGATAATAGTGCATAGATAAGAGTGATAGTAGTACCGGACTCACCAGAAGCGTATACACATTTCTGTAGCTGAGGTGAACTCTGGTGTGAGCAACTCAGCTACCTCAGAGTCCAAAGAATTGGAGGTCGTCACAGTCATGTAAAAACCTATGCACGAGCGGGCACGAAAATACACACACATCCACAGATATACACTTAAAACAGGCTGCTTTTTGCTGCCGTTAGGAATAATAATAGCTACTGTGCCACGCACAATGCAGCTAGATACACAAAATATCCACTGACACAATTATTTTGAGGTGAAACATAGGATTTTTTTGCTTCAATCAAAAAACATTTTCCCCCTAAAAATCTTTTTAAAAGAAGCTAACTGAATATTTTGCAAGTTGTTTGTAAATTAAAAGAAAATAATAATAAAATCATTATCAGTTGGGTTGCTCAGCTGCTATATACACTCTGCAGCTACATTGCAGCAGAGCTCTGCACTCACCATTTTCAGTTCCATAGGTGTGATCCACATGATTCTTTGTTCCCTTTCTGCGCTCCCACTGACCCCGAAGACTGACACTGTTCTCAAAGCCACATGTGTCCGAATCAAACCCACACAAGTCTAAAATAGTGAAGAAAAAGGCAAAATGGTAACAATCTCTACTATATTTTGGACACCTGTTCGCATCAGTGTGTACATACTCTGATTACTGCAGGCTCCCTCTTTCACAGTAATATCATCAATAGCTATGAATCCTTGGCTGTGAATGTTTCTGCGGCCACTGAACATTATCTGTGGATGAAGGAGAAATAATGGCAAAATCAAATAGAAAAAAACAAGATAAAGACATTCTTATTAGATGAAAGACTTAGCATACATACAAATGTAGGATACATATGTACTTGATTTTTGTGTCTCTTTAGATTAAACTAGATATTATAGCATTTGAAATTATATTCAATGCACGTGCAAAACTTGCACAATCAAATCAGATATTAGCTTATTCATTCATCTTTAAGTATCCATAAGTAAAATTCAATTGTGGTCCAGACTAGTCAATGAATCAAAAAGTCTGCTTGAAAAAAGTCCGTTTTAGTTTATTATTCAGCATAGCTCAGCAGCTTAGGTTCTCAGACCTGAAAATTTATTTTTTTTAAATTAACAAACAGTTTAATGTTCTGATTAATACAGAAATTATGAATGGTTTGCAGCAACTATTTTATGTTTAAAAATAATTTAAATATTGATATCAAGCTTAAAAAAAATCCATGAGCAGAAGGGGTATATTAGAGGTTTGAAAACATTAAAGATTACCCGGAGTGCATCATCCATGACAATCGTTACTTGAGCATTCATCCACCCTGGAGTTTGTGTCCCCTGACGAGTCCAGACTAAAACATCAGAAGATTTCTATAACAAATAAAACAATTATATCTCTAAGGTAAAATACTGCTGTCAGTATTTAGGAGAAAGTTTGTTGTGATTTTAACTCGGGGACATACTGTCTGAACCAGCAGATCCAACGTGGATACTGAAGGCCCAAGCATGTAATACCAAAATTCAACGCAGCTTTGTGACCCAGGATTGAGGATAGGAACAGAGATGACTGCTTTCTCGTTATCTTTAGATCCAGATCCATTCAGCAGTAAAAAGAAACCTTGGTAGAAAAAAAAGGATGACCAGATACCAGAAGAGATAAACTAATGCAAATCACTCAACGGTTGTTAGTTCTGTGAGGATGATGTACTTTACTGGAGCGATAACAGGAAATGTAGCAGGTGACAATGTAAAGAGCTCCAGCTAACATTATTCACTATCAATTACAACTTGTTTTGTCAGTTGTGTAGCTTGTAATACTGTATCTCCAAAAAAAAAAAAAACACAGAAAAAAACACTAAAAGATCTTGAAATAGTTCATAGATGTGCCCACTGGAATGAAACAGCAATAGGAAAAAATAAAACATATTCCACTTACACACAGCAATGTGTGTGTGTTTATATTGTAATCAGTAATCAATACCATGATTATTCCCAACAGTATGATCATACTGAGGTCCATCCCATGGCTTGTCCACTTGTATTCCACTACTGAGAGTCCAGTTCACGTCATTGTTTACCTCCTGGACCCAGTTACACAGATCTGTTTTACAAGAAATATATTTAAATTGTGAAATAATGTACTTGTAATGTCAGTAAAAGAGAATAGAGAATATGCAATCAAAAGTATGTAAATATCCACATAAGATAACAATTCAGCTAACATCTTCAAGTGCCTCTTTGCTCCAAGCAAACATAACATTTCTGAATTGACTGGTATCTCACGCATCTACTTTAACTCCATTAAACTCCAGCCTCACCTTCTTCAAAGGTACAGTCCATGGCGGTGGGAGGAGCAGCTGTGGTCGTGGTGGGAGGGTTCGGTGTGGTGTTTGGGTTGACATCATCACATGACTTGCCCCTGATGATGTGGACATCATCCAGAGCAAAACTTCCATCTGCTGAGGCTGAACTCACCGCTTGTAAAATAATCTGAAATAAAGGATGGACCTCTGTTTGAAGCTTATAACTAAACTCGTTTTATAGTATTATTTCACTAAAAAGAATGACAAAGGTATGTAATGAAATTATATTAAATCTACCTGGTGAGGACCTGAAGCGCTGTAATCCACTCTGTCTAGGATCCACGAGTTATTCAAATAACCCCTCGTACTCCACACAGGACGCAGCTCAGCAGTCTCATTGATAAACACTGTTAAGTTAACGTCTGACGGATCTGGAAGTACCAACATAATCATCAAGGAACAAAACATGGATAGAAAAAAATGGTTCTCCAAACAAAAGCTGTGAATTAAAAAAATGTAAAAGTTTGGAAAGATCAAGAGCACAAGCAAAAATAAAATGTTTGTGCACACACAAAACCAAAGTGTTTTGGTTTAAATGAAAAGCACAGTGTTCAGATGAAGCGGAACATTGTAATCCAGCAAATGAACCTCATCCCAAAGGTGAAACATGGTGGTATAGTAAATATGGTATCTGAGTTTGGTCATCTTTTTTCATTACATCATCATTGGAAATCACTCATGAAGAGAAAATATTTTCAGAGTTAAAACAATGTTGCTAGTTTTCTCCTCAACAAATAATCTAACTTGGAAATATGAATGTAACTGTGAACGCTGTTCTTTTAAAGAGATGAAAAGACCTAGTCTACTCTGACTGGTCAGTTCCAGTGGTCTGATCAGGCCCCTCACATTTTTTTGCATAATTTGAAACTCAATCATAGCATTTAATTGGAAGCAATGCAGTTGTGAGTGTAAGACTGAGGCACCGTTTCTAAATAGCTCTACAGGAAATGACAATCTAAGCAAAACCATAAACTTTTCGCTGTATTTAAAAACATACAAACATCTCATTTATTTTCATGGGGACTTGTTTAAGTGATTTTCCCAAATGCCTTTGGCAAGAGTTTGATTTTACCCACAGGCTTCACTCCACTGAAGTTGGTTGAGGCTAGTCTGTGAACATGATAGACAGATGGTTCATCAAATCTCCTACCAATATCTTCTGCACGATTTAACAGTTATTCTGTGACAAACACGTGGGTGTGCCATATTAGCATCAGGCATTAGTATGCAAATCTCTATGTTACGCAGTATACTCCCTACCTCTGATGTCTGTTGTTACCAAACAACATCATATGTCCGATAGAAAATGTGTATTTAATTTGAAATGTGGTTGAAACTAAAAAAAAAAAAGAAAAAATACGCACAATTGATAGACCATGCTTCAGCAAAGTGCCATATCTCCAGACACGCTTGGTCTACAGCATCCATCGACTCACTTTCAAGCCGGGCAATTTTTGATTCATAAAATCCACCGGTGTTAAAAATTGCAAAGTGACCTGTGGAGATAAAATAGATCATAATCGAGTAAAGCATACGTTATCCTGCTGCTGTTGTACTTAAAGTAAACGTATGGCTGCTAACCTAAAGCAGAATTTGTGGTGTGGTCCCTTCCTGGAACAAAGAGACCCTCATTTTCAGCTGAGAACCAGTCCCAGTCAGCGCCAGACTGAGGCGGACGACTGTTCACCCAACCACAGAAGTCCATCTCAAAGTCACAAAAACCTCCAATAAAAAAGCCACAGGTACACCGTAAACGCATGCAAACAGTAATGATCAGCTTTGAATGATTTTTTACTTTTTAAAATCTTAAATTCACTAACCGGTTGGGGGACAGACACCGTTCAGGACAGTGAGGTCATCAATGGCAATGTCTCTCCTCTCTCCGTCCCCTGCCGTTGCCTCAAAAATCACCTGTCACTCAGAAGGATGAACTGATGTTAACTCTCTAAGATGAGAATGAAATGTACTACCCAACAGCGACACATTACTCTGCTGCAAACATTGTTTGTTTTTTATTAGAGATTGGTTGACAGTTTAGTCAGTAGTTTAATATTATGATAGTTTAATCAATCTGACATTTAATAAACACAGTTTATTAAATCAATCTGACTTGACTGAGATTCTAAAACCTTACGAATTACATCAACGTACTCTTGATAAATGCAAAAAACATCTTGATTAAAGTTTTAATTTACAATCTACTGTAAAAATCTTCTTAAACAGAGATTGAACTGTACAAACCATGAAATATGATGTCATAAAATCACAGCAAAGACAAAAATAAGTGAGTACTGAGATTTTTCTTTGGTTGAACCCCTACCTGATATCTCTTATCAGGGCTGAAAAGCGTCACTCTTCCGTGCCTCCAGTGCGTCCCTTGATCTCCTCTTCTGGTCCACAGCTTGGTGGAGTTTTTGTGGCTGTCAGCTGTCATAAGGTAAACACTGAGTTCACCCACTTCTCCTCCCTCCATGTAGTACCAGAATATTAGGCATTCCCCATTGGAAGGGGTGGGCTTCATCACTGTCGTCATCATTGTGCCTCTTGACCCCACAGGGTGCCTCCACAACTCAGCACTCAGGTAATAACCTACAGATAAAATGGAGTGAAAGCTGAAAGTGCTTGAAGTGCTTCATGGGTGATGTAAAGCATGCTGCTAGATCAGCTGTAGATTGTTTCTTTTGTTATTTCATGCAGTGCCAAACCTTGCTCTGTCCCCAGCGTGTGATCTGTGAGGGGGCCAGAAGAGTTGGAAGGTTGAGACATCCCAGTGATCCGGTTCCAGCTGAAGTCTGCAGATAGTTGGGGCTGAAGGCCACAGAGGGAGCCCTGGAAGGTGCACTCTCTCTCAGGTGGACAGGAGCCATTTATACTGCTGGATACCACAATGTCATCGATGGCTATGCTCCCTTGATCGCCACCCAGCACAGCTTCTATAATGAACTAGAGAGCAATTTGATTTATTATAATAGTAGTTTAACCACATAAAAGCCACAACGAGTCGATGTAAAACAAAAGCAAAACTCTAAATTAGATAAAAAGCAAATATCTCCAGTGTAAGCTACAGAAAAAAACAGCAAGAGAAGCACAGGCATATTTTAACTTTTTGTCTATAGACCAGCAAGTCTTGATGACATAACTTTGCAGCAAATTAAATGTCTTATGTATCTAGAGAGTATGACTAGAGTATTACTAGTAAACTATTCCTTTAAAATAATCTGGCCAACACCCAATAACACACATACAACACAACACAAGGCACTGATACTACCTGGATTGGTTTGTCACTGTTGAAGGTAAGATCTGCAAAACGCCATTTGTTTCCCTGAGTGCCACTTCTCATCCACACAATCGTCTCTGGTTCATCAGAATGCTTCGTAATAAACTTCAATGAGCCTTATCACAGGAGAATATCAAAAAGATTTGTGCATTATAGAAAAAAGACGACAAATGGGGGTTTGATTTTGTCTGGAAGTGCAGTTATGTACATTGAGGCTCGTACCAATGCTGTTTCCAAATATGTGATACCAGAAGCTCACACATATAAGTTGACCCGCAGGTTGAGGTAAGCTGGCAAGTCTGGCTGTTGATAATACGTTTAGGTTGTACGCAGCTTTAATAAACATGTAGTCGCCTGTGGAAGAAGAATAAACAAGAGAAAACAATCCTCTTTTTCACTTAGATACCTATCAATAGCCAGAGCATTTTAGCCAGTGTGGGAGTAAACTTGAATTTTCAACAGGTGACATTTCCATATCTACTCAAAAGATCAGCACTGCATTATTCTAAAACAAAGGACATGGTGTTGTTTCAGCTTCTGTGAATTAAATAGATAGTTTTGAATAACAACCCTTAAATAGAATGGAGTTTTAATCCCTTTCTTCTTCTGTGTCGTCTTGTGTGTTGTATCCTCACCATTCCCAGTTATTTCTCCAAATGTCCCACTGCTCCTTTTCCACAAAAGGCTAGCTGTGTAGTCGTGGTACCACGAACAGGTATCCTTTTCAAAATCACAGGAGAGGAGATCTGATCCATCTGGGATGCCTTCGTCTCCACAGTACTTAAAACTGATATCATCCAGCATAACATCCTTGGCTGTCAGACTTGAAGGCCTGTGTGAAAACTGCAACTGTACAAAGAAGAGAACTCTTACAATTTGATATTAAGGTCTATAAATCTTAGGAATTTTCTTGTTGCCATCACAATTTGCTCAAATGGAGTGCTATTCAACAGAGGTTATATCTTCACTCCTGAATAATATAACTGTGCTGGTCAAACACCTCAGTACAAGGTTCGAGGAACGTTCTCTAATCGTTGTGTTCAGAAATTCCAAAACACAACTTGTTAGAAATAATATTAGTTTATGGTTACTGACAATCTAACCTCAGGAGAAACACAGGCTAACCTCAGATGGGTGTTTTGTGCCTGCTGAGGATTGTCTGCCCCCTTCCACTCTCTGTTCAGAGTATGTATTGAAGAAACCCTTAATTTTTTCTGATGAATAAAACAAACCAATAAAAAAACATTAAGCTCAATTACTCCAAAAACTGTTCACATAATCTCCCCCAGGTTTTCTTTGTTCATTTGTGCGAGCAACCTTCTATTAAGGGATATGTGACACTTCAGCAGATGTTATTGCCATAAAATTCTAATGATATTTTCATCTGCAATAGTGAGCGTGCCTTTTAAACCAATATCCATAATCACGAGTTCTGACACAGCACAGCAACTCATGTAGATCTGTTTGAATGTGATCTAGAAAGGTGGATTTTGTACCAGCACGGACAGGTGGGTCAGTCTGCTCTAATCTCTGTTGCAGCAATTTCCACTCCTGATCAAAGATAGCGAAATAAAATAATAAAATCTAAGTCGCTTATCAATTATTGCAGTGGAAATGAGGTATGAAGCACAGGAAGCCAGATAAAGATCCATAAAACTAAAAGGTATGCACATAATACACAGAGTAGTAAAAATATATGAACATTTCAACAAGCGTATCTGTGTACAGATTAAAGATGTACAGTATACTTTACTGACCTTGTAACCTCCTGGTTGATTACCAATGAAAGCTGTGGCATTCTCCCAACCGTTTGTCTTGCTCTTAGAAATTTGCAGCAAGTCCCTCACAACCGTACCTCTGACCATTCTAACTTTAAGGGTTGCTGATGATGATGATGTCTTGTTGTCATGAATATGATACCAAAAGCTAAAAGATATAAACAGATAAATCAGAAAAATAGGAGAGTGTTAGCATGAGGTACACAGACATACAGTTTCAGCCAAAGAGTTGTCAACTGTGAAACAAATATCTTAAGTATTTGCTCTCAGTACCTCATCTGGCATCCCAGAGCAGCCAGGTGGTCAACAGAAAACTCCAAATTTGCTGTCTGAGGAAAACTCTCTTCTTCTTTATCATCTATATGCATGAAATGTCCTGTGTCCAGCAAGCAAAAATCTAAGTTTAAGATCATCATCACAAGCTGGATTGGATAATCAAGTGAAACACATATTTGAAATGCCTCCGCATCCATTTCAAATGACTGAAGTACTGTCTGAGTTACTAATAGCAGTTAATAATGATAATAATGACCCCAAGGGCTTCCTGTGGTGTGGTCCTCTCCAGGTATTGAAGTGGCGTTTGCCTTCTGCCACCTCCAGCTGTGGGAGGCACCGCTGTTGTCTTTCCAACCACAAGAGTGATCCTCAAAGTTACATGAACCTTGATAATAAAAAGATATATTGATAATGTACTGTACCTCATGTAGAAACAAGCTGAGAGTTAGAAATGTGAATGTAAAGTTTCCACAGGGCATCAATCGAGGGAAAAAATACTTAAACAAAACAAAATATCAATATATAACTTACTTAACTTTATTTTTTAAATTCCAAATAATTCATTTTCACATTCTTTCCTATTTAAGTGATTAAAATGACCATCCTTTAACTAATTTCTTGTTATTTGTTAAATACATGCTGTCCTATTAGCTAGAAATGAACATGAGCCTTCAAGTAATTTCTCTTCACGTAATTAAACAAGTATTATTTTGTGTTTTTTTAAATTTTGGGCTTTAATAGTTTAATAGGCTTTAAATTTACCAACCATTTGGGATACACATCTTGTACAAAGTAAAATTTCTATAGAGGCTATAAAAAGCGTCTTAATCACTTATTGTGTTTTAATGGGTGATTATGTACAAGCCATAATCACTTATCACACACACATATTTGTTGAGGTCAGTATCTTCCAAATATTGACATAAACATGTGAACAAAAGAAGACAAAAGATCAAACCAAAGATCTTTCGGTCAGCAGATGACCTGCTCTGCCTCCAGAACCACAGCTGTCCTTGTCCTGTACACATCAACTGCTGTGCACAAATGCAAAACTGACAACACTAAGTTGGAAAAAAACAAATTAGATAGGAGTTTTGTAGATAAGCCAGCCTACCACAATACTCCTCGTCTGAGCCATCTGTACAGTCCCTCTTAAAATCACAGACAAGTCGAGCAGGAAGACATTCTCCAGATGTGCAGTGAAACTCCCCGTCAGGACAAGAGGACACAATGACCAACAATACTGCAAGGAAGGTTTTATCACAGAGTGGTCAAAAAGAAAATTCTGCATTTTTAATGAGTGACAAACATAAGTGACTTCTCCCTCATCTTAACACCCCTCTGATCAGCACGTGCACACTTATAGAAATGTGCATGATATTGAGGTTTAATGTTTCTTACCTGTCGGCAGCATAAACAAATGCTTCATTTTTAGAGTGTCATGACACAGAGCATTCATCCAAAGAAACACAAAATCCTTAAAGTGGGATGACCAGCTAGCCGTCTGATTGACAGTTTGTTCTTAAAATGACGGAATGCCACTTTTATTACAAGAACTGAGCGAAGGCTGCATGTCCTTATCTGCAAACCCAGCTTAAAGTCCAGTGTGAACTCAATAACCCACCACTTCCTTCACTATACTGCATGCCTCACTTATTATATTTCAGCCAAGCAGGTCCCCGGGTTAGAGAACACTATAATTACTGATATATGTTCTAGATGATAAAGCCAAACTAGAATTTTAGTGTCCGGTTATAAATGAAACACTACGAACTGTGACGTATGATGATAAATGTTAATGAGGATGGACTTTGTAATCCAGAAAAATGTAGTGTGATCACAATGAACTAAGAATATAGTTTTTGCTGAAGCATTTGTATCATATGAACTGTCCAGAAACATCTGCTGTTGTACTAAAATCAAATGAATGCTTCCTGTGAAGTGAAAAATGCAATGCCCAAGTTTTAATGGATCTTATCTGTCATTTCCAGGAGGAAGATACAACTACCAGGAAAACTGATGACACTTCATGTTTAAGTTTCTGTATGTAAGGTCAACCTGTGTTCTATAAAGCAGGGCAGTAAATAATAATATAAACCTTGTTAACTAACCAACAGTACACAGATACAGTCCATTGTAAGGAATTCTGAAAGGCTCATCTCCTCAATTAAAAAAGCTGTTCATCCCAAAATCACCATGTGAGTAATGTGTTTGGGTTTAAAAGCTTAGAAATACTATAAAGTTCTAAAATGAGCACATGAAGCCACACATGGGTTGAAGAATACATGGCTGGCAACAAAAGAAGGTTGCTTATTTTAAATCAAAAGACTATTATCTCTACCACTTTCCTTGAGAGGGAATATAAATCAACTTCTATCAAAAATGTAAGATTATATCTGATAGTGTAGGCAGGCATGTGGTCCATAAAACTGAGAGTAACGTGCTCGTGAGACAGCAGCAGGTCATCAACATGGCTGGAGCAAAGGTTTGTGTGTTTTCAGGAAACATCAGATCAGAAGAGACAAATTAGCAATAAGTTACCTGACACAAAGGAAATGGCAGAGCTCTTTTAGCTACACTGGTTTGTTCACTCCTGAATCTTTATTAGCAACGGATGGTTAAGCTGCCCTACATAATTCTTTCCACATTATTTCTAATGATGACAGAATCAATAGAATCCAACCAAGTGCCTGCTGCCACAAACTGATCACATCTGACCATCACGGATTTAGTTTCTCTACCAAACCTCCTATGTGAGGACCTTTCATTGCTAAAGCATAAAAGGGCAAAGCCAGTCATCACTGGGGTGGTTTTGTTTGTTTCTCAAAGACTCATTACGTTAAGGTTTGTTTGGTAAAAATGGTTAGTGTTTGGTGAAATTTAGCTTGTAATTTCAAATGAAATAAGTTCTTCCATTTTCTTTCAGCCGTTAGCCTTAATGGTGCAACAGCCTCATAAAAACAATCACTGTGGTCACATAAGTTAATATTTCAGCAGAGTGCGCAAACTCAAAAAGGAGAATAACCAAAGGGGAAGTGAGAGTACAAAATGTTATGATTAATGTAAAGGAAGAGTTGGACATCTGAATGGCTTCACCCAGTACAGGATATTGTGTTGCTACATTCAGGATGAACGCAATGTTCTTGTCATCAGAAACATTAAACTATTATCCGAATCAAAACAAAGAAAACAAACATTTACACTGCAAAAACATACATAAACAAAATTAATTTAGATGAAGCTCACTTACTAACCGAAACCCATAAGGTAACTTCTAACTTGCTGGATGTCTGCATGTGTATAGATTTGCAGAGTAGAATTCGGTAGTTAACTGGATCTTTTTGAAAGGAAGCAAAATTGGTGTAAGATCTTTGCACTGGACACGTCAGTGACACACTGGTTCAAAGTGAAAGTCTCCCTGTTGCCTTTCAAGCCTGAAGCAGTGTTGGACTTCAGCCAAGACGAGCAGCACGGCTTAAGACAGATACATTATCGTCATCAGTTCTTGTCTAGCAGTTCTCACCAAAAACGTGTTGACTTATAGAGTGAAGTTGTCCTTAAGATCCCCTAAATGGTCTTAGTCTAAATGTAACTTCACTTTTGCTGAGTTGAACATCTTGCTGATAACTTTCTAACAGAGAGAGCTTCCCTTATATGTTCTGGCCTGCTGCCAGATATTGTAAAACAGGATTTCTCCAGCTGTCTCTCTGTACCAAAACATGGAGCTTACACATGACAAAATTACAGCATAACACCATCCAAACTAAATTTAAACAAGAGTTATACAAGTAAGAAGTTGAATGCTCCCAGAAACACTGGATCAGGACAAATAAATTTAAATCAATTGAATTATTCAGCACTAAATATGTAGCTCCTTTAAGTTTTCAAGATACAGTCATTTCTTCACCCTTTTCTCAGGGTTGCAGTAGCAAATGTTTTCAACAAGTCCACGAGATCCACTTAAAACATAAATTCCCCAGACATACTGAGACACAAAAATAATCATATAGTCTTTCCAGCAAACAATTTATTTCCAGAATGTTCAAGAAACTTTGCTCTCTTCTTTTGAGGGATGTTTCCCATTTTGGTTGTTTGGTTCATCACAATAGTCTTTTGGACATTGATATAATAGTAGGTTGTACTTGGATATTTTGGTTCTTCCAACATCTCTGAACAGCTGTAATGTAGGAACTTTTAGGGGCCTTTTACAGAACGCGACAGTTCATTTGTATTTCTATTGTTTATAAGTTGTGGGAAGTTTGTTGTCACCAGGAATTTTCTTTTAGTGACATCAATATCATGCTACTTGTACCTTTTTATTCCCCAAACATTAATGTCAATTTCAACAGGACTTGGATTATTTATTTTCCTTAAGGCACTTTGAGGCCCTGATATACCTCTGCAGGCTCAGGACATATTTTGCTGTAACTTAGAGGTAGGATCAGAAATATGTGGAACAATCTGAGCTGTGGGCTGCTCTTGGTTGTCTTTGTGCTGTTGTTCCTTTAGCTTTGTTCTGCTTTGGAAAAGGCAGAAGTCAAAGTAGACAAAGATCTGCTTTGTGATGGAGTGAAACTAAGTGTTATGATGATAAAGACTGAAAGTACAGCTGCTGTTACTGTTTCTTTTTTATTTTTTTAACCTGTGCTTCTTTGCCTTTTATGGTTTTTAGCACTTTTTCCTCTTTGTTATGAAATTGGTTGCTGTCTAAACTTCTGGCCCAAGCCAACTTTCAGCCTTTAATCAAAATGTAGCATCAGCAACAAAATCAACAGCAGTTTTTTTCCTCACATGCCACCTCTCTTGAACATCTCTAGAACACCTCAGGACTTCAGTACAGGTGTGAAAGCAGCTTTTGAAAGAGTTTTTTTTTTGTGTTTAAAGTTTTGAGTGAACTTTATTGTTTGTGTCACTTTTTTAAGAAGTTTTGTGAACTTGACTCGATGTAGAACTTTGATTTTTAAGTTGCAATATTTATTGTTAAATCATGTTCAGATATATCTGTCACATACATACATACAGATACATATATATATATATATAGTCATTTGTAAAAGAAAGTACACCCTCTTTCAGTTAGAAGGTTTTACATATAAGGACTTGAGAATAAAACAGTCCTTGTAGGTCCTTGTCCTTCAAGTGAGAGCAGAGTTTGTTTTTTTTAAGTTTGCTTGCCTGTAGCATTTGGGTGCGTGTTAACACAATGCTACACATAAATCTGGGAAGGATTATAAATCCAATTCCAAACAATTTGTAATCGATCATTCTACAGTAAGAGATTATTCACAAGTATGAAACACACAAGACAAGACAAGTAAATTAACAGTTAACAGTAACCCAAGGAGTGGACATCCCAACTCCAAGGACAGACTGTATGATGTTCAAAGCAATTGGAAAAAAAAAAGCTACATGTCAGACTCAACGAGCCTCAGTTAGCATGTCAAATGTTAAAGTTCTCAACAGTACAATTAGAAAGACATGCGACAAATATGACTTGTTTGTAAGAAAGTCTCAGCTATTAAAAAAGGACAAGGTAAACCTCAAGACGTCTGGAACAGTGGGCTTGTTTTGCAGCCACAGGACCTGTACACCTTGTGGGCGGAATCCTCTGTATACCAAAGTATCTTAGAGTCAAATGTGAGGTCATCTGTCTGTGAAATAAAGCTTTGCTGAAACAGGGTTATGCAACATGACAATAATCGCAAGAACAGCAGCAAATCTACGACAGAATTACTGATAAAGAAAAGAATCAAGGTGTTGCAAAGTCTAGACCTCAGTCTGATTGAAATGCTGTGGGTGGACCTCAAGAGAGCTGTGTGAAAACAAAGGCTGCAAACCTCAATTAACTGAAGCAATACTGTAAATAAGAGTGGCAAAGAATCCAGATAACGTCACACAGAACTGAAACACGCAGCTTGAAAACATAACCGGTGAACCATACAACAATCAAAAGAAGCTCCAGGTGATCGATCAAGCAACCAAAAAAACTACAGAAATATATCGTTCCATCTTACTGATTGATCTGAGTATAGTGTTGAATAGTACTCACTCTCATTTACAGGATCTATTGAAATAATCTGCATCACTGCTCTGAGGCTGAGAGTTCTAATCATGAATCATGTTTACCACATATCACTTAAACTTTTTTTTTCTCTTTCAGTGAATGGGAAGTAAATGTGGCCCCTTTCTGCCATTTTCGTAGAGTGAGATCCGTGCGAGCAAGAGAGCATCTGTTTGTATGTGTTTGTGTGCATTCTGCCAAACTTCCTTCCTCCCCAAACACCCCTCCACCCCTCCCCTTTTCCTTTTTTTCGTAACCAGTCGAAAATGCTGAAATGTGACAATCTGAAACATGACACTTTTTCAATGAAAAGGAAGGGCAAATAAAGCAGCATGTCAGTATGCTTTTAAGATTCCCTCCTTTTTCATGTTCATGCTCACACATCCTCCAGCTTGCAATGCATGAATGATGTCTGCTCCGAGACTTATGAGAAAAATGCTGACACTACGGATAACTCTAGCGGCTTTTGTGCTCCTTATTCCAGCACCTCAGTATTCAACAGCAACAGTAAATGGTATAGTATTACTTTGAGCTTCGTATTTTTATGTGAAATGTTGTTTTTCATTGCATTTGGTGAGTTTCTTGTCTTGGCACTGAATGCAATTCTAATTCACACATCACTTAAGTCGTCTTATAACTAAGGCTAATGTAGTGTGCAAAAATGCTATTTCCAAATTAAAATCTTGACCTTAAAGGACTGTAAAATACCTTTTGGAAAATTATTTGACGAAAAAAAGAACAGTCACGACTGAAACATGAGGGAGCTACTTTATATCATTGACAGTTAAAAGGATGTTTCAGCATTAAAATTAGATTATTAAAATGTATTGTTAATTTGCATTTGGGGGAGGAGGGAGTGCAAGAACTTTCAGATAATAGGATCTTAACCAATGAAGAGTTGAATATTAAACTAAAAAACCCAAACAAATAATTGAATGCATCTCTGACTACATACTGGAAAAAAAACATGAAATGCTGATAAGAATGTGATTAGATTATTTCTCTCTGCAGATTCCCCATTCACACTCATCAACCAGGCCACTGGATTTTGCTTAGTCAAAAAAACTACCCGCTGCCTTGATGTGCGCTGGACCACCGGTAACCGCCTTCTAGTAACCACGACCAGAAAGTGCCTTGGAGTGCAGGGTAAAAGTGTGGGTAGTGAAGTGAGCCAGTATGACTGTGACGAGAAGAACGACCTCCAAAAGTGGGAATGCAAGAACGAAACGCTGCTTGCTCTCAAAGACCAATTGCTCTACATTGAAATCAAAGCCGAAATGATTGTGCTTTCCAAAACTGTCGGTCCAAATAACCGCATCACAATTTCAGGGACATCTAGCGGTGCCTGTTCAAGAACACACAGAGGTACAGAAAATATGTTTTGACTTGTGTCTTTGTTGAGTCCCAAGAAACCAATGTGAAGTTGAAAAACACAAGCCACTTTAAAGTGACTGAAATCTGATACAGTTTAAGTAATAATTAAGCTAATTTTTTTCATAACTTAAATTTTGTCTTGTATCAGTGGAGCAAGTCATTATTTGTAAAGAGAAGCTAGGACAAATCATTTGTCATATAAAAGTTTGGCAAAAGTATCTTAGAATGATGCAATTTTTTTCTGATTAAGTTACACGACAGCTGATGTTGCAAAAAAAAAATAAATTAAAAATTGAAAATCAACTTATTTTTGTCTCTAGAGCTTTATACCATCGCTGGAAATGCATTTGGTAGGATCTGCATGTTTCCCTTCATGTACAAAGATCGCTGGTTTGGAGATTGCACCACGTTTGACGCCTCATCGAAGCGCCAGTGGTGTGCAGTGGAAACCAAATATGATCATGAACTGTGGGGATACTGCCCATCTTCTTGTGAGTTTGTCAATTGCAAACCTTACTACAATGAATGAGAATCATGTTGACATGAAATGCATTATCCTGTAGATGCCAACACTGCACAGCATACATGACTGGTCCAAGAAAACACAAGAAACTCGATTAAGATTTTGCCTATAAGTAATGTTTAACACGAAAGGCACAGTGCATAAGTTTGAAATATTTGAATGACTTGAGATGTAAAATGTTCTTGTATGACTACACAGCCACAGAGCACTGGACCAAAAACCTTGTATCAGGAGCATATTACCAGCTGAACACGCAGTCGGCTCTGACGTGGCCAGAGGCTGATGCCAGCTGCAAACAGCAGGCCGCCTCACTTGTCAGTATCATCGATCCCAACGAGCAGGCCTTTATCTCAGGTAAGGCGCTGCCTGCACTATGTTTGCAGGCAGTGAAATAAATACATATGCATAGAGGGATTTCTTTAGGCAACTATTAGTTGTTTTTGTTTATTACATTTGGGTTGAATCTAAGGTTTGCAAGATGATCCGGCTTTTCAAACATAGACATAAAATTCATGATTCAGTTGAAAGGCTTGATTTTTCATGAAAATAATTTGTTGAATTGTAATAACTATTTTCCATGAATGATCATTATATATTCAAATGATATATACCTGTTTTATGGATTAGTTGAAAAGATGTTAGTCAGAGTCAAAAAGATCCAGTAACAGCAGGGTATATAGTTTGTTTCTCTGAAGCACACATGGACAGTCCACAAATCAAAGAAAGAAGCATCAGATTATACATGCAAGTTATGAAATCAGGTTATTGTTCTACTCATTGCATCTGAGCAAGAGGCAAACTGGTCAGAAAACAAAACAAAAAAATCTGAGACTACGAAATAAAGGAATATATAGAATAAAGCTTTGAAATGAATCAGATTTTCTGAATATGAAGATCTTCTTCTTTATGCAAACTCTTTTGTGCAGACTCAACACATGAACCCCAATCCCAACATAAAAAAGTTCTAGTCTGTCACAGTCATCCTAAAGTGACAGTTACACAGCATAAGCCATGTTTGAGAAGTCATACAGTGAGAATTATAAAATGATCTCTACAAGTCTTTGCAACTTGCAAGGTGGTCAGTCTGATTTTGGCTATTTTGTATCTATAATTGTAGTTATATCCATTTTTCAGTTCAAATCATAACAAATCAGAATGTCTACATGTCTCCGGTCTCACTCAGATCCACATCCTCGTCAGCTGCGCTGCTGTTCCTTGTTCTCTCTGGCTCTCGCTGACAAAACACTGTCAAATCTGTTGCAACTCTGTAAAATCGTCTGTTCCTTCTCTGTGTTTGCAGCAGGGACAGACAACACAGTGCTGCCAGATTTCATCCATTCTCCTCTTGACAAAAAGTTAAATGCTGGGATACAAATGCTCAGATGGCACTCGAGCCTTCCTTCCTCATATGATTGTGCATAGATTGAGTGTGTCTGTAGATTAAGAGTGGAGTGATCAATGTCATGTGAATATCTGTGACAGAGTAAGGGGCTGACTCAGTGTGCTGCACAAAGCTCTGCAGTAAAAGAAGAAGAAAATGTTAACACGTTGTTAAAAATCCATGGGTGGGAAACCTGGATGATCCGCCCAACACTGTGGGAAACACGGAATAATCATAACAATAGAACTTTCTCTTCTTTAAGGGGTGCTGAAGTAGGGATTTAAACTAATCTGAGACCTGAGACACTTCATAAGTCTTGATTGTCACATTGCAGGCCTGTATACATATTGCACTTTTCTCTGACAGTGTGAGAGGGAGCAGTCTTTCATCATCTCCGTTTCCGTTTCCAACAGTACCTCATCAGTACATCTCCACTTTAACTGCTGTTTTATGACAAAGTAACTTTACGCTGTAAGCTCTGTAGTCTATTATCTAATTAATAGTAAATTAGTTTAACACTGTTGTTTCCTCCACGAATACCCCGCCCATACAGATGAGCTTTTCACATCTAAATTGGACAGCTGTAGGGAGAGGTTTGTGTATGACACAATCCATCAGAAACAGTACTGTGAATGTCATAATTTTGTGCAAGAGCTAAGATACTATTGGAAGGAACCTGGCTATGGGCCTGTTTTAGGTTAAAGCAGGGACAGTTTTAAGTTGGACTTCTTTCTATGATCCTCTGGCACCTTTGGGACATTTCAAAAGACCATTTCAGCTTCATACCTGTCACATTATCTATATTAAGCTAATACAACCAACATTTAGTCTCAGATCGATCTGTTCCTACAAATTTGTGGTTTCTTTGTTTTGCTCATTTCTGCCTGACATATCATAGCCTACAGCTCTGGATTGAGAAACAAAGAGTTCAACTTTCTTTTTCCTTGGTAGCAGAGAGACAATTTTTACCCATATAATTTGTTGCCTAAAACGGTAAAGGGTAAGATGGTAACAGCAGTGATAGTTGGAAAACTATTCAAATGGGTGGCCACATATACTCTTTACTGGGTGGGATCAATTGAGAATAGCTCTAAAAGAAAAGATATGTGGACAGCAGACCCAAGCAATGAAAAAGAGGAACAACAAAACAAATTTCTGATTCTTCTTTTTTGTCTCTCGCTATCACACAAATGCACAGCACTACTGGGCTCCAGCAGAAATAAACTTTGGATCGGGTTAGTTTTGGACCAAGAACATGGCTGGCAGTGGACCAATGGGAAGCCTTTCCGCTATTTGAGATGGACTGAAGGTAAGTCTTCGCTGCCTCCAATATCTAAGCCATTCAGACATTTGCTGAAAAGTAAGAAAACAATCCAGTTTGAATCCAGCATTATAACTGGTCCTCAAAGTCGGTACTTCGTGTATAACATTAAGTATTTTGGCTTTTTCTAAGACATGAAACTGATGGATGCTCTGTAACAGAGAATTAAATATACAAGTAACGCATTTTTATCAAGGCTCATGAATGTAATGGTATGTGTTTTATAGGGATGGCACACATTAATTAACACATAGGAGATGTCATAATGGCTGACTGTTTAATAACCAGATCACTCTAATGGTTCTTATCTTTATCATTTCCAATTATAGGATTCATAGAAAAAGTTCATTATACAGTACCTGTTGAACATTAACTAGCTTGTAATCATACTATATTTAGTATTTTGAAACCGAACATAAAGAGACTCTGATTAAGGACATTTGTACAGAAAATAGTGGTTAAACTGAATGCTGAAAAATAAGCAGGAGGAGCACTTACTGGATTTAAAATTGTATTTGTTTTCGGCGATTTTGGATGGAAAAGGCTGTAGGCTACTTGCTTCTATTTGTGAATCTTAATCTCAACCCACACATTAAGCTCTTCTTTGTGTGGATGTGTAAAAATGACTTTATTCCCTCCAAGTTGCCAAAACGTTATATGCTTAGTTTTATGTGATAATCATCCTTGTAACAAGGCCATCCCTTATAGAGTTGACCCTCTTTTAATATATATATATATGTATTCTTTCCATTAATACAATTCTTTCTCAATGTATTGTTTTAGATGAGTGTCCATCAAATGTCTCACGCAGCAATATTTCCTGATTTGGCAAAGCTTTGCACGTGATTTTGTGATTCTGGTTTACTCAGTTAGCAAAATGTTGATGTTAAACACTTGTAAAAAGGGAATTTACAGTTTAATCATCATCTTGTTTTAGGATACCCACAGCCTAATCCGGGACACAACTGTGCTCTTCTCGACTCCACTGGCCTGTACTCATGGCAGAGTTCATCCTGCGCTAAGAGACTAGGCTACATCTGCTATAAAGGCGGCATGCCACCAGCCCCCCCACAAAGTACAGAAAATGATTTGACTCTGTGACATTTTACTTTCATCTGGCTGCTGTGATGTTTCATGTTTAAATGTGTTTTATCAGATAAATCAGTCACTCAGTCCATGTTTCTGATTTTCAACATCAGCTGAACAAGGATTTTGTTCCACCCACTGGATCCCTTACAATGGCCACTGTTTCCACCTTGAGCGCAATCCTAAGACATGGTCTGATGCTCAGATAGAGTGCCGCAAGGAGGGAGGGGACCTTGTGAGCATCCGCAATGTGGAGGACCAAAGCTTTGTCATCTCTCAACTTGGATATGGTATGTGATAACCCCATCTCTTTGAAAAAATACAACAAAATTCCAACATGGATCAGGAAACATAAAACATGACCAAAAGTTCTCTCTGGGAGGGCTGTACATGTAAACTAGAGACATACGGACAATTCTGATACAATTCTGATACTCTTAAACCAGTAAGGGCATGCTGTTTGCGTCACTTTTTCTATAAATCAGGAAGGACAGTGAGCTGAATAAGGACTTTAGGTTTCTTATTAATTATTTAGTCATGTTGTTCATCCAACTCAAGTTGCTGCATGCACGTTCTTCAAATTCTTTTAGCTGCCACAATGGGAAAAATAAGATTCTGTAATCATGTTCACAGCAAATGAAAATTGATTAATCATAGAAAAGAAAAAAAATGCATTTTGTATGAAGTTTCTTTATAATTTCTTTAAGAGGATTTAGACAGTGTTGCTGACAGATTTATTGAGGTCTACATTGCAACTGTAATTATTGTAAAGATGACATTTCATCTTTCTGTGACCGCAGCATCCACTGATGAGCTTTGGATTGGACTGAACGACAGGAAGACAGAGGGGTTGTTTGACTGGAGTGACCACTCTACTGTCAGCTTCACTAGCTGGGAGTTTGGGAAACCAGCTGTCTCTGAGGCAGAGGACTGCGTTGTCATCCGAGGAGAGGTAAGAGGAATCATGTGGATATGACTGTGCACATTTATCCTTCCTGCACATACATATGCATCGAATAGTTGTCAAGATATTAGTAAAAAATACACTTTCCAAACTTGTGAACACTAGCACAGGGTGTGTCAGCACCATAGCACATGAGATGTTGTACTTTTTCCTTAAAGATATGAGCTTATCTTAAAAATCTCTCTGCATTGCTTCTTCTTTTAACCACAGTCTATAAATGTCTGGTAACTGAATAGACCAGCGGCTGGACCTTAGGCAGGGGAATATTGTCCCATTCATGTCTCATGTAGGATTCTAGCTGCTCAACAGTCCTTGGTCGTTTTGTATTTTGTGTTACATGATGCTCCAAATGTTTACAATTGGTGAAGGTCTGAGCTGCAGAAACACCAGTCCAGCACTTGGACTCCACTATGAAACCATGGTGTTCTATTCAATGTAGTATGAGGTGTAGTATTGTCTTGTTGAAATATGCAAGGCCTTCCCTGAATAAGATGTCATCTGAGTGGGAGCATAACATCGTATAGAGTATAGCTCTCAGCACTGATGTTGCCTTTCTAGATGTAAAAGTTGCCAGTTCCATAGGCATTAATACACCCTGCTACCATCACAAATATAGACTTTTAAACTGAGTGCTACTAACAAGTCTGATGGTTCCTCTTCTCTTTAGTTAAGAGAACACAGCAGCCATGATTTCCTCAAACAATTTCTAATTTAGATTTTTCCCTTAGTGTCGTTTAATTTTAAATGAACTTTGCCCCAGAGAAGACAGCGTTGTTTCTGGGTCATGTTCATATATCGCTTCTTTTTTGGATGATAGAGCATTGACATGTCTTTGTGGACATCATGGTGAACTGTGTTTACAAAAACATTGATTTCTGGAAGTGCTCCTGAGCCCATGCAGAGATTTCCATAAGAGAATGGTGACTCTTTTTAGTGCAGTGCTGCCTGAAGAAGAAAGATTGTATTTCTAACCACGCACAGAGACGCCTCAAACTTCTCAGAATCTCTTGATATTCTGTACCGAAGATTTTAGAATATTCAGTCTTTTCGGTCTGTTTTTATTTACATTTTACATGGTGTCTCAACTCTTTTGGAGTTGGCTTTGTAGTCAGGGGACCATCTCCATTGATCACGTACAGTATCTGGGGACGACAAGCATTTCAAGCTGTAAGAGGAAAATGGTATTCACTAATGAAAGAGGCAGTTTATCCATCCAGGTGCACAGCTTGGTCTCATTAAATAGCATGTAAATGGTGTGCCGAGTCATTTTACATGTCATTACACCATAGTTGCATTTTATCTTATTGAAGGGCATTTTCTGTCGAGGGATGACAACCTGCAAGCTGGTGTCATGCGATATTAAAGATATAACACATCAAATTACACTGTGTGTTATAACTACTTCTCTTTTGTTGATATTTTTGTGTCATTTCATCTGTACAGACAGAGGATGACACTATGCCCTGTTCCTTTTACCCTAACCTGAACAATTTGGCGAGTCACGATAAGGGAATGACGTGACATGCAAAAAGTTTAAAATGCGATATGAATGACGCTCAAATTGAATAAAAAGTTTCATGATATTTATATGCATTGCTCTGAGATCATGATGAGTTCCAAAATTCATCTTATCCTATCATGCATGTCTTTTCTTGCAGAATGGGAACTGGGCTGATGGTCTGTGTGATCAGAAACATGGATTTATTTGCATGAAACAAAGTTCCACAGTAAGAACTGGGGATGAAGAAGAGCTGGATCAGGGCTGCAAAGCTGTGAGTGAAGTTTATCAATCATTTTTAATTAAGGCCAAACATTAACTTGCAAATTCATTACATCTCATTTTAAAGTGCAACACTTCAGTACTTAACGGTGCTCGATTTATTTTCAGGGTTGGAAAAAACATGGCTCGTATTGCTACTTTATAGGAACTGAGACAAAGACTTTTAACGAAGCTAAAGATGACTGCAAGAGGTCAGAGTCCTACATAGCTGATGTATCAAATGGGTAAGAATGTTTAGTGTTTTCATAAATGTGGAAATATTTGTGCAGGACATAGAAAATTCATGTGAGCATATACTTGTTTCTGTTTCTCAGTCCTGGTCCTCAAAGCACACATCCCCTCAAGTTTTCCATCTGTTCCAACATACCTGATTCATATTCAGATAAATGGGTCAGCTCTTTAAGTTCTGCAGGGGGATGATGAAGACACATTCAGTTCAATCAGGTGTGCCGAAAAAGGGAAACATGCAAAACATGCAGGGCTGTGTGCCTTGTGGATCGGGGTTAACACTGTACTAGCATATAATGTAGAATATATTTATATTTACCCATTTATAGTTTATTTCAACGATTATCAATTTGTATACCTGCAGGGTGGATAATGCCTTCCTTGTGAGCCTGGTGGGACTGAGACCAGAGAAACACTTCTGGCTTGGGCTGTCAAATGAGGTCAACATCGAGGTTTTTTCATGGACCAATACAGAACATGTGAGATTTACTCACTGGAATGCTGGAATGCCAGGTGCGCAAAGTTGCGAAATTTCACACTATAATATAAAGCATGAACAGCAGCCCAACAGTTTTAACTCGACTTCTGTTCCCCTCAACACTAAGGTCACCAACAAGGGTGTGTTGCCATGGCAACTGGAATTTCGGCTGGACTCTGGGATGTGTTGCCCTGCACCAATAAGGAGAAATACATCTGCAAGCACCTGGCAGAGGGGGCAGTTTCAACAGTTCCACCACCAACTCAAACTCCTCCTCAGTGTGCTGATGGTTGGAATCCAGTGGGAACAAGAAGCATCTGCTCTAAGGTACAAATACATTTGAAATTTAGGTGAAATGAATTGAAAAATTTTACTTGCTAACAGAACAACATGCCTCTGAGCTCTGTCAGTATACTGCCATCATCACAATACTACTAAGTGTTTTTTAAAGAATGTGAATTGGATAAGTTCATGCATCAGTGATACATGAATACATGTATCAATGGTGAGCGCATTAATACTACAGTTAGTACTCCTTTTCTACATATTTTGCTGTTGATTATGTATAGGCGGTATATTTTCATATCGCTAACAAACGCCTTATCTTGTCCTTTAGTTTTTCACGGGGCCTCGCTCACATGAGAAGACCTGGTTTGAAGCCAGAGATTTCTGCAGAGCCATAGGAGGGGATTTGTTGAGCATCCACAGTGGTCCTGAGCAGATAATAGGACGGTAAGCAGCAGTAAATACGACTTTTCAATGAAGCTGCCACATTAGATGTATGTAAAAAAAAAAAGGTACACAATTCTTATCGCATTAAATCTAGCACCCATAAAAAAAGCCACATTGTAAACAAGAGATCAGAGGAGCAAATACATCACTTTAACAATGATGTCTTGCCTTTTGAGAGAGGACCAGCGCAGATGGTTTAGCCTCTTTAAAGCAGAGTGATGGCAGTATCATCAGAAAACCTGAAATTTGATGTCCCAAAATACAATATCTAAAACCCAGAGGCAAGAGGCAGCATCACACAATTACTTGCTTGCTATGTAAAAATATATAGTAGCAATGTATTGGTGTTATTACCAGGTTGTGCAGCCTCTCTCTCTCTGCTATCTCTGTTTTTTGTTTTGTCTCATATTAGGTTTCAAGTTGAGTTTTTTCCCATTTTCCTTTGTCGTTAAGTGTATGTTACGACGCTTAGGTATTCTAAGGCTGAACAACACATCTTTACAGCTCACTTTTAGAGTGATGCACTGGCAGAAAGCAATGTAGTATTCATAATTATGTTTTCATTAATGTACAATCCTAATAAAATATGAATGTTTATAAAATTTTTTTCTTTCTAACATTTTTACACTTTTGGTGGACATTGTAGTCCCTCTACATGGTTTCAAGTATAGGAAAAGGTGAAGGGTATTCAGCGTGTTGCTGTCTGTAACTTCAGGGCGTGATGTCAATAAATCCTGTACACTACTTCTGTAAGTAAGTATTGTTATTTGATGATATCTTTGTTCTAATGCAGAAGAGGTGGAAAAGCTTGGATCGGACTTCATGTTGATGATCCAAACACTGGTTATGTATGGAGTGATGGAAGCCCGGTTGGTTTAGAAGTTTTGTACCTAATAACATTGACTCTTTTTTCATTAAATATGGATAAATAAATATCATCTTGCTTTTTCTCCCCTAACAGCTAAACTTCCTGCACTGGCAGGAAGGAGAACCAAACAATCACAATAATGCAGAATCCTGTGTTGAATTTATTATTCATAACTGGGATGAGCAGGGCTCGTGGAACGATCTGAACTGTGAGAGTTACAATGACTGGGTGTGTCAGATCCGTGCAGGTACAGTTGAGAAAATGTGTGCTTTGTCTCTTACTAAGATATTACTAAGATATTTTTTAAAAGTGGCATGCTGACATGCATAATGATCTAGTAGTTGAGTGAGTGTCATGTCTCTTGGTGCAAAGCCTTCCATAAGTCTCTGTCAAATACATGATGCAAAATTGATGCAAGTTTGCTAATCATAAAGAAAATATATAATTATCTAATTAACCATGTTGCAGAATAAACGCAAAGTTCTTGAAATCAAGACACTCTCAGTTACATTATTTTTATTTCATGACGTTTTTGGTTACTCTCCCATTCTCCTGCAACTCAAAAAAAGAAAGATAAAAATGCTGGATAAAATTGATTCATTTTTTCCTTTTCTTTTAATAAAACTAACACTTGTTTGTTCTCTTACAGGAGTAACTCCAAAGCCACCTCCAAATAATACAGCCTCCGGTAAGTTCATAACAAATTATAATGCGATCAAGCTGGCAAATACATAAATTCAAAGCTCATGGATGTCAAACCAAACCTGTTTTACCACAACAAGATACATATTTTAGATAAGTTTCCGAATGAAAAATCTCTTAGAGTAAAGACATTTTTTTTTTTATTTTAAAATACAAGAAAATGGTGAAGAAATGCCTGGTATAGCTTCCCACAGCTTAAGGTGAAGTCTTTGGAATGTATTCGTCTTGCAACAACAGAACTCAATATATTCAATCTTACTTCATTGCACAATCAACATATGTATTTGTTTGGAAATTGCTCGCTGTAGTTCAAGTTTTTTCTTTTTAAATGGTTATACAAAACTCGGATGATAGATTTCTGGAGTCCCAATCAAACTGATGAGACATTAACAGGTTTGTAAAACTCAAATTTCAATGCAGTATGCCTCTAAACCTTTACAGACTACAATGTGACTGACGATGGTTGGCTTGAGTGGAGAGGAAAACAATATTTTATCAACAGAATGTCAAAATCTATGGAAGAAGCTCGTCACTTCTGTCAGCAGCGGCACGGTGACTTAGCATCAATCAACAGTAAGGATGAAAATACGTTCATATGGAAACAGGTAGGTGTTTTTCTGTTTGCAAAACAACACATTTAGGATTTGACTCATATAGACACATGTAAACACATACAGCTTACTAGAACTCTTTTTTTGTTATTTTTTGTTTCTATGCAGATATCCAGACTCTATGGGTCATTTTATATAGGTTTGTCGGTGGAACTTGATGGATCACTTTGGTGAGTACTATTAATGCCACAAAAATAAGGGCTGTTTTAATATCACCAGCTGGCAACAATGACTGGTGTTTTTAGAATAGTATTTATGAACTAGACAGGTGACATTAAGACAGGTTTTCAGGGAAATAAGACAAACACCGTAATGAGTGATGAACTGTCCTCCTGCCCTGTGGTTCTCTACACACATTCAGAATGCACAAGAGAAGCATTTGAATGTGGACTGAAGAGCCGTTTAAAGGGATGTGGCTCTGTGGTGGCTCTCTGGATGTGGAAAAACAACCCAGTTCTTGGCTGGTTCTTTATTGACTCAACTTAGCACATGCTCTGGTAACAGCCCTGAACCAGCAAAGAAACCGCTTTGGTTGAAAAGATTATACAGTTTACTGTTGGCTCTAAGGGGGCAACAAAAGACATCCACCCAGCTCCCTTATCCTGCATAGAAACATACAGCTCTATACAGCTTTAATGCTTCATTTGTGTATATGTATTCTTTGGCCACATTTATCGTCATTGCATTTAATTTAACCTCCCTTTCTTTATATAACTCATCAAAATGACAACACAATGGTAAAAGACTATTTTTATTTTATAATCACATATAATCATTTAAATGAACTTGTGTGTTTTAAGGTGGATGGATGATACTCCTGTGTCATTTCTACGGTGGGATGAAAATCAGCCTAGTTCTGCTGCCTTTGACGAGAACTGTGTCACTATGACTTATCACATGGGTGAGGGAAAATGTCGTGCACTCTCTCATTAAAAAATGATTAACCCCAGCTGAACTGTCTGAATAAGATTTTTACACTATGGACATGGTGCTTTTCTTACAGGTTTCTGGCGCACCACCAATTGTGGCAGAGAGACTCAGTTCCTCTGTAAACGAACAACATCAGCATCAGTCAACACTACCGCAGCTCCGACAGTTCCTCCAAAAGGTGGCTGTGTGCCCCCATGGACTAAATTTGGAAAGAAGGTCAGAAATTGCCATTACTCCATAAACAGAAATGTTTTTTTTTTGTTTGTTTGTTTTTTGTTATCAATCAATAACAATCAAGAAATAAATACAGGGTTAAGGGTTAATGTACATTGTTAGATGAAGCAGGATGTGTGCACGTGTGTATGAGAGAATTTATTAGGCACGTATAAGGTATGATATAAACCAATTAGAATTTCTTATCTACAGTGTTACTTAATAAATGACCGAAAGACAACCTGGGAAGAAGCACGGAAACAGTGCATCACAATGCGAGGCCATTTAGGCTCCATTCCCACAAGACAAGTGCAAGGTTTGCCCTCTTTATTCATGTATATTATATACCAGTGTATATTGTATTGGGAAGCGTGAAAATATAATTTTCACACTCACAAAACCTAAACAATGTATAACATGTTGGAACTTTTGCCAAAATAAGGGAAACGTTGCAAACTCAAACTGAATGAAATAATGATGTCTGTTTTTTCGATCTTTTAAATTTTCAGCATTTTTTACCACAAAAATGGCCGACGTGTTATCTACAAACCTGTGGGTTGGTTTGAATAGTTTAAGACAGGATGGATTTTACTGGACTGATGGGGCAAAAAGGGAATACACCAACTGGGGTTACTCTGTAAGTACACATCATATTTACAGGTTAAATGGGGGACTTCTTGTGGGCAGGTGCTTCTCTTCCTCACTTCCTTTGCTCTGACAATGAGATACTCAAGATATAACAGAACTAATAGAAGAAACTGCAATGTTCATTAAAAAAAATCTGATTCTGCTCTTTAGAAAAATCAACGGCGTCCTGGAACATTTTATCAAAGATGGAATGAGGTAAAAATTTGATAGATTTTTTAGTAAAATACTGACTCCATTTAAGTACATTTGTAGATGAGAAAGTTCATTGTCACATTGTAAATCTTTTCACTCTTAACCAGGCTGAGTGTGTATTGATGACCAGCAATTCAGTTTATGGGATCGGGAAATGGTTGATTGCTTCTTGCAATGACACCAACGGCTTTGTCTGTCAGAGAAATCTTGGTGAGTTACTTCTAAATGTGGCTAAAAATGTGAAAACTTAAAGAAGATATTAAGAACAGTATGTTGTCCCACGAAGCCCCAAAGTGAAAGGGATTTGTAGCACCATACTGCTTAAAATTTAGTGTGGATTCTTGTTGCATCCCATGTTTCAAGTTTGGAGAAAAATACAAGACAACAAATTCAACCTACAGTCAATGTCAGTGATAATGTAAGTAAATTAGCTTTTGTTTGACTTACACCCAACAGACTCAAATATCCAGGATCAACTACAACCAATAGACCCTTTGATCTATGTACATCTGGGAAATGACAGCATCAAGGCTGTGACTCAAAATCTGACCTGGGATGACGCCCAGAAACGCTGTCAGGGTGAAAAGGCCAACCTGGCCAGCCTGCGAAACGAGTGGACACGTGCACATGTCGAACTGCTGGCTTTGAATCTCAACTCTCCTCTGTGGATTGGACTTAACAAACAGCAGGTAGAGGACTGCAAACATGTGAAACTACTGTACTACGTGCCCTTTGGTCAGGTTTAAAAAAAGATTTTCAAAAGTTATTGAGTGAGTAAGTAATCAGAGCAATCTGCTAAATGATGTCAGGTATATATAGATTTAGATTTTGGCGATCAAAGGTTTAAAAAGGTGAGTAAAAATTGATTAATTTTGGTTTCATGCTTGCCCTGTGATGGACTGGCGACCTGTCCAGGGTGTACCCTGCCTTTCGCCCGATGACTGCTGGGATAGGCTCCAGCCCACCCGCTACCCGATTAACGGACTGTCGGTATAGAAAATGGATGGATGGTTTCATGCTTGAAAACAGCCAACAATGTTCTTGTTATTTTCAGACTAAAGGTTATTTCAGGTATATTGACGGCTGGCACTTGAACTCTGCCCAATGGGCACCATTGGAACCTAGCAGAGACAGACCTTGTGTGTACATAGATGTGGACGGAAAATGGAAGACTGCTTTCTGCAACCAGACCATGTTCAGCGTTTGCATGCTGTCGACAGGTACTCCCACATCTTTGGAATAGCTTTGGAACATTTGCAATGTTACATCAGTTTATTTATTCAACATGACCAAACCAGCAACTGTCAAATATCCATTGCTAATTAAATGCAGAGCTTTGAAAGCTTGAAGTCAAAGAGATTTCAACCCAGGAAAATGTTTAAGAAAAAATCTTTAAAGTTAAATAGCTAAAACAAAAAATAACTTAGAACTACAATGGCATATTATGAATATTGCTGAAAAGAAATGTCTTGCGTTGTAAATTTATAGAGAAAAAAATCAAACACCTGTATATTTTCTATGATTTATATTGTAGAAAATAATAATAATAAAAAGAAAGAAACATTGCAAAATAATTAGGTTAGGAAGTCAGACTCTTTTAAAAGGTCACAAATCCAGGACAAAACAAACAAAAAAAATAAATATAAAAAATTCTGCTTTTTCTGTTGTGAAGGAACCACACTGCTTCACTTTGTGAACGTGTGTTCAGTCTCACACTCATCACACGAGACATGACAGCAGCTAACAGGGTGCCATGCCTTGCTGTTACACAATTCCCATTTAAATTGCTGGTAAATGTAACCTGTCATATCCTGTTGATACATGAATCACAAAACATACTTTGATTAGGTCAGCCACTGCAGTCATATATGCCAAGTGCTGACATATGTGCTTTGATAAAGATTGTCCAAACAGCTTTGAAACATGAAATGATGCGATTGATTTTTGTGTCTCGTAATTTAACAGTTAGATATCTGAGAGCGTCCATCTTTTTAAATTTTTTTTTTTTTAATTATTGTTTTGTTTCATTCATCTATTTTCTTAACCCTTTAATGTCTCCCAAAATGCTGTTGTATGGTACTGTTATTCAGAACGTTGTGTTGTCACTCATGATGGGATACACAATGAAAATCTTCTAAATAATCTACTGTTAAGATTGTTTTGTTTGAATGTAATTTTATTGGTCCTCCATCAGAGAAATTAATCAGCCCAGATACAACATAATATTTATCCCATTTTTCAGGAGTCAAACTGGAGTACAACAATGTGTTTCACAGAATATACAGGCAATGAATGTCACAGAATTAGTTAATCAGCACTATCACTGTCCTTCACAGATGTGGCACCGTCTGAGTCCACCCAGTTTTCCGGACGCTGCCCTGAAGATACTACTATAGAGTATCAGGAGAGTAACACCTGGCTGCCATACAGGGGACACTGCTATTTGTTTATCACTGATGAAATTGAATGGGCAGATGCCGCTAGCAGTTGTGTTAGGCATGGTGAGAGACTGGACTCCACACCAAAAAAGGAACACACACAAATGACCCCAATATGTGTTTATTAATTGTTAACCATATTTTTTCTTGATGTGAAGGTGGAATCCTAGCCAGTATTGAAGATCCTTTGGAGCAACAATTCATCAAAAGCAATGTAGAAATATTCCAAGATAGCCACAGCTCTTACTGGATTGGCCTCTATAAAACACACAAAGGTCAGTTTTTTTTAAAAAATATGAAGCAAAACTACTTCATGAAAACAGTTTCAAACAGATAACTGAGACGCAAAGGCAGCCAAATCCATTTTCATGCAATAAAAAGTGACTGTAAAATGGTTATTTAGCCAACTCTCAAAACTGCCACTAGGAACGTGGAGGTGGTTGGATAAAACAGTCATGGACTACACTAACTGGGCTCCAGAAGAGCCAGATTCTGATTATGGAGCCATTCAAACCTCAGATGGAACTTGGAATTCAGGCCGCAGATGGCACGACAGATCATACATCTGTAAAACACCCAAAGGTAAGGTCATGAATATTTGCATGTGCAATATGTCAATTTGAATAATTATTGGTTTTGCTGGGGCTGCACGATGGTGTGGTGGTTAGCACTGTTGCCTCACAGCAAAGAAGGTTCCAGGTTCAACTCCCAGCTGGGGCCTTTCGGTGTGGAGTTTGCATGTTCTCCGGGTACTCTGGCTTCCTCCCACCATCCAAAAACATATATGTTAGGTTAACTGATGACTCTAAATATTCCCTAGGAGTGAGTGTGTGTCGTTGTTTGTCCCATTTGTCTCTGTGTGGCCCTGTGATGGACTGGCGACCTGTCCAGGGTGTACCCTGCCTATCGCCCAGAAACTGCTGGGATAGGCTCCAGCGCCCCCTGCGACCCAACCGATGGATTAAGCGGATTTTGTGTTAATTTAGCAATTAAGAAGATGTAACCTTTTAACCTCCACAAAAATGACAATCGTTTATCCTCGCATACTTTTATGTTAGCTGTGCAAGTCTCTCTATTAAACCAGTTTGTTTTGAGTTGCAATCAGTTGCCTTTGAATCCACCTTTTATATGAAAATCTAATAACTTGAGCTCTAAAATAACTCCATCCATCCATCCATCCATCATCTGCCGCTTATCCGGGGGTCGGGTCGCGGGGGCAGCAGCTTGAGCAGAGAAACCCAGACGTCTCTGTCCCCGGCCACTTCTTCCAGCTCTTCCGGGGGGACCCCGAGGCGTTCCCAGGCCAGCCGAGAGACATAGTCTCTCCAGCGTGTCCTGGGTCTTCCCCGGGGTCTCCTCCCAGTGGGACGTGCCCGGAACACCTCCCCAGGGAGGCGCCCAGGGGGCATCCTAACCAGATGCCCGAGCCACCTCATCTGACTCCTCTCAATGCGGAGGAGCAGCGGTTCTACTCCGAGCCCCTCCCGGATGACTGAGCTTCTCACCCTATCTCTAAGGGAGAGCCCAGACACCCTGCGGAGGAAACCCATTTCGGCCGCTTGTATTCGCGATCTTGTTCTTTCGGTCACTACCCACAACTCGTGACCATAGGTGAGGATGGGAACGTAGATTGACCAGTAAGTAGAGAGCTTCGCCTTCTGGCTCAGCTCCCTCTTCACAACGACGGGTCGGTGCAGAGCCCGCAACACTGCAGACGCCGCACCGATCCGCCCGTCAATCTCCCGCTCCATTCGTCCCTCACTCGTGAACAAGACCCCGAGATACTTGAACTCCTCCACTTGGGGAAGGATCTCATTCCCGACCCGGAGAGAGCATTCCACCCTTTTCCGGCTGAGAACCATAGTCTCGGATTTGGAGGTGCTGATTCTCATCCCAGCCGCTTCACACTCGGCTGCGAATCGCTCCAGTGAGAGCTGAAGGTCACGGCCTGACGACGCTAACAGAACCACATCATCTGCAAAAAGCAGAGACCCGATTCTGAGGTCGCCAAATCGGACACCCTCAACGCCCTGGCTGCGCCTAGAAATTCTGTCCATAAAAGTTAGGAACAGAATCGGTGACAAAGGGCAGCCCTGACGGAGTCCAACTCTCACCGGAAACGTATCCGACTTACTGCCGGCAATGCGGACCAAACTCTGGCACCGGTCATACAGAGACCGAACGGACCCTATCAAGGGGTCCGGCACTCCATATTCCCGGAGCACCCCCCACAGGACTCCACGAGGGACACGGTCGAACGCTTTCTCCAAGTCCACAAAACACATGTAGACTGGTTGGGCGAACTCCCATGCACCCTCCAGGATCCTGCCGAGGGTATAGAGCTGGTCCACTGTTCCACGGCCAGGACGAAAGCCACACTGCATCTCCTGAATCCGAGGCTCGATTATCCGACGGATCCTCCTCTCCAATACCCCCGAATAGACCTTACCAGGGAGGCTGAGGAGTGTGATACCCCTATAGTTGGAACACACCCTCCGGTCCCCCTTTTTAAAGAGGGGGACCACCACCCCAATCTGCCAGTCCAGAGGCACTGTCCCCGATGTCCACGCGATGCTGCAGAGGCGTGTCAGCCAAGACAGCCCTACAACATCCAGAGCCTTGAGAAACTCAGGACGGACCTCATCCACCCCCGGGGCCTTGCCACCGAGGAGCTTTTTGACCACCTCGGCAACCTCAGCCCCAGAAATGGGAGGCCCCGTCTCCGAGCTCTCCGACTCTGCCTCTTCCGAGCACGTGTTGGTAGGATTGAGGAGTTCCTCGAAGTACTCCCCCCACCGACTCACAACATCCCTAGTTGAGGTCAGCAAAGCCCCGTCCCCACTGTAAACAGTGTTGACTGTGAGCCGCTTCCCCCCCCTGAGACGCCGGATGGTGGACCAGAATCTCTTCGAGGCCGTCCGGAAATCGTTCTCCATGGTCTCACCGAACTCCTCCCAGGCCCGAGTTTTTGCCTCAGCAACCGCCGAAGCCGCAGCCCGTCTGGCCTGTCGGTACCTATCAGCTGCTTCCAGGGTCCCACTGGCCAAAAAGGCCCGATAGGACTCCTTCTTCAGCTTGACGGCTTCCCTCACCACTGGTGTCCACCAGCAGGTTCGAGGGTTGCCGCCACGACAGGCACCGACCACCTTACGGCCACAACTCCGATCAGCTGCCTCGGCAATGGAGTCACGGAACATGGCCCATTCGGACTCAATGTCCCCCACCTCCCCCGGGATATGGTTGAAGCTCTGCCGGAGGTGGGAGTTAAAGCTCCTTCTGACGGGGGATTCTGACAAACGCTCCCAGCAGACCCTCACAATACGTTTGGGCCTGCCAGGTCTGATCGGCATCCTCCCCCACCAGCGGAGCCAACTCACCACCAGGTGGTGATCAGTTGACAGCTCCGCCCCTCTCTTCGCCCGAGTGTCCAGGACATACGGCCGCAAGTCCGATGATACAACCACAAAGTCGATCATCGAACTGCGGCCAAGGGTGTCCTGGTGCCAAGTGCACATATGGACACCCTTATGTCTGAACATGGTGTTCGTTATGGACAGTCCATGACCAGCACAGAAGTCCAACAACATAACACCACTCTGGTTCAGATCGGGGGGGCCGTTCCTCCCAATCACACCCCTCCAGGTCTCACTGTCATTGCCCACGTGAGCATTGAAGTCCCCCAGCAGAACGAGGGAGTCTCCGGTAGGAGCATTCTCCAGTGCCTCCCCCAGAGACTCCAAAAAGGGTGGGTACTCTGAACTGCTGTTTGGCGCATAGGCACAAACAACAGTCAGGACTCGTCCCCCCACCCGAAGGCGGAGGGAGGCTACCCTCTCGTTCACTGGGGTAAACCCCAATGTACTGGCACACAGCTGGGGGGCAATAAGTATGCCCACACCTGCTCTGCGCCTCTCACCACGGGCAACTCCAGAGTGGAAGAGAGTCCAACCCCTCTCAAGAGGACTGGTTCCAGAGCCCAAGCCGTGCGTCGAGGTGAGTCCGACTATATCTAGCCGGAACCGCTCAGCCTCGCGCACCAGCTCCGGCTCCTTCCCCAACAGAGAGGTGACATTCCACGTCCCAAGAGCTAGCTTCAGTAGCCGAGGATCAGACCGCCAAGGCCTCTGCCTTCGGCCGCTACCCAGCTCACATCGCACCCGACCCCCTTGGCCCCTCCCACGGGTGGTGAGCCCGTCGGAAGGGGGACCCACGTCATCATTTCGGGCTATGCCCGACCGAGCCCCATGGGCACAGACCCGGCCACCAGGCGCCCGCTGCCGGGCCCCACCCCCGGGCCTGGCTCCGGGGGGAGGCCCCGGTGTCCCACATCCGGGCAAGGGATCACGAGGTCCAAATTTTTTGTTCATCATAAGGGGTCTTTTGAGCTGTTCTTTGTCTGGTCCCTCATCTAGGATCTGTTTGCCTTGGGTGACCCTACCAGGGGCTTAAAGCCCCGGGCAACATAGCTCCCAGACTCATTGGGGCACGCAAACTCCCCCACCACGATAAGGTGACAGCTCAGGAGGGAGTCTAAAATAACTCAAATCTTCAAATGTGACCAGTTGCCTGTTTTTTATTAGTTCTTCAAACACAACGATCAGCGCCTATCCAAACTTAAGACATTACCAGCCAATGTACAAGACGTGTGCTGACTTTTCAAATAGCTTTTTTCTTCCTATTTGAGTTCCTTTTTCTTTTTTTTTCTTTTACATGGACAAGCGGCAGATATAAAAGAGTTAATGCAGATATCCTAACGCAGTGATCTCACTACATGCATCAGTATGCAAGTTGCCAAAAACCAAAAATAAATGTTATCCTCTATCAGCTACCTCACAACCTCCAGCCTCCGGTCATCTACTGTTTCTTTGTTATTTAGGTTATTATTGGTGTGTCCTGTTGAAGAGTTACACTGGAATTTTACAGACTATAGTTCAGACCTAGACATTGTATTGCAGTAAAGCTAATAGATTAATTAGACCAACAGACTTGTTTGAAGACATTTGTGATCTGACCACCATTTGTGATTTTCCCAACAGTGCCGATCGATTCAGACCCAGAACCTCGTAAGTTAAATCCTTGTATCTTCTCAAGTTGTGTAGTTCATTAATTATTACATCTGAAGTAGCATTTAGTCAAATCTAAAACATTATAGTGTGATAACATTTAAAAAGAAAAAGAAAAAAATGAGTGTATCTTAAGTCTGATTCTGTTTTGAAATGTTTAAACTGACTGTCTCCTTGTTGTATGTACAGAAATTGACATAGAAAAGGTTCATTCCAGTCGGGCTCACACAAGTTTGGTAGTTGTGCTGCTCATCACCATCACTTCCACGCTGATAGTCGTTGCATTCTTCTTCTACAAGAAGTCGCCTCGTCCCCTCCCCACCTTTGACAATCCACTCTACTTTAACAGCGAACCACCTCAGCCTGATGTGGTTGACACCAACAAACTGATAGAGAATGCGGAAAATCCTGAGCCTATTTTAACTCTGTGAGAAAATGTATCCCAATCTCAAGTACTACATTGTGATGCTTTACTGCTTTTTTTTTTTTTTTTTTTTTACTACATACGGTATATATTCGGTTATTTAACAGTATATGACTAAGTTCAGTGGAGTTGGAAATGTATAACCTAATGAGACAGAACAATTCAGGGTCCAGGATGTCCCAATGAGAATGATTTGTATTGAACTTATGACTAAATGTAAATAACAGTAACATGTGGTGCTCATACCCAAGATGCTGGTCATTGCTTGTACTCTTGAAAAGTGTAAAACCTCACTGCGTGACACTGTAAAATAAGAATTAAACTTGACACAAATGACACTGTTTAAGCATTTAATCAATAAGAAAAGGTATGATGTTTAACTTGTAATTATGTAATAACACTTTATAACACAGCCCTCTAATTTACATTTACAGATGAGTATCCACTCATCCTGATGGCAAAGGTGAACTGTATAAAATGAATGTTGCATATATGGAATGGCAAATTTCTTCAGCAGCCAAAAATATATAAAAGTTGACAAGCACTCTCTAATATTATGTTTTAATATGAGGATACCAGTACACACCGGAGAAGTATGTTACCTCCTCTTCATATTAATGTTCAACAGTTTAAGAATTTTCCCTCTCCCATAAATTCATATGAAAACAGTAATTAGTGGTTTGTTCTTTGGATCAATGATTATATCAGGCTTGGTGTTGGTACCCCTCTCTCTGAAACACACACCTCTTTAGGCCCAGTCACCTGCATGCATGACTTCTCACATTACTGTTCAGATGATACCCATCGTACCTAACGTTCTTGCGAGATGACCAGCTGCTCTCTCTGATATGTCCACATAGATGCATTTTGGAATATGGAAAAAGCAACTGAGCGGCACAGCAGAGTGACGTCAGCTCTTCTTCAGCTCCCTGCTGACCGAGCTACCCATCTTGTTCGGTAGGGGGCGGTGTGCACATCTGCATTGCATTACATTGCAAATGTGCCAGGAAATTGATTGAATTGCCGGGTCTTTAGAGGACGCATCACAGATCATGGCGCTCCCTCAAATTGTGCAAAACACTGTTGGAATTAGCTGAGCAGGTAGAATCGAATAATATATCTGTGTCAGATGCCCGTGACCGAGTAGAAGTCATAGACAGCTTGGTAGCATACTCTGCCGTCACAGATTTACACATTAATGAGGTTGCCATAGTAAACCTCTTGGAACGGCTGGATGCTGTGGAGCCTCAAATGAGACAAGGGCAACCAACAATCAACATCCAGTTTGAGTCTATTGAAAGGCTCAATGGCCCGTCAGTCCAGTCTGTAGTTAATATGTGCATCTCAAGTAGTTTCTCTCCCGGCAAGGAGGGTTGGATCATATTAAAAGCACCGAAGAAATCGAAAAACATGACTGTCAGTGCTTTCCTGCTTCTCCAGATGGGAGAGGGCCATGTTCATCATGTAGATTATAGCATCATCCACCTCGATGTATGACCAATATGTAAACTGTAAACTGAGATATAATGTTGCCTACTATATGAGTAAAAAGTACACTATTAAAACTACTCCCAATAAATCTGACTGCAGGACTGAATAACCAATCAAATGAACTGCAATACCTAATACAGTAATATAGCACTGTTATATCTGTTTAGGTAATTTCTTTTTGTGGTTAGTAGTATTTTCAGACTTGATATAATGAAACATTTGGCCGAAAGAATTCCTTCAACCATGTATATGGTCAGAAAAATACTTTCTCTAAAAAGAGAAATATTTTGCAGTCTGTGTAACGAGACCATAAAACAAAACTAAGAAAGCAAAACACACATTTAACAGCAAAGAAAGAGTATTCTACTTGAGTCATTGGTGCATTATAGCTTTTGCTACTTACAAAATATACATCAATGATGGAGAGCAAAGTTAAAATAAAAGATAAAAGAAGAGTTGGGAGAAATCATTTTCATTTAGTTTATAAATATTAGACAAACAACACAGGCATTTTGCATCCGAAATCTCTAACTCCTAATTACCTCATATTATATCAGCATGCCCATTTATTTAAGGGAACATAAACTTGTGCTCTTCTACAAGTAAAAACAATCAGTCACAAAGCTTCTTCTGAACTACAAATCACTCTTTTCCTCTGAATCACACCAAACAGCAACCACTACCACCACCAAAGTATTAAAAGGTCAGGTTTCTGTAAAAAGATGAGCTGCAATTCCAATGAAAATAGACTTGTCAGCAATCTGAAGACTTCCTTTTGGTAAGCACTGCGCAACACTTCATCCTGTCAACCAGTTTAAACAATTTATTCTCAAGAAACAGTGACAAACATGTTAACCTTTATACACTGCAATTTGAGTCACATCCGTTTCTGTCTGCCTTTCAGTTGAATGGGGAAGGCAGATATTCATACAGGCAACTGAACTGCACAGTTTATAAGCGCCAAAAATGTATTTTCATAAATATATATTGTATAATATATATTGTTTTTCATTAGCCTACCTCCATTTATCTAAAAAAGCTTGTTTAAACTATTTCTCTACATGGGTCTTATTGAGTGTTCTTCTTACTGTGATACTAGCATGATAGGCTGAATAGTACTAGAACTTTAACTTATAGTGCTTCTCTTAACAGCAATCAATTAACTCTTGTTTCAGAAAATAAATCTTAACATTCATAGTTTTGTCTTTATTAGGAGTACCAGTCATTTCATAGGGCTATGGAATGACTGTTTATAAAGACGAATAACTAGTGACCGCAACAATATAATTTACTTTTAGGAACTAATCAAACACCTATCAGTTCAGTTCAGTTTCCACCCCAGCTCAATGAATTTATATTATATATGAATGAAAAGTGTTTGATACTGTGTTCTGCAATTTAATTCTTGTTAAATTATGAAGATATGTTATGAGTTTGCGTCCCCTCACAGCAAGAGGGTTCTTGGTTTAAAAATTGACTGGGTTCTGTCTGTGTGGCGTTTTCATGTTCTCCCCCTGTTTGTGTGGGTTCTCTCTGGGTACCCCAGATTCCTCCCACCATTCAAAAACATGCATGTTAAGTTCATTTGTAAATCTAAATTAACCCTTGGAGTGAGTGTGAGGGTGCATGGTTGTTTGTCTCTGTGTTGCCCTGTGATGGACTGGCAGCCTATTCAGTGTGTACCCTGCCTCTCACCCAATGATATCTGGGATAGGCTCCAGCAACCCCTGACCCTGAATTGGAATAAGAGTATTGAAAATGGATGTTCCAGACCTTTGTCTAGAAACTGGGATTAGTACCCTAAGCATCACGCAATACCGAGCAGTACGCTACAGATAACATTATCATCACTACACTGTCAAATGGGAAAAAAATTGTTTAATTAATTCACATGCTGACATAACTGATTTTAAATGTCACTGTTAAAGGCTCCATGCAGCCCTTCACTTACTGAGCTTGCAAATAAAGTAGTACATAACTGAAGAATACATCTGAGACATGGTGCTGGCACTATTAGGTAAGAATGAAAAAAAGTTGATGTTACGTAAAAAGGCAGTGCCGTTAAACTCACTTCTCACCACAATCGTCAACACAGTTCTGACATTCTTGTCAGACAACACATGCATCAAATCTGGCTGTAAGAAACCTCAAAAGAATTGTGACAATGAGGATCACATGGATGGCTTTTGTATTCCTCTTGAAAACATTACAATGCTCGGCATCAGATGGTACAGTATTCCAATTTTTGATTTTAAGCCTCTTCTGAGGTTTCTCAGGAGTAGGTAATGCTTACAGCACAATATACCTATTTGTAGACTTTGTGTCCTTCATACACTAGTTATAAGGATTTGTGACAGATTGTTTGATTGCAAGCTTATTCAGTAAATAATTCACAACTATCTTGTTTATATAAATAAAAGATGGTTTACGCATTGGTGAGTGTTAACTGTTTCTGAACAATACATCTCTACAGATTCACCATTTCAATTAATTAACAAGGCGACTGGTTTTTGCTTGGCTAAAACACATGGCGCCTGCAGAGAGATTCGCTGGATTACTGCGGAACGACTCCTGGTTCCCTTCTTGAATAAGTGCCTGGGAGTCCAAGGGAAGAGCGTGGGGAGTGAAGTAACCCTTTACGATTGTGATGAAACCAGTGAAGTCCAAAAGTGGGAATGTAGGAATGAAACTGTGCTAGCTCTCAAAGGCCAAGAGCTTTACATTGAACTTAATGCAGATGCCACAGCCGTACTCTCCAGAACAGTTGGACCCAACAACCACCTCACAATTTCAGAGACGTCCAGTGGTGCTTGCACAAGAACATACAGAGGTTTGCTTGTTTGCAGTAACTATTGATTCTTCTAAAAAAGAAAAAAAGTTCAAAACAGGAGTGATTATGGTAGTCTGATTTAATATTAATTTATGTACGATATATTAGTTAAAAAAATAATGTGGGTGTAGTTGAGTTTAAGTGATCAAGCAGTTCTTTGTTTTGTTGTTTTCTCTGTCAGAACATTACACTATTGAAGGAAACGCAGCTGGAAGGCCCTGCATGTTTCCTTTCCAGTATGAAAGCCAGTGGTACTCAAGCTGTATTTTGGTCAACTCCCCACACAGACTTTGGTGCGGAGTTGAAACTAAAATGGAAAATGGGCTCTGGGGATACTGCCCAACTAATAGTAAGTACTGCTTGTTTAAGGCACCCAGTTTTTCTGTAGCTGTGAGAGAGGGGCACATTTACGATGCATGTCTGTTTACTTCAAATACACAGATTTATGTAAATAATGGAGGCTTTTACAATCATCATACTGCCTGCAGGAGAGCAACATTTGTGCTTTATATGTACAGTACGGTATCTCTGCCTCGAAAAAACTAAACAGACAAAAGGAGCATGAATAGGAAACTGAAGTTTTTTTAATCTATTATGCACCACAGTTAAAGAAAACTGGATCAAATACACAACAACGGGAGCGAACTACCAGCTGAACACACAGTCAGCTCTGACATGGGCGGAGGCTGATGCCAGCTGCAAACAGCAGAGTGCCTCCCTGCTCAGTATCACCGATCCTCATGAACAGGCTTTCATCACAGGTAAGGTATTATGGACCTAAATGTACTGATGAGACATGCTACAGTTCAATCAAAAATATGTTGTACATTCACTGGTGCGTCACTCAGGCTGACGATGATTGTAAGTGCATCATAGATCTTTTGCTTTGTATCTCTTTTTTCTTTCTTTCCTTTTTTTGTTAATATACTCACAGCAATACTGGGACCAGGGAGCTGGCATAGGTACAAGCTTTGGATTGGACTGATCCAGGATCCAGAAGGTGGCTGGAAGTGGTCTGATGGGAGACCTTTTCCTTATCTGAACTGGGATTCAGGTAGGTTGCGGTGCCCATCTGCAACGAGTTGAATTGTGATTGCTTTCTTTATAGCCAGCAGGTGACTCCAGCTACATTGCAGATACTTGTGAAACCAGAGGACAAATTAACAAACCACAGCAGTATATGTATACCACCTCCTATACCAGCAATTATTGGTGTATTTAAGATTTTAGCTCAGTACATTACAAAATAAAAAGCCTGTGAGAATGAATATCGATAATAAGCAACACGTGACATCATTTTTAAACTTCCATCATCCTTTAGGATACCCATTTTCCAGTCTTGGACATACATGTGGAATCATTGATGGTTCTGTGCAGTACTCCTGGCAAAGCTCAAATTGCAACAAGAAACTTGGCTACATCTGCTACAGTAAAGGAGATTTGGCTGCTCCAACTGAAGGTAACAAAAAAAAGTTATTTTCTGAAAGTATGACGACTGTGTCTTGAAATTATATGATATCAACTGTAACTATTTAATTACATTTCTTGTTTCTCTCATAAGAAACTACTGAGACAGGCTTTTGTTCAGCACCTTGGATTCCATATAATGGCCACTGCTTCCAACTTGATCATACTCCGAAAACATGGTTGGATGCACAGCTGGCTTGCCGGAGGGAAGGAGGGGACCTTGTGAGCATCCGCAATGTGGAAGAGCAAAGCTTTATCATCTCTCAGCTTGGATATGGTACGACATGAACAGTTCCCATGTGAGCAAACTGGCCTTTCCACCTGTGCAATCTCTAGTAGTCTTTTGTAGTCTCTTTACAGTTAGTCACCAGCTAGATTGAGATATTTGCTTCTAAAACTCTGCCACAATTTAATTCAGTGGTAAAATGTATTTACTTTGTTTGATATCCATTTTAATATCTTTTGTTTCACTTTATTTGGCACACTGAATTTGAATTTAGAAAAAAACGTTTTGAAAAAAAGAACAAAAAGAAAACGCATGACCATATGAAATAGAGGACCTTGTTAAAAATAGATCTAGTATTTTCAGCTTGTGATTCCTTTACAAAAAGAGACCTATTTTCTTGTCCATTTCATGTCAGAGCTCACCAGCCATAGTATAATTACTATTCCTCTGAACACTACAACAAATATTTCTGAACTTCCAATGTAGCCAGAGTACGTATGGCAAGGAAAAAAAATATATACATATATATATCGTCCAGATTTCTGGAGTTATGGCCCTAAATGAGTAGGAAATCATTCTGCTTGCAGAAAATGGATGTTTTTCTTATATAATTTTGGGGATTCTTACTGTTTTAGGCACACAACCAATTTAACATCTTACTCTTCTTATAACATTTTAGTTTCTTCTCTGCCCTCTACAGGCTGGCACATCTCAACACAATTATCTGTCTGTAAGACACAATACAAGTCTCCTCACACAACATACTGACATATAAATCACTTCAACAACAATTAAAATTCAGCAGAATTTATAGTACTTTGTAGTATTTGTAGTTATATGAAAAATCACAAATGTGTTACTTTTTCATTGATTTTTGTTTATTTATTTTTTTGTCTGCAGCATCGACTGATGAGGTTTGGATTGGACTGAACGACAGGAAAACAGAAGGGTGGTTTGAGTGGAGTGACCACTCTACTGTCAGCTTCACCAGCTGGGAGTTTGGGGAACCAGCCTTCTCCAGAGACCAAGAAGACTGTGTTCTCATAAGAGGAGAGGTATGAAGCATTGTATTTGTTTTTGTTTCTTTCTTTTTCCAGTGACAAAATCTAACCAGGCTTCGCAAGCAAACAATGCTGATACTTACAATACCTCCAAGTATTTTGACAAGTTTAGGTGTGGATTTCATCGTTTAATCAAACCTGTACTAATTCCAAAGGTGTCACATATCAGATAAGCACAAATAGTCCTTTGGAGTCTGAGCCCTGACAGTGCTGCTGAAAGCAGACATCACCACGCCGGAATTTCCTTGTAAAGAAATGTTAAGGTTATTATAAAGCAGTGTTTCTCAATTCCGGTCCTCATGACCCACTGCCCTGCATGTTTTCGAATTTTCCCTCCTCCACCACACCTGATTCAAATGATCAGCTCGTCATCAAGCTCTGCAGTGGCCTGATAAGGAGCCATTCATTTGAATCAGGTGTGGTGGAGGAGGGAAACATTGAAAACATGCAGGGCAGTGGGTCATGAGGACCGGAATTGAGAAACACTGTTATAAAGGGAGGCTGGGAGGAAGGGAAAGTCTCAGGACTTCCAAACATGAGACTCGAGACTGACACCACCTTGGTTCAGTTTAGTAACTCAGTTAGGTTTTAGGTCAGATTTAGTGTTTGAAATAAACTACCTCAGAATGTTCTTTCGAATGTTGTAAAAAGGTGTGGAAGTTTTCTGTATTGAAAGCTAATACTACAATCTCCCCTCTGTATTGACAGTACACCTCTCCTGATATAAGGGCTTTTTGTAATGCAGTTAGAGTGAGAACTGGGAGATTCTGTCCAATTTGTCTTTTTAGACATGGTCTTATATGAACATGCAATTAACAATGAGAAACAAAATAAAAAATTGCATTGGTATCTATATATTTTGAGCTACACAACATCCATACGAATAAACTTGCATGATGATGCACACTTTAGTTTGACTAAAAGTTGGCACATGAATTGTTCACAGTAAAATATCTGTCTGTACTTCTTTCTTATAGAATGGGAAATGGGCTGACCGTGCTTGTAAGGAGAAACATGGCTTCATTTGTATGAAAAGAAGTGCCTCTGAACCCTCTGGAGATGAAGTGGTGCAAAATGCAGGCTGCAAGACTGTAAGTTCTCATAGTAATTTGTGCTGTTTTAACACAAGAAAAATCAGTTTTAACACAAGAAAAATCATGTATGCAGACAATTTTTCTGTTTTGCTTCCCTATAATCCAGGGTTGGAAAAAACATGGCTCCTACTGCTACTTTGTTGGGACTGAGACAAAGACGTTTGAGGAAGCAAGAGAAGAATGCAAGCACTCTGATTCCTACTTGGCTGATGTTTCAACCTGGTAAGAACTACTGGTATTATTAAGATTCATAACAAGCTAATGCTAATAGACATTGTACATTTTTTGATTTCGATGTAAATAAAAAAATGAATAAATATAAACAAACAAAAAAATACAACTGTGGTCACTGAGAAATCTTGTAATTTCACTGTAAATATTTTCAGGCTGGATAATGCCTTCCTTGTCAGCTTGGTGGGTCTGAGACCAGAGAAGCATTTCTGGTTAGGGCTCTCCAACCACAAACACATAGATTATTTTGTGTGGACCAACACAAACTCTGTGAGATTTACTCATTGGAATGCTGAAATGCCAGGTATTGAAAGGTTTAGTTCTTAAGGATGTGTTTGAATGTGACTTTACACATAACAGCTGACAATTTCCCCTCTGACAAAACAAGGCCACCGACAGGGTTGTGTTGCTATGACAACTGGAACTTTTGCTGGCCTCTGGGATGTCTTGCCTTGTACCAATAAGAAGAAGTATATCTGCAAACACATGGCTGAGGGGGCGGTTTTAACCCCTGCCCCACCAACTGTTCCCTCCATCAATTGTGCAGATGGTTGGAAGAAAGTGTTATCAAGAAACGTCTGCTTTAAGGTAAAAATTACAGGAGGCACTCTACAAAGATCTTGGCTCATGTTAAGACTGTTTTGGCCTGTACAGAGAATCTTTAGCCACACTGCCGTGGCTATATTTGTATCACATAGAAAGTCTATACTTCTAAACAATTGCTCCACTCTGATTAAAAAGGAAAAAAGTATATGTTTAAGAGAAACTAAACAAAACAAGGATTAAGGAACCTCTTCATGGGAACACAATCACAGCTGAACTGCATGCCTTGTTTTTAAGGCTTATTTAGACATTTCTCAACGGAAGACGTGGTTTGAGGCCTATGACTACTGCAGAGCCATCGGAGGAGACCTGCTCAGCATCCATGATGATGCTGAGAGGCTAATTCTACCACAAAGGTACAGTATCAGCTTGAGCCCATACTGTAGCATAAACAGTCAACAGCTTGCCAGTGAAACTCATTATGATAATCATCAATTGAAATAACTTGACACATTACTGAGTAAAGACTGGAAATGATAATTCCCCACCAGAATTTCTTGTTAATGTAATATGCAGGTTACATATCTAAATCATGTACTGTCTATACGAATCTGTCCACTGTAGCTTAGAGAGCGCCTGGATTGGACTACATGCCCCTGATCCAGCCACTAGTTATGTGTGGAGTGATGGGTCCCCAGTAAGTTCATAGTTTTCTGTCTCCAGAGTTGGTTAATTCATTCCTGTGTAGTTTCTACATCTTGAATAGTAAGAAATTCATTGACCATCGCATGCTTTATTACTTTGCTTTGTTTACAGGTAAACTTTCAACACTGGACATATGGAGAGTCAGACTATGTTTATGATGCAGAATCTTGTGTTGAAATGCTTTTATACGATAAAACTTGGAAAGCTAATCAATGTGAGGAGTACAATAACTGGATTTGTCAGATCCCTATAGGTAAAGGATGGTTGCCTCATGTGATTATATAATGCTTTTGCTATATATCTTTAGAGTTTAGTGGCCTCGGTCACTGCACCCAGCATTATTATTTTCCTTGTGTATCAAAGTGCTCACCACTCAAATGTAATCACTAATGACTTCTCTCTATGTAAATAAAGGAGTCACCCCAAAGTCGGCTCCAACCCATTTTACTCTAGGTGAGCACATCAGTATAACTGTATTTACTACACTTTATAAATGCAACCTGTGAATACACTGGAGAATACAATGTATGAAAAAGGTGACATTTGCAGGAACACTTGGATGTGTGTAGTCTGATTTAAACCCTTATTTTATCTTTCTTACTGCTGCACTGGACATTAAGCTGATCTTGCACACTGAATAGCTTTAGTTACGTTCAGTTGCAATTATGAGTACTTTTTTTCTTTTTTAAAGTATGATGCTCTATGTGGAAATTGTTTTTCTACAATCAGTTCACCTCAGGCAGTGTCTGACCATGTCAATAATAATTTTTTCTTGATGAAGAGTAGTTGCATATTAAGGCTTTTCTTTGACTCGAGTGAAAGTGTGAAATGTAAAAGATAAAAGTCCACATGCAATCTGTTCTTACATCTATTCTAATCATTAGACCTCACTTCTTTCTAACCTGTTTAATATGGTTAAGTCTGCTCATCATAACTACATTTCATCTCCAAGACAAGCAGAAATGAAAAAACAAGCATAAACCTGACTATGAATATGTACTGATGCTGTATTACAAACTTTTTACAAATTTACAGATTACAATATTACCTCTGATGGATGGCTGGAATGGAAAGGGAACCAATATTATTTTAATGAAAATTCGATGGCCATGGAAAAAGCTCGTCACTTCTGCAAACAGAGGCACGGTGACCTGGTATCTATTCAGAGTGAAGCTGAAAACACCTTTTTGTGGAAACAGGTGAGCAGTGACGACTGTCCTCCATTAAACAATTAAAGCAAAGAGCGGTAAGGGTACAACCCCAATGGCATTACACATGAGCACAAACTTAAACATATGTGCCCATTTTTTTTTTTTTTTTTAAACAATCTCCAACAAAAAGTTTTAAATCATGTTTGCATGTCCATGTGATGTTTTTCTATCTTAGATTAGAGTGTGAAACAATAAATTAACATCATGGCTAAGCGTTGTGAGTGAAAAACTTATAGGAAATAAACTAATCATATTACTTTACAGCAATACCAGAATGGGGCTCATTTTTTAGCCTTGGACTCCCAATTTCAAGGGACTAATGATGTTTGGAGAAGGTCAAGGGTTTTCTTTCAAACACACAATAGGTGCTAAGCGCTGCTTAGCTGGTAGACTTTCCTCTGTTTTTCACAAAGTGTTAAGAAGCTTCTCTCACTGGCAACTTGCATTAGTTATTGAACTATTGATAAAGATTTAACATATTATTTAGCTATTTGAAATATATCAAAGTTACAATGCAGCACATTGAATTTACATGAGTGAAAGGTATAAATTGAATTGGGCTACGCTATCAATGTGCTATTCTGAATAACAAGATTGACCTCTGTTGTCCTGTGTATGTATAGTGTAATTATCAGAAGCCTCTGAACATTTAATATAAAAACCATTTGTGCTGCTTGTGTTTTCTACTAAAACTACAATAACTTCACATAGATCATTTAATCTGGCGCTTGTTTCTCCATTTGAAATACATCTCTTGGTTTAACACATTATGTTGCATCAAACTGCAACACTTTTTTTTTTTTAACATCTGAAATATGGTAGATTTTAATTGCAACGTCATGAACATGAATTAAGGAGAACTTGTGATGATGCAGGTTAAGGAGAAGAATGATAGTCAACGTTTTAATTTTCTTTTTTTTTTTCCTTACCCAGAACACCAGTCCCACAGTTAAGCAGCCAACTGGGAATCATCCCAAACCACCCACATTCCTACTCTGCCAAGACTTGGCATTGCATTTAGAGAAACTTTATTAGCCATTTCCTAACATTGTCAAGTTGATGGCTTATATTACTTGGCTGAATGCAGGACAGGACTGGTAGTCTTGCAATTTTGATAAATATCAAATGGGTCAGCCCACATAGTGGGTTAAAACACCATCAGAAATGTGGGGAAAAAAACGAGCTGAAAAAATTTTGACCAAGTTGTTGCAGCCCACCTGAATTAGGGGTTGTATTGTCCAGTATGCACTGCTGCCTACCCGTCCTGTGAAGTGTGGGAATTTCCTTTGTCAGCCTTCTCCCAGCCTTTAAGTGGATCGGTCCATGACGTGAGATGTTTACAGAAAATAAATCAAAGCGAACAGAAGAGAAAAGATGGAGCAAAATAGATCAGAAGAATCCCCACTTCCTGCAAAAGTAAATGTATTCAAAAGCAACATCACCAACAACACTTCAGGCCTTAGCGACAGCGATAACTAAGCTAGAAAAATTGAAGGACATTGAAAACAGTGAAAAATGAAGAGGGGGCAATGTACTCTCAGTACAGCACAGTTACTCCTTATCTCTATCCAACCCTTTATTTGAAGAAAGATGGTTCACCCTGGTACTTTGGTGAGCTCAAACTTACATCCCCACACCCCTTTTAAGTCACCTGGGGCATGTAATATTGACAGATGTGATTCTGTGTGAGTTGCAATGCTGTTGATGAAAAAATAGTGGCACGAACCAACACAACAGGTCATATATTGCTTCCTTATGCTTCCATGATGGCAAAAAATAGAGCCCTGACCTTCTTGGTGTGTCGCTCTTAAGTTAGATCAACTAAAGCAAAGACAACATACAGAAAGGCACAACTCTTCATGCTTTGCTGTCATGGAAAAAAAAACTTAAAATGTGCAATTTCAATGAAAAGTGATGGAATTTTAAGTGGTTAATAAATGTTTGTAGAAATATTCTAACAAAAAAGTATATCTGTGTGCAGTTGCCCACAGCAATTTACTATTATTGGATCGGTCTGACTGTGGATCTTGATGCAACATTTCAGTGAGTATGAATTGAATACAAGTTAAGTTTCCACACAAACTTCACAGGGAATACGGTTTCAGCCTGTCGTTTTCATAATTAGTTCTTCACAAATGTTTTAACTATTTTGCTTGTGTTGCACTAAGATGGATGGATGATTCTCAAGTGATATATCAACGGTGGAATGAAGGGCAGCCTGATTTCAAGAATTTTGATGAGAACTGTGCCATCATAGCATCTTATTATGGTGAGCAATACGATTTAGTTTCACCAACAAAAATGCATATGATAAAGGTGGATTCTGTCATTTTGGTCTTAGAAAGTTATTACTAGTAGAGGCAGAGTTTTACCAGCTATAGTTTTTTTTTTTTCATTTCCTATTCAAGATGCAAGTTTAATTCTGCTCTACACACACTCCCCTTTAACTGCAGACTCTTTTGCTTATATAAACTAGTGTAAATATTTGTTGTAGAAATGCACATTACAAGGTGATTCCATATTTAATTTCCAGAAATGAAAACCAGAACATAAAATGTATAATCCTTACCATTATAAACATGGTTGGTTTAGGAACAACTTGTGGTTACCGAGATAACTAGTTTGGTTTAATACTACAGCAAAAAACCACTGGGCCAAAAATACAAACATAAGTTTTTATGTTTCACACCCAGTTAAAGTTAGAGTTAAAGTTAGCTAACTGAATCTGATCCTTTAATGGCTGCCCATTTATAGTGTCAAGCATTGATTAGTTTTAATACAAATCATATGGTTTGAAAATTTAATCCGAATACCACATTGAAAAAAAATGAAGATTATTGTGTATATTGACTGTGATGTGATCTTATTTTAATACATCTGCTTGTTTCACAGGGTTCTGGCATGATTATAACTGCGGATATGAGCACAGATCCATTTGTAAGCGCAGTAGCTCACCACACGCTAACATCACTGTGGCACCTACAGTGCCACCTAAAGGTGGCTGTCAATTCCCCTGGGAAAAGTTCAATTCAAAGGTGAGATGTCACTTTCCCTGCATAAACATATATAACTAAAAAAAGATCCGAGGAATAATGACTGTAGGACATAATTAAATTCTTAGTGCTTCTAATATGGTGTGGGGGGAATCCATTCATCTGTGATGTAAGGTGAAATTTGGGAATCCAATCATGATCATTTAAGAGATTGTAAATAAGCCTTTTATGCCTCAACTCTAGTGTTACAACATTGTCAACAACCATATGTTAACATGGTCTGGAGCAAGACAAAAATGCAAAGAAATGGGTGGAAACTTGGCCTCCATTTCTTCAAGACAGGAACAAGGTGCGTTTTCTGATTTCCTCTTACAAAATCCTTCACATTGTCTTGATCTCTTCTTATTAGAGTTATGTACTGAATTCAGCTTACAGCGAAACTCAAACTAATTTCTCTTCTTTTCCTCTTTTGCCAAAATATTTATTAACAAAATTGATGAAAGTTCAAAAATTACAATGGAAATTAAGAGCTATATGACTAATGTTTAAGCTTTACATACAACCTAAACTATAAACAAGTAAACTTATTTAAATGAGCCATGCACTGCCTTTACCATCATACTTGTATACTTACTCATTTCTGTTGTTGTGCAGTTTACAGTAGACACATAGTTTATAGTACACACATTACAAAGTCATTCAAACCTTATCATTTGCAATCTGAATAAATTGAGGGAAGGCGTAAAATACAGAGAAAAAAACATCAAACAAAGTAGAAAATTAGTTAAACTGCAAAGCCAAATAAAATTTGTTAAAGCATTAAAAAAAGAAAATATGACAAATTTAAAAATGTAAATGTCCCTAAAACATCACCTTTTCCATCGAATAGGTTATCATTAATGTTTTTCAGGACAGCAGCAAAACAATATGTGCAATTAACAGCCATCTCAGTGCAAAGCAATGAACATTTTTTTCAACCAATACTTATTGAGACGTTTCCATTGAGAAGTCGGCATTGTTTGCATACAATTCACAGTCAAGAATTATTATGACATATTTGTTACTAGAGAAAATCGCCTGTTGAATCTAATTTACAAGGAGAACTATCCATTCATCCATCCATCCACTTTCTATACCCGCTTAATCCGTCAGTGGGGTTGCGGGGGGGCTGGAGCCTATCCCAGCGATCATCGGGCGAGAGGCGGGGTACACTATGGACAGGTCACCAGTCCAACAAGGAAAACTAGTTTATGATTATTAGGAACTTCTTAGAAATCAGCAAAGGTTTAAGATTTAAAAGCTGAATGAATACCTGCTCTACAGTACACAATATTTAGATTAGAGATGAACATTTCACCCAGTGCAACTAGGACAGTCCATCTGTATAAATGGTGAACAACAGGCCCCAGAATTGAGCACTGAGGGACGCCACTTGGAAGTCTGAAACTAATTATTAAATTATCAACAAATAACTAACACTGATGACATTATTTACAATGAGCTTTTCCAGCACTGGTGTGCTTTTAACTTTAAATTTTAACTTTATATTTTTGTTTCAATTTTCAGTGTTTTTGATGTCTCAAATGATTGATGCACCGACTACAGATCTATGGATTGGTTTGCATAGTCTCTATGGTTTTATGTTTTACTGGACAGATGGGCAACCAAGAACATATATCAACTTGAATATTAAGGTAAGTAGACATCATATGTTTTGTGCTTTTAAATGGGAAGTGAGTAGATTGTTTTGTATTTCTAATGATTTACGTGTAAAATGTTCTAATTTGTCCAATTTAGAAAATTTGCAACAGGCTACATAATAATTTTGCATTTTTTGTACATTTGTGACATCAAGTACACGTTATAACTTTAAGTGTTTTGAAACTATGACTAATTCTGTGTATACATTGGTGAAGAACAATTTGAAATTTCTTCTATATGCTGCAAAGGTTAGTGAGAGATGGAAGCTTTGATGGAATGTACGATACGGTTAGCAGTATTATGGTAGATAGTTTTTAAAATTTGTTCTGACCACAACCTGATCCCAAAATCATGAACAAGAGAAAAAAAACATTAGGATTCAAAATGAAAAATTAAACATTCAACTAATGTATAGATATAAATATATTAGCCCATGCTGCCTGGTTGAGCTTCAACATAATTATCTGTATTATTTGTCATTATAAGATGTAGTAATATATATTACATTTAATAATACGTAAAGTACTTTACTCAGTTCTCAGTAAAGGGTGTGAAAACTCACATGTAAGATGTGTCAGAGATAGAAAATGTCACGTATGGAGGTGTACGTGGTGTGGTTGTGGTGGAGGTAGGACCCAGACTCAGATATTTCAAAGTAAAAAACTTAATTGATCAAAAGGAACAACAAAAGGCGCGACTGAGACAGAATACAAACAACTTAACTATGAAAAAACTTGACGAAAACATTGACAAACCTGATACTTTGACTCATGAATGACGGTGAGGATTTTGCAGTGAACATGAGAAACTAAATACTGAGGAAAGGTGATTAGTGATGGAGTGCATCTGAGAAAAGAAACTCAGGTGACGTGGGTAAACCGATGAACAAGAGTGACAGGAAAACAATGGCAAAACTATTAACTTAACAGAAACCCAAAAACATGAAAAAAAAAACTAAAGTCGTGACAGAAAATGTGGAAAAAATGAACAGGCCTATTATTTATGAAATCATTATATATAGGACACCTAATTTAAAAGTATTTTTAGATTATTCTGAATTCTGAAATAACACTTTCGGACCGTTAATCTCGTCTTTGGTCTTTATGTGAATTAGATCATCTTAACGACAACATTCCTACATAGAATGACAGTGAACATTTTCTCTTTATTTTCTCCAAGGGATCATAGACCTTAATTATGAACATACAAACAGACTTATACTGGTATTCAGATCAGTCCGTGCATCTCCATTAATAGTGCTCATTTTGTGTCTTGTTTCACAGAATCCATTTGAAGTGGATAGCTGTGTTGTTATCAATACAAGCCCTCCACTTGGTATTGGTAAATGGGTAGCCAAGTCCTGCAATGACACCAATGGATTTGTATGTCTGCGAGATATTGGTAAGCCCATTTCTGCTCAAAGAATTTGCTGACATATCAAATATGTAAAAAGGATCAAATTAAATCCATAATTCCCACAAGCCGATATAAAAGCTGCACTTCTGTCATCAACCAACTTCGTCAACTTCGTCAGTCAGACTCTTTCTGACTTGCTTATCATCTCTTTCCTCAGTCTATGAAAACTTTGTGATTCATGTTAGCCAAGACTTCAGAATTTCTACTCAGTATTTCAAAACTTGATTTTCATGAAAATCAATCTGTTTGACCCTCTATCCTGAACAGATCCATCTCTCTCTGACTCCGCTGAACCAACAACTTCTCATTACGTAAAAATACTTAATGACTCCATCAAGTTTGTTCCTCAACAAATGAGCTGGGATGCAGCCAAAAAGTTCTGTCAAGATGATGATGCCAACCTGGCTAGTTTGCGGACTGAGTGGACAAAGGCTTACATTGATCTGCTGGCTATGAGTCTCAATACTACTATTTGGATTGGACTTAACAAAGCACAGGTATAGTGTTTTAAGCCTGGAAATAACACAGATAACCCCTGCTTGCAACAACTGACTGCAATAAATATCTTCTGACTACACTGCCTTGCTTAGGTGAACAATTCTAACCATAACAACCATCATTTCAGAAGTTATTAAACATTAGTTGCTTTTCAAAATATGATGCTCACTTTCAAAATGTAAGGAGTTTATGAGGTATTGTGCAATGCTTTGTTAAAACATACATTTTACATAAAATCCAATGTCATAACTACAAATGCTATTGTCTGAAACATACATTAAAAGCAGCCTCCAAGATGCATTAAAACACTTATTCATGGCATTAACCGTGTATATTTCTAATATAATATATATATATATTTCTAATGGGATGTCCCTGGGCAGACATTGAACCACACGGCACTCCTTATCTGCTCATTGGTTTATGATCATAGAGTAAAAGCAATGGAGATACTGAGCATATACATGTGTGCATGTTGAGAACAAAACACATTGTGAAACAAAGCTTCGTGCCGATCTTTGCTTCCAGACAAATGGCCGTTTCAGTTTCGTTGATGGCTGGCCCAAGGCGTTTCCTCACTGGAGTGAAAATGAGCCAAGCAGAGATCGAGATTGTGTTTATGTGGATGTGGATGGAAAATGGAAGACCGCTTACTGTAATCAGACCACCAAAAGTGTTTGCATGAAGTCCACAGGTACAGTCAAACAGACTAATGTTCGCAAGTGTGCATTTTATCCTTTGATGGTTGGAATACCTCCCATTTGTTTTAGAATAAGTACACTTGACTCTTGAATTGCTGTCCCACTGTGTAAATTATACAGAGTGCATGCATTCATATTATGTTAGCTTTTAAGTTTGACATGGCTGTCTAACAACCACATAATACACTACACAAAGTGCCTTTAATGCACTGTATTTGAATGGACAGAATTTTTTTTTAAAAAAGGAGTAAATCCCAGTGTCCTAAATCTTTCTTATTCAAAGATGTACCACCAATGCAGCCAACAGTTTTCCCAGGAGTTTGCCCTGAGGACCCACAAACAGTATACAGTCATGGTTACTTCTGGAGACCTTTTAGGGGTTACTGTTACATATTTTTCACAGAGGAAGAAAGATGGACAGATGCTTCAGTCAGTTGTGTAAGACACGGTAAGCATTTTCTGTGAACAATGTTTTAGGTTATTAAAATGACTTGTTGCTTCTACTAAAACCTGCTGTTTTGTTTTGTGAAGGTGGAATGCTTGCCAGCATTGAAGATCCCTCTGAGCAAGAATTTATAAAAAATAATGTGCAAATTTTTAAAGACAGTCACGAGTCTTTCTGGGTGGGCCTCTTTAAATCTCATAAAGGTAGAAAAAACAAAATATGTAAAGTCATTATTATTATTTTTTAAAATCACTATTCACATTTTTCCTGATTCTTCTTTTCACAATACATTTTTGTTGTTTACAAATTGTTGATGCTTTTTAGATTGTGGCAATCTCACTGGTTATTTGTCTGTCTCCAGGGGAGTGGCTGTGGTTGGACAAAACAGTAAAAGATTACACTAACTGGGATGCAGATGAATATTTTGAGTCTTCTTACACTGCGATTAGAACATTGAATGGGATATGGAGGACTGACAATCCGTTGTATAGAAGGCCGTACATCTGCAAGACAGCCAAAGGTAAAGTGATCCTCATGATCTCAATTTGAAGTGGAATGATGTTTGATGTTCTCATGACTGTTTTAACGACTACTGACGGTGCCAGATTTTATAGTTTTGAAAAGGAAAACAAACTTAAAAATTGCAGTGTAATAATCAAAGACAGTACCAACGTATATGTGAGAAGACATCTGACAGATAATATTAGGGCATCACCAGCAGGAGGTGATGCTTAGATCAGCAGAAATGACCAGTTCTATGGTGTTCAAAGAGAAAGTCTGAAACCACTAATCAATGACCATGAACTTTCATGCCAGTTAGTTATCAACTGTAGTTTAGTAAATATAATCAATCCAAATGCAACTGAAGTCATGTCTCACAGAACAGATTTGCTCAAAATCTTGTAAATCAAGCTGAAACTGACTCTCTGATTGGAAGGCGCAAGAGACCGACTGACAAATTGATATTTTGTTTTGTTTAGTTTGATGAATGGAAGAAGGGCAGGGTTTATGCAGGTATTCATATTATTACATTTAAAAGGTGAAACAAGCAACTTAGTATAAGAACTGGCCCAATGCTCGAGTTTATCAGCTTTCTCTTTATTTCCAGTGTTACTCCCAAAGCCATCACCTTCAACAAGTGAGTAACACTTCATTATCTCCTAAAAAAAAAAGAAGCAGAAAAAACTGGCTGATCATTGTCTATTCTCTCAGTTTCAGTAGATGGTGGATTAACTCGTCGAAATTATCGAAACATAATTTTGGCAGTTGTGCTAGCCATTGCTGGGATGGCAGTGGGGACAGCCATTTTCTCCTTCTTCTACAAGAAGTCTGGTTGTCACTTACCCATTCCTGACATATTAACCACCTTTGACAACCTAGTCTATTTCAACAAAAGGAATTCAGAGCCGGATGTGGAAGACAACCATCAACTGACAGAGAATCCAGAGGAAGAGGGCTCTGAAATTGTGACAATCTAACATTCTATGTTCGGCCCTTGTGGTGGTTCTTGGCCCATTTTTAGGGTGATAACTCTTACTGATAGTGATATGTACATTTATACCTTTAACAGATGGGCTATTTCAAGCAACGCAATTGTAATGACGCACAAAACGTCACCGTTCTGAATACAGGTCAGTTTTATGGTGACGGTTCGAGATATTTTCAGTAACGCAACGGAAACATGAAACTCATTTATACTGAGAACATGAACACTCACTTTATATTTTGAGTTGCGCAAAGTATGCCACCTCCTTCTATGTCTTTTAACATTGGAGACACGGTTAACATGTGATAAAAAAAAAACAAGCCGGTCACCAGGTAAAACTGGCTGGGTAGACAGCACGTGGTGCCATATCAGACTGTTCTGAGAGGATACCTGGCTCAAGAATTTCTGTTCTGTTAGCGCAGCTACATAAATAAAAATGTGCTTTCTCTCATTTTTCTTTGTCCTGTTATCACTCCAGAGCTGCAATTGCTCGAAAGCCCGGTTCTACACTAAATCAGGCTGGAAGTTAGAGTTGTGATCAGCCAGTGTGGAACAAGCCAAACTCAGTCAAATCCACGTCACAGGTTTAAAGTGTTTAAGCTCACACCAAAGTGGGATTGTTCCACATCTGTCTGGCATGTGGAATTACCAAAGAGGAACAAGAGTGGTCTTTTTTGTGCTGATTAACTGCAACCAGCATGTGAATGGGATTTAGATGAGAAATCACAAACAAACGCAGCAAATATTGAATATTTTGGCCAAGTTTCAGCTGTGGCAAATTACTTCCCTTAGAGAATTTCATCTCTAAAGTTCCTTCCTAATTGATTATTTAAATGTTTGTTTAAAACAAACATAACAAAAAAAAACAAAAAAACATTTGAATTGAATACAGTTTAAAAATACTAAAATTAACCAATAATCCCCAACAACCAACAATGCCAGGGAGGTCTTGACATCCCAAAATGAAATACCACTGAACACAGTTTATATTTTATTGAATTTTAAACAATAGAATGCAGATCTTTTTTTCCAAAATTAACTTCTGAGTGCTGTACAAAACGATATCACCAAAACAAATCTTGAAAGAACCAGAGTAAAGTACAGTCTTGTCAAATCAAAGCAGTCATACAGATTAGGCCAAACAAACAGAGCAACAGGCTCTCTGGTTCTTCGTACATTTACATAACAAGGCAATTATGAAGTATATACAGATGCATAGAGATTGTTTTCAAGCAATACGTTTTATCGCAAGAAGAGACACAAGAAATGCATAGAGTATCCAGCATATAGGTCAGTGTCACCATAAGATTATTCATGCTTGCAGACAGACCAAATATAAGTCAGTAAATATGCTTAAACACCATTTTATAAAGTAGGAAGCAAAGTGCGACTTCCATGTTGTAGAATAATGTAGAAAAATAGTAAGACTTTCCATACCAATGTTATAAAGTAATGTAAATAAAGCGCTGGCTTTTGAAGATTCAACAAATGAAACACACGGGGACAGAGGAAGACGTGACAATAAAACACCCAGAAACAAGTTGATCCTGTGTTTGTTTGAACATTTAAACAGACATAAAGCTGCAAATCCAAACATCTGAGAAGCTGAAATGAAATCCTAGATACAAATTCTTTTTCTGTGTGTCAGCTCATCAGCTGTTTGAACTCTAGAAAGAAATCTTGTTTTTTTGGGAGATTTTTGAGAAACTTGTGATAGATCAGATGATGGATTAACATACGACAGGTTGTTCAAGAAGTAATCTTAGCCAGGGGGATTTTTGGTAGAAGGTACTTGTACTATTTGTACTATTATTTTTGGACAATCTATGGACAAATGGTCAAGAAAAAGCTGTCAGGAACAGGCCATTGAAGTGAATGTAAGCATTATCCATTTCAGAACAGAGCAAGCTAATTGACATATTTGTTTCTGTGGAAACACACACATAGGATTGGGTTAAAAAATACAGAAAAATGTTTTTCCTACAAGTGCTTAATTTCCTTTTGGTAAAGAGCAAGACAAAAAAAAAAACAATGGCCATGCCTGTGGCAGAGAGTAAAGATGTAAAAAGAATGGCAAACAATATGTGGAGAAAACTGCCTGGAAAGATGACTCACTCCATTCCACCCATAAGTGCATTATAAAATGAGCAGCATAAAACCGTGCACCAACCCGTAGTAGAAACAACAGTCATTGTTGGTGTATTTATGAATCTCTGTGCCACTGTCGTGCATCTCGGTCTCTACCTCGATCCCTATCTCTGTCCCTGTCCTTGTGTCTTTCTCTGTCCCGATCTCTATCTCGATCTCTGTCTCTGTCCCTGTCCCTGTCTCTGTCCCTGTCCCTGTCCCTGTCCCTGTCCCTGTCTCTACCGTGGTATTGGTGGTAGTTGTGATGAGCATGTGCGGGATAGTGACCTGTATGGTGTGTCCGTGGTGGAATGTGATGGTGGTGCCTTTGCTGGCGGTTGCGTTCATTGTGCTCCTGCTCATAGTCATCACCGTCATGTAGCTGGCTGTTCCCACGGTGATGCTGGTGGTGGTGGTGGTGATGATGATTGCTGTTATGATGGTGATGGTTATGGCCCCTATGATTATAATGTATCTCCTCCTCATCCCCCTCCACCACATCCTCCACCTCGTCCTCCCTTTCCTCCGGTAGGTGCCTCCGTGATAGCCTCTGGCTGTAATCTCTGCTCGCCTGTATATCTCCGCCACCCGATGTTTGGCTGTGCTGGGTGTGGCTGTGGTGCTCCATCCGGTGGTGGTGATGGTGGCGATGATGGTGGTGGATGTGCTGGGGTCTCTTTGGTTCAGTTCTCAGTAGTCGCTCCTCCTCCTCCTCTCTTTGGCCTTCTTCAGCTCTCTGCTCATGAGCTGGGGCTGAAGGGGGCTCCTTGTCTGGGTGGTTCTCACGGGAGCTCTTCCTCTTGGGGGCGCCTGACTTCTTACTCTTCTGGTCCTCCTTGAACAAAAAAAGAACAATATCAAGTCATCTGACTAGTCATACCATGCTTCATACATAAAACATGCTTTCAAATGGCTGTGGAGATCATTTAGACAGAACAAAATTAAATATTTTTTATGGCATGGATTGTTATGTTATGTTTTGTTATGTCATGACATTATGGCTGATTGGTGTAAGCACATCTGGCTATGAGGTTTTGCATTGCTTTAAATTTTCTGGCATTTGTCTTATTTCTGATAATACGTATCTATTTTACAGACATAACATAGATAAGTCTTTTCTGGCTCTTTGCTACTATAATTTGTCCTAATAACTGTTAAATTGGTGCTACAGTAGACCTTGTATGTGTCTCACTCACCAGTGGAAGGCCTATCTCACTTCTTCCTCAACTTTGCAGTGTAATAGGATGAAAAGACATGAAATGAAAATGTTAGATGGACCAGTGGCAACAAATACAGATGCAGCGCAATGTGAGCAGTTCCACTATCAACAAACAACAACTTCCCAGAGAGCTGATCGTTCACAATTCAAAGTTTTACCACATTCAGGCGTACATCTGTACATATGACATGAGTGGGATGGATGGGATGAAATGAGAGGGAGACTTTACATCCTATCTTTTAAAAATTTTTGTGTAGGGTCTTTGTCCTCGTAGTGTTTCAGTGTTCTATGCACCGGTGTTGCTGTAGGACTGGCAGGCAGTGTGTTCTCAGCCAGCTGTGCCACCAGTGCATTTGCAGGCTCCATCTCTGGTGGGTGTGTGGCTCTCCAGTAGGACTCCAGGTAATCAGCAATGTGCTCACAGGCGTCTGTTAGCTGATTCTCATCTAAGATGACGTCAAACATTTCCTACAGGAAATTTAAAAGGAGGACAAGAATAAGTGGAAAATTAATATAAGAACATACTGAAATCACAGAAAGCGTGGCAGTTGTGCTGTATTTTTGTGACCATTTAAAACCAGAAATTAGGGAAACAAGGTAATTTCTAAATGCAATGTATGCAATGCAGTGATATAATCATTCAGTGAGTTCATTTTTTAAATGGTTCAATCCACAGTGGTTTAAAAACAGGAACAGTAAGTCAGTTATACCGGTTCAACAATACTGAAACCAGTAAAAAAGGAGAAAAAAATGTAAATAGCTTCTATCATTTCAAATTGAGAAATAAAAAATTGTCTGAGTGTTTCCTGCAGTGGAATGAAAAATGGAAAATACCTGGTAGTAATTAGATTTTCCACAAGATGGCACTCACCGGCGGACATTGGGCAAGCTTGTCTGCAGCCACAAGCTGAACATTAAGATGTTTGGTCTGAGACTTCCCTCTAGTCTTGATCAGTCTCGTCAACACCTACACAACAAGGGGGGAAAGAATGAAGGGTGCAGTGGTGGCTTTTTCTTCTGAAAATCCTTTAGTAGACAGACCAAAATCAGGGCTGACTTTAAGGAAAATGCTCTTTATCTGGTTGCACAGTTCTTGCTGATGAAACATACTTTAGGTGAGGAGATCTTCACATAGACAAGAATCGGGGCGAGGGAGGTCTTGGACACCTGCATCGGGTGGTTGACAGTGTCTGAATCCAAGACCACCAGCTGCAGACTGCGGGCCAGCTCAAAGATGCGCTCCACCTCCCCCTGGATCTGGGCTGTGAAACAGGCAGCAAAAGCAGGATTTTTGTTTTGGTACATGACTTGAAATTGTTTGAAATAAGAAAACAAACTGCCAGATCTCACAGACAACTTACGAAAATGTATTTTGATGATTCTTCTACAGCAAGAATAGTAATTTCATATAATCTTAAATCGTATCAATTTTAAATATCATTTACTAATAATTCAGTGTGCAATTTTCAATGCATTTTTTTTGTTGTGTCATATTTCATCGCAACAAGGGGTGATGATTAGTGTATATCTTTTTAATTCTATAATGCTTTTTTTATAAGCAGAGCAGCAAAAATGATAAAATACAAAAATAGCATAAAGTATAAAAAATACTGCTCAACTAAAATGTTTAAATATATTTCATTCTAAAAGTCAGATATTGGAAAAAATAAAGAAATGATGTGTAATTTTTGTAAATATACAGACAAACATGTTGAGAACACAAAATAAATAATTAGTCTTTATTTGTCTTAATAGATTATGATAATTAGTGAAACTTCGTCTTTTTGCTGCAATTGTGATAAGATGTAGAGAAAGCCCCTGCAAATGAAGCGATCTATTTTAAATTTTGTTGCCTAACTAATATACTACAGTGATTCAAGACTCATTGCAGTCAAAGGAGGAGTAATTAGAAGATTATAATACTCACACATAACAACCATTTACATCAAGATATCTGATAACCCACTAACACAAATAACTGAACCTACATGGAACTGAAATCCAAAATTCAGTTCCATATCCAACAACTGTAAAGGTCAATATATAATGTATAAAGCACATAAGAGTGAAGGAGCAATGGCTATAAGGTATGTGAGACAATGGAAGGAAGAACAGGGGACAAAACCACAAGGACTACCAGTGCTTTCAGTCATACATACCGGCAGCATCTGGGATGAGACAGCAATGAGAGAAACAAGAGTAGAGAAAACCAAGTAAATCGTGTCCCTTCTCTGTTTGATACAAATACTTTCCTCTTCCAAAAAACTGAGCAGGTATGAGGGTAGAGTAGTGATGGGGGAATATTCCTTCCACTGCACTTCTTTTACTGTACATTGTCACCAGGGAAAAGACAACAATTTCCCAATAAAATGTTAATGCTTAGACAATATATTGAGCAATCTGGTTGGTTGCATTTATTAATGCATTATTAATAATTAACAATTAATTTATTAATTATTAAACCTTACCATGTGTTTTCTATCATTAACCCAAACCATATATTTACAAATATCTAATCCTAACCATGTATTTCTTATGCCTAAACCTAACCAGCAGTGACTGACAGCAAAGTAGGAAACAGAGAAGTATTATGAGGTCAGATGGTGCGATCTTGGCTCCATGGCATGACAGTCCATCACCTTCAACCCTTCCTACCTCTTACAAAGCATTCAGATACTGTTGTACTTGTGCAATGTAACTTATTTCAAAAGGCATGCAACAATTTTGGTGTATGTTGTTATCTAAATTTTTTATTTTTATTTTCTGTGAAAGTGGTATATTTTGCCCAATGTAGCCATCCCACATTCTGGAGGAAGACTGAGTTGGCCAGGTTCAGTCAAGTTAAGTTGAGTGCTGGCTGTATTGAAAGCAAAACAATGAAAGTGATATCAATCCTCTCAAATGATTTCTTGCAAACAAGCTGATCTCTCAAACTATTCCACCCATCCATTATCTTCTGCAGGATCTGAGATTGATTCGCAGGGGCATCAAGTCCAGGAGGGAAACCACGACATTCCTCCCCCCAGCGACACTTGCCAGTCCTCCTGGGGGATCCCAGGCTTCTGGATCTGCCCTGGGGTCTCCTTCCAACTGGAAGTGCCCAGAAAACATCTAGTTGGAGGTGACCTCCTGGTCATCCTTATTAGATGCCCGAATCATCTCAGCTGACTCCTTTCAATACGGAAGATTAGCAACTCTACTCCATGTTCTCTGCAGATATGCAAGCTCTTCACCCTATTTCTAAGGCTGAGATAAGCACTATGGTGCACAAAAGTCATCTCAGCCATTACAGTTTATATGAAAGAGGTTCTGTGCAGCATATTCAATGTAAAAGCCACAACATGCTTTTAACTCATAACACGCACATTTTCCAGAGAGCCAAAATAGTGAGAGCTGTTTTGGGTGAAAGATGTGCCTGATTAGAGTAAACAAGAAAAGCTTGTCAGCACAAACTGCAGTGTGGTGAGATGAAAAAAAGTACAGGTCTGACACATTTATTCCAAACCTTGGTCTGACAATATCATTTCAACCTAATTAGGGTTCTAAGTAGAGGAGGTTTGTCATCAGGGACAACACATGTGCCAGAAAGCAATTATCAGAGGTTATTCAGAAATTGATTCATCAGTCTTTTCTGTGACTGATACTATTTGAGTTGTCCTGATGCTGTAAACACCAACCATCGTCCAATAATGGAAAATAATTGGCACTGATAATCAACTACTGCAGCATGATAAACAACATACCTAAATTAGAGCGGTTGTTGGATCTGTCCATTAAGGCCTTTTTGCCAGGGTTATTGAGAATGGACCGTTTAGCCAAAGAGATGTCAGCTGTGACTCGTGTTATGGTAATCCTGAAGGAGAGACAAAATAACAGGGATTGTTTGACAGTTATGCTGTTCATTGTGGATTGAAGTATATTTAAAAAGGTGGTGTGAGACTGAGGGATTAAATCAGAACTTACCTGCCTTCAAATCGATGTTTTAAAAAATCAAATAGTGCTTTTTGCATCATATCCGTAACCTGGAATTATACAGAAACATGGATTTTAACTAAAGACTTCCCTCTATAAAAAAGCAACCACTGTTCATAATTCTTTCTAAACAGCTTTTTACAGCTGGTGATCAAATGTCAAAGGAAACTCACCTCTAAGCCCTTCAGTGATGGTCCCATTAGAACCACTGGACGCATTGTAGGCACTACATCATACATGGCCACCTGCTCCCCCTGTAGCAACAAAGGAAGAATATCAACAAAACATATCTTGTGCTTTAATGGAGAGCTTAAATGTCTCCCTCTAAGTTTACGTTTACACTTCGAGCAATATATTTGTTAAAAAGCTTTTGTAAGGTTCATACCTAACACAGGCTTTGAAAAAGCTTGAAAGCCAAAAAAGAGAACTTTTTTTAAAATGGTTTCCATAATGCTTCCAAGCTTCTTCCTTTCTCCAAATGTTCTTTTTCTCCTCAGAGATTACATATAGAACTGCAGTTGCAGCTATTATCTAATGGTTTAATCATCTTTTCTTCACACAGGCTCTGTGTTTGCTGCAGGATGATGAACACAAGTTCTGCTGTGTTTTGTAATGTAATGTTGTCAGAGCCAAGTTTATTTTTGTTGTCCACACAGGACACAGGTGCAGAGCGGTTGCTCCTTTCACATCACTGTTAATGCACTAAAGTGTACCATTTTTGTATGAATATTAGACCAGAAGTTAAATGTTCCTTAACCAAAGGACATAACTAGCACAACAGTCAATTCATTTTAATAATTTTTCAAGCCAAAATTCCAAAAACATTTTGGTTCTCAACTCTAATTTATCCTGAATTAATTATATTTGTATTATATTTGTTTAAAAAAGAAAGATTGATTTAAAACCACTATAATTACAAGAAAATACTCTAAAACCTGTCATAAAGCAACAATAAATTAAATTAATTCCAGGTTCACAAAGCCAAAAAAGTATGTGCTGTTAAGTTTTCTCATGTTATTTAACAAATTAGAGAGAAAGGGTTTGATACATGCAACAATAGAAATGAGCCCAAACCAAGGCTTGTGCACATGTTGCATGCAGTACAAACATAGGCTGAACATCAAAGACAGAGAAATTGAATTCAATCACTTACCGGTTTCTTTTTCACCTGCTGATTGGCTGCTCATACAAAATTAAAAAAAGCAACAGTTCACTCACCAGTCATCTCAGATGAAAGCATGTATTTTACTTCCTAACACTCAAACCGACCTTGTGATGGAGGAGTATATTTCTTTGAATTCATATCTTGAGTTGCTTGAGATGCGGCTTTGCTGAAATTGGAAATTAATATTTTATTAGCTCAGTAGGATTCGATCGAATTTTACTGCTGCAGTCATGATGAAATGGAATATTGGCTACCTTGAGACAAAACTATGTAACATTTAGCTGGACTGAGATCTCTCATTTGAAACCAAAGCCAAAGTTTTCATATCAGTAAAATCAAATTAAAAGCTCAATTTCAAGTCTGTAATGTTTTTAACAGCACATGGGAGCACATGGCTTGAATTTACCATAACACAGCTGAATAACTGTGATATAGATATATAATATATGTCAATATAATACATATCTATATATATTATGAATAAAGTATGTTCTCATCTATTTCTATTCTATACAGTTAAGATGTGATGACTTTGCAGATTTCTTCCTGGTGGTAACTCCTCTATGCAGACCTTGGTATACTAAAAACCCTTTCATAGATCATTTCAGTCAAAATCCCAGTTTGAAAGCATTTTAATGCCTGATTTTTAGGCAACAGTTAGTTTAAATTTTCAAATCCTCAGTCATTTGCTCAGAAGGAGCTTGTGGTGGTTATCAAACAAGTCAGTGAGCTGGGCGAGTGTAGGCATAATGAGTAAGTGAAGTAGAGCCTAAATGCCTTCACAGTCCAATATTACTTATGTTAAAAACATTTGTATATATTTCTAGGTTCTTGAAACACAAAGTACCAAATCAACGTCAGCATACATAGAGCACTAGCTGCACATACTTAGCTAAGGCCTTGGCAGCCTTCCTCGCCTGGACCTCCCTTCTGATGAGAATAGTTTCCAAGCTGACCGGACTCGGGATGAAACCCACCACACCATCCTCTTTCACCGGCCGTCCAATCCACCACTCGTTGTTAAATTTCTGGACATTAAGAAGTAGATATACAAACACTGTGAATTAAAAAGCTTTTCACTAATGTGTCAAACATGTTTTAATCTAATGATGTCAATGACACACTTAACAACAATAATCTTATCATTTATATCAATGTTATCTTTTGTGCTTTGTATCCCCTTGCATTTAACACACATCCTAACATATCTCAGGCTTTATCTGCTGAGCAGGTGTGGCTTTAGTAACCTCCAAATGGATGCCAGACAGGAGCACAGTTTTAAAAATGAAAAGCTTTTAAAAAAAAGAAAAAGTTCTCATATTAATTAGATATATCAAGATCTAAGATCTCTCTTTGCAGCTTATTCTGCACCTAACTCACACCACCAGCTGCCCCTGCAACCAAGTGCTAGTAATGACACCACTTTGATGTAAATTTTACATGACATGTAATTTGTTTCAGACCTCTTTGACGTGCAGGAAGTCTCTTGCCTCAAAGGTGACGGCCTGGCCTGGTACAGGGACGTTGTCGTCGTCAGCTGGTGTGTAAGAGAAGTTGCAGCGTACGGCAAATGCCACAGGCTTGTACTGGGGACACAGAGCAGGTATTATAGTTATATAAAAACTTTGGACACCAGCACAACAGAACAGTCTGAAGAAGTAATCACCGTGTGTATGTCGAAGCAAAAAAGAGAGGATAAAAATTCTCTATCAATGGGGGAGAAATCTGTACACGTATGTCCATACGCAGTATGTTTGATGCATGTATTGTGTGTAAATGTCCTGAAATATGGGATGTATATCAATTATGGTTTTTCTTAACTTTTAGAAAAATATGAAACTACAAAAATATCTAGCCAAAAGAAAATTACTGTAAATATAACATTTATTAAGGATATTTAAAAACAATTTGTGGCCAAAAAAAATGATAAAATCATGCTCTGGATTAAATGATAAATATTTAAAAGTCAAACACAGGCCTATGTAGCAAAATAAGACAACTCAAAACTGCATGAAAAAACAGCTCATTTAGAATCAGTTGTTTGTGGCCAAGGCACAGATTTACAGACAGCTGTGGTCTCTGCAGTCCGTTCGGGAGGATCTGTTAGTCAGACTGTTTTAAAGTGAAGTGCCACGCATTTACAGCATTAGGTAAGGGACGTCATTAAATATGTGTGTTCGTTTGAAATTCTGTTTTCGCAGATACAATTTATGGTCATCAGGTCGGCAACAGTGGTCAGAATTACTGCTTTGATGTGCATAGAAAAACAACTGTTCATCCTGTTGCAGGTTAAAATTAAGACTTTTACTGAGGATTAAAGCAAATCTAAAAATAGGTGATCAGGAGATATGTTGAATGGACTGTAAATTCATTAATGCACGATGCAACATACACTATATGAAATTTCTGTCAAGTCATGTTGGATGAACAACACCATCTTATTGTATTTTAAAATAATTTTAAAGTACAATAGAATTGAATTTCCTCATATATAAGGTAACGGTTTACAATAGATAACTGTGTTTAACCCTCGTAATGTATAATCAGTGTATGAATATACCAACACCTGCTTTTATAACTAACAGCTATTCAAAAGTTATGCTAAAATTTGCCACATACGGAAAGGCACACAATCTGCCGTAGACATATATATGTATGCATGTTGAAGTAGGAGAAGCAGCGTCCTGATGAAAATAATGGAAACTGAATTTGCATCTGTTTCACTCACTAACTGGGACAGCACAGCCGTTGCTAAAGTTGTGGCAACACCTGTTCTTTTACCACTTTGAGAAATAAATACTGTCCACCATGAACAAGAACAAACCACCTGTTGTCTATTCGTCCACCCTGCACGTAAGCAGCCGTATGCACCCCCTCCCGACTAAATGCCTGTTGGTGCTGTATTCCTAACAGAGTTAAATGTCAGTGGTATGCCAAGCAACCTGCTAATTACTCCACTTTGGGAAGATGAGGCTGTGGGGTCAGCAGGGGACAAGCCGAGAAATCCGAGTATCTTCGCCTTAATTACACAGCACCAGCGGGAGCGCATGAAATCTGTGATGGAGGATTTAATTCAATATTCAACAGGACGTATCAGCAGGGGCTGCTTAACCGGCAAAGATAGGGGGAGTTTGAAACCACCCGTGAATAATCGTATAATGACCTTCACTCTTATTATGCCCACAGAAAAATGTATGTTCCACACTTTGTGTGTATGTGAGAATCAATGAACTGTGATAAACAAATCCTGAAAATCCTGGTTTTAGATTTAGCAGAAATGATACATTTTTTTTCAATAGATGTTTGCCAGATATTCACATGACTTACTCTATTACTGACAGTGGAACAGAACTTAAATACTAAAATTAAATTAGATAAAGTAAATGAATAAACTTTGGTTGGTTGTATGAACAGTTTTTACATAGCATAGCATATTTCTCAGGTTTGTTGGGTCAAATGTTGATGCATTCGATTTTTGATTCCTTCTGTGAGAAGATAACATTTTGCCTAATTATGAAGAAACACTGAGCTGAGGAATGACAAAATTCACTTGAACTGAATCAACACAAATTAATGTTCTTTAATATCATTCTTCTCTGGATTTTGAGCACATAAAGGAATGACGGGAGCAAAAAAAGACGACAAAGACTAACTTTAATAGTAGCATATTGCGCCACTAATTTAATGTCCTGATGTGTGTTTCCTGTCTTTGACGTACTTATGTCCTTGAGAACAGCTTATATTAAATATGGCCCTGCGCAGGCTGTGGTGGGTCAGATAATGATGCAACAGTGCAAAAGTACCTTGGCCTTCTCCAACTGCACCTGAGCGTTTCTTTCTTCAACAACGTCTGAGTCCTGACGCTCTCCCTGCAGGAGACAGAGTTACAACACAATGTTAAATCAGCACAACACTCAGCCACATGAATGCATAAAACTCTTAGGAAGTATCACCACACTTCACATCTATGTGATTGGTGATTCCGTCAGGGTAGACTTGTCAGTGTATTGCTTATTGATTAAGGCAAACTTACCCCTCAATTTAATTATTTTAGGTGGAATTAAACCAATTAAATTGTTAAGTCACGTCATGTACAGTTACATCATCACATTAGGGACGGACAAAGTGTCTCAATCAATGAAACTGCAATTGTAACATGGATACCTCAAGTGTTAAAAGCACTTAACTATAATACAACTCCACAAATATGTGACCTCTCCCCACCTGCATATCAACTTCTTTCACCACTCTAACAAGCCCCGTTTGTAACACCAACTTCTCCTAAGTTTTGAAATTTTCAGTCCAGATTGCACAAGTGATGTTTGTGAGGAAGTTCTATTCAGCCCACAAAAAAAGTGTCATAAAAGTGGACACTTAAAGGGACACTGTCCTTCAGCATCTTGGTGAGGTTAAGGCAATAAAAACATTCGGTTTTGGTCAGGAAAAATGATTGTGTTGCAAATTCAAAAACACAATTTTTCAAAAATAAAAAACAACCTCTATGTCCTGCAAACAACACAAAATGTGGTGCAGGCAAGTTACTTTTTGATTGTGAGGATGTGTTGCAGAAGATCCCTTCAGGGATGTTTGGGTTTATGTGCTGTGTGTCCCTGAGATTTGATTTTCCCCTCAAAGAGATGGTAATTAATGCCCTCTGCGTGACAGCCAGGAGGTGGCACAACCCCCAGTGTCAATCTGGCACTGAAGATACACACTACAGGCAGCCGCATAACTTCAGTTTGGTGCAGTTCAACAAAACAGTCCTTGGAGCATCAAGTCTCATCTCAAATTCAATGTTTCATGTTAAAATTATGTATAATGTTTATTTTAATTTAATTTACTTTAATTTTCTTTCTGTTTACTGAACAGCACATTCATAACATTACAATAAAATGCTTGCGAAGCAGCGTATTGACAAGACAAGCTGCACAAAAACAATGGAGGTTCAGTGTTTCATTCTTTGCTAGTTGGAACACTGGAAATTAGACAAAATGTTGCAAAATGTATCTAGATAGTGTTCATACTCTGAATGATGTGAGAAAAGTGCTGATCAAAAATCCCACTGACGAAAAAGCTGCTTTCTTACCAAGAAAACATTTAGGTAATCTGACTTCACGAGTCTTTGGCAACAAAAGGATATCAGGTGGTGTCAGTGGAGCATGGCAGAGTTGACTGCTCTGATCTGTGGCCGAGCCAGGACAACACAGCAAAGAACTGGATGTAATATAACAATCTGTTTTACTATCAAGGTTTTCTTCTAAGTTTTCCTCACATTTCGACTTCTGGCAACAAAGGCATGTTGAATGATGATACTGATTGTAACACCAAGCTCCTGTTTAAGGTTTTTAGAAAGACTGCATAGAAAAGATTAACAGTGGTATGAACCAGAGGAGAGGAGAAGCTTGCCGTGTTAGCTAAACTAAAGCATTTGTGCAAAGACTGGGAATTGGATTGTCTTTAGTGTCCACATTAAGGTAAACTCACAACAAACTTTCTTACCTGGAAAAATGTTCCCAGAAGAAAAATGTTGACGCTAAAGTCACTAAAGAGCAAAACTTCTAAATGTACTGCACCTGTTCTGAGACAGCATAACTGGCTTATGTTCATTCACGAGGCTAATAAGAATACACTCAGTGAATATGACTGACAGCTCAGACTGTGGTTCATGTTTAAACTGCAAAGTAGATAACTGTTTCCCTCTTGCTCTCCCTTCCTTTATGAGTGCACACTGCGCTGTCTGACAGTTGTGAGACACTGATGATGATGGATTAGTATCGACCAATAGTTATGATGGACTTAAAAAGACTTGATTATTTTGTATCATGATCTGATGAGGCAGAGATAAGGAAAATATGCCGGGGAGGTATAACTGAGGTTACTAAAAGGAAAATAAATGTAACAGGGAAGTGAAAAATTACGAATGAAAAAAGAAGAGACCCTGTTCTCAGACAGAACAAAAGCAAACTCAAAGTGGTGCTCCAAATTAAACAAAGACATTTCCACATGATGAAATAGTTTCAGAAAAGATTTGCACGTGCTCCCATGATCTTTTTAACCTCTTTCATTGACACACAAGCCAACGGACAAAGGCTCAAGGGAGATAAGAGAGAGATCAAGAGATTGTGATGAGATCAGTCAGAGGCTAAGATGAACACAGACATGCAGGCGCAGTTGCATCCGCTGTTTGTTAGGTTACAGGTAAAGTCTGCACAGTGGGTGCATCAGCTGTTCAGAGAGACACAGGCTGCATAAACCAACAGAAAGACAATTGAGTGGATAACAGGAATCTGAACACTCCTTAATTGAGATATATTGTGCTCAGCTTCAGCTTCATTGAAGCTTCTTTGAATAATATACATCTAAAAAATAAATCTTTATCTATTGTTTAGGGCCTTCAGTTCATCCTGTCTGAAAATCTGTTGTAGTGCCTCTTTTAAAATGCGTTTTTCCTTTGAAAATAAAATCTTGACAAAGAATGATGTTTTGTGAATGTATTATAAGATATAAAACTGAAAACTTTACATTTCCTTATGAAGATGGATCTTAACCTGAATCCTGAATAAACAATGCAGCAGTTTCTTTTACAAGAACATGGAAAGAAAACAAAGAAACTTGAAAATCCAAAGCAGGAAACCAATAGAAGAAAGACACAGATGAATTTAGAGGTTATAGAGTGATGGAAAAATTTTGACTGAAGGCCAAACAGCTTTCAAGATTAGTGGGAAAGCACTAATATACAAAAAATGTGGAGATGATGTCAAAACAGAGAATTAAACATGATGAGAATGGAATCAGAGAGGAGGAGGAAGTAAATCTCCTCAGGGCGCAATTATGCCCAGGCATGGTTTTTTTTGTTTACCCATGCCTGGTGTAGACATCTGTTCGCACAGCACCCGCCTCTCCTGCACGCCAATGTCACCCAGCCAACAGTACAAAACGCCCCCGCTGAAGTATTAAACAATGCTAAGCTACTGCAGGTTAAGCATGTCTTGCTTTGATGGACAACATAAAAGTGTCATTGAACTTAACAGAGCTTAACTTATTACACAAATACAAGATATCGCTGTACTATCTACAGTGTCTGTTACAGTTTAGTTATAGAAGCCTGAATGGATTTAACTACTTTCTTCTGGGTACCTGAAGCAGCTTCTTAAACAGCATGGTCGCTGAAGATTTCATATAAGTGACTACATTACAGTTTGAAACTCAGGCTTTTTCTAGTTGTATTTCATTGTCATCAGTTATTCTCATTATGAGATAAACTGACACTGAATATAATCATTGGTTGCACTCATTTTCACAGAGCATCTTCTGTACTCACAAAATAGAAGTATTTGAATGGATATGTCAGATGACACCAAAAGCCCAGATCCTTTTTTGAAATCTCTCTCTAGTCACTGCAAAAACTGTCCAACACAGCTTCTGCAAGTTTCATTTCCTGATTCCTTCTTTTAATCAAACTTTTTTTCTTTTATTGATCCCTCTATCTTTTCAGCCATTTTCTGCTCTCCGTCTCCCCACCGACCCATTACCGTGATTATATGCCTTAAAGAGTGGGCAAAGGAAGCTGAAGGACAAGCATAATGTGAACAAGTAAGCCAGGTTCTCTCGTGTGCTCCTTGAAGGTGACTCTATTGCTGCTCAAATGTGTTTACACAGCTCTTTCTCCACACGCCAAGGGAGTGCATTAAGAGAGAAGCCTCTGATTGGGGAGATGGACGCTGTCTCTAAATTGAAGTTATCAGAGCCATTGAGTCACCAGGAGCCAGCTGGCTGGCCTGGAGCACTGCGATTCGCCAGAGGACAAGCTGAACTGTGGACTGGGTGCCGATACAGCTCAGTTCCACATAAGAAATACTGCAAGTGGTCTTATTCATCACTGGATTTGGGTATTATTGCAGTACAGTAACTTATATTTCTTTGTCTGTTTTCATCTGGTATGAACATCAGACTCTAAAGTCTGCAGACAGGAAGTTAAGCAACCAGGAGAAAAGTGAATTCACTTTGACCTATGATTCAAAATCCAGCTTAATATTTGGTCTACTTAAATAGGACACATGCAGCACCAGCCCACATGACAACTGCCTGCAAGCCCTGCTTCACAATTCACATGAATGTTAGAGATGTGTGCAAAAAAGACTGTCTTCCTCCCAAAAAAATGCCAAAGTAGTTAAAAGGATCAATCAAAACATGTCCATCTTAAAGTTTCTAAATCACATTGACATGCTTAAAATTAATTACGCAAAATCAACCTCTGAAAGAAAAAACACATGAGAAAAACCACGAGATGTGTCGAAACGGTCTGACATGGCTGTAATGCAAAGTATATTTTTCCTTACCATGATCCTTTTCTAACCCCAACCAAGAAGTTTTGATTTCTATAGCTGCCCCAATTAAAACTTTACTTGCACAATCTGCAGTGGAGATTTATACAAAGAAATTAACTATTTGTTGCACACACACATATCTTACATTGGCCCCTTCCTTCTTTAAGCACACACAGCAACATAAATACTCTACAAGGGCTGTTTTTTTGTGTAACACTTTTGTCAACTAGTGACTTCTGCTAGTGACTTGGACTTTTTTCCAAAATATTTAGCATTTTTTTTACTTGACCAATCACAGTGTTTTTTTGCAGCTATGGACTGCAAGCCACAATCACCTATTCACACACTCAGACGACTGCTCTTCCTCCTGAGCTACAGCTGCCACAATATATATATATTTTTAAAAAATATGACTGCCACGGATGGGTAAAAAAAACAAGCATGGTTAGGAGTAACATACACTTTTTCTACAACGTGACTTTTCCCTTTCATGTGCAGTTGCTCTCACGACCACAATCTCTCATTCAACCTTTTTCCATCGATCATTGTGTAGAAAAATAATCTATATCATAAGATCTTATCCAGAGTCAGACATATGTGGATATCTTTTAAAACCTAGCTTTTTCCAGTTGTGGTTTGGTCTTTCGTCCACGTGCAAATTCAGTTTCACAGCAGCTTTTGGACAACATCAAGCACGAAAGCCTGCAGTTCACCTCCTGATTGGATCTTATTGATCAGTGTGTATGTGTTAATCTCAGTATGCAGACAGTATAATACCATGATGACTAATGTGATTCATGGTCAAATTCCACTAAAAAAGTCTGACTGATGCTGTAAAAACAAGATTTTTTAATTAAATAATTTCAACTACTCAAGTGGCATCTGATATAAAGCTGTAATACACATGAATCACAGCTTATCTTGCCACTGTATTAGAAATGACCAGCATCCTCTACCCATCTGAATTTTTCTTATCAAATGTCTATAAGAGTAAACAGTTTATGGTTTTATCTCTAAAGATAATATTCCTGCTGCACTCTTACTTCACAAATGGGGAGATGTTTCCATAGCAACATCTGAGAGAAATTCACAACCTAAGCATAAATGACTCCCACTGGTGAAAACACTTATCTCTTTTTACATCATAAGAGACCTACTCAGGCCTACAAATGAGGAAAAAATACTCCTCCTCTTGTGCATCCCTTGAATGCACAAGAGATCCACTACATCCTCACAGACTAATTCAAAGATTGAGAAGTACACTAAAAGACTGTTGGACCCTAAAAGAGCTGTTGAATTGATAGCTTTATACATAAATGTCATAATTGGGTCAGCTTAGAAATGCTGTTGGAACCTGATACCATGAGGTTGTTTGTTAATATATGTTATCATTGTCTCACTGACTCACTGATCCCTTTTCTGACTGAGAATTATGCAATATTTATTTGACTCTAAGGCCCCAACTATGGCTAAGAAATATCTTAAAGGGAGGCAGAGCAGAATATTCTTTAAAAAAACAATTCAAGTTCAGACCACCATCTCCCTGCATGTTCTTTGTGTAGACATTTGTGCTTCAAAACACGTTAAGGCTCTTTTCACATACAATCCTAAAGTGCACAGTCCCACAGGGTTTTGCAAGGATGCGTTCATTTGTATTTCAGATTGTAACTGCTGTCAAGCAGTCGTTGAAGTCTGACAATGCCTATGATGACAAGTCGCTCTGCATTATAAGGCAGTGTAAAGCCTTGAACCAAAAGGCAAAGAATACACCTGATCTTTGTACTGTTTGCAGTGGTTGAATTGCCTTTGGTCAAAATCAGTTCCACTCCATGTCTGATAAACCTTTCAAGCAAATCTGTCCATTTTGAGTAATACAGCTTGCCACCAGAGCAACAATTAAACTAAACGTATTATGCATCACAAGACCTCTTCCAGTATATGAAAAAAAGTTACAATTGACAACAAAAGTCTTCCCCAATGACTTAAATGTACTGTAAAAAGCTAGATAAATTAAATTCAACTCTTTGAGATGGAGTAACAATGCCAATTACAATAGTGAAGTGACCAAAACAAAGGACAAAGGCTGCATACTGTAGTGTCTAAAGCCCGTCTACCACTTGGCAAAATTCAGTGAGGCATCACACCGCCAAGCTTTCTAACCTTAACTGAGCCGAGTATTGATAAATCCATGGTGCTGTCCATGGTGCTGAAGAAGCAGAAGTTTTTTTTAATTGCAGCTTTTTCTCTCAGTCCTGCCCGCCCATCAATTTTGTCTTTGATCTAATATATTTTCTAAGCTATTTAGTACTCAGTTCTATACCACGCTGTGCAAGTGATATACATAACCAACAATAGAAACCTTTGTGCTGAAAGTTTCTACAATTTAATCACAGCAGTTTATTAATGTCCACATCCGGTAAAAGAACGAACCAACACAAAAAGTCTTTTGAGCCAAACTATGGTTAAATCAAATCAAAACTACTGATTTGATGAATCCTAATCAGTGTACTGTCATATACCTGTCATGCCTGTGTCATCTATGTGCATTTTTTGGCGAAGTCAGTTACAGGTTTGCCCAAAATTTATGGGAGAAAGCCAGAGGTAAACAGATAGCCTGCCTCCACTCTCCATTCCCTTGAATGTGACCATCCAGCAAATGAGCAAGATTAATATTTCTGCTGCCTTCTGCCCCAAAATAATTCCTCCCAAATTCTAACATACACTGGTTTCCAATAGTGCTATGCTTTCAATTTTGGACAACAGCTATTATTTTAATTAGAAACTAATGTATGTTACACAGGGTTTTCTCTAGTTTATGACACTGAGTCATCTTGTATGAGCAAGTAGAAAATGTTCATGAGAAAAGATAAATAAATCTAATACCTCTTCTTATATCTCAAGAAATTGTTGGATCTGCAGACTGATGTTCTACAAAATCCGTGCTAATGAATAAGTGGTGATGCATCAAAAAGGACAAAAACACAGCCAGTTCCCAGACACTATGCAGTGCTACTACTCAGCTGTTTGTGAACTCAAATATTTTCCTGTATTGGCTCTTTCTGCAGCTGAGGAATATTGGAAATTTATCTGATTACAACAATCCTTCTACAGTTCATCTGTCGTTCATTTACTTTGATGAGTTATACTGTACACTGAGATGATTCCTTTGTTTCTTGGTCATTATCAGCCTGTTTTTCATGCATTCACCCATTTGCATGCAGTGTGTGCTCCAATCCACTTTTCTTCAAGCACGGTCTAATCAGCTGCTTTGCATCATCTGTCTGAACGATACTGGCTCCATGCCTTCTGCCTGATGCTACCATGGGGCAGCTAAGGCAAGCTGGCACTGCCACCTTTACTTTGGCACCGGTCTCCGTCTGCAGAGTTTAAAGCAGCATCACAACCCTTTAGCTCTTCAATTATAGATCGAAAGAGGCATTAAATCTGTACAGCACTAAATGTAAATGATCTTGTACTGTATGTTAATATGACTTTTATCATTATTACTGATGCTGCCAGTTTGAGTTAATGGGGGAAATAACATAAATGACCGTTCAATGACCAGCATCCTCTTATACTACACTTGCTCCACCTCCCACTTTCCCATACAGTTATTGCTAACAATAATAACTTTGGCAAGGGTACCAGTCCAGAGTAACTAGTGATTTTTTAAATAACGGTTCCTTGATTTCAGACAGAAAGAGACAAAAGCAGACCTTTCATTTCTAGTGAAACATTTTAGAGATCTTAAATATTTACTTTGATGCTTCATAGTTGCATAGTGCTTCATAGTGTATATTATGCTGCATATTGTTGGGATTTGTGAATAAACAATAGTCTGAAAAACAATGTACACTAATTTCTGGCTCAGTGAAGTAAAGCAAATGCTGAAGTTCCTTAAACTTGCATTCTTTCTAATTGCTAACAAGTGGTGACTTCTCTAGTTATAAGAGGAAATCTGATACAAGTGAATGGAAAGCTTACTCTACTTTGTTTATACACACTTATATACATACATGTATGTTCAAAAGAAGAACGTCAGTGCAGTACTCATAAATACACCTACAGTATATCAAGTCAAAATGACTGCCATGAAAAACGTCTACAGGTTAACTTTTACTGCAGTCCAAGCACTCTTGATATTGCACATGTTAGAACCATCATGACAATGCATTTATTAAATAATATGCAGCCCAATTGAACATGTCTGTTAGCTTCCATTCAAAATGCTTCCACTAATCTCATGAAATAATAACATCAATAAATCTTCATTTGTATAATGTGATTGGATCTTTTTACTCTTTAAGATCAGTATACTGGTAATCCCTTTAAAGGTCCATAATTAATTAATTCATAGGACTCAAAGATTTGTATCTGGAGATCATTACTACCTTCATTCACATGTCTGGGAGGCAATGGAAGTGATTGACTTTGATAATGGAAGTGATTGCATTGAGTTTTATCTACCATTTAACTCAAGTTACTGTTTGATAAGTTAACTGTTTGAATGACAGCCAAGCTATCATCATTTGTTCTCTAAAGACAGTTACGGTCCTAATTTTTAAATCAGTTTTTTGCTCACTGTAATTCTTGCTTGTTCTTCAGTTAATTGCAACAGATTCTCAAAGAATTCTGAATTCCATTTTGTCATTATCTACATTTTTATTTCAACATTTTTACAAATTGTTTCCAAATTGTTTTTGTTTGTGTAAATACAGTTTCTGTGTAATTGTGGTAGTAATGTTTACAATGCACTCCAAAGCTGGTAACATGTAATCCAGTTGATATGAACGAATGCAAACTGTTAACAAAGCTAGCTAGTTTGTGCTAGCATTTGCCAATAACTTAGCGCTCCTTCCTCCTTTACCAGCTATTGCTGCTTTCAAAGGGAACTTGTGAGTTTACGAATACAACATAAAATTTTATGTACATAAATTGTACCAGAAGCCATTAGATCTCCACTAAAGATGATATAAAAATTGACTCAAGCTCTGAACACAGCAAAAGTCCATTGGAAGCCACTATGTGATCAGTTCAGGCTGCAAAGACCATAATGGTGATGACAAAATACTGAAGTCCTTAAAATGGTAGACATTGAACCAGGTATTGACTAAACACTGTATTTGGTACTTTACATCATCCCAGATAACAACTACGGCTGAGGTTGTTTCATTGTTAACCTTTCCAAGTTGAAAGAAGCAGGACAGACACTCACCACTGTCAACAGTAGCTTAGATGTCTAACAATCTGCATGTCATTTTTCATGGAATGTAAAAGAAAATTGTAATTAAATCTAAAGTAAAGGGGATATAAAGGGAAGATCAATGTTCAAAATGCAAAAACTCTCATGTCAAATTGCAGTAGTTTCTCTAAATAATGATTTGTTGCGGATACTCTGAGAGTGCATTATCATTTTGCTCCAAATTGGTTCGAGCGGCTTGTTGTGCCTTTCTATGGTTTCCAAAGAATGACTGTATAACACAGGGGGACTTTCCAATCCCTCTTTAATTAATTTTGCCATTTCTACCCTACTTGTAAAGTAATGACAAAAGCAAAGTAATTTACTTTATTGTCACCTAACCGTTTCTTCATCATTTTTCTGTTCAAAACTATTTATTGATCAAAAGGAAAAGGATATTTGGTATATGCCTTAAACAAATCAGAGAATCAGCATCAGAGACTGGGTTGAAAAAAAAACTCATCATGAGGAAGGCAGTGTGTGTCTGGATCTTTCTTTTTCCCCTGGGTAATGATTGTCTCTGAGTAAGGAGATTAAGATAGCATGCGTCAATCCAGGATTTAGAGACAGGGAGACCAATACAAACTCATCACAGACAGCCAAACGCTGCTGCTTAGACTGGATGTGCTCAAGACCAAGCTCCATCATCAGACAGAGATACAAGCGCTGCATTAATTGTATCAATATGAGTTAATTCCTCACTTGCCTGGCTCCTGTAATAGATACATTTCATCTATAGAAGTCTCTTGGCCCTGCACAGCATTATGACGCAACATGATTAGTATTAGTAAAAGGAGGGGTGCGTGTGAATGTGTGAGAACGAGGATGACAAAAATTATTTTGCTTGCCCTTCCTGTTATCATTTCTCACTTATTTCACAATTAAGACACCACTATCGCTGGAGCTGGAAATGCCTATAGTTCAGGTGGAGTTAAAGTACAGAAAAGTACTGCTATGTTAAACATAAAAAAAGACTTATGGATGTAAACTGATGAAGGAAAAAATGCTGAACATAGTTATGTAAATGGATGCGTTTCTAATGACAGAGGAAATAGATCTGACAAGAGACCATCCAGAACTTTCAGGACAGCTTAGAAATCTTAAAAGTCCACTTCCTGCTTGGGAGTAGAGCAGGAATGTAATGCCCTAGTAACAACTACTAAGAGGCTTTTCCTATTCTAGGCAACAAGCAGTGAGCTATCACTCTGCAATCCAAGACAGTAGGTCATCCAGAGAGTGTGAGGTCTCTACTTGCCAAGTGTCTGCCTCTGATCTCCTATCATAACATTTTTGCACAGCTACTGCTGTTCTGAATCTATTTCAAGAATTATTTGACCCAGCCTGAGACCCAGACAGAGTAAAATTCTAGAAACTATGAACAGGTGCAGTCTTAATATTTTCAAGTCACATAAGCCTGGTGCCACTTCCAACCCGGCAGATTGTGATGATTACTGTGGAGCATGTAGGACTGAAATTACAGCTAAACCAATTTTCTTTTACTCGTAATAAACATTGTAATTTAGGTGCCCAAGCCTCATCTAAAAGTGACTGAGAGCAATAGTAAAAGAAGAACAAAATAACTAAAACAACAGTCTTATAATCTCAAACCACTGCATCCAAGGTTGAACAGAAAGATGTAGTCACCTTAACATAATAAATTAAGTTGTAGACTACCTACAAGTTTGATATTTTAGCCTTTGGCCTTTGTCATTTTGAATTAGTTTTTAAAATCGAATTTAAAAAAAAAAATAAAAATCTTGTATCTTCCTGGTGATCATAAATTAGCTGCTTCTAGAAACTTAGACGTGAAAACACAAACGTGCACTAAAGACAAAATTTTTTGGTCACCTTCCAGCTGTGGATTAAGTTATGAACATTGTTTGATTAGTTCATTCTCATGGTGACCTTATCCTAGCTGCCAACAATTCAGCATGCATATGTCAGCGCAACATAAGCAAACCGGCGGGGAAGTCAGGGTCACCAGCAGGGAATTGGTATATCTGCTAATCCCAGCTGTCTCTTGTAAAAGTTATATAGTTGTAACAATCTCAGTATGAGATGGTTAACTTGACCCTTCACTATACCGAGCATTAATCTGCTGGCTTCCAGGTTGTGTTGTAGTTATGTGGTGGTGCCACATTTAATTTTCTCTCTTCACAAAATGTAATATTTTTTTGTTGTTGTCATTATTCTTATGTAGTTTAAGCAGACGGCCCAAGTTCGGCAAATTTTGCCATCCAGGGAAGAAGCATTTCCATGATGACGGCAGAACAATTAGCTGGCTATTTGCTAGTTCAAGGCTAATATGTTTAAGAGCTATTCATAGCGTTCCAGTATAGAGAATGGGATCGCTTTTGCTCACGTTGTATACTCAATCCCACTAAAATTCACTAAAATTTGATTTTAGACCTGTCCTAAAAATATTGAACACAAAATAACAAGATTAACAACCCAACTCCATAATTCAGTAAAATACAGTTCTCTGCCATTTAAAATGTTTCTAAAAAATTTCTGTCTAACACATAACACGTTTCCATGAATTAGCTTTACACAGACTCTAAACCAAACTCCTGAATTGAGGAAAACTTATATTAGCACACTTGAGGTCAGAAATGCATTAGAAACATGTCAACTGAAGCATGAAAATCAAGTGAAAAGGAGGGTCATTTTCCTGTAAATGTTTTAGCCAACCACGACGGAGGATTAATTCACTGCTGGCCATTCGCAGGTAATGCAAGACACTTCCACACTACCATAATTTTCAACTGCACATCATCTTGTTGACATTGTAACATTTAATAAGTGTTATTTGTACACATTCTGGTCCTTCATATGGCCCAGTTGGTACTTACTCTGCCTTCTAGCAGGCAACAATTTGCCTTCAAGTAGGCAACAACTTGCTTTCTAGCGCCATCATGAAAGATTTACTTGAATGAGCCACACAAACCTCATTAGATAAAGGAGGCAGGTTGGATGTCGCAAGTACACACAGTGATCTCAATGTAAGGGACTTCAGTTCAAGACCCCAATACAACCTTTCTTTCATTCATGCACTTTTTTTTTTCGTTTTTGTTTTACTCACTGTTTACGCTTCACAATTACATGGTTGGGTTTAAGCATTAAAACTGCTTGGCTGGAGTTAGAAACCAACACTATTTGGTTAAGATTAAGAAAATATCATGGTTTGGCCCAAAGTGCATTCTTTCACAAAGCTGCTGTGATGTTAAATCCACCATGTAGACAACATGGCACATCAAAACAACCATTCACATGCTTGTCTTAAACAGAAAGACTGCACTGTGTGTATTCCTACAGAATAGTCATGATAACATCCAGAGTGGTGGTCATTTTACACTCTACATTCAGCCTTTATCAGTGCAGTTTCATACTATAAAGAGTAAAAGGCATATTGTTCCACAGCATTAAGAGAAAAGACAAACAAAAGTAAAAGTTTTAATTTTTTTCACCTCCAGTATCATTACAATCCTACATCTGCCTTTCAAAATTAGAACATTTCTACACACACTTGCTTAGAAACTGTAAAATCCCTGCATTTTCCTTTTCACACTGTAATATTTTCCATGTTTTGCAACATCTGGAACTGTAAAAAATATATAATTTTTGACAACTATTGCATATTCAAAATTCAAAATAAGGACCTTGCTGTGGGTGGATGGTGGCATTAGACCACAGACCGACCAAGACTTTACTGTCTGTCTGTCATGGTTGGTGAGGGTTTGGGATTAAAAAAACAATACGAGGTCACAAGTGGGAATCAGATTGCACCTGTACAGAAATGACAAGCAGTGGAAAATGTTTTCATCTCACAACTTCTCTGCCCTCATTGTGACACTGCTACATTTCAGACATGGGGAGACTGGGCTGTATTTTACACAGTCTTGGTTGATAAAAGAGAGTACTTCAAATACGTAGTGGCTCATGTGGGTAAGGGGTTTTGAAACCATTGCTTATTCAGCCAAACATTTAGTCAGTACAATGTTTGGCTTTAGTCCTGTTTATGGCTGCCCAGGTGATGTCCTCAAATTTCTGCTTTCCTTTGGCTCCACCAACACCTGAGTGAAATACTTGTCTTTCCCTGCCTATTTGTGCATGAGCTGTTCCCTACCTTTGTCTGTCTTCCGTTCAAAACAGGAAGAATGAGGCAGAACAATGAAACTGCAGGCCTTAAAAAAAAACTGTGACATTAAGCTAAATGAGTCTAATATATGGAGTTAGTTTGCTGCTTTAGAGACTCTTCTAAATGTGAAACATCTGCCCATAGCACAAAAATGGTTTTCAGATATCCCAAGTCATTGCTTGCTTTTAGTCACACAAGAGAAAATATTGGCAAATTGTCAGTGAAATTATATATAATTTAACAAATATAAGCAGACAGGCATGGCCAAAAATAAAAAATTTTCTTAATCTCAGTTCACATGATCAAAATAAATGGTGGCTGAATGTATATTTCTCTAACTTATCTTTGTGGATGAAGATTTCTGTGTATTAGTCTTTACAGATTGTTGTAACACAGTGATGTGTACTGTTAAATAACAGGCGAAAGGCAATACCTGAACTGAGGAGGAAATCAGTCACTTCATGTGGCTCAGATATTGGTGTTCTGGCTGTTAGTGAATCCTTTTTTTTCCCAGCAAATGATGAGAATTTCACAAGGTATGTTACTTGAAAACAATGATATAACAGGCATAAGTTTGTTTCAGCAAATCATACAGAATGGATTGCACAGCAATCCAACTACACCGGTTGCTGTTATAATGTTGCACGTATCACCAACGGGGTGAAAACTGTATAACCTGGTTTACCTGAGGTGAATTAAATTTCAATATTAGACACAGTTCACTGCAAGTCTGCGTGCTATATGTGAGAGAAAAATCAAGAAAAGAGATTAAATCCATCTGATCTTCACAGGCTGTTAGTTATGCAACCCTCTCTGAAGCCTGTTATTCAGCTGGACACATTTCATGATGCAAGCATGTGGATATGAGTCTCTATCTGTCCGGGGCGTTGCGACTGCTATAGTGAGAGCAGTGATGTGGAAAGGCCTCACACAAGGATTATCGCCCAATGCAACAGATGGTGTGTTTGCCGACGCTTCCTGTTCAACACACAAACACACACACATACATGACAAACAAAAGAATATTAAACATGTTTACCTTCTTTTTGGGCGGCATGGTTAAAGGATTCCAATTGCGTTATCCCACGGTTAACCAGCTAAAATTACCGTTCACCTGGTTCCAGTGATTGAGGCATGGACAGGCATGCCATGAGACTGCTTTTATTTCAAAGGGTGTCAGGTGGATAAATCCGTGAATGCTCTTTAACGCAAAAGAAACTTGAGCGTCGATTTGTGCGTAAAAGGCGAGATATTTCTGGAGGAGTCGCGACGCGCGGGACAGCACCGGAGACAGGATGAGTTGCGCTAAGAGTTCCACTCAAGACTGCACTCCGCGTTAAGTGTAGTTACCCTTTCCCGACTCGCATGGGTATTAAAGGCTTATTTCTCGGTAGGGCATCTGTTGCTCCGCACACCGCTCAATCTGACCTCAAGCACCGACCACACCAACAGCGTGTCCAACCCGCCTGCGAGGTTCACGAGTCCCAAATGATGCAAAGTGGGGGAAGTCTCATTTACTTAGTTGACCAGATTCCGTTCTCAGCGCGCGTCATGGCTCAATGATGTGTTTGTACATCTACACAATTTCCCTGAGGTTTGGCTGCAGATATGGGAGTATTTTGGCCTGGCTCCAGAACAGAAAGGTGGAATTAAAAAGCCAGCACATAATGCCTTTGTACGCCTGATTTACAGCGCAGAACCACAATTAAAAAGAGCGTTCATCACCCAAAGAGCATAATTATGAGATTTCCTCACCAAACTTGGATCAGTGTCATTATGTCACCACTAAAAATGCACCAAATATCATCATACATGGAGGCTGCTTCTTGTATCCTGAGCTTTCCCCCACACTGATTACATGTGGTGAGATATTCCACGAATGCATGAAATATCAAATGATCGTGTTTTCTGAGACGATTAAAGACTTTATTTTTCTGTGAAATACTGGGTAATTTTGATTCCTCTTTTCTGTAAAATAATCTTGTATAATCCTTCAGATGTGACAGTTTTTATATCTACTCTTCTTTCAGTAGATATCGTTATTATTTTTTGGAGATTTATATTCCTTGCATTAATCAAGAGAAAACAGTTTTGTACTAAATGTATTAACTAAATGTTAAATGTTATCCTGTCAAGTCTATGGCATCCTCTAATATATCACATGCGCCTACAAAAGTGCACACAATGTGCCCGTGTGAAAAATGTGCAATTCAAACTTCAGTTAGGGCATCTTATGTGGCAAACCAAAAAGTTGGCACACATCAAATGGGAGAAAACAGGTTTTTTGTAAAGTAGGTGGACTGACCTGCTGCTCACATAGTTCTCAACGCTCAGAGGAGACGTCGTGCACAAGCAGTTCTCACTTTGTGTTGCTCATGGCCATTTTGCTGACAATTATTGCATTTACTATTTAAGTGAAGCTTTCAATTAGATTCAATTCTTTTTCTTTTTTTCTTGGTTGCTATGTTGTAGTTTTCCTCCCTCAAATAAAAATGAAACAATTTGGCTGCTTCCTCCACCATTGTTTAAAGGTAAGTAATGCAGCATTAGCTATTCGTCACTATCCTCTGTAACCTGAACAACCAGATCAGCTGGGGATATCAGCAGATGGGTGATACGACGCGGTACAGAAATCTCAAGGGAGAGAGCTTTGGGAGGTAGGGGACACAGATGAGAGTGTTACATAACTGAGAATGGCAGAGGAAATGCAGGGCTGTAGTCAGCTGGGCCAGCCTGTGACCTCTGGGCCAGACACACATCTGGACCTACAGTACGCACAGCTGCATGCTCGCAAACACAGACTACAGGCAGACACTGTACATGTCCTGATCAGTGGCTCTACTGTGAAACAGACGTCACCAATCAGTGCCCGGACCACTGAAGGCATGTCAGCTGGGACAGAAAATATAAGGAGTAAAAGTTTCCTTATGTCCCAACGTTTAAAACGATACCCAGGACAGAGCAGATAATACTCTAGTCAACCCACTCCTGGGCATACACAAAAGCTTCAACAGAGAGGCCAGGCATACAGACTAAAAGAAAGTATAAATTAGACGGATGTATTTTTAAACTTTTTGTCCCACCCGCCTTTTGAAGTAGTTTTCATTCGGTCAATGTTTAGAGACATTTTGAGACTCTCTGTAGTTAATATCAGCCATTATAGACCTTTTGTGGTTGTTTTGACTCCCTTTGTAGTCTATTTGCGTCACAGAGTCTCTGTCGTAGTTTTTAGTCTTCTCTACTCATTGGGACCCTGAGCCTTTGCCTCACAGGCCACTCTCTAATCCTTCCATAATCTGCTCCATGGCCCCTCAAATCACTTCCAGCAACACAAATGACAGCAACATATAAACAGACTTGACTGTGAAGTTGCTACATAAAGCAGTCTGACCCTTTCTATTCAAAGGTGCTCCTACATTATTAACAAAGGGCCGAAGGGAAAACCTTATGCAACATGGACAACAAGAGATTCTCAATTTTCCGACTCCCAAACATCATAAGCCAGTAGCCTAAGTCTATTCTTTGGATTCATTTAAATGTTTTATTCACAAGAAAAACAAACAACAACTAATTACCATGGGCTGACATTCTCCAAAAAAAAATAAAAATAAACTAAAGGTGTATAATAAAAGTATGAAATGTCAAACTAGCTAAAACTCCAAAGAATAAATTTGTCACGCTACACACACATAATTCAATCAACAAGAATGCTGGACAGACTAAGTTGGGAAGAGGAGAGTCCACAGTAGCTGAAAGAAGATGGCAAATTAAGACCTCACCCTTAGAGACTGAGACCTATCTCAGCAATAAATAATAAAAATACTGTGGTCCTGGCAGGAAATCAACAAACAAACAAAGACGATAAAATAAGAAGCAAAAATACTGAGGTGGGTTTGTGGCAATGGGTAAACTAAGACGAGGTGAGCAAAGCAACACGTACAGGAAGAAAATTGAAACAGGCTGTGCAGGGCAACAAAGGCTTACTGAGGAGTCAGAGGAAAACTCATTTTCAAATAAAGTTAACTAGAATGCCAGACGCAGATATCCAAAAGATTACATGCACACTTTAACAAAGAAACAAAACAAAACTGTGAAATATGACGTGATCCTCATCACAGAATCAAGTTTCTGTGTTATTCTTGATTTCCAAATTGTTCTGTCTTCTTCAACAAGTTGTCAAAACAATAAATGTAATCTGGTCATAGAAATCAGGTGACAAAACCTAAAAACATCAGAGCCAGCAACTGCTTTAGACACAGCATTGATTCAACCCAAACCAACCAAACCGAATAAATAGATCATTAAACAATATAAAATAAATAAAATGTTTCAAGCCCTATGATGACACACTTGTACACAGGGACTGCTCTAAAGGTGCTATGGTAACATTTGCTTTCAATCAAAATGCTCAGAGTCCGTTTCTGGTATGTATATTGTCCCGATAGCTGTGTAAGTGTTGGCATGCTCTGCTATGGTTTGGCACTGGCTCATTTCTGGTAAACCAGCTCTGCTTCAGTATTTAGGCCAGTTTTGGCTGAGAAGTGGCATATATGACTGCATTCTGACTGACGAATGACATGTGCGCTAACTTGAAGCTGGTCAAGAAACTGGACTTGGTTTTAGCACCCAGACTGGGACCAGTGTTCTTAGTCTAAATCTGGGGTGTTATTCATACGGTACTTTGGGCTGGCTTAAGTGTCATTACTTTGGCTTTCTGGAAGTCATCTTTCCATTTGAAAAACCAACAGTAAACAACAGCAAAGCCTGGAGCACAGCACACAGCATAATATACATATTTCTCATTCCACAGTACCTCTTGGTCATGAGAGTAAATTGAAAAAAATACAAACATATACATATGACAAAAGTGGCTTCTACAACCTTTAGTAAGTTGCCCCTTCTGGGAGGCCAGCTGATTCAGGCTCACTGAGGCTGCAGTAAGTGTGGCTTTGTCCTTTCATAAATTCTTTTGCTTGGCTTTACTGGAAAGCATCATGGGGATATGGAATGATGTTAGGGAAATATGCAAGGACTTGGAAAAAGTTGACACTTTCACCAAGCTGTTTTGTGGATCTGCAGCACTGAAACTGCAGCAGAGATGTTCAGTATATGTATTGTGTATATGTATACCGAAGCAAAAAGGACCATTCAACCAGACCTTAGGGCCGGTGTGTTCCTAAATCATGTTGGATACATGCCACTTAGAATAAGGAAAACTCCACCTATTTGTGACCAAAAATAATATATTTTCTAACAACAAATAAATATTTTGCCATTTTTTAAAATATTTTTAGCGAAAAAAGAAAAAAAGGCCACTGCCATTTCTCTAATAAAACTCTTGGATAAACATCTACTTTGCCAGAACAAACAGTAGCTTCTTCAACAGAAAATGTGAAATCAGACTTACTTGACTGTTCTGAAACATTCAACAGGTTCCCATGATCAGCTCTTCCGAGATATCCAGTCAATATTGATTAAGTCCTAAATTTGACACCAAATCTACTGATGAAGGCTGCATGATGAACAGTGACTGGACCTTAACTGCAGGGGTGTTAATGTTGTAATGTACCACTAGTGCAAATCAGCACATTTGCACAGCATGCCTTTCATCTCATTGCTCATCCACTTGTCATCACATGTGTTCATAAACAAACATCTGTCCCTAAGCTTCTTACAACCAGTGTGCGTGTTTGTGTTTGCCATCAGCTGGGGCCAGTAGTGCAGGGCAGGATTGCCAGGCCAGAGACGGAAGGCACGCACATTCTAAGGCAGAACTCCATACCCTGACCTCCCACTCTGCACTGCACATCTGTCCTGGCCTAAAAACAAAAACAAATTTAAAAAAAACCTCAAATCCAAATACCGAATCCATTATAGACAGGATGTGGGCCCAACTGGTTTGCTCAATTTTTTACTTTAAACTGTGATCATGAAGCCTTGAATGAGCTCAATGCTCATGGATGTAAGTATAATCATTGGCTTTTTTTTCATATAGCAGTTTGTAACTCCTACTGGCTGAGTAGGCTGGAGAGAAGCAAATCAAGGCATGCGCACAAAAAGGACCATCACAGGCAATGGTTATATTTGTTCTGTATCCTTTCTCGAATCCTGACTTCAGCAGACGTTTTTGGGCCGAAAACAGTTTTAGTAAGCATGCGGCCACACTGCAGTATTATAAGTCGATGTTCATAAAATGCATTCTTTAGACAATACACTAATAAAAGACAAATTAAATGGCAGATAAAACGCTGTTTGGGATGAAAGCACTCAAACTGAACTCCAGCTGATAATCCAGCAAAAGCTCTCTCTTTCCATCCTCTTTCCACACCTCCCCCCACCTGCCGACCTGAAAGGCAGCACTCACCCAGGAGACATTTTTGGTCTTGAGCACTTTTGACATGGCTTGCTGATGGAAGGGCCGAGAACCCGGCTCCTGATACACTCAGCTTCCGCAGACATAAACAAATCCCAGACCTCCTTCAGCAGCAGCAGCAGCAGCATCCTCCATCCTCCGCCGTATGCCCTTGCGCCGGAAAACTTCACCAGATTTACATCTGCCTTCCCATCACACCCAGCTAAACATACTTTGAAACTCACTCAAGAAGGAGGAGGAGGAGTGGGAGTCATAGAGAAGCAGATGTAAGCTCCAAAAATGCCTGACAGACGGAAATAGAACTTGCAAAAAGTTTCTTCAGTTTTTCTCTTAAATCACCCTGTTCCTCCCTCTTTGTAAGTGGTTGTCTGCTCCCCTCCGATTCATAAACTGCGTTGATATGACACCAAACATCTGGTCGATGCCCCTCCTCTGTGATGCTGGAGGCTGGAACCAACAAGCGGCCAATCCTGCCGTCCTAACATCTGCGTGCAAAGAGATTGAGAAAGCAAGGATGGTGGGAGAGCGGTAGAAAAGAGGGAAAGAAGGGAAGAGTAGAGCTGAGGCAAAGTGAGGGAGGAGGGAAGATCCGAGACAAATGACTGGAAAGGGCAGTTGGTAGAGGACACAGCAGGGCAGCGCAGATTGGAGGGTAGGTTACTGATCCCTGACATGAGATTGAAAAAAAAAACTGTATGGTACATTAAATAGGTTGCTGTGAAATATAATATTTTGTTCCATAACTTGCTCCCTAATGTCCTACAAAGACAAACAGACAGGAAGAGGCTACCTCTCTGTATCCTGCATGATTATGTTCCTGCTTATGTTATGTTATGCTTGTGGGTTTTTGATCATAATCTGGCTCAAGAGCTTCTGATTGGTCAAAGGGCAAGGAGAAGTATTGTCAGAAGAGATTGATGGGCTTACAGATGATCGTCTCTTTCTGGCAATCCCAAATTCTGTTTAAAATGGAAAGCTTTCTAGAGCCGCAGTGACATAAACATGATATGGAGTACTTCTATGATGAAACTACCTCAAAGGATACTTCAGCATTTTGGAAGATACATAAAGCTTCTTTTTTTTTTTGGTGAATAAGACAAAAATATCTATCTGTTAAGAATGGTGCTATAGCTAGAGATCAGTTTAACAAAGATAAACCTTGCTATGACTTGGATCAAACTAAGACTTTAATGCAATTTTACTCAAAAACGCTTCAAAGCTCCGTTGGTCCACAGTGCTGTATTTTAACAATAGAGACTCATAAAATGGCTACAATTTCATGGCTCCAAATTTGTTACATGCCTACATTTGCCCTTTCCATACTGTCACCAAAAATAATGTTTGTCTCCTTTAACAACAACAACTAACTAATAAATATTAGTAATGAAAATATTCAGAATTCTGATAATTCGTAATCTCACGTGAATGCTGCCCTGAATAAAACAATAAGCTAATTAAAACATTGCAATCTCAGAAACTTGTTTGCATGTTTGCATTGTGGGCTAACTTAGCTAGCACATGTTTAAGACTGAGCTGAATAGACTTTAAACTTTAGACAGAGGGTTCAGTTTTTGAGCATCTCAAGTTGCAAATTTTATTTGAATACTGGGTAAATTCCCACCCTAACTCCACATTCCACCAGGGGGCTCAAAAACTCCTGAACTGGGGCAGATTTTACAGGATTCTGCAGGATTTGCTCAAGCCTTGATCTTGGTGTCCATGAATTCTCGGTCTGTGCCAAAATCTATCCTGGAAGGGATATTGTATTGCTGCAGTGTAAATGACTGAGGAAATATAACTAAATTAAATTAAAACAGAATAAAGATGAGCTGACACACTTTTGGAAAGTTGAATTGTAGCAGAGTGAGAAGTGTTGTTGAAATCTTTAGAGACTGCCATGATTGAGGTGTTTTTTTTTAGTGACTTGGAAACGTCAAATCCGATTATGTCAGACAGGTCAGCAGGGAACACAGGTGAATTTTCTTTCTAGGCAAAATGGACCGTCAACAGTTTATCATCTGGGGTGTAGAGACACTTCTACCATCTGTTGTTAACAAGCACTATAGTCCTCCTCCTTCACTGTGACCTCTCTGTCTGCCTGTAGAGTATTTCCCATGACAATCAAAGGAAGAATGGGTTTAACATCCTTTCTCTCCATTTTGTTTCTGCTACGAATTCTAGACGTCTCCTCTTAAACTTGTCTGGATTTGGGGTCTTACCCCAGGCTTTAGTTAGGCTTTTAACAGTTAAATATTTCCCACTGACATGGTTATGCATCATAATAGATGTAGAAAAATATATTTAAAAAGAAAAACGAGCAGAAATCACTAGACAACAAACATAAAAAAAATTCTCAGATATCAGTGTTTTCATAGAAAAGTTTTCATTAGATAATGGAATAGAATAGAGGATAGAAAGAAAGATACAACATGATCATTCTATGACTCCAAATCAGCCAATTAAACTTATTAGTTAAATGATTTCATCTGGTAATTGTTTTTCTAATTACATGATTTTTCCATTACTTTTCCCTGTAATTCGCATCAAATTCAAAATGAGCATATAAGCCCTCGGGTGTGGCTTCTGCAGACAGACAGCAGAGCTGGATTGCCTGAAGGGTTCGTCTAGCTCTGAGAGGCAGCTTGAGACGTCAAACTGTTTTCTGCTTAGTCGCTGTTGTTTTCATAATGCTGAGTGTCAGAGCTGCTGAGCTGACACGTAGAGGGTGAGGCTCGGTCATCCTCATCATGTAGATTTGATAAAACCTTCAGAACTAGAAATATTCATAGGCATTTGCTGTTCATCTCAACTACCTTTCTGCTTAATTTAAGAGGCTGGTTGACAATTCCATTAATTTAAAAGCAAGTACAAACAGATATGCATTCAAATACTTCTCCAGTGTCTTTAAGTTAATCAGCCACAGCAACTTTTATCTGGTAATCATTGACTGATATCTTATTTTATCACTAGAAAATGCTTCTTCCTTAATTATATCTGATCAGGCATTCATTTACTTTTTATTAAGAACTTAGGAAGACACAGAGTTCATCAACTTTCTTAAGAACAACTTCTCATTCCTCACATCTGTAAGCTTGAGGCACTTGAATTTAGTGGAATCAGAAAGTAAGGTTTGTCTGACTCCGTACTGATTGATTGATTGATATTGTTGTTTTGTCAAGAGGTTGTACTCTGCTGTAAATGTAAAGCTTTCTTAGGCTAGTGACTATTGCAAGGAGGCATTTTAAACCAGCTTTAAAAGATAGATGTAAGAGAGTCACAGCTGTGCCTCCCTGCACAAATTATTCTGTTATCAAGACCTTGTCTCGATTCTAGTGCAAGGATTTTTGGACTCATACAGTTTTGCCATCAGGTTTACCTCATGTACAAGAATTTTTTCCCCAGAGGTGAAATACATGAGGATCACAGACCTAGCGCAAACATTGATTGTGACGCTTCTTCACAGTGTTGTGGATTAGGTAAACCTGCTGCATGCTGTGGTCGGTATTGACTTGCTTCCACACAGCTGAACACTCACCATGCTATTTCCTACTTTACCTGAGGCAATGGGACTAGCATGAGTATCTCTGCAAGCAACCCCCCCCCCCCCCTCTCCAAAAAAAAAAAAAACCTCAGCTCTACATACTCTGAGTTAATTATATTCAAACATATATATTCAATTATATTACCTAAAACCTTTAAAGAACACAGAATCCTTGGGACCTGATATATACTGTCTGAGATTTCTTGGTGCTTTCTTTCAAAGAATGTGAGTCCTTTGTGTGTACATTTTCCAAGAGCTAGACACAAAACAAGAAACAGGCAGAATGACTCATTTAAGCTCAAAAATACACCCTAAACACCTTTAATAGATACAAGTGTCTGTATGGTGGTTTTAGAATCACCATAGTCACATGGTGTCCTCAACCAGCATATTTTCAATGTGACCAAAACTCTGCTAACATTGTGTACACCTGCTAACTGTCCACTTCTTTTATTTTCCTTGAGGCTATGCAGTTCACTCCATCTTGCAGCACTTAGATGTACAGTAGCAACAGAGCCTGGCTTGGTTCTGATTTCAGTCGCAAGAATGTCCCTTAGCTTTGGAAACATTGAATATGCAGGATTATAGACTAGCTTTTGTTAAATGTCTGACTGCTGCATCACTGTCGCTTGGCGCTGGTCTGCACATATTTTATCTGTCACAGTCACGAATCTTACCAGTGGTGTGGATTATATTTTGATATCGGTATGGAACATAAGTAAATGGGTAATTTATGATTCTGTCAGTGTTACTAAATTAACTGTAGGGTCACTAATAGGCCGTAGCCAGCAGGTTAATGATCTGATAGCGAGCCTCGGCCCCCACAAGAGACTGCTTCCACATACTCTGTCTGTACTGTTTTCTCAGTGCCAGTTCCTCAATGTGTTTTTTTTTAAGTCTAATATGTCTGAAATTCCTTATGAAGCATTTACTCATCTCTTTTTCTCCACCTCCAGCTGATGGCATTCTTGGTGATCATGAAGCTCACTTGTACCAAGAGATGGTCCTGCTAAACAACACATGTTCATGAGGAAAAAAGAGAGTTCCAATCTTCGATAGATCTTGAAATATGATGCCAAAAAAAAAAAGGCTCACAATAATATTTTGCTAGACCACCTTTAGCTTTGATTATGGCAGCATTCACTGTAGCATTGTTTCAATAAGCTTTGAAGCATTTCTGTCCAAAGCTATATTGATTTTTTTTCTAATTTGTTTTGGCCAGTCAGTGTAATTACAGCAGTGCCATTTGTTCACAAATGCAAATGTAAACCTTTTACACTGGCTCATTTTCACCTCTTACTCTTTTTACTTGTAGTAACACCAGTCAAGGGCAATAGGTATTAGGGGTGGTTTCATTTGCCATCTACAATATTACCGGCTGGGTTGTGGCATTATCCAGAATTCTGCATTCTTTTATTTATCTGGAAAAGCATAATTTATAGTATAACGACTAGTAACGACTCTGTGGGAAACAGCCAATAGTAATGGGCCGCTTGTACAGTCAAGATATATTACTGTAGGAAAACCACAAAAAGATATTCAGACCAAGAATTCCTGATTAGGGTGATGATTGTTATTTGATTCAGATAAATTTAGTGAAGTCACTTAAATACTAAACTGTCATTGCGGTGTCAGGTTTAAATTTTGGCCAACATCCAGGTGTTGTATTTCTCAGAGAAGACCGTCATTATTTTTGGTAGACAGCAACAAACCACATTACGCACAAATATCAACAACATGGCTGTTACATACTTTACAGCCCCAACACATCTCACAACTAATTTTTAAAGGACAGTCTCTCAGTTTCTGCATTTGAGATGTTGTCTTTGTGCTATTTTATCTGGTCATGGAGAAAGAAAATTATTCATACTGTCACAAAGAGGAATCCAAAATTAGAAATAAATCTGAAAAAAGTACATCATTATTGTAAACTGTTTGTTATTTGGAGATCCAACCTTTAGAGGTCTCGCAGTATCTAGGTTGGATTTTACTGATGACACAGTACTTTGCAACATGACACTCAAAACAAGCCAAAACAGCAGATGAGTTTTGTACTTGAAGCACATGAGGCAGTAAGAGTGAATCTAAATGACATAGTTTGCAGAAGTATTATCTTTATAGTCAATACAAGGATTTCACTTGTGTCAAACTAAGCACATAGAGACACACACATGCATACAGATCAGAGGGACTACAGTGAGTAGGCGTCAGGTCCCACTTGGTGTGTCACTTCTTTGAGCCGTCCTGATTCTCTAAGCTTCTTTCCTGCCTTGTTACTGAGGTGGGCATGCATGGCATGCAGCAGTACAGTATGTGGTAATCTGTGAGGCTCTGCACTGACAGCCTATTGAGTGTCGAGGGCTGACAGTAAGCCCGTTTCATGTGGGAATGTGGTTACGATAAGGTCCTCTGCAGTCAGCGCCATCATACAATGCACAGCTTTAACATCACTTTTTCAGCTAAGACGGGACTTAACGGAAAATATGAGGAGACTCGCATATGCAAAAAGTATGAGGTAATTTAGTGATGAAGCGGAAAGAAAGGGGTGGGACTGTCCTTTCGCATTTCTGTCTTTGAGAGGGCAGTAAACCTGCACCTGTCTATCCTCTTTCCTCTCCCTCAACTTTCCTCCTTCAAATGCCTCAGCCTGGACACAAGATGTGTGGAAGGCAGCTCTTTAACCTTCTTATCTTTAGTATGCAAAAAAAAGCAATTTTTTAAAAGCTGACTTTTCTCACATGGTTATCAAAGTGTTCATGATGGAGAACAATCCAGATGGGAAACCATCCGCTACCTCTTATCAGCTTTTTGGTTATGTTTTTAGAAAGTCTTATAATGGAAAGAACCTGTCCTGATAAACCACAGCTCGGCTGTTATCTCACATTAGCCGTTAAGTGAACACCTCAGAGGCAAATAACAGCTTGTGAGAGTTAGACTCGAGACATACTGCCTGTGTTATTTAGCATGCTTCCATACTGCGGATGAAAATATGCCTGGATACAAATGTCAAAGTATGAAGTGACTGCTCGATCTCCTAGTGCCGCCCTCCCCCCCCTCGTCACAACACAACTTCACTGTTGCTATGGGATCAAAAAGATGAATGCTGCGATGGTCACTTACATAGGTGGACTGCACTCTCCGCCAGTGTCCCAGCCCACAGCAATACATCAAGACATCAAGTTGGGGGGAGAAGAGGGGACAGGCCGATAGAGCCCCCGGGATGGGTCGCTTCAACACAGGTTCGCATACAGGTCCCTCATGGCACAGGTGATCCACCTGATCGTAAGCTCATCAGGGAGTTTGGGGATCCTGCAGAAGATGAAGAATCCAATGTGCCACGTCCACAGGTTGTCGCAGAGGGATGGGGTGGGGAGGGGGGTCATCAGGTGGCTGGTTTTTCTCTAGTCTAAGTCCAGGTGATCCTGATGGCAGATGTTTCACGGCTACTTCAAAATCATGCGCTCTGTAGGGAGCCAGGATGCAATCTACCCACCGCCTGTCCTGAAGACTCAGTCTGACGAGCAGAGTGTGCGAGGGTTTGTGTGTCTGCTCGTGTTAATATGCATGTGTCCTCACCTCATTTTTTAAAAGGACAGATGGCTCATCTCTGATTCTGTGTATTTGCCCTTCCATTACCACACCTCAACCTTTTCTGTGCCCACATCCCCCCTGTCAGCCTCACTTCCAGCTTAAACCCCCAGACTAGTCTTGCTGTCACAACTAAATGGCATTTTCTTCTCTGTTAGTCACTTAGTGCTCTGTAGTCTTACATGTGTCCAATCAGAACTCTTGCATCACTCCACATCCATCTTGCTTCTTTTCCTCTTCTATCCCCCTCCTTCGTAAGCCCACCCTGGGAGTCCGGAATCAGAGAATTTCAGGTTGAGTCCGACTCTTCTTTTCTTCCTCCTGAAATATTCCCAGCCCTGTGGCTCCTCCTCCTCAACTATCTTTCCTTCTCCCTTCACACGCAGTTTCCCTCTCTCAAGGGTCCTGTCTCATCAGGGGCGTTCCTGCTTACCTGAGTCACTCATTGCACTCCTGTTGTGACTGGGTGCACACACGTGTGTGTCAGAGTGAGTGTGTGTGTGTGTGGAGGCTGCAGCTGAAGCTCTCCCCCTCTCTGTTGCCATGCTAGAGCCGGTAACATTCGGCTAGCGCAGGAGACACACAGGCAGAATTCAAATGCGGTTCCAGCCTCTCAGATTTACAAAGCCTCCACCCTTCCTGATCAGTCCCCTCACCTCTCCCCTTACTTCCTCTCCTTTGCCATCTCTCTATCTGTCCTCTCTCTTTTACTCCCTATCTTGTCCTCTTTGTCTCAGTCCACATTGTCCACTCGAAGTGCCTCTGCTGTTGCTTCATTGTCTGCCATTTTTCCTCCCTGCTGTCGTGCTCTCTCTTGTTTTGGGGTGAGGAGGCATTGGCGGTTATTGTGCTTGCATTCGATGCTGTGGGAAAAAAAAAAAAAAAAAACTTCTCCAAAGTAAAAAAAATAAAAATGCCACTGATGTACGGGTAGAAAATCTTCAAGTGTTGTAATAATATTTATGCCTGTTTAAAACTTTTTTTGATTTGACTGTGATCATGTTCCCGAAGAAAAGTTGCCAAAGCTATGAGTCAGCAGCCACTAACGTGCTAATACGCAAACAAGCTCACAACGCAAATATAAGCAAACATTTTGTGATGTAAAAGATGATTGCAACTGTGAAATATTCCTTTAAAAGCCACAAAAGTGCCACAAAAATAAGATGTACAAAAGAATAAAAAGGAAGTAAAGGTAATTTTTTATCTTTTAGAACATGCATCTGTATGAAATCTAAATAAATAATCTAAATAAAATACTGCTATTTGACTTTCAGAGGACCCATTTCTATTAATTCACTGTGAACAAAGAATATTGTCCCCACGTTTGTTCCCAATCATTTTGTTTGACTCACTCAAGTGAATAAATATTCTTTTGGTTGGTCTTGGTCCTTCCTATAGACTAAATAGGCTGCTGTGACCTTAAGGGCCAGCATCATAGTAAATAAAACTTATCCCAACAGGAGTTCAAAATAAAGGAAAAAGCTTTCTGGCAACCAGTATCAAAAATCACCATCTGAAAGACAGATGAAAAAAAGACAAAGTTAGTCATCTCTTCGTTCATATCATCTTTCTTCTATTTTTCTCCTCTCTTATGACTGTCCAACCATCAATGGAAGAACATGAGCTACATAAGCTGGTAAAGTTGACTTGTTTGTGTTGATCATATCCGATACGAGACAGTTCACAGTTCAGAGGAAATTAATCTTTTTTTTTTAGACCCGACTGTATATTGTTCACTACCAATAAAAATTCAGTTTACAATGAAACGTGCCAAAGATATACATGCTCTTATACTTTTATACTATGATTATACTGAGATCAGCTTAATGAGAATCTGAATTTCTTTGAATAAAACCTAATGTTCAGTGTCATTAGTGGTCTAATGCTTTGTTCTATTATTCTTAAATCTCATCTCTATTGGTCTTTTTACGGATCATTTATTATATCAAATTAGCAATTATCAAAATTAGCATTTTTTTGTAGTCTATTTTTATACTATCTATTAGACTACATTAATAACACTTTTTAATTTTATGGGGCATCTGTGATGAGGTTCGCCTAAGGCTCTACATTTAATCTACATCTAATTTGACTTCTTTTATTTCATCCACTGGAAAACCTCCATTTCTGCAAGTTACATGTCATTCATTTGTTTTCTAGATATTGATTAAAGCCAGTGTCATCATCATTGTAGAGGAGGAGGAAAATGTCTATATTCCGTCTTGAGCATGAACGCAAAGACTTTCTCTCCTGACCTGAAAACTTTAGATGCAGACAGAAAAGGCAGAATGGAAAGAGAGTTCGCTGATTTACATGCTGAAAATTAATTTAAAAGTGAATGATTTAATGCAAAGCTTCTGCCGGCATGCATGAAAGGTTCATCTGATGATAAAGAAAAGGAAAAAAATGAAAGACTTTTCCTCAGGGAACTTTTTGTGGTTGAATGTGGATCTTAGAGCCTCACATAAAGAGGAATGGAAGCAGACTGTTGTGTTTTCCTTTGATCATTTAGAATGTTCATTCTGTGTCAAAAGAATGAAAAAGTGCTCCACATCATGCCAGCATGCTGCACTGCAAACCAGCCATAATAACTTGAGCTGCACTAATGCCTTCTTGCAGATTACAGTATGAATCGTTGAGGAGCAGGATGATCATGTCTGTGGAGAAATTAAGGGGAGTTCACTTTACTTTTCATAACAGAAATTGAAAGCGGGCCAGCTTTGGTCCGTCACTGTGAGTAACAGCTGACTGTCTGGTGCCCCATAACTCACACCATTAATAAGTCCATTAAACGATCTTTCCTCTCAATGTGGCAAGAGATTTCTAACATAAATGCCCTGTTTGTTTTCCTGGATTTGTCACCAGCAGTGCAGCAGAGTGTTTGGTTCCATTTTTCAAATTCAAGCATTTTTTCTCTCTTTATCTCTTGCAGAAAAGTTTGTTTGGCAGTTCCCTTAAATAATTTGTCCCACAACCCCAGCTCATCCATCACGGGAACAAAGACCATTGCACAGAGGTTATGATTCTGTCAGACTTGTCCTAGAGGAGGACCACAGATTACAGCATCTCTCCATGGTGTCACTGTAACATTCTGCACTGATACAAACACACACGACACGGTTACAATCCACTGAATTATATGTCCAGGGCCTCACATGAACCACTATGGTGCCTGTGCCACCGTCAAATGACGGGGACAAGATACTAATTTGCAACATCACAGGACACAGCAGCAATATATAAGAGGCAACAAAAAAAAGAAAAGAAAAGAAAAGAAAAATATTGTTCTAGAAATCAGTCCTGTTTGAGCTTATTAGGCGCAGATGCTGCTACAGAGGTGCTCTGTGGTCATGGTTTGGGTGCAGTTATTCCCTAAAATGTGGGAATAAGGGAAACAATGAGTAAATATTGCTACATGTACATACACATACATATATAATAAGTGAAGCTTAAAACAAACAATGTCAAAATATTTACAACAGTGTTAAAATAATTAACTTTATTCAGTACAGATAAGGCAGTAAATTGTTTTAACAGTTTTTCTTATGTTATTTTGGATATATCAGAAATGTACAGATAAAAAAAAAGAAAAATGTAGCAGATAAGCATAAACTTAGGTATCAATAAATAAATCCATCCATTTTCTTTTACCGCTTAATCCAATTTAGGGTCGCAGGGGGAGGGGTCTGGAGCAGGGTTCATCCTGGACGGGTCACCAGTCCTTCACAGGGCCACACAGAGACAAACACACACACACACACTCAGTCCTACAGACAATTCAGAATCACCAATTAACCTGACATGCATGTTTTTGGACAGTGGGAATTCATGGAGAACCCAGAAAGGGATTCAAACCCTCTTGCTGTGAGGTGACTGTGCTAACCACCACACTACCATGTGGCCCCATCAACAAATATATTTAGAGTAAAATATGTCATCAGTCATGTTCACAAACCAACACAAGACTTTCAGTTAAAACTTTTTTGAATTTTTACGCTTTGATTCAAAGGAAAAACCTTTCAATACATCACAAACTATGCTGTTAGAGGTTTCTTTGGTGTTGCTTTCTGCACACAAACACCAGCTGTTCGAATATCCTCAATCCGAGCAGCTCTATCATCAACAACAGACTGTGCCACTCCTCCTCAAAACATGCTCTGCCTTTTGAAAATGTTCAGCTTGGTCAGCAATGTAAAGTAGATGAAAGTCAGGATCACCAGAGCATTTTTCAGTGGAAATAACACTGGTGTTACAAAACCAAACACAACAATCAGAGCAACCCGAATGATGCAGAAAGGAAGATCCTGCAGAGCAACTCCAGCAAATGACAACAAGGGGCTGTGAGGAGTTATGATCATACGGAGAGCAGAGAGGAAGGTGAAGATGTAAACGGGGAAGACCCAGGCTGAGTAGAAGACCACTGGCTCTCCCCCGACTCTTACCATCTCCACAGTGTCTAACCAAAACAAGAAACTCTCCACAAACATCTCTGCCCTTCCATCCCTCTTCCATAGGATGCGTAAGGGACCTGTGTAGGTCAAGGGCCGTGAGGATGAGGAGTACACATAGGCAGAGCTTGATGCTTGTGTGCTGTGAGGTGAACGCCTGGAAGAGTCAGCGGGTCTTTGCCATCTGCCCGGGGTGCCGCCATTTCTGGCTTCTGTCTGGTCCTGGGTCAAACCGTTCTGGTCTGCATCAGCATGAAGCTGGGCTGATACGGTGGTCACCTGTTCCAGGTGGGTAACAAGACCTGACATGTCGAAATCTGGATCCAGGCTGTCGGCTGCAAAGGACAACACCAGATGTTACGTAAACTGTATTTGGTACTGTTTTGGTTTTGATGAAGTCCAGTTTATGTCAGGAAAATGATGGAAAAGCAAAATAAAACAAAATAATAATCAGAAAAGAAGCAGTGGCCTTAAGGACAAACAACAAATGAGGAATCTATCCTTCACGACGTAAAGAACAGGAGATTACACATGCAGCTGTAGTGCCATCGGCATAACAGTTCAAATACAATCTATGGTTAAAAAATACACAAATAAAATAAATATATAAATGTTTGATCATGTCTTTGTCATTAGTGCAGCATTTCCTTTCAACTATTTGTCTTGGAAAAAAAGAAAAGTGCATGTACTGATGACTCAGGAAGCCACGGAAGATGTTTATACACCATAACGTTTCACTGATGTTATTCTAAGCATTACTCGGCTTTTTGCTGGTATTAAACTTAAATCAGCACGTACAAAATGTAAAAATATTGATATGTTGTTCCTCGTTGAATACAGGTGTTAAGCGGTGCCAGTCATTCTTTTTCTGGAAACAGAGTCGTAACAAACGGTTCAGAGTGCCATTTCAAGAATGAAAGAGAAAAACACTTTTATATGTGGGTCTCAAAATGCTTAATAATTCCATCAAAGTTTTCTGAGAAAAATCCATGTAATTTGGCACTAATATGAGGTCACACGAGGCAATTTATACAGTTATACAGTTAAGTTTGTCAACAGTTGATTATACAACTAAACATACTGTAGATTGAGTTTCTTATAGGACTCTGGATTTATTAAAAGTGAACAACATTTTTTTAGGGGAATGGAAAACTAGTGTTAAAATCAACACAACTGAATTTGTGTTTTTTCTATCCTGTAATTACTATCTACTTCCCTGGTAGTAGTCCTTTCTATTTACCTTTTAAGATATCATTGTAAAATTATTATGAAATGATAGACCAATAAAATAAAGTGTTACTAATAATATGCTAAGATGGTCATGTTTACACAATAACAATAACAACAACAATCCACATGATGTAATCACAAGTTGGGGCCTTACATTTGCCGATGAGCCTGCAGGGTCGTATCCTCTCTATGATGTCGACACAGATGAGAGAGAAAAACACCAAGGACACAGGCAATTCAGTGAAATGATCACGCCACTGGCCGTGGTCCACCTGCATCTGCAGTTAAACAGCAGCAGCAAAATGAGATGTTAAGAAATTGACCCGACACATTTAAAATCTCAAGGAATGAGGCAGGAGGAAACAACACCAAAACTCTTCATCATGATTTTTAGCTGGACTGAGGAAGAGGAGCTCCAAGTTTTATGAGTCCATTAGATTTTACTGCCCCATCATTACAGAGATGCTGCTGACTGCACCTAAAATATTAGATATATGGATATGTTGCGAGTCTTTGCCCTATAGAGATACTGTATTTTATGCTCCCGTTTAACTATAAAATGACTAAGAACACAGTCGAACATGAGAATTAAAGCTTCTTTCTTTTCAGGGCGGTGGATGCTATAAACGTTTGGGTTAATGGCCAACCTGTTTTGTTCACTGTTGGTTACTGAGTACCTCAGTCAGACACCCGTCTCGTGACTGTCTTTTCGCTGCTTTCTTTTAATTGTACAGTTGCCAAAGTTCATCTCAGTGGGGGGAACGGATGGCAGATTAGTAGTGTAACTCAAGCACTGCACTCAAGAATACGTTTAAGATCCTTCCATATCATGAACGTATTGTGCCTTCTGTGGCACCACATTTTTCTGACAGTTTAATTACTTCAACCTTTCCACGTGGCTTCCAGTGATGTTGTCTTGGATTCCCCTCTACATAATCAGTGCGTTGTTTCAGTTTGCTGTCACAGTTTTCCATTAGCTGGTAGCTCTTCAAACATTAGCCAATGTTTTTCCAAAGTAAGTGGATTTCACTGGCTCTCAGCTTTCTCGTGACTTTCATGTGAGGGCCCTATTGTAGGGATTATTGTTGAATTTAACATGTTTTCAATTAGCTCTACCTTTTGGTTGTGACAGTAAAATGCACATTGAGGCTTCATTATAACAATCTAACAATGTCAAGCTTTAGAATATGTCAAGGGTCTGTATTTTACCATCGTTGGGACTTTTACTTGCATTGGAGTACTTTAGCACAGTGAACCTGGAGAGACTGTGGAAAGCCACTGGCAGCAATGTTTTTCTTTCTCTGTGGTGCAACGAGGCGTGTTGAGCGTCTTTCAGTAAATAATTACAGCACCTTAACACTCTCTCTCTCACACACGCTAAAAATGGGCTGTTTATAACAAATATGTGCCTGTCGAAGGACCCTTTTGGAGCATGACGGAACAAAACACCTTCAGGGGCAACCCCAGAGACGGGATCATTGATGGCATTACCTTGGAGCTGGCTATTACAATGGCAAAACATGGCAAAGTACACAGGATGAGATACACCAGCGCTACTGGCCTCCTGAAACAACAACAAAAAAATTAATCTTGTTAAGGTTAATCTTGTAATGGTCATGCAGTTATAGCGACTGTTTATTTTTGCAAGAAGCACTGAATTCTTTCTCAGCCTATACACTGATTTCCATATGGTCACAATTAAGCTTTCAGAAACTATTTTAAAAAGACTGACATCATTAAACTTGTAAATAATTATCCCTGACAACACGTTTATCATTCATCTATGCATCACACTGTTTGTACAATGAAGCCAGACCATGCTACAATTAATTAATTACCATTAATGCAAGAAGTTAATGGTATTAACAGTAGCAGAGAAAACAGACTCAATCATTTTAGTTACAGCTACTAACAGTGTGCACAATAAGTGATTGTTCATTCCTGAGGCAAGCTGCATCATTTGTATGATGTTATGCGTGTTATCCTTTTAGTTTTAATCAAGTGACGAGCACATGATTTGTGCATAAACTTTGAAAAACCCTAAAAGATTTAACTACCTGATTGTAATTTATATTAAGCTGCAATCAAATGTGGGACACTTTTCCACAACAATTCCTTCCAATATTTAGAGCACGTGTGTGATATTTCATAAATGCAGGGACTCACCACTGTGTGATCTCTGTGATGAACCTCCGCTGCTTCAGGATCACAAATTTGAGAGGAGCCCACACCAGCAGAGTCGCAGAGGTCACGTAGGCAACAGAGGTCGCCACTACGAGCCAGTAGGCAGTTACATCCCTTCCTCTCACATCACGTATGAGACTGGCAAATCTCTCCATGACCACGAAGATGGGCACGATAAGAGCTGCAAACTGCAGCCCTTCATACAGGATGAGTTTGATGGTCTTCCCTGAGGGCATGGTCTCTGTATACCGGCAGCTGATCTGGACTTGGAGCTAAAGAATTTGACAATCATCTCTCAGAACGAGGCAGTGGGGCTGTTGGACTCTGACACACTGACATTGCTTACACTGCACTGGAAGCTGTATTCTTTTATTACCGAGGTAATGAAGTGGTCACACTGGTCTCTTTATGGGAACAGAAAGAAGAGTGGTCACATCCCATAACTTCAAGGAGAGAGTTTAACAAAATCCTAGCCTGTACACATGTTCTGAAAAAATACAAGGATACCATGTCTGTTTGAAAGGTTTTACAGATGAGTATAAGAATGAATAGAAATACACTTAGTGTACATGACTCAGTACTAAGATGATGTTAAAGATAAAAGTGAAAAATAAAGAATTCCTAAAGGAACAGTGACGAGCTCACCATCTGCTCAGAAAAAAAAAAACATCCATCAGCAGTCGTGTTCACACTAAAATACAGATCACCACCTAGTGGCAAATGAGAGGACAGTTTGTGAAGCTCCTGAAAACTTCAAATCACAGTGATAACATGCAGTATAACACCCCCAAACAGGAAACTGTTGTTCCCCTTTTTTTTTAAGATATTCTATCATTATTTTGCTTACCCAAGTTTAAAGTTGAAGCTCATCTTTTGAAGGGAATCCTGTGAGAAGTTGGTGAAGTTGTCCATGGCATGGAGGCCTTTCAGGTGGTAATAAAAATATGGGACGGCCCCTCTCCTCCACTACCCAGACGTTGCCACATCGATGACTGGAACAGTTTTCTACTTCAGCCTGCTCCATCTTAAATATATTTCAGGGGCAGATTTTTCTTCTTTGGGTCGACCTCCCACCTAGAGTCCTTACTTTCAACTTGCTACAAACCTCACCCGGCTGACTGTGTTCCCCAAATAAAGAGGCTGACTTTATCAACACATGAGGCCTGATATTGATTATGACCCCAGGCCATTTACTGCATGTCACTCCTCCTCCCTTTCCCCTCTCCTTTCATGTCACCCTATCACTGTATCTATTCACATTAAATACACTAAAACAACATTTTAGTGTCAACATTCAATATGCAATTCTTCTACCATTTTACAGATTTTTTAGTATTTGCAAACCATTGCATTTTTCCCCTTTGGAGCCTGTGAAATGCATTGAAACAGCCTTTTGTGTGTTGAAACAGGTGATCAGATGATTAAGAACACTACAGTCTTCGACTGCTCTACACAGCGTAAAAAAGAAAAAAGAAAAAGAAGCAAAGGGAAGCCATTCCTGATATTCTGTACATTTGGCCTGGTTTTTATTGTGAATACCAATTAATAAGTATGGTTAAAATAATACATAGAAACAGCAGGGTACGAGTTTAGACAGAACCTTTACAATAATATTGGTTTGAAACTTAAAAACAGGCAGCATCTCAATCCTGTACAATGAGAAAAGTTCCACTGGGGCTGCAGTCCAACGCTCTGGTGCAACGAGATGCTCCACTTTAGATGATGTGTGACAATAAACTGGCTCCTTGTCCCATGGTCCCAGAATTACAACAATTTCAACAATTTTTATCCTCTAAACAAAAAGATGATCAATATGTCACTCTTGCTTTAAAGTGAATGCTGCAAAATAATGACTTGCCCTCTTAGAACCAACTAGATTTATGCTTAACTCAAGTTTTGGAGAAACTAGGCACCTGGGTACCAAGCTTACATTGAGGGCTGTTTTATACTCTTAAGGCGGCATAGCAGTTGGTAGTACATTTGAAATACAATATCTGTAGAGAAATTGAAAGGACGCAAATTTGTCAGACGAGCACAGAAATTTGCTCAAACTGCAAAAATCAACTTTTAAAACTTCAAATGTTATTCATATTCAATATAAATACACAACAAATTATTCTTTAGTTTCATCAGCTTCTAGTGATCGACTGTAAACAACTCTTTCCCAAAGACTCCGAGTATGTAGAAACCATATAAATGACTCAGAACCAAGAATACAGCAGCCGCAGCATAAGATGAGAAGTACCTACTGAACGTGATGCTGAACGCCTCATGTGTCACTCAAACTTAGGGACTTTGGTCAAGAGTTGTTTACGAATCCCAACGTCAAGCTCCTACAATCATAGCAAACGTTTTTCAGCACTGCCCAGACAGAATTCATCTTAGTATTTACTCAGCTCTGAGAAAGGACAAGATTAAAACGCATGGGTTGGGGTTCAGTCAGTTCTTACATTACCAATTCACCCTACAGTACAATAAGCATGTATCAAACACAGAGAGAAATGTCCATGTTCTCATGTGAGAGATTTAAATATACAACTAAGTTAGCAGAATATCACACACCCTGCTCTATTCTCTGAATACATACATCCTGCAATGCTTCGCCATTTAAAATATAACAATAATCTGAACATAAATTAAAATGCACTACTATAAAAAAATTTACTTATTCTTCTTCCACAATGACTAAAGAGATGCTTTAAAGACACTGGATTTCCGAGAGTTGTCCCCTTTGTAGCAAAGTCTCCGGTGCCACTATGTTAGTACAGTCCTCATGGACACAGAACAAAGCCTGCAACTAGTGTTAAACTGCTCAGGTTATATAGGCGAACTCTGCAGTATGGAGGAGGCAGCCCGTAATAGTAAAAAACAAAACAAAAAAAAAAAAACAGGCTTTTTCAGGCATATGAGCATTTTTTTTCCTCCACTCTGTTCTCTTTGGCTTTTACACCGGGAATATGCTGACTGCAGAGTTCTCCTCCAAGGCTGAGGCAAACATCCGGAGCTGTGCTAACATACAGGCCACCATGTGCGGTCATCATGTGGCTTTACTACAACGTCCAGTACAGTATATACAAGAGTGATGTGCATGCTTCAGTTCCTCTTGTTTCTTTTCCCTCCAGAAAAACAAAGTGGCTTCAGTTTTCAGTACTTCTAAAAGTGGACGACACACGTAGAATGCAGAAGTAGCCTAATGTTTTCGGCTTAGCTTAAAGTCCTTTTTTTTCTTTTCGATTTAAATAATGACAATTAAAAAAAAGAAAAAAACAATTAAGAAAAGCGAATCAAAGTCAATGCACCTTTTTTGTGTCATGAATAGCAATGCAGTCGGTGTTAATGGATGAGAAGGCTGTGATGTGCTGTTAATCTAGTCCTGGATTAGTGTGAGAATGGTGGTGAATTATCACGTGTGACTGAGGCCGTGTGAATGCGGTGGTGCAGCTGTGTTCGTTTGTGCATCCACTGCTATGCACCTGCGTAGTGTAGATTTTGTGTGTGCGCGCGCGTGTGTGTGTGTGTGTGTGTGTGTGTGTGTGTGTGTGTGTGTGTGTGTGTGTGTGTGTGTGTGTGTGTGTGTCACTCCTGTGAGCATATGGCAATTAAGTGGGGTGTGAAGGAAAGCTTGCGTGCATTTCACTCTTGATCAAATAGTAATTAGATATGTATTATGTCGTGGCTACAGTTGCAACCAGTTAAAGCTTTTTTTAAACTGGCCTGACATTTCTAAATCATTTTAAGGAATATGATTTGACTCATGCCAACTCTCTGGAGCCCACCTAAAGTGAAAGTGAAAAATGTCAGCCCCGCAAAATAAAGTGTATAATGGGATATATGGCAGGCAGATCTAGGCGTGGAGCTGGTCAGGCTTGAATGAGAATCAAAAATTGAATCAGTCCATCTGCAAGAAACTCTACGTCTTAACATGTGAGTCAATGAAGACATGAAAAAGAATGCACCTGTCAAATCATTATGCTTTCTGACCATGTGTCTGGAGCTCTTTAAATCAAAATCTAATGAACACATCTTGGTCTGGAGTAACTGTACATTTAAATGTGTATCTGCCAGATAAAACACACGTGCACCAAAAGTCAGTGCTAGTCTACTCTGTATTCTTTATACCATCCGATGCTACATCATGTTTTAAAAAGAAAAAAAAAATATGAAGAACTATTTGATCACATCTGGTGCATGTGTCTGTGTGTTTGGATGTGGTTTGCACAGGGACAATTGTGAGCTCTGGGGGGCCCTATAGCAAAGCTTTCTCTGAGTAGGGGGCCTGAGGGGCGTCCGACGGAGGTGCTATGCTTGTGCCGGAGGGGGTGCTGTAGTTTGCCGTCTGCGTCATGCCTGCAGGAACCGTGCACGGTGCACGGCCCGAGATGCTGGCAGGGTTTGGGTAGGACTGAACATCTGCTGGGGCCATACCGCCTGGAGCTGCGGTGTAGACTGGCGGCTGGCCCATGTACATATGGACGTCACTGTAGGGAGATCGAGGAGAAAGCACTTAAAATTTAAGCAGTGTTTTAAATTAAACAAAAGCAAAGGGGGGAAAAAGTATTTTCAGACAAAGGATGCGTGACATTGATGGTAAGTCAGCAGCATTCTGTCACTGAGGCTGAAGTCACTTTGATAGAAATGTTCCACATTACACACAAACCAATGACACAGAGACTAAATTTATATACATAACTTGCAGAGCACATATGACATTGAGCAGTATATCAAGTTAAACATAAAGCATGGCATCGGAGCGCTACAGAGCATGTAAAACATACCTGCCGTGAATGGCAGGAGTAGGTTTTATTTTCATGCTTCTCAAGATAATCGAGCTTGTTAAAGAGGTCGTATAATAACAGTCTTGTAGGTGTCTTTCTCAAGAAAAATTTGTGAATGGTTGTTACAGTAATAACCGTAGTTGTGAGCATAGTTTCATTATATTTGTTTGCACCTCATGAAGGTCGGGGGGGGACCACAGAGTAGTAAAGTTTCGACATTGCTCATTCAATGTTAACAGTCTGAAAAAGAAATGACTCCACATTTTAAAAAAGGAGCTAAAGCCACAAATTGCCACTGAGCTGGTTTGGAGTTACTGAGTTATTTAGCCTCCGTCAATATTTTAAAATCTTATTGATCACTTCTGAGGCTCTAAATGACCTTGCTCCTAAATATGTCTCAGATTTATTGGATCATTATGTGCTCTTTCAACCACTGGGGTCTGTAGAGGGAGCTCTGCTGGTTACTGCTACATCAGTTGAGACACAGGTTGATCAAGCTGTTGCCATTAAAGCCACAACACTGTGGAACTCTGCCAACTGAACTCATGCTCAGTCTACAACCTTTCTAAAAGCCTCTTCTTAACACTTTTTATTTTGTGAGCCCTTTATATATATATATATATATATATATATAAATCTTTTTGTTAACCTAGCCCATTTTCATGCTTTTACCTCAGGTTCGTTGGACTTATCATTTCATCAGCCTTCTGATTTCTTGCTTACTTTAGTAAAGCACCTTGAGACATTGTAAAGAAGGCACTGAGTCAACATAATAATTACCATCAATTAAATTTCCCCATTTTCAACAAATGTTAAAGCTTTGGAAGAAAATTGGCACCAGGAATGGGATGAATCGTAAGACATTTTATTTACACATGAAACAGGGAAGATGCACTCCAAGAGAGTTTAAATTTAATGAAATGTTTCTTTCTTCCCTAAATAGTGGAAGGGGTTGAATACATGGAATACTAAACCTCCCAAAAAAAAAAAAAAAAAAAGCAAACTGTGGTGAAGAAAAGGATGGCAAAGGCTGATGTCAACAGCTTGCAAAGTGTGTCAAGAAACTAAGAAATCCAGGTATGTGAAACTCACCTGGGAGTTGGCTGACCAGGAATGGGTGTCCCTGCAGGAAGCTGCTCCATAGGAACAGTATAGCCTTGTACCCCAGTACTGCTCATGGCATATGAACCTGATGCAGGCTGACCAGGGTAGACCTGTGCCTAGAAACACGACCAAAAACAAATAGATACTTTATGAGCTGTCGAGTCATTTGATTGACAGCAGTTCAAGTAAGGTGCACTTAGTTTCCACACAGCAAGAGCAAGGCACAAACTTAACCCACCATTTCACACTAAAGCATTAAATCACTGTCATACACAGAGAGTGCCAAAGCCTGAATTCTTCCTGTGTCTCGCTGCATTATTCTACTATTTTTCCTTCATCTGAGCATTTTTTTTTAGAATTATTTGTTTGGTGTGAGGAGACAAAGAAACATCCTGGCCATATGTGAGTCAAAGCTGAGAAGAGTGGACTTCACCTGCTGTGCGGCGCTGGCAGACTGCTGCATGTAGTACTGTTGGCTCTGCAGCTTGGCGTACATGGCATACACTGGATCTTCATTCATCAGCTTTGCATACAAAGACAAAGCTTCCATCACCTTCACGTTCAAATCTGACAGTTCAGAGTGCTTCCTGATGACACAATCAGACACAATGAGAAATTAGACAACTACCTGTCTGCATCTTTATTCTTCTCACTCGTTCACAGCTTACAACAAGTAAACCTTTCACATCAACGCAGTGTACCTGTCAATATCTTCTAACTTCTGATCAATTAGGGGTCCCATTTGATTGCAAGCACCTGATTAAAAAAATAAATAAATAAAAAATAATAATTATTGGCGTCATCTTAAGCAAAAATTATCCTTAAAAAACAACAACAAATAAATAAATAAATCATTATTTATTTTCAGATGAAGTTTACCTTCCAGCTGGAGCAACTCGACGCTGTCTGACTGGTTGTCGGTTGGATCTGCACTTTGAATCATCTGAAGTAGCTGGTCCATTTTGTCCTGAATCATTTCAGTAAAAGTAAAGTAGGTTTTACGAATGAACTATACAAGATTCAGATAGAATTACTTCACTTTGATTATTGTTCTTACATTCAACAAAAAACTGGAAAACACACTTCTGATTTTGGCCCATTTATAATGTTATATCACAACGGAGCTCTTTATTCACTGATGTAACTGATGTGCCGAGTGGTCTGAACCGCAAAAAAAAGTGCATGCAGAAGGGAACTTACCTCGTCAATATATACAGGCTCCTGTTCGGGTTCTATGGTCTCCACCTGGATGTCCTCACTGAACTGTACTGTTTTCTTCTCTGTCTTCACTTGTATTTCCAAGTAAGATCGGATGCGGCCGCGGGGAAACAAAACAACGCATTAGTTCTGGCGATCAGTAACATACACAAAGGCCCGAAGATAAATTGACTCCATAACCAGCGATGGAGCGTTCAAATCACACGTAAACACAATTATATTGATTTCTTTGCACAATTTGTGTGGCTTGGTGACAACAAACAGTACCTCAACACACAAATTAGACATTACAGCGGTTAGAGCAGTCTAAGTATGTTACACTGACTGAAGAGAAAGCAGCACAGTAGAATGCACTTGTGCCGTATGAATGTTTTAAGGGGATAAAACATGCAGAAGCGTCATCCAAAGAAAATTTGGATGCAACACAGACGTTGGGGAAAACTCCCACAAGACACAACTGAGCAAATATGATCAGTGGAATCTACAATGCTGGATGACTAAGGCCTTTCTGTAGAGTTGAGACAATTTCTTTCAATTTCATTCAATCCCTTTTGGGATGAAGATGGCAAAGTAGTTAACTGGAAAATAAAATGATTTTTCAAATACAGTGCCAAGAATATGGAAAGTAATTGTCATTTGAATGATGTAATAATGGTTCTGTAATCACAGAAGAAAAAAAGATTATGTAAAGATTAAAGGAGAATATATATCTACAGTGCAGATATCAAGAATTAGGAGTTACTTGAAGCTCTTTCCAGCAGGAAGAAAAGCATCCCAACGTTATCACAGTGTTGCTGTTCAAACCATGTAAGGACCATTGTGTCTTTTCCTGTTTATGTCACCAATCTCTTCACTGTGCTCTCTTCATAGCTGTGCTGTGATCTGTGTGTTTTTTCCCAGCTGTTTATCAGCAATAAAGTGTCTTTCACTCATGGATTTATGAAGCTTATGGTTCACGACTAAAGGGGTTATTAAATAGTTAGCTATGGCATATGTGTGCCTTGTATGTGTGTGTGTTTGCGTACGCACTCATCTCAGGCTCTGCAGTGAGGTCAGCAGTGACAAAGTTAGAGGGGAACAACCCGACTCCCTGGTACGTTTCCCCTTTCCACCAGTTGGGGTCGCTAAGAGACAAACAACAACACGAATATGAGCAGAAACTAAAAACAGACACTACAGACGCAGACAGATCTCGAATTAAAGATGAGCGTTTTAAAGACACGTATAACATCACAATTCAGGAAATAGGCAGTTTTTAAGTACATTGCAACCAAATCTATGGATGGCTCAGTAAACTGGTTGAGATGTGACACTTGAAGCTCACATTCTTCTAGTTGCTCATCTAAAGGGAAATTTTAACCGGTTTCACAAAGAAAAGCCACCAAGTAAGAATGCCTCATATGTGCCCTTCCTCTCTATAGTTATTTGATGATTCCTAATTTGTATTTATGTAAAAGTAAAAGTTACAGGTAAAAGTTCACCTGTCGTCTTGAATAGTGATGATTTCCCCTGATTTAAAGGTGAGCTCATTGTCCTCTGCAGCCTCAAAGTCGTAGATGGCGCGGACTTTTCTGCCATCTGACTTGTGTGTAGAGAGCAGGCTGGAGGTGCTCGGGTAAAGGCTCGACAAGGAGGTCTGCGGTTGCTGACGTTGCTCCTTCAGCGACAACTCGATAGCTGAACACAACAGAAACAAATGTGCATTTCACCTTTACACATCTAACAGCTCCTAAACATCTCTCGTTAAATTTATCCAGTGCAAAGAAGGAGTTATGCAAAACCGGAGACTGTCGCAGAGTCCGTCTCATTGTCCGGCCGTTAGCTAGAAGCCTCTTTACCTTTGGCCAAGTCTTCTTCTTCTTTTTTGTTTGTTGAGGTGGAGGGATCCTTTGCCACTAAAGCTGGGCTCGCCTTTGCTTGTTCTGCAGCCTGTGAGACGATAATTATACATTGTAGTGTTTGGATCAAACTTGTCACTCGGTTTCAGAGTTCGGTTCATCTTCTGGGGTTTTCTGATAACAAATTGTTACGGTGCATTGCAGATGAAGTCAAATGCACATTCAAAAATAAATGAAAGAAAAAACATGGCTTAATCCGCTACACTACATGTAAGGCTACCTGGGAACCCACTGCAGGGAAAGTGACGCCCTGCTCCCGTAGATTCTTGATCATTGCCGAGATGAGACTGAGCTGTGGATCATTGCGGAAGTCCTCTGCCCACTCCACCATCAGGGCCTTCAACTTCTCACACACCTTTGGGTGACCCTGGAGGAAGAGATTAAATAGCATGATCTGAGAACAACTTAGGAAATCAAAATTAATGTGCCGTACGTGGGTAAAAACAGTCGCCACATACCTTGTTTAAGACGTTACTGACTTCGCTTGCAAACTCTCTCGAGCACACCTCTAAGTGAAATATCTTCCCACAGTTTGAGACACAAGCGCCGAGAAGCTGCGAGGACAAAGAGGAAAGAATATTCATCTAACTCGTGATTGAAGTTAAAGAGCCCATATCAGGTCATAACTTACAATAAGACGTAAACTGGTGACTCTACTAGCTAAATATATAGCTACCTTATTGAGGGTTTTTTTCTGTTTCTTTTTGTAGCAGCAGCAGATTTAACGAAAACATGACTGGTTATTCTCTGCTTTAATTTCAGTCTATTCACGTCCAAAGTGGAGAGAGGGGGTGAAGGAAATGACATCTACGTATCCCATCTTTCACTAAATCAAAGGTAACTTGACAAATGAAGACACAGAGAACAAAATGTTCTGTTCTAACACAAGTCAGGAATCCTTTACATGAAATAGCTGCCTGAAGTCAGGAAGTCACGAGCAGGCGAAAAGAACGGGTATTTTCTATTTTGAAGCTTTGTTCATGGATCTTCTGTATTTCGTTTTCTCGAGTAGAGATAAAAAATTTAAACACGGTTCCAAGGCCAGTGAATCAACTTTGCTGGCTTTGCCTCACTGTGGACAGACTCTATATCCCTATACACTTCAGAATTCATCTGGCTGAGTCTGTCCTCTGTCATTATCAATAAACAATCCTGAGCTGATACCAGTGGAAGCCACATACACCCAGGATATCACACAGGTTTCACAGGTGAGTTTGTATTCCTTATATCGTGAGCTGGTTTGTCTTTATAAGAAATGTTTTTTGGAGGGCAAAGTCTAAGCTAGCCTTTCTGTTCTTGAAGTATGTGAATAGTCTGCGTCTCAGTATGAACCCAATGCATCACCTCTTTTCATGTAAAAGGGTTCTTCACTTGGTGCCTTCAGCATACATCCAGTTAATTTTATGTTGCAGAGCTCACCAGAGTTCTTTTTTTCCCCTCCTTACTCAGGATACCCCAGAATATTGCTGCAGCCACTCTTAAAAGTTCCTGCTTTAATAGCCGTTTCCCTTGTACAGATAACTCAGATCGTGGTGAGTTGTGGGCTCACAGCAGCAGTTTCCAAATGTCAATGGCAACACATCTGGTAAAAACTTTTTTCTCCTGTATAATTCATGATGAAATAAGAGCGAAGAGCTCAAAAACAGCTTGTAAATCAACTGCTTGGAAAAAAAAATAAAAAAAATTTGTTGGCATCAAAGCGCTTTGATTCCAAAACCTCCCTTCAATCTGGATGTGTATACCATTAAACTGAAAGTCTGGAATTTAGGACAATATTCACCCTGTAACTATCACTTGAATTTGTTTTTGTTGCCATATAAAATAGCAAACAGTGTCAGTGTCCAACTATTTCCAGAGCAAACTGTATACAAAATATGGCTGCGTGCTTGCAGTCAACTTACGGTCAGTGCCTGCATGGCTACATGGGGATCCTTGTGGTTCACTCTTCTCATAATGGAGCGCAGACATTCTTTAGGTCTGTAACAGAACAGGAGAAATCTAAGGCCTGAAAAACATACACTGAAAGCTCAATGAAAATGTTTTGTTAGACATTTCCCTGCAGAGTGATTATTCGGAGAATAAGTTTGAGCCATCACAATTTTATACATAATATGGGGATGGAAAATAGTTTCAACTCAAAAATATGTTTGTGTGCGACTTTAAACTTAAGAAGGTTAAATAAATTACCCAGTGCGTGACTGCCCTATTTTATCACATATGTCCAGAATGAGGCCCCAGTCCTCAGCCGTGTTCATCTCACTGGTTGCTTTCTCTGTAGGGGTGAAACACAAGCAACATGAGAAACAAAGCAGAGATCTCACAGGTAGCAGAAGCAAGTTTTCTAACTTATTGTATTTGAAGAGGGATGCAAAGCGAGAGGAAAAGGTCTTTCACAGAAATAATAAAGCTTCTTTGGCAAGAAAGAAAAAAACTCACATGCAAGCCGTTTGCATGTGAATCCGCTATTTCTGAACTCATTTGGATAAAAACAAATGCATCTGCTTCTAAGCTTCATGTGTAGACCACAGGTATATTATGTGCCTTTGCAAATGAGCATAAACAGAGGAGATAAAGACAGCTGACAATGGTACAGAGGCCCCTTTCAAACAAACAGCACTGCAGTAAATACTAGTCTAGTACCACTCACAATGTTTGTTTAGTCTGAAGTATTTGAGACTCTAGGATACAGAATTAAGAACATTAACACATTACAGACTTTCATTCAGCGGTGTTTAGAATTCCGCTTTGGCATTAGGACAACAACATTAAACTCATGAAGTGAATGACTTTAATAATCATATCACAAAGCAAAGTTCTCTTGAAAAACATTGGGTCCTATATATAATATGTGGATGTTTCTTTAACATGTCCCACCAATCTGAATGTTACTGGTGACAAAACACACTGCCTATAGCCAAATGCACATCCTGATGGCAGAGACTGTTTCAAAACTGGACAATGCTCTCAGCTATGAAACAAAAACTGCTCAGGAACAACAATTCACTCAATTGGGCTCTAGACTTTCCAAATCTAAATCCGACAGAGCATCTGGGAGATGTGACTGAAACAAGTCCGATCCAGGGAGGTCCTATCATGCAAACGACAGGACCTAAGGGATTCGTTGTGATACTTCAGGACATCCTTAGAGGTCTAAGGTCCATGAAACAATGGAGCAGAGATGTTTTGGCTGGAAAAGTGGACCTAGGTGGCTTTACAGCAACAGTTAATTGGTGAGAATGTGAAATTCATATCATGTAGTAGTAGACATTATATTGCTCTAATGTTGGCTGTGGACTCAAAGAACTGTATTTACAGATGTATTTGGGGTGATCAGTAAGATAATTATGATGAATATGTGAAAATAAAATGCTGCAATACGGTTTTCACGATTGAACCTTTTTGCTTCTAATCCAGAGGTGCATCATACCATAAACATCAAAGCTGCTGAATCATCAGTGTGTTAGAATAATAAATGTCAGGTTCTTTAGACAAATAACAAAGTCAAGGACACATATCAAATTGGGAATCAATATATAGGGTAAGTATATGGTCTCAATATAGATAAAAAGACACCTTACAGCATGTCCATTTAAATCAGGATCGTCAGCCTGACAACCCACCCAATAGGAGCTTTGCCAGATTAGCATTAACAGAAGGGTTTGAGAGCTGTACATTAGCTTTGTGTGGTGCTGTGCGGTGATGTGTTTGTGTACTTTGTCCGCTCCCAGCACACTGTACATGCCAATGGGGTGGTTAACCACTCGTAACGGAACAAAGAGAGCAGAGGAAAACACTGCGTGACTTTATTGTTTCACACACCACCGCATCCTCTTTCACTTCCACTTAAATTGGGAGATGTCAGGCTCATTAAACGGGTTAGTCAACAGAGGGTAGAATACAGAAAAATAACGCTAATGATGAGGCAGAAAGCTCACTAGCTATTACAGTTAGCTAATGACAGCATTTGTGTTTAACGTCTATTCACAACTAACGTGCTCATAAAATAACATATGCGCATTTTAAGATTTGACAATTACTATTTTCTGTTTTAGCTAAATATAGAATACTACATATTATCGCACTAAGCTAACCGAAATGCTGCGAAAATATAAACAAGGCTATTTGATCACAGCTATGTGTACTAGCCTGCTACAAATAGCCCATAGTTCTGATTACTCACCAACATCTTGGTCAAAGGGGTTGGTCGTGAAGAGAGGCATCGCTGGTGTGTTGACAACAACAGATTTCGCCTTCCCCAGATATTTTCTTCCCCACTTATTCTTATTTCATACAATAAATACGCATAGTAACGACAAGTTGATGGGTGTTGATGTCGCTAGCTGACTCTTTTCTACACAGTCACTCCTTTTCGCCAGACGGCAACAAGCGAGGCATTCTGGGTAATTGAAGCAGTCAGTCCTGTGTGGAAATCACCTCTGTCATAGAAGACAGTCTAACACTTTAAGCCAAACAGTGGTCAATGTCTCTGTCTCGACCGTACAGTGGAGAAAATTAACCATAAGCTACAAATTGCCTTACCGTAAAAAAAAAAAATCATATCATCGTCAGGTGACGGTGGTCACGTGACGACTTATCGCGTTCACCAGTACCCGTTTCATTGTTGGAAATTACTTACATAAAGAGCAAAGTTACTCAGTGAAGTGTCGTGTTCCAGTAATAAACAATATAAATGTGAGTCTTTTCTTTAATGATAAAAAATTTATTAGAAACACTTTTGGATTTGGTTTGTGTAGTTGTGGAGCAACTGAGCGCTGATGGTTTCATTTTTAGGGGTCTAGCAGCGAAGCTGCAGAACCCTATTGTTTTAGTAGTTTTTCTTATTATTATTATTCTTCTACTTTCCGCTGCAATTGAAGTCTATGGCAGCCCCATTAACGCAATGGTAAAAAGTTGTGAAATTTGGCACATCTAATTAGGACAGTCCCATTAGCAAATTCAACAAATTTCGTGCCCAAATTCAAAACTCTCTAGCGCCACCAACGGTACAAAGTTTGAAGCCCATTCAGCTAAATAACTTTTGACTCGTTGATCCAAATTTAAAAAACAAGGTATCGTTGGATTCCTTGGATCATGACGATTCCAACGCACCCTATGACGTCATTTTCCGTCTGACTAGATTTTCCGCCATCTTGGATTTTGTTGAAAACCTTAAAAAATTTTCACAGGTCACAAATTTTGACCAATTCTCATGAAAATTGGCACACAGTATCTTTCGACCAATCCGCACAAAAGTTGCTCGTTTTTTACTTCAAATTCGACTTTTTTCAAACAGTACATCCAATCAAAGTTGACGGCGACTACGCCAAAAAGGACGTGAGGCCATATCTCAGCAACAGTTTAATCTTTTGACATCAAACTCATAACACATATTCATAACTCGATTTTGAAGAGGCCCAAGAATTTTGGAGACCTTTGACCTATAGGTGGCGCTATATTTAGAAAAAATGCATTTTTGCTCATATCTTTAGACCCGTTTGTCCAAATTTCACAAATGAGGTACCGTTGTAATCCGTGGATATAGCCGAGGTCAACGAATCCTATGACGTCATTCGCGCCATCTTGGATTGTCCGCCATTTTGAATTATGTCAAAAACCTTCAAAACGCATTACAGGTCACCCAGATTGTCTGATCTCCACGGGACTTGACATATAGAATCTTCAGACCATGCCCCACAAGAGCTATCATGTGAAATTTTTATATTCTCTTCAGTTTGCCCGTAGCAGCCAATCAAACTCAGCGATGACGCGCCAAACAGGACGTGAGGCCATATCTCAGCAACCATTTGATCTTTTGACATCAAACTTATAACACAGACTCATGACCAAGTCTTTAAGAGGCCCAAGAAGTCTGGTGCACTTCCACCTAGAGGGGGCGCTATAAGTAGAAAAACTGCATTTTGCTCATAGCTTTGGAGCCGTTGGTTCAAATTGGACAAATGAGGTACCGTTGGAATCCCTGGATGAAGACGAGTTCATCTCAAACACCAAACTTGGTCTGTGGACTCCTGATGCCCTCCTGAGCAGCCGCAGGCTTGCCTGCTGTTCTGCTAGACCCCGCCATCGCTGCTTGCAGCTATATTTTTTTCATTGATTTTGTTTATGAAGACACATGCAATGACATTAAACACTGCAAATGAATAAAAAGATACAAAAAATACAAAGTCAAATACATGTTTCTATTGATAATTTGTTTTTCTAAGCAAACAGTCCACACATATCTTTCACATTTTATTGTCATAAGTGTCCTGGCCTGACTCGTTGTAGCTTGTTGGATTAATGAAGGCACAATCAGCCTCAAAACAGATTACAGGCTGCTATTTAGTCATTATGCAATACATGACATGGTTAAAGTCAATTATTAAACACTACTGAATGATTATGTAAATCATAAACAGATATGTTTCACATACTGTATTTAGTACATAGGCTAAATCTTTCTATACTGGCTACATTACAGACATTTACATATTGTTTATCAGTACCATGTATCAGACTCATACTAGCAGGCTTATGCAAAAGATATACTGTCCCTCACAACACAGCAGCACCACTCACACCGAGCTTGATAAAAGGTCGAATTTACACTAGCTTTATTTCCTGTTTTCATACTTACATGCAGTCATTTGCTGGTGGTGACTGGATGCTTGACATTATTTGTTGGAGCTTATGTATAATTGAATCTCTGAAACTGTTAAGTATTTCACAGAATACAAACTAGTTCCACTTCATGAACAAAACAACACTGTTTTTCTTTTCTTTTTTTTTTCCACGAGTGTTACAATTCAGGAAAAGTTTGGGTAATTCATTACCATGAAATCCAAAAAAAAAATTAAAAAATTGTGACTTTTGTGAAATACTATTTACAGATACACATGTACAAAAACTGGCTGCATACAAATAATGACCTCGTACAGCCAAAATACACTACTATAATCTCACATTACTTCTCATGTAAATCGGCACAATAGTGGGATGGCTTTGTGCTTGCCCTGTCTTTGGCAACATACTGTGTTGTAAAGTGCCTCTAAAGACAAATATCAGTCCGAGTGTCAATGATGCCTGACTGGGCTGGCGTCAGAGTCCCTCAGTCATCTAGAGCCCTGGCTCATGACTTCCATTTTCGTCACATCTTCCACCTCAGCTTCACCCTTGTTTTCCAGAGGTCGCTCACACTGTTTCCTTCAGATGCTATGAAACTGGAACTTTCACTGTGAAGAAAGCAACAAAAATATGACAAACGATAAAGATTTATGCGCTGAGCAGTAGATATTTTTGAGGTCCATGGATCTCTTTTTTTTTTTTTGTTCCATTATACACTCCCACAAACGTGTTATAAGGGCCAGCCTTGGCAGGATCCCTGTTATTTTCATGAATGATAAAGGTGCCCGCTCACTCCTTATTGTCATCAAATTACCGGACAAAGTTAGGTACATCATGCTGGGTTGCATGTTGGGGACTGAGCACCATCTTGTGAGGAGCACATTCTGGCTGTCTGCACTGGCCATTGACCATTGTTGTGTGGTTAGCTTCGGTTATGACTGGCTAAACAGTTAGTCAGAAAGATCAAATCTTGAGTGGTGGAGGTGAGAAAAGAGAGAGGAAGAGGGCCTTTTAGAGAGAGTTGTATTGCATTGCCAATGAACAAGAAAAAGAATCTTGCACATTGGAAACTACATTTTAGACACCCTTAGACGCTGGGTCTTATAATTGATTATACTATTAAAAAAATATTTGAAATTTGAAATATATAAACTTATAAATTTGGTCAAAAATGTGCTTAACATTTTGTTGTTACCATTAGACATGATTTTAGAGAATAGCCTCCCAATATATGCATAAGGTTGAAGGGTAGTATGTAGGATCTCTGCATACAAAAGACAGCCTCTGTGCAGGTGGGATCCAGTAAGGCACAAAAACAGACCCAATAATCCTGGAGTTTAGTATAAATATATATATATATATATATACATGATGATGTTTTGGGTCATATTCATTATGAAATAATTAGAATGTTCTAAAGGGTTCCAAATCATTGTGGCCCACCCTAAAGTTCTATATATGAAGTTGGAGCTTTAAGAAATCATCACCTTTTATTTGGAGTGCCAGCATGTTAACAAACACTTGATTGTTTTTGCTCTTTTTTTACTTGGGATTTGTTTATAATGACAACAATAGAGAACACTACCCAAGCACACACATAACTAGGAGATTCAAAATTAAAACGTTTTTGAGACAAAGAAAGTACTCACAGTCAGAGGAACGTTCACAGATGAAACCGATGCGGTCAGTGCAGTAGAAATCGTTCCAGTTGGCATTATGTATAAGGCCAGCACAATCCTCGCCGTCTTCATGACCATGAGTCCAATTATCTGGTTGGCCGGGCTTCCACTTTCTAAAAAACAACCACAATGATGATTTGATACACTCATTCAAGCTTGTTGAGTTTAAATGAAAGAACCGTATCTTATCAGACATCAATAAAATACGTTCATAGATTCATAACTCACTTGAAAACAGGTATAGTTCCATCCACCCACTTCCAGATATTTTCCTCCTCTCTGTCAGTAAGTCCCAGCCAGAAATAGCCTTTCCCTGCCACTGCATTTCTTACAAATTGCTACAGATTGAAGAGAAACTGATATTTTACAAGAAAATATGTGGATAATTGGTTGATTTAATCATTTGAAGTCTGGAATAATATCTACCTGTTCCTCATTGTCATTGATGATGAGCATATGGGATGAAATGTTGGTACAAAACAGGTGTGCTTCATTAAAGTTGAGTCTCTGAGAACCAGAGGAGAAGTAATAGCAGCTGTTTCCAAACTTTCTGAAGTCAGGTGGACAACCTGGAAAATCTAAATATGAGAATTGTGCATTAAACGGAAAATCATCGGAGATGCAGCATAATTTTCTTAAGGTAGCAACATTTGGAAATATATACTTCTACTGTACTCATTTCAAACTTCCTGAAGTCATTGAACTCACCTGGTGTTTGTGAGGTGGTGACAGGTGGGGGCTGGACCTGCCGGGAGACAGAACCTTCTGCTTCCTTAGTGGGTACTGAAGCTAAAGTCGGCAGTGTGGGCTGAGGTTGCTTTACAAGTATAGGAGGTGCAGGTAGCCCTGGTAGACCAGGAGGTCCAGGAGGGCCGATAGGTCCAACGGACCCTCGTGGCCCCTCTATACCTGCAGGTCCCACTGCTCCTCTGGGCCCCTGCGGTCCTTGTGGTCCAGGCAATCCAGCTTGTCCATCCCTACCGGGAGGCCCAGCAGCCCCAGGTTCACCTTTCTCTCCAGGATTTCCAGGTCGACCTCCAGACCCTCTAGATCCTTTACCACCTGGAAACCCCCGAGCCCCCACTGGACCTTTTGGACCTGTCATACCCGGTTGTCCAGCAGCACCTCTCTCTCCTTTAGGCCCAACTGATCCGGGCATGCCTCGATCTCCTTTATCACCCTTTTGCCCCGGCTGGCCCATTGGGCCCTGGGGACCTTTGTCCCCCCTTGGGCCTTTTGGACCTGGTGGACCTGAACCATAAAAGGAGCCGATCAGTGAACTGTGTGTTTTGTTACTGTTGTGTGTCACATGCATTGAATTTACGACAGAATCAAATCAAATCAAAAGTAGATCATTTTCAACATGCTCACCAAGTATTTTCTGTTTCTTACCCTGCAAGATGGTGAAGTTGGTGATGAGCTGTGAGTGCTTGCTGTCCACCAGCTTCATCTCCTCCATCACCACAGAGAGGTTGCTGACCTCTTTGTCCAACTTGGCTGTCAGCTCATCCTGCTCAGTGCGCAGCTCTTTGCTGTCTGCCTTGACCTCTTCCACACTACTATTTAGTCCTGCTAACAGGTCTGAATGTTTCATCACTGTCTCTGCACAGGACCTCAGGCCATTCAGATCAGAGCTGATGACACCCAGAATCTGCGCGGCAAAGCTGACGTTTCCAGTCACGCGGTCCATGTCATTTTCATGTCTATCTAATCGCGCTTCCATCTCATCAAACTTTGATGAAGTGGCATTATCATGGTCCCTCTGGTGGTCCATCAGCTCACGCAAGCTCTGGTCATGGACCTCAGAGAGGGCTGAGGTGTTTTGGATTTGGCTGGCTAGAGTGCTGAGCTGAGCTCCCAAGTCATCCAGAGCATCACCGTTGGACCTCGCCACAGCGGAGTTGTTAGCTGCCAAGACCTGGATATTCTGAACCTTTTCTTTCAGCCACTCTGTGTCAGAACGTGTCTGTCTGGCAGTCTGCTGTAGAACCTGATAGTCATTCTTTAACTTCTGGACCGCCTGGCCTGCATCTTCAACTGTCTTCTGCAGAGTGCTGAGCAGATTGCGCTGCTGGGCTTGGGTGATATTAAGCGAGCTGACACTAACCTGGGTCTGGCTCTGCACATTGACTTGACCCTGTATCTCGGACTGGAGCCGTGCAGTGTCTTCCTGGAGGTGGTCAATCATTCCGTTGTAGGAGGCCAACGTCTGGTTGACCCCCCGCAGTGTGGCTGCACTGCCCTCCAGAATACTCTGCAGGGATACATGCCCACTTTGCATGTCATCTCCTGTGACACGAAGTTCTTCCAACATGTCACTGTTACTGGTTGCCCTGATGGAAATGTCTTTCAGTTGACTTTGTAATTCTTCCAGATCTGATTTGAAAGTCTTAATTTCACTTGTGGCATTGACTGACTTTTTTCCATTCTGATCATCTGAAAAGGTGGTTTGCAAAAAATGCATGTGTCAGCAAGGAATGCAACTAAAATAAAATTTCAAACTGAAAACACACCCACTTTTGAACAACATTGTGTGTTTAAACTATTCATATTTGGGATACAATCTCATGTTAGAGACTATTACCTAGTTTCTTTAAGTCCGTTTCCACAGCATTGATCTTGCCTCCATAGTTCTGAATGCCCTCTGTGACATTGTCCATCCTCTGGACCACTATTAAAAGGGGAAGAGGAGAAGGAAATCAATATGGAGAAATAAAGATTCTTTGTAAATATTGTAAGTTTTTCCAATCTCCATTTCATATGAGGAACCTTTCCCTAGTACTGAGAGACAAAGAGTGGGATATTGTCAAAAGAGTTACTGGTTACTTTGGTAGAGGATAGCTGTCTCAACTGAGGAGGATTTACTCAGACCAGCAGATGGCGCTGCTGTATTCATTCTTCAACAGTGAATAAGTGGAAAGTCAAACCGGAATCCTGAACACATGGGGCTGAACTGTTTTCTGAGATTTTTGTAACCAGGCAACTGTGCTTCTGTTGATTGATACAGATCGAAATGTTCAGATCACATTCATAAGTTCCACTTCATGAGTGAAAACAATTTGAAAAACCTTTTAAATGCCAAACAAGCATGCTCCCAACTCTGGATCCACTTTGTCCTTACATCTGCAACAAGAGCCCATCTCCTCTCTTCCATGGTTTATTTTTCTATTAGTAGGTGGGCGTCTAAAAACTCAAGTGGAAAACATCCTAAGCTTCCACAGTTATCATTCCAGAAGTGACACAAACATGCAACAATAACATGTACTTTGGACAAACAAAAGCACAAGGGCCTGGTTTCAAAGTGCTGTTGGCCAACTGCTGAGAGTTGGAGTATGCAGGGGTGGGGGGTCTGTCTGTCCTCCTTGATCTTGAATTCACCTTCATGCTCTCCTCCATAAATCCCTAGTCCCAACATTCCTTTAGCGGAAAAGCATTATGAGTTATTTAAGATTAAAATTCAAGTGAGGCTTACTGGCTACCTATTGGGCCAGGTTATGAGCAAGCATTAAGGAGTCAGCCAACCTGAGTCCTGGAGAATAATGAATAATGCTGATCAGTGCTGGAGCTGGTGCAGACACTTAGTGACACAGCAGGTAACACAAACAGAGCTCCAACTGACGAGGTCATTTGAGGACCAGCGGTATGTGCTGTGTAATGGATGGAGGATCCAAAAAAACCCCAAAACAAATAAAGACTCCAGCCAGCATTGGTTTCCTGCGAACTCAAACTTTTTTGGACACTTGTAGTCGTTTGTGAGTCAACCTGCGGTTCATCAGACAACAAATTGCAACCAAGCCATAAAACCTGCTCAAGGTTGTTAAGCTAAGGTCATCGCTTTACAATCATCTGGTACACATTAGAGACAAACAGTCAAAATCACATTGGCTCCACACTGAAACAGACTCAAAGCTGGAAGCCATAATATTCCTGACAGGTAGATTCTGATTTAGATCTAAACTTGATCTAGATTCTTTAATAAAGTACGTCCCTGCTGGAAGAGTGAGCTTTATGTTGCCTGTGGAGCAGGTAATACTTTGCAAAATGTTGCTCAAGGATCTTTTGACAGATTTTGTGTGATTGATTCGGGCCACAAATGTGTAGGATTGGACAATACACAGGACATTTCCTTCAAAATGAACTGAGATGACTGGAATTCCTCCCTGTTTCTATCTAGAATCACAGAGGTTCACACTGAGGTTCAAACCACAAAAAGGGTTTGCAGTCAGGACAGTGTTGCACAATGTATTTCCTGCTTTCTTACAGCTAGGGCTCATCTCTTAACCCTATAAGTTCAGTGGAGAATAAACAATGGGTTCTGTTGTCAGAGTTTCTTTCTGCAGTAAATCTTAAACTGAACTATCTGACTTAGCTGCAGCCAGTGACACAATCATTTGAACTTTATCAAACATCAGACATGAAGACAAAGCCAGAGAGAGACAGATTGACCATGTGGGAGGAAAGGGATGAAGTAACAAATGAAGAATATGCTTAAAATAGAGCACACATGTTTTCACTGTAATATTCATAAAAAACAACTTGTTTTTATGCTGAAACAACAGAATGTTGAGACTATCCAAAACATCGGCAAATTTCACCATAACTTCACAAGCATTAATTTCTTTTAAACAGCAGAGTTAATACATTTCTCAAATACTGTGGAATAAGTGTTCATTTACAGTTAAAGGAAGTTTTCTTTTATTTCACCCTGATATCAGTGTAAACGCCAAAGTATTAGAGCAAACAATTTTGTTAGTTTCACGCAAAATACAGTTTTTTTCATAATTATTCACTTTTGTTCGAAAAGAGACAAGACAGAAAATAAAGTGATATGGTGGCATGTCTTCAAATCTGAACTAAGGCAAGTGATGCTTTATGAGATTTATGCTGACGAAGCTAAACATGCCTTAATGACGATGTTTCCATGGAAACACATTACATTATAATTAGGAGGCTGCATAGAAGGTAAGACATCTTACACCTCACTGTAGTCTTCACCACATTCAAGTTAAGATTTTCTGAGTTCCTCAAGATCCAGTGTGTAGGAAATAGAAGCGTCTAGCTAACCGAGCCAAAATGTTTGCATACATTGTGTTGCTTCTGTCAACCACAGTGTTTAAATGTGGTTTATGGACATCGAGGTTTGCCACAGGGACACAGAAAAGTAAAGCATCGAACAGGAAGCAACTTTTGACATCTGTTTTGACTTACCTTTATATCCAAGTATGGCCACAGCTATGGTGAGCAGTGCACAGAGCACATAGAGGAGAGCAATGGCTGCCCTTAATGCCCAGTCATTTTTACACTTGGTACACTCTGTACCCTCTTGAATACCTGCAACATACAACAGAATCTGTATCACAAATCAGTTTACAGTATGCAGTGAGTTGGCTTAGTTATATCAACAGAAGCAATAGTAACTTATATCTGCACATTGAGCAACCGGATATGGGAGTAGAATAACATTAAATGAGCCACAAGTTTTCATTCTAAAGGAAAAGCACGTGGGACTTTCTGTTTTCATTTCACAACTAAGTTTCGTCTTGTCTATTGTGGGACACGCTGTACCTTTTTGTCAGCCAAGTCTCAACTGAAAACATTTAGCATCTTGAACAGGCAAGGCGACTCACTATGAAACTCTGAAAACACTGCATGTGTGACCCATATGGCACAACAGCACCATTCCTCACTGCCATCTGATCTACAGCAAGGGAGCAATGAAATCTTTGGTCATTTGTGTCACAGATGTTCACAGATGGCAAAAAGTGAAACAATGCCAAACATTAGGCACGATCTCTATTTGTCTTTATTAGTTTCGACCGAGTAGCTTCTGGTAAGAGGGCAGCTGGTGTATATTCACAACAAGCAGTGAAGGTCTTTATGGAACAAAGTAGAAACCTTGAACAATGTTGAAAAGAAAATGTTTCTGAAATAAATTTTTAGCCAGAGCAAAAAGAAACTGCTTAGAATACACTTTTATAGATGTCATGTCAAACTTTCTTTCACTCTTGGACAACCCAAAATACATTTTTCTATTTAGACTTGTGATTGGCCAAGAAGTCAGACTATAATACAGTTTTGTAATCAAGCTGATTAGATGGAAGATTGTAACCTGTCTAGTGGTCACAGTAGATAATGACAACAAAGCTTAATATTTCTCTTTCAGACATGACATAAAATAATGATAAATAAGTAGAGGAGATCATGCCTTAGGGACAACCCATACGTTAGTGAAAACATGCCCCCTGGCATTATGGGTAGTTCAGCTTTTTCCATTGGGGGAAACATTCCACAGCTGGAATGACATCTTTACATGACTTCCTCCCTCAAGCAGCCTCAGAGGCGCAGGTCTGCCCCTTTAAGTCATATCACCCGTATTGGCACTGAACATAGCCTAAGGAGGTTTCATACTTCCCAGTAAGGGGTGGGCCAGGACCACCAGAGGGGTACCAGGGGGTTGGCCTCTCGGCTTTGGACCCAAACATCTGTGCAAACATCACATCTGACCACCTGAAAGAGACCAGTTCAAGGACCTAGACATGGATATGCTGGCCACTGTTGTCCTTATGTGTACCAAGAGTCTTGTGCCGGGAGTGAGTGTGGAAAAATTCTAACAGAGAATCTCCCACATGCTGCTGAAAGCACAACATAGCACCATGCAAACAACCAGCCAGGTGGCTGCAGGTTTTGGGTCAGGAACGAGGCTGGGGAGGTTTATGTGTCCATTATACATTAACCTGCTCTCTGGCAGTATCACATGTTTTCTAGCTGGGATGGTAAATTAAAAATATCCTACCAATTACAGCCCTTTTTCCCTTCAAAAAACATTTATTTTAATGATTAACTCGTCTAAAATCCTCCCTAGAGCGTACAGATTCGTCAAGGTACAATGCACCCGCATACCTTTGTTAATTAGATTATGATGGTATTACTGCACATCCTAAACGCCTTACTTTAAAATTCATTATCATATCACAGTTGTACCACTTGAGTTTTTAGACGCCCACATACTGACAGAAAAATAAACTGTGGAAGAGAGGAGATGGGCTCTTGTTGCAGTTGTAAGGACAAAGTGGATCCAGAGTTGGAGCATGCTGGTTTGGCATTTAAAATGTTTTTCAGATTGTTTTCACTCATGAGTGGAACTTGTGAATGTGGTCTGAACATTTCGATCTGTATCAATCAACAGATGCACAGTTGCCTGGTTACAAAAATCTCAGAAAACGGTTCAACACCATGTGTTCAGGACTCCTTTGACTTTCCACTGATTCACTGCTGATTTATTAAACTTTCCAAATAAAAAATAAATTAAAAAAAACATTGAATAAGCCAAAACAAAGCACTCAATCAGAGATCGCACTTGGTCATGGAAGCTTGAAACATGGAAACTCAACTGCAAAGTGATGCATTTTTAGACAGAAGTCATATTTTCAAAGAAAGAGTAGACTTGAATTGTATTTCTATGATCTGCTCCATAGTGAGGGGACAGCTATGGAAAATGCTCAGTCATTTTTGGGATCCTGGCCTAGAATGTGGGTGTTAGGTGTTGTTAGTCCATCATGTGAAAAAAATGTCTTTGAAATAAAACCGAAGATGCAGAAAAAAACATGTCTGGATTACAGTATATTTAAGCATGGTGTGTATCTTTACATTTTGACATTTCTCCCCTTAACTCTATTGCTGTTTCACACATACTGTATTATATAACTTTGCCGGGAAAGGTTACAAACTGAGTGCTTTTTTTCCCCCAAAGTAATACTTCCACTAAACTAACACTGAAATTCATTCTGGCCAGTGCTGCTCGTGATTCCTTCCAGAGTTGTAACTTTTTCCCGCTGCACATCAGCAACATGTTTTCTATTTCCTTCCAAAAAGTTTTGCTCCAACAACAATTCTTTCCTATTTGGTACACACAATAGTGATGAAGAGTTATCACCACCAGGGAATCTGCTGTGTTCAATGACATAGAATCCAGAATGAAAATAAAACTACTGAGTTTCTATGTGCGTGTTAAATGAGGGCCAAAGAGTTCCAGCACAATTTTGTGGTTTGTTTTCTATAGAGGATGTTAAGCTATGTTAAGAAAGAATATAGTTAAAACACATACTGTCTTTAATACTGATGATGATAATCAAAGAACACTGAGGCAACGTCTTTCACAATCAAAAATTTCATGTACAGTCTCTTCAAAGTGAGAATGGAAAATCCAGGGGTCATTGGAAGTTTTTTTTAATTCTCCTGTGTATTCTCTGCATCCTGAAATTTCATTACAGCCCCCTGCAAGACCTCATTAGTCAGCAAGTGCCTCATATTTCATAGAACTACTGTTAGTTCTTCCGTTCTACACATAAACTATTACATTACTTAACATGCTGACACATGCTTGTCATGGACTGACTGAGAACACAAGGCCTGATGCAGAACACTGGAGGGTTGAGTCTGTTGAGAGCAACAAGCTGGAAGACAGCCAGGCCAACCCTGTCAACAGACTGAACTCGAGCCATATAAAATCCTGCAGTGTATCTGCCTGCAGTGCTTTCAGTCTCTGTAGACGGACATTTTTTCAACGCATATGGACAGATATGCAGTCCATAAAAAAGCAAACAACGCAATGCTCCGGGGATGATGCTACACGTTGAGTAAATAGGCTACTGATTGGTAGAAAAATTAGCTTGAGCTGGCTGAAGCTGCGAGGGCCCGACAACAACAGATTTCACAACCAAGAGTACAAAGCATCTAAAACTGCAAACAACATAGAAATGCAGGTGAAAAGCTCAGATAACAACTGCACTGGACAATCTTCATGATCTTCACACTTAATTAAGATAATTGCAATGCTAAAGGTCCAACAACAAAGCTAACACAACCAAGAGAAGCCCACAGCACAGACTGCTCCACATATCTATGAGACTGACTCTAAGTGGCAGAAAAACGCTATAATATGTAGATGCGCACTTGTGATACACCAGCGGAGAACAAACTGAAATCTATGTTGGGCCCCTATTTCCAAAGGGATTATCAAATGAAAAAAAAGCCTTGAAAGACGAGAGGTGCGACAGACGATACTGTAACTTTTTGTAGTTCTGCTGTGAAGAGAAATGACAAATAAATAAACTCACTGGATTTAAAAAATCTCAGCTCAGAACAACACTGCAAACATGGAAGATACAGAACTGAAGTCATGCTAAAATTGGTTGATCTGTTGTCTGGTGGTGAAATCTAGGCTAAATGTGGACATCTAATCAATGCCTTCAAAAAAAGGAGGGTTGGTGGCTGCAGCCCATTTTTGCCTTTTAGATGTTATACAACCAAAAATTGCTCCGTCTGTAATATGTCTGTCTGTATCATCACATACATTACTTAGAGAAAGGTATGCAAAGTTATGGATACGTTTTTCATTGTATTGTACACTTCTTGAGATACAGTAGGCCTGCTGACAGGCAATCAGCTGTTTTCTACACAACTTCATGGTATTCACGAGTGTATAAACTGTTGGAAAGCTAAGATACTTGTGATTCAACTGATGCAAATCACTTAACAATTTTATGACCACAAGGTACAATCAAAATTACAATTAAAACAAAAAGTACAATACTGAGGCAACTCATCTATAATATGCTATATGTTTAATTTTAAATGTCCAAGGAAGAAAGCACTGCATAAAGCAGCATGGCTGCAGCGTGACGTTTCTGTATTCTGTGTGTCTGCTCATGAAGAAGTAAACTGCATTCTGGATAGTTTTTAGACTTTGTGGGATTAAAATGTGGCACGAACAACACCAAAAGTAATTCTACCATTCAAGATGGAGAGGAAACATGAGGAGTCTGTGGGTGGAAATATTAGAGACTGACATTTCTGTGGACCCATTTTTGGAAAGCACCTGAACATACCTTTAGAAGAACTGTGGAAAATATTTATTTTTGCGTTTCTTTTTACACCACAGCTATTACAGACAGTTTTGGATTCAAAAGGACTTTTTCTCATTAGTCTCTTCAACCATCTGTAACTTATTCACAGTAACAGTGTGAATGTATGGGGAAAAATATTTGAAGTGTTACCTTTCAAAAGAAACCAAAATCCAGCATTTACTCCATATGACTCTAGAGCAGCTCTCAATTTACTGTGGATATGGCCGGGAAAGGGATTCTAGGGTCATTTTACCGAAATGGGAGTGTTAGATTCATTGTTGTTGTGAAAGTGAGAGGCAGAGGATCAGGAAGAAAAGAAAAAAGCAGAGAGAAAGCTGGGGGCTGTCCAGTGCGGTGTCTGTAAAACAGCTGTATTTCATTTGGAATCTGACTAAGCTACAGAAAAAAAAAAAAAATCAACACTTATTTCTCCATATTCCATGTACCTGCCATCAGACTTGCTTGCATGTGCCATCTCACTCCTGGCTGGTAGTGGAAATTTCCATGGCAACACAAAGAAAGCCTGTACGACCTCGAGTCTTTTTGTGTGAAGAGCCTTTGTGCAGAGTGTGAATGCAATGTCATATTCAGTAACTGGCTGGCTACCACAGGAATTCTTTGACTTCATGAAAAGCTGAATTTAGTAACAAGCCATAAAGCAGGAGTCACACAGACAGGCCGTGCTTGTCTGTCAACTCCACCTCGGTGGAGTAAGATAGATTATGATGTTTTCTCACATTTCCAGAGAGCACACAAATACTTGTCTTTTAAGTGGTTAAAGAACTGTGTGGTAACCATCTACATATGTTAAAACTATGATTACATCTAATTGTGGTTTTGTAATTTCCATGATCAGTGTTATACTGACGCATTTTGGTTTGAAAAATGATCGGGCAAACCACATAAGCGTAGATACACAAAAAATGTACAGTTACAAACAACAACAAACATGGATACAGACATGAATGCACTCACCAGATTTAGGTGAGGAGCAGCTCTGGTTTTCAAATGTATCCTACTTTTTTTCTTTTGCTAGAATCCTCTTTGGGGACTTTTGTAGCTGTGGCACTTCAGTATACACTGACTGGAAAACTTCTGCATGCTTTTTTCACCGAGTTATTTCAAAATTCATTTAACAAACCTGTCCCAATATCCTTTTTTTGAATATCAATAACAACCTCTAGACATTTCTGCAAAAAATCAAATGATGATTCACAGAGATGCATGTGAGGAAGGGAATGCAGGGAAACAAAGATGGTTCCAAGCAACAAAGACTGATGGAAAAGACGGATGTAAAATCTCTCAGTTGTTACCAAACATTTAAGATCCATTGACAAGACATGAGCTGATGGCTCTGGTGAGTAATTCAAGGGGACCTGCACTGGTGTGAGCGTACCATCCTGGTCATACTACTGCGAGGATATGTTCCAGCAGCCTAGACATCAAACTACTGGCAATGAAGGAGAAGTTCACACAACAAACAGAAACTTGTAAACATACTTCCCTCCTCTAACCAGGCTAACCAGACTAACAACATGTGATCACAAAACTCTGCATCACCTTGCTGTTGTTTCTTGTATTCTTGTGAGATTTAATAATTCTTAAACAGTATTCATCTTTACTCTGTATCTACAAGATATAAATAAGAACATATGAATGAAAATTGTAACAATCAAAAGAACTAATGCACAGAAAGTTCATATGCTCACTTGAGATGGTATTTTGCCTGTTTTAAAGAAGACTTGCTGTGTAATAGAGAGAATGGAAACTACTTGTTGAAGCTTGTCTAACCTGGCAAAGACAAAAAATATCTATAAACACATGAGACTGACTGGTGTCTTCTCATATATTCCCAGATATGAGCTCCTGAAGAACAACTCTCTCCATTTTCTAATTAGAACAACTAATTCTTCCAGAGAATTCCAAACTCTAGCATTGGAGCCTATGGTTTATGGAAAAAAAGTTTGCTTCAGATTTACTACTCGGGTGAATGGAAACCTGGTTAGTTGCTGTTACAAAACCATTTCCCTTTTGGCATTTCAAAGTTGTTCTAAGTCTAAGTACATCCAAGGAAGAAGCAGAGAGCACATCTGAGGCTAATGTAAATGGGTAAGCATCATAAAAATACACCGGACCACACTTTAGGTGGCATAAAATGAAAAATCTGTTTAACGCATGATGTAATTCCCACTGAGCAGGTCATGAATGTGCGTAGGATCTCCATCCAGTTCTTACTATTAAATTTCACTATAATCTCAACCTCATGGAGGCCGTATAAAGCAAGTCAGGACCAACAAAAAGTGACCATTATAAAACTTAATGAAAAACAACCCAAACAATATTGAATTAATAGGTCATGAACTGACAAAACCCACCAAAAACAAATGATCAGCAGCAATGAACACATACTGTATTTTGCTCCTTCATTTCATCAGTCCATTTTTTTGTCTTTATTGCTTTGTTTTATTTTGGACTGATGTATCTTTACTTATTTGTCTTGCCTTCTGTACCCGAGGCGTGGTTCCTCTGACCCCTTACTTGAGATCATTTTGAACCTTTAACTGGGCTGACGAGATATAAGGAGTTATGGTGTCCCCCTCTGGCTCTTACAGCTAACAATTACATGCAGGAATGTTAACAAGTAAGCACTGTCCGACAGGGGAAGTTACCACTGCGACAAATTACTAAGACATTAAGCTCCCTGAATTGCTGAGCCAGCCTAGGATGCCTTGGCTTTTTTTTTTTAGTCCTCACTAACAGGTTTATAGTTCTTATAAATGGGCCCCAGTCCTCAGGCACATCTGGGCCTTGTTACAGTGGAGCCAAATCAAAGGACGCATGCCAACATTTGATACATCATTCCTTCATGCCAAGCATCATAAGAATGAGGGGCTGAGTCTTAACTTTGTCGTCAGTGGGGCTATTTTGGGTGTTTTTATAAGAGCCCCCTCTCAGTGGTGCTCACTTCCTTTTCGCATTTAGAATGCAGATCAGAGGTTTACAGTAAAACATGTGTATGTTGAGAAGTCTGGAAAAGAACAAATAGTGAATGGCTGCACGTGTGAACAGGATGACATACATAAACACACATATTGCCTAAAATTGACAGAGCAGGAGATTTCTATTTTTTTTTCATCATATATACAGTTTCTTTGAAGGCCTTGGCCAAATATCATAATCTAAACAGTATACTGGCATACATATTGCAATGTGGTTGGATGTGTTTGGAGGACTCTTACTTACCAAGAATGCACTTAAAAAAATGTATTGATGTGTCTTTAAAAAGACTGAATTTAAAGAATGTATTAAAAATAAAGACAAGATGGTTCTGTTTCGAAATGAACACAATCTAATTGAAGTTCTTTCAAATACACCGACATGCTTACAGACATTTGCATGAAACACCACAAGACTTATACCAAAATGGTGGAATGGAACTTGATTTTTCAGAAAACATTTGCAGTGCATTTCTTGTTCTTTTAGTATGCTGTGGCTGTGGTAAAAACAACAACAACAACAACACAGATCTGTTAAAACAGAGGTTGAGATCCAGTGAAGCAGGGAACATGGAGTTGATTATATCTCGTTCTGTCATCCCATCTGTGCTTGGTTAGAAGAAGACAGGCTATGACAAATGGGTCATATATCGTAATCCCCGAGACAGACTTTTAAGCACGCAAGTGTGCCTCATTAACAAAGCTGGGCCACTGTGTTAGTGAAACTTTATGCTGCAGGATTGGATATCAAAAAAAGCCTATTTCTTTCCTGCAGGTCAGCAGTTTCCATTTAAATACAAGTTTAACTCTCTTGGTCTCACAATGCATGATGAGATTTAGAGAGCCCCACTATGTAATGAAATACAACTTGTTAAGTCCTGTAGGTTCACAGAAAGCTGCCCAGCAGAGGTAGCATTGGCAGACAGGATCTTTTAGTCTAACTGAGACTTTATATTACCTGTGAAAGCTGTACAGAACAACTCAAACAGCACCTGCATCTCAACCATTGTGCAGAAGTTGTGTTTTTTTTTTTTTTTAAAGCAAGCACACACAAATGTATGTACGTTTATGCCAACACACATGTAGAAACCTATGCAAAACTGGCTTTCAGCTTAGCATTTTTACGTCTCTTCTCTTTTATCATAGAAAATAACAATGAAAATGTGTGAAGTTAAAAACAGATCACATTCTATTTGACAAGCTACTGCTCTAAAAATGTGCCTAAAGCATGCAAGATAGATTTACTATTTTCATGTGTTGAGAAGGGACCTCTCAACATAAATTTGCCATGAGCTCACTTGCATGGTCTAGGTAGTCCAGTCCAGCCAGATAATTTATTACAACACAAATCAGCACAAACATGTCTTTTACCTTAGGAGGAAAGAGATGTTTAACTGAGCAAAGAACTAGTGAAAGACAGACATTACATTTCATGCACCTCTTATCTGTATGCACTAAGTGGGTAGTTTATGTATTTCTGGAACAATATATTTCTAAAAACACAAAATCTGAATTGAAAAAAGAAAAACATTCCTTTAAAAAAGACATTTTACGTGCATGCATTTAGAAAAACATGGAAGCTATAAACTAACTTTATTGGCTTTAGTGGGGGACAGGAGCCCTCCTGGCTCCTCTTGCTCATGTTCCAGTAGTGGCATGTTGGAATGAGGTCATTTCAAGTAAAACAGGACCATGTGAACCTCAGCAAGAGGGAGAAGAGGTTGGTCACTGATCCTGACTTTCACTATATCACTTTGACCAAAGGGGTATCAATTCCTTGGGGTTTGACTTATGACTAAACGTTCTCCTGCCATCACTACGTATGTTTGCACAGTTTTGTTTGCAATAAACACTGAAGACAGCAGTAGTCTTTTAGGTTTGTTGTAGAAATAAAAGAAGCACCACAACAAAAATCAGCAAATGATGGCATAACATGAACAAGAGTATGGATACAGTTTTTGCAGGAATGAATAGGAATACAGAATAAAAGAAAATAGATTTACAAGACACGATTACTCTGACCAAGGACACAGTTGTTGTTCAGTTGGGGACCCATGGTAAGTGTAAGCTATGTGGATGTGAAACTCTTTAAGCATTCATAGGAAATTAGCCGTGATATTCTGTACACTTAAGGGGAAAAAAACTGCCTTTCTGTCTATTAAAGCAAGCATAGCAATTTAAAATCAATAGGAATTTCTAGCCAATGATTCAAAATCAGCAAACTTGATGTTTTCCTTTTTATTTTAAAACATATCATAAAAATCTGAAAACTTCCAGCAAGGAAATGAAGCTCAAAGCTAGCAAGTTGGCGGGTCACCAATATCCTTGCTTGTGTAAGCATATCCCTGCCTTAAGCAGTCCCCTGTGGGTTCTTTGACAGCGTATCAGTCGTAATGTAAGACACAATGAATCAATAATAATGTCTTGTGACTTTCACTTTCTCAGCGTCAAAAACAAACTGCTGTTTGAGCAGATGACAACAGCTAAAACCTACAAAAGAAAAGACAAAAACATTGAATAAAAGGCTACATTTCCCTCACAGTTTCTCTTTTTAAGATATAACCTGAAACGTTTTAGATAAATAAACCTCTTAGAGAATATATTTAACCAGATTCTTTGAGGCCTTTGTGCATATGTTTACAATAGTCTTTCACTGCAGTAATTACAATTTTTCTTATTCCAGCTGTAACCTTTATCTATACAGCTGCTACATCAGCTATATTGTCCCACACAATGTTATAAAAAAACAATGCAATATTAGTGACGAATCATCAAGTCCCTATTGGGGGAACAGCACTGTAATTAATCTAGTAAATATGGAATGACAATACTAATTAGCAGTTAGCGCAGTGCTGATATGTAACATTCAAATTCAGAGCAGGCTGATTCTGGCTTGCAGCTGTGTGTGTGTGTGTGTTTGGTTTTATATGATTATGGGGGCCAAAGCCTGACAGGACAACAAACTTATGGGGAAGTCTTGTAAATGTGGAGACCAAACTGCAGTCACCACAAGTCCAAAGTGAATTTCTGGGTTAGGACATGGATTTAGGAAAAGATTTAGGGTTAGGCATTCAGTTGTGATGGCTAGGAAAAATGTTAGGTCAATTTCATGTCCCCACAAAGTTATTGATACAAAGATGTATATGTGAGTGTGTATCTCTCTATAATGAACATAATAAACATTTGCAGAAATATATAATTCAAATTGTAAGTAGAATGAATGGTCAGGCATACGCAAACTGAGATTCATTAGATGAATCCAGAGTGATTAGATGTGCAAATGATAGATAAGCTGATTTTCTAATATCATGGATATCTCACTTGGTTTGAAGAAAACTGTAAGTATAAAAAAAAAAGCCAGTACAAAAAACAGAAACAAACATGATAATGCACTGAGAAACACATGACAATACAGTGAACTTAATCATATCAAGACAGACAAATATTTCTTAAATCCAAAAATTCCAACATCACTGATTACATGTACACTAAACAAGCATGTAAAATGTGTGTTAATATGCCCCACAGGTTAACAGATGGCCCGACCGACTTTATTCTGACTGGGCCATTGCTCTGAATAAAACTGTAATATTAGGTTATGTGCAAATTAAGCTAATATGCTACTGCATCTGTATATAGACTTTGTGAAAAAGGCTGATGCAGTCTTGAATGTGAAGCCAATGTGGAAATAGCTTAAGTACTACATTCTTAATTCATTGCAATTGCTCTTAAATATTTCACTACAGTATCATAAATTAGATTTGTTCCCTTCAGCAGCGTGCTGGTGGTTCTTTCCAAATACATTTTAAAATTAAGAAGACATTATGTCACAAAGATCGGAATGCTTGTCCAAACAGCTTTTAAGGATCACTCTCCAGTTCCAACACTTATGACACCAAAAAGGTGCAGAGGAAGGAAAGAACCTCATGTTAAACTCGAGGCTTTAAAATGCTCATCGTCAAACTGCTGAGAAAAGCATGGTTGCCACAAGAATATTTTGAACATGGTCTATGGATTTGTGCCTGAAAGAGTTGCTATAGCAACACACCATCCAACTGAATGTAAATGTATAGTGTGAGAAATGCATCTCAACTAATTTTGTGTTCCAGAGGTTCAGATGTTCTCATTCTCTGCCAGCAAATTAAACCATAAAAGATCACAAGAAACGAGCACAGTACAGTGAATAAACCTAAAAACTCTTTCTGCCTCTAGCTGAATTTATTTACAGGGTTAAGCAGAATGCAGAAGGGCCACAAAAGCAAGAGCTTGAATGAGGTTGTGTTTTTAGACTGAAATAAACATGTTACCATGAGTGGTACTCTTAAACATCCCTGATGTCATTGTTTCTCCTGAACACCATAGTTGTCTTAATACCAGGAAAAATGTGCAGCAGTGTGATGTCAAAGCTCGCAGAATGCAATCTGTATCTGGGAAGACAGATCCACACTAATTTAAACCTCACCACAATAACATGAGAACAAATAAACTGAGACATATTTTGTCACGTAGGTTGTGAATATTTCATTACATTCTCATATCAAGTCCAAAACCACAGCACGAGTGCGCCGCTGAACTCTGCAATTAACTTCATAAACCATCTGTGCAGTTGTGTTTTTTTGTGTGGTCACGCCTGCTTGCTGGGTGGCCCGACGTAGAAGCATTTACAATACTGAATCAGCAGCAATCATCGCCCAGTCTGATGTGCATAGAGTTTCTGCTGCACTCCATCCCATCCCCACACAGCACTTTCAAGCTTCATCACCCTGTAGAGCCAATAAAACCACACAGTGTGGACCGCCAGCTATCCAGCCAAGTCAGATTTTACTTTTGGGATAACACACTGACCACAGAGAAGATGGTATCTGACTGCCTGTTTTTCATGTAGCAAATGGTAGAGAAGCTATGTAACGTATCATTGAGTTAACTCTTTAATCAACATATGCTTTACAGTATGAAAACTGTACAAAGTGCATAAAGGACACTTATAAGATTTCTATATTATTAAACTAATGGCTATGACAAAAATGCTGCCAGAGCTCCTGTGTTAATCAGTTCAATATAGACTGGACACATTATTGGCTGACCACACAGTGTCCTTGAAGCAGAGTCGAAAACTGCAAGAAGGAAACAACCCCAAAATGGATGTGACTAATATTACATCCAGGGTGTTTAATATCAGATTGAATAATCATGTTAAAAAAAAAAAAAGCAAATAGGAGTCTTAAAGAACTTATATTAAAGTTTTGTAACATTTATGGCGATCTATTAGCAGAAAAGAAATACAATATGACCAGTCCGGGCAGATTCAAACCTCGCCTTTTGGGAGACAGCCTTAAACAGAGACATTTAACAGAGCTAAATGAAGACATAAGGTACTATGTCAATGTCAAACTTTACTGTCAAAGGTTTGCAGCTGTACAGTAGAACTTCAGGAGGAGGTCGAACTCTGAGACCATAATGTCTTTAAGCCTGAGTAATAAAGTCTTATTCACCTCTTATTTGAAAATTTGGCTAAAAAAAAGCAATCTGCTCTACATAACTAGATCTTACATATCTAATTTTGAGGAATGTTGGAAAGGTGAAAGTGAAATAGAGTCGATCCTGCTGACACAAAAGTAGGTGAAGGTTGGATCCAGCAGACTGTTTCAGATATTTGTTTTACAGATGTTAATACACAAAGATGTTGGACACGATCTTTTGAAACACTTAAGCACTAGTAAATAGAGAAACTCTATGGCAGAAATTTTTCACTATCTTGTAAATAGAAGCTTTCATGCATAAACAAGAATAACACTGCACAGTGTGCTGGTTGTGGGCCAATGTAAGCACAGCCAGAGCAACAAAAGCACCACAGCCAGGTCTGAAAGTCGTAAAGAGAGCAGCACAGTGACTCAAAATAAAACAAAGAAAAGTACCTGTTTTTAATTTGAACTTTCTGTAGTTTTTCAAAGAGAGGAAACAGCAAAGCTGATGTTGGCCTTCCCTGAGGCCAAAAAGGCTTCCATCAAGTTTGTTACTGAGACACAATTTCTCCGCCTGTCTGGGATTGTTAACCAAAAAATGAAGTTAGACACTTCCAATATTATGAGTGCTGTTCTTGTATTTGAGCCAAAACCTGGTGTGAATGTAGAGCTTGACAAACATCAATTTATGAGGGAAGACACCCTATCAAACAGCTGGTTAAAGGCGTGTCACTAAAATTGGCCAGTGTATCCCACGGGGTGGTGTGAAAAGGTTTATTGAGGTGGTTAAACTGATTCCAGTCTAAACTACTAGAGCTATATTTAAACACACACACAGACAGAAGCTACTCTGCAACTCCCAAAATGTCATATTTCATGTCTGAGATCCCTTTCCTGTGTTTGAAAGGGAACTCTTCCTCTGAGATCTACAATGTCTATATAAAAAATGCATGGCTTACAAATGCTGAACAGGGCATCATGGCTGCATCTACCAGATGTAGCTCCACATACATACAGCTGAACTTTTATCTGGATGTATGTGAACATTCGTATTTCTGGATCTGCAATCCTGTTCACTCAAATGTCTCAGCCACTGCAGAAGAGTTTGTTTGGGGACAGAAGCTGAGACATGACTAAGACAGGGTTAAAGTGTAGTTCGGGTGGTGGTTGAGGAAAATCTTTTTTACCACGCTGGTTATCACAGCTGGACCGATGAGGTGCCAACAACTAGTAGCATGTGTTTGTATGCCCAAGTGAAGTGAAGTGAAGTTTGTAATTACCAACTTAACTACATAAAACAGCTACATTTTCTGTGCTAGCTCAAAAGAGTCACCGGGTCTTAATTAAGAACAATAGTGTGTAAAAAGCTACTTGGCTGTGTGCCAGTAGAGACCTGCCAATGTTGGTCTACAGGCCAACAATGCCGACAGAGCCTAAATTTGCCTGAAAGTATTCTGTAATGTGAATAATATTTGTAGGGATTCTGGGATTATTCTGGGTTACAACTAGTACAACTAAGGATGTAATGAAAGTGTCACTGCACTAGATTATTTTCACAGTCATAATGGTTTCAATTAAGATGTTTTAGTTAGTCTCACATTTACCTAGAACACAATTATTTACCAGCTGAAGACAACGTGTTTGTGTGAAAACATGATTTTGCCTCATTCTTATGTCTGCATGTCAGCAATATTCATCTGAATTAAATCAGGATCTAATCCAGACAGGGGTCAATGCAGCTGAGCTGCAGCCGACCTATACTAATTCTCTGAGAAGAAATCCCTGCGGCATGATTACAATCAGCCCCAAATGGGACAAAGCGATTTCTGCCCAGTCTGGGCTTCATTCCTGCCTGCCTCTTATTGGTCAGTCCAGGATTGACCCACCCCCCTGTGACAAGTAACAGACTGATCCTGTAGATTTTGCAGGTCTGTTATAGGACAAAAAACAAGTTAGCATGAAGTGTTATTTTATCTGTCATTGTCGTTTGCCCCCCCGGTCAACTTCTTTCCACTTCTCTGCAATCCTTTAATGCCTTCTTCGTCTCTGTTCCTCTAACTCCCACTGCTCTTTATTGAAAACATGAGCCAGTAATCTTTCATTAGGATAACAGAGCACAAACTGCATGCATGCCCTGGGGGGGTAACAGGCAGGCATTCTGAAAACATTCTTTTCTGGTAATAAAGTCCCCGTAAATTAAAACCACTTGCTGCTTTGCTCCCAAAAATAAGTCAGGCAGGGAATGCGACTCAAAATTATTGAAAAATGTCTCTCTAGAATCAGGCAAAACTGAAAGAGGATTGCTAAAAGCATAACCAAGCACAGGTCACCAAAATATGATAAGATAAAGAAAGCTGTAGTCGAATTTAGAAGAAAAAAATGTTTTTGGCAATTTTTTTTTAAACCCCTCCTTCCCTCCCTTTCCTTGGCATTTTGCTGACACAGCACATTGTAGTCATGAAGGCCCCTTACTGTATTCTCCACCTCTCCCGTCCTTCTGATTATATAGGTTTGTACTGAATAAACTTCCAATGTAGACACAGGAAGTAGATCAGCAATTTCTCAGGTTTGGATTCTCAGTGGGATAATAGATACCTTGTGGAGAGCAGATGTCAAAATGAGTCATGGACTTCATTCCTCTCTTCACTGAGGACATTGGTTTATGTGTGGCAGACAAGTTAAACGTTCATATGGTTTAGTGAAGTAAACTATAAGCTGTAGCCAGGAGGTTGTCTGTGCCACCCATACATAACGTTGAAGCTATACATCTTCACAACTCTGCTATCAAAGAAAGAAAAATACACCTAAATGGAATTTGTGCAAATTATGAATATTTCAGTGGTTTAAATTTGTTTAAAAATGAAGAATAGCTATTTGTATTAACATATTATATCTGGGGCTGCACAGTGGTGCATTGGTAAGTGACTGGCTCCTTAGAGCAGGAATATCCCTGCTCTGAATCTTGGCTGGGAGCTTTCTGTGTGGAGTTTGCATGTCCTCCCTGTGGGTTTTCTGCGGGTACTCTGGCTTCCTCCCACAGTCCAAAAACATGAATGTTAGGTTAATGTGTCATCATGAATTGACCAAAGAGTGTGATTGTTTGTCTTTATGTTGGCCCTGTGTTCGATTGGCGACCTTTCCAGGGTGTACCCTACCTACTGCCCAATGACAACTGGGACAGGCTCCAACATGGCATAGTTATTGTTGGTGCCACAGAGGCTGCCTTTTTCAAAAATTGCTGATCTACCAGAACGTGCACCCATAACCAACTCTATGTCTGAAGCACAGAAAGGTCCAAAGAAAATAAATATCCTAAGAGCAACTACATGATAATGAGTTGTTTATGGCCATTTTTTATACAAGTAACAAAACTTCAATGACCACCCACTACAACCAACACAAGAGCTTCTCTGAATGCTCAAAATGTTGAACACTGAAGCAGAGAGGCTACAGCGCACTGCCACTGAACAACACAGGAGAGGAAAACTATTGCTTGTGGATACACTTTATTGGTGCACATTTTTTTTATTACAATGTATGTTACAGTACAACACGGTTTGACACAGTACCCTAGTACTTTATATCCCAGTCATATCACAGTATCCCAATATTACATTATATTGATTTAACAGATGGCCCTGTGATGAACTGGCAACCTGTCTACTGTGTACCCTGCCTCTCGCCAAATGGCACCTGGGATACGCTCCATCCCTCCACCCTGAATTGGATCAAGTGGGTATAGAAAATGTTTGGATGGATGGCCATAACAGGCACTTTTATCCAAAGTGACTTACAGATGTGGAGTACAGAGAAGGTATTGCAATAAGTTTCTGACAAGCTTTTAGTTCAGAAGGTTTTCGACTACAGAGGTTGGCTTCAGTCAGCAGAGAAACAAAGACTGATCTGGAAATCAAAATGATCAAATATGCTATTTGATCATTTTCAAAAGTTGGTTTTGCATATTTTGATTAAATGGGTTTGAATTAAAGGAATGTGTTAACAATCTTGAATGTGCTTTACACAGCTGAGGAGTTACCAACATCTGATCAGTGGGTATAATTTCTACTGCCTGATGAGTGTCAGATTATGAATCTGTCTGGAAAATGTGGCTGTGAAAACCCATTAAACTCAGGGAAAACGGGAACGTGTAGACCCATTTGAAAACAGAATTTTTGGTTTAAGACCAAGTTTTTCGCTGGGTTAAACAAAAATGCGCCAATATGCTGATAACGTCGCAAAGTCATCAAATGGTCAGGAACACCCAGGAGGCTGCGCTTTGCATTTCTACTGTACCCATTGCTGTGTTAAGAAAGAGAAATAAGAAAGAAGGCTGGAGCCAAAAATAAGGTTGTTTCTGGAAAATGAGGTGGCCGCTCCTTAACCTCAATGATTATTGTTGATGGTTTACAGCCAAGAAAAATACTACATTCCTGATTTGCAATAATTTGGACTGGAATCACTTATGTGTTATAAGGAATAAGAACCAGTGTAGGTGGTCACAGCTGGAAGTCAAGAAGTTACTTGATACTTACCAAATCTCTTATACCCGAAGGACTGCACCTCCTCCTCATCAGCAAAGTCGTCTGAAACAAGAACAGAAAAATTAATGAAATCGGTTGAGAAACTGTAATGTTAAGAGGAATAAAACTAGTGTTATTGCAGATATATAGCACAGGAAAAACAAGGATATGTTACCTCATTATTACCAAGTTTGTGGTCTAAAAGAAATACAAGAGTTATCTGAAATCTGAACTCACAGCCCACTGATTCTGCCCTGAACATCTAAAAGCAGATTCAACCTGTCTGAGCTGGATCAGCGCAGCTCTTTACTGTAAATTTTCTATTTTTCTTTCACAGTGTGGGATTACATCCATCTCTTACAAGTCTGACCGGCCCTCGGTGGCGTCTCCTTTCAGTGCTGCCTAACATCTGTGGGAAAGCATTTTGGTAATGATTCTTCTTTTTGTCATTATCCTTTGCCACTGAAAATAAAGAAATCCCACAGGTCACAAAAAAACCTTTCATCTGCAAAAACAACAAAGGGATGTGAGGAGATGAGAGCAATAACTGTCTTCCAAAGAGGTATGAAATGAATCTTTGGCTGCAAACAGAAGAACTAAGAGATGTGCTCCAGGTGACGATTCTGAGAATAAGCACGGTGACCTTTGAGCAGACCACATAATGGAGAGCAGCGTGAGTTAAGAGGTGACAACAACAATTCAAACTGTCATAAAAAAACTGAAACCTCATCCAACTACATAATTTAGCTTTTCCAGCACCCCCAGCAAATGGTTTCCCGTGTATGTTTTCAAGCAACATAACCGTGCCCCACATTGGTTACACCAACATAAATATGCTCGGCTGTTCCATATTTCACCCATACAGCAGATTTAAAATGTTTGGGTCAAAGTGAGATTCATCAACTGGTCAGGAACACCCAGGATGCTGTGCTTTGTGTTTCTCCTGTGCCTATTGTTGTTCTAAGAAAGAGGCTCAACTTCACCACCACATCAAACAGAGAGCCCAGGTTTGGTGAATTCAATCTTGATGTTCAAGTTTAAGTTTAGATGTTTAAGTTTAATAATATGTGTTTTCACAAGTATCTTAATAACTACACTTCCACATAATGCACTGTTAAATCCTGCATCACGCTACAAAAAAGATTGCAGTGTACTTAATACAAAAAGGATTGCATTTTATCAACAATAATAATATATGCAGCCCAGTCTCATATATATCTAATGGATTACTTTGGTGCATTATTCAAAATGAGATCCTTTCACAATAAAAACTTTAAATCTGTTCGTAAGATTGTGTTTTTTTAGAGATTTGTTGGGACAGAACTCCTCATACTGTAGGAGAGTTGACATGTCTATACGTAAACCCAAATTATGATAATTTCCTCAACCTGACCACATAGTTTTTCTGCATAAACCGAACCAAACGGCATCTGAAAATGGATGGTGACAAGTGCTAATGAAATCTAACAGTAGATGAAAACACATCCAGCCAGCTGAGTAAAATGCTGCCAGTTTTAATTTTCTTTAAACCAAGTACACATATGAGCTCACTGTTTTTCAGCAGAGGCTGCACCACCATGCATGAATACAACCAGCAGTCAAGTCCCCAGGTGGAGGCTGGAGGGGTGGTGATGGAGTAAGTCAGAAGACCTTCATCTCAGAGACCCAAGGAGGTCCAGTGTGAGATAACAGTTTATTTCTGGACATGTTTCTGTACCAACACAGCTTTTCAAAATCCTCCATGTTCCCCATGAAGCATAATGTGACAATGTGGTTCTGACACAAAGTTTTTTTGGCAGGCAGAGTAGGATTCCTTGTGGTTTTTAAAGATGAGAAATGCCAATGTTTTTCTCTAGTGACTGGGCTGGAAAACAGCTGTAAATTTCAATACATATGAGTCTGAAATTATCACGAAAGCGAAATAACGGCAAGTGAGAGGAAACCTAACGATAATAAAAAATGTGTCTAAGTCTGAAAACACGATGGATCTGGATGGGGCATGAACCCCTGTCTCCCGAGTGAAAGTCCTGTGTCAAGTCTTATAGGAGTTCATATCTTTGGTTGCCTTAAATCACAATGCACATTTTCTTTGCAGCAGAATTCTTTTATCCCATGCAGACCTAATGCAACACATGCATTTTACTGCGGTTTACCTGTGAGACACAGAAAACAATTAAATAAATGAATACTGACAAGTCAGAGGGTAGAGTCAATATCTATCAAATAAAAGCACATTTCTATTGTTCAGAGACTGAGAAAAAAGTTTTAGTTGCCAGAAGTTTTCCAAAAAAGTTTTTAATCAAAAAGGTCACAAGTTGTTTTTTGTTTTTTGGGAAATCCAGACACAGTGTCTTGCCAAGAGTCGAAATATTGACAACTCTTTCATGTCTACTGGCAAATATAAAATCTAGAAGGCAGACAAGCTGGATAATTTATTTCACATCATAGTCATTCAAAATAACATAGTCTTTAGTATAAGAGAGGATTGTTCTCCAAAGTGCTCTCAAATAGAGGCATATTGAAACATGAACAGCGAAGACCTGTATTCCCTTGGACTGAAATCACGTGTGCTTTCCACTTGAAATCCCATCGCCTCTCACAGCAATAAAATAAGCTCCAGGAGGTGACCGGCTTGCCAGTAACAGCCAGGATTTAGTCTGTTATGTGAGCAGAGATTTTTTAAACCAACCACACGGTGGCAGCAGCCATGCGTTTATTTATCATTTGCAATAAGAAACCAGCTCGCTGACCTATCAAGTGTGGCCTCTTTTTCTTTTTCAGGCGGGCATGCACGATCTTAATTTAGCAAAGTCCAAAACATCAGGGAACCACATGAGCCCCAGATGCGGGAAAGCCTGATGTAGACCTTTGTTTAAAACTATGAGCTGTCAGCCACTGACCACCATGATTCATACAAGTTCCTCTGTTGTTTTCACACAGTGTGTTGAAAAGAAGCAGGTAATTAGATTTAGCGTGCGGGTGAGTGCTGGAGGTACGTGCATGCGCGCCGAATTGTACCACAATAAAGCTTTTTATATAAGTTAAGTCTGACTCAGTGGTCCCTCCAGTGCATTCTGAGACAAGGCACACTTTTCACCTAACACAAGTGCCCAAAATGTGGATAAAAGGTAACTGGAGGAGAACAAAATGAATATGAGTATGTGCAATACTGGCTGGTTCAATCACGCGCTTTCCACATGTGTTTGGAATATGTATTTTTTTTCTATGCAGGTTACTGTCTGATGTGCATCAGTAGACAGATGCAAAACAACCCCAAACAGAGCGCCGTGATTGAAACCAGATGTGAGCGCTGTAGCCCACACATTCCTCTTGTCCCCACAACGATGGACAGAGTGTAGAAAGTGACAAAGAGAGAGCGAGAGGGATGCTGTATGAGCAGATAATAGTTTGTCATCAGTGACACGTGGCGTCTGTGCGTCTCAGACTGTACTTCTGATCATAATGCTTCAAACTGAGCCTACCTTTCATTGTGGTTTGCAGGACTCTAACAGTTGTGGAGTTGTTCTCTGAAGTCACATCTACAGCATCGCTTTGGCATTTGCCCGAAAGCCCCCGATGAACTCCACGGCACCTTGAAACTGCGGGTATCTCTGTAACCTCAGTTTATCGGGGGGAGGGGGGAAGGTGGTAAAAGAAATCAGAGGTCCATTCGTAAATACGTCGCAGGGTACCAACTCCTTCAGCGCAGGTAACTTTTGTGCTGCGGGAAAAAAAGAAAACAAAAAGAAAATAAAAGTTAACTATACTAAAAGATGGATGAGCAGCCTTCTTGGCGACTTCTCTTCTTGTTTAACTGGTAGTTTGGAGAGATGCTGAGATGAGTATGTGTCGTTGTTCAGCTCAGCACCGCAGCGGTACCCGCAGCAGCGACAGGAGAAGCTCAAAAAGTGAAGGAATCCAAACGTGAAAGGAAGTGGTGCACCCGTAGGGCTGCTTGAAGAAACCACGTGCTCCACACATCTGTGCGCACCCTATTCACCCTAGTTGTTGTGTGTGCATATGCGACTCTTTTCTCTTTTTACTGCTGTGCACACTTTGTTGAACTGATATCACTTAAACTTTTGAACAAGCACAAATTAACACAAACAGAGAAAAGCAGATTAGAGCTACATTATCACTACAGAACACAAAACTGCACTGTTTTAGTAATTTAGATGCGTTTCCAAAACTTGAGAAACACCACTTGCACAACAAGGCGACACTGAGTTTTGTTCTTGTTGTTTACTTTATTTTGGCCACTTGGGGGCAGTGAAAGGGTTTGTATGACTGAGGTTTCTCCTGATGATATGATGATTTATTTAATTACTCTTCTATGAAGACTCTCTTGGCTTCCACCAACTTCTGGCGAAAACAAATAATGGACCAAAAATTGAAAGTTGTGGGCGGTGAAAATTGTGTAGAAACGCACAATAAGGTAAGGAGCCAAACTGCTCTGCCTTTTCTAATACATCTTTTCTTTTTTGTCTTTTTTCTTCTTCTGTTGTTTACAACAGCTACCAGAATGATACAATGCACATTTTTGTAATTTTGCAAATTCATTTGTGACAGTTTTCTTTTCTTTTTTTTTAATCACTGGAGCAAACAACAAATAGGTCCGGTTGGAGATGAACTTTGAACCCTGAAGATTCCTTGGATCAATGATCAAAGCTTCTTAATACATATTCAAATGTTCGGTGAGATTTTCTGCCCTATTGGATATTTTGAAAAAGTACAAAATAGCTCACTAAGACAGGTTACTAATGGTCATCAGACAAAGCCACAGAAAAGTTATCAGATGGACTTTTGATTTTTTAATCAGTGCTGTCAAACAGCAGATTATATCACATCTGTCCTCCCTTATCTGTTGAAACTGACTCTCTACCTTCCTCAGAAAATCAGTCCTTCTCACTGTTGATGTAAGCAGAGGAGCTGAGGACAGACACGAGGACAGAGAAGTTTGTCATCTAAAATTAGCATCAATTAAAGATGACGTAAACATGACTGAGGTTGTATTTCCCTCATTTAAATCTTGGTACTTAAAACCAATGATACTTTCTTTCTAATATGACTTTCCTTCTTCTAATTTCTGTACTTTATATTGAGAGCAAATTTAATGTATGGACTCCTTCCAAAGTCGTCAAAAGTGTAATTTCACTACAGTGGTCAAAAATACATGATCAGATCAAGTTGCCATGGAAACTATGTCCTGCCGAAATGAGGTTCCCTGTCAACTGAGCTACAATAAGACAAAAGTTACACCGACTGTTTCCTCAAAAAAACACTTAACACAGCTCTCAGATGTGTGTTGAACTGTTATATTCATCATGCCTCCATTCTCTGTAAACCCTGTTGCACTCCTGCACCTGTTTGTCTCCCTCTGGCCTGGACTCCCTACTTTGATCAGCCCCACAGAACTTGACACAAGACCACATCATGAGCTGCTTATTTGAATCTGCTGCACAACTCTGAGGGAGTTTATTGAGCTCCTGTAAACTTGGAAGCACTCGCAGAGAAATGTCCGAAGAACAAAAAACAAACTAAACAAAAATCTAGGATCATTTTCTACATTTCATCCCTGTGTAAGTGCTGATTTATAGTCATTCCTGCGAATATTCGTGTGCCTGCATTCTTACACAACCAAGGACCCTTTTTATTGTCAACTGTTTTATGTTTAGGTCGGCCATGGGAGAACATGGGAGAAACGTTTCTCGCAGCAGGATTATGGGAACCAGGTGCTGAAGGTGTCAGAGACGTTGAAACACTGCCTGGTTTTGATTACTGTGCAGTAAAAACTCTTATTTTCTGGGTCACAGAATGCAAAGGGAGCACATTTTTTGAGGGAGATGGGGCAGTAGCAGGGAGATGAAGATAGAGTAACCCTCTCCCCCCTGACCTCTTCACATTTCAGCAGGAAAGAGGATACCAAGCAGTTTCCTAATACTGACACAAAAAAGCTTGATTGATCTGGTCAAATAATACCTGGTGGTTAACTAAAAAGGAAAAGGACTATAAATAATGCTGATTTTATCAAGTAATGTTCAGTGTGTATGCTTATAGCTGGAAATGCAGGTTAGCTGCATATCTTCAGTGGATAAAAATGGTAAAAAGGATGTAGCTTTGCAGCAGTCAGGTGAGATTAAGATCAGGCTGGTTCAGGTCCAGCAAAACAACAGTGTTGACAATGTGATCCTCATATCTCCACTCTCCAAAAAAAAAAAAAAAAGCATTCTTATGGAGACGATTTGATGAAATCACTTCGAGAGATCATTCAAGAATCACCAGAAACAATAAAGAGGAGTTTATTGTGATGAAACTGCTTCTGTAAGCTGTGTTAGTGGGTGCTGCATTAAGGATTCTCCACTGACAGATCATTTAAGAACTGATGTCAGAGCAGTCCAACCCATCAATGCTAATTTAACATCTTTTAATATTTCTTGTGTCGGACAATCATTTCCAGACACATGATGCACAAAATGGACCCCGGTGTTACCAAATGTAGTCACTTGATGATATACAAAAAAAAACAACATAACGACATAATGTCAGTTCCATTATGACATCTACTGTCAAACATACATATTTTTATATATCTGACCTTTATCCACTTAAATATATTTTCCTTTCAGGTTAGTCATGTCTGACAAACAGCTGAAATCCTGTTAAAAAAAACATCAAAACCTACTAAATCTGCTACGACCAAACGGTACGTTTGATGTGTGCAAGCAATCTCTTCTGTAAAACAAAGCTCCCTCTCAACGTGCCAAATGCTGGATTAATGGGCATGAACATCAAGCGAAGACAGTAATAGGATAAAGCTCAAGTGGAACGAGCACAAATAGACATGACCAGGTCAAGATAACCTGTCGACTTCTGCCCACAAAGAGCACTTTGTTTACGCCTGTCATCGGAGAAGCACCTTCAGTCTTCTGCTGGTGAGTTTTCTTGGTTGTGCTGGGCATTTTTATCCTCTTTGTCACTGGCCATAACCTTTTAATTTGTCACACACTTTAGCTGTGTTTAATTTTCTGTTTGTGTTCGCTTGACAACTTTTATATTTCAACTTGCTTCCTAAAAGTGATGTTTTCTGATTTATTATCTAATTGTGTACGTATAGTCTGATCAAGTAGACAATTTTAAGACTATTTCAGTAAACCTGACTGGCGTATATTTTAGTTTTACCTTTCCTAACATTATTTTCCCCCAATACAATTAGTTTGAGGTTCAAAGATTGGACATGAAGGCAGCAGGATATAACAGAGAAGCTTTTATAAGCAACTTAAACCCATAATTAAATAAGTCAAGTGGGTACATCCCCATTTACTGTAAATCCCTGATGGATACGAACTTGTATAACTCTTCAAAAGGCTGAGCCGAGGCAAAGTTTCCAGTAAAGGCGTGCAAGTGAGCTCAGCTGGTGAACCAAACTGGTGAGTAAACACAGTTGAAAATCTTCGTGTTTTTTTCTTTTTGTGTGTGTGTATTTCTGTGACTTGGCGTAGCCTGGCCTCCTGGCACAGCAGATGGCCCGGACATAAACACAGCTCCCTGACAGAGATGAACCCCATGATGTCATTTTTTCAGAGCTCCCATACGGCTGTTGGCCTCTTAATGGTGTTGCTTACAGTAAAAACAAAACTCAGCTGAATTAATAAAAGATCACACAAGAAGAAAGGAATACAGAAATCACGGGGTTATGCGTTGCTGGCTGTCTAAACTGATCTATACAGTCATTTGATCTGGCTTTTTTAAACATTCTACAATGTATTGATCACTATTCACAGCAGAAACTTTATTGATGCATGTAAGTTACTGCCACCAGCACACTCATATTTCTGCACCAGAAGCCTCTGTTAGGTTTATTGTGATTAGAAGCTGCACACACACCACTAAAGTTTTGATGAATCGGACTTTCTTGGTCTAACCAATTAAAATCATCAGTTCCAGAATTCCCTGAAATGTGATTTCTAACTGGAATGAATGTTTGCAGGTTTGTGGATAGATATGTAGCACCACCAAGTGGCGGTATTCCTCATGACCACACTCGGCTCGTCTATGTTATCTCACATTCAAATCCGATTAACTATCTGGATCAGACTTGACATCACGTGTCCTCTTAGTTTCTTAAGTCGTACTTGTTTGTGTATGTCTGCAGAGCTGATAGGTCTTTGTCTGCCAATGTGAGTCTGCATCAGTCACAACAACTCCAAGACCACATTTGTCTCGTCTTTTCGCTTCTTTCAGTCTGTTTCTCCCAACAAACACTGCGACTGATTTCGAGGATGAAGCTCCTGCTCGGTCTGATGGTTTTGGTGGCGACGCTGAGTGTCCTCAACTCTGCTCTTGCGGACCAAGCTAAAGTCATTTCAGAGGACACTTTAAAACGTGAGTTGGCAGAGCAGAATCTTTTCTAATAACTGCTTTTACACATCAGTCTTTACACTGTTAATCAGAGTGTTTGTTATTATCCCCTTTATTCTTTTTTCTTTATATCAATGGGCATTTTTAAGAGCTTTAGCCTAAATACATTTGAATTAAGTGTATTCTGTAAATTCAAACCTTTTTCCTCTGCTTCCTTCTCTGACGATTCAACTGTTTAGTGCAAAGCAAATTGCTTTCTGCTGCCATTTTACAGAGCTGTCTGTGGATGGTGAGAAACTTGTGGATGAGGAGGTGAGGAGGGCCCTGTATGGAGTGAAGCAGATGAGGGAGGTGATGTGGAGGAACGAGCAGAAGCATGAGCACCTTATGAAATCTTTGAGACACAGCAGCGACAAGAAGAGGGTACGTCCGAGGCAATTCTACTTAAAGAGAGAGAATTAGAAAAAGAAAGATTTAAACGCATGATGAAAATATGATAAGTGTTCCCATTTATCCCACTAGGGGGCAGCTCAACTGGCAAAAGAGGTCACTGAGAAGCTGGGGGAGGCAGAGGAGCAGTGCAAAGATGCCCTGCAGTCAGAGTGGGAGGAGTGCAGACCCTGTCTGGAGGATGCATGTAAAACCTTCTACACCTCCACCTGCCGCAGGGGCTTTGCTACTTTCCACGCTAAGGTATAAAATATTTCTTTCCACAGAGATGCCAGAGGAATCAATGTGTATTTGTCTGGCTGAAGGCATCATCTCAGAATATATATATATATATCTTAAACTATCTTCTCTCCAATCGTGGTAATTTCAAACACTACATTGAAAAATAAGATGGTGCAATGTGTTAATGACTAAAATCACCTACATGCATTTATAATGATTATGCCATTGGCTCACAATTTATGATAAAACATTGTTTAAAAAAAAACAAAAAACATCAAGGTGTGGAACTGTGTTTTCTTTTTTTAATCATATATTTTTCTGTACAACAACAGTTGTCCAGTTAGACCAAGCACAGCTTTGTTTTCCTCACAGTTTGTTTGGTTATTTCTAAAACTTTGATTGGCCTTTACATGTGTCAAAATGTGTAACTGTGTGGTATTTAGCCAGGAAGCATTAAGGAAAAATTAGAAAAAGGATATTTTTTCTCATTTTTGAACCCCATTCATAGTTGGAAAATAAAACAACTGGTCCTGGGCATGTAAAAAGTGGCCCCACTTGCTCCACAAAGTAATAAGACACTCACACTTTAAGAGACAAAACAACTACAAGCTGTTAAATTTGGGTCTGCCCTGAGGCCTGATTGTTCAATTCAAACATATTTGGTCTAATTCTGGCCATTCTGTCTCTTTTTGCTCATTTTACAGCTTCAGCATCAAATTTTGGTCATTGTGTGGCACTTTCTGTTACACATATACAAACAGTATCGTATTTCTGGGAAAAGACTAATGGCCCTCTGACACTCGGGGCCCCTGTTCAGTCATCTATCCATGACTCTAGTAATCGTGTTGTCTCCAAACTGAAATGTATGAATCCACTGGTATGTAATGATAAATACACTCACCTGTGAAACTTCTGTATTGAAGGTGGAAAACTTTTTCCAAAGAGTCTCCAGGCGCTTTGGGCCTCGTGAGCGCAACCTGGAAGCAGGAGACATCGTGGTGAACCAGGGCCCCGACAACTCTGACACGGATGTTGTCCAAATTGAGGATTCCTTCAACCGTGTGATGAGCAAAGTGGGCACGCTGGTGAACCGCAGCATCACCCTGGTCTCCAGGATGAGCAACAGGCTCGACAAAGTCCTTCAGAGAGCCTTCCTGAACAACACCGATGTCCAGCCCAAAGACACCACCTCTGATCCCTTCTACCCTGGCCGAGACTCAGGTTTCCTGCAGGGCGTGGGCCTGGAGGAGGTGCTGGAATCCTTCTTCGACTTTGGCAAGAGTGTGGTGGAGGAGTTTGGATCTGTGGTGACCCAGGTGTTTGATGACCTCCATCAGGCTGTGGAAGAGGAGAAGAAGAAAGGTAATGCATGGCACATGTGCCACTCTAACTGAATATGGCAGAATAGAATAAAGCTGCATGTGAGTTTATAAAAGAAAGTCAGTGGCACATGGTGGGGGAATACAGGGTTAGCACAACTGTACTGTTAAAAACAGCTACATTCTGAGGAATATTTTTTCTTCTTTTTTTTAAAATATCTCTGTCCAGTAATAATCCACTCAACACTCATCTAACTGTGAAACTTTTTTTCTGTCTGATTTAGAGAGGGAAAGTTTCCCTCTTTTCCTGCAGAACAGGAAGCTGTGCAGAGATCTTCGCAAACAGACGTCAGAGTGCTGGCAGCTTCAGCACAAGTGTGAAACCTGTCAGGGAGATCTGCTCACAGGTGAAGCACCACCACCTCACGTTTATCTCAGCTCACACTCTCACAAACTGGAGCTCATCTCCTCTTTGTTTCCAGAGTGTCCCGGTGTTCGAGAGCTGCATGTGGAGCTGGACGAAGTTTCCCAGCTGCTGGATGTGTCCAAAGAGCAGTACGATGAGATCTTGTCTATTGTTCAGCGGCACACTGATGAAACGGTCAACTGGCTCAGCAGCATGGCAGCTGAATTCAGCTGGGTGGCTAAGGCTGTGAGCAACAGCAGCGCTCCTCAGAATATCTTCCGCATCACCATGGTGAGTCGAGACAAGCGGCAGAGGAGTCCATTACAAACGTAATAGGAGTCATATGATCTGCATCTAGAGGATAAATGGACAAAACAGCTTTGGAAATTATAGGTAAGAGAGGTTTCCTCGTCAACAGTGAAATAAGACATTACTTATTTTACTCTCCAGGTGGCGCCAGAGAGTCACGACGAAGAGAACATGTCTGTTGCTGAGACCAAAGTGGAGGTAAATGTCTTGAACTCTCCCCCACTCATCTTCTCTGTTCCTGGGGAACTGGAACTGAAAGACCCAGGCTTCATCCAGTATGTGGCCCAGGAGGCTCTGGACAAGTACAAGGAGATAGTCCAGTGAGTTTTAGTAATTAAATCTTTTGTAGTACAAACATCTGATGATAGAAATTAGAATTGTACACACAGAGTTCTCCTCTTTACAGTCTCTTATCAAAGCAAACAAAAGTATGTTGTCATTTGATACAAGAAGCAAGGAATACCTGAATTTAATACCTGCGTTTTTTTTTATTATCAATTTGTCTTAACAGGATTGAGGAGGAGTGAAACTACAGTGTCTTCTTTATCTTCAGCACTTTATCAGAACTTAGATTGGGTTTGTATAGTAGGCGATATGCTGTTGAAATACAAATATGCTGCAGTTGTAACTACCATTGCCATGTACTAAATGTGAAAAAAAAAAAGAAGAAAACCTTATTGTCACCGTGTAAATAATAAATGATAAATAAAGACTTGTTGGCCAAGTGCAAAAATGAAACTTGACATCTGAATGTTTCAGAAGATTACACTTGTCAGTCAGCAGGAACACAACTAGACCAGGAAACTTTTCATCCTTTTATTTTATTCTGTACAAAATTCTCATCAATTTCAGTACTCATGACCCCACTGTTTCGAGTCCCAATTTTCAAAAACATTTGCTAATTAAGTGAATGATGCTCAGAAATAATAATAAAAAAGTATATCTATATCACATCTTTTTAGCTTTCATTGTCTCCTTGTTTCTCACATCTTGATGAGAAATGCAAGCAGTGGATATAGTAGTACCTCTAAGAGTTTGTCATCGGACTATTGGTTTAAGATGTTTTTTTTGAAGGTCACAGGATGGGTCTGTATGGTATCATGAGGAAAAAACGAAACAAAAAAGCATTTTCTGAGGCTAAAGTTACAGATAAAAACAAAAACAAAAAAAAAAACAAAAAAAAAAAAACAGCAGAGATGACATCGCAGGTCGGTGAGATTTTACAGATAAGGAGAAATGCTCCGGCTTCATGCACGTTGCACATCTAACAGACTCCTGTTAACATGGATGATCTACTGCGACATTTAACTGCGTAGAAGTGTGCTATATGAAGAGAAATATATTAGTCTTTTATAGCAATCAGAGTTGTGCACCATACAAAAAAAAATCCTATTTTTGACAAATTAATTCAATGTTTCTTTAAGATTTCACAGCCAAAGTGTCCACTTCTAGACATTCATAAAAATGTTAATTATGAAAAACTATTGTAAATGTTCAAGATAACTCTTAATGATCTAAAATTTCCAGATAGATAAAAAAAAATAAAGAAAAGAAGAAGTAAAAGAAAAATCAACTAACGTCATTTGCCATTCAAGTGAGCACGTTAGAAACAATCATACAAAACAAGTCTCTCATTCTCGATCGTTCACCTGATGGCACCTTCTAAAAATACATCTTTTTATACATCTTGTATGTACATCTGCTTTGATCTCAGTACATTCTTGCATCCACACAGCAGACCTTTTCTTCCCCCCCCCCCCCCATTTATGCCACGCTTCCCCGTCCAAGCTTTACAGTTACAGCACATACTCGACGATTCAACCACAGTTATTGGTCACTTAAAAAACACAACATCCTCTTCACCCTACAAATTCAAACCCAACCCATGTACATAGCAAAGGTCTGAACTCCAATATTAAAAGACTTGTGTCAATGAAAATAAAAAGTGGGAAATTCGAGGAAGGAGGAGGGGGAATTTATCATTTAAAAAAGTTAAAAAAATAAGAAATAAAATAATAAATCAGCATCTGCAGAAACTCAATATTTTTGAACCCCCACTCATTAAATCACAGTGTTGTGGCCAGCCCACATGAATTATTCTGATTGGCAGAGTTCAGAGAGGTTAAGAAACAAGCTTCAATCGGCACACATGGACCCTTGGTTCCCAAGTACAAAAGGGATGCACATTTCAAGGTATGCCAGCGTCTCTGTCGTCCCACGTTTTGATCTTCACAGATGTACCTCTGTAATGGAGCTCACCCCAAATCCCCCAGACTAGAGATTGTCTCCAGGCTGGTATTGTGGCTCCGTAGCTGTGAAGTAATCTTCTAGGAAGGATTGTATGTACTCGAAGGTTGGCCTTTCATCTGGGTCCTTCTTCCAACAAAGCCCCATCATCTCATGGAGGGACTCGGGGCAGCCCTGGGGACAGGGCATACGGTAACCTCGTTCTACCTGCTCAAGTACCTCACGGTTCACCATACCTTGACAAACAGAGAAACACAACATAAATAAACAGCATCTCTATGGTGACATTCACAGGTTATTCTCAATGATTCACTCACAAAATAAGTGGAATTGGACACACAGAAGACAAGCCACCCGTTTTACAAGAGATGATGCTTGTAAAGACATTATCTCCACTCCAAAGTGAGTGAAATTCATATCTGCATCTGAAAGAATCCCACTGACGAGGTAGCCTGCTGATTTTGAGTTGGTTCAAGCCAAGAAACAGATTTGAGATGCTAGATCCGGTAGATTTAAACTTTTACATTAGTTTAATGTCAACAAACAGACTGCGTCAAATCACTGGTCAAGACTTGTTTTTAATCCAGTGAAATGCAAATAAGAGCTGAAAACGGAGGTACGAGGAAAAACTGAAAGATGGATTTCACATCAACATAACTGCTGTGATTAGCGCATAACGCAGCCTGCAACCGTGGAAAAGCTCGACAGCATTCAGTGGACAGTAGGAAAAAAGAAACAAACGTTGGATTATTATTTCTAGTGAGACGTGCAGTCGGTATTTTGAAAGTTGTGATACATACAGAATGAAAGCATTGTTGGGGGTGCAAAAAAAATACCCCTGTGTTCTTACAGAGCACACTGGTCAATAAACTCCAGTTTGTCACCATTAGTGTCAGTTTGAAGCAGAAAGTTTTGCTTCACCCATAAGCCTCTCCCTCCTGAACTGGAGCACCAGAGTTGTGGATTCCTTCCCAGGATGGGAAGACAGTGATCCTGAACCCTGTGACACAGCACAGAAACGGCTCCGTGGGGAGCGCAACTGCAGCTAAAAGAGGTTATGACACAGAGTCAGTGGCATGGTCTCAGCCACCGCCCCCCCCCACCCCCTCCTCATCTCTCTGTGGGAGAGTGGGGATCATATTATCTCACACTCTGAGAGAGAGGCTGGGCTCAGAGCAGCTGCTGGGACATGGCAACAAGGCAATATGTCAGATGCTAGGGCCTGATTTATGCCTTGCATCTGAAAACCTGAGCCTGAGCTCCAATTAAATGTCTGACATATATCCGAGTGTATACAGTTATATATATACACACACACACACTCAAACAGAGATGTGACCCCCCCCCCATGAAGATAAAACTGCCTGGAAATACATTCACACAGTCTTCTGAATGGGTTAGAATATGAACAACAAATCTTTAGATTCCAGCATCTGGTGAGGCACAAGACAATTTCAGGGAAGAAACAAGTGAGTTCACCCCAGTATCTGCACTTTGGGGTGAATTAAAGCAGCTGAACGATCTCCACTGAAACCAAGGTGGCCACCAGAGCCAGATGGTAGTGTACAAAGAGATGGTGGTTAAGTCAGCCATATGGCAGACTGTCATCAGCGCCACTGGAACACCGTTTTAGACATACACTGCAGTCTTGCTCTGCCACAGCAGGGGGCAGATGTGAGGTGGCAGATCTTGACAAGGAGTGGGAGATAAAAATTGACAGGGTACTTTCCCCCGGACAGCAGCACTGACTCATTCATCACATAAACCCATTTCTATTCTGATCCACACGTGATGACTGAGTATCAGAAATCGCACGTTGGAATAATCCTGAGGTGACTGAATCATTTATTTTTGTCTGCTTAGAAGAAGTCATTTAAGTTTCTTTGGGTGCAACATAATGAAGATTAAGAGGAACTTTTAAACATCCTCAGTGTGTCTGTACTGTTCCCACCTGGGTATGGCACTCTGCCCTTGGTCACCAGTTCTGTCAGTAGAATACCAAATGACCAGACATCCGATTTGATGGTAAAGCGACCATATAACGCAGCTTCAGGGGCTGTCCACTTGATGGGGAATTTAGCACCTGGGAAAAATAAGATGAAGAGTTTAGCAGGAGAAAAGGGCCTTGAAAGTATGGATAGAAGTGGGGTTGCAACAGTTACTCTCACAGTTTGTTTAATCTACTGTTTGTTTAATGAATGGAATCTTTGAGCCTGAAATATGATCAATATGACCAAACTGTGTTCTTTATTTTCAATTCAATCAATCAAGGACCAATTATTGGTTCCTTACAGGGACAAATCCTGATGGTGTACTCTTTGATGCTGATAAACCCATTATTTAATTTTTAAACTCGAATTCTACTTTTACTACTTTCTAATCGCTCTTTTGTTTAACAAACAGTCTCCTTTCTATTACATGAGAGATAATAAAAGGGAGAAGCTTGAACAAGGGAACTATTTAACCGATGTTCTTCAGCTCTGCTGGCAGCGTATTTTCCATTTTGATGTTGTGTTCTCCAACATGTCGCTGTTCTTCTGTTTTTGTGTTATGCTTTGCTCTGCATGGAAATCATTGTAATCAGAGTCAAAATTATTGTTGGTGTAGAAGCTAAGGGTTAAAAACAAATGTGAGATATTTGTAGGCTGTGAAGATCCTGTGCACCAGCTGCATCCAGGTCCAAACACGCACCTTGCCGGGCGGTGTACTCGTTGTCCTCGATAAGCCGAGCCAGGCCAAAGTCAGCGATCTTGCAAACCAGGTTATCAGCCACCAGGATGTTGGCAGCTCTCAGGTCCCTGTGGATATAGTTCATCCTCTCGATGAAGGCCATGCCGTCTGCAATCTGGGGCAAACCAGACGGGGAGGGAAAAGGAGTCAGCAAACTGAAAATGACATTAGGTTGAAACCAAATCCTATTAAGAATTACTACTTTTAGGTGTTATTTAAGAGGAAACATGCACATCGCTCTTAAATCGGATCACAATTTTAATGCAGACTGAAAGTAAAAGAGACCAAGTCAGGCTGCGGTAACCAGAGCAATTAGACAAATGTTAAACACAGCTATCAAAAACCCTCCCACACTGTCTGTCAACTCCCTCTGAGGCGTCTCTGCTTTCAGCCCGAGTCAGACTGATTCCCAAACACTTTTTTCCGCTCTGCTGAGTAGAGAGAGGATCGCGCCAGAGAGCTTGGAGAGCCGAATTAAGAGCAGATCACAGTAGGTGACTGAACTCGCGAGCTTAAGTGGCCTCTGGTGAGAAGTGTTTAAGTACTACAGGCCATTAAGTGGTGGCAAAGGAGGGGAGGCACACACAGTTGTGGGTGAGGAGGAGGAGGAGGAGAGAGGGCGTGGGAGATACTAAATAAATATGGCAGCTAGAAGGAGAATAAAAAGAAGGACCCGAGTGTTTGACTTGTACACACCCACACATGTGGCTGCAAACATGGAGCACTCTTTGTTGAACTGCTGATACACAATACACCTCCCCTCAAGTCAGAGTTAAATCAGCAGCTGGACAGGTAAGAGACAAAGGGAGCTGCTGCACCTGTGTTGGCGTTTAGACGTCAGGTTTTAATCCTACCTGTGAAGCCATGTCCACCAGCTGAGGCAGCTTCAGATATTTTCCATCTCCCTCTTTCAGAAAGTCCAGTAAACTACCTGTCAGAGTTTAAAAGATTACAGTCAAGCAGAATCAATACATCCATGTGTGCAGTGCACAAACAAAACAGAAAAAAAAAAAAAAAAACACAGCAGCAGCTGGCACAATAGTTCAGCATCATGGAGTCTTCTTTGAATTTTTCCATTATCACGCTCAAGTTTCGTGTTGATCTTTCATTGTTCCCAAAGCCCGTTTTATTTTTACTCCTAACTGGAATTACAATAGAACATCCAGTCAGCCTCTATAGTCATAAGTGACATTAATAGAGGTTATGTACAATCTTACAGTGTGTTAAATGGAAACAAAAAGAAAATGCATTGATATGCAAATTTGAACTGAAAACGGTACGAAAGTCTCTGTTGTTGAAACTGAGAAAATGGTCATTTTGGATTTGATATCAGCACCACATTTCAAAGACAACTAGACGGAGTGAAAAAGGGACCGGAGAGGTTATGAAACTGTTATAAAATGATAGATATCCTAAATCATCCCAGCAAACGAGGTTAACTGGCAACACGTCTGACAGTCTGTGTATAAAAGAGCAAACAGAAAATTTAAGCCTTTTTTGAAGCAAAGATGTGGCAGATTCAGCACTCCGTCAGCATGTTTCCATACACAGCTGAATTGTGCTACAGTTAGAGTTCGACCTGGCCATTTAATGGCACTATAGTCACTGTCCCAGTCTACGTGCACGGGAAGAGAATCGAGATATTGACTGAGGTACTGCCAACAATGTGACTCTTTAGACTGTGTGAGAAAACAACAGTGTGCATGGAAGTATAGCCAAATTCACTGCACAGATGGTGTCTTTAAGTTGTTTGAATAGTGATTTTGTCAGATGATGCTGCAATTATTAAATCGTGACTGTACTGGAGCAGAGCGACGGTTTGGAAATGCTTAAGGTGCCAATTTCAGTCCCAGTTTGATGTGTTTAGCCATCTTGATGAAAGAAACAGGAAAGTATGCAGTTATCCAACTGTCTGCCTGTCTCATCTCATCTAAAAAAATGCCGTGTGTGCATCTGTAGTGGGTGCAGCAGGTGTAACAGGTGCCAACTGGTTATATAGAGTGTTGTTAAAAGAAGAGCTAAATATGAGTAAACATGGCAAAAAAATATATATAATTATATTTAAATCATATTCAAATCAGAACTCACTGATTGCAGGTTTGTCGATGTTGGCCAATATTTCAGAAAGCTGTAAAACTAGTTTGTTTGTGTTTTTTTTCTGGAGTACACGCCCAGCTTTGAACTAATTCAGCGACTACACAGGTGCTAGTTGCACAGCATCATTCGCAGTGGCTCCAGAGATCATTCGTGTTACTCGACTGAAGTATAATCAAAGAAACCAAGAAATAAACTTGGAAAAAGAGTGATGATTTTCTTCCAAGATCACCTAAAATTCTCCTATTTTTCTACTCAAAGACTTAAACAATGGCTGTCCAGCGCATAGTCTGATGTACTACACAAACCCATCAATAATCTGATCATCTAATGAAGCGATATGTGTATGTGTTTGTTTTTTTAAATGTGTCCATGTGATTTCTTGTTTGGGACTTTGAACCATTCTTACCTTTCCCCATAAACTCGGTAACGATATAGATCGGCTCCTCAGACACCACAGCATAGAGGGGCACCAGCTTGTCATGTCTTAGCTTCTTCATGATCTGAGCCTCCTGCAGGAAAGCTTCTGGAGACATGGTGCCTGGCTTCAGGGTCTTTATTGCCACTTTAGTGGTACCATTCCACGTGCCTGAATAAAACCACAATAAATACAACACGGTCAGTCTTAATCAAAATGTTGGAACAAAAAAACATTTCCAATATAGGAAATCATAATGAAATGAAATACAAAACTCAAAGTTGGTTCTAAAAATCTACCATCACACTGCTGATCTCTGGCAGTGTTCTCATGCGCACAGTGCAGCTCAGGAGAGAAAGAACGTGACGGCTTAAATAATCGGCTACTTCCTGGTTGAGAGCCACTTACTCACGCCTTGCTTACATACAATGAGCTGAGGCAGGAGATCTGCAGCTCCCAGCTCACAAGGCTGACCTTCATGAATGAATCATGCTGAACAAACTCTCCACACGCAAACTCATGCCGATGGACAAAGCAGGATCATGACAATATGTGATAAAAAGTACAACATAAGTACAACACAGGGTCAGGGTGGGATCACAAACCAAAACAACACATCTGAAAAAAACAAACAAAAAAAACCCCTGAAAGACCGAGCACATCAGCAGAGATTTCCAATGAAAAGCTGCAGCGAAGCAGGAAGTCTTCATGTACAAGCGCTGCAGGGAGAGGCAGAGAGGGATTCCTGGGATAGCACAGGGGAGGGCTTGCAGGTCGAGGCTTGCTGCCGGCCAGGCTTAATGAGAGAGTGAGCGATGAAAGACGAGAGTCATGTTCGCTCAGGGGGCCAGTCACACATGCAGACTGGAGAAGTGAAGCGGAGGAAGTGACCTGCGATCACCGAGCTCTGTGCGTGAAGCAACCGCAGTGAGAAATCAGCATTCACATCAGTATGTGTACCAGCACTGCTCTCAGGCCACCCTCACTTGGCTTCGTTAGTAAAGTCCACCGATCGTCAAACGGCTTACATGCATCCACCTTTTCAGCAATATTCCACATTAAATTTACAATAGCTATGTATAATGAATGCTTTGTCTCTGTGTGTGAAGCTTAATGGATGAGCGAGTATATGCCAACAGTGTTAATTGTATTAATGACTTATTCACGAGTCTTTGTGTCCAACATCAGTCCTACAGAAAGGATTCATGTATGAGCGCTGACGCATGAAATATAACGAGCATGCAAAACAGCCACGGATGAATCTCAATGCATCTCGCAGCGCAGATCAGGAAGATGCTTCGCCTTCGACAACTGCGATGTGGTTCCACCAAATAAAGTTCCCATTTCCACTCCATTAGCAAAATGAGGCTTTCGAACCTCTGCCGAGAGATTTTCCAATAAATGACCCGTTTGAACAATAAACGCTATAAGACACATCAGGGTTTCCGTTTGTGGGCTCCAAAGGTCCACCAAGTTCCTCTGCAGCTGACCACGTGCGGCGCAGACTCTGCATTCACCCGTCCGAGCAAAAATAGATGCCCCTGCATGGGAAACCTCAGCACAGCTAACCCAAAGCGAACCATGGATGGAAAACCTAATCTCATCTTATCTGATCTCATGGGGACTTTCAGGAACTTTAAGGCATGCGATTGTCCCCAACCACAGTTATCCAACCCTGCACCGGTGGAGTAGAAAAACCAGTCCAGTATTAAACTGCAGTGTAGCTTGTCGTCAGTCAGAGAGAGAAGAAAAAAACATCGTTAAAAGAAAAGAAAAAGAAAAAACATTTTGGGGTATACATAAACTCTTTCTTTAGCCAAGACTCAGCTACAGATAAATTCCACTCTCACGTGTGGGATAAATACGAAGCCACAGCCAGGAGGTGATTATTGGAGCTTAGCATCAAGACTTAAGAAGAAGGCGCTGGCCTCGCTATAGTAATTTAATAGTTAGTCCCCTTCAGTTAACTTAACTGACCAACATTTATCTAAATTTCCCAAACAGCTCCTTCAAATTTATTTCTTTAGTAAAGATTTAAGTTACTCAAAAGTAAAAGACATTTCTGCCTATTTAAAGCCTTTAAACTAAAAATAAGGTCACATTTAAGTTATACAACAATGCCCGCGTCACTCATCTCCAGAGGTCATGTGAATAAGTTAAGCTGTGACGCTTTTATGCAATTAGGATCTATATAAAATTCCTAAATGTTATTGTAGTGACATAAGCATTTGTATTAAGTGAACTCTGTGGCACCAGGGCTTATTAAAAAAAACAACAAAGTGTTTACTGGAATCCAACACAAGCCTTCTCTTACCCATCCAGACTTCCCCGAAGCAGCCCTGCCCCAGTTTGACTTCCAGTCGAAGGGACTCTCGCGGGATCTCCCACGCATCTTTAGCTAGTCCCTGAGTCTGTGGCTTCACTGTGGGACACACGGTCGTCAGCCTGTAGCACAGACCATCCGAATGTTCTGCACCAATCCGACACAGAGGGAGAAAAGCAGGAGAAACGGCAACTCGAGTTTAAAACCATTTAGTGTTAAACATACAGTGTGAGAGGAGTCGTACGCATGTACACAGGCCTGATGGGACACGACAGCTTCACAGAACAACAGTGGGATAACCCCCCCCTGAAAAAGCCTTACAGGTCTAGTTCAGCTCTAATTTGCCCAAATTACACCACCACCGACAATAAAAGATGAAACTGGCTGGGGAAAATGATCTGTTCAAGTTGTAAACAACAATTTGTCTAAGTGCTGCGAGCGAGTCGGCTGCATACCTGTGTAGTGCTTCACCAGCTTCTGTAGAGCCTCGAACTGGGCTCTCGTGGTGATGTAATAACCACCGTTGTCCAGCTTTCGGATCTTGTAGTGTTTGACATTGTCTCCCTTCACCTCGTCCCAGTCGCGTATGGACAGAGAGTAGGCGCCTTAATAAATACCAAGACATATGAAGTGAAATCTCTTTCTTAGGAATGGAAATACTTTAAAATCGTTTAGTTAGCAAGTCATTCACTTCAGTGTTAGCGATTTTCCGTTACACAAAACTGGTTATTCTCAGTTAAACGTGCCGGAGCCGATCGTCAGGGCGAAGCAGACCAATATGAACTGATCGCTTGAAGAAGACGGGGTAGAAAATATGTCCAAAAGCTCAGATTTCAAAGAGAAATCCGATTTGACGCCTTAAGGGGTGCAAACACGTGTTTACTTGGTGCTTCCCTCTGTCCGCTCGTCTCTTCCTCGCATCTCTCTGGCAGCGAGGAGCTAAGACGCGAGTGTGAGGACAGCAAAGGGAACATCTCAAGTGGGATTCGATAATGGCACGGCAACAAACCCAAACTGACAGTACCATTGCCACACTGATTGCATGTGAAAAATAAATGCTCCATATTAATGCACATGTGGCCGTCTTTTTTTAAAAAAATTTTTTAAAGCCAATGAAACAAGTCTGCTGCTGTCTGAAGCATAAAAACACCCAGACAACACTCACACCAACCTCATAGGAGACTAAATGAGACGTGAAACTCCAGCATGCCTTGTTGCCTTCATTTCACACTTTCACATCAACAATTCATCTTTGATTTGCTTCTTTTTACCTTTGGTCGTTTCGCTCTCTCGCACCAAGAAAGTGCCCCGCTGATTCCCTGGAACCAATAATAGACGTTCGGTGTCTTTGCGGCCCATCTTTCCAAAGTACCACCTACCAAAAGAGAGGAAGTTAGTTAGACACTTCGATGCACTGCACGGGATATGAGATTTCATCATTCATGTGGGAGGAATGGGCACTGATGAGGCGTTGAGATGTTGGACACCCAGAGATCGTGAGATGATGTTCGTTCTTAACACAGGCAAGTTCAACATCAGGGAAATTAAATATAGTTGATCATATTCATGAGACATTCAATTGCTTGGGGTGGAATTTAAGAGATTGCGTTCGATGGCGACTAAATACTGTAAAATCCAATAAAAAGTCCTTTTACTAGCTTGGCTTCAACATCGCTCTGGGAACTGAAGTCTTTAGTTTGCTCCATTAAATATTCAAAAGGTTTCAGAAGACGCTCATCACTATGAAAAAAAGTTAAACATTAGCTCCCGGCTGTAAACACATTTTTCTTCTCTGAAACGAGCGCGCTGCCTGTTTCATGAAACTCCTGCATGTTCAGTCATGTTAGAAAAAAAGATCAACTGTCTCACCTTAGAGGCAATCTTACCAAACAGTCAATAATAGGCACTCGGTTTCTTTTTAAAAGACACAATGCATGCTAATTGGCTGTTTCTTTTCACCCCAAAGTTTTAGATATTCATTTATTTTCCAGGTGAGTAGCTAAAATATCCAGAATTGGTAGAAAGGGCTTAGAGCCAATGAAAAAAAAACAGGTCGAATGCAAGCAACAGCAGCACAGTGCCTTCATGTTTCCGTCATACTGGATGAACAATGAGAAAGCCACCGGCTCTCAACAATAATACTGGGCTGTGTTGTTTCTCTTCATGCTCTGCCCTGTGCGCATGATTTAGGCACGCCAGCCCAACAGGATCACTCTTTCATTTTAACTGGAGAGAAACTAAGTGAACAGGGTGGAAATGAGAAAGAGGGAGAAAATGAAAGTGAAAGGAGAATTCAAGAGTTGGAGGATGACAGAAATGAGGTTAAACACAATTCTGGAATAGATAAGAAAATGGTCTCTCACTCTTCAGCCTGAATGGAGTCAGCTGGGGCTACATAGTTACTGGGGATGTAACCTTTCTCCCCAGTGTTGATGGAGCGGGCCTCCCACCAGTCACCTTCCCTGGGGAGGGAAGTATATTAATAATCAGAAGCATGCAAGACACACACACACACAAAAGCATGCCAGAAAATCCACCCACTCTCATATGAACTCTGCTGACATGAAATATACACAGATTAAAAAAAAACCCAAGGTCGCTTCAAACGTCATCCAGTTGCATTGGGAATATAAGCCACCATCCAGGAGGCGGAGTCTGGTAATGAGTGCAAGTCATATAATCCTCTGGTCACCTGAATCTCCCAATATCATGCTGTGCGAACACAAACTGACAAAAGTGCAGATAAATACAGAAAAGTAGTAGCTGTGCACACCGTCCTGATGCGTTACTTTACGCAGCAGTAAATATGCTTTGATCGAAATTATTACATTTCTGTTAGTTGTATTTAGCAACTTGTGTTATCCAACAATGTTATGCCAAACATAATCTTTGATATAAAAGGGACTTTACCAGGTTATTTGTATAAAAAATGTCATTAAACCGATAAATCACTGTAAAAACAAGGTGACTTTAATAAGCCAATATTATACATGATGACAGATTTCTACCATGGCCTACTACTATCTCTATTTGATTTCACGTTCTGAAAGCATTATTCTTCCTCATAATGTACATTGCTGCAGCACTTCTGGTCCCATTCTGTCCGAGATGCTCAATTGTTTTTCTCCCGTCTCTATAAGGCCTCCTCCTCCCAAATGACCTAGTTTTCTCCGATTTGTCCGCTGGTTAGTAATAATTATTATTATATATATATTTTTTTAAAAACAGTGGAGTGTCAGGCACCTACGCTTTCTTTGAGGTGAGCAAATGTAGCCAGAAGATAGGCGGCGCTCCAATGTGTTACATAGTGATGTAGATAAGAAACTACAGAAAGCTTGGGCCGTGAATGAGATGTTTAGAGTAACTCAGGAGCAGCGCATTGCATCATGTCAGGTGCGGACTTTGGGCTTCGTTTCTTGGCAGATCGCAAACTAACACCAAACAAACTCAGGCAGCATAATAAAAGCTCTTAAAAAAATACTCTGCAGTTCATCTTTAAACTTCCAAAGGCAGACGTGCCGGTTTAAATTCAGCGAGGACGAACTGAGAAGTACACAGAATCTGTCTGGTGGCATTTTGAAAAACTTAATCTAATCTCCCCTGTTCTCACCTCTCCGCTGAAAGCAGATGGCATTTTCATCACTGCAAAAGCAATGGTTGGATGTTATGTGGCATGTGATGAATGAAAAGAACAGGATTTGTTCAGCGCTTCCCATTCTGTGTAGACGTGGGGAAAAAAGACTGAAGGGTAAAATGCATTCCTTCGTCTAATCTACTGGCACTTCCACTAAAAGTATCTCGGTCAACTTCACCAGTAGTTTCAAAAACAATTCAGGTTGTGGACTGGGAAATGTAACTTTCAAAATGTGATTTCCATGGCAACTGATGTGCATTATCAAAAGATAAAAATCCAGAGTATATCCCTTCTTCAGTTTTTTACTAAGTGGATATATGTGTTTTTCTGTATGTGGTGAGGGCTGCACAGTACGTTTCCACTGTAGCCCAAATCTCATTCACTAAACTACAGGAAAGATCGGTCTTCTGAGCAACAAGCGACGGCAACTTAACAGATGGTCCATCAAAGGAAGCCATCAACCCAGACAGATCGTAGCCTTAATATCAGACCTGAATCCAACGAGGGATTAAACACACTCACGCACTCCCGCACAGCAGTTTTCTAGAATCCAAGCATGTGTACTCACGTGTTGTTTATAATCTGAAAGCGATCCCCTTTTTTGAATGACAGGTCGTCCGACGTCCTCGCTTCATAGTCGTACAATGCTACGAAAAATGTCACTCCACCTTAAAAATAAAATAAGAAGAAAAAAAGAAGAAAAAACATCAGGAGCGCACAAATGAAAGTGGGTGAACTGGCATCAAATGTTGTGCGCTCCCTTAATGTTTTCTTTCATTCTATATCGTTGCTTTGGAACAAAGAGAAAAAGCACCTGCAGCTTTCAACCTTCATCTTTAGAAAAACTAAATGAAAGTTTATAAAATGTTTAAACTGATCAAGAATCTCATTGAGTTTGAACAGATGAACAAAAAAAAAAAAAAAAACACAGGCAGGGTCTTCTTTTTTTGCTTAAAACATCAGCTTCCCTTTTGCTGTATCCCTCTTCCTGTGCCTTAGAGCCCCGTCTAAAAATACAACCAGCTCCCTCCGCTGTGATTCACTGTTAAAAATCCCCAGGGAAACATATTCCATACACAGTTCTCAAACTGTGGTTATCGTGTCAAATGTCATTTAATATTTTATATGCATTGAAAAAAATGTAAAAGTGACAAAGTGCAGAAAGACAAAGGGACTCTGAAGGGTTCGAGGTGTGAAGGAAAATGAACTGGCAGGATAAGATCTACAGCTGCCTCCCAGTGAAAGCAAGAAAGAGATGGAGGGGTGTCTCTCATTTGGAATGCACAACACTTCTGCAGGATCTCACAAGCTTAAAGGGCTGTGGGCGATTGGCTGCAAGGCCTTGTGGCCAAAAGTTAGTCATCAGCACCGTGAGGGTCTGCTGGGTCCCGCTCCGGCCGACCACGTGCAGCGCAAATATCTGTAGCCCTGCAGCCTGAGCTCGCCGAGGATCGGCAGGAGAATCGCTGTCATCTACACCTCTATGATGTATAGTAGCCTCATTACATGCATCAGAACAAATTACCCAACAGTTAGCTTGTACAGAATTGCCTGCACATCTGCAGATTCCCAATTAGCGACACAAAACCCCTGAAGGTTCTCTTTTAAGAGCGAAGGTAAGCATTTACGCGACCATTTACACGGTCGGAATAAGAGTAACGGGCTGGGGAACGCAGCACATCAAAAGCGGGTCCTCACAAAGAGAAAAAACAAGGAAGTGTGCGAATGGGTTCGTACTCACGGAGGAACGCACCCTCTTTGTCGAGTACTTTTGTGGCATAATTTACCTGTGGAGATGCTCATGTCAGAGTCATTTCAAATCCAGACACATCTTAAATCAAAAAGTCAAAGTATCGCTGACAATAAAAACTTTTGTTCTGCATGAGTTAAGGAAATTGAATTCTGTGCATGTAATTGGGCTTTTTGGGTTCAGGAGGGGCCTGCATTGCTTCCCATATTATAGACCTGATTTGGATTTCTGCTCAGCCTTGATGCTCTGGCTGACTCGTTTCAAATGTCTCATTTGCATAACATCTGCTTCTCATAACATCCCGTGTATTATAAATGTTCATCTGAATGCATTTCAAAAGTTGTTATGCACCTAACGACAACAGAGTTGAAAGCCGGAACATGGCACAGGAAAATCTCAGCTTGTATTTAGGCTTGCAAATTAGTGGAATACATTTCACGCCTTTGATTGCATTAAAAAAAAAAAAAAAAAAAAAAGCAGCAAATCTTCATGATTGGTCTCCCAACTGTTTGGAATAAAAAGTCATCAGCATGAAGAAAACTATCAGATATTCAGCATGCCTGGTGTCGTGCGTCCTCTGAAGCCTTAGAACCCACACACTGACCTGTGATCACAGTGGGGAAGGGGCTGCTCACAGCCACCGAGGTGAAGGACGTGGAGGCTCCGCCAAAGGGCGTCATTACCGAAGAGGCTCCACCGAAGGGCGTGAGGGCGGCGCTGTGACTGTTGTAGCTGTTGTTGAGTGTCTTCAGAGCCGGCGAATAGCCCATTAGGGTCGGGTCAGGCCCGTAGGGGCCCTGGTGAGTGTTGACCGGCGTGGCATTCGAGTTGTCGGGTCGGTACTTCAGTGCCGAGCCCTTATCCTCTTTACTCCTGACGCAACCCATCATCAAGCCTGCAGGGAAGAGGCGGAGAAAAGGAAGATCAAATTACAGTACAAGGCTACATTTGCTTTTATCGAACTCATAGGGTCATAAATCTGACTTGTGCTATTAATGACTCAAGTTTCAGAAGCAGGGATTTCAGGTTGTGAGTTTCGACTAAACAGGAGCGACAGGACAAATGTTTGCCCAATTAAGCCAATGAAGAAATGCATCCAAATCAGGACACCAAGTGTCACAAACTAACATTGTTAGAAGTAGCCTTAAGCATTAATGAAGGTCTGAGCATAAGTGTGTGTAAGAATGAAAGCAATACTGTGTGCAAACTATGGATTTGAAAGAAGGAATAATAAAAAAAGTGCTCCTCATACTTTATAACAAAAAAAATGTAAGGTTTGGCCTCACGTTTTAAGTGAGAGCGACAGCAGTTCCAACAGTTCTAAAAGAGCCACATCTTACATCTTGCCATCAGGCTGCATCCACACATGCACACCGCTGGGATGCAGACTGTAACATGCACCAGAAGAGCAAACGCCAGCCCAATATCCGCGTGTAGTCTGCTTTCAAATCAGTAATGCAGAGGAGTATCCCGTAAGAGATGAGTGCATTTAATGTAATGCGTGTGTCATCATGAGCTGCCAGCAGAGCACTCACTTTACTAATTTTCTGTCACCTTTGGCCTCTTTGTCAAATTATCTCTGTGTGGTCTGCTCGTTCCACAGCGCAACACATCAGCTCCAAGGCTGCTCAACTTTTCGGTGACTCATATGCTGGCATTTGAAAAAGTTTACAACACAGTTTGAAGCGCCTGTCAGTGACTCCTCGCACCGGTGTTTGTAACAGAGAGACTGAGCCGGGTGCTGCTCAGGCTGAGCACCGAGGAGAATAGATTTCGCAGCAACCCACAGAGTCTGTGCTTGCAGGATGACAGATATATTTAAAGAAAAAGGATCCCAAACATAACTGTTACCATCTTTGAACGCTGTCACAAACATGCTCTGATATAGTTCAGTTTGCCTCACATGTGTCCATACTAGAGGTTATGTTCAAGTGTTTTAACTTTTGTCTGCTCTATATGATTGAAAATAAGCTAAAGACCGTCTTTCTGATGCTTTATTCATTGCATTTTCATCCTACTTTTCTGAAAAATCACTGAAACAGTCGATTCTCCTAAAGATAAAGCTTTTTATTTTTTCTCGATCGTTGCAATTATCCTGAAGATGCAGTCCAGATTCCAGATCCATTAACGATACCAAATATGTTGGTTACTCACTAAAATTATATACATACAATCTGGGGTCGGAACATTTTGTGGAGCAATGAAGTTTCCACACTCAGAGTCCGCTTCCTACTGTACAATCATCACAATGACGCAGTTACTTCTTCCAAGAGTAATCATCCATTTGCAGTGGGGCCAGCTGTAGTGTTGGCATGAATTGGAAACAGCTGACCACACACCACAGAGCTAAAATAACAGATGGTTGTTGAACCTTCAGTAAACATTTTCCAGCTTGTTAAGACAAAAAAATAAATAAAAACGTATAATTACCATAGTAGATCTTTTCATTAAAAACTGAAATCCCGAGAGCCCTGATTAATCAAAGGATCCCTTTGACCATAGAAACCCAATTACAGGCTGCGCCAATACAACTGCAGCTGTAATAATTCAAGGATCCACAAGTGCAGGGTTTTGTTACGGTTCTATTCCTACTAAAATATTTGGGCTTTATTCCTCTTTTTATTGCCCTCAATATAGCTCTATAAATATTTAATATGCGACTACACAACAAGCGGAACACGTACGAGTCGACTTCTAAGTTAAGAGACGAGGCTGCAGCTCTGGCAGCTTCTTGGTTGGGCTCCGATGTTGACAAAGATGGAGGTCGGCAGAACTCGCAGAGAGGTTCAGGTGGCATCCATGTTAATTAAACTAAAATCATGGATGGAATTAAGTGGCATAAAACCCAAACGCTGCAAACTTCGGCTCACGGCGGTGGAACAGCGCATTTCTAAAACGTGATCCTGAACGGTAAGCCATAAAGTGAAATTAAAATCTTGTGTGCTTTTCACACTGCATATGTCACAATAATAGCCCATTTACTTGCAAACTGATGCTGCTGGAATTTATTTAAACAAAACAATTAGTCAAACTTATGTCCACTGGCAAATTAACTCGTCCAGGCAGCTACTGAGAGAGAAGCACAGAAGAAGAGAGACGACCCGCATGGGCACCGCCGTGCAACTTAGTCGGGCAATTTGTGAGATGATTAATATGCAAGAACACATGACGGATTTCTGCCACAATCTGCTGGACAGAGAACCGTGTCTGATATGAACAAAAACCACATCACAGATTCACGAAACTTCTCTCATCGTTCCTCTTATTTAGATTTTGCTGTACGAGTCTGTTGAACTGGGTGTTTGTGTTAGTAAAGTTTTTTTTTTTTTCCCCCTCCCATGTCTGAGCAGGAAAATGGTTAATAATTTATAACAATCGATTACAACAATGAGCATCCTTCACTGCTCATCAAAAACAAAGGATACATAAGAGGTACAGATCAAATTCTGGAGGTTTTTTCCTCTTATGTTGGAAATTGCTCAAATGAAAATAATACAAATATAAAAAAAGTCAGGATGAAGAAGACCATTTTTTTCAGTCAAATACCTATCCGGGGAGTTTAAAAGTTGTATAGTCCATGACCTACTTCAATGCAAGCGTACAAAAAAAGAAATGGGCAAATGTTTAACAGTACTGAGTATTAACACATGACTTCTTGCAAAAATTTAATTAAATATTTCCAGAATTCTCTTGTATTCTTGTGGGATAGTAAACTTCTGTTTGGAGGGAGGGTGGAGGGGTGTAAAAAGCCATAAAGAAGCCATCAAAATGCCACAAAATGACGAGCAACAGTAAAGCAAAACACTGAGGGCTGGAAACTAAAGTCGTGGACTGCGGTATCTCGACCCCCGGGCGCTCTAAAGGAGTTTCAGGCCCGAGAACAAAAGTCCGTGTACGTCTAAATGGATCAGAGGCACATAGTTTTAAGGTTCACAAACTTCTCAAGTGTTGCCTTAAGATCCAAACTGTACACTTTACAGACCATGTGACTGACTGAAATTACGACTTTTCTTCATGTCAGTAACTTTATGCCATGTTTACTCTGTAGAAAGGCAGCAGATTGTTTATGTCATGCGAGTAGAACATGTTAACCACGTCACAACTGATTCGCAATGGAAGTTTCAAGCTGCCCGAATCTGAGCATAATATTTATAAAGTAGCCATTTCAATTCATCTTTTCTCAATCTTTTCTAAAGCACGACGAGTGTATTTAGGGAAAGCGAAGACTCCTCCTTTGCTAAAACACCCAGACTCTTGATTTTTGATGAGATGCACTCCAAAGTGCGTTCGTTCGTTCATTCATTTTCCTGTTATGGAAAAAGTGATGACAAATGGCGTGGGAGAAGTGCATCTCTGAAATGGCAAGATAATGCGTCACCTTAAAACCGGAACTATCTGTCCAAGTAATCAAGGTTTACTGCGTCATAAATTGGTCACAAGATAAATGCAACTCGGCATTCACCTGCTGCTCGACACGAACAATCCGGAACAGCAATTTTGACAGATTTACTGGCTTCATTCATTCATTCAACCTGCTTCTTGGCATCTAAACAAACCTATAGTGTTTGTATCAGGTGGGCCTACATGCCACTTGCCCCCCTGAATCTAAACGGGGCCCTTAGCCAGCTGGCTGGTATGCATACTCCACCCACTCAGTGTGGTAAGAGTGAGCAGCGGAACTGTGCGTAAAGCCTCCCCTTTTCCGTACTGACCAGCAGCCTTTCTTCTTTACACCATCATGTCCACAGATTGATTTGCTCCTGAGAAGGTAATGAACACATTACAACCTTGAACAAGCCCACACAATGTGGAGTCATATATCATACAAAAGAAACAGTTCCAAAAGATATGCAACAGATGTCTTCAAAGACTACTCTTCAAAGATGTTCATTCATGATTAAGGGGTCAGCCCTCCCTAGAAAAAGCCACCTCATATAACCAGCATTCAGCCCAGATTTCCAACTGGAAACTGCTCTGAGAAAGAGCAAGAAGCTCGTGTCTGCAGTTTAGGCCTTCAGAAGAAAGGCTTTTCGGTTTGCTCCCATCAACTCCATCTACTGTATTGTTGCATGCCGTGGATCTCCTCCACCAACCATTCAGTCACTCACACATGCACAGACTCTGTGGCATAAACGCTAATAGCGATACAGACACCCCTTACAGTGGTGCCAAAAAGCCCAACGTTCAATCAAACAAAGTGCTCTAATTACATATTCAAAACAGACAGATACACAACAGTCACTTCCACAGATGGTACTCGGACGCTCTTATCACAGCGACCTGCATTAAGTCCGCGTACAGAACATGATGTACAGTTTAGAAAAGAAGCATGAAAGGCTTGTGCCAAAGACAGGGACCGGTGTGGTGCCCCCCCCTCTCCAAGTGTGACACATGTAGCTCAAATCAACTTCACATCAAATCAAATTACAGGCGGATAATTTTGTCTTCTCTCAGATCACTTCCGAATTGAGGCTTTTAAAAACGCACAACGAGATTAGCTGGGAGAAATGTGCCGTTCTCCCGGTGGCTCTGAGTGAATCATGCCTCGCGCTCACACACGGATGTGGGCCGGGATCCCATTTAGATTAGATATATACTTTATTCATCCAATAACAGGGACTCTTATTGAAGTGGACGTTGGCAAAGCCACAGATCTTCAGAGCAAACTTTTGCGTGCTCTGAGCGTTTTCTTTCCTAATAATTACGTTTTCATTTTTTTTTCAAATGAGCTTATCCAGCTTCTGAAATCAGAGCATATTTTCCACCCATGGCCGAAGGAGCTCTAAATCTTCAAGTTTCTCAAAAAAAAAAAAAATGAGTGACTCTGATGGAGTTACAGTCATGATGATTTGTGAAATCTCACATCTAAAGCCCCTTCAGATAAGTAAAACAGTTTCTGTATTCCATATTTTACAAGAACAGCATATGAACTACCTTTAGAACCCATTCTATAGTCCAAACAATTACATTTGACTAACTGAGAGAATGAATGCAGTTAATAATCTGAAGGTCCCGCAGACATTGTAAACAGTCCACCGAATGTCCAACACATATTTAGGAGTAATCTTACTCCCAGGCATACACACAAAGGACATTGGTATTTGTTCAAACAAATGCTGGATCCAGACTCCATCCAAGGACATGTGACATGTGAAGCTGTGTGCCAGACTGCCAGTGATGCCGTGTCAGATTAAGGAGACACAGGCTGTTGCTTCCCACAGGGCTGAACAACAACGCAGCAGCACTGCAGGCAGGAAGCTTTTCTGTAGCTTTCACACACCGCCATTCAGGAAATAAAAAGCCCTGCACTGTCCGTTATCATCCCAAACTCTCTACAGAAACCTTTTTATACCGAGTAAAATCAGACACAGTCTGTCGCAATAACTGCAAATTTGTAACTGCGATATTGAGAAAAAAGAAAAGGAATCATCACACTTTGAGGAGGTTCGTTCAGTAACTTCAATTTCTAATTTTGTCACGAGGAAAAGAAACGGGCAAGCAATGATGATGACTGAAAAAAAGAAAATCCCAGCTCTACTGCAGCTCCTCATCAGGTCCCAACTCTGTTGCTCAACAGTTGACAGATCAGCCCTGCAGGATGAAGCCTCGTCATGGACCTTTTCCCCACCTAATTTCGCCACAGCTATCCCTAATCGGATTGAGATCCGAACCGTTTTCTGGCCACGTCATTGAGCAGATACGTGACATCTCTCCTTAGGAACAGTTTGAATGCTCTTTGCTCTGCAGCATCATGCATTATCATCATAAAGAAAAAATTACCAAATTAAAGTGTCAAAACATTTAATGCACCCCAGTATATTTATTGTAGAGGCAATGCCTCTTCCCCGGTCCTTCACCTCTAATCAGCCCAACATAATCTTCCCTTTTTTCCTTCAAACAGACAGTCATCTTCATGTTTCAGCAGACCTGAACCAAACAAAAGTTCCAGCATCATCTCCTTCTCCACAGCAGAATATCACTTCCATCAAATCATCCACGGCTGCTCCTCTTTAGCCCACTGTAACCTGGTTTCCTTCAGCTGAGATATTAGTGATGGTTTTGGCTTTTCCGGATGTAGATCTACTTCCTTGAACCAGTGTCTAACAGTTCCATCACGGGGTTGCCATGCAACAGCTAATGCAACACAGTCACAAGCACAGAATGTTAAAGAAAAACAACAGTATTCAGTTTTAACACCAAGTGACAAACCCTGGATGTATCATACCTTTGTGAGACAGATTCCCTGCAATTAAGAAGCCTCTAGGCCACTGTACTTCCTGAACAATGGCATTACTGGCTTCCTGCTCACAGGGCATAACAGAGCTGACACTGGGGGAGTGTGTGGACACCATGACTCCCAGGCCCTGCCTGCCCAGAGGAAGCTTAACCTCAATGCAGTGTGACAATCTCCTCCTGGCTCTCGATCCTACGCTTCTGGATACCCAACACTCGTTCTATCTTCTTCCTTCTCCAGTTGGAGATGCTCAGTGGTCCATTTAAAAAAATAAAATCACTTCAATGTTTCAAATCAAATGGTGAGGATTATAATAGTGAAGCAAATTTTGCAGTGTACCTCAGACAACCCACCCCTTCTGAGGGTGTGCGTCCATTAATGTACCCGCTGCAGTTCAGGCTCGTGTTTGGGGGGGGGGGGGGGGGGGGATTCACACATGACACAGACACGTCCAGTTTCCTCCTGATTTACAGAAAGCGGTGCGCTTCAGAAAGAGGCCAAAGTGTAAAACCTACGGCTGAAAATCTAACCACGTTACAGCGACATGTTATATTTGGATGATGCATTCAGGGAGATGCAGCTTGATGCAGCTCTTCCTACCGACGTGACAAATTGGACACGACCAAACTCTCCAAAAGGCCCTTTGACCCTTGAGCCTCCGCCTTTTGTAACCTTTACAGTCACTTGGGACAAATACATGACGCAAACCGCCCTTTTGGATTGTACATGCAGACACTGCAGCGCATAAACTGAGGCTGCCGCTTCTGACTGACTGGGCATGATGTTATTAGAATTCTGACGAACAAAATAGGTCTTGTTTGGACAGGGAAACAAAAATCTACAGTAAAATCTGTCACAGTAAATGTTTTTGACGATTGCATTAATGCAAAATGTGTCCAAGGCTTTTAGGCTTGTCAGCATTCGACGTGCGTTTCTGTCACATGCGAGTAACTGTAAGATTTTAGAGCCGGGAAAAACATAACTGCACTGTCTCATCTCAATCTTGAACTGTCAGAGACGTCATATCTCTCCATTTAAAAAGAAAAATAAATAAATCAGTTTAATGCACCTGCGAGTGGGAAAAGCCCACACCCGACACTATAGATTTCCACGTGTGAGAACAGCTGCAGAAAATGGAGACGTCGATCGGTGCTGCCCCAAATAAAACAAACAATAAGTGCGACTCAGATGAATCGAACATTGTTCAGTCACTGAAAACACCCACAAACACGGTGAGGTTCTGCTGCTCTGCTGACAACTGACTGCTTAACATAAGCCACTTGATTATTTGCATGCAGAGCAGGCCGCTGAGATCCAATCACAAGCAGTCATTCAGGATGCTTTTTACATCCAAGCATGAACACACTCGCTGTCAATGTGAGATCAGATCATCCTGGATGCATGACTAAACCAATAGTGAAAAGGACCTGTGATTGGGTGTAATTATATGCAAACAACATGCACATCATTTCCACACGTAAAGACCAAACCCTCCTGTTGTGTTTGATCAATGGTACGGCAGCAAAGCATTTTCGTACTTAGTCAGTGGGATATGAGGAAATTAAAATAATATGAACAGGCCGGTATGAATAGGCAGTGATAAGAATCTTCCAGGTTCTGTGCTGCATCTGTACATCTGCCTGCACAGAGCAAGTCAATTAAGTAAGTGGCCCCTCTGCACTGCTGGGGCCATTTGGACTTCTCCAAAAATGTGGCCATATGCTGCTCCCAAATGTGGTCTGAGCAATTAAACTTCCACGTGTTCTCAAGGCATCTGTGGGCGCAATCCCATCTGAACTTAAGAGTCGTTCACTTGTGATCAGATCATCCATTAACAGAAAATCTGTCTGTCACGAAAACGGCATTCCCGCTTGACAAATGAAACGCCTTGAGGGATTTCACTGATCCCCGCAGCATTTCTAAGAAAGCCCATCCGAGCTTCCGCAATATGAAGTTTTTAAACACGGCCGAGGACAAACAGCAGCACCTCAAGTTTGCAAACACTGCAGTCAAGAGATTAAAAACTGGCACACAAACCTGAAAGCTGCATTTACCGACGTGATAGGGATCCCGCCACCGAAGCAGAACTCAGCCTAGCACACTCTAAGAGGCACAATTCTGTCTTATCTTCAGGGCAGTCTGCCATCTCTGCCAATCACAGCGAGTGGAGGGGACCGGCAGGGGGAGGAGAGGAACTTCCTTCCGAATCCATTCATGCTATTGAGGCCACCTGCTGTGCCTGTCAAAGGCTGGAGTGAGACTGGGTGAAAGAAAACCATCTTCAAGCTAAAAGAAAGAAGAGCTCCTCTTGTTCCCTGCACCCACGCTGCCAAGTGTGGATATGTGAAATTGTTTGGATGGTCAGCATACGAGCATGTTGCCTTACGATTTTGGCCTTTCCACCCGATGCACAGCAGAAGGGAAAGCCTCTAATCTGCAAACTGTACTGATGATGATGCCGAGTCTGATTTGAGCCATGAGGACACTTGAGGAGTATGCAAGGATTCTCCATGCCTCCTGCTCTAATTCCAAGTCCCTGAACCCCGGCCAGTGCCACCTGTCGGGGCTCCTCACCCCTCTGCCAACAGCCCTGTCCTTTCCAGCTGTGTGAGTGAGGGAGACACAACTGTCCAGCCAACTGGGGCTGTACTAACAGAGGGATTACGGTGGAGGAGGATTACTGTGCCACCGAAGTATTACTGTGCCACTGGAGTATGCGAGCACACCAAATACATGCAGACATGGACAGTAAATATCCAGACTCCAGCAGCATGCTTCACGGCAAAGTGTTTAAATCTGGGACGTAGAGTTGCGACTTTGCAAAGACAATCAGGCAGAAACTTATTTAGACTCCTTAAATTACACACACGCCGTCTTTTTTGGAAAGCCTTGAGTGTGCTGCAATTAAAGGCCTACTACAGCTGAGGCCTAAAGCAGCTGATCGTGTGTGTGAGAGACGAGAGAAACTGGGTGAGGCAGAGAGGAAAGTGTAGGGGTTAAACTCTTCATGTGAGGGGAATTCACGCTGAGGGGAAACTCAATGAGGCTTCAGGGGCAACATCGAGGTGTTCGGATCCGTTTTTGCCTTCAGTTTAATGACTGAAACTGTAAAAGAGCCCTCTCTCGTCCTTTTCCAGGACAGCTGGGGAGTCTTCTCCTCGCTGGTGTGCCCTCCCGTCGAGAAATTCAACCAAATAATCCTAAAACTCGAGTCCTGCATCAGGATCAAAAATTGAGAGGGTTTTCAGAAAACTGTAAAACACCGAAGAAACTCCTCTGGTTCTTTCCCAACTTTCACCGAGTGTCACAACACCACAAGGCCCTGCTCACTCCACCTCCACAACAAAATGTGACTTTTTTCGCTCTTTTTTGGCGAGCATTTCTTACCTTAAAACCAACCTCGGCAGCGTTGTACTTCGGCTACATGCGTCCTGTGATCCTCTCCCCCTCCACGGGTTTTTTTTCTTCCAAATTTGCCGTCGACAATCCAAATAAATGGACACAGCCGATACGAACAGCCTCTAACGTGGAATCTCAGTCTTCAGACTGTCCCATACCGATTAACTACTTCGCCAGCCCAAAGTCCTTCACTGGGATCCTTTTTATTTCTTCACAGCGAGGACACGCCGCCCGATCACAAACGTGGGCTTAAATGTGGCGCTGCAATCGCCAAGTACAACAATTAAATGATCAGAAATCACCGCCTGCTGATGGACCCGGGTTGCCCCGAAGAAGACACACAACAATAGCCGGACTAGTACGTAGGAGCCAACGAGGCCAAAGAAGGAATCATGCGTCATTCAAGTGCTCAGATTAGACTCGGAAATATCTGGCTTTGATGGCACCTAACACTTTTAGTCTCGTGAGAACAATGTTAACGCGTGAATTTCAACAACAGCTAGGCCTACTTAACGGTTTACTGTTTTCACGAAAAAAAAGCGAATTTTCAAATCGTGTTTTTTTTTTATTTATTTGATTGGTAACAATGATTGTTGGGACGCTGAAAATAGTTATTCTTGGTTCTTGAACATATATTTAACAGGTCTGAAATATAGACATGTTTTTTGTCCACTGCTGTTTTGCATGGAAGACTAACTAATTTCTACTTTGGGAGTAATTTGTCCATGATTTTTCCCTCCTCAAATAACTGATTGAGGCCCATAGTTAAAACAAAGGTCCTGCTGTGTAATTGTATCGACACTTAAAGACACACCATAGAGGCAAAAACATCTTGAATAACATCTTAAATATCTGGGTACCCTATATTAGCCTATATGTGTTCATTTTCTGGATTTGTGTTCCCTCTCTCTTAAATATTGCAGGTATGTTTGCTTATTTCCGACTGCACTTGAAGGTCACATCACGTCCTATAGAATGGTTTTCCCGTGTGCCCAATATGGCCGACATCCCTATGTCTTGCTTAGGAGAAAAATCCCCCTCCTGGGTCCGAACCACGAAGATAAAGTTATTCGAATATATTGTATTCAATCCAAAACTGCATAGACATTCTAAAATTGAATAGTTTAGAGATACAAAACCAACAGAAACATTGTATCATAATGTTTAACCTCTGATCCTAATTCCCATTTTGAAAGCGTCTGTCGCCCTCTAGGCTTTACAGTATATTTAATGAATCTGCTCAGAAACTTCTGTTAGCATTACCAGCTAACCTTTTTTGAAGACTTACCTTAGCACTGATTGTGTAACTCAGAGAAAAATATACTTACCTATCAGAGCATTTTAAAAGCGAAAACAAAAAAATCAGTCATTCAGGTCATGGTAATCATAAGAGCTTGAATAACTTTCCCTTGTTCAAGCTCTTAGGCTCTATTTTATTTTTCCCACAGTTATGAACTTTTGTCAACTGGTGTTTGTGTTTATTGAACGTTTGGGGTTGACAACACTCGTGTAAAGAAGGTCAGCTAATATTGCGATTTTTACCTTGAAACACTAGAAAAAAAGATAATAACCTCAAGCAGATCTCTGCAGGTACATCTGTATGTGTGTCACGAGAATTCATACCGGGTGCTTGAAGAGTTTTTTGAAGTGTTACACTGACCCCTACTGACTCGGACTGCGCTGTACACATGAGCTTTCACAAGATGTCGCCTGAGTGCAACCTGTGCCTAATTACAAACACATGCACATGGATAGAATCACCAATGTTTCTGAAATTAAATGCTCAAAACATTCTGCTTCACATACCTGTGCTCTACCTATCTGTGTGAGCAACTCTACTATTACTTGTTCATTACCAGAATTTCTGATTGTGTTCCAGTCGTCTGCAGTAGAACTTGGTCAGATGACAGGTCAGTGACAACACTCTTATCAAAAACTTGGGACGATATGTGCAATTTGGCTGAATGACACAGAATGATAAAAATTTTAAAATGATATTAAAACAATTTCTAATTAAAAACACACCAAATGTTTTCAGTTGGTCACCGATTTGTTCTGCAGGCAGTTCAGTTTAGTACTCAGACACATCATTTTATTCAAATATTGCTCCAGAAATTAGTTATTTTCTGGAACATGCTTTGATGGTGACACGCAAAAGAAGCACTTTCAGAGATGAGCCAATTACTTGCACCATGTTCACTAACACACACTCATACCACCAACGATCATGGCTTTTCATCCATGTCCTCTGTTGCTTATGATTTCCAAAAATATTTCAGACCACAGAACAGTAATCCACTTTGCCTGAGTGCATTTTAATACGGCTTTTTTTGTTTGTTTGTTTCTTGACAGCACAGAAGAGATTTAACTACAGTAGTTTTTCTTTTTTTAATGAACTGCTCACTGATTGTGCAAAAGCGGAGCATACATCCTGAACAGGTCATCAGTCTGTTGCAAGGCCAACACAGAGACAAAGAACTTTGTGTGCACACGATTTGGAATTACTAAATAATAGAAAGACAATGTGCTTAGAGAAAACCCATGCACACACATATAGAACATGTAAACTTCACACAGTGCCAAACAGAAAGGCCCCAGCCAAAATGAGACTGGAGGACCTTTTTGCTGTGTGGCAACAGTGCTAACAACCTCACCACTCCACAGACTGTAAGCATTGTTTCCACTGTCCAATATTTTTTTTAATGTGGTGCTGACATTAATATTTTCTTTTTTTTCTTCAACTATAAAAACAGTTTAAATGACTTGTAAACCGTTGCTTTCTGTTATTTTTCTTTTCATCTCATGCAGCAACAACATAGAAAAATGTATTGTAGCTCCTTTTACCTGTTTGACTTTGATTTTTATGTCTTTAAACGTACAGTGCACTGAGTTTACTGCTAATGAAATCTGCCATTTAAATAAAGTTGCCATTGACTGATTTGTTTCGGTTTTGCCATTACAAGGTCCCAGATACAGACAATGACAAATCTCTGGCATGCTAACTGTTTTTTGCAGAATATTGATCGTTCTGTTTCTTCAAATCTCCTGAAATCAAATGATGTGAGATAAATGGCTGCTGCTTGTAGACTAAATATCACAACTGTAGAGGGTGAGAAACACTGGCCGTAAGACTCTTTATCATAGGTGCATGTAAATATGCACCAGGAGGGTTAGGGTTTTTTGTCATTAGAACAGTGTCAAACCATAATGACGTATGTGGCTTGGAATACAACTGTTCAGCTCACAAATAAAATTATACATTTAATGAGCTGCAAAAATAGAATAAAAAAAAACAATGATTTTGTTACCCTCATGAAGAAGAATTATATCCATCATCACCTCGCTGGTGTTGATCAATAATGAATGAAACTCGGCAGAGTCTCAACATGTTTCACTTTTTTCCTCATGATGGCGCCCTTTGCCCGATTTACTGAACTGTATCTCTACCTGCTGCACAAGGCCCAGAATCAGTAAGCTCCAGCTCAGACATATGGTTTAAGTTGTGCTCTTCACAGGAATCACGTCCCGTGAAAAGAAGTTGTGGATAGGCCCCCTCTGGCAGTGACTGGATCCGTTCGTCATATTGCGTCAGCCTAAACAAAACGCTGACGTGAATCTCGCTCGTGATTGGTAAACTCCTCAATTGGTCGGTGAGCTATAGGTGTGATTCACTCGTACGTTGTTTAACTGAAAGATGTGCTGATCTATGGTTAGTGTTATAACAAGCCCCAAACGCAGATCTATTGATGCAATGTTTTTATCTTATTATTTTTTTTTATTCAAGCATCCACCTTTCAAATGAAGTCTCATAAATCCGAGACACTCCCCCATAAAAACATAAAAACCCACTAAAGTTGAGGCGCGTATAACTTCAGAATGAGATAACATACTACTGAGAAGCAGCAAGCATCAAGTGCATTTTACTTGTTGCTAAAAGCAAATTAGGCCAAGAGTTAGGCCTGATTGCGTTTTGGTTCATCAACTGATATGTGGCAGTAGGGACAAGCCTTCTCTCTAGTTGTTCGTTTTCACGCGTCAGACAACACATTCTCACAAAACACAATATCTCAGAACAATGTTAGGACAATGCCTGAGTCGTCTTTAAAGGCTGATACCTATCTGAGACGGCATCCTGCGTCACTAGCGTTTAAATCTGATTACTCGCCTCGTTTACCTCAACAATCTAACGAATAGGTCGAAACCTTGGTGCTGTTATTGCACGGCCATTAAAGCCACCCCCTCGTTATCCAACGGGTAATTATTGGAAATGATCAGAAAGAGTGACTGAAAAGTCTGGAAGCCACAATTTGAGACGATTCATTTCAGCACCGGACAGCTCCCGGTTCCCCAGAGGCCTTGAACTTGGTCCGGCGGAAGCTCGAGCCACCTCCATCAAAACCACCCAGTCATATGAAACCACCAGCAGCAGCAAGGATGACCATTTCCCTGCTCAGTCATGACCATTAGAGCGTAATTGGACCAATTGGTAACGTGAGACAAAAAGCCCTACGGACAAATTGATTTAGGTGGCTGTCACAACGAAAACTCGCGACTTCACGCATTCACCATGGTTTCTGCTTATAAAGAAAGAAGAAAGTTTAGAAGTAAACTTCCGTCTTGGCGGGGAGGTGGGGGTGAGTCTGACGGATGCGTCGATGAGGAAGGAACTGTACTATTATATTCCGGGAGGAAGACTTGATGACGTCCATAGCATCCTTAATGTGACTTAGTGGAGGGAGGAGGGGGGTGGGGGGTGGGGGGCAAGGCTTACGATCCACGGATAAAAATCCAAGGCAATCACGGCACAGGACAAAAGTTTGGAGCAGCGATATGTAGACGGGCATACAGCGCACTTTCCCGCCCAGTTTTTGTTTGCCCCCGCGACTGGTTGAGTCCTCTTAATTGTGTCTAAAAGTGAGATAGGCTGTGCTGAGAGGAACATAAGGAGACGACGGAGGCGCTTCAGCCAGGGAAGAAGTGCCCTGAGAAAGATACCGTTTCTCTCTCACATACACACACACGCACAGAACCACAGCCGCGCCCGGATCACGTCCAACTGCACAGCGCTCTTCCTGCTTTCCTGCTATAGGTATGTGCATTTATCTGCGGAATGTCTGAAAAACTCGGACAATTTCAGTCCTGGAGAGCAAGCTAAAATAATGGAAACTATTGTTTTTTGGGGGTTTTTTTGTCTGAACTGTGAGGAGATCTGCAATTTTTTAAATTACTTTGGCGCTGCATGCAGAGGACTCTCTATCAGTGCCGCAGTTAAACTTTTACGAAATGGGATGAAAAAAAGAGATAGATAGATAGTAATCATTTTGATAAGCGCTTGGACGTTTTGTTGACAGGTTTTTGTTCCATTCAGGTCTTTAGGTCTATAGTTTGTAGTCAGAGAGAAGTAGTAACATCTTGCGAATTTGATCAAGCAGAGCGCGATCGTGTTGCTTTTACACTAACATGTTTAATATCACGTCTCTTTTTTTTCCGTTTTCCAACAGCATGGCCAGTTCGAGTAAAGCGACTTTAATCTTGCTCATCTACGGAATCTTAATGCACTACAGCGTGTTCTGCACACCCATCGGACTAAGTTACCCTAAGATCAGGTAGGTTTGTGCTTTCTTGATCTTCACCGTGGTAGTTTTTGTGGTTGCTTTATTGCAAAGCAGCTTAACCCCCCTACCCCCCATGTTCATTGCATTGTGATTAGGACACCGTATGTCTAACCAGTTGCATTTGTTAAATGGGTGAACTGAAACGAGTAGCGAAAAGATGTACAGAGATTTCAAGACACGCAAGCGCAAGTGTTGTGTGGAAAATGAGAATGGAAATTGCACAGAGGTATCTGTCCGGTGGGACAGCCCCCCCCCCCCCCCCTCATTAAAAATGAGTGTGCAGTCAGTGCAATGGATAGCCCTCGGGATGACGGTGGGCTGGCGTCACCAAGGAGAGGCGAGGCAAAACGAATAGGAGACCTCTATCTATTTAAGATTTATTCCCTTTTTTTCCATCTTCGAAAAGCATATCCGGAATTTAGGCGTGGTTCTTGTTGATTCCAAAATTTCACGGCTATTTTAAGCAGACTTTAAGTCAGTTTTGTGTCCCCACGCCTACACAAAACGTGATCATTTTCACACCCATTGTTTCGATTTTAAATAATTAATGACGCTGTAGTCTGTGTTCAGACTGCGGTCTGAAATGTTGGAATTATGAAGTGTTTTTCTTCAAGAAAAAAAAAAAACACGCATTCAAAGAAATTAAAAAAATACCTCGTGGACATTTACTACATTACAAGCCATTATCTAAAATCAAAACTGAAATAATTCGTTTTCTGCTTTCATTGAGAAAAAACAAACAAACAGCATTGTTCTTTCGTTTTCTTCCTTTTCCACACATGCATTTAACCTCCCACCGATTTGAGAAGCAGACATTTGGCATGCTTTCATTCCTGCGTCCCACTTGTGCATATCTCAGATTTGTGATGACCGCTCTCCCCTTTGCAGACTTGAAAACGACGCCTTCGATGAGGATGGGAATTCTCTGTCCGACATGGGTTTTGATAGCGACCAAATTGCTATACGAAGCCCCACATCACTGAACGACGACGCGTACTCTCTGTACTACCCACCAGAGAAGAGGTAAATGTGCTGTCAGGTCACAGCTGAAGCCTTCAGCGGCTTAATTACTTTTTTTTTTTTTTAGCTGTTTGCGATAATGTTTGCTTGCTTTATTTTCCCCAGAGTTTCTCATGTTATTTGTCCTGTGTTATTTTCATACCGAGTAGCCTAAAATGTTGAGTCCACGTTGTTGATATTAGGATTAGATAATGAGGAGGACTCGGCGGATACGGCAGGGTAGCCTGTTCAGTTCAGACGCCACTAGGCTCTGGTTTAAGTGCACCTGTGTGATACTGAACCTGCGGATGGGTGGGGACATTTTAGGCTACTTTTGATCCTTTTTGTCTGCGCTTTTTTCTTCTTTTCTTTTTTTTTGTCATTTCTTTTTTTTTTTTAAATCACTGATGATCTATGTGTTTTGGCGTTTTATCATCTCAGACCAGAAAGGAATGCTGAGGAAGAATTAGATAGAGCCTTGAGGGAGATCCTGGGTCAGTTAACAGCGAGACATTATCTACATTCTCTGATGACTATTCGTGCAGGGTAAGGGCATTTCTCTTTAGCTGCACTCCTCATTTTCTTATGTTTATGCGCTACAAAAGTTCAGGCTGCTACATCACTGTCTGTCATTTTATTTGCATTTTTTTCTTACTTTATTTTTTACCCCTCTATTTGAGAAAAAAGACGCTTTCATAACATGTTTTTGTTCTGTTATTTTGTTGTGGCGTGTCTTTGCGTTCATAATGAGGGTCAGTCTAAAACACACAGAAATTGATATGTGATTCAACCATTAATTAATGAATTAACTGTTTGCCAAAGCACTAATGAAACACCATGCGTCAGAATATCCACTGGGCCGGAGATGAATAATTTATAACTTTTCTTAAATGCGCAAATCAGTTTCCTTTATCCTGTCTTGCTTGCCGCCTTTTTTCCCCTCCCAGTGGAAAATAAATAGGATGAAAGGCCCATGGATGCATTATTAATAATTGTAAAAAATGACTGATGTCGCGTAAAAAAAAGAGAGAGTAGACATCGGTCAAGAAGTTTCAGATTTGAACTAACAGTATCATTATTTTTACGACTTGTTTTTCAGTGAAGACAACAGCATGGAGGACGAGTCAGAGCCCTTATCCAAAAGACATTCAGATGGGATCTTCACTGACGGCTACAGCCGCTATAGAAAGCAGATGGCCGTCCAGAAATACCTGGCAGCGGTTCTGGGTAGAAGGTACAGACAGAGAGTTAGGAACAAAGGACGCCGACTTGCCTATTTGTAGCGTTGTTAAAGCGCCCAAACTGCCCTCCTGTGTATATACATCCAGTCGTTAAATCAAAGTCATTCAGATATATCTGACCAACCAGTGGATTGCGCCTGTGTTCTTTCAACATGTATTTATGTATGAAGTAAAGCCATTAAAATGAATATTTTAATAATAATATCGTTTTTTTTTCTTTTTGTACAAACGCACTTGATACCGCACAGTTATACTTTGTGGACCAATATTTTATTTTCATGTTGAGATGTTGAAAACAAAACCAAACAAAAAAAAAAAAAAAAGAAAAGAAAAGAAAAAAAGATAGATGTGCACCTTCAACATTATGCGCTTGAAATCTTTAAAGGTCATCTACATATGCAGAAAATAAATAGATTTTAAAAAGACAATCAAAGTATTGAATGTTATACTTATTTTTGTAACCAACGTTCTATTTTTTTAGTGTCATTTGTTCTCCAACAGGCCCAAAGAAGCAGTGAGCATGCTATGTGTCAGGCATATCCGGCTTATCTGAAATGATAGATGCTGCCCTCGTCCAGTTCTTTCCACGCTCCCCTTAATGGGAGCTCTGTGGGTTTGTGTAGCTTGCTGACCCTCCAGGGGGAAAGTCAGATGGCTTTTGTTGGACAGCCTCTCATCTGATAGATAAATGACTGTCTTACACAGTCATTCAAGTAACTGGTTGTAAAATTTAACCTTTCTTTTCAACTGAAATTCAATTGCAGGCCTTTGAAAGGGAATCACTGCCTTTACAAAAGTTGCTACCAGTATGCGGAAAACACTGCTTGCTCACTTGCCTCAAAGTAATTTACAGTAGAGGATAAATAATGCTCAACGGGACTGTGTAAAGAATGTTCCATGTGTGTGTGTGAGAGTGTATTATGTAGAGGTTAGAACTTTCACAGTTCACATAGTCATCTCAATGTTGTCAGTCAACAGAATTATTTGGAAGATTGTTATTCAGCTGCTGACTGTATGTGGGCAGCACTACAAATATTCAAGGAGGACGAGTAAAAAGCAGGAAATGAAGCAGAACGGTAGCATCAGAGTTACAGTTGAGCATATTTAACTTTTATATGGTGCATGTGAAAACTTACACCTTGCTAATTTTCGCTTACAAACTGCATGCCATTGTGCTTTTTTTGCTATTTGTGAGGTGGGCTGTGCCAAACCTATTTCAGCACCACTCCCTCTCAGATGCTTAGTGACAGAAATGTGAACAAGGAGGGCTAGAGGTGGTAGAAACTGGTACTGCACTGACTTGTTGAATTTTTACCTCCTCTACTGCTGTCATTGTGGATATATTAAGAAAATACACTGGACCCCCTTTTTGCTGATTGCTTTTTGTCCTGGTAGTGGTTGTTTAGATTATTTTCTGTCTAAATGGCCATGCTTAATTGTTGATTGATTAGATAGTGATGTGGTTCAACTGTTACGACAAAGCTGAACTATGCTGGATGTCTACTGGTGTATGTGCAGTGAGGATGCAAGATGATGAGGAGAGTGTTAGGTGAGATATAGATATGTATGCATGGTGAGGAGTAGAGAGCTGGAGAGGGCGAGTGTGAAAGAAGAGAAGCACAAAGCAAGCTGTTGCATAAGAGACAGGTTACAGCACTCACAAGCCAGAGAAGACGTGTCGCACGTCGATATGGGGACAAAAAAGAAATGAGAGCCTATCGGTGTCGCCTCATCTGCCACAGTGGGATCAGGGTCAATGAGTCTGATAAGAAGAATATCAGATGTTGAATTCCCCTCACTGAGGTTTCAGCAGGAAGATGTGAGTGATTCTGGACGAGACCACTGAGTTTCCCTTTCACACTAGGACAGAGGTGAATGAAATTCTGCCCTCTAGTAAAGGGATGTTCCCTCTGACTTTTATCCGAGTGATATCCTATGTATTTATTCAACATTATGCAAATTCAGCTTTATGCACCCCTGCAATCCAATCAGCGGCCTGTGTTCCCCCTTAGAGACTATCAATATGCTGTTTCTTCAATTCGGCTTTATCCCACAGGCTTTGTGTGGATGTGCATGTATGCATCTCGTGTTCATGTGCGAGTGTGTTCAATGTTTGTGTGCGTGGAGGAGTGAGTGAGTGAGTGTGCACGTGGAGGTGGAAACAGCTTTCGGCTTTGGTGCCTTGCTTTGACGTGAGAAATAAAAAAATAAAAAATAAATAAAGATGAAAAAAATGAAAAATTCGCCACAAGTGACAGATGGCAATTTAAGTGGCCCTACAATGCTGCAGTCCATTAGCTTACATTGAAACTTCCTTTTACCCTGTTTAATTGCTCAGCTTAGTCTGCCCCGAGAGTAGTAGAATTAGGCTTTCTTTTGAAGCATGGCCAGTAATTTATTGAGTAAACAACGTAAACAAGAATAGAATGTATATGTTGGTGGAGCAGGCAATATGTGTGTGTGCATGAGTTTTGGGGTGTTCAGTGTCCGTGAGAGTTGTGAACAATGACCAGTGTTTGTTATTGTTGATTATGAGGTGTCGTTGATTATTTTGATATTGTTCAGTAATCAGAAAATAGCCCCTACATATTATTTATAACTTTGTGCATCACTATCTAGAATAAAAGGGTCTTCAGAGCATAATAGAGATATTGTTCAGATCGTAGAAAATGCCTGTTGTTGATAGTTCTGAAAGCGCCAAACGCCTTACTTCAATGTGTATTCTCTTATCTATCTGAAAACAATGTGTTTTAAAAGTGAACCTTAGTACAAGTGACATCGTTATACACACAGGAGTCCTTATATGGGGTTTTGCGTTTCTCAATGTCTTGAAAGTGTTGTAAGATTTGTATGAATAAATTTTTGTAAACAACAAAATTTTCCAATCCATGTCTAATCTTTGACATACATCATTTTGGAGAGGATATGTGGAGCAAAGAAAGTGCAGCAAACACATGCACACACAGAATATTCTGTTTGACGCTTACATTAGAGTGAGGATTTAATGTACCGTTAAAAGTTAAGTGGACACGACCACACAGGGCCTCAAATCCTGTAGCAGACACGAACATTTAGTTATCATACAGAAAATAAAACTTAATATCTTCCAGCAACAGCCACAACTCTAGTGGGGTACAGTATGTCAACCTGAAATCCTCTCAAGTTTAATGCAACTTTCCAAAGTCAGATCAACACAAATTAAACTATAATGACAGAAACAAGCACTGGTACATTGGATGACCTAAAGCAGCCACTTACATTAAATCTTTATAGCAGAAAGCTGTTTTTTTACTGATCGACCCCCACCACATCATGACACTTATGTGGTTTAACATTTTAAGAATTATTCTATAAAACAGGAAATGTGTGAGTACACGTAAAGAAATGAACCTGGGATTTGCACCAATGAACTCATCCAACATGGTGACCACCAAGAAAAGCTACGAGTCTGGACTGGAGCTCAGGGAGCGCCTCCCTCCTGCTGGAACAGCCATGTCTTTCTCCTCACTCCATCCTCGGCCTTGGAAGTGCAGCTGTGTCGCACGGGAGAGGAGGATGGGTGTGGCAACGAATTGTGTGTGATCTGATCCTCATCAGGCAGCAAGTGTGTGTGTGTGTGTGTGTGTGTGAGAGGGAGAGCGCACATGCACCAGAGCTCAACTAACCCAATCAGAGAAATGTTGCATGGCAACGGTCCACAAAGGGACACGGTTGTGTATACGCATGTGTCAAGAGTGTTTATATGTGTGGAAAGGGAGCAGTGTAGAGAGATTGTGTATGTCAAAGTGTTTCTGAGTGTTTTTGTTTATTTGTATGCTCCAAGCATGCAGACTTTCAGCAGGCTTTGCATTGGAATGAGGTTCTATGTTACATCTTATATGTGTGCCAACAGAAAAGAAGAAACAGGGATGCACACTGTATGTCTCTCACATACACTGTTATAACAACAGTCACTGACATGGTGGAGCTCAGGTGTTAAATATGATTAATGAAATTCAACAAAATGAATTAGCTGTGACAAACTGCCACACACAGACACACAGTTAGGCATATATCTTTGTTTCTTGCCTGAGGATGCTGATTCATGGGAGTTGCCCTGTTGCTATGAAAAGGCTGATGGATAGTCACAGTCTGAGTTACCGGTGTGAAATATAGGTGTCTCCATTCCTTATTTATACCCCCTGCTTGCTTTTCAGTTATCACAAACAAAAACAGGCTTAGTCCTTCCGACAAGCCGTGATTATAAGATTCCTCCTGCGACATTTCTGCTTTCACAAAAATATGTGAGCATGCAACAAATGACTCAGGTGAAATGTACAAAAAATAAAAAATAAATATATTCACAAGTTAATTGGATTTGATATGCCTGCTGTCTTACATCTACAAGGGGATATTGAGACAAATTCTCCAATTTGTTTGCACAGCAGTGGACTGCTCATGAGGGGCCACCCTCAACCAATTTGTACAAAATGTACATTAATGCCTGACTCAATATAAAATGGCTCCTCCCTCATTTTAGTGTTGCATCGCAGCATCTTCTTTGTGGCATCGCTCCACCTCTCATCTCCCCAGCAGCATCTTTGAGCTGTTTTACAATTGATGTCAAATTTTCAGGGGAGTTTTTTGCTCTTGTTGTGTGGACTAATAGGTGAGGATGGCAAGAGCTCTTAGATTTGAAGCTACACAAGCTCACACTTTAGACAACTCTTATTAATCTTCCCTCTGCCTCTAGACACATCTTAATCATGTGCAAAGTGTTGGAGGGGGGAGGGGAGGTTGTGTACAGGGCTTTTCCAGCGAGGATTCCCACACCGCCTCCAGTGCAACAGCCACACCCACCTTCCTTTGTATCCATGCATTAGATGAGCATGTGACACCAGGAGTGTACATGGAGGAATGATATCTGATCTATTGCTCGTGATTTAAATTTCTGTTATCCGTTTTCCCTGTGTGTGTGTGTGTGTGTGTGAGTGTCCACATGGTTTATGTTTATTTACTAACAGCACACCTCCTCCCTCTTTCCCCAAATCTCTCTTGCATGCCAGGGTTAAAATACATAACCCACAAGAGAGGCCCAGAAACAGCAATGATGCAATCATCCTTCTCAACCCCTTTGTGTTTCACCTCATGAATCATTCAATGGCCAGGTTTTTTTTAGTTTTTTTTTTTCTTTTTTTTAGAGGGGGTCAGTCTGGTCATGCCTGCAATGAAACTCTTGATTGTGGCTGCCACGAAGCCCCCAATCTTCCTCTCCTCTAAATCCCATCTCTGTCACATCTACCATTGAGCGGGAGGCACTCTGCAGAGAACAGCAGCCCCTCTGGGAGCGGCGCAAGACAGAGGGACCGAAGAGAGACAGGGAGGAAGAAAATAGGTGATGTGGGCGAAGGTTTTCAGACACGGCCCACTGATCAAGAGATGCTTCTGGCTTAGGGAAACACTTTACCTGTGCTGCTTGAGTAGTCATGGGTGGCCAGAACTATCCATCCATCATTTATTATGAGACTATTTCGCCAGGAAGGAAAACAACTAAATAAAATTTTCTCAGCTACTTTAATTCATGTTTGTCTCTCCAAGCTAAAGAAATCATAATGATGAATTATATGTGTTCATAATTCAAAACAAAAAGCAAGTAAAACGTCAAATAGTGACATTTTCTCACAGCCAGTAGTTTCTCTGAGAAAAGGACGAAAGTGGTCCTTGTGGTGACCGATGCTTGACCTCTGCTCAATAAATTACATTAGAAGGTGAGAGTTGTGTTGATGCAATAAGCTGTAAAAATAAATTTTGAGAGTACTAATTACAGAATAGTATGTGTGTAGTTGTTTGTCTCGTTTGTCTTTGTGTGGCCCTGTGATGGATTGGCGACCTGTCCAGGGTGTGCCCTGCTTCTCGCCCAATGACGGCTGGGATAGGCTCAAAATCATGCATTACTTCAGTTGACCATCCACTTGTGAACTTTCCAGGGTGTACCTCACCTTAATTAATGAAAATCAATTTTCCATTGATATTCAAACTGAACTGACTGCAATGCTTTAACCATTTCCATAATCATCAAAGTCCAAATCAGTTTTTAAAGGCTCAGTTTTCTTTGTTTTGTTTTTAAATCAGTAATTCTCAGACAATAAAAATGTTTAACTTTGGGGAGATTTAACACAGCTGCAGTAACAGTGGGATGGTAACACAGCATCGCAAGTTACAACTATGCTTGGATAACTATCACTGAGGGTTCAAAGCCCAAAACATGACAAAACAAAGAAGATTGACAAATAAAATGGGTTGAATAAAAGTGCTACAATTAAAACTTATTCTAATGAACTTTGCAGAGACCAGAGTAAACAGCTATGAAATTAGCTTACTGCCATTATCATCTTCTGAAGTTGCTGTGCAAAAAGCATAACAAAAAATTACCAATATTGAGCAACGATAACGTACATTTAGATAATTGACTTTCCATCTGATGCACATAGATGTCCTTATCAGGCTTCCTCTACTGCCTAATCGTCCATGATGTGTAGTAGTTAGTTGGCTGCTTTGTTAGTTTGTCGCCGATGTAAATTGGAACGCTGGAGCTCTTTTATTGAAAACAGCTGAATTCTGAATGTTAGACATGCCACAGAGGCCTGATCCTAAAGCTATGTAGATGAGACAGAACAGTGTTGATCAATAATTGCCTGCAGCTTTGTCCCTACATGTACACCGCTCCATATTTTAAAGTAGTTTGATACATTTTCAAGTTGATAGTAATGATTGTATTATTTGTGATGATTATAAAAATAAATTACAAACACATAAGTTGAGCTATAATAGCTCCTTCTTACAAGCTTCAGTCATCATAGATATTGGTTCACTTAATGGGACAACAAGTTCAAACATAAGAATTAAGAATCATTTGCAGTGAGCACCCTCAGTTTAATTTGCAGGGTCTTTTCCCCCCTGTAAGTTCATAATCGCAGAGGATACCAGTGCACACTCTAATTTGTTCACTCATGTTTTTTATAGGCTCATCCTCAGATTTTTCATTCCCTTCAGTCAGTGGTACTAAACGCAAAGAAAATCCCCGGAGCGTCAGTTCTTGCGTTGTTTAACATCAAACAAATTTCTTTAAAGCTCCCTTCTCCCAGCATATCTCTCCAAAAGGCTTGAGCTGAGGACTGTTGGTTCCCAAATGCTTCTCAATATTCCCATGGATAACAGTGGCAGGAGGGGGGTGCGCCACAGCAGGAGGGCCTGCTAGCTTTTGAACATACAGGGATGTTGAAGACTTGGAAGTTTTGTTATGTAGCTATATGGATTTCAAAGGGTGATGTAGAGGTGTTTGAGGTTTTGCGCTTCAGCATCTAAATGTCCTGCTTGCTGGCCTCCAGAGTTCAGTGTTAGGTGAAAAAAAAAACAACTTATAGCTGCTTTACCATATTTTTCATTTTGTTTGTTGCTCATTCACTCACAAAACCCATCCTGCTTTGGGCGAGGTTGTGCAAACACTGAATTATGTATCATTGCTGGAGCAGCTGGGTGTGAAAACTCAGTGTGAGATTTGTGGGAAAAAAACATGTTCATGCGCTTTAATTCCCCTCCTCATCCCTCTCACCTGCCTTGAAACAAAGGAGAAAGACAGCCTATTATGCTCTCTCCCTGCCAATATCCACCGTTGGAGTCCTTTGCACATCGTTCACCCATACATCTCTAAAGTTGTGACAGATTTCCTGAATGAGATGAGAGGTAATGAATGGAAAAGCATTGGAGAGCTGTAAGAGATGCTTGTCAAGTTCAGGCTTTATAGCTTCTGTTCAAGAGAGTCAAATTTACACACTGACACACAGCTTGTGGTGATGTTAACTTTCCTTCCCCCTTTTAATGAACGCAACATGAGAGTGTGTGTTTGCATGTGTCTGTATGGGTGTGCATGTGTGGTGGGAAATGGTTTAATACGTCAATCTAGTTCTGGCAAAGACGGAGGGATTGCTTATGAGGACAGAGCTGAAGCGCAAGCTCCATCGACGATGAAAAACAACAAGGTTTGAAGAAAAAGGAGCTGAAAAAAAGTTTTTTTTTTATGGTCTAAAACCTCGGAAATTCACATCAAGACACAATATATCTGAGGATCTTTTGTTCGTGATAAGGGCAGTTTCTTGTTTTAATATTCATCTTCGTAAAAAGCTTTTTTTCCTTCTTCATTCTAATAAACTTCTCAAACTGGCAAGCATTTCATTGAAGAGATCCTAGAGATAGATGCATTCTAATCCCCACATGTACACCAAAAACGTAAGAGTTCGCTTTAAGAAGATGATGCACAGCAGTTACAGGCTTTTCCTGCCTTTCACACATATTCGAAATAAAGGGAACTGCCTGTCAGTGAACAACACACAACTCTTTGGGAATTGTCTGTGGCAGCTCTATGAAAAAAATAAAACGAAGCTGTGTGATAAGGAGAGACATGTGAGTGGGAAACATAGGGAGGTGAGGCAACCAACCAGGCTTCTCATTCACACCTGTGAGCGACATCCTGTGCTCCCTGGGGTACAGGATCAGAATCGCACCATCTAGTTTTTTTCCCCTCTTCCTTCTGTTGAGGGGCTCCCCTCCAACTCAACTCCTCCCATCAGGGATTCTATGTTACACTGATTGACACATTGCTGAAACAGCTATGCTCTTAAATCAGTAATCCGTAACATTAACATTTTGCTGGTCTCTGTAATTGACTGGTATAGCACAATGGTAATTAAACCTTTGTCCTTAACCTGCTCATTATAAAACTTGTCCAATGGCTGGGTAAATTTAAAATGTAGCTGTGTGTTTCCGTCAGGTGGAGACTGAATTGGCAGAAGTTACAGATAAGATCATCCCTGCTTTTGTTTGGAAAATATCTCTTTCTACCAATACATCTATTCACGTTGACAGGAAACATACCCACATCTTTTTTATAGACGAAAACAAACGGTACTTTTTGACATTAATGTAAAATAGTAATACAAAACAAAACCAACAGAAAAACACTAGAATCAAATTACTCATATTCTTGTGTCTTCAGCTGTGGTCACCAAAACACTGTGTTCATTCTGTCCTCTTTGTTATTTGTTGTCTCAGTAGAACAACTCACACTTGTTTGTTTGGAGGTTTGGCAGCGGCTGCCAGTCCAGTGACATCATCATGCTGGCATAGCCATTACTGAGAAATTCAGTGAAACAACACGGCAATGACAACTAAGCACCAAAGATGTCTCAAAATACAAACAAACACTGCTGATGATTATTCTGGGCTTATCTTAATGGCTGGTATTAGGATGTGGAAACACAAGGACATTTCACTCAAGTGTTCTTTAAAGGTTTTTTTTCTTTTAAAGAAAGATCGATTAAGATCGATTCGTTTCATTATCATCATATATGTGTGGATTCAGAAACCATTGCTGTTGTCTACTGAGGACATTCAAAAATCAGTGGAGGAGCTTTATATTTACCTTCCAGATTACTTGTCACGTTAATGTCAAAGACACAAGAAAAAGGCCCAAAACGCTTAATCTCTTTTTAAGTGATAAATTATACACCTTTGTCCGTGCTAAAAATAGTGTTTACTAGAATTCAGTCATTAACACACTTTTTTTCCCTCTTTCCACTTGTCATTCTTCTTGTGCATGCATTGAACAGACAACTGATGATGGTTGAAACGCAAACAAAAAAACATCAAGGAAAAGATTTGCTTTCATGTTGTCTGTGAATAGGAAAAATGTTGGAAGTACGTCTATAAATGTGTGCAACGCTAAAAACATATTATAATGACTTCTCCACTGTACCACCATGAGTATAAACCATATGGAGTTACACATGGGCTGCTCAGATGGTTCAGGCACTAAATTTCTTTAGCTAAATTAATTGTAACTCAAGCAGATGATAGAGTCAAATGTAATATCTTTTGATTAACAAGCCTCACTCTTAAGACTTTAACGGGTGACATCTGTATCATCTAATCCACTAATACAGCTTGACCCAAAAGTCACAAATTGTAGCTCCATGGTGGAAAATGAATCAGTTGTACTAAAGTGCTTTTTTTAAAAACTTGGTAAGAAATCAAATCAGGTGCCTTTGTAGCTACGACTACATCATGAGATCAGACTGTGGAGAGGCTTTGTATCTGTATTCACATTTAGAAACAATAACGTAAATCAGTGTTCCATGAAGCAACAGAAAACAGCTCAACTCTATGAGTTTATTTTTAGATGATGCACTTTGAATATTAACTTTCTTCTTTGAAAATAAAAAAAGTCTTTCAGATCAAAGTTGCTCATGTTTTTAAGTCACTTTGTACAGTTATCTAAAAGATAAAGATTTTACCTATGCTGAATCTGACCATTTCCCTATTAGTTAATGGTACACCTGAGGATGCGTGCTGATGACCTCACATCTGTGATTAATCTTTTTGTGCCAAACCTCCTGCAAATACCCCCTCCAGGTTATTTCCCTGATCTGCGACTGATTGCACAGTAACTGGACGCATACTGAGAAACAGCTGTCACTCACTCGAGCCTCAGAGGTGTCCATTGGAAAGGCTTGTGGATCCAGAATTCTCACCATCTGCTGCTGTTTTGCTGGCCGTGCGGTGCAGGCAGGCCTATGTAATTTCTACTGTTTGGTGTGGGAGGTATCGTCACTGACTGACAGCAGCTTGTGAGCATGTTCAGAGCCATATGGGGAAAGACTGAGTGTTGCATGTTGGCAAAAGGCAAAATCCTGAGTGTTTGAATATAGTGTTAAAAACCATCTCTCTGCCAGACAGATGCCTTCTATCTGTTCATTTAGAACAAGAACAAATAGTTGTAAACCTTTACTGCAGTGGCAAATGACCTTGTTCAGTTCGTAACTGAAACAGCAGATGCATTGTTTCATCAATCAGCATCCAGTACAGCTTGACTCAATATCACAATTAAATGACCAATAACCGTCTCAACGGTATGACCGTTTCCTTGATCCTGTTTCAAGATGCCTAATTGAAGTCCTGGTATGCAATAGATGCCTGACTTTAAGTTCAAAATACATATTTTATCTTATACTATACATTTATGTAGAAGTTCCTGTGACTTTCATGGCATCAACATCAGACTGACCCTGAGACTAATTTAGTGACCTATGCCTGTGTGAGCATTTAGTCTGGAGTTTAGCCCTCCAAAAGCCTCATCAAACAATAAAGAATGAAAGCAAAAGTTGATGTATTTAACTTTGGTTCTGTGAGTGTGGAGAGAGAAAACACATTGTTAACACCAGTTGCTTTTACTTAAACCATTACAACACAGAAAATAAGATGTTATAGGAGATAATGAGCATGATCAATGAACCTAAACTTTACACGAACTGAGGCAGGCAGGCAGAATACTGGTTATTTTGTCAGCATTATATGAAAATCTGATTCAGTTACAGCCTCTTAGATTTCACATTTGTGTTCCATGGGATTTTATAGTTGAGAAAAGCTGTATGCTATGTAAAAACATACCAAGCCGACCAGTCACAGCTGATGCAGTCTGCCTTGCCGTGACATGTAGTTACTTTCTGTTGGAGGCACACATCAGGCTAACAGTAAGCAACAATGCCATAGGTTCTGGATTTGTATGACTCTAAAGCACAAAGTGGGCTTCAGCCTGAAACACTGCGCAGTGGCTCCTGTCTTTTTAAAGTTCCTTACACTAAAGGGCCACACATCAATTCCAGGAGGAGTAGTTTGGACTACAAACTCTTTTCTCTGTTTTTCATACAGGGAGACTAACTCTTGTTCAGTTTGTGGACTTTGTGACATTCCAGACCTTTCACATTGTCAAAAAAGGGAAAAACCCACAAAGCATAAAATTATTAAATGAAAATCTATCATCAAGCACATGAGCCAAAAACATCTTCACACCTCCCGATTTGGTCACACATTACATGACGCACTGCTCATGCTCATTATCTTTTCTGTCCCTGACCCAGTTTAACCCGAAGATTTATCACTGGGATGAAATCACATGCTTAAAATAGTTCTTAATTACACAGAGGCCTCCAAAGATTAAGCTGTCATGGTAAAAATTTCAGGCCATGCCAGCAGGTTACACACATTGTACGAAGCTACTGCTCTTAAATTTCCCCTTTTCTACAATATTTGCAAAGCAAACGACAATCGCTTAGCTATGACTGATGTAATATTAACTGCAGACCTTAAGGAAACCCAGAGGTGAAAGCAAAACATTAAAGAAAACAGATGAATTTCTGAGAAAGCTGTTCTGGTTAAAATTAATTTCACAGAAACATCATATAAAAATTTATGAAATAGAATGAAAATATTCCTGAAAATAACACCTTTCTGAAAAGAATAACTAAAACAAAATTTTACAAAAAAACAAAAACTAAACAGAAAACACCTTTGACAAAACACATTGTAAAAGAAAAAAAAGGAACAGGAATTTTTTTTTGCTCTGTTTTGTAGTTGTGTCTTCTAAGATGCTACTATGGCGTTTTTCAAATGCAGTTGTGTTTTGTCAAATGTTTACTATCTTTTGCACCTCAGGGTCTAATTCTTAACACATAAAAACGGACTCATCCTCAGTCTACAGACACCATGTTCTTGTGGTCTAGTCAAAATCGCAGTAAGCCATGGCATGGCCAGAGCATAACAGGCGAAACTAAAAGCAACGCTCAGAAAAAATGCCTTCACTTTAAAACAGGGGGCAGAATGAGAGTGTATTGATCTTTGATTGCAACAACTTCCTCTGTCAGCAAAATTCTATTTCTGGACACATTATATCTCAGGAAGCCAGAGAGACCTGATTAGCGCTGAATGACATTACATTACCTTGTCTTTCCTGCAGTCCCAGTGATCTATTTTTATCAAAGTATTCCAAACTACATTGCTATTTAAGTTAAATTTAGGTTACGCAGAGAGACTGCAGGAGGCAAAACTCCATGTTGTTCTGTTGTGGAGGCTGCTCTGTATCCCCAATAACTGCCTTGTCCCTTGAGTAAATCCCCACCCTAAGCAGTCTCATCAACCCGTCTGACTCCTTACCAAGCTAGCGTGACTGAAACTTGAGGGTAATGAGCAATACTCTATCCTCATGTCAGCAGATGTTCATGAGCAGTTTGATAAAGTGGAAACTGGAACTCTAAACTGAGACAATCAGGGCGGATTTTGTAAACAAAACAGCTGCAAAAATGTCAAAACCTTTCTTCCGGAGCGTAGGGTGCAGCGATCAAGAGGGATCGGAAACGCTTGGGTGCATGTGAGTGGTGACAGTGACAGGTACATCTCATGAGAGGATGGATCTTATATTCATATGCATATGACTCCTGTGTATGTGTTGAACTTGGTGATGAGATAATCTGGACAGCTGAACAAATAAGTCCTGCTTTACTGCTTTAACAACGATTCTATTAACTCAACTGTAAGCATGTCTTCGAACAACAGACACTGAAGGGAGCAATTTTACTCAGCCAAGAAAAATCCCTCCCTGGAGAAGAGCTCTGAACAATCAATGAACTCTGATTAAATCGACAATAGCAACGGTGAGGCCACTGCAGATGAGACTCTCGTCTGTGGGTGACGTGATGTGATTCATGACAATCCTGAGAGTCATTCATTCCCCATCAGGCATTCGTCTCCTCCGAACTTCTGGGTCAGCCCCGCAATAAATATAGATGTTGACACACAGATTCTACCAGTCACAGCAGCAGACAATACATGTTGTGGGTGGACCAAATCTGGCCCCATGCCCGCACCTGACACCCTCCAATTATACGTGACAGATGCTTGGCGCGTGCACACGCACATTAATACTCTGCAGCAAGGAATGAATTCTCCATATCTGACACTGGGCTTTCTGCCCCCCTACCGATTCTCCCTTTTGTTCTCTAGATGTATGTGACCAGATGTGGCCCTTCTACAAATTTAATAAGGATTCATAGATGTAATTGTTTGTGTCTGCCTGTGGTATGTGATAGACTTTAAGAACCTTGTGAAATACATTGTTGATGTAGTAAGCATATACGCAAAAAGATATTAAGTATAAGTGTGTGTTACAGATACATGCACTGATCCTATAGAGGGGTTTCTCCAAATCACCTTATTAGCAGGCTCCATGTGTCAGTGGTTAATCCCTTGGTCTCTCAGGGGATCCCCAATTCCACCTACTCCCCTCCTCCTGCTCCTCCTGCTCCTCCTGCTCCTCCTGTCACCCCCTCATCAACGCCTCCACAGATGGGTCCTTTTATTTCCCCATAGAATACTTGTAATGCCCATTGAAGGATTTCAAAGAGCTGGTCTCCCCCTTAATACCACCAGCAGGGCTGAATGGTATAATTATGCAAGTGGTGGCTGAGGGAAGGAAAAGGGAGGATCTTTTGAGCAAACAAACAACAGCAAATGCAAACAATGATTTTCTCCATTGATGTTTAAGTGGTTTCTTTTGAATTCATAAAGTGGTTTTATGTCCACCCTGACTCCAGCAAATTATCCCAATAGATAATCAAATGCCAATAGATTTTTAATGAGATGAAGTTTTACAGTGTTACAATAAATAGTTATGGTTTGGGTAATAGTTCAGGGCAATGTGAAATTGCGTGAGTGGCTGCTGCAAAATGACAAAAAGCAAAAAGAAATTACAGTGACTGCCCTTTATGGGGCCTGACTTGTAATTTGGTTAATGTATGTTTGGTATGTGCCAGTTGCAAAAACCTCTAATAATACCTCACATAATATTTGGTTGAGCAAAGAAGGGCGATCCACTGTTAACCTCTCATGTTATTGCAGAAATAGCATCAGGAGGGAAATTACTGAAAGTGAGGATAAAGCAGAGCTTACTTATATGTCAGGTAACCATATGGTGGCAAAATATAGCTCACATCATCAAGTGAGGAACACAGCCAAGAGCATATCAGAGAGGGATAACGATGGGGAATTAGTGTGCTGCTACAGTTACTAATGACAGTGGAACATTTTTGAATATCTCAGTGATGCTGCAGTGTACACTAAACGCAGCCTGGCATCAAGTCACTTTGCCTGTAAGGCAGAGAGGCAGGAGAAGAACAAGAGGAACAGGGAGAGCTTTTCAACAACTTAATGTAGGTGTCCCAAAGCCACATTATCTGCAACTAACTCTCAGTTTGACAAAGCTATATCCACGATTCCTTCGATGATTTACACTACAAGACAAAATTAAGGGCATGCCAATTGTTTCTGAAGGTAAGGATGAAAGACAAAAAAACAACTTGGCTGACTGGCAGCTCCACCTAGCTGAAATAAAGTACAAAAAGAACTGGAAGCTGGAAACACCAGCACCAGCTTTGTGGCAGGCACATATATTATGGGGCTTATCTTTGACCTTGACAAGTACATTCAGTAAAACCTAAAGTTGTTTCTCCAAAGACCATTTCTCTTTTTCTTGTTGACAATGACTTATTTTCAATTTCACAACTTTAATAAACAGACACAGAATATGGAGTTGGGGGGATACGTTGCCCAGATAAGTGTCTAAAACAAGTTGGTAACATCACACACAGATATGCTTGTGTTTGAGATCTAAATTCACAAGATGCTATCATAAAGCTGTAATAACTGCTCTTCAGTTCACTCTTGTATGTATCAATTGATCAGTTCAGTAGTTTTAAAAAAATCTTTATAATTGATTTATTTTTATGTGCATTCAAAACAGGACATAATAACTTGTTAATATGATGTTTTCAAAGTTTTCCCACAAGCTACTGGAAAAATTAAGAACGTGATTGATGTCTTTCTCATCATCGAGCTGTACTTCTGCATCATGTCACCGCATTCATTAAGAAGTCTGAAAAACGTTCAGAGAGAAATTTTCTGACATTTTTTCCTTTTCATGTTGCTGAGTCTCAGCTAATTCTTTCTCGTCTAGTCATTCTCATTACTTACCCTCTGCTTTCATAAGCACCCTTAATTTCATCAAGAGAAAGTGTAAAGAAAAGTATTTCTTGATGAAGTAAATTTAAAACAAAATAATAACAACATTTTGAAAAATTACAATGATGAGATGTTATCTATTATTGTTAACATAACAGCCCTCCCACCCCCCAAACAAACCCAGAACTAAACAGTAAGGATAAAGGCGGACAGATGGAAGAATGAATATTATTAAGGATTCTAATCATTAAGGCACTCAGTCAGTGAATAGGTTGCTGTAGTGATTCTCACCTCTTGAAGGGGAGGGGAGGGTCAGACCTTAAGTTTGTGTCCAGCAGGATGAGGCAAGTATAGGCAATATTATTCTTTCTCAGAGAGCAATATAATTTTGAGCAGAAAATGTATTGTTATGTAGCTACTGTGAATTGTATACAAGTCATTTCAGGTTAAAAATCACCCAGTTCCTGTCCCTGACCTGGATTTTGCCTACATTTAGTAGTATTACACTTATGGAAGTGAAATTTCAAGGAGGTAACAAGCTCAAAACCATATTGTTGATACATATTTAAAAGTCGAAATTTAGAGCGCATGACAACAGGGGACATAATTAGGTAGTATCTTCTTTACCCTTAGACTAAAGGTCAGATTTTGAGAAATACTTCTCATTGCCACAAAAGGCAATAGTGGAAAGTCAACATGCTTGTTAAGACCGATAACCTTCAACACAACAAAAAGTAGACACTGTACCATGAACTGTACTCCAATGGTTTTCATGCTGAGCTCCGGTTTATGTAGCTTTGTGGTGTTTCAGTGACTGGTGCCCCCATTGGTTTAATGTACTACCCCTGAGGACAAGATAGTAAAACTGAACTTGTGGCTAAAAAAAACATTGTGTTGCTTTTCTACATATGAACAATCACCTCTGACATGAACGTGTACATTATCACTGCTTACAGCAGTGACACCCCTAGTAAACAAACAAACAAAAAACTGCCAGATTCATCAGAAAAGAGTTTATTTGCCAAGAAAGTTGGACTACAGACACCTGGTACAATTTCAGTTTGACAGTGACAAAAAAGTTAACTCAAAATCAATATGGAATGAAAAAAAATACAATGAAGAGAGAACATAGTGAAAAATACCTGGAAAATGATTTCACTCAGACCATCTGCCAGATTTGCAAATGGCAGCCAGAGGTCAACCTCCACATACGAAGCTGAGGCTCCCAGAGAAGTTACTGGCTGACTTTGATTACCAGACCAAGGTAAGTGAGAGACAAATTGTAGAAAAAGCCTTTTGTGTTCATATCAACCTAGCTCTGGTAGCTTTTCTACACAGAGACTGTTGAACTGAAGATATTCGAGGCCCTTCCTCTTCATACTCAGCCATGACTGGAACACCTCACTGTTGCCATGGAGACACAACAATCAGTTAAAATATTCTAAACTTTATTTAATTGTGACAACCAAAACATGCACTGGGAAATCTAATGTTTTAAACTATTTTCTTTTGCTCTCCTAGAATCAGCTTTTCTTAGAGGAGTGTGTGTGTGTGTGTGTGTGTGTGTGTGTGTGGGGGGGGGGGGGGTTCTTAAAAGGATTTTTGGGTGCTAGTTAATTTGAAACTTGAGAGAGTGATGGAGATGACATGCAGGGCTACAAGTCCGAGCCAACTGTGTCGAGAAGCTTTAGCATCTATAAAAGGGATTGAAATCATTTTTAACTGGTTGTCACTTTCCCAAAAAAATGGAAAAGAAGCACAGTTTTAGCAGTTCTACATGAATTACTAAGAATCTCAATAAACTGCTCAGGTATGTTTGTTGCAGCTTACATTGTTTCATTTGGTGAACTCTGATAACCTGCCTTTGCAGAGATACATGTTAGTCTCATGGCTCACTGTGTCAGTGACAGTGTATGTCATCCTCTCAGTTCTCCAAGGGTCTGAAAGGAAGCGAATTGGACATTTGTCTGTATTAATATTGCATTTTTTGCTTCAGTGCTCGGATGAATTATTGAAGTAAATGCACTCTGGAAAACAGTCTCTGTGAGGCGCTTCTTAGACACAGCTTCTCTTTCTTTGGTTAAGAAAAACAAAAGAAATACCTCTGCATGAGCTCGAGAGATGGGAAGCGTGGTGGAATTCCTCCCTGCTGGCTACAGCACAGGCCGACTGTCTGTCTTAAGAAGCAACAGATGGCCATGGTCTTGGGTTGCTAGGAAACTGGTAATCAAATACTTTAATTCAGATTGATTTGGGAATATGAGTTTTATTAAAAGCAGGGTGAAGTCTTTTGGTATTCAGATGGCAGTATATCTTATTTTGCTCTTATTTGAGATCGTAAATATTTGTTCTCAGCACTGAATATAGACCTGGCACTGTGCTCCTGACTTCCTGTGGTTGTGTGTGCAGAGAGCTGGGAATTCAAATTAATCACAATATATAAGCAGTGGTACTACTGGTAAGAAAGGAACAGCAAAACTGTGTTTGGTATGTATATCTGACATGTATCTTCATGTTGTACTTGGAAAAAGGTTATAGAAACCTTTACTTCTTTAGATGTTTTTTTGGAATATCAGAACTTTCCTGTTCATGTATTCAGAGAAAACTAAAGAAAACGGGAACACACAATAATAGCTCCACTTTTTCCCTGGGCTTCAAACTGCAATGAAGTGCTACGATCTCAATGCAGTATTAAAAATTTAAAAAGGTGTCCAAATATAACATTTAAAAGGTTATAAATTTCATAACACAAATTGTAATTGTTCATCTCTTCAAATAAAAACTGTTGTAAATGCAGTTGGTTCCAAGTCCTGATGAATATATGCTCTTCTGCTTCGTGAAAAACAGGATGGTGTCAGTTTTCCACAATAAATTGTAATATTCAAGTTACCTCATAGTGTTATGTTTTGCAATCTTTCTTGAAACTTTAGCTCCTAAGGATGGTAGGCTTTCTTTACTGTAGCTTGGGTTGTAGCTGATAAGTTGCCACTTTCTGGACCAACTCTGACAAGAAGGAACAGAGAGACAGTGATAATGTTGTGTCTTCATTTCTACTTTTGAGACATTGAACATTGTGAGGAACTTTTGGAGATAGTTACCCTAAAACCTGAGCCTACTAGGATACCTAATGATGGAAAATAATGTAATGACATATGTCAGGTTCTCCTCTGCTGCATCCCTTGGGTTTATATTCACACTTATTTCCATCAACATCACAGCATGACAACTTCTTTAAGGAGTTGTATAGAATCTCTCCATACGAGTACATTTCTGAGGGGTATATTTTGCAGTGAAAACATTGAAAAATATTGAAAAATCTAAAAAAAAAAAAAAAGCACATACATGGCATGTCAAAATTAAGATGTTAATATCAAGCTAATGATATTCTTCTTAATGCTACAAGATTGTATGTAGATAAATATCAAATATTATTTGTCATATAGAATAGTTAGATTCTGTATGGAGCTTCTGCAAGATTTCTGCGATATGGAAGACATCCTGCCTTGTTCAGATACCTATGAAATCTCATCCATCTTCCCTCACTGACTACAGACCAGGTGCCCTAATATCTCATATCATTAAAATTCCTGGAGAAACTTGATGGCTTACCTCAGTAATCAAATAAGTACCTCACTCGACCCGATGCAATGTACTTACTGCCCTGGGGAACTAGTTGGAAATGCCATCAACTCCTTGCTTCAGCAAGCCCCGTCTTATCTGGATGGAGTTTGCAGCACTGATTATGTTTATCAGACTGATGACAGGTTTGTAAGACTGAAGGGTTGTGTGTCTGAGAAGGTGGTCAGCATCACAGGGACACTGCAGGAGACTGTACTCTATCTGTTCTTCTTCACTTTGTTCAAACATTTCCAGTATAGGTCAGAATGCTTTAATCTGCAGGAATACTCAGATGACTCTGTAGTTGTGGAGAGTGTCAGTGATGGACAAGCGTCTGAGTACCGGATACTGGTTGACCACTTTGTGGCATGCTGTGGGATCAATCTCCTCCTCTTGTATATGAACAAGACAGTTCTCATTTGGAGCAAACCTGTATAATGTGTTATCCGATCATGGATACAAAAATGCGTCCTGAGCGGCTGCTTGTGATTAGATCTCATATGCCTGCTCTATATTGAAACAGACGTATAGTTGATGTTACACAGTCAGCTGTCAGCATGGTCCTCGGAAGTAATGCGACAATACTAAACCAATACCAGTACAAGGCCCTATGAGCCAGTAAAATACTTGAGCTTAAAAAGAATTGAAGAAAAAATAATGTAGTCTAACCTGTAAGACTATTGGCTCGTGCATTCCTAACTAAGTCAATTAATTATGGTCCATGTGACCTTGTCCCAGTCCCTTTCTCTTGCAGTCCATCGCAGAGCAGTTGAAAGATGAAAAAGAAACGTGCCAAAAAGTGAAGGTAGTGCAATAAAATCAAGAGATAAAGAGATTTTAAAAAACGTCAAAAAGAAAGCGCTCAAAAAACATCAATCAAATACTACTACTAATAATACTTATTGCTCCTGCTACGGCCACTAAATGTGGAGATGGCAGCGAGGATACCAGTGGCACTGCTGACGGTGACAAGCAGGGTGAGACAGACAGCAGGAATGAGGGCAACATATAAGAGTCAAAGTAAAACAGAGCAGGCTACTGTAGCAGGCTACAGTACTCGGAGTCAGCAGAGACCAGAGAAAACACCATTTACATGGTTAGGTTCATTATGGCAGTGCTACTTTGACTTATTTGTAGTTTCAACTGATGTTGTATACCTAACAACCACACATGCATAGATGTAACATGTTATTTCTTTATCACAGAAAAACAAAGATAATTTTTCCATGTTTGATGAAACAAAATGATAAGCCTTATTTCCATCCTTAAAACCGGCCCCAGACCAGAACTTTATAACCTCTTTAAAATTTCTAAATGTAGGCAACGTCCTCAGATTTAGTCTGATATGTAACTTTAGACAGTTTCACCTTCCATGTCGTGTCCATAGACTACAAAAGCCATCTTTTCTGGCGTGTGCCACGTGTACACCAAGTCATCTGTAAAAACAAGCTTGCACAGGTGGAGGCCCATTAGCTCAGCTGCTGTCTTCGCTTTCTTTGCAGAAATTTACATCAAAGATGAACTAGAGGTTTTGTTTGTTAATGGTACTCTGTGAGTTTTGACGCTGCTTTTTGCAAAATTAAACTTCTCTGGAAACTTGGGAGAGAGAGAGAGAAAGCATCCTGGTCGTGACTCCACTACTCATGTCGGGTCACAGGTGAATGGATTATCAAAAGAATGAGGACAAAGTGCATTCAAGTGTCCTGGGCTTCTGAATGTGGTCAGTGTGTTCACACCTGTTCACTCGTGACTGGATCATACAGAATTCCTGTTTGCACAAGGTATGAAGGCCAAACTAGAAAGTTGCAGATTTTAGAAGAACCAGGAATATTCAGAACACAAAGTTCATTCTCGAGGAAGAGGTAGTGATAATGAAATAATTCTATACAGATACTAGGGTGCTCACCTGGATGAAACAACTGAACAGGAAATTCAGTACTAAGCTTGTGTACAAGAAGGGACAGAGCAGACTTTATTATTGGAAGAAACTGAGGTCCTGCAATGTTTGCAGCAAGATGTTGAATATCTTCTTTGAGTGTTCGGTGGAGAGCACAGTGTTTCTTGTAGCCATGTGTTGGCTACATCAGAGCCAGTGACTCAAAAGAAACTGAACACACTGAAACTTTTGGTAGAGAGAAAAATGTTGTAAGAAGCTTTGTGGCATTATGTATAACACTGTACACTGTCTACACAACATACTTATTATACAAGGGATTTTCAGTTGGAGACTGCAATAAGGACAGGTACAAAAAGTTATTATTCACATGATTATTATACACAGATCATTTGTATTCCTGCCTGCTGCAATAACTTTACATAATGACTCCTAACACTAGTAATTAAAAAGTATAATTCTATTCCATTCTATTCCTTTTTCGCAGCATCATTTTGGATAAGAAACCCTGAAGCAAGTTGAAAAGAAAACATGGTCAGAGTGAATAAAATTGTATTGCCAAGGACAGCAATCTCTAGACATTTTAGGTGTAGATATTTTATCAGAGAACAAGATTTGTTGATTTGGCTGGCGCTAGTGCAGGAACAGTTAAACCCCCTCTGATGCTGCAGTGCTGTGGCCGGTTCCGTCGGATAGAGAGACTGATCAGACCTGATATAACATTTCCCTGGTGAGTTCATAAATAGCTCCAAACACAAGACAGACAAACCTAGAGGAAAAACAGCCACTGATTTTGCTGGTGTTGATGCTCATTGTTCAATAAGGCACAATGGATGTGACATTTTCTCTTTCATCTAAAAATAATCTCGATATTCCTCAATCCTCTCTTCTGTTGCTATATGTCAAAAGTATGAATATTTTATCATTTGAAAGAAGTGAGGAGAAGAGGAATATGTGTAGTGGCACGGGGAATATTATATGCGAATCCTTGTCTGTATACACACATGCCAATGGCATTTACAAATACAATGTATACAAACACTAACACAATCTGTATCATAAATTGATACAAGAAGGAAGGCACAAAACTAAAAATAAAGTCACATTTGTCGTCGGGCCAATGAAATTGCCCCACCGTGAGCTTGAAAAACTGAATTAAGGCCCAATAATGATGAAATAGTGAGCAGAGCAAATATGGGCAGAAATGCAAGTCTGCCAGAGAGGGTGAAGTCCTGCAGTGAGACAAGAAATCACTTCAGTGAGGGTGAATGATGGACAGAGAAATGATTGAGTAATACGAAGCAGATTTGTCAACAAAGACATATATAGGATTTATTAGCTTAAGATGATTTGTGTTTCCTCAAAGAAAGAAAAAAAACCTTGTTTCAGCAAAACAGCAGGTTAAATGTATGTCCAGATGACAGTCTTTATTATCGATTGAATAAAAGACAGTTCAGCTAAAGTCAATAAATGTGCATGTAATACTCCTATGAACAATTATAAGAAAGCCCAGACTTTTATTGACATTTGCAAACAGTGTCAGCATGTGCTTGTAAATGTCTGTGTTTCACAAGTAAGGGATGTCTTGTGCTGTGTCCAATTAATTTTCAATACCAGGCACTTTATGTTGAACCAACGCATTCTGATGACAAATCATAAAGTATGTATGAAAAATATGTTGCAAGTTTGCAATAAATGCTACAAATGTGATCAATAGCAACATTTTCCCTCCTCGATTCATCAACCTGATAGCACCGATGCTCATGATGTAATGATGTCAACAGCTGCCACTCTTGAGAGGATCATCAAAAATGCTGTTTTAGTGGCAATAAGGGGTTGGTGGATTAACCCCCAACTTTTGATTGATAGATGTCTGGTTCAAATCTTGTTGTGCACAATGTTTTCCTTTCATTTTTGTTTTTTTCGCTGTACTTGTACTTGTATTTGTGTGATTTCTTACTTTTCTACTTTGCCCATATTCACCAATGATTAGGGTTAGAAGTACATCATTGGGTTTGGATGTAAAAAAAAAAATGATTGGAGTTAGAAAACTACACATGGTCATCAACAAAACAGTAATATTCTCTGGCTTCCGTCCTGTCATATGACGCGATACTACCTTTCATAAAACGATTGCCTAACATCTTACAAGTTTTAAGCCTGGATTAAGAAATCACTGTATATTGGACTTGTGGACAAACTTTACTATTTCACAGCTTCACCTGAGACTATGCTGGCTTAGATTTGATAGATTTGTGCTGGTGCCCTGGGTGGACACAGAGGCAGGATAACTAGTGCTGATATGTACGCTAGAAAAACACACCCACTTCCATGAAAAAGATTTTAAAAGACTTTTATAGAGTAAACAACTCTAGTTCTGGTTTAGTGAGCTGGGACTAAAACCACATGTGTTCCCTATCTTATTCTGCTGCTGTAAACTTTGAGGAATATACATTGTTAATGGCTGATATCACATCATAGTTCACATCTCATGAAACTCTGGTACAATTTAATTTAGGTTCCCATGGTTACTGCTTACGCAACTATGAATAGTCTGTGTTTTTCTTTTGTATTAGAGGCAGGAGGGTTTGTGATTAAGAGCATTGATCACCTCCCACCTGAAAGTCCCATTTTATAGTTTTATTACTACATGAGCTTTTTATAGCTTAATAAGTATCATGCAAGGATTTATTCCAGGATTATGACACTTTAATAAATACCAACTACTAGCTAACTAGTGCCCTGATATGGACAGCTACACATCACGCTGATCAATCTTACTTGAGATCATCTCTTGTCAACTAAAAAATTATATAAATTCAAATAACTTTGAGTTTGAGAGACTGAATTCCAACCATTTCTTCTCTCCAAATAATAGACATGAAGAGTTTTTGTCTCAGGATGATTTTCTTCTCATTAGAAATTTTAAGACAGTATGAAAACCACATGTCAGATGTTTGTGTCCTCAGAGACATTTCTCAGTGACATCAACCTGGTGACACATCCAGTCCCCATCCAACCCATTCAGACCAATGATCCTAGCAGTTTCAAGCCACAAGAAAACTTTGGAATAAGGCATATCCCACAGACAGTGAGCAGAGAGCTCCTTTGTAAATAGAGGGCATCATCTTCTTGCCCAATTTTTTTTTCATTGCCCACAATACTGCATATACAGCTAGCATTTATAAGTCGCAGTGTTAACTTCACAAAAGAAATGTTCAAACCCGATGCTTATTTTGTGAAGCTCACAGGGCATGTCACAGAGTCTTCAGTCTTATTAGAAAGCAATCTAATAGAAAAAAAATAGAAACTACCCAACAAGATACAGAGGCAGGAAGGTTACACTGCTGCAGGCAACTGCTACAAAGCAGCCTGAGATGATAGGGAATCACAGAGATGCTAAGTGTTTAAATATAGGCTTAAATCAGGTCTCTGTTGGTGACCTTAAGTTTACACGAAAATACTTTACTTTGTTGTGAGGTGTGGGATAAAACACGTTGGCAAGCTGCAGAAAGTGAACTTTAAAAGATTATGTTAAATTAGACTGCTGAATCATGCATATCTGATGTGTTTTTTAAGTTGCTTAATAAGATGTGCCCTTGTTACCATGTAAAATAATGAGTACTATCTGGTGGAAGTGTTGGGCCACAACTCAAGTAAGTAAATAAACTAACCTCATGCTCTTTGTGAGCGGTAACGCTTTCTCAGGAATTTCTTTCAGACTAATTGTCTGCCATGCGCAAACATAAAGTGACTGTTTTTCTTGAAAGATTGTTGTATTTGCTGAAGAAGACAACACCTCATTCTGCACTGCTCATTATATAAGGAAAAGTTTCTTAAAATGGTTACACTACTTTTCTAGAATGATATTCTTTTAACAATAAGTAGCTGAGAAAACCGAATAATGAGCCTACTGTTTCTTTTATTTATTCATTTTTTTTCTTGCCCTCAAAAAAGGTACAGAATAAAGACTCAGCATAAGTAAACTACAAAAAAACAAGTCAGAGGGCTAGCACAAAGGACAAAGATTCACCCAGGGAAACGGCTTAGGTTCAATAAATAAATGAGAAGCCATACTGAGTCACAGCAGAGCAGAGGGGTGTACTATGAAGCAAGATGAGAGGCTTAGCATGCTAAGTTTAGCTGAAAGTCAGAGTTTTCTGTGTCATGAAGGTGACTCTCTTTTAACTTGGCTAGATCACAATGGTAACTTTGCCCTCTATTGTTTCATTTGCAGGAGTTGTGCTTTTGCCGTAATCATTTTCATACTTTTCAAAACTCATCATCCTTATAACCTGCTCCTCTTTTGAATGAAGATTTGGGTGATCTGGAACGTTTTCGCAGAAGAAGTGTCATTTGATGTATTCATAAACACACTGTATGTCTGCTCAGGAAAAAGAAACAGTGATTAACTGGTGAACATAAAGCTGAAGAGTTAAACATGTTAGCCAGGAGTGGGTGAATCCAAAAGAAAGCTAAAAAGATAGTGTTTGTTGTTTTTATTTGATGACGAGCAATGTGACCCCTCATAAATATATGTCAAAAACCGGATTAATGCTGCCGTGGGTTTTGTCTGGTGCCATTTACCTGTGCACATTAACTAGTCCACTTGCATGTTAATCTTGAAACTTCTGCTAATTTTTGACGTGTAACTTGTTGCATGATTAATCATGTTCTTGCTCTTCCTATTTAACCTTACAAAAAAGATGTGGACACCAAAACACAACTCTGTGGAGTCCTGTTTGCAATCAGCAGAAGAGAGCATGGAAATAGACTAATTCTATTTATAATGTCACATTCAGCATGAATATTACCTCCAAATGTATTTGATTAAACCCTTTCAATAAGGTTTATCATTTAAAAAAGTGTTTGTAATCTGATTACATTTTTAATCAGTGACTAACACAATGTCCACTGAGACAGGCTGTCAGCTTGATGCTGCACACCCTATTAATTTAGACACAGCTGTTTCATCCGCCCATCTGTTTTAGCTGGCACTGAGCAACTGACTAGCCTGTGTGTGTTGTTTAAATCCAATTCGTTGTTCTCTCTATTAATCTTGGGACTTTCCATTAGTTCTCCTTAGCCAAGTCGTGATTGCCCGAATGCATCCGGAGCTGGCAAATAAACTTCTGGGGTCTTTTTGTGTCCTCTGTCATTGTGTCTTTGAAGTGTACTTCAGCCACTGAGCAGGACGTCTAGCAGGTCGTTGAAAGCACAGATGACTGAACACTGAGAGACAAGTTAAGCTCCAGTTTCATGACAGCATACAGTGTAAGCCACACAGGGATTTGTGGAAGTGATTTGACATTTTCACTAAACACACAAAGGGTTTTGTGAGTGTGCGTGTGTGTGGGTGTGTTTTGAGACGCACTGTGGTGTTGATTAGTGCTGAAGTGGGAGGGGAGTCACAATAGTGGGCGTGTCAGTTGTGTTACAGATGACATGGTGCAATTATGGCGTCAAGGTCTGCTAGGAATCAAATTTAGGTCAGGTCAAAGGCACATGTTTTATTACTTTGCATTGTGTTTCACATGACATGACCCCCTCCTTCCAGTCAGTTTACTGCCACTCATGCATTTCCAACACAGCTTCATTCCCCACTAGTGTAGAGCTCTTTTTCTTTTTCCTAACTTGACTTTTCAGTCATAAAAAACTTTTTTATATTTTCATATAGCTCCTTATACATATTTTCTTTCATATAACCTTGTCAGGGATGAAAATATGTAAAAACATTTTTTCATCATTTGCAGCACTTTCATTCTGCTCTTCTTTCTAGATACAGTGACAAACTGATAAACATAGTCTCATTCAAAAGTATACACTTTACTATAGATATTAATGGACCAATGTCATTGGTCCTTCTTTTTATTGACCCTACGTTAATCTTCATGCGTTCCATATGAGTGGCTAAGTGCCCACTTTGTAAACCGGGTTAATTTTTTTTTTTGCACACAGAGTGAGGGGTTGAAAACAAGGGGACTTTTATAACAGAGTGAGAGGGAAGTTAAAGCAAGTGGACTGTTTCACATGAAAATTGAATACCTCCAACAAGTCCAGCTTTTCTTTGCATGCTGATTTACACCCTCCTCAGCACAAGAGAAACCGAATGGCCTTGAGGTAAATAGCCAAATGAAATGAACACCTATGACAGTAACAAAGAGATACAAGTTTTCCACTTCATGCATGTACACAGTTTCATGTAAATGCTGTGTATGAGATGCTGAGAAGGTCAGCAGTCTGCATACACAGCAACTTTATTATTGGCTGATATTAGTTAGAGACATTGACTAAAATTATCTTCTGATTGTCAGAGTGGAGACTCATCAACCTCCTCTCTATTTGTATCTTCTGTTTGTTTTTTTTATATTGGGAGGAGCTGAATAAAGCTCTGTCAACCTGTCAATGAATATGAATCAGTGTATCTTTCTATGGTGTCAGCAGGTGCTGAAATAACAACAGATGGCAGACATGTATATGTCTTCAAAGCTGGACGACCAGTGAGAGCAGCATGAGCCTAACTGGGTTCTGCCCAACACTGATTCACTATTACATGAGTCATACCAATGGATTGGAAGAATAGCAAGGAGGCCTGAAAAATTGACAAATGACTGAAGCCCTGCTTGTTTGGACAGCAAAGATCTGCCTGTTCCTCTTCCCAGTTTGGTAGAATACCACATATGACCAGCATATTAGCTAGGAGTTACAGTTGGCCAGTATCTCTAATCAGTTTTATTGATTTAACATTATGTTTAGTGCAATGTATAAATAGGTCAATTGTGATGTCAATATATGCTTCAGATTTTTGGTAGTTAAACTGATTTTCTCACTGGTCACTTCTGCCTTCAGGTTAAGTGGTTCTTATGGTTTAGACTTTTGTTTTTATCTGCTTGTCTGTTTGTGAACAATAATTTACAATGAAGCTATTATTTTGCTATGTATATTTTATGTATTGGGTTACTGCATGAAATTTTACCAGAGGGGGCCCAACACAGTAAAGTAGAACACTTTTCATATAGAATTTATTTGTCTGTCTGTTTGATATTGCAAACACTATCAGGTTAATATCAATGAAAATGGAGATGTGGATCATGGGCAAAGGAGAACCCATTCAAACTTGGTGTCTGTTCCTCGAGTGTAGCCATGTCACTGGTTGATTGGCTGAAGTTGGAGGTACCTTTATTTATGTACCTTTTGCAGCACATGAGCTACCACTGGATTGCATGGATCAGGCTCTTACATGAACATCAATGTCAGCAATATTCTATAAGAAAGAATTATTTTTTTTCCAATCTTAACCTTAACTGTTTCAGATAATTCTTCAGATCAAACCTTACAAAAAGTTTCCTATGTAATTATTATTATATTATAATTATTACATTTTCAAATAAAATCTTCTGACACACAGAATCAAAAACACATTGATCTATGGAACATTTTTGCTGATTTTGACTACAAAATGGTGCTGGTGACATTGTGTGAGCTCTCAAGACTGAGACATGCAAACTTGTGTTGTGGAGTGGATACATCTTGGTGAAGACCTGAGCTTACAATTCATTTCCGCAATAAAGATGTCCCCACATTCATTAAGCCCATTAGAAGAGACTCCTGCTTGTTAAACTGGGCCAATCAGATGCTTAAACATAAAGCTGCCAAGCCCTACAAAAAACAAGTAATGCTACACTCTGTGTGTATGTCTAAGTTACATTGTTGCTCTATACATTCAGGAACATTTGATGTGATGAACACTTTGTTTTTAATTCTCAACTATAAGAGGACCAACGGCAACAAGAAAAAAAATATCTTAAAGTCAGTGCAAGCCAATGTAATTAAACAGTGTGTAAGAATGTGATACAATAGTGAAGAAATGCATTATTTATGAAGATACTTGAAAAAGTTATTTTTCTGATAAAGTAAGCCTCAGTTTAATTACACTGTTAACAGTACATCAGAAAGGGAAAGTTAGAAAGGGATTTGACAGACTAACAGGGTCGACGCATCTGAGAACCATCGGGATGCTGACGGCAGTGAGAAAAGTCATTACCAGCAGCAACATTTTTGCCTTAATTACAACTGTTTTCTACTCTTTCCAGAAAAAGGGATTTTTGTCTATTTCTGATGGTGAAAATGTGGTATTCTCTGTGCCTTGTTGGTTCTTGGTTCTTATATCCGTGTATTTCTGTCTGCACATTGTGCACTTGTGTGGGCGTGTTAAGTCCCTGTATATTATTAAAAGGAGTCCAAGGGAGCAGGTCGATAAAACCCCTGCCCACCAGTGTTCCCCTAAAGCCCTACACGCCATCTCCCAGCTTTGCCTGCCTAGAGTCATCTATGGTAATCAGGGGGATCACATCACAGCCCATCCTTAATCATGCTGGGGGTGGTTCTCGGAAACAGAGTGCGCAGTCAGTGAACTACTGACCTCTGTGGACTACCATCTTGTTTCATCTCATAGTGACAGATTGTGTTTTCTCACACCCAAAAGTCTAATTTGAAATGCTTCGTTCACGTCACAGCAACCTGGGAAATGTGAGAATTTTAAAGGTGCTCTTGTGGGCTTGAATCATGTAAGGTGAACTTTGAATATAAATATAAATCTAGTTCTAGAATCTAGAAATTTACGGGCTTTCTTAACAGGTGGCACTGGAACAGTAAATTATCTCCACTTCCTCCACCAGCTCCTGTTTATTTCCATTTGTCTGGGAGTCTGGAGCCATATTGAGAAGTGGAAGTGTGTCCTCTCAGTGAGACAAACATCTGTGCTGATGTAGAGATCTGTTAAGCTCCAGTATGCCAGCTGATGTGTGGTCTCCCAAGCTCCTCTCCCACTTAAGTCCTCCAACCGGGAATACAGAGAACTCACTTTTCAGCTCTTCCATCCAAAATCTTTAAGATTTGATTTCCGGAGCAGACAGAAAAAGTGACAGGAAAATAAGAAACTCAAATATTTAGTTGACTTGCTATTTGAATGCAGGCAGTATAATCAACACACCCTGACAGCGGAGAATGTGAGCTGAAGGTGATTGTAACCAATAATGGCTCCAAGCTCTCGATATATGCAAAAAAGAGATAGAAGATAATGAAAGATTAATGAGTAAATCTCTACCCATGAATATTTGAGGAGGGGAAGTCTGTTTAATACATGATCACCCTGTGAACGGCTTCCTGTACATGCCACCGCCTCATTCGCTGATTCAGAGAGGGTGCTTATTAGATTTTCAGGCAGATGGCATTTTCATTGCTCTACTCTCCAATGAACCTCTTTAATAAATAATTTTATATCACTTTATTTTTAGGTTTTATTCCTAGACATGATATATATAGAAGAAAAAAAATGTTGCCTCAGACAACTTGCCTTAGAAAAATAGATAACAATATGTTGTTCTTATCTCCCGATGGTATTTGTTGCTCTGACATAAGTTACTTTCAAATATTCCTGACAAAAATAAACATTCCTTAGCCTTAACTTTCTTTAACAATGTCATAAAGTGGTTCGGTCTTGATTCCAAAAGCATCAGTTTCAACTACACACCCTTGATTCCTGTGTGCCACACTGACACAAAGTCGTTCTTTGACCATTTGCATTCCAAATTATTTTCACTTTGGGTGATGAGGGCCACACTTGACGTAGCGTGGCTCTGTAGCTTACAGCTCTAAATGCTTTTGTGACTGACACATGGTGAGGGATCAATGGATTAGTTTCCATGAGATGGGTGTTCTTGGAGGCCGTAGACGTGCCTGTACATGCTAAAAGTGGGATTAGGGTGAGGGAGACAGGAGCTCTCCGGTCTAACGGGCACCCGCTGGCTCATCTCATGGCTCAAGATGGAGACAAATGGAGAATGCTGCCAGCAGAGTGCACTCACATCTTCAACTCAATCACAGTGAGTCAACACAGCAACTCATACTGTCAATCACGCTCGCTCATTTATGCAAACACGAGCAAGTCAGCAAACATCTGCGTACAAACACCGTTACGACAACTTTTACTTCAGTACATGGGCCTTAATTTCTCATTCATTATGATATAATATAATATTATATAGTTTGTAACCTTTATTTTGTTGGTATGTAATAATGAAATTAGCATTGCTGTATATCTATTTGGGTATTACATTTGACAAAAAAATCTCTTTGGTCGAGGGTCAGCTACATTGTTAACAGCTGGAATCTTTATTGAACCTAAGCAACCCACACACTGTGAGTAATATGATGTACAAGGGGCACATGTTTTTCTATTTCCATCACATCTGTTACCTTGTCAGAATGCTCAGATTATGTAATTACCCAGTAACGTAGATGGACATATTCTAGCCAAGCTGCTGGTTAGATTAGTCTATGACAGAGCCTTAGAGGGGTGTTTCACTGTGAAAGATATTTATAGAGCTGGAGAGAGCTTTATTTTTTTGTTGCCTGTACAAGGGCAACCTGGAGCTGTGAAGCTGATTTATGGCTTTAATGAACACATTTCACATAAATGTGATATCAGTGGAAAAACTGGGTGAAAATAATATTAATAGTAAAAATATACATGCACACAAATTTCTGCTGCACTTACATAAACACCTCTTTACATTCACAAATCACATAACACCTATGTATTGCCCCCCCCCCCCCCCCCCAAAAAAAAAAAAAAAGCTGTAGTATAGTCTCATTTGTGATTCCTGCATTCAGCTTGATCACAGCAGCTGGGAAAGCACCAGTGACAGCAGATGTAAGCGGTGCAGAGTCTTCACCCCCTCTTACTTTGCATGTCATCAAAGTGGTGGTCGGGACTTCCGATTCCCCTGTCTCCTTCTCAGAGCATGAATAATGCAGCAGTGCGGGGTTGCCTTCCTGACAGAACGACTTGATAAAAACAGCTGGGTAATACCGGGGGAGACGTCACTAGACTGAAACAGGACTGTAGCAGCTAAATATAAGCCCTGCCAAAGTCTTTCTTCTGTTCAGGGAAGAAGAGAAAGAGTGATCTGACCCACCACCCCAAACCAGGGTGCGTACAAGTAAGCTAGCAAGAAAAACTGTGCACCACTGGCTACATATCCAGGAGCAGAGAATTGGATTGTGGTTAATATCATGGATTGAAAGGATGCTGAAAAAGTCATAGCAGCACACTATTTAAAGTTAAGTTCAAACAGTGAACTGCACTGTCCATGAGAAAAGGAACCATTTTCAGTGATTTATTGCACTCTGCAACATCAGTTGTTGTGCATCAGTATGTTGCATCTGGTTTTCATTGAAGCAACTCAAAACTTTTACCAAGACATCTTAACATAATGTCATAACTGAATGCTTTTAAGTTCTATCACATTAACTTTTTTATCTATTACAAATATTCACAATTGCACACATCTCTACATGCAGTAATCTAATTATCTAGTCCTGAATTTCATGGTGCTGTTACTCATGTTTTTATATGCAATGAGTCATGTTCCCATTTTGCTTCAGTTATACACTATACATTAATTCACTATTACTGTTTGTGACTTAACTGTAGACTTAAAGCTCACCTTGACATTGGAAAGGACCGGAGTGATAGTTCCCTTGGCAACCTGCTACTAATCAGAAGCTCGTGAAATAGAAAGTGTCTTTAAATACCAGAAACAAACAGACTTCTTTTTTATGAAGATGAAGCTATTATGTTGTCACAGTTTAAATTTATTTCTTCCAACAAATGTAAAGTGTAATTTGTGAAAAGGTTAAAAAAAATGGACCTTTTCCTGGTTGTTCTGCAGGTTGTTTCCTGCAGAACAACCAGTATTTGTCTGCCATCACCTCACATTGGTGCAGCATAGAGATCATCCAACATGCAGTCTACATTGATTTCTCTTAGAGAGACCAGCTGATCTTTGTTTGCTGTAAGGAGCAGAAAGTGCCGGAGGTGAACAGGAATCTATTCAAAGCTTAAAAGAAGTCCATATTGCTCACCAATTGTATATTCACACAAGTTTCCGCCATTGTTGTGGTTTTTTTCTTCTTTTTAACCTCTCCAAGTCCGACAGTCAGCTCCTACATGTTTGAGGCCATGGTTCTCAACTAGAGAGGGTAAGAGTGTTCCCTGAAGGTCACAGATTAATCTTTGCAAGCAGATTTGAAATATCTTGGGATCTTGTTCATGAGTAATGGTAGGATAAAGCAAGAGATGGACAGACAGATTGGGGCTGTGTTAGCAGTAATAAGGGCACTGTGCCAGGCCATTGTGGTAAAGAGCAAGCTGAGCTGAAAGACAACGTTTTCGATTTACTGGTGAGGTTGTGGATACTAGTGGATCTCTGAAGGACACTGAGTGTGCGAGACAAGATGAGAAGCATGTACATTCTACCTCAGGTGAAGGATGGGTGGATAATGACTTGGAGCAGAACTGCTGCTGCTCTGTATCAAAAGGAGTCAGGTGAGGCGGTTCAGGCATCTGATTATGATGTACACTGGTAGCCTCCCTTTCGAGGTTTTTCAGGCATGTCCAACTAACCCTTGGGTAGATCCAGAATGTCGAGAATTAATAAAAAAAAAAAATCTCTGGGCAACACTATGTTATGTTCCTCTATGTTCTCCGATGATTTCTTACCTTATCATGGTGCCAGCTGGTTAGCATTTGCTAATTTGAGATGATTCTTATTAGCATATTTTCATAACCTGTTTTTTTTTTCACAATTTGTTGAGAACTTATACTTAATTCCAAATGTTTTAAACTAAAAATATTACATGCAGGCTCTTTGAACTAACCATACTGGAGTAGCAGGTAGTTACTTTCTAAATCAAGACATGGCGTACTTTTATTTTTGTTTATTTTTGCCTGTACATTGATTTGGTTTGTCACTCTCACCAATGCCCATATAAATACAGTATATTCACAAGCTAAAAAAATCCATGACTTTATGTGCCAACATATATCCTTAGTTAATAAACAACCAGCGTGACGTGGCAGTTTTATTCTAATGGCATGTTTCATATACAAAGGCATTTCAAGGAGCTTTACATCATGTGTAGGAAGAAGAACAGTAAACATCTGTTTTATCACAGCATCTCTGGTTTCTTGAAGTTGTGTCTGAAAGAACGACAACCAACAGCTGTCTCTCTGCTGGCCTTCTGTTATTCTTGGATAAACCCTGACATCAACATCAAGTTAGGCATTGCTGTGTTCTAACTAATCAGCAGTGAATTTATCAAAAACCAATGAGATAATGATGTATGTCAGGTATAACAGAAATGCTACATTTCCAATGATCATCTTAAATTTGTAATTCGGCCTCTCTGCAAACCGATTTCCTTTTCTGTGGGTCCAATCATCCTCTGTCACTTTTATCAATCTTTCATTGAGTCTTTTGTCTGCTGGTTTCACTGCCTCGCGGTGAAAGACAGAAACAGCATGAGCAGAATTGTTAACATCTGTTCTAAGATCTGCAGTGAGAAACAAAGAGGTCTGAATTCTCTTTGCAACCAACAGAAAACAGCAGGTATTTTGACTTCCTCTTGCAGATGTACTTTCCCATTGCCATCAGGCTGCTGTTATGTTTTACCCTTTGTAAAATTACTAAGTTAAATCTTTCTGCAATTTTAGTTGTTTTTCTAGCATTATGTCATTTATATCTATATTTTTGTTACTACTTTATGTATTTGTATATTACTGTAGTTTGTGCACAACAAGCTCCTATAGACAAATTCTCCTTTGGGGGATCAATAAAGCTGTGTTGTTTTGTATTGTGCTGTAAGACATTGGTTTTAATGTCTTAGCAAACGGTAATTAAGGTAAAACAAGCATTAGCATTTCTTGCTTCTCCTTATTTACTCTACATTTGGCATTGTCCTGATCCTAACTAAGTCCCGGAAAAATTATGTGTGTCACTGACTAAAAATGCTGAAACTGATTAATCATTAATTATGACGACTTTAAGTGGCAGTGATAATGATCAGTGTTTATATGATTGTTGACAAGAACAACAATGTCACCTTATTCTAGTGGGAAAGACATTGCAAACTTAGGTGTATATATATATATATATATATACACTGTATATACTGTATATACAGTATATATATATATATATATATATACACTGTATATACTGTATATACAATATATATATATATATATATATATAGAGAGAGAGAGAGAGAGAGAATGATCAGTGAAGTTCAGGGCTCCTTAAAGCATAATATGCCACAGAATCGTCAGATCATTGGGGCATAAAGATTGCAAACTTACTGTCTGTTATAGTTCTCCTCTATCGAATAATTATTATTGCAATGAGATAAAAAATACTCCCAGCTTCCAAGTAACGTAAAGGCATCTCAGTACCGTAACATTTACTTACCAGATGAAGGATAATTTGAAAAATAATATATTTTTTTCTCATATGTGCGCCTTACAAAACAAAGCCACCTTCTGAAAGGCCGCTTCTCCTCCCATTTGTGTCAAACATCCACACAAAGTATTTGATATGCTAATGATCAGCTAGAGTTGAAAGTACATGAAAGAAAATTGTTACGCTTCATAAAACGCAGCGCATTTGGAATCCAAAAAATGTGCTGTGTGGGGCTTTTCCTCAAAAGTAAGCTGGGTATCACAATTTCACATTACACAAAGCTATATTGACTTGAATATTTCAGAATTCAGGCAAAATTTGAAAGAACTTGATGAGATTAGCACAAAGGTGCCCTCTGTTGCAGACTCCTCTGAACTCATTACTTATTCAGAGCCAAAGCTGCTTGTAAATAGCTGCACATCACCAGCTGGAGCATTATTGTCATGGCAGCTCTGATCAAAGAAGAGCTCGTAAAGTTTACATTGCCATAGTGATTCTAGCATCATAATTATGTATAACCTCAAAGTCAGACAGTTATTTCTGTCATACTAGTAATAATAAAGTCTTAGTAAAGCTTTTCAAATAACGTGCTGCCAATTCCACTGCCAAACATATTGAATGATTTTAACACTTGTTTGCTCTCTGTCAGTAAGGATATTTATATATCCAGTTGTATCAGTTGTAAAGTTTTCAGACTTGAAGAGTATGCTTTGGTCTTCCCTCTCAGCTGAAATGACTCTGGCTAAATGACTAATATAATATACCATGAAATGAATTTCGGGCAGCTTCTAGTCTTGCACAGCTCAACTGTAATGATGGTTACAAGGGAGGTAGCATGTGCGTATCAGAGGGATTTGAAAGTTTGTGAGCCCATTGAAATATGACCCAACACATTACTGGATTGTCACATAAATCCTTAACATGGATAAAAAGAACTCCATTCTTTAAATGAACCCAGAGTTTTATACTTTATTTATTTAGTCAGTTGTTTGTTTATATATTTCTTCATTTAGAAGAATGATCTTGTGTTACATAACTTTGAGTGGAAAAAGTAAGTGAATCTTAATGCCATAAGAAGTAGATGGGACGTTTTGTGTCCTGCATGCCAGCTTGAAGCCCATTTAGCCCATTCCCTGTACAGATCAGCATACATTTTTAGATGTCATTGCATGACTGACTTCCCGTTGACGATGACGAACAGGTACGGATCTCCTGACATGTACTCTAAAATCAGGGGATCTCAAACTTATTAGCCAAAGGTCCACAACTGTTTTCATACATGACCGAAAGGGAGAAAGACAAAATGAAAAAGTCTGAAATATTTATTTGCCAACACGCAATCGGACACACCGACAATAAAGGATTGAATTAATGCATGTCTAGGAGCTTCATAGCATGTTCACATTTGTTTAAGTTGATTTTCCTATGTTTGTGCAAGCACATGTGCATCCTAAAACCCAGATGATCTAATTAGCAGGATTCTACTTAAATGCATCATACATTTTAACAGCGCTTTAGAAAATCTTGCCTTGCAGTAAAGAGCACAATGTACAGTTGATTATTTTTCTTAAAATTTGTGCAGCTATTATATTATATTATTATGTTATTACTGTGTCATGTGTTTCCTGTACATCATTATTTATTCACCTGTTCAGTGAATAAGTGACACTGTTGCACTTGTTTGCTCTTACCTTTCATCAATATGACAAGTTTTAAACCTCTCCCAAGCTGAAAAGATATTTTTGTTATATTTGAAGACATTTAGTTTCCAACAAAGTGAAACTGAAAAAACACATATTAACTTGGTGTAAATTGAATGCACACATATTCTTCCACTACATCTTATGAACAAGACTCACAGACTTCTATTTTTGCATTAACAGTCCCTCTCTACCGTTATGAGTCATTATACTGTCATATGTTATTATTAGATATTACAAGTAAAGTAAAAAAAAGCTGTTGAGGTTGTATTAAGTAGGTATTGATAAAGTACACAAAGCATGTTTTCATACAACTAAAAAAACGAATTATTGTGTCAACCTGACTAAAACTGTACTTTTAAAATGTGTGTGAACATGTTAGTTTGACCAAAATCAAACAAAATCAAGCTTCACTCCTGCATACATGAGCTCAAACAGGGCTCAAATGAGCCCAGGTGTTCTGATGTAAGTGTCATGACAAACTACATTTCCTAAATCCTATTTGATACAGAATAATTCAACATTTGTATGTTCAGATATTATAACATAGTAGTCTTGGATGCAATGATAAAACCCTCAAGTTAATTATATTCTACTTCATCTGGCTTGTTTGCTGTGCACCGAACTCAAGTATTCACATGCTACCTTCACCTGCAGCCATTCCCTGGACTTTCTGTTTCCACAACCATCTCTCACTCTAATGTGCTCCACTCCTTTTATCCAGGCATCTCAATTATTCAGTTCTGCCAGCTGAATCTGTAAGTGCATGCATACGTGTACATAAGCGTGAATGTGAATATACTATGTGTATATGAATGTGTGTGTGTGGGAAAGAAGATCTAATCTGGATGTTGGAAAAAAAACTGAGGGTACACCAGGGTTGTATTTCCATTCTTGGCCAGGCTTGTGCAGTAAAAAATGAATTTCTCTTTTCTCTCCCCTTGTACGAGAAACAGAGTTGAACCTGATCTGGCCCCTGTGTGCTGAAACACTACATGCCATAAAATCATGCCTCCTATTACAGCACTCTCCATTTCTCCACAAACTCGTATCTTTTGTAGAACTTGGGACTACAGACAGAGAGGTGGGAATGGCACACATTTCTCTAAGCCTGCAGCAGCTTAAAGGATACAACGGAGGATACTAGACCAAAAGGATTCCAATTTAAATCTTTAAACCAGTTACAAAAGTCTGGGAGATATAGAACCAGTCCAACCTTACTTCAGAACAAGTAATAGTTTTGTCAACAGCCCAAAATATATAGCTGTGTTTTTAAAAAGGCTCCAAAATAGGGAATTGGCAACATTTCATATTGGCTGTTGTTTTGCATCAAGGAGCATTCATTCGACATAAAGGGTAGCGGCAATCGTGTATTATTTAATAGCTAAGTTTAACCATGTTTTTTTAAACACTGAAACCTGTCAAATACGATGCAGGAAGGTAGGACCCAGATGCAGACTTCTCAAAAAAACTCAAAAGGTTTATTTCCAAAGACAAAGAGGTCAGAACATAGGACGCGGCTGAGCCAGATATAAAAAAAATACTAAGTGTTAGTAAAACAAAACAAGACTATGAAAACTGTGGCTACAAATGAACAAATAAACTATGACATTGTGAGGCATAACCAGACTTAGCTTTTCATGTAGATCATGAAAGGGTAGTGAGGATTCTGCCAAAACGATGACTGAACCTGGAAACTAAATGCTGTGGGGAGGTGATTGGTGATGATGTGCAGCTGTGAAACGGAAAACAGGTGACATGAGTGAACCTAACTGACAGGGGAAAAAACATGACCTGAAACCTGAAAACATAACAACCTGAAAACATAACCAGAAACATAACAAATGACCTGAAAATAAGAATATTAAAACATAAACTGTGACAAAACCTAATCAGTTATGAGCGACAGCAAAATGAAAAACTTCACAACTGTATTTGACACGATACAGGTGGCAAACATCATATTCCTGACAGTTTCACATATTGAATATCATAGGCATGTCACTTTTATTAAAGCCAATTGCAGGCCTACAACAATTCTGGAGCGTTTAATATGCAGCTGCAACGTTTTGTTATGTGGACAAGCATATCTATACACTCTAGAGTGAGACTGTGTTTATAAAGCATGCAACAACAGCGTAAAATGCAGATCAGAGTAAAGAATGTATTACAAAATCATAGAATTTTCGTCAAAACATGTTCATCACGATGAGTGATCATAGAGGGGACCTGTGAATGGATCCAAACTACATTTGTAAGTGTCCTCCAAGTGCTTTCAATTCGTTTACTGAGATCTGTTGTTTTGTCAAACTTTTATTAAATTGGCATTATATGAATTTAATCATTTGAATTTTAATGAATAAGATTTTCATTGGATTATAACTGAATTACAATCAAATGGCTTAAATTGGACTGTATCCTTCAAGTACCTTGAAATGGTTATTTGTAGTGATTTAGGGCTGTATAGATAAAACTAAGCTGAACTGAATGTGAATAGTTTTGCAACTGCCTCCAAACAGAGGGAACAGCACTCTTAAATACCCAATTCAGTACTTGCTTTGGAAGCAGATGGTAGAATTATGTCATGAGAGGGGAGGGTTTTTACTTATCATGCTTTTTTGGAGGATTTAGATTTGTAAACATGAAGGAAGCAGTCTAAGAATAGCATTTATAGATAAGAATATGCAATGAGTCTGCGGGTGGACAGACCATCTGACTCCAGCATATAACAGGCAACGGTGAGTAAGAGATTTAAAATTAGTAATAAACCGCAGTGCTCCATGTTTAGCTGTTGCATGTAAGCAGTGCAGTGACGCATGCCTGTATATAACATCACCATAATCAAGCACATACATGAAAATGGCTGTGGACCTGCCACTTTTGTGATGTACATGATCTAATTCTGAAATAAAACCCTTTCTTCAAAAAATATTGAATGTGAATCAAAGAGAGAGTGAATCATCAACTACGTTTCTAATACGTGTATAGATGCAGGCTTAATCAGGTTTTAATTTTGCATTTGATTAAATCCATTAGCTTTGAGTTTTGAGTCACACAAGGTTGCAGCTAAATACACCCAGTTTGGTGAACACGCAGAGCAGTATATCAGCACACTATCGATCGAGCTTGTGGGAACACCCTCTCATACACCAAAGAGGCCAAAAGCGATTCCTTCTGCCTGTGTGTACTGAGATCTGCCTTACGGGTTGTTTGTTCCACACTATCTTCTTTTCTAATATAATGGACAATATGACCACAACAGCCACTCACATCACCCTGTCCATGTTTTGTATTTTGTGTGTGTGTTTTGTATGTCTGTGGCTCTGGGTGTGGCGGTGCTTTCCTCTATCTGTGGCTGATCTTGTGGCTCCTGTTTACAAGCTCCAGTTTCTCCTCTGCTCAGTGCCAGATCGTTGATCACTTTCGTGGGAACTACGTCGGCCAAATATATTTAAGCGTTCACAAGTTTTCCAAGTCAACTCACATTCTTTTGGAGAACTCTCTAAAGACTATTTGCTATATTCACAGTGAAATTGGAGAACGGATTAAATCCCTTTAAGTACAACTGCCACAACAAGGAGAAGCCACCCTGTACCGCCAATGTACTGCCTTCATCTTGTGGACATTATCAGGAAAATGTATTCATGTTTCAGCCTGCCAAGTCACTGGTCACTAACCTTTACTATCATCCAAGTAATCTTCTTAAACTCCAGTTAACCTGCCTCTCCTCTCATAAAGTCACAAACCTACCTTTGGATCAAGTTCAGATCAGAGAAGCCAGAGCCTGTCAACAAATCAATTTCCATTATCACTTCTGTAAATATATAACTTACCATTTACCTACTTGTTCTGGCTCCTTCTCCTTCTGGACCTTCCCTACTGGTTTCCCTTAACAGAACGATCTGGCCACAAGAAAAATGGATCTTTCAATAAGGAAATCAGACAAGACTTGGCAACAGGCGCTCACTAAACAAGGACAGTCGCTGGGACAGCATGAACAAGCTCTTCACTTCCTGAGGTTTGCTCCAATCAAACAACGTGGCGTGACTATCCTCCCGGGTTGAGTATAATCACAACTGCCAGGTAAGTTCTGCCACCAGTTGATGACCTTTTGAAAGATCTCTTGGTTACTAGCCTCCACTTTTCTCGTCACAGGAACAGGACTTCCCTCGGTTCAGACCACGTGTTTTGGCTTTTTTTTTTGTTTGTTGTTCATGTGCAAAGAGCTGGAGAGCAGGCAGAAGTTAGCAATGCTTTGGTAGATCATAGCATTAAAGAAAATTAAAATATTGATTCAAGTAGCCTCTGTACATAAAGACCACTTAACTCTACACCACTGTCTGCTCAACCATCATGTGTTCTGTGAAAAAGCAGTTTTCATATAAGCCGAGGTATATGCTCACTGTGATATGTGTGCAGGATTTGCCACACCCGGCCAATTCATGGGGCTTTGATTTATAAGTACTAACATTTTTGATTGTTATTCAAACAGAAACTCCTGGAGACAGAATAACACTTGTAAACCAGAAAAGATGCTCATATACTGGTGTTTCCCTCAATTTAGTTTCTGCATGTACAGAGACATTTTTAGCCAGTGTAGCACATTAATGAGTAAAGGAAGCAAGAGCATCGTCATCTTTGTTTATGATTTATTTATGTAACAACTTATCAACTGCAAAGTGAAAATCATCACTCATTGACATCACTGATGCTCTATTAGCCTATTAACTTAATGGGTATTTGTGCTAATAGCTAAGAACACATCTGATTATATCTGAGAGAAGATTTAATTCATATTTCCTGCATCTAAGATAGAAAAATGCATGATAAGATTCCCATTTACTACATTATAATCTCCAGCCAGCTTTGTTTACAAAAGGGATGTGAGCTCATTTTAGACAGAGAAAAAGGCACAAACATGCAGTTGATCCAAGACAGAAGACATCCAACCCCTTTTCTAAATACACAACCTTACTTGGGTATTTTCAGCAAATGCTTTGTGAATTATTTAGCCATCATGCTATTAATGGGACAAATGATCTGCCTTCAAATATGCACGACATGTCTTTGAAGGGTTCAGTGTCTCCTTGGTTCTGTTTGAGTGGCAGAAACGTATGACAGCTGGCCACAATGGGCAAGAAAACACCAATAGTAGAAGACCAGAGTGAGGTCTGTGTGTCAGTGTCTTGGTTATTTTTGGTGGAAGAGTCTTGGCTTGCATGACCCATACAGAGCACTGGATACTGATTAACTGGGGCTGCAGACATGGTCCATAATGTTTTGAAACATTGAAGCACGCAGGGAACCTGAACTAAACCAGCTAGCTGTGACACATATATTACATTTGGAGATTTAACACACAGTAGGAGGAACACAAACTGCGGGCATTACAATGCAGCAGCATGCCAAACTTGATCAAGGATGAAAATCCCAATGGCCTTCTTGGCACCTCATGGAACACCATATTTTTTTCTATTTTACTCCAAAGAAAAGGAATTTACTATCGCTTTTGTCACAGTTTATGTTTTGATAATCTTGTTTCAGGTCTTTTGTCATGTTTTTGGTCATGTTTTTCCCCCTGTCACTTAGTCTCACTCATGTCACCTGTTTCATTGTCATCAGCTGCGCTCACTCACTAATCACCCTCCTCAGTAGTGGTTTAGTTTCCTCCTCCTTAGTTTCCTGGTTTACTCATGTTCATCATGGAAACCTCACCAACCCTTCATGTCTTGTTCACGAAAGTTAAGTCTGGTTTTGCCTCATAGTCTTGTTTTATCTTTTCTTCCCTAGCCTTTTCCATAGTCTTGTGAATTCACAGTTTGAGTATTTTTTAGATCTGGCCTTTAGTTCTTGCTCCCCTTTTTGTTAATAAATCTTGTTATTTTTGAAAGTACTGCATTTGGGTCTTACCTCATCCTCCGTTTTGACAGCTTTGTGCAAACCTTTCATTCAGAAATTATTGTTCTTATTTGTCTGTGATGTTCAAGCGAGTTCTCTAAGATGTACACTCCCGCTTGCCTGATGGCATCTGGGATAAGCACTAGTACACCCCCTCCCTTTTCAGGGAGCCAAATTCTGGAAGGGAATTCTAGATTAAGCTTCTGTTCCCAATGCACAGCAGTTGTGCCATCATTTACAAACAAAAAAAAGTGCATGTCTTAAATTGTGTGCTTGACACTGATATGATTGTTGCTGCATGACGGGTGCACAGGTGTTGTGCAACACTAGTGGCAGGAGAAAATATGTGAAATGAGAGATTCTCAATCCACGTTAGATTCAACAGAAGATGCTACCCGAATGAATATCTGGCAACCTTATTCTGTATTGACTGGAGGAAATTTAGGCTGACCCTCTTACTAAGTTACATATAAAACCCGCTTCAAAGCTATTTGCAGTGTTTCATGTTTGGTTTTACAACACGAAACTTGTGTGGGCTTTAATGACAACTCTGAATGTATCTGAATTTAAGAATGAAGTCGTATGACTCATGTAAAGTAGGAGTTTATTTACCAGTTTTCAGTCTATTAAAAAAGAAGAAAAAGTATAAACAGACAAATCTGTTTGTTGGTGAGTCTATGCTAATTTGCTCAGGTCAAGATAGACTGCTTTAGTCATGCTTGAAATGAGCTGGTTGCCGCTCTGCTTTTAAATCAGTACAGGAAACATTTGTGCTGTTTCTGATATATAACCATATACCTATTATACTCATATGTTTGCAGTTACTTGTCAGTTGTGGTGGGATAAGACAGTCCTCTCCAATGTTTTACTTTTCCTTCTTTTTTTGCTCTACACAAAAACACAAAAATACTCGAGTTAGCTTAGATTACACTCATGTCATATCAGAAGTTTGGGGTTAGGGTTAATTTTTTTTTCCTAATTTGGAAAAACAAATATAGGGATATAAGAAAAAACTCGCTTGATGTACTATCAGTGTTTCTGTCTTTGTGGAGAACATTTCCCCTCACTGTACAACATGTGTACAGTTTGCACTGTACAGAAATAAATTAGTTACACATCCACATTTGCAAAGTAATATAACTGACTATGTCCCATCCTTACTTGACCGCAACACATTTTCACGGAACAGGTCAAAATGATTTAATAAGAAACCTGTTGCAAGCATGGTGTTAAGACACCACAGCAGTGGCCACTTACCATCACTTGTGAAGCTAAATTCAATTTACCATCTCTTGATTTCAACCCTTCTGTGAAGCTCTTCTCACCTCCACAGTAATAATAACCCACTGCTGTTTGCAGTTAACTCACACCCACCTACGGTTTGTATTAATATTCTCAGTGACATATAGGGCACTCGCTCTTGAGGTGTCAGAGAAAGATTACAGTACAGAGTTACCTGTATGATTATTGTACTCAGTTGGTACTCCCTCGGTTGACTTTACTTTTGGGTGAGCAATGAGAATTAAATGTGTTTCATTTGTGTGATCATGAACAGTTGTGATTGAAAGTGTCACTTCCTCGCTTCTGCCTACTTTCCCTCCAGGTCAGGACCCCTTTTCTCCAGTCTTTAGAATCAGTTTGTTTTTTCAGTAGTTAAAGTATAAGTTCACCTGAATGCCTTTCCTCTGTGCCATGCCTGCACTTGGTTCACAAGCAAAATTCAGTTTAAATACTTTATTATTTATTTGTCAAGAAAAATGTTCCAGTCCACCAAAGTTATGGGTAACAAAAACATATAAAGAGTCCCGTTTTATCTAATTAGGATTTTGGGTTAGGTTAAATGATTAAATAATTGATAAGAATTGATAAAGAATTTGGATTGTGCTAATCTACAGACAGATAGACACAGATAGATAAAAGAAGTATAAATAGTTTTTTGAATTAGACAATGAATTTTTTAACAGTTCCATATTAGCTGAGACTCACACTTGTTAATCACATTATTAACCTGATAATAGTACAGTCATATATCATTCTGCTTACTTGAAGGCACTCTGGGAAGACAGTCAGAGGAAATAATGACTTACATTTCCTGTTTCTGTCCATCAGTAAACAAAACCTGTAAACTGTACCACAAGGACAAGAACGATCTGTTTCATGACTCTGAGTAGGTGTATGGCATGCTGAGGGCTTCTGATTCACTCAGAAGTGCATCTGAAATGATTCAACACATTCCTCCTCTCTTCATCCAGAGGCTCCATCTGTGGGCCCCATGGAACAGCTGCTGGTCTCTCTCACGCTCCCTCAGCCCAATCTGATTAGGAATGATGCTATAATCATAATCCTTCCCCTGCCGGCCAGCTCAAACAGCTGAGCTTCTACCTCTCAGCTTGTTTGTCTGCTTCCTGCATGCCTGAATCGCAACTTTGGAAACCAGACGATGGACTGACATCAGTTAAATCCCCAGCAAGCCCATGCAACCCCAGCCACATGCGGAGCGAACACTGGGAGGACGACATGCATGTGAATAACACTGTACAATGAGAAGTGAAAAACAAAGGGCTTCTGTTGTAGGCTGGGAATAGAGAAAAGAAAGAATGTTTTCTAAGATCTTAATGTAACATTTCAAATTGTGAACACACTGTGGCATAGTGTAGGATCACACACTCATTAAGAGCTAACAATTAGTCTGGATCAGCAGCTTTGAAAAAAATATGTTACCATTGCACTAAACCATTTGTTAAAGCAATATATATATATATATATATATATATTTAAATGAAAAAAAGTGTTTGTGTTGTTGAAATTCTCCCTGCATTTGAATTGAAAGTAAAATTAAACAAGCCTTGAGCTCAGGGTTGCCAAAAACGTATTCAGGGATTAAATTGTATGTTAAAAAAGGCAGAACTATTCGCAAGTTCTTATTAGGACTGGAGTCAGGTAAAGGAGATCATGTAGCTCAGGCTTTATTCCTGACTTAGTCTTTCAAAGAGAAATTGATCGCTTTCTTGACTTAAGCTCAGCATTTGACTCCTTTTACAGAATATCTTTGCTGTTGCACAATTAAAGGTCCCACTTAAACCTTGTTTGGTTGCTCAACTCATTGATTTTGAATGTGTACGGTACTGCATACTGACCAGAGCAGAGGTTCACTTTGGCTCAGTCAGCAGAGCCAGGCCCTAAATCAATGAGAAAATTGTATCAGAGGCCCCATCAACTGAGCTTTGTGGAACATGATCCAGGCAACGATCTTCTCCTACAAGTGTGAATTTCAATATTTTTCATTTGTACGTCATTCAGTGTGTTAACACTTCATCAGTAACAATCTTTTGTTAGGGAAGAAGGAAGGGAAGGTTTTGCCCTGTTTTAGGTGTTTTAATAATTCATCAGTGACATATCGCTTCAGGAAATGAGTCTTTTTTAATATATTCCTAATGGCCCACTTAAAGGTTATGTCTATCAGATGGCTCTAGCTGAAGACTCTGTGGCATTTTAATCAGCAGAGGGGATTTGTTTCTCTCTTTTTTTTCTTAATGAATTTTCACGATCTATTGATTTAATGGAAAATTTGCTACTCTCTTTCGCACAGCCATGCAGACCTGTTTCATTTAAAGATGAATATCAAAAAATAATTTTCTAATCTAAGTATCTCACTTATGGATATGAGTTCATGTACATAGACGCCCATCTGGTGGTCCAACACAAATATGTATTCTAGGAAAGAGGTTTTTTGAGCACATTGATCGTATGTTTTTTTTTGCATGAATTATGAATCCATGAGCATGTGTATTGAAAAAGCAAATGGATTTACATATGGTTATTATTTTTTTCCCCACTCTAGTTAAGCCCTACACCTTTGAGTGGTCATGATCTCGTTCAAAAGATATTCAAATCGTTCTTCCGAAAAACCTGTTTAAAACTACAAAAAAAAAAAGGATTCAAGCACAAACTGTGAAGCAGATACAAGCCATGAGGGTGAGAGTCGTGAGTTGCACCTTGGATTGCAAAATACCAGTGAGAATCAAAGTGGGCTACCATTTCATTTCAAATGGCATTTCTCACAAAATGTAAATAGTCAAACAAAGTTGTTGTGTAAGCGTTTGTTTGGAAGAAACAGTTGCTGCTCTTGCCTGTGCACATTCTTTTACGTGTGCATGGCAGAGCACCATACAGCACAATTTTCCAACAAACCCTCACAAATGCATTTCTTGACATTTAAGTGGCTTTATAATAACAGGCCGATTTTTTTTACAGATAATGAAGGTGCTTTTTATAACCCAAGAGATCCCAAGTCACCACAATGACTGCAAACTGCCAGACTTTCTCTCTGTCTCATTACAGTAGTTTGTGAGCTTGCTGCTCTGTGTCTGCAGGTGGTTGTTCTGATGCAGTGACCAAAGTCAACAGGGCGCATGAATTTGCAATGTCCCTGGCACCCTCAGGACTGTGATAATGTCACGCGCCAGGGTTATGGCCAGATGAATCAAGGAATGATGGTGGTGATGAAAAATAGATAGGAATCTTGTAAAAGTTGACTTCTTTAAGAAAGGGCGTATTTCCACTATCATTTTAGACTATGTCTGCAGCTTGAATACGCTGTATCTGGTCAAACACTTCATTGCAACTCGGTTTTTAATGGTTTTCCAGGTTCCCTTGCAACACAGTTAAAGGAATAAAAATGTATGCACTCCATTTACACTACAAAAGAAAATAATTTTGTAGCAAAGGATGCAATGTTAAGAAACATGTCAGCAAAAAAGCTCTGAGTAAAACCAGGGGACAGATGAGGATTCAAGTGTTGTTCATCTCTTTCACCATCTGGTCCTCCCAGACGGTTTAAGACAGAGGCATATGGAACAAGATGTGACAATGACGCTGTATCTGAATTGTTAATATTCGCCTCCTCTGCCAGCTTGTATGAATGTCAATACTTCGTTGTTAACCCAATCCACACTGACAAGCTAGGCCATGAAGCTCAGCATTGAATAGCAAAAGCAATTTGCAGGGAGAAATAGTTGAGGTAAGATTTAATCTAAAGGTGTAACAGTTGCAACAATAGCACACATATAGACATGTGTATTATGATTTCCTATCACATTAGGCCACACTAACATGGACAAAGGACCTGTTTTAGCAGTCCTTCTCTTCACATAGTGACAAATTAATAAAAATCACATCATTTCCACCTGTGAAAGATTTCCATGTCTCTGCCTGCAATATATTAAATTTTTCATGCATTCCTTCTCCACCTTGTTCCACAATGCTAACAGAATAAACAGTATGGAGGAAACATGGATAAAGCAGTGAGTAAGAAAGTTTTCAAGTTTTAGTTCCCCACTATTTCTTAAAGGCTATGATAAGAATAAATAGAAAGCCGTCAAGAGTGAAAAAGAAAGCTAATTAGTTCTTATGATGGTTGTTGTTCAGTTGATGCAGAGTTTCACTTATAAACTAAACTAGACTCTTTACAACCTTGTAAGTTTTCCACACACAGTCGTCAGAATTTCTATCCTAATTAGCCCACGACCTGTGTCCGTGTCTCAGTTTTTTTGACTCTGTAAAGGGGTCTGCTGGCGTTGTCATTGATGAGTATTTCCCTTGCTGGAAAAACAACCAGAACTTCACAGATTGTTTATTAGAATAGCCTGACAGTCAGAGAGGAACAGCTCCAGCTAAACTGCAACAACAGTGAATCACATTGTTATTAACAGTTGTTGGCAAAAACATGTAAGTGTAAGTGTGGATGATTTTTAAAAGACTATTTTGAATTTTCTTTTTAATATATATACCTAATTCATTTATACTTAAAAAAGGTCAGAGACGCTATCATTTAGAAGATTTGAGCATGTTGAACTATTCCTAATTTTCTATCTCAAGCTCCATAGCAAAGCAAAGCAATGGACCCATACATCATTTTGCCAATAAAGGTGATACCTTTTCAAAGTGCTTGAAAAGTGAGACTGCTGATGCCTGAAACATGTACATGTGACTTCTGCCCTAAGGCAAATTCAACATCTCTCCTCTCGTTGTGCTCCTTATGTCAGAATGATAGGCTGCTATGTTCTTACTGATAGGCTTCATTCCGCTCTCTCCCTTCACTGTCCAGCTCAGTCCACCACTGTAGCTAACATCTGTTTCTCCCTCTCTCTGTGAAATGAATGGCTAAGTCTGAATGTTGTTTTTACCAACAGCGAGAGCAATCCCTGTGATTTTATGAATAACAGCAAAGATCAACGAAGAGGTAACTGAGGAAACTGGTGGAGGGAAGATCTTGAGTACTCGACCAGTCTGATATGCTTATCAATGCAAGTCCGACCCTGACAACACCAGGACTCTCTGTATCACCTGCCGATCAGGATTGCTTTGGGGGAGTTTGAGTGTTGCCCTTTTACAACACAGGGGGTCAGGACTCCTTAAGATTCCAGATATGACATTAACAGTTGTGAACAGAACAGGATGCATTTAAAGTCCTCATGTACTCTAAACAATATTGCATTCATCGACAACAAACACTGAAAAAAAGATCATTCAGTCACTGTTGTTCTAAACAAAAAACAGTCATTATGAACTTGACTCAATGATCAGACATTTTAACACATATAACAAACATACACTCTGCAAAATGTTAAAAAGATAAGATACTACTATATCAAAACAAAGCTTTTTACAAGCGTTTGTTGAGTCACCAACATTGATCAAACTCTGTGAACCTATTACAGAAATGTCAGTATATTATGTGAAAACATACTTCACATAACCCCATTGAAGTGCAAATGATCTGCTGTATTCATGCCTGGAAACTAATGACTATAGTTCAAGATTGTAATATTCCAGTAAAATATAGAACTATTAATGCTCCAGTCAGTTCCGATTTCATGATATATTCGGCATGAGACATATACTTTTAAATCTCTGAAAGTTGTAAAAGCAAAGCTGCACAGGAAGTAACTATTACCCAGGCTGATATCAGAGTATGCCATACAGTCACTCCAGCTATTGTCATTCAGGTGAGAACAGGACATCAAGCTGAAGGGAAATGGTGAAAGCAACAGCCACATAGTTTGTAAAATTCATGACATACATCCTAAAATGCACACTGCACTCTCTCACCGCTATATCTTTCTAAAGTTCAACAAGTTGCCCAAAGGCAAGCCCAGTGTGTACTTTTTGACAGTGAGCTAACCTGTTTTGAGAGAATGGCAATATTAGAACATAAGAGGGGAGGTGGGGGCAGATCAACAGACAAACAATAGACAATTTTGTGGGTTTATAGTGAGACAGTGAGGGAGATCTGTCTTCATTTATAGGCTGTCTCAAGCAGTGATTGTGTCTGGAAGGGCAGACCTGAGCTCATGCTGAATAAAGGTTATGGTGGCTGCTCCTCTCCTGGGGGCAGCTGATAAAAGGGAAGGTCTCAGGACAAGCTGAATCACTACTATGGACTGCGGGGTCCCTCTACAGTAACTGTGCTGGTGACATGAAGAAGGGCTTTTCCCAAATCTTGTTTTCCTGCCAGGTTAGCCAACAGCATTGGCTTTTATTAGCTGACAATGTCAGTTCATGCACAAAATGATCATGTGTTTGGATCTTTTTGAAACAAGCATTTAAGTAAGGTACTATTTCTAATTAAATTATTAAGGTGATACAATGTTGACACACTGTTTATGTTACCTGACAGAGCTGAACTCATTAATAGATGATCTTTTTATTAAGTGCACGTGTAACATCTACAGAAACTGTACTATTTCCAAAATAGAATTAACTGTGATTTCGAATTTGATGCCAGAAGCATGTCAAAAGCAGATGTGTTACATAATCTCTTCTTTAATAACATTTCACACAGAACTGATGACTCTAACAAATTAAATGTTAAAAACAAAAAATAATCTTATTCTTGTTTGTAATAGGATTTCAACTAGTCATTTTAGGTGGGTAACAGGTCTGGACTGCAGGCGGGCAAGTTTACCACTTGCCCTCTAATAATGGAGTCATGCTGTTGTATTGTGAGCAGGATGTGGTTTGGTATTGTCTTTCTGAAATAAGACTGACAAAAAGATTATTATTATTATTATTATTGTTATGATTCTATGTTGGTTTAAAATCTCAATACATTATCAGCATCAATTCTAAGATGTGCGTCCCCATTGTATCACTGATGTTGGCATTTGAACTGTACATCACTAACAAGCTGTATGATTCTTTAGCCTAGAGGATAAGATTTCCACAAAGAATTGAAAATCTTGATTCTTCAGACAACAGGACATTTTTCCAATTCATCTTAGGCATGGTAGCAACAAACTGCTCACTGATCATCCGTCCATCCATCCATTTTCTATACCGTCAATCCGTCAGTCGGGTTTCGGGTTGGCTGGAGCCTATCCCAGCAGTCAGTTTTATCATTATCATCTAATTTGTTTTGTATTTTTTGCATTCAAACATTGTTCTTAAATTGTCAAACTATTTGAATCTTTGCAGAATACATTCCCAGCTTTATTTCTGAAAGACTTAGTCTTTTTTAGATCTTTTACTGGAAACAATCCAGTCAATCTGCGTAGCCTCAAAGAAATGCATTGAATTAGCACATTGTCTTAACATCACATCTGACTCGTGTAAAAATACATGCTGGTACCAGCTAAAGTAACCAGCTTTTCCTTCATTGACTGTAGCGCGCTCGTTTCACATCTGTCCTTCAAACCAGTCTGTTTAATTACCACGGTGACAAGTCCTGCCCATTTGCTGGTGTTGATGCTACAACTTTTGTGAACTTACAAACAATATATATATTTTCCTAATTCTAACTCAGTATTTTTGGTGCCTCAATGAAAATAATTTGCTGAATAACAACAAAATGAATGATAGCCAAAAAACACAAAGAGAAATATAATATTTCTTCTCAGAAATCAAACCAGGGATTCTAGGTTCACATTTCCTCTTGACCACTGGACACTGCCTTCCACCAATAGAGGATTTTTTTTTTGCTTCCTCAATTTGACAAGGGAATAAGTGTTTGCATGTAAAGCTGTGTTCAGGAAATTTACGTATTCCTCACTGGTTGTGACTGACTCCATGTGGTATGAAACTGTCTAAAGGACATAGTCATTAGGATATTAATTTAGTCTAATTGTCAAAAAAATCTATTATATTTGAGTTCATATGGAGCACAAGCCACTGAAAAGAAAAAAAGAAGAAAGAAAACTGAAGGATGCAATATTTGAACCTGAATGTCTTTGTTGAAACATATTCTTTCCAAATTTCCTTTATTCCCTTCTTTGGATCTCAGTTTCATGCAGTGTGACTGCTCTCTTTTTCATTGACTCAGATGTTAGAGAGAGAAAAAGAGACTATAACTTTCATACATGTAGGGTCTGTCTCATTATAAAAGAAACAGACAGTTGTTTCTTTTTGTTGCATCTTTGCTCGCTGAATTGTCAGTCAGGTTTTTAAATCATACTTTGGTGTTTTTTCTTTTTTTATAATTTCCCACATCCTGCAGTGAAAAGTGAGAAAATTAAAGATTTTTTTATTTGTATTAATAAAAATGATAAACATTCCCAAATGTCCCATCGGTGCCTCTAAACCCAACGTTACGGGAGGGTACTACAATCTGACAACACAGGCAGTCTTGCTTGCTGAAAAGGTGTGCATCTGTTGGTGTGTGTTTGTTGGTGTGTGTGAGTGTGTACTGCAGCAGGGCAAGTGTGACTCATAGCTGCACCCGCAGCCAGCCTGCAGCAATGTTGGCACGCCAGTCAGTCTGAGTCCACAGGACAGAGGGAATGTGCATCTGTCCATTTTGGAATCTTTATCTTGAGATTTTGCACGTACAGGGTGATGATACCAGTGTAATCCACAGAGCCCATCAGCCTCACTAATCAAATGAGCATGATAATTCAGCACTAATATCAGAGTAAACATGACAATTGGGGCATGTTTCCATTAGGTAATTAAGGAGCTTCCACTTTACCTTTTTCATTTGCTAAATTAAAGAAGGAGGTAATATACATTTAGTTTCATATCAACACCATCTCGGGGTTTCTATCAGTTTTAGAACCAAGAATAGTAATTACTCCAAACAACTTTATGGCATATCTGTCTCATATCTGTCCTTAAATTTGCTTGCCTGGAAAGAAAAGAAATTTTCTCGTGTCAGGACTTTCATTATAACAGCCTGAGAACTTGGTCATGTGATTTTGGCTTTTAAGTGGCATCTTGTGTGTATACTGCGCCAGTGAGGAACAGGCGCTCCCTGCATGAAGGGCTCTTCAGCTTTGACACTCAATCCCACCTCCTTCATGACACACTACAGACAGTGAAGCTCATTCTCCAACAATCTCATTCAGCTCTGCAGTCATAAAGAACAATTTAGGAAATCATTCTTTCCTTTCTCAATTTCACAATATATCATCTGCCTGTGAGATGTGAAAAAAAATGCTGTCCTTATATTGAATATATTCTACATTCTTACGATTCTTCATTGAACTACCATCTGTACATTCTGTTCTTTTTGAACAAATCTATCTATCTATCTATCTATCTATCTATCTATCTATCTATCTATCTATCTATCTATCTATCTATCTATCTATCTATCTATCTATCTATCTATCTATCTATCTATCTATCTATCTATCTATCTATCATATAGAAAAAATAGTGGATGTTGAGTATTCAAGTTGGTCATTTGTTTTTAACCCTTCAACGTTGTGGTCTACCATTTGGTAGGTCACAAAAAAAACATTGATTTGGATTATTGTTGCCCCAAGACAATTGAAAAATGCTAAAAAACAGTTCTCCTCTGCTTGAGAGTGTAAAAGTAAGAAACAGAAATCAATAAAACTGAGTTTTCAAACTTAATTTAGTTGGCTCAAATGAATTAATCCAAGCATAAAAGCAAAAAAAAATAAATGAAGAGTCAAACCCAATGTGATTTTTAAAAATAATTTTTGAAAAGGTAAATATACTCATGACATGAAACCAAGATGCAGGGAGTCAAAAACATATTTTACAAAGAAAAATGTTTCACAGCTAATCATAAGATCTTTTAATCCATAGATATACACACCACAAACAAGAATCTACGCTCCACCAAAAACACTACAGTCTTTATTTGATGTCAGTGATTGGACCAAGTTTCAGAGCTCAGTATATTTGCTGGAAGCTTCCACATTGAATATTTCAATGCTCTTTCAACTGGGAATGGCTGACAAGAATTGCTAACATAGTAACTTCAGGGAGAAGTCTTTGGCAGTGAAAAGCATCGCCATAAGCACGTCACATCAGATGAGGGTTGATCCGGTGAGAGTGTGTGTGTGCACTTATTTAATGCTGAACCACACGCAGGTTTATTGCTAAGATCAAGCGCGTTCGTCACATAGGACAACCAAAGCGCCTGGGAGACTGCAGTTAGACAATATCGATATGTATCTAGGCTATGTTGCTGGGATGAGACATGAAAAAGGTCAAAGGAGTGAGCTCCATACTGATTTTTTCGGTGATGGATTGAAGAGACCTCACATCACAAATATTTTTTTTCAATATATCCTGGAGCAGATTTATTCTTCTCAATGAAAACGTGTGCCAGAAGTTGGAGTATGGATTCAACAGTAAGATGCATTGTAGTACTAGAATAAAACCGATTTAAACCAAATTACAAGTAGATAAAACAAGCAAAATTGGCCTGTTCCTGCAAATGTATTATCGTATTAAAAAGTAAGTCTAGTACCTCCAATGGAACCTTTGACAATAAATTCCCACAACCTAATATTTGATCCTAATTGATACATATCCTATTAATATGAGGATTAGAATTTATATTTAGAAGTAGTTTCATTCATTATAACAGATAACGCAGATCAATCATACAGAAGAATGAGGAACATCTTCATATTCATAAAATTAGAATCAGAGGATAGATGCCAATTAGAACCTAGTTTTAGAGTCACACATGCAACCTGTCTTATTCACACCTCAAGCATAAAGTGTTCACGGTTCTTTCTGGATGAACTGTATCTAAGAGATGAAAAGTCAAGGCACTTAAAAAGTCACCCCTCTGTGAAGAAAATAATTCCTTCGTGAAATATGATTCAAAATACAACCTGAGAAAATAGAAAGTTTGGTTCAAATGAAGATGACAAGAACCCTGAATTGCTATCAAAGAATCTGCAGGTAACTTGCAACTGATGGTGTCGAAGTACATAAGTTTACACTGATAAAAAGCATTCACTCTGTAAAAGGAACATTAGAGCAAAACACTACAATTTGCAAATGAATAAAGGGGTAAAGACCAGGCCTTTTATGATAATTTAATCTGGACAGATGAAACAAACAAGCATTTGGACACTGTAAGAGGAGACATGTTTTGACCATACCAGACATCTCTTTCCAAATAGACAAGCGTGGGGAGTAAATGTTATGATGCGTTGTTGCCTCAGACACTGGGTAGTCTAACAGTGTTTCATAGGTGTCGCTGGGAAATGAATCCCAATATTGGTCAACTGCACCTTACTATAATCTCACTCTCACATAGGAGTTTTAATGAACTGGTAGTGTGGGAATGTCTAAAAAGGCCCAATAGCAATGAGGATTTTATATTTGTCACTGTTCTATAATATCAGACAATGCAGTTGAATTCAATTCAAGTTAAAGTCAGCACCAACAGTGTTTATGTTTGTACAGCCTTGTGCATCGCGAACAGCAGTTTGTGCATCTTTAAACACAAGAGCAGCACACACGCATCAATCCAACGCCTGTTGGCTCATAAGATTTATATATGTGATTATACTTTAAATTGTGATTGGGTTTTTTGTGTGCTCTGGCTCTGTCTGAGCTGCTCGCACACTTGCCAGATAAGCTAAGTGGTGCACTTTATTATTTTAGTAAAAATTGTCACAGTGTCTTTTATTCTGATATAGCTGAGCTATGCTGCATATTTTATGTACAAAAGAGTATGCTGTAGAATTTCATAAAACATTGATTCTTTGGAAATGTTCGTTTTTTTTCTGTGTGTGAATAGGATCAAAGTTAGATTAAATGACTGTATTTCCCACTACAGGCTACTGTAACGTTCAGTTAGAAAAATATAAATTCATATGGAACCATTTATATCACTGATTAGATTTTAAATTCTGCTTGGTTGTTGCTGTTTGTTTGCTTCTTGGATGACAGCACACAGGGAGAAGGGAGGATAGCGAAAGTGAGGAAAAGAGGAAGAGGAAGGAAGAGGAGCCTGGTGAGAAGGTGGGCACATGGTTATAACGCCAAGGGAGCTTCTGTTTAACCCACTTCTGCTTAAGAATTTTCAATGATTTCAGATAACTTAGCAGTGTTTTGAAACAATGTTACAAATTGTATGAATTGATGAAGGCTGTAGTTCATTAGACTCTGTAGAATAATTAAGTAGAATACTGGTGGAGAAGAAGGAACAAAATGAAGACCAAACAAGAGAAAAGGTGAGAGAGACGGAGAACAACTTTTACCGCTGCAGTAGAGCTTTTAGTCTGGCAACGCCACTGGAGTGTTTGAAGTCAGTGTTTGCGTATCTGTCTGAAAGTCCAATCAAAGAAGCATTCTACTCTAACGTTCACTTCTGGTTCAGAGATATGAGAAAATCTACTAAGAAATGGCTCAAAAAGACAAGAATGGAGGCTTATTGCAAACCTATGTTAAATCCAACATCTCAGTCTCATTCAAATGGTGCAAGTGGTTTTGTAAAATGTGGTAAACTGAATTTTGCATGTTACAAACGGGGCAAAACTTTAGCAAACCAAATTAAAGACTGGTGGACAGTTATGTAAAACGCCCACAAAGAGTCCAATTTCTTAGATGGGATAATGTAGAAATGTACTTTACTTTCTTCAACAAAGAAAGTATTTGCTGAAAAATACATTTACCTGGTGGTGTTCTCTGTGTGCCACCTTTATCTGTGGAGACTGTTTCAAAGAGAATTTATTTGTTGGTTGTACAAATATATTCTGTCGGTAAAAACAAATCCACAGGATTTTTTTTCTCTTTTTTTTAAGGGGACTGTTGTAGAAACATCACACAGGTTCACCTGCAGTTGTGAGGTTTTTTTTTCACACTTTGTAACTTCAAACTGACTGAAAAACATAGGGAGTCTCATGAAACATGTGAAAAAAAAACCAAAGAATGTTTAATACAATTATATGATTTCTTTCTTATTGTCTATACAGTCAGGTAACTGTTTACACTCTCATATTTGTGAAAAAAAAAAAAAAAAACACCCAATTTTAGCCTACCTTGTTCACAGTTTAGGACTGAGGGTCTCTGCAGAACACAAGGTCTAATTGTTATTTCTTCCCCTTTTTTATTCATCTGTTTTATGTTGGATTTAAGTGCTGCAAAGAAACTGGACAGGGTGATCCTTTGTTTCCTCTGGAATGTCAGGCAGAAAAATAAATGTTGGTGGTCCGGGAGAACAAATGTAAACTGTATCTCTATGCAGTGTTTGTACCTGCTGTCCAACTGTCTGTCTGAGCCCCTAAAGAGTTTTAGAGTGTAGCAAAATCTGAATCAAATCAAAAATAAAACATTTAAACATCTAAAAGAAAAGAAAATCATTGAGTTGTTAGTAGGTTTATTCATTTCACATACTTACATCAGTAAAGGATTAGATGTGTTATAAACATTCTTTTCTAAAGTTAATTTTGGCTCTGTGGTGGACTGGTGATCTATCCAGGGTGTACTCCACCTCTTCACCCTCTCTACTCCAACCCCAATGGCAACTGGGACAGGCTCCAGCCCCCCTGAGACGCTAAATTGGATTAAGAGGGTATAGAAAATGGATGGATAAATATAATTATGCTCTCAAATCAATCACCACAGGTGATTGGATCAGGGTTTATGATTATTTTTACTCAACCTAACCTCAAGCTGAAGTGATTGCATTCAGTATAGTTTCTAATTGCGGTTAATTGAGGCTGCAAACAGAGTTTTTTTTGGCACAATTTTGGCAATGTTGCTTGGTGCTCTGGCTGACCTTGTCCCAATCTCTGGCAACAAACCTGAGGCAGTACCACTTGGCACCAGACTGATTAACTATGGTCCAGATACCAGCAGTGACTGCAGACCACTAAAGCCAAAAGATGCAGGGGCCAAAAACAGAGATGCATTACTTCTCAAATTAGGATTCAAAGTGCTTGTACAGACTTCTCATTAAAGCAAAGTACGTATAACAAGAGTGCTGCAGATCTACAATCTATGGACAGCAATTTCACCACATTCAGAGACTTGGAGAACCTTGAGGAATCTGTGAACTTACACGTGGGGTTGTCAGTGCAGTAAACAGATACAGACAGAACTCATGGGAAAGACATGTCATAAAGAAAAATACACAGGTGCAATTCATATAACTAATTTGATGAGTACATGGAGAGTACAGTCTTTCCCCCAAGGCCGGACTTGACTAGATTTATTATTCTTTCTTTGCCCATGCTTCAGGTTTCCTGAAATCATAGCTTAGGTGTATACTGGGTAGTCTGCGCAGGCTCTCTGGTATGGCTGACTGAGACTACCAAAGCCATTCATTATGTCACTGAGCAATCTATCTGAAAACAGAAATGATGAGAAAAAAAGTCAATAACAAGAGGGAGTAATATTTCTGCAATATTCCTGCAATATGGCTTTTCAGATTTTGTTTTAGGAAAGGTTTATAACATGAATGTGTTTCTCACACACATTCATATGAAATCTATTGTGTCTTTAGCTTCGTGTTCTCACTCCCTGTTGGTTAGAATCCCTTCGCCACAAGGCTAATGTACAGGTAACTGAATTACAGCTTCATCTAGCCAGTTGAATAACAAAACCAGTGTTTGGACCCTGTAATTACTTGACTTCTAATTAGGCAACCTAGATTCAATAAGATTTCTATTATCTGTTGTTGTTACACTATTGTTTCCTGTCACTGTCTTGTTAGGTTGAGTTAACAAAAGTATTTTGTTAAGTTTAGGAAAACATCACTAGGTGAAATTACCCATGTGGAATGATTCTTTTCCATTTTCTTTACCATGGCAACACATTTTGTAATGCTGTTGTCACGGGTTTGGAAATGGCAGACCCAAATGCAGGACTATAGGAAAGAAGAGCGAGGCTCGGCTGGTGATGGTCTTGAAGCTTTCATTTAAACCAGCTGAGTACACTGAGGAAAAAAGTAAAACAGAATATCCATGAAGGAAAAACAAATACATACCACATGAAGGGAAGTAACATGAGTGATCCGAGAAGGAACAACTGAAACCCAGGAGTAAATATACTGAAGGAGAAAATCACAAATGAACAACAGGTGAGATAGTGAGTAATGAAAACCAGGTGTGACACAGCAAGTAAAACCATTATGCTACATGCATGTCACAAGGGGTACCGGTGACCGTTGTGATGCAAAGACGTAAAAGTGTGACAATTTGGGAGAAAGACTATTTTTCTTTTTGATGATAAATAATAAGAAGTCTGCAGTGAATTGAGAAATAAATAGCAAAAAATACAAAACCACAAAATATTAACATTTTAGTCAGTCATGCTACAGCCAGTAGTTGGCACAGAGAGATTTCATTTTCTTAATTTTATCTGCTGAACAAATCAGCAATGCAGAAGTGTAGAGAGCACGAGAGATCAGGAATGTAATCTTAATTACAGCCTAAATATGTGCAGTTTACTGCTGTGATTGACAAGAAATGTTAGCAGTCATCTAACAACAATGGCTGTTAGATGTTCGCATGCTAAAACTGATGCACTTAACTCTTGGCAGTATCTGCTGTTTTTATGCACTTTATTCATGCATTTGTATATTAAAACTATCTTTATCCAATGCACTTGATTGAAATGCACGGGACTGTTATCCTATGCAAATTGTGATACTGGATCTCAGAAAATAGAGTACAGTCTTTGCTATAAATTGTCAGTGTTTAGCGGTAGGAGCTATATCTTCTTTTTGTTAAATTTACATAGTGGACAAGAGTGCATTCTCAGAGCCATATGTACTTGTTATTAAAACATCTAAAAGGAAAAGTTACACACTCACAAAGTATTTCCAGTTGCATTAGCACTTTAGAGCGATCACAATGTTCTTTCCTAACATTCCATATGTGAAGATATGAACAAACGTGAAATATTCATCACAGCTGCCAGATACCAGAATACCTGAATATGTTGAAACCACAGAGGTTTCTTTGATGACATTCTGAAACTATTAGGGCAAGTGTGCCTTCACTATCAGAGACTTCAATGAAAACTAAGAGACGGGGGAGTAAGATTGCAGCCATGTACTACTCCACTTGATCTCCAGCTTTAGTGAAGTTTAAAGTTAAACAGATCAAAGAACCTTATGCCTGTGTGTGAACATTTCCTTGTGCTCACATGTCCACCTACTGAAAAAAAAAAGTGTCACTAATAGTTTTCCAGTTTGTGCATGTTATCTTGAGACACACTGCTGACAGATGCTACTTTTGCATTCTGATAAATCAGATGTTAGAGTAAAAGTGCAACATGAGACATCGGTGGGATTTCAAAGATGAGCATGGTTTGGAAAAGGTACGATGCATGGCAAGCAGATCCAGACACAAGCTTACTGAGTGCTCACTAATAGGCCTTAGCTTCCTGCTGGTTGCTCTGTGGTGTATGGATGTCAGAGGAGATCTGCTCCCTTTCATATGCCTTATAATTAGCCATCAGTAGACACGAATGGTGACTCGGACCTGCAGATCTGAATAACAGATCTCAGAGGCTTTGCCTGAGTAAACATCTGGGCAAATAAGCATTACATTTGCAAAGAGGATGTTGTTGTATGCATACTTATTTTGTCTCCAAATTGCAGTGCTATGTTTTTGTTAAGTTGTTAACTGACTGAATCAAAAATAACAATATGAAATGTCTGCAGAAAACCCATCTCTCTCTTACTCTGGGCAGGAGTTTGGCTGCAACCAGACAGTTATTGTCTTAATGTTGCTTCATGACAAGTGACCTACGGTATCCTCAGTTTACACAGCCTAATGAGGCATGAACTAGTTTTTTTTAACTGGAGGAAACACCTGCAAAGATAGCATGTTTCCATCTTCTTACACATGAGCCTGTACATATCCTTGATCTCTGCATTCATTTACACACAGTCCCCAATAAAACTCCACAGCTCAATTATGCTTACAAATACCCACACACCTCACAGCCCAGTCTGGCCTATAAATCACACACTTCCCTAACATCTGGTATTGGGGATGAGCACAGCGAGCCTACGGGGCAATTGAGGACGGGGTTGTGGTCTGTTGGGTGGGGGAATTGAAAAAGCAAGATGGAGAGGTTAAGGCAAGACGTTTAACCGAGCTGCAGTTGCACATGCTTTCTTGCTAACAGCCATTTTTCTTAATCTGCCTTGTCACACAGCGGAATGTTCTAAGCAAGATTAATTTCTAGTTTAGGATGGGGACTACTGTGACATTTGTCATGTAATAAGAGAAGCAGCTCTACTAACCATACACAAACAAGCTATCCAGAGGGGTAGAATGCAGAAAAATAAAAAAAGTGTTCAATTTCCTATCTGCTGAAAGAGCTTAAATGATCAACAGGTAGGCTTGACTGTTTTTTATTGAACTGGTAAGTTTTGCTGTCAAGATCGGATTCTCAATCAACTGGCTTTCACAGCCAATTTCAGAGAGAAAAAATAATCCTCCAATGTTGACCAAGAAATCTCCTTTCATAAAACAAGCCTTCAACAGCAAGTACTGTAGCTTGGATACACGTGTATATATCAAAAGTGTAATATCACCTAATGAGAACATTTTAGCTGTTAGTGTTCTACATTGCTGAAAATCCATCTATTAAGGGATATGCTAATTTGGATTTTGCGTTGTGGGCGAGTCTCTGGCTAGCTGCAAACAATTAGGATGCAATTCACCATGAGACAAGTTAATGCTCAGGAATAATGAGCTTGTCAGCTAAAAAGTGTCCTGCAGCCCACATCCTGATTAGCAGAAGGAGCCGCTAAAAGGACCACTCACACACTTAAAGCCATTGAGCTTTTTAGATCACATCAGCTGGTGACTGTATCATCATATTGCAGAGAAGGAACAGGGCATTTTCATTAAATTACAAACATATGGAAGAACTACTTTTAATTTTTCAGTGTAATTTCACACATCATTTCTATTGTGGAATGGTCTTTTTTTCTCTCAGTTTGCTGCCTGCATGTATTAAGTGCCCATCAGTCTTACATCTTTAGTAGTTGCCTACACCTAAATTTGGAGTCAATTGTCATTATCTACAACAAACTGTTTATCAGTTAATCTGCCAGTTTGTTAAAATAATTGCTTGATTATTGTCTTTCACAACCAAGAGTTGATTGTCAGTGTATAGTTACAAATCCTTATCCGTATAAAATCAGGATGAGTGTAAATCGTAAATCAAAACAGCTTGTAATGAATTTTAAATCAGTCAACCACATACTTCAGTCAACATAAACAAAAAAAATGTTACAACTGAGAAATGTTACTATTAAAATCCACAATTTGTTCTTTAATTTGAACAGCTACATGTTTTAATATCTAGAGAGGGAAAACAAAATCCTGGAAAAGATTTGTAATGCTAAGTAGTGTCCTCAGGCAGCACTGCAGTACAAACTAAAATCACTGCATGGGCTCAGGAACACTTCGAAGAACCAATGTGAGTGAACGTGGCTTGTCACTGTACTCACAAATTAAAGTCAAAACTCTAACACAAAAGGAAAATCTAACAATGAGATTTACACTTCACTCTGATGTCTGATAATTAAAAGATTTATAGTCTCTCGTGTTGAAATCTCTATGACTGTGTACTGACATATCTAAGAGTACACTTATGCTATTTTCCACCAACATTAAGTCAAAGATTTCACACCTTTGACTACAAGGCGATCAAATTCTTTATTCTTTTTTATGCCAGTAGCAGCATGTATTTACAAGCCTTTAAGCTAAAAATATTCAAAAAATTCCAATATGCTATATCTTTTACTGACTGTGATGGGTCATAATTACCAACAAACAAGACTCTCTGAGATGGTTCGATGATTAATTAATTGTTTTCGACTGGATTGCTGGAGTCAGGCCAACACAGTGCGACTGAGAGTGAGCTGCGAGCTGTCTTTAAGTCCGGCAAATTTGATCCATTGCCTGTCTTTTAATCTGATTGTTGATGCGGTCAGTTTTAGAGCCTCAATGGAAGACTCAACGGTCGGTATGTTAATGAAAGAAAAAATTAGATGTGCCCAGTCGTGCTGCCTTGGGCACAGAACACTAACCAAAAATTAACACCTTCACCAAGGTGTTGTGTTTGAAAATCGCTGGAAGCTGGACTAATAATGAATGAACCTTTTGCAACTGCAGACAATACAAGTCTGAAAACTGCAGAGTAGATGTTAGCTCTTTTTAAGTCTTTTTTTTAATGTAAGGGTTTTGTATATAGTGATGAAAATAGCTATACCAGTGGAGCTCAGCAAAACCAAGGTTGTCAGTTGCTGTTACATAGACTGTTCTTTCTATAATTTCAGAAGTTCAGTCAAGCTGTATATAGTATTCACATAAATTTGGGGAGAAGGCTGAGGTAACTATCTGTTGGGGACAATTTAGGAAATTTAGCTTTGAATTAAACTTTATTCTGAGCATTGTCAGGCCTAATGCTTGGAAATGTTAAAGCAAAAGAACCATTATTTACTTCATAAAACCCAGTAATAAAACATTTTGGTGTAGTTTCCAGGGTAATAACAGACTTTTTTTAATCCCACTCAGCAATTTCCTGTGAGCCGTTTTTTTTAGTTTTATAAGCAGATCAGTGTTTATTTGTTGAACTGCGCTGAATGTTGAAAATTTTATTAGGACATTTAACTCGCTCTGATTGAACATAATAGTGCTCCTTTAGAATTAACAGTTGTAATTTTGCACAGAAGCCTTTCATCGAGTTAGCTCCTCAGAGAAGAGATAAAAAGAAAATCATGAAATAAGATAACATGCTCTGATGGAAAACAGGAAAATGGGCCGGTGGGAAGGAAAAATCAAAAACTGAGGAAGACTATAAGTTTGAAGAGACACAGATATCTATAAAGGGCATTCTACTTTGGTTTGAGTTTGCCCTGTGTTATTTTGCACTCATTCATATTTTTGGCTACATATAATCTTTTTTTTACTCCAAGTTATGAGTCATTCTGAGCAAAATCCCAGTATTACAAAACAATTAGATCAGAAGGTTTCTGTAGTGCTGCAGGGATCCAGAGCTCAATACCTACTGCTGCGGTGAGAAATGGATGGGGAGAGGTTGTCTGGAAGGGAGGGGCAAAGGATATGAGAAGGTGGTAGAGGAGTGACGAGTGAGGGAACTGGAGTATGACTCACATATAAACACAATTTCTTTTCACACACACATAAACACACACACACATATATATATATATTCATATATAATTTGCATTTTCTTTTTAGTTTCTTGTGGCACTTTCTGCTCATCAGCTTAGCTCTGATGTTGTTTTTGTTATGAGAGACTAATGACAGTAAAAACAACTAGCCGCTCTTCGTTGGTGTGGTTTAGTCTCACTCTTTGCACTATTTTCTTCCTTTGTTTTTGGATTTCTTTGGATCCTCGACAGTATCATGCATCAAAGGGTATTAGACATGAAGCACTGGTGTGCTCTAATCTAAATTTTGCTAATTCATTTCCCTCGTGGATCTCCTAACAAAGCCTCTTAAAATCATTGACTGATAATGAAGCTCATTAGTGTGGCTTCGTATTCTGCCTGTTTCCCCCTCCGCAGCTTACTCGCTCTTGACAAGCAACACTAACAAGCAGCTGTGGATCTCATCGAGGAATTTTTGTCTTTATAAAGGAAACATCAGACTAAGCTGTATTATCTTTAGGGCACTAGAGCATAAGGATTAACAATGATTGCTGATAATTTCACTTTATTAGTGGTATTAACATTCAATGTTGTATTATTTCAAATTGATACCACTAACTGAGATCGTAGTAATTATTTTATCAAGCTCTAACCTACATTCAGTCATCATATGATAAAAAAGTCCAGCTTTATACAGCACACACTGGGGAATTTGTGAGGCTGATCAGTATTCATATGGAGATTGTATATATATACATACATTAGAGACATATACTATCTATATTTTATTTTGTCACATGCGAAAGAAAAAGTATCATGTGACTCACCATGCATAAATCAATTAACTTCTTTAGGCAGATATCATAAAGCTTTGACTGCAGCTACAGTGCATCTCGCAACTTCTATTAGAATTGTGAAAGTACCAGTATTGATTCAGTCGAACCTGAGCTCCACAATCACTGTTTATGTATTGTCAACTGGCAGCTAATAAATTCCTGCAGCATTCTGAGCTAATGAATGTCAAGGTGCCATGAGTTCCAGTGGCAAACGGGTGTAAAAACTAATGAAATCTTCAAGAAAGCCTAAGCTAAATATCAAATTGTACAAATGTTGGTGTTCTCTGGACAGGGCTGTGGCTTTGTTTTCAGGTTTGCAGTGATTTTGTTAAAAAGCACTGCCAATTACATCTGCTTTATGTATCTAATATCACATTTTCATTACACAGATGCAAGATGTAATATGGATCTTCTGTCAAGGCTACGCATTTAGCCCTCAAGATATGCCATACCTGGAGAAGCATTATTTTGAATGGTCAATCACTCCACCATAATTAGATTTCCCCTCAGTTTTGGTCGACATTCTCCCCCAGCTTGATATTGGGCATTTGTCTGTGATAATACTATAAAAACAATTCTATGACAGCTGAAATTGAGTTTATGTCTTTCTCATTTTTAGTAAAAGAGAAGAGCTGTAACTAAATCAATCCTACCATCTAATGCCATTTCTTTTCAGAGTTGAGATTATGTAATACCAAATAATACAATAGAGGACACAAGTAATATCTTGAGACAAGGAAGCATTAAGGTGCTCTCATTAATCTGAGGTTTCATCTTCTCTGTTTGTGTGAAACTAGCTTTCATAATTGTTTTCTTTGAGTTAACTTTTCTGTTCCAAACACACCCACACATAAAACAGCTCACATGCATGTATTTTCCTGCCGGTAAAATTAGCATTCAATTGCCATTTTCTGACATCAGTTCTATTATGCAAAGGATATAGAAGGAAGTTAAAGATATGCAGCAGAAAACCTGTTTATATAGTTTCTGTTGTGCTTTACTGAAGAATGTTGAGGTGTGACAGGCATGTGAAGTGCATGAATTTACTGGTATATAAGACAATGACCTGTTGAATTTTAGTTTTAGTATAAATATCAGCATCACACTGAGTAACATAACACCCCCCCCCCCCCCTCTGCTTTAGTTGGGGTCAAGTAATGGGTGGCTTGTTTAAATAGTCTAACAGACATCTCTGAAAGCATTAAATATTTGTGTAGCTAAGCCAATTCCCTAGGCAAATAGTTCTGTCTGTTAAATACTTAAAATTGTTTCGTCTAACCTTTTGATACGTAGGTATAAATGGGAACACTAAAGTCCGGCATGGAAAATTACAATTTTAACCCATGGTCACAGTCCCCAAAGGCAAGTTGTCAACCAAACATATTGTCTTTGCAGGTCAAAGTGGGCTGTGGTGCCTAATTAGAGCTGAAGTTTCTACGGCAAACTATTAATCAATGTGTTTCTGGACCAAGACAAACCCTGCAGCTTATTCAAGCACACAAACTTTGAATATTAACTTTTTTTGCATGTAGAAAAAATGTTGAAAAATATATTCCGGCCTTGTATGGATGGATGATCTATATGATCTTTTAAATTGGAGGACTTATTGAATGAGAGCCACTTTTCCACTGAGTCTTTTTATGCTTTTCTATAAATGCTCAGCTAAGGTAATTACATTTTGTAAGGCCACAAAAGTAAGATGTCAAGTTACAGTAGTGAAAACTACATTTTCTTGCCCCAGAAACCAACATATATTCAGCTGGTGATGCAGAATTGACACAAATATGTTTTCATCTTTGATCTCGATTTGTTCCCAAGTCAGTTTTGCTGATATTTCAGCTTTAGTTGATTAATCTATAGGTAATGAAGATGTAGAATATAAGATGAGTATTGACAGTTTTACATTGACTTTCACAAAAAGATCATTATGGGACAGAAACTTACTTTTGCAAATGCACATCGATTCTTCTTTGCCTAATTGCATCATCAGGAGCATCAGTGCTGCTTTTATTTTAATTTCCTAAAAATATTCTTCAAAGCTCTCCTTAATTATAACTTGGTTCTGTTCACTAAAGTAGGTGGCACGAGATAGGTGCACTTAGAGAGTAAGAAGCATCATATTAAGAAAACTTGATAAGTTGATAACCGTTGACATGACACTTGCTTTCTCTGATTGGTCATTTGAGGAGCATCTAAGGTGGCTAAAGTGGCAATCATTGGCTGATACGTGACTGCATAATGGTGCCTGGTGGGGGCGGTGTGGTGCTTTCGAGTCATTTTATTGATTTGTGTTATAGCTCTTACTTGAGAAAATAATTACAAGTTTATATGCAACAAGAGATACAATGCCTGTAAAAATACAAAGTTGGATAGAAAGAGGTTATTTTCTACTGATATGCAAATATGTGACGCTCTTGTGAGGCAATGCAATTTCCTCCAAAATGCTAAAGACTTGAATCTCCGTCTTTATCTGTAAATTATCTTTCAAAAATCAAAGCACTTGGATTTGTGTCATGCAATTCAAGTGTTTGAATTCTTTTTCTTTTTCCATTGGAGCGTTGCCAACAACAAACGACTCCTGGAGTACCCTAGAAACTTTGGATCCCATAGCAACAGATGTGTATGCGTTGGATAATGAGAATTCGTGGGGAGTGTAGAAGAGCATCAATGCTCGTAGAACTATTTTTGGCTGCGATAATTTCTGTTTTTAGCCAGACACAGTCATTGAGGAGCAAAGATAAAAAGACTGTGCTTTTCCTTTTGCTGTCTTACTATCCACAAATCTTAGTTAGACACAGTTTAGTCAGCTTCTCCAAAAGATGAAAAGTTCAGTCTGTGTGGACTTGATGCAAATGGGAGATGTCACAAGAATTATTGAATTTTTAAATGAGTTACTGCGTCTAATTTACTCTGCAATAAACACATGATTATATTTATGAGTAGAAAGCTTTAGTCTCCCCAGTGAGCACTATGTTTCCTGTCTGATTTCACAGGTGTTGCAGGAGGACAGTTCACTTCTTATAAGGGGCCAAGGTCAGGACCCTTGCTGGACCTTCTCCTTTCTGGCAACTTGCTGTGATGACTTGTGGCAGTATCATCTGCTGCACCTCATTTACCACCCAGCATCAAAGAGAAAACACCACGACAGCAGCAAGTCCATCCATGACAAACATCCACCCACGCTTTTGCACACATCAGGGATCTCACACATACACACATCTATTAAACTAATCTTTAGTCAGAGAACGGGATTCATTAGCGAGACCTGTGGCGTGCTCCTCACTAATGCAGATTTTCATGTCCCTTTGATACATTTCCACTGTTATTCTTCCTGACGCTCCAGCCCAGTAATTGTGATCCCTCAAGGTAGCGAGAATGATATTAGCCTGACAAACGCTATATATCCCTCTGCCAATCAGCCAGGTGAGATAATGGAGAGTAATGTGCCACTACCTTTGTAACTTATTGACTTTTGAATTAATGCTAATAAATCTGATTAAAAGTTAAAATGAGCTGGATATAAACTCCGAACACAAGCCATGTTCATCCTTGGAGACGTCAGACGTGAGATGCACAAGAGGCAGCTTTAATCAGTAACAGCCTGCGCAGTGAGAACCCTTAGAAATGGCTATAGACATGCCTATAAAAATAATTTGTTCAAGGCTGCTCTCATGGACGATCAATGGCAATTAGAGGCATTGTTGCCTCTCTCACCTATATGTATATTGACAAAAATATTAAAGATCTTTGAAAGCTCTCAGCAGACTTTACATTTACAAAGTTCATCTCCCACCATGTTAATCTTGAGGATTTCTTGTTGTCTCCACAAGAAATTTGGAAAAAATAAAAATCGAAAGTCGTTGGCAGTATTAAGTCTCTCAAAGGCAACAGATGGAAAAGTTGGGTAAGGAATGAAAATATTTTTTGCAAAGGTTCTTCTCAATGAACCCACAGCCTCTTGAGGTCTGGTGGTGTTACCATGATGGTACTGTCTGGAAGTGTCTTTAATCTTCTTTACAGTCCTGCTTGGTTTCCTGAAGCTACAGAATTATTTTGTACCTGCACTGAAGTAACACACAGCAGGGGCTCACTCTATCAAGGGATATGCTTTTTTTCTTTGTTTTGTTTTTGTTTTGTCTGGTAGGGTACTTATGAGTCCTTATGAAAAGTCTCTGTCTTCATGTCTTATCTGCAGTATAAAGCAGTCAAAGTGCTCTGCGTCTGAAGAATCAGGGAGGAATTCGGAAGGAGGCGTTTAGCAGGTATAACGTGACAGAAGAAGAGTGGAAGAGTGAAATTTCATCATCAAAACCGAAACTTTCCGTAGTTGGAGTGAATGCTTTATTGTAAATTTTACACCAGTTATCTTTACATTACATGGTTTTCTTTTTGTCACCGAATTTTTTACAAATGAATAACAGTGTTGTGCAGGTAGTGCACAGCCACTGGTCAATCATTTTTACTATAGCTGTACATTAAGAAAATGTAGAACTACTGTAAATTCCTCTTTAAGGCCAGACTGAAGCTATAAGTTTATGAGGTCTGAGATATTTTAGAAAATGTGTACCTTTCCCTTTTTTGAGTTTAGCTTAGCTCTCCATCTGTAGCTCAGGATTTTTTTTAACCTTCTCTTTTTTAGGTACTGGTAAATGTTACAAGATTTTATATTTTCTGTCAATAGTAAGATCAAGAAGAAACATTAAATCGCCTGCTGCATGCCAAGACATATTTGCAAATAAAAATTACGGCTACAACGTACCATGAGTACACAGTAGTCATCCTTCCCTTTTCCCATTCGGCTTTGCGGATCTTCTTCATGTCATGGCATATTTGAATGAAAACTGGTGCAGTTAGAGATTAATATCTTCACAATGTTTTAAAACAATTAATTGGAGATAGTGTCAGAGTGTCAGAAAATTTCACTTTCTGTTTATATCAATAATTGCTTCAAAGAATCACAAAAGTTTTGAGTTTAATACACAGAGTACTCGTTTTGTCACTTTTGTTTTCATCTGATAGATGACAGCAAAACATTTATCATGTAGTGCTGCAGTATTCAAACTTAAGTCAGCCTTGATGAGATAGACTGCAACTTAAGGGCATCTTCTTCATTGTCAGCATGGGCAGTTCCTTTGAAAATTGTTGCTCAAGATAAAAATATTTTTCTATTTATATTCAGCAGATGTCAGATTTGCATGTAATCAGCATAGGGCTTTTCTTTAAATGTGGCTGTGAGAAAATGGCATTGGTAGTATGCTGACAGTCGATTTGTACTGAATGAGCCAGGCGTTGCTCTTATAATATTGTGGGTAATCAACTTTCCGGTTCAAGTCAAGCTTTTGTATAATGTATGAATTGCAGTTGTGTTCCTCTCCATTAGTATCACTCTCAAGAAGAAAAGAAGAAATAAGGTATTATATTCTTTTTTATCATTTTGTTTAGGAATATATATAAACCATGTTACACAATATTGTATATATTTTTCCACTGTTTACTTCCTTTTTTATCTCTATTGTTGATCACACAAATGCTCCACCCTTCTTCTGACTAGCTACCTAGCTATGTTGAAAGTGCAGCTTTCTTTTCTCATAAAACATACAAACCCATGGTTAGCCTGCTTATGAAGATGCGATTATGTCAGTATATGACAAAGATGATACAATGTTCCCTGCAAATTAATGTGAATTAAATTTATACGGAAGCCTTTCCCTCACATTAAATTGATCCACAGCATGTCTGAAACACAATGCTCACTATAATTTAATATGAAAATGAATAGTTTATTCTTCTAAGTTTGTGGCATATTATGTGACTGTCCTAAAAGTCAACATTATTCAGACAAAGCTGAATCACAGAGGAGACAGTGTCTGGATATATAATTGAAATGGATTAGAACTGGCTTGAATTGAACTGTACACTGAAGTGCCTTGAGAGAACATTTGTTGTGAAATCTAGCTACATAATTAATCTAGAGAGCATTACCTTGGCTTGCAGTATTACCGTGACAAACCTTGAAGTTACCTCTGACTGAATGGTCCTTTGACTTACATATAAAATAGGTTTCTAGGAGTGTCTTCTTTCACTTCCGTAATATTGTCAAAATTTGGAACATTGTGTCACAGAGTGATCTAAAGAAGCTTGTCCATGCATTTGTTACTTTAGCATTGAATTACTGTAATTAGTTTTAGGGCTATATCAGAAATTCTCTGAAAAGCCTCCAGCTGATCCAAAATGCTGCAGTCAGAGTTCTTATGAGAACTAACGGGAGAGATTATATTTTTCCAATTTTGGCCTCTGTTCTCTGGTTTCCTGTTAAATTTAAACTATGATGTAAAATTATTATCCTCATATGTAAAGCTCTTGTTTACCAAGCTCATAGTGCAATATTTTCTAAACAGAGCACTTTGCTCTCAGACTGCAGGTTTATTTGTGGTTCCCAGAGTTTCTAAAAACACAATGGGAGGCAGAGCCTTCAGTTATCAGGCCCCTCTCTTGTGGAACCAGCTGCCAGTTTGGGTTCGGGAAGCAGCCACCCTCTCCACCTGAAATATTAGGCTTAAAACCTCCTTTTTGATAAAGCTTATAGTTGGGGAGGGCTCATGTTATGCTACTGTAGGCCTAGACTACTAGGGACCCTCCCACGATGCACCGTTCTTCAATCTGCTCTCTTTACTCTCTGTGTACATAAAACATTATTGTTGTCGTTAGCTGGTGTTTATCTCTCTCAGCAGGTTTCCCTGGCCTGGTGTCGTGGTGCTTGTTGTCCCCTCTTTCCTGTGCTCTGAACCCCCAGCTGGTCGAGGCGGATGGCCCCCTTCCTGAGTCTGGTTGTGTCAGACGTTTCTTCCTGTTTTTGTAAAGTTTTTGTTTTCATGCCCATGCCTCATGGATGCTCGGGACGGGATGATTAAATCAAAGAGAAGCACTGATGCAATCTGCTGGTTTCCTTAGCAAGGCAACATCTTTTTTAATTCTATGACTTAGATTAATTTGGATTTTAATTCATTTGATTTGATGGTATTATGATTATATTACAATGAAATGGATTATAATTGGCTTGAATTGAACTGTATTGAAGTGCCTTGAGATAACATTTGGTGTTATATAAGACAAACTGAATTGGGGGCAGAAACATTTGTTCAGTTGAAAGTCGAGACGTTTGCTATTGGTATAAAGTATAAAGTACAGGATAGATTTTCCTACAAAAGCAGCCCATCATGGTCAATAGCTACAAGCAGCTTTTACCTTCTCAAAAAATAAATACCCATGTTGTCGGTGGACTTTCAACATTCAGTATATTTAAACATAAAAAAAAAACATTTTATTCATGGTTCTGGTGGGAAGGAAAACTATAGCACTGGTAAAATTTCATCAAAGCATCGACAAATTTGCCCACACACAGACATAAATAGGCTCCTTGAGCATCATCACAGAATGTGGGAATCCTCCTTTCCTGCTGCTGGCAGCAGTACAGTATACTGTATGAAAAATGAGGGGGAAACAGCTATTTCATGGCATACTGAATGACCGTTTTTGTTTACACTTAACATGTAAACAAGTGGGCTTCACTCTGCTGTTTTCTCCAGAACAGAAAGTTCTTTATGAATCAGAAACATTCATTTTAGGAATACTTCAGAACACAGATTCCACACAGGTAAGAAATTGTTACACACCCTACTCTCCACCATATACACACCAGCTACCTTGAATCAGTTTTGAATTGCGCATAGTTCCCTTAAATGCAACTAATTTCCAAAGCAATTTATTTTTAATGGAGATCCTTTTGATATTGCTACAGCACATATGTTAAAGCACGTATGCACATAAATTAAAGACTGAAGCTGGCAGCACATGGTATATTCAAATGATTTCTTAAATTTGCTTCTAGTTGCAAAGCTACAAGCTCATGCCTCTGAGCTACACCATTTAACGTGGAAGAGTTTCTTTTCTAGGCCAAGCAGAGGGTGTGAATCTATTAGAAACTAAAGTTCAGATGGGCTCAGATGGTTATTAATGGAAAGAACCAGGACGAGATCAGCTTCGGAAGATGAGTCACACTGGCACCGGCCTATCCCCTGAGGCCTCCGCTGGGCAGTGCTTTATTACCCATCCCCTTCAGGATTGGGTGGGATCTAAAGAGCCATCACAAACCATGCTTTTTGAGACTTTGCTTTGCCTGATGTCTGTGAATCTGCTTCCCAGCTACTCAGTGTTCAGCTCGCCAATCCCTTGTTTGCATAAGAGGCATTGTTATAAATAAACATATCTGGTGGAGGTGGCTTGAACAGAAGTTGAGGAGGGTAAAATGGGAAACAGAACAGAAAGAATATCGATGGTGATTTATTCTGTACGTTTTATCCAAGAAAATATGAAACAGGGCTCCAAGTATTAAATGCTGGAAAGACCTCCTGGCTTCTTTACAAGTTTATTTATATATATTGTCTTATTTGTAAATCATATATTCAGATCAGTGTTTCATTCTGGAGAAACTAGTGCTCGCTTCAAAGAGAAAGGCCTCTATCAAATTCATACATAAAATATGAATACTGTATCGAGAGATCAGTCTGAGATACAGGAAATTTGGAGACAAAGGCAAAGTCATCGCGTAAAACAAAATCAGATTCATTTTCAAACTTAACGCACAAACAAACATCTGAAAACAGAATTTAGATTGAAGAAGAAAACTACCATGAAAAGAGAAATACAGCTTAGAATAAAACAAACTTAGCAGAACTTAGACGTCATTTAGAGAGAGTTTCAGGATCAAAGGTAAAATATGAAAGTTTGAGAAGAAGTCTTGCAAAATGGTCATGTCTGTTCAAATCCTCTGACTTGCAGGAGAAGTACTGTCAGTACTGAGCGAGGCTTAACTTCCAGCTGCTGCTCAGAAGTAAAAAGCAAAAGACAGGATCTATGCACAGCCTTGTGCCTTGATGTGTTGGAGATATAGCAACAACAAAAAAAAGAAATATTTTTCACCATCCTGTATTTTTGTGAAATTATGCACATAAAAACACACATAGACACATTATATGTATATATACAGTATATACATTCACAGAACATGTATGTTCTGTTACAAATGTAAGATGACTAATGCCAGAAAGAGACTTGTTCTTAATCATGTGCTTACATGGTGTTTGATGGCTGCCTCATATATCCAACATTCACTTAATCAATTGTGTACATCAGATATTCGTAAGCTGGATGTAATATTGTACAGTTGACTAATGGGGGCAGTGTGGGTGGCCAACGTGACTTCATGTTTGACATCTGAGATACAACAAGAGTCACTTTTCTGCTGCTCCTTTATTATGCAAAGCATGTTGAAAACATGACATAACAGTACAGGAGTGTGAGACAAGAGAAAATCTTACAGAACAGCAACCACACAAAAAGACTCGTTCGGCTAGATGGTTTTCCATGTAATTGTATGTACAATAAAATGTGATGTGAATGTGATGATACAAGTAACCATCATAACAACAACAATGAAAGGAACATTGCTGCTGTGTTCTTAAAGTCAACCAAGTACTAATGTTAACAGTAAGGAAATGTGAGGACTTCACACTGCCTGAATTCTTTTGGGTGCCCCCTAGTGGAATCCTTCTGAAACCACCGTAGTCGAAGTTTTGAACACAGAGCCACTGGTCTACTTCAGTGTATGTTTCTAGAATTTGACCAAAATTGGCTTTGGGAGTAATGTAGAACCCCAATTTTAGGTTATATATGCCTTGAACAGATCAGAGCTTCTTGTTCTTTTTTTATTCCACAACTTACAAAATATTGAGGAGGGTTATAAAATCTGTGGATCATGCAACATCAGTTATATATAAATGTATATATATATATATATATATATATATATATATATAAAACACACACTTGCCCATCTTGTGGCCTGGGAGCTCTACGCAGTATCTTAGCTGTTCTTAGAACGGCGCTCTCCTGGACACAGATATCTGATGTTGTATCTGGGATGTGCTGGAGCCACAGTTTTGGGGCCATGGCCCTGGTTGCTTTGATTACCACTGGTGCCACTGGTGCCACTGCTGCCTTCAATTCCCATATCTTTTTAACTCCCTCCCTCAGCCCTTGGTATTTTTCAAGCTTCTCGTGTTCGCATCTATAAGTATCATTATTCCAGTTCCATTCATGGAACATATATATATATATATATGTATGTGCATTAAATGATGACGATGATGATGATGATGATGATGTCAAAGGAACCAGTGTAGTTTAACACATACAGGCCTTCAGTGTGTGTGTTATAGGATGCTGGCTGAAGTAGCATCTGCATCCCCACGTGGGCGTGGTTTAGTTACAAGAGGGAATTACATAAATCCTACAGAGTTGATTGGCTCTGTATAAGGATCCTGCTATCTGGATAAGAGGGGAGGAATTCTATTACAAAGAAACATGCCAAGAATGACTGATATCTATTTTACCATTGTAGTCAGCCAAATGCAGAGACACAGGATTATAACTATTTATAAGATTTGACATTGCTGATTTTTTTTCAGTGTCTTTATTCGCCAGTCCCGCTTTCAAGACAGATGCATGAAGAATTTGAAACAGGACTTGTCTAAAATGAAAAAATCTGTTCTGCAAACAAAAAAGATTTGTTATCCCCGAGATGTATTAGAGACCTCTACACTGTCAGTAACTGAACATATTATTTACTAACTCTCCAAAGACTGTCTGTATGACGTAATATGTCGATGTGGGCATCACAACACGATCTCCAATTCAGCTGCATTACAGGTTTTTAGCCTAAATTAACTGTATTGGATATTTGGTTGTATGGTGGTTCCCATTATCGGTCTAACAGTGCGAAGAGGATGGAAGTGCCTGTTTACTGCTGCTCTGTTGAGGCTACCACTGCGCTAACACATAAGCTGCTCCAATTAACTGTTTCTGTCACTCTGCAGTCATACTCTGGCTCAGCTTAATACAACACAGGGGAAGTATTTAACAACCAGACACAAAGACAGACTCTGTAGGATAATGTCATGGTTTTCATTATCACGTTTTTATAGCTAAAAATACCCAAGAAAATAAAATCAGTGGGACATATAATTTTTGAAGAGCATATATCAGTTTTGTTCTAGTATTTCAGGGATGTGTTATATGTATGAATTGTATATATACTAACAATATATGTGATTACATATCAATTCAATTTGCCACCTCAAGCCAATATCTTCTGTGTGCAGGAACATTGATATATTATACTTAATGTCTTCAGCTAAAAGAAGTATCTGAAATGCAATGTGAACGTGGAGAAATGAGGAGAAATTACTGGAATAATTGTGGGGAAGCCTGCTATTTCTCTGCGTCAACCAAAGGATGAATCTGTCAGGGAGGGTTCAATGTGGAAAATGTATTCTTGTATTCTTTCACATTTCCCCTTCTCAATTTTCTTCGAATAAATCTCTTCCTCTCACTCTCTGTATTCAGTTTCCAGCCAATTTACAGCTAAATTTAATTTTGAGGCATTTCCCATTTAGCCGCTCTCTAAAAGCTCGTCTCGTGTACGTAATTGTATACGTCACCACATCTGTGCTGGGAACCTTCTTCACAAAGCCTACAAAAAAGAAAAAAATCTGTTTTTAGTTTTTGACTCATGCTAATGTCATCCGTCAGACTGCATTTCACTTTTATTGAACAATTTGGCACCTACCCAGTGACTTGGGTTTCACATGTCAAGATTCATTCACCGAGGGTTTAGTGTCTTTTGAATAAATACAATATCTATATGTCACTACTTATCGATATTACTGGAGCTGCCATTTTTGTGTCTTACAGCTTATCTTGCATACTGAGTTTAGAATAATTCAAAGCTCAACTAAATAGGAGATGCAACTCTTGTCATTCCAATGTGCCCTCAAGTGTCCCTTCGTGTGCGTGAGCTGTTGTTTGGTTTCAGGTTTCTTGCATAGGAAATGCGTCATTTTGCCACAGAGAGGAGGGGAAAACAAGTAACAGCCATGCATCAATAAAACATGAGAGTGAACTAACCTGGGACATAAGACGGAAGTTTGAAGTACACTCAGCAACAAAACAAGCTTCAGTGTAATTGGATTGAGGTGAAGTTAAATTTACGGCGGGGGCAAAAAGGGAAGGCGCTGCTCCAGTTATGTAATGACACAACAAAAACAACCACAGCACAAAGATGTTGGCTGTATACAAAGAGAGAACCTTGCAATATTTTTCCTGTTTTGTTGCATTTCAACCTAGAATTGAAATATTAGTAATAATTAAATAAATCCAAGCTCATATTACTACACACATAATTTATAAAATCTTAGCTTGTGCCAGAGCTTTTGGGATTGTTGTGGCTTTAAGAAGGTTATCATTTTACCTTTACCCACGTGTGTGCAGAGGTTTGCGCTGGGGAACATGGAGTACAACTTTCATGACTTGATGTCAGAAAGTTGATATTAAAATTTTAGCTGTTTACCTTGCAGTGTCACCACAGGATGCTTAGGATAAAACACACCCTGCGGGCCCAATTTGAATTACAAATCCGCCTGGAAGCTTTTTTGTATCATCCAAGAATAATTTTAATATTTTATACCGTTACAAAGGATGCATTTTCATTGTTCTGATGCCAAGACATTTCATAAGCTGTTGCTCAGTGTGATGAGGACAACTTCGATGCACAATCCAGTATTAAAAATCCCCATCCAACCAGGACGAGATGTCAATGATGCGAGCATGAAAAAACTAAAGATCTAACGAAAATAAATAAATAAAAATATCAAATGCATAAGTGATTTCTTCCTGTAACGGAACATGTAGTGGTGGGATGAGCAGCTCATGCATACCAAAGAATAAGTTTATACAACAAATGCAGTGTGGAAGATTACATACAAGTTTGCCTTTGGGATAAACAACATTTATTAATAAAAGATTAATCTACAAAATATCTACAAGTTGGTAAAAAAAAAGCCTTTACATAATTTGTTTTAGAAACCAAAAGATGTACAATTGCATGAGACATACAACAGCATCAATTTTTATGTCTGAAACATTTTATATTGCTCAGTTTTCTCTCAACTTTCTCTATCTTTCCCTCAACCAAAATTACATTTAATAGTTTAAGGTGAAATATAAGAAAGACAGTTATACATTCAAGATTGATATTTAGCTTTTTATTTCATAAACCTGCACTAACCAGTTTTTTCAGCAGTTAGGGACTGTGGAAATATGTTTAATTAGAAACCAGTTTCGCTATCCAAATCCTTCCAATAACTGATGATTGTCATTCACATCAGGATTCTAACCTTGAGAGAGTATAAAGGAAGTGCAATATTCTTTACTCTTTAGTTTTGCTCTCCAGCGGCTCATGAGTGAAATTCCTCGATTTTCCATTTTTTTTCACTGCTGCCTTTGTCTGGGAATGATAAAATATGTGAGCGAAGAGAAAGCAAAACAGTAGCATGATTGACTCTGCACCAAACACAACAGAACTCTCCAAATGTCAGAATGTGTAGAGTTGATGGATAACGTCACGTGATACAATTTAAATGTCACATGCTACATTGTCAGGGGTTCAGAATGTTTAATTAATTCCTCTGAAAGTGAATTTTTGATCAATTCTGCACATAATGCAACCTCATGTGTGTTATATATATTTCACTGAATGTTTCAAACTTCAAATAATATGCTTTCGCCGTCTTCTGCAATAGAGATAGAGGTATATATAAGAAATATTAATAATAATAAATAATAATTGATTTATTAATAATTAATTTATTATTAATAATAATTATTATAATAATAAATATCAATAATAGATATTTAATTAACAGCCTACTGTATAGACCATTTATTAGCAAAAAAGATGAAACTCTAAAGTGACACACTACTATCAGACGTTTTATTGAGAAATGATAGTTTTCCCGCCCAAATTGTCACCTGACATCCATTACTCCAACCACTTTCATGTTCGTGGGGATCTGTGAGATACGACTGAACATACTGGAGAGAAGTTAAAATACAGAAGCAGAGATCAGCAGAGGCAAGCTCACACAGGGAATTCAAAAAGCCATAGAAACTTATCCACATGGGGCCACTGAACACCATGTAAACAGATCCATGCGACAGCATGCAGATCCCAGCCGGGTTTAAAAGTTTGTAAGCAAACTCGATGCAAGTACTCCTGGGAGCAGCTGGCTGAGAGGTAATCAGAAGAATACAAAACATTTTATCACAAACTAAACACACACTTCTTCTGGTTCATTCAAAGAGAGCACTGATGCCACACTCTGAAACAGCTGTCAGCAGGGAGGAAGTTTGGTTTCAACATTTCAGGATCTATGCCAGTATAAACTATTGTATTTGCAAGTCATTCAGAATGTGCCACTACTACTGCGTGTCGTGTGTTTGCCAAAAATCCAACATCCCTGCAGACAGAAAGGTCACCGCAACGGCAGCGGAAATTCCTCTAACAAAGTTTATGAGCACTTGATTTGTACTGTTCTGACTGATATTTCAGAGGTTGGTGGTAAAATATCAAAATAACATAACACAGCAGCCTTTCACGGCACACAGTACAAACCAAAGAAACACATGAATGAACAATTACTGGCAGGATCATTCATTTGAAGGAAAATGGTTTGATTGAACATGATGTGAAAATATGAACCTTAATCCAAATCTGCTGGCTCATTTGTTGTTGTGAGGACCCCCACCCCCCTCTCACTTTCAGAAAATTCTTCTCAAACTACCCATGTTCATCTCTGAATGATGCAGCAGTGTGTTGGTGTCTCAGAAGACTCGAGTGATGCGATATGTGATATCTCATTTAACCTCTGCTTGAGTTTGCTGCCAAGACTGTGAGTGGGCTAAGCCTGAAAATAGAAAGGAGTTTACAGGGGGAGGTCAGATTGCTGATAACAGGAGTAGTCTGCTGCATAAGAAGCTTGTCATCATGACATTCACTTCTTGACTTATCTTAAAAGTTGTCAGCATATTGATTTGTATTTATTAAAAGTTGACTCTGAATCTTGAGCAGTTCAAAGTTAAAAAGACTTGTGTTTTCTTGTTGCAGTTATTCTACTATTCTACATGGAACTACTGTGTCATTATTAGAGCAAATTGCACAGCTGTGCTTGTGATCCTTCAAGGTTAAAGCAAAGTTTATAAGAACCTTGACCAGAGTACCTCTAGCAGGCTAAAGTTTTCACTAACTGTGAAATATCTCATCATATGTGGTGCAGAATTCCACCCTTCCCATAAGCACTTTGAAGGTCAGTTTTTTAATTTGCAGAACACTTTGATTTATAAGCACACTCCTGCCAACTATTAGCATTCCTATGTCAGTAGTTTGGCTACTATAGAACTATAAGTGGATACTCACATTATGATACTTAGGATGTAGAACAAACAGTTATTTTGTCAGATGAATTTCACCAAAGTTACTGTATGGCATTGTTTTATTCTTGCATTCAAACTGTGACAAATCTGGCTGTAATCATTAACTTCTTTAATGAGTCGACTGACTCTAAATGCTGGGAAATTGACAATGACGTGCACAATCCACTTGTTTCATCTAAAAGACTATTTCCAAAGACTATTTGTTAAATCATGACAACATGCTTGAGTTGACATGGATCTGGATTTATAAACCATGTTAGGTATCATTGTTTTTAAGTTAATCTTTAAGAAGATTTAAAAGTAACTTGTTACAGTACGAGTGTGTTATAAATTAAGACTTTCATGCACAATGTTCAGAAAATGCATTAACTTACGGTATACGGTGCTTTGAATGTTGCAATATGCTTACCACGTCTCTAACATAAGCTAGTTACATTAATTCAGCTACTTAATTTGGCTACTAAATGGTGTTTAGCTCTCTGGCGCTTCCATGAATTTGAAGAGCCTCTCTTCATGACAAACAGAAATCAGGTATAATGTTTGTCTTGAAATCCTCAGTTCAAAATAACGTGAATGGATAACGTAAATTCTTGCTGATCTTGTGTTGCAACAAAATCAGTGACGGACGATTCAATTCTCCATAATAACAGATTAATTTCTGGATGATTTGATTACTGCTTATTTGATTTTCAAGGCCAAAATGATAGTTACGCACTATGAGGAAAAAAGTAATGCAAATATTCTTACAAGAACTGTCCTCCTGATGTTGTACTTAAGTAAAAACTCCTGAATAACAATAAGATGTCTGTTGTCAGTCAGTCATGTTTCTTCAGCTTATGTGTCAGGACACCAAAAAAAGTGTGCAACAGACTCTGCAGCTGACTTTGCGGCTAACAGCAAACATTTAGCATAATTATTACAAAAAAAAAAAAGCAGAAAAAATCTAACAGAAAACCATATTTACATTTGGACATCATCGTTTGTATCTCCAGGCATTAAACTTGCTTACTTGATTTTTCTAATATCAAATGATAAAAGAAAGCAGAATATCTTGGCAGATGAGAGTTTTCTGCAAAAAGGTGGCCATCAAAGGTCAATAAACATAGACAATGTAAAATGATCAATGGCTTAAAAATAAGAAAATTCATCACTCATTTTAATCGGAAAAGAAAACTTTGTTGAGCATAACAATTAAACTGATTAACTGTAATATATTCTGGTCAATTTCAGAAGTACATTAGGTGACATTTAAATCAACTGAACATCACAAAAGAGACAACTCATTCAGTGGTGCATATCTGTAAAGGTTTTTTTTTTTATTGTTTTGTCAGACCTGCATACCTGGAAGCCTTTGACTACGTGAGGCAGAGAAGCAGCAAACCTTACTATCGGGAAGAATAGAAGTTCAATTAGGACAAAACATCTCTGGTTGTTAGGCAACACCAAGGACACGCCATTCTTCTGCACTGCGGCATTCAGATGTTTCCTAAACTGTAATGACATTTAAGAGAAAATCGCCGCCAAGGATGATTGCAAACCTTTTGAAAAGCTTGGATGAATTGTGGTTCTCACCCACGTCCCTCTTTGTTTACTTCAGTAATGTGCTAAGACGTGACTTTTGGTTTAATTGAATCACCTTGATGGAAGTCAACAGAAAGGAATAAATCATGAAGCTGTGAAAATATTCGTTATTCTGTCTCTGCACAACGTGTAGCACATATACATTGCTGAAAAGGTACAACACACATTCCTATTTCACTGAGTAGAAAATTCAAAAGGCAGTATTTTTCTAAAGGATGATGAACAAGGTCGAAACAGAAGGCTTTTAATAAGGTTCAAATTACAGATAGGAGGTGACCTTTCAGACAAAGTAAAGCATACTTTGAGTTTCAATGCTGATCATTTTCTTTCCAACCCAGAGCAGGAATTAATTTTGTTAGCCAATGTTTGACATACGGTTTTAAATCTTCTGTCTTGTTTCTTCAAAAACACCTGACCTCTTCAGATGAAGTATGCACCCTCTTTGGCAAGGAAGAATTCCATACTGATAGCATTTTTTGATACATATAAGGCTTAATCTCTCTATTTAGTCTATGTACCTACTTACCCACAGTCAAGGGGCAATCCCAGCGTCCTCTGAGTGGGGGGAAGGTTAGATCCTTGGAAAGTTCTGAGACCAAGAAGCTATCCCTCTTGAAGGAATCCCTACAGTAAAAGCATTAATCTGCCTTAAGGTAGGTTAATACAGCATGTTGGGGCCCAGTTAAATCATAAGGAAAGGAATCATAAGTGATACGTTAAGTCACACATCAAAAACACTTGTCTGGCCACTTAGAAACGCTTAGTGATACTTAGTAGGTTTTTGATTTTCTCTTGCTCCTTAGTTTTGTGAAATAAAGAAGGAAAATGATGTCACTGTAAACTTGTAAACCAATAATTCGATCAGTGCAATTATGCTTTATGCCCTTTAATTGCAATTTATTTATACTTAACATCTGTTTAAATTCTTCTGAAAAGCAAATATGTGTTTTAGGATGGTTTTTAAACAATGTGCTCTCAGAATGTGTGCATGAACTACTGTGAACAGGTTCAGTGTGTGACCCAACATGCCTGTTGCTGTCACCATACCACATTCAAAGAAGCAGAAGCAGACTGCCTGCTTCTGTCCACTACTATTGAATGTATTATCCTGTGTAGGGATAAATCAAATCTGGAGAGCAGGAGTGCAAGGACAACAGACGATAGAATAGTTGCCATGAATGAAAAATACCTGTTTGTTTGAGTCATATCTTCTCCCATTCCAAATCAAATTAAATCAAAGTGAAAGTTGGGTACATTTTGAATATTTTTTTTTTTGTATTTTTGCTAGATAAACTGATAATACTTCATACATGATCACCAAAAGACTAATGTTTGTGAGACAGAATAACAAGCTTACTACCAAATGAAGCTAGCTAACAAACACACGTCCTAGGTTACCACACACAAAGCTCTTGATTTTCTTGAAAACACACAAAAAACATGTACTTATGTTGGTGAATAAATTATTAGTTGATTTAATTGTTTTCGCATATGTTAAAGACTTCCACATGAATACAACCAAAGAAATGTTTTTTTCTTTAGAAATAGGCTTAAAATACTGCATACTTTTTCACTCTTTTTCCCTGTTTGTCACACAAAGGCTCATCAAAACCCTTTAGCATAATTGTCAGTTAAATTCTATTTGCAGTTCATTGGGCAAAGGACAGGACTCAGGGATATGGTGCTCAAAAGGTGACGTAAAAGCCACGTAGAATTACCCTCCCTTTCTTTAGTACAGAATTGTTTTGAACTTTAAAAAAATCAACTTCAAATAAAGCCATGAGACTCCAAATGATTAGAACCTGTGTGTATCACATGAAAAGGACAACCACACAAACAAGCAGCATTAGAGCTTGCTTTTGTACTCTTAAAGAACAGTCACAAATGCCTGTGAATGTTTTCAGTTGTGCTGTTAGACAGTGTCCTTCGGCCCCAAAACCAGTCAACTTAGCAAATGTCCCCACAGAACAAAAAGATCAGTCATCTTCGGCAAGACACCCCCCCCCCCCACCACCAGAAATACATCAAATTTTAGAGAGTAGTTTAGCCGTGATGTGCACTGCAATGTTTCCTGATGTAGTCTGGAAAAGTGGGGTGGTGACAGAATGAAGAGCAGTGCTGGAGATTGAGATGGATGTGATGTGGAGCCATACTGGTGATGAGCACACGACAAAATGTGATCCGTTTAAGTGGAGACGTACAACGAGAAAATGCCCCTGGTCAGCTGATTAGATAAGCTGGGATCAAGAGGAGGGAAAGACGGTGTGGGGGTGGCCTTATTGAGGGAGCTTTCACTCTAATTAATTCAAGACATAGTAGTGAACAGTGGTGAGAGATTCTGTGCAAATAGCTGCCATACTATTTCTATTAGCACATCGGTACCAAATAATGCTGGCTGCACGGTAAGTAAGCAAAAACAAAAAAAGAAAACCCAATCAGTTTATGGTTTCATTAAATCAGCAGTGCATTTACATTCCTTTGATCATCCAAGTCATCCTTTCAGTGATACAGACAGTTCTCCTCTCTTTTTCAGCTCTGTTACCCTTGGAGAAACACAAAAGCAACATAAAGAATGTGGCTAAGCTGTCAGGAAAACCAATAACACAACAAAATAATTTGAACTCCCTTTTCTCCAAACAGCACAAACATAACATACTTCCACATTACTTCTGACACTTGGGCGTGCTTACGTTTTTTCGAAATAAATAAAATTTTACTTCGCTTTCTAATTTTAAAAGCAGAACACCCTATAAACACAACACCCACACAGACTTTTATGTGGCCTTTTACAAAAGCACTACGGAAAACCTTTGAACTTTCCTTGTATGGCCTCTTTTATAGTTCAGTTCTATATGGGATTACTTTTTTTTTCTGCACATCACGCTTTGACTTTCAAGTTTTATGAAATACATTATTCCAAACCTCTTTTATCGCTATCTATTTAAAGTATTGAGCAGAAAATTAAATGATGTTTAGTTTTAGCCTTTTAAGATAAAGGAATCAGTCAAATCTATTAGACTGTCCATAGTTATTGGATGTCCATGAAATTAGGTACAGACTAAAGAGGGATTAAAGCGTTTAAATGTTTATTTCTTTTTTTTTGGTGGGGTTTTGTGTTGGCACAGACCACAGATCGTGTTCCTACATGGACCTCAAGCATTTGAGAAAATGTTGTAACAAAGTAAACTGTCTGATGCAGAAGTGACATGGTGTAAAAACACACAATATTGTTCTTTCTCTAACCACAATTCAATTTGAGATTGTTTTCCATGGCAAAAAATGTAGTTTTATTGTGCTAGCTTAACAACATTAAGCACAGCCTGCATCAGGCAGGTGGAGTGAAGAAGGGGGATCGTCATTAGACTCCCAAGCATTGGCTGTTTTTCATGACCTTTTTATCTAGACTTTTTTTTGATTTATTATCATCTTACTAGTACTAATAATAATAAAGCTGCCCTCATTCACATATCTTTAAGTTTCTTTTATCAGAAATTGTGACTGAAAATCAGCCTATGAAAACTACATGCCAATTCACAGTCACTTAAAGCATTTAAAGACTGTTGGGCTGTTCTAATAAAATCCTGCTTTTAAAACCACAGCATCATTACACAAAATCACCATCTAAGTAACTTCAAGAAAAAGTCTGTCCACAGAGAAAGTTAGAAGCAGCAGAAAGTCTTTGAAGTTTTCTCACATAGTCCACAGTGTTGTGTAATTGATCCTTCTCCCACACATGTATAGTGGGTCAAAGACGGTGGCTCAGTTTAATAGAAAGGTTGAACTATAACCATGGCTCATCTGAGCTGTACATGTAAGCGGACTGAATGACTTATTCAACTTGAAGATAAGGAAACACAAGTGGGGAAAAGCCAGGGCTGCCTGTTCAGCCTAAAATCCCAAAATATAATTCTGTGCCCCTTCATGAGGAAAACACTAATATATTTTGAACGGCACTTGCCACGGAGTGTTGTTTTGAGATGTAGGATACCACCTCATCCAGAATTTCTTGACATACATGAATGTCTGCCCCCAAAATGTCTGAAGGTAGAGTTTTTTAGATGAGGCAGGAGAAGAGAAGCAGTCTCTCATTGGTAAAGTACAGAGAACTTGTACTTGGGTAAAAACTGTAACACAGTGCAGATGTTATGATGATGACGCCAGCATAAACTTGGGAGATTAAGATTCTCAGTCTGTATAATTCTTTTAAAATGAAAGTGTTGTTTTACAGACTCCCATTTAGCGATAAGGGCTGCGGATCTTTAGCCAACCACCTCTGATTAGAGCGCATTATATTATGTAGTTCATCACGCAGAGTTGTTCTAAAAGGCTGACTCTGTGTCAGCATAGGCTTCTGTAAATAGGAATGATTTGGTATCATGAGACATTTTCAAAAAAATTAAATACCAATTTTCAATTTGGTAACATATTTGATATTAAGACCAGAAATTATGTATTTCATTACAGTACAGTTTTACCATTTAATCAACAATCCACAAAACACATTTAAGTATTTAGAGAACCTTTTATAGAAATCAATGCAATTATTTAATCAAGAGAAGTTTTTATGATTTATGGTAGAAGTGTGTGGGTGTGTGTGTGATCTAAGACAACATGACAGCCTGTTGGTGGATGTGTTAATTAAAGCATATTTTGTCTGTAAGTCTACCTTGTATTTCAGAAATCTAATATGGACATTCAGGTACAGAAATCACATAAAATAAAGGTAAAACCTTTGGATATCATTTCAGGCTTTACAGTATTACAAGCTAAACATTAAATCAAACAAACAATTAAATATGTGAATGCTGTAATTATCTACTTTGTAAGATGAGAATTTTTATCTCCTTGTCATTTGTTTGGGATTTTATTGGAACAATGATGATGAACTTAAGCCAGGAGAACAAAAACCAACCAGATTCTCACAGTAGGAATACTTTCAAATATTCCACAGCCATATTACTACAGTTTCTCCTGTGATACAAACCAAACAATGATTTTTAATGGACCATTGCATGTTTTTACCATAGGCGCCACTTAACCCCAAACATATTTTGTTAATGGGAATATGTGGAGGGTGTTCAGTTTGTTACATTTGGTACACTTGTGGTCAGAAGTTTACATACACTAATCATGGGCGTGAATTTACATGATTTATGTGAACATCTTCAATGATTTTTTGAAAAATAATTGGATTTATTAGGATTTTCTGCAATCCACACAGGGTCAGTGCAACACATATACATGTAGCACAACCTAGTGGGCCTCTAAATGGCAAATCTTAAATGATCAGTCACCAGTTTCAGTTTTTGTCAACTTTTAGCTGCTGCCTTGTTATATTTTTAATTCTTTTTTAGGTTTTTAGCAGCACATTAGAATCCACTTGTGCTAAACTAATTGGACCTCTTCTAGAAAGTTGCACACCTGTGCACATGTAGTTCCTATAATTCACATGACATGCAATGCAAGCTGAAGGAAGCTTGCATAGTAAGTCCTTGATTAGGGAAGCAAACAACTAGTTGCTCTATCTGTAACTTAAGAGGATCTCTGCAGGAAAGGGATTATCCTGCCAAAGGAGCAGGCAGCTCATCAGCACTCCATTAAATAGACCTTGGTGGAGAACCAGCACAGAGACCACCCATGGTAAAGAACAAGTCATCTGGTATTAAAATAACTCTGATAGCCCTTTTTGTTTTGTTTGAAGTACTCTGTATTTTATTCTGAACTTTCTTGAAAACCACAGTATAAGCCAACAGCTTGTCTTTTCTTAAGTCAATGATATATTGAGACAATGTTATTTGCCTTTCTTTCACATTCTTACTTTGGCATTTAAGTTTATTGAGGGTAGCTTTATGGCACACAATGCAAACTGTATCAATTTCTAATCAAATTCAGAAAAATGTATTGTATCATAAATGATATACTACTGAAGCAACCTTAAATAAAAATGTGTTTCAAATGTCTCCAAACTGTTATTCTGAGATTAAGTCTAAAAGCTAATTTTTAACACCAAGTGATGCTGTCCTCATGATCTGGCCCACTGAACTGATTTCAAGGTGATAGTTTGCTAGCATTTCTCATGTCATAATTAATTAAAAGGTGAGCTGATGAAATAGTCATGAGATGGGATGTGTATTTTTTAACCTGTCCCCAGCCCTAATCAGGTAAAGCTGTTTCTGGTTTTCTGCAGAGCGGCATTACCCAGAGGACCCCAGATACAAACAACCAGAGAGCTGGGGAAGGCAGCTAATTTAGACATTGGTTTCACCCCTGACTACAGGAGTCAGTTCATCTGGGAATGCAATGTGGTTTTACAGGGAGATAAAACAGGTAGATATAGTCTTTTCATCTTTTGAAAATATTGTTTTTGCTGCATGTAATGATTGTATTTCCCTTTCAGTTATTACCTTGAAACTAGTTGAATACACTGACCTTTGTAAGAATACCCAACTGAACAACCATTACCGCTACTGTTTACCATGATTTGTCAACACGTATGTAAGCAGCTCAACGTGGAAAATAGTTGTGCGTTACAGCCTTCATCCAACAAGGAGCTTTACTCACCCAGGGGCATTACAGAATTGCGATGGCAGTGGTAGTCAATGTGAGTGAGGAGATGAAAAACACTTAAATGGAGTTATGGAAACGTTGAAAAGGGAGAAATCCATACAGCCCTATTTTAATGCATTTTGTCACTGCAGTGGGATTCATTAACCTGGTCAAATAAGAACTAATAAAGTCACTTTGCCATTGTTTGGTATCGATTTCTTCTCTGCTCCTCTTGACGGCTGTAACACCAGCCCTTAGAAAGGTGAGAAGATCCCCATGTTCGTTCATATGTGTCACAGACTGAGCAGCTTTTCATAGTGAGTTATTCAATGTGATGTGCAAGGCTTTTATTAAGCCACCTCTGTGTTTTGGGAGATCTCATCTCAACTGACCCGTGGTAAGTTGAAGTTATTAAAACAGTCGCTTCTCGCCTTTTTCTCACCAACCATGTCCCTTCATCCCCCAACCTCCCTCAGAGCGGCACACCTACTTGATCACTTTCTTTCTGCTTTGACAGCTCCCTCCCACTCACTCTCATTCTTCATTATTACTCTTCTCTAAGTCTATCTCTCACCTTCTTACTCTCCAGCTACCCACTACCCACACTCTCCCAAGGGTGTTCTCCAACTCCGTAAACCGATTTCAGCTCATTCCCTATCCACTGGCCTGTCAATTTACCTGTCCTTTGTTGCCTGAACTTGTCATTGCCTTGTAACAAGGGATCGTTTCCCTGGGTCTTGTGACGGCAAAAGTGAACACTTGTCATATTACTTCCGTGACAGAGCGACTCTCTCTGGCTCAGAAGTGCCTTGACTTGCTTGTTTTTACTTCCCAACTGCCCAACTCCAAAAACTGCACCTGAATTCACAAAAAATATTCCTGGATAAACAAAAGCACCGGAATGTTCTTGGTTTTTGCTGAGTCTTAGTATGGTGTAACAATACTTTTAACATATTCACACCTGAAACAACTTAAAAGGTATACCGGCTCTGATGTTGAGAAGACGCCTCGGGTCTGAATGGTTAAATGTATTAATTGCTGTGGAGAAACCACAGAAAATAAGGATTTTTATTTGGTTTAAATGCAATTCAAAGATCTTTAGAGGATTAGTGAGTCAGTTCATGAGATGTGACTTTGGCATATTGGAATGTTTAATAAGGAGGGGGAATTAAAATTATGTTTAGCAAAGAGTTCAATCTTGCAGGAAAGTTAAGGGAATAAAATCTATTGTGAGACGAATACTGCAGTCTACCATGGGCTTGAAAGGGTTGCAAGGCACTTAACCTAATAGGTACATTAAGTAGCAGGAGTGCTATTAAATGGATCCAAATATAGTATGGAGGAATCTCACTACCAAAAGTATAACTGCCTTTCCATATGTAAGCAGATATGTAAAGGTATCAAAGTGTAGTACTGCTTTGGAGACTGTGCAGAATAATGTTACACTCATCGAGTCTATTGTTCTGCTTAAGAGTGAGCTCTAGTGGCAATATGCTGAACCACAAAAAGGCAACAATGAAATGCCATGCTGTATAATTTAATTTATGGACAATAATATACTTTAGACAACCATGCTGGTATGCCTGAAAAATACTCACAGCATCAACTCTAAATGTTGAGGGTACTGGGACATTTTGCAAATAGAATATAAACTTTGACATGTCTAATACTGGAAACAAGATATGTGCCTTCAAGAATTTGGAAAGTTGATTTTAATATCAAGCCCACTTATACTGCATTTCACACAAAGTAAACTCACTGGCTCTGTCAACACCAAAACAAACACTTCATCCTTTAAATGACTACAACATAAAAATATCAGACGAGCAGTAAACACTGGTCCACAATGGCTTTGACAGATTCTTGGAGAGGAAGTTGTATTCTAATGGTTCCCACAAAGTGCTTGACACAAAAACAGAACAATAATCTTCAGCACCATAGCCTCGAGATTTCACTAATGAGGATAGAAAGGAGAGTAAACTGTTAACTTATATTGCAGTCCCAGCTGAAAGCCCTAACAGCTTTCTCTTGGCAAAGATATGTTGATTCAATAACTAAGTGCGACATAAGTCATGATGTGAATTCTGCTCTGCTGTCTGTGTGTTTAATGGCAGAACCATCGAGAAAATAAAGCTAAATCAAAGTGCTGTTTTATTTATCCCATGTGTTACATTTAAGGGCTTAGATGCTACTACTGGGGAAAGAAAGCATTTTGTTTTTGTAATTTGGCAACTTAATTTGGTTTGTGTGTTTGCACACAGACTGGCTTTCTGTTGGTCCAGTTGCCTGAGACAGTATGGAGCTTTCTCTCAGGTAACTGACTGTGAGCAATTCAACCATAAATCTCCTGCCGATACGAAGCTGTATGTACCTTGATTAAAAAGTGAGGCAATCAGACGGCAGCTTGCTCACCTTCAGAGGATGGTCTTTGCCCACATACAAATCACTGTGGATGCTCGGCTTTCTCGCACCCTCTGTGTCTCTCAACACTGCGTCTGCAAAAACCCTGTTTATTATTCATGTTTATCATCACACCATGTCTGCTGTTTGCTACCAGTTTCATGGATGTACTGGCAACGATTTAGATTTGCCACATGAAACCCCGCCTTACCGTCAACACTGAAACGGATCCCACTTAGTCTAACACAGCCAACCGCACCGATGTGTGCTCATGGAGAGGCACGCGTGCACACTTTTTCCAACTGCCAGTTCAACCACCCACACACCAAACATTCTCAGACAAACGCACACATACATACATCAGTTTAGGATAGGCCTGTCAGTTCACAAATTCTCATACACAGCTATCACTTTGCACAGTGGAAGGAAGAGAAATGAGAGTGATTACCTCACAATGACTTCATTGCTTATTAAAAACCTATTAAGGGTCTAATCTTCTTTCCTGGGTGCTGATATCATGTGAAGAGACAATGAGAAAAACACAGACATGTTTGCACAACTATCCTCTGTTTGCAGATTCCCATTTCTACTTTATATTGCTGCCTCTTTATTGGTGCTTATGTAGCTCTGCACTTTCAGCTTTGCAAACTACTAAATTCCCTCAGTCTCAACAGTATTCTGTGATTCTAAAAAAAAAAAGCAACTTTTCTCACAGAAAGCTCTGACTTTTTAATGACATGCAGCTGCTTGACAGTCAAGATACAGGACAGAGTCTAAACATAATAATAAAAATAAAACAAAAAACAAATATTCAAAGATGTAGACATATTTCACTTGACTTCACAGACTTGAAAAAACATGTCAATATTTACAAAATGCATGAGATGCTTAGATCTGGTGCCTCCAAAGAAAAAGAAAAACATCTTTGACTAATGCAGGTTTGATAGACATTCCTACCCATTAGTTTCTATATTTTTCCATAAGAATAACTTGTCATCAACTTTTGTTAGAAAACAAGCAGATTTTAGTCATTTAAGAACAGAACAAGATTTACTGAAATATCAGTTGTTAGTTATTGATTTTTGAATAAAAGCTATTTTCTGGTGACAGTAGATAACCAAATTAGCAAACTTCTTCCACTGTAATGACAATGCAAATCCACCACTCAGTAACACAGAAAGCTGGGCAACACAAGAAGTTTGAAGTAAGAAAGACCAATGACCTAAAAAGCATGGATTGTCTTGCAAGCACATACACATGTGGAATTACATCTGTGATATACCTGTCGATGTTCAAATTTGGTACCCTGTAACATTCGGATGAGATGCAAGTCTAACCATCTCATCAGACTCGGGGAGTTAAAAAGAAACCTTCACTTTGACATATTCTGCTTTGGGACTTGGACTGATTTTGGAATACCACTGATTCTGGTGTATACACCAGTCAGCCACAAAATCAAAATCACCTGTTCAATATTGAGCAGGTCTCTCTCTTGCTGTGATGGACATGGAGCCCCTCAGAGTATCCTGTGGTGTCTGGTACCATGAAGTTAGCTGTAGATCCTTTTGAGTCCCCTAGGTTACAGGATCATGTCTTCTTGGATTGGGGTTGATCTAAGACAGTGTTTGCAATGATTTGCACGACTTTAAGGCAGAAAAACACTCCTGTAGCAGTTGTGCAAATGACAACTCTGACCAAATCAATACAAACAACTAACCCAGCCTTTGTACACTTACATGCACCAGTGAGGGACATCATTCTTCAATAAGCAAATATTAGCTACAGTGAATCAGAATGTTTCCATAACCACATCAGTGAATATTGATGGAGAAAGGCACAACATTCAAGATCATCACAGCGCATAAGGTACATGAAATTGATTGAATGTAGGTACCTAGGTCCCTGAGGGGAGCATGAAATAGGCCATAGAAATATAAAACCAAAGAAGAATCAAAAATATACAATGAATAAAAAACAATATAAATATGTAGATTTATTGGTAGAGTTATTACAAAAATGTGCAAAAAAGTACAAATAGAGAAAAGTATGGTTATGTGATAAAGTATGAGTTCAAGTCTTCAGAATTATTGCACATAAAGAGTATTATTACACATGAAAGGAGCTAGTGAAGGCGTGGGTAAGTATTGATTAATATGACTGTTTATTTTTGCACATGAAAGAGTCTGTAGTGCGTGACAGTTATTGCACATGAATGAGTCTCAGTATGTAGCAGCGTTTGTGAGTCTGACAGCTTCTGGGAAGAAGCTGTTTCTTAGCCTGGTTGTTCTGGCGCTTATACTACACAGTCCTCTACATGAGCGGAGGTTGGTAAACAGTCTATGAGCAGTGTGGGAAGAGTCCTTCATGATACTGGCAGTCCTGTTCCTACATCTGCTAATGTAAATGTCCTTGACTGTTTGAAAGCTGCTACCAATGGTCTTCTGTGCTGATTTCACTACCTGCTACAGAGCCTTCCTGCCTGCAGCAGAGCAGTTTCCATGCTACACGGTGATAAAGGATGTGAGGATGTATTCCCACACACACCTGTAAAAGAAGGTTCAAAATGTGCGCCACTGTGTTTACTGCATACAATTAGACTACAGCCTGAACTCAATATACTTTCATGGAGAATTTTATAAATGTATATGAACTGGTAGACAAAATTTTAAACATTTCAAGACTCTGTTTACAGTCTTTGAACAAGCCGACTATCTCACACAGTGAGCCAAAAATCTTTTAAAAAGTTACTAATATTTGGTGGGACTACTTTGATTATGGCTTTGATTATAGCATGCATCTGCTATGGCATAGGTTGTGGCATGCAATACATATCCCTCTGAGCCAGTAATGATGACAATGTGTTAACAACCTGAGTAAATGAGTTGACCAAATATTCACCACAGTTTAAAAATAAAACCAGCTCTCACTGCTATTGAACTAGGAGGCAAAATATCTCAGACACTGTAAACTCAGTCTACAGTCACAGTATAAGGTCAATTTTCACATAAACCTGTCATAGAAAATGATTTATAAACATGGGCCATAGTCACTGTGTAAAAGGAAATATCCACAATGTGAAGACATCCAGCTGCTGCTACACTCAAAAAGTCATTCACAATTTTCTGGGGAGACAGCAGCATCGGACTTTTAAAATTAACCTCTGGGAAGGAGTGGTTTAATTTTCTATGCCATTTATTTGTTTCGTCATTCTCTAAAAGTTCATGTTTCACCCGACTAATGATGACATCAGTGCACCCAAAGCCCTTAATTCTACCTGCAATTACCATTCACAACACAGAAGCCCACCCAGAGAAAAGTGAGAGCCTGTAAATCCTGAAAAGCACTGTGTCTTAACAGCCATCCTTTGATTCTAAGGACTTATCCACCCATCATTCCTTCATCTGTCAGTTTCTTTTCTTGTCTATCTGCTTATCAAAAGGCATTAAGGCTGCATCCCTTAGGCCTGCTGGATGCTCTTGTTTCACAAAGGAGTATTTGATCCAACCTCTCTCTTTACCACTTCACTGATATGCGATGAGATTGTGGCATGATGAATGTGGTCAGTGAGCCAAAAATGACTGCAGCTTTACTGTTTCCCAGATGTTAAGCATGATGGTATCTGGACATTTTGTTTCAATTCTCTTTAGTCTACGCTTTACCATAAACCTGTGAGAACAGGCATGGCCTCACAATCTAGACACACACCTACTTGTACACACAGTCACATGTATGCAAGCTCACCAAAGTTGTATTCTTGCACCAGTTTATTAGTACTATCCTCTTTCTTGAGCATGAAACTTAAGAATTTAAGTTCCAAATAAACCAGGAAAAGTACAATTATATACATTTTCTATTCCATATGGCCTGCACAGTTAATAATAATAATATCTTTAAATTATCTTTAAATTAGATATGTTAATTATTTACTGTGATGTGGTTAACTGTCATTAATAATTGAATCGACTTTGTTATATATTCATGGAAAAGGGGGTTGGTGGGTAAGAAAATGTATTGTGGATCTGCAGAAGTAATTAGTATGCACAAAGTGGATCCACTTAGGTTTTATTGAAATAAAGGCACAGGTGATATATATTGTAAGAAAAGCACCATTCCTTTGGATCAAAACTGAGACTGGAGGGTTGGATTAAAAAGATGTCATTTTCAGAAGACTACTTAATTATCTTTATTAGGAATGAATTGTTCTTGAATGATAGAGAAGTGCACCTGGATTAAAACAATCATAATACAAAATTAAAATTTTATACTTGATATTTAGTGCTCTATAATTAGTTTAACCCACAAACCACTTGAGAGGCCCCTCTGTGACTTATACTGAGGGACCATTATTATTTACCGAAAGCAATCATGTTGTTGTACTAAGGAAAGCAGTGAGCAGAGGGTTTTTGAAAGGTGAAGCATGAATAATTTGTTGCTCAGTTGATTAACAACTTAAATCAACAGTCCAAAACAGGAAAAAAAAGAAAGTATGACTTTTTGTTTTCAATAAAAATAAATTCAGTAAATATTCACAGGCATCATAGGAGAAGACATAATCAAATCAGTTAACTAACTGTTTTATCTCTTGCAATGAGTATTGCCTAAATCTTTCTTGAAATAAAAAAAGTAACCTGGATAACAGAGAATCTTCACATCACAAAGTTAGAATCTGTTTTCCAAACCTAACTAACTCTTGGACCATGTAAATTGCTGACAGAACATTCTGAAGTATGAGAACTTGTTTACTAGATAGCTTCAATGGGGTCAAGAAAGGAAAACCTCACCTTTGAGAGACGTATGCTGGATGATTAGATGGTGGGAAAGAGGATCCTACATTGCAGGCAGCCAAATTTTTACGTTTTACTCTGGCGAGATAAAATGTACTTTACTGTAATTACAAAAATTAACAACACCTAATGATAATACATTAGCATCAATTCAGATAAACAAGAGTCTCTACAAACCTCTACTGATAGGGAGAAATTGAATGAAATATCAAGGGTTCCCATCTTCAGGAAGATATACAAGCAATGACAACACTGTAGGTAAATAACTGTCTGCAGGCACTGGGCAAACAGACAGGACCTGAGCTAAACGACCTCCTCTTCACAATGGAGAACTGAAAAGAGGAGACCCACGAGGGAAAACACACCATGCACCTACAGCAAAAAGAAACCAAAGCACAGCTGCAGACAGATAAAGACAACATGCACCAACAAGAAAGAGACAAGAAGAGAAGCAAAATCTCCTGGAGGTCAAAAACACTGATCTGAAATGAGGCACTAAAAGTCAAGAGAGACAGGGAGGTTCCAGTATGGCCAACAGTCCAGACATCAGTAAAAAGAAATGGATGACAAATTAATGAGGGAGTGGGAAAGCACACTGCCAGGACATGATGATGGACGGACCAACAAACACAGTGTGTGTTTTCACACCACAGCAGACAGCTTATAGAGTTGGGATGGAGGTTTAACATCATGAAGAATTTACCCTATAAAATTATTCTATGGTTTCGAGTAGTTTTTTTGTTTGTTTGTTTTTTTCCTGTGGCAGTTGCAGGGGAGGCTTATTTTGGAGAGTGTGCTTGTGTCACAATCTGTGTATTTTGTGTTTTTTCTGTCTGGTCTCAATTTTGCCATTTTGTCACTTTTTTTTCTTAGTTCCCTTCTCCCAGTCATCAGCTCCATTCCCCTCACCTCTGTTCATTCATCCTCAGCCGCACTTACTCACCGATCACTCTCCCCATAGTATTTAGTCTCATTGAAGTTTCACATCATTTGTCAGATCCTTTGTTTTCCTCAGATTGTCCCCTCATATTGCTGTTACTACTTACTAGCTAGTGGTTTCCCCAGTTCATTCCGGTTCTTATTAATTTTTGTCAGTTCTTGGATTTTGTTGTTTTAGTGTTGTTTTGGTAATTGTATCCGGCCTTTTTTCAAAATAAATGGTTTCAATTCATTTTTGCCTCCCAGCTCTCGCTCCGTGTCTGCACTTGGGTCCTCATCTCTTGCCTCCACCAGTGAAACGGGATAGCTTGGTCTTTAACAATACTTGTTGCAGTGTCTAAAATTAACTTTCTGACTTACATTTGTGACAGAAAATTCCTCTGTATCATAAACTAGAACACAAAGTGAGAGAACAGCCAAGAGCAAAATTTTACAAAGATTTCTTTCAATATCAGTTAAGAGCCGACATTTTCAAACCTCCATACAGCAAGTCTTAAAGTTCAAACAAAAGCCAATTTGAAAGTTTTGTAAACTGTTGGTTATTTCATTTTAACTACAGTCACCCTCTTCTCTGTATGATCCATCAAGTCCAGCACATTTCTTTGCCAGATTGGCTTCATTGTCCCATGCTTTGTATGGGCAGAGAAAGCAGGAATCAGAGGCAACACAACCATGCAGGACAGTTTTTTTTTTTTTTTAATCAAATGACCCCTGAATCAGCAATCAACTCTTACACAAGTCTTAGGAATACCACATTAATTAGCACTCTCCCCCAAAAAAGACTATATTACATATAACACATAGTCTGCATTTTGCTCGGCAAACATAATAGATTTATTCCAATTTCAGATAGAAGTTCTCATGGTTTGGTGTACAAAGTGCCATTTGTTTCTATACATTTATGAAATTCCTGAGTAGTTACCAAATCAACTCTGGAAAAAAAGCTGAGAGAAAATGATGAAACCACCTTCTTTCTTGGAACACATATTGACATTGAAGAGATGTATGGAGCGCATTGCATGAAACAAAAATTCAAGATCAATCAAAATATAATTTAACACTTCTTGAGTCAACCCAACAATCAGCTGTTGTTCGTTACTCTTGCCTTTTTTAAGACAATTCAATAAGTTTAAACATTTTAAGCGGAATTTAAGCATGTTAAATATGCATTAGATCAGTCACAGAGAGAGGTCACTCTGATTGGTCAGCATAGCAAATGTGTGAACGAGTGAAGTAACGACAGAAATCAAACAATCAAACTGATATGCCATCTTCAGATCCTTGAAGCAAGCAACAATTTCAGAAAGGATATCAACAAATCTTTTGGAAAATCTCTTGGAAAAAATATCGATATAAATCAAACTGTCAATAAACTGCCCATCCATGTTCAGTTTGCAGCTCGTTTCCACTGCCCCCTCGGGAGCAGCAAAGGAGGTTATAGTACTACTGTGGAAAGTGTACTTCAATTGTCCTTTGAGTCTCACACACTCACATCCACAAACATTTATTATGTTTATTTGTCCATCCGTGTCCCGATTCATCAATGGCAAAATGCATTTCCTAGCCACTTACCCTAATCCAAACCATAGCAGCTAAGTGCCTAACCCTGAACCTACAATCAGGTCTTTAGTTTATGTGTCTGTGTTTACACAGTATACAAGAACAAACACAGACACATAGGCATTTGAGCTGTGCCTCTAGGAAATCCTTTTGTAAATCTGAATACTGTTTGGTGAGTCAATATCTTTGAACTTGCTCCTCATAATGATTTCATAATGGATGCATGTACGGAAACATATTAGTGTGGGCTTCCTCTTTTATTTCCTTTGCCAACAATTAGGAATGTCAAGGTATCAAAATGCATTGGTAGGATAAAAGTTTAAACACCCGCAAGCTGTTGCACACCCAGCAGACCAATCTACTTTGAAACAATGGCTCTATTTCATTTTGATCAAATTGGCAGCAATCACATCAAGAGTTACAGTGCTGCTTATTCAACCCATTATCCTTTAATCTTTCTTGGTAATGATACATGCAAATCCTTACAAAACATGCAGGTAGGCTTGGCAGCTTTTTAGTGACCTGACAAAGAGAAGCGGAAACTTTTTAAGTGCAGATCCACTTAATGCCATTGTTCATTGAAGGAATAACACTGCCATGTTCTTTGACTTTAACCACAGACTTAATTAACAAGAGAAGGAAGCCACCCTTTTCCTAATGTCAACCTAAAAACCTTTCCCCAGAAAGCAATTACTGGCAAGTGAGTTTGCCTAATTTACCGTGACATGTCTGGCTACGCAAAGAACACAAGAAGGCTGAGACATAGCTGTAGTGAGGGATCGGAGGTTCAGGTTGAACCGTCTTTTTTTTTCTCCCCCATTCCCAGTTCTGTCATTGCATGTTGACCTTAAACTCTAAGCCAACGGGGGCTGGTGCTTGACGCCGCTGGCTTTAGTATTCTGCATCCAACCCACTCATCCATCACACTTTTAAGGTCAGCTTCTATTTCTAGTCACTCTATCAAAAGATACCCAGTCACATTTATAAAAACACACATACGCGACCAGGACAAGAACATACAAGTATGATCAGATGCCAAGTACAGTGAATGCAGCAATGTCATTCTCACTTACTGTATCTAGCGTCCTTCTTGTAGCTATTTACATGTCACTGCAAGAATACTCATTTAATATTTCTCATAAATAAGAAACACTCTACTAACATTCTTAAAATTTAACTAAAACTCTAAATAGATGCTGTAATTTCCTTTCACTTCATCAAGTTGTGGCTAAGTTCTAGTTTAAAGGGTCTTCAATTTCCATGTTTTTTTTTCCTTCTTGACTGTGCAGGCTATATTAGTATCCAGATATTCACCATGATATCTCACCAGGTCAGAGTTTTCAGATCTGTCATGTTGCTGCTGTACTTAAGCTGTGCTCTGAAGACCTTTGTCCAATGTTCTAAAATTCAGCTGATTTCCAGACATAAACTATGTAATGCCACTGGATCAGACTGGTGTATCTGATGCTTGGGGCGACTGTTCAAATGGCATGCAGATTTCACTTGGTGCAACACAGAATGTGGCAGCATAGTCGCGGCATGATCCCATTTGAACATTTTACTCTTGTGCTGACATAGAAATATTGAACTGACTGTGCAGTGCATGATCCTTAATTTATGGAATATGGCCATCATCTGGTTTATAGTAGATTAAAATTGGTTTAGGGGGTCTGCATGTTGATGTAATAACTTCTTTAACTTTAAAATCCGGTTCAGATTCATATTAGTTCATCTTTACAAAATTAACCAACAAAAAAAATTGTACATGCACTGTTCAGATGTCTACTTGAAGAAAAAGGTGTGACACAGCACTATTGAATTTAAGAGCACTGTCATCTCGGTTGTTTTCATAGAACAGAGCTGGGTATTGAAACTGCAAACCAAATATGTGTGAGAGTGTGTGTCTGTGTGACATAACAGCCAGTATGCCCAACTGCCATCCGTCACCCACACACTGTCAGCAGGGGAGTTAAAGAACACACATATATGGACACATGCACACAAACACACAGCCCCAGTGTGTGCTCCAGCAATGCTTCTATTACAGATAAATACAAAAACACAAACACATGGGGACCAGAATTTAATTTCTCAACAAATGTTCCTTCTCGCAGTCTAAGACTTGATATTTTTGCAATATATTTAAATGAGACACTACTGGCTCCATGACACTGAACATTAAATAACAAAAAAGGAAAATAATTAAAACTCTTGTCGCATTTGATGCTTTGAATTGTAGTTGTAATTGTTTTGATTGTAGTTCCCTGAGAATACAGAAATCTAACTTTTGGAAATCAGGAAGAAAATACTGAGAAATATTTTCTTAACTAAGTGGCACTCTTACAGACCAGCCTTCTACTTTTCATAATCTGTTTACTTTGTACTCAGCCTTATCACGATAATTTCGAAACCTGTAATTGGATGCACCTTGTTGTCTTTTGCCTGCACTTGTTGACAGCTTACAGGACATCTCTTTATTTTTGAGGTTTTTGGTGCATGCCACATTTAAACTTTTCACTATGTTCACAGAGAAGCAAAACAGACAAATTAAAAAAAACATTAAATAAACCAGCTGGCAGCCAAAATGTCTCTTGGTATCTCAGAGCTCCATTGTTAGCACTTTGCGGCCCTAATTAGACTCCTGAGTTGATTCTTTGTGGCCTCTGTTTTCTTGGAAGCAGACAGGCTTGAAAATGTCAAGATGTTTCCCTGCACATTTTTACTCAGAGTGGACACTTATCACATGACTTGTTGCCAGTGTAAAGAACATGGGTAAAATATTTTTCCTAATTCATACTGACACTCTGTGCCAGAGGTAGTATCAGGTAAATTAAGCTTGACTGTACTGTCAACACTGAAATTTCTGAAATAGTGTTGTCAGGATGTGTTTAAAATACAAGATAAAATACTTCATTATGTAGATGTAGATTAGATGCTGATGAAGTAGAACTAAAGCTCTCTGTCACATATGGAATAATCTTTTCTCAGGATTATTTCTAGAGGAGATAGTCAAGATTTCTTATCTGTTCAGCCTCAGATGTCTATAGCACAGCAGATGCGGCCAGCTGAGGCTGCTCAACTAATAAAACAAAGAATATATTCATGTACTCCAGAACCCCCAAATTTATAGATTGGAAGACATTCACAGCATCACATTTTTCACAAGCAGATCAGTTGTGATTTGAAATGTTTTTAGGAACTGATGTTAGACAAGATGTTAATCCAGAGTTCACGTTGAGAATAAATCAAGATTAAATCCCAGAGATCTGTTTTGAGAGTATGAGAGATACGCACAAAACAAGCGGTCAGAATAATAAAATAAGATAAATCAAGAACAGGAATTACTAATCTGACAGCACACCTATAATCTCCATGAAACCTTAGAGTCCCAGGAAAACCAGCATAAAAAAAATTTAATAAATAGATGAATAGCAAATTAAACAGAAACATACCTAAGAATCAGCCTGAGCAGCTGTGGATCATCTGTGATAGGTGGTTCCTCTGTCAGACAACTCACGCTATTCGAGATATTTGAAAATGTTTCCCGGCAGTTAAATATGTCATCTGTGGACCTAGTCATGTTGCATCACTGAATTTTTGGAAGCGGCTGTAACGCATGAGGTAGGAAAGTTCTCCTTTAACTGGAAGGTTACTAGATCAGTAGCTGCTATCCCCAGTTCACACATCAAAATATGCATAGGCAAGAAACTGGACCTCAAATTGGACTCTGAATCCAGTTTTGTTACCATGTCACAAAGTGGAATCAGACTACTGGTAATTCCCTAGGTCCATCTGTCCAAGAGCCAGATACTCCAACAAGTTCAGCTCGTTACTTTATTATATCTACAAATTGTATGACCACAAGTCCTTGGGAAAAAAAAAACTTCATTGTCAGCATGATAACAGAGAGATTTCTCTGTATCAGTTGCACCCACACAGCTTCTGGAAGTGTGTGTGTGCACTGAAAGGTTGTTTTCTCATGTCTGGTGTTGGTTGAAAGTATGACTTCTGTTACAGGAAGAAACACTCTCTAACAAACTATACTGTGCTGCTATCTCCAGGTCATCCAGCAACACTAAATCTCTCTGTGAAGCAGATATTGATATAACATATGCTTGTTCTACTCAAACACAAACACAAACACAAAATTATAGTGTAATTTTCAGGTCTGGTGGGTTACGTGGGTTAAAAGTGCTGCGTTAGAATTGTTTGAGTCTTACTTGTCTAACAGAAGCTTTGCTGTCAGCTTGGGTGAGTGTCTCTTCTTCGGCCCCCCTCTCTTGTGAAGTACCCCAGGGTTATATACTTGGGCCAATGCTATTTTTCATCTTAATGCTCCCCCTTAGCTCCATCCATGGTGAAAATGTGGCATCTCAGTTATGCTGATGATACTCAGATTTACTTACATTTTATAATCTTTTTCACTAAAACCACTGTTAGAAATAAAGTGTTCAATGGCATTGAACTTTAAAAAAATTGAAGTAATGATCTTTGGACCCAGTGGTGTCATTGCTTCGTATATGGATATGGGTGAAACAATAGCTTGGTTGAATATTGTTTTTAAATGATAGAAATAGAAACTTGAAGGTTATTTTTAAAGTCAAATCCTTTTTAATAAATTTGAAAGGCTTATTGATGTGTTTATCATATCCCAAATAAACCGCTGTAATGCCATTTATATTGGTGTTGGCCAGGCCTCCTTGTCACGGCTGCAGTTGGTCCAGAGTGCTGAAGTTAATCTAACACCAAGTTTTAGCATGTAAGTGTAGGCAAATTTCCCCAGTACTGGTGTCCTGTACATTCGATAACTGGGGTTTTAGGATTTGTTGTTGACTTATAACACATTTAATCCTCCTACAAACACATTTCTATATCACTCAGATCTACTGATCATTTCCTTTTAGTTGTCTTAAGATCAAAATGAGACAGATGAGACAGGCCTTTGCTATTGTAGCCCTCAAAATTAAGGAACAAACGGTACCTGCATTTTTGGCAAGCTCTGGCACTTCCTCCTTTTGGTCTTGATTTTAATTCCATATAAGAGTTCAAATATTGTTTTTTTGTCTCCATTTTACCTTTTGTTTTTGCTTATTCTAGCTGTGTTAATGTTCCTGTCTTTTATTTTGATATCTGTGCCTTGATTACCCTTTTAAATGCACAGCACTTTGGTTATCTGCAGTTTTTTTTAATGTTTCTTTCAAATAAATTTGAGCTTGAACATAATAGCAGGCTTGGTGTTTTCAGTTTGGAGCGAAAAAGCCTTGGTGGGAGGTGGGGTGGTGTTGATGTCCCTCAACTCCCTTGATGCTTAGTTTATGCTCACTGTTCACAATAACACAAATGTGGAAATCAACTATACCTGGCACATGCTGGATGTCCCATCAAAACTCAAGAAGGTATAAATCTTGTAAATGTTACCAATAAATTGAAGCATGGATGCTTCTGAGCTATGACAAACTGTTCATTTTGTGTTTTATCTACCGTAATAGATCCTTCACTTGTCCAACTCCTATGGTATCTCATCCCTTTGTTGTGCTCTTTCTATCCACAATCCTCTCTGGATTCGTCCTCCAGTCTAAATCTTATCAAATTTCTTGGGTTTGGTTAAGTAATTTAGCTGGATCCTAGTTTGTTACGTATTAATTTATTTTATATATTGTTTTCATATTAAGGTTATTTATTTTTTGAGACCTGTATTATTTTATTGGACATTTTTCTTCAATATTCATAGTGTATTTTGACATTCATCTGCTGTATTATAAGAATTTCCCAGTTTGACCAAAAGTCTTGCTCATTTGTAAAGATGGAGGCAGTTGTTTTCATTAATGGTTAGCTTTGTTCCAAAAATTGTTTTCAGAACTACTGAGCTATTGTTGTTCGATAAAGATCTCTCCATCCCACCAACCTGAGTTTGCAGATGAAGCATCGCTCTGCTGCTGCAGCAACAGGAGAGAACTTCTCCACCTCCTCCAGCCTCATCTGCCTTAGAAAAACCCAGCAAAACAACCAAACTAATACTAGATGTGAGGAGTTGTTAGCCAGGGCTCCCGCTCTCTTTCTCCATCCGTGGCAGTGGGCTATATATGCTTGTGCCAGATATAGACAGTATGTGGTTGTGTGAAGTAGATGAATCTTTTATGAAATGAAAAAAAATCAAACAGAGCTTAATTTTTCAGCAAGCATATTATATTGTAGCATCATTTCTGGAAGGGTTAATACATGACTGTAATGGATTTGCTTTTAAAAATTTTTCGGTCGTTAGTTAGTTAGTTAGTGTATTCAGAAAAAAACATTGAAGCTGCAGCTCCAAATGACCCAATGATGCCTTACAACATATACAACTGTATACTGATCAGAATGTATGAATTGGATAATTAAACTTGTTTATACAGTATTAAACTTGAGGATAACTATTGTCAATACCTACTAGGTCATCTTCAAATTCAAATACAAGCTAAAAGGACCATGAATTTATATGTATTAAATGGAAAAGCTGAGAAAGTTTCTTGGCAGCGCAGACACATAGCGTTGCCATAGAAACACACACACACACACACACACTATTCAGCCTACCTCTGCTACCTCGGCAGAGAGTAGACATTGCAGCAATTGACTGGCACGGCTATGATAAGTTAGCTAGACACTTCCAGGGGATACGGCTATAAAAACTGGTCTCAGAATATTCCAGCAGCATCTTTACAGTGGATATTTCCCACTTTCTTCCATATTGTTCTGAAACATTGCTCATGTTGCGCCGTGCTGCTTTGTCCTGTTTGTATGAGTGCTTTCTCTTCTTTCATTATTTATCAGTCATCAGTTTTTCACTGTGTAAGAAAATGGATGTATGGACAGAGTCTGAGAAAAAAGGGAATTGCAAGACTCACTTGGTGAGTGAGAGATGGCAACCTTACATATCGGACTCTTAGCCTCGCTATTATGGTATGTAGTGATCAACGGTTTACCCAACTACGTGCTGTTTAGAAATAACTCTCCATACCAGCGTTGTAGGAAGCTAAATTAATTAGAAACACAGCTCTGCACCACTGAACTAACCTGTTTGTTTTGATAACTAGTCAAGCTCCTGTAAATAGAGTGGGCTGATCATAGCTTCTGGTTTATGCCTTCCCCAGCAAGTCCTGAGCAGCTGGGAATCCAGCTAAGATGAATGGCTGACAGTGCAAAGCATTGCCTAAAGAGAAGCCTGTACTTTGAGCAACCAGATCACATTTCAAACTGATTTTCCCAGGTGACACAAAATATTGGAAGCTTACTCCTAAACAGACAGCTTGGGAAAGAAAAATGTTTTATATCAGCCTCTCATGACTCTTATAATACAAGCTAACAAACAGATACAACAAATCATGCTATTCAAGACATGAGAAATTATTTCAAGATAAACTGGACCAGAAATTTTTCTACTATGTTTACAATTGGTAGTTAAAGTAAATTTGCAATAATCAAGGTGTGGATGCTTTAGAATCAGAGGCCACAAATCTGGGCTTTCAAAGACAAACTTTTTGTCCACAAGAACAAGTCTAACCAACTGGCAACTTTTTCCTCTCGACTGGTTACTCCATAGCTCTGTTGAAAGACCCCTTTAAAAGTGCTCAGTGTAAAAAAAGTGACATCCTTTGTGACAATAACTGCATCAGAAAGGAAAACAGTATTTATGTGGGCATCTTACACTTTTAAGACGTGTTCTTGTTTAAAGCAAAGCAGGACAGCCTTGCCTCATTAGTGTTACGCCTCCCTAGTTGGCAACTTTTTCCCCACTGGCTACACCATATCCTTGTGGAAAATTCCTGATGAAACATAAAAATAATAACGAAAAGACAGCCATCTGTTTTGAAAAAAAGTGTCCCTCAAATGCGTGGTATGATTTTTTTATTTTTTTTTCACAACTTCACATAGAACTCTTAAAACTTCCATTTCCTGCTCTAAAACACAGCCCACGGTGTACATGAAGAAATGTGTAGGTGCAGTAGTTAGGATGCTATTGGGTGCCTTGACACCTGTCAGAGCTGGCTGTCTGACTTTTAGCCTTGCACCAGCAACAGTCTCGTTTTAAATGAGCTCATTTGTGGCTACCTGTGTTCATGGGGGTGGACTGTCAAGAGGCCATGGCAGGACACCAGGATATGATGGTTTTCCTGAGCCAGCCTCAGACTTACCAACAGTCACACACTTTTTATCCCCCTACAGTTTTATTGTTACATGTTTCAGATCCTTAAGCTGTTATTTTCATTCGGGTCATATTAAATAACTTCACATGTGCAATGCAGTGACTCAGGGTGAATTTTCTGGGTAGTTTATGACGAAACAGTATAAAAAGAGCACTGGAGTCATAATGAAATTACTATCTTTGATCATGAGAAAAAGGTAAAGCAAACTGGTGGAGTAATGATTGATGACATACTCCCATGATTCTCTCTTTGACAATGTATAATGTCTCAGCAATGCCCAAGGCTTTACCTCGAGCCCTTGCCTCAAGCAAATCCTCTTATCGCTCAAGGTTACAACACTGAAGGCTGAAACAGGAAGCAACAGATACAATACCTGCCACTGGTCACAGATTATTATTTTTTGCTGCTTTTTTAGACACACCTTGAACATATGAGAATACAGCGCAATTTACCAAAGACATCATTGTGGTATCTTTAACCTCTCACGCATGGAGGATGGAATGAGACTTCATGTACAGTCCTGTTTCTGCACACTATAACCTTTTGCATGGACTGTAACTGAAATGATGTAATGTAATAACATAAAAACTTATTTATATTAGCTGTATTTTACATATACCCCCTCTTGAAGAAAGAACCACAAATGAAAAAATAGGCTATAAAATATCAGCAGAGTTGATGCTAGAAATGTTCAAGCAAAATAAGGGTGGGCAGATGTACATGCTTGGTATCCAACTTCTATACACAGCTAGTGATACTTTTCATGGTGATGAAGGACCTAAATACCAAACTCAGCAGGAAAGCAGGTGATAAACCACAACTTTATTAGATAAACCAAAGGTGCAGCAAGAACATGAACTCTACTAAACTAAACCTTAAAAACACACACTAAGCATAGTTGAAACCACAAGCCTAATCAACATGCAGGAGACACAAGTGAACAAAATAAACCAGGGAGTATTTATGGAGAGGGAGCTAATGACAAACAAGGGTTGATAGGATCCAGGTGTGCAGGCAGAGCCGAAAGCAAGACTAACTGAGAAAACCCAAGAAACAGACAAAAACAAGTCATACAACATCAAAACCTAACATAAACTTAACTAAAATCTAATGTGCAGCTAAATGACACTAAAACAGAACTGAAAACATAACAAGAACCCACAGATCATGGCAGCCATGACTTTGGTTAAACCTAAAACATGTTTTCCTTTGATTCTGTGAACATAAGGGCAGGCAGACGTGTGAGCAGATAGACAGAGCTGTTAACAGTGTGGTGAAAGAGTTGCAGTTTGTTGAAGGTCAAGCTTTCTTGCCTCACAGGAACGTCTTTGTCTGCAATTTCAATAGCAAAGTATTGACTTGACAACATGTGGTCCTCTATTCAGATGGAGACATGGATCATTTCTTTCCCAGAAGCTCTAAGTGGCCCTGGCCAAATGACAAGCGACAGCTTGGCTTATGAATAAACCCCAGTATGGTGCATGTGAAAATCTTCGATTACATTATTCCTAACACACAGAGAACACACACATGCTATTTAAGTCTTTTCTATTTCTTTACTCTTATCCAACACTTTCTCAGTTTTTATCTGGTAGTTTATTATCAATATCAATACCTGAGTCACACATCAATATTTACTGACTGCCACTAAACAATGACATGCGTGACAGTCCAAATATTAGCTTGCCACTCTCACTATTTAGTTGATATAGGTGTATGTTCCAGAGGGCCCTGAAACGACAATACACTTCAAAATGTCATGAAACCTGGGATTTTATTATTGGTGGAAATGTTTTTTTATGGCAACTGATCTAATTACTATGATCTGTCATAATGCCACAACTGACATTTCATCTTCCATTAGGGACCATAAAATTGCAGGGTAGCAGCCTCATGGAATTTAATCAAAAGACAACAACTACAGCAATCCATTGTTTAATAAAAATTCACAATATTTGTGAGAGACAAAGTCAACACAAAGGGAACTGGTGTTATTAAGAATCATATGAAACCAGAAAAAAATATTTTATTGATCATATTGCAATGAGAGGATTTTTTATGTATGGGCGTATTAGACAGAGTATTATTAAATACATTCATAAGCATTGGTTGCAGAGTAATGAATGGAACTATTGTATTTATGCTGCTGAAATGACCTGATCAGTCGATGCTGTGAATTTAATGCAAGGCCTTGCTGTTTGTTTGACTGAATATTATTATGAACTTCTCTGGCTTTTTGCTTGATAAAACAAGCAATTAAATGCATCAGTTTGACCACTGGGAACTCAAGAAGAACTAAATCATTAGTGCACTCATCCACCAATCAAGTATAGACTGTCTTGGAAATCCAGATATATCTAGAAATGCTCAAAAGCACCAGACTAAACAATTTTTTTTCATTTCTCTCGTGTTTATTATCACAGCAATCATGGAAAATGCTGCTTGTCTTAAGTTTAACCTACAAGGCCACTTTGGAAAAAACATGTTGAGCTTAGTTTCACTCCCGATGTATCACATTTTCATGCTGTGACAAGACTTTCAGAAGTCAGATTTTACACCCTGCAGTTATCCATTAATGTTGTTTTCAACATGTGGAAAAAACATTGTGAAAGGGTGTATTTTCCTAACCCCAACCAAATTGTCATCCCTAGCCAGTTTTGTTGCCAAAGCCAAACCAATCATGAAGCCAAAACCTAGAGTTTTTGTTACACTGCACTCAAGAAGAACTCACAACTGAGGCCCCTGAAGCTAAACAAGGAAAATAAAAAATGTAGTCTCCAGGAAGAATTGAACACTGGTTTCCATTTTGTTTAGTTGTTGATATAGCAACAGGTTCTCCTGACAACAAATGCAACAGCCAAACACCAAGTCCCAGATGCTCCTGGTTTGGACAAACTTGTTTTTTTGGTGTGCTGGAAATGGAAATTGGCTCGTTTTCATCCATAGATAAAAGCACTCCCCAACCCATGACCAAAACTAAAGAGTGAAACTTGCTACAAAATGTAGGAAATTAGAATATTTTTGTGAATTATAGAGAATTTATCAAGATCAAACTATATATTCATTAACCTGTTTAAAACATTGAAATCCTTCACCAGAGTCAGTGGGGTTAAAGGCTGAGAGCTGCAGACGGTCCACTGAATTCACAAAAGAGTTCAAGGGATTCATTGATAATACCAATTGGGAACTGACCTCATCCTTCAAACAATGAACTGATGGTTTGGAAACAAAATTGTAATGCATATAACATCTGAAACAGAAATTAACTTTCAGCCCTTGTATGCAGGATAATGTTAGTGCTTTTCAAGCAGTTTTCCTTTGCTGTTGTCCTTGGTCAGTGTTTAAGTTATCAGTATGCTGCATGGAGCTCAGCCAGTTGCCAATATGTCTGCACACCAATGTCACCAAGACAGACCTGTCACTTTTTTCCTCTTGTTGATTAACTCACATCAATAAAGCTGAAGAAATTAAAAACAATACACTCTAATGTGTGCTTGAACACTATATGTGTTTTACACCTCCACAGCAGATTTCTCCTTCTGGATGAGCACCCACATCTTCGTTGTGTTCTGTCACTTTGTGTTCAGTGTGGGTACTACGTGACAGCGTAGACACAATCAGCATGCAGTTTGCTAGAGAGGCGCATTTAACACCTCTGACACATTTAAAACAAAGAACAATTGAAAATGATTGTCCTGAGATGAAGCCTTGCAAATGTTCCTCTACTGAGACTTCATGCTTGCCAGGTTATGCGTCCACACTACAGCTATGACTGTTGACTTTTGGCCTTCTTAACCTCGCCACAACAAGCACTCAGACAGTGGAGAAAAGTTTCTCAGGAGGATTAAATAAAATCTCTTTTATTTTCTTCTCACTTTTTGTTTGTTCCCTACCAAGAGAGTTGACTCACCTCTGTATGCGTGTGTTATTAAACTAGTTGAAATATTGGTGTTTTGGACCCGGGAGTTCAATGAATCTCAGCCTCAGCCAGAGATGCTTATAGAAAACAAACAAGACCATGCAGCAGCCTCCATGCCCTCTTGTCCCCTTTGGCTCACAGTGCCCTCTGCTCAGACTTGAGTGCTGAGAGGTAGCCCAGTAATCTAGCTAACTACAATGCTTTCAACCAACCTTCCTCACTTAGCTTTTCTTCTCATTTCCCCCCATTCCCTCAAATCCTTCCCCTCCCTATTTCTTTATGTTCCTTTACTCTATCCTTTCGTCACTCCCACTTAAACCCAGTACGCAGGGGGCCTGACCAAGTGGATTGATTTCCAGTAAGGCAGTGTCTGGAACGCATTCTAGAGCTTTCCGGACACGTTCATCCTCCTTTATTGCACTCTAATCTCAAGGGGAGACCGTGTCTGCTCCTTAGGCTTTGCTGTGGATGTGCACATGCGTGGATAAATACGTAAAATCCATAAGAGCTTGCTAATAGAAGCACACACAGAGGCAGCCTTGTGATATCCACAGGACAGTGATTTCAGAATTTGGCTCTACCCTCTAAAGGCTCCTGCTTAATAGCTTAGCATTGTTATTGCCTTCTTTGTCTTAATACATTTCATTGACCTTTTACATAGAGGATTGGCTTATTGAAAAATAGATAGGCATTTCATTTATTGCAATAAATGCTACCTGAGACAGTGCTCCAACACAAGAGGTTTATACCCTGGTTGCTCACATTGTGTATCAAAGAAGTGGAATAGGATGCCACCTCCAGTGGTCATGCACCACAATGATGAACTCTCAGACCTTTGCCTCCTGGTACCCTGCTTACTCTGCCCACCAGCTGCTGAGGGGAGGAGAATCCCTCGCAGTGAAAATCCCTCTCCCCTCCTGGGGCAGGCATCCAACAAGTCATGCCCAATTAATGCCGGGGTCAAAGTTTTAACACAGTAGCTGGCTGTATTTGCTATTCAGCCTGACATGCTGAGATCAGGACCTGGGATAATGAGATTTCTTTGCGCTTGGTGATTACACCGAGCAACCGGCCAGAAACAAAAACGATCAGGACGGCAGGATATGCCCATTGATGGGCCGATTGCTCAGATCGACCCTCGCAGCCTCAGTCTATTCTTAACTGTGTCCTCCTTGCCATTTTCTCCAACGCCTGAAGTTTGGAGAGTATCATAAAAGCACTGAGAGCTTATTATACAGCAATTACAAAGTAGGCCAAAATAGTTTGTCTTCAAAAGCCACTGAAACAGTCATAGTGATATAATAACTGCTATGAACTTTGGGTACTTGCTGTAGTTTTAACAATTAACAGGCTAATTGTTGGTTAAATGCTAGAATATACTACAAAATTGTCCATGACTCCAGTTTAATATCCTCAAATGTCATGTTTATTTGTAAATCTCTTTTCAGAAATGAGGCAATTTAAATTGTTCCATGCAATACTTTAAAGGACTTTGAAATTAATTAAACTAGGGCCAGCTAATGATTGAATTTATAATTGATTAATTTATCTATGTTTAATTTCTATTTGCTGTTTAGTTACTCGATTCATTTACTAATTGTTTTCAGGTCAGTGTGTTATGATGCTGAATTAAAATCAAGTAAATCTTCATATTATAGAAGATAAATTTGCAGTTGCTAAGAATTTGTAAAGCAAAAAAGAGCAAACAAGCAAATTAAAGACAAATCTCCAGATGATGAGAGATTTCCTGTGAAATGAAACAATTCATCAAAGCTTCAAGCCGACACCTGCGCAAACAAGCTTTTTTTCCCCAAAGCTTTGAACATCTGCCTTTTTGTTATGATTCTCAACACATTTTGAAGAGCCTCTCATCTAACATCATTGGGTCTGATCCTGCGTACTATGGCTGTGTGAAAATACTGGCAGTGTGACATGGGTTGATGGGGTGCTGGTCCCCAGCAGCTCTATAATGATGAGATAGATATATGACAGCCAGTCACAGGAGACTGTTGGCCTATTTGTCTTTCTGTCTCCACAGAAAGATGGATGACCCTTCCACCCCATATTGGTGGAAATATTCACAGTGCTGCCATGTCATGAGAAGCCCATCATAATCCCTCATCCTCGTGCCCATCACCTTTCAAAACCGAATGACATGTTTAGACTAAATTAACGAGATGGCTATGGCGTTTGGTGAGATTTTATATGACTTATGAGGTGCTGGTGTTCAGTTGAAAGATATCTATGCAGCTGAAATGAAAGACATTTGCATTAACTGATATCTCCTGCTACCTGTTTAAACGCTCATTCTCTTTTTAGCTCTTTTAGCTACCTGATGTTTGGAAAATGTAATCAAGATCACGGAGTTGCAAGCTGAATAAAATAATCAGCTGATGACCTGAGAGCATGTGGAGCCACGCCTTGCATGCATTAAGCGTCAAAGTAATTCTAACTGTTGCTGGTTTATTTAGGTTTAGCTGTTTTTTGAGATTTTTGGAAATTTTTTAGCTTTTCATAGAGATGCTTTGCAAAACTTTTAATATTAAATGAAAGAGCTGGTGATGTCCTTCTTAGATATGATATTTTCATCATTAAAGTGATATTGTATGCAGTGATCTCAGTTTGGATAAGAGCAGACTTCAGAGAAGTTTCCTTCAGTTTCCTAGAAGACTAAATGATACATAGAAAAACAAACGTCACTGAGCGAGCTATTTCATGGGGATTTAATGTGGAGGCACAAAAACTTTTGCATGAGCAACTTATAGTTTTGATACCAAGGTGCTTCATATTTCCCCCAGTAAGGTTCCAGCACTTTGACTGAGTATATTTGACAGGCAGGATGACAGGGAAGAGAAATATACCTGCCTCTCAGGCAAAGTGAAAGGCGAAAAATGAGATGGGGTATAACATGTAACTAAGATTGTCTCACAAGAGCATACTTGCATTTTAATCTTGTGTTCACGTAGACAACTGACAGTACAGAGTTTCTAGATTTGCAGGATGTAAGTAACAAACAGAAATAAGAGGATCTCTAATCAGTATTTTAAAAAAATAAAGAAGAGATAAGTGTACAAAATTGGAGTATAACTGTGGCTCATCATGATATGTATGGTACAGTGATTAACTACTGACATCCCTAATACATTGCTTGAATATTTTCCAAACAGCTTCATTAACGTTAACATTTTTAGTATTGTGTGTAGTTCCTGCTAGTCGTAAAATGTACCATCTACCAAGAGGTTTTTGTAAAGTTTTGGTTTAAGAAATGCAGCCAATTAGATAATAAGGCAATATAAAACAATTGTAATCACTGACAGGTTAAATTTGCTTTTAATTGTTTTTTTTCATGTGTTAATCCATAACAATTGATTACCATGCAATATAATGTAGACACACACATGCACAATGATACATTAAATACATACTGTGTGTTCAAACAAACACAGGTCTCTGAGGAGTAGCGGTCAGCCACAGAAGGGACACAGAAGACCAGAGAAGTGTGCAGACCGGAAGAATGGAGGAAACAATTATCTCCATATGTTTCAGCCCCTCATTTCCCCTGATGTTCCCTCCTTTCATTGCAGATTATCACATCAACTGTAAAACCTTTCCACAGTACAGAATCTTCTTGAAGACTCAACCGTCATTTAAGCACAATTCACACCTACAAAACTTTCCACAGCCCTAAAACTCAGTGAGTTATGTGACTGGCTTCAAGGACTCTAGCACAGTGTTTAGTTGAAATTCCTTTTATGGTGTATAACACTCTGATGACTCCCATGGCTACCATGGTAACAGCAGGTTGTGCTATGTGGAGTTCAGACAAAGTGCGAATTGAGTTTGTTAATGCAGTCACTGCTACAATTTTTAATGAGGAAAATAGGTATGGCAAGATGCGCCTTCATGTAACATCTCTGGAGTCTTGACATGTGATCATGACATCCAACACATCGCATCCTCAGTTATCTCGTGGTTATATTCATAATTTATTGTCAAGTTTCTTAATGTATTCAAATACTGTTGTGTTTACACTTATAGATTTACTGCTTCTTGACTTCTACGTTTTCTTGTGGTTTGAATTAAGCCCTCATTAATGAGAACTGTTACATAAAGGTCAATATTTTTTGCATCTAACGTCTCTTAAAATGATCATTGCAGTTCATCATACACATAGAATTTTTAAACTGAAAAATGTTTCAGTTATCTCTATTTAGTATATACAATGTCTTGTTTACCCTTGAAAAATACACTATTGACAGCTATGTAAATTCATAGTCTAATTTCTAGCCTTTTCTAGTCTTAAAGTCTCTAATGAGACTTAACTTACGTCGAGACAGACGATCCAAATTGGACAGAAAGCACAAAGCCTGAATAACAACAAAAGTCTTTGGCCAAATTGTTACTTGAAAAACAGCAGTGGTAACTGAATAGAACCGTTATGTAACTTAATTAAGAATGGTTAACTGAGTTGATCACCTTTGGGGAGCTTTGAAGGACCACCGAAACAAAAAGGATTTTGAAAGGTTGGCCGCACAACTAGCACTTTGACAGCTGCAACTGCAACTCTGCCCGTGAAATATTTGCTTTCATTCTCTTCAAACCTCATGTTCTCCTCTTGCATGCGTGTATTCTCACTGGGTGTTCTGGTTTACTCCCACAGACAAAAACATGCAAGTTCGGCTAATTACTGACTCTAAATGGACCCTTGGATTTGGTGTGAGCTTGCATGGTTGTTTGTCTTGTTTATTTCTTTTTCATGTGATGAGTTTCAAAACGTTTCACAAGAAAACTACATGAATTTACTTGTGATCATGCAAAAGTTAGCTTTGTTATCTTGTGATCAGAATAATCCACGTATAACGTTGCGACGACGGCATCAAAAGAAATCATTTCAGGCAAGGCTGCTCTCGTCTTCGATATAAAATGATCCATGATCACCACAAGATGAGCCTCTGTATCTCTAAATAATAAGATAAATAACTTTTGGTCTCAAAACAATGAGACAAAAAAATCATTTGTTTTTATGGGAAAATTATAAGTATGAAAATTATAAGTAGTATCAATATATATATATACAATGAGTAAAGGTATCTTTAAAAAAAAAAGGTGCATGTCTGGGCTTAATGTGAGTGGATTTGTGTGCTTTTCATGCTTTTCACCAAAGCTTTGGTTCCACCTAATTCTGTCAAAAGTCAAAAATATACATTTCTTTTTACAGGAAAAATTTCAGCTCCTGTGTTCCCTGCACAAAGAGGAAGAGACTGATAAAGCTTCTGTTTTTCTGCAAAACATATTGCTCTATGACAAACATGGGAAGCATTCAATGACTTGTACCGCCTTTTTAAAAAAAAATCATTATTATAATTCTCTTTTAATCTTTAAGAATGAATTATCCTGTACTGGTTGGGGTGGTTAGGTAGAAGAATGCATTTGCGTAGAAAATATATGAACCCTTTCTTTAATGTATCCCTGCACAGTTGGTTTCAGTGCTCCATTATCCTGGGGAAAAAAGCCCCTCTGTTTTGCCTATTTTGAAGCTCACAGAACTGTAGCACTTTTTCAGCATTCTCTAATCAGGGACGGAGAGGGCAGCGATGACACACCCATTCTGGATAGTGATTTGTCAGTGGGAGAGCATTGAAACTGATGCACTGAGATAAGATGGGTCCATCCAGCTCATGTCTATGACCACTGGGAGAGAGCCACAGTCTCTCAATCTTAGTTGGCCCACAGTTGGAGCAAGTTTAACAGAAAACAGTCTGATATTCCTCTGCTACTACTTTTAGATTAATGGACTGACTCAGTTTTCCAGATTGCATTTGAAACCTTATGACTTCATTCTCCTCCTGTTTCTCTCTCATTTCAGTGTCTGTACACAGTACTGTATGTAGCTCACAAGCAACAACAAAGTTTTATAAAACCCAGTGTACCCAATAAACCTTAAATTTGTATCAATGCTATATTCTGAAAATGTAATGGAATTGATTGATACTTTATTAACCCTGAAAGGACATTAGATTGCTGTAGAATGCATTACTGACCAACTTAAAAAGAAAAGAAAAAAAGAATGTTAATATAGTCATTGTTTTACTTGTTGTGATGAAGGCCGATCTGTGATGGCCACTGCATGTGCGGACGTCACAAGGTTGATGCAGAAACTCTACATTGTGCAGCAGACAGTAACTTCTCACAAATGTTGGCGTTGACCACCAGCTGTGTGCCAATTGTTCACTCTGACCTCCACACCAGGACTTTCATACCTTGTTACCTCCTTCTCTATCTCAGGAAGTTACATGGTTTAAATCATGTAATGCTAAATAAGACTGACTGAGTGCTATTGAAATGATTCACTTCAGTTACATGCACATTTGAGTAAAGCCAAGGATATATCTCGACTTCGACTTTAAATTGCACCGCTTGTCTTGTCCCGCAATACATGTACAGGAGTGGATTCGATTTATCAAACAAAGCATGTCCATTGCCATGTCACTGTGGACTGTGTGGTAAAATGTTCAAAATATTTGACTGTTTCTAACTTTCTCTGAGGTAGATCATCACGCACGTAAATATAGCTGAATTCAGTACACAGAAGTTGTCTTCAAGTTACTTGAGTAATTATTTTGTCAGATATACCGCAGTTATAAACTCAGGATTTTATCAAACCGGAGATTCTTCAAATGACCACAAGTTGACATTTAGTCTTAATAAGCTGATCTAAATCACAGTTTTTGATACTTTTTGCTGTCTGACTAAAGAAACAGAAACATCTGTGGATGATAATTAAACAAGCAAGTTGGAGATAACTGCAGTGCTGTCTTTTATAACTGTACGTGTCACTCAGACTCAGACTTAACACACTCAGAATTTGAAGCCAAAAAGCGTAATTTTTCTTTCTCTCAGGTGGTGTGCTACCTAATTCCTAGAAGGAACACACAAAGGAGAACACTGCTCATGTGCAAAGAATTAATTCGGTGTCGCTCCTCACTGCTCTTCACCATAGACTGAAGAGAGCAGAGTAGCAAAGGGCCTCGCATTGGTGTCAAAGTACTAAGGCATGTATTTCCATAAAAGTTACTGAAAATGATGTGAACTCTACAAATGGGGCAGAAAAGTTGGTAGAGCAGGAGACACATTTTGAAAACAGGTGAACTGATGCATGTTGTTCACTGCTATTAGTGAGACTGATGTCAGGTATGCATTTCTGGGACAAAGTATTTCCACATTTTAAAGGAACAAATATCTGAATAACAGAATTGAAAACCAAACACCTACTGTACCTTTATACCGCACACATATCCACATAGTCTAATTTTCAGCTCCAGCTTTATTTTCATCAGAAACTATAGCTGGACGTACGTGGACATGTTCCCAGTATTAACTAAAGTTTTATTCAGTTTCTACAGTTATTATACAGCCTTTGTTCAGCTTCTCCTACAAAATGAAAGCAGAGGATTGGTTTGGAACCCAGTCCAGCAGATGAGACATCTGGACATATTATTTAATTTACACCCCCAATTAAATGTGGGTTTATCCTGGATCTTTGCTTCAGTCTGAGAGGACCACTGCTGCTGATGGTGAGCATTTTAACCTAACTTTTTTTTTTTTTTTGAAAGGCTGCTTTACTCTCTACATAGCATCAATTCTTTGGTTTAGAGATCAAGAGGATAAATTGCCCATTTAAACACATACAAGCAAACTTTTACAAAAGTGAACCAACTTCTCATAAAGCCTGACATCCCTCTGATGTTACAGTATAGAAACTCTTCCAAGCCTCTTTTGTGGGAATCGTGACAGTTTGATGCATTTCCATTATGCAGGGAATGTGAACTACACTTTTTCCATGAGGAACAACAGCTCTGACATATGGCATTATCTCACAGTATTAAAGGGGTTCTGGGCTTCAATGCTTGTTTGAATTCTAGTGGCAATAAAGTACCATATGTCTTCTAGCTTGTTCAAAGTAACTGAAAACAAAGGAAGCACTCGATTAGAGATATATATTGTTTATTTTTTATCAGACGACCTGAAAATTTAAAAAAAAAGATTGCATGGTTTAACAGTACCAGCAATGGATCTGAGCATCAACAAAGTAACTCGTTTCTTTCAACAGAGCTGTGCCACGGTCTGAACATATGAAACTGTCACATCAAGGGTTGCCATGCACATGTGCATCCATAGCAACATTTTCTGTCCATGTTCTTCTTGTCACCTGTGTTTCTGCTCTTTCAACTTGTGAGAAAACCTTGGGTATCTCTTGAAGCTGAATGCTGAAGTCCTTACTAACAGCGAGTGACAACTCATCTATCAGCTTGCAGCCATTGCTGTCTTCTTTCTAAAGCTTGACTGACTTTTTTCCTACCATTTTTCCCTTTTTGCTGTAAAGATAAATAGATAAATGTCAGCTAAGGAATGCAATCTCCCACCCACATGTTTGATCACAGGCTATCTGGGCAATTCAATAACAGACTCTGCCCCAGCTGGATTCTTGCCAGACTTTTGTATTAAAATACAATTCCTCTTAGTCAGAGGTATTGATGTGTTGCTCCAACTAGCCATTTACATCTCTACATCCTTTACAGCTAAACCAAGCCTGCAAGAAGATATGACACTAGTGTTGGCATCATTGCTGGAAACTCAGAAATACTTTACAGATCTTTAACCGAACTCAGCAGAAATTATGGTTTTATATTAACATTTACCATCTTTATTGAATGGATTGTCACTCATCAGAAGGAAGGCAAACACAAATATAATTGGTTGGGTTGGTTTAATAAAGTTTCTAAAAGTACGGCTTGGATCTTCTTTCACACTCTGGGGAAATATTCTCTCATTACGCACAGTGTGGGGGAGGAGGGAAGCAGCAATAAGTTAGATTTCATCCGAGGCTCAGGAGAAAATGAAACCTTCCGATGACAGTCGAGCATGTAATGTTTTCATCTGGTTTTACCCGTGGAGGAAAATTAAATGAAAATTACCATTGCATGTTTTTTCTCTCTCTTTTTTTTTCACTTCCTCTGTAACAAATTGCTTCCTTCACAGCAGCTGAAATGAATAGTGATATCTTACATTTAGATCATTCTTTTATAGTTGCACAACCACCTGTTGAGCTTTAAATTATCCAAACTGCTCCTTTGCTCAGGGGGAAACAGTCCTACACATTTGTTCACATCCTCACTGCCCATGAATCTAAATTGTAGTGGTTGCTGATATCAAAGATCTCTTTGGATTTCTTTGAAATTTTACAGGCCGGTGAGACTGAGTTTTAAAGTTTTAAAAATTTGTCTCTATAGAAATAAGACTTGGACAAAAAAAACCAGGACATAACAATGTCGTAGGACATAACAGAATGTGCATTTTAATAATTGCCTTTTTATGAAATGCCTAAAATTAAGGAATTCATTACCAAGAGGGAGAAAAAAAACTGTACTTTGCAAAACAACCGATGGTTTCTTTGCTTGACAATGTTCTTGAATCTCATAAAATATACAGACAGTTCCTCAGATATCTTTTTAAGAATTTGAGAGTGTGATTTGCTGTTTCTAGATACAGGCTGGTCTCAGAGATATCTGATCCTGTGCCATTCACATTAACTCACAAACCACAGCAACGTTCAGGTTATATGTACATCAACACAGAGAGAAACATCATAGCCTTACACATGCACATGCTGGCATAGAAGTTTTCTAGTTTTTCACTGATAAGAAAACACAAAGTTTACAACTTATTTAGTTTGCATGCCATGAGCTAAGTGTCTGTGTAAAGTTTCTGCATGGAGGCTGCATTTTGGCATCATACTCGTACATCAGAACAGCCTGTCTCTCCAAATCACAGGTGCAGGCAGTCTAATCTAACAGAAATGTGTGAAATGAGCTGTATGTCTTGACACTGCTTTACCTGGTGGATGCACATGATGTGTAATATTTATGTGCCAATATTAAAAAAAAAACACGAAAAGCTTCTTCTGCACTGATTGCATTAAGTAAAAAAAAAGTCAAAGTAATTTCATGTCTGTTTGCCGGAACAGCCTCTTTAGCTGTCAGGGTGTCTAGAAAAGCAAAAATGTTCTATTGTAATTGTTCTATTGTAATTTTTCAGATACTATTAGATTTCCAAGCGAACATTTTATTAAATTTAATCACATATTTTTGGTGTCTAAATCTAACCTAGTTATATTTCACTATCAAGCAGTGACTGAAAACAAAAGTTACAATAGACTAAATACATTTGAGAATGAGAAAGTGAAATAATAATTCCTATTAATAAATTATAACCATGTATTAATACCACTGTTTATTTAAGTTGCAATTCAGTTTTCACAATCACAAGTTGTTGTTTTTTAAATGCATGTTTTTCTTTACTTTTGGTAATCAATCAATCCCTGTATTTATTTCTGTATCATATGCCATCTGGCTCTATTTATTTCCTCTACATTATGTTTTGAGAACTAATTACATCAATGCAATGGTCATGATAACAGCAAAGTTGGCTGCAATCTTCTATTATTCATTTTGTGAAAAGTTATTTCTTGTTTGACCCAGTTTTCAAGATCAAATGAGAAATTGCACTATGGAATTCATACTGGGAAAAATTAACTCAATCTATGGATGAGCACAAGGAAATGGAGACATCTCTTTTCTTATAGCAGTCATAAGTTGAGAAAACTAGCAGTTATAGCTCATGAAAGAAACATCTTTGTCAAATCACAGAAGTTGGGGACATTAGTTGAAGTCCTCTTCCAACACTTCTTTCCTGCAAAAACAGCTTTATGGAGTTGACGTAGCAAAGTGGTATTTTATGGATCAATTATGTGGAATATATAACTGATTTAGTTTAGAAACACCCTTGGGAAGGAATCAATTTCATACATCTTCAATAAAATCGAATGTGAGATTAATTTTTTTTTCTCCTTTTAAAAATTCTCTTTCACAGTCCATATCCATTAGCATAATTCTATTCTAGTATACACTGAACAAACCAATCCCATGCATCATCACATGGCTCCCACTGTATCTAACTCTGAAAGGCCTTTTTTGACATATTTTGCATATCAATATCAGCATCCTCAAATTGAAATCTCTTTCTATTTTAGGAGATTGCTTTTTGATGGATTCTCATTACAGGAATGCTGGCTATGGGTCAAATGAAAATGTCATCATGGGCTGAGCAGAGACTGTGCAGGAGGGGGTCCTCTCTGACAGACAAACGGCTCTTTACAGTTTAAACACCTTCTCCTGGGATATGAATCATGGAGCTCGGCAAAGAGGGCACATAACGAGGAGAGAGTGCATGAGTGATGGAAAAGGTGCCAGCCAGCCTGTTTTTGACAACCTTACATGCTTGCTATGGTGTTACTGACATGTCATAATTCAAGGGTGTTCTGTTCAGGGTTGTCACACTTTATTCTGTGTTAGTTCACAGAAATTAAAAAACAGAAATGTAATTTTAAAAAAAGGAAATGGAATACAGGTGGAAACCTGTCTTTGACCCTCAGATTCATTCAGAGGTCATTACCAACTCAAAATTTCAACCAGGTTTTCTTTTACTTGCAAAGCAAATCTGTCGCAATCGCAAGTTTCCATAGACTGGTTTGAAGCAAAGAAGCTCGGCTGTGTAGTAGCAGTGCCGGCTCCATTACTAATTTCTAAAATTCAGTAGAAGAAGTAATTGTTCTAACTGGAAACATACCTTCATCAGGAAAAAAGAAAGAGGAAAAAAACTGTTCAAGAGGAAAATGGAGCAAGAGCTTTCTTTCAGGAGGTATTTTAATCTCTGGGATTATCTGGAATACTAATCCTGGGACAACATCCATCTGTCATGTAAGTTTATTGTTCGTGGAGTCAGACTGGAATCATCTGGTAAATCACATCATATTGTAAATGGCAGTATCAGTTCTATCTCTAAAGCAATTTTAAAACAAGTAACACCAAGGTGCTGTACAACAAGAAAAAGCAAACTAGGAGAAAAAAGAAAACATTTGTAAAAACATAATAAAACACAAATGGCTACAGTCCATTTATTATTTATCAAGGCTGATTTAAAAGGTCTAAAAGCCACCTCAGACAAGCTTATAAAGTTTTCTGCACATTAGTGGAAGCACATTATTTATTTTCACCATACTCATTCCCCATTTTCTATTCAAATCTTCAAAATGAAAATAAAAAATGTCAATGGCAAATGGAAACCCAATTAATGTTACACGCTGTCTGCCATGTAGTTATCTTTATTCATGCACTTCTGCCTTAAATATTTCTAATGATGTTCCAGAGGGTTGGCATCTGAGAATGCAAAGAGTCACCATGGAAGTCTAGTGGACATTTTCCAGCCAGCTTCACAGTGACAATTTTTCCAAAGAGTTGCTGCCTGGTGATCTTTTCTGCCAGGCCTTGTGTTTCTTTACACATATTTTTCTATTCTGTGGATTTTCTGTTATATTCTGTACATTCAAATACAAGTGGTATTGTTATAACAATAAAAAAAAGCAATCAAGGAGCCTCATCTGCCACTCTTGACAGTGTGTAAACAAAAGACATCCATTTCAAAAACACACTTTTTGCATCATGCCCTGCCTCCTGTGCGCTCCAGACAGATGTTCTCTGCATCCCCTCCCTGACATTTCCAGCAGTGAGACGGCATCTGCAGCTGAGAACCTCCCACTGTGATGTTCGTGTGTGAGTGGTGAATGTGGAAGTCCACACCAAATTGTCAGCAATTGCCCCCCTGCCAAATTTTCTAGATTGCATCAATCCTTTCCAATATGAAAAGTTAAGAAAACAGCTTCCTCAGCCCTTTTCATATCAAGTCACAAGCAGGTGTCCAGGCCATATATTCAACTTAAATAGCACTTCAGAACTCAAAAACACACTCTCTTAGAAAATGTTCAGCTGCTGCAACCACAACTGGAGAAAAGAAAAAGAGATGGCACGTTCACAACTTTAAATACCTGGATTACGTTCTGAAAATCTATTATTTATTTTGATTTAGAGCAACTTCTGGAACTGAAAAAAATCCCACTAATGAGCAGACCAGACAGATGACTAGATAAAAACAGCAAGTCATCACATTGGACTTTAAGGCAACTGACTGTAACTTTTAATTAAATAGATAAAATGAAAGTTGTTGTTAGTTGCAGCTTCAATATTTACATAACTTCTATGTACTCTGCAACTTGAATGGTGCAGCCTTCACCTTTTCTTTGATTCTATAACAATGTCTAAGACTGTTCTTATAAACTCCCTCCACTCTCTGTGGCCTTGAGTTTTGAACGGGATGAATTAATTGAAGATGGGCACAAATGTGCTGAGCTTGACTCACTCTTCCATAATAGACCTGTGAACACAAGAATTAGCTTTCCGTGGCTCTTGAGCTTCACATTAGCGGTATCTGAGTTGAGGTTAGGAGTTAAAACGGTTGAGTAACTTCACCTGTGTCTCCGTGGTAACGCTTCTGCCATTGTCTCAACACAGACAGCTCTAACCTCTCAGCCTGCTCAGTGCCATGTCTGTATCCTCCACAAAACAAAGGAGACATTCCACAACCAAATAGTGTGCAAGGACAGGAAGAATATATATATAGAATAGATATATGTTTGTGTACTGGCCTGAGTAATCGCTGTTTAGCAGTGTTTCTGTCATGATGAGCAGGAGGTCACCGGCAGAGATGCTGAATGGGGAGCTAACAGGGGCTGGTCTGCTGATGTAGAGGTTCAAGCTGCGAGGAGAAAGGCGAGCAGTAACGAGCCACCTGTGGTGTCGTTGTGCATGAGTCTGGAGTGTCAACCCAGTAATGAGGTTTTGTTCAGACAGAGGCTGTGTCAGTACATCAGCCCCTTGCTTGTGGGCAAATATCTTTGTGTCTAAGTCCATAAACTATGTTTGTGTATTTGTATATGTAGCCTAATGATAAGCAGTGCTTGAAAATGAGAGGCAGGGGTGTAATGAAGAGGGAGAACGGTGGGGGCAGGAAAATGCTGCACGCAGTTGTTCCAGTGACTGATTAATTACATCATCATTCTCTCATACTTCTATTGTTCATCTTCTTGTTGGTGTGTGTGCTGGTTCATCTAGGATTGCTGGAGCTGAGGTCAGATAGGCTGATGTGGTGCTAGTGTGCTAATGCAGAGGAGACATTAACCCCAGTCCCTCTGGATGAGAGATCGCTTGGCGAGCATCTGTCCCTAGAGACTGCTGGCATGTCTCTGTCTGCCTGCCAATCTTATTTCCCGGATAGCTTGCACACTTATTTCATTTTGGCCAGTTTCACAGCATCATATTGATTTTTGAAACATTATGTCAGAATGAGGATGATGGGGCCCTCTTCAGAGCAAAGGGTTTTGTAATAAGCTCCTTGTGTTGTGCCCCATCATTTGGTTTTCTTCTTCTTCAGTCAAGAAAATAATTTCCATTGTTATTAAAGTTTAGGCTCTTTACTCTTCAGTTTCTTTTTTTTAACTCCAGCAGATCTTTTTCTCTACTTTCAAGCTCTTTTATCTCAATTTGTCTAACCTTTCTCTTTCCCAGCTTTTATTTCCCCTGTTGCTTCTCATACGTCATGTGCTTGTTCTGAATGTGGTGAAACCAGCATATATGAGACATGGGTATCTGCGGCGTCGCAGTCTGTCTGTCAGTCCCTGTGGTACATTAGCAGTCCCTCTCCATGTATTATTGATTCCCTCTCTAATCACTGTCTCCAGTGTTGCAGATAAGTCTTTACTGCCAGCAGCGCCTGCACTCTGAGGGGTTTATGCCACATAAAGTCCTGGCTGAGGCACAACTCTGAAAGACAGAAGAGTACTCACAAGAACAGGTGAAGAAACTTGTAATTAAGTCTAACACTGAAAGTTTTAAAGCTTGAGCTGCATATACTGTCTGGGCCTGATTCTAAGAGTTGGCAATGTTAATAGAGTCATGCTCATTTTTACTCTCCACCTCTGATGTAGAGACCAGCAGCAAAACTTGGCAAGCCAAGTTGCAGGTCTATGTAAATGCAAAATTACCTTTAAAGCAAACAAGGATTGTACCAAACTTATCCTTTTTCAGTTGAAAATTGTCCATATGATGCACTTTAGAAAAAAGTAGATTAGATTATATCCAGATAATGACTCAAGATGCAAGCATTGTGGCCATCCACAAGTAGATTTTCTGAACATGTTTTGGGCCTGTTACTAAACTCAGTGAGTTTGGGTGTTTTGTTTTAGATATTCTCACCAAACTTTTAGAGATCAAGATACAGCTTTGCCACCTTCTGGAGATTTTTGTAATGACAGTCAAATCCACCGTACTTATTTGACACAACAAAGAAAGATATTATTGCTTTTGCCACTTTTCTAGCACACTGTAGAATACTCCTTGGCTGTAAATTCCCTAGCTCTCCATCTCTGTCTGCCTGGTTTAGAGATGTGATGGGGTATTTGTTTCCTGAACATTGAAAAAGAGAAATATGTATGTACTTAGGGGAGCCAGTGATAGTTTCACAAAGAAATGGCAATACTGAATTTCAGATTCTAAAATCCTGCCTGTGCTACCATGCCTCCTGATTGAGACTTACAGATGTGGTACACTGCATTCTTTCACTCTTTCCTCTTTCTTTTAAATTTAGCATTAGGTTTCTTTAGATGGAAGGGAATATTCTCTCTTTAAAAAAAAAAAATAATATACATAAAAGGAGCTCCAATGACAAGCTGCCCCGGCTCAATGCACTTTAATGCACTTTAAGAGAGATTGCTTGTTAACCAGAAAAAAAAAAAAAAGTTTTCTTTATTAAATCAGTGATTTTCATAAGAATGCATCTGACACACTTTTCAAATTTCCTTTGGACAAATAACTGTAGAACAAATAAACTCAAATTGTTTTTAAACAAGACTCCCTCATGAAGTCATGAATATGAATACAATATTAGCATTTTATACGGTTTAGAGAGTGAGAATGCTTGACTGTGGTAAAATCAGCTTTGAATATTTAACACGATCACTCATTAACAATGCATGATGTATTAACTAAACTTTTTAAAAAAACAACTAATATTTCCAGTGACTTTTGCTTACTTTTAAATATGAAGTAAACTTTAAATGCAATTTGAAGAAAAAAAATGTCAGAACTCAGAGAGACATCAAGTCGAGGAGAGGCTCAGTCCACTTCATAGTAAGCCACAAAGCCTGTCTTAAAAGGAGAAGTGCATGTTCATGCTGGCCACAGTATCAAGGTCTATGGATATAGACAGGAGTGACAAGTAGCGTGCGAGTCTGCAGCTGCCTCTTAGACCCGAGTGTAATCCATGAGGAAGGCTGCAGAGCGCTCAGGCAACTCTGCCACATGCTCTTATTATGCTTCACTGTCCTTCCAAAAGAGCATGAGAGCTAAATTACCAGGAGCTGTGTTGAGTCAAGCCTGACAGAGGTGTAAATACAGGTTTGTGGTGCTGAATGGGTGCAATAACAGCTATGTATGCCTTCAATAAACCCAAATGGGAAAAGAACAAGTACTTCAATGGCCACAGGCAAGGACAACTTTACAAGACAGTCCTGACTAAGCTTGTACTCGTGTTAGTAAGTTTGCTATCCTTCTGTTTTAATGACTGGCAATTGCTTTGGCAAAAAAGAATAGTTGTTTAGAGGTTTCAAAAGTGTGAGTCTCTTAGGAGCAATAAGAACCAGCATCTATAGCTATATCGTCTTTGTTTGCTTTTCCTATATGACAACCCATTTGATAATTTGTCTACAGATTCCCTAAAAACATAGCTACAATGAAGACCTGCTGGAAATCAATTACATCCACACTAATATGGATCAGATGCCACTGGTGATCTGCATTTTTGCTCCCTCTTTTTTCCTTGCTCTTCGTCTTGCCAAAGGACAGAAGATTTGTGGTGTTTTTTACTAAAGAAATGACTACGTTTGTGTGGCTCTACTGGGTGCTTTGCACACAGTGGGAGTGTGTGTGGAGGCTTGTGGGAGGAAGAATAAAGACCCTGAGGGAATATGTACAGTAAAAAGAAGCAGTTCATGTAAGTCATAGCATTACAAGTCGTGTCTGATGTCATGCTGACATCATCACTACCAGTCCCATCCGCTACACACCCGACAAAAATGTTAACATCATTCTGACTCATACTGCAGCAGGAAGTTGTGGATCAATACACATCTGACTTTATGAGCGAGAATGACAAGCATGTGCCTTTAAGTTGACTTAATCATTATTCATAGAGTTTGAATTAATGAAACCCATGCTTCATATCTAAATGTCAATGTGTGTGCTCTAAAAAATGTCAAACTTTGTAAAAGTTTTAGGTGAAACCAAACTTTAGACATCAGGTATTTGGAAGGCCGTCACATTTTCCAATGAATGCATTCAAGCCAAGGTTATGTCTTTCCTCACACTTTTCTCCTTTTCTTCACACTTTTACACAAAGCAGAGAAGGTGAAGTGTTTGTTCCCTATGAAAAACAAAAGCAAAAACTCTGAGAGAGACTTACATCATTGGCATCTGATTCAGAGCAGTCCTTGACTAAATTACGTTGAAATGGAGGGATTCGACTGCCTTCCAAAAGAATAAAGGCAAAGCCATTAAAAAACAGATATTAAATAAAAGAAGATCACCAAAGAGGATGAGAGATGACTACTTGAGAAGTTCAAGAGAAAAGCTTATATGTGAAGGAAGAGCCTTTTTTCTTTATGACGGAGCCTATGAAAAGATGAACTCGCTAAACCCAGCTACAGCCAAGATCATGAAGGCTCTACTTGGTGCAGTGGACTAATATCTGTTTGTTTTAGTTATCTTATGTTCAGCCCCAATCTGGAGTCCTCTGTAAAAGCTGTATTACTGTAGTCTTGGGCATGTATTTGTAAACTTATCTGGAGAGTGTATAATTTCTGTCAACAAAATTTCTTGTGTGACCACCATGGAAGCCTGATCAAGAAGTTACCATCTTAAATATGAAATTGTGTTTTCATGTTTCCTTGCTGAACTGGCACACAGCTCTGGAAACAAGTAAAAAGAATATCTTCTAGAATCCAGTCCAATTTTGACCAGTAAGCAGTTGAACTGTGCAATGAATTTGTTCATCAAAAGAGTTACTAAATTATTTATACTGAACAGAGAATCCATTTAAGTCCATTGTAAGTGTTGAAAGTCAGCATGATCTCGAGGCATTCTATATAAATCCAGAATATAATATCATTCCAGAATGGCGCCACCCTAGAGGCAGGCAGCCTGCTGCAGTAGCTCTGGACATGCTGTATCTTTCTGCAGCTGACTGAGCTTAGTAAAACCCATAAGAGTTTAAGAGGAGCCATCTAGGATTCAGAACATGACTAAAGTAGGGAAAAAGGTGAAAGAGGGTTAAACTATTTCTTCCCATGATCATCATGGGAAGTGGGAGATTACTGACAGATAAAATGGACAAGCTTGGATCCCCATATGAGGACATATTTCTACATATTTGTCAGCATATTTGTCAGCATATTTGTCAGCTGATTTATTATTAATTTTGTTATCAATATATAACAATAAAATATATTTTATAATAGCTAATCCCGCAGCAATATAATTTCCCTTCAGGGATTAACAAAGTATAATTGACCTGAATTTAATTTAATCAAACTTTTTTTATTTCAGGCATATTAAATGTTTAAATTATGCATATTTTAAGCTTTTTGTGTATTTTATACTGTTGACTTGACACTTTAAAAGGTTGGGGTCAGAATAAAAGTACATAGAAGGATGTCATTCCTTCTCAGTATATAGCTTGAAAAGACACGAGTAGTAATAGCACACACAAGGACTTCACGTGTTATAACTTAGTGTGATATTTCAAGAGAACAGTCTGATTAAAGCACAATGGGTTATGCTCTATCCACGAACAGAAGTGCATATGGAAATGTTTTCTAGATTATTAAAATTTGTAGGTCCCTTCTCAACCCTCTCTGCTGTGCTTCAGCTCTGTCTCCAAAGCCCCTCCCTGTAGAAGAGACTGTTACACACAGTTGTGGTTAGAGACTCCTCTAGGTCTTGCTGTTTGTTATTATTTAGGTAGCGAGAGTTTCAGAAAGTATGAAAAAATATATGACAATAAGGAAGCACCAGATCAGTCTCATATTTATTCAACTGCATATGACAACAACCACTTTCAGTTAGATGACGAAGGAGAAGAGTGAGTCCTTTAATAAATTGTATGGTTCCCATAGAGCTCTGATCTCAACATTTTTTATTCTATCAACATTACACAAAAAGACAGGAGTAACTGAGGTAATTCACAGAGGATGCTTGCCGCAATGAAGTAGCATACGCGTAGAGTAGCGAGAGAAACTGTGTGCAAGTATATCTATGAGAAATGGTCACACTAAATCACTAATCATGACATTGTATTTCAACCTTTGCAGTGCACTTGCAATCATAAAAATGATCAATCTGTGAAAGGTATCACGCGATAGCTGCACTGATGGCCACTACTACAAAACAGAAAATCTAATTATAATAGCAGCTTTTTTTCCCGTTTATCAGAAATTCTAAGCTTTGACATATACTTTATGCTGTACTGTGTATACATATCTTGATGAAAGTGGGCAATATTGTATCAGAAATACATATCTTTGAGTGCAGATTTTCTGTTTTCATGTTGTCTCCAGCAGCCATCATATTCCCCAGCAAAGCCATCATAGCAACTGCAGAGAATATATAAAGAGCTAAGTTGGATAACTGAAAACCAAGCACACATAACCAGCAGGCAAAGAATTGTCCGCTACGCTGTGCCGAAGATTCTTTACAAACACACACTGTACAATCACACATTCATGCCTGGGAGCAGACAGTCTCTCGTTGATAAGCAGCAGTTAACAATCAGTATGAAGCTGTGTGAACAAGAGCTTAGCAGTTTAAAAATAATTGTGATACAAAGCAGCAAGCTGTCACTTAATCCTATTTCTTTGAATGGGAATAGTCCTGCATTGGCTGAATAAATGTCAAGTGTATAAGGAGAAAATGGGATTGTGGTAATTTATCATGACAGTAATAAATGCCGTTTGAGATTGTCGTGAGGGCATTAGTCATTGAATGTGATGACAGTTATGTTTTTTATCTCTTAAACAATACTTGTTTAATACTGCATTAAACAATGCACTTTAAGTAAGCACAAAAAAACTTCAACAACAATAAATGTAATACAAAATGTTAAAGATTGTACTTGCTTCCTGCAGTCCTGCCATGAACCCTACTTCACTTTTTTATCTCTACTGTTTTAGAACGGTTTTAATTCAACTGCATGATCAGGTTGGTGAGGTTCCTTGCAAGTGCACTGCATCTGTTGAGTTGAAAGTTAGAGCTGAGTTAGGTGTTCGACTAAATCCAGTATCCCATTAGATTCTGTGACCCAAATGCTGTTCCAAATTTCAATATTGCCAATGTTTAAATGTTTAATCATACTCTATTTCTTACCTTACTATATGTGCCCCCCACCCCCCTAAAAAAACTCCACGGTATTAAGATATACTCACAGATTTTGACAGCTGTTCATAAAATTCATAAAATTTCATTTTATCAAATCTAAGTTAAACAAATATCTAAAACATGTGTCTCACTATCAACATTTGATGTTTTCGTATACTTTGCTATTATGAGGGAAATATTGGTTTATGAGATTTGTAAATCTTTCCATTATGTTCCCATTTACATCTTGCACAACTTTTTTTTTCTTTTGAATTGGGGCAATTACCACCATATTCTAGGTCAGCTATCAAAACAAACACACAAAAAAATAAAACTACAGTTGCCGATAATCCACATATATTTTTTTCTATGGGTTTGAAAATGTGCAAATCATCTCCCACCAGCTACAATCTGTGCAGGTTGACAGTCCACAGCAGACAGGAGCTCATGCTCACACTTATACCTGCATCTAGTTTTGAATCACCAGTTCAGCTAACATTCACGCCTTAAGAATGTGGGAGGAAACCAAAGCACCAAGAGAAAGCTCACGCAGGCACAGAAAGACTCCAGTCGAGTTTCAAACCACAAACCTTTTTGCTGCGACAGCGACCGGGATAATCAGTCATGCCATTGCACACAATTGTAAAGCTAATACTATTAAATCTCTTAAGCTGTCTCATAAAGGGGACTTTGACAAATCAAACACATGTGTACCTGATTAAGAATTATCTGATTTGCAACCCGGCTGTTGCTCCACAGCAGTTTTTTTTTTCCATTAAATTTCATGAGTGAAATCGGAGGATTCTTATCATTAAATTGGAAAAAAGGGATGAGACCTAATTTTTTCATTTTCATGATCAACTGTACCTCAACTGAGCACTTAACAGCACAGGAGATCTTTGATCTGAGTCACTATCAGTCTGGACTGATATTATCAAGCATTATCAGAAAATTTCTGATCTTTACTTCAAATTATAAATACTAAATAGTTAATAAATACTGCTTCCATTTTCTTTTTTTTATCAAAACAGGACAAATATAGGCTCGGCGAGGGGTAGAAATAGACTATATCCATAATTTCCTTTCACTAGCTCAATGGTTAATTCACACATTGCCATTCATTAATTTAATTACTCAGTGGTCGAATTGGCACAACCCATCTCAGGTGCCCTCAGCGCTTCTTAATATAGCGTGTGGGGGTCTTGTGGATTCAGCTCATCTGTTGTATTTGCTCAGCAGCTCACAGAGACCTCTCAGCCCCGACGCAATCTCACCTCATTAACATTTTAGGTGACGAGTATGTCAAGGCCATAATTAACAATTCATGAGCCGGGCTTATAGCCATATTAACATTTTACAACCAATAAATCACTTCCCCTAATCTGTTGTGCGTGTCTGCATGCACAGGTTCATGTCTATGTTCATGTGAGAGATACTCAAGGGGGGATATTTTGTGTGTGTGTGTATGCGTGCGTGCGTGTGCATGTGTGGGTGGGTGAATTATTTGTGTACATCCACCAACTATACCTCTCTTTGTCTCCAAGCCTGTCTTCACATCTGTCTCTGACCATGACTTTTGCTTGAACTTTCTCTCAATCTTATGTTCTGATCATGGCATTTCAGTGAATTGTGCCTACCTCTGCAAAACAAGAAAAATCCAGCCTTTAACCTGATCACAAGAAGGTAATTCACAGTGTTATGCCAATTAATAATCTGCAAAGACTAATGAAGCTAAGCACACACAAATGCAAGTGTTACAGATAATGGAAAGGTTGACAGATTAGGGTTCTATTCTCATTGACTTGACTACTACAAATTGACGGTCATGTTGGTCTCTGAGTCCTTTGTTTGCTTGGTATAATGCAGGAGAAGTGAGAGGAGAGATGAGGAGACAAGAGGGATAGATCTGAAATAATGCTGGAAGACTATATGGAAGAGTTGATTCTCTGAGGTGTAGTAAATTTCTGCTTCCCTTACACTGAGCACATATTCAAAAAGCCTCTGAGAGTGGGAGTAACAGCAAGCAAAGAGACTGGGAGTCCTCAACTGCTTCATTGTGCTATAAAATGTGTTTACGTGTGTGTACATATATGATGGTGTGGATTCTAAAGGGACAAATTGTCAAGCATCTGTCCATCCAAGGATTCAGATTAATTCGTTTCAAGTTATCTCAGTTCCAAACCACCTCACAGTGAGTGAATAAAACAGAATGTGTAATCAAAGTACCATGTCTCATTCTCTGTGTCACACTGTTTGGAACCATATGAGATTAAAATTAAACAACCCCACCACAGAACCCTTAGGCGGCCCTTTGACCCCGCACTGAAAAGCACCTGTGTAGGCAGTGCATGAAGGCCCGAGTTCTCCCACTGAGTCATCCAGTGGAAGTGTAGCCCTTGTACTGCTATGATGCACACAGTGCGTATAGCTGTTGCCTGCCAAATCAAAGAGATCCCCGCAGCACTGCTAACTCCCCCTACGTGACAAGTCAGAAGCAAGAAACAAAGGGTAAGTGTTAAGAAGTCTCAGTGCCCACAAAGTCCACAGGGTGCCTGTATGTTACAGTTAGCTCTGACTGAATGTAATCGGATCCACATGCTTTGGAGCAGTGCGTTTCAGAATATTTTGGGTCTCATAGGTCTGCAATACAGTACAAATATAGTCCTTTAAAAAAAAAAATCTGTTTTCTTTTCCCTCAGTATCTGCAACCTCACCCCCACAAGCACACCAGCACTTAAGGTAAAGATCAAGGTCACACCCTCAGTGGGTTTATTTTGAATTTGAAAGGAATCAAACATAGCTGTTGTTGTGTAGCGAGAGGTGGCCTTGCAAAATGCATGTCTCAATGACAAATGCTTCGCATTCCGCAAAGGATCCTCCCCTGGCTCAACACAGGCTCGTTCACTTACAAGCCATTTTCCAACTTCTGCAAAGTTGAAAAATAAGAAATCGATCCAGAAGAGGTGAAATGTGGAAATGCTCGTCGGATTTATGGGTGAAACAATGTTTTCTTATTTATTTCCTTAATAAAAGGTTTGGCTTGGTATTTTCCTTCAGTCATGACTCATCCAGCTTTCTGCCCCCTATGAATGTCAGGGCATACATGAAGTTAATGACTCTTTTTGACTTGAGTAGAATATAGACGTTTTAGACAGCCTGATAATGTCACAACGGCAAACTAGGTAAAGAGATACAGCTGAAATCCATCTTCAGTTAAAGCAGTGAAAACAAAATGATCACTTGTGACAACAGACTGTAAATGGAAATGATTACCAATTACAAAAACAGCTAGAGATGGAATACGGCCTACAGTGATTTAGCCTGAGAGATAACACGATTCCAGTAAAATTCTCAGTAATAAATAAGGGATGGTGAATACAGAGCGCATAGTGGGAGATAACTGACATGAGTGTAGCATGACAAGGTGCTGGAACTGGAAATCCAGCCTCAGTAATGAAATATCCTGTTCTCACTCCAGCACTTTGGAAAGGAATTGCCATGACTACAAGGAGTTCTTGCTGTCGTTACTGCTGCTGTGCTGCCCTCTTCTGGAGACTAAAGAAATAATCTAGACAACAAATTTGTAACAAATTCGACTCGCATGAAATCTATCAACGACAAAATTCTATATCTGAATAGCCCGCGTGTTGGGGTTTGTTGCAGAATATGAGATGGGATCATGAATGAAAATATATTTAAAAATAAGGAAGGGACTTCAGACATGAAATGAAGAGAAAAATCCAATAATCTCGTTCAGGATCTTTTGCAAAGGCGTGGAGGGTAATAATGGCACACTTGCTTTCCCCGCTGCTTGTTCATGTTGTAAACCAGAATTAAACTTAAAGCAGATATCATCCTCTTGCATAACATATTCCAGTGTCTTTCACTTTGCTGACCTGATACTGGCTTCTTGGTGAAACAGTGCTGTGTTATTCTGGGAAAGGCTATATTTGGTCTGACAGCAGTTCAGACAAAACAAACATGTTCTGTGGCAAAAGGTTCTTTGGGGTGAGAATGGGTTGGAGTCATGTTTGTTGCTGCTATCCCTCGGAATCTTTACTGTTTTTTTTTGTTTGTTTGCTTGTTTTTTGAAGTCTCACTGTCTTTATTTAAAATCTCGATCTTTGCTGGTTACTGAGACCCCTCCTTCCAATACCATCTCAGCTCTAATTCGCCCCATCATAAACAGCTTTGTATCAGCTAACATGATCTGTCTGATCAGAAGACATTCAGACAGTAACCACACTGAAATAGGAGGTAAATGCTTAAAGCCGTCATTTGTGCGGAAAGTCACACTTTCCCACAGCGCTGGCATAATTTCACTGTCAGTGCTTTACTGACAGTGAAATTATGCCTCGAGCGCTGAAAAACCGAAGTTCTTGTGTAACTACTTTTCTTCTCAGTACACATTAAGAAATCAACAAATTGCTCAGTTTGGCTTTAAAAAATGAATTTGCCTTTTGAGCTGCTGCAGACATGCAACCCCACCCCACCCACTTTGCAGCTTGCCAACAGGGCAGACAGAATGTAAATTACTACTGTTATCCCTGGCTATGAATATCATTAACACCAACAGTATACACACATCTTTCAACTCCAGTGGTTCCATTCAGAAGACATTAGCCCGTTAATTCATCAGTGAGGTGTGAATTATTGGCTGATGACTGATATCATGGTGGTAGCAATCAAGGAGGCTCAACAATAAAGTAATCACACCATACTTCGAAAGACTTAAAATTCAATTCCCCCTCCCCCGTTTTTAAGTTTTTTTTCTCTCATCCAAGTTTTTTTTTTTGTTGGGGGGAGGAGGGCGTGGGCCCTTAACGTCACTACAAGGGAGTTGCAGTGAATACGGACTTCCCCAAAGTTCACTTTCTGGAGTTAAATCAGTCACAGGGGCGATGCAACTTCGGTAATTGGGCCCATCGCGCACGCTAGTAGCACGATAGTCCTTCTTCTCTATCATAGAAATGTATTTGTTCAGGTATTTGTTAAGTTTAAATTACAGGCATGAAAAGATGGACTGGTGGTGGACGATTTTCACACTAATTCTGTACGTGCAGTTCACTCACGGGTCCCCCTCCTCATATGACTTATTCCAGGGTTCTGCTTATGCAGGCGCGGTTCAAAGACGCAGAAATGGGTGAGTAACGCGTTTTAGTACTTTTGAGACCAAACATTTAACCTACTCTATGTTTGAGACAGTCTCCGAGACAACCTCAACTCGGGCGTTCTTTTAACACTTTTACTGGAGGTAAAAGCTGTGCGCTTTTGTTGCACAGCTGCCAATAAAAATCCGATGGGTTCCAAACTTCCCACTGACCGGAGTGACCGCCGGTTCGGTGTGGATTTAGCTTCTTATGGTCATTTGCAGACTGTTAACATGAACTTCTTTTTCGTGGGCTTTATCAGGTTGTTACTAAATTTGGATCGGGTTTTCCAGCGTTGCCAGAGGTGATAGGGTCCTGATAAACGTTGGAATGTCGCTGATTACTTCAGTATCTTATTGACAAGGGACCATTAACGCATTTTCAAGTGTTGCCTGATAAACTGAAATAGACTACACGAAACTAACTGGCAGATAGATTCTTGATGCTCTTGTTTATGTGTACTTCTCGCCTCAGGAACTGGTGTGCCTATGTGGTGCAGAGGAACGTGAGCTGTGTGGTGCAGGGGAGTGCGGAGAGTTTCCAGGAGCCTGTGGTGGCCCCCTGCCCGGCTTACCAGCCTGACTGCCAGCAACAAGTGACGTGAGCATCTTTGGTGCATGGAATGGGTGGGGGGTTAACATACTAAACATTTTGGTCAGGTCTTGAGGACAACTCTAATAGCTTACCTGTCTTGCAATTAATCAGAGTAGACTTTATCAATTCACTTAGAAACCACATCATTAGTAATCATTTTTAAGTTCAGTATTTCATAATAATGAATCATATAAAAATTACTCACAATTTGATTAAAAGCCATTTCCCAACCCAAACCTTCATGATAAACAAAGCATCATATTCCACTCCAAGTGGATGTTGTAAATAAGAGTATTCTTACCAGTAAACGGCGAGCAACCACTCGTGATGCTCCTCTGGAGGATGTTGTATTGCAACTTAATATATTTTACTTTGTGAGTCATTTTCGCTTCCAAACAAACGCTATCTGTGGTTTAGCTTTGTGATCCATTAACACAAACAGATGCGCCAGAGCACTGTGAAAATGATTCCTGGAAGTGGATCGCTGTTAGGTCACTAGAGCACATTTCTGAGAAATGCAAGAAGAGCTAGCAGTTAAAACAGACACCTAAAGTTATGTCGTGCAGCATTGGCTTCGTATTATTTTATATTAAGGTGGGATTTAGGTACACACTGTTGATTACAGCTAAAATGAAAATAGCATTTTAGCTGTTTTGTTAGAACAGTGTTATCAGTGACAGTTGGGAAAAGATGATTGTTTCAGACATCAGCTTTCCAGATGTTCTACATGATATGACCCCTGCCTTCAGGGATGTGATGTCATTCATTGTTTCACTTAGGAACTGTTTTCTTTGGCTGGAAAATGGAAATCTTCAGGTAATGGGAGATGGTGGAGAAGTTACAGAAGTCAACCCTTTTTCCCCCAAAAAATTATACTTTTGTCACTGTCTCTCACTTTCTTGAGTAACAAAGTAGCTCTGTTACTGAAAGCAGTAACACAGCCACAGACAATACACAGCCAGTGGCCTAGCTTGATCCTGAAGTTTTGAAACACAAAAGTTCTTAATTGTTTTGCCTTGTATTGCAGATATCAAACACGGTTTCGACCCACTTACAAGATTGGCTACAAGACTTTCACAGAGTTAGAGTGGAAATGCTGTCCTCGTTACCAAGGCCTGGACTGTAGAGATTTAAAACCTTCCCCCGATAGACAAATAGTGCAGGGAGCACGGTCTTACCACCCACCAAATCCTGGATACTCAACCAGACACACACAGAGTAAGGAATTGATTTTCTGTTCTATCTTAAGTGTTTTTGGTAGTTCATACCAATTTAAAACACATTGTCAATATTATATCCAAAAATACAGTTGTCTGTGCTGTTCTTTTCATTGACAAGACCGATTAAATCATTAGTTTGTTGTTATCAATAAAATTAATAACTTATTCCATGATTACAGGAGCAGAGCGGAGAGAGACCGCACACCATGAGACACGGCATGGTGTCACAGACAAGGTCCGTCTTTTGGAAGGTGAAGTTCATCGTCTGTCTCAGACAGTCTTGGATCTCCAGTCCACTTTGACAGGGTTAACTACCAACCTCCGCACAGACCTAAAGGATGACACAAAGGAGATGCTGGTGACCCTTCTAAACAACATGCGCCCGCAAGTTAGTAGCAATGGTGCAGGCACAGAGGAGAGCCCAGCAGTGCTAGACGGTCATCAAGCTACTAGAGGTGGAATTGCTGGAGACAAAACTCTAGAAAAAATAGTATCTCGCTTAGATGATGTCGATATTGCAATGAAAAGTAAAGATGAAGCTTTGGAAGATCTAAGAGGAATTACAACAAGTCACGAAGGGCAGATCCGTGTTCTAATGGACGCCTCTCAGTCTCAGACTCCAGCCATTGCTGAGTTTGATGTTATACAGACCTACATAGATGGAAAATTTGAGAAGCTGAAGAAAGAGCTAGACCAGAATATTGAAGAACAGATGGCCAAACTACAGGGTTCATGCAATGACAAGATTGAAGCGGTTCAGAAGACCTGTGAAGTCAGCCATGACCAAGTTTTTGTGAGGTTGAACAAGCAGGTGGAAACAAAGGAGGCTGATCTACGAAAAGAGATCCGAGCACTTCGTCTAGATATGGCTGCTGCCGATGGGCCTGTGCAAACTCAAAGGCAGACAGATCCACAAGAGAAGGACTACAGCGAGCATAAGGACTTATGGCGTGAGATTGATCGTATTGCAGAGGCTCACCGAATCCTCAATGTCCGTATTGACAATGAACTCTCTCATTTGTCTGCACCTCAGGACAACGGTGATGTTAACCTATTGATTGAAGAGCTTGAAGCACGTATAAACATTACAGAACAAAATGCAGAGACTCATTGTTTTTATATTGAAGAGAAATTAACCAGAACAATTGCAGATGAAGTGGCAGCGCTTCAGCAACTTCTGGACAACCGTTTGAACAAAGCGGAGGACCAGTTTACGAACATTTTGGTGGAAATGAGCAACAACTCCTTCCCAGGGATGTTTGGTGACTCAATGGATGCCATCCAGGCAGAAGTCAACAACAATAAGTTTCTCATCCAGGGTTTGGATGATAAGGTTAATGCCATCGGGGAGTTATGCTCTGCAGGATGTTCAAGATCAGGAATTACTGTAGACGAGGGAAGATCCATACTTTCACCTGATGATCTAGAGAACATTATGAAGGATCTGAATCGGTATAGAGATGACTTGGATGTTCTTCATACAGATGTAAGTTCCAATGCTGGCAAGCTCAGACAACTGGAGGACTTTGTTCAAAAACAATCAGTTGGAAATGAAAGGCATGGGAAAATGATAGAGGACTTCCAGAGAGGGCTGACTAATATGCAAGATAATGTGCTTGGTCTAGCTGGTGCTGTCACTGGGTTAAGCGACTCCTTGAGCAAATACAACCAGGATATGGACAGAATAAACGCAACATGCTGCCATACCGTGCAAAGTGGCACTGGAAGTCCACCACAGATAAACTGGGCCTCAACTGATGTCACCAGCCGTCAAGTGGATGAGCTGAAGAACAGGCTTGATGCGCTGAGTAAACAGGTGTCATCTGAACTGAATCATTGTAGACAAAACACACAGGGTGTTTCTGATGAAATCTCAGCTGTGGATGGACGGGTAACCAGACTTGAAAGGGTGTGTGGAAGGTTGGATGGGATTTCCACCAACATCAAGGAGTTGAAAGACGGGCTTGAGAGACACGTTGGCGGCCTACAGGACTGCGTCAACAGGATGAATGTCACCTATGGAAATCATGGCACAGACATCATCACCCTGCAGAATTCCTTGCAAAAGCTTCAGGTGCAGCTGTCCACGATGGCCAAACATGTTTTAAAAGATGTTGCTTCCAAAGAACCAGGTGAGTTGATGGTTTGTTGACAGTTTGATGACAACAGTTATCTTTGTTAATGTCTGGAGCAGGGAATTATGACAGGACCATTTGGGCTTTCACTGCAAAGTCAGTCAGAATCAGTTCTAAGAAGTGAATTGGTTATAGGAATTTAGTCCGTGCTTGCTTGGAAATATGTTGAATATGTTTGAATGTTGATATTTGACATTCATCCTCTAACGTACCACAAGTTCAACCTGACACGAGGTGTGACCGTGAAAACCATAATTGAAAGTAATGAGTTTGTGCATTAGTTCCACCTGAATATGTTACATTTTACAATGGGCACACTCTTAAGGTGGGCTGGAAAGCGAGCTGTCATTGAGAGGCAAGACATTACAACTAGAACGGTAATAATGGTGCATACTTTTTGGATAGATGTGGCTGTGGAAGAAAAAACGAGAAAAAGGAGCTTGAAGGAGTTTAAAATTTAAAAGTTTAAAATGCTCGTCTTCTAACCTCTCCAGTCTAGTTGAGTTGTTGTTTACTTAGCTTGAATGACAGATTATCAGTCTCAAAAAGTAACAGAGATCATAGATTATAGCTCCCACTTAAGTTTTTGGGAAATATGCGGGGGGGGGGGGGGGGGGGGGGGGGGGCTCTTTGGCTGTCTGAACCTCACTCTCGTTGGAGTTTAATGATTCATGCAGAGCTTAATGGTAAATCCTACCATAGAGATGGCGATTATGAAATGAACAATCACACAGAAGTGGTTTTATAGGGAACCTATACAGCAGCAAAAGAATAACACTGACATCTTGCATGTCTTTGACTGCATGTCCTAATGAAATGGTGCGCTGGATGCACAGTCCGTTGCAGATATCAGTCTTTGCTCCATCAGCTGGTAAATTACAATGATAGGGTATCATGACAGAATTTATAGTCAGATTCTAGTACATTTTTGTCTCTTCACAGTCCATAAGTAGTACAGTATACAGTAGATACCCACATTATTGCCGTCAAGCACTGAAAAGAGCCAAACTAAAAGAATATTGACTAAACACGCAAGCTTTCTCAGCTTCCCCTTTAACTTCTAACATATGAGTTCATTAAGCATGATTAACATCTGTGTAAACACAAACTTTTCCTGCAGATAATCCTCCATGTAATACATTCTGCTTGCTTGGTTTGAATGGAGGCTGGGAGGGAAGGCTCAGATCCCATGAATGCCTACAGGGTATTTCCCATAATAAGAAGACATGAGTTCACTGGGCCTCCCGTGCTTGCCTTGTCTGTGTCATTCAATATGTCCTGGGCAGCAAGAGGCAGAGGCCCACACTGGCGACTTCCTGTGACTTATATTGTCCCAAGAATTCACAAGTTTTTTTACAGGGTAAGAGACAGGTAAACAGAGTGTTAAATGTGTACATGCCATTCCAACATTTGTAGTGAATTACATTGTTCTGTACCTTGCCTCTCCTTTATGTAAATGTCTAAGTACCTGAGCAAACTGCCCCATCTGCTCCAGTTTCTCTATGAACATGTTTGTGGGCAGGTCTACTTTCCTCCAGCATGACTTAGCTTTTTTTACTCACCACAGAGCTGTGGACCTGAAACCTCAGTTCCCATTTTCTCAGTACATACATACCCATCATGCCTCCCTCCCTGCTTTCTTTCTACTTACACATGTACACATACCAACCTCCAGAGATTCCCTTAGGGTGACCTCAGCCTGATGAGTGGAGTCTGGTCCTCATTAAGGGCCCTGACTCACTGCTGGAGCCAGTCTTGATGGAGAGAAGAGAAGCAGGGTTCCACACCCAGGACCAGATGCTTCATACCCTCATCTGTGATGTCATGACTGGGGCCCCATTGTTGGTGCCTCCCTTTCTTACGCCATCACCCAAAACAATAACTGAATAGGGAGTTACGGCAGATGAATTAGTGGTTGTGGTGTAGAGATGGAAGTAATTTTATATTCAATTTCAGTGTTGTTTCCAAAATATATTTGATGTCACAACTTTACATGGAAAATTAAGTGGTGTTACAGCCCTCTTCCGATTTCTTTTTTGATGGTAGGATAGAGCCAGAATTCCCCCTGAAAGTATAAACATTTATTATGTTTATACTTTCCAATTTCAGATATGAGGTATCAACAATTCTGTATATTTTCCAGCACACTATTCATCATTCACAGTTGGCAGTTTGAGGTAAAAGAGGAGTGAGGCATTGCATGCTACCCCTCTTTCTAGATCAGCTAATTTACTTTGGTTATATTTGTCGCACTTTTCATATGTAACTCTTTAGAGAGATGCCGGATTTGCACTGTTTGCACTCTTTTTTCCATTTAAAACATTACCTCTATCCTGCTCCTTCACTGCCATTTTTTTACTCCACCTTTTATTGCAGTTGCCCTGAACCTTTACGAACTCTTATGGTCAGGCTGCACCTTTGAATTCCGTGTGACCATAAACTGCCTCATACTGGTCCAGCTGGCAAACTTTAATAAGCTTAAAAACCGGAAAGAGGGGGAAACAGATAGCCTGGCTCAGTCTAAATTTAACAACCCTCTATCCTCTAAATCTCTTAGACAAATTAACTGCAACTTTCTGTCCACTTGTTGCCTGGTAACTAGTTCTGGCCAAGAAATAATATGAATATAACCCCCTGGAACATGCTGAATTGCAACTGAAATGTCATTTTGCACCAGTTTAACAAACCAGACACAATGTGTTAATTTGTGAAGGGTAGAGGTGACAATTTGCAAATTTTCTCAGATTTTAGGATAGAAATTGTCTAAAAGATGTATATACACTATGTTAAGAGATAATGACAATACTTATTATTGGATTGTTCATCCTTTGATAGCTTCAGTATGTCATGCAAGTTTTGGACAGTGACTCAGGGAATTCCAATCAGTTTCTCTAGCAGAATCCATTTGAGGTCTTTGTGGTTTGGGATTTGATTACGCTATAATCCACAGTGGTGTTCAGACAAATACAACAATACAGGGAGAAACAAGGCATAAAATCAGGAGAGGGAAGCTTCTTCACTTTGTTGTCCAAGACTTTCATTTTTAAGGTTCAACTCCTTGTAGCTAACCTCCACGAGTTCAGTTAGGTCTACCTACATGATGACTTTCGTCTGGATGTTCCTGATTAAAACGGGTTCATCCCCCCGACCAGGAGAACAAAAATTAGGAGAGGGACTGGTTGTTGCTTTCTTTTGTTATTGCTCTATATGCTACTTCTGAAAAAATGAGGCAGGTGGTGTAGGAATATTGATTGATTTTCACAGAGAATTTATTGTGATTCATGGAGATTTTTCCCATTTAAAGAACCAGGGCTATGTACCAGTGCAGTGGAATCCAGTATTAGTTGACAGATTTAGTCAAGACTTGGGTAAGTTGACTTGGGGCAAGTATTGGCACATTTAGTCGTATTCTGATGACAGCAGACCTGAATTGAATCAAATTGCAAAATTTGTTCACTACTTGGACTTTGGCCAGTGCGCTTGTGCCAGTTGTGGGGTGTCAATCATGCTGCCCTTGGCCTGTTGGATTTGTGCCACTACGGGGCCAAATCATCGTTACAAATCTAGCTACTGAGTGCAATCAGTAGTGAATAAAATTAAATGTTAGTCTTCCTATTTTTAAAATTGTCACATTCCCTTTGAAGGCAAACATCAATTTCTCTTACTAAGTGCTGGCACCCTCCAGAGTGGGAACTGGATTGTGTTGCTCAAGATTTAATGCTTTCCTAAAGTTTTGAAGGGGAGAAGAATACAAAAAAGAGATAGAATATCTACAAAATCCTCCAGCTCTGTGGGTGTGGTGGTGGTTGAGAATCTACTGAAATGTTTCCTCTCAGTGTTTGAGCTCATATTCTCCAAACAGTCATATGAACACCCTGAGGAGGCTGAGAACAGATGAGGTGTTGTAATACATAACTGTAAGATTAACTGAAATTGCCTTGCCTCAACTCACTGTGACTGCTGAATGGAATTGTTTAACTTAAGTTGCAAAATGTTGGCACTACTGCGCCCATAGCAGCTGCAGCTGCTGAGCTCTTCCAAAACCAATTGTGTTTGTTCCCGGTTTGCCTTCTTTCTAATAGGGAGTTGAAGTTAAGCAGAAAAGACACCTTTGAATAATTTGGGATTTTATCGTGTTTATACTTCCAAACTAGTATAATAGATGCTGGAAGGAAATGTATGGAGTGCTTCAGCTTTTGCAGGGTTCAAGATGTTCCTTGTCTACATGGCAAATAATCAACTATTGTTCTAAATGTTCTCATTTACTTTCTTTCCTCTACTCCCTTTCCTTCAGTAGTTATATTTTGGAGATGATCCAAGTCCAGCTCAAACCACATCCCTGTTATCTCTAACTTTCCATTTAGTCTTGGAGCTGCTCACTTCTCCCTTGTCATGCTCTTCAGTGTTTCTTTTAGTATGTCCTTCCAAGAATGCCAGAGGACTTCTCTTTCTCCTCCCTCTCGACTCTGTCCTGTAAGTGTCTATTGACTCACGCGGCCTTCAGAAAATTGAAAAAAAAAAAAAAGTTTTAAAAGCAGGGATAAAACTAAGGCTTTGATTTCATGGATCAATGCTTTGCAATTGATCACTCTGGCTTTTTATTGGAGAGACAGGCAGGAAGATTACTTGTCTGCTGTGATGAGGAAGTACAAGAGAAACAAGACATAAAAGGCTTTTTGAAGTCAAAGGGTGCCTGGAAAGAAGGAAGAATTATATCGACACCATAAAAACATTCACACATATTGTTGATATTTATTCACTACCAGAATTTAGACGGGCGCTTTGACAGCGACCTTTTCCCCAGTGAGATATCTGAGGCTGCGAGGTGAGGGGTTTCCATCACTGACCCAGGAGCCCATCTGGAAGTCTTCAGAGGAGATACGTATTCACAATGGGAATTCCAGAGGTCTGCCATGCAGTTCACAAGTTAAACCTCCCATCAGTAATATTATTTGCGGAAAACAGGGTGGAGGATGAAATTATGTCCCTGTGCATAGCAATAAAGAGCACCAGAAAAACGTATGTCAGACGGTGAGTGATGCATTATTGTACGTGTGTAACCACCACACCCTGTCCTGTGCTCCTTGACACCATTTTCCATTGCGTGATCAGCCTGTCTGCTACGATACGCCTTGATGCTTTCGCTCACTTCTGAGCAATCATGAGCTGTCACCTAGTTCTGTGGAGGCAAAAATGATGAATCCACCCCACCCCATGCCTACGCTGTCGTTATTCGTAGGCAATAACATCTGGTTTTTGTTGATGCTCTTGGTCGCACCAACACGTGTTTGAAACTGTCGCGCCTCTCTGTGTTTTTCTGTCTTTGTGGTTGGCCCCTTAGTGAGACACTGGCTGAGAGCTCATGGGAAATATGCACTTTGGAAACCAGCATCCCGATAGAGGCATAGATGGGAAATGAGGAGGAGATTTCTGATCATCTCCGCGCAACATGATTGCAGAGCTTAATTATTTTTGATTATGTATATGGCTTCCGAGCTGCTTGTGGTTTCAGTGGTAAGATGGAAGAATTTTGTTGGTGACTGATGATTCTTTATTTTTTGTTAAAATCAGATTTCTTTCAGGAACTAATCCCTGAGTGAAAGTGTGATTAGATTAACCTGTTAACCATTTCTTTATTGGCGATGGGATACCTTACAGCTGACATAACTATTTTTAACTATTATTATCAGCCATTATGTTGCTGAGAGATAATTCATTTACATTAATTTGAAATATGCTTAATCCATACTTTGGAAAAAGCACTTTGACTAAAGTTTTAACTCACTCTCATCTCAAAAGCTTAATATCAGCTTCTTACTAAACTTTATCCACCATTGACAAATGTAACATTTGTTGGAAAACTCCTGAAAAAGTGTGTAACAGCACAGATTTTGCAAACAATTATGCATTATTCACATTCATGTTTTCTATCTAGCAATCTTCTTCCTGTCTGCCTTCAGTTAAAACATTGCTACATTTCTATGTGCTTTACTGCCATCAATTACTCCATGAACAGCATAAAAACTGACACGAATTTCTATGGCACCGACTGCATCTGTCTGCTGGCAGCCTATAAAATGAGCCATAACTGCTGAAAGTCAGAAGTTTTTTAAAGATAACATGACACACCAGATGGTTTGTTGCACCGAACCACCTGGCACTTAGTAGAAAACGGTTTGAAAAAGGGCTTTTCTTGAAAGAAAAAAAAAAACCTTTTCTATCATGAGGTAATCTAGCTAATTAGGTTGTTGCTGAAATAGAACTCTAAGCCAGTTTGAAGAAAAATGATAAAAAAAACATCTCCACCAGGAAAGCCTACTTTGTCATTCTTTATGTCTTCTTTAATAAAGAAATACTCATATTTTACAGCAAACATATCTACCCTAATAGTTATTTAAAGAACTTCTCCAGCGACAAACACGTAGATTAGACCCTTGTAAGATGGGTTCTCTTATAACTGCAAATTCTTCACAGATCTTTAAAGTGGCTTACTTGGATTGGGCTTGCTCTGGTTCATCCTAGGGATGCTTGATTTGTTTTAGATCTGGTAAGTGTGAGGTCTGGCTCAAAGCCTTGGGGTCTTTGTCATGTAATTTATATGGAGCTTTACAGGCAAAAAGTGGGAATAAAAACAGCTATGCGAGGGAAAGATTGTGTTTTTTTTATCTTTCTTTTAACATGAAAGCATGTAAATTTGTACCACTCGGCATCAAAAATATACGGTAATTAGGAACCTGCAATATGAGCTCTTTAATGTTGTGGCTGATGTATGCTTTCAATAGACATGTTGTCTTTACTGTGTGGTTGAGCAGTAACAGTTAAACTCTTGATGTACAAATATTTTCACATTCACAGACTCTGGATTTTAAAAGGAAGAGGAGACGTATGTAGTTTTGACTTCTAAGATTTTCAAAGACAGATGATTATTTAAAGCAAAGTATTTTCATATATCTTTGAATGTGTTTAGAGGCAGCATTTAAATAATCTACTCAGACAGATGATAAGCATAGTAAACATTGTTGGTGCATGTTTGTATGTCAGCATATAGCCCAAACCACAGTAGTGCTGAAGTTCAGCTTCACAGAGCTGCAAGCTTGACGGTTTGCTCATGGTTTTGCTGTCAATAAGGCACTATTTGTCCACACAGAACAATGAAGAGGTCCTTGCATAAACTCATCAGCTATCAGATGTTTTCGTCATGTGTCAGCACATATGACGGATCGCCACCTGACCAATAACCTCCAACCAGATTCATTCAGATGCACGGAGTAGCTTCTGCAGCCCCAGCTATCTCTAAATTCAGTATGCAGTCAATATGTTTATTTTCCAAGCAGAGCCATTGTTGTTTCAATTCCATTAGAGAGTACACTTTCTTTTAAATATACAGTAAGTGTTTAATATTACTTTAACCCTGCTGCATATGGCCGATGTAACCCCCACCATAACCACCATTAAAATACAGGACAACACAAATCTGTCTGACACCTGATTGTGAGAAAGCTGCCTCCATGCAGATCGTGTGATTATTTTTGTTATTTGTCCCGAGGACACTCTCACAGCTTCTGTGCGCTCACTTCAGAGGTCCAGGTGATGTCTGTGCCCGGAGGGGATCTGGCAAGCAGCCATGTTGTCTCCACGCAGATGGTGCTCTTTGCCTAGAACTCATTTTACTGACCGCCACACTTTGCTTTCACGAAGGGTAATAATCGTACTGGAAGGTGGAGTAAAAATCGGCTCTAATTTGACATGCCATCTGATTACAAGTACTTCAATTTGTAACTGAGGGAGCATATTTTAACAAGCCCAAAGAAATTAGTGATGGGGTTTTGAGATATAACTTTCGACATCTTCCAGCTGGATTGTAAATGTAAATGTACATTTGATGACAGTGAACAGCATAATCACAGTCCTGTGTCTGTCTTTTTTTCTCTTTTACTGTACAAGGAATGACCTTAAGACCAGAGAGGCCTGTTTCCTTACCCGATACAACTCAGACCAGAACCAGAATCAAACAATACCACATCCCTGTCATCATTCCTCCATCCAGCCCCAGGCAGCCGAACAGTCACAGCCAGCCAGCACAACCTAACAGGCACATAATCAAGATCATTTCACCAAACCAGCCCTCAAGCCCCCAACAACCAGGCCTCCCAGCCCCACCCCTGATTCCCATAAGGCCTGTGGTGGAGACGGGAGAGGCAGGACCTCCAGGATACATGCGCAGGGTCACTGTGCGCAGAGGATCCGAGCACTCATCCAACAAACCTGTCAAGGGGTTTGCTGGAGCCCCAGGTGAGGATTATTAATTGTTATAGTTTATTTTTTAATTATTCATGGTGAGACATACTGAAGGTGTGCACAATTACCAGGCAGCTAAATTAATGTACAGCACAAAATGAAAATATTAAAATATTTTTGGCCTTTGATCATTGAGTATTATGGACACTATTCTTTTCAAGAACTGCTATTAGCCTTTCATCCAGTCAGTTTCTTGATCTGATGATGATCAACCATCACTGATGCAACAATCAGAGTCTCCAATCTCCTGTTCAGAAAGTTAAATTCTCTTCCTTTGCAGTAGAGCTTATGCAGAGGACCAGGTTATTGTTTAGTGTAGTACATTTGAACACTTGAGGTAGGTTGCAGTTATGGAATATGGTGGCACTGGAGGATAGTGGGTTCCTTTAAGTTTTTGACAAGAAAGTTTCTCTTCACAGTATATCTAAAACGTTTGAGTGTCGTATTCATCTCAAAGGTCAGTTCTCTCTCTCCCTCCTCCCCCCTCCCCCCACTTTTTTAAAATGTTTCACTTTCCAGTGACTACTATTAAATGCACAGTAGTATCCCACCTATTACCCTTCTTCCAAAAAAAGATGATATTCCAATTATGGTCTTTGCATGAGTTGCATATAGGATACTCTATTAATATTCCCATTTGTCACAGATCTTTGACTGAGTAATAACTCACAGCCACATTATGTTAATATATACTATGTTAATATATTACCACTGGGATGTTTTGCGCTCATCCAGAGCTGTTATTACATCCATATCCCTCAAAAGACAGAGACTAAGTCGAGTCCGTCCCTCACTAATACTCCTCACACCTTATTATTAAGAATAGTGTCCTATTCAGAGTTAGGTCTTAATTGGTTTTAAATAGCAACTTTAGTGTTTGTAAACCCAATTTTAGTTGGGTAAAATGGGTTTAGTTTAGCTCTCCTGTGTAGGATGTAGGGACAAATTACAAATTGTGACCAGCTTAATGTCCCTAAATTACAGTGGCTGCAGAAAACACAAAAGGGCCACTGTAGAGCCAGTAGCTGGTCTTTCCCCTCTGGGCTCCTGTGGTAACATGACAGTACAGCATGGCAAAAGGGTGAGGAGGAGAGTGACTAACATTTTTTTTTTTAACAAAAGCAGCTTGTTCTGAAAATAATGAAATCATTGTGACTGTTATTTTTATGAATTTAGTTACAAACTGAAATTAATATCACGTTGCATTTTTATCGATGTGCTAATGTTCTAAACTGTAAATCTCTTCTCAGCCAATTTTATTTGAGGCATTGAAGCTGATGAATAATTATAGACACCTTATTATGTGGTGTTCATTATTTCCAACTAAAGCTTAAAAAAAATTGATAACACCTTCAACTTTATGTGGTTTGGAGCTGGAATATATGCAGGGGGAAAAAAATGATAAGGTCAAAATAGTCCCACAATGCAATGCAGAGGACAGCTCCCTAATGGTATGTTTCAGAGATGAACAGGGAATAAAAGGTGTTAAAGGGGAACTCCAGCACTCCAGAAAGACCTTATTTCTGGCATGAAATACGTTTATCTACTCACCGAGAACAGTTTGGCGAAAGTTAGCGTCCTTCAGAAGATATTTAGATAACTTGCGATCGTGTATATCCATATAATGGGAAAGAGCAGGGCATCTAAATAGCTCTATATATCTAAATAAGGCATTATGTGTCTTTATTTCCCCAATACTTTAAGACGAATGAATGAACAAACGTGTACTATAGCTCTGTTAGCTCATAGGTGCTGTTATATGGCTACTGGCGGCTATAGGAGAGCTAACGGAGGGAGTTCTACACAGGCACACTACTGGGACCACTTCATTCACACGCCCCACTGGAGCATAGTTTTTTTTACTCCTTGCTCTGTGACAGTCGGCTAACTTCACACAGAGTTTGCTGCTGATAGTTTTGTGTAACATGGCATGATATTTATCAAATTTTGACAACGTGAATGACGACTTTGAGTAAGATGGATGTTCTTACCGGAGTGAATAAGCTGTGGTCGATGAAGTCGTCCCAGTAGAGGTGTGTGTAGAATTCCCTCCGTTAGCTCTCCTCTAGCTGCAAGTAGCCACATAACAGTAGCTATGTGCTAACAGAGCAATAGTAAGTGTTCGTTCATTCATTCTTCTTAAAGTATTGGCGAAATAAAGACAGATATTGCCTTATTTAGAGGCTGCATCGTCTGAGCCCTGTTCACTCTGTTATATGGTTTGCGAGCTATCTAAAAAATCTTCTGAAGGACGCCGACTTTCGCCGAACTGTTCTCGATGAGTAGATAAATGTATTCCATGCCAGAAATAAGGTCTCGGTTTAAAAAATACCGGTTCCCCTTTAACGTGGACTGTGCTGATCCGTTTTGACTTGGAACTGGATCCCATACTCCAAGTCTTGTCCACCAATCATTTTATGATACATTTAAAACCATTAAGTTTAACGCTTCACAGTTACAGCAACGGAAGGGCAATTTTTATGTTATTTACAGCCAAATGTTTTGTATTTTACACCATCATAAATGCTTGTCTTGCAAGTAGTAAACACCACTCAGTGTAGGTGTCCACTAAGTATTTAATTGGTAACAGATCCAAAACAACTATGCTGTCACTGGCAGGCTGTGATTTAAAGCATTACACCAGCTTCTGATGCACAGGGTGTAATGGAATCTGTTATTACAGTGATGACAGGAAGTGAATTAAGGACACTCATAATACTGGCTCCATGGCAAGCTTCATGGAGCCAGAAATGTGAAAAAAAAGTACTCCCTCTTTCAATACTAAGGTTTTACGTATCCGACCTTCATAATGAAAAATCATCTGGTCCTTAACAAGGCCAACATTAGGTAAGTATAAGCCCAGATAAAAACCCAAACATAATATTTTCCACTGTGTCATTATTTATTTAATAAAATCTAAGCCCAAAAGCAGACACTGTGTAAAAATGAGTACCATGTACAACCTTTTTTATCAGCAATAACTTGACATTATCAGTCTCTTATGTCAATGTGGAGGAATTTTGGCCCACTCTTTACTTCAGTGCATTGAGATTTGAGGCATTCAGTTATTCACAGCTCTCTAAAGGTCCAACCACAGTGTTTTATTCAGGTTGAGGTGTAGACATTGACTAGTCCATTGTAACATCTTGATTCTTTTTCTGTTGTAAATTTGCTGCTGTGTTTGGGATCATTGTCCTGTAGCATGACCCAGTTTCAGACAAGCTTTAGCTGTCAGAGAGATGTTTGACTCTAAAATACTTTGGTATACAGAGGAGTTCATGGTCGACTCAATGACTGCACGGTGCCCAGGTCTTGTGGCTACAAAACAAGCCCAAATCATCAGCCCTCCACCCCCTTAACTGACCGTTGGTGTGAGGTGTTTGTGGTGATATGATGCATTTATCAGGAAATGTGCTGCTGTGCATTATGACCAAACAGCTCTGCTTTGGTCTTGTCTGTCCAAAGGCACGAGCCATGCTGCCGTGTTCATTTTAGAAAGAAGAGGTTTTCTCTTGCAACTCATTCAAACAAACCATCCTTGCTCAGCCTTTGAACTGTTGTATTTAACCTAATAACTGAGGTCTTTCGAGTCTGAGATATAGTTCTTTGCATTTTTTTTTGAGCACTGTATGTTCTGACCTTGGGGTGGACTTACCGGTATTTCCACTCCTGCGAAGAATAGTAGCTGTAGTGAACGTTTTTACTTATAATTATCTTTCTCAAAGTAGAATGAGGGGCTTCAATTTTTCACAAATTGCCTTCCAACTCAGAGTGATGGGCAGCAACAACTGCTTCTCTAACATCACTGTCTTGCCTCGCTGGCATTGTGCTAACACACGGCGGAATGCTAATGCTCCTGACCAGCACACTGCCAAAACATTTTGCTTTTATAGAGGTGCTCACTCTCACCAATGAGCAGTTAAAGTCCATTTGATTAGTAGCACCTGACTCCTACTTACCCACTCAATTTTAATGGAAGCAGTAAGGGTACACTTGTGTTGTTTTTTTTTCACACACTGCTTCTGCATTTTGGCTTAAATAAATAATGACACTCTGAAAAATGTCATGTTGTTGTTCATCAGTTTGCATTTTCTTAAGTCTTATATAGTCAACTACATCTGACAACAGCAAATTTTTAGTTATGGGTTTATTTTGTTCTTTTCAGCTTTTTGGCATGTATTTAATTGTACATGGGCATCAGATGTTTTGTCAACCATATTATTGGTTTCCACAGTATACCTCAGGGCTTTTAATGGATGCCAAAATGAACGAGATGGAGGAAAACAGTAACAGATTTAAACTGTTCTGGATTGAATTAAGTGGACTGCACAGTGAAAGTTTAAATAAAATATCAAACAACAAAACAAAGGCTTTGTTGTAGCCCCCGTGTTGTTTGGCAGTTAAGGGATACAAAACAGCCAACATTGGTTATATATTTTCTCAGATAGTGTGGGAGACTAAGTCATGTTAGTACCAATTAGTCTGAAATCCTAACCTAAGAAACAAAACTTGCATTCAAAGTTGGTAATTAACCCGTGTCTCCAAGCTTTGGTACAGAAGAGTGGTTTTTCAAACTTTTACTGGAGTGTCTAAAAAGACCTCACTTCACAAGCTAAAGAGAGAGACATTCACACTCATCCTGCAGTTTTAGCAATCAGTACAACAAGGGGCACAAATGATAAAGCATAGTTAAATGAGGGTTCAGCATAATGTATTAACTGAACAAAGTTTTGACTGTACATTTTCTTTATATATTTCGCTTTCAGGCCATTTCAAGACTCAGATTGTAAATTGATTGAAAAAGCTACATTGAGCTTGAGTTTCAGCTCACTTTCTCTGCTACGAAGTTCCGATGCAACGCCAAACTGCCTCTGGCTAGAGTGCTCTGACCTTTCCCTTCTGATGATGATAAAACATAATGTGTTTGTCATATGTCTTTTTCCAGGATATCCACCTCTGCAGCCTGCATCATTCAGACCTCAATCAGCCAGCGGAAGAGGTACTGTAACAGCTACAGTGCACGCATATACGGCCTCTCTTTTGCATCAGACTGGAAAAAAGCTGTGAATAATTTGTAGCCCGGGAGTGTGAGGGAGTGGGAACTAGATGTGTTTTCTTCAAGGAGGTGTGGGCGAATGGTGGAGGGATTTTAGCTTGTCTGCAGGCACTTGTCAAAAACATTTAAATGGCTAATTTTCCAATTGGAGGTGATTAATAAAATGTGATCACTGAGGAAGGCTTTAGTCACAGTAATAATAATTTTGCTTTTGAAAGCACTGCTCTACGAGGCAGCCGTCCTAGTCAGTGCATTCATTTTTAACAATGACCCAGAGATATGAATGAGACATTTATGAGGAGGAGGTGTTTCTAAACGGCAATAATACATAATGAATTAACACATTTTCTACTATTCTTACCTTGTAACTCCAGTGGCAGCAGAGGTACCATGGAACCCGATGTATCAAGCTCCGGCTGTCTCACCAGGTAAGATCCATCTTCAAACTACACCTCCTTTTTTCCCCCAAAATGCTGCACATGTTTGCAGTTCTCTATCATAGGCTCCATTTGAGGGACCTGTGCAGAGTTTCAAGGCTTATGTTCAGCTAAATGAAATACACACTCACAGTAATGTATCCTTGACATTAAACACTCACGGGTATGTCCCTGGGTTTAGTTTCAGTCGACAGCAGCGCTTTTGCAGATCCCTTCTCCTTCTCCGCTGGCCTCACGCAGCAGCCGCCATTCTCAGGAGATTTTGGCATCATTCGCTTTAACAAGGTGCTTGTTAATGACGGCGGACACTACAGTCAGCACACAGGTATGCTCATGTGAAAAAATTCAATTTATGGCAAAAGATTAAACATGTTGTTATTACTGGTTTGATTCCAAGCTGCCTGGACCTTTACTACAGGGCATCCCCCTGCTTGCTCTCTTCCTCTCCATCTATACTACAGTTATTGAATAAATGCAACACACCAAACAGAAGCAAAGAAAAACATCATGTTTAATGCGAATAGACTTGCTGGTAGTGATAAATCCTGCAAGGGCAGTCAGTGCTCTGAAAATGTCTTTCAGACCTTTGTTTCAATTTTATAACAAGAAGCAACAGTGACATTTTTTCCAGGGAACAAAAACCCTCCTCTGAGTTACTAGCAGGAGATTCTGGCAGAGTTTTGTTGCAGAATACCTTAGAAAGTTTCCACATGAGATGGTAGAGACCAAAACGAAGGTAAAAGAAGAGTGAATATTGGGCTAAAGACCTGTAGATAAAGGCTAATATCGCGTCTGGTTTGTAGGATGCATTGTCTCAGAAGGCAACTCACTGCAAACACTTTCTACATTAACACAAGATGGATACACTGAAAACTTTATTTAACCTAAATGGGAAATTACAGTGATGCCGTATTATGAATTGAAGAAAAAAAACAAAACAACCCTACTGTTAACCAAATGAAAATAAAACAAAATTGAACGAAAATACTTTTTACTCGACTTTTTACATTCAGTTTTCCAATCATTATCACCACAAGGGGGCAGAGTTTTACCAGGCAAGCTCGATGTTTAATTTCTGTGAAGATTCATTTTGAAAAACATTCACCATCGACTATGTTACCTGTTGCTTACTACTGGCTCATCTAATATTAATGAAAGCCATCAATAAAATGCCAATTAACAATAAGACTAGCATAATTTTGACCATCCTGCTGATACTATGTGTGCCAGTCACAATTACACTGCTACCTGTACAATTTACATTATATGATTAGCTCATTTTTAGCACAAACATACTATCACTTGACCCTTTTTACCTCTGGGTTCTGGCTTATTGACAAAAAACATGTCCATGTACACCCGCCACAGGAAATTAGCCACATACCAAACAGAGGAGGCTCGGCACAGTATTAATACATGCAGCAAGATGACATTGTGGACTCAACTGAGAAAAGTTAGAGCTACAACATAAGTTGCATCTACAATATTAACCATAAAAGTGGAAACTTTCCCGTGCAGAAGACGAGTTGCATGTTCTGCATGAGATTCCAGTCCATTACAACCCAAAAACTGTCTCCATTGAAGAAAAACACCAATATTTACTCTAGTTTTATCCCATTTTTGCGTCACGACCCATCTAGTGGTAAAATTTGGTATTACAGGAAAGTCTTGACTGGCTTGCAAAAGTCTCAGCGAAATATCTCAACTGCATAAAATGTAGGCTCGTAAGCTTTGATTTTCTTTTATGCCATAGGTATTGCTTTTTCCAATTCATCCGATAGCTGCAGTTGAATTTTTCGATGTTATAACCATGAAGAGCACCTTTAATATTTGCATATTATTTCCACTGCCCCCTATTGGCCATGGAAAAAGCAAATAGAAAAAGGTTTAGAGACCAAAACAAAGTTTAATTTCATTTTAGAATATATGAGTTTGTCATTGAGTTGTGCTCTATAAAAAAAAAATAGATAAATGCTGCATTGCCTTGTGCGTATCAAGTTGCTTGATGAGTTTTATTGGATGATGAATGTCAAAGTCAAAATAAACTGTACAGTCCACGATATCTGTGATGAAGGAACAAGCGACTGACTTTTTTTTTTTATATATATACTTAACTGGGCAAAAATGTAATACTGTGGTACAGAATGATCACGTATGTCAGGCTTTGGCCATGTAGTCAGGCAAGATTTGCAAGCAGGGTCCATGAATAGCTCACAGAGGCAGACTTCTGAATATTTAAGAAACGGAAGATTATCGATTTGTTCACTCTCACTAAATCATTCCTCCTCTCATCCACAGGGATCTTCACTGTACCACAAGCTGGCCGATACTTGATCTCAGGCCTACTGACTGCAAAGCAAGGTGACCGCATTGAGGCCGTCCTGTCTGTGTCTAACCGCAGTGTACACAGGCTGCAGAGTTCAGCGGCTGGTCAACACGGAGGCTCGGCTGGGAGCTCCTGTGACTGCGGAGGCACAGTGTCCTTCAGTCTGATCCTACCACTGAGCAGAGGAGACCGCGTGGGCCTGGTGAGGACTGGAGGCCAGCTGGCTACAACCGAGGCCAGGGAGATCCTGTCCACCTACAGCGCCATCTTCCTCTATGCGTCACAGACTGACAGATAGCTGGAGCTCAGAAAAGCAGCAACGAGGACTAGTTTCCAGATAGTAGGACTGGATGAAATGCTCCAAGAAACCATATTTATCACTGACTTTCTGTGACGCAGCTATTTAACATGCAGAGTGACTGTGTGAGGATCTTCAGTTAAACAGTATGTTCCTTTTTTTTTTTTTTTCTTTACAAAAGAAAAAAAGTTAAATTACTGTTTGTAAGACCTTTGCAAAAGATACCTAAGTGCGAGGGACAGGGCTTTCTATCTAATATATTTGATTATCAAGCTGATGTTCTAAAAATCTATTTTGAATGTATGCATTTGTAAATTAACATTAAAATGTAGAAAAATACAGCTTCTCAAAAGCTCAGTATACAGTACAGTTATCTATCAGTGGAATATATTATTCATCAGGAAATAAACCGTGATAAAACACCTTCACAACATGAACTCACTTGCTCTGTGTAGACATAAATCCAAGAAAAAATGCAGATGATTGATTTTATACAGAAAAGATTGTGTAAAAAAAAAAAACAACAAATAAAGATTTTCACTACTGTCAAAACTTGTCTGGGTTCAGAAGCTGCGCTGAGAAAGACGTGGTTGGACGGCAAAAAGCCCCATTTGAGTCATGACATAAAGTGGGTGTGGACGCAAAATAAATTTCCCTTCTCACTCCTGAGACTTTGCAATTTTCCAAAGGCAAACTGTAAGAACTATTTAGCCAGAGTTTGGCCTTCCGCTCAAAAAGAGAAAAACCCTGAATGTCCTGAATTACTGTTCTATAAATCTTTGATGTTTGTAATGTTCAGTAAAAAAAACCAAAATAAAAAACAGCTGGAATTCAGAACAACCTCGGGGACTTGCACTGCAATTACCTCATTAATGTTTTGTTCCTTGAAAATAAACACCAGGGTACAAGCATCTCCATTCGCCTGTGGTTACGGTTGAGCTTTTTGACTGACTCGGTCGGGAGGAAAGAAAAGCAAAGCATAAACAATGTATTCAGTTAGAAATTTAATACAAATAGGATCACAAGCCACATTTTGTCAGCATCATTAGGCCTGTTTTTCTTTTTTTTTCTTTTTTTTTTTTTTTACAAGGGATTTTGTTCTTTAAACATACTTTTAAACCACATCTCTATACAAATCAAACACAGCATAAATTGAAGTTGTTTCTGTTGGTCAGACACAATCAAACAGCGAGCGTTACATCCAAAGAAAACAGTCCCACGAAACGTCATAAACATTTATAACAACAAACAAAAAGGCATTTAGACAGATAAATGTGAAGATCAGCATATATACGGGATCATTTTCCACAGCAGTTGAGCGAGAGCGCAAACATTATATACCACCTATCCCAGGATCATGGGTGCAGTGTGATTCTTTCACACAAGATGCTTTACTTTCATAGAAAGAATGGAATTCCTTGTTAATTGTAAGATAAACCTATGTGACGTCACCAAAGTATAGAGAAGAAACAAAAGAATCAAAGCAAAACAAACATCTTAAACCACAAAGCATCACATCTTCAGAGCAGATGCAGCAACACTTCCTATGCAACTAAAAGTGACTGGATGTAGCCGTCGTCATACATTGTGCTTTTTTTTTTTCTTATCAACTGGTTTTACTTTCCTCTTGCTCTTTCAGTCATCTTTAACACATCTTATCATCTCACACTGGTGAGGGAGATGTGATCCCCATCAGTGAATAATTTCTTCAATCATACATAAATGCCAGAGTGCTTCTAAACACTTCCTGGATAGACTTATTTCCTGTTTATTTCTAAACAAGGATGAATCTCTCTTCCTCTGGTCACCAGAGACATAGGACAAGTAATTTCCTTCTCTAACAAAAACATGCACACACACACACACACACACACATTCTGACAATGGGGGGTAGATTCATGTCTTTTCAGTGCCCCAAATAAAATTGTAGTTTTTCATCCTTTTCATAATTACTCATAGGGACATATTTCAGTTAAAACTGATGTACTATAAAGGTAAAACTGAAATCTTTCATCCTGCAATAATTGCATACTCTGGTCAAGTGTATTTTAACCAACAGCGAAGTGCATGTGGGTGAGAGGCGTGCTGAGTTGTAAGTCTGCATCTCAGGGTGCAGCTTAGACAAAGTGCTTCAGACAAGTCTTGGTAAATCCACTGAGGGAACATAAGTGAGGGGTGCAAGATACTGCCACCCCAACAGCAGCAGCACTCAGTGATTAGGTATGTGCCCACAAACACACATACTTACATCATCCTATGGTCTTCCAGATCCTTCATTTTTAAGCTCCTTTCAGATCTGCTTATTTCCACTGTTGCAACTCAAGCGTCAATCTCTTGTATTTACACACATCTTAATGCCAATGCTGTGGATTCTGAGGTTCTCTCGGGTATGCGTATGTGCCTTTAATGTTGAAAGTTTCCCTTTCAAACAAGGAAAACAGGTTGCGGCGGCAAACATGACTAAAGAGAGATTGTACAATGCCTAGCAGGTAACGTTAAGTGCATGTTAATCTGTGACCACTCATACAAAACTCCAGCTTCCTTGTAACACTGGTGATAATTCTTGTTTTTTTTCCTGGCAATCAAAGGTATCACGACAGAAATCAATAACTTAAACATATCAATTAGAATAAATAAGGACCGCATTGTTAACAGAACACACTTCCTTTGTAGAGCTTGTACAACAGAATTAATATCCTAAAACAACGGTGAGACAATAAACCACGAAGCTGCTTAGTTTCATCTGCAATCGTCACATACTTTGCATTTCCCACAAATGATCTTGAATATTAACAATATCAAACATGATCTGTTGAGTACAAAGTTAAAAAAAAAACTCTTAATTAATTCCACCAGCAGTGATGTAAGCCAGGAGTGTCAGAAAAACGGAACACCTAAAGGAGATTTCCTGAAAACTGACATCTGCACCTTCATGCTTGGTGTAATCTGCCAACCACTATGAACATTCATCTTTTTTTTTTTTAAAGAACTAAATACAGCCTCTGGATAGATACTTGTGTCTTGGTGTTAATTGCCTCTCTGGTTTTAATCTACCGTGCCTTTTTTCATTTTAAACATTACATTTCTCGTCTTCGGTGTGTTCAAAACTGTATAAAATGTGATTCAAGAAAACATCTGCTCAGATCAGAATCTAGTGCATCGTGTGAAGCTTCTCTTTTTCCCCTGATGGCTGATGTAATAATCTTGTTTGTTACAGAGTTACAGAGAGAAAAGATATGCCTTCAATCTCTGTACTACGGAGTGGTTGCTAGGGTGGAAGCCTTCACAGCCTGGCATTAGTTGGCGATTAGACTACTGTCCTAAAGGAATGAACTTTCATAGCATTATTGTTTGATGTACCGTATTGCTGATAATCCCTCTTCATTTCCATGTCAATACAGTTCACCAATTTTTTGTATTTATGGTTCTAACCCTGTTTCTAGATGAGACTCGCTGCAGAGTTGTGTGTGCCTAAGTGCAATAGTCTCCAGTCCATTTGTTAAAGAGACGCATTCAAGTGCACAGTCCGTTCCTACATGAATGTATACCTGGGTAACCATATGTGCAGAATCAAAGCAGCTCGTCGGGGTTGATCTGTGGTATTGGTTGTCTCCAATAACAGAAGGAGCTGTACTCTGGCATCACAAAGGCCTCATTCTGCTCTTTACTCAGCAAAGGGAACACATGCTCCACCAGCTCACTGAGTCTGCCATACCTGCGGAGGAAAGGATCACACCAGAGAGGCAGAAAGAGAGATAAAAAAGGTGATCGATTGAAAGGATTATGGTAAGATGAGTACAAAACCTGGAACAAATATGCTGTATTTCAAACTAGTTAATGATCTCGGAAGAACAGAGTTCATAAAATTTTTATTTATTAAATTACAGGGATCAAACCCTCAGGTTTTCCTGTAGAGCTTTTCTGCAGGAAAACCCAGAAAAATGTGCAAAAAGATGCTAAATTATTCCTTTTATCCGAGATTACATACTGTGATGGCTATGAGTACACCCTATTCAACGAGTACTTACGAGGACTTGTTGCCCTTGGTCTGCTCCTGGATCAGCTCTCCCTTAGGGTTAACTGTGAAGATCCTACATAGTGGAACGCCAACTTCCTTATAGGCAAAAGCATCCTGAGCAGAGACAATAACAAAAGGCTTAATGTAGCCAATAATCCTAAAACATAAGTCTAAATTGATGTTTTCAAATTGTATTAATTAGGGACTGTGGTTTCCATTCCTGTAATTTGGAAACACATGCATTTCTTTTTTCAATTCTTTCTCTTAAAGAGAATATAAAAAAACGACAGACCGAGCCTTTATGAGTGACCTGAGACACACTTTGATGATATAATGCTCAGAAAGTAGCTTCTCATTCATAATGCACATCAGTGCTGATAACAATAACCACAGATTTCCTGTTTGTGTTTCACCTACTTCGTGCAATGGCAATATTTTTTAAGGAGAGCAGGGAGGAGTAAGTATTTTTGTCTGTTTTGTTCTCTTTGGTGAGCGAGAAATTCGGACAGACAAGAGTTTTTATGACTGCTTCGTGTGGGTGTCGATGTGTTTATACAGCTGAGGATGGGATGCTGTGACTTGAACTCGCCTCCACAGATGAAGTCACATGGGTTCACACTGGAACGGTGACCTCAGCTCGGGGTCAGCCCAGTACTGATTTCACATGCTGGTGTCTGCTAAATGACAGCCAAAGTGCCATCGGTGACCTAATACACACCATGACCGCATCGCCTTCTGGATAATGCAGCTCCACTTACATGTAGAAAAACAAGGACTTTAATGTCTAGTCGTTTGACATCTTCAAACATGCATTAACTCACATTAGCTCTATTCCCAAAGGCGGCATAAAATGGCTGCTTGTTATGCTGGAACAGGTTCTTGATGTCTGTGAGGCATTCAATCTTGAAGATCTCTGGTTTCTTCTCAATGACCTCCCTGAAACAAACAGACACTTCCATTAGAGCAGCACATCTTCATGGCCTGTCAACAAATCAAGTCCCAGTTACAAGTAACTTGCCCAAAGTGTTTACTTTTACTCTTTCAGAATTCCCTTTCATTTAGATTCTACTTTGTTTCTTTGGTTACCCAATTTATAAATCCTAGGGATGTCGGAGAGAAATACCAACCCTCAAATATCAATCTAAAAATCATCCCTTAAGTCAGAAAGAGTTCAGATACCAGAAGAGTAGAGCTGGTTGTCTAGCAAGAAAATAAAATTTAGAGAATAACTTACAAAAAACAGCAATTAAACTGCATTTCACCCAAAACAGAACCCAAAGTCTTGTACACTGCTGTATTATAAATGATGTATAGGTGTCGAGGTCAAAAAAGGAAAAAAGATCCCCACTGCTATGATAAATGATTGAAAATACAGCAAAGCAGCAGTTAACAAAAGTACAGCCACAAAGCTCCTGTTACTTCTGCTGCAGAGCTGAGAGAAACACCAGGATTTCTGTTGGGATTTAGATATTTGGTATAAGATCTGTGTGTCATAATAAGTTTTTTTCTTTGTTGAATGCATATTTAAAGTACAGCGTAGGAGTTGGGCTAAATAACTTAGAAATGCCCACAAGCTACTGAAAAATGCGAACAGCAACAACGTAATAGGGGATAAACTGTTTAAACAATCAATACTTGCTAACAATTTCTTAGAATAAATGTTGCAAAGCTCAATATAACGCAAACACTACATCGCTTAGAACCTTGGAGTAAATCTTGTTAACCAAAATTCAGAACTATTTCTGCATCTGTTTGCAGCTAAATGATGCAGTGAATACAATAGTAATTTTAATTTTTCACTTCTTTTCTTTTCCCAAATAATTTAAAAACTTGCTCAAATATTTCTCACGACTCGCACGCAAACTAATAACTCGAGTTAGAAACTGGTGAGCAGGGTTTTATGTCTAAACACGTTAGAGAAAAGGCGTATTATGCATAAGAATGTAGAGTGAGGGGGATTTTGAGTCTGAAAATGATTAACATGAAATAATAATAACAATAAAAGTGAAAATAACTATGCAGGCAAAAGTTATTTGAGTTTGAAATTCAGATCAAAGGATGAGGAGGATTTAATGTGCATAATGAACTTCATGACAATAATGGTGATAGACATTAGCACGTGTTACCGTACCTGTGGAATGCAGAGAAGAGGCTGCTGGGGGAAAGCATGAGAGGACCCCGTGGCAGGATGGTGCCGCCATCATTGACCCACTGCAGGTAACCTCTTGTCATGTCTGCCATGCCAATGGCCCGAGCTGAACAGTACAAGAACTTGTAGCCATTCCTGCCAATGAAGAGAGCAGTGCTCATGAATGTTTATACCGCTACACATCATCAGCAACGTTTAGCACTGCTAGCATAGTTGCAGAGGGAAGATTCTACTTGCTACTGTTGCCTATTCTCTTTGTGGCTCCACCTGTGTGGAAATAATTTCTATTCTTTGATACTAAAGCATGAAAGACATGACCAGGAGATTAAAAGCTTAAGAAATAAAATCCAGTCATTGACGCTTTTAGGTTTGCAATTATCCCATTAGACCTGCTGAGTCATTCACCTCAGAGCACATCACGCAAACACGGAGAGGAAATATCAAATCCAGGAAAAGCCAACTGGAAATCAAACCCGGGAGACTCTTGACCACTGAACAGCAACTCTTTCTTCCTCTGTGATTAGTCAGTGTTGTTGTGTACTTACTCAGCAACAGAATGGTACAGCTTGGCAATGCCCTGGTGGGTCCAGTCTTTACCCAACTGTGGAAGGATCTGTCCAAACACATCTGACCTAAAGCAAACATAAATAATACTGACATGTAAAACGCAGCAGATGTAGGAGTCAGAGAATCGGTGGCAGAATGTTTGAGAGAGAAAATACAGCAGATAAAGACCATTCATAGAAGGTTAAATAAAGCACCCTGACTTTTATCGTTCTATCATAAATATAGAAAATTGTGGGCTGTTCTCTGCTAATGAGGATCACTGCCCCATAGGGGAGTCACTGTCTCACCCTTCGCGTATTACTGCGGGTTCCTCCAGACTAAAATGTAAATGGGCTCATTATAATCCCTGTGCTCTTCACCCTGTTATTCAAAGAGTGACACGTCACACGTTGGCCTGAAGGGTCACGCAGATAATAAGCTGCAGTCGATCGGGACCTGTTTGATGTTGAACCCCACAGGGTGGACTCTGGAACAGTCGCAGACATCGGTTTTGTTACAAAAGAGTCTAACTGGCGTTAAGGTGACTTCACAGCTTTGTATAAATAGAACTGCACGATGGTCTTGATAATTACAGTTAAAAAGAGGACATGACTTTGTCCGCGGCAAAACGTGCGTCTTTTAAATCTTACTTCAACTGCTCCAATATCTGCACTACTGTAGAGCAGCATTCATTCACCTGCTGTAATCACACCAGCAACAGTAACAGACAACAGGAACTCTGATTAACGCACCAGCCAATAATTGGGCAGCTACTTTGCCATTTTTGGGCTTCCACTGATTAAACAAACGGAAAAAATAAACGGACACATCTTTTGAATCTGAATCCTTGCCTGTGTGGCTTCTATGGATATAAATGCTTCATCTCTTTGGGCATCTAATGAGGTTTATCTATTTGATTTTTCAATAGAATTATTCACAGCTGACTGGGCAGAACAAAATTACTTCAGCAAACACATAATTGAGAGACAAGTTTTGAATAAACTATTTAAAAGCAACTACTTAGAATACAGTGAAACAGAAGCCATCTCGCTAATGCAAGAGTTGCCTCCATTTCTGTATAATGGATGTTTACAGAACATGATCCAAGATAAGTGCGCTATCAGTGCTTTTACCGATTCCAAATTAGATCTACATTTTACAGCGAAAGAGTCTTAAAAGAGATGGTTATGAATGACAGCTTAGAATAATATTCAGTTATATAAGATTACATCTAAGGGAAAGCACCCAAGCAAATGTGCATACACTCATGGAGAAGAAACTAAGAATAATGTATAGGTGTCAACGATGTCAGAGGATTTTCTTTGATGTATGGTATCACTGACAATAAGCAAGTTTCATAAAGAACAGGTTTTGTATAAACTGCCATCATAATTCAGTGTAACTACACAACTTGGAGGGGTTATGAAACCATTTTTCCCTCTTAGCACATACTTGGTAATGGTGCCATCAATGTCAGAGATGATGACTTTGTCATCCCAGTTCCAGAGGTAGATGGTCCCCTCACAGCGGCATGTGCCCTGGTACTGGGTGGTGATGCTGAATGTGACATCATTTGGCCCATTTTTCAGCTTCAGACTAGCCTGGAAACACAGGGAAAACTGTGAAAGGCATGTAAAGAAACAGTCCATTTCATTCACTCCGGGTAGTCCAACACCACAAAATGACTTGTTTTGCCAGTGCACAATGAACATCTATAGGTCTTTAGAGCCCCCTATTGACTGTTAAGTGGAGCAAAAACGATAAATGCCATAACCAGCCAGCAGAGGGAGCTCTGAACTACCTAATACAAAAATTAAAATCTCAGTGAATACAATCACCAAGAGTGTGATCTGATAAATCCTGTACTGTAACAACAACATAAAGTCATTTTAAGACTAATATACAACTGAAAAAATCACATAATATACAATCAAAATGAGTAAACATATTAGTTTTAAAGTCAAACAAACTTAAACTTTATTTAATTATATAGCACCTTTCATGCAGAACATGCAACTCAAAGCGCTTCACAGAGCAAGAGAGAAGAGAAGTACACAACAATAGTAAAAAACTACAACAACAAAAATAAGACACACATTAAAACCTATAAGGAGAATAAACACAGAGGGTGAAAAATTAAAGGAAAAGAGGGCAAGGCAGTGAATGGTGGGGCACCTTACGTAAAAGCTAGGCTAAAAAGATGTGACTTAAGCTTTCTTTTAAAAATATCTACAGAGGTACAGTCCCTCAGATCCACGGGAAGACTGTTCCAGAGAAGGGGACCACAGTGGCTAAAGGTGGATTCCCCATATTTTTTTGTGGAGGTTCTTGGCACGACAAGGAGCCCAGCTGTTGAGGATCTGAGGGGCCTGCTTGGTTCATACCTCAGTAGTGTATCAGAGAGATAGGTCGGTGCCAGGCCATTCAGTGATTTAAAAACCAGTAAGAGAATCTTAAAATCCGTTTTAAAGCTAATGGGCAACCAATGCAAGGATTTTAAAATGGGAGTTATGTGTGCCCTCTGTCTGCTCTTTGTCAGGGCTGCAGGCAAAGAACTAAATTGTTAATGGGACCGAGGTCGTGTGGGGAAACAAACAAGAGCTCTTACTATCTGATCAGAGGAAAGACGCAGTGACTTCCTGTAAGCGTGTGGGCTGGGGTGGTGCGGAACATCTCCTGTTTGCAGTCTCTCTTGACAGGACACGGCACTCACTTCCTTGGCTTCTTCATCACTGGAAGTGTCTCCTGCTTTAGGCCTACAGAGTAACAGCAGTGACACTTATATACTCGGTACAATTTGTTGCAATGTGAAATTACCAGCATGTGTGCTAAAACTTTAGAATGCCTCAGTTTTATTTTCTCAAACATTTCTCACATGAAACTGCTTACATCCATCATACAATATCACTTAATATCAACACAACATTCACAATCTGCCTTGCTACCTTTAAAAAAAGAAAAAAATGTGTCATCATAATCATAGAACTAATTATGTACGTTGCTTTTCTAAATTACTGAATAATTTGATGGTACAAAGCAGTTAACACTTGGTATCACATACGGTAATGCCAGCTTCTCCTGAGATATGGAGGGTCCTTCCTCTGCCAAATTAGCCTCCTCCTTGGTTTCCAGCTTAGTCTCTGACTGGAAAAATCACACTTAATTAGAACAATTAAAAGATAACATGTAAAACCACAACAAAATGATGCACCCATAAAACTGAAACTGATAGCAGTTACTTTTGTTTTGATTTCAGCACTTCTGATAACACACACAGACCTGTTTGATTGTACTATCCGCCCTCTTTCGCCAGAACCACCAGCGGCCTGACTTCTTTGGCATCTTCTCCTTTACCCAGGCCTCCTCTGTAGCCTAACGTAAAACAACAGGACAAACGCCATTAACAAAGAGCTTGCTGGCAATTTCACGATGATCATAAAGTGGGGAAGAAAAAAAAAAAAAAAGACCTTTGGTAAATTTTTCTGAAACGCTTGTAGACTTAGAATCAAGGGTGCAGCTAATGTCCAGTTATAATATCTGAGGGGACAAACACTGGTTAAAACACAATAAAGGCCTGACACGTAAAACACAATTTTGCCTGAAATAAAAAGGCGTACAAACCTATTTCCTATCTTTACCACCAGGTTGGGGTTATCTATAATTGCTGGATTTTCAGCAAATTCATGATACGTGAGAATGTGCTCCATGAATCTTTCTGCAAACACACAGAGGAGAAGGAGAGTAATTAAAGACAGCAGATAAAAAGGTCAATAACAGTAAGCCATAACATCTTACTACACAAACTGGTTGAAACCCTTTTTACTCCTTCAGTCTAAGCCTAAATGACACCCTGCTGTGGGTCAAAAATGACACCCTCATCTGTTGTACTGAAGCACACATTTGTTGAGAATATAACAATACTGATGGAAAATTCCATTACAGGTGGAGGATTCCTATCGGTGGAAGATGACGAGGTCGATCAAACAGTAAACACAAAGATCACAGACATCAACTTACTCATCACATAGTGTCAGGCATGGAAGCCACATTAATTTAGGGTTCATAAAAACAAAGCCACCTAAGGCTGAAGTCATTAAACGCATATTTCCAAAACAACTTCCTTCAGGCCAGTTTCTAGAGTTGCATAAATTCCACAAATCGTCAATGAGGAAGTTGACAGTTGCTTCAGCAGTGTTTTGCAACTGCATATCCCACACTGCCTGTGCTGATGCTGTTTTGAGTGCTGTTGTGTTTTTTTCAGGGATCATTTAGTTTGTCCAACATATGCTAAACCACAAGGACACAGGAAATAGGAACTTCCTCCCGATATGAGGATGACTGAATGATTTAGTATTTACTGTATCAATGCAATGTCCATAATATTTTTTAACAATGGGTATTTTTCCCATTGACTCGGTTAGGAGGGCTTGTATACTAAAGCACATCAGAGTTTTAAGGTCATCCAATACATTAACACAAAGAAACTGATGTTTCTGTATTAAAGAGCCTCTACCAACAATATCTGGAGGCCTTATGAGAACACTTCAGGCTGCATTTGTTTTCATGTACCTTTGGATATTTCAGCATTTTCTGTGAGACCTCCACACAGAGAAAGGGTGACATCCGGCAGATCACTGGCTGAGTCAGAAAGACATTCTGTCCCGCTGTCAGCAGCCGCACTACCCACCGACTGAGGAGACTGTGAACCAGAAAGCATCTCCGAGTCCATCCAATGCTTTGTCGCTGCCTCGGTCTCACTGGTGTAACAAAAGTAAAGGAAAAAAAAAAAGACACTTGTCTTCAATGCTTTCAGTGCTATTTCTGAAAAGCAATATTAATAATTCACATGTTCAGGTTTAAAATAGAGCACATTTATTATTAAAACAGGTCAAGAAATTAGGTGCCTCTTGCATAAGCGAACCTCTTAGGAAAATATCTCGCAGCCACATCGGGTTCAAGTACATTCAGGTCATCAAGGTAGATATCTTCAGGACCCTGATGCTGACTCCTCTTTGGGACTCCTGCAACCAGCAACAGAAATATTCATTCATTTATGTATCATTTTAACCAATGTTAATTCAAATCAACGGCCACCTGACATACCTTTCTTCTTAGAGGGTGAATCACTCAGTTGGTTGTTTGCTGGGGTGGAGGTTGCCATGTTGGACGGCAGGACATCGATGGGCTCTGTGGGGGTCATCGGACTAACAGAGGTTATGCTGCTGACAGATGATAGTGGATCATCGGATGTTACAGGGGTAACAGGGGTACGTGGCTCCGGCTTGACTATGGTACACACTGAGGGGGCACCATGATCCTTTTCTGTCTCAGTTTCATTCTCCATGGCCTCTGAGCTGAGAATGACGCGAAAGTGGGTGCTCTCTGATGGGGTGATGGTTACGGTTTTCAGTGGTTCTAGTTTTTCTTTCTTGGTGACCTGGACATTAGATAGCAGAAGTTAGCATGACAATGAGCATCCTGACAGCTGCTTTGAATTTTTCTGGAACAAAGTGCTTACCCTGGTTGTTTCTGGAAACTCTCCCCAGGTCCACTGCATGTGGGACTCAGCTCTGAGCAAACTCTCTGAAGGCCTCATCACCAGTTCTGAATCACTCTTTGGGGAAAAGGCCTGAGACAACCCATGACTAAAGGATCAGACAGAGAAATTCAAACTGGCCGTTAGAAAAGGTTTTTTTACGATTATGCGACACCACTGCCATTGGCTCCATCTCCATAAATAAATACCTTTCACTTGCTGGCCATTCTCCATCAGACAATGGGTAATCAAAGTTATGTCTGACTGTAGGCAGTTTAGGGTCAATGTCACGAATTGTGGTAACTGAGGGTGACCTAAATTCAGGGTGCAAAGGACAGATAACAGTTAATACAACTCTAAAACAACCACAAAAACAACAAAAAAAGGGCTGAAAATCTGAACCAACCTTGAGACATGTGTCCCAGCTTCCTCATCAGAGCTCAGGTCCATCTCAAAGATCTCATCATTTTGCCCAGAGCTGGACATAGCAGCAGTAGAAGCAGCAACTGCGTTTCCAGTAGTGACTGAAATTGGTGGGGTCAGTTCCTCTCTACGGGGGTCTCCTTTGTGCTTCTTTCTCCGTCTTTTCTTCTTTTTTGTGACCATGGTGCTGGGAGCAGGAGGCCCAGGACGATCTTCTGGGTCAGCGGGGTCATCTTCAAGATCTTGTGGTGCCCTGTGCTCCACCTCTGAGATCCAGAACAGATGACTCTCAGTGGGAATTGGGGAGGTGGCCAGGTGGGCAGGGACAATCTGCTAAAGTAAGAATACAGGGACATAGAGTTAAGATGTGCTAAAACAAGAGCAAGCCAAAGAGGCACGCTTCATCCTCTGTAAATGTAGTGACTCTAGTCCAATAAAACAGGGTCACCCACAATAAAAGCTCTGGCAGCTTGTGCTTGTGAACTGTCAAATACAGGAACCCAACAACAGTGGGGAATGGATTCCCTCACACAAACCTAAGACAATAAGTTTCAGTGGTGTGTACAAAAGCAATTTTAAACAGGTTTATACTTCTCAAACACATTCTGTGAGCATTCGACTGTGCTGAAATATAAGAGACATGACGTCTCTGCTCAAGAGAAAACAAGCAGGAAACCTGAAGATGCTGTGAACCCAACAATAATTTAAAGTCTATATGCTTCACAAAGTAAACCTTATGTTATTCACTGTAAATAGTTTAATTTCACTTATACAAATAGCAGCTGAATCTGTGCAGGTCATTTGCTCACATTCTGCTGCTCAGTTTCCTGGACAAAAAAGGCCTCCCCATTGTCACCGAGCTTCATATGAAGGTCCACAGGCTCTCCATTCACTTCAATGTCGATCTGGAAAAAATTGACAGAAGATACAGATCTTTGAGGAAACATGACAACTGAGGGCTGGGTTTTAGCTCGCTATATTAGCACAGGCAATGTGGAGCAGAGGTTAAGAGCAGCGCACTAGTGGCCTGAGGGTTGCCAGAGGCCAAATACTGTGCCAGCATTTCCTCTTCTCTCTGGGATTCCACGATCCTTGCTAAAAAATAAGCATAATAGCCTAAAACTTGACTAAAGGTACACGAACATTCAAAATGTTCATTTGTTCTGATCCATATATGAGATGTTTCTGCGTGTGGCATTTCTTAAAGTCTTTGTGCGCTGTTTTGAGTTGCCACTCATTCAGTGGAAGGGTCTGCTTTAGAGATTTGCTCGTTTGAACACAAGAGGAAAAATTGGCAGCCAACTCCATTAAGTCCTTTATGTAGGAAAATCATGAGGACGCTGAAAATGGCTTTGGCAACAATATGCCTGCCTCTTTATCATACATCTATATGAATCCCATCGCAATGGATTTATTTAGACCCCTGGCAGGCTTGTGCAGCCCAGTTTTTCTCCTCTTAGAAATCCTAATCAGCATATGAGTCTTCTGGGATTTCATTATGTGGAGACGTCATAAGAACAAAGCCATTCAAGTTGGCCAGGAAAACCCCAGAGGACTGGAGCCCATTCAGAAACTTGACACCACAAAATGAATAAAAAATTTAAAAAAACAGCTCACGTCTGGCAGAGACTACAGAAGTGCTCTGCAACCTGAAACTAAATCAATTTCAATTTGCAACCGATGTCCTCCAGAATAATCTGTTTTATTCCTCTTATGTGATTTATCTTGTTCTATCTTTCTATTTGTTGTGCTCTTTATTGCAGGTGTGGTTTTTCTTTTATGTCAAGATGTAATAACCCCCACCCCCCCGCCCTCAGGGTTGCTATGGGGAACTTTTGTTGTGGTGGCTGAGGATTTCAAGGCCCAACTAATAAGGACACAGAATAAACGAGGGTCCTCTTCATCCATTCAAGTCAGGTTGCATTCACATGAGGTTCTGAGTCATGAAGCCAAGATCATATTTAATCACTGGATAATCATTGCACCAACTGTACCTGCAGATCCTCAACCTGCAGGCATTCAGCAATGACTACTCTGTAAAGCAGTTGTCCTGAATGCATGTTTTTTCTTTTGGGATCCAAAAAAATGGTCAAGTTAAACGGGGGAGACATGTATAACTGTTACACAACAGCCCTTTTTGAGACCGTGTTCACATTTCTTCCCCCTCCCACACATCCAAGTTGTAGAGTTGTTGCCGTGGAAACCACTCATTCATTCCTACCCTCAAAATCCATCAGCATTCTGGGTAGGCAGTGAGACAGTGTCAGTCCACCAAAAAAATCATTATCCACTCTGTTTCACCAGAAAGTAAAAGAGCTTGTTTCAATCCTGAATACTACATAGTCATCTTGAGAATCGATGTCAGGACAAGCTCAACATTAATGCTGGTGTTCTTCTTGTAAATCTTAATCCAAGCGGATATACTCAAGCAAACTCATGACCAAAAGATTCCATCACTGGACTTGAATTGCATACAAATCTTTACTCATAACATGCAGCTCTACGTCTCCTTACAGCTACTGGAGCACAATGACCTCCTGCTGTCCCCACCCCATCAATTAGTCCAGTGGTAACATGCTACAAAAATACTGTTTTCTCAAGAGAGAAGTGAGCACTTAAAATAGCACAACTGTTCTTCAGCCATAATTAATTGGACTGCCTCACACACAAGAGTATATATAGTAACAGCTATTCTTATCCAAGGACAAAAACCCAGACTATCACACCTTTGTTCACAAAACAGAAAATTTCCCTCTGTGAGTCATAGTCTGCGATCTCCATTCTCAATATTTAGCAATTATTCGCATCAGAGCTGTGGTATCACGTTTTTTTTTTGAGCTGAGTGCCAATAAATTTTATTGAATGAAAAGTAAGTATGACTGTAGCTTGGGGGAAATTTGCACTTAAAAGGAGATTTCACATGCTGATACTGTTCTGAAAGAAATTGCTCAGACAAATAAATGGCATTTTTTAGGCTGCACTTAACCTAAAATATACTTCACTTTATTCATATCTTTGTGTGGAGTGTAAGGCAATGTATTTAATTTAGCACTGTACTTCAATAATACCGACAAGCCCACAATTCTTCCTGCAACTGTAACAGCCTCCAACTTTCTGTCTTCCCCCTTTTTTTTCCATTTTTGGATGGGGGGCTTGGTAATAATTTTAACAGACACATGTTCACATAACAGTAACAGCTATATTTAGGTAGAGTCTCATCTCCATTTTCTGTCTGCAGTAAACAAATCACTATGTTTCCGCAGTGTTCATCTTGCATCATGTCCTGCTTCCTGTGCACGCCACCCTGGCAGCATTATGGAATATTTCCATCTGTAAGAACAGAGCTCACTGAGAGAGTCTCCTGCTGTATGGGGATTTTTTTCTCTCATGTTCATGTGTGGCCTCAAACATTCAGGCATGGTATGTTAATGTGGACTTCATTCACTTGGTGTGTGGGTTTGCAGCGGTTTGGATAGTCTTATAAAGTATGGTTATTCAAGGGCATTAAAGAGCAGCAGACAAACCTAAAACTATGAAAATATAAATAAAAAAAAATATGTTAATCTAATCCAGCTCCATTACAAAGCTGAATGGAAATAATTCAAGAAATTATTAGACAACGATCACTGGCCCATCAAGTGATTGTAACACAGCAAATATCGAATAAATAGGAAAAACTTGTAAAAGGCTCAAAGAATATCATTACATTTTACAAGATCTTGGCGAACTTGATATATTCCTGCCTGGGATGCTGTTGGAAGAGCTGTCACAAATCTTTCTGTCCGTGCAGCTTCAGAATGCACAAAAACAAACCAAAAAAAAACTTACCACTTTCTCCTTCGAGCGCAGAACACCCAGCTTGCCGAAGCGCACGTGGAATGGTGAGCACTGGTAGGTGCCATCTCTCTGGCGGACAACCACAACATCAATACATCCCGACAATGTGGCCTGATTAATGCCCTTGTACAGTTCTTTGACGGTTACCAGAACCTGACCTGCCAGCTGGCCCACGTAGTTCATGGTGTCCGTCTGGATGGGGAAGAGAACAAATTAGTGGCTGAGTAAAAGGAAAAGACACAATGTCCAGAGGAATTTACTGTTTTGGCCCGTGGAAGTTGCAAAATTCCCCCCCCACGAGATTTCCTTTGAATGTTCACATTTGACAGGTTTGTCTTGTTTTAAATGTGCCCCTCCAGTCAGCCAGGTTGCCTTTTTTTTTGTCTTTTCCCTCACTGGCTGCCTGCCCCGTAGTGTCTTATCTCCTGACCTGCATACAGGCTGCCGAAGTGCCACCGTCATCCTCGTACTGGCTACTGTCCCACATGGGTAACATCCAAAGGTTAGAGAAGACCAAATGGCTAGGCCCAAACAATGAGACAACCTCATGAATAAATCTACTGACCTGTTGCAATGGAAGCAGATGGTGCCCTGTTTACATTTATAAGCCTCTGTTAGCCAACATCAAATAGAATACTCTGGCCATATTTTTTGGCTAAAACTACAGCTGCATGGAGGGTTCATTTTCTTAATTTCTCAAAACAATATTAGTCTATTGGGATTAACATTCTCTGAGGCTGTAAATGCATTCGCAAGAAATCTGTTGAGGCAACTAAATCACAGAGAAAACAACATTTAGGCCAAGGCTAAATGTACATAATCACCCCAACTGTTCTGCTTTCTTTGACTCTTCACTGAACCAGAGATTATGAGGCCATTTTTTCACAGTGAATGATTTTAGTTTGCTGGGGTCAGAGTCTGCTAAGTTGGGGCAGTAAACACATTCCACTCCTGACTTCATTGTGTTTTTACGTAACCTGAAATGCACTCATCTCAACTGATATTTTCTGCATATCACAATGAAAGCATGGGGGGCAGTGATGTCGGCAGAGGTACAGAACAGAGGCATTTGTGCAAGAGCGGCATCCTGGAATATGGTAAACTGGCCTGGTATTGTCAAACATCACTGAACTCAAATGAAATCAAAGCAAACAGACGATTGTAGACTTTTTTTTTTAATTCACCATCTCTCTGCTGGAATACCAGAGTCAATACTGTACCAAACTCTGTACCACCCTCTGAGCCTGACATTAAACTGCACTACTGTACAAAGATTCCCAACTGAGAAAGACCTCACTTAACAAAGAAAAGTACAAAAGCTTGTCTTATTTGCAAAAGGTCACCTGGAGTGTGAAGAAAGGTTTGGGTCATTGGTTTTATGGTTGATGAGACAAAAATGGAGCTGCTTGGGCACAGGAATGTGGAAGGAGAGGTCCAAAAACAAACCTTTTAGCTAATATAAGAGTCATTTGACTCCTATGAAGGTGAGTACATTCTGCAGCACTGATTACTGATGGCATTATTGATAAAAATGTAAAAATTAATATAATTCTCTCTATTTTCTTGATACCATAAAACTAAAACTGTGATGTCGTTGTCAAGCAAACAACATGAAAGCACATCTAACGCACAACTCTGCCCTCCTGGACTGACAGTGTTAACGCAAAGTGCAAACACACCCCGGCAGAAAAAATACAAAGTCCTCGCATCGTTAAAGGCCATAAAGCATTCAGGAATACTCCACATTATAGACATACAAAGGACCTGTAAGGAAAGGAAGCAGTATTCAGTTGTCTAAACGGCAGTCGCATGTGACAAACATGCTTCACCTGTTTGTAGCCACTGTCCTTTCTTCCAAACTGCGCCTGAACATGTTTGACTAGAGCACAACACAGGGATGCCAAGACTGAAAAAAGTACTCAATTTAGCTCTGAAAATGACTTTATCCATCTGTTTCTTTATGGTCAGGAGTAAATAAACTCAGCTTAGAAGCAACAATAAACCAAGAAACCTGCACAGCCAAACAATATTAAGCCCTCCATACTCATGGCTCAAGCTGTGACAGTTAGTTCTAACTCACCAGTGACCATGATGACCTCAAAGATGAAGACTCATCCTGTTCACTGTTGTCTGTATTGTCTTCTGTGTTGCTTCCCGGGAGCTCCCAGTTCCCCCAGGATCTCTGTCTCTTCATCACTTTACTTTAACCCGCTCAGGATACTCCACTGGGACTAATGATTTCTGCCCGCAGATTTCGACAATATTGTCTCTCTGCCATCCTGAATGCAAACTCAAACACAGGCCCACATAATCACCGTAGAATATCCCTCCCTGGGGTAAATAAAGATATGCTATCTGGAACCAATGGCGATTGTGAAACACAGTCATAAACTTTGCCATCCTTCCTCTGTGCTATTCTTTGCAGAATGTGGACTTCTACTCATCCAGTCAGCTGACATTGTACAAACATATTAGCCAATGGGAGGACATCTTGACAGTGGCAGTGTATCTCTGATAAGGGACAGCTATTTCCCGTGAACGTCTATGCAATGTTTTCTCCTGATAAGAGTAAAAACTCAGGGGGAAAAAAAAAAAACAAGCAGTACTCAGCATGGTGTTCTTGCACCGTCAAGTCACATGTACACTACAATCTTTGCTGTGTGTGCTTGTTATTGTACATCACTTATCAAAAAGGGGAGGAGGGGGTGGAAAGTCAACCTACAGGACATCAATGTACGAGACTTGTTGTTGTTGCTAATAACCAATGAACTGCCTGACATCCTGGACATGTGTTTTTCAAACAAATGTCTATAAATACCAAAGGCATAGTTATCAAGTGGATTATTGCACTTCTAAGGTCAACAAAAGTTGCTTATGTAAGCTGAAATAAATTACAAATCACTAACTGCAGTCAGGGCAATCTTTACAAACAAAACCTTTTTTTTGACACAGAGGTTTTTCTTGATCAGGCCTCCCGCATTCTCCTGGCTTGCTTAGCTCCAAAGTGATTGCCAAAGACAAAAATAATGCATGAGGCTCCTCCAGAAAGGGCCCCAGCCCGGCTGCGAAGTTCTTTGTAAACACAATCAAAGAAAACACACTAGCTGGCGGGGTTGAGAGTTGTGTGCTAACCTTGTGCTTGGACCTGCTCTGAGCCATGCATAAACACACAAATACTTTCCATTTAAAAAGATAGAGCACCTTTAGAGTGTAGAAAGATATACAAATAACGTGGCCACAACTGAATAGACTCAGTAAAAATGTAAAGTGTACACGCGTTAATATCATGATCTCCTTTTTTACTCTAACGACACAGTTAGAGTTTGTATCTGGAATCATCCGAAGCACATGTTGCTTTGACCTGGTGATAAAAGAACCAGCGCTGCGACTGTACTGGCAAACCAGTCCACACAAGGTTCACGTTGCACCATTTCAAGCATTAGATTACACTACACCGCACCGTAACCAGTCAACTCATTACTGCAGACCATGGCAACAACCTCAGAGAGACAGTGTTGACTTTCATTTTTTCCACATTCAGTGCCAAAAAGACCCAAACTCTGTTTACAGGAATAACAATCTACCGTAGTCTCTGATTTTCAGCGTTTACTGTCACTCCTAGCTGCGGCAAATATAGAGAGTCAAAAAGCAGAAATGGACAAAGTTTTGAGGTTAACTGTGACGTGTACAGATGAGGCCTCACACTGCGAGAAAGTGGAAGTCTAAAACACTGTCATGGGTTTCTTTTGTCTCTTAAAGGAGACACGTTGAAGCCCTTTCCCCAAAATTTAACACAACTCTGCCATGTCTCTTTAATGCATTTCTAAAGTTTAGCCACACAACACCCCAAATATTGTTTATCATGTCTACGAAACTACAGATTTCAACCCAGTATCAGCGTATCTACCTTTAACTTCGACTGAACTACAACTGCCTTCAACCTTTTCAGGAAGAGTTTGATGAGTGACAAAGAGAAGCAACAAATGAGAGTAGCATAGATTGCTACGCCTTGTTATCCATTATTTAAGAGGCTGGATTTATGTAATTGCGAAGATATGACTGCCAACCATACTGTATGCTCTTTTTATCATTTTTACATGGGTTCTTGATTCACTTGGGGCACGCAATTGCATGAATAATCAATTAAAAGATGGATTCTAAGTCTAAATGATGACTAAACGTTTGCCAGGTTATGCAATACGTAAAACAGATAATGGATTCATTAAAGGAAAGTTATTGCACCCCCTAACTTAAGCATTTGTATCAACTGAATCGATTATTTCAACATCTAACTAAAACAGGTTAAACGATGGCTGGACAAGTCCAATTTTACAGACTGACTTCCAGACAATTTACAGACTGCGTCCAATTCGGACTGTAAACCCCGTATTTGTGGAAAACTGGTTGTATATTTGTTGGAAACTTGACCTCATTGAGGAGCCTGGTTTAAACATGATATTATCCGAGAAAACATGGCAGACTGTGACTTCAGCGTCACTGGTGAAGTAACATGATCAGCGAGGCTCTGCTTAACATTGTGGATTAACGCTGAAATTTTCTTTTGAAAGTTACTTTGAGAAGTAGCAGGTTTAGGTTGATGGTGTTTTTCACTGCCACCCGCGGGCAGGTGTTTTGTTTGGTGAGGTGTCCTCACTGTTCACGAGCCACGACGTCATTACCTTCCTTCAGAGACGTCAATTCACACGAAACACAAGTTAGTTGCTCCAGTCAGTATGTATTAATCTAATCATTCAACATAGTTTTTAGAGCTTAAAATGCTTATTTCATTAGTTAAAATCTAAAACTCATTGTTACCCAAAACGTCACCGTTCATAAACCCGGTAAAAAATTGCGGAAATAAATGAACAGAAAACCAAAACTGAAAATACGATCGTTTGGAACAGCAGTGTTTTACCACGTAAGCCAATAATAGGTAAATTGAAAAACACAGACTGGTGAAAAAATGAATGGAGACGGGGCTCAGCTAGCTATTTCCCAGTCTGTTAACCCTCTGCTAGCTTCACTGTTATCGTTTGGTTTGGCTTACGTTACCGTTAATGGCAAACCGCGAATCCCCAACCAGCGACAGCCACACGCCCAGTGGCTAGTTTTGATGAAGAGTCGATATGATAATTGAATAATGTGTCGAATAAATATCCAATCTAATCATTGTGTTTCCGAGTCCAATTAATTCACTGTAGCTCAAAGAAATGTTAGCCAGCTTGCGCGCTAGCTAACATTAGCTTATGGTAGATGCAGAAATATATACATTAACAAAAAGCTGAAGACGAACATGAAGGATTGAAAATCCTTATTGGGCTTAGTCTTTTACCTGTCGGTTACCTCAGCTGGATGTTGCTGGTAAAGGACGTTGTAATGTCGTCAGTGAGTCCCCATATTCTCACTCGTGAAACTCCTCTAAAGCCTCCTGACGTGTCCCCTGCTTGGACCACCGTGACCGACTGGTGTGTAGTTGGCTGCACCGACGAGCTCAAGTTGATGGGACAGAGAGCCGCACAGTGGCGGCACACTCAGACAGCTGGTGCGACAGTCTAGTTTTCTCAGAGGTTTAGTTCTTTCAACACTCTGCTATATGTAAAAAGAACACACCGATAGTGAAATTGAAACACTTTCATCGAGCAACGTGGGACTTTGCCCTCAGCATTCCAGTCCTGAACAGAGAGACATGTCAAACAAATAACCCCTCCGCCATGTGATGTGTCACATAGTTTTGACTTATTTTGGCTTGTTTTGATTCTATTTGTTGACAACCTGTGTTTTTTTTGGTGGTTTATGTTTGTTTTATGTCTTTCTTTTTTTTTTGTATTTTCTTTATTGATCATGTTCCACCCTTTCATGGTCACTTTAAATTTATTTTGTCTCACTTTGTAGCTATTCTGTTTTTTTCTTGAGGTTATGTTGAATCTTTATAGCCAGTTTTTACACCTTTTGGTTACACTGAACTCTTGGTTATAGTGCTTTTGTCTAATTTCTGTCTTATCTTAGACATTTTGTGGTCAGTTTGCATCCCTTTTGTGCCTCATATTAGTTCTTGTACCTTCCTATTTAGTGTTGACTGGCGCTATCTAATGTTGACATTTTGCATCTTTGTGTGGTTCATTCGTGTGTTTGTGGTTATTCTGTATTCCATTTTGGTTGCAGTAGGTCTAGTTTTTGTTGTTTTGCATGCCTTTCTCTGTGTTTTTGTTTCTCTTTACTTGCTTCTCATTTTGGTTGATTGTGTCTCCTTTTGGAATAGATAACATCATGATATCTTTGGGATAAGACCAGGGGCCACCCATGCCCCTTAGGTTCTTTTGTCTGTCAGTGATGCTGTCTCCATAAAAAGCGAGTGTTCTGAGTAAGGCTTTTTTTCCTCCATGGATGTTCTCATTATCAGGATCTTGTTTAGAATCAAAAGGCAACTTCCGCAAAGCAGCTACAACTTTATTTCGAGGAGAGGCTTTAAGAGAAGCAACATGTTGAAGTTGTTGTCTACTTACTTTGTTTGCTCTACTATAACTGAAACATTCTTCTTCTTTCAGTGGAACTCTCTATCTTCAAACTCTCCAGTTTTAATTTTAGAAGATAGACTCTCTAAAGAATTCCAGTTATGCCTGTTCTACTTTCCATACAGCTTTGAAGTTTGTTAGAGATATCCTAAATAAACCAGTTTTGACTGCTGCGTGGCTTATCACACTCCCTCTACTTTACACATGATTACTGTTAATTATCCGTCTCACAAACGGCTGAGATGATTTATGTTCGTAGCTTGCATTACATTACATTACATTACATTAATAACAGACATGCAAGCAACACCATTTAGGTTTATTGGAAAGCTTGAAAGAGTTGAACCTGTGAAATATCTGGCGTTTCTCAAAAATTTATGAAAAAATGTTTTCTTTAATACTATTATGCACTTAATATATATATATATATATATTCTTTTACAGTTAGGGAAAAAAAACCTCAGAGTCAAAAGGTAAAAGCCCGCCCAAATGAAAGATTTTAATCATATAAGAAGACAGTGTTTGGCATTTGTTGGCTTATAAGCTTATTTCAAAACAAAAATGAATAAGTGGTCAACTATTTCCTATTAATGAACTGCTGATAGTGGTCACGAGACCGAACACAAAGCAACTAGATGCACAAAATGATTCTCGCAGAATCTAATAGTTTCTTTTCTTGACATGCAACGTCTCCTTTGGCCCAGCACACGAAAGACGCAGGAGGAAGCGGTTCTATTCAAGATTTATTGAACTGCTTTATTGCACCGGCATGTACCAGGGTAAAATGCTTTGAAGACAGCCCAGTCGTCAATCTCCTTTTATTTTACTACACTACGTCAGCCTTTAGTCTTTCTTCTCAACCTTGCCCTCCTCCTCCTCCTCTGGGTTGTACACGCTGACGGTGAACTCGCCAGCCTCTTTGCCATACTTGTTCTTGACCACGAGAGCGTATTTGCCAGAGTCAGCTGTGGAGACGCTGGCAATCGTGATACTGGCAAACTTGCCGTGCTCAAACTTGAGTTTGTAGTGGTCGTCGGATACCAGCTCCTTGTCGTTCTTCATCCAGCACACCTCAGGTGCAGGCTCACCCCACACGTTGCCAGTCAGGTTCAGGGACTGAAGAGGGAAAAAAAAAGAGGTTTGCATGGGATTGATGGGTGTCACACAAATATGTATACCTCAAGAAGAGATCAGACTTCAGAGGAAACATGAGCTCAAAGGAATGACATGGTGAAAAACAAAGAGGGTGAGAGATTCACACAATATATTAGTGTGGGGGGTGTAATCTCATTTATTTACCTTGCCCTCTTGGATTGCAACCACATCTGGCAAGCCTCCAACAACCCGTGCACGGTCTAAGCAAGAAACACAGGGGAGAGCCAAGAATGTCACCAATGAATCAGTCAGCCTGAGAGTGCTTGCTTGTTGACAACATATAATGCACCAGCACTCTACCTTTATCTGGTAAGTGAGCCATTGTGAAGTATTAGCTGTAAATTCTCTTTTTTTAAATTCAATATCTCATTTCAAATGTCAATTTCTATATGAGATCTTGACTCATGAATCTTCAACTCCACTGAACATAAGCTAGAAATCAAAACATGTCCAGAAAATGTTATATAATTCCACACTGCACCGTCTCTCTCCAGGAAGAAACACAGAAACACATAACCACTTACTTCTCTCTGCAATTGCTGCCGCTCTGCGGAAGAAAAGGGACAAGAGATTGTCAGAAGCATCTAAAATTGTATTTGGTTATTATTAAGCTTTACAATACCAGGATGAGCATTTCCGGTGCTTCTGACAGGGCTCGTAAATAGAGTCTACTTTAGGTTTGTGGATTTGTTCATATTTGTGAACTTACTTGAGCCTTTGGAATTCTTCGAATGCATCCTCCCAAGCTGCATCAGAACAAATCAACAATTACAATTCAGTTACATCAGCATCAATTTGGCCACAGTTAACCAGATTCGTTTTTGTGTCCAGAGTAACTCCTTTACTTTGACTTTAAAACTCCCACTTACCCTTGCCAGTCAGCTCAAAGACTCTCTTCACGCCGTCCTTGCCATCAAAGATATCCATGGTGTATTTGCCCTTGTCCTTCTCAGTGGGTTCATTGATCTTAAGCCAAAGCTTTTCTCCTGTGACACCTGACTTAACTCTCTCCGAAGCAGCAATTTTAGCATCCCTGATGAGAAAAACAGGACACCGATTAAGTTTTTACTAAACCCACATAAAACTCATCTCAAATGAGCAACTCTTTGCCGTGAGTAGAATAGTAAAACTGGGATTCAAATGAATAACAGAACCATGTTAAAAGCAACTGGGTATCTGGTTAGATGGAGAAAAACATTTTACAAATCACACTGAGTTTCTGATTAATAAGCTTTGACTTATACGAGGTGTCTTTTTTTCCAAAATAAGAAGTTCCTTTCAACAGTAAGTTGCGTTTTTGTAGGCGTTTGACGGTATGTTGCTGCTCTCGCTTTCAAGCCCCTTGACACTACGTATCACAGATCTCTAAGCTTTCATTTAGTTGACAGTTTTAGATCACATCCTGGTTTCCACAGAGTGAGATGGCTTGCACTTATTCCTCAAAGAGAGCCGCACTGTCATTTTTTACAATATTGTTTGTCGCCACATTAAAGGTTTCGAAATCATTAGGTTGTCATACTCATTCACATGCATATTTTACCTTTGATACCTCTCAGTTATAAACAAGACAGGGGAAAACAGCTCTCACCTAAAAGGCACCTCACACTGATGTAATAGGCTTCAGGATTTCCTGACGTGAGATACACGTTTGACATGTAGATAGTTGACAGTTTTGTTGTTTGGAACATTGTTTCATGTGTCAAATGCTCCTGCTCTCATATGCAGTTTGCCCTCGTCTAAAATATTCATTTCCACTTTTGATATTTCCTTTTCAAATATCTCTGTGGATGTTGTATTTGCACGACATCACCGTGAGTAACTACTGTCTGTTTGTTTCTTCCAAGCTAAATAAAGATATTTATCTAGCTATATGCATTAATTGTTGTTTTGCCTGACTTGTTTCCTTGTCTATATAACACAAAACATTGACAGGAAAGCCTGCTCTTCATCTTTTTTCTGAATCTGACATTTTTAAAGTACGCCATTGAGTGTTGGTCCTGATAAATATGGTCCATCCAAAAGCTTAGGCACAGCAAACATTTCATTATCTCAAATGTTTGTGTCTATTGGTTTGTGTATTTCACAAGATTAGTTTGGTGGAGAGGAAGTTTTAAAAAGGAATGTAAAGTATGTATGTGATGTCACATTTACATACTTGTGAAGCCACCCAACGCGCAGGTTCTCGTCGTAGTATGTGATCGTGGAGTTGAGGATGATGCCGTGTTCAGTGCTGACAACTGTGATTTCACTGGAAGAGTTGGCTTGAAGGAAAATGAGAAAAGAAGCTTTAACTGACATCCTTTGCTTGTTGATGAAAAGCTGCTAATAGTTTGTGCTCAAGAACAATACTGCCCACATTGTGCTACTCTGACTTTGCTTCTGTGTGTGGACTATGTGTTGTGCTTCATCACTTCTTAGTAAGCGCCACTTTTGACTCACCAATTACTCTGAACAACTCATTCATTACAGCTTGGTATCCTGAGGAAAAGGATGACAACAGTAATTAAGGTCAAAATCAGTAATATCTCTCTGATTTCCACTTTTCACTTAATTTTCTGCTCATGGAATCCACTAAGGAGACTTCACCTTCATCTGTCAGATTGAAGGAGCTCTTATCTTTGCCTCTCTCATCCCTTAAGTGGACCTCGTAAATACCTGCATCATGCTTGGAGATCTAGGTTGGAAAGCAAAAGTCAAGTAAGTATCATTGGGAAAAAAATCAATTTCCTACCCTTTTAGATCACACGGAAGACAACATTAATTCAACAGTCAAGAGACGCTAGACAGAGACCAACTATACCGAAAAGTCAAGCTTTTCATTCGCCCGTGATGCTGCAGGCGTTAAAATGAAAACATGGAAACGATTGAGGAAAACATGAAAAAGGTATGACAAGGATGACACATGGAGACATTAGGCATCAACTTATGGCAGATAGATTATGTCCAGACTTTAGGTCTTGGTGGCGGGGGAACGTCCTCTGCAGATGGTTTTTTCCCTTCTCTTTCTTTCTTTTTCTCTTGCTTAATAATCCACTGTGAATTAGACAAATAAGCCAGTTATTGCAAATGCAGCTGACAGGAGCTCATGCAATGACACCAACCCTCTCTTAATAAATAATGTTTGTGCAGTTTCAATGAAATATCAACATAACTCCACTGGCACCGGACCTTCTTTGAAAAGAACAGATTCACTTTCTCACAAAGGGAGCCTTTAAACATTTGAGAAAGGAAGCCAGGAGAGTTAAACTGAATACAGGGTTAGAGATGAAGTGAATGAATTGATTGCACATATAAAGAGCATGCTGCATTGATAGTATATGGGCTTATGATAACAACTTCAAGAGTCCATTGTAACCAAAATGTCAATTCCGATTTCCATGTATAACATGTGCTAACACAAGCAGCACTTCTGTTGGAAAAAGGTGAGTCTTTCATAATTTATTGGACTGTGTGTCAGAGAGGGATGGTTGATAGCACAGTATCTAGTCAAGCAGTGCAAAGGAAGCTGAGCTGCAGCACATTTTATTTTAGCTATTTACTCATAAACTCCCAACTCCCCACAAAATCCGGCCCCCATCTAAAGGTCTGACCTTTCCAATATTAAAGGTCAGCTCGCTGTCCTTTTTCTCGATCTTATGTGCGTCCTCGTCATCCTCCGCAATCTCAATGGAGTCCTTTATCCAAGTGATCTCAGTCTCTGCTTTGATGTTACCAATCTGTGAAAGAGGGAAGAGCAGTTGGGTCGTCTGTGTGTTGAAGAAATTAATAGAAGTATGTATTTACAGTTTTTTTGTATGTTTTTTTACCTTGCATTTCAGCAGCACATCACACTCCTGGGTGACAGCAAAGTGAAGGTACTCAACAAAGTGTGGACCTGTGCATAGCAAACAGAACAGAATTATATAGATATAATCAGCATTAGTGTGATAAAGCATATGTGTGATTCCTTACCTTGTTTCCTGACCCATTCTGCTCTCTCAAACTCAGATTTCTTTTGAAGCTCCCTGAACTCTGGATACAAAACAAACATGCATATCAAAAATCAGAAAATCAAACTGCTATTTTTACATCACTGAAAAGTGCATAAAAGCTAGGGAAGCTATGACAGTAAGGAAAGGTCTTCTGCTGCCCCTCAATGGACATATACTTTAACTACAGCAAAAAGCAATATAACTAACTATAATATCCATTGGCTGTCTGTTGTTTCACATTTATACCCTTTATCCATATCTGTACTGATAAATCTGAAAGTTAGAATTGCATTTGAGCTCTTACCATCTCCAATTAGCACCAGACTGGTGGTACCCTTAGCCTTGCCATCGACCAAGTTAAAGGTAAACGTTCCCTCGTCAGTGACTTCCAGAGAGTCCATAAACATCTCGATGATACCGGTGGACTTGTCAAAGTGCATTGTGTATTTCTGGAAATAATGAAACACAGAAAACCCAGAATCCACCATAAAATTGAGTGTGAAAGTACAGAATGACATAATTAAGAGACAAGCTAGGAGCTTGAATCCTACCTTTCCTTGCTCAACGATCATATTGTTAAAGACATAATCCACTTGGCAGTCAGAAGTGAATTTCTCCACTTGGGTCCAGAATCGCACACGGCCCTTCTCAAGGAGATCCATGGCCATTTCATTCTTGAAGGGAATAACTAGACAGCAGCACATTTTTTTTAAAGCCTTTGTGGAAAAGCCTTTGTGTATCATAGCTTGGTACCAAAACAGCAATATCTGAGAGACATGCACGCTTGTAGACTGGAAATTTTAAGTAAAGTGATCATTTCCAAAACACATCTGCATTTGTTCCAAAATGAAATATATATTTTTTTGTTGCATCCGTGTCATGATTTAATATTCACCTGGGAACTTGTGTTCATGGCTGATGTCCAGGAGACGCATGAGACCTGTAGCAACAACAAAGAACGAAACAGGTTTAAGTCATGACCTCAAACCAAACTGATGACCAACACTGAATGATCTGTGACAACAACACATGCACCCCTGTGTACAAAAGGTCAATATGAAGCAGCTGTTCAAACTGGATATAAGCCGCCAAGACTGTGGGCTGACTCACCCTCCTCAGTGAGTGTGTAGCTGGAGGAAATGCCTTCAGTGTTGGTGACCATACATGAGAAGGTGCCAAGATCCTCCAGGGAAGGACTGTTGAAGATAGCTCTTGATCTTAAGATGAGGACACAACAACAGAATGTGAGGAAGGAGGAAGAACATGTGCTGAGTTGAGCTGGTCAGGTGAGGAACATGTCAGCAGTGGAGACAAATGTTGGCACAAAGGGATACTTACTTTCCACCTTCGCTGACAATAGTCAGACGAGACGCGTCTGTGATCTCCTTGTAATTCTTACACCAAACAAACTTAGAGTCTTCAGTCATCTCAGAGCACTCAAAGACCATAGAAATCACACCATCATCATCGACATCCACGTAAATCTCTTTGGTGCCTAAAAGTGAGATGATAAAGTATTAAAGCAACACTTCCACTAATTAAACTCAGGATATCAGTCATTTCAGGAACACATGATAAACGTAAGTTTAAGACGTACATCAAATCTTGTGTCAGTATTGAGAAAAATATATAAATTTTCCTTATTTCTCCAGACTTTTTTGCCCTGCCTAGGAATAGTGCGACTGAATGTACGAGTTGCATAACAGTCACACTCACCAGGGCGAGTCTGGGCCAGGATTGGACCTAAGACTGCTGAGGGCTTCCCAACTCCAGCAAGATTTTGAGCACGCAAACGGAAGACGTAGGATGTTCCAGCCTTCAGTCCAATCACCTGAATCAGCACACGGGGAGTCACGGATGGAGCAGTTAGAAAATGTTATGTTGATATACAGCATGTTTTATTATTTCAGAATATATGCATCCGTCTTCACCTTTATGTACTTCTCTTTGTTGGCCTTCTCATGAACTGCCTTCCAGCTTTTCTCCCCAGCAGACGCCTCCTTCATGTCCAAATAGTAGCCGTTGACAGGAGTCCTGCCATTAAACACCGGTGGCTCCCACAGGACAACAACAGAGGTGTCCCGAACCTCCAGCACATGAAGACCGATAGGAGCACCTTAAAGGTTAAATAAAAGAAACTCAATAACCTGAGGGTAAAATTGGATTCTCAAACAAACTGCCGAATATAAATTGGAAAATGGAAGAGGCCGGAAAACAAAAGTTTAGGCAGTACTTATTTAACACCTCTTCTGAAGTGCCCAAATGTAATTTTGTAACCAAAGAAGGGATCTGACATGGTTCTGTGTCCACTCTGCATTGAGTCTTTCAGTTTTTTTATTTAGGGGTTTTCTCCATTGTTCCACCAAAAGCCTTCTAGCTATGAGAGATTCATGAGCCATTTTGAACGCACTTCTTTTCTGGGGTCTACCCACAGATTTTCACTGATGTTTAGGCAGCTGTGATGGCCTTGGAAAACCCTCAGCCTGTGACTGCTGAAGAAGTCCCCTGTGGAGTTTGAGACCAGCTTAGTATTTTTTTACATACAATGTAGAAAAGGTTTTCCTCTTATGACTCTTCCATCAAGGACAGATTCATGCGGTTGTAACTACACAACAGAAAAGCGCACAAACACTCCAGAGTCTGGTAAACGTTCCTGAAGTCCAAGGCTTTTGGTGAAATTGCAGTTTTGATTCGCCTCTCATGAGTAGTTTCCTATGAAGGTGTAAACCGGTCTTCCAGACTTTACGTCAACCTCCACTAATCCTGTTAACTGCCCTCTCCTCAGTACATGAGAAACTGAGGAAACAGAAACCTGAAAATGATTTCATAACTTCTGACTGCACTCCAGAAATATCATTTGGCATTTTAAATGTGAAGGAAAATATAAAAATTTTAGAAATTCCCAATATTACATCTACAATTTATGTATATTTCGACTTACAGGACAAAGCTAAAATACACCAAATACCATTGGACAAGTGAAAGAAGCACATATAAAAAAAGAAAGCTTACATCTGGTGATGCCTTGTATTTTTTAATCAAAAAGTTAAAAGTTTTTAAGTTAAAATAATTAATCATTGAAGCTTTAGTGTTTTAGCCTTTGAGTAGAAACTCTCATACCTGGGACAGTGATGGTCCACTCTTTGCACTCCACACCTGCATTTGGCAGAGAAGTTTTACTCACACCTGCCATGTTCATAGCACGAACTCGGAACTGGTAGAAGACGTTTTCCTTCAGGTTCTCGGCCTAAAAGAAATGAATGCAAATAATAATACGTTTTTTTTTAATTTAAAAAACAAACATACGTATATAAAGCTGTGCAGCTCTTCAAATCTAATCAAGCAGATACATTTGTTTGTACTTGTGAACGACAAAGTATTAAGTAGCTAGACCATGCCATTCTGAATGTGATCTTTGGCTACATGAGATTCAAGAGTTTACCTTATAGGAGGTTGTGGTGAGAGCCTGGTGGTTCATTTCATGCCATGTCCCAAAAACGTCTCCCTTCACGGTCCTATAGTCCACAAAATATCCCCTGATATCTGCTCCTCCGTTATTAGCTGGCGCTGTCCAACCCACCACCATGTAGTCCTTGACAGCTTCCAGCAGGGTCACATTGATGGGCTTCCCTGGTACAGCTGTGGGGAGGGTACATAAACTACAGCGTTAATTGTGGGAGAAAAAAGTCTCAAAAAGACCACTTTATCTAATAATAAAGTAATAACCCTTCACAATCTCAAACAGAAGGTCTGGCTTTAGTGCTACAATATCACTGCCCTTCATAGAGCTACAGCTGAACATGCTGCATGCTTTGCATATACAGGCAACACGCTTTTTAAGGGTCACTTCAAATGGTGAGATACTTACACTCTAGGCCAGAAGCAGGGCAACTTTCACACCAAGCAAATCTCCGAAGCCAGGAGAGACTCTCATTAGGATCATGCTCTTTAAGAACATAATGTTTTAGCCTTCAGCTTGGTCATGCACCAAGAGACACTCCTGAAGAGTGACCAAAGAGCAAAACAGAGCTCCAGCAAAATCACATTTAAACAGATATCCATATCCAAATATGATCTGATTAGTTGTTGAAGAAAATGGTAAAATAGTTATGTACTGTAGAGTTAATGATGAAGTATGTCATGCAAGCACATGCATATGCTATTTGTATTCATGACACTTAATAATACATGAGAGCTGAGCTACAAAAGAGGAGTCAAGTAAACAGACTATATCAGATTATTCTATAAATACAGTAAAGATTTGGAGTTTGGGAGGGAGTGATGAAAGTGACAAAACAAAGAAAAGTTAAAGAAACTTCACCTTGTCAGTCATTCCCTGATTGAACACTTTAAAAACTAGTTGGAGGGATGGAGATGCAGGAGAGAGCATGAGCTGAATGTGACAAGCCGAGGGGATGATGAAGATTAATTTTGATGAGGGTACTCACAGATGGCAGCCTGTACAACCACAGCATCAGAACTGGCAGAGCTCTGGCTGTATCCCGCAGCATTCACTGCCTTCACCCTGAACACGTAGTTCATCCCAGTGGCAAGGCCATGGCACACAAACCTGGAGGGAATAAAGACATTACCATTTAAGTTACCCAGCACTGAGTCAGTTGGTTTGATTTTATAAACAGATAGGAGCTTTAGTAACACACAGGCCAGTGTTCAGGACGAAAATACTTTTTAAGGTTTAAAGGCCAATTAATTAGTATTTTCAACCACAAATGCTATAAAATATAGCTTTTTTAAACACACACTTTACCACCAAAAGTTATATTTCCTCCTCTATAACTTGGGTAAGGTTGTCAAACTCAAATTTCCACCATTCCTCAAAAGGGCAGCTTGAATAGTAAACACTAAATATTTATTCTGTCAGTCTTGATATAATAAAACTAACTAATAAACAAGTTAAACTGTGTAGTTATCGAGTTTGAACATAAAAATACATTATATAAAAGAGCAGCAACTAAACAGACACAAGGACAAATTCAACTTCAAGTGATTTGTGGGAGACATTTTTAGAAGAGTCTTTGAGTCTTTGAACCCACCTGGTCTGTTTAACAGGTTTATTGTTGCAAGGCATCCAGGCATCCGTGCCAACCATGCTACATTCAATGTAGTAGCCCACCAAGTGTTTAACATCCTTAGAGGCCCCCCAGGAGACCACCACAGAGGTGTTTGTGTTCCTGGTGGCCACTGGATTGCCTGGTTGTGAAGGCAAGTCTGCAAAAAAATAAAGACACAAAGAAGCTTTAATCATTTTCAGCATGAAGACAGAGTAATAAAAAAAGTTTGCATCAGGAGGTCTCTGTATGCAGGACTGGTACTGATACAGCTGCCAGTTGTGTTGACTCACCAAGTTTATCTCCGACAATGGTTTCTTCGGTGGATACAGATGGCTCGCCCACACCAGCGGAGTTGCAGCAGCGCACACGGAAGCTGTAGGATCTACCCTCTGCCAGGTCAAAAAGTGCAAAGCGTGGAGACTTAACTGGCATACCAGTGTTCACCCTCTGCCACATGTCTGTCCCTGAAATACACTGTGGAAGAGAGGGAGCCAGAGAAATGCTTGGAGTGCAGGTAAACAACAAGACTATGGTCAGGGACATCTGACAAGAAGAATTTAGCTAAGAATGAAAGTGTATACAAACCTAAATATATCAATACTCTAGTCATGGGTATCCAACATTTTCTTTCATCATTCAGTTTTATCATTTTAGTGGTAAAATGATCCAAAATATAGTGACAGTCCCCTCGCAAACCCTCACCTCAGCATTTGAAGCATTGCAAAACCCAGCACTGAGTCAGTTAAGGGCTGCATATTTGAATAAATCAATTTAATTTTAACTTACCATTTAAGTTATTTGTATTACAAAACAAGATGCACTCTTAGATTTTTGTTACATAATAATATAGCTCTTGTAATGTAGCTGTTTTGTTGATTTTACATTGGATTCAGATGAAACTCAAGCTATCAGAACAAAGGAAAACACACTATATACTGAACATAGATTTTCTTAAAAAGTTCTCCATTTTTCCTCACCTTCTCAATGTAATACATGACTCCTTCGTGACCCTTCTGCACCGGGGGCTTCCAGGCGAGCACCACATAGCTCTTGGTTGCCTCAGTAACCACAACATCAGTTGGTTCTCCAGGGACGACACCCACTAGAGGAAGGAAGATGATGTTCATCATTTGTCAGTGCTCAACTTGAAAAGGGCATTTAATTTGAGACAGTTGGGAAATGTTTTTCTTTTCCAAGATATGTTTTCCAAATAACAACACATGCCAACCTCCTCAAAGTTTGACATATAAATCATCCTTTGTTGAGTACTGTGGCTCAGGATGGGCTGTGGAGACACCCTCTAAATAGCATTAGGAATGAAGCTCCGTCATATCCCAAAACATTTTAAGGCACAAATCAACAGCTTGAAAAGTCTAAAACCAAATTCTGTCAATGCAGATAACTTAAAATCGTTTGCCTTACACAAAAATAGACTTATTCTTACACCAACTACAGTATCATGAAATATATGAGTGTACTGTATGAGATACTGAATCAATGTGTTTTAAATTTTCGAACTTCTTTGAAAGTTGCAAATGGTTGATACTGATGGAGATGTAACTGTGTGGGAAACAGATGTCAAGAAGTGGAACAAATATCTGGTTCAGTGCCTTTCAGTTAATAAGACCTGACACAGTTTTTACCTGACATTATAACCTCCTACTTAACGCTTTTCCCCATTATGAGTAATAATGCAGCAAAAAAAATGCCATACCAGTGGGATCCTCCTCTGTGAACTTGATCATTCCGGTCCAAGGCGCTGACGGCCCGGCTGTTGGCAAAATGAAAAAAAACAAAACAAATAAAACAAACTGAACTTAGTCAATGACTTTGTTGAGGTGTGTCAGCGGGTCTCTTGTGTATCTCTCACCTCTGAGTCGAGCTCTGTCCGAGGGATCCATGGCGACCACGGCCTCAGAGACGCGGGATGGGTAGCTGACTCCAGCTTTGTTCAAGGCCCGAACCCTAAAGATGTAAGAACGCCCCTCCACCAGTCCCGTGACAGGGTAGCGAGCATACTTAACGGGAGTGTCATTACACTGAGCCCAGTGATGGGTTCCCACCTCACACCTGCAAACAAAAATATACATTTTAATTTTATGTGCCGATATAACAGTCAATCTGATGCGCCCACTGTTTTAATCTAAGGCTTGACAACAGCATGTATGGTAGAGGCATGAATACACTTCTCATATATATTTTTTCCCCACATAAACTGAGTGACTGATTGACAGATGTAGGCAGGTAGGAATCCAACCTGTCGATATAGTATCCCAGGATGGAGCTGCTGCCCTCCACCGCTGGCTGCTTCCAGGTTACCACCACATAGTCCTTATTGGCATCATGACAGTGCACATCCAGGGGGGCCACGGGAACCCCATCCACCTCCACTTCAGCATCTGGCACAGGAAGTTGCACACACATATCAAAGAGCACACACACATCTATGAGTAGAGCTGTTTCTAAATCAGGCACATCTCTGTTACACACTCAGGTTCCATTTTCTGACCCACTTATGACTTTACAGTGCAGTTTGTGTGACAGCACTGTAACTATCTGAGATGCATTACTTTATATCTTGGTCACACTAAAATTAGACTCTGTTGTTCCACCTGATGAATAAACCCTTTGGTTCAAACAGAGCACACATGCAAGCTTTTCTGACATGTAGACAGATATAGAAACAGCATTCCTCTGAGGAAACCTAACACTTTACACAGAACATTGTGTCACTTTAACACGCAGCAGAATGACAGAGTTCCCGGCCACATTTCCAATATGATCCTTCAGTTTGCACATTAAACTGCACAGTCCAGTGCAGACTTGAGGGACTGTAACTCAACAGATTAAACATATTTGCAAATTCATTCAAAACTTGAAAACTTGAAGCTCTTTACTGAAATCAACAGTCAAAGACTTTAAGTATCTTACCTCTAACAAACACATAGGCTGAGTGGGTGTCAAAGCCGGATTTGGTGTTGACACGCAGGGTGTACATGCCCTCATCCTCCTTGTTAAGATGGGCAAGAGTGAGAATGGCACGTTCCCCAGACCAGTGGGTGTGCACCCATTTAGATGGCTTCAAGGGGACAGCTGATAAGACAAGTCAATAATAGGGGATTAAATTCAGGAGTAGAATTTGGTGTTTATTAGTGGAAGATAAATCACTATTTCCTTTTGATTCTTCTACTTACAGTTTCTGTACCACACGACTTCAGGCTGGTACTTTTTCACAGTGGGATAAACAATGACAGTGCCACCCAGACTCAATGTCTCCCCTTCACAGCCAAAAGCAACATCAAATTTGTCGATGATGGTTGTGTGAAAGGTAACACCGTGTTCAGGGCAGAAACCATCTGGGGGCAGAGAGGACAAATCTGTTCCATCCAACATTTCATTCAAGTTTCCATTATTTACTCTATCTCTGATTCTATTGTTTCATCTTAAATAACTTCTATCTTCACTTCCTTATGTCTTATGGCAGTGGGGGAAGAAACTATAAAGGATGACACAATTTTTAAATCACCCCAAGTATAATGTCCTGCATTATGTTCTGTAAAAGAAAGTCTTCATATAGGCAGATATAGAACATATTGAAAGTGATGTATATATTAATGTACTAACAGGTAACATTAAACCAAATAATTAGAATTAGATCTTGAAGAAACTACTAAACAAAATCTTTCAGTTATTATATGCTTGTATAAAGCAGGAATGTATTTTTACATGATATGTTTTACATCTTATATCTCATGTTTAGCACTAATGCCATATACAGGGTATAAAACTGTCTTACGTGGTTTAGGATCAAGTGGACCTGCTTCCACACCCTCTTGGAACCCTGTGGAGAAATATCTCAGTCAATAACCTTGTTTTAACATAGACACATTGTGTAAATCAAGACAAATTTTAAGAACAAGAATCCCTTTAACACTTGTGAAAGAGATTTTTCTTTTCCTCCACCCCGTTTCTTGAAGGCCATTTGAGCCTTGAAGATATACGCTCTACACAGCTGTGGGAGCCTGCTGAGTTTAAAGTGATGCTATTTTAAACCATAACTTTGACCTCTGACTGAAGCAGATAGGAGCTGCTGCAGAGGAAGAACCATAGAAAGATACCTACTTTTGATAACAATAGTGGCCACAGAAGAAAATTCCCCTTTTATGTTGAGGGCAGAGACGCGGTACTGGGCAGTGTCCAAGAAATCACAACTGAAAGTAAAAAATGCACATGTGAGAACTCATCAGAATTTGCCACTGCAGAAGATAAAACACTTGGATAATGTACATAGTGGCTAATTTAATTCAGCTGATGCCATGCACTGTGTAAAGTCAAAGATTACCTACTTCTTGATCTCCAGGGAGTGCATGTTGTAATTGCTCTCAGTTGTGTACTTCTCAGGATGAGCCTTAGCATCAATAAGCACATTGTTTTTGTACCTTAAAACAATAGAGGGACAGTGTGATTACCTTTACAGTTCAGATCCAGGTCTTTATTTTCAGAGGAGTGTGCCTGTTTATGTTGCAGCTGTGGGTTAGGGTACTGATACAGAGTGCTTCAGAAGGAAACGTTCCTATGACACACGACCAATTGTTCTCATCAGTCTCTTTTCTTGTTACTCTGGGTGGAAACTGACTAACTTGGAATGTAACTTACCAGGCAACCCTGGGTTTGGGCCATCCAGCCACAGTGCAGTGCAGCTTGACTGTATTGCCCTCCCAGACTGTCTGTCCACGTGGCTTTACAATAAACTCTGGAGGGTGTGTCAAACTGTCTGGGTTCATTTTCTTACGAAACTCTGACCATTCCTCCAGCTGCAGAATGAGAGTGATCCCAAGTTGGGATATAAAGCACATGAGTAAGAATATGCATCATTTTAAAAATGGCTTTGACATTTCAAATTCATAAGAGAGGAATGAGGAGGATTCACCGTCTTGCTCAGTTCCAGGCGTTCAGCAGATTCCCTGACATGCGTTGTTCTAGTTTTCTTCTCAACTTTAACCTCCATAGCCTCCTTGGCCTCTCTGACAAACAGATTCCTCATGGCCACATAGTTAATCCCCTCCTCCGTCACATCTTCCTCGTGGGTTTCCGCCAGACCCCGCACCACGTCGTGACTGAAGCAATCCAAACCATGAAGAAAATATATCACCCAGCGTTCATATATAGCCTACAATAAAAACAAAATTGAATTCAAGAGACTCTTAACTCACTCGGCGCGAAATACAGGAACGACATAGCCGATAATTTCTTTGTCCTTGTCCATTGCCAGGTAGGTGCGTTTGGCTCTCTTGGGTAGTGGGCTCAGTTTAACCACCTCCTGCCCCTTCTCTGTCTTCACAGAGGTCTTCAGTCTTAGTGATAGGAGATAGTTATCAGATCACAGGTGGTTAAATGTTTCCATGAACTACTGGTGGATTACTGTCATGTTTAAGGATACAATTAATGAGTAACAGATAAGGCATTTCCTGAGTACCCAAAGTCTGATTTTGCATCTCTGTCTGTTGCCCAGAAATTACTAGAAATAAACCAATGAGCTGCATTGTTCTTCACTTTGAGTCAATTTCACATTGTCTTGCTGCTATAGACACGTATCTATTTGTATCAATCCCTGAAAAAAATGGTCTCACACAAATGCATTGTCAGTTTCAATTTGTTTCAGGATGTCACTTGGCCTCTTTGGGAAAAAAAATCAACTAAATTTTTCATAATAAAAGAGACTAACGGGGAGCAGATGGACAGAGACAGCATAGCAAATATAAAGAAGCATTGAGAAATGGACTTTTACACTGCTTTGATTTCAATGAAAGAGCTTTGATATTTTTCAATGGAATCAATGGGTACTCTCAAAGCAAATACTGCAAATAAACTTAGGTCTACTGTGACACCCTTAAAAAAATACCCACCCTCACCCTGATGTAGGAGGTGTTCATTAAACATTTTTTTAGGCTTCAGCTTATATGTATATGGCTATAATGTAAGTTTTGCCTTTAGTGATAAACTGCATGTACGCATCACATTTGTTTGTGGTGCCAAAAATATCAAAAAGAAACAATGCAAAGCTGCATTGCATTCGAAATACAACACATACAGCAGAAACCATCCTGCTGTCTTCATGTATAACCCTTTAGATAAGAAGAACATGAGGCATTTCCGTAATCTTTCGTACTCTGTTAGACTATGATCCATGCTCTCTGACTCATTTACCTCTGAGACCCTCTTTTTTGTCAGGAAGATTCACAAATGGAACAAGAGCTGGTGAATATGCAGCCAGGAGGAAAGGTTACATTTAAAGACCTGATTAAACTAACAATCTCAGCCAAATGTGCCCTCGTCTTTCTGTGCGGCCTGGAGGAGAAGTGGTAAGTGGTAAGAAGTGGCTTTGGTAAACTCTACTTCAGGCCGGCAAGAGAGAATCAAGTTAAGACAAAGGGCTCAGTGCACAGCAGAGACAGATAGAAGGATAGTCTCATGAAACTTCTGCAATGTTGACCAGTTACTTCTGCTGCTTTGAATGAGGAGTCAAAGGAATAAAATGTTTTCATGTTTGAAAGACGATTTTATTTTCCTAAAGTCTGAGAATCTGCAAGCATGTGAGTCTGTCTTAAGACTTGAACAAGATGAATACTTTTTCACAAAAAAGAAAAAGCAAAAATCCGAAACAAAGTTAGTTACAACCAAAAGAATGCAGATATACTCTCACAAGTTATGTATGGAAACTGGTCCAAGACAGTATTAACCTTCTATGGAAGCCAGTGACAATTTCCTGACTTCCATACAGTTTATTTACAGTTGGCTTGATGGCAGAGCCTCATATCATGTGTACCGAAATAGCTCAGCGGCATAAGAATATATCTGGCAGCCCTTAACGGCAGCTGAAGTTCTTTCCTTAACCCCATTTAGAAAGCCATCCTGGATTCAGCATTTACAATGAGCCCCACAGCATGAAAGACAAAGAAACTACAGGTTGACAAGTCTTAACTGCAAGATGGAAATTGCATGTATATAAATCTCAAGAATTTGACTTTGCTGTGATAGTTAGTTTCCCTTTAACACAATCATACAAAACACAGAATTGGATACCCAGTGTAGAATGAAAGAAAACAAAGAGGTCTTTGCACTAGAGAAGCTTTAAGCAACATCTGCTCTATTAAACTTCTTTGAACAATGACTTTATTCATGGGGCTTTGCATTTGTAAAGACCCAATGGATAGGGGTGCTAGAAATGCCTTCAGATTATGATACATATTATTTTAAAGAGAAATAACATGCTGTATCCATTTTAGGTACAGAAGCAAAGTAGTCTGGCATTGTTGACTTGAAAATCTCCCTTGGCTGATAGAAAACCTATTTTGACCTCAAAACATTGTGGAATAAAAATAGTCTGAGACCGCAAATCTCCACCAAGGCTGAATAAAACATCCTGGATCCAGATCTGGATCTGAACCGACATAAAAAGTTAATCACTTCCGAGTTTGACCATGCTCCACACATGATACAGATCTCATATAAATCTGTCCATAACTTTTTGAGAAATCCTGCGAACAAACAGTTGCAATAATATAACTGACTTGGCAAAGAAAATTCTGTTTTGCAGATTAAGTTCTGACTTATTAGGCCTTGTCCTTTCTTTGAGGTTTAAAAAGAGATACAGAAAAAAAATGATAACAGGTTTGAATGAAAAATGTTAAAAAAGAAGACTGAATATTTGAATGTGGAAAGCCCCTCTGCAGTAGCTTCAAAGAGAATAAGTAACCCTATTAGGGTAATTGAATTAGTAAAAAAAACTGACGTCATCAAATATTAACATCAGTAAATGAGAGAACAGAAAGTACCTGCTCTCCATAAAAAAACATATTTTGGCCCACACTTCCCTCCAGACTGTAAGTAAAGTGATGAATATTTGAAAGATGTCTGCTTGAAAGCATTCATCCCATCTGAAGTCATGGAAGAGGCAGGCTACATCCAGACAGCCTTGCTTTTATTTCAGCATCACCAAGCTTACATTGTAATGGCTTCACTTCCATCCTCTTACCGATGGCTGGTGCTCTTGAAAGTGGAGAACGCCTGCTTGCTAACAGACGACTTGGTGCTCAGGTAATAGCTGCTCTCATGGTGATGCTGCTGCTGCTGCTGCTTCTCCTGCTGTTGATGCAGCTGCTGCTTTCGCGTCACATGTAATGATCCTGACATCCTGAGGGCCACTCCACCAACTTTGAATGACAGTCCTTTACTTTACCAGCTCTGTAAATCAGTCTCACTGTTATCATTATAGATTGATTTTTGAACTGGGGTTAGTTAAGAGCAGAGGGGGGCAATGAGATATTAGGAATGATGGTTTAGAGAATTAGCTTCAATGTTTTTATTATTCTAAATTTGTTATGATTACTTTGGTTTTGAGTGAGCAGCTGAAGTGTTAGCACTGCTGAAGTTCTACTTCTACTGTGTTAAATAAAGCAGCGGGTAATAAGTTAACGGTAGCACCGGCGGTTTTTCAACATTTATCATTGTGTGTCTGCAATGATAGAATGGGAATTGAAAATCTGGTAATCAAAGCAGAGGGATTTCAGTGTTTTGTGAGTAACAAAGATGTGAGCATCTTCAAGAAAAACGGTTGAACTTCTGAATTCATTTAAAAACTTAGGTTGAACATACTGAAACTACACCACAGTTACTACTGCTGGGACAAGTTATTTTGTCAGTTGTTTTATTATTCAGTTGTCTGAATAAATGTCAGAAATTTGTGCTAAATATTTGTCAAAGCCATCATTGATATAGAAAATATTTATTTTGATGAAACAAAAAACTAAGTGATTTTTCTTTTTCTTGTCAATTGACACAGAAAACAAGCAGATCACAATCATGGACACATGCATGACACATGCACACCCACAGACAGAGTGAACACCATAAAAGTAATTTAATTATAGCTAAAGTTCTGCAAAGTACACCTGGAGACACAAAACAACCAACTTTATCTGGATGGCTTGCAGTTATCTTATGTTTTTGTCACTGTATGCGATTTGGTCCTCTGTCGGACGAATTGGAGACCTTTTACAAATTTGTTTCCGGTGGCCCTTGTTTTGATAATCTGTCCATGATCATAAAGAGTGAATGATTGACATTTTGGGAAAAATAAAAGTTAGGAAAAATAAAAAAATACCAGAAAATCATTAGAATTGTTGCCCTTATCCACTAAGCAATTCTAAGATATTGCTTTAGTAAGACAGGTTGAGAAAATGTGCAGCTCTCTCTAGGACAGGACCATCACCATCATTACACAGATCACTACATTTGGCCTGCAGTTCAGCAGCAAAACAGACAACAGAAATGCATTTTCTGCTGGTTAGGTGCTTGAGCAACACCCACTAAAAGCAGTATATGCTGTGAAGAGGTATGAATGAAACTCAACTGTAAGTCATGAGAGTACAGAGAGCAAAAAGAGAGTTATCTGGCTCATTAAACCTATTCAGAATATTAAAATAGATTAATAGATTATTGTGACAGATTAGAAATGTCACCACAGTCACACAAGCAGCATTATCTATCACGGAATTACTATCTCAGAATGAACAATACCTTATTAGTTCTGGAGGCAATAAAAGAGAAAAATTAACATACTATTACACAAACAAATACACAAAAATCAAGAATGTGCCTGAGGGCCTCGGGCCTTACTGATTCAGAAGCTTAAAACATAGAGAGGCAGAAACTACAATAATAACTGACTCATTAAAGGACGCAGAGACGATAATTGTTTTAAAAAATAAAATCACTCACCACAAAATAAAAATCCACCAATCCACAGTAGGTGAAAATAAGGGAAAAGGCGTGTTATTCCAAAAGTAGCAAAAGCAAGTTCAGGTCCAGGCAAAGCAGCAGGGTGAGGGGCAGTGGACAGGAGGTAGTCCACAGAGCAAAAATAATGCTGCCACTCTGCAGAAAGCACAAGACACCATCAGGACCTTTTAAGGCTGGGGCAACTTTAAATTTAGACCATGAGACCATGAGACCATGAGGAGGGCCACACGAGCCTTTGGGCCTGGCCCTCTGCTGTGCACTGTAATTCGGGGATGAAATGTGGGCATCTTAAATTGACTGAATGACCCCACACCCTGCCAATATCCCACCTAAAGTCTTCAGCGGGCAAATCCACTTAGAGAAGTGTTAGAGATTTGGTCCTCCAATCTAATGGTAAAGATTAAACAAAATGTGAAAACAGCCTTCTATTTTTTTTTGTTTGTTTTTTTAAAACTTACATTTCAGTCGTTTGCAATCAACCTGCACTCATCTTGTTGTGCAGAAATTTCTCATCAAAATAAATCCCAGTGCAAGTCTTGGCCCGATTGTTGAAACACGTTGGTTGTTGCTGCCACCTAGTGTTGGAGGACGCTCACTAAAGCATTTATTGTATGCAGAAATATTAATTATTAAAGACTGTCTGTCCTTGTAATTGTTAAACTGATTAAATAAAGCATTTTCTTCTCACACCATCAAATAAGATCTGTGGCATTTCATGTAAAATAAACACAAAAGTTACAGTGACATTATGGAATATTCTGGACAGTTGGTTCCTTCCAGCCGCGCTCTGATTGGTCAAATACGCAAACAGGAAATAAAACATTGATGGTTGGTCATCAGCCTGTGGAGGTGCTGATAGCTGCGTCTGCATCCTTTTGGCTGTAGCTTCATTTTTTTTAGTCTGAGGTGGGTTATGAATTCATCATCTGTCAAGTTGTCCCTGAGGCTACACCATTTGGGGAAGATAATTGTATTTCCCCGTTAATTAATCTCAGTTTGTACGCCACAGCTAGTGATGTCAGCCAGTTATGTAGGTCAGGAGGAGCCAGCGGTGATGAATGAATCGTTTCGATAACATTGTGTGGGCTTTTATACAGTTCGCAGTGTTGCATGGTGTTCATTTTACCTTTTTGTACACAGGCGATCCGATTGAGAGACGCATTCTCACTCTCAAGAGATATTTTAAAGCGCAGATGTAGTGGCATTGTCTTTAATTAGTTGTTGTAGGTAAATGTGTGCCAGCAAAACCTGATGAGATGTACTGTAATAACACAAATGTCCTTCAAGCAAGTGACCGTTTCACAGCCTTACAAGCAAAGAAAATGTTATAAACAAAAATTAAACCACCGGAAACCATTTAATACACTTGCCCACAGAATAGCTTTTACTGGAAAATGGGAGGTGACGTTGTTGTGTGTCTTGTTTGTTAGATTATGCAGTGATTTAAATTCAGTGTTATGTGAACTAGATTAGGTTTGATACTTTTATGTGCAGTTTGTCATTGAACAGAAAACCTGATACCAGTGTACAGTGTTGCCAGGTCATGTGATGGTAAAGTGTAACCAAAAAATCCCCCTAATTTCATGACCCTCTGTGTATTTCATCCACATTTAGGCCATTAAGTTCTCAGCATTATTGGCAAAGTTTCGGTAGCTGTTGTTTTGTTCTGTTTCACTGTCACATTTGTGTATGGGGGATGGAGGGAAACTGCCAATATTTCTTAGCGGTTTAGTGTTTCAGATCACAGATCTTTGTCATAGTTTCATACTGTAACTAGGTCAAAGGGTCGGGTCGTTTGAATGGAAACAGAAATATCTAACAGGGAGCTACAGTATGAGCAGTACTTCTCTTATCCTCACGATAACCACGTGTATATAACAGATTTGTCTAATGATGTTCATTCTTTGTTGTGATCAGTGCTTTTAT